>NC_079499.1:82692136-85489091 GCF_030052815.1 Hevea brasiliensis
CCCTCGCCGGTTCAACCCAGTTTGCAAATAATTCAATATTTCTTTCGGCTCCCTGACCTAATTATTTGACTGGCTTAACAGTTCTTTTTCGTGATTTTCTCTTTTCCACTGTGTTTGTAATGGTCCTAAGGACCGCGGCGTCACATTTTACGGTTCGAAATTTGAGTTTAAATTGACTTCACAGTCATTCCCGAAAAGGTCACCCATCGCTGTGACTCTCGACTCGTTTAACTTCTTATGTTCCATTTTTCTTGTTTATACTTAACTAATTAGCAATTACTAATTATTTGTGTTTATAGCTTATCTAGTTGTCTTAAGTGTGGTTCTAATCCCCTTAATTGTCCGGTCCGACTCCGGTCACCAGAATAGTGAAATATAACAAGCTATACAAATAGGGGTGTTGTAATTCTCCCCTCTTTAAAATAAATTTTATCTCAAAATTTTACCTGGTATCAATCTATGAACAGCTGTGGGTGTTGTCTCCTCATGTCCTCCTCTCATTCCCAAGTAGCCTCCTGGCCCGAATGATGGTTCCACAGCACTTTTACCAATGGTATCTGCTTATTCCGTAGCTGTTTCACTTCATAAGCCAGAATCTCTATGGGTTCCTCCTCATATGTGAGGTCTGGATTCACTTCAATTTCCTCTACTGGTAGTACATGAGATGGGTCTGATCGATACCTCCTCAACATAGACACATGAAAGACATTATGTATCTTCTCCAACTCTGGAGGTAGTGCCAAACGATATGCCGAAGGACCCACTCTTCCCAGAACCTCATATGGCCCAATGAAGCGAGGACTCAGTTTTCCCTTTCTGCCAAATCTCATAATCCTCTTCCAAGGAGAAACCTTGAGGAATGCTTTGTCACCCACTGCATATTCAATATCCCTTCTCTTCAAATCAATGTAGGATTTTTGATGGTCTGATACAGTCAGACCGCCAGAAGTCGACCTCTGATCACCCTAATCTTCTCCTCAGTTTGCTGAACAATTTCGGGTCCAATCATCTTTCTTTCACCCACGTCATCCCAACACAATGAGGTTCTACATTTTCTGCCATACAAAGCTTCATATGGAGGCATCCCAATACTGGATTGGTAGTTGTTATTGTAAGCAACTCAACCAAAGGCAAGTGTGTATCCTAACTGCCCTCAAACTCATTCACATAAGCCCGTAGCATGTCCTCCAAGATCTGAATTACCCTCCCAGATTGGCCATCTGCCTGTGGGTGGAATGCCGTGCTGAAGTTCAATATAGTTCCTAGGGCTCTCTAAAGACTACCCAGAATCTAGAAGTAAACCTAGGATCTCTGTCAGATACGATGGATACTGGCACTCCATGCAGTCTCACAATTTCATCAATGTATAACTTGGCCAATCTTTCTAAACTGTAGTCCATCCGAACTGGCAGAAAATGAGCAGACTTGGTCAATCTGTCAACAATGACCCATACTGCATCATGACTCTTCTGTGTCCTCGAAAGTCCCATCACAAAATCCATAGTTATTCTGTGACACCCCTTACCCGACTACAGTGTAGCCGAGCAAGTTATGCCACTCAGTGTGCCGGAGCACTCTATTTTATCTTAATTCATTTTTATCGTAGTTTTGAATATAACTTGTGAAATATAATTCATTTATTGAAATTGTAATTTATTTGAGGTTCCGAAAATTTTAAAGAAAATCCGGCGGAGTACCGGCTAAAAATGGAGAAAACAGTTCTTCGGAACCTGTGAAAAACACTTCTAATAATCATATTCATCTATTCACAAACTCCAATATCAAAATCTCAATATTTTTCAACCATTCGTTTCTCAATCATTCATCACATTTGATAGTCATGTAACAGTCATAGATCAATATTCACTTTTCCATTTACAAACACAATTTTGCATTATTTACATGAAAATCAAAATACATTACATAAGTTTCATTTACACAAAGGAAAATAAAAATCAATTACAAAATACCAAAATGAAGCCTAGTGTCCTACCAATGCATCAGAGACGGTGAGGTGACACGGCACTATGCAGAATCGTGAACCGCCTTACCGAACTGTGGTCTACCGGGCCCTCTGTCCAAATCTTGCACTCACGCTGCTGTAAAAGCGACGCGCTAAGCATAAAGCTTAGTGGTGCCAATAATACAAGAAAATATAATATGCAAATAAAAATAATAATTTCCTTGCTATTGTGTTCATAAGAAATGAGTAATTACTAACTTATTGTTTAGTCGAGGGCTAATCATGTTTTATGATATTAACTTCTTCATGCATTTCGTTAATTAATTTTTTTTTTTCATGATCTTGAGCTTCCTTGTATTTTTGTAATCATTCCTGATACTTAATTTTCGTATTTTCTTTAATAATCAGTTCACAGTTATACTTTTCCATTCATTTGGTTGCCCAAGTAACCTATCTTCGATGATCGGATCGATAACGGGTCGTTGGCACCGGGCACCGCGTACTCGGCCGTTATACCATGGGACGCAGAACGTCAACCACGTATGCAGTCAATATAGCTAAAAGTTATGATATCACATAATCGGGCATAAAAGCCATGAATACGGGCATAAAAGCCATGGATACGGGCATAAAGCCATGAATACAGGCACAAAGCCTTTCCTTTCGCAGTACTGCTAAAACAATACCCTATTGGCATGCCAAACTATCCAAACCAATCTAGTTAGGTATACTAGGGCATTTGATACTTTTAAATTTTTCAAATTTTGAATTTCAAGTTTTGGTGTCACTATTCACCTCATTGGTCAACAAAAATGTTGACTTTTAGATAGAAAATAGGTGTATTGATTTTAACACCCAAACATACCACATTTTGTATTTAAAACTTGTTGGAATTGATTACTATTACCATTTCTAAGTTTAAACCAAGGGAAGCAGAATTTTCAGTTTGTGAAGCTTAACTTTACTGTTCCATTAAGCACTGTTGCAGTGGGAATTTGAAGAAATGGCAAACATGAAAGTTGTTTCTTATTTTGTCTAGTTGAATTTCCTTTTTTGAATCACTCCATTTGGAGTTTTGTAGCTCCAGATATGGTCCAAAAACCACAGCTAGCCGGATTTCCATTCTGCAGAAATTACCATATCTACAGTAACATGAACAGTGACTGCCACTGTCATTTGGGTTAGGTTCTGGTCATAATTTAGGGTAGGTTTCTTCATGAAAGTTGTTTGTCTATGTCTTAACTTGTTGCTGTAAACATTTCAGGTCAATTGACCTTATCTATAGTGAGTTATGGCCAAATGAACAGTTACTATTCATTTGGTCATTTCTGCAGGTGCTGTTGCAGGGTATCCGGATTGGGGCCAACTTTTGGTCCATTTTCTTTGGTCTTTTGGGCATGGTTTCTTCAGAAAAAATGTTCCATTATAAGCCTAGTTTCATTTCCAATTGGCCAAACACCAATTGGACCAACACAGCCAAAGATATGGCAGTCCAAGTGGAATGAAATTTCAGTCACCCTGCTGCTATCTTTAGGCAGCCTACACATTCACTTTTCCATGCATTAACTCACTTCAAATTATGATTAACTTGCCTTAAATGGTCACTAATTGACCACTAGAATGTCCATTAATCAATTCAAATGCCAAGTCCAATTTTCACCCTTAAAACCCTAATTCCCATTATGAATTTTCACAACTTACCTTAATTAACTACTAGTTCATTATCCTTATATTTATACACTTTAAACATGGTTTCTAGTTCACTCCAAGTCCATCACAAACACTCAATCCTATTCCTTCCTTAGGGCAGCCGAAATCCATGGCATACATACCCATAAGTTTCATTCATTTAATCCACAATTTCATACTCATTTTTAAGTCCTTAACATGGAACAAGAGATATACATGCATAATTAAGCACTAACCTCTTTGCTCAACTTATTGAGCTTGTGAAAACTCTAGAATTTCTCCTCTTTGTGGCTGCCTAGAGTTGCCTTGTGATGTGGGGACAAGTTTTAGTGAAGGTGACTTAGGGTTTAGTAGTGGAATTTCATGGGAAATGGAAGAAATTAAAGGAAACTTTCATGGAGGGTTATGGAAAAGGGGAGGTCACGTTTTGGCTGAAGAAGAAGAAGAAGATGACCAGAATTTTTGGTCTCCTTTGGTCTCTTTTATCAGTTAATTAAAGGGTTGTTTAATTGTGATTGGAGGAAGCTTTTTAAATGACATCACAATATGTCATATTTGGCATTTTATTGCATTTTCTTTTCTTTTCTTTTCTACTAACTTTCAATTAATTTTTCATCAATATTAATTCATATTTTATGTCATAATAATTATTTACTCAACTGGACAAGTCGGCCAAAAATCGTCTCTGAAGGCGAAATGACCAAAATGCCCTCCGTTTGGCTTAACGGGTCAAAATTGTCTGTACCGATTGTAAAATTTTTCTAAATATTTTCTTGGCATTCTAATGCCATAGGAACCTCAATGACCCTTCTCTGGAGTCCCAAAAATTATTTTATGAATTTTTTCCCGGGTCTAGGGCTCCTCGTTGCGAGAACCGCAACTTCCCTCTGGGTTACCCATCGCTTGGGCACCGGCTCATTTGACTTGGTTGTATTTTATTTCTAAAATTTTTCCTAAATTTTTCTTATTAATATTTGAGTTAATTTTGGTTCTTGACTTTAGTTTAAATATTTTTCCGGACGTTCTAGCTATCCGGACCGACACCAGTCACCGGAACAGTAGAATGTACGGAGTTGCTACCGGGAGGGTGTTACATATTCTCTCCCATTTCCATTCTGGCACTGGTAGTGGATGTAATAACCTAGTTGGTACTTGATGCTCTGTCTTCACTTGCTGACAAGTTAGGCATTTGGAAACAAATTCTGCCACATCTCTTTTCATACCCATCCACCAGTAATGCTCCTTTAGCCCTCTATACATTTTTGTACCACCAGGGTGCATGGCAAAAGGAGACTCATGTGCTTCCTTGAAAATGATCTGCCTCAAATCAACATAATTAGGAACACACATTCTGCCCTGGTGTAGCAATAGACCATCATCTCTTATTGAGAATTCTACTTTCTTGCCCTACTGGACTTCTTCCAACCTCGATACTTCGATCATTACGAGCGACCATTACGACCGATCAATCAACACTGGCTGTACATGCCATGCAACTGTTGTCTGCCCCTCATCATTAATCTCTAAGCTAGCATGTAATGATCTCAACTCATGTACCATAGATAAAGGAGTAACCCGTAGATTTACCATAGTCTTGCGACTTAAGGCGTCAGCCACAACATCAGCTTTCCATGGCTGATAGTCTATCAGACAATCATAGTCTTTTATCAACTCTAACCATCTCTATCTCAAATTCAACTCTTTCTGGGTGCCCAAATACTTCAAACTCTTATGATCTGTGTAGATGTAGCACTTCTCCCCATACAAATAATGTCTCCAGATCTTAAGAACGAACACAATGGCTGTAAGCTCCAAATGATGTGTTAGATAATTCCTCTCATGCGGTTTCAGCTGGTGTGATGCATAGGCAATGACATTCCGATCTTGCATCAACACACAACCTAGCCCATTATGAGAAGCATCGCTGTAAACTGTATATTCTTTGCCCGGTGTAGGTAAAGTCAGGACTAGAGCCTCAGTCAAACATTTCTTCAATTCATCAAAACTCTATTGGCATTTATCCGTCCACTGAAATTTCACATCCTTTCTAAGCAGCTTGGTCAATGGAGATGCCAACATGGAGAATCCCTTCACAAATCGACAGTAGTATCCAGCTAAACCCAGAAAACTGCGAATCTTTGTGATATTTCTGGGTGGCTTCCAATTAAGGACAGCTTCTATCTTGCTAGGATCTACCTTAATACCCTCTGCTGATACTATGTGCCCCAAAAAGGATATCTCCTTCAGCCAAAATTCACATTTCGACAATTTGGCGTATAGCTGTTTCTCCCTCAAAGTCTGCAATAAAATCCGCAGATGTCTATCATGCTCTTCTGCATTCCTTGAATAGACCAATATATCATCAATAAATACCACAACAAACTGGTCGAGGTATGGTCTGAAGATAATGTTCATCAGATTCATAAAAGCAGCCGGAGCATTAGTCAACCTGAATGGCATGACCAAGAACTCATAATGGCCATAGCGGGTTCTGAAGGCAGTTTTAGAAATACTCTGCTCTTGTACTTTCAGCTGATAATAACCTGATCTCAGGTCAATTTTGGAGAACACAGCTGCACCCCTCAACTGATCAAACAAGTCATCAATGCGGGGCAATGGGTATCTGTTCTTTATTGTCACCTTATTCAACTACCGATAGTCAATGCATAACCGGAGAGTGCCATCCTTCTTCTTTACAAACAATACTGGCACTTCCCAAGGTGACACACTAGGGCGGATGAAGCCCTTGTCAAGCAACTCTTGCAACTGTACTTTCAATTCTTTTAGTTCTACTGGTGCCATTCTGTATGGCATTACGGAGATTGAGTCCACACCAGGCATAACATCAATTTCAAACTGCACTTCTCTTTCTGGAGGTAATCCTGGCAATTCATCAGGAAATACATCCAAAAAGTCACATATTGTAGGGATGTCCCTCAATGCTGGACTACCCACTTGGGTGTCTATCACATGTGCCAAGTACACCTCACACCCCTTTCTAATCATTTTTCTGGCCAGTGCAACTGAAATGATGTTTGAAGACAATAACTGCCTCTCCCCATGTATTACTACATCACCATACTGAGGGAGACCAAAAGTGACTGTCTTCAGTCTACAGTCAATCATTGCATGATGCCTAGCTAACCAATCCATGCCCAAGATAATGTCATAATCTCTGAAGGGCATTTCAATCAAATCAGACAAAAAAGTGTGTCCTTGGATCACCAAAGGACAATCCCTATATAATTTATTTACCCTGACCTCCTGGCCTAATGGACTAGTTACTAGCATATCATAATCCATTGGTACACACTGAATAGCAGTAGAACACATCACACTAGCACTAACATACGATGTGTGGAGCCAGGATCAAATAACACATGTACATCTTGGTCAAGGATGGAGAAAATATCAGCTACTACGTCTGATGTTTCAGCCTCTTCCCTTTGACGCATGGTATACACTCTGACTGGTGCACCACTGGGTACTGGCTGGTTAACAGTGCTTTAACTTCCAGGAGTGTTACCAGGACCCCTACCTCTGCCTCTACCTCTAGCAGCTGACTATGACCCTCTAGGTGCAGAGACTTGGGCTGATCCTTCAGATGCAGCAGAAGGTCCAGACCGGCACGGACTAGTACAATCCTTAGCTAATTGTCCGCTCCCTCCACAGTTAAAACATGCACCAGTGGCCTTGAAACACACCCCACCATGTGTTCTACCACAAATTTCACATCTGCATCGATAGAGCTCCTCGGGTGCTTGCTGGTCTCACGACTGCAGGGTGGTCTTTGGCTAGAGAATCTGCCTCTGCCAGATTTACAGGAGCTGGATCCCCCAAACTGTTTCCTCTTGCCAAAACCACTCTCAAGTGTTTGTCCAGTAGTCCTTTCATTCTTCTCTTTCTCTTGTGTACCCTTCTTCACTGCCCCTTTTGATTCTATCCTTTCCAATTCCAGGGCCTGTGAGATCAACTCAGAGAAATTCTGATGTTGGAAACCCATAACTTGCTGTCACACCCTACTCCCCCGTAAGTTGTAACATGATCCCGTAGTACACC
Source organism: Hevea brasiliensis (assembly GCF_030052815.1). Classification (NCBI taxonomy): domain Eukaryota; kingdom Viridiplantae; phylum Streptophyta; class Magnoliopsida; order Malpighiales; family Euphorbiaceae; genus Hevea; species Hevea brasiliensis. The sequence continues at coordinate 82,699,848 of NC_079499.1, forward strand.
TAATGAATTACCGTACTTCACCTACTGATAACCCATTAGATATACTACAAGGGATTTTAAAAACAATTTTTGTGAAATTTAAATCATTGATTAAAATCTGGTGTTATAAAATTTTTTCAAAATTTCGGCAAAGTGCCGGCTGTATTTTAAGAAAGCAGTTCTTCAATCCTGCAAAAGAAAATACTCCCAATATGTTTTCTCAAATACAACTTCAATAACTTCATTTGCACTCATAATTCAAATCTCAATAATCAAATCAATCTCCTCATAAAAGAAACATTTCATTGATTACAAGACTCAAAATTAATATTACAAAACTATTCAGATAAATGAAATCCCAAACTTACATTTACAATAATTTACATTTAATTACATACCAAAATATTCTACAAGAGTTTTTATACAACTGCTCAAATAATTTACATACATATTATTACATGCATACATCAAAACCTATGTACATGGGTATACCTATAATATACCTGGAGCTGATCTGAAAGTGTCTTCAAAGAAACTTACTCACTGCTCTATGCTCTTCTTACCTGCGACAGCATACAAAGCTATCGCTAAGTGGTGAACTCAGTGGTGCACAACTATAATTTAAAACATAGTACAATATACATTGACCAAATTTACAGTAAATAATTTGGAAATCTGAATACTCATCAAATTCTAAAATTCAAAATATTCATTGCTAATAATGTGAATCATTTGTATAAAATGACTTTGATCATGAAATTCAATTTATCAAATCATAACTAACCATTTAGGAAATTCAAACAAAATCAATTATACATAAATCATAATTGAAATCACAATTCTTTACCATTCAAAAACATTCTGTCTCAAAAACCATGTTGTATCTCAAAAATTATTCATATCTCACTAACTATGCAAGACTAATCCGAAAGGGCCATATTCGATGTGATTCTAACTCCCTATGGTCGGGGAGGTCGGATCATCGTGCACAGTACACACCACAATAATGAATCTTCCACAAGGGCCATAACGATAAAAAACTTATATCTAACCTCAAATCAGAGGAAAATCTAAGCCTGTGCACGTACCATGGTAATCAAAACACAACTAACTCCATTGTCTTCCCAACAAATGAGAGAGACGGGTAATAACCTAGTCAAGCATCTATAGTGAGATATAAAACAATATCACAATCCTTTTAGTGAGCACAAATCACAATATAATTCGATTCAAAGTCAATTCCAATATCCAATAATTTTTATGCTCATCACAATTCAAATCATAAATTTGCATTTTTCCATGAAAATTACCATCACAATTCAAAACATGTTCTATTACAATTTTCCAAAACATAATTTATTCAATCCATAACAATGCTTAATACTTGTGGAAATACCATTTCACAAAGCTAAATTCATACATACTATAACAATTTTCAATAATCATTGAATTAAATCCAATGCTTGTTAAACATAATACATAAGAAAAATATGTCATTTAATCATATGAAATATTCAAACAAAATTAGTTAAAAACTAGTTGTGCACAAACCTCTGATAACTGTCTCTTGGCTCGACTGTTTCTTCCCTTCCCCTTGCCTGAGTCTTTGCTAACTGAGAAACACAATTTGAAGTGTTTCAGTACTCATTTAAACTGTCTCTAAGAATAAGGTTCAATAATTAATTTATCGAATTCTATTATTTCCTTAGTCAACCTAATATGTCGACCCTCGATGCATTCTAGGTAAATTAGGTTTTAATATTACTAATATGTCACATTCAATAGTCTTTTAGGGTTGGTACATGTTACCAAATTCATTTCCATGTATCTTGCATTTTCTTGCAATTTGCTGGATTCCGGGATACTAGTTTGACCTAGCCGGACGACCTAGTTCCCTCAGTTTTCGGGTTTCAGTCAAAACTACAAACTTGTAGATCTATGTCTTATTGCACGCGGGGCAAAATTTCAGGTCATTCTGAGTTATGTAGACCAAGTTATGGTCATTTTACTATTGCTGGTCAAAATGCATCAAAATTGGTCACTTTAGGTCATTTTAGGTCAATTTTGGTTCGGCCAGTTTTTGGACCCGAACTTTTGCAAGCTGTTTGACTTGCTTATGGTCATTTATGGGCTTTGGTGTCTTCATAAGACTTGTAGATATGGGTCTTAACTATTCATGGTTAAAATTTCAGGTCAATTGGACCTGTTTTGAGTGAGTTATGGCCTAAACACTAACTACTACCCAAATGGTCAATTTTCAGGCCTTATTTGCACTTAATCCGGATTTGGTTATTTTTCAAGCTACCTTGCAAGAAGAATTTTGGTAAGCTTTCTTCATGAAAGTTGGCACATTTTGTGCCTAGTTTCACCTCCAATTGGTCTCATACCAATTGGAGCCACACACTTAAAGTTATAGGCCTAAAACACAAACTGCCTTATTGCATTTCTTTCATACACATCAAGGATCACTCCTAACACTTACCAAACTCAATATTCAAGTCAATTCTGGTTGTATCATGATCTAAAAATAATTCACAATATATTATAGGTCATTTTGGCAGCTTACAATTACATTCAATGTGCACCATAAAGTGCAGAATTTGTCAAACTCAATTTACAATAATTCAAGCACCTAACCATAACACTTTTACATGTCCAACCTCACACCATCATATATACACTCAAACTGCCCTAACATCCAACACAATTCAACTTTAATATACCATAAACCAAGCATGAATTTCAGCATTCTTCAAGAGTTAACAACCTGCCGCAATGGTACCTTTACATTCCATTAATTTCCAAGCTTCAAATTTCAATTCACATTTACATATACTAAGTATACATCACCCAAACAATTTCCTACACAATATACATTTAATTAATCATTTAATTCACCATTTACAAGCAAAAATAAACTGCCTTCAAAGTGTTTCCATGGCTGCCAAAAGTACACTTCTCCATTCAACATCAAACCTTAAAAATTTCTCCATAAATCAAACACCCATAACATCCTTTCAAACTTTAATTAAACAAAAATCAAAAACACAAACTTACCACTTTGGAAATTTTTCAAAACTCCACAAAACTTTCCTTTCTTGCTGCCTATCTACTGCCCATGGTGTGAGGATCAAAATTAATGAAGACAAGTAAACAAAATCTAGCTTGAAAATGGCTATAATGAGCCATGCATTTGGGAGGCCATGGAAGGGTTTTGGAGTTCTTGAATTCGGCAATGGTGAGTTGAATGAGGAAGATGAAGCTGCTGCATGAAGTGGCTGTCCACTTAGGTGTAAATGGCTCCCACTAACTCTCCACTAAAGTTTATTTAATTAATATTATATGTTAAAGTTTGATTATTCAAGTTATTTCCCATTTCTTTCAACATTTATATTATGTACCACAATTTTAATTTTTCATTATATTTTCCAAGTGTAATATTATTTATTTTTAATGGACATTTAGGTCAAAAGACAACTCGGGGTGTCAAATGACCACAATGCCCCTGTTCGGGTTGCATTCCCGATTTTTCGGTAACACTGGGTTTTGTCCGTTTTTTGATTTTTCACTTTTCTTTGTACTAATTATTTAATTTTTATTTAGTATTTCTAATGATATTTGTATTTCAATAGGTGTCTATTTAAGTCCTAAAAATATTTTTCAGGGTTCCCCGCGGTCCAGGGCTAGTCAACTGTCCACGCCGCAACTTCCCGGTGCCGTCACCCATCGCTAGGGTTCTCAGCTCGCTTAACTTGGTTACATTTCTTTGCTATTATTTTTCCTTTATTTTTCTTGTATTTTCTTTTCTTGTATTTCATTATTTTATGTCTCCTCACTCATATCGAAGTGTAGTTCTAGGCATCCTAGCTGTCCAAACAACACTGGTCACTAGAAAAGTAGAACGCACTATCGAACATAGGGGTGTTACAATTCTCCCCCCCTTAAAATAAATTTCGTCTCAAAATTTTACCTGGCATTAGTCTCTGAACAGCTGTGGGTGTTGTCTCCTCATATCCTCTTCACGTTCCCAAGTAGCTTCCTGGCCTGAACGATGGTTCCACAGCACTTTAACCAGGTGTATCTGTTTATTCCTCAGCTGCTTCACCTCATAAGCCAGAATTTCTATGGGTTCTTCCTCATATGAGAGGTCTGGATTTTACCTCAATCTATTCAACTGATAGTACATGAGATGGGTCTGATCTGTACCTCCTTAACATGGACACATTGAAGACACTGTGTATCCATGCCAACTCTGGAGGTAATGCTAACCGATATGCCAAAGGACCCACTCTTTCCAGAACCTCATATGGTCCGATGAAACGAGGACTCAGTTTCCTCTTTCTGCCAAATCTCATAATCCTCTTCCAAGGAGAAACTTTGAGGAATACTTTATCACCCACTGCATATTTAATATCTCTTCTCTTCAGATCAACATAAGACTTCTAACGGTCTGACGTAACCTTGAGTCTATCTCTAATCAATTTGATCTTTTCCTATGTCTGCTGAACAATTTCTGGCCCAATCATCTTTCTTTCACCAACTTCATCCCAACATAGGGGAGTTTTGCACTTTCTGCCATACAAAGCTTCATATGGAGGCATCCCAATGCTTGATTGGTAGCTGTTGTTATAAGCAAACTCAATCAAAGACAAGTGTGTATCCCAACTACCTTCAAACTCAATCACACAAGCCCGTAGCATATCCTCCAATATCTGAATAACCCTTTCAGGTTGGCCATCTATCTGTGGGTGGAATACTGTGCTGAAGTTCAATCTAGTTCTTAGGGCTCTCTGAAGACTACCCCAGAATATGGAACTGAACCTAGGATCTCTGTCAGATACAATTGATACTGGCACTCTATGCAATTTTACAATTTCATATATGTACAATCTGGCCAATCTTTCCAGGATATAGTCCATCCAGACTGGCAAAAAGTGAGCAGACTTGGTTAGTCTATCAACTATAACCCATACTGCATCATGACTATTCTGTGTCCTCGGAAATCTCATCACAAAATCCATAGTTATCTGTTCCCTTACAATGTTTCATAGGGTGCCACTTGTATGCTAGCTTGACACTTATTAATGTATACAAATTCTGTTAGTGGGATGTATCTGTCCTATCTCCCCTTCAAGGACAGAAGTTCTCAGTATATTTTCGAGGGTTTATTACATTTTACAGGTTATTATTATCATTTCATTTCATAATTTATAGAAACCCAACGAGTTTCAAAATTTACCTGAATCACTTGTTTCGACTGTCCATCTGTCTGAGGATGATAAGTCGTACTGATATCTCTAAGCTTATAGCAATTACTGTGGTACAAGTAATTCACATTAATATAACTGAGTCACTGACTCTAGCTACCTTACAAGTGTAGTTGTTTGATAGGCTAGTTCTGAAGTTTTAAATTTCTGACTAAAATTTTCACATTTATTTCTAGTAATAGTACTCTATTAAGTGCAAATTGTATCAATTTATAGATTACTTACAAATATTCTTAATTTATTATACCACGAGGAAGCACGTAGCTCTACACAATAATCCCGTGTCGGTACTATAATCTGCAGCTTACAATACAAACATCGAGAACATTATATAGTTACTACGTTATAACCTCATGGACTAGGTTTTCTAACATCTTATCTTTCTCGAATCCACTAATATCCTAAACTGATTCTGATTACAATATCCATTAATAATTACTAACAGTAACATCTTTGCCCTCATCTAGAGCAATTCTATTACTGTAACTTACTTTTAGGTCCTCTTGCCTTACATTAAGTAGGCTTGCCAATTAGCTTTATAATTTATGGTATGTTAGAAAATACTTTTAGCTAACAATTCTTCCAAAATTAATGTCAATCATACTTGTTATTTTAGTTATTATCCTAAAGGACTAGTCACTAATACATCAAAATTCATTCCCATGTAAAGGAATAACAACAGAACATATAGTTCTGACACTAACACACAACTAAATAGTGCTGGGATCAAATAATAACTAATTTTTTCTTTCAAAAATTAAGAACTTACCAGCAGCTACATCTGAAGTTTTTGCTCTTTCTCCTTGGTGCATAGTGGATGCTCTGATTGATGCGCTACTATATTCGGGTTGATTCACTGTGTTATAGTGGTGAGGAGTACCAACTCTATTTTTATCTCGACTCTGACTGACGGTCTGTGAACTCCGGAAAGCAGATCGAGGTGCTCTAGTACAATCTTTAGCAAAGTGTCCAAGTTTTCCACAATTATAGCAGGTTCCAGAGGCCCTTCGACAAATACCTTCATGTAGCTTACCACAAACATGGCAGAAACGGGCAGAATAGGAACTTCTGGTTGTTCGACGACTAGATCTTGATGTTCTTCGCCTCGATGATTCGCTCTATCGTATCCCCGAGCTCGGGGTTCCTCAAATTCTTTTCTCTTCCCCAAATTCTCGCTCGAGCTCGACCGTAGATTTCTCCCTCTTTTCTATTTCACACTGCCCTTGTGGGGTTGGAGTGCAATACTTGGGCTTGGTGTGATTATCGACCATTTATTGGAAGAAAGTGGCCATTTGCTGGGACATTTGTGCAGTAATTTGTACTGGTAAAACTGGTACAGTCAGGCCTTCGACACTTTGTGGAGCTAGGGCCTCAAATTGTACTTCTGCCATCACGGACTGTTCTATTGTCTCATTCTTCTCTTCCATATCTTTTCATAGGATTTTCTATTCCTGTACAACCAACATAAGGAGACTCCTCTCCATTAGTTCATATTTATGATGTAAATGTACTATATGTATCAAACATTTGAGCAGTTGTAGTTACCGACAAAAAGATTTCAAATTCACAGTTCAAAATTTACTTTAAAACCATTGCTCTGATACCACAAAACATGTCACACCCTACTCCCCCGTAAGATGTAACATGATCCCGTAGTACACCTAATGAATTACCGTACTTCGCCTACCGATAACCCATTAGATATACTACAAGGGATTTTAAAAACAATTTTTGTGAAATTTAAATCATCGATTAAAATCTGGTGTTATAAAATTTTTTCAAAATTTCGGCAAAGTGCCGGCTGTATTTTGAGAAAACAGTTCTTCAATCCGGCAAAAGAAAATGCTCCCAATATGTTTTCTCAAATGCAACTTCAATAACTTCATTTGCACTCATAATTCAAATCTCAATAATCAAATCAATCTCCTCATAAAAGAAACATTTCATTGATTACAAGACTCAAAATTAATATTACAAAACTATTCAGATAAATGAAATCCCAAACTTACATTTACAATAATTTACATTTAATTACATACCAAAATATTTTACAAGAGTTTTTATACAACTGCTCAAATAATTTACATACATATTATTACATGCATACATCAAAACCTATGTACATGGGTATACCTATAATATACCTGGAGCTGATCTGAAAGTGTCTTCAAAGAAACTTACTCACTGCTCTATGCTCTTCTTACCTGCGACAGCATACAAAGCTATCGCTGAGTGGTGAACTCAGTGGTGCACAACTATAATTTAAAATATAGTATAATATATACTGACAAAATTTACAGTAAATAATTTGGAAATCTGAATACTCATCAAATTCTAAAATTCAAAATATTCATTGCTAATAATGTGAATCATTTATATAAAATGACTTTGATCATGAAATTCAATTTATCAAATCATAACTAACCATTTAGGTAATTCCAACAAAATCAATTATACATAAATCATAATTGAAATCACAATTCTTTACCATTCAAAAACATTCTGTGTCTCAAAAACCATGTTGTATCTCAAAAATTATTCTTATCCCACTAACTATGCAAGACTAATCCGAAAGGGCCATATTCAATGTGATTCTAACTCCCTATGGTCGGGGAGGTCGAATGATCATGCACAGTACACACCACAATAATGAATCTTCCACAAGGGCCATAACGATAAAAAACTTAGATCTAACCTCAAATCAGAGGAAAATCTAAGCCTGTGCACGTACCATGGTAATCAAAACACAACTAACTCCATTGTCTTCCCAACAAATGAGAGAGACGGGTAATAACCTAGTCAAGCATCTATAGTGAGATATAAAATAATATCACAATCCTTTTAGTGAGCACAAATCATAATATAATTCGATTCAAAGTCAATTCCAATATCCAATAATTTTTATGCTCATCACAATTCAAATAATAAATTTGCATTTTTCCATGAAAATTACCATCACAATTCAAAACATGTTCTATTATAATTTTCCAAAACATAATTTATTCAATCCATAACAATGCTTAATACTTGTGGAAATACCATTTCACAAAGCTAAATTCATACATACTATAACAATTTTCAATAATCATTGAATTAAATCCAATGCTTGTTAAACATAATATATAAGAAAAATATGTCATTTAATCATATGAAATATTCAAACAAAATTAGTTAAAAACTAGTTGTGTACAAACCTCTGATAACTGTCTCTTGGCTCTGACTCAGTGTTTCCTTCCCCTTCCCTGAGTCTTTGCTAACTGAGAAACACAATTTGAAGTGTTTCAGTACTCATTTAAACTGTCTCTAAGAATAAGGTTCAATAATTAATTTATCGAATTCTATTATTTCCTTAGTCAACTTAATATGTCAACCCTCGATGCATTCTAGGTAAATTAGGTTTTAATATTACTAATATGTCACATTCAATAGTCTTTTAGGGTTGGTACATGTTACCAAATTCATTTCCATGTATCTTGCATTTTCTTGCAATTTGCTGGATTCCGGGATACTAGTTTGACCTAGCCAGACGACCTATTTTCCTCAGTTTTTGGGTTTCGGTCAAAACTACAAACTTGTAGATCTATGTCTTGTTGCACGCGGGGCAAAATTTCAGGTTATTCTGAGTTATGTAGACCAAGTTATGGTCATTTTACTATTGCTGGTCAAAATGCATCAAAATTGGTCACTTTAGGTCATTTTAGGTCAATTTTGGTTCGGCCAGTTTTTGGACACGAAATTTTGCAAGCTGTTTGACTTGCTTATGGTCATTTCTGGGCTTTGGTGTCTTCATAAGACTTGTAGATATGGGTCTTAACTATTCATGGTTAAAATTTAAGGTCAATTGGACCTGTTTTGAGTGAGTTATGGCCTAAACACTAACTACTGCTCAAATGGTCAATTTTCAGGCCTTATTTGCACTTAATCCAGATTTGGTCATTTTTCAAGCTACCTTGCAAGCAGAATTTTAGCAAGCTTTCTTCATGAAAGTTGGCACATTTTGTGCTTAGTTTCACCTCCAATTGGTCTCATACCAATTGGAGCCACACACTTAAAGTTATAGGCCTAAAACACAAACTGCCTTATTGCATTTCTTTCATACACATCAAGGATCACTCCTAACACTTACCAAACTCAATATTCAAGTCAATTCTGGTTGTACCATGACCTAAACATAATTCACAACATATTATAGGTTATTTTGGCAGCTTACAATTACATTCAATGTACACCATAAAGTGCAGAATTTGTCAAACTCAATTTACAACAATTCAAGCACCTAACCATAACACTTTTACATGTCCAACCTCACACCATCATATATACACTCAAACTGCCCTAACATGCAACACAATTCAACATTAATATACCATAAACCAAGCATGAATTCCAGCATTCTTCAAGAGTTAACAACCTGCCGCAATGGTACCTTTACATTCCATTAATTTCCAAGCTTCAAATTTCAATTCACATTTACATATACTAAGTATACATCACCCAAATAATTTCCTACACAATATACATTTAATCAATCATTTAATTCACCATTTACAAGCAAAAATAAACTGCCTTCAAAGTGTTTCCATGGCTGCCAAAAGTACACTTCTCCATTCAACATCAAACCTCAAAAATTTCTCCATAAATCAAACACCCATAACATCCTTACAAACTTTAATTAAACAAAAATCAAAAACACAAACTTACCACTTTGGAAATTCTTCAAAACTTCACAAAAACTTTCCTTTCTTGCTGCCTATCTACTGGCCATGGTATGAGGATCAAAATTAATGAAGACAAGTAAACAAAATCTAGCTTGAAAATGGGTATAATGAGCCATGCATTTGGGAGGCCATGGGAGGGTTTTGGAGTTCTTGAATTCGGCAATGGTGAGTTGAATGAGGAAGATGAAGTTGCTGCATGAAGTGGCTATCCACTTAGGTGTAAATGGCTCCCACTAACTCTCCACTAAAGTTTATTTAATTAATATTATATGTTAAAGTTTGATTATTCAAGTTATTTCCCATTTCTTTCAACATTTATATTATGTACCACAATTTTAATTTTTCATTATATTTTTCAAGTTTAATATTATTTATTTTTAATGGACATTTAGGTCAAAAGACAACTCGGGGTGTCAAATGACCACAATGTCCCTGTTCGGGTTGCATTCCCGATTTTTCGGTAACACCGAGTTTTGTCCGTTTTTTGATTTTTCACTTTTCTTTGTACTAATTATTTAATTTTTATTTAGTATTTCTAATGATATTTGTATTTCAATAGGTGTCTATTTAAGTCCTAAAAATATTTTCCAGGGTTCCCCGCGGTCCAGGGCTAGTCAACGATCCACGCCGCGACTTCCTAGTGCGGTCACCCATCGCTAGGGTTCTCGGCTCGCTTAACTTGGTTACATTTCTTTGCTATTATTTTTCCTTTATTTTTCTTGTATTTTCTTTTCTTGTATTTCATTATTTTATGTCTCCTCACTCATATCGAAGTGTAGTTCTAGGCATCCTAGCTGTCCGGACAACACTGGTCACTGGAAAAGTAGAATGCACTACCAAACATAGGGGTGTTACACTTGCATTCTCAGATTCAGACTTAACCCAGCCTCAAACCTCTTACATCTATCTTTAGGGGTGGAGACTAAACTTCCAGCGTAGTGGCTCAGTCGAGAGAAGTCTCTCTTATATTCTGCTATGGTTCTGTCCCCTTGTTTCAAACTCAAGAATTCTTGTAACTTCATATCCACATATGCATCAGGGACCCACTTCTATCGAAACTCTCTCAAAAAGTCTGACCAAGTAAGGACTGGACGTTCTACCAGGCTGTGGGGGATGGTCTTCCACCATTCATACGCATCCCCTTGCAACAAGGAAACAGAATACTCGAACTTTAGCTCTTGCGCACATTGTAGCTTCCTGAAAACCCGTTCCATTTGCTCTAACCACTATTCTGCCTCCAGTGGATCCACAGTTCCCTTAAAATCGATGGCCCCAAATTTCATGAATTTTTCATATTGCCGAGCTGAGGGCTGTGGTTGTGCTATAGGTGCTTGCATCTAAGCTTGAGGTGGCACATTTTCTGCCAATTGCTGGAAAAACGCAGCCATCTGCTGTAACACCTTCCCTGTAGCAACTCCGTACATTCTATTGTTCCGGTGACCAGTGTCAGTCCGGACAGCTAGAACGTCTGAAAAAAATATTTAAACTAAAGTGAGGAACCATAATTAACTCAAATATTAATAAGAAAAATTTAGAAAAAATTTTAGAAATAAAATACAACCAAGTTAAATGAGCCGGTGCCCTAGCGACGGGTAACCTAGTGAGAAGTTGCGGTTACTAGGAGCTCTAGACCCGGGGAAAAATTCATAAAATAATTTTTGGGACTCCAGAGAAGGGTCATTGAGGTTTTTATGGCATTAGAATGCCAAGAAAATACTTAGGAAAATTTTTCAATCGGTACAGACAATTTTGGTCTGTTAAGCCAAACGGAGGGCATTTTGGTCATTTCGCCTTCAGAGGTAATTTTTGGCCGACTTGTCCAGTTAAGTAAATAATTATTATGACATAAAATGTGAATAAACATTACTAAAAATTAAATTGAAAATGAGTAGAGATGAAAAGAAAAGAAAATAAAAGAAAATACCTAATAATGACATCATATAATGTCATTAAAAACCTATCCACCAATCACAATTTGTTAAACTCATTAAAAGAGATAAAAGAGACCAAAAAATTGAAAAACCAATCTGCATCTTCAACCTTTGGGCAGCCAAAAAACGTTGAGAGAGAGAGAGAGAGAAGAGGTTCCACCATTAAAGCTCCCTTAAGCTTCATTTCCCACTTCAATTCACCATAAAAACTTATCCTCCCTTCACTAAAAATTTCCCTTACCACTAGAGCAAGACTTGGGCAGCAATTAGAAGAAGAGAAAGTGGAAGAAAGTGAGGTGTGAACAAGCTTAGAAAATCACCAAAGAGGTTAGTGCCATATACTTTGCTTTTATACCTTTCTAATCATGAATTTGAGCTAAGTTAAGTTGAAAATTTGATGAAAATTGAATTAATGAAGCATGGTTATATTTCATGAAATTTTGGCAGCCTTGACATGAGTTAGAGTTAGGAGAATTCTTTGGTTAAAGTGACATATTAGCTGCCCCTCTTATAAATTATATGATTAGTATAGCAAATTAGGAGTAAGATGCATGAATTGGAGGCTTGGACAATTAGGATTAGGGTTTTGAAATTTAATTTTGGTGGAGGATGAAAATGGACACAAACTAAAGTTTTAATGGTCAATTAATGACCATTTGAGATAATTTGACCATAACTTGGAGTGAATTGTAGTATTAGAAAACTGATTTGGTATGCTGCCTAGTGAGACTTGCAGGGTGGCTGTGAGTCTAGCCTGTTTGGACAGCCACAACTTGGGCTGTATAGGTTCAATTGGTATTTAGTCAATTGGAAATGAAACTAGACACATAATGTCACAACTTTGGTGAAGAAACCATGCCCAAAATACCAAACCAAGTGGACCAAAAACTTACCTCAATCCGGGTGTCCTGCAACCAGTTTCTGCAGAATGACCAAATGAACAGTGATTGTTCATTTGGCCATAACTCAATGTAGAATGGCCCAATTGACCTGAAATTTTACCAGAAATAAGCTGAGATATATACTAACAACTTTCATGAAGGAACCTACCCCAAATTATGACCAGAACCTATTCAACAAGAGAGTGGAAGTTACTGTTTACTGCACTGTAGATATGGTCAGTTCTGAAATTTTTCAATCCGGCCAGTTGTGGTTTTTGGACCATAACTTGAGCTACAAAACTCCAAATGGAGTGATTCCAAAAAATAAATTCAACTAGACAAAATAAGAAACAACTTTCATGTTTATCATTTTCCCAAATTCCTACTGCAACAGCAACTAATGGAACAGTAAAGATTGGGTATGAAAACTGAAAATTCTGCTCCATTAATTTTAAGCTTAGAAATGGTATTGTTAACCAATACCAACAAATGTTTGGAGTGTTAAAACCAATGTACCTATTTTCTATGCAAAAGTCAACTTTTTTGTTGACTAATGAAGGGAATAGTAACACCAAAACTTGAAATTCAAAAATTATAAAATTCAAAAGTATCAAATGCCCTAGTGTACCTAACAAGATTGGTTTGGATAGTTTGGCATGCCAATAGGGTTCAGTTAGCAGTACTGCACATGGCATTATGCCATTCTGTGATTTCATGGCTTTTAGCCATTCTGACATTATGTTGATACTTGGCCTTGTGCCTAATGTTATTACAGCTTATTGGCTGTTCTGTTGCACACCGGGAGACACATATGTGACCGATGGTGTGACGGCCCGAGGTACTTGATACCCAGTGCCAGTTTACCTGTTTATCCAGTCCAGTCGTCTAGTATAGGTTACTTGGGCAACCAAAAATAAAAGTGGATAAATGTAATGAAATAATGAATATAACCAATACAAAATAAGTATGACTACAAATACTCAAAGAAAATTTATTTACAATGAGACATTAATACATTCACTACATATTTATTTTCTGTTATTTCTTTTTATTATTTTATTAGCACCACTAAGCATTATTGCTTAGCGCGTTGCTTTTGCCACGCGTAGGTTCTGGAGATCCTGACCGAGAGCCCGGTAGACCACAGACTGGGTGAGACCTCCTGCAGCTCTGCATGGTGTCCGTGTCACCTCACCGTCATCAGTGCATTGGTAGGACACTAGGTTTTATTTTGATATTTTGTAATAACTTTTATTTTCTCATATGTAATTGAAAGTTATGTAATGTATTTTGGTATTAATGCAAATAGTAGATATTGTGTTTGTGAATGAAAAAGTGAATATTTATTTATGACTTTTACATGATTATCATATGAGATGAATGATTGAGAAATGGAAATGTTGTTGAAAAACATATTGAGATTTTGATATTGGAGTTTGAGAATGATTGAATATGATTATTGGAAGTGTTTTTCACAGGTTCCGAAGAACTGTTTTCTCCATTTTTAGCCGGTACTCTGACGGATTTTCTATAAAATTTTCGGAACCTCAAATAAATTATAATTTCAATAGATGACTTAAATGAATTATATTTCATAAATTATATTCAAAACTATGAGAAAAATAAATTAAGGAAGAATAAAAATGATTAAGATAAAATAGAGTGTTCCGGTACACCGTGTGACATATCTTACTCGGATATACTGTAGACGGGTAAGGGGTGTCACATTTAGTGGTATCAGAGCACGGTTTAGGCGTTTCTGGGCCTAGATTGAGTCCATACCATGCATTGCATTTGTAAGAGTCGAGGTGACACTAATGCAAATCTGTTTATCTTTGTTATTTTGAATAGGATATGGACCCTACATCTCATAGACCAGTTGAGGAAGAAGTAGAGAGTCATGCTCCACCTGCAGCAGCTGAGACTGGGGGTAAGGGAGAACCTGCACCACCAGCTCCATCAGAGCCTACTCAACCTCCACAGGCCGTGTCACACCTTACCCCTCTGTAAGGCATAACATGATCCCGTAGAATACTTAATGAACTACCGAACTTCACCTACCGATAACTCATTAAGTACCCTACAAGGGATTTTAAAACAATTTTCTTACATTTTGGAAGTGGTGAGCATTTTGATAAGAATTTAAAATCATTTATTCAAGTTTAAATACTAATAAAAATTTTTGTCCATTTTAAATTTTGCCACAAATTTTATAAAAATTTTGACAGAGTTCTGCTTGTTTTTGGAGAAAACCGTTCTTCAAATATCTGAGAAAAACACTTCCAAAAATATTTTCACAACTCTCAACCTCCAATAAATCACAATTCAACTCCAATCAATTCATTTCAAAACAGTTTCACAATCCAAATCAAATTTATCAACTCAGAATAGTTAATAATTCCATTCACAAAGCATAAAGTAGGAATTTCGTATGTACAAATATTAAATTTACAGATGAAAGTCCAAAATAATATCATTACAATTTATTTACAACTGCTCAACTTACATTGATACAAATAAAATTTCTATATTTACATCAAGATTATCTACAAGGGTATAAAATAATACTCGTACAAAATGATCAGAGTAGTCCTCGATTTAACAGTAGCTCACTCTGCTACTTTCTCCTTGCTCTTATCTGCGACAGCAAAATAAGCTATCGTTGAGTATAAAAATACTCAGTGGTGCACAATAAAAATTTAAAATGCAATAAATAAATCATTCATTGCCAAACACAATTTAAATGTTTCTCAATCACATTTCACAAATATTAAAGTTCATAATAACATCATTTTGTCAAATAATCTATTAAACACATTTTAGTCAAACAATTTCATAAACACAGTGTTGCCAAAGTCATACACAACTTAAGCAATGACACAAAATTTTCGATCAATGCCGTGTTGTACACCACGACAAAGCAATCTCAACCCCATTAATCGAAATCAATGAGGGAGGTGGCTAGCTAGCTAATGAGTACTCATCCGATCTACAACCTCAACTGGCAAGCCAGAGAGGGAGGAAAATAAACGATCTCAACCCCATAAATGGAGGAGGAATAATAAGTAACTGTCATGCTAAGTGTGAATCAAAAATCCATTTCAAACATTTCATTCAAATATTGCATACAAAAATCAAATCAATTTCCAAGGTTACAATTTGATCACAAGGTGGCAACACAAAAGTTCATAAATTCATAATGCGTACTAAATCAATTTTTTAAGGATAAAATGCTTAAATAGGGTTTATTGTGCACAAACCTCAAGCGAGTCGTCCCTTAGCCTCGACTCAGTTCCTCGGGTTCCTTCCCGATATTCTTTTCAACTGAAACACACAATTTTACAATGTTTCAGTATTAGAACTTAACATAAATCCAAAATAAATTTAGCTTCACAATTACCTAGCTCTAACGTGCTAAATTCGACGTTCTTTAAATTTTATGTTTCGGGTTACTATTCACTGCACTATTCAAGTCAAATAG
The DNA here is from genome assembly GCF_030052815.1 of Hevea brasiliensis. NCBI lineage: Eukaryota > Viridiplantae > Streptophyta > Magnoliopsida > Malpighiales > Euphorbiaceae > Hevea > Hevea brasiliensis. The sequence goes on from NC_079499.1 coordinate 82,716,105, forward strand.
TTGACTTTCTAAGGCTTAATAGGTATGGAAATTCCAACTTCACCCACATACCACATTTTGGTCACTAAACTTGTTGGTTTTGGCCATTTTCTCAAAGCTTAGGTCTTTTAGGCAAAATTGTCAATTTTCGATTTTGGAGTTCTAAATTGCACTGTTTCATTGGTCCATCTACTGTTGAAATTTGACAAAACTTTCTTCATAGAAAAGGTTCCTTATTGTCTTAAGTGTATTCTCATTTTTGGATCACCCCAATCGGAGTTTTGTAGCTCAAGTTATAGCCAAAATACAATTACTGTTCACGTGCACTGTTCATGCTGCAATTTTGGTTCTGGCATATTTTTGGTCCAACTTCATTCAATAATTTGATCAAGTTAAGTCCATAATTTGGTCTAACTTCCTTCATACGAAATATTATACTATGTCTTAGGTTTCCATCGGTTCAAGATTCACCTAAATCGGAGCTTTCTAGAGAGAGTTATAGCCATTGAAACTTTACTGCTCAATGGCAATTCTGCAGAGTTGCAGGTTCAATAACTCAACTTTGCTCAATAATTTGACTAGGTTAATGGCATAATTTGGGGTGCTGTTCCTCATGAAAGTTTTAGATCTATATCTTATCTAATTACTGGTAAAATCTCAGGTCCTTTTGAGCTTCCTAGCTCGATTTATGACCAAATGAACAATTACTGTTCATGTGGTTAGTTTGTGCAGTGGCAGCCTGCTCTCATTTCACTTTGGTCAATTGGTTCATTAGGTTTTGGTCAGTTTTTGAGCATGGTTCCTTAATGAAAATTGTGCCCTTTTATGTCTATTTTCATCCCCAATTGGTGGCATATCAATTGGACTTGTAAAATTTCCGTTTTGGTCCTTCAAATTTGGTTTGGTCATGCTACCAGCAGCATGACCATTTGACCTACGAATTTGACTTCCATTCTAACAATTCCCACACATTTCCTTTGGTCATTATTGGCTATTTTTCAGTCCACAATTGGTCAAAGATATCATTTATGCATTTCTCCAAAATTTGGTTCACAAACCCTAACATTCAAACCCTAATTTCACTACTTTGTTGCAATTAATCACATGTAAGAATTTCAACTTAACCATTCAACTAATTAAAACTTTTAAACTCATTCCAATACATCAAACCATACAAATTATGTCCCTTCTTCAAGCTGGCCGGAATTCAGCAATGGCCCTTCCCCCATATTTTTATTTCATTTCCTTAATCCTAAGTTCATTTCAAACATTAATCATGCATTTAAATGAAGAAATAAGAAGTTTAACATACTAACCTTAACTTAAATTCCAATTCTTCACTTTCTCTCTTCCTTTCCTCTTTCTTTCTTGTTCTTAGGTTGAGATTGCAAGGTCTAGTGAAGTTTTTAGGGGAGTTATGTTAATTGGGTGGAGAAAATCAAGCTCAAATGTAAGCTTAAATGGAAGGATTTCATGGAGGGTTTTGGGAAGAAAGTGGGGCGGCACTTTGGGAGAAGAAGAAGACTTTTTTTTTTGTTTCTTTTTTTCTTTTGTTTTCTTTATTTATTTTAATTATGAAAGACACAAAATTTCTAATTAATAAATAACTTAATTAATTTCTTTATGACATCATTCATGATGTCATCACCTTTGACTTTTCCATCTTCTTCTTTTTTTTTCTCTATTTATTTTTTTCTATTAGTTCTTTAATTTAATTCTCGATCCCGAAGTTTTCTTTTCTCTGATTTTATTCAACAGTTAGGTTAGGAGTCAGGTCTCGGGGTCAATTGACCAAATTGCCCCTCGCCGGTTCATCCCGGTTTGTAAATAATCCAATATTTCTTCCGGCTCCCTGACCTAATTATTTGACTGACTTAACAGTTCTTTTTCGTGATTTTCTCTTTTCCACTGTATTCATAAGGGTCCTAAGGACCGCAGTGTCACTTTTTACGGTTCGAAATTTGAGTTTAAAACGACTTCGCAGTCGTTCCCGAGGAGGTCACTCATCGCTGTGACTCTCAGCTCGTTTAACCTCTTATGTTCTGTTTTTCTTATTTATAGTTAACTAATTAAACATTACTAATTATTTGTGTTTATGGCTTCTCAAGTTGTCTTAAGTGTGGCCCTAATCCCATTAATTGTCCGGACCGACACTGATCACCGGAACAGTGAAATATACCAGGCTATACCAATAGGGGTGTTACAATTCTCCCCCCCTTAAAATAAATTTCGTCTCAAAATTTTACCTGGTATCAATTTCTGAATAGCTGTGGGTGTTGTCTCCTCATGTCCTCCTCTCGTTCCCAAGTAGCTTCTTGGTCCGAATGATGGTTCCACAGCACTTTTACCAATGGTATCTGCTTATTCCGTAGCTGCTTCACCTCATAAGCCAGAATCTTTATGGGTTCTTCTTCATATGCGAGGTCTGGATTCACTTCTATTTCTTCTACTGGTAGTACATGAGATGGGTCTGATCGATACCTTCTCAACATAGACACATGGAAGACATTATGTATCTTCTCCAACTCTGGAGGTAGTGCCAAACGATAAGCTAAAGGACACACTCTTTCCAATACCTCATATGGCCCGATAAAACGAGGACTTAGTTTCCCCTTCCTGCCGAATCTCATAATCCTCTTCCAAGGAGAAACTTTGAGGAACACTTTCTCACCCACTGCATACTTAATATCCCTTCTTTTCAAATCAATATAGGACTTCTGATGGTCTGATGCAGCTTTAAGTCGACCTTTGATGACCCTGATTTTCTCTTCAGTCTGTTGAACAATTTCGGGTCCAATCATTTTTCTTTCACCCACGTCATCCCAACACAACGGGGTTCTACATTTCCTGCCATACAAAGCTTCATATGGAGGCATCCCAATGCTTGATTGGTAGCTGTTGCTGTAAGCAAACTCAATCAAAGGCAAGTGTGTATCCCAACTACCCTCAAACTCAATCACACAAGCCCGTAGCATATCCTCTAAGATCTGAATTACCCTCTCACACTGGCCATCTATCTGTGGGTGGAATGCAGTACTGAAGTTCAATCTAGTTCCTAGGGCTCTCTGAAGACTACCCCAGAATCTAGAAGTGAACCTAGGATCTCTGTCTGATACAATGGATACTAGCACTCCATGCAGTCTCACAATCTCATCGATGTATAACTTGGCCAATCTTTTTAAACTGTAGTCCATCCGAACTGGCAGAAAATGAGCAGACTTAGTCAGTCTATCAACAATGACCCACACTGCATCGTGACTCTTCTGTGTCCTCGGAAGTCCCATTACAAAATCCATTGTTATTCTTTCCCATTTCCATTCTGGCACTGACAGTGGATGTAATAACCCAGTTGGCACTTGATGCTCTGCCTTTACTTGCTAACAAATTAGGCATTTGGATACAAACTCTGCCACATCTCTTTTTAAACCCATCCACCAGTAATGCTCCTTTAGCCCTCTATACATTTTTGTACCACTAGGGTGCATAGCAAAAGGAGACTCATGTGCTTCCTTCAAAATGATTTGCCTCAAATCAACATCATTAGGAACACATATTCTGCCCTGGTGTAGCAGTAAACCATCATCTCTGATTGAGAACTCTGGTTTCTTGCCCTGCCGAACTTCTTCCAACAGCTTCTGATACTTTTCATCATTCTGAGCAGCCATTCTGATCTGATCAATTAACACTGGCTGTACATGCCATGCAATTGCTGTCTACCCCTCATCATTAATCTCTAAACTGGCATGTAATGATCTCAACTCATGTACCAAAGACAAAGGAGTAACCTGTAGACTTGCCATAGTCTTGCGACTTAAGGCGTCAGCCACAACATTAGCTTTCCCTGGCTGATAGTCTATCAGGCAATCGTAGTCTTTTATCAACTCTAACCACCTCCTCTGTCTCAAATTCAACTCTTTCTGGGTGCCCAAATACTTCAAGCTCTTATGATTTGTGTAGATGTAGCACTTCTCCCCATACAAATAATGTCTCCAGATCTTAAGAGCAAACACAATAGCTGCAAGCACCAAATCATGTGTTGGATAATTCCTCTCATGCGGTTTCAGCTGGCGTGATGCATAGGCAATAACATTTCGATCTTGCATCAACACACAACCTAACCCATTATGAGAAGCATCGCTGTAAACTGTATATTCTTTACCCGGTGTAGGTAAAGTCAGGACTGGAGCCTCTGTCAAACATCTTTTCAATTCATCAAAACTTTGCTGGCATTTGTCCGTCCACTGAAATTTCACATCCTTTCTAAGCAACTTGGTCAATGGAGATGCCAACATGGAGAATCCCTTCACAAATCGACGGTAGTATCCGGCTAAACCCAGAAAACTGCAAATCTCTATGACATTTCTGGGTGGCTTCCAATTAAGGACAGCTTCAATCTTGCTAGGATCTACCTTAATACCTTCTGCTGATACTATGTGCCCCAAAAAGGATATTTCCTTCAGCCAAAATTCACATTTCGACAATTTGGCGTATAGTTGTTTCTCCCTCAAAGTCTGCAGTATAATCCGCAGATGTCTATCATGCTCTACTGCATTCCTCGAATAAACCAATATATCATCAATAAATACCACAACAAATTGGTCGAGGTATGGTCTGAAGATAGTGTTCATCAGATCCATAAAAGCAGCCGGAGCATTAGTTAACCCGAATGGCATGACCAAGAACTCATAATGGCCATAGCGGGTTCTGAAGGCAGTTTTAGAAATAATCTGCTCTTGTACTTTCAGCTGATAATAACCTGATCTCAGGTCAATTTTGGAGAACACAGCTGCACCTCTTAACTGATCAAACAAGTCATCAATACGGGGCAATGGGTATCTGTTCTTTATTGTCACCTTATTCAACTTCCGATAGTCAATGCATAACCAGAGAGTGCCATCCTTCTTCTTAACAAACAATACTGGCGCTCCCCAAGGTGACACACTAGGGCGGATAAAGCCCTTATCAAGCAACTCTTGCAACTGCACTTTCAATTCTTTTAGTTCTGCTGGTGCCATTCTGTATGGTGTTATGGAGATTGGGTCCACACCAGGCATAACATCAATTTCAAACTGCACTTCTCTTTCTGGAGGTAATCTTGGTAATTCATCAGGAAATACATTCGGAAAGTCACATACAGTAGGAATGTCCCTCAGTACTGAACTCCCCACTTGGGTGTCTATCACATGTGCCAAGTACGCCTCACACCCTTTTCTAATCATTTTTCTAGCCAGTGCAGCTGAAATGATGTTTGAAGGCAATAACTGCCTCTCCCCATGTATTACTATATCACCATACTGAGGAAGACCCAAAGTGACTGTCTTCAGTCTACAGTCAATCATGGTGTGATGTCTGGCTAACCAATCCATGCCCAAGATAATGTCATAATATCTGAAGGGCATTTCAATTATATCAGACAAAAAAGTGTGTCCTTGGATCACCAAAGGACAGTCCCTATATAGCCTATTTACCCTGACCTCCTGGCCTAATGGACTAGTTACTAGCACATCATAGTCCATTGGTACACACTGAATAGCAGTAGAGCACATCACACTAGCACTAACATATGAATGTGTGGAGCCAGGATCAAATAACACATACACATCTTGGTCAAGGATGGAGAAAATACCAGCTACTACGTCTGATGTTTCAGCCTCCTCCCTCTGACGCATGGTATACACTCTGACTGGTGCTCCACTGGGTACTGGCTGGTTAACAATGCTCTGACTTCCAAGAGTGTTACCAAGACCCCTATCTCTGCCTCTGCCTCTAGCAGCTGACTGTGATCCTCTAGGTGCAGAGACTTGGGCTGATCCTTCCGATGTAGCAAAAGATCCAGGCCGGCGCGGACTAGTGCAATCCTTCGCGAAATGTCCGCTCCCTCCACAGTTAAAACATGCGCCAGTAGCTTTGAAACAAACCCCGCCATGAGTTTTCCCACAAGTTTCACACTGTCGTACTGATAGAGATCCTCGAGAAGCTTGTTGGGTCGGCTGACCAGACCGGGGTGGTCTTTGGCCAGAAAATCTGCCTCTGCCAGATTTATAGGAGCTAGATCCCCCAAACTGTTTCCTCTTCCCAGAACCACTTTTAGATGCTTGCCCCGTAGTCTTTTCAGTTTTCTCTTAAGGACCCTTCTTCACTGCCCCTTCTGATTCTATCCTTTCCAATTCCAGGGCCTGTGAGATCAATTCAGCAAAATTCTGATGTCTGAAACCCACTACTTGCATTCTCAAATTCTGCCTTAGCCCAGACTCAAACCTCTTGCATCTGTCTCTGGGGGTGGAGACTAAGCTTCTAGCATAGTGGCTTAGCCTTGAGAAGTCTCTCTCATACTCTGCTATGGTTCGGTCCCCTTGCTTCAAACTCAGGAATTCTTGCAATTTCTTATCTACATACGCATCGGGAACCCATTTCTGCCTGAATTCCCTCAGGAAATCTGTCCATGTCAGCACAGGTGGCTCAACCAGGCTGTGGGGGATGGTCTTCCACCATTCATATGCATCCCCTTGGAGAAGAGATACTGAATACTCGAACTTTAGCTCTTCCGTACACTGCAGCTTTCTAAAAACCCGTTCCATTCTTTCTAACCACTGTTCTGCCTCCAGTGGATCCACAGTGCCTTTAAACTCGGTGGCCCATTTCATCAATTTTTCATACTGCCGAGCTGAGGGCTGTGGTTGTGGTACAGGTACTGGCATTTGAGCTTGGGGTGGCACATTACCCGCCATTTATTGGAAGAACGCAGCCATCTCATTGCATAAATTGAGCAGAAATCGCGGCCGAGCAGGAGCTGGAGTGGCTGACCCACTCACGTTCTAGAGTGCCGGGGCTTCCTCTTGAACCTCAGCCTCAGCAGATTGTTCTTCAGAATGATCTCCTCCTTCCATTCCGTTTTTCACAATTTTCTACTTCCTGAGATCAAACACAAGGAGGTTAACCCCCATTAGTGCATATTCATGATGTAAATATGTCATATGTATCAATTAAAGACACTTGAGCAGTTGTACTTGTCAATAAAATGTTCATAAACATAGTCAAAATTTATTGAAAAACTGATGCTCTGATACCACTAAAACATGTCACACCTTACCCCTCTGTAAGGCATAACATGATCCCGTAGAATACTTAATGAACTATCGAACTTCACCTACCGATAACTCATTAAGTAACCTACAAGGGATTTTAAAACAATTTTCTTACATTTTGGAAGTGGTGAGCATTTTGATAAGAATTTAAAATCATTTATTCAAGTTTAAATACTAATAAATTTTTTGTCCATTTTAAATTTTGCCGCAAATTTTATAAAAATTTTGACAGAGTTCTGCTTGTTTTTGGAGAAAACCATTCTTCAAATATCTGAGAAAAACACTTCCAAAAATATTTTCACAACTCCCAACCTCCAATAAATCACAATTCAACTCCAATCAATTCATTTCAAAACAGTTCCACAATCCAAATCAAATTTATCAACTCAGAATAGTTAATAATTCCATTCACAAAGCATAAAGTAGGAATTTCGTAAGCACAAATATTAAATTTACAAATGAAAGTCCAAAATAATATCATTACAATTTATTTACAACTGCTCAACTTACATTGATACAAATAACATTTCTATATTTACATCAAGATTATCTACAAGGGTATAAAATAATACCCGTACAAAATGATCAGAGTAGTCCTCGATTTAACAAAGCTCACTCACGCTTTCTCCTTGCTCTATCTCATGATAAAGAAAATAAGCTTATCACTGAGTATAAAAATACTCAGTGGTGCACAATAAAAATTTAAAATGCAATAAATAAATCATTCATTGCCAAACACAATTTAAATGTTTCTCAATCACATTTCACAAATATTAAAGTTCATAATAACATCATTTTGTCAAATAATCTATTAAACACAGTTTAGTCAAACAATTTCATAAACACAGTGTTGCCAAAGTCATACACAACTTAAGCAATGACACAAAATTTTCGATCAATGCCGTGTTGTACACCACGACAAAGCAATCTCAACCCCATTAATCGAAATCAATGAGGGAGGTGGCTAGCTAGCTAATGAGTACTCATCCGATCTACAACCTCAACTGGCAAGCCAGAGAGGGAGGAAAATAAACGATCTCAACCCCATAAATGGAGGAGGAATAATAAGTAACTGTCATACTAAGTGTGAATCAAAAATCCATTTCAAACATTTCATTCAAATATTGCATACAAAAATCAAATCAATTTCCAAGGTGACAATTTGATCACAATGTGGCAACACAAAAGTTCATAAATTCATAATGCGTACTAAATCAATTTTTCAAGGATAAAATGCTTAAATAGGGTTTATTGTGCACAAACCTCAAGCGAGTCGTCCCTTAGCCTCGACTCGGTTCCTCGGGTTCCTTCCCGATATTCTTTTCAACTGAAACACACAATTTTACAATGTTTCAGTACTAGAACTTAACATAAATCCAAAATAAATTTAGCTTCACAATTACCTAGCTCTAACGTGCTAAATTCGACATTCTTTAAATTTTGTGTTTCGGGTTACTATTCACTACACTATTCAAGTCAAATAGTTGACTTTCTAAGGCTTAATAGGTATGGGAATTCCAACTTCACCCACATACCACATTTTGGTCACTAAACTTGTTGGTTTTGGCCATTTTCTCAAAGCTTAGGTCTTTTAGGCAAAATTGTCAATTTTCGGTTTTGGAGTTCTAAATTGCACTATTTCATTGGTCCATCTACTGTTGAAATTTGGCAAAACTTCCTTCATAGAAAATGTTCCTTATTGTCTTAAGTGTATTCTCATTTTTGGATCACCCCAATCGGAGTTTTGTAGCTCAAGTTATAGCCAAAATACAATTACTGTTCACGTGCACTGTTTATGCTGCAATTTTGGTTTTGGTAGATTTTTGGTCCAATTTCATTCAATAATTTGATCAAGTTAAGTCCATAATTTGGTCTAATTTCCTTCATACGAAATGTTCTACTATGTCTTAGGTTTCCATCGGTTCAAGATTCACCTAAATCGGAGCTTTCTAGAGAGAGTTATAGCCATTGAAACTTTACTGCTCAATGGCAATTCTGCAGAGTTGCAGGTTCAATAACTCAACTTTGCTCAATAATTTGACTAGGTTAATGGCATAATTTGGGGTAGTGTTCTTCATGAAAGTTTTAGATCTATGTCTTATCTAATTACTGCTAAACTCTTAGGTCCTTTTGACCTTCCTAGCTCGAGTGATGACCAAATGAACAATTACTGTTCATTTGGTCAGTTTGTGCAGTGGCAGCCTGCTCTCATTTCACTTTGGTCAATTGGTTCACTAGGTTTTGGTCAGTTTTTGGGCATGGTTCCTTAATGAAAATTGTGCCCTTTTATGTCTATTTTCATCCCCAATTGGTGGCATATCAATTGGACTTGTAAAATTTATGTTTTGGTCCTTCAAAGTTGGTTTGGTCATGCTGCATTTGACCTACGAATTTGACTTCCATTCTAACAATTCCCACACATTTCCTTTGGTCATTATTGACCATTTTGCAGTCCACAATTGGTCAAAGATATCATTTATGCATTTCTCCAAAATTTGGTTCACAAACCCTAACATTCAAACCCTAATTTCACTACTTTGTTGCAATTAATCACATGTAAGAATTTCAACTTAACCATTCAACTAATTAAAACTTTTAAACTCATTATAATACATCAAACCATACAAATTATGTCCCTTCTTCAAGCTGGCCGGAATTCAGCAATGGCCCTTCCCTCATATTTTTATTTCATTTCCTTAATCCTAAGTTCATTTCAACCATTAATCATGCATTTAAATGAAGAAATAAGAAGTTTAACATACTAACCTTAACTTAAATGCCAATTCTTCACTTTCTCTCTTCCTTTCCTCTTTCTTTCTTATTCTTAGGTTGAGATTGCAAGGTCTAGTGAAGTTTTTAGGGGAGTTATGTTGATTGGGTGGAGAAAATCAAGCTCAAATGTAAGCTTAAATGGAAGGATTTCATGGAGGGTTTTGGGAAGAAAGTGGGGCGGCACTTTGGGAGAAGAAGAAGACTTTTTTTTTTTGTTTCTTTTTTTCTTTTGTTTTCTTTATTTATTTTAATTATGAAAGACACAAAATTCCTATTTAATAAATAACTTAATTAATTTCTTTATGACATCATTCATGATATCATCACCTTTGACTTTTCCATCTTCTTCTTTTTTTTTCTCTATTTATTTTTTTCTATTAGTTCTTTAATTTAATTCTCGATCCCGAAGTTTTCTTTTCTCTGATTTTATTCGACGCTAGGTCAGAGTCACTCTGGGTCAATTGACCAAATTGCCCCTCGCGAGTTCATCCCGCTTGCAAATAATCCAATATTTCTTCCGCCTCGACCTAATTATTTGACCGACTTAACAGCTTCTTTTCATGATTTTCTTTTCCATTGTGTTCATAAGGGTCCTAAGGACCGCAGTCACTTTTTACGGTTCGAAATTTGAGTTTAAAACGACTTCTAGCTGTTCCCGAGGAGGTCACTCATCGCTGTGACTCTCGGCTCGTTTAACCTCTTATGTTCTGTTTTTCTTATTTATAGTTAACTAATTAAACATTACTAATTATTTGTGTTTATGGCTTCTCAAGTTGTCTTAAGTGTGGCCCTAATCCCATTAATTGTCCGGACCGACACCGGTCACCGGAACAGTGAAATATACCAGGCTATACCAATAGGGGTGTTACAGGCCGTGTTCCAGCAAATGGCCGAATTTTTCAAACAAATGGCTGGGGTAATGCCACCCCCACCACCACCTCCACAACCAAAATCACACCTGGAAAAATTGAGAAAGTTTGGAGCAGTGGACTTCTTTGGCAAGAGAGAAGATGATTTTGTTGCAGCCGAAAATTGGTTGAACAGAACAGGCAGAGTTTTAAAACAACTCCACTGCACTCCAGAACAAAATCTAGAAGCTGCCATATCTCTGTTGCAAGATGATGCATATGAATGGTGGGATACTGTGCCCAGTGAAGTACAGCCAGAAGTAATAACTTGGGACTTCTTCCTCTCCGAATTTAAGAAGAAATATGTGGGTAGTGTATACCTGGAAGAGAGAAGAAGAGAGTTCATTAACCTGAGGCAGAGACAGCTGACAGTGGCCGAGTATGAAAAGGAATTTGTCAGATTAAGCCGCTATGGAAGGGAGATAGTCCCTAATGAGGCCGAAAGGTGTAAGAGATTTGAAGAGGGATTAAATGACAACATAAAGATCATGATCTCTGCCTTGGGAATCACCGACTTCACCAAGTTAGTGGAAGCTGCAATAAAGGTTGAAAAGGTTAGAATAAGTGAGCAGACCAGAAGAGAGAGACAGCAGAAGAGGGGCCTGTGTCGCCTAGTTCATCTCCCGCGTGGGAAGAAGTTCAAGGGTCCACCGCACGAGTTCAGTCAACCACAAGGTCGTGGTCACCTCAGGCCTGTGCCACGCTTACCCCTAGGAGAGGTCACCCATACCATCAAGGCGCTCTCCGTGGATGGGGTTCAAGGGACCAGCCCCAAAGAATCTCGCATGTCCACATTGCCCAAGTGGCTTAAGGGGGAGTGTTGGAGAGTGACTGTGCTCGCTAAGGTGTGGGTCAACAGAGCATCAGTTGAGGAACTGTCCATGCAGAACTACTACAGCTGCTCCAACACAAGCAGACAGACCTACTCCTGCACCACAAAGGGGTAGGAAATCTGGCAAATCGAAGGCAGTGGGACCATCACAGAGGCCTGCATCTGAGCCAGGAGAGAGGCCTGAGAGTAGACCACCTGCAAGAGCTTATGCCATTAGAGCTCAGGAGGAGCAAGATGCCCCGGACGTCATCAAGGGTACGTTCTCCCTCTACACTACATCTGTGCATGCATTGGTGGATCCAGGATCCACTCATTCATACATCTGCATCAACCTACCCGTAGAAAGGGGAATACTAGTAGGGGAGTGACCAAGACATTCTGGTCACTAATCCATTGGGCCACGGTGTGGTAGTTGAAGGAACGGAAGCGTGAAAAACACAAGTTTATACCATTGAATTCAAAAATTTTCACCTAGGGTCACATGCATCATGCAAGATTTATTTTTATCTATTTGATTTAAATGATAAACAACATATTAAAACTCTTTTAATATGTTTTTGGATCTGTATTTGCCATTTAAGATTTTAAAATTAATCAGATTAATTTTAGAACCCTAGATTAAATCAAGAATGATTACACTAACCTCTTGATGCACTGTAGCGTGTCTGCGCCTTTGAGATTCGTCTTCAGGACACCAGATGTTGTCTCTCTAGCTTGTCCACACCAAGAATACCTATGGCAGCCCTTGAACAGCTTCTAAAGCTTTTTCTATTAATTATAAATTCAAGTTCTGCCTTTTAAGAGATTAGAGATGTAAACAGGACACTAGAAACAATTTCTAGTGTTCTTAATTCAAGAGATTGATGGCTAATCTCTTTGAATTGATGAGAGATGAAGAAGAATAGATGAAAAGCCTCAAAGTGGCATGACAAAGGAGAGGAGTGGCTGCTGGTTATTTTTCTTTTCATAACAACACTTAAATAGCTAGGTTAACACATTAAACCCTTGCCACATGTCACCATTTGTTTAGCTCTAGGTTTAAGTGACCCAATCACATTATGCCAAGTGTCAAACCTATATGTAATCTTGATTTTAATCATCTTACATGATTAAAAAACATTTGGCAAGCTTATGTGTTATGCCATGTGTCACCATCTCATGGTGCTACGTGTCACACTGCAAAATGACCAAAATGCCTCTGTGTCTTAATTTTGAGTTCTCAACCCAAAATAATTATTTTTCTTCTTCTAATTAATTTATATCAAATATAAATTAATTAATTAATCTCTATTAATTAATTTCTCATTAATTAAATTCATATTTAAACACTTTAAATATAAATTTAACTTATATTATACATCCAATAATCTAGATTTGGTTTCAAGTCATGCTAGGGACTTTGCAATTTAGTTGCAAACCAAACCTATTTAATTAATCAATTAAACTCTTTAATTAATTACTTAAATCATATTTAAATAGGTGATAACTTGTGTATGTGTGTGACTTACTAGGCTCATCACTAATTGGCAATGAGACATGATATCAACTCTTAATATCATCAGAACTCTTTCTTACCATAAATGATTTCTCTAAATCATTTTATGAACCTCATAGACCATGGTTAACACCTAGCATAGCATGCCATGGCCACCCAATTAGTAACAAGGTTTACCTTAAATGAACCTATAATCATATGTTACCATGCACTAGAATCTCTCTGTTACAAAATCCCAACTCAAGCTGGAGTCATGGTTTATGTCAAACTCCATTTGCTATGAATATTATGTTCTCTTTTAATTCTAGTTCTTGATTAAAAAGATTTTCTCATCAGAAACTCTTTTCTGAATAAATCTATCTATCCTGGCCAGGAACTTGAAACATCAAGAACAATTAAATGAACATGGGATTTTATCTCTATTTACTTAGAGGAGCAGATTCCATCTTGATCAACACCTACCTCCATATATAACTAGTAGGAGCCAACACATGCCCATATACCCATACATAGTACAAGTATGAAAGCAGTATCAAACTCAAACTACCTATATACAAGATAACTGTGCTATCTCAGGTCTAAAGATTATATGCACTGATATGATTTATGACAAAACATTGACAAGACTAAACTCCATGTGCTTGTCAAAAGTGTCACTTGTTCGGCCTACTTATCATTTATAAGTGCTTATCATGTTTGTTATATGGCATGAGACTCACCATTCCATCTTATTTATATCTCATATAAATAACTTGGTAACAAACATGAATATAATCTTTCTGGATAAGTCATATCCTTATTATGAAGTATCCTCGATTGGGAACCTATTTATGATACTTTGTGCTAGAAATATTGTCACTCATATTCTTAACAACTTAAGAATAATATTTCTAACAAAATATCAATGGACCTTTTCTATTACACATAAATATATTATGTAAACGGAAAAGTGGAAATGCCTTTTATTAATAAAAATATGTACAAGATACATACTAAATGATATGCTCTAGGGCATACTACTAACAATCTCCCACTAGCACTAGAGCCATTCATTACAATACCATAGACCCATCTTCTCAAGATGTCGGTCTAACTGAGCTTGTGACATAGGCTTAGTGAATGGATCAGCTGGATTTTCAGCTGATGCTATTTTCTGCATGGCTACATTGCCTCACCCAACTATTTCTCTGATAATGTGGTAGCGCCTTTCTATGTGTTTGGATTTCTGGTGAGACCTTGGTTCCTTAGCCTGTATGACTGCTCCATTATTGTCACAGTGTAGTGGAACTACTGACTCAATGGAAGGAACTACTGTAAGTTCTGTCACGAACTTCTTTATCCAAAACAGCTTCCTTTGCTGCATCTGATGCAGCAATATACTCAGCCTTTGTAGTGGAATCTGTAGTCATGCTCTGTTTGAAACTCTTCCAACTGACTACACCTCCATTACAAATGAACACATATCCAGAGGTAGACTTTCTATCATCGATATCAGATTGGAAATCAGAATCAGTATAACCATCCAATTGCAAGTCTCCACCTCCATAAATTAAGAATAAATCCTTAGTTCTTCTCAAGTACTTAAGGATATTCTTGACAGCTATCTAGTGTTCCAAAACTGGATTGGAGTGATACCTGCTAGTCAAACTAACAGCATATGCGATATCCGGCCTAGTACACAATATTACATACATTAAACTTCCAATAGCCGAAGCATATGGAATCCTGGCCATTTTATCTCTTTCTTCAGGTGTCTTTAGAGACATCTCTTTTGAAAGGTGGATACCATGTCTCACTGGTAACAATCCTCTCTTGGAATCAAGCATGTTAAACCTCTTTAACACCTTTTCCAAGTATAGACTTTGGGATAAACCAATTATTCTTTTCGCTCTATCTCTATATATGCGAATCCCAAGAATATAGGTTGCCTCCCATAAGTCTTTCATGGAGAATGTATTTGACAACCATACCTTTATAGTTGTCAACATACCTGTGTCATTACCCATCAACAGTATGTCATCCACATATAAGACAAGGAAAGTGATAGCACTGTCACTAACCTTCTTATATACACATGGCTCATCCTCATTTTTGATAAAACCAAAGGATTTAATGGCTTCATCAAAATGGATGTTCCAACTCCTCGAAGCTTGTTTCAACCCATAAATGGATCGCTTTAGCTTGCATACCTTGGAACCATCTTGGGATTCAAAACCCCTAGGTTGTTCCATGAAAATGTTTTCTTCAATGTATCCATTGAGAAAAGTCGCTTTTGACATCCATCTGCCAAATCTCATAATCATAGTATGCAGCTATTGCTAATAAAATCCTAATTGATTTAAGCATGGCAACAGGCGAGAAAGTCTCCTCATAGTCGATTCCTTGCCTTTGGCGAAACCCTTTCGCTACTAGCCTTGCCTTATAGGTCTCTACCTTTCCATCAGAACCAATTTTCTTCTTAAAAACCCATTTGTTCCCTATAGGTATAATACCTTCAGGTGGGTCAACAAGATCCCAAACTTGATTCTTATACATGGAATCAATCTCGGATTTCATAGCATCAATCCATTTTGAAGAGTCTATATCTGATATAGCTTCTTCATAAGTAAGTGGATCATCTCCATGATCTACTTCTTCATGAGTAGACAACTCTTGTTCTTCTTCATGAAGAAAACCATATCTCACTGGTGGGTGAGATACCTTGGTTATTCTACGAGGAACAACTGTAGATGTTTCATCAACTGGTATTGGCTGACTATATGGATCTATATCCATCTGATTTTTTGGTTGGTTAGTATTCTGCTATTCTAACTCTATTTGCCTTCGTTGGCCTCCTTCTTGAACAAACTGTTGTTCAAGAAATGTGGCATCTCTTCTTATCACAACCTTTGTGAAGTAGGCAAATAAAAATAATATCCAAAACTATCTTTTGGATATCCAACAAATCGACCTTTTTTGATCCGGTCTCCAATTTATCGTTGTTCACCTTTTGATATTAGCCGACAACCCCAAATCTTAACATGTCGAAGACTTGGTTTTCTTCCATGCCATATCTCATAAGGTGTGGAAGAAACGATTTTGATGGAATCCTATTCAATATACAGAGTGATTCTAATGCAAATCCCCAAAAGAAGATTGGCATATCAAGATAGCTCATCATACTACGCACCATATCCAATAGGGTACGATTTCTCCTTTCAGATACACCATTCACCGTATGCTCTCGGAGGAGTCACCGAGAAACAATGCCATGCTCTCTCAAGTATTCATCAAATTCAAGTACTCAAATATTCACCTCCACGATCCGATCGAAGAGCTTTAATATTCTTTCTGCTTGATTTTCTACTTGATTTAAATTCTTTGAACTTTTCAAAAGATTCATGTTTGTATTTCATCAAATACAAATACCCAAACCTTGATTTATCATCAGTAAAGGTAATAAAATAATGAAAACCCCCTCTAGCCATTTCTTTAAATGGACCACATACATCACTATGTATTAGCTCCAAAATATTTTCAGCTCTTAGCCCTTGTCCAACAAAGGGTGATCTAGTCATTTTACCCTGAAGGCAAGATTCACAAGTTGGAGTTGGGTCAGAGCCCAATGAGGATAGAATCCCCATTTTCTCCAATTTTGCAATCCTATCTTCTGCAATATGACATAACCTTAAGTGCCAAATATATTTTGAACTTGAGTTGGTTTTCACTATGGCATTACATTCTTTTAGATCACTTGCATTCAATTTGTGTTTGTCATTATTATCCAAATAATAAAGACCATCATTCATATAACCCGAACCAACATATTTATTTCCAAAATAAATATTGTAAACATCATCTGTGAACTGAAATTCATAGCCATTTCTAGTCAAACTAGATATAGAAATGATGTTCTTAAAAGCATCAGGTACATATAAAATATTATCCAAATACAAAACATGTCCAAACATGTAAAAAGATTTAGATCCTATGTCTAAAGCTTCAACAGTTGAGCCATTGCCAATCCGGACTCTAATATCTTGAGAACGCAAGTCGCCATCGCTTGCTAGTTCCTGCATATCATTAGAAATGTGAGAACTGGCACCAGTATCTAAAACCCAAGCTATAGATGAACTATGAGTATCATCAGAATCTAAATAACAAGATATGGACATACCTTCCGAAGGTGTATCCTTCTTGTCCTTCAGAGAAGCAAGATACTCTAGGCAGTTCCTTTTGCAGTGCCCATCCTTTTGGCAGTGGAAACACTTTCCTTTGCCTCCATCAGCTTTAGTCTTCCTATTCTGTTTAGCTATTTTCTAGGAAGGACCAGGAATCTGAGGTTTCTTTTTTTTATTGCCCTTCTTCTTGTTGGACTTTCCAGCAGAAGAAGATGCAACCAAGGCTACCTCTTTTCCTTTATTGCTTGGCATATTCTTTTGGGCAATAACCAGCATATTGAGTAAACCAGCTAAGGTGCATTCCTGTTTAGTCATATGGAAATTTGTCACAAAATTCCCAAAAGACTCAGGAAGGGACTGAAGGATCAAATCCGTCTGTAGTTGGAAATCCATGTTGAAGTCAAGATGTTCCAACCGCCAATCACCGAATCATCTTGTGGACATGATCCCCAACATTCTGTCCCTCAGACATCCTCATACGGAATAGCTGTCTAGATATCTCATACCTAGCATTCCTGCTGTGCTCACCATACAACTCTTGTAGGTGAAGGAGGATCTCACTCGCACTCTGCATGTTCTCATGTTGCTTCTGTAACTCATTACTCATGGAAGCAATCAAGTAACACTTAGCTCTCATATCATGCTCCTTCCACTTGTCCAAAGTTTCATGTTCCTCTTGTGTGGCCTCTGGAGGTAAGGGACCAGGAACATTTGAATCTAGAACATATCCTATATGTTCAAGGTTCAGGACAAGTTTCAAATTTCTTAGCCAATCAGACAGATTAGGTCTTGTCAACATATTGTGATCAAGTATGCTTGCAAGGATATTGATGGTGGTGGTTGTTTTGTGCTCATTTTTATCAGAAAATTAACTGCAGAAAATAACCAGATCAACTAGTAAATGTATCATGTAATTAACCAAAATGATTATGGTCTTTTAATCAAATTGGTCCTCCCACTAACTTAGCGAATCCTACACTTCCAAAGTAGAAAACAGAAATCTTAGTTGGATGGATTTCTAGTGGGTGATTGAATTCTTATAATTCTATTGATCATCCTCAGGTACATCCATTATTGGAATTACAATAAACTATAAGTGAGCAACTCCTTGCCCATCACATCTCATGTGAGGTTCAATCCTTTACCTAGCCCCTAATGCTCAAAATCTCAGGTACATCCATTATTGACTTATCTTGCATTAGTTAAGTTGATCCCATTGAGCCAGTAATTATGTAAATAATTTTAATGTCCTCAGGTACATCCAATATTGGCCACCAAACCATTTACATATTTACAACATCTCATGCTTAACAATTATTCTTAAGAAAATCTCTTAAATTAATTTGCATCTCATGCAACTATTTAAAATTTCTTAAAATAATTGCCCCAATGGAGGGCCTATGTTATAAGTACTTTAATTATAGCATATCCAACTTAATCATTTGTTTGGAAGATTTTATGGTCATTGTAATTACTATTAAGGTCTCACTTTGCACATTATCCATTTAGCATGCATATATCATATAATTGCATACATTTCCAAACATCTCATGCATTCATGGATAAGCAGTAAATATGGTATGATCATGGACTTTCTAAGGGATTCAATTCTGAGCCACCAAGAATTGAATCAGGGCATTCCTAGGTGCATTTCATTCATTCATTTTACAAGAGTTGCTGAAGGAGTACATAATCAACACTTGATCTTGAATTCCTCCCACTGGTCCCACCAATGCTCTTGACCTCCTTGAACTTCTTGCAATCCAATATTACATAGTAATCCTTGGCATACCAAGGCGAATTTACAAGAACTTAAATAAATGAAATTACAACCCAAAAATTATTACAAACTTAATAATACATGCCCAAAGTAAATTAAAATGAATTAATTAATTTACAATCCCAAAGAAACATAAAAGAAATAAATCCAATCACATTGGTCTTTTATAGTCCATGATCATCCATCATGCATATCACTATTTAACAATTAAATAAAACATACATACTTAAATTAAATTGAATATCTCATATTCAACTTAAAAATCCAGATTTGAATATGATTCAAATAAATTTAAAAATTCAGATTTGAATCTCATTCAAACAAATTTAAAAAATTCAGATTTGAATCACATTCAAATAGTTTCAAAAATTCAGATTTGAATCACATTCAAACATTTTTTTAAAAAATAAGATTTGAATCACATTCAAACATTTTTTAAAAAATCAGATCTGAATTTTATTCAATCAATTTTAAAAAATCAGATTTAAATATGATGCAAACAACTTTAAAAATTCATATTTGAATCACATTCAAACAACTTTTAAAATTCAGATTTGAATCACATTCAAACAATTTTTAAAATTTTTGATTTGAATCATAATTTAATTGTGTGATTAAAATCCTAATTAAACATTTTAGTTAGTCATATGATGAACCTTTCATAATGCAACAATTGCAGAATTTAATAACAACCATGCGCACCATGATCTTCCAAAGCCATGCGCACCATGTTGAAGTTCATCAAGCATGCCGCCACACCTCTTGATCCAACCAGCAATGGATCAATCATCTCATGATCAAATCACACAATTAAATCATATAATAAACAATCTAAATGGCAAATATAGTGGCTCTGATACCAATTGAAGAAACGGAAGCGTGAAAAACACAAGTTTATACCATTGAATTCAAAAATTTTCACCTAGGGTCACATGCATCATGCAAGATTTATTTTTATCTATTTGATTTCAATGATAAACAACATATTAAAACTCTTTTAATATGTTTTTGGATCTGTATTTGCCATTTAAGATTTTAAAATTAATCAGATTAATTTTAGAACCCTAGATTAAATCAAGAATGATTACACTAACCTCTTGATGCATCGCAAATGTGTCCGCCTTTGAGATTCGTCTTCAGAACACCAGATGTTGTCTCTCTAGCTTGTCCACACCAAGAATACCTATGGCAGCCCTTGAACAGCTTCTAAAGCTTTTTCTATTAATTAGAAATTCAAGTTCTGCCTTTTAAGAGATTAGAGATGTAAACAGGACACTAGAAACAATTTCTAGTGTTCTTAATTCAAGAGATTGATGGCTAATCTCTTTGAATTGATGAGAGATGAAGAAGAATAGATGAAAAGCCTCAAAGTGGCGTGACAAAAGGAGAGAAGTGGCTGCTGGTTATTTTTCTTTTCATAACAACACTTAAATAGCTAGGTTAACACATTAAACCCTTGCCACATGTCACCATTTGTTTAGCTCTAGGTTTAAGTGACCCAATCACATTGTGCCAAGTGTCAAACCTATATGTAATCTTGATTTTAATCATCTTACATGATTAAAAAACATTTGGCAAGCTTATGTGTTATGCCATGTGTCACCATCTCATGGTGCCATGTGTCACACTGCAAAATGACCAAAATGCCCCTGTGTCTTAATTTTGAGTTCTCAACCCAAAATAATTATTTTTCTTCTTCTAATTAATTTATATCAAATATAAATTAATTAATTAATCTCTACTAATTAATTTCTCATTAATTAAATTCATATTTAAACACTTGAAATTTAAATTTAACTTATATTATACATCCAATAATCTAGATTTGGTTTCAAGTCATGCTAGGGACTTTGCAATTTAGTTGCAAACCAAACCTATTTAATTAATCAATTAAACTCTTTAATTAATTAATTAAATCATATTTAAATAGGTGATAACTTGTGTATGTGTGTGACTTACTAGGCTCATCGCTAATTGGCAATGAGACATGATATCAACTCTTAATATCATCAGAACTCTTTCTTACCATAAATGATTTCTCTAAATCATTTTATGAACCTCATAGACCATGGTTAACACCTAGCATAGCATGCCATGGCCACCCAATTAGTAATAAGGTTTACCTTAAATGAACCTATAATCATATGTTACCATGCACTATGTAACACCCTCCTTGTTTCGTACATTCTATTGTTCCGGTGATCGGTGTCTGTCCGGACAGCTAGAATGTCTGGAAAAATATTTAAACTAAAGTGAGGAACTATAATTAACTCAAATATTAATAAGAAAAATTTAGGAAAAATTTTAGAAATAAAATACAACCAAGTTAAATGAGCCGGTGCCCTAGCTTAGAGATGGTATTGGCAACCAATACCAACAAGTTTTAAATGCAAAATGTGGTTTATTGATGATAATTAAACTAATTTACCTATTATCAATGCAAAAGTCAACATTTTGGTTGACTAGTGAAATGAATAGTAGTCATAAAAATTTCAATTTCAAAGAATTACACAAATAAAAAGTGTTAAATGCCCTAGTAGGCCTAATGTGATTGGTTGGATAGTTTGGCATGCCAATAGGGTTTTGTTAGCAGTACTGCATATGGCTTTATGCCATTCTGTATTTCATGGCTTCCCATGCCATTCTGTAACATAATAGCCTTTGGCTATGATAATGAGTTATTATACTCGGGTTTAATCCCCGATAATTATCACAGCTTATTAGCTGTTCTGTTGCACACCGGGAGACACAATGTGACCGATAGTGTGATGGTCTGAGGTACTTAGTACCCAGTACCAGTTTACCCGTTTATCCAGTCCAGTCAACTAGTATAGGTTACTCTATTGCAATAAATATTTGAAATTTAGTCCACTCAAAAATGTAAATATACATTTTGCACACGTCTTATTTTATTTTATTTTATTTTATTTTATTTTATTTTATTTTATATTGTCACCACTAAGCAAAATTGCTTAGCGCGTCGCTTTTGCCACGCGCAGGTACTGGAGACATAGCTGGGGAGTCCAGTAGGCCTCATACAGGGTGAGCCTTCATATCTGCACTCAGAGTTCAGAGTCACCTCACATTGTAGTGCATTTGGTAGGACATTAGGCCATTTTGATATTTTGATATGTTGACATTTGGTATTTTGTAACCTTCTGTAATGTATATTATAAGTTCATGTAATTATGTTTTGATGTAAGTATCTATGGAATATGTTCAGTAATAAATTGAGCATTTTTCATTGAGTGGATTGTGTTTTGAATTGAATTAAATTTTTGAGATACTGAAGTGAATTGAGAAATTGTTGAGAATATATTGAAGGTTGATTGAGAATAATGTGATGATATTATTGGGAGTGTTTTTAATAGGTTCAGAAGAATTGTTTGTCCAATTTATAGCCGGCACTCTGCCGGATTTTCTATAAAATTTGCGGAAAAATTTAATTTATCAGAAATTATAAATAAATGAATTAAAAGGGATTAATTGAAATTGAAACATGAATTGGTGTTCCGACACACTAAGTGGCATAACTTGCTCGGCTACACTATAGACGGGTAAGGGGTGTCACATTTAGTGGTATCAGAGCATCGGTTTAGGTGTTTCTGGGTCTAGATAGAGTACATACCATTGCATTGCATTTGTAAGTATTGAGGTGATACTGATGCAGATCTGTTTGTTTTCTTATTTTGAATAGGTTATGGATCCTGCTTCGCAAAGAGCAGTTGATGAAGAGGTGGAGAGTCATGCTCCACCAAGGGCTGAGTCTCAAGGCGGAGAGAATCGCTCCACCAAAGAGCCTAAGGTACCTGCCCAACCTCAGTTTGCACTATTTCAGCAAATGACTGAATTCTACCGGCAAATGATGGGGGCAATTCCACCACCACAACCACAGACACAACCTCCACCAGCACCACAAAAATCTCATCTGGAGAAATTGCGAAAACATGGGGCTGTAGACTTCTTTGGGAAGAGGGAGGATGATCCTATGGCTGCAGAAAATTGGTTGGATGTAACCATCGAGTATCGAATAGCTAAACTGCACCCCCCAGCAGAACTTGGTGGGCGCTGTGTCCCTACTTCAGGATGATGCATATCAGTGGTGGGACACAGTGACCAGTGAGGTGCAACCTGAACAGATCACTTGGGAATTCTTCCTCACAAGGTTTAGGAAGAAATATATTAGCAAAGTGTATTTAGACGAGCGAAGAAGGGAATTTATCAGTCTGAGATAGAGATAGTTGTCAGTAGCTGAGTATGAGCGTGAATTTGTCAGACTGAGTAGATATGGGAGGGAGATAGTCCCTAGAGAGGCAGAGAGGTGCAGACGATTTGAGGAAGGGCTCAATGACAACATCAAAGGCATGATCACAGCACTGGAGATTACGGATTTTGCTAAACTGGTAGATGCAGCATCAAAAGTGGAAAGGGTCAGAATCAATGAACAAAATAGAAGGGAAAGACAACAGAATAGGGGTCCGGTCACCCAAAGGCATTTTCTCGCTCCCAAGAAGAAGAGTAAGGGTCCTCCCGCTCGAGTTCAGACCACCACAGGTCGTGGTCGGGCCTCAGGGGCTCGCATCATAGCTCACACCTAGGAGAGGTCACCCCACACCATCAATGGGCAGCTCTCTAGGGATGGTGTTTAGGGGACCAGCCCCTGCATCTTCTGCTTGTCAGTACTGTCAGAAGTGGCATAAAGGGAAGTGTTGGCGAGTGACCGGTGCATGCTTACGGTGTGGATCGACAGAACACCAGATCAAGAATTGTCCGAAAAGGACTACTACTATTGCTCTAACACAAACTGACAAACCTACTCCTGCACCACAAAGAGGTAGGAAGCCTGGTAAACCTGAGGTAGCTGGTCCATCACTGAGGCCTACATCCGAGTCAACTAAGAGGCCAGACACTAGAATACCAGCAAGGGCTTATGCCATCAGAGCTCAAGAGGAGCAAGATGCCTCGGATGTCATCAGGGGTACGTTTTCCCTCTACAACACTTCTGTACATGCATTGGTGGATCCAGGATCCACTCATTCCTACATTTGCATCAAACTACCCATAGAGAGGGGAGTTCTAGTAGAGGAGAGTGATCAAGACATTGTGGTCACAAATCCACTAGGCCACAGTGTGGTAGTGAATAAAGTATATAAGGGTTGCCCATTGAGGATTCAAGGGTATGAATTCTTGGCAGACCTAATTGAGTTGCCCTTCCACGAGTTTGACGTGATTTTGGGAATGGACTGGTTGTCACGTCATCAGGCAATAGTTGATTGTAAATTGAAGAGAATTTTTCTGAAAACTTCTGAGGGTAATGAGATCACTATTGTGGGTGAAAGGACAGATTTCCTGTCTAATGTTATCTCAGCTACAATTGCAAGAAGAATGATGAGAAAAGGCTGTGAAGCTTACCTAGCACACGTGGTTGATACTAGGCAAGCTAAGCCAAACCTGAATGATATACCTACAGTAAGAGACTTCCCAGATGTATTTCCTGAAGAGTTGCCTGGTTTACCACCAGAAAGGAAAGTCGAGTTTGCTATTGAGGTAATGACGGGTACAACACCCATTTCCATTGCTCCTTATAGGATGGCACCCACTGAATTAAGGGAGTTGAAAACTCAGTTGCAAGAGTTGCTTGATAAGGGGTTCATACGCCCCAGTGTGTCACCATGGGGAGCTCCAGTGCTGTTTGTGAAGAAAAAGGATGGAACTTTGAGATTGTGTATTGATTACCGGCAGTTGAAGAAAGTAACTATGAAGAATAAATATCCATTGCCCAGAATTAACGATCTGTTTGATCAGTTGAAAGGAGCCGGTGTATTTTCAAAAATT
Organism: Hevea brasiliensis; assembly: GCF_030052815.1. Classification (NCBI taxonomy): domain Eukaryota; kingdom Viridiplantae; phylum Streptophyta; class Magnoliopsida; order Malpighiales; family Euphorbiaceae; genus Hevea; species Hevea brasiliensis. Next base: position 82,740,951 of record NC_079499.1, read on the forward strand.
GACCTCAGATCAGGGTATCATCAGTTGAGGGTAAAGGATGCAGATGTGTCAAAATCGCATTCGTAACCCGTATGGGCACTATGAATTTCTAGTGATGCCGCTTGGGTTAACAAATGCACCAAAGAAAGATTTATGGACCTTATGAACCGTATCTTCCATCCATACTTAGATCGGTTTGTAGTGGTCTTTATTGATGATATTCTGGTGTATTCCAAGACCAGGGAAGAACATGATGAACATTTGAGGATTGTTCTGCAAACTCTGCGAGAAAAGAAGCTGTATCTAAGTTGTCCAAGTGTGATTTTTGGATGAGTGAGATCTCCTTTCTTGGACACATAGTGTCAGCTGAGGGGATTAGAGTAGATCCCAAAAAGATAGAAGAAGTGATGGAATGGAAGCCTCCTAGAAATACAACTGAGGTCAGAAGTTTCTTGGGGCTAGCTGGATACTACAGAAGATTTGTGAAGGGGTTCTCTCTTATAGCTGCTCCAATGACCAAATTGTTGCATAAGAATGTGAAATTTGGCTGGAACGACAAATGCCAAGCCAGTTTTGAGAGGTTGAAGGCTATGTTGACAGAAGCACCAGCACACAATGTCGGGAAAGGACTTTGTGGTCTATAGGGATGCCTCGCATAATGGGCTAGGGTGTGTATTGATGCAAGAGGGGAAAGTGGTCGCCTATGCTTCCAGGCAGTTAAGGCCACATGAACAGAACTACCCTACTCATGACCTGGAGTTAGCAGCGATTATCTTCGCACTGAAGATATGGAGGCATTATTTATATGGTGTAAAATGCTACATCTATACAGACCACAAGAGTCTAAAATATTTGCCAACCCAGAAAGAGCTCAACCTTAGACAGAGGCGATGGATTGAGTTCCTGAAGGACTATGATTGTGTGATAGATTATCATCCTGGGAAGGCAAATGTAGTTGCTGATGCTTTGAGCAGGAACTCCATCACAGCTTTAAGATCACTCAATGCCTGTATGTCCTTAGCTCAAGATGGAGCTATTTTGGCTGAGTTGCAAGTGAGGCCAACCCTACTACAGCAAATACAAGATGGGCAAAAGGCAGATGAAAAACTAATGGCAATTATGGCTAAAATTCCTGAGGGGAAGGAAACTGAATATGAGGTGAAAGCAGATGGGTGTCCATATCATAGAGGAAGAGTGTGTGTACCAGATGATGGGGAACTGAAGACTAATATTCTAAATGAAGCACATACTAGTGTTTATGCTGTGCACCCGGGGAGCATAAAAATGTATAATGATTTGAAGCCTCATTATTGGTGGCCTGGTATGAAGAGGGATATAGCTGACTATGTGACTAAATGCTTGACATGTCAGCAAGTTAAGGCAGAACATCAAGTTCCATCGGGTTTGTTACAGCCTATAAACATACCTGAATGGAAATGGGACCGGGTCACTATGGATTTTGTTAGTAGTCTACCTCTCACCCAAAGGAAGCATAATGCAGTGTGGGTGATAGTGGATGATTGACGGTCAAGACATTTTCTCGCGATTAGGACTGACTACTCACTGGAGAAGCTAGCAGAATTGTATATCAGTGAGATAGTTAGGCTGCATGGAATCCCACTTTCTATCATATCTGACCGAGACCCAAGGTTTACATCAAGATTCTGGAAGAAGTTGCATGAATCCTTGGGTACACAACTCCATTTCAGCACAGCTTTCCATCCTCAGACGGATGGGCAATCAGAAAGAGTACTCAAGGTAAACAACTGAAAACAATTGAACTAATGAAAATATTGAACTGAAATGATAATAATAACATGAAAGATATGTCAGGTCCTTGAGGATATGCTGAGGAGCTGTGTCATTGAGTTTGAGGGAAGTTGGGATAGATATCTTCCATCGCGCACTCAGATACAACAATAGCTACCAAGCTAGCATTCAAATGGCTCCGTATGAAGCACTATATGGGAGAAAATGTAGAACCTCAGGTGTTGGACTGAATTGGGCGAAGATAAGCCGGGTAGGACTGCACTGTGAAACAGACTGAGGAAAAAGTGAAAATAATCAAAGCTAACCTGAAGATTGCCTCCGATAGACAAAAGTCTTATGCCGACCTGAAGAGAAGAGATAAAGTATGCAGTTGGTGATAAAGTGTTTCTCAAAGTCTCACCATGGAAGAAAATATTGAGGTTCGGAAGAAAAGGTAAGTTGAGCCCTAGGTTTATTGGCCCATATGAAGTCATTGAACGTGTGGGTCCAGTGGCCTATAGGCTAGCTTTACCACCAGAGCTGGACAAGATCCACAATGTGTTCCACGTGTCTATGTTAAGAAGATACCGCTCAGATCCTTCACATGTCATCTCCATGGAAGAAATTGAAGTACAACCGGATTTGACATATGAAAAAGAACCCATACGGATCCTGGCTCGGGAAGTGAAAGAGTTGAGAAATAAACAGATCCCACTGGTGAAAGTGCTTTGGAGGCACCACAACACCAAGGAGGCAACTTGGGAAAGTGAAGAGACGATGAGGCAACAGTTCCCTCAACTGTTTGCATCAGGTAAATTTCGAGGACGAAATTTAAATTAGAGGGGAAGAGTTGTAACACCCTCCCTGTTTCGTATATTCTACTGTTTCGGTGATCGGTGTCTGTCCGGACAGCTAGAATGTCTGGAAAAATATTTAAACTAAAGTGAGGAACTATAATTAACTCAAATATTAATAAGAAAAATTTTGAAAAAATTTTAGAAATAAAATACAACCAAGTTAAATGAGCCGGTGCCCTAACGATGGGTAACCTAGTGAGAAGTTGCGGTTCTCGCAACTAGGAGCCCTAGACCCGAGGGGAAAATTATAAAATGATTTTTGGAACTCCAGAGAAGGGTCACTGAGGTCCCTATGGCATTAGAATTCCAAGGAAATATTTAGAAAAAATTTTCAATCGGTAAAGACAATTTTGGCCCGTTAAGCCAAACGGAGGGCATTTTGGTCATTTCGCCTTCAGAGGTGATTTTTGGCCGACTTGTCCAGTTAAGTAATAATTATTATGACATAAAATGTGAATAAATATCACTAAAAATTGAATTGAAAATGAGTAGAAAAAAAAAAGAAAAAAAATGAATTAAATGGGAATTTATGACATCACATGATGTCATTAGTGTGCCTTCACCCACTCAAGTGTTGACACATGGCATAAATGTGTTTAAAAGAGACAAATGGGATGAAAATTGAGAGAAAAAAATCAGATTTCTATTTCTTCTTCTTCCTTGCCGTGAACCATTCTTCCCTAACCTCCATGGACAAGCTTTTTCAAGCTTGATTTTCCCTAGCTTCCACACCCTAAAAGCCCTAGTTGTCTTCACAAAAAATTCACCCCACACCTTGAGGAAGCTTTGGGCAGAAAAAATTTTGAAGAAAAATTAAAGTTTTGGTTGGCTTGGATTTGAGCTAAAAGAGGTTAGTGACCAAAACCTTAAATTTCAATTCAATTTCATGTTTAAGCACTATATTGGTGATTAAATGACAAAGAAACTTGATGAAAGACATTGGTATGCCATCCCTTATTTTTGGCAGCCATGGTTAGGGTTTGATGGTGTTGAATTTAATGAAGTTAAAAGGGTATTAGGGCTGCCCACAATATGTATTTGCTAAGTAGATTAATGAAATAAAGTGAAAATGCATGATTTTGAAATTGTTGAGTTAGGGTTTGGGTTGAAGAATGAGATTTGATCTTGTGATGATGGAAGTAGGTTTTAATGGTCAATTAGTGACCATTTGGTTTGGTTTGAACCAGAAATGAAGTGAATTGGGTTGTGGGATTTGAGGTTGGAGTGGCTGCCTTGTGTAACCTGCAGGTTTGGTTATGAGTCCAGCCTGTTTGGACACCCATAACTTGAATTGTAGAGGTTCAATTGGTGTTTGGCAAATTGGAAATGAAACTAGACACATAGTGGCACAACTTTGATGAAGAAACCATGCCCAGAAAACCAAACCAACTTGACCAAAAGTTTGCCCTAATCCGGGTGACCTGCAATCTGCCTGGGCAAAAATGACCAAATGAACAGTGTTTGGTCATTTGGCCATAACTCAATGTAGAAAGGTCCAATGACCTGAAATTTTACCAGCAACAAGGTGACATATAGACCAACAACTTTCATGAAGAAACCTAACCCAAATTATGACCATAACCTAGTCAAATTGCCAACCAAACTTGAGTCACCAACCGCAGTAACCAGCTTTTGCCTGTAAATTTGGAATCTGTCCAATCCGGCCAGTTATGGTATTTAGGCCATAACTTGAGCTACAAAACTCCAAATGGAGTGATTCAAAAAAATAAATTCATCTAGACAAAATAAGGAACAACTTTCATGTTAATTACTTTTCCAAATTTCTACTGCAAATATGACTAATGGAATAGTAAAGACAAAGCATGAAAACTGAAATTTTTGTCTAATTATCATTAAGCTTAGAGATGGTATTGGCAACCAATACCAACAAGTTTTAAATGCAAAATGTGGTTTATTGATGATAATTAAACTAATTTACCTATTATCAATGCAAAAGTCAACATTTTGGTTGACTAGTGAAATGAATAGTAGTCATAAAAATTTCAATTTCGAAGAATTACACAAATAAAAAGTGTTAAATGCCCTAGTAGGCCTAATGTGATTGGTTGGATAGTTTGGCATGCCAATAGGGTTCTGTTAGCAGTACTGCATATGGCTTTATGCCATTATGTATTTCATGGCTTCCCATGCCATTCTGTAACATAATAGCCTTTGGCTATGATAATGAGTTATTATACTCGGGTTTAATCCCCGATAATTATCACAGCTTATTAGCTGTTCTGTTGCACACCGGGAGACACAATGTGACCGATGGTGTGATGGTCCGAGGTACTTAGTACCCAGTACCAGTTTACCCGTTTATCCAGTCCAGTTAACTAGTATAGGTTACTCGGGCAGTATTAATAAATTTTACCAAACTTTAATCGAATAATATTGCAATAAATATTTGAAATTTAGTCTACTCAAAAATGTAAATATACATTTTGCACACATGTCTTATTTTATTTTATTTTATTTTATTTTATTTTATTTTATATTGTCACCACTAAGCAGAATTGCTTAGCGCGTCGCTTTTGCCATGCGCAGGTACTGGAGACATAGCTGGGGAGTCCAGTAGGCCTCATACAGGGTGAGCCTTCATATCTGCACTCAGAGTTCAGAGTCACCTCACATTGCAGTGCATTTGGTAGGACATTAGGCCATTTTGATATTTTGATATGTTGACATTTGGTATTTTGTAACCTTCTGTAATGTATATTATAAGTTCATGTAATTATGTTTTGATGTAAGTATCTATGGAATATGTTCAGTAATAAATTGAGCATTTTTCATTGAGTGGATTAGGTTTTGAATTGAATTAAATTTTTCAGATACTGAAGTGAATTGAGAAATTGTTGAGAATATATTGGAGGTTGATTGAGAATAATGTGATGATATTATTGGGAGTGTTTTTAACAGGTTCAGAAGAACTGTTTGTCCAATTTATAGCCGCACTCACGATTTTCTATAAAATTTGCGAAAAAATTTAGATTTATCAGAAATTATAAATAAATGAATTAAAAGGGATTAATTGAAATTGAAACATGAATTGGTGTTCCGACACACTGAGTGGCATAACTTGCTCGGCTACACTATAGACGGGTAAGGGGTGTCACATTTAGTGGTATCAGAGCATCGGTTTAGGTGTTTCTGGGTCTAGATAGAGTACATACCATTGCATTGCATTTGTAAGTATTGAGGTGATACTGATGCAGATCTGTTTGTTTTCTTATTTTGAATAGGTTATGGATCCTGCTTCGCAAAGAGCAGTTGATGAAGAGGTGGAGAGTCATGCTCCACCAAGGGCTGAGTCTGGGGGCAGGAGAGAATCTGCTCCACCAGCAGCTAAGGTACCTGCCCATCCTCAGTTTGCACTATTTCAGCAAATGACTGAATTCTACCGGCAAATGATGGGGGCAATTCCACCACCACAACCACAGCCACAACCTCCACCAGCACCACAAAAATCTCATCTGGAGAAATTGTGAAAACATGGGGCTGTAGACTTCTTTGGGAAGAGGGAGGATGATCCTATGGTTGCAGAAAATTGGTTGGACAGAAACATCAGAGTACTGAAACAGCTAAACTGCACCCCCCAGCAGAACTTGGTGGGCGCTGTGTCCCTACTTCAGGATGATGCATATCAGTGGTGGGACACAGTGACCAGTGAGGTGCAACCTGAACAGATCACTTGGAATTCTTCCTCACAGAGTTTAGGAAGAAATATATTAGCAAAGTGTATTTAGAGGAGCGAAGAAGGGAATTTATCAGTCTGAGATAGAGATAGTTGTCAGTAGCTGAGTATGAGCGTGAATTTGTCAGACTGAGTAGATATGGGAGGGAGATAGTCCCTACAGAGGCAGAGAGGTGCAGACGATTTGAGGAAGGGCTCAATGACGACATCAAAGGCATGATCACAGCACTGGAGATTACGGATTTTGCTAAACTGGTAGATGCAGCATCAAAAGTGGAAAGGGTCAGAATCAATGAACAAAATAGAAGGGAAAGACAACAGAATAGGGTGCAGGTCACCCAGGCATTTTCTCGCTCCCAAAGAAGAAGAGTAAGGGTCCTCCCGCTCGAGTTCAGACCACCACAGTGGTCGTGGTCGCCTCGTGGGCCTGCATCAGCTTCACACCTAGGAGAGGCCACCCCACACCATCAATGGGCAGCTCTCTAGGGATGGTGTTTAGGGGACCAGCCCCTGCATCTTCTGCCTGTCAGTACTATCAGAAGTGGCATAAAGGGAAGTGTTGGCGAGTGACCGGTGCATGCTTACGGTGTGGATTGACAAAACACCAGATCAAGAATTTTCCGAAAAGGACTACTACTATTGCTCCAACACAAACTGACAGATCTACTCCTGCACCACAAAGAGGTAGGAAGCCTGGTAAACCTGAGGTAGCTGGTCCATCACTGAGGCCTACATCCGAGTCAACTGAGAGGCCAGACACTAGAATACCAGCAAGGGCTTATGCCATCAGAGCTCAAGAGGAGCAAGATGCCCTGGATGTCATCAGGGGTACGTTTTCCCTCTACAACACTTCTGTACATGCATTGGTGGATCCAGGATCCACTCATTCCTACATTTGCATCAAACTACCCATAGAGAGGGGAGTTCTAGTAGAGGAGAGTGATCAAGACATTGTGGTCACAAATCCACTAGGCCACAGTGTGGTAGTGAATAAAGTATATAAGGGTTGCCCATTGAGGATTCAAGGGTATGAATTCTTGGCAGACCTAATTGAGTTGCCCTTCCACGAGTTTGACGTGATTTTGGGAATGGACTGGTTGTCACGTCATCAGGCAATAGTTGATTGTAAATTGAAGAGAATTTTTCTGAAAACTTATGAGGGTAATGAGATCACTATTGTGGGTGAAAGGACAGATTTCCTGTCTAATGTTATCTCAGCTACAATTGCAAGAAGAATGATGAGAAAAGGCTTTGAAGCTTACCTAGCACACGTGGTTGATACTAGGCAAGCTAAGCCAAACCTTAATGATATACCTACAGTAAGAGACTTCCCAGATGTATTTCCTGAAGAGTTGCCTGGTTTACCACCAGAAAGGGAAGTCGAGTTTGCTATTGAGGTAATGACGGGTACAGCACCCATTTCCATTGCTCCTTATAGGATGGCACCCACTGAATTAAGGGAGTTGAAAACTCAGTTGCAAGAGTTGCTTGATAAGGGGTTCATACGCCCCAGTGTGTCACCATGGGGAGCTCCAGTGCTGTTTGTGAAGAAAAAGGATGGAACTTTGAGATTGTGTATTGATTACCGGCAGTTGAAGAAAGTAACTGTGAAGAATAAATATCCATTGCCCAGAATTGACGATCTGTTTGATCAGTTGAAAGGAGCCGGTGTATTTTCAAAAATTGACCTCAGATCAGGGTATCATCAGTTGAGGGTAAAGGATGCAGATGTGTCAAAAACTGCATTCAGAACCCGGTATGGGCACTATGAATTTCTAGTGATGCCGTTTGGGTTAACAAATGCACCAGCAGCATTTATGGACCTTATGAACCGTATCTTCCATCCATACTTAGATCGGTTTGTAGTGGTCTTTATTGATGATATTCTGGTGTATTCCAAGACCAGGGAAGAACATGATGAACATTTGAGGATTGTTCTGCAAACCCTGCGAGAAAAGAAGCTGTATCTAAGTTGTCCAAGTGTGATTTTTGGATGAGTGAGATCTCCTTTCTTGGACACATAGTGTCAGCTGAGGGGATTAGAGTAGATCCCAAAAAGATAGAAGAAGTGATGGAATGGAAGCCTCCTAGAAATACAACTGAGGTCAGAAGTTTCTTGGGGCTAGCTGGATACTACAGAAGATTTGTGAAGGGGTTCTCTCTTATAGCTGCTCCAATGACCAAATTGTTGCATAAGAATGTGAAATTTGGCTGGAACGACAAATGCCAAGCCAGTTTTGAGAGGTTGAAGGCTATGTTGACAGAAGCACCAGTGTTAACACAGCCAGTGTCGGGAAAGGACTTTGTGGTCTATAGGGATGCCTCGCATAATGGGCTAGGGTGTGTATTGATGCAAGAGGGGAAAGTGGTCGCCTATGCTTCCAGGCAGTTAAGGCCACATGAACAGAACTACCCTACTCATGACCTGGAGTTAGCAGCGATTATCTTCGCACTGAAGATATGGAGGCATTATTTATATGGTGTAAAATGCTACATCTATACAGACCACAAGAGTCTAAAATATTTGCCAACCCAGAAAGAGCTCAACCTTAGACAGAGGCGATGGATTGAGTTCCTGAAGGACTATGATTGTGTGATAGATTATCATCCTGGGAAGGCAAATGTAGTTCTTGATGCTTTGGCAGGAACTCCATCACGACTTTAAGATCACTCAATGCACAGTATGTCCTTAGCTCAAGATGGAGCTATTTTGGCTGAGTTGCAAGTGAGGCCAACCCTACTACAGCAAATACAAGATGGGCAAAAGGCAGATGAAAAACTAATGGCAATTATGGCTAAAATTCCTGAGGAGAAGGAAACTGAATATGAGGTGAAAGCAGATGGGTGTCCATATCATAGAGGAAGAGTGTGTGTACCAGATGATGGGGAACTGAAGACTAATATTCTAAATGAAGCACATACTAGTGTTTATCTTTGTGCACCAGGAGCATAAAAATGTATAATGATTTGAAGCCTCATTATTGGTGGCACAGTATGAAGAGGATATAGCTGACTATGTGACTAAATGCTTGACATGTCAGCAAGTTAAGGCAGAACATCAAGTTCCATCGGGTTTGTTACAGCCTATAAACATACCTGAATGGAAATGGGACCGGGTCACTATGGATTTTGTTAGTAGTCTACCTCTCACCCAAAGGAAGCATAATGCAGTGTGGGTGATAGTGGACAGATTGACGAAGTCAGCACATTTTCTGCCAGTTAGGACTGACTACTCACTGGAGAAGCTAGCAGAATTGTATATCAGTGAGATAGTTAGGCTGCATGGAATCCCACTTTCTATCATATCTGACCGAGACCCAAGGTTTACATCAAGATTCTGGAAGAAGTTGCATGAATCCTTGGGTACACAACTCCATTTCAGCACAGCTTTCCATCCTCAGACGGATGGGCAATCAGAAAGAGTAATCCAGGTAAACAACTGAAACCAATTGAACTAATGCAAATATTGAACTGAAATGATAATAATAACATGAAATATATGTCAGGTCCTTGAGGATATGCTGAGGAGCTGTGTCATTGAGTTTGAGGGAAGTTGGGATAGATATCTTCCACTGGCAGAATTCGCATACAACAATAGCTACCAAGCTAGCATTCAAATGGCTCCGTATGAAGCACTATATGGGAGAAAATGTAGAACCCCAGTGTGTTGGACTGAATTGGGCGAAGATAAGCTGGTAGGACCAGACCTGGTGAAACAGACTGAGGAAAAAGTGAAAATAATCAAAGCTAACCTGAAGATTGCCTCCGATAGACAAAAGTCTTATGCCGACCTGAAGAGAAGAGATAGAGTATGCAGTTGGTGATAAAGTGTTTCTCAAAGTCTCACCATGGAAGAAAATATTGAGGTTCGGAAGAAAAGGTAAGTTGAGCCCTAGGTTTATTGGCCCATATGAAGTCATTGAACGTGTGGGTCCAGTGGCCTATAGGCTAGCTTTACCACCAGAGCTGGACAAGATCCACAATGTGTTCCACGTGTCTATGTTAAGAAGATACCGCTCAGATCCTTCACATGTCATCTCCATGGAAGAAATTGAAGTACAACCGGATTTGACATATGAAAAAGAACCCATACGGATCCTGGCTCGGGAAGTGAAAGAGTTGAGAAATAAACAGATCCCACTGGTGAAAGTGCTTTGGAGGCACCACAACACCAAGGAGGCAACTTGGGAAAGTGAAGAGATGATGAGGCAACAGTTCCCTCAACTGTTTGCATCAGGTAAATTTCGAGGACGAAATTTAAATTAGAGGGGAAGAGTTGTAACACCCTCCCTGTTTCGTATATTCTACTGTTTCGGTGATCGGTGTCTGTCCGGACAGCTAGAATGTCTGGAAAAATATTTAAACTAAAGTGAGGAACTATAATTAACTCAAATATTAATAAGAAAAATTTTGAAAAAATTTTAGAAATAAAATACAACCAAGTTAAATGAGCCGGTGCCCTAACGATGGGTAACCTAGTGAGAAGTTGCGGTTCTCGCAACTAGGAGCCCTAGACCCGGGGAAAAAATTATAAAATAATTTTTGGGACTCTAGAGAAGGGTCACTGAGGTCCCTATGGCATTAGAATTCCAAGGAAATATTTAGAAAAAATTTTCAATCGGTAAAGACAATTTTGGCCCGTTAAGCCAAACGGAGGGCATTTTGGTCATTTCGCCTTCAGAGGTGATTTTTGGCCGACTTGTCCAGTTAAGTAATAATTATTATGACATAAAATGTGAATAAATATCACTAAAAATTGAATTGAAAATGAGTAGAAAAAAAAAAGAAAAAAATGAATTAAATGGGAATTTATGACATCACATGATGTCATTAGTGTGCCTTCACCCACTCAAGTGTTGACACATGGCATAAATGTGTTTAAAAGAGACAAATGGGATGAAAATTGAGAGAAAAAAATCAGATTTCTATTTCTTCTTCTTCCTTGCCGTGAACCATTCTTCCCTAACCTCCATGGACAAGCTTTTTCAAGCTTGATTTTCCCTAGCTTCCACACCCTAAAAGCCCTAGTTGTCTTCACAAAAAATTCACCCCACACCTTGAGGAAGCTTTGGGCAGAAAAAATTTTGAAGAAAAATTAAAGTTTTGGTTGGCTTGGATTTGAGCTAAAAGAGGTTAGTGACCAAAACCTTAAATTTCAATTCAATTTCATGTTTAAGCACTATATTGGTGATTAAATGACAAAGAAACTTGATGAAAGACATTGGTATGCCATCCCTTATTTTTGGCAGCCATGGTTAGGGTTTGATGGTGTTGAATTTAATGAAGTTAAAAGGGTATTAGGGCTGCCCACAATATGTATTTGCTAAGTAGATTGATGAAATAAAGTGAAAATGCATGATTTTGAAATTGTTGAGTTAGGGTTTGGGTTGAAGAATGAGATTTGATCTTGTGATGATGGAAGTAGGTTTTAATGGTCAATTAGTGACCATTTGGTTTGGTTTGAACCAGAAATGAAGTGAATTGGGTTGTGGGATTTGAGGTTGGAGTGGCTGCCTTGTGTAACCTGCAGGCTTGGTTATGAGTCCAGCCTGTTTGGACACCCATAACTTGAATTGTAGAGGTTCAATTGGTGTTTGGCAAATTGGAAATGAAACTAGACACATAGTGGCACAACTTTGATGAAGAAACCATGCCCAAAAAACCAAACCAACTTGACCAAAAGTTTGCCCTAATCCGGGTGACCTGCAATCTGCCTGGGCAAAAATGACCAAATGAACAGTGTTTGGTCATTTGGCCATAACTCAATGTAGAAAGGTCCAATGACCTGAAATTTTACCAGCAACAAGGTGACATATAGACCAACAACTTTCATGAAGAAACCTAACCCAAATTATGACCATAACCTAGTCAAATTGCCAACCAAACTTGAGTCACCAAATCTGGCAGAACCAATTTTGCCCAGAAATTTGGAATCTGTCCAATCCGGCCAGTTATGGTATTTAGGCCATAACTTGAGCTACAAAACTTCAAATGGAGTGATTCAAAAAAATAAATTCATCTAGACAAAATAAGGAACAACTTTCATGTTAATTACTTTTCCAAATTTCCACTGCAAATATGACTAATGGAATAGTAAAGACAAAGCATGAAAACTGAAATTTTTGTCTAATTATCATTAAGCTTAGAGATGGTATTGGCAACCAATACCAACAAGTTTTAAATGCAAAATGTGGTTTATTGATGATAATTAAACTAATTTACCTATTATCAATGCAAAAGTCAACATTTTGGTTGACTAGTGAAATGAATAGTAGTCATAAAAATTTCAATTTCAAAGAATTACACAAATAAAAAGTGTTAAATGCCCTAGTAGGCCTAATGTGATTGGTTGGATAGTTTGGCATGCCAATAGGGTTACATTAGCGATCGCATATGGCTTTATGCCATTATGTATTTCATGGCTTCCCATGCCATTCTGTAACATAATAGCCTTTGGCTATGATAATGAGTTATTATACTCGGGTTTAATCCCCGATAATTATCACGACTTATTAGTCGCTTACATTGCTGCAAGGAGACACAATGTGACCGATGGTGTGATGGTCCGAGGTACTTAGTACCCGATGCAGTTTACCCGTTTATCCAGTCCAGTTAACTAGTATAGGTTACTCGGGCAGTATTAATAAATTTTACCAAACTTTAATCGAATAATATTGCAATAAATATTTGAAATTTAGTCCACTCAAAAATGTAAATATACATTTTGCACACATGTCTTATTTTATTTTATTTTATTTTATTTTATATTGTCACCACTAAGCAGAATTGCTTAGCGCGTCGCTTTTGCCACGCGCAGGTACTGGAGACATAGCTGGGGAGTCCAGTAGGCCTCATATAGGGTGAGCCTTCATATCTGCACTCAGAGTTCAGAGTCACCTCACATTGCAGTGCATTTGGTAGGACATTAGGCCATTTTGATATTTTGATATGTTGACATTTGGTATTTTGTAACCTTCTGTAATGTATATTATAAGTTCATGTAATTATATTTTGAGGTAAGTATCTATGGAATATGTTCAGTAATAAATTGAGCATTTTTCATTGAGTGGATTGTGTTTTGAATTGAATTAAATTTTTGAGATACTGAAGTGAATTGAGAAATTGTTGAGAATATATTGGAGGTTGATTGAGAATAATGTGATGATATTATTGGGAGTGTTTTTAACAGGTTCAGAAGAACTGTTTGTCCAATTTATAGCCGGCACTCTACTGGATTTTCTATAAAATTTGCCAAAAAATTTAGATTTATCAGAAATTATAAATAAATGAATTAAAAGGGATTAATTGAAATTGAAACATGAATTGGTATTCCGACACACTGAGTGGCATAACTTGCTCGGATACACTGTAGACGGGTAAGGGGTGTCACACACTAGAATCTCTCTGTTACAAAATCCCAACTCAAGCTGGAGTCATGGTTTATGTCAAACTCCATTTGCTATGAATATTATGTTCTCTTTTAATTCTAGTTCTTGATTAAAAAGATTTTCTCATCAGAAACTCTTTTCTGAATAAATCTATTTGTCCTGGCCAGGAACTTGAAACATCAAGAACAATTAAATGAACATAGGATTTTATCTCTATTTACTTAGAGGAGCAGATTCCATCTTGATCAACTCCTACCTCCATATATAACTAGTAGGAGCCAACACATGCCCATATACCCATACATAGTACAAGTATGAAAGCAGTATCAAACTCAAACTACCTATATACAAGATAACTGTGCTATCTCAGGTCTAAAGATTATATGCACTGATATGATTTATGACAAAACATTGACAAGAGTAAACTCCATGTGCTTGTCAAAAGTGTCACTGGTTCATCCTACTTATCATTTATAAGTGCTTATCATGTTTGTTATATGGCATGAGACTCACCATTCCATCTTATTTATATCTCATATAAATAACTTGATAACAAACATGAATACAATCTTTCTGGATAAGTCATATCCTTATTATGAAGTATCCTCGATTGGGAACCTATTTATGATACTTTATGCTAGAAATATTGTCACTGATATTCTTAACAACTTAAGAATAATATTTCTAACAAAATATCAATGGACCTTTTCTATTACACATAAATATATTATGTAAATGGAAAAGTGGAAATGCCTTTTATTAATAAAAATATGTACAAGATACATACTAAATGATATGCTCTAGGGCATACTACTAACAGTAGTGAACAAAGTATACAAGGGTTGCCCGTTAAGGATTCAGGGGTATGAATTCTTGGCAGACTTGATTGAGTTGCCTTTCCATGAGTTTGACGTGATTTTGGGAATGGACTGGTTGTCACGTCATCAGGCAATGGTTGATTGTAAATTGAAGAGAATTTCTTTGAAAACTCCTAAGGGTAATGAGATTACAGTTGTGGGGGAAAGGACAGATTTCTTGTCCAATGTTATCTCAGCCACAGTTGCGAGAAAACTAATGAGAAAAGGCTGTGAAGCCTACCTAGCACATGTGGTGGATACTAGGCAGGCTAAGCCAGATTTGTGTGACATACCCACAGTAAAAGACTTCCCAGATGTGTTCCCTGAAGAATTGCCTGGTTTGCCACCAGAAAGAGAAGTCGAGTTTGCTATTGAGGTAATGCCGGGTACAGCACCCATTTCCATTGCTCCTTATAGGATGGCACCCACTGAATTGAGGGAGTTGAAAACTCAGTTGCAAGAGTTGCTTGATAAGGGGTTCATACGCCGATGTGTCACCATGGGGAGCTCGGTCTTTGTTTGTGAAAAAGAAGGATGGGACTTTGAGGTTATGCATCGATTACCGGCAGTTGAATAAAGTGACTGTGAAGAACAAATATCCGTTGCCTAGAATTGATGATTTGTTTGATCAGTTGAAGGGAGCAGGAGTATTTTCTAAGATTGATCTCAGATCAGGGTATCATCAGTTGAGGGTGAAGGATGCAGATGTGCCAAAGACTGCATTCAGGACCCGATATGGGCATTATGAGTTCTTAGTGATGCCCTTTGGCCTAACAAATGCACCTGCAGCATTCATGGACCTTATGAACGGTATCTTCCATCCATACCTAGATCGGTTCGTAGTGGTCTTTATTGATGATATTTTGGTGTATTCCAAGACCAGTGAAGAACATGATAAGCATTTGAGGATTTTTCTGCAAACCCTAAGAGAAAAGAAGCTGTATGCTAAGTTGTCCAAGTGTGACTTCTGGTTAAATGAAATTGCATTCCTTGGACACATAGTGTCAGCTGATGGGATTAGGGTGGATCCCAAGAAAATAGAAGCAGTGATGGAATGGAAGCCTCCCAGAAATACAACTGAGGTCAGAAGCTTCTTAGGGCTAGCTGGGTATTACAGAAGATTTGTGAAGGGATTTTCCTTAATAGCTGCTCCAATGACCAAGTTGTTACATAAGAATGTCAGATTTGACTGGAATGACAAGTGTCAGACTAGTTTTGAGAAGTTAAAGGCTATGTTGACAGAGGCACCAGTGTTAACATAGCCAGTGTCGGGAAAGGACTTTGTGGTCTACAGTGATGCCTCTCATAATGGGTTAGGGTGTGTATTGATGCAAGAGGGGAAGGTGGTCGCTTATGCTTCCAGGCAGCTAAGGCCACATGAACAGAATTACCCTACCCATGATCTAGAGCTTGCAGCAATTATCTTCGCACTGAAGATATGGAGGCACTACTTTTATGGTGAAAAGTGCTACATTTACACAGACCACAAAAGTCTAAAATATTTGCCAACTCAGAAGGAGCTCAACCTCAGACAAAGGCGATGGATTGAGTTCTTGAAGGACTATGATTGTGTAATTGACTACCATCCTGGGAAGACAAATATAGTTGCTGATGCTTTGAGCAGAAAATCCATCATAGCTTTGAGATCATTGAATGCCCGTCTATCTTTGGTTCGAGATGGAGCTATTTTGGCTGAGTTGCAAGTGAGGCCAAGCACATTCACAGATTTTAGATGGGCAGAAGGTAGATGAGAAGCTAAAGGCTATTATGAGAAAAATCCTAGAAGGGAAAGAAACTGACTATGAAGTGAAAACAGATGGGTGTCTGTACTACAAAGGACGACTGTGTGTACCAGATGATGGGAAATTGAAGGCCAGTATTCTAAAAGAAGCACACACCAGTGTGTATGCTATGCACCTAGGAAGTACAAAAATGTATCATGATCTGAAACTTTAGTATTGGTGGCCTGGTATGAAGAAGGACATAGCTGACTATGTGACTAAATGCTTGACATGTCAGCAAGTCAAGGCAGAACATCAAGTTCCATCGGGTTTGCTACAGCCTATACGCATACCTGAATGGAAATGGGATCGGGTCACCATGGATTTTGTAAGTGGTCTACCTCTCACCCAGAAGAAACATGATGCAGTATGGGTGATAGTGGATAGATTGACAAAGTCAGCACACTTTCTACCAGTTAGGACTGACTACTCACTAGAGAAGTTAGCAGAATTGTATATCAGTGAGATAGTTAGACTGCATGGAATTCCATTTTCCATCATATCTGATCGAAACCCAAGGTTTACATCAAGATTTTGGAAGAAGTGGCATGAGTCCTTGGGTACACAACTCCACTTCAGCACAGCTTTCCATCCTTAAACGGATGGGCAATCAGAAAGAGTAATCCAGGTAAACAATTGAACTAATTGAATTAATACAAATATTGAACTAAAATGATAATAATAACATGAAATATATGTCAGGTCCTTGAGGATATGCTGAGGAGTTGTGTCATTGAGTTTGAGGGAAGTTGGGATAGATACCTCCCACTGGCAGAATTTGCATACAACAATAGCTACCAAGCTAGTATCCAAATGGCCCCGTATGAAGCACTGTATGGGAGGAAATGTAGAACTCCAGTGTGCTGGACTGAATTGGGCGAAGACAAACTGGTAGGGCCAGACCTGGTGAAACAGGCTGAGGAGAAAGTAAAAATAATCAAAGCCAATCTGAAGGTTGCCTCAGACAAACAGAAATCCTATGTCGACTTGAAGCAAAAAGAAATAGAATATGCGGTTGGCGATAAAGTGTTCCTCAAGGTGTCACCGTGGAAGAAGGTACTGAGGTTTGGAAGAAAAGGTAAGTTAAGCCCTAGGTTCATTGGCCCATATGAAATCATTGAACGTGTGGGTCCAGTGGCCTATAGGCTAGCTTTACCACCAGAGCTGGACAAGATCCACAATGTGTTCCACGTATCTATGCTAAGAAGATATCGCTCAGATCCTTCACATGTCATCTCCATGGAAAAAATTGAAGTACAACCGGATTTGACATATGAAGAAGAACCCATACGGATCCTGGCTCGGGAAGTGAAAGAGTTGAGAAATAAGCAGATTCCACAGGTGAAAGTGCTTTGGAGGCACTACAACACCGAGGAGGCAACTTGGGAAAGTGAAGAGACGATGAGGCAACAGTTCCCTCAACTGTTTGCATCAGGTAAATTTCGAGGACGAAATTTAAATTAGAGGGGAAGAGTTGTAACACCCTCCCTGTAGCAACTCCGTACATTCTATTGTTCCGGTGATCAGTGTCGGTCCGGACAGCTAGAACATTCGAAAAAAATATTTAAACTAAAGTGAGGAACCATAATTAACTCAAATATTAATAAGAAAAATTTAGAAAAAAATTTTAGAAACAAAATACAACCAAGTTAAATGAGCCGATGCCCTAGCGATGGGTAACCTAGTGAGAAGTTGCGGTTCTCGCAACTAGGAGCCCTAGACCCGGGGAAAAATTCATAAAATAATTTTTGGGACTCCAAAGAAGGGTCATTGAGGTTTCTATGGCATTAGAATGCCAAGAAAATACTTAGGAAAATTTTTCAATCGGTACAGACAATTTTGGTCTGTTAAGCCAAACGGAGGGCATTTTGGTCATTTTGCCTTCAGAGGTAATTTTTGGCCGACTTGTCCAGTTAAGTAAATAATTATTATGACATAAAATGTGAATAAACATTACTAAAAATTAAATTGAAAATGAGTAGAGATGAAAAGAAAAGAAAATGAAAGAAAATACCTAATAATGACATCATATGATGTCATAAAAAACCTATGCACCAATCACAATTTGTTAAACTCATTAAAAGAGATAAAAGAGACCAAAAAATTGAAAAACCAATCTGCATCTTCAACCTTTGGGCAGCCAAAAAACGTTGAGAGAGAGAGAGAGAGAAGAGGTTCCACCATTAAAGCTCCCTTAAGCTTCATTTCCCACTTCAATTCACCTTAAAAACTTATCCTCCCTTCACTAAAAATTTCCCTTACCACTAGAGCAAGACTTGGGCAGCAATTAGAAGAAGAGAAAGTGGAAGAAAGTGAGGTGTGAACAAGCTTAGAAAATCACCAAAGAGGTTAGTGCCATTTACTTTGCTTTTATACCTTTCTAATCATGAATTTGAGCTAAGTTAAGTTGAAAATTTGATGAAAATTGAATTAATGAAGCATGGTTATATTTCATGAAATTTTGGCAGCCTTGACATGAGTTAGATTTAGGAGAATTCTTTGGTTAAAGTGACATATTAGCTGCCCCTCTTATAAATTATATGATTAGTATAGCAAATTAGGAGTAAGATGCATGAATTGGAGGCTTGGACAATTAGGGTTAGGGTTTTGAAATTTAATTTTAGTGGTGGATGAAAATGGATACAAACTAAAGTTTTAATGGTCAATTAGTGACCATTTGAGGTAATTTTACCATAACTTGGAGTGAATTGTAGCATTAGAAAACTGATTTGGTATGCTGCCTAGTGAGACTTGCAGGGTGGCTGTGAGTCCAGCCTGTTTGGACAGCCACAACATGGGCTGTGTAGGTTCAATTGGTATTTGGCCAATTGGATATGAAACTAGACACATAATGTCACAACTTTGGTGAAAAAACCATGCCCAAAATACCAAACCAAGTGAACCAAAAACTTGCCTCAATCCGGGTGTCCTGCAACCAGTTTCTGCAGAATGACCAAATGAACAGTGATTGTTTATTTGGCCATAACTCAATGTAGAATGGCCCAATTGACCTGAAATTTTACCAGAAACAAGCTGAGATATAGACTAACAACTTTCATGAAGGAACCTACCCCAAATTATGACCAGAACCTATTCAACAAGAGAGTGGAAGTTACTGTTTACTGCACTGTTGATATGGTCAGTTCTGAAATTTTTCAATCCGGCCAGTTGTGGTTTTTGGACCATAACTTGAGCTACAAAACTCCAAATGAAGTGATTCAAAAAAATAAATTCAACTAGACAAAATAAGGAACAACTTTCATGTTTATCATTTTCCCAAATTCCCACTGCAACAGCAACTAATGGAATAGTAAATATTGGGTATGAAAACTGAAAATTCTGCTCCATTAATTTTAAGCTTAGAAATGGTATTGTTAACCAATACTAACAAATTTTGAATGCAAAATGTGGTATGTTGGGAGTGTTAAAACCAATGTACCTATTTTCTATGCAAAAGTCAACTTTTTTGTTGACTAATGAAGGGAATAGTAACACCAAAACTTGAAATTCAAAAATTGTAAAATTCAAAAGTATCAAATGCCCTAGTATACCTAACAAGATTGGTTTGGATAGTTTGGCATGCCAATAGGGTTCAGTTAGCAGTACTGCACATGGTATTATGTCATTCTGTGATTTCATGGCTTTTAGCCATTCTGAGATTATGTTCATACTTGGCCTTGTGCCTAATGTTATTACAGCTTATTAGCTGTTCTGTTGCACACCGGGAGACACATATGTGACCGATGGTGTGACGGCCCGAGGTACTTGATACCCAGTGCGGTTTACCGTTTATCGATCGATCGTCCAAGATATAGGTTACTTGGGCAACCAAAAATAAAAGTGGATAAATGTAATGAAATAATGAATATAACCAATACAAAATAAGTACGACTACAAATACTCAAAGAAAATTTATTTACAATGAGACATTAATACATTCACTACATATTTATTTTCTGTTATTTCTTTTTATTATTTTATTGGCACCACTAAGCATTATTGCTTAGTGCGTTGCTTTTGCCACGCGTAGGTTCTGGAGATCTTGACCGAGAGCCTGATAGACCACAGACTGGGTGAGACCTCCTGCATCTCTCCATAGTGTCCGTGTCACCTCACCGTCATCAGTGCATTGGTAGGACACTAGGTTTTATTTTGATATTTTGTAATAACTTTTATTTTCTCATATGTAATTGAAACTTATGTAATGTATTTTGGTATTAATGTAAATAGTAGATATTGTGTTTGTGAATGAAAAAGTGAATATTTATTTATGACTTTTACATGATTATCATTTGAGATGAATGATTGAGAAATGGAAATGTTATTGAAAAACATATTGAGATTTTGATATTGGAGTTTGAGAATGATTGAATATGATTATTGGAAGTGTTTTTCACAGGTTCCGAAGAACTGTTTTCTCCATTTTTAGCCGGTACTCTGCCGGATTTTCTATAAAATTTTCAGAACCTCAAATAAATTATAATTTCAATAAATGACTTAAATGAATTATATTTCATAAATTATATTCAAAACTATGAGAAAAATAAATTAAGGAAGAATAAAAATGATTAAGATAAAATAGAGTGTTCCGGTACACCGTGTGACATATCTTACTCGGATATACTGTAGACGGGTAAGGGGTGTCACATCTGCTGTGCAAACTGAGTAGGAAACTGCGATGCTGGAGTAGGAGCTGGAGTGGCTGACCCACTCACGTTCTGGAGTGTTGGGCCTTCCCCTTGAACCTCAGCCTCAACAGATTGTTCCACGGAATGATCTCCTTCTTCCATTCCGTTTTCCCAAAATTTGTACTTCCTGAGATCAAACACAAGGAGGTTGACCTCCGTTAGTGCATATTCATGATGTAAATATGTCATATGTATCAATTAAAGACACTTGAACAGTTGTACTTATCAAAGAAATATTCACATAAATAGTCAAAATTTATTGCAAAACCATGCTCTGATACCACTAAAACATGTCACACCTTACCCCTCTGTAAGGAACAACATGTTCCCGTAGAATACCTAATGAACTACTAAACTTCACCTACCGATAATTCATTAAGTACACTACAAGGGATTTTAAAATCATTTTCTTACATTTTGGAAGTGGTGAGCATTTTGGTAGGAATTAAAATCATTTATTCAAAACTTAAAAACTAGTTAAAACTTTTGCTCATTTTTTTTTCTGCAAATTTTATAAAAATTTCGGCAGAGTACCGTCTGTATTTTGAGAAAACAGTTCTTCAAATACCTGAAAAACACACTTCCAATAAATTTTTCACAACTCCCAACCTCCAAATAATCTCAATTCAACTCAAAATTCTCAAATCAAACCACTTCAAAATAATTCCACAATTTAATCCAAGTTTGTCATCTCAAAATATTTCATCATTTCATTCAACAAGGCTAATTTACATTCACAAGTTTAATTTACAGATATAAAATATAAAAATAATATTATTACAATTTATTATACAACTGCTCAACTTTACATTGATACATAAACCATTACAATATTTATATCAATTAATTACAAGGGTATAAATAAATACCCGTACAAAAAGGATCGGTGAAGTCCTCAATATCAGTAGCAGCTCACTCTGCTGCTTTCTGCGACAGCAAAATAAGCTATCGCTGAGTATAAAAATACTCAGTGGTGTACAATAAAGAATTTGAAATATACTACATAAATCATTCATTGACAAAACACAATTTAAATGCTGCACAATTACATTTCACAAATTATCAAAGCTCATTATAAAAAAATTTTGGGCCAAATAATTTAATAAACACAGTATTGCCAATTCATACACAACTTAAGCCATGACACAAAATTTCCGATCAATGCCGCATTGTACACCATGACAAAGCAATCTACAACCCCAGTAATTGAAATCAATGAGGGAGGTGGCCAGCTAGCTAATGAGTACTCATCCGATCTACAACCTCAACTGGTAAACCAGAGAAGGAGAAAAATAATCGATCTCAACCCCATAAATGGGGGAATAATATGGTACTATCATGCTAAGTGTGAATCCGAAATCAAATTAAAACAATTTATTCAAATATTGCATACAAAAATCAAATCAATTTTCAAAGTTACATTTTCATTCACAAAGTGGCAACACAAAAGTTTTTAAACTCATAATGCATACTAAATCCATTTTTCAATGATAAAATGCTTAAATAGGGTTTATTGTGCACAAACCTAACGTGAGTCGCCTCTAGGCCTTGACTCAGTCTTTTAGACTTTCCGAGCCTTTTCAGCTAAAACACACAGTTTCACAGTGTTTCAGTACCATAACTTAGCATAAATCCAAAAATAAATTCAAATTCACTTTTATCTAACTTATATATGCTAAACTTAACCTTCTTTAAAATTTGTGTTTCGGGGTTATTATTCACTATACTATTCAAGTCAATTTATTGACTTTCTAAGGCTTAATAGGTATGGGAATTCCAACTTCACCCACATACCACATTTTGGTCACTAAATTTGTTGGTTTTGGTCATTTTCTCAAAACTTAGGTCTTTTAGGCAAAATTGCAAATTTTCAGTTTTGGTGTCTTAGGTTTCACTGTTCCATTGGTCATTTTGCTATTAGAATTTGGCTAAGTTTTGTTCATAGAAAATGTTCCCTATTGTCTTACCTTTATTCTCCTTTTTGAATCACTCCAATTGGAGTTTTGTAGCTCAGGTTATAGCCATTTGAATCATGGCTGCCGGATTGGACTTACCCCAGATTTCTGGGCACCAAACTGGTTCTGGCAGTTTTAGGTCACCAATTTTGGGTGGCCAAATGACTTGGTTAAGGGTATAATTTGGGTTTTTGTTCTTCATGAAAGTTTTAGGTCTATATCTCAGCTGTCCACTGATAAAATTTCAGGTCATTTAGACAGCCTAGCCCAAGTTATGGCCAAATGAATAGTGTTCATTTGGTCATTTTTGTACAAGTCAGACTGCAAAAATCTGGATTTGGTCAATTTTTTCACTAGGCTATGGTCACTTTTTGGGCATGATTCCTAAATGAAAATTGTGTCATTTAGTGTCTATTTTCATTCCTAATTGGTCTCATACTAATTGGACTTGTAAAATTTCATTTTTGGTCCCTCAAAGGTAATTTGGTCATGTTGCCAGCAACATGACCATGCTCAATCCGAATTTGGTTTTGATTCAAACACCTCTAACACTCTTCATTAGGTCACAAATGACCATTTCTCACTTCACATTAGGTCAAAGACATCATTTACCACTTCCTCATATTTTTGTTACTAAACCCTAAGTGTCCAAACCCTAACCACACTAAATTGTTGCATTTAGCTAATTTCAAAGCTTTTAACTATAATCATTCAACTAATGGAGGTCCATAAACTCATTCAAATCCATCAAACCATACAATAACACCCCCATACAAATGCTGGCCGAATTTCAACTTGGTCCTTCAACAAATTTTTCTTTTTATTTTAAGTTTATTTACAAGTTAATCAAGCTAAAAACACAACAAATAAACTAATTTTTGCATCTTAAATCACTAACCATGTTAGGTGTCTTTTTCCTCTTCTTATTTCTCCTCCTTTCTTCTTTCCTTAGTGACCAATCTCCTTCTCAAGTGACTAGAACAAGTTTTTATGAAGTAATTATGGGAGAAGTTGAGGTTTAGTAAGGATTTCAAAGCTTAAGTGCAAGCTTTAATGGAGGACTATTCATGAAGATGGGAGGAAGATGGGAGACGGCACTTTGGATGAGAAGACCAAATGGTTTTTTTTTTCTTTTCTTTTCTTTTAAGTATTTTGTCTTATGGAAGACCAAAAAAAATCATTTTAATCAAATTATTATTTATGGGATTTATGGCATCATGCATGATGTCATGCATGATGTCATCTCCCTACACCTTTTTCATTTTCTCTTTTTTTTTTCTTTTTTTTTTCTATTAGTTCTTTAATTTAATTCTCGACTCCAAATTTTTCTTTTCTCCGATTTTATTTGACAGTTAGATCAGGAGTCAGCCCTCGGAGTCAATTGACCAAATTGCCCCTCGCCGGTTCAATCCGGTTTGCAAATAATTCAATATTTCTTTCGACTCCCTGACCTAATTATTTGACTGGCTTAACAATTCTTTTTCGTGATTTTCTCTTTTCCACTGTGTTCGTAATGATCCTAAGGACCGCAGCGTCACATTTTACGATTCGAAATTTGAGTTTAAATTGACTTCGCAGTCGTTCTCGAGAAGGTCACCCATCGTTGTGACTCTCAGCTCGTTTAACTTTTTATGTTCTATTTTTCTTGTTTATACTTAACTAATTGGCAATTACTAATTATTTGTGTTTATAGCTTATCTAGTTGTCTTAAGTGTGGTTCTAATCCCCTTAATTGTCCGGTTCGACTCCGGTCATCGAAATAGTGAAATATACCAGGCTATACAAATAGGGGTGTTACAGATTTTTACTTAATTTTTCCCTTTTTATTTGTTTTAAGAAAGTTTGTTTAAATGTGATTGGTGGATAGATTTTAAATGACATCATTATGATATCATAATTGGACATTTGATTCATTTTCTTCCTTTTTCTTTTCTATTCATTTTCAATTAAATTTTTAGCAATATTTATTCATATTTTATATCATATAATTCACTTACATAAATGGATAAGTTGGTCAAAAACCATCTCTGAAGATGAAATGATCAAAATGCCCTTCGTTTTGCTTAACATGCTAAAATTGTCTGTACCGATCTAAAAATTTTTCTGATAATTTTCTTGGCATTCTAATGCCATCCAAACCTCAATGAATCTTCTCTGGAGTCCTAAAAATTATTTCCCAGAATTTTCCTCAGGTTTAGATCTACTAGCTGTAAAGATAGCAACTTCCTGTTAGGATCATCCATCACCGGGGCATCGGCTCATTTAACTTTATTGTATTTCATTTCTAAAATTTTTTCTTAATTTTTCTTACACTTATTTGAATTATTTATGCCTCCTCACTCTAATCTAAATACAATTCCAGACATTCTAGCTGTCCAGACAGACATTAGTCATCGGAATAGTAGAATGTACGGACTAGCTAAAGTGAGGGTGTTACAATAATAATAATAATAATAATAATAATAATAATAATAATAATAATAATAATAATAATAATAATAATAAAACAAAACAACTTTTAAAAGCTGTTACCGTGCGTGCCCCCCCCCCCCAACACATTCTTTCTCTCTCTCTCTCTCTCTCCATTTTTTTTCCTTTTCGTTTTCTAGCCATAACTTCTTCCTCTGATCACCGTTTTAGCGTCCTTGGTATCAAAATGTTCCTCTCTTAATGGCCATCATATAGATACCAAGTTTCCTGGTTTGTGCGAATCAAGTTTAAGAAGTTTTAGCCCATTTTAACTTCTAGGCTAGATCTCTTTCAAACCGTAAATCTTATAAAAAAATATGAGACCACCAGCATGCTCCACTCTTCGAGGGCTTCGCGATGATACCAATTTGAAATTTTTTCGACACTAAAATTTCAGTAGGTCCCATGGATTTTGTAGTAATTTTTCGAGCTTCAAATGAGCTTATTTAATTTTGTAAGAATTTTATTCTAACCCCTTGCATTGTGGGCTTCTCGTAGGTACCCTCATTTTATGAAAATTCGATAGTTGCTCAGGTCTACAAATTCCAGGCCGGACAGACAGGCTGCCAAAAAAAAATCAGAATCGGGTTGAGGTTATATGCTAACTCACCATTTGCAGATGCCCCGGAAGTATTTCAAGCGTCAGAATTGGCATAAGTAAACCCGAACCCAAAGTTTCTTCAGTTATTTATGTTAGGTTTAGATTAAAAATTCATAAAATATTCGTGAGTTGTCAGAAAATTATAATTCTTTTTGTATTAGCTTAGTAATATTGCTAAGGACCACGAGGCAAAATTTTAGAATTTTTAGAGCTCATTTGGGTAGTTTTTACAAAAAGGGTTAATTGTAGAAACTAAATTATAATTTTCCAAAATTGTGGTTATTGACTATTTGGATGGGCTCAGGAGGGGCTATGTGATGTGATTAAGATATGGTTGGGTGACTTGTGGATATAGAAGTGTATTTTGAGTCATTTTGCAGGTTGGGTCTGTCCCAGTTATAGAGGAAACTCTGCTGGATTTTCGGCACAACTTAGAGTATCTTTGATTCTTTTTAAACTTGTATTGAGTCAATTATATTAAATAATTGTAATATAATTGTCAGGTGAGCCAGGATAGCCTTCCTCCTCTGCCCAGTCACCATAGTGACCTCAGTTTACGTCTGAGAGTAAAATATTAATTTTAATTATAATTTTAATATAATTATATGCTCAGGCATACCCATGCATCACTTATAAATATATATATATATATATATATATATATATATATATATTATATTTATGTAATTAAATACTAGGCACGTTTTATATTATATCTTTATTTGATGAAATATTATGAATGTTCTTTTATGATAATTTAGAGTAGTGTGCGTGTGTTGATGTGCGTGTGGTGTGTGATATTGGATATGGAGAGGAAGGGTGGACGCGACTGGAGCTTGAGTCGCTGGGACTCAATCCTTTTATAGATAAGTCAGGATAGGCACGGCTCGAGATGATCCCGCTGGCCCCCACATTTGGTCTATTAAGAGAAAGTTCGACTTGAGATGTACTCGCTGGCATAGGTTAGATTAAAAGAGCTGTATAGGGGATCAACTCCCATATATGTACTGTTTGAAATATGGGTGTGTGAGTGCTCCAAATTACCTTTTTTTTGTTTACGATGTGATTTGTATGAAAACTATAAAGGTATTGCATTCAATTCTTTAGGATGCATTAGCTTTAGATAGCTATAGAAATTGTACTTAAAATCGGTATTTTACTCTATGAGTCGAACCCTCACTCCTGTTCACCTATTTTTCCAGCATACAAGATGTCCTTTATTGAGTTTAACCTGCTCTCTTCTTCGCATGTCTACTATCGGCATTTAATTATATTTTGTTCTTTTATTTTATTCTAGAACTCCGCATGTATTATTATTATTAGTGATGTATTCATTTGGATCTATTATGTATGAATTAACTGGAATTGTAAGCATGATATATGAGTATGCATGAATGATCATTGGATTGAATGAGGGAGTTGAGCTCCCGTTTGAATGAGTATTGTTATGAGTATGTAGAGGGTGAGCTGAGCTCCCCAAATTATTATATATATTGTTCTTACAGGTCGAGTGAGTTAAAAACTCCCCGTTGGATGGTTCATGTTATGGCCAAACTTTGTCCGGTTGATTTCTTGAAATTGAGCTCAATTTGGGCCTTAGGATTGGGTTAAAGAATAGTTAAGCTTACTATAGGCCTCGGGGGCTTTAGGCTGGCCCAGTTCCTAGTGTTAGTCCAACCCATAGGTTAGGTCGTGATACTTATGTTATGTATGTGTTATGTTTATGATGTGATCATACATGATCTATGGTGGTAAGATAAGGTGAGGCCTTATAAGTCCCTAGTTCACTACTTTTAAGCAAAAGTTCTAAGGAGCCTCTATATGAGCTAGGCACATTGGATATATTAAGCGAAAGTCCTGAGGAGCCTCTGTATGTGCCGAGCACTTTGGATATGAGCAATCACTGGTGATAAGTCCATCTTATGTGGAATGTTTTTTATGTGAAAGCTCATTTGGATGTTGCATTGTATATGTATAAAATGAATGATATAATTAAATTATGTTGGTTAGTTTACTCATTGATCTTGTGTAAGCTTACCCCTTTTCCTTAACCCTAGGTGTAGGAGTGCAGGATTAAAAGAGTCCTTTGGAGTATGAGTAGTAGGAGTTGCTGTATAGTTTTTCTATATATATTGTATGTTTAGTGGACATGTAATATATAAAGGAATAGTTATTATTTTGGTATTCAAAAATTTATATATATGTTTTATCTTAAGTATGAGTGATGTTTTGATGGATACCTATAATCTAAGCAACCTTTTGTTAAGTATGTATGTTGAACCAATTACACTTTAGTGACTTTTATGTATGTAAGTTTCAAACTTTGAGCCAACTTTATGTTCTTTATGAATGAGACAACTAAAGTATAATGGTTTAGAGTATGCTTGGATTTTGAGATACAAGGATATATTTATGTTTAACAGGTTTTCAGGCTTACTATAAGTTCTGGAGCCTTAAGCTGACTAGATCCCTAGCACCCGTGATGACCCCCAGGCTAAGTCATTACAAAGTTGATATCAGAGCTATAGGTTAGATGAGTAGACCTAGATGCTAGTAAAGGGATAGGATAAGTATGAAAAGGAAGTATGTTCACCAATATGTTAGGGAAATACATGTTCAGTAGGGTTGAGTTCCTGTTTGTTACATGTTGTATGTTATATATATGCTATGTTTCATGCTATATATGATGATATGTTATGTGTGACACCCCTTACCCGTGTACAGTATACCCGAATAAGCAATGTCACACGGTGTACCGGCACACTCTATTATACCTTAATTAATTTTTATCATGGTTTTGAATATAACTTGTGAAATATAATATATTTAAGCGATTTATCGAAATTATAATTTATTTGAGGTTCCAAAAATTTTAAAGAAAATCCGGCAGAGTACCGGCTATACATGGAGAAAACAGTTCTTCGAAACCTGTGAAAAACACTTCCAATAATCATATTCAATCACCTCAAACTCCAATATCAAAATCTCAATATTTTTTTCATTCACCAACACAATTTTCATTATTTACATGGACATCAAAATACAGTACATAAATCCAAATACATATGAGAAAATAAAAAAAAAATTAGTTACAAAATACCAAAATGAAACCTAGTGTCCTACCAATGCACTGTGGAGGGTGAGGTGACACGGACACTATGCAGAGCTGCAGGATGGACTCACCCAGTCTGTGGTCTACTGGGCTCACGATCAGTATCTTCAGAACCTACGCGTGGCAAAAGCAACGCGCTAAGCAATGATGCTTAGTGGTGCAATAATAAAATAAAAGAAAATAGCAGAAAATAAATATGTATTGAATATATATGTCTTATTTGTTTTGTATTTGTTATATTCATTTATTTCTTTAACTTTGTCCATTTTCATTCATTTAGTTGCCAAAGTAACCTATACTGAACGACTGGACTGGATAAACGGGTAAACTGGCACTGGGTATCTAGTACCTCGGGCCATCACACCATCGGTCACATATGCATCTCCCGGTGTGCAATAGAACAGCTAACAAGCTGTAAATAATATTAGGCACGAGGCCAAGTCTCAACACAATATCAAAATGGCTAAAAGCCATAAAATCACAGAATGGCATAATGCCATGTGCAGTACTGCTAACTGAACCCTATTGGCATACCAAACTATCCAAACCAATCTTGTTAGGTATACTAGGGTATTTGATACTTTTAAATTCTTCAATTTTTGAATTTCAAGTTTTGGTGTCACTATTCACCTCA
Source organism: Hevea brasiliensis (assembly GCF_030052815.1). NCBI lineage: Eukaryota > Viridiplantae > Streptophyta > Magnoliopsida > Malpighiales > Euphorbiaceae > Hevea > Hevea brasiliensis. The sequence goes on from NC_079499.1 coordinate 82,770,715, forward strand.
TTTGTCAAGAAAAATGTTGACTTTTGGATAGAAAATAGGTACATTGGTTTTGACACTCCCAACATACCACATTTTGCATTGAAAACTTGTTGGCATTAAGCATTAATACCATTTCTAAGCTTAAACCAAGGGAAGCAAAATTTTCGGTTTTTGTAACCCAACTTTACTGTTCCATTAGGCACTGTTGCAGTGGGAATTTGAGGAAATGGTAAACATGAAATTTGTTCCTTATTTTGTCTAGTTGAATTTCCTTTTTTGTATCACTCCATTTGGAGTTTTGTAGCTCCAGATATGGTCCAAAAACCACAGCTGGCCGGATGGCAAAACTGCAGAATTGACCATATCTACAGTGCAGTGAACAGTGACTGCCACTGCCTTGTTGGATGGGTTCTGGCCATAATTTGGGGTAGGTTTCTTCATGAACATTGTTTTTCTATGTCTTAACTTGTTGTTGTAAAAATTTCAGGTCAATTGACCATTTCTACAGTTAGTTATGGCCAAATGAACAGTACTGTTCATTTGGTCATTCTACAGATTCTGGTTGCAGGGTATCCGGATTGGGTCCAATTTTTGGTCCACTTGCTTTGGTCTTTTGGACATGGTTTCTTCAGAAAAATTGTGCCATTATAAGTCTAGTTTCATGTTCAATTGGCCAAACACCAATTGGACCTACACAGCCAAAGATATGGTAGTCCAAACAGGCTGGACTCACAGCCTCATTGCTGCTGTCACTAGGCAGCCTACCAATTGGGTTTGTAACACTTTAGTTCACTTTAAATTATGATTAACTTGCCTCAAATGGTCACTAATTGACCATTAGAATGTTCACTAATCACTTCATAAGCCAAGTCAAATTTTCACTCCCTAAACCCTAATTTCCTTTAAGAATTTACACAAGGTACCTTAGTTTGACTCACTAACTCATTATCCACATGTATATATTCTTTAATCATGATCTTTAGTCCACTTTAAATCCATCAAAACAATCACTCTTATCCCTTCCTTAGGGCTGCTGAAATTCATGGTAAACATAAACATAAATTTCATTCATTTAAGTTACAAATTCTTACCTATTTCAAGTCTCTAACATGGAATTAATGAGTTTTTGATACATATGTGCACTAACCTCTTATAGGGCAGAATTTTCCCAAGCTTAACTTCACTTTCTTTCCTTTTCTTGGCTGCCAAACACTTCCCCAAGAGGTATGGACAAATTTTAATGAAAGGTATTTAGGGTTTAGTAGTGAAACAAAGAGAGAAATGAAGTTTTTTTGAAGGTGTTAATGGAGGTTTGGGCAAGCTTGGATTTCGGCTGGTTAGGGAGGAAGAGGATGGCTGCTGTTGCTTTTTAATTTTTTTGGTCTCAATTATCTCCTTTATTAGTTAGTTGAGTGTTTGTTTAATTGTGATAGGAGGGGGCTTTTAAATGACATCATAAAGATGTCATAATTTGCTTTATTTTGATTTTTCTTTTCTTTTCATCTCTACTCATTTTTAATTTAATTTTTAGTAATGTTTATTCATATTTTATGTTATAATAATTATTTACTCAACTGGACAAGTCGGCCAAAAATCACCTCTGAAGGCGAAATGACCAAAATGCCCTCCGTTTGGCTTAACGGGTCAAAATTGTCTGTACCGATTGAAAAATTTTTCTAAATAATTTCTTGGTATTCTAATGCCATAGGGACCTCAATGACCCTTCTCTGGAGTCACAAAAATTATTTTATGAATTTTCTCAAGGGTCTAGGGCTCCTAGTTGCGAGAACCGCAACTTCCCTCTGGGTTACCCATCGCTAGGGCACCGGCTCATTTAACTTGGTTGTATTTTATTTCTAAAATTTTTTTCTAAATTTTTCTTATTAATATTTGAGTTAATTATGGTTCCTGATTTTAGTTTAAATATTTTTCCTGACGTTCTAGCTGTCCGGACTGACACCGGTCACCGGAACAGTAGAATGTACGGAGTTGCTACCGGGAGGTTGTTATAACTCTTCCCTTCTAATTTAAATTTCGTCCTCAAAATTTACCTCATGCAAACAGTTGAGGGAACTGTTGCCTCATCGTCTCTTCACTTTCCCAAGTTGCCTCCTCAGTGTTGTGGTGCCTCCAAAGCACTTTCACCAGTGGAATCTGCTTGTTCCTCAATTCTTTTACTTCCCGAGCCAGGATCCGTAGAGGTTCTTCTTCATATGTCAAATCCGGTTGTATTTCAATTTCTTCCCTGGAGATGACATGTGAAGGATCTGAGCGGTATCTTCTGAGCATGGACACGTGGAACACATTGTGGATCTTGTCCAGCTCTGGTGGTAAAGCTAGCCTATAGGCCACTGGACCCACACGTTCAATGACTTCATATGGGCCAATGAACCTAGGGCTCAACTTACCTTTTCTTCCAAACCTTAATACCTTCTTCCATGGTGAAACCTTGAGGAACACTTTGTTGCCAACCACATATTCTATTTCTTTTCTCTTCAGGTCGGCATAAGATTTCTGTCTGTCTGAGGCAACCTTCAGATTGGCTTTGATTAGTTTCACTTTCTCCTCAGTCTGTTTCACCAGGTCTGGCCCCACCAGTTTGTCTTTGCCCAATTCAGTCCAGCACACTGGAGTTCTACATTTCCTCCCATATAATGCTTCATATGGGGCCATTTGGATGCTAGCTTGGTAGCTATTGTTGTATGCAAATTCTGCCAATGGGAGGTATTTATCCCAACTTCCCTCAAATTCAATAACACAACTCCTCAGCATATCCTCAAGGACCTGGCATATATTTCATGTTATTAATATCATTTTAATTCAATATTTGTATCAATTCCATTGGTTTCAATTGTTTACTTGGATTACTCTTTCTGATTGCCCATCCGTCTGAGGATGGAAAGCTGTGCTGAAGTGGAGTTGTGTACCCAAGGACTCATGCAACTTCTTCCAAAATCTCGATGTAAACCTTGGGTCTCGATCAAATATGATGGAAAGTGGAATTTCATGTAGTCTAACTATCTCACTGATATACAATTCTGCTAACTTCTCCAGTGAGTAATTAGTCCTAACTGGCAGAAAGTGTGCTGACTTTGTCAATCTATCCACTATCACCCATACTGCATCATGTTTCTTCTGGGTGAGAGGTAGACCACTTACAAAATCTATGGTAATCCGATCCCATTTCCATTCAGGTATGCATATAGGCTGTAGCAATCCTGATGGAACTTGATGTTCTGCCTTGACTTGCTGACATGTTAAACATTTAGTCACATAGTCAGCTATGTCTTTCTTCATACCAGGCCACCAATACTGAAGCTTCAGATCATGATACATCTTTATACTTCCTGGGTGCATAGCATATACACTGGTGTGTGCCTCTTTTATAATACTGGCCTTTAATTCCCCATCATCTGGTACACACAGTCTTCCTTTGTAATACAGACACCCATCTGCTTTCACCCCATAGTCAGTTGCTTTTCCTTCTGAGATTTTGCTCATAATAGCCATTAACTTCTCATCTACCTTCTGCCCATTTAAAATCTGTTGTAGCAGGTTTGGCCTCACTTGCAACTCAGCCAAAATAGCTCCATCTCGAACCAAAGATAGACGGGTATTCAATGATCTCAAAGTTGCCATGGATTTTCTGCTCAAAGCATCAGCAACTACATTTGCCTTTCCAGGACGGTAGTCAATTACACAATCATAGTCTTTCAGGAACTCAATCCATCGCCTCTGTCTAAGGTTGAGCTCCTTCTGGGTTGGCAAGTATTTTAGGCTTTTGTGGTCCGTGTAAATGTAGCACTTTTCACCATACAAGTAATGCCTCCATATCTTCAGTGCGAAGATAATTGCTGCAAGCGCTAGATCATGGGTAGGGTAGTTCTGTTCATGTGGCCTTAGCTGCCTGGAAGCATAAGCGACCACCTTCCCCTCTTGCATCAATACACACCCTAACCCATTATGAGAGACATCACTGTAGACCACAAAGTCCTTTCCTGACACTGGCTGTGTTAACACTGGTACCTCTGTCAACATAGCCTTCAACTTCTCAAAACTGGCCTGACACTTGTTATTCCAGTCAAATCTGACATTCTTGTGTAACAACTTGGTCATTGGAGCAGCTATTAAGGAAAATCCCTTCACAAATCTCCTGTAATACCCAGCTAGCCCCAAGAAACTTCTGACCTCAGTTGTATTCCTGGGAGGCTTCCATTCCATCACTGCTTCTATTTTCTTGGGATCCACCCTAATCCCATCAGCTAACACTATGTGTCCAAGGAATGCAATCTCATTCAACCAGAAGTCACACTTGGACAACTTAGCATACAGCTTCTTTTCTCTCAGGGTTTGCAGAACAATCCTCAAATGCTCATCATGTTCTTCCCTGGTCTTGGAATACACCAAAATATCATCAATAAAGACCATTACGAACTGATCTAGGTATGGATGGAAGATACAGTTTATAAGGTCCATGAATGCCGCTGGTGCATTTGTTAGGCCAAAGGGCATCACTAGAAACTCATAATGCCCATATCGGGTCCTGAATGCAGTCTTTGGCACATCTGAATCCTTCACCCTCAACTGATGATATCCAGATCTGAGGTCAATCTTAGAAAATACTCCTGCTCCCTTCAACTGATCAAACAGATCATCAATTCTAGGCAACGGATATTTGTTCTTCACAGTCACTTTATTCAACTGCCGGTAATCAATGCATAGCCTCAAAGTCCCATCCTTTTTCTTTATAAACAGCACTGGAGCTCCCCATGGTGACACACTGGGGCGTATGAACCCCTTATCAAGCAACTCTTGCAACTGAGTTTTCAACTCCCTCAATTTCGTGGGTGCCATCCTATAAGGAGCAACGGAAATGGGTGTTGTACCCGGCAGTGTCTCAATAGCAAATTCAACTTCCCTTTCTGGTGGCAAACCAGGCAACTCTTCAGGAAATACCTTTGGGAAGTCTCTTACTGTGGGCATATCACTCAGGTTTGGCTTAGCCTGCCTAGTATCCACCATATGTGCTAGGTAGGCTTCACAGCCTTTTCTCATCATTCTTCTTGCAACTGTGGCTGAGATGACATTGGACAAGAAATCTGTCCTTTCCCACACAACAGTGATCTCATTACCCTTAGAAGTTTTCAGAGAAATTCTCTTCAATTTGCAATCAACTATTGCCTGATGACGTGACATCCAGTCCATTCCCAAAATCACGTCAAACTCATGGAAAGGCAACTCAATCAGGTCTGCCAAGAATTCATACCCCTGAATCCTTAACGGGCAACCCTTGTACACTTTGTTCACTACCACACTGTGGCCCAATGGATTAGTGACCAGAATGTCTTGGTCACTCTCCCCTACTAGTATCCCCCTTTCTACGGGTAGGTTGATGCAGATGTATGAATGAGTGGATCCTGGATCCACCAATGCATGCATAGATGTATTGTAGAGGGAGAACGTACCCCTGATGACGTCCAGGGCATCTTACTCCTCCTGAGCTCTAATGGCATAGGCTCTGGCAGGTGGTCTGTTATCTGGCCTCTCTGCTGGCTCAGATGCAGGCCTCTGTGATGGTCCCACTGCGTCAGATTTGCCAGATTTCCTACCCCTTTGTGGTGCAGGAGTAGGTCTGTCTGCTTGTGTTGGAGCAGCTTTAGTGGTTCTGCATGGACAGTTCCTCAGCTGATGCTCTGTCGACCCACACCTTAAGCAGGCACCAGTCACTCTCCAACATTCCCCCTTATGCCATTTCAAACAGTGTGGACATGCAGAAGATGTTGGGGCTGGTCCCCTGAATCCCATCCCTAGAGAGCTGCCCACTGATGGTGTGGACTGACCTCTCCTAGGGGTAAAGTGTGGCCTGGGCCCCTGAGACTGACCCTGACCTTGTGGCTGGCCTAAACTCTGTGCAGATGGACCCTTGAACCTCTTCCCAGGTGCAGGAGATGAACTAGACTGACCCGGGCCCCTCTTCTGCTGTCTATCTCTTCTGGTCTGCTCACTTATTCTCACTTTTTCAACCTTTATTGCAGCTTCCACTAACTTGGTAAATTCTGTGATTCCCAGGGCAGTGAGCTGGATCTTTATGTTGTCATTTAGTCCCTCTTCAAATCTCTTACACCTTTCAGCTTCATTAGGGACTATCTCCCTTCCGTAGCTGCTTAATCTAACGAATTCCTTCACATATTTGGCCACTGACAGCTGCCTCTGCCTCAGGTTAATGAACTCTCTTCTTCTCTCTTCCAGGTATACACTACCCACATATTTCTTCTTAAATTTGGAGAGGAAGAAGTCCCAAGTTATAACTTCTGGCTGCACTTCACTGGATACCGTGTCCCACCATTCATATGCATCATCTTGCAACAGAGATACAGCAGCCTCTAAATTTTGCTCTGGGGTGCAGTGGAGTTGTTTTAAAACTCTGCCTGTTCTGTTCAACCAATTCTCGGCTGCAACAGAATCATCTTCTCTCTTGCCAAAGAAGTCCACTGCTCCATACTTTCTCAATTTTTCCAGGTGTGATTTTGGTTGTGGAGGTGGTGGTGGTGGAGCTGGCATTACACCAGCCATTTGTCTGAAGAATTCGGCCATTTGCTGAAACATGGCCTGTGGAGGCTGAGGTGCTCGCTTGAGTCAAGTGAGCGAGTTCTCCCATACCCCCAGTCTCAGCTGCTGCAGGTGGAGCATGACTCGCCACTTCCTCCTCAACTGCCCTCTGAGATGTAGGGTCCATATCCTATTCAAAATAAGAAAGACAAACAGATATGCATTAGTGTCACCTTGACTCTTACAAATGCAATGCATGGTATGGACTCAATCTAGGCCCAGAAACGCCTAAACCGTGCTCTGATACCACTAAATGTGACACCCCTTACCCGTGTATAGTATACCCGAGTAAGCAATGTCACACGGTGTACCGGCACACTCTATTATACCTTAATTAATTTTTATTATGGTTTTGAATATAACTTGTGAAATATAATATATTTGAGCGATTTATCGAAATTATAATTTATTTGAGGTTCCAAAAATTTTAAAGAAAATCTGGCAGAGTACCGGCTATACATGGAGAAAACAGTTCTTCGGAACCTGTGAAAAACACTTCCAATAATCATATTCAATCACCTCAAACTCCAATATCAAAATCTCAATATTTTTTTCATTCACCAACACAATTTTCATTATTTACAGGGACATCAAAATACATTACATAAATCCAAATACATATGAGAAAATAAAAAAAAATTAGTTACAAAATACCAAAATGAAACCTAGTGTCCTACCAATGCACTGTGGAGGGTGAGGTGACACGGACACTATGCAGAGCTGCAGGATGGACTCACCCAGTCTGCGGTCTACTGGGCTCACGATCAGTATCTCCAGAACCTATGCGTGGCAAAAGCAACTCGCTAAGCAATGATGCTTAGTGGTGCAATAATAAAATAAAAGAAAATAGTAGAAAATAAATATGTATTGAATATATATGTCTTATTTGTTTTGTATTTGTTATATTCATTTATTTATTTAACTTTGTCCATTTTCATTCATTTAGTTGCCCAAGTAACCTATACTGAACGACTGGACTAGATAAACGGGTAAACTAGCACTGGGTATCTAGTACCTCGGGCCGTCACACCATCGGTCACATATGCATCTCCCGGTGTAATGCGGCTAACAATGTCAGAATAATATTAGGCACGAGGCCAAGTCTCAACACAATATCAAAATGGCTAAAAGCCATAAAATCACATAATGGCATAATGCCATGTGCAGTACTGCTAACTGAACCCTATTGGCATGCCAAACTATCCAAACCAATCTTGTTAGGTATACTAGGGCATTTGATACTTTTAAATTCTTCAATTTTTGAATTTCAAGTTTTAGTGTCACTATTCACCTCATTGGTCAACAAAAATGTTGACTTTTGGATAGAAAATAGGTACATTGGTTTTGACACTCCCAACATACCACATTTTGCATTGAAAACTTGTTGGCATTAAGCATTAATACCATTTCTAAGCTTAAACCAAGGGAAGCAAAATTTTCAGTTTTTGTAACCCAACTTTACTGTTTCATTAGGCACTGTTGCAGTGGGAATTTGAGGAAATGGTAAACATGAAAGTTGTTCCTTATTTTGTCTAGTTGAATTTCCTTTTTTGTATCACTCCTTTTGGAGTTTTGTAGCTCCAGATATGGTCCAAAAACCACAGCTGGCCGGATGGCAAAACTGCAGAATTGACCATATCTACAGTGCAGTGAACAGTGACTGCCACTGCCTTGTTGGATGGGTTTTGGCCATAATTTGGGGTAGGTTTCTTCATGAAAGTTGTTTTTCTATGTCTTAGCTTGTTGCTGTAAAAATTTCAGGTCAATTGACCATTTCTACAGTGAGTTATGGCCAAATGAACAGTTAGTTCATTTGGTCATTCTGCAGATTTTGATTGCAGGGTATCCGGATTGGGGTCAATTTTTGGTCCACTTGCTTTGGTCTTTTGGACATGGTTTCTTCAGAAAAATTGTGCCATTATAAGTCTAGTTTCATGTTCAATAGGCCAAACACCAATTGAACCTACACAGCCAAAGATATGGCAGTCCAAACAGGCTGGACTCACAGCCTCATTGCTGCTATCACTAGGCAGCCTACCAATTGGGTTTGTAACATTTTAGTTCACTTCAAATTATGATTAACTTGCCTCAAATGGTCACTAATTGACCATTAGAATGTTCACTAATCACTTCATAAGCCAAGTCAAATTTTCACTCCCTAAACCCTAATTTCCTTTAAGAATTTACACAAGGTACCTTAGTTTGACTCACTAACTCATTATCCACATGTATATATTCTTTAATCATGATCTTTAGTCCACTTTAAATCCATCAAAACAATCACTCTTATCCCTTCCTTAGGGCTACCGAAATTCATGGTAAACATAAACATAAATTTCATTCATTTAAGTTACAAATTCTTACCTATTTCAAGTCTCTAACATGGAATTAATGAGTTTTTGATACAAATGTGCACTAACCTCTTGTAGGGCAGAATTTTCCCAAGCTTAACTTCACTTTCTTTCCTTTTTCTTGGCTGCCAAACACTTCCCCAAGAGGTATGGACAAATTTTAATGAAAGGTGTTTAGGGTTTAGTAGTGAAACAAAGAGAGAAATGAAGTTTTTTTGAAGGTGTTAATGGAGGTTTGGGCAAGCTTGGATTTCGGCTGGTTAGGGAGGAAGAGGATGGCTGCTGTTTCTTTTTAATTTTTTTGGTCTCAATTATCTCCTTTATTAGTTAGTTGAGTGTTTGTTTAATTGTGATTGGAGGGGGCTTTTAAATGACATCATAAAGATGTCATAATTTGCTTTATTTTGATTTTTCTTTTCTTTTCATCTCTACTTATTTTTAATTTAATTTTTAGTAATGTTTATTCATATTTTATGTTATAATAATTATTTACTCAACTGGACAAGTCGGCCAAAGATCACCTCTGAAGGCGAAATGACCAAAATGCCCTCCGTTTGGCTTAATGGGTCAAAATTGTCTGTACCGATTGAAAAATTTTTCTAAATAATTTCTTGGAATTCTAATGCCATAGGGACCTCAATGACCCTTCTCTGGAGTCCCAAAAATTATTTTATGAAATTTCTCTCGGGTCTAGGGCTCCTAGTTGCGAGAACCGCAACTTCCCTCTGGGTTACCCATCGCTAGGGCACCGGCTCATTTAACTTGGTTGTATTTTATTTCTAAAATTTTTTTCTAAATTTTTCTTATTAATATTTGAGTTAATTATGGTTCCTGACTTTAGTTTAAATATTTTTCCGGACGTTCTAGCTGTCCGGACCGACACCGGTCACCGGAACAGTAGAATGTATGGAGTTGCTACCGGGAGGGTGTTACATTATGTGTTCATGTGACTCCACATGAACTTTATGTATGTTCAATGCTTCTTGTTTGCTTTTAGAAAATGTGAGGTTCAAGATGGTCGGCTAGGTTGATCGGTGCCCCACCTGAGAATGAGGGTATCAGAGCATTACCCACTAACCTTGTTGCTAGGGAGAGAATAAGCAAAAGTAGAAGGGGAGAATCTTTAAGAGGCCCTAAAAGGTCTTTTAAGGTTAGCAAGGAAACCTCCAGTGCACCTAGAATGCCAGTAGATGCACGAAAGGGTTCTCATAGTCTTCCACAATAGTATGAGAATCTTAAGCCTTCAAGCATAGGAAGAGTGGGAGAAGACAGTTTTGTTGAGGAAGGAACCGAGTCAGAATTTGTGTCCCCACTTCAGTAAGGGCCGGATTATGGGTTTGGATATAGCTATCCACAACAGCAAAGGTTTGGAAACCCCGGATTTGCGAGCTACACCCAGTATCCCTCCTTCATGCCCTACCCACCTTATTTTCCACAGTTTAACCTGTATCCCATGTATCCTCCCCAACAATATCCCTATAGCTCTTCAACCACCATCAAACTTGAAAATTGTTGCCTACTCTTACTAGACTTTGTTGTACGCCTATGTTTGAACTCGAAGCCATCTTGTTATGATTGGCTCTAATGCCAGATGTTAGCAATTAAAAGAGAATATAATTGCCTATATGAAATGGATTCAATTAATCCACTCACAAAAACTTAATAATTTTATTAATTGTAAATAGTACAAATACTTCTCACCCACTCAGCTCGTAAGAACTTTCTTACTGTTAACTCCCTAGAGCTAACTTATAATTTTTCCCCATAATTTTCTCTCTAAAATTTCTATTACACTTCTCTGTACAATTCTACATTACAATTTCTAATACTTGGTTCCTATTTGTAGTATAATAGAGGCGGTTAAAGAGAAGGAAAAATCAAAGCTAGTTGACTCAATTAGCTAGCAATTTGCTGGCTCAAGCTTGCTTTATTATTTAATGCCCATTTGTAGTTGTAAATGTTGACCAAGTTCATCACCTACTTATTTAGCTGTAATTCTTCACAAGGAAGAAAATGAAAGGTAGTGAAACTTGATTTAATTCCAACACTGAGGAAGAAGAAAAGTAGAAACATCGAGGAAGAAGAAAAGTAGAAGATGGAAGATGACATTGTTATTGGAGGGAAATTTTCTTTATTTTATTTTATTTTAAAATTTCTTTATTATAAACAACAAAATGTTAATTTTTTTGAAAAATAAACCATCAAAATGTTAGCTTTTTTCTTCTTGTCAATTTTTTTTATACATTAAAGCATGTTATTTACACACTACTCAGTATCCCCTTATAAATTTGTAGATGAATTGAGTCGAGTTGAGATTTGAAAAGCTCATGCTTGATTCGTTAAAATTTTTTCGAACTAAACCGAAATCGAGTCGATTATTTGTAAGTTCAAGTATGGCTCATTTAGAAAACGAACTCTAAATGAGTTAGGCTAAATTGACCTTTTTATTGAATTGAGTTTCGAGCAACACACAAGTATAGCCTTATTTATAGAGTGAACTTTGAGTTTAAGGTTGTTAAGTTCAAAATACGTAATTTTGATTAACTCTAATATAAAAAAAACTTAATTTTTATAAAAAATTAAATTTAAATTATAAATAACTAATAAATACATTTTATATATTAATTATATCATAATCTTTTTTTAAATAATATATTATTTTTAGAATATTTATAAATAAAATAATAAATATTTATAACATAATGAAATATAATAATTAATATAAATATTTTTAAAAAGTTCACGAGTTTGCTTGCGAGCCGCCTCACAATATTACGAAACTTGAGCTCGACTCCTTTATTGTACAAGTTTAAAAGTCAAACTAAAACTTATCTCATTTTTTAAATGAGTCAAACTAAATTGAATTTTTATTAAGCCGAGGTTCGAATTACTTTTGTTTATGACTATATATCTTTAATAGAAGTTCGATAATATATATAACAAAAAAAATTGACATATATAATGAAATCAAACTAAAGGTAAGAGTGTCACCAAAGTTTGTTTTAGTAAAGGTCAAGGAAAAAAAATATGCATTTAGCCCTCCCTGTATATACATTAACATATAAAATATGCACAGTTTTTATAATATGTTATCTATGAACAATCTGCATACTTTTATGAACAATATTTTTCTCCTGCATTGTCATTATATTGCTCCGCATTCTTTTGCTCTCTACGATCTCTGAAGATATGCATTATATACTATAGTTATCAAACTGCCCCAAACCCTAATCCGTTTGAGTGATCTCGTCAACGGGTCACTAATTCAACCAATGCATATTACATTTATTAATAAAATAAATAAATTTAATTAGTTAATTTTAATTTTTAAAAATTAAATGTTCAACGTTCATTGAATATGTACTCTATAATTATTATAAAAATAAGTGATATAAAAAATATATAACTATTAAATTAATTCAATTGGTTCAGGTCCCATCAATTCAATGAAAAATCGGTTAGCTCACTGAATATTTCTCGAATCAATTTTTTCCTGATTCAATTGTTAATCCACATTGATTTAATGTCTAAAATCACCAGTTTAATTAGCCAAGTTTAAGATTTGAGTAGATTTTTACCTTGTATTAAGACCTGCCGCTGTTAGCACTATTTTTTTTTCGTGTCTGAACAATTTTCTATGCCGTTCCATGAAAATTATTTTCCCTATTATGCCCTCCTGCTTTGCCGTTGCATTGCTCTATCTTCTTTCAGCCTCTACAAAAGATTTGAGCATACAAGATCTACATCATGCATTAATCTTTAGTTTGTGAGGAAAAGAGAAAGTGTAGAGATAGATAGGAGAAAAATTGGAGAACTATCATTAGATATTTAATGTTTCTGTGAGCTTACATTAAAAAAAAAAAATTGCACAGATAGATTAAAAAAATTTAAAGATATAATTAGACAATCAATGCTCCACTTGGAATTGGATCAGTTTTTTCTATTTAGTCCAGTTTCTTTGGCCTCTTTAAACTTGAGAGAATCAAATGATTTGTTGAAATAGAAAAGTCTTAAAGTATAAGATCTTTCATCCTTGCATGGGAACCTGTTAAAAAAAAAACTGCAGATATAAATGGAACCCAAAAAAGATGAGAGATATCATTCAACACTTAAATTATATTTCGTTTATTTTGTGAAAATTAACTTATTTATAGAAAACATTTTTTTTAAAAATAATTTTTTAAAAAAATATTTTCTGAAAATTTTTTTTTCATTATTTAGCTATAACATTAAATTTATGATATGTGTTTATGTTGTATATGTATAAATATTTTTGCATCTCAAAAGAGGAAGTATTTTAAGACTTATTTTCTTTTTGATATAAAAATAATTTTCAGAAAAATATTTTTCACAAAAGCAAAATTTACTGTAAGTTTGAAAAAAAAAAACTACAAGATAGATGTAGGAAAAAAAAAAAAAAAACCTTCCATTTATCATTGAACAATCAATGCTTAATTTAACCCATCATCCTTCAACTTTGAGAATTGTTTTATCATCATCTTAAAATTTCAATTTATATCACAAAAATATTAAAACTGCAGTTTGATGTTGCTCAAAGTCCCTCTAACCAAATTTTGTTGAATGCTAATTAGATTTGATTTGTTCAAAAATAATAATAAAAAAAAAGATGAAATGAAAGAGCTATTATTCGTGTTTCAACTATAATTAAAAAAAAATTATTCTAATATATTTTATTGCGTCTAATCCAATAAGTATATCCAAATTAATTTCTAATCAAATATACTCAATATAATTTAATTAGAGAGATTTTAGATGATATTAAATTGAAGTTTAAATATTTTTATGATATAAATTAAAATTAAGTAATAATAATAAAATAATCTTAAAACTAAAGGACTATAAATGAAATTAAGCCTAGAATGAAATAATTTCTTCAATTTGAGCATTGTGTCTTGGGCTCCTTCTCAATTGAATTTCATGGGTCCGAGTTTGGCCCACAATGAGGGAACCCAGTCAATTTCCTTCAACTCTTATGACAGACTTGTGCTACAAATGCACTGGCATTCCTATCAATTTGATCCACGCAATAATTTTTGAGGGAGAGCCCATCGTCAGAATAATGGACGTACTCCAAAGTTGGACCATGGGATAATGCCCGAGGACCACACCACAGCACCATCATCGGAGGCATTTATTAAACTGAATAAAAATGTAGCCATTATCCAAAAATAATAGTTAAATATTTAATTTCATTTTTATATTTATTTAAAATATTTAATTTAATATTTTTTCAATTTTTTTAAAATAACTTAAAATTTTTAATTTACGTTTAATTTAATAAAAAATAAAACTTTTGAATTAAATTTCTTAATTTCTTAATTTTTAAGTTAAATTTATTAATTTTTTAATTTAATCTAAAAATAAATTTAAATTAAAACTTTTACATTAATTCAGATAAAAAAAATTAAAAATAAATTAAATTAAACATCACCATAAATACAAGAAAGAAATTAAGCATTAAGCTTTAAAGGATGCCTCAAATCATGTATACAGGAACGAAGCAGTTTATACTCAATAAATTTCTCCAACAGCTTAATTTTGCCGTGGAGCTGCAGCTTTTCACTAAGATAATCAAAGAAGCAAATAGAACAATTATTGTTTGTGTGCCTTACGAATAAAAACTCTCACCATCAACAACGCGTATAAAGTATCACGAAAGGTGCAATCAGCTCTGAGTGAGAAAGCACCACCTGAGTAGTGGGTGCTAAATGATTTTGAAAACGAAAACATTTCCTCCATGATTTCCTCAATTGTTATTAATTAATTTTTTATGAATATTAATCCTTTTATTTAAAAAAAAAGCCTATTATTCATATATATTATTTTAAAACTTTTAAGAGACTGCACATAAATAACAAGAAAAATACATAGGAAATTTCAATTTATGTTATATCATACAAGAAAAAAAAAATTATACAAGAAATTTTTTTTTTCTTTTATTAGGAACGATCGGTAAAAATTACCCTTTGAAGGCATGATGGTCTGATAAGATTGAACTCCTTCAATGAAACTGTTTTTGAGCTCCATATGCTCTTTTATAGGGGTTAATTCACTAATAATCTCCCAATTTAGGTGATTATTTCATTTCTTCAACTTTAATTTATTAAAATAAAATATCTCAACTTTTATTTTATCTCAGAAAAAGTCGCTATAACTTGCTATAGCAGGTTTTGTGGTTAAAAAGAAATCACGTTCATATTAAGAATCCATATATGTTTGGTCTGTAATGGTGATTGATTAACAAATAGTGTGGATAATTAAAGATTTTAATTAAGAAAGATCATATCTAGTATTAACAATGATAATGTAAAAGCGCCTATATATAGACACTGTTTGGGATTGCATTTCAGATTGGAAAATCCGATTTGAACCAAAAGGTAGTTTTGGAACATGTTTGGTTAAGTAATGAAATTGAGTTTAGCTCATTCCAAACCAAAGTTTTGAAAAACATCAAAATTGATGCTTTTCCAAAACTGCTATTTTACAATGATCGGGAAGTAGTTTTAATAATTTTCGTTGTACAAAAATATCCTTAACACTTTAAAGTAATTACGAAAATGCCAACATATAATATTCGATTTTGTGAGGAAACTTGGATCTCTTTGAATCACTCTCTTCTCCTTTCCTCGATCTTTGAGTTGCTCTCTTCTCCCTATGCTGCATTCTCCTTTCTCTTTGTCTTCCAATTTCTTTCTCTTGTTTGAAACTCCAACTTTTCATAATTTCATTCTACTTCTAAAATTAATCACCATAGGAGGAGGCAACCTCTGCTCAGCTCTTGGAGTTTTAGCTACAAGGAAGGCTATAGCCTTATTAATTAATTCAAGAGATAGACACATCAAGGTGTTGATTGTTGTCTGCAAATGGGTTTGTGACAATCTATCAACTGACAAGATTTAATTGGGTTTCTATATAGGTATGTGTTTTTCATAACTTTGTAATTATGTTCATTTGATTAATGGATGACGTGCTTGTGGATAATGATTACAAATGCTGGTTTGATTGCCTTTAATAGGTAATTCATTAGATCTATGAATTGGTTATACGTTTGTGAATTTGTTACTGCTATCAGGCTTTTGATGTCAATGACTAATTAGTTATAATTACGCAATTACTGATCAGTGTTGTTTAAAAATTTGATAGAATTGGTCTGACATGTCATTTATGTCATTCATCCTGCCATTGGAATTCGATGATTTGACAGTTATGCTATTTGTTTTTTTTTTTTTTTAATTTAGCTGTGTTAATGATTTCTTGTGCTTGATAGTTTTTTTTTTCTATTTTCGTATTATATACTTATGTGGATTGTAGTTGATATAATAATTGGGGATTTTATTTTGTATTAGGCTACTGCTTCACCTGATCTTTTTACCATTTTTCTTTGAAATTTTACCTTTCATTGTTGCACTTGGGTCCAAAGCTAAGTATGCTTCTTTCATGTAATGGCCCCCTATACAGACCAGGTATTTGAATTAATAAAGCAACTTTTTAGTAAAGTGTTGTATGGCCTACTGTGTATGTTGCAGGGTATGCTAGCTCAACTAAGATATGAGCTTATGTGATGTCAATAAGATGGATGAAATGAGTGGAATTTTAGACTCTATGAAATTAGGTGTATAGTTGAGCAATAGACCTAAAATTAGTTGCTATTTATGGTTTCCTATAAGCATATGATGAATTTTTTTTTTTTTTTTGTGTGTTGATGAATTCTATAGCAAATATTCAATTTTCAACTCAAAAACTTAGAATATATATCACTTGTGAACAATTTCAAAACCACAACTAAATGCAAAAAATTGTATTAACTTCATCCCTATTTAAATTAGGTTTTTGGGCTTAGACGTTGTCACACCTTACCCTTCCGTAAGGTATAACATACTTCCGTAGTATACCTAATGAATTACAGTACTTCGCCTACCGATAACCTATTAAATATACCACAAAGGATTTTAAAATAATTTCCAATTATTTTTATAGTGGTGGAACATTGAATATTTATTAAAAAGCCTTTATTTGAAATTTTGGTCATTGATCAAATCCTCGATTAAAATTTGGTGTTATGAATTTTTTTCAAAATTTCGGCAGAGTGCCGACTGTATTTTAAGAAAATAGTTCTTCAAAACTTGAAAAGAAACACACTCTCAATATTTTTACTCGACCACAACTCCAATAAAATTCATTTCTCTACACAATTCAATCCCAACAATGAATAAATCATTTACAACAATCAACTCAGCACTTTTTTAAACTAACACTGAACATCTTATTTCAGAAAAGGAAATAATTTATCATTCACAAAGTATAGAAATTTAATTATTTACATTAATTACAAAACTCAGAAATAAATTTAAATATTACAATAATTTGCATTTTAATTACATACCCAAAATAATATTACAAAAATTCTTGTATAACTACTCAAATAAATTACATACATATAATTATATGTATACATCAAAATCTATGTACAAGGGTATACCTATGATATAGCCGGAGCTAATTCGATTGTGTCTTCAAAGCGAAGCTGCAGGAAATCTTACTCGGCTGCTCTATCTTTACTTTCACCTACGACAGCATACAAAGCTATCGTTGAGTAGTGAACTCAGTGATGCATAACTATAATTTAAAATGTAATACAATATACATTGACAAAATTATAGTAAATAATTTGGAAATCTTAAAATTCGTCAAAATTCCAAAATGTCAAAATATTCATTGCCAATAATATAAATAATTTGTTTAAGCGACCTTGATCAATAAATTCAATTTATCAAATCATAACTGGACATTTAAAGTAATTCCATCAATTTATGGAAATAAATATTAATTTCAATAAAATTAAGTATCACCAATCTCATTTAAAATCACAATTCCTTACTATTCAAAAACTATTCTCTATCTCACTAACTATGCAAGACTAATCCGTAAGGGCCATCTTCAGGGCAATTCTAACTCCCTATGGTCGAGGAGGTTGAAGTGGGATTCTAACTCCCTATGGTCCTAGAGGTCGAATCATCGTGCACATTACACACCACAATAATGCAACTTCTGAAAGGGCCAATGAAAAACTTAGATCTAACCTCTAATAAGAGAAGAATCTAAGCATGTGCACGTACCATCGTAATCAAAACAAAGCTAACTCCATTGTCTCCTCAACAAATGAGAGAGATGGGTAATAACCTAGTCAAGCATCTATAGTGAGATATAAAATAATATCATGAATCTCTTTGTCCTTTTTGTGAACATAAATCACAACACAATTCAATTCAATGTCAATTCCAATATCTAATAATTTTTATGCTCGTCACAATTTAAAACATATTTTATCACAATTTTTTTCAAAACTAATTTATTCAATCCACAACAATGCTCAATAATGGTTGAAATACCATTTCACAAAGCTAAATTCATGCATACAATAACAATTTCAATAATCATTGAAATAAATCCAATACTTGATATGTAACACTCCTATTTGCATAGCCGGGTACATTTTATTGTTCCGGTGATGAGTGTCAGTCCAGACAATTAAGAGGATTAGAACCATGTCTATGACACCTAGATAAGCCCTGAACGCAAATAATTAGCAATTGCTAGATAATTAACTATAAGTAAGAAAAACGGAATATAAAAAGTTAAATGAGCTGTGAGTCACAACGATAGGTGACCTTCCCGGGAAGTGACTGCGAGGTCAGCCTCAACTCAAATTTCGAATTGGAAAATGTGACGCCGCGGTCCTTAGGACTATTGTAAACATAGTGGAAAAGAGAAAATCACAGAAAAGAATTGTTAAGCAGGTCAAATAATTAGGTCAGGGATCCGGAAGAAATATCGAATAATGTGCAAACCGGATTAAACTGGCTAGGGGCGATTTGGTCAATTCACCCCTAGAGCTGACTCCTGACCTAATTGTCCAATAAAATCGTAGAAAGAAAATTTTAGAATCGGGAATTAAATTAAAGAAATAAGAAAAATAATTGAAAAAGAAAAAGAAAAGAAAACTTTATTTACATCATGCTTATCTCACAAATATGACATCATAAATGGATTTTCTTATTTCCCATCAATTTTGACCAAGTTAATTAAGTAAAAATACACCTAAAATACATAAAATGAAAACAAAAAAAATTCACTCTTCTCTCCCACAAGTTTCAGTAGCCTCACCCTCTCTCTCTCCTCCATTGTTAAAACCACCATTAAAGCTTGGCAAAGCTTGAGTTCACCCAACTAAACCCTAAAATTCCCCAAATTTAAATCACAAAAGCTTATTATCTTCACTTAAGGAGGCATTAGAAGAAGGAAAGAAAAGAAGAAAGGAAAGAAAAGAAGAAAAGAAAGAAAGTGAAGAATTGAACATCAAAGAAAGATTAGTAGTTTGAATTGAAAAATTTTAGTTTATTACTTGTGTTCTTGGTGTAAGTAACTTAGAAATTAACTTAAAATCAAAAGAAAACAATTATTAGGGGACCAAAGGGAATTTTGGCTAACTTATGTTAGGGTTTGAAATGAATAATTTTGATGCAATTGATTGGTTGTTTTGGTTGAATAAAGTATGTAGACATTGAATATGCACTTGGATTTCATTAGATATTAAATTTATATAATTAGGGTTCTTGGCATCTTGGAAAATTAGGAAAAATTTGTGAAATTGGTCAATTGATGCCATTGACCTTACTTGAGTTGAGAAATAGTCAATTGTCAATTTGTGGTGTGTGTGAATTGCTAGAATCAAGTTACAATTCAGATTGGTTAGTGATCAGATTCTAGTAGCTTGACCTAGGTCCCTTTCAGGGAGCAAAACTAAAAATTTACCAACCCAATTGGTGTGAGGCTAATTGGGAATGAAAATAGACACATAATGGACCATTTTTCATTTAGGAAGCATGCCCAGAAAATAACCATAGCCTAGTGAACAATTAGGTCAAACTTAGGTGTAGTGCACTGCCACTGTACCAAAATGACAAAATAAATAGTATTTATTCATTTGGCCATAATTGGAGCCATACAGGTCCACATGGCCTGATTTTATGGCATTGGAAAGGTATGACATAGCACTATAACTTTTATGAAGAACACTAACCCAAATTTTGCCCATAACCCAGTTATTTTGCCACTTAAAATTAGTGATTCAAAACTGCCAGAATCAAATTAGGTGCTCAGAAATTCTGGGTAGACCAATCCGGCCAACCACGTTCAAATGGCCATAACTTAGGCTACAAAACTTCAAATGGAGTGATTCAAAAAGGGAATTAAAGTTAAGACAATAAGGAACAAGTTTTATGAAGAACACTTTGCTAAATTATAATAGCAACATGACCAATGGAATAGTATAATATAAATGGAATAGTATAATATAGGACACCAAATCTGGAAAATTTGAAATTGTGCCTAGGAAACCTAAAAATCTAAGGAGCAACTAAAACCAACAAAATTGGTAACCAAAATATGATATGTGGGTAAAATTGAAATTTCCATACCTATTAAGCACAAGAAAGTCAATAATTTGACTTGAGTAGTATCATAAATAGTAACCCCAAAATACAAATTTGCAAAGAACGTTAATTTAAGCATATTAGGGCTAGACATAAGTAATTATGAATTTATTTATTGGATTTATTATAAGTTGTGATACTGAAACACTATAAAATTATGTGTTTCAGTTTAAAAGAATACTGAGAAAGAATCTGAATCACTGAGTCAAGGCCTAGAGGCGACTCGTACGAGGTTTGTGCACAACATAAAATTTTTCTATAAATTCTCTTGACAATTTGTTTTGATGAATAAATTGTGATTTATTTTGATTGCAAATTTGTGACTGAAATGAATATTATGCTTTTGACCTAAATTGTTGAAAATTTAATTTTATGTGTTTAAATTGTCAACAAATATTTAGTAAATTGCTAAGATAGTTTTGAAACCACAGTGTCATGACCATATATTTGAATGCCTCGCTAGCATGGCTAGTGGGAGGAATTAGTTTTGAATTTTGATTCCCTCTCTGGCTGAAATATTGAGGTGTGTGCAAGTAGAGGAAGAAATTGAATATTTACCCATAGATTGAGCTAGCTAGCCTTGAGATTCTTCATCGGTGTGTGCAAGTAGAGGAAGAAATTGAATATGTACCCATAGATTGAGCTAGCTAGCCTTGAGATTCTTTATAAGCCTCTGGCTATTGAGATGAACATTTTTCTGATGACATGATATAACTGTGTGTTTTTATGAAATTTGTTTTAAGACTTCCGAAATAAGACTGTTTTGACTAAAATTATAAATTGTCTTTTGTACCTACTTTTTATTTTCAATACCATATTTGAATAAATGTGATTTGAATTATGCATAAAATATTATTTTAGTATGTTGCGCACCACTGAGTCATAGTACTCGGCGATGGTTGTTTATTGCTGTCGCAGATAGAGAGACTAGTAGAGCAGCAAAGTGAGCTACTGAGGATCTCGGAGCTACATCCTTGAGATTTTGTCGGGTATAATTTTATACCTTGATTGTAATATTTATTTTGATGTTTGTAACTGTATGTACATGTATAAACTGATCTTGAGCAGTTGTATAGATTTTGTAATAATATTATTTTGGATTTTCTGATGTAATTTTTAGGTTGATAAATGTAAATGAATTTTTCTTTAATGCAATGTGTATGAATTTAATTATTACTAATTTTGGAAATAATTGAATTGACATTTTGAGTTGCGAAATATTGATTTGAATTTTGGAGTTGGGAGAAATTGTGTTGAGTTGAATTTGGTGGTTGATTTTGGTTGAAGTGTTATATTGGAAGTATTTTCAACAGGTAAAATTTTTCGGTTTTCTCAAATACAGCCGGCACTTTGTCGAAATTTTCCTAAAATTTGCAGAAAAATAGAAATGGACATAAAATTTACATGACTTTTAAACCTTAATTAAATGCTTTAAATTCCTACAAAAAACGCTCACCACTTCCAAAAAGTAAGAAAATAGTTTTAAAATCCCTTGTAGTATATTTAATGGGTTATCGGTAGGCGAAGTACGGTAATTCATTAGGTACACTACGGGATCATGTTATGCCTTACAAAAGGGTAAGGTGTGACATGTTTTAGTGGTATCAGAGCCAGGGTTTTAATGTATGTTTTTACTTGAGACTTTGTCTATTTCTTTAATAAGTGCAATTGCTCAATGTCCTTATTTGTTACATACAGTGCATTACATCATAAATATGAACTAATGGAGAGAAATTTCCTTGTATTATTTGTTCAAGAGATATCCTAACTCCAAACTGAAATGGAAGAAGGGGATCGTTCAGTTGAGCAGTCAGTAGAGGCTGAGGCATAAGAGGAAGCCCCAGCCCTCCAAAATGTTAGTGGGTCAGTGGCACCAGCCTCACAAATGCCACAGTTTTCAGCACAGTTCTCCAAGCAAATGGCTGCGAAGTTCCAACAGATGGCTGGGGGTATGCCTGCTCAAGCTCCACTCTAGACACCGGTGGTGCAACCTCAGGCTCTATCCAGACAATATAACAAGCTATTAAAATATGGGGCGACAGAATTCAAGGGTACAGTAGACCATCTAGAGGCAGAGCAGTGGCTGGAGAGAATGGACCGAGTGTTCAAGAAACTGCACTGCCTAGATGAACTGAAATTTGAATATTTCATGTTATTACTTCAAGGGGATGTGTACGATTGGTGGAAGACCATCTCCCACAGCTTGGCAAAACCACTAGTATTGACCTAGGATGACTTCATCGGAGAATTCAGATAGAAATATGTCCCAGATGCATATGTGGACCAGAAATTGCAAGAATTTTTAAGTTTGAAACAAGGCAACAGATCAGTGGCAGAGTATGAGAGGGAGTTCTCTCGCTTAAGCCACTATGCAGGGAGTCTCCTATCTACTAGCAGAGAAAAGTACAAGAGGTTTGAAACCGGATTGAAGCCTAGTTTAAGAGTACAAGTGGTCGGCTTTAAATACAGTAACTTTTCTGAACTCATGTCTCAAGCACTAGAAGTGGAAAGAATTGAATTAGAGGCAACACCAGTGAAAGAGAAAAAAGAAAAGACAGAGAAATCAGAAAAAAAGGTGAAAAATCAGTTAAGCAAAGTTCCAGCGGCAATACTGGAAAAAGAAAGAAATTTAGGGGATCAGGCAGAGGTGGAAGGTTCGGAAGGGGCAGATTCTCCTGACAGAGACCCCTTAGGTTTGGTCAGCAGTCGACCAGGGGTTCATATCCTCCCCTCCCCTGTGACACATATGGCAAGACTCATGGGGGAGAATGCTATTAGGCTATAGGAGCCTGCTTTAACTGTGGAGGCACGGGCTATCTCACTAAGGACTGCACCAGTGCCCGTAGATTTGGGCTAGCTCCCACCACTACTGAGGGATCCATTCAAAGTTCTGCTACCAGAGGTTCATTACCAGTTAGTAAAGGAAGAGGTAGAGGTAGAGGCAATGCCTTTGGCAGTTAGGGTACCATTAACCAATCAGCACAAGGGAGTGCTTCGGCCAGAGTTTACACTATGAGACAGCGGGAAAAGGCTGAGACTTCCGATATTGTAGCTGGTACTTTCTCTATCTCTGATTAGGATGTCTTTGTCTTGTTTAATCCAGGCTCTACACACTCATATGTTAGTGCTAGCATAGTAAGTTCTCTTGCTGTTCCGTGCATTAAAATGGGTTTTGAGGTGCTAGTAACTAGTCCGTTAGGACAAGAGGTCCGGGTCAACAGAATATATAGAGATTGTCCTTTGGTGATCCAAGGACACACTTTTCTATCAGATTTGATTAAAATGCCCTTCAGAGATTATGACATCATCTTGGGCATGGATTGGTTAGCCAGGCATCATGAAATGATTGACTGTAGATTAAAGACAGTCACTTTTGGTCTCCCTCTGTACAGTGATGTGGTAATACATGGGGAGAGACAGTTACTGCTAATGCACTTGAATTGCATAGATATTTTTAAGCACATTTGTATTCTAATTCATAGCATTTAGGCAAGTATTTTCATGCATAGTAGTTGATTTCATTAGTTTTTGTAAATTCTATTGCCAAGCCCTTAATTCCATGTTTTTTTGCATTATTTCAGGTGTTTGGGTGAAGCCCCAAAGAATGGGAGTGCAAAGGAAAGCTTGGAGAGGTAAAAAGACAGAGAATTGCTGCTGATACAAAGTACACGGGTCGTGTAAACCAAGCCCCAGACTCGTGTAACTCTCTGCCAGAAGAAAGCCAAGAGAACTAATGAGAAACACAAGTACACAGGTAGCGTAAGTAGACCCCTGTAATCTGCGGAGACTCATGTAAGTCTCTGCCGGGCACAAGCTTAAAGAACCTTATGGGAATAACAGTACACGGCTCGTGTAACTAGGCCCGTGTAGTTGGCGCAGACCCGTGTAACTTTCTGTGCCAAAACAAAATTTTGCAATTCTCCTCCAGTAAGTTACATGGCCTTACATTACGGGACCCGTGTAGTGACATATGGGCAGTGTACTATGCTGCAGCCAGTTTTATAACTCGGATTCCCCTCCTGTTTTCGGATAAAAACGAGACTCCTAAGGCCCTTTGGACTCAAAGTGACCTAACCCTAGAGAAACCAATATAAATAGAAAAGAAAACATCAGAAAAGGAGGAGGGTCGTGGATCACTGCTGAAGGTCTTCTTTGTCGGAGTTCTACATCGCATACCAAAAGAAGTTTTCCAGCTGAAGCTCCACAAGATCAAAGCTACAAACTCTCTTTCGTTTCTTCGTTTCATCTCCCTAGACAAATTTTTATTATTTTATTTCTTCTGCATAACTCTCTTTTTATTTTTTTTACCTTTTATCATGATGTTTACTAAACTCACCATGAGTGAGTAATTTCTCTTATTCTGGATTTGGGAGAGTAGCTCTTGTAATTATTATTATGGATGAACACTAAGCTTTATTTATTGGATTTGAGATTCATTTCTTGATTTAATTTCTTGTGATCTTAATGCATGCTATGTCCTGGTACTCACTTAGCCATAATTGTAGATGTTAATTGAAAGACTGAAAGGTGAAGATTAATATTAGAAAATCAAGATCTTGAACCTAAGAATTCTGACCTAGACATAGGCTGATACCTCTGTGGAACTTCACAATTGGTCAAAGATCCTAAAGGATTTTAATTAATTTAATTGCCACGAAAGTAGGGTTTGAGTTAATTAGAATACACCCTAAATGCCTTGAGAGAGGATTTAGGATAGCTTAGGACTGATTTCCATCAAGGAAAACGACCCTCAATCTAGTAGATAAACTAGATAACATCCCTAGTAAGATTCAAGTGTGAAATCTTAATTCCAGAATTATTCCAAAATAGATTACTTCATTTTAAGTTTACCATTCAAGTATTTAAAATTTATAAACTTCATTCTCTAAGTATTCGATAGCCTAGACAGTCAAAATTACTGTGTAGATTGGTACTTACTAAACAAATTTCTCGTGGAAACGATACTCTACTTATCACTTTATTACTTGTTAGCGATCCGTGCACTTGCGAAGGTTGCAAAATAGCGAAATAAGTTTTTAGCACCGTTACCGGGGAGTTTTTGGTTTTAGTAATATCAAGCGATAGGCAATTTAGCTGATTTAGGCAATTATATTTATTATTTAATTTTATTTTACTGGTTGTATTTCTTTTCTTTTCTCTAAGGTGTTTGACCTAGTATATGACCAAAACAAAGCCAGAAGAAATTTTGGACTGTGATCCGGAGATAGACAGAACTCTGAAAGCTGTCAGGAGAGAGAGGAAACATCAAGAGCATGGTCAAGGAGATCTTGAAATCCCAACCATAGCCTATAATAATGACAGACCAAGACTCTTGAGAGATTACGGAGCTCCATCTGTCCAAGGATTTCAGCCCAGTGTCACTAGACCCACAGTGGAAGCCAACAAATTTGAATTAAAACCAGCATGGCTCCAAATGATTCAACAAACCCAGTTTGCAGGTTTACCAATAGAAGACCCACACTATCACCTCCAGTGCTTTCTTGCCCTATGTGATACATTCAAGATGAATGGAGTGTCTGATCAAGCAATAAGACTCAGAGCATTCCCATTCTCCCTTCGGGACAGAGCAAGGAAGTGGTTACTTTCTCAACTGACTGGAACATTCACTACTTGGAAAAACCTCTCTCAAGCTTTTCTAGCAAGGTATTTTCCACCTGCGAAGAGTGCAAAACTGAGGCTAGAGCTCAACACCTTCAGACAAAATGAAGGAGAATCACTCTATGACGCTTAGGAAAGATACAAAGACCTGCAGAGGGAATGTCCACACCATGGTATAGAAGATTGGCTATTAGTGAAAAATTTCTATAATGGATTACTACCCTCTACAAGGAGCATAGTTGATTCAGCTACAGAGAGTGATCTAATGGAGACAACAGTACCACAAGAACTTGAACTTCTAGAAAGGGTTACATACCATAATTATGAGTGGTCAAATGAAAGAGGAAATGCAAGAAGAACTACAGGGATCCTAGAAGTATATGCTCTAAGCATGATAAATGCTCAGTTTGATCAGCTCATAAGGAAACTCGAAAGAATATGTGACACCCCTTACCCGTCTACAGTATATCTGAGTAAGCTATGTCACACGGTGTATCCAGAACACTCTATTTTATCTTAATTAATTTTTATCATAATTTTGAATATAACTTGTGAAATATAATTTATTTAAGTCATTTATTGAAATTATAATTTATTTGAGGTTCCGAAAATTTTATAGAAAATCCAGCAGAGTACCGGCTAAAAATAGAGAAAACAGTTCTTCGGAACCTGTGAAAAATACTTTCAATATTCATATCCAATCACTCTCAAAACTCCAATAATCATCAACAATGTCTCAATTATTTTACAACAACCTTTCCATTACTCAAACATTCATTTCTCAAAGTATTCATATATATGAAATAAATAAATACTCAAATTTTTCTATTCATAACCACAATTTTTATTATTTACATGAACATCAAATACATTACATAAGTTTTAATTACACAAAAGAAAATAAAAGTTAATTACAAAATATCAAAATGAAACCTAGTGCCCTACCAATGCACTGAAGATGGTGAGGTGACACAGACACTATGCAAAACTGCAGGAGGTCTCACCCAGCCTGTGGTCTACTGGGCTCTCGGTCAGTATCTCAAGAACCTATGCGTGGCAAAAGCAACGCGCTAAGTAATAATGCTTAGTGGTGCCAATAATAAAATAAAAAGAAATAACAGGAAGTAAATATGCAGTGAATGTATCGGTGTCTTATTGCAAATAAATTTTCGATGAGTATTTGTAGTCTTACTTATTTTGTACTTGTTATATTCATTATTTCATTAAATTTATCCACTTTCATTTTTGGTTGCCCAAGTAACCTATACTGAATGACTGGACTGGATAAACGAGTAAATTGGCACTGGGTATCTAGTACCTCAGGCCGTCACACCATCGGTCACACATGCATCTCCCGGTGTGCAACAGAACAGCTAATAAGCTGTAATAACAATAGGCACAAGGCCAAATATCAATACAATGTCAGAATGGCTAAAAGCTATGAAATCACAGAATGGCATAATGCCATGTGCAGTACTGCTAACTGAACCCTATTGGCATGCCAAACTATCAAAACCAATCTTGTTAGGTATACTAGGACATTTGATACTTTTGAATTTTGTAATTTTTGAATTTCAAGCTTTGGTGTTACTATTCACTTCATTAGTCAACAAAAATGTTGACTTTTGCATAGAAAATAGGTACATTGGTTTTAACATTCCCAACATACTACATTTTGCATTCAAAACTTATTGGCATTAATCACCAATACCATTTCTAAGCTTAAAACTAATGGAGCAGAATTTTCAGTTTTTATACCCTAACTTTACTATTCCATTAGTTACTGTTGCAGTGAGAATTTGAGAAAATGATAAACATGAAAGTTGTTCCTTATTTTATCTAGTTGAATTTCTTTTTTTGAATCAATCCAGAGTTTTGCAGCTCAAGTTATGGTCCAAAAACCACAACTGGCCGGATTGAAAAATTTCAGAACTGACCATATCTACAGTGCAATGAACAGTGACTGCAACTGCCTTGTTGGATAGGTTCTGGTCATAATTTTGGGTAGGTTTCTTCATAAAAGTTGTTGGTTTATATCTTAACTTGTTGCTGTAAAACGTTCAGATCAATTGGGCCATTCTACAATGAGTTATGGCCAAATGAACAATTACTGTTCATTTGGTCATTCTGCAGAATCTGGTTGCAGGACATCCGGATTGGGGCAAGTTTTTGGTCCACTTGATTTGGTCTTTTGGGCATGGTTTCTTCACCAAAATTGTGCCATTATGTGTCTAGTTTCATGTCCAATTGGCCAAACACCAATTGACCTACACAGCCCAAGTTATGGCTGTCCAAACAGGCTGGACTCACAGCCACACCTGCTGCTCTCACTAGGCAGCATACCAAATCAGTTTGTAATACTATAATTCACTCCAAATTATGGTCAACTTACCTCAAATGGTCACTAATTGACCATTAAAATGTTCATTCACCATTACATAAGCAAAGTCCAAATTTCTCTCCAAAACCCTAGCTCAAATTCAAGGTTCACACAACACATGTCATTTAGGCATACTAATCCATTTCAACTTTATATCTACACATCAACACCATTTCTAAGCCATTTTAAATCCATCAAAACCATCAACATTATCCCTTTCTTAGGGCTGTCAAATTCCATGGTGTACATACACATAAGTTTTATTTCATTTAATTTACAATTTCATACTCATTTTAAGTCCCTAACATGGAATAAAGAGAGAAATATGTATAAATAAGCACTAACCTTAGTAGGGCAGAATTTTCCCTTGTAAATTCCTCACTTTCTTTTGTTTTCTTGGCTGCCAAACACTCTAGCAAGGTTGGGTGACAAATTTTAGTGAAGGGACCTAAGGGTTTTGGGGTAAAAATGGAGAGAAATTCAAGCTAGAAGGAAAAAAGGAAATGGAGGCTTCCATGGCTATGGTGGACTGGAATTGAGGGAAAAGGGTTCAGTTTTTTTCACTTCAATTTTCTGCCCATTTGACTCATTTTAATTGGTTTATTGACATGTGTCACAAGGTGATTGGGTGAGAGTGCTTAGTGACATAAGCATGAGGTCAAAATTGCAATTTTAATTCATTTTCTTTTCTTTTCTTTGCTACTCATTTTCAATTCAATTTTTAGCAATATTTATTCACATTTTATGTCATAATAATTATTTACTTAACTGGACAAGTCGGCCAAAAATCGCCTCTGAAGGCGAAATGACCAAAATGCCCTCCGTTTGGCTTAACGGGTCAAAATTGTCTGTACCGATTGAAAAATTTTTCTAGGTATTTTCTTGGCATTCTAATGCCATAATAACCTCAATGACCCTTCTCTGGAGTCCCAATAATTATTTTATAATTTTTCCCTGGGTCTAGGGCTCCTAGTTGCGAGAACCGCAACTTCTCACTAGGTTACCCATCGCTAGGGCATCGGCTCATTTAACTTGGTTGTATTTTATTTCTAAAATTTTTTCTAAATTTTTCTTATTAATATTTGAGTTAATTATGGTTCCTCACTTTAGTTTAAATATTTTTTTCGGACGTTCTAGCTGTCCGAACTGACACTGGTCACCGGAACAGTAGAATGTACGGAGTTGCTACAGGGAGGGTGTTACAACTCTTCCTCTCTAATTTAAATTTCGTCCTCGAAATTTACCTAATGCAAACAGTTGAGGGAACTGTTGCCTCATCGTCTCTTCACTTTCCCAAGTTGCCTCCTCGGTGTTGTTGTGCCTCCAAAGCACTTTCACCAATGGAATCTGCTTATTTCTCAACTCTTTCACTTCCCGAGCCAGGATCCGTATGGGTTCTTCTTCATATGTCAAATACGGTTGTACTTCAATTTCTTCCATGGAGATGACATGTGAAGGATCTGAGCAATATCTTATTAGCATAGATACATGGAACACATTGTGGATCTTATCCAGCTCTAGTGGTAAAACTAGCCTGTAGGCTACTGGTCCCACACGTTCAATGACTTCATATGGGCCAATGAACCTAGGGCTCAACTTACCTTTTCTTCCAAATCTCAATACCTTCTTCCACGATGACACCTTGAGGAACACTTTGTCGCCAACCACATATTCTATTTCTTTTCTCTTCAGGTCGGCATAAGATTTCTGTCTGTCTGAGGCAACCTTCAGATTGGCTTTGATTAGTTTTACTTTCTCCTCAGTCTGTTTTACCAGGTCTGGCCCTACTAGTTTGTCTTCGCCCAATTCAGTCCAACACACTGGAGTTCTACATTTTCTCCCATACAGTGCTTCATACGGGGCCATTTGGATACTAGCTTGGTAGCTATTGTTGTATGCAAATTCTGCCAGTGGGAGATATCTATCCCAACTTCCCTCAAACTCAATGTCACAACTCCTCAGCATATCCTCAAGGACCTGACATATATTTCATGTTATTATTATCATTTTAGTTCAATATTTGTATTAATTCAATTGGTTCAATTGTTTACCTGGATT
The DNA here is from genome assembly GCF_030052815.1 of Hevea brasiliensis. Lineage (NCBI taxonomy): Eukaryota > Viridiplantae > Streptophyta > Magnoliopsida > Malpighiales > Euphorbiaceae > Hevea > Hevea brasiliensis. The sequence continues at coordinate 82,801,224 of NC_079499.1, forward strand.
ACTCTTTCTGATTGCCCATCCGTTTGAGGATGGAAAGCTGTGCTGAAGTGGAGTTGTGTACCCAAGGACTCATGCAACTTCTTCCAAAATCTCGATGTAAACCTTGGGTCTCGATCAGATATGATGGAAAGTGGAATTCCATGCAGTTTAACTATCTCACTGATATACAATTCTGCTAACTTCTCTAGTGAGTAGTCAGTCCTAACTGGTAGAAAGTGTGCTGACTTCGTCAATCTATCCACTATCACCCATACTGCATCATGTTTCTTCTGGGTGAGAGGTAGACCACTTACAAAATCCATGGTGACCCGATCCCATTTCCATTCAGTATGCGTATAGGCTGTAGCAAACCCGATGGAACTTGATGTTCTGCCTTGACTTGCTGACATGTCAAGCATTTAGTCACATAGTCAGATATGTCCTTCTTCATACCAGGCCACCAATACTGAAGTTTCAGATCATGATACATTTTTGTACTTCCTGGGTGCATAGCATACACACTGGTGTGTGCTTCTTTTAGAATACTGGCCTTTAATTTCCCATCATCTGGTACACACAGTCTTCCTTTGTAGTACAGACACCCATCTGCTTTCACCTCATAGTCAGTTGCTTTTCCCTCTGAGATTTTGCTCATAATATCTATTAACTTTTCATCTGCCTTTTGCCCATCTAAAATCTGCTGTAGCAGGTTGGGCCTCACTCGCAACTCAGCCAAAATAGCTCCATCTCGAACCAAAGATAGATGGGCATTCAATGATCTCAAAGCTGTGATGGATTTTCTGCTCAAAGCATCAGCAACTACATTTGCCTTCCCAGGATGGTAGTCAATTACATAATCATAGTCCTTTAGGAACTCAATCCATCACCTCTGTCTAAGGTTGAGCTCCTTCTGAGTTGGCAAATATTTTAGACTTTTGTGGTTCGTGTAAATGTAGCACTTTTCACCATATAAGTAATGCCTCCATATCTTCAGTGCGAAGATAATTGCTGCAAGCTCTAGATCATGGGTAGGGTAATTCTGTTCATGTGGCCTTAGCTGCCTGGAAGCATAAGCGATCACCTTCCCCTCTTGCATCAATACACACCCTAACCCATTATGAGAGGCATCGCTGTAGACCACAAAGTCCTTTCCTGACACTGGTTGTGTTAACACTGGTGCCTCTGTCAACATAGCCTTCAACTTCTTAAAACTGGTCTGACACTTGTCATTCCAGTCAAATCTGACATTCTTGTGTAACAACTTGGTCATTGGAGCAGCTATTAAGGAAAATCCCTTTACAAATCTCCTGTAATACCCAGCTAGCCCCAAGAAGCTTCTGACCTCAGTGGTATTTCTGGGAGGCTTCCATTTCATCACTGCTTCTATTTTCTTGGGATCCACTCTAATCCCATCAGTTGACACTATGTGTCCAAGGAATGCAATCTCATTCAACCAAAAGTCACACTTAGACAACTTAGCATACAGCTTCTTTTCTCTCAGGGTTTGCAGAACAATCCTTAAATGTTCATCATATTCTTCCCTGGTCTTGGAATACACCAAAATATCATCAATAAAGACCACTACAAACCGATCTAAGTATGGATGGAAGATAAGGTTCATAAGGTCCGTGAATACTGCTGGTGCATTTGTTAGGCCAAAGGGCATCACTAGGAACTCATAATGCCCATATCGGGTCCTGAATGCAGTCTTTGGCACATCTGCATCCTTCACCCTCAACTAATGATACCCTGATCTGAGATCAATCTTAGAAAATACTCCTGCTCCCTTTAACTGATCAAACAAATCATCAATTCTAGGCAATGGATATTTGTTCTTCACAGTTACTTTATTCAACTATCGGTAATCAATGCAAAGCCTCAACATCCTATCCTTCTTCTTTAGAAACAGCACTGGAGCTCCCCATGGTGACACACTGGGGCGTATGAACCCCTTATCAAGCAACTCTTGCAACTGAGTTTTCAACTCCCTCAATTCAGTGGGTGCCATCCTATAAGGAGCAATGGAAATGGGTGCTGTAACCGGCATTACCTCAATAGCAAACTCGACTTCCCTTTCTGGTGGCAAACCAGGCAATTCTTCAGGGAACACATCTGGGAATTCTTTTACTGTGGATATGTCACACAAATCTGGCTTAGCCTGCCTAGTATCCACCACATGTGCTAGGTAGACTTCACAGCCTTTTCTCATCAGTTTTCTCGCAACTGTGGCTGAGATAACATTGGATAAGAAATCTATCCTATCCCCCACAATTGTAATCTCATTACCCTCAGGAGTTTTCAAAGAAATTCTCTTCAATTTACAATCAACCATTGCCTGATGACGTGACAACCAGTCCATTCCCAAAATCACGTCAAACTCATGGAAAGGCAACTCAATCAAGTCTACCAAGAATTCATGCCCCTGAATCCTTAACGGGCAACCCTTGTATACTTTGTTCACTACCACACTGTGGCCCAATGGATTAGTGACCAGAATGTCTTGGTCACTCTCCCCTACTAGTATTCCCCTTTCTACGGGTAGGTTGATGCAGATGTATGAATGAGTGGATCCTGGATCCACCAATGCATGCATAGATGTAGTGTAGAGGGAGAACGTACCCCTGATGACGTCTGGGGCATCTTGCTTCTCTTGAGCTCTCATGGCATAGGCTCTGGCAGGTGGTCTACTCTCAGGCCTCTCTGCTAGCTCAGATGCAGGCCTCTGTGATGGTCCCACTGCCTCAGATTTGCCAGATTTCCTACCCCTTTGTGGTGCAGGAGCAGGTCTGTCTGTTTGTGTTGGAGCAGCTGTAGTAGTTCTGCGTGGACAGTTCCTCAGCTGATGCTCTGTCGACCCACACCTTAAGCAGGCACCAGTCACTCTCCAACACTCCCCCTTATGCCATTTCAGATAATGTGGACATGCAGAAGATGCCGGGCTGGTCCTCGAACCCATCCTCGGAGAGCCGCCCACCGATGGTGTGGACCGACCTCTCCTAGGGGTAAATCGTGGCTGGGCCCCGAGACCGACTCGACCTTGTGGTTGACTGAACTCGTGTGTGGACCCTTGAACTTCTTCCTGGATGCAGGAGATGAACTAGACCGACTGGGCCCTCTTCTCTGTCTCTCTCTTCCAGGTCCGCCGCTTATTCTTACTTTTTCAACTTTTATTACAGCTTCCACTAACTTGGTGAAGTCGGTGATTCCCAAGGCAGTGATCATGATCTTTATGTTGTCATTTAATCCCTCTTCAAATCTCTTACACCTTTCGGCCTCATTAGGGACTATCTCCATTCCATAGCGGCTCAATCTGACAAATTCCTTTTCATACTAGGCCACTGTCAACCGTCTCTGCCTCAGGTTAATGAATTCCCTTCTTCTCTCTTCTAGGTATACACTACCCACATATTTCTTCTTGAATTCAGAGAGGAAGAAGTCCCAAGTTATTACTTCTGGCTGTACTTCACTGGACACCGTATCCCACCATTCATATGCATCATCTTGCAACAGAGATATAACAGCTTCTAGATTTTGCTCTGGTGTGCAGTGGAGTTGTTTTAAAACTCACTGCTCTGCTCAACCAATTTTCTACCGCAATGTAATCATCTTCTCTCTTGCCAAAGAAGTCCACTGCTCCAAATTTTCTCAATTTTTCCAGGTGTGATTTTGGTTGTGGAGGTGGTGGTGGTGGTGGCATTACCCCAGCCATTTGTTTGAAGATTTCGGCCATTTGCTAGAACACGGCCTATAGAGGTTGAGCAGGCTCTGATGGAGCTGGTGGAGCAGGTTCTCCCCTACCCCCAGTCTCAGCTGCTGCAGGTGGAGCATGACTCTCCACTTCTTCCTCAATTGCTCTCTGAGATGTAGGGTCCATATCCTATTCAAAATAACAAAGATGAACAGATCTGCATTAGTGTCACCTCGACTCTTACAAATGCAATGCATGGTATGGACTCAATCTAGGCCCAGAAACGCCTAAACCGTGCTCTAATACCACTAAATGTGACACCCCTTACCCGTCTACAGTATATCCGAGTAAGCTATGTCACACGGTGTATCCAGAACACTCTTTTTTATCTTAATTAATTTTTATCATAGTTTTGAATATAACTTGTGAAATATAATTTATTTAAGTCATTTATTGAAATTATAATTTATTTGAGGTTCCGAAAATTTTATAGAAAATCCGGCAGAGTACCGGCTAAAAATGGAGAAAATAGTTCTTCGGAACCTGTGAAAAACACTTCCAATATTCATATCCAATCACTATCAAAACTCCAATAATCATCAATAATGTCTCAATTATTTTACAACAACCTTTCCATTACTCAAACATTCATTTCTTATAGTATTCATATATATGTAATAAATAAATACTCAAATTTTTCTATTCATAACCACAATTTTCATTATTTACATGAACATCAAATACATTACATAAGTTTTAATTACACAAAAGAAAATAAAAGTTAATTACAAAATATCAAAATGAAACCTAGTGCCCTACCAATGCACTGAAGATGGTGAGGTGACACGGACACTATGCAGAACTGCAGGAGGTCTCACCCAGCCTTTGGTCTACTGGGCTCTCGGTCAGTATCTCCAGAACCTACGCGTGGCAAAAGCAACGCGCTAAGCAATAATGCTTAGTGGTGCCAATAATAAAATAAAAAGAAATAACAGGAAGTAAATATGCAGTGAATGTATTGGTGTCTTATTGCAAATAAATTTTCGATGAGTATTTGTAGTCTTACTTATTTTGTACTTGTTATATTCATTATTTCATTAAATTTATTCACTTTCATTTTTGGTTGCCCAAGTAACCTATACTGAACGACTGGACTGGATAAACGGGTAAACTGGCACTGGGTATCTAGTACCTCGGGCCGTCACACCATCGGTCACATATGCATCTCCCGAGCAAAGTAATGTAATGTAAGTCAATAACAATAGGCACAAGGCCAAATATCAACACAATGTCAGAATGGCTAAAAGCCATGAAATCACAGGATGGCATAATGCCATGTGCAGTACTGCTAACTGAACCCTATTGGCATGCCAAACTATCCAAACCAATCTTGTTAGGTATACTAGGGCATTTAATACTTTTGAATTTTGTAATTTTTGAATTTCAAGCTTTGGTGTTACTATTCACTTCATTAGTCAACAAAAATGTTGACTTTTGCATAGAAAATAGGTACATTGGTTTTAACATTCCCAACATACCACATTTTGCATTCAAAACTTGTTGGCATTAATCACCAATACCATTTCTAAGCTTAAAACTAATGGAGTAGAATTTTCAGTTTTTATACCCTAATTTTACTGTTCTATTAGTTATTGTTGCAGTGAGAATTTTAGAAAATAATAAACATGAAAGTTGTTCCTTATTTTTTCTAGTTGAATTTCTTTTTTTAAATCACTCCATTTGGAGTTTTGTAGCTCAAGTTATGGTCCAAAAACCACAACTGGCCGGATTGAAAAATTTCAGAACTGACCATATCTACAGTGCAGTGAATAGTGACTGCAACTGCCTTGTTGGATAGGTTCTGGTCATAATTTTGGGTAGGTTTCTTCATGAAAGTTTTTGGTCTATATCTTAACTTGTTGCTGTAAAAATTTCAGATCAATTGGGCCATTCGACAATGAGTTATGGCCAAATGAATAATTACTGTTCATTTGGTCATTCTGCAGAATCTGGTTGCAGGACATCGGGATTGGGGCAAGTTTTTGGTCCACTTGCTTTGGTCTTTTGGGCATGGTTTCTTCACCAAAATTGTGCCATTATGTGTCTAGTTTCATGTCCAATTGGCCAAACACCAATTGAACCTACACAGCCCAAGTTATGGCTGTCCAAACAGGCTGGACTCACAGCCACACCTGCTGCTCTCACTAGGCAGCATACCAAATCAGTTTGTAATGCTATAATTCACTCCAAATTATGGTCAACTTACCTCAAATGGTCACTAATTGACCATTAAAATGTTCATTCACCATTACATAAGCAAAGTCCAAATTTCTCTCCAAAACCCTAGCTCAAATTCAAGGTTCACACAACACATGTCATTTAGGCATACTAATCCATTTCAACTTTATATCTACACATCAACACCATTTCTAAGCCATTTTAAATCCATCAAAACCATCAACATTATCCCTTTCTTAGGGCTGCCAAATTCCATGGTGTACATACACATAAGTTTTATTTCATTTAATTTACAATTTCATACTCATTTTAAGTCCCTAACATGGAATAAAGAGAGAAATATGTATAAATAAGCACTAACCTTAGTAGGGCAGAATTTTCCCTTGTAAATTCCTCACTTTCTTTTGTTTTCTTGGCTGCCAAACACTCTAGCAAGGTTGGGTGACAAATTTTAGTGAAGGGACCTAAGGGTTTTGGGGTAAAAATGGAGAGAAATTCAAGCTAGAAGGAAAAAAGGAAATGGAGGCTTCCATGGCTATGGTGGACGGGAATTGAGGGAAAAGGGTTCAGTTTTTTTCTCTTCAATTTTCTGCCCATTTGACTCATTTTAATTGGTTTATGGACATGTGTCACATGGTGATTGGGTGAGAGTGCTTAGTGACATAAGCATGAGGTCAAAATTGCAATTTTAATTCATTTTCTTTTCTTTTCTTTGCTACTCATTTTCAATTCAATTTTTAGAAATATTTATTCATATTTTATGTCATAATAATTATTTACTTAACTGGACAAGTTGGCCAAAAATCGCCTCTGAAGGTGAAATGACCAAAATGCCCTCCGTTTGGCTTAACGGGTCAAAATTGTCTGTATCGATTGAAAAATTTTTCTAGGTATTTTCTTGGCATTCTAATGCCATAATAACCTCAATGACCCTTCTCTGGAGTCCCAATAATTATTTTATAATTTTTCCCCGGGTCTAGGGCTCCTAGTTGCGAGAACCGCAACTTCTCACTAGGTTACCCATCGCTAGGGCATCGGCTCATTTAACTTGGTTGTATTTTATTTCTAAAATTTTTTCTAAATTTTTCTTATTAATATTTGAGTTAATTATGGTTCCTCACTTTAGTTTAAATATTTTTTTCGGACATTCTAACTGTCCGGACTGACACTGGTCACCAGAATAGTAGAATGTACGGAGTTGCTACAGGGAGGGTGTTACAGAATACAAGGCAACGCAGTTGGTACAAACAGTCAACATGAGGACAGCTATGAAGGAGGATACATGAATTCAGCATATAGCAATTTCAATGAACCTACAAAACAGATGAACTATGTGAATAATGGAGGAAACTTCAACCGGAGGCAGCCCAATAATCCATATTCAAATACTTACAACCCTGGAGGGAGAAACCACCCAAATTTCTCATGGTCCAATCAGCAGAACTAGCCAATAAACAAGCAACAAGGGTATAAACATCTAGCACCCCTTGGATTTCAGAACAGAGGTCAAAACTTTGCAAAGCCATCATTACCTCTCCAACCTCAACAACCTGAACCAAAAATGACCATGGAAACCATGATGGAAGGATTCCTAGCAGCTCAACAACAACAAACTGAATTGATTAAACAGCTGACTTCCAGAATGGACCAACTTGCTACTCATAACAAGATGCTAGAGAACCAAATCGCTTAGCAAGCTGCTGGCAAACTGCCTAGCCAACTAGAAATGAACCCAAGGGAGCATTGTAAGGTAGTTGCACTGAAGAGTGGGAGAACTCTAGTACAACCAGAGGCAGAACCGATAGAGAAAACCATAGAAAAATCTAAAGACCAAGCAGAGAAAAAGGAGGAAGAAGCTAAGAAAGATCAGGAAGGGGAAGCAAGGAAGATAAAGAAATTACCAGAGCCATACCAACCTCCCCTACCTTTTTCTCAGAGATTTTAGAAAGCCAAATTGGACAAGCAGTTTGGAAAGTTTTGCAGAAACTATACATCAACATCCCCTTCACTGAAGCACTTTCTCAGATGCCATCTTATGTCAAATTCCTCAAGGAAATTTTGTCAAAGAAAAGAAAGTTAGAAGACTATGGAACAATAGCTCTAACAGAGGAATGCAGTGCCATTCTACAAAACAAACTGCCTCCAAAGTTGAAGGATCCATGAAGCTTCTCCATACCCTGTCTCATTGGTAACAAGAAAATAGATAAGGCTCTCTGCGATCTTGGGGCAAGCGTCAGTTTAATGCCTCTATCAATATGCAAAAAGCTGGAGATTGGAAAACTGAAGCCCACAACAATCTCATTGCAATTGGCTGATCGATCTATTAAATATCCTGTAGGAATACTAGAGAACATTCCGATCAAAGTGGGCAAATTCTTCATTCCAGTACACTTTATTGTCCTTGAAATGGAAGAAGATATTAAAATTCCTATCATCTTGGGAAGGCCATTCTTGGCAACTACCGGAGCCATCATAAACGTCAAAAATGGACGATTAACCCTCAAGGTAGGAGAAGAAGAAGTGGAGTTCAACTTGTTCGACACAATGAAACACAAATTTGAACCTGATGAATGCTTCAAGGTTGACATAATTGACGAACAAGTTGAAGAGGAATTTCATAAGACACATCCTAAAGATCTTCTTGAAGCATGTATTGTGCACAGCCATACAGTGGATGATGAAAATACTGAAATAGCAGCCTGTGCACAATAGTTAGCATCCCATCCACCCATACCCTTAGCTAAGGCTTCCGAGATGGAGAAGTTGAAGGAGGAACAAACTGAAAGTAAGTTCCAGGAAAATGCCAAACAGGTAGAGCTTAAACCTCTCCCATCCTCGCTAAGGTATGCATTTCTGGACTCAAATTCTAAATATCCTGTAATAATCAATGCTAGCCTATCTAAGTTAGAAGAGAAAAAATTTCTAAGAGAACTTAGGATCCATAGCAAAGCTATAGGGTATAAGATAGAAGACCTAAAGGGAATCAACCCTTCGACTTGCATGCATAGGATACCCATGGAAGAAAACAGTAAACCCACAATCGAACACCAAAAAAGACTTAACCCAAACATTAAAGAAGTAGTCAAGAAAGAAAATTTAAAACTATTAGATGTAGGTATCATATACCCAATTTCTGATAGTATATGGGTTAGTCCAGTACATGTAGTTCCTAAGAAAGGTGGGACAATTGTTATCCAAAATGTAAACAATGAACTAATCCCTACTAGAGTAGTCACTGGTTGGCGAATGTGCATAGATTATCGGAAATTGAATAGTGTTACCAAAAAAGACCATTTCCCTCTCCCCTTCATCGACCAAATGTTAGAAAGGTTAGCAAAACACTCTTATTTCTATTATTTAGATGGGTATTCAGGATTCTTTCAAATTTTTATTCACCTAGAAGACCAAGAAAAGACAATATTCACTTGTCCCTATGGAACATTTACATATAGAAGAATGCCTTTTGGTCTCTGTAATGCCCCTGCTACCTTTCAAAGATGCATGTTGGCTATCTTTTCTGATTATATTAAAGATATCATGAAAGTTTTTATGGATGATTTTTCTGTCTATGGAACTACTTTTGATGATTGCCTAGCTAATTTGTCTAAGCTGTTACAAAGATGTGAAGAATCAAACCTAGTCCTAAATTGGGAAAAATGCCACTTCATGGTAAGGGAAGGCATAGTTTTGAGACATTTGATATCAGAAAGAGGAATTGAAGTTGATAAGGCAAAAATTGAGATCATTGAAAACATGTAGCCCCCAACATCAATCAAGGGAGTGCGAAACTTTTTAGGACATGCAAGATTCTACAGATGATTCATCAAAGACTTTTCCAAAATAGCTAAGCCACTTACTAACTTGTTAAGTCAAGATGTTCCCTTTGATTGTAACACCCCTATTTTCGGTAGTGCGTTCTACTGCTCCAGTGACCAGTGTTGTCCGGACAGCTAGAATGCCTAGAACTACACTTCGATATGAGTGAGGAGACATAAAATAATGAAATACAAGAAAAGAAAATACAAGAAAAACAAAGGAAGAATAATAGCAAAGAAATGTAACCAAGTTAAGCGAGTCGAGAACCCTAGCGATGGGTGACTGCACCGGGAAGTCGCAGCGTGGACCGTTGACTAGCCCTGGACCGCGGGGAACCCTGGAAAATATTTTTAAGACTTAAATAGACATCTATTGAACTATAAATGTCATTAGAAATATCAGAGAAAAATTAATTAATTAGTACAAAGAAAAGTGAGAAATCGAGAAAACAATAAAACTCGGTGTTACCGAAAAATCGGGAATGCAACCCAAACAGGGGCATTGTGGTCATTTGACACTCCGAGTTGTCTTTTGACTGAAATGTCCCTTAAAAATAAATGATATTACACTTGAAAAATGTCATAAAAAATTAAATGGGTGGTACATAGTTTAAATAGCAAAAATTGGGAGCTTAATGTGGGAATAAGGAAAGTTATGAATAAACAATCATTAAATATCACTTAGTGCTCCACTCACACCTAAAGTGGACCACTTACTCTTCATTTTGGATAGCAGAATTCACCTTCTTCAACCTCTCAAAATTCCAGCCGAAACCAAAGAAAATGGAAGAGAGAAGAATCCACCATGGCCATCCATGGCCAAGCTCCATGCAACCATGATTTAGCGATATTTTTCACTAGCTTCCTTCACAAAAACTGTTCTGCACCACTTGGGCAGTAGATAGGCAGCAAGAAGATCAAGTTTAGTCAAGGTTTTGAAGAGTTTCCAAAGTGGTAAGTTTTTGTTTTTGGTTATTACTTCATTAAAGTTTGTGAGGAGGTTATGGGTACTTGAATTGTGGAAAGAATTTTGGAGTTTGATGTCCTAAGGGAGATGTTTATTTTTAGCAGCCATGGAAACTCCTTGAGGACAGTTTATTCTTGCTTGTAAATGGTAGATTAAAGGGCTGATTAAGTGTTTATGTGTGTAGGAATTTATTTGGGTGATGTATATTAAGTATATATAAATGTGTACTTGAATTTGGAAGCTTGGAAATTAATGGAGTGTGAAGTATGAATCGGCAGCTTGATTTGGTGAACCATAAAAATGTTATTTCATGTTTAGTTTATGGAATATTAATGTTGAATTATGGTAGTTGTTATGGCAGCTTGGGTATATGTATGATGGTGTGAGGTTGGACATGTAAATGAGCTAGGTTAGGTGATTGAATTGTTGTAATTTGAGCTTGAAAAATTCTATACTAAATGGTGTATATTGAGTGTGATTGTAAGCTGCCAAAATGACCAACAATATTTTGTAAAATGTGTTTAGGTTATGGTACAAACCAGAATTGGCATGAATGTGTCATTTGGTAAGTGTTAAATGTATCATTTGATGAGTGATGGACAATGAGCAATAGGGCAGTGTGTGTTTTGGCTTAGAACCTTAAGTGTGTGGCTCCAATTGGTATGAAAGCAATTGGAGGTGAAACTAGGCACAAAATGTGCCAACTTTCATGAAGGAAGCTTACCAAAATTCTACTTGTAAGGTAACTTGAAAAATGACCAAATCCGGATTAGTGCAATTAAGGCCTGAAAATTGACCATTTGGGCAGCGGTTAGTGTTTAGACCATAACTCACTCAAAACAGGTCCAATTGACCTGAAATTTTGACCATGAATAGTTAAGACATATATCTACAAGTCTTATGAAGACACCAAATCCCAGAAATGACCATAAACAAGTCAAACAGCTTGCACAATTTCGGGTCCAAAAACTGGCCGAACCAAAATTGACCTAAAATGACTTAAAGTGACCAATTTTTGTACATTCTGACCAGCAATAGTAAAATGACCATAACTTGGTCTAGTAAACTCAGAATGACCTAAAATTTTGCCCCGCGTGCAATAAGACATAGATCTACAAGTTTTTAGTTTTGACCGAAACCCAAAAACCGAGGGAACTAGGTCCTCCAGCTAGGTCAAACTAGTATCCCAGAATCCAACAAATTGCAAGAAAACGCAATATACATGGAAATGAATTGGGTAACATGTACCAACCCTAAAAGACTATTGAATGTGACATATTGGTAACATTAAAACCTAATTCACCTAGAATGCATCGAGGGTCGACATCTTAGGTTGACTAAGGAAATAATAGAATTCAGTAAATTAATTATCAAGCATTATCGTTAGAGACAGTTTAAATGAGTACTGAAACACTTCAAATTGTGTTTCTCAGTTAGCAAAGACTCAGGGAAAGAGGAGGAAACACTGAGTCAAGGCCAGGAGACAGTTATCAGAGGTTTGTGCACAACAGTTATTTCTTTTGAATTTTTCAATTAAAATAAATTATGACTATTTGTATATTATTTTTTTCAATTATGGAAATGTGTTTGAATGGATACTTATTGCTTGAAAAGCATTGTAAATGGTTTGAAACTGTGAAAAAATTTATTTAGTGTGATTTGTGAAAATTGAAGTTAATTATGAATTGTGTTGCCATTTTGTGAATGAAATTATGACTTTGAAAATTTATTGGATTCTCACGAATCATTTGAATAAAATGTTTGGAATTGATTTTGTGTTCACACTTAGCATGACAGTATCACATTATTCCTTCTCCATTTATGAGGTTGAGATCGTTTATTTTCCTCCCTCTCTGGCTTGCCAGTTGAGGTTGAGATCGGATGAGTACTCATTCTATAGCTAGCTTCCTCCCTCATTGATTTCGATTAGTGGGGTTGTAGATTGCTTTGTCGTGGTGTACAACGCGGCATTGATCGGAAATTTGTGTCATGGATTAAGTTGTGTATGAATTGGCAACACTGTGTTTATTAAATTATTTGACTCAAAATTTTTCTATAATGAGCATTGATAATTTGTGAAATGTAATTGTGCAGTATTTAAATTGTGTTATTGATTTGCAAAACGGTATTATTTAGTTATTTGATCAAATTGTGTTATTGATTGGCAAAACTGTATTATTCAGTTATTTGATCAAATTGTGTTATTAATGGGCAAAACTGTATTATTCAGTTATTTGATTAAATTGTGTTATTGATGGGCAAAACTGTGTTATTCAGTTATTTGATCAAATTATATTATTGATTGGCAAAACTGTATTATTCAGTTATTTGATCAAATTTGTATTATATGAACTTTGTAAATTGTGAAATGGAATTGTGAACTATTTGATTTGTGAATTGTCAATAAAAGATTTATGTATCGCATTTCAAATTGTTATTGTGCACTACTGAGTAAATTTTACTCAGCGATAGCTTTTCATTGCTGTCACAGGTTGACAGACTGACAGGGTAGTAGACTAGGTTGCTAGTACTACACTGAGAGATCATCGGGTATATTGAGTATACCATAGTTTGCATTTTATATTGTAATGTATGTTCACTGTATGTATATAGTATTCTTGATTTTGAGCAGTTGTATATTAAAATTGTACATTGAAGTTGTAAAATAAATTGTGAATTATTTTGGCTTGTAAAATTGGTACTATATTTCTTTTATCTCAGCTTTGAAAATACTGAAAAATTACTGTAGATTTGAGTTGAGAAACATATTGAGTTGATCAAATATTGGAGTTGAGATTGAGAAATATATTTGAAGTGCTTTTTACAGGTTTTTGAAGAACTGTTTTATTCAAAATACAGATGGCACTCCGCCAAAATTTTTATAGAAATTACTAATAATTCAAATGTGTTAGCTGTTTCACTTCAGTTAAAAAAAAAGTTTTTAACACCTGTAAATAGTGCTCACCACTGTAAAAAGAAGTAAAAAAAATTTAAAAATCCCTTGTAGTGTATTTAATGGGTTACCAGTAGACGAAGTTGGTAATTCATTAGGTATACTACGGGATCATGTTATGCCTTACAGACGGGTAGAGTGTGACATGTTTTAGTGGTATCAGAGCAAAGTTTTTAAATTCTGTTTTCACTTATAATTTGAATATTATTTCTTTATAGTACAACTGCTCAATGTCATTGTTTGATACATACAGTACATTACATTATAAATATGCACTAACGGGAGGAAATCTCCTTGTGTTAATTGTTCAGGAGGTCTAAGATCCTCGAATTGACTACAGAAGAGGGTGATCGTTCAGTCAATCAATCGATAGAGGCTGAGGTACAAGTTGAGGCCCCAGCTCCACAAAGTGTCGAAGGCCCGACTATACCAGTTTCACCGGTATAAATTACTGCACAAATGGCCCAACAAATGGCCACTTTCTTTCAACAAATGGCTGATAATTTGTCAGCCCAAGTCCAAGTACAGACTCAACCCCCACAAGGGCAACATAAAATAGAGAAGAGGGAGAAACCTATGGGTTAGAGCTCAAGCAATAATTTGAGAAAGAGAAAAGAATTTGCGGAGCCCCGAGCTCAGGGATATAACAGAAGTGGATCATCAAGGCAGAGACCACCAAGTGAAGGAACGGAAGCGTGAAAAACACAAGTTTATACCATTGAATTCAAAAATTTTCACCTAGGGTCACATGCATCATACAAGATTTATTTTTATCTATTTGATTTCAATGATAAACAACATATTAAAACTCTTTTAATATGTTTTTGGATCTGTATTTGCCATTTAAGATTTTAAAATTAATTAGATTAATTTTAGAACCCTAGATTAAATCAAGAACGATTACACTAACCTCTTGGTGCACTGCAGCGTGTCTGCGCCTTTGAGATTCGTCTTCAGGACACCAGATGTTGTCCCTCTAGCTTGTCCACACCAAGAACACCTATGGCAGCCCTTGAATAGCTTCTAAAGCTTTTTCTATTAATTAGAAAATCAAGTTCTGCCTTTTAAGAGATTAAAGATGTAAACAGCACACTAGAAACAATTTCTAGTGTTCTTAATTCAAGAGATTGATGGCTAATCTCTTTGAATTGAAAAGAGATGAAGAAGAAGAGATGAAAACCCTCAAAGTGGCGTGACAAAGGAGTGTGGCTGCTGGTTGTATTTTATTTTCTCATAACAACACTTAAATAGCTAGGTTAACACATTAAACCCTTGCCACTTGTCACCCTTTGATTAGCTCTAGGTTTAAGTGACCCAATCACATTGTGCCAAGTGTCAAACCTATATTTAATCTTGATTTTAATCATCTTACATGATTAAAAAACATTTAGCAAGCTTATGTGTAATCCCATGTGTCACCATCTCATGGTGCCATGTGTCACACTGCAAAATGACCAAAATGCCCCTGTGTCTTAATTTTGAGTTCTCAACCCAAAATAATTATTTTTCTTCTTCTAATTAATTTATATCAAATATAAATTAATTAATTAATCTCTATTAATTAATTTCTCATTAATTAAATTCATATTTAAACACTTTAAATATAAATTTAATTTATACTACACATCCAATAATCTAGATTTGGTTTCAAGTCATGCTAGGGACTTTGCAATCTAATTTCAAACCAAACCTGTTTAATTAATCAATTTAAAATCTTTAATTAATTAATTAAATCATATTTAATTAGGTGATAACTTGTGTATGTGTGTGACTTACTAGGCTCATCACTAATTGGCAATGAGACATGATATCAACTCTTAATATCATCAGAACTCTTTCTTACCATAAATGATTTCTCTAAATCATTTTATGAACCTCATAGACCATGGTTAACACCTAGCATAGCATGCCATAGCCACCCAATTAGTAATAAGGTTTATCTTAAATGAACCTATAATCATATATTACCATGCACTAGAATCTCTTTGTTACAAAATCCCAACTCAAGCTGGAGTCATGGTTTATGTCAAACTCCATTTGCTATGAATATTATGTTCTCTTTTAATTCCAGTTCTTGATTAAAAAGATTTTCTCATCAGAAACTCTTTTCTGAATAAATCTATCTATCCTGGCCAGGAACTTGAAACATCAAGAACAATTAAATGAACATAGGATTTTATCTCTATTTACTTAGAGGAACAGATTCCATCTTGATCAACACCTACCTCCATATATAACTAGTAGGAGCCAATAGATGCCCATATACCCATACACAGTACAAGTATGAAAGCAGTATCAAACTCAAACTACCTATATACAAGATAACTGTGCTATCTCAGGTCTAAAGATTATATGCACTGATATGATTTATGACAAAACATTGACAAGAGTAAACTCCATGTGCTTGTCATAAGTGTCATTGGTTCGGCCTACTTATCATTTATAAGTGCCTATCATGTTTGTTATATGGCATGAGACTCACCATTCCATCTTATTTATATCTCACATAAATAACTTGGGAACAAACATGAATACAATCTTTCTGGATAAGTAATGTCCTTATTATGAAGTATCCTCGATTGTGAACCTATTTATGATACTTTGTGCTAGAAATATTGTCACTCATATTCTTAACAACTTAAGAATAATATTTCTAACAAAATATCAATGGACCTTTTCTATTACACATAAATATATTATGTAAACGGAAAAGTGGAAATGCCTTTTATTAATAAAAATATGTACAAGATACATACTAAATGATATGCTCTAGGGCATACTACTAACAATCTCCCACTAGCACTAGAGCCATTCATTACAATATCTTAAACCTATCTTGTCAAGATGTCGGTCTAATCGAGTGCGTGACATAGGCTTAGTGAATGGATCATTTGGATTTTTTGGTGATGTTATTTTCTCGCATGGCTATATCGCCTTGCCCAACTATATCTCCGATAATGTGGTAGTGCCTTTTTATGTGTTTGGATTTTGGTGAGACCTTAGTTCCTTAGCTTTGTATGATTGCTCCATTATTGTCACGGTGTAGTGGAACCGCTGACTCAATGGAAGGAACTCTTGTAAGTTACATCACGAACTTCTTTATCCAAACAGCTTCCTTTGCAGCATCTGATGCAGCAATATACTCAGCTTCTGTAGTGGAATCTGCAGTCGTGCTCTGTTTAGAACTCTTCCAACTGACTGCACCTCCATTACAAATGAACACATATCCAGAGGTAGACTTTCTATCATCGATATCTGATTGGAAATCAGAATCAGTATAACCATCCAATTGCAAGTCTCCACCTCCATAAATCAAGAATAAATCCTTAGTTCTTCTCAAGTACTTAAGGATATTCTTGTGACTATCGATGTTCCAAACTGGATTGGATTGATACCGCTAGTCAAACTAACGACATATGCGATATCCGGCCTAGTACACAACATTGCATATATTAAACTTCCAATAGCCGAAGCATATGGAATCCTGGCCATCTTATCTCTTTCTTCAGGTGTCTTTGGAGACATCTCTTTAGAAAGATGGATACCATGTCTCACTGGTAACAATCCTCTCTTGGAATCAAGCATGTTAAACCTCTTTAACACCTTTTGAAAGTATAGACTTTGGGATAAACCAATTATTCTTTTCGCTCTATCTCTATAGATGCGAATCCCAAGAATATAGGTTGCCTCCTCTAAGTCTTTCTTGGATAATGTATTTGACAACCATACCTTTATAGTCGTCAACATACCTGTGTCATTACCCATCAACAGTATGTCATCCACATATAAGACAAGGAAAGTGATAGCACTGTCACTAACCTTCTTATATGCACATGGCTCATCCTCATTTTTGATAAAACCAAAGGATTTAATGGCTTCATCAAAACGAATGTTCCAACTCCTCGAAGCTTGTTTCAACCCATAAATGGATCGCTTTAGCTTGCATACCTTGGAACCATCTTGGGATTCAAATCCCTTAGGTTGTTCCATGAAAATGTTTTCTTCAATGTATCCATTGAGAAAAGCTGTTTTGACATCCATCTGCCAAATCTCATAATCATAGTACGCAGCTATTGCTAATAAAATCCTAATTGATTTAAGCATGGCAACAAAGCAGAAAGTCTCCTCATAGTCGATTCCTTGCCTTTGGCGAAACCCTTTCGCTACTAGCCTTGCCTTATAGGTCTCTACCTTTCCATCAGAACCAATTTTTTTCTTGAAAACCCATTTGTTCCCTATAGGTATAATACCTTCAGGTGGGTCAACAAGATCCCAAACTTGATTCTTATACATGGAATCAATCTCGGATTTCATAGCATCAATCCATTTTGAAGAGTCTATATCTGATATAGCTTCTTCATAGGTAAGTGGATCATCTCCATGATCTACTTCTTCATGAGTAGACAACTCTTGTTCTTCTTCATGAAGAAAACCATATCTCACGGGTGGGTGAGATACCTGGTTGTCCTATGAGGAGCAGTGTAGATGTTTCATCAACGGGTATTGGTTGACTAGATGGATCTATATCCATCTCGATGCATTGTTTGGTCGAAATTCTCCAATTCTAACTCTATTTGCCTTCCTTTGCCTCCTTCTTGAACAAACCGTTGTTCAAGAAATGTGGCATCTCTACTTATCACAACTTTTTGTGAAGTAGGCAAATAAAAATAATATCCAAAACTATCTTTTGGATATCCAACAAATCGACCTTTTACGATCGGTCTCCAATTTATCGGTGTTGACTTTTGATATAAGTGGACAACCCCAAATCTTAACATGCTTAAGACTTGGTTTTCTTCCATGCCATATCTCATAAGGTGTGGAAGAAACGATTTTGATGGAATCCTATTCAGAATATACAAAGTCGATTCTAATGCAAATCCCCAAAAGGAGATTGGCATATCGGTATAGCTCACCATACTACGTACCATATCCAATAGGTACGATTTCTCCTTCAGATACACCATTCGGTGTGGCGTTCTGGAGGAGTCGGTGAGAAACAATGCCATGCTCTCTCAAGTATTCATCAAATTCAGTACTCAAATATTCACCTCCACGATCTGATCGAAGAGCTTTAATATTCTTTCCTGTTTGATTTTCTACTTCAGATTTAAATTCTTTGAACTTTTCAAAAGATTCATGTTTGTATTTCATCAAATACAAATACCCAAACCTTGATTTATCATCAGTAAAGGTAATAAAATAATGAAAACCCCCTCTAGCCATTTCTTTAAATGGACCACATACATCACTATGTATTAGCTCCAAAATATTTTCAGCTCTTAAGCCCTGTCCAACAAAGGGTGATCTAGTCATTTTGCCCTGAAGGCAAGATTCACAAGTTGGAGTAGGCTCAGAGCCCAATGAGGATAGAATCCCCATTTTCTCCAATTTTGTAATCCTATCTTCTGCAACATGACATAACCTTAAGGTCCAAATATATTTTGAACTTGAGTTGGTTTTCACCACGGCATTGCATTCATTTAGATTGCTATACTCTGGCCAGTGGAAACACTTTCTTACTGGCAATGGAAACACTTTCCTGTTGGCAGTGGAAACACTTTCCTTTGCCTTCATCAGCTTTAGTCTTCCTTTTCTATTTAGCTATTTTCTTAGAAGGACCAGGAATCTGAGGTTTCTTTTTCTTATTGCTCTTCTTCTTGTTGGACTTTCCAGCAAAAGAAGATGCAACCAAAGCTACCTCTTTTCCTTTATTGCCTGGCATATTCTTTTGGGCAATAACCAGCATGTTGAGTAAACCAGCTAAGGTGCATTCGTGTTGAGTCATATGGAAATTTGTCACAAAATTTCCCAAAAGACCCAGGAAGGGACTGAAGGATCAAATCCGTCTGTAGTTGGAAATCCATGTTGAAGTCAAGATATTCCAACTGCTCAATCAGCCGAATCATCTTGTGGACATGATCCCCAACATTCTGTCCCTTAGACATCCTCATGCGGAACAGCTGCCTAGATATCTCATACCTAGCATTCCTGCTGTGCTCACCATACAACTCTTGCAGGTGAAGGAGGATCTCACTCGCACTCTGCATGTTCTCATGTTGCTTCTGTAACTCATTACTCATGGAAGCAAGCATGTAACACTTAGCTCTCATATCATGCTCCTTCCACTTGTCCAAAGTTTCATGTTCCTCTTGTGTGGCCTCTGGAGGTAAGGGACCAGGAACATTTGAATCTAGAACATATCCTATATGTTCAAGGTTCAGGACAAGTTTCAAATTTCTTAGCCAATCAGACAGATTAGGTCCTATCAACCTATTGTGATCAAGTATGCTTGCAAGGATATTGGATGGTGGTGGTTGTTTTGTGATCATTTTTATCAGAAAATTAACTGCAGAAAATAACCAAATTAATTAGTAAATGTATCATGTAATTAACCAAAATGATTATGGTCTTTTAATCAAATTGGTCCTCCCACTAACTTAGCGAATCCTACACTTCCAAAGTAGAAAACGGAAATCCTAGTTGGATGGATTTCTAGTGGGTGATTGAATTCTTATAATTCTATTGATCATCCTCAGGTACATCCATTATTGGAATTACAATAAACTATAAGTGAGCAACTCTTTGCCCATCACATCTCATGTGAGGTTCAATCCCTTACCTAGCCCCTAATGCTCAAAATCTCAGGTACATCCATTATTGACTTATCTTGCATTAGTTAAGTTGATCCCATTGAGCCAGTAATTATGAAAATAATTTTAATGTCCTCAGGTACATCCAATATTGGCCACTAAACCATTTACATATTTACAACATCTCATGCTTAACAATTCTTCTTAAGAAAATCTCTTAAATAAATTGCATCTTATGCAACTATTTAAAATTTCTTAAAATAATTGCCCCAATGGAGGGCCTATGTTATAATTACTTTAATTATAGCATTTCCAACTTAATCATTTGTTTGGAAGATTTTATGGTCATTATATTTACTATTAAGGTCTCACTTTGCACATTATCCATTTAGCATGCATATATCATATAATTGCATACATTCCCATACATCTCATGCATTCATGGATAAGCAGTAAATATGGTATGATCATGGACTTTCTAAGGGATTCAATTCTGAGCCACCAAGAATTGAATCAGGGCATTCCTAGGTGCATTTCGTTCATTCATTTTACAAGAGTTGCTGAAGGAGTACATAATCAACACTTGATCTTGAATTCCTCCCACTGGTCCTACCAATGCTCTTGACCTCCTTGAACTTCTTGCAATCCAATATTACATAGTAATCCTTGGCATACCAAGGCGAATTTGCAAGAACTTAAATAAATGAAATTACAACCCAAAAATTATTACAAACTTAATAATACATGCCCAAAATAAATTAAAATAAATTAATTAATTTACAATCCCAAAGAAACATAAAAGAAATAAATCCAATCACATTGGTCTTTTATAGTCCATGATCATCCATCATGCATATCACTATTTAACAATTAAATAAAACATACATACTTAAATTAAATTGAATATCTCATATTTAACTTAAAAATTCAGATTTGAATATGATTCAAATAAATTTAAAAATTCAGATTTGAATCTCATTCAAACAAATTTAAAAATTCAGATTTGAATCACATTCAAATATTTTTTAAAAAATCAGATCTGAATTTTATTCAATCAATTTTAAAAAATCAGATTTAAATATGATTCAAACAACTTTAAAAATTCAGATTTGAATCACATTCAAACAACTTTTAAAATTCAGATTTGAATCACATTCAAACAATTTTTAAAATTCTGATTTGAATCATAATTTAATTGTGTGATAAAAATTCTAATTAAACAATTTAATTAGACATAAAATGGATCTTAAATCATACAACAATTGCACATTCACCATCCATTTACCTTTGCACACCATTGTGATGCATCAACCATGCACACCATGGTGTTCATCATTTGTGCCGCCACTTTGACTTTGCAACTAGCAATAAACTCTTGATCTCATGATCAAACACACAATTAAATCATATAAACATCAATCTAAATGGCAAATATAGTGGCTCTGATACCAATTGTAGGAACGAAAGCGTGAAAAACACAAGTTTATACCATTGAATTCAAAAATTTTCACCTAGGGTCACATGCATCATGCAAGATTTATTTTTATCTATTTGATTTCAATGATAAACAACATATTAAAACTCTTTTAATATGTTTTTGGATCTGTATTTGCCATTTAAGATTTTAAAATTAATCAGATTAATTTTAGAACCCTAGATTAAATCAAGAATGATTACACTAACCTCTTGATGCACTGCAGCGTGTCTGCGCCTTTGAGATTCGTCTTCAGGACACCAGATGTTGTCCCTCTAGCTTGTCCACACCAAGAACACCTATGGAAGCCCTTGAATAGCTTCTAAAGCTTTTTCTATTAATTAGAAAATCAAGTTCTGCCTTTTAAGAGATTAAAGATGTAAACAGGACACTAGAAACAATTTCTAGTGTTCTTAATTCAAGAGATTGATGGCTAATCTCTTTGAATTGAAAAGAGATGAAGAAGAAGAGATGAAAACCCTCAAAGTGGCGTGACAAAGGAGTGTGGCTGCTGGTTGTATTTTATTTTCTCATAACAACACTTAAATAGCTAGGTTAACACATTAAACCCTTGCCACATGTCACCCTTTGATTAGCTCTAGGTTTAAGTGACCCAATCACATTGTGCCAAGTGTCAAACCTATATTTAATCTTGATTTTAATCATCTTACATGATTAAAAAACATTTAGCAAGCTTATGTGTAATCCCATGTGTCACCATCTCATGGTGCCACGTGTCACACTGCAAAATGACCAAAATGCCCCTGTGTCTTAATTTTGAGTTCTCAACCCAAAATAATTATTTTTCTTCTTCTAATTAATTTATATCAAATATAAATTAATTAATTAATCTCTATTAATTAATTTCTCATTAATTAAATTCATATTTAAACACTTTAAATATAAATTTAATTTATACTACACATCCAATAATCTAGATTTGGTTTCAAGTCATGCTAGGGACTTTGCAATCTAATTTCAAACCAAACCTATTTAATTAATCAATTTAAACTCTTTAATTAATTAATTAAATCATATTTAATTAGGTGATAACTTGTGTATGTGTGTGACTTACTAGGCTCATCACTAATTGGCAATGAGACATGATATCAACTCTTAATATCATCAGAACTCTTTCTTACCATAAATGATTTCTCTAAATCATTTTATGAACCTCATAGACCATGGTTAACACCTAGCATAGCATGCCATAGCCACCCAATTAGTAATAAGGTTTATCTTAAATGAACCTATAATCATATGTTACCATGCACTAGAATCTCTCTGTTACAAAATCCCAACTCAAGCTGGAGTCATGGTTTATGTCAAAATCCATTTGCTATGAATATTATGTTCTCTTTTAATTCCAGTTCTTGATTAAAAAGATTTTCTCATCAGAAACTCTTTTCTGAATAAATCTATCTGTCCTGGCCAGGAACTTGAAACATCAAGAACAATTAAATGAACATAGGATTTTATCTCTATTTACTTAGAGGAACAGATTCCATCTTGATCAACACCTACCTCCATATATAACTAGTAGGAGCCAATAGATGCCCATATACCCATACACAGTACAAGTATGAAAGCAGTATCAAACTCAAACTACCTATATACAAGATAATCGTGCTATCTCAGTCTAAAGATTATATGCCTTGATATGATTTATGACAAAACATTGACAAGAGTAAACTCCATGTGCTTGTCATAAGTGTCATTGGTTCGGCCTACTTATCATTTATAAGTGCCTATCATGTTTGTTATATGGCATGAGACTCACCATTCCATCTTATTTATATCTCATATAAATAACTTGGGAACAAACATGAATACAATCTTTCTGGATAAGTCATGTCCTTATTATGAAGTATCCTCGATTGTGAACCTATTTATGATACTTTGTGCTAGAAATATTGTCACTCATATTCTTAACAACTTAAGAATAATATTTCTAACAAAATATCAATGGACCTTTTCTATTACACATAAATATATTATGTAAACGAAAAAGTGGAAATGCCTTTTATTAATAAAAATATGTACAAGATACATACTAAATGATATGCTCTAGGGCATACTACTAACACCAAGGTCCAGTCGTCGAACAACTAGAAGTTCCTACCCTCCCCGCCAATGTGAAACTTATAGTAGAAATCATGGTGGGGTATGCTTCAAGGCCATAGGAGCCTGTTATAACTGTGGAGGCATAGGACACTTTGCCAAGGACTGCACCAGTGCCCGTAGAGTTGGACCACCTTCTACTACTGCTGAAGGGTTAGTTCAGAGCCCTGTCAGCAGAGGTTCACAACCACCGAGCAGAGGTAGAGATAGGGGTAGAGGTAACCCAGCAAGCAGCCAAGGCACTGTGAAACAATCAGAGCAAGACAGTGCTCCAGTCAGAGTCTACGCAATGAGACCGAGAGAAGAAGTCGAGACATTTGATGTTGTGGCTAGTACCTTCTCAACTTTTAATTATCTGGATTCTACCCATTCTTATGTGAGTGCTAGCATCATTGATTGCATTGCTGTTCCATGTACAAAAATGGACTTTGAGGTGCTAGTAACAAGTCCGCTAGGACAGGAGGTCAGGGTTAATAGAATGTATAAGGATTGTCCTTTGGTGATACAAGGACACACTTTTCTGTCTGATTTCATTGAAATGCCCTTCAGAGATTATGATATCATCTTGGGCATGGATTGGTTATCCAGGCATAATGCCATGATTGACTGTAGGCTGAAGACAGTCATTTTTGGTCTCCCTCAGTACAGTGATGTGGTAATACATGGGGAGAGGCAGCTATTGCCATCAAACATCATTTCGGCTGCACTAGCCAGAAAAATGATCAGAAAGGGGTGTGAAGCATACTTGGCACATGTGGTAGACACCCAAGTGGGGAGTCCAACAGTGAGGGACATCCCTATAGTATATGACTTTCCAGATGTGTTTCCTGATGAATTGCCAGGATTACCTCTAGAAAGAGAGGTGCAGTTTGAAATTAATGTTCTGCCTGGCGTGGATCCAATCTCCATAACACCATATAGAATGGCACCAGAAGAGTTGAAGGAGTTGAAGGTACAGTTGCAAGAACTACTTGAAAAGGGCTTCATCCGCCCTAGTGTGTCACCATGGGGAGCGTTAGTATTGTTTGTTAAGAAGAAGGATGGCACTCTTCGTTTATGTATTGTTTGACCTGGGGTCTGCATACTTTTATGTTAGTGTTAGAACTATATGTTCTGTTGTTATTCCTTTATAGGGGAATAAATTTTGATGCATTAGTGATTAGTCCTTTAAGATAAGGATTGTGATAATAAGCAAAATTAGTTTTGAAAGAGTTTATCGGCAAAAAGTATTTTCTAACACACCATAAATTATAAAGCTAATTGGCGAGCCTACTTAATGTAAGGAAAATGGACATAAAAGTAAGTTATAGTAATATAATTGCTCTAGATGAGGGCAAGGATGTTACTTTTAGTAATTGTTAATGGATATTGTAATCAGAATAAGATTCGAATATCAGTAAATTCGAAAAGGATAAAATATCAGAAAATTTGATCTATTGGGATGTATTGTAGTAACTATGCAATGTTCTTGATGTTTATACTGTAAGCTGTAGATTACAGTACTAACTTGAGATTATTGTGTAGAGCTACGTACTATCCGATAGTACACCTAGATGAGAATAGTTGCCAACGGCATCTGTTTTGGTATAGTTATGCCAGGACAGAATTTAATTGTTAGAAATAAGTTTGAAAATCCTACTTAGGGATCTAAAACTCAAAAGTTAGAATATCAAAAAGTTATAGTTCAGTACAAAATAAAGTAAGTTATAGAATATTGACAGATAAAAAGAGTTATGGAAGTAAAAATTCGAACAGTTGGTTCAGATATAACAAAGAAATGTTACGAATGTGAGGAAGACTATGGACTAGAATGGTCAGAGGACTAATGACTAGATAAATGATTCTAACATGACCTCAAGGGTCATTCAAGAAGGAACATGAACTGAAATATTAGACAGCACAATAGTAAGAGGAGATTGGTGTTATACAAACAAATTAAACGCTGTATTAGATTGTTAAAAGTCTTATACAAATTCAAAGGAAAGAAGATTATACGATCATATAGAAAGGAGAAAATAAATGTATGACTATTATAAGATGGCTATTGGGTAAAATTTCGAGGATGAAATTTATTTTAAGGGGGGGAGAATTGTAACACCCCTATGTTCGGTAGTGCGTTCTACTGCTCCAGTGACCAGTGTTGTCCGGACAGCTAGAATGCCTAGAACTACACTTCGATATGAGTGAGGAGACATAAAATAATGAAATACAAGAAAAGAAAGTACAAGAAAAACAAAGGAAAAATAATAGCAAAGAAATGTAACCAAGTTAAGCGAGCTGAGAACCCTAGCGATGGGTGACCGCACCGGGAAGTTGCAACGTGGACCGTTGACTAGCCCTGGACCGCGGAAAACCCTGGAAAATATTTTTAAGACTTAAATAGACATCTATTGAAGTATAAATATCATTAGAAATATGAGAGAAAAATTAATTAATTAGTACAAAGAAAAGTGAGAAATCGAGAAAACGACAAAACTCAATGTTACCGAAAAATCAGGAATGCAACCCGAACAGGGGCATTGTGGTCATTTGACACTCCGAGTTGTCTTTTGACCTAAATTTTCATTAAAAATAAATGATATTACACTTGAAAAATGTCATGAAAAATTAAATGGGTGGTACATAGTTTAAATAGCAAAAATTGGGAGCTTAATGTGGGAATAAGGAAAGTTACGAATAAACAATCATTAAATATCACTTAGTGCTCCACTCACACCTAAAGTGGACCACTTACTCTTCATTTTGGACAGCAGAACTCACCTTCTTCAACCTCTCAAAATTCCAGCCGAAACCAAAGAAAATGGAAGAGAGAAGAATCCTCCATGGCAATCCATGGCCAAGCTCCATGCAACCATGATTTTGCGATATTTTTCACTAGCTTCCTTTGCAAAAACTGTTCTACACCACTTGGACAGTAGATAGGCAGCAAGAAGATCAAGTTTAGTCAAGGTTTTGAAGAGTTTCCAAAGTGGTAAGTTTGTGTTTTTGGTTATTGCTTCATTAAAGTTTGTGAGGAGGTTATGGGTACTTGAATTGTGGAAAGAATTTTGGAGTTTGATGTTCTAAGGGAGATGTTTATTTTTGGCAGCCATGGAAACTCCTTGAGTACAGTTTATTCTTGCTTGTAGATGGTAGATTAAAGGGTTGATTAAGTGTTTATGTGCGTAGGAATTTATTTGGGTGATGTATATTAAGTATATGTAAATGTGTACTTGAATTTGGAAGCTTGGAAATTAATGGAGTGTGATGTATGAATTGGCAGCTTGATTTGGTGAATCATAAAAATGTTATTTCATGTTTAGTTTATGGAATATTAATATTGAATTGTGGTAGTTGTTATGGTAGCTTGGGTATATGTATGATAGTGTGAGGTTGGACATGTAAATGAGCTAGGTTAGGTGATTGAATTGTTGTAATTTGAGCTTGAAAAATTCTGTACTAAATGGTACATATTGAGTGTGATTGTAAGCTGCCAAAATGACCAACAATATTTTGTGAAATGTGTTTAGGTTATGATACAAACCAGAATTGGCATGAATGTGTCATTTGTTACGTGTTAAATGTATCATTTGATGAGTGATGGACAATGAGTAATAGGGCAGTGTGTGTTTTGGCTTAGAACCTTAAGTGTGTGGCTCCAATTGGTAATTGGAGGTGAAACTAGGCACAAAATGTGCCAACTTTCATGAAGGAAGCTTACCAAAATTCTGCTTGTAAGGTAACTTGAAAAATGACCAAATTCGGATTAGTGCAATTAAGGCCTGAAAATTGACCATTTGGGCAGCAGTTAGTGTTTAGGCCATAACTCACTCAAAACAGGTCCAATTGACCGGAAATTTTGATCATGAATAGTTAAGACATATATCTACAAGTCTTATGAAGACACCAAAGCCAAGAAATGACCATAAACAAGTCAAACAGCTTGCACAAGTTCGGATCCAAAAACTGGAAGAACCAAAATTGACCTAAAATGACTTAAAGCGACCAATTTTGGTATATTCTGACCAGCAATAGTAAGATGACCATAACTTGGTCTAGTAAACTCAAAATGACCTGAA
Source organism: Hevea brasiliensis (assembly GCF_030052815.1). Classification (NCBI taxonomy): domain Eukaryota; kingdom Viridiplantae; phylum Streptophyta; class Magnoliopsida; order Malpighiales; family Euphorbiaceae; genus Hevea; species Hevea brasiliensis. The sequence continues at coordinate 82,829,110 of NC_079499.1, forward strand.
ATTTTGCCCTGCGTGCAATAAGACATATATCTACAAGTTTGTAGTTTTGACCAAAACCCGAAAACTGAGGGAACTAGGTCGTCCGGCTAGGTCAAACTAGTATCCCGGAATCTAGCAAATTGCAAGAAAACGCAATATACATGGAAATGAATTGGGTAACATGTACCAACCCTAAAAGACTATTGAATGTGACATATTGGTAACATTAAAACCTAATTCACCTAGAATGCATCGAGGGTCGACATCTTAGGTTGACTAAGGAAATAATAGAATTCAGTGAATTAATTATCAAACATTATCGTTAGAGACAGTTTAAATGAGTACTGAAACACTTCAAATTGTGTTTCTCAGTTAGCAAAGACTCAGGGAAAGGGAAGGAAACACTGAGTCAAGGCCAAGAGACAGTTATCAGAGGTTTGTGCACAACAGTTATTTCTTTTGAATTTTTCAATTGAAATAAATTATGACTATTTGTATATTATTGTTTTCAATTATGGAAATGTGTTTGAATGGATACTTATTGCTTGAAAAGCATTGTAAATGGTTTGAAACTGTGGAAAAATTTATTTAGTGTGATTTGTGAAAATTGAAGTTAATTATGAATTGTGTTGTCATTTTGTGAATGAAATTATGACTTTGGAAATTTATTGGATTCTCACGAATCATTTGAATAAAATGTTTAGAATTGATTTTGTGTTCACACTTAGCATGGCAGTATCACATTATTTCTCCTCCATTTGTGGGGTTGAGATCGTTTATTTTCCTCCCTCTCTAGCTTGCCAGTTGAGGTTGAGATCGGATGAGTACTCATTATATAGCTAGCTTCCTCCCTCATTGATTTCGATTAGTGGGGTTGTAAATTGCTTTGTCGTGGTGTACAACGCGACATTGATAAAAAATTTATGTCATGGCTTAAGTTGTGTATGAATTGGCAACACTGTATTTATTAAATTATTTGACTCAAAATTTTTCTATAATGAGCTTTGATAATTTGTGAAATGTAATTGTGCAGTATTTAAATTGTGTTATTGATTTGCAAAATGGTATTATTCAGTTATTTGATTAAATTGTGTTTTTGATTGGCAAAACTGTATTATTCAGTTATTTGATCAAATTGTGTTATTTATGGGCAAAACTGTATTATTCAGTTATTTGATTAAATTGTGTTATTGATGGGCAAAACTGTGTTATCCAGATATTTGATCAAATTATATTATTGATTGGCAAAACTGTATTATTCAGTTATTTGATCAAATTTGTGTTATATGAACTTTGTAAATTGTGAAATGGAATTGTGAACTATTTGATTTGTGAATTGTCAATAAAAGATTTATGTATCGCATTTCAAATTGTTATTGTGTACCACTGAGTAAATTTTACTCAGTGATAGCTTTTCATTGCTGTCGTAAGTTGACAGACTGACAGGGCAGCAGACTAGGCTGCTAGTACGACACTGAGAGATTATCGGGTATATTGAGTATACCATAGTTTGCATTTTATATTGTAATGTATGTTCACTGTATGTATATAGTATTCTTGATTATGAGCAGTTGTATATTAAAATTGTACATTGAAGTTGTAAAATAAATTGTGAATTATTTTGGCTTGTAAAATTGGTACTATATTTCTTTTATCTCAGCTTTGAAAATACTGAAAAATTACTGTAGATTTGAGTTGAGAAACATATTGAGTTGATCAAATATTGGAGTTGAGATTGAGAAATATATTTGAAGTACTTTTTACAGGTTTTTGAAGAACTATTTTATTCAAAATACAGATGGCACTCCGCCAAAATTTTTACAGAAATTACTAATAATTCAAATGTGTTAGCTGTTTCACTTCAGTTAAAAAAAAAAAAAGTTTTTAACACCTGTAAATAGTGCTCACCACTGTAAAAAGAAGTAAGAAAAGTTTTAAAATCCCTTGTAGTGTATTTAATGGGTTACCAGTAGACGAAGTTGGTAATTCATTGGGTAAACTACAAGATCATGTTATGCCTTACAGAGGGGTAGGGTGTGACATTGATTTTGATGAAAATTACCTTGTCTCCTTTAACAGAATCAAAGAGGCCCTGATATCAGCACCAATAATGCAGTCACCGAATTGGGAGCTACCATTCGAGGTGATGTGCGATGCAAGTGACTTTGCAGTTGGAACAATGCTCGGGCAAAGAAAAGATAAAAAGCTCCATACTATTTATTATGCTAGCAAGACACTCAATGATGCACAAATCAATTATGCTACCACAGAGAAGGAATTCCTAGCAGTAGTATTTGCAATGGACAAATTTAGATCTTACCTCATTGGGTCAAAAGTCATTGTATTCACAGATCATGCTGCAATCCGATACCTTATGAACAAAAAGGAAGCAAAACCAAGGCTAATTCGATGGATTCTACTCCTGCAAGAATTTGACCTTGAAATCAAAGACAAAAAGGGATCCAAAAATATAGTAGCTGACCATCTTTCCCGACTAAAATTGGAGTACACAGAGGACTTCGAAGATTTGCCAATTGATGATTCATTTCCTGATGAGCAATTACTCGCATTCTCTAAAGCTCCATGGTACGCTGATTTTGTTAATTTTCTTGTATGCAGGGTACTGCCTCCAAACATGACTTATTAGCAAAGGAAGAAATTCCTACATGATGTAAGATATTATTTATGGGAGGAACCTCTACTGTACAAGAGATGTAATGATGGGCTAATAAGAAGATGCATACCAGAGGAAGATATGGAAAGTATCATTTATCACTGCCATTCATCGCTATATGGATGACATTTCGGCACCTCAAAAACCACAGCTAAGATTTGGCAAGCAGGATTTTACTGGCCACATTTATTTAAGGATGTAAGATCCTTTGTGCTAGGTTGTGATCAATGCTAAAGAATAGTTAACAATTCAAGAAGAAATGAAATGCCACTACATGGTATACTTGAGATAGATTTGTTTGATGTATGGAGAATAGACTTTATGGGCCCATTCCCCTCTTCCCGTGGAAACAAGTATATTCTGGTTGGAGTTGATTATGTGTCAAAATGGGTAGAAGCAATTGCGACACCAACCAACGATGCTAGAGTGGTCACCAAGTTCCTTAAGAAGAACATCTTCACAAGATTTGGCACACCACGAGCGATAATCAGTGATGAAGGAAGTCACTTCTGTAACCAACAATTCGAAACACTACTGAAAAAGTATGGAATGACTCACAAGGTGACCACACTTTATCATCTTCAAACCAGTGGTCAGTAGAAATATCAAACAGGGAACTGAAGCAGATTTTGGAGAAAACTATAAACAGATCCAGGAAGGACTGGTTCATGAAGTTAGATGATGCACTATAGGCATACTGCACTGCATATAAAACACCAATTGGCACAACACCCTTCCAACTGGTTTATGGAAAATCATGCCATCTCCCTGTTGAACTTGAGCATAAAGCTTACTGGGCAATTTAGATCCTAAATTTTGACCTCAAAGCTGCTGGTGAGAAAAGACTCCTGCAACTGAATGAGTTGGAAGAAATCCGACAGGATGCATATGAAAATGCCAAAAATTTCAAGGATAAAACCAAAAGATGGCATGACAGGTGCATAGCAAGGAAAGAGATAAAAGAAAGAGATCTTGTCCTCTTATTCAACTCTAGATTGAAGCTCTTTCCAAGAAAGCTTAAATCAAGATGGTCCGGACCTTTCAAGGTCACCCGAGTCTTCCCACATGGAGCAGTAGAAGTGTAGAGCGAAACCTCAGGTGCATTTAAGGTCAATGGGCAAAGGATGAAGCCTTACTTTCAGGGAGAACCCATAGAAATAGGAGTCAATTGCACCCTCAACCATCCTACTGACAGACCATAAACAAGCAAAGTCCAGCTAATGACTATAAACAAACGCTCTTTGGGAGGTAACCCAAAAGTTTTTTCTGAATTTTTTTTTTCATATTGATTTTTTTTTTTTCATACTCATTCGCATTTCATTTTGTAGGAATTTTTAGAAAGAGAAGTAGAGATCAAGGAAGGGAAGAAATCACCAAGTCAAAACCACAAAAGGGAAAATTGGACAAAACCAGGGAAGTAGCTCTATTGCTAAACTTTACATATATTTCATGTGTTGTGATAATAATAATTTTCATTTAGAAAAATTTTGAAAAAATCAGAATAATACACGGGTCGTGTACTGGTTTTACACGCACCGTGTAACTTTTTGGAAGTCTGTAGGTTCCATACGTTTTCAACTCCTAGAGAGATAAAAAGTTACACGGGTCCATAACCCAATTTACACGAGCCGTGTAATGTCTCTAGTAGAATAACTTAAAGCCAAAAATTTACACGGGCCTCCTAGTATTTGACACGGGCCATGTAACATATCTAGTAAAGAAATTCGAGAGACAGAAAGTTACATGAGTCCCAGAGCTCATTTATACGGGTTGTGTACTACGACATATTTTTAAAATTTCGGGCAGAAATTTACACAGCTCTACATGTCGTGACCCATGTAGTGATACACGACCCGTGTACTTCGTCGCAGACATGACTCCTGGGGCGCGAAATGCCCGAATTAAAGAGTCTTAACAGCTCTTTAAATGCACCCCTAGCATTAAAACCCTTCATAAACACAAAACCCTTTATCTCCTCCCTTCCTAGCCTATAAAAATCTCTCAAATCTCATATCCCTTCACCAAAATCCTACTCTTCTCCTTCCCAAAAACCCATCTATGGCTCCTACGAAGAGATCTAGAAGAAGGATCGGCTTTTCTTCAAGGGAAAGATGAGAATCCTCACCTTCTCCACCCCAACCTCTAACCCAATGCCCAAGAACGAGGGTAGCCACTCCCCAACTATCTCAACAAGCCCCTCCTCCACCGCAACCACAGCAACAACCCGCTCCACAACCCGAAATCTCTATTCCTTGGGGATTTCGAGATGATGCCCACAAAGCAATGTGCACCCAACTTCATGCCCGAAAAATATCCTCCACCAAATACATGAATTTTTTGCTTTTGGAGCAAATCAGGTTGCAAGATGAAATTAATGGGCTACTTGACAGAATTGGGTGGACAATGTTCGCCTAACTCCAATTTTAGGCCTACAAAGACACCACGCTGGAATTTTGGAGTAGCTTAAAGGCCAACTTATGGCCCACCGATAGGGAGGACAGGGGCAAGATTGAGTTTTACCTACTTGGTGTAGACTGGGTAATGAACATGGACAAGTTCAATGCCATCTTTGGCTTTGACAGCGCCGGACACCAAGAGATTCCAAGGAACCGCATGCTGTACAACAACATTAACTTCTAGAGTTCCATTGCCCCAAACACAGAGCCGTACAACTCTAGCAAATCTAAATCCACGGGCATCACTAGTTCAGCATTGTGATATATGCATCAGTTCATCAGCCACACCAACATGGGCTGTGGCGATAGCCTTGGCGTTGTCAACGCCAACGAGCTGTGCAGCACCGGCTTCTTCTTATGCAACCACCTCTGATGCCTTTGCCATCAGTATATCGAGCACATTATACTTGGTGGCCTTATCACCACCATTGCCCTCCACTTCGACTTCGTTCCAGGACACCACAGGCTGCGCTTTGTCACTGGAACATCAAGAATTGACCAAACTATCTGCATATCAATGGGGATGTGTAAGAAGGTGGGCAACACATGCTACTTGGCGGATTCTAAAAGAAACACCATACCTAGGAGAGACGAAGTGCGAGAGGGACCTAGCTAGACTTCGTAACCTTAAGAAGAAGGCCACGACCGAATATTTGAAGAGTCCCCTGTTCGGGTGCCTCTATACACACCACCACCTATAGACCTAGTCCTTGCATACCTGCAGTGCATGGAGACCACAATATATGGCAGGATGAGAGCCATCGAGGATAGCCTCTAGGAAGCACACAATAAGCTAGACATGCTAATGGATAAGCTAGATGAGGAGGATGAGGATGAAGAGGAGCCAGGATCACCAGCCTCACCATCATCATCATCAGAGGCCTTTTAGACCTAAGACTATAGGATAGGACCTTTATTGTAATATCTTACATGCCATAGTCTTCAGTTATAATCATAGGTCTCTTTTATTTGCTTTATGTCCAAAAATTTCCCATGCTTAATAAATAATATGCTTCCTTAAAATTTTTTAACATTATCTCTAATATTGCATATTATTTTAACATTGAGGACAATGTCTGATTTGAGTTTTGGGGGTGGGGGGGGGGGGTGGTGTGGGGATACAATTTCATTTGCATATCATTACATGCACATCATTGCATTGTTTAAATTCAGCTACATAATTCCGATGTATCAAAAAAAAAAATTTTTTTTGGATTTTAAATTTTGAAACTTAACACTATAACTAAATTTTAGTAAGCTAATAATTGGACTCCACGGAATAGAGGAATGAACGTATCTAGATAGGCAAAAAAAGATTCTAACATGTTGTTTGTGAAGAAACTAATCTCTTTAATGGAATTAGACTAGTTAAACCTCTTCATAACTATTAATTTATCACATTGAACTTGTAAAATTTGGAGAACAATTTTTGAAATACAAGCAAACCTAAAAATGCCTCACTAGCTCTAGAACATATCTCTTGGACCTATCAAGGCGAAATCCTAGCATATGCTTGATGAAGAAATGATTAAGGCATTCTTTGATATAACCTCACTAAGCCTTAGCCACCCCTAATTAAAATGAATATCCCTTGTAGCTAACTTGAAGCCTATGTTTATCCCTTATAATTTATTACTTATCCGTGTTATTTACCTAGCCCCTAGCCTAAACACTTACCATACCCTTTTTGAGGAAGAAAAATGCATAAAGAAAATGATGAGAGGATGTGGAACTCAAGAAAGAATGCAAGTGTGCAATTGTAATCAAAGAAAAAAATTTGCCTTTCCAACCCATGCAAAGGCAATGAGTTTGGGGGAGAGGACAAAAAGAAAAGAAAAGAACTCCCAAGATAAATATTATGGAAGCATGCTTGACACTACAAAAAGCCGAAAGTCGTTCCTCTCCATACAAAATTAGAGCTTTATGCATACATGTTATCCTCATATTTTCATTCCCTAAAAACCTTTCATTGGCAACCAAGTCATTATCCCTTAGCCCCATTACAACCCTTTTAAAGACCTTTTGATCTTTTGAAAAGTAAATGCTATATTAGTGGAGATAGAAAATTGAGATATGCCTATGGAGTTGGAATTGAATTACTTCTCCCCAATTACTCACAAAAGAGGTAAATTTGGGGGAGTTAGTGTTTCTCAATTCTATCCAGATAAAACAGGTTATTTATGGCTTATTAATGGTCTTCTATAGAGGAATAATTAGTCGAAACACCATGAAATGAGTTAAAGTTCCAAACAGGCAACAATTAGAACCCTTATGCCTTGAAAAAGGGAAGTTGGTATGAAGGTTAGAGGAGTTCAATTCTATGCTTATTAAATTGATGGTTGTATTCCTAAGTATCCCCTGAAATATGTTTTAAAACAGAGTTTTGTTTTGCTTGAGGACAAGCAAAAGTTTGAGTTTGGAGATATTTGATGCACTTGAATTACATAGATGTTTTTAAGAATATTTGTATTATAATTCATAGCATTTAGGCAAGTATTTTCATGCATAGTAGTTGATTTCATTAGTTTTTGTAAATTCTATTGCCAAACCTTTAATTCTATGTTTTTTGCATTATTTCAGGTGTTTGGGTGAAGCCCCAAAGAATGGGAGTGCAAAGGAAAGCTTGGAGAGGTAAAAAGATAGAGAATTGCTGCTGATACAAAGTACACGGGTCATGTAAACCAAGCCCCAGACTCATGTAACTCTCTGCCAGAAGAAAGCCAAGAGAACCAATGAGAAACACAAGTACACGGGTTGTGTATGTAACACCCTCCCGGTAGCAACTCCGTACATTCTACTGTTCCAGTGACCGGTGTCGGTTCGGACAGCTAGAACGTCCGGAAAAATATTTAAACTAAAGTGAGAGACCAAAATTAACTCAAATATTAATAAGAAAAATATAGTAAAAATTTTAGAAATAAAATACAACCAAGTTAAATGAGCCGGTGCCCAAGCGATGGGTAACTAGAGGGAAGTTGCGGTTCTCGCAACGAGGAGCCCTAGACCCGGGGAAAAAATTATAAAATAATTTTTGGGACTCCAGAGAAGGGTCATTGAGGTTCCTATGGCATTAGAATTCCAAGAAAATATTTAGAAAAATTTTTCAATCGGTACAGACAATTTTGACCCGTTAAGCCAAACGGAGGGCATTTTGGTCATTTCGCCTTCAGAGACGATTTTTGGCCGACTTGTCCAGTTAAGTAAATAATTATTATGGTCTAAAATATGAATAAATATTACTAAAAATTAAAGTGAAAATGGGTAGAGAAGAAGAGGAAAGAAAAATGACAATAAATGTCAATTTTGACATCATATGATGTCATCTAAGAGTTTCCCACCAATCACATTTAACCAACCATTTACTTAACCAATAAAAGAGACAAATGGACCTAAAAATTCTGCTCTTCTTCTTCTTCATCTTCTTCCAATACGTGACCTCTTCCATAGCTAAGCATATTCAAGCTTTTCAAAGCTTAATTCACCCATTTTTACCCAACAAAATCATAACCTAGCTTCACAAAAAATTAACCTAGCAACTTGAGCAACCTCTAGGCAGCTAAAAGAGGAAGAAAGAAAGGAGTTTGGGTGGCTGGAAATTCTGCCCCATTCAAGGTTAGTGCACCTATCTATTTAAAACTCTTTATTTCTATGTTAAAGACTTGAAATAAGTAAGGAATTGTAAGTAAAATGAATAAAAACTATGTGTATGTATGCCATCAATTTTGGCTGCCCCAAGGAAGGAACAAAGGTGGAGTGTTTTTTTATGGTTTTAATGGACTTAGAATGAATTAGAGATTATGTTTAAGGTGTATATACACATAAATAATGAATGAAAGTGCTTAATTAGGTGTATGTGTGAATCATAAGGGAAAACTAGGGTTTTGAGAAGTGAAAAATTGACTTGGCTTAGGAAATTGTTAGAGAACATCTTAATGGTCAATTAGTGACCATTTTAGGTATGTTGACCATGAATTGGACTGAAAAATAGTATAGCCAAGTGAATGTGTAGGCTGCCTTGTGAGTGTAGCAGAGTGACTGAAATTTTAGTCCACTTGCACAGCCATAACTTTGGCTGTGTAGGTCCAATTGATGTTTGGATAATTGGACATGAAACTAGGCTTATAATGGCACATTTTTGCTGAAGAAACCATGCCCAAAAGACCAAAGCAAGAGGACCAAAATTTGGCCCCAATCCGGACACCCTGCAACAGCCCCTGCAGAATTGACCAAATGAACAGTAACTGTTTATTTGGCTATAACTCACTGTAGATTTGGTCAATGGACCTGAAATTTTTACAGAAACAAGTTAAGACATAGACAAACAACTTTCATGAAGAAACCTACCCCAAATTATGACCAGAACCTAATCAAATCATTGAGCAAAGTGAAGTTTACTGTACTGAGATTTCCAAAATTTTCATTTGAGCAGCAATGTTTGGAGGACTATAACTCTCTATAGAAAACTCGGATTTAGGCGATTCTTGAACCGATGGAAACCTAAGCCATAGTAGAACATTTCATATGAAGAAAGTTAGAGCAAATTAGGAACTTAACTTGATCAAATTACTGACCAAAATTGGATCAAAATCTGCCAGAACCCATGATAGCAGCATGAACAGTGCACGTGAATAGTAAACCTATTTTGGCCATAACTTGAGCTACAAAACTCCAAATGGAGTGATTCAAAAAAGGAAATTCAACTAGACAAAATAAGAAACAACTTTCATGTTTACCATTTCCTCAAATTCCTACTGCAATAGTGCCCAATGGAATAGTAAAGTTGAGTTAGCAAAATTGAAAATTTTGCTTCTTTTGGTTTAAGCTTAGAAATGGTATTAATGCTTAATGCCAACAAGTTTTAAATGAAAAATGTGGTATGTTTGAAGTGCCAAAGTCAATGTACATATTTTCTATGCAAAAGTCAACATTTTTGTTGACCAATGAGGTGAATAGTGTCACCAAAACTAAAAAATTGGCAATTTTGCCAAAATGACCTAAGCTTTGAAAAAGTGACCAAAACCAACAAGTTTTGAATACAAAATGTAGTATGTTGGGAGTATTAAAACCAATGTACCTATTGTTTATGCAAAAGTCAACATTTTAGTTGACTAATGAAATGAATAGTGACACCAAAACTTGAAATTCAAAATTTGAAATTAGAAATGCATCTAGGGGACTTTAAATTGCAATTGGCAATTAATACTAGTAAATGTAAAACTCAAAATGTGGGATCTTGGTGTAATTAGAATTAATATATCCATTAAGTATAAAAAGGTCAACATTTTGGTTGACTAGTATGGTGAATAGTAATCAAAATGATTAGTGAATTAAGATGAAGACCTAGAACCAATTCTAAGCTTAAATGTTTAGAATTGTATGACAAATATGGACTATGCATCCTAGTCAAAATTGTTAAAAAGAAATTTAGGCCATAAATTTGAAATCCATGAAATATTCATGGATTACTTGAAACATGAAAAATAAGTCACCTAATTGATGTGAATAGATAGTTAGGGCATATATGCCCATCACAAATGGAATTCATAAAATATTAGTAACTCAACTTGAAATATAAAATTTGTAATTACATAAGTAGACTCTTGAATGTATAAATGAGAAAGGAAAAATGTTTTGAATACAATGGTACATGTGAACCATTGTTTAGAATTGGGATTAATATGAATAACATAATGAATGGATAAATAAACCATATAAATGTATGAATGAGACATTAGTTCTCATTATTGTAAAGAGGAGAAGTATTTTGAGTACAATGGTATAAAAGCATAATTGATGTGAATTGTGATCATATAAATGATCAAATGAATGTATGAATTATGATTGAAATTTATCATGAAATAATGAAGTCATAAAGCACAATATATTAATATTTTAAAGTATCAAATGCCCTAGTATACCTAACAAGATTGGTTTGGATAGTTTGGCATGCCAATAGGGTATTGTTTTAGCAGTACTGCGAAAGGAAAGGCTTTATGCCTGTATTCATGGCTTTATGCCCGTATTCATGGCTTTTATGCCCGTATTCATGGCTTTTATGCCGATTATGTGATATCATGGCTTTTTAGCCATCTTGGCGCATACATGGTTGGCGTTACTGCGTCCCATGGTATGACGGCCCGAGGCACGCGGTGTCCAGGTGCCAACGACCCGTTATCGATCCGATCGTCTAGTATAGGTTACTTGGCGATCAATTAAAGTATTATTCAATTCGAGCTAAGTTAAGTTAAGTATAATGAAAATCGATACAATTAAATTAAGTATTGAATGAATAAGCAAAAGAGATTAGCAAAAGAAACATAACAAAAATATAAATTGCGAGCAAATGCTGGACTTGAAATACAATACAGATAGAATAAATTATATACTTGCTAGTATTACTGAAAAGTTATAAACTAAGCATTTCCAAAGAGGAACAAACTAGTATATAAGATCGTTAATACAAGAAATACCATACCAAATTAAATTGATTCTTGAGTATCTGAATTATCATTTATTTCTTTCTTTACTTGTATATATTATTTACAGTTATATTATTGCACCACTAAGCGAAATGCTTAGCGCGATGGAATTGCTTCCTCGCATGCAGTGCGGAAGGTAAAACCAGATGGTATCATTGAGATTTTTGGAGTCGGATCTGCGAAGTATCGTAAGAGTTCAAGATTGTCACCTCCTCAGCAATGCATGTAGATAGGGCTCATTTTATACATGTTATGTATATTGTTCATTCCTAGCACATTGTAAATTATTTGTATATTTTGTACAAAATAAACTCATGTAATTAACCTATGAATTATGGAAGCTATTCAAAGTAAGTATTTTAGTATGTGAATTGAATTTGAGTTATAATGAGATTATACTTGTGAATATTGAGATATTGAAAATCTAATGAGATTTCTGAGAAATCAGGATACTGCATTGAGATACATTATGTTTGAAAATTTTTGAGACTATTAAGTTTGAGAAATTGAGTATATATTGAAATTGTCTTTGGCAGGTTCAGAAGAACTGTTAGTCCAAATTACAGCCGACACTTTGTCGGATTATCGTTAAAATTTTTGAAATTTCCAACTTAGTTGGATTTTGATAAAAGTAAAAATAGCCTAAATCTTCAATAAAGTTTTTGAATAAATAAATCAAGGACTGTAATGAAATAAGATAAAATAGAGTGCTCCGGCACACTGAGTGGCATAACTTGCTCAACTACACTGTAGTCGGGTAAGGGGTGTCACAGTGTAAGTAGACCCGTGTAATTTGCGGAGACCCGTGTAAGTCTCTACCGGGCACAAGCTTGAAGAACCTTATGGGAACAACAGTACACGGCCCGTGTAACCAGGCCCGTGTAGTTAGCGCAGACCCGTGTAACTTTCTGTGCCAAAACAAAATTTTGCAATTCTCCTCCAGCAAGTTATACAGCCCTACATTACGGGACCCGTGTAGTGACACACGGGTCTGTACTTTGCTGCAGCTAGTTTTGTAACTCAGATTTCCCTCCTGTTTTTGGAAAAACGAGACTCCTAAGGCCCTTTGGACTCAAAGTGACCTAACCCTAGAGAAACTAATATAAATAGAAAAGAAAACATCAGAAAAGGAGGAGGGGTCAAGGACTACTACTGAAGGCTGCTGCTGTCAGGTTCTGCATCAGTACCAAAAGAAGTTTTCCAGCTGAACCTCCACAAGATCAAAGCTGCAAACTCTCTTTGGTTTCTTCGTTTCATCTCCCTAGACAGATTTTTATTATTTTATTTCTTCTGCACAACTCTCTTTTTATTGTTTTTACCTTTTATCATGATGATTGCTAAACTCACCATGAGTGAGTAGTTTCTCTTATTCTGGATTTGGGAGAGTAGCTCTTGTAATTATTATTATGGATGAACACTAAGCTTTATTTATTGGATTTGAGATTCGTTTCTTGATTTAATTTCTTGTGATCTTAATGCATGTTATGTGCTAGTATCCACTTAGCCATGATTGTAGATATTAATTGAAGGACTGAAAGGTGAAGATTAACATTAGAAAATCAAGATCTTGAACCTAGGAATTCTGACCTAGAGATAGGCTGATACCTCTGTGGAACTTCACAATTGGTCAAAGATCCTAAAGGATTTTAATTATTTAATTGCCATGAAAGTAGAGTTTGAGTTAATTAGAATACACCCTAGATGCCTTGAGAGAGGATTTAGGATAGCTTAGGATTGATTTCCATAAAGGAAAACGACCCTTAATCCAATAGATAAACTAGATAACATCCCTAGTAAGATTCAAGTGTGAAATCTTAATTCCAGAATTGTTCCAAAATAGATTACTTCATTTTAAGTTTACCATTCAAGTGTTTAAAATTTATAAACTTCATTCCCTAAGTATTTGATAGCCTAGACGGTCAAAATTACTATGTAGATTGGTACTTGCTAAACAAATTCCTCATGAGAACGATACTCTAATTATCACTTTATTACTTGTTAGTGATCCGTGAGCTTGCGAAGGTTACAAAATAGTGAAACAACTGCCATCAAACATCATTTCAGCTGTATTAGCTAGAAGGATGATCAGAAAGGGGTGTGAAGCATACTTGGCACATGTGATAAACACCCAAGTGGGGAGTCCAGTATTGAGAGACATCCCTACTGTATGCAACTTTTCGGATGTGTTCCTTGATGAGCTGCCAGGATTACCTCCAGAAAGAGAGGTGCAGTTTGAAATTGATGTTATGCCTGGTGTGGACCTAATCTCTATAACACCATATAGAATGGCACCAGCATAATTGAAAGAGTTGAAAGTGCAATTGCAAGAGATGCTTGACAAGGGCTTCATTCGCCCTAGTGTGTCATCTTAGGGATCGCCTGTGTTGTTTGTTAAGAAGAAAGATGGCACTCCCCATTTATGTATTGACTATCGATAGTTGAATAAGGTGACAATAAAGAATAGATACCCATTGCCCCACATTGATGACTTGTTTGATCAGTTGAGGAGTGCAGCTGTGTTCTCCAAGATTGACCTAAGATCGGGTTATTATCAGCTGAAAGTGCAAGAGCAGAGTATCTCAAAAACTACCTTTAGAACCCGATATGGCCATTATGAGTTCTTGATCACACCATTCAGGTTAACTAATGCTCCAGTTACATTTATGGATCCGATGAACACTATCTTTAGACCATATCTCGATCAGTTTATGGTGGTATTCATAGATGACATATTGGTTTATTCGAGGAGTGTATAGGAGCATGATAGACATCTGCAGATTATACTGTAGACTTTGAGAGAGAAACAGCTATATGCAAAATTATCAAAGTGTGAATTTTGGCTGAAGGAAATATCCTTCTTGGGGCACACAGTATCGGCAGAGGGCATCAAGGTAGATCCAAGTAAGATAGAAGCTGTCCTTAATTGGAAGCCAACCAGAAATATCACAGAGATTCACAGTTTTCTGGGTTTAACTGGATACTACTGTCGATTTGTGAAGGGGTTTTCTATGTTAGCTTCTCCACTGACCAAGCTGCTTAGGAAAGATGTGAAATTTCAGTGGACGAACCGATGAACAAATCTTTGATGAGTTAAAGAGGTGTTTGACTGAAGCTCTAGTCTTGACTTTACTTACACCGGGTAAAGAATATACAGTTTATAGTGATACTTCTCACAATGGGTTAGGCTGTGTACTGATGCAAGATCGAAATGTCGTTGCATATGCATCACGCCAGCTGAAACCGCATGAGAGGAACTATCCGACACATGACTTAGAGCTTGCAGCTATTGTATTTGCTCTTAAGATCTGGAGACACTACTTATATGGGGAGAAGTGCTACATCTACACAGATCTTAAGAGTTTAAAGTATCTGGGCACTCAAAAGGAGTTGAATTTGAGATATAGGAGATAGTTGGAGTTGATAAAAGACTATGATTATCTGATAGACTATCAGCCAGAGAAAGCCAATGTGGTGGCTGATGCCTTAAGTCATAAGACTATGGCAAGTCCACGAATTTCTCCTTTGTCTATAGTATATGAGTTGAGAGTATTGCATGCCAGCTTAGAGATTAATGATGAAGGGCAGACAGCAGTTGCATGGCATGTACAACCAGTGTTAATTGATCAGATCAGAATGGCTGCACAGAATGATCAAAAGTATCAGAAGCTATTAGAATAAGTCAGACAGGGCAAGAAACCTGAGTTCTCAGTGAGAGATGACGGCCTATTGCTACACCAGGGCAGAATGTGCATTCCTAATGACGTTGACTTGAGACAGATCATTTTGAAGGAAGCACATGAGTCTCCTTTTACTATGCACCCTAGAAGCATAAAAATGTATAGAGGGATGAAAGAGCACTACTGGTGGATGGGTATGAAAAGAGATGTAGCAGAATTTGTTTCCAAATGCCTAACTTGTCAGCAAGTGAAGGCAGAGCTTCAAGTACCAGCTGGTTTGTTACATTCACTACCAGTACCAGAATGGAAATGGGAGAGATTAACGATGGATTTTGTGATGGGACTTCTGAGGACACAAAAGAGCCATGATGCAATATGGGTCATTGTTGACAGACTGACCAAGTTTACTCATTTTCTACCAGTACGAATGGACTATAGCTTGGAAAGATTGTCCAAATTATATATAGAGGAGATTGTGAGACTACATGGAGTGCCAATATCCATCGTATCTGACAGAGATCCTAGGTTCACTTATAGATTCTAGGGTAGTCTTCAGAGAGCCCTAGGAACCAGATTGAACTTCAGTATGGCATTCCACCCACAGACAGATGGCCAGCCTGAGAGGGAAATTCAGATCTTGGAGGACATGCTATGGGCTTGTGTAATTGAGTTTGAGGGCAGTTGAGACACACACTTGCCTTTGATTGAGTTTGCTTACAACAACAGCTACCAATCAAGCATTGGAATGCATCCATATGAAACTTTGTATGGCAGAAAATGTAGAACCCCGTTATGTTGGGATGACATGGATGAAAGAAAGATGATTGGGCTAGAAATTGTTCAGCAGACTGAAGAGAAAATCAGATTAATCAGAGACTGACTCAAGGCTGCATCAGATCGTCAAAAGTCCTATATTGATTTGAAGAGGTGAGATATTGAGTATGCAGTGGGTGACAAAGTATTCTTCAAGGTTTCCCCTTGGAAGAAAATTATGAGATTCAGCAGAAAGGGGAAATTGAGTCCTCGTTTCATCGGGCCGTATGAGGTTCTGGAGATAGTGGGTCCTTTGGCATACAGTTTAGCACTACCTCCAGAGTTGGAGAATATACATAATGTCTTCCATGTATCAATGTTGAGGAGGTACATATTTGACCCATCTCATATATTACCAGTGGAAGAAATTGAAGTGAATCCAAACCTCACATATGAGAAAGAACCCATAGAGATTCTGGCATATGAGGTGAAGTAGCTAAGGAACAAGCAGATACCATTGGTAAAAATGATGTGGAACCATCATTCAAGCTAGGAGGCTACTTGGGAACGAGAGGAGGACATGAGGAGACAGCACCCACAGCTGTTCAGAGACTGATACCAGGTAAAATTTCAAGATGAAATTTATTTTAAGGGGGGGGGGGGGGAGAATTATAACACCCCTATTTGCATAGCCTGGTACATTTTACTGTTCCAGTGACTAGTGTTGGTCTGGACAATTAAGAGGATTAGAACCATGTCTAAGACACCTAGATAAGTCATGAATGCAAATAATTAGTAATTTCCAGATAATTAATTATAAGTAAGAAAAACAGAACATAAAAAGTTAAATGAGCCGGGAGTCACAGCAATGGGTGACCTTCCCGGAAAGTGACTGCGAGGTCAGCCTTAACTCAAATTTTGAACTGGAAAATGTGACACCGTTGTCCTTAGGACTATTGCGAACACAGTAGAAAAGAGAAAATCACAGAAAAGAATTGTTAAGCAGGTCAAATAATTAGGTCAGGGATCCGAAAGAAATATCGAAAGAAATATCGAATAATGTGCAAACTGGATTAAACTGGCTAGGGGCGATTTGGTCAATTCATCCCTAGAGCTGACTCCTTACCTAATTGTCCAATAAAATTGGAGAAAAAAAAAATTCAGAATCAGGAATTAAATTAAAGAAATAAGGAAAAATAATTGAAAAAGAAAAAGAAAAGAAAACTTTATTTACATCATGCTTATCTCACAAATATGACATCATAAATGAATTTTCTTATTTCCCACCAATTTTGACCAAGTCAATTAAGTAAAAATACACCTAAAATATATAAGATTAAAACAAAAAAAAAAATTCACTCTTCTCTCCCACAAGTTTTGGCAGCCTCACCCTCTCTCTCTCCTCAATTGCTAAAACCACCATTAAAGCTTGGCAAAGCTTGAGTTCACCCAACTAAACCCTAAAATTCCCCAAATTTAAACCATAAAAGCTTGTTATCTTCAATTGAGGAGGCATTAGAAGAAGGAAAGAAAAGAAGAAAAGGAAGAAAGTGAAGAATTGAATATCAAAGAAAGGTTAGTAGTTTGAATTGAAAAATTTTAGTTTATTACTTGTGTTCTTGGTGTAAGTAACTTAGAAATTAACTTAAAATCAAAAGAAAACAATTTTTGGGGGATCAAAGGGAATTTTAGCCAGCTTATGTTAAGGTTTGAAATGAATAATTTTAATGCAATTGATTAGTTGTTTTGGTTGAATGAAGTATGTAGACATTGAATATGCACTTAGATCTCATTAGATATTAAATTTATGTAAGTAGGGTTCTTGGCATCTTGGAAAATTGGGAAAAATTTATGGAATTAGTCAATTAATGCCATTAACCTTACTTGGGTTGAGAAATGGTCAATTGTGACCATTTGTGGGGTGTGTGAATTGCTAGAACCAAGTTACAATTCGAATTGGTTAGTGATCAGATTTTGGCAGCTTGACCTAGGTCCCTTTCAGGGACCAAAACTGAAAATTTACCAACCCAATTGGTGTGAGGCTAATTCGGAATGAAACTAGACACATAATAAACCATTTGTTTGGGAAGCATGCCCAAAAAATAACCATAGCCTAGTGAAAAATTAGGTCAAACTCGGGTGTGGTGCACTGCCACTGTACCAAAATGACCAAATGAATAGTATTTATTCATTTGGCCATAAATGGAGCTATACAGGTCCAAATGGCCTGATTTTTATGGCATTGGAAAGGTATGACATAGCACTACATCTTTCATGTAGAACACCAACCCAAATTCTGCCTATAACTCAGTCATTTTGCCACCCAAAGTTAATGATTCAAAACTGCTAGAAGCAAATTAGGTGCCCAGAAATTCTGGGTAGACCAATCCGGCCAGCCATGTTCAAATAGCCATAACTTGGGCTACAAAACTCCAAATGGAGTGATTCAAAAAGAGAATTAAAGTTAAGACAATAAGGAACAAGTTTTATGAAGAACACTTTACCAAATTCTAATAGCAAAATGACCAATTGAATAGTACAATACAAGACACCAAATCTGAAAAATTTGAAATTGTGCCTAAGAAACCTAAAAATCTAAGGAGCAACTAAAACCAACAAAATTGGTAACCAAATTGTGGTATGTGGGTGAAATTAAAATTCCCATACCTATTAAGCATAAGAAAGTCAACAATTTGACTTGAATAGTATCGTAAATAGTAACCCCAAAATACAAATTTACAAAGAACGTTAATTTAAGCATATTAGGGCTAGACATAAGTAATTGTGAATTTATTTATTAGATTTATTATAAGTTGTGATACTGAAACATTATAAAATTGTGTGTTTCAGTTGAAAAGAATACTAGGAAAGAATCTGAATCACCGAGTCAAGGCGTAGAGGCGACTCATACGAGGTCTGTGCACAACATAAAATTTTTCTGTAAATTCTCTTGACAATTTGTTTTGATGAATAAATTATGATTTATTTTGATTGCAAATTTGTGACTGAAATGAATATTATGCTTTTGACCTAAATTGTTGGAAATTTAATTGTATGTGTTTGAATTGTTAATAAATGTTTAGTAAATTGCTAAGATAGTTTTGAAACCACAGTGTCATGATAATATATTTGAATGCCTCACTTGCATGACTAGTGGGAGGAATTAGTTTTGAATTTTGATTCCCTCTCTGGCTGAAGTGTTGAGGTGTGTGCCAGTAGAGGAAGAAATTGAATGGGTACTCATAGATTGAGCTAGCTAGCCTTGAGATTCCTCATAAGCCTCCGGCTATTGAGATGAACATTGTTTTGATGGCATGATATGACTGTGTGTTTTTATGAAATCTATTTTGAGACTTCCAAAATGAGACTATTTTGACTAAAATTATAAATTTTCTTTTGTATCTACTTTTCATTTTCAGTACCATATTTGAATAAATATGATTTGAATTATGCATAAAATGTTATTTTAGTATGTTGTGCACCACTGAGTCATAGTACTCAGCGGTGGCTGTTTATTGTTGTCGAAGATAAAGAGAATAGTAGAGTAGCAAAGTGAGCTGCTGAGGATCTCGGAGCTACATCCTTGAGATTTTGTTGGGTATAATTTTATATCCTGATTGTAATGTTTTTTTTGATGTATGTAACTGTATATACATGTATAAACTGGTCTTGAGTAGTTGTATAGATTTTGTAATAATATTATTTTAAATTTTCTGATGTAATTTTTGGGTTGATGAATGTAAATGAATTTTTCTTTAATGCAATGTATATGAATTTAATTATTACTAATTTTGAAAATAACTGAATTGACATTTTGAGTTGTGAAATATTGATTTGAATTATGGAGTTGGGAGAAATTATGTTGAGTTGAATTTGGTGGTTGATTTTGGTTGAGGTGTTATATTGGAAGTGTTTTCAACAGGTAAAATTTTTCGGTTTTTTCAAATACAGCTGGCACTCTGCCGAAATTTTCCTAAAATTTGTGGAAAAATGGAAATGGACAGAAATTTTACATGACTTTTAAGCCTTAATTAAATGTTTTAAATTCCTACAAAAAATGCTCACCACTTTCAAAAAGTAAGAAAATAGTTTTAAAATCCCTTGTAGTATATTTAAGAGGTTATCTATAGGCAAAATACGGCAATTCATTAGGTATACTATGGGATCATGTTATGCCTTACAGAGGGGTAAGGTGTGACATGATAAACATAATACAGAAGGAAAATAACGTCATTTAATCATATGAAATATTCAGAACAAAATCAATTAAAAAC
Organism: Hevea brasiliensis; assembly: GCF_030052815.1. Lineage (NCBI taxonomy): Eukaryota > Viridiplantae > Streptophyta > Magnoliopsida > Malpighiales > Euphorbiaceae > Hevea > Hevea brasiliensis. The sequence continues at coordinate 82,849,402 of NC_079499.1, forward strand.
TAGTTGTGCACAAACCTCTTTGTCGACTAGTTTACTCTAATTTTTAGTTTTTCCTTGAAGATCCTTTTACAGTCTTTTTTTCAACTAAAACATACAATTTATAGTATTTCAGTATTATATCTCATAATTAATCCATTAATTTATTTTATGCATACTTAATTGTAGCCTTAATTTTGCTTAAAATGATATCCTTTGAATTTTGCATTTTGGGTCATTATTCATTACACTATTTAAGTTAAAATATTGACTTTTTTCCTACTAAATAGGTTTATTAATTCTAATTGCACTCATATACTATATTTTGGGTGTCAATTTTGTTGGCATTGATTACCAATTCAATTTCCAAACTACCTATGTAAAATCCCAAAAATTCAGTTTTGAGTCACAAGTTTATACTATTCCATTGGTCTGGTTACTGTGGGAATTTGGCTAAATTTCATTCATCAAAGTTGTTCCTTAATGTCTTAGATTTAATTTCCTTTTTGAATCACTCCATTTGGAGTTTTGTAGCTCAAGTTATGCCTATTTTTCTAAGACTGGTCGAATTAGTTCAAACCCAAAATTTTGGGCACAATTATGGTTCTGACAGTTTTGGTGCGCCAACTGCAGCTCACTTTTCAGATGGGTTATAGTTAGAATTTGGGTTTTTATTCTTCATAAAAGTTGTAGTGCTATGTCTCAGCTTTGTATTGGTATAAAATTTAGGTCATTTAGACCTTTCTACACCAAGTTATTGCCAAATGAATAAATATTGTTCATTTGGTCAGTCTGGTATAGTGACAGTGCACATTACTCAGATTCGACCTAATTGTTCACTATCTTAATGTCATTTTCTGGGCATGGTTTCGACACAAAAATTGTGGCATTATGTGTCTATTTTCATTTCTAATTGGTCTCTCACCAATTGGAGTGGTAGAATGTGACACCCCTTACCCGACTACAGTGTAGCCGAGCAAGTTATGCCACTCAGTGTGCCGGAGCACTCTATTTTATCTGATTTCATTACAGTCCTTGATTTATTTATTCAAAAACTTTATTGAAGATTTAGGCTATTTTTACTTTTATCAAAATCTAACTAAGTTGGAAATTACAAAAATTTTAACGATAATCCGACAAAGTGTCGGCTGTAATTTGGACTAACAGTTCTTCTGAACCTGCCAAAGACAATTTCAATATATACTCAATTTCTCAAACTTAATATTCTTAAAAATTTTCAACATAATGTATCTCAATACAGTATCCAGATTTCTCAGAAATCTCATTAGATTTTCAATATCTCAATATTCACAAGTATAATCTCATTATAACTCAAATTCAATTCACATACTAAAATACTTACTTTGAATAGCTTCCATAATTCATAGGTTAATTACATGAGTTTATTTTGTACAAGATATACAAATAATTTACAATGTGCTAGGAATGAAAAATATACATAACATGTATAAAATGAGCCCTATCTACATGCATTGCTGAGGAGGTGACAATCTTGAACTCTTCTGACACTTCTGCAGATCTGGACTCCAAAAATCTCAGTCGACAGTCTACTGGTTTTACCTTCAGTACCTGCGCGAGGAAGCAATTCCATCACGCTAAGCATTTCTACTTAGTGGTGCAATAATATAACCAGAAATAATATATACAAGTAAAGAAAGAAATAAATGATAATTCAGATACTCAAGAATCAATTTAATTTGGTATGGTATTTCTAGTATCAACGATCTTATATACTAGTTTGTTCCTCTTTGGAAGTGCTTAGTTTATAACTTTTGATAATACTAGCGGTATATAATTTATTCTATCTGTATTGTATTTCAAGTGCATGCAGTTACGCAATTTATATTTTTGTTATGTTTCTTTTGCTAATCTCTTTTGCTTATTCATTTAATACTTAATTTAATTATCTGGATTTTCATTATACTTAACTTAACTTAGCTTTGAATTGAATAATACTTTAATTGGTGCCCAAGTAACCTATACTAGACGACTTGATGGATAACGGTCGTTGGCCTTTGGACACCGCGGTGCCTCGGGCGTCATACCATGGGACGCAGTAACGTCAACCACGTATGCGATCGGTATGGCTAAAGAGCCATGATATCACATAATCGGCATAAAAGCCATGAATACGGGCATAAAAGCCATGGATACGGGCATAAAGCCATGAATACGAGCATAAAGCCTTTCCTTTCGATCTTGCTAAAACAATACCCTATTGGCATGCCAAACTATCCAAACCAATATTGTTAGGTATACTAGGGCATTTGATACTTTAAAATATTAATATATTGTGCTTTATGACTTCATTATTTCATGATAAATTTCAATCATAATTCATACATTCATTTGATCATTTATATGATCACAATTCACATCAATTATCCTTTTATACCATTGTACTCAAAATACTTCTCCTCTTTACAATAATGAGAACTAATGTCTCATTCATACATTAATATGGTTTATTTATCCATTCATTATGTTATTCATATTGATCCCAATTCTAAACAATGGTTCACATGTACCATTGTATTCAAAACATTTTTCCTTTCTCATTTATACATTCAAGAGTCTACTTATGTAATTACAAATTTTATATTTCAAGTTGAGTTACTAATATTTTATGAATTCCATTTGTGATGGGCATATATGCCCTAACTATCTATTCACATCAATTAGGTGACTTATTTTTCATGTTTCAAGTAATCCATGAATATTTCATGGATTTCAAATTTATGGCCTAAATTTCTTTTTAACAATTTTGACTAGGATGCATAGTCCATATTTGTCATACAATTCTAAGCATTTAAGCTTAGAATTGGTTCTAGGTCTTCATCTTAATTCACTAATCATTTTGATTACTATTCACCATACTAGTCAACCAAAATGTTGACCTTTTTATACTTAATGGATATATTAATTCTAATTACACCAAGATCCCACATTTTGAGTTTTACATTTACTAGTATTAATTGCCAATTGCAATTTAAAGTCCCCTAGATGCATTTCTAATTTCAAATTTTGAATTTCAAGTTTTGGTGTCACTATTCACCTCATTGGTCAACAAAAATGTTGACTTTTGCATAGACAATAGGTACATTGGTTTTAACACTCCCGATGTACCACATTTTGCATTTAAAACTTGTTGGAATCAATTACCAAATCCATTTCCAAGCTTATTTCAAGTTTTCATGTCACTCTTCACTTCATTAGTCAACTAAAATGTTGACTTTTGCATAGAAAATATGTACATTGACTTTGGCACTTCCAACATACTACATTTTTCATTTAAAACTTGTTGGTTTTGGTCACTTTCTCAAAGTTTAGGTCATTTTGGCAAAATTGCCAATTTTTGGTTTTGCTGCTCCGAAGTTGCACTGTTTCATTGGTCGATTTACTGTTGGAATTTGACAAAACTTCCTTCATAGAAAATGTTCCTTATTTTGTCTAGTTGAATTTATTTTTTTGAATCACTCCATTTGGAGTTTTGTAGCTCAAGTTATGGCTAAAATAAGTTTACTATTCACGTGCACTGTTCATGCTGCTATCATGGGTTCTGGCAGATTTTGATCCAACTTTGGTCAGTAATTTGATAAAGTTAAGTTCCTAATTTGGTCTAACTTTCTTCATATGAAATGTTCTACTATGCCTTAGGTTTCCATCGGTTCAAGAATCGCCTAAATCCGAGTTTTCTAGAGAGAGTTATAGCCATCCAAACATTACTGCTCAAATGAAAATTCTGGAAATCTCAGTACAGTAAACTTCACTTTGCTCAATGATTTGATTTGGTTCTGGTCATAATTTGGGGTAGGTTTCTTCATGAAAGTTGTTTGTCTATGTCTTAAATTGTTGCTGTAAAAATTTCAGGTCAATTGACCAAATCTACAGTGAGTTATGGCCAAATGAACAGTTACTGTTCATTTGGTCAATTCTGCAGGGGCTGTTGCAAGGTGTCCGGATTGGGGCCAAGTTTTGGTCCTCTTGCTTTGGTCTTTTTGGAATGGTTTCTTCAGCAAAAATGTGCCATTATAAGCCTAGTTTCATGTCCAATTAGCCAAACATCAATTGGACCTACACAGCCAAAGTTATGGCTGTGCAAGTGGACTGAATTTTCAGTCCCTCTGCTGCACTAACAAGGCAGCCTACACATTCACTTGGCTATACTATTTTTCAGTCCAATTCATGGTCAACATACCTAAAATGGTCACTAATTGACCATTAAAATGTGCTCTAACAATTTCATAAGCCAAATCAATTTTTTACTTCTCAAAACCCTAATGTCCAATTCAATTTGCCCATAAACCTCAATTAGCACACTAGTTCAACATCCATGCATATTCATACCTTAAACATCATTTCTATCCACTCTAAATTCATTAAAACAATCAAACTCATCCTTCCTTAGGGCTGCCAAAAATTAAAGGGATGCATACACTTAACTTTTATTCATTTAATTTACAATTTCTCACTTATTTCAAGCTTCTAACATGGAATCAAAGAAGTATATATATAAGTAGGCACTAACCTCACTTTAACCTCTTGTAGGGCAGATTTCTCCAAGTTAAATCTTCATTTTCTTGTACTCTCTTGGCTGCCAAACACTTCCTCTAGGTCCAAGGATTCATTTTAGTGTTGGGGTCTTGAGGAAATATGGTGAGGAAGCATGAGAAATGAAGCTTTTGTTTGAAAATCAATGGAGGGAGAAGAGGGAGAGATTCACGTTTTGGCTGAAGAAGAAGAAGGAAACAGCAGAATTTTGGGTCCATTTGTCTCTTTTAATTGTTTAAAAAAAGACTTATTGAATGGTGATTGGTGGAGGGTATGTAAATGACATCATGTGATGTCATTATCCCTAATTTCCTTCATTTTTCTTTTCTTTTCTTTTCTACCACATTTCAATTTAATTTTTAGCAATATTTCTTCATATTTTATGTCATATTAATTATTTACTTAACTGGACAAGTCGGCCAAAAATCACCTCTGAAGGCGAAATAACCAAAATGCCCTCCGTTTGGCTTAACGGGTCAAAATTGTCTGTACCGATTGAAAAATTTTTCTAAATATTTTCTTGGCATTCTAATGCCATAGGAACCTCAATAACCCTTCTCTGGAGTCCCAAAAATTATTTTATCAATTTTTCTCCGGGTCTAGGGCTCCTCGTTGCGAGAACTGCAACTTACCTTTGATTACCCATCGCTTGGGCACCGGCTCATTTGACTTGGTTGTATTTTATTTCTAAAATTTTTCCTAAATTTTTCTTATTAATATTTGAGTTAATTATGGTTCTTTACCTTAGTTTAAATATTTTTCCGGACGTTCTAGCTGTCCGGACCGACACTGGTCACCGGAACAGTAGACTGTGCGGAATTGCTACAGTGAGGGTGTTACATAGAATTTACAGTTTTGGTCCCTGAAAGGGACCTAGGTCAGGCTGTCCAAGATTGGACCCCTACCTATCCGAATTTTGTTTTACTTCTAACCATTCAAACACATCCTAATTTATCTCAATTGACCATTTTGAGTCTCATTTAGGTCAAAGTACATTAATTTACCAATTTCTCAAATTTTCCCCCTAAAACCCTAAGGGTCAAGAACCCTAATTTTTGTAACTCATTCAATTAGTGCAATTGAAGTCTATATTCATCTTCTATACACTTAATTAATTCAACTAAATTACCTTTTTTAATTCATCAAAATCACTCAAACCCTATTCCTATTCATGTTAGCCGAAATCCCCAATTGATCCCCCAGGTTTGTTTTGTTTGAATTTCTCTTCAATTCTAAGTTTATTTCAACTACATAAACATAAATTTAAAGAGAAATTGAAGGAAACAATCACTAACCTTTTCTTTGAAGTTCAATTCTTCAATTCCCTATCTTTTCTCCTTTCTTTTCTCCTTCAATCTTCTTTTCTAGTTGCAATAAATTCCATATCTTTTTTCCTTTCTTTTCTTCTTCAATCTTCTTTTCTAGTTGCAATAACAAGGTTTAAGTGGAGAATTTAGGAAATTTAGGGTGAATTGAGGGGTTTAAAAAGCTTGAAATCAAGCTTTAATGGAGGACAAAAATAGAAAGAGAGAGAGTGAAGATGGGTGCCAGCCAAATGGGTTGAAGAAGATGAGAATTTCTTTTAAATTTTCTTTGTTTTTATTTTCACTTTTGACTTAGTCAATTTCTAATTAAATAAATTTTATTTATGATGTTATGGGTGAGGTCATTTGGATGATGTTATTAATTCAATTTTCATTTCTTTTTTTTTTCCATACTTCTTTAATTTAATTCAATATTTCAAACTTTTCATTTCTCAGATTTTATAGGACAGTTAGGTCATGAGTCACCTCTAGGGGTGAATTGACCAATTTGCCCCTCGTCGGTCTAATCCGATTTATCAATAATATTGTATTTCTTTTAGAACTCTAACCTAATTATTTGATCTGATTCTCAATATTTTTCTATGATTTTCACATTTCCCCTAGCTTTGCAATTTTTCCTAGGACACCGGAGTCACAATGCCCCGTACGAATTTAGGGTTTTGACTGATCTCTCAATCACTTCCCGGTGCGGTCACTCATCGTTGTGACCCTCGGCTCATTTAACTTTTTATGCTTCGTTTTTTTTAATTTATATTTTTTCTTCTTATAATTGTTATTTATTTTTATCTATGACTTTTCTGGATGTAACATATATAGCTCTAGACATCTTGACTGTCCGGGCAGACATCAGGCACTGGAACAGTAGACTATATAGGAGTGTCCAATGTGAGGGCGTTATAGACGTGAAGTGTTAATCTAATTCTTTGAATGAGTAAGAAGATAAATGATTTGAAAATTCTGAAAAATGGGCTCATTCTATTGAACTATTAAATCACTGTGTTTGTGCATGTGTAAAATTTGTATGAGGGAGTGTATGATGTGAAAAGACAAAGAAATTTATACAAATTGATACACACACACATACACACACAAACTGAATTTTTGAGCCTTAATTACCTTTCATTATGGATCACTTATGATTTCGTGTGGTTTTTTTGATGGCTATAGCATGGTTTATTTTGTAACATTATTGATTTTCTTGATTGAGCCAATCCAGGTAATATCTTCTACTCACGAGATTCATGGACAAATTTTAACAATTATCCCTCAACTTATACGATTGTAGCACCATGGTTTTTCAACTTAAAAATGTAATATAAAACTCCTTCAACTTTTAAATTTTGCATAGAAAAATTCTTCTGACTTCCAATCATCGATTTTCCAATGTCACTAACATGGGTACATCTAACATGGTACTTAGTCATCATTTCTCTCTCCTCTCTCATGCCACGTGTAACAAGACCATCCTCAATACTTTACTAGTTATAACACCGTTGTTCTTCAACTTTGTCATTTGTAACACCATTGTTCTTTAAATTTATCATTTATAATACCATTGTCCCACAACTTTACATTAATATTACACAATCATCAATGTAACACCACTATTGTTTAAAACCATATTCCCATAATTTCATCCAATATAGATATACCATAAAATTTTTAATCTTAATTTGTCTATTGAGCAATATATTTTTTTAACTTTTGTTCATATATTTAACTTTTTACAATTTTTTATTGTAAATAGCATGTTGTTAAGAAAAATAAAGACTAATTAACACAAGCTAATATTTGTTGCAGAAAGGTAATTATGCATGGACTGATGAAATAGAGCCTACATTCAACATCCTAAAGCAATCTATGGTTCAAGGTCAAGTTCTCTCATTGTTGATTTTTCAAAATCATTTATTGTAGAAATTAATGCCTCGGGGGAGGGAATTCATGCTACGTTGATGCAGGAAGGGCATCCTATTACTTACATAAGCAACGCTTTGTCTATGAAAAATTTGGCTGTTTTGACGTATGAGAGGGAATTATTGGCAATCTTGTTTGCAACTAAGCATTGGGAACATTACTTGTTACCCAAGAACATTACTTGTTACCCAGGCACTTGATCATTCAAACAGATCTTAAAAGTTTTAAATATCCTTTAGATTAGGAATTGACAACTCTTGCTCAATAAGCCTGGTTAACTAATTGCAGGAGTATGATTACGAGATTCAGTATAAGAGGGGCCTTAAAAATCAAGCTGTATATGCCTTATTAAAAATCAATTTTGCTTTTGTTACAGCTATAACAACACATATGATTCATAACTTGCTTCTAGTGCTATGAAATCTGTATGGCAGACTAATGTTTATTTGCAAAAAAATTTAGTTGACCTGTAGCATGATGCTAGTTCACATCCTCATTACACTTGGGCACGTGATCAATTAAAGAGGAAGGGAAAATTAGTCTTTGGTTATTTTGATAACTTAAAGAATAAGTTGCTTGAATTATATCATGATTCAGCTTTGGGGGGCCATTCTAGAGTTTCACTAACTTGTAGGAAGCTTTCTTTTATTATCTATTGGAAGGGGCTATGGAAATCAGTTAGAGAATATGTATGTGCTTTATATGTTAGCAAAGTAAATATCACCATGTGGCTAGTCCAGGTTCATTGTAACCATTGCCTCAGCTAGAAGGAATTTTCATAGATATCAAGATGGATTTTGTTGATGCTTTGCCAAAATCCCATGATAAATATGCTATTATGGCTATAGTGGATAGTATGACAAAATATACTTATTTCATACACTTGTAGGATCCTTATACTATTAAAACTATTTCTCAACTGTTCCTTGACCATGGTTACAAATTACTTGGCCTTCCTAATATAATTGTAATGGATAGGGATCCCATTTTTACTAGTAAATTCTTATAGGAATATTTCAAATTACAAGGTGTTTCTCTTCATTTGTCTACTGCATACCATCCTCAGAGTGATGGACAAACTATGGTGGTTAGCAAATCATTGGAGACTTATTTGAGGTGCATAGTAGTAGATTTGCCCCATTTCTATCATACCATTTAATTATTTAGATGACTCCATTTTAGGCACTCTATGGTTTTCCACATTCCCTATCTTCTTAAAGATTCCATTGTGATTGTTGTTGATGTATACATGAGGGATAGGGAGGCCACCATTGCTATATTGAAGCATCATTTGACCAAAGTTGCCAACAGAATGAAACAATTGGTAGATAAGCAAAGAATTGAAAGAAGTTTTTAGGTTCAACCTTATGTGCAACATTCCATGTTTTTTTCTTATTCTAAGCTGCACAAGAAGTATTATGGCCCTTACAAAATTATTGAGAAGATTAGACCTACTGCTTATAGATTGCAACTTCTAGCAGGTGCTAAAATTCATAATGTCTTTAATGTTTCTTTACTTAAAACTGCTCATACAAACATCTCAGCTACTACCATTGTTCTAGATTTTTCTCCTACTCCTGATCCATATCCACAAGCTATTTTGCATAGGAGGATAAAAAGAAGGAATCAGGCAGCAACTCAGTGGTTAATACATTGGAAGAACACTTCACTTACTAATTCTACCTAGGTATTTGCTAAAAATATTCACCTTTGTTTTCCATCTTTCACTCCTTAAGGATAAGGAGCTTTTTGAGGGGAAGTTATTGTTGTGATGTGGGAATAAATGATATGGTGCAGATTGTTAAATAAGTGAAATGATGCATATTTATTAGGAGTGTCACACCCTACCCCTCTGTAAGGCATAACATGATCCCGTAGTATACCTAATGAATTACCAACTCCGTCTACTGATAACCCATTAAATACACTACAAGGGATTTTAAACACTTTTCTTACCTCTTTTATAGTGGTGAGCACTATTTACAGGTATTAAAAACCTTTTTGAACTGAAGTGATAGAACTAACACATTTGACTTATTTGGAATTTCTGTAAAAATTTTAGTAGAGTGCCATCTATATTTTGGATAAAACAGTTCTTCAGAAAACCTGTAAAAAGCACTTCAATATTTTTTTAAATCTCAACTCCAACATATTTCTCAACTCAAATCCACAGTGATTTTCAAAGACTGAGATAAAAGAAATATAATACAATTTTATTTTTTACAAGCCAAAATAACTCATAATTATTTTACAACTTCAATGTACAATTTGAATTTACAACTGCTCAAAACCAAAAACAATATATACATACAGTGGTCAGACATTACAGTACAAAATGCAAAATATGGTATACTCGTTATACCCAAAAAATCTCTCGCTGGGTGTACTAGCAGCCTAGTCACGCCTGCTCTGTCTGTCTACTGCGACAAAGAATAAAGCTATCGCTGAGACAATGTCTCAGTGGTGCACAACATTAACCAAATACATCTTTAAATCACAATTCATAAATCATACAAATAGTGGATACTTAAAACCATAGTTAATTTCAAGACAGTAATTGTCAACAAGAATTTTAACTCCATTTCTCAATATCACAATAAATTTCAATAAGTCAGATCATGGTTGAATTCAAAAGACAGTATATGTCAATAAGAGTTTAAATTCATTTCACAATCTCACAATACATATCAATAAATCACACACAGATTAATCATGTTCCAAAGTTCAATTCGTCCCAAAAGCCGATGGCTAATGAGGTATTCAATTCGTCCCAAAAGTCGATGACTAATGAGGAATAACATAGCTAGCTAGCAAAAATATGAGTACTCATCCAATTCGTCCTCAACAGGCACACACCTCAACACTTTAGCCAGAGAGGGAATTCAATTCGTCCCACTAGACAAGCTAACGAGGAATACAATCAATATACATGATAGCTGTGGTTTCAAACCATTTCCAATGCTTTTCAATCAATAAGTATCCATCAATATCATTCAAACAATTTCTCACAATTTCAAACCATTTACAGTGCTTTTCAAACGATAAATATCCATTCAAACACATTTCCACAATTTAAAACAATAATGTACAAATAGTCATAATTCATTTCAATTAAAAAAATTCAAAAGAAATAGTTGTTGTGCACAAACCTCTGATAACTGTCTCTTGGTCTGGACTCAGTGTTTCCTTCCTTTTCCTGAGTCTTTGGTAACTGAGAAACACAATTTGAAGTGTTTCAGTACTAAATTAAATTGTCTCTAACGATAATGTTCGATAAGTAATTCACTGAAAGCTATTATTTGCTTAATCAACCTAATATATCGATCCTCGATGCGTTCTAGGTAAATTAGGTTTTAACGTTACTAATATGTCACATTCGACAGTATTTTAGGGTTGGTACATGTTACCGATTTCATTTCCTTGTTTAGTGCATTTTATTGCAACTTGCTGGATTCCGAGATACTACTTTGACCTAGCCGGAAGACCTAGTTCTCTCGGTTTTTGGGTTTTGGTCAAAACTACAAACTTGTAGATCTATGTCTTATGGAACGCGGGGCAAAATTTCAGGTCATTCTGAGTTATGTAGACCAAGTTATGGTCATTTTACTATTGCTGGTCAAATGGCATCAAATTTGGTCATTTTAGGTCAATTTTGGTCAACTTTGGTTCGGCCAGTTTTTGGACCCAAACTTGTGCAAGCTGTTTGATTGCTTATGGTCATTTATGGGCTTTGGTGTCTTCATAAGACTTGTAGATATGGGTCTTCACTATGCATGGCTAAAAGTTTAGGTCAATTGGACCTGTTTTGAGTGAGTTATGGCCTAAACACTAACTGCTGCCCAAATGGTCAGTTTTTAGGCCTCACTTGCACTTAATCCGGATTTGGTCATTTTTCAAGCTACCCTGCAAGCAGAATTTTGGTATGTTTCCTTCATGAAAGTTGGCACATTTTGTGCCTAGTTTCACCTCCAATTGGTCTCATACCAATTGGAGTTACATTTTTAGAGTTATAGGCTAAAATGCATACTGTCCTTAATTACATTGCTTATACATCTATCCATTACACATTTACCTTGCTACAAGTCCACTTCTCTTACCAATTCTGTTTTGGTACATTACCAAAACCATATATCACTTCACTTTAAAGTCACTTTGGGTAGAATACAAATATCTTCAACACACCAAATGAAACTCTAATTCACAAAGTCCAAATACAACCATAAATACACATAAACACTCCTAATTGTTACATACAATTTCCACAACCAATTTACATACATTGTAACAACCCCATTTGCATAGCCTGGTATATTTCACTGTTCCGATGACCGGTGTCGGTCCAGACAATTAAGGGGATTAGAACCATACTTAAGACAACTAAATAAGCCATAAACACAAATAATTAGTAATTGCCAATTAGTTAAGTATAAATAAGAAAAACAGAACATAAGAAGTTAAACGAGGCGAGAGTCACAACGATGGGTGACCGTCTCGGGAACGACTGCGAAGTCGTTTTAAACTAAAATTTCGAACCATAAAAAGTGACGCTGCGGTCCTTAGGACCCTCATGAACACAGTGGAAAAGAGAAAATCACGAAAAAGAACTGTTAAGCCAGTCAAAAAATTAGGTCAGAATGCCGGAAGAAATATTGGATTATTTACAAACCGGGATGAACCGGCGAGGGGCAATTTGGTCAATTGACCCCGAGAGCTGACTCCTGACCTAACTGACAAATAAAAATGGAGAAAATAAAATTTCAGAATCGAGAATTAAATTAAAGAACTAATAGAAAAAAATAAATAGAAAAAAAAAAGAAAGAAGTTAGAAAAGTCAAAGGTGATGACATCATGAATGATGTCATAAAAGATTAATTAACTTATTTTATTTATTTGGGATTTTTGGTCTTCAAAAGGGATAAGATTAAAGAAAAAAAAAAAAAGAAAAACAAAAATTTTTTTAGCTTCCTTCTTCCTTGTTGTGCCGCCCCACTTTCTCCCTCTGTTCTCCATGAAAGTTTCTTCCATTAAGCTTACACTTAAGCTTAATTTGCTCCACTTAATCTTTATAAATCCCCTAAAAACCTTGTTAGAACTTGCAATCTCAACTTAAGCACAAGGATTACAAGAAGAAAGAGGAGTTAAAGATAGGGTTTGGAGGATTTAAGAAAGGTTAGTGTGCTAACTTTCAATTTTCTACTTCAAATGCATGTTTAGGTATTTAAGTGAGCTTAGAACTTGATTAAATGAAACAAATATGGGGAACGACCATTGCTGAAATTTCGTCCAGCTTAGAGGGAGTATGATTTTGTATGGCTTGAGGGTTTTGAATGAGTTTAGGAACCTTACTTAGTTGATTGATTAGCATTAAAACCATTAGATGTAGTTAATTGCATGAAATGTATGAGTTAGGGTTTGAATGCTAGGGTTTGTGAACCAAATTTTGGAGAAATGCTTAAATGATGACTTTGGTCTATTGTGAGATGAAAAATGGTCAATAATGACCAAAAGAGATGTGTGGAAATTGTGAAAATGAAAACCAAATTCGTAGGTCCAATGGTCATGCTGCTGGCAGTATGACCAAACCAACTTTGAAGGACCAAAACGGAAATTTTACAAGTCCAATTGATATACCACCAAAATAGCACAATTTTCATTAAGGAACCATGGCCAAAAACTAACTAAAACTGGGTGAACCAATTGACCAAAGTTGAGTAAGAGCGATGCACTTGCTGCACAAACTGACCAAATGAACAGTAACTGTTCATTTGGTCATAACTCGAGCTAGGAAGGTCAAATTGACCTGAAAGTTTACCAACAATTAGATAAGATATAGACCTAAAACTTTCATGAAGAACACCATCCCAAATTATGCCATTAACCTAGTCAAATTATTGAGCAAAGTGGAGTTACTGTACCTGCGATTCTGCAGAATTGCCATTGAGCAGTAAAGTTCCAATGGCTATAACTCTCTCCAGAAAACTCCGATTTAGGCGATTCTTAAACCGATGGAAACCTAAGACATAGTAGAACATTTCATATGAAGAAAGTTAGACCAAATTATGAACTTAACTTGATCAAATTACTGAACAAAGTTGGATAAAAAATCTGCCAGAACCAAAATCTCAGCATGAGCGATTGCGTGAGCGATGGTATTGCATTTTGGCCATAACTTGAGCTACAAAACGCCGATTGGGGTGATCAAAAAATGAGAATACACTTAAGACAATAAGAAACATTTTCTATGAAGGAAGTTTTGCCAAATTCTAACAGTAGATTGACCAATGGAACAGTGCAACTTCGGAGCACCAAAACCGAAAATTGGCAATTTTGCCAAAACGACTTAAGCTTTGAGAAAATGACCAAAACCAACAAGTTTAATGGCCAAAATGTGGTATGTGGGTGAAGTTGGCGTTCCCATACCTATTAAGCCTTAAAAAGTCAACAATTTGACTTGAATAGTGTAGTGAATAGTAACCCAAAACACAAAGTGGGAAACCCATCGGTTAAAGTTCGAGTAGTAATTTGGGAAAGAGAAAAGATTTTGAGGGACCCCGAGCTCCTAAGTATGACAGAGGTGGACCTTCAGGGCAGAAGCAATCAAGAACCATTCGTCAAAGAACCAGAAGTTCCTACCCTACCCGTTTCTTTGATGTTTGTGGGAAATTACACGGAGGTATATGCCATAGGGTCACTGGAGCCTGCTTCAATTGTGGTGGAATTGGACATTTCGCCCAAGATTGTACTAGCGCACGTCGAGTTATGCCACATACTACACCAAAGGAATCAGTCCAAGGTTCTGATTTTAGAGGCTCATTAATAGTCAGTACGGGCAGAGGCAGAAGTAGAGACAACACTTCGGGTAATCATCGTACAATGGACCAACCCGAGCAGAGGAATACACTAAAAAGAGGGAACGCCGTGCATCTAGGGGAAGAAGCAGAGACTTCAGATGTAGTTACCGGTATTTCCTTAACTTGTGAAAGGAATAATTATGTATTATTTGATTCCGGCTCTACTTGTTTATATGCTAATGCAAAATTATATGTTCTACTGCTATTCCCTTGCATGGAGATAAATTTTAATGTGTTAGTAATTAGTCTTTTAGGATAAGAATTGCGATAATAAGCATGATTGGAATTAATTTGGAAAAGTTTCTAGTGAGGACATCTCCTAGACTATGATAAATTATAAAGTTAATTAGTAAGCCTAATTAGGTAAGGCAAGAGGACCTAAAAGTAAGTTGTAGAAATATATCTGCCCTAGATGGAAGTAAAGGTATTACTATTGATAGATATCAGTAAGTACCATAATCAAAATAAATTTAAGATATTAGTGGATTTGAAAGAAATAAGACATAGGGAAGTTTGATCTATTGGGATGTATCGTAGTAACTATGCAATATACTTGATGTTTGTACTGTAAGCTGCAGATTACAGTATTGACTTGAGATTTATTATGTAGAGCTACGTACTACCCAATAGTACATAAGGATAAGAATAGTTATAAATGATTTTCGCTCTGGTACAAATATCCCAGAATAGAGTTTTATTACTAGGACTAAGTTTGAAAATCCTAATTCGGGATTTAAAACTCTACAATTAGAATATCAAAATATCATGGTTGCAAGGTAGTGAGAGTTAAAAACTCCGTTACCCTAGCACGAATTACAGTACATCAAAAATTGTTATGGGACTAGAGATTTTAGCATGGTAAAAATTTAAAAATAACACCTATAGGGCTAAGTCATCTAGTCTCCGATATGGGGTTTATAGTTGTTCTGGTATTGCAATGGATCTTTTGCTCAAAGTTTAGTAAGGAACAGTATTCTATTTGTGTAACGGTAAGAAACAAAATATAATTTTGTTTCCCTAGAAGAGACAGGATGCTATGGATGACCATTATAACTTATAAAACAGTTAAGAAATGATATTCTACTAATAACAGTAATTCAATAGGAACTAGTTGGCCAGGTATTCTTTAGGAAGAGCACAATTTTATTGTGCGGATTATAAGGATTAGATTAGAATTCAAGTGGAACTTTTGAATAGCATGGGAAACAGGAGAGTCCGGTAGACTTCCTTTTTAAGATTAAAGAATTGTTTATGGTTAAAAAGTAAAAAGGTAATGATCACAAACTAGCGGAAAATAAGCTATAGAATATTGATAGATAAAAGAGTTGTGGAAGTAAAAATTAGAATAGTTAGTGCAAATGTAATAAAGAAACATTATGAATATTAGTTAAAGTATTGACTAGAATGGTCAGAGGACCAAATCAAGTAATATTGAAGTATAGTGGATTTATTAGGGACGATAAGAGGTACTAAATTACGACTCGACAACCAAGTTAAGGAAGAAGATAAGATTGAGGAATAAAATAATTAAAGTTAAGTTGTGGAATGAAAGAAGGAAACAAATAGAACATTAAGAAATGAGAAAAACACTAGATGAGGAATTGCCACTAAGGTAAACAACTTACTTAAAGTGCGTAATGATATCTCGAACTATTTTATCAAGAAGGAAATAAGTTAAACAAAAGCAAACAAGATAGTGCAAAATGACACATAGGCCTTGGTCATAAATGGAGATAGTAAGATAATGGTTATGGACCTATGGCCAAGAAAGAGATAAGCAATTCATATATGACCAACAAGGTCATTTAAGAAAAACAAAGGACTATAAAGGAAAATAATTGTTAAAACAACAACAAGAAAAGACTAAAATATTCTAAATTAAACTAAAGGTTGCATGAAATGATCAAGAGATTTGATAAGGAAAGAGTAAAACTAAGTTCTCCCCCATAGGATCATACGAGGTCCTAGAAAGAGTGGATCCACTAGCACACAGATTTGTTTACCTCTAAAATTGAAATGAATTTGAATCTAACTTATGATAGAAGCTCATAAGAAATTTGGCACACGAGGTGAACAATCGATGAGTAAATAGTATTGGTTAAAGTGCTAAGGAACCATCATTCAAGCCAGGAAGCTACTTGGAAGTATGAATAGGATATGAGAAGACAGCACCCATAACTATTCAGAGACTGATACCAGGTAAAATTTCGAGGATGAAATTATTTTAAGGGGGGGAGAATTGTAACACCCCCATTTGCATAGCCTAGTATATTTCACTGTTCCGGTGACCGGTGTCGGTCCAGACAATTAAGGGGATTAGAACCATACTTAAGACAACTAAATAAGCCATAAACACAAATAATTAGTAATTGCCAATTAGTTAAGTATAAATAAGAAAAACAAAACATAAGAAGTTAAACGAGGCGAGAGTCACAACGATGGGTGACCGTCTCGGGAACGACTGCGAAGTCGTTTTAAACTCAAATTTTGAACAATAAAAAGTGACGCTGCGGTCCTTAGGACCCTCATGAACACAATGGAAAAGAGAAAATCATGAAAAAGAACTGTTAAGCCAGTCAAATAATTAGGTCAGGATGCCGGAAGAAATATTGGATTATTTACAAACCGGGATGAACCGGCGAGGGGCAATTTGGTCAATTGACCCCGAGAGCTGACTCCTGACCTAACTGTCAAATAAAAAGGGAGAAAATAAAATTTCGAAATCGAGAATTAAATTAAAGAACTAATAGAAAAAAATAAATAGAAAAAAAAAAGAAAGAAGTTAGAAAAGTCAAAGGTGATGACATCATGAATGATGTCATAAAAGATTAATTAACTTATTTTATTTATTTGGGATTTTTGGTCTTCAAAAGGGATAAGATTAAAGAACAAAAAAAGAAAAACAAAAATTTTTTTAGCTTCCTTCTTCCTTGTTGTGCCGCCCCACCTTCTCCCTCTGTTCTCCATGAAAGTTTCTTCCATTAAGCTTACACTTAAGCTTAATTTGCTCCACTTAATCTTTATAAATCCCCTAAAAACCTTGTTAGAACTTGCAATCTCAACTTAAGCACAAGGATTACAAGAAGAAAGAGGAGTTAAAGATAGGGTTTGGAGGATTTAAGAAAGGTTAGTGTGCTAACTTTCAATTTTCTACTTCAAATGCATGTTTAGGTATTTAAGTGAGCTTAGAACTTGATTAAATGAA
The DNA here is from genome assembly GCF_030052815.1 of Hevea brasiliensis. NCBI lineage: Eukaryota > Viridiplantae > Streptophyta > Magnoliopsida > Malpighiales > Euphorbiaceae > Hevea > Hevea brasiliensis. The sequence continues at coordinate 82,867,245 of NC_079499.1, forward strand.
ACAAATATGGGGAACGACCATTGCTGAAATTTCGTCCAGCTTAGAGGGAGTATGATTTTGTATGGCTTGAGGGTTTTGAATGAGTTTAGGAACCTTACTTAGTTGATTGATTAGCATTAAAACCATTAGATGTAGTTAATTGCATGAAATGTATGAGTTAGGGTTTGAATGCTAGGGTTTGTGAACCAAATTTTGGAGAAATGCTTAAATGATGACTTTGGTCTATTGTGAGATGAAAAATGGTCAATAATGACCAAAAGAGATATGTGGAAATTGTGAAAATGAAAACCAAATTCGTAGGTCCAATGGTCATGCTGCTGGCAGTATGACCAAACCAACTTTGAAGGACCAAAACGGAAATTTTACAAGTCCAATTGATATACCACCAAAATAGCACAATTTTCATTAAGGAACCATGGCCAAAAACTAACTAAAACTGGGTGAACCAATTGACCAAAGTTGAGTAAGAGCAGTCTGCCACTGCATAAACTGTCCAAATGAACAGTAACTGTTCATTTGGTCATAACTCGAGCTAGGAAGGTCAAATTGACCTGAAAGTTTACCAAAAATTAGATAAGATATAGACCTAAAACTTTCATGAAGAACACCATCCCAAATTATGCCATTAACCTAGTCAAATTATTGAGCAAAGTGGAGTTACTGTACCTGCGATTCTGCAGAATTACCATTGAGCAGTAAAGTTCCAATGGCTATAACTCTCTCTAGAAAACTCCGATTTAGGCGATTCTTAAACCGATGGAAACCTAAGACATAGTATAACATTTCATATGAAGAAAGTTAGACCAAATTATGAACTTAACTTGATCAAATTACTGAACAAAGTTGGATAAAAAATCTGCGTAACCAAAATCTCAAAGATGAATGAGCACGTGAACAGTAATTGCATTTTGGCCATAACTTGAGCTACAAAACTCCGATTGGGGTGATCAAAAAATGAGAATACACTTAAGACAATAAGAAACATTTTCTATGAAGGAAGTTTTGCCAAATTCTAACAGTAGATTGACCAATGGAACAGTACAACTTCGGAGCACCAAAACCGAAAATTGGCAATTTTGCCAAAATGACTTAAGCTTTGAGAAAATGACCAAAACCAACAAGTTTAATGGCCAAAATGTGGTATGTGGGTGAAGTTGGAGTTCCCATACCTATTAAGCCTTAAAAAGTCAACAATTTAACTTGAATAGTGTAGTGAATAGTAACCCAAAACACAAAGTGGGAAACCCATCGGTCAAAGTTCGAGTAGTAATTTGGGAAAGAGAAAAGATTTTGAGGGACCCCGAGCTCCTAAGTATGACAGAGGTGGACCTTCAGGGCGGAAGCAATCAAGAACCATTCGTCAAAGAACCAGAAGTTCCTACCCTACCCGTTTCTATGATGTTTGTGGGAAATTACACGGAGGTATATGCCATAGGGTCACTGGAGCCTGCTTCAATTGTGGTGGAATTGGACATTTCGCCCGAGATTGTACTAGCGCACGTCAAGTTATGCCACATACTACACCAAAGGAATCAGTCCAAGGTTCTGATTTTAGAGGCTCATTAATAGTCAGTAGGGGCAGAGGCAGAAGTAGAGACAACACTTCGGGTAATCATCGTACAATGGACCAACCCGAGCAGAGGAATACACTAAAAAGAGGGAACGCTGTGCATCTAGGGGAAGAAGCAGAGACTTCAGATGTAGTTGCCGGTATGTCCTTAACTTGTGAAAGGAATAATTATGTATTATTTGATTTATATGCTAATGCAAAATTATATGTTCTACTGCTATTCCCTTGCATGGAGATAAATTTTAATGTGTTAGTAATTAGTCTTTTAGGATAAGAATTGCGATAATAAGCATGATTGGAATTAATTTGGAAAAGTTTCTAGTGAGGGACATCTCCTAGACTATGATAAATTATAAAGTTAATTAGTAAGCCTAATTAGGTAAGGCAAGAGGACCTAAAAGTAAGTTGTAGAAATATATCTGCCCTAGATGGAAGTAAAGGTATTACTGTTGATAGATATCAGTAAGTACCATAATCAAAATAAATTTAAGATATTAGTGGATTTGAAAGAAATAAGACATAGGGAAGTTTGATCTATTGGGATGTATCGTAGTAACTATGCAATATACTTGATTTTTGTACTGTAAGCTGCAGATTACAGTATTGACTTGAGATTTATTATGTAGAGCTACGTACTACCCAATAGTACATAAGGATAAGAATAGTTATAAATGATTTTCGCTCTGGTACAAATATACCAGAATAGAGTTTTATTACTAGGACTAAGTTTGAAAATCCTAATTCGGGATTTAAAACTCTACAATTAGAATATCAAAATATCATGGTTGCAAGGTAGTGAGAGTTAAAAACTCCATTACCCTAGCACGAATTACAGTACATCAAAAATTGTTATGGGACTAGAGATTTTAGCATGGTAAAAATTTAAAAATAACACCTATAGGGCTAAGTCATCCAGTCTCCGATATGGGGTTTATAGTTGTTCTGGTATTGCAATGGATCTTTTGCTCAAAGTTTAGTAAGGAACAGTATTCTATTTGTGTAACGGTAAGAAACAAAATATAATTTTGTTTCCCTAGAAGAGACAGGATGCTATGGATGACCATTATAACTTATAAAACAGTTAAGAAATGATATTCTACTAATAACAGTAATTCAATAGGAACTAGTTGCCCAGGTATTCTTTAGGAAGAGCACAATTTTATTGTGCGGATTATAAGGATTAGATTAGAATTCAAGTGGAACTTTTGAATAGCATGGGAAACAGGAGAGTCCGGTAGAGTTCCTTTTTAAGATTAAAGAATTGTTTATGGTTAAAAAGTAAAAAGGTAATGATCACAAACTAGCGGAAAATAAGCTATAGAATATTGATAGATAAAAGAGTTGTGGAAGTAAAAATTAGAATAGTTAGTGCAAATGTAATAAAGAAACATTATGAATATTAGTTAAAGTATTGACTAGAATGGTCAGAGGACCAAATCAAGTAATATTGAAGTATAGTGGATTTATTAGGGACGATAAGAGGTACTAAATTACGACTCGACAGCCAAGTTAAGGAAGAAGATAAGATTGAGGAATAAAATAATTAAAGTTAAGTTGTGGAATGAAAGAAGGAAACAAATAGAACATTAAGAAATGAGAAAAACACTAGATGAGGAATTGCCACTAAGGTAAACAACTTACTTAAAGTGCGTAATGATATCTCGAACTATTTTATCAAGAAGGAAATAAGTTAAACAAAAGCAAACAAGATAGTGCAAAATGACACATAGGCCTTGGTCATAAATGGAGATAGTAAGATAATGGTTATGGACCTATGGCCAAGAAAGAGATAAGCAATTCATATATGACCAACAAGGTCATTTAAGAAAAAAAAAAGGACTATAAAGGAAAATAATTTTTAAAACAACAACAAGAAAAGACTAAAATATTCTAAATTAAACTAAAGGTTGCATGAAATGATCAAGAGATTTGATAAGGAAAGAGTAAAACTAAGTTCTCCCCCATAGGATCATACGAGGTCCTAGAAAGAGTGGATCCACTAGCACACAGATTTGTTTACCTCTAAAATTGAAATGAATTTGAATCTAACTTATGATAGAAGCTCATAAGAAATTTGGCACACGAGGTGAACAATCGATGAGTAAATAGTATTGGTTAAAGTGCTAAGGAACCATCATTCAAGCCAGGAAGCTACTTGGAAGCATGAATAGGATATGAGAAGACAGCACCCATAACTGTTCAGAGACTGATACCAGGTAAAATTTCGAGGATGAAATTATTTTAAGGGGGGGAGAATTGTAACACCCCTATTTGCATAGCCTAGTATATTTCACTGTTCCGGTGACCGGTGTCGGTCCAGACAATTAAGGGGATTAGAACCATACTTAAGACAACTAAATAAGCCATAAACACAAATAATTAGTAATTGCCAATTAGTTAAGTATAAATAAGAAAAACAGAACATAAGAAGTTAAACGAGGCGAGAGTCACAACGATGGGTGACCGTCTCGGGAACGACTGCGAAGTCATTTTAAACTCAAATTTCGAACCATAAAAAGTGACGCTGCGGTCCTTAGGACCCTCATGAACACAGTGGAAAAGAGAAAATCATGAAAAAGAACTGTTAAGCCAGTCAAATAATTAGGTCAGGATGTCGGAAGAAATATTGGATTATTTACAAACCGGGATGAACCGGCGAGGGGCAATTTGGTCAATTGACCCCGAGAGCTGACTCCTGACCTAACTGTCAAATAAAAAGGGAGAAAATAAAATTTCGAAATCGAGAATTAAATTAAAGAACTAATAGAAAAAAATAAATAGAAAAAAAAAAGAAAGAAGTTAGAAAAGTCAAAGGTGATGACATCATGAATGATGTCATAAAAGATTAATTAACTTATTTTATTTATTTGGGATTTTTGGTCTTCAAAAGGGATAAGATTAAAGAACAAAAAAAGAAAAACAAAAATTTTTTTAGCTTCCTTCTTCCTTGTTGTGCCGCCCCACCTTCTCCCTCTGTTCTCCATGAAAGTTTCTTCCATTAAGCTTACACTTAAGCTTAATTTGCTCCACTTAATCTTTATAAATCCCCTAAAAACCTTGTTAGAACTTGCAATCTCAACTTAAGCACAAGGATTACAAGAAGAAAGAGGAGTTAAAGATAGGGTTTGGAGGATTTAAGAAAGGTTAGTGTGCTAACTTTCAATTTTCTACTTCAAATGCATGTTTAGGTATTTAAGTGAGCTTAGAACTTGATTAAATGAAACAAATATGGGGAACGACCATTGCTGAAATTTCGTCCAGCTTAGAGGGAGTATGATTTTGTATGGCTTGAGGGTTTTGAATGAGTTTAGGAACCTTACTTAGTTGATTGATTAGCATTAAAACCATTAGATGTAGTTAATTGCATGAAATGTATGAGTTAGGGTTTGAATGCTAGGGTTTGTGAACCAAATTTTGGAGAAATGCTTAAATGATGACTTTGGTCTATTGTGAGATGAAAAATGGTCAATAATGACCAAAAGAGATGTGTGGAAATTTTGAAAATGAAAACCAAATTCGTAGGTCCAATGGTCATGTTGCTGGCAGTATGACCAAACCAACTTTGAAGGACCAAAACAGAAATTTTACAAGTCCAATTGATATACCACCAAAATAGCACAATTTTCATTAAGGAACCATGGCCAAAAACTAACTAAAACTGGGTGAACCAATTGACCAAAGTTGAGTAAGAGTAGTCTGCCACTGCACAAACTGTCCAAATGAATAGTAACTGTTCATTTGGTCATAACTCGAGCTAGGAAGGTCAAATTGACCTGAAAGTTTACCAACAATTAGATAAGATATAGACCTAAAACTTTCATGAAGAACACCATCCCAAATTATGCCATTAACCTAGTCAAATTATTGAGCAGAGTGGAGTTACTGTACCTGCGATTCTGCAGAATTGCCATTGAACAGTAAAGTTCCAATGGCTATAACTCTCTCTAGAAAACTCCAATTTAGGCGATTCTTAAACCGATGGAAATCTAAGACATAGTAGGACATTTCATATGAAGAAAGTTAGACCAAATTATGAACTTAACTTGATCAAATTACTGAACAAAGTTGGATAAAAAATCTGCCAGAACCAAAATCTCAGCATGAACAGTGCACGTGAACAGTAATTGCATTTTGGCCATAACTTGAGCTACAAAACTCCGATTGGGGTGATCAAAAAATGAGAATACACTTAAGACAATAAGAAACATTTTCTATGAAGGAAGTTTTGCCGAATTCCAACAGTAGATTGACCAATGGAACAGTGCAACTTCGGAGCACCAAAACCGAAAATTGGCAATTTTGCCAAAACGACTTAAGCTTTGAGAAAATGACCAAAACCAACAAGTTTAATGGCCAAAATGTGGTATGTGGGTGAAGTTGGAGTTCCCATACCTATTAAGCCTTAAAAAGTCAACAATTTGACTTGAATAGTGTAGTGAATAGTAACCCAAAACACAAAATTTCAAGAACATCGAATTTAGCACGTTAGAGCTAGGTAAAAGTGAAGTCAAATTTATTATTGGATTCATGCTAAGTTATGGTACTGAAACACTGTGAAATTGTGTGTTTCAGTGGAAAAGAATACCGGGACAGAACCCGAGGAGTCGAGTCACGGCCAACAGGCGACTCGTTTGAGGTTTGTGCACAACTAACACTTTTGTTACTTTTCAAATCCAAATTGATTTGAAATAAATTTATTGTATGATTTATGATTTTGTTGTGTCGAGAATTTTAACTTATTGAATGAAATTGTATAATTTGAATATAAATTTTCTTATGCATTTAAGGATTTATTGCATTGTTTTGAGGATTGTAAATTTTAAGTTTGATGTGTTGCCAACCTTGAGCATGAATTTATGATGATTAAATATGTTGATTTGTAAATACTTTATAAATAGAAATTGTTTTGAATATGATTTGAAACCACAGTTGACATGACAAAATATGTTGTGAATTCTCATTAGCTTGTCTAGTGAGATAACTCCTCCACTTGATGGGGCGAGTTTCTTCCTCTCTGGCTTGCCAGTTGGGGAATGATGTGAATGAGTACTCATATATACTAGCTAGTCTTTGTTTCTCCCTTTTAGCCTCGGTTATTGGGAGTATGTGAAATGTCGTGGTGTACAACACGGCATCTATTCGATTTTTGGGTCATGGGTTCGACTGTGTGTATTGTTGGCAACGCCCTTTAAATTATGCATAATTTGATAAATTGTGATTGAAATAAATAATTTGTTAATGATTCAAAAATTTTTGCATTGTATCGGAATTTAAAATAAATGTAAATAAATAGTTACTATTTGATCAAAATGTTATTCGAATGAATAATTTGCATGAATGAAAATGTTGATTTCTGAAGGTCATGGATTTTGAAGAATTTAGAAATTTTAAAATTCTATTTGTTATAAATTGTCAAGCATAAATTGTATTAAGTTTTAAATTATTAGTTTGTGCACCACTGAGTTCACTACTCAGCGATAGCTTGTCATGCTGTCACAGATATAGAGACTAGAGGAGCAGCAGATTGAGCTGCTAAGGACAGGGGAGCTACTTGCTAGAAGTTATCGGGTATAATTTATACCCTGACTGTAAATATTCATTTTGATGTATATATTGCACGTAATTGTATGGACATGTAAAATCGGCCTTGAGCAGCTTGTACAAAGTTTGTATAAAGTTGTAATAAATTTTAGTTGGATTTTCTTAATGAAAATTTCTTGTAATGATGTATCTAAATTGTTTTGTTTCTAAGGAAATATGGATGATATTGATTGACAGTATTTTGAGAATTATTGAACTTGTGAATTTGAGAAATTGGTTGAGATTGAGTATAAATTTGAAGCAGTGGTTAGAAAATTATTGGAAGTGCTTTTATTTCAGGTATTTAAAGAACTGGTTTCCCAAAATACAGACAGAACTCTGTCAAAATTTTTATAAAATTTGCGGAAAAAGAAAATGAGCCAAAAGTTTTAACTAGTTTTTAATTTCAATTAAATGTTTTAAGTACTTATTAGAAAATGCTCACCACTTATCAAAAGTAAGAAAATTGTTTTAAAATCCCTTGTAGGATACTTAATGAGTTATCGGTAGGTGAAGTTCGGTAGTTCATTAGGTATTCTACGGGATTATGTTATACCTTACAGAGGGGTAGGGTGTGACATACATATTCATCAATCCTCAATGTCACAATTTACCCAATATCTTCATGAATTTAAACACTCATCAAGAAGCCTCAAGGCTGCCGAAATGCTTCACATTGCCAAAGTGTCCATAATTTCATCAACTTCAATCCCAATTGGACAATCACCACATATACATGGAAATAACTTACTAGGACATTAATTACCCTACTCAACATAATTTCCCATCAAATATATGTAAGAATAAATCATCAAATATACAACTCCATGGCTGTCCAAACTGGATATATCAATAACTCCTCAAAACTTAAAAATTTCTTCACAAAGCAAACACCCATAACATGTTTTCAAACTTTAACAAAGAAATATTCAAAAACTCAAACTTACCTATTGTTGGGACTTGCTTAATCTTCACTAAAACTTCTTAATATTGGTATCTACTTCTTCCTTGTGAAGTGGGGATAATTTTTAATGAAGCTACCTAGGTGTTTAGAGGTAAAATGAAGGAGTGGATGAAGCTTTATGCAACACGGCAATGGAGGTTTCCCATTTCTTCATTTCGGCATGGATGGAGGAGTTGGAGAAAAATGAAATTGCAGATTGTGTAATAGGTGTACACCTGCCCATTTAGTGTTTAGTTTATTCCTTAGTGGTCCACTTACACAAATTAATCATATTATATGTTTAACTTTCATTTATTCCACATTAAACCCATAATTTTTGCTATTTACTTTAGATACCACCAAATTAATTTTTCATTATATTTTCCAAGTGTAATATTATTTATTTTTAATGGACATTTAGGTCAAAAGACAATTCGGGATGTCGATTGACCATAATGCCCCTGTTCGGGTTGCATTCCTGATTTTTCGGTAACATTGGGTTTTGTCTGTTTTTCGATTTCTCACTTTTCCTTGTACTAATTATTTAATTTTTTTTTGATATTTCTAATGATATTTATACTTCAATTGATGTCTCTTTAAGTCCTAAAAATATTTTCCAGGGTTCCCCGCAGTCCAGGGCTAGTCAACGGTCCACGCTGTGACTTCCCGGTGCGGTCACCCATCGCTAGGGTTCTCGGCTCGCTTAACTTGATTACCTTTCTTTGCTATTATTTTTCCTTTGTTTTTTTTTTTTTGTATTTTCTTTTCTTGTATTTCATTATTTTATGTCTCCTCCCTCATATCAAAGTGTAGTTCTAGGCATCCTAGCTGTCCGGACAACACTGGTCACCAGAGCAGTAGAACGCACTACCGAACATAGGGGTGTTACAATTCTCCCCCCCCCCCCTTAAAATAAATTTTGTCTCGAAATTTTTACCTGGCATTAGTCTCTGAACAGCTGTGGGTGCTTTCTCCTCATATCCTCTTCACGTTCCCAAGTAGCTTCCTGGCCTGAATGACGGTTCCACAGCACTTTAACCAGGTGTATCTATTTATTCCTCAGCTGCTTCACCTCATAAGCCAGAATTTTTATGGGTTCTTCCTCATATGAGAGGTCTAGATTTACTTCAATCTCTTCAACTGATAGTACATGAGATGGGTCTGATCTGTACCTCCTTAACATGGACACATGGAAGACGCTGTGTATCCTTGCTAGCTCTGGAGGTAATGCCAACCGATATGCCAAAGGACCCACTCTTTCTAGAACCTCATATGGTCCGATGAAACGAGGACTCAGTTTCCCCTTTCTGCCAAATCTCATAATTCTCTTCCAAGGAGAAACTTTGAGGAATACCTTATCACCCACTGCATATTCAATATCTCTTCTTTTCGAATCAACATAAGACTTCTGACGGTCTGATGCAGCCTTGAGTTTATCTCTAATCAATTTGATCTTTTCCTCTGTCTGCTGAACAATTTCTGGCTCAATCATCTTCCTTTCACCTACTTCATCCCAACATAAGGGAGTTCTGCACTTCCTGCCATACAATGCTTCATATGGAGGCATCCCAATGCTTGATTGGTAGCTGTTGTTATAAGCAAACTCAATCAAAGGCAAGTGTGTATCCCAACTACGTTCAAACTCAATCACACAAGCCCGTAGCATATCCTCCAATATCTGAATAACCCTTTCAGATTGGCCATCTGTCTGTGGGTGGAATGCTGTGCTGAAGTTCAATCTAGTTCCTAGGGCTCTCTGAAGACTATCCCAGAATCTAGAAGTGAACCTAGGATCTCTGTCAGATACAATTGATACTGGCACTCCATGCAATTTTACAATCTCATATATGTACAATCTGGCCAATCTTTCTAGGCTATAGTCCATCCGAACTAGCAAAAAGTGAGCAGACTTGGTCAATCAGTCAACTAGAACCCATACTGCATCATGACTACTCTGTGTCCTTGGAAGTCCTGTAACAAAATCCATAGTTATTCGTTCCCATTTCCACTCTGGTACTGACAAAGGATGTAACAAACCAGCTGGAACTTGATGTTCTGCCTTTACTTGCTGACAAGTTAGGCATTTGGAAACAAACTCAGCTATATCCCTCTTCATGCCCATCCACCAGTAATGCTCTTTCAGCCCTCTGTACATTTTAGTTCCACCAGGGTGCATAGCAAATGGAGACTCATGTGCTTCCTTCATAATGATCTGTCTCAATTCAGCATCATTAGGAATGCACATTCTGCCCTGATGTAGCAATAAACCATCATCTCTCACAGAGAATTCAGGTTTCTTGCCCTGCTGGACTTCTTTCAGTAGCTTCGATATTTTTCATCACTGCGGCACCATTACGACCGATCAATCAACACTGGCTGTACATGCCATGCAACTACTGTCTGTCCCTCATCATCAATCTCTAAACTGGCATGCTATGCTTTCAATTCACATACCATGGACAAAGGAGAAACTCTGAGACTTGCCATAGTCTTGCGACTTAAGGCGTCAGCCACCACATTTGCTTTCCCTGGCTGATAGTCTATTAAGCAATCATAGTCTTTAATGAGTTCTAACCATCTCCTCTGCCTCAAATTCAATTCCTTCTGGGTGCCCAAATACTTCAAGCTCTTGTGATCTGTGTAAATGTAGCATTTCTCCCCATACAAATAATGTCTCCAGATCTTCAGAGCAAAAACAATAGCTGCTAGCTCCAAATCATGTGTTGGGTAGTTCCTTCATGCGGTTTCAGCTGGCGTGATGCATAAGCAATGACATTCTGATCTTGCATCAGTACACAGCCTAACCCATTGTGAGAAGCATCACTATAAACTGTGTATTCTTTACCCGGAGTAGGTAAAGTGAGGACTGGAGCTTCCGTTAAACACCTCTTTAACTCATCAAAACTCTGCTGGCATTTATCTGTCCACTGAAATTTTACATCTTTCCGAAGCAGTTTGGTCAGTGGAGAAGATAACATAGAAAACCCCCTTCACAAACCGACGGTAATATCCAGCTAAACCCAGAAAACTGCAAATTTCTATGATGTTCCTGGGCGGCTTCCAATTAAGGATAGCTTCTACCTTGCTGGAATCTACCTTGATCCCTTCAGCTGACACAACATGTCCCAAAAAGGAGATTTCTTTCAGCCAAAATTCACATTTCGACAATTTGGCGTATAGTTGTTTCTCCCTTAAAGTCTGTAGTACAATCCGCAGATGTCTGTCATGCTCCTCTGCATTCCTTGAATATATCAAAAAGTCATCAATAAACACCACCACAAATTGATCGAGATATGGTCTGAAGATAGTGTTCATCAGATCCATAAAAGCAGCTGGAGCATTTGTTAACCCGAATGGCATTACTAGAAACTCATAGTGGCCATACCGAGTTCTGAAAGCAGTTTTTGGAATACTCTGCTCTTGTACCTTCAACTGATAATAACCAGATCGCAGATCAATTTTGGAGAATACAGCTGCAACCTTCAACTGATCAAACAGATCATCAATGCGAGGCAACGGATATCTGTTCTTTCTTGTCACCTTATTCAACTGCCGGTAGTCAATACACAAGCGAAGAGTGCCATCTTTCTTCTTAACAAACAATACTGGCGCTCCCCAAGGTGACACACTAGGGTGGATGAAGCCCTTTTCAAGTAATTCTTGCAATTGTATCTTCAACTCCTTCAACTCTGCTGGTGCCATTCTGTATGGCGTTATGGAGATTGGTTCCACACCAGGCATAACATTAATTTCAAACTGCACTTCTCTTTTCGGAGGTAATTCTGGCAATTCATTAGGAAACACATCTGGAAAGTCATATACTGTAGGGATGTCCTTCAATGCTGGACTCCCCACTTGGGTGTCTACCACATGTGCCAAGTAGGCTTCACACCCCTTTCTGATCATTTTTCTGGCTAGTGCAGCCGAAATGATGTTTGATGGCAATAACTGCCTTTCCCCATATATTACCACATCATTGTACTGAGGGAGACCAAAAGTGACTGTCTTCAGCCTACAGTCAATCATGGCATGATGCCTAGCTAACCAATCCATGCCCAAGATGATATCATAATCTCTGAAGGGCATTTCAATGAGATCAGACAGAAAAGTGTGTCCTTGGATCACCAAAGGACAATCTCTATACATTCTATTAACCCTAACTTCCTGTCCTAGTGGACTTGTTACTAGCACCTCAAAGTCCATTTGTATACATGGAACAAAGAATGCACCGTGATGCTAGCACTCACATAAGAATGGGTAGAACCCGGATCAAATAACACAAACACATTCTGATTAAAAGTTGAGAAGGTACCAGCCACAACATCAGATGTCTCGACCTCTTCCCTCTGTCTCATTGCATACATTCTGATTGGAGCACTGTCTTGCTCTGATTGTTTCACTGTGCCTTGGTCACTCGGGCTACCTCTACCCCGCCTCTACCTCTGTTGGGTGGTTGTGAACTTCTAGTGACAGTGGCTCGAACCGACCCTTCGCGCAGTAGTAGGAGGTGGTCCAACCTCGCGACTCACCGTGCAGTCCTTAGCAAAGTGTCCCGTGCCTCCACAGCTATAACAGCTCCAATAGCCTTGTAGCAGATCCCACCATGATTTCTTCCACATGTCTCACATTGGCGGAGGGTAGGAACCTCTGGTACTCACGACTGGATAGGGAGGTCTCTGTCCCGAATATCTTCCCCTACTGCACTTCTTGCCACCTCCGCCATGTCCCCATGATTCTTCCTCTTCCAAGAGGGACCACTAGAACTTTGTTCTGCAGATTTTCCTCTTTCTCTCTTCTCTCGATTTCTTTTCTCAGAGCAGCTTCAGACTCAATTCTTTCTAACTCTAGAGCTTGAGAAATAAGTTCCGAGAAGTTAGTGTGTTTAAAGCCGACTACTTGTAATCTGATACTGGGCTTCAAGCCGGTTTCAAACCTCTTGCATCTCTCCCTGCTGGTAGTAAGTAAACTTACTGCATAATGGCTCAGACGGGAAAATTCTCTTTCATACTCAGCCACTGATCTGTTCCCCTGTTTCAGACTTAGGAATTCTTGTAACTTCTGGTCTACATAAGCATCGTGACATATTTGTCTCAATTCCCGAGAAAGTCATTCCATGTTAGCACTGCAGTTCTACTGCATCGTGGGGAATGGTTTTCCACCACCATAAGCATCCTCAGAGCAAAGATACGGAGTATTCACATATGAGCTCCTCTGTACAATGCAGTTTCTTGAATACCCTATCCATCCTCTCTAACCACTGTTTAGCCTCTAGAGGATCTACTGTCCCCTTGAACTCTGTAGCCCCATACTTCATCAATTTGTCATACTGCCTAGTAGGAGACTGTGGTTGTACTACTGGTGTCTGTATTGGGACTTGAGTAGGCACATTACCAGCCATTTGTTGGAACATTGCAGCCATCTGCCTAGCAACCGAAAGCAGAAATCATGATCAGAGGGGCTGGTGCTCTTGAACCACCGACATTATGTAGGCACAAGGCCCTCTTGCACCTCAGCCTCAATAGATTGATCGACTGAACGATCACCCTCTTCCATAGTCAATGCGAGGATTTTAGATCTCCTGAACAAATAACACAAGGATATTTCCTCCCGTTAGTGCATATTTATAATGTAATGTACTGTATGTATCAAACAATGATATTGAGCAGTTGTACTATGAAGAAAGAATATTCAAATAACAGGTGAAACAAAATTTAAAAACTTTGCTCTGATACCACTAAAACATGTCACACCCTACGCCTCTGTAAGGCATAACATGATCCCATAGTATACCTAATGAATTACCAACTCCGTCTACTGATAACCCATTAAATACACTACAAGGGATTTTAAACACTTTTCTTACCTCTTTTATAGTGGTGAGCACTATTTACAGGTATTAAAAACCTTTTTGAACTGAAGTGATAGAACTAACACATTTGACTTATTTGGAATTTCTGTAAAAATTTTGGCAGAGTGCCATCTGTATTTTGGATAAAACAGTTCTTCAGAAAACCTGTAAAAAGCACTTCAATATTTTTTTAAATCTCAACTCCAACATATTTCTCAACACAACATATTTCTCAACTCAAATCCACAGTGATTTTCAAAGACTGAGATAAAAGAAATATAATACAATTTTATTTTTTACAAGCCAAAATAACTCATAATTATTTTACAACTTCAATGTACAATTTGAATTTACAACTGCTCAAAACCAAAAACAATATATACATACAGTGGTCATACATTACAGTACAAAATGCAAAATATGGTATACTCGTTATACCCAAAAAATCTCTCATGGTGTACTAGCGGCCTAGTTCATCGCCTGTCTGTCTGCTCACTGCGACATAAAGAATAAAGCTATCGCTGAGACAATGTCTCAGTGGTGCACAACATTAACCAAATACATCTTTAAATCACAATTCAAAAATCATACAAATAGTGGATACTTAAAACCATAGTTAATTTCAAGACAGTAATTGTCAACAAGAATTTAAACTCCATTTCTCAATATCACAATAAATTTCAATAAGTCAGATCATGGTTGAATTCAAAAGACAGTATATGTTAATAAGAGTTTAAATTCATTTCACAATCTCACAATACATATCAATAAATCACACACAGCTTAATCATGTTCCAAAGTTCAATTCGTCCCAAAAGCCGATGGCTAATGAGGTATTCAATTCGTCCCAAAAGTCGATGACTAATGAGGAATAACATAGGTAGCTAGCAAAAATATGAGTACTCATCCAATTCGTCCTCAACAGGCACACACCTCAACACTTCAGCCAGAGAGGGAATTCAATTCGTCCCACTAGACAAGTTAGCGAGGAATACAATCAATATACATGATAGCTGTGGTTTCAAACCATTTCCAATGCTTTTCAATCAATAAGTATCCATCAATATCATTCAAACAATTTCTCACAATTTCAAACCATTTACAGTGCTTTTCAAACGATAAATATCCATTCAAACACATTTCCACAATTTAAAACAATAATGTACAAATAGTCATAATTCATTTCAATTGAAAAATTCAAAAGAAATAGTTGTTGTGCACAAACCTCTGATAACTGTCTCTTGGTCTGGACTCAGTATTTCCTTCCCTTTTCCTGAGTCTTTGGTAACTGAGAAACACAATTTGAAGTGTTTCAGTACTAAATTAAATTGTCTCTAACGATAATGTTCGATAAGTAATTCACTGAAAGCTATTATTTGCTTAATCAACCTAATATATCGATCCTCGATGCGTTCTAGGTAAATTAGATTTTAACGTTACTAATATGTCACATTAGATAGTATTTTAGGGTTGGTACATGTTACCGATTTCATTTCCTTGTTTAGTGCATTTTATTGCAACTTGCTGGATTCCGGGATACTAGTTTGACCTAGCCGGAAGACCTAGTTCCCTCGGTTTTCGGGTTTTGGTCAAAACTACAAACTTGTAGATCTATGTCTTATGGAATGCAGGGCAAAATTTCAAGTCATTCTGAGTTATGTAGACCAAGTTATGGTCATTTTACTATTGCTGTTCAAATGGCATCAAATTTGGTCATTTTAGGTCAATTTTGGTCAACTTTGGTTCGGTCAGTTTTTGGACTGGAACTTGTGCAAGCTGTTTGACTTGCTTATGGTCCTTTCTGGGCTTTTGTGTCTTCATAAGACTTGTAGGTATGGGTCTTAACTATTCATGGTTAAAATTTCAGGTCAATTGGACCTGTTTTGAGTGAGTTATGGCCTAAACACTAACTGCTGCCCAAATGGTCAGTTTTTAGGCCTCACTTGCACTTAATCCGGATTTGGTCATTTTTCAAGCTACCTTGCAAGCAGAATTTTGGTATGTTTCCTTCATGAAAGTTGGCACATTTTGTGCCTAGTTTCACCTCCAATTGTTCTCATACTAATTGGAGTTACATTTTTAGAGTTATAGGCTGAAATGCATACTGTCCTTAATTACATTGCTTATACATCTATCCATTACACATTTACCTTGCTACAAGTCCACTTCTCTTACCAATTCTGTTTTGGTACATTACCAAAACCATATATCACTTCACTTTAAAGTCAATTTGGGCAGAATACAAATATCTTCAATACACCAAATGAAACTCTAATTCATAAAGTCCAAATACAACCATAAATACACATAAACACTCCTAATTGTTACATACAATTTCCACAACCAATTTACATACATATTTATCAATCCTCAATGTCACAATTTACCCAATATCTTCATGAATTTAAACACTCATCAAGAAGCCTCAAGGCTACCGAAATGCTTCACATTGCCAAAGTGTCCATAATTTCGTCAACTTCAATCCCAATTGCACAATCACCACATATACATGGAAATAACTTACTAGGACATTAATTACCCTACTCAACATAATTTCCCATCAAATATATGTAAGAATAAATCATCAAATATACAACTCCATGGCTGTCCAAACTGGATATAACAATAACTCCTCAAAACTTAAAAATTTCTTCACAAAGCAAACACCCATAACATGTTTTCAAACTTTAACAAAGAAATATTCAAAAACTCAAACTTACCTATTGTTGGGACTTGCTTAATCTTCACTAAAACTTCTTAATATTGGTATCTACTTCTTCCTTTTAAAGTGGGGATAATTTTTAATGAAGCTACCTTGGTGTTTAGAGGTAAAATGAAGGAGTGGATGAAGCTTTATGCAACATGGCAATGGAGGTTTCCCATTTCTTCATTTCGGCATGGATGGAGGAGTTGGAGAAAAATGAAATTGCAGATTGTGTAATAGGTGTACACCTGCCCATTTAGTGTTTAGTTTATTCCTTAGTGGTCCACTTACACAAATTAATCATATTATATGTTTAACTTTCATTTATTCCACATTAAACCCATAATTTTTGCTATTTACTTTAGATACCACCAAATTAATTTTTCATTATATTTTCCAAGTGTAATATTATTTATTTTTAATGGACATTTAGGTCAAAAGACAATTCGGGATGTCGATTGACCATATTGCCCCTGTTCGGGTTGCATTCCCGATTTTTCGATAACACCGGGTTTTGTCTGTTTTTCGATTTCTCACTTTTCCTTGTACTAATTATTTAATTTTTCTTTGATATTTCTAATGATATTTATACTTCAATTGATGTTTCTTTAAGTCCTAAAAATATTTTCCAGGGTTCCCCGCAGTCCAGGGCTAGTCAACGGTCCATGCCGTGACTTCCCGGTGCGGTTACCCATCGCTAGGGTTCTCGGCTCGCTTAACTTGATTACCTTTCTTTGCTATTATTTTTCCTTTGTTTTTTTTTTTTTGTATTTTCTTTTCTTGTATTTCATTATTTTATGTCTCCTCCCTCATATCAAAGTGTAGTTCTAGGCATCCTAGCTGTCCGGACAACACTGGTCACCGGAGCAGTAGAACGCACTACCGAACATAGGGGTGTTACAAGGAGCTCGTTTCATAACAGTGCAAAGATCTAGTCAAGAAATTATTATTAGCTTAGCTAACCTGTAACGCCCTCACTGTAGGGAGTCCGTATGTTCTACTGTTCCGATGACTAATGTCTATTCGGACAGCTAAACTGTCTGGAACTACACTTAAACTATAGTGAGGAGACATAGATTAATGGAATAAATGTTAAGAAAATATAAGAAAAATTAAGAGAAAATAAAGGAAATGAAATGCAACTAGGTTAAATGAGCCAAGGTTCCGGCGATGGGTGACCGTACAAGGAAGTAACTGCGAAGTCAGTTGCAGACTCTAGACCCGCAAGGAACCCTAGGAAATAATTTTTGGGACTTAATTAAAGATTTACTGAGGTATAAATGACATTAAAAATATCACAGAAAATTCAAGAAAATTTAGTTAATCAGTACAGATGAAAATAAAAATGAAATAGACAGTATAAAAATTAAAGGAACCATCGGGTCAGAGATTTAGTTGGTATTATCGAAAAAGTTTGACAATAACCCGAAGAAGAGCATTTTGATCATTTGGCACCTAGAGTTGACTTTTGACCTAAATGTCAATTAAAATGAGTGACATTAAAATTTTGAAAATCCCATGAAAACATGAAGCTTTATGTAAAGTAATTAAAGGAACATAAAGAGGATTATTAGAAATGTTAAAATTTTATTTATTATAATTAATAAATAAAATTTTAGTGGGGTATATATAAACATAAGATGACAAAACTCAACCACTCAAACATTTCTTCTTCTTCAACCCTCACCATGGCCGAACCTTACTCCCTTTCTTCCTCCATGGATTTTCTTCTTCCAAGCTTTGAATCCCTTCCATTCTCACCATAAAACTCTAAGTCCACTTCATTAAAATTTATCCTCACACATTGGGAAGTCTACAGGTAGCCAAGGAAAGAGGAAATAAGGAGGTTTTCACAAGGCTAAGAAGTAGCCATTAAAGGTTAGTGCATTTTTTCTCTTCCTTCCTTTATTAAATCTAGAATTGAGGTTGAAATGTAATGCCATCACTTTACGTAGTCCGCACATTCGACTGCTCCGGTGACCTAATGTCTATCCGGATAAGTCAGGATGTTTGGAATTACACTTCAGTGATAATAAATAGACATAAAATGATGAAATATAACGTAAGAAAATACAAGAAAAAAATTAAGGAAAAACAAAAGAGAGGAAATGAAACTAGGTTAAGTGAGCCAGCACCGTAGTGATGGGTGACTGCACCGGAAAGTTACGGCGAAGACCATTGACTAGCCCTGGACCACGGAAAACCCTGAGAAATATTTTTAAAACTTAAATAAACATCTATTGAGGTATAATTGACTTTAAAAATGCCAAAAAAAAATTAATTAATTAGCACAAAGAAAAACGAAAATTAAAGAAATCGGCAGGTCAAGGAATTAATCGGTAGTACCGAAAAATCTGAAATACAACCCGAAGAGGGGCATTTTGGTCAATTAATACTTAGAGTTGACTTTTGATCTAAATGTCCATGAAAAATTAGTAGTATTAAACTTTGAAAATCCCATGAAAAATGAAATTATAAATTAAAAATGCAATTAAAGGAAATATGGGGCTATAATTAGAATTATGAAAGTTTAATTATTTTAACTATTATTTAAATGGTTAGTGGGGTATAAAACCATAAGTGGACAGCATTTTCCACTAAATTATTTCATCTTCTTCACTCCTTCATCACCATTGCCGAATTTGATTTTCTCTCAAAGCCTCCATGGATGTCCCATGTGCAAGCTTCAATCCTCCCCCATTTTCAACCTAAAAGTCAAGACTCCCTTCATTAAAAGTGATCCTCACACCATGGGTAGCAGATAGGTAGCAAAAAGAAAGGGATTTGGTAAAGTTTTATCAAGCTCAAAATAAGGTTAGTGCTAGTTTTTCTTCCCTTGCTTAACTAAAGTTTGTATTGAGGTTATGGTGAGTAGTTTGATTGAAAAAATTGATGGAATTGTTGAGTTATGGGACTGTCCATTTTTGGCAGCCATGGGAGGTGAGTTTGCCTGAGTTTTTCCTAAATGTAATTGATAGGAATTAGGATTGATTTAGTTAAATTGATGTATTAGCAACTTACTTCCCCTGTATGAATATTGAGCACTTAAATTTAGAGGTTTGGAAAGTATTTTGAAAGCCTTAGTAAACTGCCATTTTTGGCAGCCTTAAATGGCATGGATTAGTGTTTGATCTCATAAAATTAATTGATGAATTCTTTTAGTGATGGTTTGAGGGCAGTGTATATGAAGTGATAGTGGAAGTGTATGTAACAAATTAAGTGATTACATGCATATATATTGTGTTGAATGTAACTTTGAGAATTAAAGTTGCAATGTGTGTATTGAGAATTGTTATATTCTTCCCAAAGTGAACAAAATGTGATGTGATGAATGGTCATAGTATGATAACAATTCAGAATTAGGTATGAGAAATGAACTTATAGCAAGGTGAATGTGCGCGCATTTAGTTGGTGTTTGAGCAATGTGTTTAAGGGCAGTATGTAATTGAGTTTATAACCCTAATTGTGTGATCCCAATTGGTATGAGGCCAATTGGAGGTAAAACTAGACATAAAATAGGCCAATTTTCATGCATAGTTCATACCAAAATTCTGCCTAAAAGTGACCTAAAAGAATGACCAAATCCGGATTAGCATAACATACGAACCCAAAATTTGACCATATGAACAGTAATCAATATTTTGGTCATAACTCACTCAAAACAGGTTCAAATGACCTAAAATATATACCATGGAAAGTTTAGACATAGAGCTACAACTCTCATGAAGACACCAAAGCCAAGAAATGACCAGAACCAAGTCAAAATACTTGCACAAGTTGGGTTACAAAAACTGGCTGAATTGACTTTGACCTAAAAATGACCTAAACTTTGCAATATAAGTGCAACTTGACCAGCAATAGTAAAATGACCATAACTTGGTCCATAGAACTCCAAATAACATGAAATTAGTCCCAAAATTTTAATAAGACATAAATCTACAATATTGGTAATTTGACCAAAACCCAAAAATCAAGGGAACTAGGTCAACTAACTTGATTAAGTTGACACACTAAATCTGGAATTAGCACAATTGACCATAAAATCCAGAAAATTCAAATAAGCATATCTCCCACCAAAAATGTTTAATTTAAATGAGTCATACCAATCTGGAAAGTTAAGAAAGAGACCTAAAATATTGTTTTAGACAACTTTCTTAAATTATAAATGTATAAGGTCAGAATTTAAGGTTAAGCCATTGACCTAATTGAGGACCATGCCAATATAGGACCTTTGAGTCCAAGTTAACAATTTGTCTATAAAGAATTCTATAAGACTTGAATAATTGTAAGCAAAATTTCTGGTTGTCCCTAAGACATAAGGCAACAATACTTATGAAGAATGCTAGACCTCAATTGTCACACCTTACCCCTCCGTAAGGCATAACATGATCCCGTAGTATACTTAATGAATTACCCAACTTTGTCTACTGATAACCCATTAAATATACTACAAGGGATTTTAAACATTTTCTTATTTCTTTTTACAATGGTGAGCACTTTTGACAGGTATTAAAACTTTTTAATCGAAGTTAAATCACACATTAGGTCTAAAATAGCCAAAAATTTTATAAAAATTTCAGCAGAGTGCCGTCTGTATTTGGAGCAAAACAGTTCTTCAAAAACCTGTAAAAAAAAGCACTTCCAATATTTTTGTTTAATCCCAAACTCCAATATGGCTCAACTCAAATCAATGTCTTCAACACAGTTTCAACTCAATTCAATATCATTTTCTGCAATTTCAAAGATAAAGTGCAAAATAAATGAGTATTTCAAAAGCCGAAATAAGAGAATTGTAATACAATATTTTGACAGGCCAAAATAATTTACAACTTTATTTTACAGCTGCTCAAGACCAAGTATAATATATACATACAGTTCACATACATTACAATAATATTTACAATGAAATGGCGTACTCAATATACCCGGTAAAATCCCAAAAGTGTAGCACAAGCAGCCTACTCTACTGCTCTGTCTGTCTGTCTACCTGCGATAGCAATGAAAAAGCCATCACTGAGTAAAATTTACTCAGTGGTGCACAATAACAATTTAAAATGCAATATATAAAACTTTTATTGACAATTTACAACTCAAATAATTCACAATTTCATGTCACAATTTTCAAAGCTCATATAACACAAATTTGATCAAACAATTTAATAACATAGTGTTGCCAATCAATAACACAACTTAGGTTATGACACAAATTTTTTGAACATGCCGTGTTGTACACCATGATAAGATAAACTCACCCCACTAATCGAAATCAATGAGGGAGGTGGCTAGCTAGCTAATGAGTACTCATCCAAACTCACCTCAGATTGGCAAGCCAGAGAGGGAGGAAAATAATCAAATATCAAACTCAACCCCACAAGTGGAGGAGGAACATAGTAATATTGTCATGCTAAGTGTGAATCAAAACAATTCCAAATCACCATATTAAAATATTTCATACAAACCACAAATCATATTTTATCTCAAAATTTCTATTTGCAAAGTAGGCAACACTATAATTTCCAAATAAAATTCCCAAAGCTAAAACAATAAAAAATTATTCATAACTCATTTCTCCAAATAAATTTTATGGTAAAAGCAGTGAATATAAAAAGTATTATTCACATACCTGATTTGAGTCGCCTCTAGGCCTTGACTCAATGTCCCTTATGCTTCTTAATATCCTTTTCAACTAAAACACACAATTTAAAGTATTTCAGTACTCATTTAAATTGTTTCTGATCATAAGGTTCCATAATTAAATTTTATTGATACTATTCCTTTCATTAGTCAACCTATAATGTTGACCTTTAATGCACACTAGGTGAATTAATTTTAATGTTATCAATATGTCACATTTTATAGTCCTCAAGTGTTGGTATATGTTACCAATTTCATTTTCAAGTGTATTGCATTTTATTACAATTTATCGGATTTTGGTATGCTGTTTTGACCTAGCCGGATGAACTAGTTTCCTCAGTTTCTAGGTTCTGGTTAGAATTACAAACTTATAGGTCTATGTCTTATTGAACTTTTTTCACAAATTTTAGGTCATTTTGAGTTTACTAGACCAAGTTATGGTCATTTTACCAATGCTTGACCGGTTGCACTAAAATGGCAAACTTAGGTCATTTTTAGGTCATTTCCGATTCTAGCAGTTTTTATACCCAAACTTGTGTAAGCATTTTGACTTGCTTATGGTCATTTCTGGGTTTTGTGATCTGTAAAAAAAATGTATCCCTATGTCTAAGCTTTCCAACCATATAAATTTTAGGTCATTTGGACCTGTTTTGAGTGAATTATGGCCAAAATACTAATTGCTGTTCAAATGGTCAATTTTCAGGTTTGCAAAGTCATCAATCCGGATTTGGTCAATTTTCATGTCACTTTTTGGACAAAATTTTGGTAGGATTTCAACATGAAAGTTGGCACATTTTGTGCCTAGTTTCACCTCCAATTGACCTCATACCAATTGGAGTCACACAATTCCATTTATAACCTAAAATACATACTGCCCTGAACACATTTTTAAAGCATCAACCAATCACACATTCAACTAACTATAACTTCACTTCCCAAACAATTATGCATTTGTATCATACCACAACCATTCATTACTTTACATTATAGTCACTTTAGGTAGAATATAATCAATTTACAATGCACCAATTACACTTCCAATACACAATATCCAATTCTAAACAACATGTACACATAACACTCCTAACCATTACATATAACTTCCATCATCAATTATACAAACTGCCCCTACATCATCACCACCAAAATTCATCAATAAGTTTCATGATATCATACATAATTTCAGGCGTTTAAAGGCTGCCCAAAAATGGCAGTTTACTTAGGTATCGAATTTCCCTTATAAACTCTTAATTTCAATTGCTCAATTCACACATACACATAAAATACATTGGCTAAAATATCTTATAACATTAATCAACATGATTTCCCATCAATTACATGTAAAAGCAAGCTAAACACGTTGAACTTCCATGGCTACCAAAAATGCTACACTTCAATAACTCATCAATTCTTCCAATTTCTTCCATAAATCAACTCCTCTCAACACTAACACAAACTTTAATGAAGCAAAAATGGAAAACAAGCACTTACCTATCTTTGAAGCTTGTTAAATATTCTTCAAATCTCTCCCTTTTTGCTCCCAAAATGCTGCCCAAGATGTGTACTCCAACTTTAGTGAGGACAACTTGCAAGAAATATGGCTAAAAATGGAGTACATGAAGGTTGAGTGAGGTTTGGCTATGGAGTTTTAATGGTGGTTCACTTCGGCCATGGATAACAAATTGAAGAAATAAGATGATTTTTAGTGGAGAAATCTGTCCACAAGGCTTATATAGGTCCCACAATTCATGGTTAGTGGAGCACTAACTTTGGATTAATGAGTTAATTAATCCTAAGTTCCATAATTTACAATTATGCCACCAAACTTCTACTATTTATATTATATACCCAATTTCTTATTTTCATGGAATTTTCAACATTTAATACTACTTATTTTTAATGGATAATTAGGTCAAAAGTCCACTCGGGGTGTCAATTGACCAAAATGCCCCTCTTCGGGTTGTATTCCCGATTTTTCAGTAACACCGATTTTTGTCATTTTCTTGATTTTTCGTTTTTCTTTGTATTAATTTATTAATTTTTCTTTCAAATTTCTAATGTCAATTATACCTCAATAAGCCTTTATTTATGTCTCGAAATTTAATTTCGAGGGTTCCCCGCAGTCTTGGGGTTGGCTATTGCCTACGCCGTAACTTCTCCATGCAGTCACCCATCGCTGCGGTGCTGGCTCGTTTAACTTAGTTTCATTTTCTACCTTTTATTTTTTCTTAATTTTTTCTTGCATTTTCCTCTATTGTATTTCATTATTTTATGTCTCCTTACCAATATTTAAGCGTAGTTCCAGGCATTCTAGCTGTCCAGACAGACACCGGTCACCGGAATAGTAGAATGCACTATCGAATATAAGGGTGTTACATCAATGTGATTATAAGCAATCCAAATAAATTAGTAAAATCAGAACCGAAAATGCCTAAAAAGGAAACTAAAATTTAGATTTGTCCTAGTTATGGTTAATTGACCATAAATTGAGCTATACAACTCCAAATGGAGTGATTCGAAAAGGAAATTAAAGAAGACACAAAGAGAAACAATTTAATGAAGAGAAATCTGTTAAATTTACACTATAGCTTGGTCCAATAAATAGTAAACATTGACTATAAAATCTGAATAATTACAAATAAATGCAATAAGTTTTGAAATGAAATTGGCAATATATATCAACATGTGAGGAATGAAAAATGGAACATATTAGGGACATTAAAACTAATTCACCGAGTATGCATTAAAAGGTCAACATTATAGGTTGACTAATGAAAGGAATAGTATTAATAAAATTTAATTATTGAACCTTATTATTAGAAACAATTTAAATGAGTACTGAAACACTTTAAATTGTGTGTTTCAGTTAGAAAAGACACTGGGAAGGGAAAAGACCCACTGAGTCAAGGTCAAGAGGCAACTCATCAGAGGTTTGTGTACAATTAGTTTTTAATTGATTTTGTTCTGAATATTTCATATAATTAAATGACGTTATTTTCTTTATGTATTATGTTTATCAAGTATTGGATTTAATTCAATGATTATTGAAATTATTATAGTATGTATGAATTTAGCTTTTTGAAATGGTATTTTAACAAGTATTAAGCATTGTTGTGAATTGAATAAATTATGTTTTGGAAAATTATGATAGAATATGTTTTGAATTGTGATGGGCAATTTGTATGGAAAAATACAAATTTATGTTTTGAATTGTGATGAGTATAAAAATTATTGGATATTAGAATTGACTTTGAATCGAATTATGTTGTGATTTATGCTCACAAAAAGGACAAAGAGATTGATGATATTGTTTTATATCTCACTATAGATGCTTGACTAGGTTATTACCCGTCTCTCTCATTTGTTGAGGAGACAATGGAGTTAGCTTTATTTTGATTACCATGGTACGTGCACAGGCTTAGATTCTCCTCTTATTAGAGGTTAGATCTAAGTTTTTATTTGTTATGGCCCTTTCGAAAGTTTCATTATTGTGGTGTGTACTGTGCACAATGATTTGACCTCCCCAACCATAAGGAGTTAGAATCCGATTTGACCACCCCAACCATAGGGAGTTAAAATCACCTTGAAGATGGCCCTTGCGGATTAGTTTTGCATAGTTAGTGAGATAAAGAATGGTTTTTGAATAGTAAAGAATTTCGATTTCAAATGGAATTTATGCATAATTGATTTTGTTGGAATTAATCTTTATTTTCATGATTGCTGGAATTACTTTAAATGTCCAGTTGTGATTTTATAAATTGAATTTCTTGCTCAAAGTCATTTTAACTAATGATTTATATTATTGGCAACGAAGATTTTAACTTTTGGAATTTTGTTAAATTTCGAGACTTTCAAATTAATTGTTATAATTTTGTCAATGTATATTGTACTATGTTTTAAATTATAGTTGTGCATCACTAAGTTCACCACTCAGTGATAGCTTTGTATACTGTCGCAAGTGAAAATAGCATAGAGTATTGAGTAAGCTTCTTTCAAGATACATTCAGATCAGCTCCAGGTATATCATAGGTATGCCCATGTACATAGGTTTTGATGTATGCATGTAATAATATTTATGTAAATTATTTGAGCAGCTGTATAAAAACTCTTATAAAATATTTTGGTATGTAATTAAGTGCAAATTATTATAATATAAATTTGAGATTTTATTTACCTGTATAGTTTTATAATATTAATTTTTGAGTCTTGTAATCAATGAAATGTTTCTTTTATGATGAGATTGGTTTGAAAATGAATTGATTTGATTATTGAGATTTGAATTATGAGATGAAATGAAGTTTATTGGGGTTGTTTTTGAGAAATCATATTGGGAGTGTTTTCCTTTTTAGGTTTAAAAAACTGTTTTCTCAAAATACAGCCAGCACTCTGTCAAAATTTTGAAAAATTTGTATAACACCAGATTTTAATCGATGATTTAAATTTCACGAGAATTGTTTTAAAATCCCTTGTAGCATATTTAATGGGTTACCGGTAGGCGAAGTACGGTAATTCATTAGGTGTACTACGAGATCATGTTACATCTTACGGAGGGATAGGATGTGACATGTTTTGTGGTATCAGAGCAATTGTTTTACTGAAATTGAATTAATTTTGTCAGTAAATACAACTGCTCAAATGTTTGATACATATAGTACATTTACATCATAAATATGAATTAATGGAGAGAAATCTCCTTGTATTGGTTGTACAGGGAATAGAAAATCCTGTGAAAAGATATGGAAGAGAAGATGAGACAATAGAACAGTCTGTGAGGGCGGAAGTACAAGGGGAGGCCCCAGCTCGTCAGAGTGTCGAAGGCCTGACTATACCAATTTTATCAGTACAAATTACTGCACAAATAGCCCAGCAAATAGCCACTTTTTTTCAACAAATGGCTGATAATCTGTCGGCCTAAGCCCAAGTACCAACCTAACCCCCATAAGGACAGCATAAAATAGAGAAAAGGGAGAGACCTATGAGTTAGAGCTCAAATAGAAAATTGGGAAAAAGGAAGAACACTGGAGAGCCTAGTGGTTATGGATCTGATAGAGGCGGATCTTCAAGGCAGAGGCCATCAAGGTCCAATCGTCGAACAACTAGAAGTTCATATCCTCCTCGCATCTGCAACTCTTGTGGCAAACTACATGGGGGTATTTATCATAAAGCCACTGGAGCTTGCAACAATTGTGGTGAACATGGACATTTTGCTAGAGATTGTACTAGAGCACCTTGATCTGCTCTCCGAAGTTCACAGATAGTCAGTAGAGGTCGAGATAGAAATAGAATTGGTACTCCTCACAATCATAACACAGTGAATCAACCCGAATATAGTAGTGCACTAGTCAGAGCGTCCACTATGCACCAAGGAGAAAGAACAGAAACTTCGGATGTAGCTGCTGGTAAGTTTTTAATTTTGGAGGAAACAATTAGTTATTATTTGATCCCAGCACTACTTATTTATATGTTAGTGTTAGAATTATATATTTTATTACTATTCCTTTACAGGGGAATAAATTTTGATGCATTAGTGACTAGTCCTTTAGGATAAAAACTACGATAACAAGTATGATTGACATTAATTTTGAAAGAATTTTCAGTTAAAAGTATTTTCTAACACACCATAAATTATATAGCTAATTGGCAAGCCTACTTAATGTAAGGCAAGAGGACCTAAAAGTAAGTTGCAATAATAGACTTGCTCTAGATGAGGGTAAAGATGTTACAGTTAGTAATTATTAATGGATATTGTAATCAGAATAAGTTTAGGATATAAGTGAACTCAAGAAGGATAAGATATAAGAAAATTTGATCTATTAGAATGTATCGTAGTAACTATGCAATGTTCTTGATGTTTGTACTGTAAGCTGCAGATTACAGTGCTAACTTGAGATTATTGTGTAGAGCTACGTACTACTCGATAGTACACCAAAATGAGAATAATTGCCAACGATATCTGTTTTGGTATAGCTATGCCAGGACGGAATTTTATTGTTAGAAATGAGTTTGGAAATCCTACTTAGGGATTTAAAACTCAAAAGTTAGAATATCGAAAGGTTATAGTTTAGTACAAAAGGAAGTAAGTTATAGAATATTGATAGATAAAGAGTTGTGCAAGTGAAAATTTGAATAACTGGTTCAAATGTAACAAAGAAATGTTACAAATATTAGTAAAAGGGTTTACTAGAATGGTTAGAGGGCCAAATCAGAGTAATACCGAAGTATAGTGGATTTCTTAAGGGTGATAAGTGGTACTAAATTTTGACTCAACAGTCGAGTCAAGGAATTGAGTCAAGGAGGAAGATAAGACTGAGGAATGAAATAATTAAAGTTAAGTTGTGGAATGAAAAGAGAAGTAAATAGGAAAGTAAGTATGAGAATTGGTCAAAACAGAACCTGAAGGGTGCTTTGTCTCTACTCCAAGATGATGCATATCAATGGTGGGACACAGTATCCAGTGAGGTGCAGTCAGAGAAGAGACGACTGAGATTGCACAGAAGGCTATTTCTGAGACGGTCGAATAGCCTCGAAGTCAGGGTGACACCACGGGTGTATGCTATAAAGGCTAGAGAGAAGCCGAACCTAGATATTGATGAAACAACACAAAGAAATGAAGAAGTAAGGAAGTAACAGATACATCAGGTAAATTTCGAGGATAAAATTTTTATTTAGAGGGGAAGAATTGTAACGCCCTCACTTTACGTAGTCCGTACATTCGACTGCTCCGGTGACCTAATGTCTATCTGGACAAGTCAAGATGTCTGGAATTACACTTCAGTGATAATAAATAGACATAAAATGATGAAATATAAGGTAAGAAAATACAAGAAAAAAATTAAGGAAAAATAAAAGAGAGGAAATGAAACTAGGTTAAGTGAGCCGGCACCATAGCGATGGGTGACCGCACTGGAAAGTTACGGCGAAGACTGTTGACTAGCCTTGGACCGCGGGAAACCTTGGGAAATATTTTTAAGACTTAAATAAACATCTATTGAGGTATAATTGACTTAGAAAATGTCAAAGAAAATTTAATTAATTAGTACAAAGAAAAACGAAAATTAAAGAAATCAGCGGGTCAAGAAATTAATTAGTAGTACCGAAAAATTTGAAATACAACCCGAAGAGGGGCATTTTGGTCAATTAATGTCTAGAGTTGACTTTTGACCTAAATGTTAATGAAAAATTAGTAGTATTAAACTTTGAAAATCCCATGAAAAATGAAATTATAAATGAAATGCAATTAAAGGAAATATGTGGCTATGATTAGAATTATGAAAGTTTAATTATTTTAACTATTATTTAAATGGTTAGTGGGGTATAAAACCATAAGTGGACAACATTTTCCACTAAATCATTTCATCTTCTTCACTCCTTCATCACCATTGCCGAATTTGATTTTCTCTCAAAGCCTCCATGGATGTCCCATGTGCAAGCTTCAATCCTCCCCCATTTTCAACCTAAAACTCAAGACTTTCTTCATTAAAAGTGATCCTCACACCATGGGTAGTAGATAGGCAACAAAAAGAAAGGGATTTGGTGAAGTTTTCTCAAGCTCAAAATAAGGTTAGTGCTAGTTTTTCTTCCTTTGCTTAATTAAAGTTTGTATTGAGGTTATGGTGAGTAGTTTGGTTGAAAAAATTGATGGAATTGTTGAGTTATGGGACAGTCCATTTTTGGTAGCCATGGGAGGTGAGTTTGCTTGAGTTTTTCCTACATGTAATTGATAGGAATTAGGATTGATTTGGTTAAATTGATGTATTAGCAACTTACTTCCCATGTATGAATATTGAGCACTTAAATTTAGAGATTTGGAAAGTATTTTGAAAGCCTTAGCAAACTGCCATTTTTGCCAGCCTTGAATAGCATGGATTAGTATTTGATCTCATGAAATTAATTGATGAATTCTGTTAGTGATGGTTTGAGGGCAATGTATATGAAGTGATAGTGGAAGTGTATGTAACAAATTAAGTGATTACATGTATATATATTGTGTTGAATGTAACTTTGAGAATTAAAGTTGTAATGTGTGTATTGAGAATTGTTATATTCTTCCCAAAGTGAACAAAATGTGATGTGATGAATGGTCATGGTATGATAACAATTCAGAATTAGGTATGAGAAATGAACTTATAGCAAGGTGAATGTGCATTTGGTTGGTGTTTGAGCAATGTGTTTAAGGGCAGTATGTAATTGAGCTTATAACCCTAATTGTGTGACCCCAATTGATATGAGGCCAATTGGAGGCAAAACTAGACATAAAATAGGCCAACTTTCATGTATAGGTCATGCCAAAATTTTGCCTAGAAGTGACCTAAAAGAGTGACCAAATCCGAATTAGCACAATATAAAAACCCAAAATTTGACCATATGAACAGTAATCAGTCTTTTGGCAATAACTCACTCAAAACAGGTCCAAATGACCTGAAATTTATACCATGGAAAGCTTAGACATAGAGCTACAACTCTTATGCAGACACCAAAGCAGAGAAATGACCAAAACCAAGTCAAAATGCTCGCACAAGTTGGGTTACAAAAACTAGCCGAATTAACTTTGACCTAAAAATGACCTAAACTTTGCAATATAAGTGCAACTTGACCAACAATAGTAAAATGACCATAACTTGGTCCATAGAACTCCAAATTACATGAAATCAGTCCCAAAATTTCAATAAGACATAAATCTACAATATTGGTAATTTGACCAAAACCCAAAAATCAAGGGAACTAGGTCAACTAACTTGATTAAGTTGGCACACTAAATCTGGAATTAGCACAATTGACCATAAAATTTAGAAAATTCAAATAAGCATATCTCTCACAAAAAATGTCTAATTTAAATGGGCCATACCAATATGGAAAGCTAGGAAAGAGACCTAAAATATTGTTTTAGACAACTTCCTTAAATTATAAATGTATAAGGTCAGAATTTAAGGTTAAGCCATTGACCTAATTGAGGACCATGCCAATATAGGACCTTTGAGTCCAAGTTAACAATTTATCTGTAAAGAATTCTATAAGACTTGAAAAATGGTAAGCAAAATTTTTGGTTGTCCCTAAGACATAGGGCAACAATACTTATGAAGAATGCTAGACCTCAATGTGATTACAAGCAATTCAAATAAATTAGTAAACTCAGAACCGAAAATGCCTAAAAAGGAAACTAAAATTTAGATTTGACCTAGTTATGGTTAATTGACCATAACTTGAGCTATACAACTCCAAATGGAGTGATTCAAAAAGAAAATTAAAGAAGACATAATGAGAAACAATTTAATGAAGAGAAATCTGTTAAATTTACACTTTATTTTAGTCTAATAGACAGTAAACATTGGCCATGAAATCTAAATAATTACAAATAAATGCAATAAGCTTTGAAATAAAATTGGCAATATATATCAACATGTGAGGAATGAAAATTGGAACATATTAGGAACATTAAAACTAATTCACCTAGAGTGCATTAAAGGTCAACATTATTGGTTGACTAATGAAAGGAATAGTATTAATAAAATTTAATTATTGAACCTTATTATTAGAAACAATTTAAATGAGTACTGAAACACTTTAAATTATGTGTTTCAGTTAGAAAAGACACTGGGAAGGGAAAAGACCCACTGAGTCAAGGCCAAGAGGCAACTTATTAGAGGTTTGTGCACAACTAGTTTTTAATTGATTTTGTTCTAAATATTTCATATGATTAAATGACGTTATTTTCCTTATGTATTATGTTCATCAAGTATTGGATTTAATTCAATGATTATTGAAATTATTATAGTATGTATGAATTTAGCTTTGTGAAATGGTATTTTAACAAGTATTAAGCATTGTTGTGGATTGAATAAATTATGTTTTGGAAAATTGTGATAGAATACATTTTGAATTGTGATGGGCAATTTGCATAGAAAAATACAAATTTATGTTTTGAATTGTGATGAGCATAAAAATTATTGGATATTGGAATTGACTTTGAATCGAATTGTGTTGTGATTTATGCTCACAAAAAGGACAAAGAGATTGATGATATTGTTTTGTATCTCACTATAGATGTTTGACTAGGTTATTACCCGTCTCTCTCATTTGTTGAGGAGACAATGGAGTTAGCTTTGTTTTGATTATCATGGTACGTGCATAGGCTTAAATTCTCCTCTTATTAGAGGTTAGATCTAAGTTTTTATTTGTTATGGCCCTTTCGGAAGTTTCATTATTGTGGTGTGTACTGTGCACAAAGATTCGACCTCCCCAACCATAGGGAGTTAGAATTCGATTCGACCACCCCGACCATAGGGAGTTAGAATCACCCTGAAGATGACCCTTGCGGATTAGTTTTGCATAGTTAGTGAGATAAAGAATGGATTTTGAATAGTAAAGAATTTCGATTTCAAATAAGATTTATGCATAATTGATTTTGTTGGAATTAATCTTTATTTCCATGATTGGTGGAATTACTTTAAATGTCCGGTTGTGATTTGATAAATTGAATTTCTTGCTCAAAGTCATTTTAACTAATGATTTATATTATTGGCAACGAAGATTTTGACTTTTGAAATTTTATTGAAT
Source organism: Hevea brasiliensis (assembly GCF_030052815.1). Lineage (NCBI taxonomy): Eukaryota > Viridiplantae > Streptophyta > Magnoliopsida > Malpighiales > Euphorbiaceae > Hevea > Hevea brasiliensis. Next base: position 82,900,078 of record NC_079499.1, read on the forward strand.
TTTGAGACTTTCAAATTAATTATTATATTTTTTTCAATGTATATTGTACTATGTTTTAAATTATAGTTGTGCACCACTGAGTTCACCACTCAGCGATAGCTTTGCATGCTGTCACAGGTGAAAAGAGCATAGAGCAGTTGAGTAAGCTTCTTTGAAGACACATTCAGATCAGCTCCAGGTATATCATAGGTATACCCATGTACATAGGTTTTGATATATACATGTAATAATATGTATGTAAATTATTTGAGCAGTTGTATAAAAACTCTTGTAAAATATTTTGGTATGTAATTAAGTGTAAATTATTGTGATATAAATTTGAGATTTCATTTACCTGTATAGTTTTGTAATATTAATTTTTGAGTCTTGTAATCAATGAAATGTTTCTTTTATGATGAGGTTGGTTTGAAAATGAATTGATTTGATTATTGAGATTTGAATTGTGAGATGAAATGAAGTTTATTGGGGTTGTATTTGAGAAATCATATTGGGAGTGTTTTCCTTTTTAAGTTTGAAGAACTGTTTTCTCAAAATACAGCCGGCACTCTGCCAAAATTTTAAAAAATTTGTATAACACCATATTTTAATCAATGATTTAAATTTCATGAGAATTGTTTTAAAATCCCTTGTAGCATATTTAATGGGTTACCGGTAGGTGAAGTACGGTAATTCATTAGGTGTACTATAGGATCATGTTACATCTTACGAAGGGATAGGGTGTGACATGAAATGAGTGAGTATAACTTGAAATTGAAAGCAAATGATAAGAAACTTTGGAACCCTCATTTCGGCAGCCTTGGGAAACATGGGATTAACTTCATGCATGTAAATGGTGATTTGTGATATTGATGAATAAGTAGATGTGAGTTATATGTTGAGTGATGAAGTTATATGTACTAGAAATTTGATTGCATGTGCATATTTGAGATTGACACTTTGAGTTAAGGTTTTGACTTAACTATTGGAGATTTTATATAATTGCTGGAATTTGACTTTGTTGAGATGAGTTGATGATGTTTAGAAGTGCCATGAATGCCAATTTGCAGTTTGGGAGTTGGAGGAAATGAAATTTGGAAGTGTACATTTCTTTGTAGGTTTGGAACTTTATAATCCAGTGTATGTTTTGAGCCATGACTGAATTTGTGTTGTCCAATTGGTATGAGGTCAATTAGAGATGAAACTAGACCCAAAATGCTCCATTTTACATGAAGAAACCATACCCAAATTTTGTCCATAACTTGACCTAATTTTTGTCCCAATCTGGCTAACCATACAATGAACCCAGAAAAATGACCAAATGAATAGTACACATTCATTTGGCCATAACTCCCTTTAAATAGATCCAAATGACCTGAATTTTATACCATTGGAAAGCTTAGACATAGGACTACAAATTTCATGAGGGACATAGAGCTTATAAATGTCTCTAACCAAGCTAAATTGCTGGCCCAAGTTAATTCACAAAACTGTCCAGAATCATATTGCCCAGAAATTACTAGACATAGGCTTACCTAATCAGTTTTGGCAAAAAGGCCAAAACTTGGTCTAAAAAAATCTAAAGGCAATATAATCAGTGACAAAATTTCCACAAGACATCAATATACAATATTAGTATCTTGACCAAAACTCAGAAATCAAGGGAACTAGGTCAATTGGCTAGGTCAAGTTAGTATGCAAATTCTGGAAATTGCCTAAGTGACCACTTGACCCCAGAATAGTCTTCAAGTCATATCTCCCACTAGAAAACTCCAATTGGGATTTGCCATATTGTTTTGGAAACTAAGAAATAGGGCTCCAACTTTGTTTTAGATGCTTTCCTCAAATTATGAATGTAAGAATCCTAAAAGTTGAGTCAAAGCCACTGACTTGAACTGGAATTCTGTTGGTATAGGGTACTTGAATTCAGGCCAGTTATTTGGCTATAATTAATTTTACAAAACTTGAAAATTTGTAATACAAAATTTTGAGTGACCATGTGACATAGGGCAACAATTTCTATGAAGAACACTAAGCCTAAAAGTGGCTGAAACCTTTTCCATTAATTAGATAAAGTCTAAGTCCAAAAACTATCTAGTTAAGGAACTAGAATTAGGAAATGAACCAGTTATGGTTACTTGACAATAACTTGAGTTCTAGAAGTCCAAATGACATGATTCAAAAAGGGAAAACAAAAACAAGACATAAAGGAACAACTTTCATGAAGGAAACATGGCCAAAAAGTGGCCACAAATTAATCAAATTGATAGTTAAATTTAAGACATTAAAACTGAACCTAAAGAAAGGTTCATAAGACAAATTATTGTATGATAGGGTTTTAACCCTAAAATGTTGCTAAACACTAAATTATATAAAATAAGTATGTGGGATCCACTTTCCCACTATAAATTGACATGAAATTTCTAATAAGAAATTAATAATGCTAAATTGCTCAAAGTAAACCTAGGCTTATGTATATAGCTTGGATTGATTGGTGTACCAATTAGGGACTACAAATAGCAGTACTGCCTACATGAATAATTATTGACTAATAAAATATGTCTGATATGATTATTCTACAGACTATATGTCTGCCCGTTGGTTATTGTGCCTAATTTCATTTCTGGCTTTAAAAGCCTACCCACTGGCCTTGTACCTAACATGACAGTTGTATACAGGGTAGACATATGGATGTCTAATCAGTATACTCCCGTGTATCCAACCTTTATAGTCTGTTATAGGTTACTTGGGCATTGATATGATTTTAAAAAGACTGAAAATGAAGTAAATGCACAGATAAGATCCTAATAAATCTAATTGTTTCCAAAGTGCAGAAAATTCATAAATGACTTAGATTTTATGAAATTAAGCATAAAATAATTATTTTACTTATTTAATTACTTTTCTTTAAAATTATGCACTACTAAGTAATTCGCTTAGCGCATTGGGTTTCCATCGCGTAAGTACTGGAGACCAGACACAATCGCAGCAGTAGTGTCCTGACCGAGATTGACCAGATTTGCCAGTACCTGCTAGTCACCTCAGCAGTTTATATTTTGTTGGTAGGGCTCATGTATTAGATTTTGTATTTTGGTTTATTGTACATAAACATCATGTCATTACATTTTGAGACTGTAAATGAAATTGTAAATTATTGTGTTTAAACTTTTATATGAATGATTATGAGTAAATTATATGAATATTTGATGACATAACATGACATGGAAAATATGAATGGAATATGATTATGTTAACAGGTAAATATTAGAACCCGCCAGATACTAATAAAACAGAGGAGACTCTATCCGAGTCTCCACAAAAATAAATTGTGATAAAAAAAAATTATCACATGTTTTCTATGAAGTTTAAAATTAACAATGGATAGGACAAGATAAGATAGGTGCTCCAGCACCGAATGTGGCACGCTTTACTCTGCTACACTGTAGACGAGTGAGAGGCATCACATAACCGTTGGAGAGCTGAATGGTAATTGGTTGAGTGTTTTCTTACTAACTGGTTAGTGTCTATCATGGCTGGATCTTCGAGATTCTAGCATTAGTTACTTGGGCTAGAATTATAAAAGTTGTTAGAGTTGTTAACTAAGTAGCTATAAGATTTGCAACTATTGTATTGATTCATTCACTCTTGATTTCCAATAAAGTTGATTAAGATTTTTGTCTATCTTTTTTGTATTTCTGTTCTTCATTTTCCTAGCATGATAGATGATGCCAGAAATGCTGTGAATACTATGGGAACACTAGATCTCTTTTCTTTTTGCTTTGTTTTTCTTGATTTTACAACCTTGGGTAAAAGAATCAATGAAGTTAAGTATTGAATCAAGGAAGGAATGGAATTAGATGAATTTTTGTGGGGTGGTTTTGCTAGATAGTTGTTTAGGATCAACAAGATTTTGAAGGGTCTGTGGTTATGAAGCTCATCTTCCTTCCTGTCCTCTGTTGTCCTCTCTCCCTTCATTCTCCATGCTTTCACCCCTATTTGTTTCTCTTCTCTTCTTTTATTTTTTCTTTTTCCAAATTTCTCTTATGGTCCCCCTTTCTTCTTTTTCTTTCTATACGCTCCTAAAGACTTCCTTTACTATCACTTATTTCTTTTTTTTTTTTTCTATATATTTTCATTTAAAGCACTTTGGATACTTTAAAATGACAAGAATATATTTAGTTAATAAACTCAATTATTTTGATTTTGGCTTCTAATTGGGAGTATAAAAGTTTTTTTTTCTTTTTTTTTTTTGTTTTTACTAAAAGAGTCTAAAAGACCAAATTATTTAGTTAGGCTTAATTTAATATTTTCAGAGCTTCAAGTTGGGCTTAGAAAATAACTGAGTTTAATTAAATATCCAAATCCATTAAATTTATTAGGTTTTAATTATAATGTAAAAGTGGGCTTTTAATGGATTTTTTTTTACTTAATTACGCTTTAAAGCCTTTTTATGAAATTTTTTTAAGATAAAAATGAAAAAAAAAAGAATAAAAAAATATATTTGAGAGATAATTATCCCTCATAACCGATTGGTTAGAGAGACAATTATCCCCCATTTATCTATTTATTATTTTTTTAGATAGAATTTTGAAATTATTTGAAAGATAATTATCCCTCATAACTGGTTACTTAGAGGCATAATTATCCCCCATTTTGTATTTATTTTAATTATTTTTTAGTTTAATTTAGATAGGCCTTAATATTATCTTCTTTTTAATATAAAACACCCCACCCAAATCATCTGAAAAGGGGGATAGAAAAAATTAAAACATAATCTACTAGAGCACTCTAGGGAGATTCTCAATCAATTAGAAACTCTCTTTTGTGCCATGAAAGCCACAACTGGCTATCCATCTTTTCACCAAAATTACCTTTAGCTACCTTTTAGTTTAGCTTCATTTTAGATGCCTAATTAACCAAAATCACATCTCCAACTCTTTGACATATTCTCATCATTTGAAGGTATTCTGGAGTGCTCTAAGGGACCTCCAATCAAGGAATTGAATGCCAATTATAAGGTAAATTTGATTAAGTAAATCCTGCTTTCTTCAGCTGTATTATCTTTTATCTTTGTCTCATTGCACATTAATCCATGCATATTTATGACTAGTTCATTTTCCTATTTTGTAATAAAATTTGGAGCTTTTCATGGAGTTTTAGGTATTTTTAGATGAGAACATAAAGTGGCAGCTCATACATTGTGATTTTCATTTTTTTTGTTCCTTATGTCTTATTGTATTTAATTTTTCTTATTTTGATTTCATACTAACTTTGTTTATTTTGTTGTACATGAGTTTGATGCTTGTCTTTGGAGTACATGAGTTTGATGCTTGTCTTTTGATTACATTGAAAGATTGAATGGGAGAAATAGGGATTAAAGTCCCAAAATTGAGATCTAAGATTTCAAATTTTTCATAAACTTTGAGAATTTCAATTTGGTTTAAAGACTAATTTCAATTCTCCTCCCCTTTCATTTTGTTTTGGGATTATTTTTATTCTTTCTTTTCTTTGGTTTAATTGTTATCTTTGAATATCACCATGGCATGTAAATTATTTAGTAATAAGATTATGTGAATTTATGTTAACTTAACAAGTTAAAATCTAATTTAAAAAGATAAAAATTCTAGGCATTTAACTTAGAAAAATATGCATCTTAGATCCCTTCTTCATTTTTAGCATAAAATTTAGCAAACTAATTTCTTTCAATTTAATTTGGTAAACTAAATGTAATTATGTATGATAAAAATATTAGGCTTTCTAACATAGAAGCTTTTAATGTTTGGCTTTTTTTTTTTTGTTTAATCTCGATTCATAATTTATTTAGTAATTTTAATATAGGAAAATTACCGCATGGTGAAATATGATAACAATTATTGCCTATACAAAATTATATATATATATATATAAATATATATACACTCTGGTATTCGTTTATAAATAGATCTGAAAACCTTTTTGGATGTATATAGAGAGAGATATTAGGCTATGATGGAAATTTCTTACCTAATGCAAGTTGTAAACACCTAAATAATTAAAAATATATATATATATTTTTAATTATTTAGGTGTTTACAATTAATTATTTAAAAATATATATATTTTTAATTATTTAGGTGTTTACAATTAATTATTTAGGTGTTTACAACTTGCGTTAGGTAACAAATTTCCATCATAGCCTAATATCTCTCTCTATATACATCCAAAAAGGTTTTCGGATCTATTTATAAACGAATACCAGAGTGTGTGTATATATATATATATATATATATATATATATATATATATATATATATATAACTTGAATTAGATTATGTACACCAAATTAATTATCAGTTGCGATTTTAATTAAAATATTATGGGTCTCATATAAACAAAATATATTTATTTTTAATTATTTAGGTGTTTACAACTTGCGTTAGGTAATAAATTTTCATCATAACCTAATATCTCTCTCTATATCCATCCAAAAAGGTTTTCGGCTCTATTTATAAATGAATACCAGAGTGTGTGTATATATATATGAATTAGATTATGTACACCAAATTAATTATCAGTTGCGATTTTAATTAAAATATTATGGGTCTCATATAAACAAAATATATTTATTTTTAATTATTTAGGTGTTTACAACTTGCGTTAGATAACAAATTTTCATCATAACCTAATATCTCTCTCTATATCCATCCAAAAAGGTTTTCGGCTCTATTTATAAATGAATACCAGAGTATATATATATATATATATATATATATATATATATATATATATATATATATATATATATATATATATATATATATATATAATTTGAATTAAATTATATATACCAAATTAATTATCGGTTGCGATTTTAATAATTTACCAAATTAATTATCAATTGCGATTTTAATAATTAATCAAATTAATTATCAATTGTGATTTTAATTAAAATTATTATGAATCTTATATAAAAAAATATATATTTTTAATTATTTAAGTATTTACAACATGCGTTAGGTAAAAAATTTTCGTCATAACTTAATATCTCTCCCTATGTCCATCTAAAAAGATTTTTGACTTTATTTACAAATGAATACTAAATTAATTATTAATTATCATTTTAATTTAAATTATTATGAGTCTTACATAAAAAATATATATATATATATTTTTAATTATTTAGGTGTTTACGACTGTTAGGAAAAAATTTTCCATCGTAGCCTAACATCTCTCTCTATATCCATCTAAAAAAGTTTTCGGCTCTATTTATAAACGAATACCAGAGGCCAGAACGGCTGTAGAGGCCTGGAGGAGCTATGGAAAACGGATCAAAGAAATGGGGTTTTCAGGCCGATAAGGACCTCAACGCAGCCTCTGCTATAACAGTTCGTGGAGTTCTCAACGAGTTAATCGAGAGTCTCAACAAACAAGACCAAAGACCAGTTATTCCTCTCGGTCACGGCGACCCTTCTGCCTTCCCTTGCTTCCGTACCACTTCTGTTGCCGAAGATGCCATTGTCGACGCCTTAAAGTCCGCCAAATTCAACTGCTATGCACCGACTGTTGGTATTCTTACTGCCAGGAGGTATTCCTATTATTTTTTTTACAAGTTTTTTGTTATTTCATATTTGAAGTTGAACTGATCTATCAGGTTAAATATATATATACAATTATCAATAGCCTATGTCTACAGCTTCGTTTTTCTTTACAAGTTAATTTGAATGGAATTATTAATATTCCCGTGTAACTCTCTCCTCCTTCGTTGATTCATCTTGAATGTTATTGATCATATTTGGTGGGTTTTTTTTTTCCTCTGCATATGTTGGATTGGATTCTGTGTTAATTCGTAATGTTTGTTGCTTGGGTTTGGGTTTTGTAGTCTGTACGGTGAGCGTTGCGAATTCATATTTTGATCCCTCAAATCTCATTATTGCTGTTGCTGACGACTTCTCTTTGCTTTTTACTTTTAGATGATACTTTGGTCCTTTTTTTGGCTTTATGCGTCTGCAGCATCAGAAAATAGGACAAAAATAATTAATTTCACCAGGTTTTGTGAGATATTTTAAGAAATTGTATCACGCACAGTTGTTAAAGGCTCAAGACGCGCTAAAGCGCCAAGGAGTGCAAGGCTCAAGCGCGAGCCTAGGCACACAAGGTGCAAGGCTCAAGCGCGCGCCTGAGCGAGGTTAGGCGCAAAAGTAAAAAATTTAAAAAGTTCATAAAAATCAAATAAATGTGATGCTTTTCTTTTTTTTTTTCTTTGGCATATATCTTGAATTGGCTTTGCTGGTTTGAGTTTAAGTGATTGTCCTTTTTGCTAATGAAAGTGCTTGCTAAAGATAGAAATAAAGAAAGCATGTCTTTCTAGAACCTTGTGCCTGGAACAAGGCGCACACCTAGGCGCATAAGGCGTTAGGGTTCGAGCCTGGTGAGCCTTGAGCCTGAGGCGTGCCTGAGGCGTGCCTTTAATAACTATGGTATCTCGTATTTAGTAAAATTCATATTTATATTTTAAATAATGATAAATAAAATCTTTTTCTATTATTTATGTAATATGCTTGATATTATACTAACACCATTAATTTGGTTGGTGAGCACTCGATGTTTTTAATTCTCTCTTTCGGATAATATATATGTGTGTGATATTATGTTAGGCAACTTACTGATTAATATACTTATTATTTTATGTACAACATATAATGGGAAAAGTTAAAGTAGCCCATTAACTTTTGTTGTATTTGAGGTGCATATCACTGTTGAATTATTGAGGACTATTTTAAGTTGCTAGCGACAAAAGGGACCTCAATAGTTAGTCATAATTGTCATACACTGCCTTTCATATGACTAATTATATATCTTGCTAGTTGTAAAAGAGTTATAGGTTATAGGCGGGCAATATAATGTATGGCCATTGGAAAGACTGCAAACTTCATTCTGCTCATTTTCTCATCTTTTAAATAATTTCTCTCATTTTTTAATTGCTTCTTGAATCACTAAAAAAGTTTTAAGATTGTCAATTTGCCAATTTCCAATTTCCAATTTCAAACATGGATTGCATGACCAAATTCCTTTTGTATGTTATGAGCTTTTCTATATCTTGCATTGCATGGAAAGAATGATTATAGTAATTGTTGAATGTGGGAAGCAATGACAAAAAAAACAAATGATCTTTCTGTAAAGAAAAACGGTTTTATCCTTGTTTTTATTTGTTAGTTTAAATTCAGGTATTTAAAGAAATATACCAATTACCATGTTTTCCTTTAGTGAAATTCTTGATTAAACTTGGCTCATTATAAGCTCAAGACATATTATGTATGGTGTGACCCATATCTAAAATAGGTGAAATTCACGTGTTTATTAATGAATTAGGTCTAGGTAAATTTTTTGCAAGAAAGCAAATGATAATAATTATGCTATTAAATGAACAATCTATCCTATTTTACACAAACATTTTTTTTTTCTCCTGAGTTTTATGTATTTCAAACTCTTAACAGGGCTATTGCAGATCACCTTAATCGTGACCTCCCATTCAAGTTATCACCAGATGATGTTTTTGTTACACTTGGATGCACGCAAGCTATTGAAGTCACATTAACTGTTCTTGGTCGACCTGGTGCTAACATTTTGCTTCCAAGACCAGGTTTCCCATACTATGAAGCAGTTGCTTCACGATCTAATCTTGAGGTTCGCCATTTTGATCTTTTGCCAGAAAAAGGCTGGGAGGTTGATCTTGAAGCTGTTGAGGCTCTGGCAGATGAGAATTCTGTTGCCATGGTTATAATAAACCCTGGCAATCCTTGTGGAAATGTCTACAGCTACGGACATTTAAAGAAAGTGGGTATTTCACTATTTCTTTAGGTTACATGCTGCTTAATATTTGCTAGTGTGATCTGTAATTATTAAGCTGTGCACGGTTAGAGAATTGGTAACTTCTAGAATAGAATCAAATCGTAATTGAAAAAAATAAAGAATGAAAGAAAATAATTTTTGTTTTTTTAATTCTTTTGAACACCCTATTTTTTTTTTTTAATTAATAACCCTCAATTTAAATTTTCTTTTTATGCAAATGGCTTATCATTATAAAAATTTGATAATTTACTATATTATACAATTAAAATTTCACTATATTTATTATAATACTTGTAAATTGTTAAGGTTTAAATTTTATTAATAATTATATTTTAAGATTGCTAAAATATATTATAATATATATATAATGATTGTAATTTTTTTAACAAACCCACTTGTTCAAAGGATAATATTTAAATTTAAAGAGGTTTTAGTTCAATCCTTGCCACCCTTTTATTAAATATTTTGTGAATTTAATTTAAAAACTTTTAAACACACACACAATTGAAGACTAGAAGGTATATCATATAACATGTTAATATACTTATAATTAAGGAAAATGAGATGATTTAATATTTTTAAGAGTATAAATTATTAAGAAACAATAGATGAATGAAAAATTGTAGAATGTAGGTTATAATTATAATTATATAAATTATAATTTTAGTTGTACATAGATTTATATATATATATATATATATATATAAATCTTGTGTCGATTCTTTAGTTCTATATAAATTTAAATATGGTTCTCGATTTAATTATTAATGAATAATTAAAATTATATCAAAATAATAAAATAAATTCAGTTTTTTTTTTTTTAAAAAAAATGGGAGAATTAATTAGAACTGTGCACATCTTGCTAATTATTGCTTTAGTAAATGGCATTGGTAGGATTATATATTATTATATATTCAGTTAGTTGATTTATTGAATGTTAGATTGCAGAGACAGCTAGAAAGATTGGAATAATGGTGATTGCTGATGAAGTATATGCGCATCTCACATTTGGGAGTACGCCATATGTGCGAATGGGAACTTTTGGGCCCATTGTGCCTGTGCTTTCACTGGGATCTATATCAAAGAGATGGATTGTTCCTGGATGGAGAATTGGTTGGCTTGTTACTTCTGATCCCAATGGAATCCTTAAAAATTCTGGGGTATGCTCTTTCTCTACCTCTTTGTAGAAGAATATTCTTGATATTTGGCAGTGCCAACAAAATGAATAGATAATGTTTCTCTGTTTTGGGAAGGCCTCTTGTTTTTATCAGTCTTGTGTTTGTTTTCAGGTTGTTGATTCAATAGTTAGCTGTCTCAACCTAACCCCTGACCCTGCAACCTTCATTCAGGTTTGTGATTCATGAGAAAATAGTCATGTTGAAACAATAGTATATGCACCTTTGCCTCTATAAAGGCTATTTTTGTGGCTCGAACCTATGACCTCCAGGTTACAAGTGAAGTAAACCACCTCTTTTGGGAACAGATAAAGTTTAGGAAAATTTATTATTACATGTTCTTCTCTTTTGATGTTCATGAGCGATGATTTGTTATAAATCTTTTTGAACTTGAGACAACATTGCCTGTTAGCTTAGTACTCATTTCAGGTTATCTTGAAACATATAATAAATCTTGGCTATGTATCAGGGTGCACTCTCTGAAATCCTCGAGAACACGAAGAAGGATTTCTTTTTGAAAACTACTAGCTTACTGAGGGAGGCCGTAGACACATGCTATGACATGATTCAGGGAAACCCTTACATCACTTGCCCAATGAAGCCAGAAGGTTCTATGTTTATTATGGTGAGAGCATCACATACGATATATATGTTTCTTTTTCCTTCAGAAAAATGAAGGAGATAATTATTAACTTCTAAAAAAAAAAAATGTCATAGGCAAAACTGAATTTGTCACTATTGGAAGGCATCAAGGATGATATGGACTTCTGTCTCAAGCTGGCTAAAGAGGAATCCGTCATAGTTCTACCTGGTAAGACATGTGAGCAGCATTGAGTTTCTTAACTCATAGTTGTATCATTCTTAGTACTAAATATACAAGCTATTCATGTCTATACAGGGATTGCTGTAGGATTGAAGAACTGGCTTCGCATAAGTTTTGCCATTGAACCTTCAGCCCTTGAAGTTGGCCTTGGAAGGATGAAGTCTTTCTGTGAAAGGCATGCCAAGAAGCAGTAAGGATTAATATCAGGACATTGAGCTGGAGGGATCAACAGTATCTCGTTGATCCTGAGACTCAATAGTCTGGTTTTCTTAGGATGTTAAAGTCCCTAGTTAGTCAAGGAATAAAGATATATCCCTTCTTAGTGATCAAAACATTAGAGGTGGTGCTTGGAGATCAACAACTTTGCGTTGGATCTCAAGGAATTAAACCTTAGAACTGAAGTGTCATTAGATGTGTAAAATCCTTGCATTAAATGTCGGTTTAGATGATCTACCTTTGAAACTCAAAAATTTCACTTGGGCATTTTCGATTCACTAGCTAGTTACTCAAGGAATAAAATACCTCTGCTCTTCTTTGTGATTGGAACACAAGAAGGGCTGTGGGTAGAGAACTATAGATCAACAACTATGCGTTGGATCTCAAGCTTTAATAGTTGCTTGTTCTTGTCAGAAGTTCTGAACTTTAGAGCTGAAGTGCTCATTGGATTTTTAAAGTTCTTGTGTTTTATCTCAGCCTAACCCCTTAATTGCTTGAAGTGTGGTTATGTTATAGTAGGTAAGGAAATTTGAAGTATATATATAATTGCATAATCACATAGTATAGAAAAGAGAAGAATAATACAAGATTCTATAATTATATTCACAGGGAAAAAGAGAGAAAAAGTTCTATTATAACAAAAAAAAAAAAGAGTAAAATACAATCATTTAGAACTCTCAAACTCTAACTCCATCTATTGTATTTCTTAAATATCTCACAAATCTATTGGGAAGGGTAAAAAATATAATATTTATTTGTTATCACTACATATCTCACTTTTTATTCTAATCGGATTGTAAATCTAAAATATTTACGAATCAAACTAAACTAAATTATTAAAGTCTCGTAGTAGTACATTTCAAATATTCATGAGTGGTATTATCATTTTTATCATTTCATTATAAACAACTTTAAAATCTTACATGTCTAAGATCATTCAAATTTGTGAAATTGATGCATTATTAAAAAAATAAATAAATAAAAAAACATTGATATTAAATTATATAACATTAATCATGAAAAAAAATCTTGTAAGTGTTTTGTACAAGGTTAAGGAGGAGTAATTATTATCCTTGTAATTTTCAACTTTTTATTAATGTTGTTTGGATATTTAAAGAGATTAGGTTAACTTTTCACCATATTTATATTTATGTCCTCTGGAGGTATTAAATGTCAACATTGGGGAACTAGGTTAGTAATTATCTTTTTAAAAATTAAAATTTATTAGGGTAACATTTAACTCTTTGTTTTCGTAAAAAAATTAAATTATTACTAATAATTTGATGTTTTTTAGAATGTTGCACGAGGACAATTCATGATGAAAAGTCTTGAGTTCATCACTTGTTATATTTGAGGGCTCATCCTCCATTTTTTTTTTTTCATTTAAATGTGTCAAACAATATTCAAACCTTCAAAGATAAGAATTATTAAGAGAATTCCATACCAAGTGCATAAAAAAATAATACAGTCAATAAAAGATATGAACATTAGCAACATATATGTTGAACTTGAGGGGAAGCATCGAGCTAAGCAAGATAAAGAAGAGTTGAAAAGTGGTAGTAGCGCAATTAAATGAATTGGTTCAGCTCAGTTATACTTGTAATTTATTTTTAGGTAGTTAGTTTTCAATTTTAGCTAGCTAATTTCATTGTTGCTATGCAGTTGGCACTTAGTTGTAGCTTTCTTGCTACTTTTCCTTCCTTCTTGCGTTGTATATAAACTAAGGTTAATAATAAAATGGAATAAGATTCTCCCTTTTCTCTTCCAATTCACTTACTAATAGGAAGGAGCTACTTGATTTGGGAAAAGGATATTATATTAGCGAAGGATGGACTTGAAAAACATGATCCAAAAACTCCAGGAAGGCCTTAGAAAAAAATGTCCAAAATGATTTGAGTATATTTAATTATGTAAGTGAAAACTGATCAAGAATTTAAACAAGGCGAAGTTGAAGTCTAACTTTTAATTTATCTTGTGAGATATATATTTCATTTGTTTGCCCCTGGAATAGTAATATTTAATCATGATCTAACCTTTTAATTGAGACTAAATGGTATTTTGTATTATTTTTTATTCTTTTTTAGTAGAGTTGTACATAGTTTTCAAGCTTCCAACCGAATTGAAAAACCGTATTGAATTGATTTTTTTTTTAAGGTTTGGTTTGAGTCTACTTTTTTTACTAAGAACTGTATTATACCAAAATCAAATTGAAAATCAATTTAAACATATGTTTTTCTATTTTTTTTAGATGTATTATATACTTTCATTACCAGTATATATATTGTATATGTGGATGATATACAATCTAATAATGTTATCTTTTATTTCTCTGCCTCTTCTTAATAATTTTAGGTATAAATAAATTAAATCACCTATAATTATATATATATATATATATATATATATATATATATATATATATATATATATATATATATATATATATATATATATATAGTTAAAAATTATATAATATGACTAATTCTAAATTATATATGAACTTTATATTTAAATATTATATAAATTAGAAATACCTAAAATATGACACCCCTTACCCGTCTACAATGTAGCCGAGCAAGGCATGTCACACTCGGTGCCGGAGCGCCTTAACTTATCTTATTTCATTTCTCAATAATTACATTTTATTTTATTATTTTAGGGTCAATTTATTAACTGGAGAAATTGACAGAGTTTTCTCTGAATTATTCATAATTTTGACGATTTCCACCTGTTAAAAATCTCAACAATAATTTCAAATATATGTAACTTTTCTCGATCTCAAATCTCATCTCTTTATCTCAAACTCAAATCTTTCTCCATTCCATGCATAAATAAATAAATGCTCACATTCATAAAGAAATACTCAATTTCATTAACTTACATAATTTACAATAATTACATGAGTATATAATTTACATGGCAAAAATTAATGTCTAACACAAAATACAAAATACAAAATATCTGATGAAGAGTAGTGGTCATACCAAAATACACTACACGGATGAGGTGACACCGGACACAAATGCAGATCTGGACTCTCACTGTGATCCCAGTCTAGGGTCTACTGGGCTCTCACTCCTGGTCTGCAGTACCTACGCGTGCCAAAAAGCGACGCGCTAAGCACAAAGCTTAATTGTAATGGGCTCGAACCACTAGAGGAATTATCCGCTTTGGCCATAAGCCTCACTGTTTTGTCCCATAGGTGGAATGGAGAACTTCCCAGGAGGTTACCCATCCTAGAATTTCTCTCAACTGAGCACGCTTAACCCTGGAGTTCTTTCAACTATCCAAGCCATTCCACCAAAAGGCGCATCTAGTGATTAGTTCCCCCATTTTATATATTATTACTTTTTGAGCCCAAGACCATCTCCGTGCTTTGCCGATGTGGGATGGAAGAACTCCAGGGTTAAGCGTGCTCACTTGAGAGAAATCCTAGGATGGGTGACCTCTTGGGAAGTTCTCCATTCCACTTATGGGACAAAATCGTGAGGCTTATAGCCAAAGCGGACAATTCCTCTAGTGGTTGAAGCCCGATCGTTACAATATTGGTATCAAAACCACTAGCGTGTCCTCTTGAGCGATGGTGGGGCAAACCTCAGCGAGGACGCTGAGTCCCGAAAGGGGGGGAGAAAGGTCCCTTAGGCAAATCCCACATCGACAAAGCACGGAGATGGTCTTGGGCTCAAAAAGTAATAATATATAAAATGGAGAACTAATTACTAGAGGTGCCTTTTGGTGAAATGGCCTGGAGAGTTGGAAGAACTCCAGGGTTAAGTGTGCTCGCTTGAGAGAAATCCTAGGATGGGTAAGCTCCTGGGAAGTTCTCCATTCCACCTATGGGACAAAACCATGAGGCTTATGGTCAAAGCGAACAATTCCTCTAGTGGTTGAAGCCCGATCGTTACATTAGTGGTGCCAATATAATATAAAAAAAAACTAAATAAGTAAATATACAGAAATTATGCTATTATTTCATGCAGACTGAATTTTTGATAATTATTTATAATATCTTTCATTTAAGGATTTTTATGTTCATTGTTTAGTTATAAATTTTTAAGATTTATTTTAACTGTCCAAGTAACCTATACAAATTGACTGGACTGGATAAACGGGTAAACTAGCACTGGGTATCAAGTACCTTGGGCCGTCACACCATCGGTCACATAGTGTCTGCCAGGTATGCAACAGAACGACTAACAAGCCATATTAACAATCGAACGTAAAGCTGAGTATGTCAAGTATAACAAAATGGCTAAAAGCCATAATATCACAAAATGGCCATGATGACCATAAATCACGAAATGGTATGAAGTTATAGAAAGTACTGCAATCGAAACCCTATTGGCATGGCAACCTATCCAAATCAATCATACTAGGCATACTAGGACATATTAACAAAGTTAGGTTTTGGTTCCTTGGATTTGATGTTATGGTGGTTACTATTCACATAACTATTCATTCAAAATTTTGACTTTTTCATTAATAATAAATATACAAATTCTAAATACATGGTCATACCATATTTTGAGTTATAAACTTATTGGCAATAGTTGCCAATTCCAATTCAAGACTTATTAGAAGTAATTCCATATTTTGAGTTATAAACTTATTGGCAATAGTTGCCAATTCCAATTCAAGACTTATTAGAAGTAATTCCAAAATTTCAGATTTCATTACCTATGTTTACTGTTTCATTGGACCATTCTACAGTGGGAATTTGGCTAAACTTTCTTCATCAAAGTTGTTCCATAATATCTCTACTTTAATTCCCTTTTTGAATCACTCCATTTGAAGTGTTGTAGCTCAAGTTATGACATTTTTACCATAATTGGCCAAAGTGATCTATGTCCAGAATTTCTGGGCAATTTTTGATTCTGGCAGTTTTGGTAAATTAATTTTGGTCAATAATTTGAGTTGGTTATGGTTAGAATTTGAGTTTATGTTATTCATGAAAGTTATTCTACTATATCTAAGCTTTCCATGGGTTCATGAATCAGGTCATTTGGACCTCTCTACACAAAGTTATGGCCATTTGAATAAACACTATTCATATGATCATTTTTTAGAGTCCAGATTTTGGTTAGCCAGATTCAAGCCAAATTTAGGTAACTTTAGGTTGGTTTTTTGGGCACGATCTCTTCATGAAAAATGTGTCATTATGTCCCTAGTTTCACCTCCAATTAGTCTTACACCAATTGAGACTACACAATTCAACTTATGGCTGCCCAAATCCACTAGACTCAAAGTCTAGAATTTCCAGCAAATGGGCAGCACCTCCAATTCATAATTTCATACCACAACCAGTTTCATTTTATAGTCAAACTATATCAAATGGTCACTAATTGACCATTAGAACATCAATTCCATAATAATTTGATAAAACCCTAATTTTGGCTCAAACCCTAATTGATCATAATCACAAATCTTACATTACACATAAAGTTTAAGACTCTAATCTACTTATGCTCATCAAAAGCCATCACTACACCACTTTAATTCAATTAAAAGTCATCAAAACCCTGGCATACTTATGGCTACCGAAATTCAAGGGAGTCTAATATGCATATTTTTGTTTCAATCCCATCAATTTCTCACTCAATTAATGGTCCTAACAAAGAATATATAGAGAGAGAGGTGAGAATTGACACTAACCTTTGTTGATGATTTTCTAAACTTGCCTAATCTTCACTTTCTCTCACTTTCTTGGTTTTCAAACACCTTAGCAAGGTCAAAGATTAAATTTTTATGTTTGGAGGTAGGGAAAATATAGAGGAATTTGAGGGAAAAATAAGGTTTAAAAGTGTATCAATGGAGGTTTGGCTTGGGAGAGAATTCGGCTAAGTGAGGGAGGAAGAAGAAGATGTGAATTTTTGATTTATTTTGACTTGTTTTTATCTCTTATAAGGTGCTTGTCTAATTGTGATTGGCTAGGAATTTTAATTACCTCATTTTGACATGTGCATGATGTCATAATTAGCTTTTTTTTTGTTTCATTTTTATTTTTTTTTCTTCTTCTTTCTTTTACTTATTTTTAAATAAATTTTTATCAATATTTATTTATATTTTATGTCATAAATCTCACCTACTTAAATGGACATGTTGGTCAAAAATCATCTTTGAAGGTGAAATGACCAAAATGCTCTTAGTTGTACTGACTGAGCTAAAATTATTTGTACCGATTTACATAATTTTTCTTATATTTTCTTGGCATTTTACTGTCATCTAAACCTCAATAATCATTCACTTAAGTCCCAAAAATTATTTCACAGTATTTCCCATGGGTTTAGGGTCGGCAACTGTCTTCCCTGTCGCTTCCCATTAGGTCACCCATCGCCGTAGCTTCGGCTCATTTAACCTCCTTGCATTTCATTTCAAAAATTTTTTCTTAATTTTTCTTGTCATTATTTAGATTATTTATGACTCATCACTTTAGTTTAAATATAGTTCTAGATATTCTGGCTGTCCAGATAAATATTAGTCACCGGAACAGTAGAATATACGGACTACCTAAAATGAGGGCGTTACAGCTATTCTCCTCTAACAAAAATTTCGTCCTCGAAATTTACCTGATGCAAACAGCTGAGGGAACTATTGTGTCATCGTCTCTTCACTTTCCCAGGTTGCCTCTTCGGTGTTGTGGTGCCTCCAAAGCACTTTCACCAGTGGAATCTGCTTATTTCTCAATTCCTTCACTTTCCGAGCTAGAATACTTATTAGTTCCTCTTCATATGTCAAATCTGGTTGTATTTCAATCTCTTCCATTGATATGACATTTGAAGGGTCTGATTGGTATCTTCTCAGCATAGACACATGAAATACATTATGGATTTTATCCAGCTCTGGTGGTAAGCTAGCCTATAGGCCACTGGACCCACATATTCAATGACTTCATATGGGCCAATGAACCTAGGGCTTAACTTACCCTTTCTCCCAAACCTCAATACCTTCTTCCATGGTGGTACTTTGAGAAACACTTTGTCACCAACTTCATATTCTATATATTTTTTTCTCAAGTCAGCATAAGACTTTTGCTTGTCTGAGGAAGCCTTCAAATTTGCTTTTATCAACTTCATCTTTTTTTCAGTTTGTTTCGCCAGGTCTGGTCCCACAATTTTGTCTTTACCCAATTCAGTCCAACACAGTGGTGTTCTGCACTGCCTCCCATACAGTGCCTCATATGGAGCCTTTTGAATACTAGCTTGGTAGCTATTGTTGTAAGCAAATTCTGCCAGTGGGAGGTATCTGTCCCAACTTCCCTCAAACTCAATGACATAACTCCTTAGCATATCCTCAAGCACCTATCACGTACTTCATATTATTATTATCATTTCAATTTAATATTTATAATAATTCAATAGGTTTCAAGGTGTACCTGAATCACCCATTCCGACCGTCCATTCGTTTGAGGATGAAAAGCCGTGCTAAAATGGAGTTGTATACCCAAGACTTCTTACAACTTCTTCCAAAATCTAGCTGTAAACCTTGGATCTCTATCAGATATGATGGAAAGTGAGATTCCATGTAGCCTAACTATCTCACTGATATACAACTCTGCTAACTTCTCCAGTGAATAGTCAATCCTAACTGGCATAAAATGTATTGATTTAATCAATCTATCTACTATCACCCATACTTTATCATGTTTCTTCTGGATGAGAGGTAGTTTTTTTCATGTGGCCTTAGCTACCTGGAAGCATAGGCTACCACTTTTCCTTCTTGCATCAGAACACACCCTAGCCCATTATGGGAAGTATCACTGTAGACCACAAAGTCTTTCCCAGCTATTGGCTGTGTTAACACTGGTGCCTCTATCAACATAGCCTTTAACTTCTCAAAACTAGCTTGACACTTGTTATTCTAGTCAAATTTTACATTCTTATATAGCAACTTGATCCATGGAGCAGCTATCAGAGAAAACCATTTTACAAACCTTCTGTAATACCCAGCTAGCCCTAAGAAACTTTTGACTTTAGTTGCATTTTTGGGAGGCTTCCATTCCATCACTACTTCTATCTTCTTGGGATTCACCCTAATCCCATCAGTTGATACTATATGTCTAAGAAAAGCAATCTCAGTCAACCAAAAATCACACTTGGACAGCTTAGCATACAACTTCTTCTCTCTCAGGGTCTGCAGAACAATCCTCAAATGCTCATTATGTTCTTCTTTGTTCTTGGAATACACTAGAATGTCATCAATAAAGACCACTACAAACTGATCTAAATATGGATGGAAGATACTGTTCATAAGGTCCATGAAAGCTGTTGGTGCATTTTTCAACACAAACGGCATCACCAGAAATTCATAGTGCCCATACCGGGTCCTAAATGCAGTCTTAGGCACATCTGCATCCTTTACCCTTAGCTGATGATACCCTGATCTGAGATCAATCTTAGAAAATACACCTACTCCCTTCAATTGATCAAATAGATAATCAATTCTGGGCAATGGGTACTTATTCTTCACAGCCACTTTATTCAACTGTCAATAGTTAATGCATAATCTCAAAGTCCCATCCTTCTTTTTCACAAACAATACTGGGGCTCCCCATGGTGACACACTGGGGCGTATAAACCCCTTATCCAGTAACTTCTGCAACTGGATTTTCAGCTCCTTCAACTCAGTGGGTGCTATCCTATAAGGAGCACTCAATATTAGTGCTATTCCCGGTATTACCTCAATAGCAAATTCTACTTCCCTTTCTGGTGGCAAACCAGGTAATTCTTTAGGGAAGACATTGGGGAAGTCACTTACAATAGGTATGTCACACAGGTCAAGCTTAGCCTGCCTAGTATCAACCATGTGTGCCAAATAGGCTTCACAGCCTTTTCTTATCAACTTTCTTGCAGCAGTGGCTGAAATGACATTAGACAGAAAGTCTGTCCTTTCCCTCATAACTATTATCTCATCATTCTCAGGAGTTTTCAAAATAATCCTCTTCAATTTACAATCAACTATTGCTTGATGATGAGATAGCCAATCCATTCTAAGGATGACATCAAACTCGCGGAAGGGTAATTCAATTAGGTCTACTGAGAACTCATACCCCTGAATCCTCAATGGGCAACCTTTGCACACTCTATTTACCACTACACTGTGGCCTAAAGGATTAGTGACTAGAATATCTTGGTTACTTTCCTCTACTTGAATCCCCCTTTCTATGGGTAACTTAATGCAAATGTATGAGTGAGTGGATCCTGGATCCACCAATGCATGCACAGGTATGTCGTAGAGAGAAAACATACCCCTGATGACATCCGGAGCATCCTGCTCCCCTTGAGCCATCATGGCATATGCCCTGGCTAGTGCCCTAGCCTCTGGCCTTTTAGCTACCTCTGATGTAGGGCTATGTGATGTACCCGCTGCCTCCAATTTACTCAGCCTTCTACCCCTTTGAGCTATAGGAGTAGGTCTGTCTGCTAGTGCTGGAGCAGCTGTAACAGTTGTGATACCCCTTATCCCTCTACAGTGTAGCCGAGTAAAGCGTGTCACATTCGGTGCCGGAGCACTCTATCTTATCTTGTCTTGTCCATTGTTAATTTTATACTTCATAGAAAACATGTGGTAATTTTTTTTTTATTTTATCACAAATTATTTCTGTGGATACCCGGGCAGAGCCTCCTCTATTTTATTGGCATCTAGCGGGTTCCAATATTTGCTTGTTAAAAATAATTTCATATTTACATATACATCATGTACTCATATAATTTGCTCATATCCATTTCAAGTAAATATACTTCATTCCATTCATATGAAATTCATCTACAATAATTTACAGTTTATTTACAATAGCAAAATTGAATTACATATCTCAAAAAGATTTATATCATTTACTTATATACAATAAACAAAATGCAAAACTAAATATACATGGGCCCTACCAAAACTACTCTGCTGAGGTGACTAGCAGACACTGTCAGATTTGATCAAATCTCTGTCAGGGCACTATTGCTGCGGTTACTGCTGTGGCTGTGCCTGGTCTCCAATACCTACGCGATGAAAAACTAACGCATTAAGTAAATTGCTTAGTGGTGCATAACTTTAAAGTAAAGTAATTAAATAAGTAAAATAATAATTCTAGGCAAATTTCATAAATTTTAAGTCTTTACAAAATTTTTTGACTTTGGAATCAATTTATTTATCAAGATCTTATCTATGCATCTATTTCATTTTCAGTCTCTTTAAAATCATATTAGTGCCCAAGTTACCTATAATAGACTACAAAGGCTGGATACATGAGAGTATACTGGTTAGACAATCATATGTCTACCCTGTATACAACTGCCATGTCAGGCACAAGGCCAGCGGGCAAGCTTTCAAAGCCAGAATGAAATTAGGCACAATGGGCAACAGGCAGGCATATAACCAATAGAATAACTATATTAGACATATTTTTTCAATAAATGATCGTTCATGTATGTAGTACTGCTATCTGTAGTCCCTAATTAATATACCAATCAATCCAAACTATATACATAAGCCTAGGTTTATTTTGGGCAATTAAGCATTATCAATTACTTATTAGAAATTTCATGTCACTTTGTAGTGGAAAAGTGGGTCCCACATACCTATTTCATGTAATTCAGTGTTTAGCAATATATTAGGGTTAAAACCCTACCATAAGATAAGTTGTCTTATGGACCTTTCTTTAGGTTCAGTTTTAATGTCTTAACTTTACCTATTTATTAATTTGATCACTTTGTGGCCACTGTTTGGCCATACTTCCTTCATGGAAGTTGTTCCTCTATGTCTTGTCGTATTTTCTCTTTTTGAATCATGTCATTTGGATTTTTGGAATTTAAGTTATGATCAAATAACCATAATTGGTTCATTTCCTAATTCTGGGTCCTTAGCTAAGCAGATTTTGGAATTACATTTTACCAATTTAATTGGACATGTTGCAGTCACTTTTAGGCTTAGTATTCTTCATAGAGTTTATCGCCTTATGTCTTAT
Source organism: Hevea brasiliensis (assembly GCF_030052815.1). Taxonomy (NCBI): domain Eukaryota; kingdom Viridiplantae; phylum Streptophyta; class Magnoliopsida; order Malpighiales; family Euphorbiaceae; genus Hevea; species Hevea brasiliensis. The sequence goes on from NC_079499.1 coordinate 82,923,050, forward strand.
GGTCACTCAAAATTTTAGATTACAAATTTTCAAGTTTTGTAGAATTACTTATAGCCAAATAACTGGCCTGGACTCAAGTACCCTATGCCAACAGGATCCTAGTTTAGGTCAGTAGCTTTGACTCAACTTTTGGGATTCTTACATTTATAATTTGAGGAAAGTGTCTAAAAAAAGTTGGATATCTATTTATCAGGTTTCCAGAACAATATGGCTCATCCCAATTGGAGTTTCCTAGTGAGAGATATGACTAAAAGACTGTTCTGGAGTCAAATGGTCACTTAGGCAATTTCCAGAATTTGCATACTAACTTGATCTAGCCAATTGACCTAGTTCCCTTGATTTATGGGTTTTGGTCAAAATACCAATATTGTAGATTGATGTCTTATGGACAGTTTTCCACTGATTTCATTGTATTTGGATTTCTGTAGACCAAGTTATGGCCTCTTTGCCAAAACTGGTCAAGTAAGCCTATATCTAACAAATTTTGGGCAATATGGTTCTTGGCAGTTTTGTGAACTAACTTGGGCTAACAATTGGGATTGGTTTAAGGCATTTTTGGGCCCTTTGGTCTTCATGAAAGTTGTAGTCCTATATCTAAGCTTTCCAATGGTATAAAATTCAGGTCATTTGGACCTGTCTAGTGGGAGGTATGGCCAAATGAATGTGTACTATTCATTTGGTCAATTTTTTGGGTTCATCATTTGGTCATCCAGATTGGGACAATAATTTTGTCAATTTCTAGGCAGAATTTGGGCATGGTCTCTTCATAAAAATGAAGCATTTTATGTCTAGTTTCATCTCCAATTAACCTCATACCAATTGGAGCAACACAATTTTGGTTATGGCTCAAAACACATACTGGATTCAACAATTCTGAACTTGCAAAGAAATTTATACTTCCAATTTTATTCCTCTAACTCCCAAACTACAAATTAATATTCATGGCACTTCTAACATCATTAATTCATCTCAACACAATCAAATTCCAGCAACAATACAAGTCTCTAACAATTAGGTCAAAACCCTAACTCCAATTTGTCATTCATAATATACATATGCAATCACATTTCTAACATATACAACTTTATCTACTTAACCATTAACAATACTAAACACCATTTTCATGCATGAAAACATTAAACTCTCATGTTTTCAAAGGCTTCCAAATTCTAGGGTTTACAATTACTCATCATTTTCTTCAAATTTCTCATCATACCAACTCAATTCAACCTCAATTCAAGATGTAACTATGGAAGGAAAAGAAAACATGCACTAACCTCAACTTGTGAGTCTTACAAAACTTCAATTCTACCTCTTCTAATTACTATCACTAGTTTCCTTAGGATGTGAGGACTAATTTTTGTGAAGGAACCTGTGAGGATCATGGTGAGAATGGAAGGAATTGAAGCTTGCATGAAGAGAAATCATGGAGGAAAAGAAAGAACAAGGTTTGGCCATGGGTGAGATAAAATGAAGAAGATGAAATTAGTGGATGGATTTCTCTTCTTATGCATATTTATACCCCACTAATAATTTAATTATTAATTATAATAATTAAAATTTTAATATTTCAAATAATTCCCTTTTATATTCCTTTAATTATTTTTACATATAGTTTCATATTTTCATGGAATTTTTAAAATTTAAATATCACTCATTTTAATGGACATTTACATCAAAAGTCGACTCTAGGTGCCAAATGGTCAAAATGTCCCTCTTCGGGTTATAGTCAACCTTTTTCAGTAATACCGACTAAATTCTCGATCCGACGGTTTCTTTAATTTTATATTGTCTATTTCATTTTTATTTTTACCTGTATCAATTAACTAAATTTTTTTGACATTTTCAATGTTATTTATATCTCAGTAAACCTTTAATTATGTCCCAAAAATTATTTCCTAGGGTTCCTTGCGGGTCTGGGGTCGTCAACTGTCTATGCAGTGACTTCCCGGTATGGTCACCCATCGTTGTGGTTCCGGCTCCTTTAACCTAGTTACAATTCATTTCTTTTATTTTCCCTTAATTTTTCTTGGTATTTATTTCATCTATTTATGTCTCCTCACCCTAGTTTAAGCGTAGTTCCAGACATTCTAACTGTTCGAACAGACGCTAGTCGTCGGAACAATAGAACGTACAGACTACCTACGGTGAGGGCGTTACAACAATCTTCCATGGGCAATCTCTTATCTGATGCTCAGTAGACCTACACTGAAAGCATCCCCCAGTCACTTGCTAACACTCGCCTCTGTGCCACTTATGACAATGTGGGCACGCTGAAGAGGCTGCTGGGGCTGGTCCCTTAAATAGGGCTAGTCCCCTAAATATCGTCCCTGGAAAACTACCCATTGATGGTGTGGACTAACCTCTTCTCGGTGTAAACTGAGATCTAGGCCCCTGGGACTGGCCCTGACCTTGTGTCTGACTCTAGCCCTGAGATTGAGGACCTCTGAACTTCTTACTAGGTGCGGAGGAAGAACTAGTTTGACCTTGACCCCTCTTCTACTGTCTATCTCTTATGTTCTTTTCATTTATTCTGACCCTTTTCACTTTCAGTGCAGTTTCAACTAACTGAGAAAAATCAGTGATCCTCAAAGTTATAATGAGCAATTTAATATTGTCATTCAACCCCTCTTCGAATCTTCTGCATCTCTCAGCTTTAGTAGAGACTATTTCTCTCCTATATCTGCTTAACCTCATAAATTCCCATTCATATTCTGCTACTGACAGCTGTCTCTACCTTAAACTGATGAATTCCCTTATTCTTTCTTCCAGATACACATTGTTGATGCACTTCTTTCTAAACTCCGTGAGGAAAAATTTCCATGTTATCTGGTTTGGTTGCGCCTCTCTAGATACTGTGTCCCACCACTAATAGGTATCATCCTGAAGTAGGGACACAACACCCTCTAGGTTTTCTACTGGGGTGTAATGGAGTTGCCTGAGGACTCTTTTATCCTTTCTAGCCAATTTTCAGCTGCCATGGGATCATCTTTTTTCTTACCCAGGAAATCCATGGCCCCCTATTTTCTTAACTTCTCCAAATGGGACTTCTATAGTCGTGGTGGAGGTTGTGGCTGTGGTTATGGTATAGCCCCAGTTATCTGCCTGAAGAATTCGGTCATTTGTTGGAATAAGGCTTGCTGAGTCTATGCAGGTACTTCTTGCATTGGTGGAGCAGGTTCTCTCCTACTTCCAACTTCAGCCACAGATGGAGCATGACTCTCCACCTCTTCCTCTACTGCTTTCAGCGAGGTCGGATCCATATCCTAACCAAAATAATAAAAAACAAACAGATCTGCATTAGTGCCACCTCAACTCTTATAAATGCAATGCATGGCATGTACTCTATCTAAACCCAAAAATGCCTAAACTGTGCTTTGATGCCACTAAATGTGACACCCCTTACCCGTCTACAGTGTAGCCGAGTGAGGTATGTCACATTCGGTGCCGGATTGCCTTAACTTATCTTATTTCATTTCTCAGTAATTATATTTTATTTTATTAATTTAGGGTCAATTTATTAACCGGAGAAATTGACAGAGTTTCCCTTGAATTATTCATAATTTTGATGATTTTCACCTATTAAAAATCTCAACAATAATTTCTAATGTATGTAACTTTTCTCAATATCAAATCTCATCTCTTTATCTCAAACTTAAATCTTTCTCCATTCCATGCATAAATAAATAAATGCTCACATTCATAAAGAAATACTCAATTTCATTAACTTACATAATTTATAATAATTACATGAGTTTATAATTGACATGGCAAAAATTAATGTCTAACACAAAATACAAAATACAAAATATCTGATGAAGAATAGTGGTCCTACCAAAATACACTGCACGGATGAGGTGACATCGGACACAAATGCAGATCTGGACTTTCACAGTGATCCCAGTCTAGAAACTACCGGGCTCTCGCTCTTGGTTTTCAGTACGTACGAATGGCAAAAAGTGACGCGCTAAGCACAAAGCTTAGTGGTGCTAATATAATATAAAAATAAACTAAATAATTAAATATGCAAAAATTATGCTATTATTTCATGCAGACTGAATTTTTGATAATTATTTATAATATCCTTAATTTAGGGATTTTTATGTTCATTGTTTAGTTATAAAATTTTAAGATTTATTTTAACTGCCCAAGTAACCTATATAAATTGACTGGACTGGATAAATGGGTAAACTAGCACTGGGTACCAAGTATGTAACATCCCCACTGTACGCAGTCTGTACGTTCTGTTGCTTCGGTGACCTAATGTCAGTCTGGGCAAGTCAGGATGTCTGGAACTATACTTCGATGATAGTGAATAGACATATAATGATGAAATAAATAAAAAAAGAATGCAAGAAAAATTAAAGAAAAATAAAAGAGAGAAAATGAAACTAAGTTAAACGAGCCGGCACCGCAGCGATGGGTGATCGCACCGGGAAGGCCGTTGCCGACCCCAGGACCGCGGGGAACTCTCAGAATTCAATTTCAGGATGTAAGTAAAGGCTTATTGAAATATAATTGATAATAGAATTATCAAAGAAAATTAATAAATAAGCATAAAGAAAAAAAATGAAAAATCAAGAATAGACAAAAATCGGTGTTATTGAAAAATCGGGAATACAACCCGAAGTGGGGCATTTTAGTCATTTGACACCTAGAGTTGCCTTTTGACCTCAATGTCCGTTAAAAATAAATGACATTACACTTTGAAAATGTCATGAAAAATTAAAATGAGATACATTATGTAAATAGTAAAAGATTAGTGGCAAATGAGCAAATTAAGGAATTTAAGATTAATGAATTATTAATTCAAGTTAGTGCTCCACTAACTCAAGCTTTGGGACACCTATTGAAGTCATTTTGGACAGATTTAGTCCATCTTCTTCCTCCCAAACAACTAGCCGAATTGTCCTCCATGAAAGCACCATTGCCGCCCCTCATGCAAAGCTCCATTGGTGCATGATCAAGCCATCATTTCAACCTGGATCCTTCATTAAAACTTGCCTACTCACCTTGGGGAAGATATTGGCAACAAGAAAAATAAGATTTGGTGAAGTTTAAAGGAAGCTCTCAAGAGATAAGTGTCCAAATCTTCTCCCTAGCTTTAGTTGTCACACCTTACCCCTCCGTAAGGCTTAACATGATCCCGTAGTATACCTAATGAATTATCAAACTCCGTCTACTGATAACCCATTAAATACACTACAAGGGATTTTAAATCTTTTCTTACTTCTTTTTATAGTGGTGAGCACTATTTACAGGTGTTAAAAATTTTTAACTGAAGTGAAACTAGATAACACATTTAAAGTATTAATAATTTCTGTAAAAATTTTGGCAGAGTGGCATCTGTATTTTGAATAAAATAGTTCTTCAAAAACCTATAAAAAGCACTTCTAATATTTTGTTCAATCCCCAAACTCTAATATCCAATCAACATAATAAGTTTTTCAACATTTGCCAACTCAAATCCACAATAATTTTCCAATGTTTTCAAAAGCTGAGATAAAAGAAATATATCACAATATTTACAAGCCAAAATAACTTACAAATTTAGTTTACAACTTTAATGTACAATTTTAATTTATAACTACTCAAAACCAAGAACAATATATACATACAGTGAACATACATTACAGCACAAAATACAAAATATGGTATACTCAATATACCCGGTGAAATCTCAAAATGTAGTACAAACAGCATAGTCTGCTGCCCTGTCAGTCTGTCTACCTGCGACAGCAATGAAAAGCTATCGCTGAGTAAAATTTACTCAGTGGTGCACAATAACAATTTGAAATGCGATATATAAAACTTTTATTGACAATTTACAAATCAAATAATTCACAATTCCATCTCACAATTTACAAAGTTCATATAATACAAATTTGATCAAATAATTGAATAACACAGTTTTGCCAATCAATTACACCATTTGATTAAACAACTGAATAACACAGTTTTGCCAATTAATAACACAATTTGATCAAATAACTGAATAACACGGTGTTGCTAATCAATAACACAATTTGATCAAATAACTGAATAACACAGTTTTGCCAATCAATAACACAATTTGATCAAATAACTGAATAACATGGTGTTGCCAATCAATAACACAATTTGATCAAATAATTGAATAACATAGTTTTGCCAATTAATAACACAATTTGATCAAATAACTGAATAACACAGTTTTGCCAATCAATAACACAACTTAGGTCAAACTTTTCCGAACATGCTGTGTGTACATCACGACAAGGCTCACTCACCCCACTAATCGAAATCAATGGGGGAGGAAGCTAGCTAGATAATGAGAACTCATCCACACTCACCTCAGACTGACAAGTCAAAGAGGGAGGAATATAATCACACTCACCCCATCAATGGAGGAGGAACATAGTAACATTGTCATGCCAAGTGTGAATCAAAACAATTCCAAATCACAATATTTCATACAAACCACAAATCATATTTTATCTCAAAATTTCCATTTGCAAAGTAGGCAACACAATAATTTCCAAATACAATTCCCAAAGTTAAAACAATAAAAAATTATTCATAACTCAATTCTCCAAATAAATTTTCTGGTAAAAGCAGTGAATATAAAAAGTATTGTACACAGACCTCTGATATATGCCTCTTGGCCCTGACTCAGTGTTCCTTACACTTCTCAATATCCTTTTCAACTGAAACACATAATTTAAAGTGTTTTAGTACTCAGTGAATTTGTTTCTAACAATAAAATTCAATATTTAAATTTTCTTGGTACTATTCCCTTCAATTCATTTCATTAGTCAACCTATAATATTGACCCTTGATGCACTCTAAGTGAATTAGGTTTAATGTTACCAATATGTCACATTTTATAGCCTTTTAGTGTTGGTACATGTTAACAAATTCATTTTCAAGTATATTGCATTTTATTGCAATTTGTCGGATTTCGGTATACTAATTTGACCTAGCCGGATGACTTAGTTCCCTCAGTTTTCAGGTTTCGGTCCAAACTACAAACTTGTAGGTCTATGTCTTATTGCACGTGGGGCAAAATTTCAGGTCATTCTGAGTTGTGTAGACTAAGTTATGGTCAATTTACCAATGCTGGACAGAATGCACCAAAATGGTAGGTTTAGGTCATTTTTAGGTCACTTTTGGTTCGGCCAGTTTTGGTACCTAAACTTGTGCAAGCTATTTGGCTTGGTTCTGGCCATTTCTGGGCTTTGGTGTCTTCATAAGAATTGTAGATATATGTCTAGACTATTCATGGTAAAACTTTCAAGTCAATTGGACCTATTTTGAGTAAGTTATGGTCAAAATACTAACTACTGCCCAAATGGTCAATTTTCAGGCTTTCAAGTCACTAATCCGGATTTGGTCATTTTTCAAGTCACCTTCTAGGCAGAATTTTGGTAAGCTTCCTTCATGAAAGTTGGCACATTTTGTGCCTAGTTTCACCTCCAATTGGTCTCATACCAATTGGAGTCACACACTTAAGGTTCTAAGCTAAAACACACACTGCCCTACTACACACTTCTCATCACTTACCAATTACATATTCAACACTTACCAAACTACTTCCTTCATGCCAATTCTAGTTTGTACCTTACCATTAACACATTTAACAACACATTTTCGTCATTTTGGACAGCTTGTAACCATTCTCAATATGCACACTATAACACAGAATTTTCCAAAGTCCATTTACACCATTTAACCACATGAACATACCCCATTTACATACCCAATTCCAAACCATTATACACATATCCATGCTACCATCAATAACAACATCTTAAACAACCATAAACAAGTAAAAACAAGCTACATATACTGAATTTCCATGGCTGCCAAAATGTACATCTCCATTAAAACATTAAACTTCAAAAATTCTTCCATAAATCAACTGCTTACAACCTTGGTTACACTTTTAATGAAACAATAATTGAAAACACTCACTTACCACTTTTGAAGGTTGATCAAAACCTCACTAAACTTCTTAAAATTGCTATCAAACTCTTCCTTGCAAGGTAAGGATTAACTTTAAAGAAGAGACTTAGTGGAAAGGAGGGCTCCAAGTGTGTTGCATGGAGCTTCACTCAATGACCATGGAGTTTTCTCTCCTAAAGGTTTCGGTTGGATTGATAAATGGAGAAGATGAAGGAATATTCTTGCCCAAATCTGCTTAATGGTCCACTTTGAAGATGTTAGTGGAGCACTAAAATCAATTATAAGGTTTGTTTATTCTAAAGTTTCCAATTTCCTATATTTTCCTCCTATTTTTTGCTATTTAGATTATGTACCACCATTTTAATTTTTCATGACATTTTCCTAGTGTAATCTCATGTATTTTTAATATACATTTAGGTCAAAAGGCAACTCGGGATGTCAAATGACCACAATGTCCCTATTCGGGTTGCATTCTCGATTTTTCGGTAACACTAAGTTTTGTCGTTTTCTCGATTTCTCATTTTTCGTTGTACTAATTAATTAATTTTTTCTTTGATATTTCTAAGGATATTTATACTTCAATAAGTATTTAATTATGTCTTGAAACTAATTTTCAAGGGTTCCCTGCAGTCCTAGGGTCGGCTATTGCCTGCGCCGTAACTTTCCCGTGCGGTCACCCATCGCTACGGTGCTGGCTCGTTTAACTTAGTTTCATTTCATTGCTATTATTTTTTCTTTATTTTTCTTGTATTTTCCTTTCTTGTATTTCATTATTTTATGTCTCCTCATTAACATTTAAATATAATTCCAAGCATCTTAGCTGTCCGAATAAACACTGTCACTGGAATAGTAGAACGCACTACCAAACATAGGGGTGTTACATTAGTAAACCTTGTGTTTAGGTTAAGGTGAGTAATTTGGTGTAGAGAAAGGAAGGAAATATTGAGATATGAACTTGTCCATTTTCGACAGCCATGAAGGTTTGTTGTATTTGAGTTTTTCTTACCTCTAATGGATGGGATTTAAGGTTGATTAATTCAAATAGAAGTTGTAGTAAGTTAATGTCTAAGGATGTGTATGTTAGTGCTTGAATTAAGAGTTTAAAAGTGGGACTTTGATGCTTTAGTAAACTACCATGTTGGGCAGCCTTAAATATCATGAATTTGTGTGTGAGTTTATGAAATTTATTAATGAAATATTATGGTGTTGAATTGTGGGCAGTTTGTATAATTGCCATGGAAGTGTATGTGTAAAATAAGTGTTGATGTACATTGAATTTGGGTGGATGTAAATGTTAAACTTTAATGGTGAATTGTGTGCATTGAGCACTTTAGTGTTCTGCCCAAAATACTTTCTGGAATTGTGTACCATATACATAGAAGTGCCATGATTGAATATTGAAGTATTGGGAGGAAAAGGATTGTCAAAATTGGAAGTGTAATGTTCAAATGCAGGTTGTGTGTGTTGGTAGCACCTAAATTAAGTCATAAGTACAAAACTATGAACCCAATTGGTATGAGGCCAATGGAGGGTGAAACTAGACACCAAATAGGTCAACTTTCATGTAGAAAAGTTGCCAAAATTCTGCCTAAAAACTGACCTTCAAAATGATCAAATCCGGAATGGCAACCTTGCAAACCCAGATTTTTGACCATATGAACAGTAGTCATTAGGATGACCATAACTCACTCAAAACAGGTCCAAATGACCTGAAATTTTTACCATGGATAGCTTAGAGATAGAGATACAATTCTTATGAAGACACAAAAGCCTAGATATGGCCAGAACCAAGTCAAATAGCTTGCACAAGTTCGGGTACGAAAACTGCCAGAACTAAAAGTGACCTAAAATTGACCAAATTTTGCGATAAAGGTGCAATCTGTCCAGTTTTAGTAAATTGACCATATCTTGTTCTATACAACTCAGAATGATCTAAAATTTTGGCAAGAGTTCAATAAGACATAGAGCTACAATTTTGCTTCTTTGACCAGAAGCTAAAAACCAAGAGAAATAGGACAACAAGCTAGACCAATCTAGCATACTAAAACTGAAAATTTGGTGATTACATAAAATAATACTTGAAGTAATTTGGCAATGAATGCTAACTTGTGAAAAGGGTAAATTGCACTATATTGGCAGCATATTGAATTACAATTTGTGACATGTTGATGCTAGAATCAACTTATCCACATTACCTAAAAAGGTCAACAAATACATTGACTTGTGAATTACATGATAACTAGCAAACTCAAAAAAATGAGGAATTAAACAATTAATTTGTAATGTGCCCTAGTTTGCCTAGTTGACTAGTTTGGATAGTTTGACATGCTAATAGGATTCTAACAGCTGTTCTGTAAATGGCTTCATGCCATACTGTGTTTTTACGGCTTATTATGCCGCACTGTGACTTTAATAGCCTATGGCTATACGTATTGTGTTATTATACTTGGCTTATCGCCGGATTGACTATGTGGCTTTTTAGCCACACTGTTTGCACACCGGGAGACACTTTGTGACCGATGGCGTGACGGCCCGAGGTACTAGGTACCTAGTGCTAGTATATCCGTTTATCCAGTCTGGTCAGTGTATAGGCTACACGGGTAGTTAATTTAAGCATTATTAAATTCGAATAGCTAAATTCAGTTTATTGACATACAACACCACCAAAATTAGCAAAAATGAAAGGTTAGCAAATAAAAGTAGAATCAACAACTGCAAAGGATATCGATGTCATAAATTCATAAACAATTCATTTATTTTATTTTAGTGTATATTACTTTATATTTGGCACCACTAAGCAGAATTGCTTAGCGCGCTGGTTTTGCTATGCGTAGGTATTGGAGACACAGCTGGGGAGCCCAGCAGACCTACGACCGGGTGAGACATTAGATCTGCACAGGAGTCCAGAGTCATCTTCACTACACTGCATACATGGTAGGACTTAGGATCTTGTGTAATGACTATCAGTTGTATTTTGACATTTTGTTATGTAATTTTGTATATTCTAAAACTTTAAGGTTTGTAATAATTTGTATATATTAAACTCCTATGGAGAGTATTTGGATGAATGTAAATTATGATGGATTGTATTTTGAAACCATGAAATAGTTGAGATTTTGAGAATATTATCATATTTAAACTATTTTTCTTTTATAGGTTTAGAATGACAGTTTGTCCGAAACACAGACGACACCTTGCCGGATTTTTATTACCATTTTTGAAACACTGATTTTATTAAAGTATGAAAATAGAACCAGCATGATATGAATTTTACATAAAAGACTTCTTAAAATCAAATTGAGTTCAGGAAATGAGATAATTACAGACTAGGTGCTCCGGCACGCCGTGTAGCACGCCATAGTCGACTACACTGTAGACGGGTGAGGGGTGTTACAAAGTACCTCGGGCCGTTACACCATCGGTCACATAGTGTCTGCCAGGTGTGCAACAGAATGGCTAACAAGCCATAATAACAATCGGGCATAAAGCCGAGTATGTCAAGTATAACAAAATGGCTAAAAACCATAATATCACAAAATAGCCATGAAGACCATAAATCACGAAATGGCATGAAACCATCGGCAGTACTGCAATCGAAACCCTATTGGTATGCCAACCTATCCAAACCAACTATACTAGGCATACTAGGGCATATTAACAAAGTTAGGTTTTGGTTCCTTGGATTTGATGTTATGGTGGTTACTATTCACATAACTATTCATTCAAATTTTTGACTTTTTCATTAATAATATATATACAATTTCTAAATACATAGTCATACCACATTTTGAGTTATAAACTTATTGGCAATAGTTGCCAATTGCAATTCAAGACTTATTAGAAGTAATTCTAAAATTTCAGATTTCATTACCTATGTTTACTGTTCTATTGGACCATTCTACAGTGGGAAGTTGACTAAACTTTCTTCATCAAAGTTGTTCCTTAATGTCTCTACTTTAATTTTCTTTTTGAATCACTCCATTTGGAGTTTTGTAGCTCAAGTTATGGTATTTTTACCATAACTAGCGAGATTGATCCATGTCTAGAATTTCTGGGCAATTTTTAGTTCTAGCAGTTTTGGTAAATTAACTTTGGTCAACAATTTGAGTTGGTTATGGCCAGAATTTGGGTTTCTATTATTCATAAAAGTTGTTCTATTATACCTAAGCTTTCCATGGGTTCATGAATCAGTTCATTAGGTCCTCTCTACACAAAGTTATGGCCATTTGAACAAATACTGTTCATATGGTCATTTTTCCAGATCCAAATTTTGGTTATCCGGATTCAAGCCAAATTTAGGTCACTTTAGGTTAGTTTTCTGGGCAGGGTCTCTTCATGAAAAATGTGGCATTATGTCTGTAGTTTCACCTCCAATTGGGTTTACACCAATTAAGACTACACAATTCAACTTATGGCTGCCCAAACCTACTGGACTCAAAGTCTAGAATTTCCAACAAATAGGCAGCACCTCCAATTCATAATTCCATGCCACAACCAATTTCATTTTATTGTCAAACCATATCAAATGGTCACTAATTGACCATTAGAACTTCAATTCCATAGGAATTTGACAAAACCCTAATTTTGGCTCAAACCCTAATTGGTCATAATCACAAATCTTATACTACACATAAAGTTTAAGATTCTAATCTACTTATGCTCATCAAAAGCCATCACTACAACACTTTAATTCAATCAAAAGTCATCAAAACCCTAGCATACTCATGGTTACCGAGATTCAAGCGTGTTTAATATGCATATTTTTGTTTCAATTCCATCAATTTCTCACTCAATTAATGGTCCTAACAAAGAATATATAGAGAGAGAGGTGAGAATTGGCACTAACCTTTATTGATGATTTTCTAAACTTGCCCAATATTCACTTTCTCTCACTTTCTTGGTTGCCAAACACCTTAGCAAGGTCAAAGATTAAATTTTTATGTTTGGAGGTAGGGAAAATATAGAGGAATTTGAGGGAAAAATAAGGTTTAAAAGTGTATCAATGGAGGTTTGCTTTGGGAGAGAATTCGGTTAAGTGAGGGAGGAAGAAGAAGATGTGAATTTTTGATTTATTTTGACTTCTTTTTATCTCTTAAAAGGTGCTTGTCTAATTGTGATTAGCTAGGAATTTTAATTACCTCATTTTGACGTGCATAATGTCATACTTAGCTTTTTTCTAATTTCATTTTTATTATGTTTTTCTTCTTCTTTCTTTTACTCATTTTTAAATTAATTTTCATCAATATTTATTTATATTTTACGTCATAAATCTCACCTACTTAAATGGACATGTTGGTTAAAAATCATCTCTAAAGGTGAATGACCAAAATGCCCTTAGTTGTGCTTATTGAGCTAAAATTGTCTGTACCGATTTATATAATTTTTCTTGTATTTTCTTGGCATTTTACTATCATCTAAACCTCAATAATCCTTTACTTAAGTCCCAAAAATTATTTCACAGGGTTTCCCACGGTCTAGGATCCGCAACTGTCTTCCTAGTCGCTTTTCGTTAGGTCACCCATCGCCATAGCTCCGGCTCATTTAACCTCCTTGCATTTCATTTAAAAAATTTTTCCTTAATTTTTCTTGCCATTATTTAGGTTATTTATGACTTCTCAATCTAGTTTAAATATTGTTCCATATATTATGGTTGTCCGGACAGACATTAGTCATCAGAACAGTAGAATGTATAGACTACCTAAAGTGAGGGCGTTACATAAAAGGTATAGTATGTGATATATTGTGTATCAATAATAAACTTTAAAATTTATATGCTAATTTAAGTATGACTTTTTATAGAAAAAAATTACATAAAATTATTTCAAGAATGAAAACTAAAATCAAAACTATACCAAATCAAATCGAGACCAAAGAACTAAGAATAAAATCACACCAGAACAAAAATATCGAAGAATCAAATAGAAACCAGCCCAAAATTTCGGTTTGCTTTTAATTCCTAGGCAAAACTGAAACCATAACCGAAATCGAACACTTCTATTTATAAGATTACATAAGTCTCGAGTTACATGAAATAATTCAATTTTTATACTAATAATAGTAATTAATGCCCATATTAATATATGGAAAATTTGAGTTTAAGATTATCATTTTAATGTTTTAAAAAAAGGTAATCAACTAATTTAATTGATTTTATTCATACTGGTTAAAAAATAAGGATTCTATTTAAAATAAGGATTTTATTTCATATGAGAACTTAAATTTAAAACTCTCGATTTCATGCTCTAAAAAATTGTAAAAATACAATCAAAATAGATTTAATTAGTAATACAATATTTCATTTTATACAAGAAATAATGTGATTTTCAAATATGATGGATCTCTTAAGAGAAATTGAATTTAAATCTCTCAATTTCATGCTCTAAAAAATTGTAAATATACAATCAAAGTAGATTTAGTTAGTATTACAACATTTCATTTTGTACAAGAAATATTATGATTTTCAAATATGATGGATCTCTTAAGAGTTTTCTCAAGTCTCCCTTATCAACTTTTCTTACTACCTTTTCTCCATTGTTAGAATGAAAACCTCCCATCACTTGGTGTTATAAGGGAGCATTTCGTTCTTGATTTTCCTTTTTTGCTCAATTTGGGTGGTGGGAGTTACACTCTTGCTGATTAAAATACTATTGCTATTGTTTTCTCCTTTGAGCATATGAATAAGGTGCTTTTTTCTTTTGTCATTTCACCTTCCATTTATTTTGGGAAAGTACTAATGATCAAATAGTTACGTTGTTATTATAGGTTGTAATTTCCATTCAAGCTTCCAATTTTCACTTTAGTTAAGGGTTGGGTCCAATTCAAAAGAATAGAGCTCATGGCAGTCATTCTTTTTGTCAGAATGATCCAATGCAAGTTACCCCAAATCATTATGATGTGCTCAATTTAGATGGGGCATCAATGAGATGCTAGCAAGTATTACCTTCTTAAATGAAAGGGAAAAGGAGTGATAGGCTGCACCTGTAGACTTTATATTAGTATATGCTATCTTTAATTTAGTAGTGTTGGAAAATGAAGGCTCAATGCCATGTTGAAAAACAAAGAGGGAAAGCACAAAATATTTTTCATCAAAGATAAAGCAACCATAACAAAATAGAGATTAAAGATAAAGAAAAAACATAAACTTCATTAATAAAACAAAGAAATTACAAGCACCTAATAAAGATTTTTTTCTTCTTCATTTTCTCTCAACTCTCCATCAACACACTCAACTCTACTTCACACTTTCTCTACCCATCACTCTCTTTTTTATAAACAAAGGGAAGCATTCCTTAAGTAAACAAATCCACACTGGCTTTTGGATCATTAAGCATTATTTTCATGCTAGTATGATTACATGCTTGGAGATGTTATTTAACCTATGAACTTATAACACCACAGTCGTGAAGAGTTTTATTCTCTGATTCACTATAATATATATAGAACATTGTATGCAAAATCAATTACATTTACTCAAGCTGGAATTAAATTTCTTTCTTCACTTCTATCTTGTTTTTAATAAATGAATAAGTTTTTTTGAAGTGTTCAAGTTGGTGAGATTTTGCTGCAATATTTTATTTTGATAATTTGTTTCAGTTAAAAAGTTAATTGCCCATCCATCCTCTTCAACTAGGGATATTTTTTGTATTCAATTCAATAGAATCCTATTGGAACAAGTTTAGGTAATATATAATTGGATTTAGGATAGGCATGAATTTAGGAAAAAACTAGTCATCTTGCCCGTGTGTTATGCAGATTGTTTATTGTTCTATTTTTATAATAAAATGTAATATTTTTTTATATTTTATGGTTTTAAAATCATACTATTTTGCTAAATATAGTAATTGCAATTTAAATTTTATTAAAATTTTAAATAGTTATATATATATATCTAAATCAAGTTAAATTTTCATTTTTTAAATGATTATTAATTATTTTTTCCTAAATATTATTTCATTAGAATATAACAATATAATACATTTGTGGTATAAATGCAATTAAAAAAAATATCATGTACGATTTAAAATAAAATATATGATAGTAAATTGATGAGAAGCAAGCTACATCCATGCCAAAGGAGTTCATTTAGGGTCCAATTACTAGAGCTAGAGCTAGATTACTTCAGAACTTAATTTGTGAAGTTTTGGAAAAAGGGAGCAAGGATCATAAGCTGGAATGGCATGAAGAGAATTATAAAGGCTTAAATTTGGTGGAAATTAATTTTGGAAGTAACTAGGTGTCAGTGGGACGTTAGGACACACAGGTTGACTCGTGTTTCATGGGCATGCACCTAGCTCTAGCACGTGTTGCACATGGGCATGCAAATCTATACACGAGGCACCTTTTTGTGGGACTTAAATACCCTTGCCGTTTTGTCTACTTCCCATTAGACTTAAATACCCTTGTAGCTGATGTTTTAAGTGTGACACCGCTCACCCATCTATAGTATAGCCGAGCAAGATATGCCACACAGTGTGCCAGAGCACCATATCTTATTTTATTACAATTTACTCTTTTCTTAATTAATTTATTTATTTATTGATTTATCACAAAGTGAAATTTATGTCATTTAATTTATTTATAGAAATTTTGAATTAATTTAAGGTTCCATAAATTTTACAGAAAATCAGGCAGAGTGTCGGCTAAAAATGGACAAAACAGTTCTTTGAAACCTATAGAAAATACTTCCAATAATTTTCTCAACCCACAACTCCAATTAATCATCATTTCTCAAAAAATTTCTCATCAAATTCTCAATAATTCCTCAATTTGTCACTCATTCATTTCATATCAAAATCATACTCAGATTTTGAATAAATACTCAAATTTTATCTATAAACACAAATTTACAGATAATCACATTAATACAAAGTTACATGACAGAAGTTTTAAATATACATAATAAAATAAAAGTTTAATTACAAAGTTTAACAAAAATTACAAAATACAAAATGGGGTGAAGTTTTAATGAAGAGAGGCTAGGGTTTTGTGGTGAAATAAGGTGGGAATCAAGCTTGTGAAATGAGTTTCAATGGAGGTTGAGAGAGAAGAAAGAGGCTGCTGATTCTTTTTGTAACACCCCTCACTCGTTTACAGTGTAGCCGAGTAAAGCGTGCCACACGGCATGCCGGAGCACCTAGTTTGCGATTATCTTATTTTCTGAATACTCAATTTAATTTAGGAAACCGTTGTGTGAAATTTATATCATGATTGTTTATTATTTTATATTTTGATAAAACTGAGTATTGCAAAATTTTTTAAAACAATCTGGCAAAGTGCCATCTATAAATTGGACAAACAGTCCTTCTGCACCTGTTAAAAACAGTCTCAATATAGTATTCTCAAAATCACAATTTCATTCACTGTCTCAATTTCTCAGTAAAATCAATAGACTTTCACAGTCATTAAACAGTTACATAATATAGTCCATAATAATTCAAATATATCCAAAAAATCTCCATGTTATTTAATATGTATAAAATATTACAAACTTTAGAGCTTTTATAATATTACAAAATAAAGGGCCGAATTTCAAAATACAACAGAAGTACAAAATACAAGATATCCTAAGTCCTACCATGTATGCAATGCAGTGCAGATGACTCTGGACTCCTGCGCAGATCTGATGTCTCACCTGGTAGTAGGTCTACTAGGCTCCCCAGCTGTGTCTCCAATACCTGCGCATTACAAAAGCAACACGCTAAGCAATTTTTCTTAGTGGTGCCAATTATAAAGAGAAATAAACTAAAATAAATTAAATTAATTGTTTATGATTTTCGATGCCTATAGTCTTTGGAGACTAATTCTTCAGAAATCTTTAATAAGATTGTTCACTTAAAGCTTTTTATGTTTTTATTGAGCATATTTTATTTATACTTAATTTAGTTGTACTGCATGTCAATACACTTAGTTTAACGGTCTGAATTTGATAACACTTAAATTAACTGCCCGTGTAGCCTATACACTGACCAGACTGGATAAACGGATATACTAGCAATAGGTATCTAGTACCTCGGGCCGTCATACCATCGGTCACAAAGTATCTCCCAGTGTGCAAACAGCGTGGCTAAAAAGCCATATACTTAATCAGGCATTAAGCCGAATATAATAACACAATCCGTATAGCCATAGGCTATTAAAATCATAGTATGGCATAATAAGCCAGAAAACACAATATGGCGTACAGCCATTTAGAGAACAGTTGTCAGAATCCTATTGGCATGCCAACCTATCCAAACTAGTCAACTAGGAAAACTAGGGCATATTACAAGATTAAATATTTATTTCTTTATCTTTAGGGTTTGCTGGTCATTATACAATTCACTGGTCAATGAAAATGTTGACCTTTTTATACATCATAGATAAGTTGATTCTAGTATCAACATGTCACAATTCGCATTTCAATATGTTGCCAGTATAGTGCAATTTACAATTCTCACAAGTTGGCATTTATTGCCAAATTATTTCTAGGCTTCATTGCATATTATTGTCAATTTTTCAGTTTTAGTGTATTAGATTGATCAAGCTAAATGTTCTGTTTCCATTGGTTTTTAGCTTCTGGTCAAGGAAGTAAATTTGTAGCTCTATGTCTTATTGAACTTTTGGCACAGATTTCAGGTCATTCTGAGTTGTGTAGACCAAGATATGGTCAATTTACTAAAGCTGGACAGATTGCATCTTTAGTCCAAAATTTGGTCAATTGTAGGTCAAATTCAGCTCTGACAGTTTTGGTACCCTAACTTTGGCAAGTAATTTGACTTGGTTCTGGTCATTTCTAGGCTTTAATGTCTTCATAAGAATTGTAGCTCTATGTCTAATCTTTCCATGGTATAAATTTTAGGTTATTTGGACTTGTTTTGAGCGAGTTATGGTTATTTTAGTGACTACTGTTCATATGGTCAAATTCTGGGTTGCAATGGTTCTGGATAGTTGATACCTCAAATTTTGCAAGCAATTTGACTTAGTAAATGACATTTTTGGGTTCTATAATCTTCACCAAAGTTGTAGCTCTATGTCTAAGCTTTCCAATGGTATAAATTTCAGGTCATTTGGACTTGTTTTGAGTGAGTTATGGCAAAAAAACTGGCTACTATTCATATGGTCAAATTCTGGGTTGCAATGGTTTTGGACAGTTTTGATACCTCCAATTATGCAGGCAATTTGACTTAGTAAATGACATTTCTGGGTTCTGTTATCTTCACCAAAGCTGTAGCTCTATGTCTAAGTTTTCCAACGGTATAAATTGTAGGTCATTTGGACTTGTTTTGAGTGAGTTATGGCCAAAATACTGGCTACTATTCATATGGTCAAATTTTGGATTTGCCAAGTTACCTATTCCGGATTAGGTCACTTTTTGAGTCACTTTCTGGACAAATTTTCGGTAAGGCTTCTACATGAAAGTTGGTCCAATTTTTGTCTAGTTTTACCTCCAATTGGCCTCATACCAATTGGGGGGGGGGGGGGGGGGGGGGGGGGGGTCACACAAGGTCAGTTATGGCCTAATTTATACACTGCCTTCATCAATCACACAACCTGCACACAAATTGCACTTCCAATGTTTAATCCTCCTTCTCCCAAACTGCAAAACCATATTTATAACACTTCTAATCTCATTCATCAAGTCTCAAGTTGGTCAATTTGGGCAGAATACACAAGTGTTCAATATACATATTACTACCCTAATTCTCAAAATAAAATTTAACACAATATATACATGTATTCACTTAATTTTTACTACATACAATTTCACCACTACTTCACATATACTGCCCTTAAACCATAAGTACCATACTTCATCAATTTAATTCATGAAATCAAGCATCAATCCATGCACTTCAAGGCTGCCAAAAATGGCAGTTTGCTAAGGTCTCCAAATTTCTTTCCA
Organism: Hevea brasiliensis; assembly: GCF_030052815.1. Classification (NCBI taxonomy): domain Eukaryota; kingdom Viridiplantae; phylum Streptophyta; class Magnoliopsida; order Malpighiales; family Euphorbiaceae; genus Hevea; species Hevea brasiliensis. The sequence goes on from NC_079499.1 coordinate 82,942,875, forward strand.
AAACCCCTAAATTCAATACTTACTTACATATACATGGGAATTAATTAGCTAGTACTTTAATTTAACTCCATCAACACTAATTGTAACATCCCTATTTGTGTAGCCTGGTATATTTCACTATTCGGTGATCGATGTCGGTCCGGACAATTAAGGAGATTAGAACCACACTTAAGACAGCTAGATAAGCCATAAACCCAAATAATTAGTAATTGTCAATTAGTTAAGTATAAATAAGAAAAACAGAACATAAGAAGTTAAACGAGCCGAGAGTCATAGCGATGGGTGACCTTATCTGGAACGACTGCGAAGTCAATTTAAACTCAAATTTTGAATAGTAAAATGTGACGCTGCAGTCATTAGGACTATTGCAAACACAGTGGAAAAGAGAAAATCACAAAAAAGAATTGTTAAGCCAGTCAAATAATTAGGTCAGGGAGCCAGAAGAAATATTGAATTATTTGCAAACTGGGTTGAACTGGCGAGGGGCAATTTGGTCAATTGACCCTGAGAGCTGACTCCTGACCTAACTGTCAAATAAAATCAGAGAAAAGAAAATTTCACAGTCGGGAATTAAATTAAAAAACTAATAGAAAAATTAAAAAAAAAGAAGAAGAAAATGAAAAAGTGAAGCGAGATGACATCATGCATGACATCATGCATAATGCCATAAATGTTATAATTAATAAATTTAATTAAATTGATTTATGGTCTTCCTAAGAGATAAAAATACAAGAAAAGAAAGAAAAAAAAAAATCAAAAAGTCTTCTTCCTTCACCTAAGTTGCCGCCCCACCTCTCCCTAAGCCACCATAGAAGAAACTCCATTGAAGCTTGAGTTCAAGCTTCAAAACTCCTACTAAACTTTACCTTGACCCCAAATTAATCCATTAGAACTTGATAACTTCACTTGAGAAGAGGATTGAGCAAGAAAGAAAGAAGGAAAGAGGGGTGGAATTGAAGATTGAAATTCAAAGTGTAACATTCTCATTTTAGCTAGTCCGTACAGTCTACTATTCCGGTGACCAGTGTTGGTCCGGACAGCTAGAACGTTCGGAAAAAAAAAATATTTAAACTAAAGTAAGGAACCAAAAAAAAATTAACTCAAATATTAATAAGAAAAAAATTTAGAAAAAATTATAAAATAATTTTTGGGACTCTAGAGAAGGGTCATTGAGGTTCATATGGTTATTTAATTGGACAAGTTGGCCAAAAATCATCGCTAAAGATGAAATGACCAAAATGCCCTCTGTTTGGCTTAACGGGCCAAAATTGTCTGTACCGATTGAAAAATTTTTCTAATTATTTTCTTGGCATTAGCATTAGAATGCCAAGAAAATAATTAGAAAATTTTTTCAATCGGTACAGACAATTTTGGCCCGTTAAGCCAAACAGAGGGCATTTTGGTCATTTCATCTTTAGCGATGATTTTTGGCCAACTTGTCCAATTAAATAAATAGTTTATATAACATAAAATATGAATAAATTTGGTTAAGAATTTAATTGAAATTAAATAGATAAGAAAAGGGTGAAAAAAATGAAAGAAATTAGAATTATGACATCATAATAATGTCATTAAAAGTCTCCCACCCAATCAAGTGTTGACACATGGCATAAATGTGTTTAAAAAGAAAAAATGGGCTGAAAATGAACAAAAAAAATAAGATCTTTCTCTCCCTTTCTTCTTCCTTGCGTGAAGCTTCTCCATAACCACTATTTTCAAGTTCTTTTCAAAGCTTGATTTTACAAACTTCTACCCAACAAAACCCTAACCTAGCAACATAAAAATTTGTTCTTACATCCTAGTGAAGCTTTTGGGAGCAAAAAGAAGAGGAAAAAAAGAATTTGATCAAGTGGGAAATTCACTCCCTTAGAGGTTAGTGACTTAAATTAGATTTTCTCTTTAAATTCATGTTGAAGGAGCATGATTGAGTGTAAAAGTGCAAAGAAATTTAATAAATATCATGTGTATGCCCATCCTATAATTTTGGCAGCCATGGATGTGGTAAGGTTTTGATGATTTTCATGGAGCTAAAATGGTAATAGGGCTGCCTTAACAATAGTCTCTCAAGTAATATGATGAAATGTTAGTTAAATGCAAGATTGGAGATGATAGGGTTAGGGTTTGAGTATAAAATGAAGACTTTGAACATGTAATGGTGAAAGTGAATTTTAATGGTCAATGAGTGACCATTTAGTGATGTGTAAACAAGAAATGAAGTGGTTTGTGTAGTGGGAATTGAGATTAGTGTGGCTGCCCTTGGTGACCTGCAGAATTGGACATGAGTCTAGCAGGTTTGGGCAGCAATAACTTGAATTATAAAGGTCCAATTGGTGCAAGGCCAATTGGAAATGAAACTAGACACATAATGGCACAACTTTGGTGAAGAAATCATGCTCATAAAATCAAACTAAGTTGACCAAAAGTTTGCCCTAATCCGGGTGACCTGCAATCTGCCTGGGCAAAATGACCAAATGAACAATATTTAGTCATTTGGCCATAACTCAATGTAGAAAGGTCCAATTGACCTGAAATTTTACCAGAAACAAGCTGAGATATACACCAACAACTTTCATGAAGAAACCTAACCCTAATTATGACCATAACCTAATCAAATTGCCAACCAAACTTAGGTTACCAAATCTGGCAGAACCAGTTTTGCCAAGAATTTTGGAATCTGTCCAATTCGGCCAGTTATGGTGTTTAGGCCATAACTTGAGCTACAAAACTCCAAATAGAGTGATTCAAAAAAAAAAAAAAAAATTCAACTAGACAAAATAAGGAACAACTTTCATTTTGATCATTTTTCCAAATTCCCACTGCAAAAGTGACTAATGGAATAGTAAACCCAAAGCTTGAAAACTGAAAATTCTGTCCAATTCACATTAAGCTTAGAGATGGTATTGGCAACCAATACCAACAAGTTTAAAATGCAAAATGTGGTATGTTGATGATATTTAAACTAATTTACCTATTGCCAATGCAAAAGTCAACATTTTGGTTGACCAATGAAATGAATAGTAATCATAAAAATTCAATTTCAAAGAATTACATAAATGAAAAGTGTTAAATGCCCTAGTAGGCCTAATGTGATTGGTTTGGATAGGTTGGCATGCCAATAGGGTTCTGTTAGCAGTACTGCATATGGCTTCATGCCATTCTGTATTTCATGGCTTTCCATGCCATTCTGTGACATAATAGCCTTTGGCTATGATATTGAGTTGTTATACTCGGGTTTAATCCCCGATAATTATTACAGCTTATTAGCTGTTCTATTGCACACCGAGAGACACAATGTGACCGATGGTGTGATGGTCCGAGGTACTTAGTACCCAATATCAGTTTACCCATTTATCCAGTCCAGTCAACTAGTATAGGTTACTTGGGAAATGTTAATAAATCTTACCAAACTTTAATCGAATAATATTGCAATAAATATTTGAAATTAAGTCTACCCAAAAAATTGTAAACATACATTCTGCATACATGTTTTTATTTTATTTTATTTTATTTTATATTGTCACCACTAAGCAGAATTGCTTAGCGCGTCACTTTTGCCACGCGCATGTACTGGAGACATAGCTGGGGAGTCCAGCAGACCTCATACAGGGTGAGTTTTCAGATCTGCACTCAGAGTTCAAAGTCACCTCACAATTGCAGTGCATTGGTAGGACATTGGGTTACCTAAGTCTTTTGTATTTGTAAACTTTTGTTATGTATATTATAAACTCATGTAATCATATTTTTGCTGTAATTACCCATGAGCTGTGTTCAAAAATAAATGAGTATTTCTCATTGAATTGTGTGTGATATGAGATAAATGTGAATTTTGAGATACTGAATTGATTTGAGAAATTGTTGAAAAATGTTGGTGGTTGACTGAGATTGAGATTATAATTATATTGGAAGTGTTTTTAAACAGGTTCAGAAGAATTGTTTTCCAATTTATAAGCACACTCTGATTTTCTATAAAATTTACGAAAAAATTTAGATTTATCAAAAATTATAAATAAATGAATAAAAAGGGATTAATTGAAATTGAAACATGAATTGGTGTTCTGACACACTGAGTGGTATAACTTGCTCGACTACACTGTAGACAGGTAAGGGGTGTCAAATTTAGTGGCATCAGAGCATCGGTTCAGGCGTTTCTGGGCCTAGATAGAGTACATACCATTGCATTGCATTTATAAGTGTTGAGGTAACACTGATGCAGATCTGTTTGTTTTCTGATTTTGAATAGGATATGGATCCTGCTTCGCAAAGAGCAGTTGATGAAGAGGTGGAGAGTCATGCTCCACCAAGTGAAGTCTGGGGCGGGGAGAATCTGCTCCACCGGCCTAAGGCACTGCCCGCCTCGGTTGCTCTATTTCAGCAAATGACTGAATTCTACTGGCAAATGATGGGGGCAATTCCACCACCACAACCACAGCCACAACCTCCACCAGTGCCACAAAATCTCATCTGGAGAAATTGAGAAAGCATGGGGCTGTGGACTTCTTTGGGAAGAGGGAGGATGATCCCATGGTCACAGAAAACTAGCTAGATAGAACCATCAGAGTGCTGAAACAGCTAAATTGCACCCCCGAGCAGAACCTAGTGGGTGCTGTGTCCCTACTTCAGGATGATGCATATCAATGGTGGGACACAGTAACCAGTGAGGTGCAACTTGAACGGATCACTTGGGAATTCTTCCTCACCGAGTTCAGGAAGAAATATATTAGCAAAGTGTATTTAGAAGAGTGAAGAAGGGAATTTATCAATTTGAGACAGAGACAGTTGTCAGTGGCTGAGTATGAGCATGAGTTTGTCAGACTGAGCCGGTATGGGAAGGAGATAGTCCCTACAGAGGCAGAGAGGTGCAGACGGTTTGAAGAAGGGCTCAATGTCAACATCAAAGTCATGATCACAGCACTGTAGATCACTGATTTTTCTAAACTAGTAGATGCAGCATCAAAAGTGGAAAGGGTCAGAATCAATGAACAAAATAGAAGGGAAAACGAGAAGAGAGTGCAGGTCATCCGGTATATTTTGTGCTCCCATTAAGAAGAGTAAGGGTCCTCCTGCTCAGAGTTCAGGACCACCACAGGGTCAGGGTTAGTCTCAGGGGCCCAGACCACAGTTCACACCTAGGAGAGGCCAGTCCACACTATCAATGGGCAGCTCTCCAGGGACGGTGTTTAGGGGCGGCCCACGCATCTTACGCTTGTCGATCTTGCCGAAGTGGCATAAGGGGGAATGTTGGCGAGTGACTGGTGCATGCTTACGGTGTGGATCAACAGAAAATCAGATCAAGAATTGTCCGAAGAGGACTACTATAGTTGCTCCAACACAAACTGACAGACCTACTCCTGCACCACAAAGAGGTAGGAAGCCTGGTAAACCTGAGGTAGCTGGTCCATCACTGAGGCCTGCATCCGAGTCAGCTGAGAGGCCAGACACTAGAATACCAGCCAGGGCTTATGCCATCAGAGCTCAGGAGGAGCAAGATGCCCCGGATGTCATCAGGGGTACGTTTTCCCTCTACAACACTTCTGTACATGCATTGGTGGATCCAGGATCCACTCATTCCTACATTTGCATCAAACTACCCATAGAGAGGGGAGTTCCAGTAGAGGAGAGTGATCAAGAAATTCTAGTCACAAATCCACTAGGCCACAGTGTGGTAGTGAATAAGGTGTATAAAGATTGCCCGTTGAGAATTCAGGGGTATGAATTCTCAGCAGATCTAATTGAGTTGCCCTTTCATGAGTTTGACGTGATTTTGGGAATGGACTGTTTGTCACGTCATCAGGCAATAGTTGATTGTAAATTGAAGAGAATTTCTCTGAAAACTTCTGAGGGTAATGAGATCACTGTTGTGCGTTAAAGGACAGATTTCCTGTCCAATGTTATCTCAGCCACAGTTGCAAGAAGAATGATGAGAAAAGCCTGTGAAGCTTACCTAGCACATATGGTTGATACTAGGCAAGCTAAGCCAAACCTGAGTGATATACCCATAGTAAGAGACTTCCCAGATGTATTTCCTGAAGAGTTGCCTGGTTTACCACCAGAAAGGAAAGTCGAGTTTGCTATTGAGGTAATGCCTGGTACAGCACCCATTTCCATTGCTCCTTATAGGAAGGGACCCACTGAATTGAGAGAGTTAAAAACTCAGTTGCAAGAGTTGCTTGATAAGGGGTTCATACGCCCCAGTGTGTCACCATGGGGAGCTCCGGTGCTATTTGTGAAGAAGAAGGATGGAACCTTGAGATTGTGTATTGATTACCGGCAGTTGAACAAAGTAACTGTGAAGAATAAATATCCATTGCCCAGAATTGACGATCTGTTTGATCAGTTGAAGGGAGCCGGTGTATTTTCAAAAATTGATCTCAGATCAGGGTATCATTAGTTAAGGGTAAAGGATGCAGATGTGTCAAAAACTGCATTCAGAACCCGGTATGGGCATTATGAATTTCTAGTGATGCCGTTTGGGTTAACAAATGCACCAGCAGCATTTATGGACCTTATGAACCGTATCTTCCATCCATACTTAGATCGGTTTGTAGTGGTCTTTATTGATGATATTCTAGTGTATTCCAAGACCAGGAAAGAACATGATGAACATTTGAGGATTGTTCTGCAAACCCTGCGAGAAAAAGAAGCTGTATGCTAAGCTATCCAAATGTGACTTCTGGATGAGTGAAATCTCCTTCCTTGGACACATAGTATCAGCTGAGGGGATTAGAGTAGATCCCAAAAAGATAGAAGCAGTGATGGAATGGAAGCCTCCCAGAAATACAACTGAGGTCAGAAGTTTCTTGGGGCTAGCTGGGTATTACAAAAGATTTGTGAAGGGATTTTCCTTAATAGCTGCTCCAATGACTAAGTTGTTACACAAGAATGTCGGATTTAACTGGAATGACAAGTGTCAGGCTAGTTTTGAGAAGTTAAAGGCTATGTTGATAGAGGCACCAGTGTTAACACAGGCAGTGTCGGGAAAGGACTTTGTGGTCTACAGTGATGCCTCTCATAATGGGTTAGGGTGTGTATTGATGCAAGAGGGGAAGGTGGTCACTTATGATTCCAGGCAGCTAAGACTACATGAACAGAATTACCCTACCCATGATATAGAGCTTGCAGCAATTATATTCGCGCTGAAAATATGGAGGCGCTACTTATATGGTGAAAAGTGCTACATTTACACAGACCACAAAAGTCTAAAATATTTTCCAACTCAGAAGGAGCTTAACCTTAGACAAAGGCGATGGATTGAGTTCCTGAAGGACTATGATTGTGTGATAGATTATCATCCTAGGAAGGCAAATGTAGTGGCTGATGCTTTGAGCAGGAAGTCCATCACAACTTTAAGATCACTAAATGCCTGTCTGTCCTTTGCTCAAGATGGAGCTATTTTGGCTGAGTTGCAAGTGAGGCCAACCCTACTACAGCAAATACAAGATGGGCAGAAGGCATATGAAAAACTAATGGCCATTGTGGGAAAAATTCCTAAGGGGAAGGAAATTGAATATGAGGTGAAAGCAGATGGGTGTCTGTACTACAGAGGAAGAGCGTGTGTACCAGATGATGGGGAACTGAAGACTAGTATTCTGAAAGAAGCACACACTAGTGTTTATGTTATGGACCCGGGAAGCACAAAAATGTATAATGATTTGAAGCCTCATTATTGGTGGCCTGGTATGAAGAGGGATACAGCTGACTATGTGACTAAGTGTTTAACATGTCAGCAAGTTAAAGCAGAACATCAAGTTCCATCAGGATTGCTACAGCCTATAAGCATACCTGAATGGAAATGGGACCGGGTCACTATGGATTTTGTTAGTGGTCTACCTCTCACCCAGAAGAAGCATGATGCAGTATGGGTGATAGTGGATAGATTGACGAAGTCAGCACATTTCCTACCAGTTAGGACTGACTACTCACTGGAGAAGCTAGCAGAATTGTATATCAGTGAGATAGTTAGACTGCATGGAATCCCACTTTCCATCATATCTGACCGAGACCCAAGGTTTACATCGAGATTCTGGAAAAAGTTGCAAGAAGCCTTGGGCTCACAACTCCGTTTTAGCATGGCTTTTCATCCTCAGACGGATGGACAGTCAGAACGAGTAATCCAAGTAAACCTAAGAACTAATTGAATTTTCGTAATTAATAAATTGAAATGATAGTAACAATGTGAATTATATGATAGATCCTGGAGGATATGCTAAGGAGTTGTGTCATTGAGTTTGAGGGGAGTTGGGATAGATATCTCCCACTGGCAGAATTCGCATATAATAATAGCTACCAAGCTAGCATTCAGATGGCTCCGTATGAAGCACTGTATGGGAGGAAATGTAGAACCCCAGTATGTTGGACTGAATTGGGCGAAGATAAGCTGGTAGGACCAGACCTGGTGAAACAGACTGAGGAGAAAGTGAAGATAATCAAAGCTAACCTGAAGGTTGCCTCAGATAGACAGAAATCATATGCTAACTTGAAGAGAAAAGAGATAGAGTATGCAGTTGGCGATAAAGTGTTTCTCAAAGTCTCACCGTGGAAGAAAGTACTGAGGTTTGGGAGAAAGGGTAAGTTAAGCCCTAGGTTCATTGGTCCATATGAAGTCATTGAACGTGTGGGACCAGTGGCCTATCGGCTAGCTTTACCACCAGAACTGGATAAAATTCATAATGTATTCCATGTTTCTATGCTGAGGAGATATCGCTCAGACCCTTCACATGTCATTTCCATGGAAGAGATTGAAATCCAACCGGACCTGACATATACAGAAGAACTTATACGGATCCTAGCTCGAGAAGTGAAGGAACTAAGAAATAAACAAATTCCACTGGTGAAAGTGCTTTGGAGGCACCACAACACTGAAGAGGCAACTTGGGAAAGTGAAGAGATAATGAGGCAACAGTTTCCTCAACTGTTTGCATCAGGTAAATTTCGAGGACAAAATTTTTATTAGACGAGAAGAGTTGTAACATCCTCATTTTATCTAGTCCGTACAATCTACTGTTCCGGTGACCAGTGTCAGTCCGGACAGCTAGAACGTTCGGAAAATAAAAATATTTAAACTAAAGTAAGGAACCAAAAAAAATTAACTCAAATATTAATAAGAAAAAAATTTAGGAAAAATTATAAAATAATTTTTGGGACTCTAGAGAAGGGGCATTGAGGTTCATATGGCATTAGAATGCCAAGAAAATAATTAGAAAAATTTTTCAATCGGTACAGACAATTTTGGCCCGTTAAGCCAAACGGAGGGCATTTTGGTCATTTCGTCTACAGAGATGATTTTTGGCCAACTTGTTCAATTAAATAAATAATTTATATAACATAAAATATGAATAAATTTTGTTAAAAATTTAATTGAAATTAAATAGATAAGAAAAGGGTGAAAAAAATGAAAGAAATTAGAATTATGACATCATAATGATGTCATTAAAAGTCTCCCACCCAATCAAGTGTTGACACATGGAATAAATGTGTTTAAAAAGACAAAATGGGCTGAAAATGAACAAAAAAAATCAGATCTTTCTCTCCCTTTCTTCTTCCTTGCGTGAAGCTTCTCCATAACCACTATTTTCAAGTTTTTTTCAAAGCTTGATTTTACAAACTTTTACCCAACAAAACCCTAACCTAGCAACATAAAAATTTGTTCTTACATCCTAGTGAAGCTTTTGGGAGCAAAAAGAAGAGGAAAACAAGAATTTGATCAAGTGGGAAATTCACTCTCTTAGAGGTTAGTAACTTAAATTAGATTTTCTCTTTAAATTCATGTTGAAGGAGCATGATTGAGTGTAAAAGTGCAAAGAAATTTAATAAATATCATGTGTATGCCCATCCTATAATTTTGGCAGCCATGGATGTGGTAAGGTTTTGATGATTTTCATGGAGCTAAAATGGTAATAGGGCTGCCTTAACAATAGTCTCTCAAGTAAAATGATGAAATGCTAGTTAAATACAAGATTGGAGATGATAGGGTTAGGGTTTGAGTATAAAATGAAGACTTTGAACATGTAATGGTGAAAGTGAATCTTAGTGGTCAATGAGTGACCATTTAGTGATGTGTAAACAAGAAATGAAGTGGTTTGTGTAGTGGGAATTGAGATTAGTGTGGTTGCCCTTGGTGACCTGCAAAATTGGACATGAGTCCAGCAGGTTTGGGCAGCAATAACTTGAATTATAAAGGTCCAATTGGTGCAAGGCCAATTGGACATGAAACTAGACACATAATGGCACAACTTTAGTGAAGAAACCATGCTCAGAAAACCAAACCAAGTTGACCAAAAGTTTGCCCTAATCCGGGTGACCTGCAATCTGCCTGGGCAAAATGACCAAATGAACAGTGTTTGGTCATTTGGCCATAACTCAATGTAGAAAGGTCCAATTGACCTGAAAGTTTACCGGCAACAAGCTGAGATATAGACCAACAACTTTCATGAAGAAACCTAACCCAAATTATAACCATAACCTAATCAAATTTCCAACCAAACTTAGGTTACCAAATCTGGCAGAACCAGTTTTGCCCAGAATTTTGGAATCTGTCCAATCCGGCCAGTTATGGTGTTTAGGCCATAACTTGAGCTACAAAACTCCAAATGGAGTGATTCAAAAAAATAAATTCAACTAGACAAAATAAGGAACAACTTTCATGTTGATCATTTTTCCAAATTCCCACTGCAAAAGTGACTAATGGAATAGTAAACCCAAAGTTTGAAAACTGAAAATTCTGTCCAATTCACATTAAGTTTAGAGATGGTATTGGCAACCAATACCAAAAAGTTTAAAATGCAAAATGTGGTATGTTGATGATATTTAAACTAATTTACCTATTGCCAATGCAAAATTCAACATTTTGGTTGACCAATGAAATGAATAGTAATCATAAAAATTCAATTTCAAAGAATTACATAAATGAAAAGTGTTAAATGCCCTAGTAGGTCTAATGTGATTGGTTTGGATAGGTTGGCATGCCAATAGGGTTCTGTTAGTAGTACTGCATATGGCTTCATGCCATTCTGTATTTCATGGCTTTCCATGCCATTCTGTGACATGATAGCCTTTGGTTATGATATTGAGTTGTTATACTTGGGTTTAATCCCCGATAATTATTACAGCTTATTAGCTGTTCTGTTGCACACCGGGAGACACAATGTGACCGATGGTGCGATGGTCCGAGGTACTTAGTACCCAGTACCAGTTTACCCGTTTATCCAGTCCAGTCGACTAGTATAGGTTACTAGGGCAATGTTAATAAATCTTACCAAACTTTAATTGAATAATATTGTAATAAATATTTGAAATTAAGTCTACCCAGAAAAATGTAAACATACATTCTGCATACATGTTTTTATTTTATTTTATTTTATTTTATATTGTCACCACTAAGCAGAATTGCTTAGCGCATCGCTTTTGCCATGCGCAGGTACTGGAGACATAGCTAGGGAGTCCAGCAGACCTCATACAGGGTGAGTTTTCAGATCTGCACTCAGAGTTCAAAGTCACCTCACAATTGCAGTGCATTGGTAGGACATTGGGCTACCTAAGTCTTTTGTATTTGTAAACTTTTGTTATGTATATTATAAACTCATGTAATCATATTTTTGCTGTAATTACCCATGAGCTGTGTTCAGAAATAAATATGAGTATTTCTCATTGAATTGTGTGTGATATGAGATAAATGCGAATTTTGAGATACTGAATTGATTTGAGAAATTGTTGAAAAATGTCGGTGGTTGACTGAGATTGAGATTATAATTATATTGGAAGTGTTTTTTAATAGGCTCAGAAGAACTGTTTTCCAATTTATAGCCGGCACTCTGCCGGATTTTCTATAAAATTTGCGAAAAAATTTAGATTTATCAAAAATTATAAATAAATGAATAAAAAGGGATTAATTGAAATTGAAACATGAATTGGTGTTCCGACACACTGAGTGGCATAACTTGCTCGACTACACTGTAGACGGGTAAGGGGTGTCACACAAAGTTTAAGGTTAGTGAATTTAAATTGAAAATTTATTTTTAATATTTGTGTTAAATTTTCAATATTTGTGTTCTTGGTGTAGGTAACTTAGATCTTAACTTAAAATGAAATAAAAACATTTGTGAAGGACCAAACTGAAAATTTGGCCAACTAGGGTTTTGATATATGTATGCATGAATTTGGTGGATTTGAAAGTGTATGTGAGCCTAATTGTGTTGAGTAATTATGATTAAATGCATTGAATTGGTTAAATGCAATTAATTGGTGAACTAGGGTTTTGGACACCTAGGGTTTGGGAAACAAAATGTGGAGAAATGGTAAAATGATGTAGTTGACCTAGTTTGAGGTGAGAAATGGTCATTTTTGACCAAATGAAGTGTGTTGGAAGTGTTGGAGTTGAGGTTAAATTCGGATTCCATGTGGTCATGCTGCCAAGGTCCCTTTGAGGGACCAAAACTGAAAATTTACAAGTCCAATTGGTATAAGACCAATTGAGAATGAAAATAGACACTAAATGACACAATTTTCATTTAGGAAGCATGCCCAAAAAGTGACCAAAACCTAGTGAAAAAATTGACCAAACTTGGAAAATCTCAGTCTGCCCTGTACAAACTGACCAAATGAACAGTGTTTGTTCATTTGGTCATAACTTTAGGTAGGCAGGTCTAAATGACCTGAAATTTTACCAGTGGACAGTTGAGGTATAGACCTAAAACTTTTACGAAGAACACAACTCAAATTATGCCACTAACCAAGTCATTTGGCCACCCCAAGTTGGTAACCTAAAACTGCCAGAACAAAAATTTGCCCAGAATTATGGGTTAAGTCTAATCCGGCAGCCATAGTTCAAATGGCTATAACTTAAGCTAAAAAACTCCAATTGGAGTGATTCAAAAAGGAGAATAAACTTAAGACAATAGGGAACATTTTCTTTGAAGAAAGTTTTTTCAAATTCTAACAGTAAATTGACCAATGGAATAGTGCAACCTTAGACACCAAAATTGAAAATTTTCAAATTTTCCTAAAAGACTTGGAATTTGAATAAACAATCAAAACCAACAAATTTAGTGACTAAAATGTGGTATGTGGGTGAAGTTGGAATTCCCATACCTATTAAGCCTTAGAAAGTCAACAAATTGACTTGATTAGTGTAGTGAATAGTAACCCCAAAACACAAAATTTAAAGAACGTCAAGTTTAACACATTAGAGGTAGGTAAAAGTGAATTTAAATTTATTTTTGGATTTATAATAAGTTATGATACTGAAACACTATGAAATTGTGTGTTTTAGTGGAAAAGAAAACCGGGAAAGAATCCAAGGAATCGAGTCAAGGCCAAGAGGCGACTCGCTTAAGGTTTGTGCACAACTAACTCTTTTGTTATATTTTTATTTCTAAATTGATTTGAGCAAGTTATTTTATGATTTATAAATTTTGGTGTGTTGAGAATTATAGTTTGTTGAATGAAATTATATAAATGAAATGTAAATTTTCTTATGCATTTAAGGATTTATTGCATGGTTTTGAAAATTGTAAATTTTAAGTTTGATGTATTGCCAACCTTGAGCATGAATTTATGATGATTAAATATGTTGATGATTTGTAAACAATTTGTAAATAGAAATTATTTTGAATATGATTTGAAACCAAGCTGACATGGCAAAATTTGTTGTGAACTCTCATTAGCTTGTCTAGTGAGATAACTCCTCCACTAGATGGGGCGAGTTACTTCCTCTCTGGCTTGCCAGTTGGGGAAGAATTTGAATGAGTACTCATATATACTAGCTAGTCTTTGTTTCTCCCTTTTAGCCTCGGTTATTGAGAGAATTTGAAATATCGTGGTGTACAACACGGCATCTATTTGAATTTTGGGTCATGGGATCAACTGTGTGAATTGTTGGCAACGCCCTTTAAATTATGCATAATTTGATAAATTGTGATTGAAATAAACAATTTGTTAGTGATTCAAAATATTTTTGTATTGTTTCAAAAATTAAAAGAAATGTAAATAAATAGTTACTATTTGATTAAAATGTTATTCAAATGAATAATTTGCATGAATGAAAATATTGATTTTTGAATGTCATGGATTTTGAAGAATTTAGAAATTTTAAATTTTTATTCATTATGAATTGTTAAGAATAATTTGTATTAAGTTTTAATTTATTAGTTTGTGCACCACTGAGTTCACCACTCAGTGATAGCTTTGTATGCTGTCGCAGGTGAAAGGAATAATAAAGCAGCTGAGCAAGATTTCTGAAAAGACATAGTGGGACTATCTTTGGGTATATCATAGGTATACCCTTGTACATTAATTTTTGATGTAATTCTGTAATTATATATATGAAATTTACTTTGAGCAGTTGTACCAACACTTTTGTAACATATTTTTGGATTGTAATGAAATAAAAATTATTATAAGATTATCTTGAGATTTTATGTATTTATAAAGTTTGCACTACTAATTTTTTTTAATACTCCCATGAATGTAAATATTCATTTTATTATCTTAATGAGATATTTCGATGTTTGATTTAATTTAAACTGTGTATTGAATTACTTGTGTTGATTTGTGAAATGAGGATGGTTTGAATTTTGAGACTTAAGAAATTGGTTGAGATTGATTGTGAAATTTGAAGAAGTTGTTGAAAAAAATATTGGGAGTGTCTTTATTTTCAGGTTTTGAAGAACTATTTTCTTAAAATATAAATGGCACTCCGCTGAAATTTTTGTAAAAATTGTGGAGATTTTTAAATATTTAAAAATTTGATTTATGTTTGGACTTTAAATAAAGGTTTTTAATATCTGAGAAAATTTTACCCACCAATTTAAAAATGAACGAAATTGTTTCAAAATCCCTTGTAGTATATTTAATGCGTTATCGGTAGGCGAAGTACGGTAATTCATTAGGTGTACTACGGGAGTATGTTACATCTTACGAGGAGTAGGGTGTGACATGTTTTAGTGGTATCAGAGCAAAGGTTTTAAAATAAATTTTGAACTGTGAATTTGAAATATTTTTCGATAAGTATAACTGCTCGAATGTTTCATACATATAGTATATTTAAATCATAAATATGAACTAACGAGGAGAAATCTCCTTGTGTTGGTTGTATAGGAAATAGAAAAAAAAAATCCTGTGAATAGATATGGACAAGGGGGATAAAACGGTAGAGTAGTCTGATACAGTTAACGTACAAGGAGAGGCCCCAGTTTCGCAGAGCGTTGGAGGTCCAACTGCACCAGTCCCTCCTATACAAATTACTGCACAAACGGCCTAACAGATGGCCATATTCTTTCAGCAAATGGCTGATAATCTGTCAGCCCAGGCCCAAGTACAAACCTAAACCCCTCAAGAGCAGCATGAAAAAGAGAAAAGTGGGAAACTCATCGGTTAAAGTTCGAGTAGTAATTTGAGCAAGAGAAAAGATTTTGAGGGACCCCGAGCTCCAAAGTATGATAGAAGCGGATCTTCAGGGCGGAAACAATCAAGAATCATTCGTCAAAAAACCAGAAGTTCCTACCCTACCCGTTTCTGTGACGTTTGTGGAAAATTTCATGGGGTATTTGCCATAGGGTCACTAGAGCTTGCTTCAATTGTGGTGGAATTGGACATTTCGCCCAAGATTATACTAGCGCACGTCGATTTGTGCCACATACTACACCAGAGGAATCAGTCCAAGGTTCTGATTTTAGAGGCTCATTAATAGTCAGTAGGGGCAGAGGTAGAAGTAGAGACAATACTTCGGGTAATCCTCGCACGATGGACCAACCCGAGCAGAGGAATGCATTAGAAAGAGGAAACGCCATGCATCGAGGGGAAGAAGTAGAGACTTCAGATGTAGTTGCCGGTATGTTCTTAACTTATGAAAGGAATAATTATGTACTATTTGATTCCGACTCTACTTATTTATATGCTAATGTAAAATTATATGTTCTACTGCTATTCCCTGGCATGAAGATAATTTTAATGTGTTAGTAATTAGTCTTTGAGGATAAGAATTGTGATAATAAGCATGATTGAAATTAATTTTGGAAAAGTTTCTAGTGAGAGACATCTCTTAGACTATGATAAATTATAAAGTTAATTAATAAGCCTAATTAGGTAAAGCAAGAGGACCAAAAAGTAAGTTATAGCAATATATCTGCCCTAGATGGAAGTAAAGGTACTACTATTGATAGATGTCAGTAAGTACCATAATCAAAATAAGTTTAAGATATTAGTGAATTTGAAAGAAATAAGACATAGGAAAGTTTGATCTATTGGGATGTATCGTAGTAACTATGCAATATTCTTAATATTTATGTTGTAAGCTGTAGATTACAATACTGACTTGAGATTTATTGTGCAGAGCTACGTACTACCCAATAGTACATAAGGATAAGAATAGTTATAAATGACTTTCGCTTTGGTACAAATATACCAGAATAGAGTTTTATTACTAGAACTGAGTTTGAAAATCCTAATTCAGGATTTAAAACTCTACAATTAGAATATCAAAAGATCATGCTTGTAAGGTAGTGAGAGTTAAAGACTCCGTTACCCTAGCATGAATTATAGTACATCAAGAATTGTTATGGGACTAGAGATTTTAGCATGGTAAAAATTTAAAAATAACACCTATAGGGCTAAGTCATCCAGTCTCCGATATGGGGTTTATAGTTGTTTTGATATTGCAATGGATCTTTTGCTCAAAGTTTAGTAAAGAACAATATTCTATTTGTGTAGCAGTAAGACACGAAATATAATTTTGTTCCCCTAGAAGAGACAAGATGTTATGGATGACAATTATAACTTATAAAACAGTTAAGAAATGATATTCTACAGATAACAGTAATTCGATAGGAACTAGTTGGCCAGGTATTCTTTAGGAAGAGCACAATTTTATTGTGTGGATCATAAGGATAAAATTAGAATTAAAGTGAAACTTTTGAGTAGCATGGGAAACAGGAGAGTCCGGTAGACTCCCTTCTTAAGATTACAAAATTGGTTATGAAAAAAAAAAAAGGATAATGATCGCAAACCAGTGGAAAATAAACTATAGAATATTAACAGATAAAAGAGTTGTGGAAGTAAAAATTAGAATAGTTAGTGTGAATGTAGTAAAGAAACGTTATGAATATTAGTTAAAGTGTTGACTAGAATGGTCAGAGGACCAAATCAAAGTAATATTGAAGTATAGTGGATTTATTAGGGACAATAAGAGGTGTTAAATTATAACTCGACAGTCAAGTTAAGAAAGAAGATTAGATTAAGAAATAAAATAATTAAAGTTAAGTTGTGGAATGAAAGAAAAAAAAAAAACAAATAGAACAATAAGAAATGAGAAAAACACCAGATGAGGAATTGCCACCAGGGCAAACAACCTACTTAAGACACGCAACGATATCCCAAACTATTTTATCAAGAAGGAAATAAGTTAAACAAAAGCAAATAAGATAGTGCAAAATGACACATAGGCCTTGGTTATAAATGGAGATAGTAAGATAATGGTTATGGACCTATGGCCAAGAAAGAGATAAACAGTTCATATATGACCAACAAGGTCATTTAAGGAAAAAAAAAAGACTACAAAGGAAAATAAGTGCTAAAACAACAGCAAGAAAAGACTAAAATATTCTAAATTAAATTGAAGATTGCATCAAATGATCAAGAGATCTGATAAGAAATGAGTAAAACTAAGTTTTCACCCATAAGATCATACGAGGTCCTAGAAAGAGTGGATCCACTAACACACAGATTTGCTTACCTCTAAAATTGAAATGAATTTGAATCTAACTTATGACAGAAGCTCATAAGAAACTTGACGCACGAGGTGAGCAATCGATGAGTAAATAGTATTGGTTAAAGTGCTAAGGAACCATCATTTAGGCCAAGAAGCTACTTAAGAGCGTGAATAGGACATGAGGAGATAGCACCACAACTGTTTAGAGACTGATACCAGTTGAAATTTCAAGGACGAAATTATTTTAAGGGGGGAGAGAATTGTAATACCCCTATTTGCGTAGCCTACTATATTTCACTATTCCAGTGACCGGTGTCGGTCCAGATTGTGACATCCCTTACCCGTCTACAGTATAGCCAAGTAAGATATGTTACACAGTATACCAGAACACTCTATTTTATTTCAATCATTTATTTTATCCTTCCTAATTTATTTTTTTTTCCAAAGTTATGAAGTACAATTTGTGAAATATAATTCATTTAAGTCATTTATTGAAATTATAATTTATTTGAGGTTCCATAAATTTTATAGAAAATTCGGCAGAGTACCGGCTACAAATGGAGAAAACAGTTCTTCGGAACTTGTGAAAAATACTTCCAATATTTTCAGTCAATCCCAAACTCCATTTCATCAACAAAATCTCAATTTTTTTTTCAATAACATTTCCATTTCTCAATCATTCATCTCATATGATAATCATGTAAAAGTCATAAATAAATATTTACTTTTTCATTCATAAACACAATTTCCATTATTTACATTAATACCAAAATACATTACATAAGTTTCAATTACATATGAGAAAATAAAAGTTAATTACAAAATACCCAAAATGAAACCTAGTATCCTACCAATGCACTGACGTCGGTGAGGTGACATGGACACTATGCAGAGCTGCAGAAGGTCTCACCCAGTCTGTGGTCTACTGGACTCTCGGTCGGTCTCTCCAGAACCTACGCGTGGCAAAAGCAACGCGCTAAGCAATAATGCTTAGTGGTGCCAATAATAAAATAAAAAGAAATAACAGAAAATAAATATGCAGTGAATGTATTGATGTCTCATTGCAAATAAATTTTCGATGAGTATTTATAGTCTTACTTATTTTGTACTTGTTATATTCATTATTTCATTAAATTTATCCACTTTCATTTTTGGTTGCCCAAGTAACCTATCTTGAGCAGTAATTTGGATAAATCGTAACCGCACTTTGGGTATCAAGTACCTCAGGCCGTCACACCATCGGTCACATATGTGTCTCCCGGTATGCAATAGAACAACTAATAAGCTGAAATAACATTAGGCACAAGGCCAAGTCTCAACACAATGTCAGAATGGCTAAAAGCCATGAAATCACAGAATGACATAATGCCATGTGCAGTACTGCTAACTGAACCCTATTGGCATGCCAACCTATCTAAACCAATCTTGCTAGGTGTACTAGGGCATGTTATACTTTTAAATTTTACAATTCTTGAAGTTTAAGTTTAGGTGTTACTATTCATTTCATTAGTCAACTAAAATGTTGACTTTTGCATTAACAATAGGTATATTGGTTTAAATATCATCAACATACCACATTTTGCATTTTAAATTTGTTGTTATTGGTTGCCAATACCAATTCTAAGCTTAAAGTTAATTGGATAGAATTTTCAGTTTTCAAGCTTTGGGTTTACTGTTCCATTGGTCATTTTTACAGTGAGAATTTGGCAAAATGATCAACATGAAAGTTGTTTCTTATTTTGTCTAGTTGAATTTATTTTTTTTAATCACTCCATTTGGAGTTTTTTAGCTCAAGTTATGGCCCAAAGACCACAACTGGCCGGATTGAAAGTTTGTCCAGAATTTCTGAACTGACCAAATCTACAGTGTTATGAACAGTGAATACAACTCACTTTTTGTTTATGTTCTGGTAATAATTTGAGTTAGGTTTCTTCATGAAAGTTGTTGGTCTATATCTCAGCTTGTTGCTGGTAAAATTTCAGGTCAATTAGACCTTTCTACACTGAGTTATGGCCAAATGACCAAACACTGTTTATTTGGTCATTTTGCCCAGGTAGACTACAGGTCACCCGGATTAGGGCAAGCTTTTGGTCTACTTGGTTTGGTTTTATGGGTATGGTTTCTTCACCAAAGTTGTGCCATTATGTGTCTAGTTCCATGTCCAATTGGCGTTGCACCAATTGAACCTCTACATTTCAATTTATGGCTGCCCAAACCTGCTGGACTCATACTCAGTCCTGTAGGTCAGCCAAGGCAGCTCACCTAAACTCAAATCCAACATCCTTACTCACTTCAATTCCTTCTCACACACATTCAAATGGTCACTAATTGACCATTACAAGGTTAATAAACCATTGCATGAGCAAACCCTATTGTTGTTAATTGTCCACATTTTCCATGTTCATACATGCCTAAACTTTGTATTTCACTTACACAACTAGGTTCAATTACTCATTTAATACCAAGGGCAGCCTATGAACCACTTTACTTCACGCAAACTCATCAACCCTAATCAACCCTAAGCTGCTAAAATTATAGGAAATAAATACACATAATTTTTATTTTATTTTTCTTACATTTTCTACTTATCTCATGGCATTAAGCATGAATTAAGTAAAAATAGTAAGAGTTTGGATACTAATCTCTTTTGACCACTTTCTTGGCTTGTTAAAACTTCAATCTCTCTTCAATTTTCTGCTACTTAAAGCTTCCTCAAGGTTTAGGAATAATTTTTTGTGAAGGAAGTTTAGGGTTTTGGGGTGAAAAGCTTAGGGAAAATAAAGCTTGAGCAAGAGCTTTCATGGAGGTCTTTTTTTTTTTTCTCTCTCTCTCTTTCTCTCTTGGTTCAGCCCGTATGAAGAAGAAACTGCTGGTTTCTTTTGTTTTTTTTATTTATCTCATTTTAAGTTCATTTTTATCTCTTTTAATTAGTTTTTCAAACAGTGATTGGGTGGAGGTATGTTAATGACATCATGTGATGTCATAATTCCTAATTTCTTTCATTTTTCTTTCCTTTTTCTTTTCTACTCATTTTCAATTTTATTTTTATCAATATTTTTTTACATTTTATGTCATAATAATTATTTAATTAACTGGACAAGTCGGCCAAAAATCGTCTCTGAAGGCGAAATGACCAAAATGCCCTCCGTTTGGCTTGTTGAGCCAAAATCGTCTGTACCGATCGAAAAATTTTTCTAAATATTTTCCTGGCATTCTAATGCCATAAAAACCTCAATGACTCTTCTCTAGAGTCTTAAAAATTATTTTATGAATTTTCTCCCAGGTATAGGGCTCCTAGTTGCGAGGACCGCAACTTTCCACTAAGTTACCCATCGCTAGGGCACCGGCTCATTTAACTTTGTTGTATTTTATTTCTAAAATTTTTTTCTAAATTTTTCTTATTAATATTTGAGTTAATTATGGTTCCTCACTTTAGTTTAAATATTTTTCTAGATGTTCTAACTGTCTGGACCGACACTGGTCACCGGAACAATAGAATGTACGGAGTTGCTACAGGGAGGGTGTTACACGGACAATTAAGGGGATTAGAACCACACTTAAGACAGCTAGATAAGCCATAAACCCAAATAATTAGTAATTGTCAATTAGTTAAGTATAAATAAGAAAAACATAACATAAGAAGTTAAACGAGTCGAGAGTCACAGCGATAGATGACCTTCTCGGGAACGACTGCGAAGTCGATTTAAACTCAAATTTCGAATTGTAAAATGTGACGCTGCGGTCCTTAGGACTATTACGAACACAGTGGAAAAGAGAAAATTACGAAAAAGAATTGTTAAGCTAGTCAAATAATTAGGTCAGTGAGCCAGAAGAAATATTGAATTATTTGCAAACCGGGTTGAACTGGCGATAGGCAATTTGGTCAATTGACCCCGAGAGCTGACTCCTGACCTAACTGTCAAATAAAATCGGAGAAAAGAAAATTTCAGAGTTGGGAATTAAATTAAAAAACTTATAGAAAAATTTTTAAAAAAAGAAGAAAATGAAAAAGTGAAGGGAGATGACATCATGCATGATGCCATAAATGTTATAATTAATAAATTTAATTAAATTGATTTATGGTCTTCCTAAGAGATAAAAATACAAGAAAAGAAAGAAAAAAAAAAAACCAAAAAGTCTTCTTCCTTCACCTAAGTTGCCGCCCCACCTCTCGCTAAGCCACCATAGAAGAAACACCATTGAAGCTTGAGTTCAAGCTTCAAAACTCCTACTAAACTTTACCTTGACCCCAAATTAATCCATTAGAACTTGATAACTTCACTTGAGAAGAGGATTGAGCAAGAAAGAAAGAAGGAAAGAGGGGTGGAATTGAAGATTGAAATTCAAAGTTTAAGGTTAGTGAATTTAAATTGACAATTTATTTTTAATATTTGTGTTCTTGGTGTGGGTAACTTAGATCTTAACTTAAAATGAAATAAAAACACTTGTGAAGGACCAAACTGAAAATTTGGCCAACTAGGGTTTTGATATATGTGTCACACCTTACCTCTCTGTAAGGCATAACATGATCCCGTAGAATACCTAATGAACTACCGAACTTAACCTACTGATAACTCATTAAGTACCCTACAAGAGATTTTAAAACAATTTACTTACTTTTGTTAAGGGGTAAGCGTTTTCTAATTGGTGTTTAAAACATTTAATTGAAATTAAAAACTAGTTAAAACTTTTGGCCCATTTTATTTTTATGCAAATTTTATAAAATTTTGACAGAGTTCTGTCTGTATTTTGAGAAAACAGTTCTTCAAATACCTGTAAAAAGCACTTCTCAAAATATTTCTCAACCACTACTGCAAATTCTCAATCAATCTCAAATCTCAAGATTCCACAATCACCATTTCTCAATTTCCAAAATTCAATAATCCTCAAAATACTATTAATTCATCTCGTTCAAATTAAATAAAATAGTTCCACTCATATTTCATTAGAGACAAAACAATTTATATATATACATCATTACAAAATTTACATAAAAGGAAATTCAAACTAAATTTTTATTACAAACTTCATACAAACTTTGTACAAGCTGCTCAAGACCCATTTTACATGTCCATACATTTATGTGCAATACATACATCCAAAAGAAATATTTACAGTTAGGGTATAAATTATACCCGAATACTTCAAGCAGGTAGCTCTCCTGTCCTTAGCAACTCAATCTGCTGCTTCTCTAGTCTCTATATCTACGACAGCAATAAAAGCTATCGCTGAGTACTAGGACTCAGTGGTGCACAACATACTAAAATAATCTTTATGCAGAACTTAAATCACATTTATTCGAAAATTTGATTGAACATGAGAATTAAATACAAATTATGCATTATGAGATTTTAATCCCAAACAATTTCATTTTGAAGTATCAAATCACATTTCATAAAACCCACAGTTAGATCATGCCATTCGAAACAAATATAATCTCAATAGCCAAAGGCTAAAGAGAAATCACATCACAAGGCTAGCTAGCTCAAATATATGGATATCCATTCACATCCTCTTCTATTGGCACACCTCAACACTTCTCCAGAGAAGGAATCAAAATTCGAAACTAATTACCCTCACTAGTCGTGCTAGCGAGGTGTTCAAATATATGGTCATGACACTGTGGTTTCAAAACTTATCTTAACAATTTGCTAAACATTGTCATTTCAAATATACACAGTAACTTTTACAATTTAAATAAAAACATCATAAATAAGATCACAATACTTTCAACAATTCAAAGTAAAAGTAAAATGCATATTTAAACTTATCTTAACAATCAATAAAGTTTAAAGCATAGTGATGTTGTGCACAAACCTCAAGCGAGTTGCCTTTTGGCCTTGACTCGGTTCCTCGGGTTCTTTCCCGGTATTCTTTTCAACTGAAACACACAATTTTACAGTATTTCAGTACCATAACTTAGCATAAATCCAAAAATAAATTTAACTTCACTTTTACCTAACTCTAACGTGTTAAACTCGACGTTCTTGAAATTTTGTATTTCGGGTTACTATTCACTATACTATTCAAGTCAAATTATTGACTTTCTAAGGCTTAATAGGTATGGGAATTCCAACTTCACCCACATATCACATTTTGATCACTAAACTTGTTGGTTTTGGTCGTTTATTCAAATTCTAGGTCTTTTAAGCAAAATTGAAAATTTTCAGTTTTGGTGCCTTAGGTTGCACTGTTCCATTGGTCATTTTACTGTTAGAATTTGTCAAAACTTTCTTCATAGAAAATGTTCCCTATTGTCTTAAGTTTATTTTTCTTTTTGAATCACTCCAATTGGCGTTTTGTAGCTCAAGTTATGTCCAAAATACGGTTACTATTCATGCTGTAGATTTTAGTTCTGGCAGATTTATTGATCCAACTTCGTTCAGCAATTTGATCAAGTTAAGTCCATAATTTGGTCTAATTTTCTTCATATGAAATGTTATACTATGTCTTAGGTTTCCATCGATTCAAGAATCGCTTAAATCGGAGTTTTCTAGAGAGAGTCATGGCCATTGAAACTTTATTGTTCATATGATAAATCTGCAGTCCTGCAGATTCAGTGATTCAACTTTGCTCAGTGATTTGATTGGGTTAATGGCATAATTTGGGTTGGTGTTCTTCATGAAAGTTTTAGTCTATATCCCATTTAATCACTGGTAAAATTTCAAATCATTTTGACTTTCCTAGCCCAAGTTATGACCAAATGAAAAAACACTGTTCATTTAGTCAGTTTATACAAGGCAGCCTGCAATTTTCCAACTTTGGTCAATTTGTTCATTATGTTTTGGTCACTTTTTGGGTATGCTTCCTAAATGAAAATTGTGTCATTTAGTGTCTATTTTCATCCCCAATTGGTCCCATACCAATTGGACTTGTAAAATTTCATTTTTGGTCCCTCAAAGGAAATTTTGGTTATGCTGCCAGCAACATAACCACACTCCCTCTGAATTTGGCTTTAATTCCAACACTTCTAACACACTTAATTAGGTCACAAATGACTATTTTTCACCTCACATTAGGTCAAAGACACCATTTACCACTTCCTCACATTTTTGGTCTCTAAGCCCTAAGGTCCCAAACCCTAAGTTGCCAATTTCTTGCATTTAGCTACTTTCAAACTCTTTAATCATAACCACTCACTAATTCAAGGTTCATATACCCATTCAAGTAAATCAAACCATGCAAATCACCCTCCCCCTCATGCTGGCCAAAATTTCAGTTTAGTCCCTCAATAAATTTTTCTTTTCATTTTAAGTTTATTTCTATGTTCTTGATGCTATACATACACTAATTAAACTAAAACTATGAAGTTTGCATTACTAACCTTAGGTGAAGTCTTTTGTGACACCCCTTACCCGTCTACAGTGTTGCCGAGCAAGTTATGCCACTCAGTGTGTCGAACACCAATTCATGTTTCAATTTCAATTAATCCCCTTTTAATTCATTTATTTATAATTTTTGATAAATCTAAATTAATCCGCAAATTTTATAGAAAATCTGGCAGAGTGCCGGCTACAAATTGGAAAAACAATTCTTCTGAACCTGTTAAAAACACTCCCAATAATATCATCACCTTATTCTCAATCAACCTCCGGTATATTCTCAATAATTTATCAATTCACTTCAGTATCTCAAAATTCAATTAAATTCAAACCACAGTCAACTCAATGAAAAATACTCAATTTATTACTGAACATATTTCATAGATACTAACATCAAAAGCTTAATTACATGAATTTATAATATACATTACAGAAGGTTACAAAATACAAAATATCAGAATATCAAAGTGGCCTAATGTCCTACCAAATGCACTGCAATGTGAGGTGACTCTGAACTCTGAGTGCAGATATGAAGGCTCACCCTGTATGAGGCCTGCTGGACTCCCCAGCTATGTCTCCAGTACCTGCGCGTGGCAAAAGCGACGCGCTAAGCAATTCTGCTTAGTGGTGACAATATAAAATAAAATAAAATAAAATAAAATAAAACATGTGTGCAAAATGTATGTTTACATTTTTTGGTGGACTAAATTTCAAATATTTATTGTAATATTATTCGATTAAAGTTTGGTAAGATTTATTAACACTGCCCGAGTAAACTATACTAGTTGACTGGACTGGATAAACGGGTATACTGGTACTAGGTACTAAGTACCTCAGACCATCACACCATCGGTGACATTGTGTCTCCCGGTGTGCAACAGAACAGCCAATAAGCTGTAATAATTATCGAGGATTAAACCTGAGTATAACAACTCAATATCATAGCAAAAGACTATTATGTCTCGGAATGGCATGGAAAGCCATGAAAAATAGAATGGCATGAAGCCATATGCAGTACTACTAACAGAACCCTATTGGCATGCCAACCTATCCAAACCAATCACGTTAGGCCTACTAGGGCATTTAACACTTTTAATTTGTGTAATTCTTTGAAATTGAGATTTTTATGACTACTATTCATTTCATTAGTCAACCAAAATGTTGACTTTTGCATTGACAATAGGTAAATTAGTTTAAATATCATCAACATACCACATTTTGCATTTTAAACTTGTTGGTACTGGTTGCCAATACCATCTCTAAGCTTAAAGTGAATTGGACAGAATTTTCAGTTTTCAAGCTTTGGGTTTACTGTTCCATTGGTCACCTTTGCAGTGGGAATTTGGAAAAATGATCAACATGAAAGTTGTTCCTTATTTTGTCTAGTTGAATTTCCTTTTTTGAATCACTCCATTTGGAGTTTTGTAACTCAAGTTATGGCCTAAACACCATAACTGGCCGGATTGGACAGATTCCAAAATTTTGGGTAAAATTGTTTCTGCCAGATTTGGTAACTCAAGTTTGGTTGGCAATTTGACTAGGTTATGGTAATAATTTGGGTCTAGTTTCTTCATCAAAGTTGTTGGTATATATGTCAACGTGTTGCTAGTAAAATTTCAGGTCAATTGGACCTTGCTAGATTGAGTTATGGCCAAATGACCAAATACTGTTCATTTAGTTATTTTGCCCAGGCAGATTGCAGGTCACCCGGATTGGAGCAAGGTTTTGGTCCACTTAGTTTGGTCTTATGGGCATGGTTTCTTCACCAAAGTTGTGCCATTTTATGTCTAGTTTCATGTCCAATTGGCCAAACACCAAATGAACCTCTACAATTCAAGTTATGGCTGTCCAAACAGGCTAGACTCACATCCAAACCTGCAGGTCACACAAGGCAGCCACTCCAACCTCAAATCCCACAACCCAATTCACTTCATTTTTTATTCAAACCAAACCAAATGGTCACTAATTGACCATTAAAACCTACTCCCATCATCACAAGATCAAAGTCTCATTCTTCAACCCAAACCCTAACTCAACATTTCAAAACCATGCATTATCATTGCATTTATCAATTCACTTATAAGACACACATTAAGGGCAGCCATACTAGCATGTTTGCTCTCCAAAAATCATCACCATATTACCCTAACCATGGCTGCCAAAATTTAGGGTTAGCATACCAATGGTGTTTCATCAAATTTCTTTGTGATTTACACACATTTATAGTTCTTAAACATGAAATTTCAGTGAAATTCAAGGTTTAGGTCACTAACCTCTAATGGAGTGAATTTCCCACTTGCTCAAAGTCTTGGTTTCCTTTTCTTTTTGCTCCCACAAGAATCACCAAGATGATAGAATGAATTTTTGGGTTGGTAATTAGGGTTTTGTTTTTTAGTGGGAGAAAGCTAAGAAAAATGGAGGTTGGAAGGTTGTTAATGGTGGAATGAGGAAAGGGGTGTGGACGGCTTGAAGAAGAAGAGAGAAGGCTGTTTGGGTTTCTAGAATTCTGCCTCAATTATCCCTTTTTATTGAATTTTAATTATCTTGCTTAATTTTGATTGGCCATAGCATTTTTAATTGCCTCATGCTTACCTAAGCATGAGGTAATAAATCCCATTATTTCCATTTTCTTTTCTTTCAGTATTTATTTATTTTTAAATAAATTTTCATTAATATTTGTTCATATTTTATTTCATATAATTCACTTGCATAAATGGACAAGTTGGTCAAAAATTATCTCTGAAGACGAAATGACCAAAATGCCCTCCATTTGGCTTACCAGGCCAAAATTGTCTGTACTGATTGAAAATTTTTTCTAAGCATTTCCTTGGCATTCTAATGCCATAAGAACCTCAATGATCCTTCTCTGGAGTCCCAAAAATTATTTTATAATTTTTACCCTGGGTCTAGGGCTCCTAGTTGCGAGAACTGCAACTTCTCACTAGGTTACCCATCGTTAGGGCACCGGCTCATTTAACTTGGTTGTATTTTATTTCTAAAATTTTTCCTAAATTTTTATTATTAATATTTGAGTTAATTTTGGTTCCTCACTTTAGTTTAAATATTTTTCCAAATGTTCTAGCTGTCCAGACCGACAATGGTCACCGAAACAGTAGAATGTACGGAGTTGCTACCGGGAGGGTGTTACAACTCTTCCCCTCTAATTTAAATTTCATCATCGAAATTTACCTGATGCAAACAGTTGAGGGAACTGTTGCCTTATCGTCTCTTCACTTTCCCAAGTTGCCTCTTCAATGTTGTGGTGCCTCCAAAGCACTTTCACCAATGGAATTTGTTTATTTCTCAGTTCTTTCACTTCTCGAGCTAGGATCCGTATAGGTTCCTCTTCATATGTCAAATCTGGTTGTACTTCAATTTCTTCCATGGAGATGACATGTGAAGGATCTGAGCAGTATCTTCTGAGCATGGACACGTAGAACACATTGTGGATCTTGTCTAGCTCTGGTGGTAAAGCTAGCCTATAGGCTACTGGTCCCACACGTTCAATGACTTCATATGGGCCAATAAACCTAGGGCTCAACTTACCTTTTCTTCCGAACCTCAATATTTTCTTCCATGGTGAGACTTTGAGAAACACTTTATCACCAACTGCATACTCTATCTCTTTTCTCTTCAAGTCGGCATAAGACTTTTGTCTATCAGAGGCAATCTTCAGGTTAGCTTTGATTATTTTCACTTTTTCCTCAGTCCGTTTCACCAGGTCTGGTCCTACCAGCTTATCTTCACCCAATTCAGTCCAACACACTGGGGTTCTACATTTCCTCCCATACAGTGCATCATACGGAGCCATTTGAATGCTAGCTTGGTAGCTATTGTTATATGCGAATTCTGCCAGTGGGAGGTACCTATCCCAACTTCCCTCAAACTCAATGACACAACTCCTCAGCATATCCTCAAGGACCTGACATATATTTCATGTTATTATTATCATTTCAGTTTAATATTTGCATTAGTTCAATTGGTTTCAGTTGTTTACCTAGATTACTCTTTCTAATTGCCCATCCGTCTGAGGAAGAAAAGCTGTGCTGAAGTGGAGTTGTGTACCCAAGGATTCATGCAACTTCTTCCAGAATCTTGATGTAAACCTTGGGTCTCGGTCAGATATGATAAAAAGTGGGATTCCATGCAGCCTAACTATCTCACTGATATACAATTCTGCTAGCTTCTCCAGTGAGTAGTCAGTCCTAACTGGTAGAAAATGTGTTGACTTCGTCAATCTATCCACTATCACCCATACTGCATCATGCTTCCTTTGGGAGAGGGGTAGACCACTAACAAAATCCATAGTGACCCGGTCCCATTTCCATTCAGGTATGCTTATAGGCTGTAGCAATCCTGATGGAACTTGATGTTCTGCTTTGACTTGTTGACATGTCAAACACTTAGTCACATAATCAACTATATCCCTCTTCATACCAGGCCACCAATAATGAGGCTTCAAATCATTATACATTTTTGTGCTCCCCGGGTGCATAGCATATACACTAGTGTGTGCTTCTTTCAGAATATTAATCCTCAGTTCCCCATCATCTGGTACACACACTCTTCCTCTGTAGTATAGACACCCATCTTTTTTCACCTCATATTCAATTTCCTTCCCCTCAGGAATTTTACCCACAATAGCCATTAGTTTTTCATCTGCCCTCTACCCATCTTGTATCTGCTGTAGTAGGGTTGGCTTCACTTACAACTCAGCCAAGATAGCTCCATCTTGAGCTAATGACAGATAGGCATTGAGTGATCTTAAAGCTGTGATGGACTTTCTTATTAAAGCATCAGCAACTACATTTGCCTTCCCAGGATGATAATCTATCACACAATCATAGTCCTTTAGGAACTCAATCCATCGCCTCTGTCTAAGATTGAGCTCCTTCTGGGTTGGCAAATATTTTAGACTCTTGTGGTCGATATAGATGTAGCATTTTTCACTATATAAATAATGCCTCCATATCTTCAGTGCGAAGATGATTGCTACTAATTCCAGGTCATGAGTAGGGTAGTTCTGTTCATGTGGCCTTAACTGCCTGGAAGCATAGGCGACCACTTTCCTCTCTTGCATCAATACACACCCTAGCCCATTATGCGAGGCATCACTATAGACCACAAAGTCTTTTCTCGACACTGGCTGTGTTAATACTGGTGCTTCTATCAGCATAGCCTTCAACCTCTCAAAACTGGCTTGGCACTTGTCGTTCCAGCCAAATTTCACATTTTTATGCAACAACTTGGTCATTGGAGCAGCTATAAGAGAAAATCCCTTCACAAATCTTCTGTAGTATCCGGCTAGCCCCAAGAAACTTCTGACCTCTGTTGTATTTCTAGGAGGCTTCCATTCCATCACTGCTTATATCTTTTTGGGATCTAATTAAATCCCCTCAGCTGATACTATGTGTCCAAGGAAGGAGATTTCACTTATCCAGAAGTCACATTTAGACAGCTTAGCATACAGCTTCTTTTCTCGCAGGGTTTGCAGAACAATCCTCAAATGTTCATCATGTTCTTCCCTGGTCTTGGAATACACTAGAATATCATCAATAGAAACCACTACAAACCGATCTAAGTATGGATGGAAGATACAGTTCATAAGGTCCATAAATGCTGTTGGTGCATTTGTTAACCCAAAAGGCATCACTAGAAATTCATAGTGCCCATACCGAGTTCTGAATGCAGTTTTGACACATCTGCATCCTTTACCCTCAGCTGATGATACCTTGATCTGAGATCAATTTTTGAAAATACACTGGCTCCCTTCAATTGATCAAACAGATCGTCAATTCTGGGTAATGGATATTTGTTCTTCACAGTTACTTTGTTCAACTGCTGGCAATCAATACACAATCTTAAGGTTCCATCCTTTTCTTCACAAATAATACCAGAGCTCCCCATGGTGACACACTGGGGTGTATGAACCCCTTATCAAGCAACTCTTGCAACTGAATTTTCAACTCCCTCAATTCAGTGGGTGCCATCCTATAAGGAGCAATAGAAATGGGTGCTGTACCCGGCATTACCTCAATAGCAAACTCGACTTCCCTTTCTGGTGGTAAACCAGGCAACTCCTCAGGAAACACATCTGGTGTAACACCCTCCCTATAGCAACTCCGTACATTCTACTGTTCCGGTGACCAGTGTCGGTCCGGACAGCTAGAACGTCCGAAAAAATATTTAAACTAAAGTGAGGAACCATAATTAACTCAAATATTAATAAGAAAAATTTAGTAAAAATTTTAGAAATAAAATACAACTAAGTCAAATGAGCCGGTGCCCAAGCGATGGGTAACCCAATGGGAAGTTGTGGTTCTCGCAACTAGGAGCCCTAGACCCGAGAGAAAATTCATAAAATAATTTTTGGGACTCCAGAGAAGGGTCATTGAGGTTCCTATGGCATTAGAATGCCAAGAAAATATTTAGAAAAATTTTTCAATCGGTACAGACAATTTTGACACGTTAAGCCAAACGGAGGGCATTTTGGTCATTTCGCCTTCAGAGGTAATTTTTGGCCGACTTGTCCAGTTAAGTAAATAATTATTATGACATAAAATGTGAATAAACATTACTAAAAATTAAATTGAAAATGAGTAGAGATGAAAAGAAAAGAAAATATAAGAAAATACCTAATAATGACATCATATGATGCCATTAAAAACCTATCCACCAATCACAATTAAGCACCACTTAAATTAACCTATTAAAGAGGATAATTGAGAAAAATAAAAACAAAAGCCATCTGCTCTTACTCACCCAAAAACGTTACACTCTCTCCCAAACCCATTCCTCCATGGAAGCTTAATGGAAGCTTGAGACAACCCACCAAATCACCTTGAAACCACAATCTTGCTTCACTAAAAATTGATTTTGCAACTTGAACAACCTCTAGCCAGCAAAAAGAAGAAGGAAGAAGGGATTTTTAGAGACTTGGAAAAGTTAGCAAAAGAGGTTAGTGCCCAATTTATTCTCTCTCACTCAATTCATGTTTAAGAACATGATTTAAGTTGAAATTGTAAGTTTAATGTATAAATTGAACTTTGAGAACTTGGAGACTTGAACAAAAATTAGGGTTTGCTCATGAAATGGTATATGAACATTCTAATGGTCAATTAGTGACCATTTGAGGTAATTTGATCATAACTTGGAGTGAATTGTAGCATTAGAAAACTGATTTGGTATGCTGCCTAGTGAAACCAGCAGGGAGGCTGTGAGTCCAGCCTGTTTGGACAGCCATAACATGGGCTGTGTAGGTTCAATTGGTGTTTGGTCAATTGGACATGAAACTAGACACATAATGGTACAATTTTGGTGAAGAAACCATGCCAAAAGACCAAAGCAAGTGGACCAAAAACTTGCCCCAATCCGGATGTCCTGCAACCAGATTCTGCAGAATGACCAAATGAACAGTGATTGTTCATTTGGCCATAACTCATTGTAGAATGGCCCAAATTGACCTGAACTTTTTATAGCAACAAGTTAAGATATAGACCAACAACTTTCATGAAGAAACCTACCCCAAATTATGACCAGAACCTATCCAACAAGCCAGTTGCAGTCACTGTTCACTGCACTGTAGATATGGTCAATTCTGAAAATTTTCAATCCGGCCAGTTGTGGTTTTTGGACCATAACTTGAGCTACAAAACTCCAAATTGAGTGATTCAAAAAAAGAAATTCAACTAGACAAAATAAGGAACAACTTTCATGTTTATCATTTTCTCAAATTCCCACTGCAACAGTAACTAATGGAACAGTAAATTTAGGGTATAAAAACTGAAAATTCTGCTCCATTAGTTTTAAGCTTAGAAATGGTATTGGTCATTAATGCCAATAAGTTTTGAATGCACAATGTGGTATGTTGGGAGTGTTAAAACTAATGTACCTATTTTCTATGCAAAAGTCAACCTTTTTGTTGACTAATGAAGTGAATAGTAACACCAAAGCTTGAAATTCAAAAATTTCAAAATTCAAAAGTATCAAATGCCCTAGTATACCTAACATGATTGGTTTGGATAGTTTGGCATGCCAATAGGGTTCGATTAGCGATCGCACATGGCATTATGCCATTCTGTGATTTCATGGCTTTTAGCCATTCTGACCTTGTATTGAGATTTGGCCTTGTGCCTGATGTCATTACAGCTTATTAGCTGTTCTGTTGCACACCGGGAGATACATATGTGACCGATGGTGTGACGGCCCGAGGTACTTGATACCCAGTGCCAGTTTACCCGTTTATCCAGTCCAGTCGTCCAGTATGGGTTACTTGGGCAACCAAACATAAAAGCGGACATATTTAATGAAATAATGAATATAACAAGTACAAAATAAGTAAGATTTCAAATACTCATCGAAAATTTATTTGTAATGAAACATCAATACATTCACTGCATATTTACTTTCTGTTATTTATTTTTATTTTATTATTGGCACCACTAAGCATTATTGCTTAGCGCGTTGCTTTTTCACGCGTAGGTTCTGGAAATACTGACTGAGAGCCCAGTAGACCACAGACTGGGTGAGACCTCCTGCAGCTCTGCATAGTGTGCGTGTCACCTCACCATCTTCAGTGCATTGGTAGGACACTAGGTTTCATTTTGGTATTTTGTAATTAACTTTTATTTTCTTTTGTGTAAATGGAACTTATGTAATGTATTTTGATGTTAACATAAATAGTGAAAAATTGTGTTTATGAATGGAAATTAAGAAATTTTTTTTTATTATTGCTTGTATATGAGTACCCTGAGAAATGATGATTGAGAACTGAAATTGAAAAATATTGAGTTTGTGATGATATTGGAGTTTGAGAATGATGAGATATGAATATTGGAAGTGTTTTTCACAGGTTCCGAAGAACTATTTTCTCCATTTTTAGCCGGTACTCTGCCGGATTTTCTATAAAATTTTCGGAACCTCAAATAAATTATAATTTCAATAAATGACTTAAATAAATAATATTTCACAAGTTATATTCAAAACTATGACAAAAATTAATTAAGGTAAAATAGAGTGTGCCGGTACACCGTGTGACATATCTTACCCAGATATACTGTACACGGGTAAGGGGTGTCACATTTAGTGGTATCAGAGCACGGTTTAGGCGTTTCTGGGCCTAGATTGAGTCCATACCATGCATTGCATTTGTAAGAGTCGAGGTGACACTAATGCAGATCTGTTTGTCTTTGTTAAATAGGATATGGACCCTTCATCTCAAAGAGCAGTCGAGGAGGAAGTGGAGAGTCATGCTCCACCTGCAGCAGCTGAGACTGGGGGCATGGGAGAACCTGCTCCGCCAGCTCAAGCAGAGCCTGCTCAGCCTCCACAGGCCATGTTCCAGCAAATGGCTGATTTCTTTAGACAAATGGCCGGGGTAATGCCAGCACCACCACCACCACCAGCTCCACAGCATAAATCACACCTGGAAAGGCTAAGAAAGTTTGGAGCAGTGGACTTCTTCGACAAGAGAGAAGATGATTCTGTGGCAGCCGAGAATTGGTTGAACAGAACGGGCAGAGTTCTAAAACAACTCCACTGCACTCCAGAGCAAAACCTGGAAGCTGCCATATCTTTGTTGCAAGATGATGCCTACGAATGGTGGGACACGGTATCCAGTGAAGTGCAGCCAGAAGCTATAACTTGGGACTTCTTTCTCTCCGAATTCAAGAAGAAATATGTGGGTACTGTATACCTGGAAGAGAGAAGAAGAGAGTTTATTAATCTGAGGCAAAGACAGTTGTCAG
Organism: Hevea brasiliensis; assembly: GCF_030052815.1. Lineage (NCBI taxonomy): Eukaryota > Viridiplantae > Streptophyta > Magnoliopsida > Malpighiales > Euphorbiaceae > Hevea > Hevea brasiliensis. The sequence continues at coordinate 82,977,641 of NC_079499.1, forward strand.
TGGCCGAGTATGAGAAGGAATTCGTCCGATTAAGCCGCTATGGAAGGGAGATAGTCCCTAATGAGGCTGAAAGGTGTAAGAGATTTGAGGAGGGACTAAATGACAACATAAAGATTCAGCTCACTGCCCTGGGAATCATAGAATTTACCAAGTTAGTGGAAGCTGCAATAAAGGTTGAGAAAGTAAGAATCAGTGAGCAGGCTAGAAGGGAAAGACAGCAGAAGAGGGGCCCAGGTCAGTCTAGTTCAGCTCCTGCATCTGGGAAGAGGTTCAAGGGTCCACCTGCACAGAGTTCGGGTCAGCCACAAGGTCAGGGTCAGTCTCAGGGGCCTAGGCCATAGTTTACCCCTAGGAGAGGTTAGTCCACACAATCAGTGGGCAGCTCTCCAGAGATGGGGTTCAGGGGACCAGCCCCAGCATCTTCTGCATGTCCACACTGTCTGAAGTGGCACAAGGGGGAGTGTTGGAGAGTGACTGGTGCCTGTTTAAGGTGTGGGTCGACAGAGCATCAGCTGAGGAACTGTCCACGCAGAACTACTACAGCTGCTCCAACACAAGCAGACAGACCTGCTCCTGCACCACAAAGGGGTAGGAAATCTGGCAAATCTGAGGCTGTGGGACCATCACAGAGGCCTGCGTTTGAGCCAGCAGAGAGGCCTGATAGCAGACCACCTGCAAGAGCTTATGCCATTAGAGCTCAGGAGGAGTAAGATGCCCCGGACGTCATCAGGGGTACGTGCTCCCTCTACAATACATCTGTGCATGCATTGGTGGATCCAGGATCCACTCATTCATACATCTGCATCAACTTACCCGTAGAAAGGGGGATACTAGTAGGGGAGAGTGACCAAGACATTCTGGTCACTAATCTATTGGGCCACAGTGTGGTAGTGAACAAAGTATATAAGGGTTGCCCGTTAAGGATTCAGGGGTATGAATTCTTGGCAGACCTGATTGAGTTGCCTTTCCATGAGTTTGATGTGATTTTGGGAATGGACTGGTTGTCACGTCATCAGGCAATAGTTGATTGTAAACTGAAGAGGATTTCTTTGAAAACTTCTGAGGGTAATGAGATCACAGTTGTGGGGGAAAGGACAGATTTCTTGTCCAATGTCATTTCAGCCACAGTTGCAAGAAGAATGATGAGAAAAGGCTGTGAAGCCTACCTAGCACATGTGGTGGATACTAGGCAGGCTAAGCCAAACCTGAGTGACATACCCACAGTAAAAGACTTCCCAGATGTGTTTCCTGAAGAATTACCTGGTTTGCCACCAGAAAGGGAAGTTGAATTTGCTATTGAGACACTGCCGGGTACAGCACCCATTTCCATTGCCCCTTATAGAATGGCACCCACGGAATTGAGGGAGTTGAAAACTCAGTTGCAAGAGTTGCTTGATAAGGGGTTCATACGCCCCAGTGTGTCAGCATGGGGAGCTCCAGTGCTGTTTGTGAAAAAGAAGGATGGGACTTTGAGGCTATGCATTGATTACTGGCAGTTGAATAAAGTGACTGTGAAGAACAAATATCCGTTGCCTAGAATTGATGATCTGTTTGATCAGTTGAAGGGAGCAGGAGTATTTTCTAAGATTGATCTCAGATCAGGGTATCATCAGTTGAGGGTGAAGGATGTAGATGTGCCCAAGACTGCATTCAGGACCCGGTACGGGCATTATGAGTTTCTGGTGATGCCCTTTGGCCTAACAAATGCACCAGCGGCATTCATGGACCTTATGAACTGTATCTTCCATCCATACTTAGATCGGTTCGTAGTGGTCTTTATTGATGATATTCTGGTGTATTCCAAGACTAGTGAAGAACATGATGAGCATTTGAGGATTGTTCTGCAAACCCTAAGAGAAAATGAGCTGTATGCTAAGTTGTCCAAGTGTGACTTTTGGCTGAATGAGATTGCATTCCTTAGACACATAGTGTCAGTTGATGGGATTAGGGTGGATCCCAAGAAAATAGAAGCAGTGATGGAATGGAAGCCTCCCAAGAATACAACTGAGGTCAGAAGCTTCTTGGGGCTAGCTGGGTATTACAGGAGATTTGTGAAGGGATTTTCCTTAATAGCTGCTCCAATGACCAAGTTGTTACACAAGAATGTCAGATTTGATTGGAATGATAAGTGTCAGACCAGTTTTGAGAAGTTGAAGGCTATGTTGACAGAAGCACCAGTGTTAACACAGCCAGTGTCAGGAAAGGACTTTGTGGTCTACAGTGATGCCTCTCATAATGGGTTAGGGTGTGTATTGATGCAAGAGGGGAAGGTGGTCGCTATACTTCCAGGCAGCTAAGGCCACATGAACAGAATTACCCTACCCATGATCTAGAGCTTGCAGCAATTATCTTCGCACTGAAGATATGAAGGCATTACTTATATGGTGAAAAGTGCTACATTTACACGGACCACAAAAGCCTGAAATACTTGCCAACCCAGAAGGAGCTCAACCTTAGACAGAGACGATGGATTGAGTTCCTGAAGGACTATGATTGTGTAATTGACTACCATCCTGGGAAGGCAAATGTAGTTGCTGATGCTTTGAGCAGAAAGTCCATCACAGCTTTGAGATCATTGAATGCCCGTCTAACTTTGGTTCGTGATGGAGCTATTTTGGCTGAGTTACAAATGAGACCAAACCTGTTACAGCAGATTTTAGATGGGCAGAATGTAGATGAGAAGCTAAAGGCTATTATGAGAAAAATCCTAGAAGGGAAAGCAACTGACTATGAGGTGAAAGCAGATGGGTGTCTGTACTACAAAGGAAGACTGTGTGTACCAGATGATGGGGAATTGAAGGCCAGTATTCTAAAAGAGGCACATACCAGTGTTTATGCTATGCACCCAGGGAGTACAAAAATGTATCATGATTTGAAGCTTCAGTATTGGTGGCCTGGTATGAAGAAGGACATAGCTGACTATGTGACTAAATGCTTGACATGTCAGCAAGTCAAGGCAGAACATCAAGTTCCATCAGGTTTGCTCTGACCTCTCATACCGAATGGAAATGGGATCGGGTCACCATGGATTTTGTAAGTGGTCTACCTCTCACCCAGAAGAAACATGATGCAGTATGGGTGATAGTGGATAGATTGACGAAGTCAGCACACTTTCTGCTAGTTAGGACTGACTACTCACTGGAGAAGTTAACAGAATTGTATATCAGTGAGATAGTTAGACTGCATGGAATTCCACTTTCCATCATATCTGATCGAGACCCAAGGTTTACATCGAGATTTTGGAAGAAGTTGCATGAGTCCTTGGGTACACAACTCCACTTCAGCACAGCTTTCCATCCTCAGATGGATGGGCAATCAGAAAGAGTAATCCAGGTAAACAATTGAATCAATTGAATTAATACAAATATTGAATTAAAATGATAATAATAACATGAAATACATGTCAGGTCCTTGAGGATATGCTGAGGAGTTGTGTCATTGAGTTTGAGGGAAGTTGGGATAGATACCTCCCACTAGCAGAATTTGCATACAACAATAGCTACCAAGCTAGCATCCAAATGGCCCCATATGAAGCACTATATGGGAGGAAATGTAGAACTCAGGTGTCTTTGGACTGAATTGGCGAAGACAAGCGGTAGGGCTGACACAGTGAAACAGACTGAGGAGAAAGTAAAACTAATCAAAGCCAATCTGAAGGTTGTCTCAGACAGATAGAAATCTTATGTCGACCTGAAGAGAAAAGAAATAGAATATGTGGTTGGCGACAAAATGTTCCTCAAGGTGTCACCGTGGAAGAAGGTATTGAGATTTGGAAGAAAAGGTAAGTTGAGCCCTAGGTTCATTGGCCCATATGAAGTCATTGAATGTGTGGGACTAGTAGCCTACAGGCTAGCTTTACCACCAGAGCTGGATAAGATCCACAATGTGTTCCACGTGTCTATGCTAAGAAGATACCGCTCAGATCCTTCACATGTCATCTCCAGGGAAGAAATTGAAATACAACCGGATTTGACATATGAAGAAGAACCCATACGGATCCTGGCTCGGGAAATGAAAGAGTTGAGGAATAAGCAGATTCCACTGGTGAAAGTGCTTTGGAGGCACCACAACACCGAAGAGGCAACTTGGGAAAGTGAAGAGACGATGAGGCAATAGTTTCCTCAACTGTTTGCATCAGGTAAATTTCGAGGATGAAATTTAACTTAGAGGGGAAGATTTGTAACACCCTCCCTGTAGCAACTCCGTACATTCTACTGTTCCGGTGACCAGTGTCGGTCTGGATAGCTAGAACATCTGGAAAAATATTTAAACTAAAGTGAGGAACCATAATTAACTCAAATATTAATAAGAAAAATTTAGAAAAAATTTTAGAAATAAAATACAACTAAGTCAAATGAGCCGGTGCCCAAGCGATGGGTAACCCAATGGTAAGTTGCGGTTCTCGCAACTAAGAGCCCTAGACCCGAGAGAAAGTTCATAAAATAATTTTGGGGACTCCAGAGAAGGGTCATTGAGGTTCCTATGGCATTAGAATGCCAAGAAAATATTTAGAAAAATTTTTCAATCGGTACAGACAATTTTGACCCGTTAAACCAAACAGAGGGCATTTTGGTCATTTCGCCTTCAGAGGTAATTTTTGGCCGACTTGTCCAGTTAAGTAAATAATTATTATGACATAAAATGTGAATAAACATTACTAAAAATTAAATTGAAAATGAGTAGAGATGAAAAGAAAAGAAAATATAAGAAAATACCTAACAATGACATCATATGATGCCATTAAAAACCTATCCACCAATCACAATTAAGCACCACTTAAATTAACCTATTAAAGAGGATAATTGAGACAAATAAAAACAAAAAGCCATCTGCTCTTACTCACCCAAAAACGTTACACTCTCTCCCAAACCCATTCCTCCATGGAAGCTTAATGGAAGCTTGAGACAACCCACCAAATCACCTTGAAACCACAATCTTGCTTCACTAAAAATTGATTTTGCAACTTGAACAACCTCTAGCCAGCAAAAAGAAGAAGGAAGAAGGGATTTTTGGAGACTTGGAAAAGTTAGCAAAAGAGGTTAGTGCCCAATTTATTCTCTCTCACTCAATTCATGTTTAAGAACATGATTTAAGTTGAAATTGTAAGTTTAATGTATAAATTGAACTTTGAGAACTTGGAGACTTGAACAAAAATTAGGGTTTGCTCATGAAATGGTATATGAACATTCTAATGGTCAATTAGTGACCATTTGAGGTAATTTGATCATAACTTGGAGTGAATTGTAGCATTAGAAAACTGATTTGGTATGCTGCCTAGTGAAACCAGCAGGGAGGCTGTGAGTCCAGCCTGTTTGGACAGCCATAACATGCGCTGTGTAGGTTCAATTGGTGTTTGGCCAATTGGACATGAAACTAGACACATAATGGCACAATTTTGGTGAAGAAATCATGCCCAAAAGACCAAAGCAAGTGGACCAAAAACTTGCCCCAATCCGGATGTCCTGCAACCAGATTCTGCAGAATGACCAAATGAACAGTGATTGTTCATTTGGCCATAACTCATTGTAGAATGGCCCAATTGACCTGAACGTTTTACAACAACAAGTTAAGATATAGACCAACAACTTTCATGAAGAAACCTACCCCAAATTATGAACAGAACCTATCCAACAAGGCAGTTGCAGTCACTGTTCACTGCACTGTAGATATGGTCAGTTCTGAAAATTTTCAATCCGGCCAGTTGTGGTTTTTGGACCATAACTTGAGCTAAAAAACTCCAAATTGAGTGATTCAAAAAAAGAAATTCAACTAGACAAAATAAGGAACAACTTTCATGTTTATCATTTTCTCAAATTCCCACTGCAACAGTAACTAATGGAACAGTAAATTTAGGGTATAAAAACTGAAAATTCTGCTCCATTAGTTTTAAGCTTAGAAATGGTATTGGTCATTAATGCCAACAAGTTTTGAATGCACAATGTGGTATGTTGGGAGTGTTAAAACTAATGTACCTATTTTCTATGCAAAAGTCAACCTTTTTGTTGACTAATGAAGTGAATAGTAACACCAAAGCTTGAAATTCAAAAATTTCAAAATTCAAAAGTATCAAATGCCCTAGTATACCTAACAAGATTGGTTTGGATAGTTTGGCATGCCAATAGGGTTCAGTTAGTAGTACTGCACATGGCATTATGCCATTATGTGATTTCATGGCTTTTAGCCATTCTGACCTTGTATTGAGATTTGGCCTTGTGCCTGATGTCATTCTGACTTATTAGCTGATACATTTGCACACTGGGAGATACATATGTGACCGATGGTGTGACGGCCCGAGGTACTTGATACCCAGTGCCAGTTTACCCGTTTATCCAGTCCAGTCGTCCAGTATAGGTTACTTGGGCAACCAAACATAAAAGTGGACAAATTTAATGAAATAATGAATATAACAAGTACAAAATAAGTAAGATTTCAAATACTCATCGAAAATTTATTTGTAATGAAACATCAATACATTCATTGCATATTTACTTTCTGTTATTTATTTTTATTTTATTATTGGCACCACTAAGCATTATTGCTTAGCGCGTTGCTTTTGCAACGCGTAGGTTCTGAAATCTTGTGAGAGCCGGTAGACCACAGGCTGGGTGAGACCTCCTGCAGCTCTGCATAGTGTCCGTGTCACCTCACCATCTTCAGTGCATTAGTAGGACACTAGGTTTCATTTTGGTATTTTGTAATTAACTTTTATTTTCTTTTGTGTAAATGAAACTTATGTAATGTATTTTGATGTTAACATAAATAGTGAAAAATTGTGTTTATGAATGGAAATTAAGAAATTTTTTATTATTATTGCTTGTATATGAGTACCCTGAGAAATGATGATTGAGAACTGAAATTGAAAAATATTGAGTTTGTGATGATATTGGAGTTTGAGAATGATGAGATATGAATATTGGAAGTGTTTTTCACAGGTTCCGAAGAACTGTTTTCTCCATTTTTAGCCGGTACTCTGCCGGATTTTCTATAAAATTTTCGGAACCTCAAATAAATTATAATTTCAATAAATGACTTAAATAAATAATATTTCACAAGTTATATTCAAAACTATGACAAAAATTAATTAAGGTAAAATAGAGTGTGCCGGTACACAGTGTGACATATCTTACCCGGATATACTGTACACGGGTAAGGGGTGTCACATCTGGGAAGTCTCTCACTGTGGGTATATCACATAGGTTTAGCTTAGCTTGCCTAGTATCAACCACATGTGCTAGGTAAGCTTTACAGCCTCTTCTCATCAATTTTCTTGCAACTGTGGCTGAGATAACATTGGACAGAAAATCTGTCCTTTCACCCACAACAGTGATCTCATTACCCTCAGAAGTTTTCAGAGAAATTCTCTTCAAATTGCAATCAACTATTGCCTGATGACATGACAACCAGTCCATTCCCAAAATCACGTCAAACTCGTGGAAGGGCAACTCAATTAGGTCTGCCGAGAATTCATACCCTTGAATCCTCAACGGGCACCCTTTATACACCTTATTCACTACCACACTGTGGCCTAGTGGATTTGTGACCAGAATTTCTTGATCACTCTCCTCTACTGGAACTCCCCTCTCTATGGGTAGTTTGATGCAAATGTAGGAATGAGTGGATCCTGGATCCACCAATGCATGTACAGAAGTGTTGTAGAGGGAAAACATACCCCTGATGACATCCGGGGCATCTTGCTCCTCCTGAGCTCTGATGGCATAAGCCCTAGCTGGTATTCTAGTGTCTGGCCTCTCAGCTGACTCGGATGCAGGCCTCAGTGATGGACCAGCTGCCTCAGGTTTACCAGGCTTCCTACCTTTTTGTGGTGTAGGAGCAGGTCTGTCAGTTTGTGTTGGAGCAACAGTAGTAGTCCTCTTTGGACAATTCTTGATCTGATGTTCTATCGATCCACACTGTAAGCATGCACCGGTCACTCGCCAACACTCCCCCTTATGCCACTTCTGACAGTACTGACAGGCAGAAGATGCAGGGGCTGGTCCCCTAAACACCGTCCCTGGAGAGCTGCCCATTGATGGTGTGGGCTAGCCTCTCCTAGGTGTGAACTGCGGTCTGGGCCCCTGAGACTAACCCTGACCCTGTGGTGGTCCTGAACTCTGAGCAGGAGGACCCTTACTCTTCTTACTGGGAGCAGAAAATGCACTGGACTGACCCGGACCCCTCTTCTGCTGTCTTTCCCTTCTATTTTGTTCATTGATTCTGACCCTTTCCACTTTTGATGCTGCATCTACCAGTTTAGCAAAATCCGTAATCTCCAGTGCTGTGATCATAACTTTGATATTGTCATTGGGCCCTTCCTCAAACCATCTACACCTCTCTACCTCGGTTGGGACTATCTCCCTCCCATACCGGCTCAGTCTGACAAACTCACGCTCATACTCAGCCACTGACAACTGTCTCTGTCTCAAACTGATGAATTCCCTTCTTCGCTCTTCTAAATACACTTTGCTAATATATTTCTTCCTGAACTCTGTAAGGAAGAATTCCCATGTGATTCGTTCCGGTTGCACCTCACTGGTTACTGTGTCCCACCACTGATATGCGTCATCTTGAAGTAGGGACACAGCACCCACCAGGTTCTGCTCGGGGGTGCAGTTTAGCTGTTTCAGTACTCTGATGGTTCTGTCCAACCAATTTTCTGTAGCCATGGGATCATCCTCCCTCTTTCCAAAGAAGTCTACAGCCCCATGTTTTCGTAATTTCTCCAGATGAGATTTTTGTGGTGCTGGTGAAGGTTGTGGTTGTGGTTTTGGTGGTGGAATTGCCCCCATCATTTGCCAGTGAAACTCGGTCATTTTCTAGAATAGAGTAAACTGAGGTTGAGCAGGTGCCTCAGCTGCTGGTGGAGTGGGTTCTCCCCTGCCCCCAGACTCAGCCCTTGGTGGAGCATGACTCTCCACCTCTTCATCAACTGCTCTTTACGAAGCAGGATCCATAACCTATTCAAAATATGAAAACAAACAAATCTGCATCAGTGTCACCTCAACACTTACAAATGCAATGCAATGGTATGTACTCTATCTAGACCCAGAAACGCCTAAACCGATGCTCTGATACCACTAAATGTGACACCCATTACCCGTCTACAGTGTAGCCGAGCAAGTTATGCCACTCAGTGTGTCGAAACACCAATTCATGTTTCAATTTCAATTAATCCCCTTTTAATTCATTTATTTATAATTTTTGATAAATCTAAATTACTCCGCAAATTTTATAGAAAATCCGGCAGAGTGCCGGCTATAAATTGGAAAAACAGTTCTTCTGAACCTGTTAAAAACACTCCCAATAATATCATCACCTTATTCTCAATCAACCTCCAGTATATTCTCAACAATTTATCAATTCACTTCAGTATCTCAAAATTCAATTAAATTCAAACCACAGTCAACTCAATGAAAAATACTCAATTTATTACTGAACATATTTCATAGATACTTACATCAAAAGCTTAATTACATGAATTTATAATATACATTACAGAAGGTTACAAAATACAAAATATCAAAATATCAGAATATCAAAGTGGCCTAATGTCCTACCAAATGCACTGCAATGTGAGGTGACTCTGAACTCTGAGTGCAGATATGAAGGCTCACCCTGTATGAGGCCTGCTGGACTCCCCAGCTATGTCTCTAGTACCTGCGCATGGCAGAAGCGACGCGCTAAGCAATTCTGCTTAGTGGTGACAATATAAAATAAAATAAAATAAAATAAACTAAAACATGTGTGCAAAATGTATGTTTACATTTTTGGGGGGACTAAATTTCAAATATTTATTGCAATATTATTCGATTAAAGTTTGGTAAGATTTATTAACACTGCCCGAGTAACCTATACTAGTTGACTGGACTGGATAAATGGGTATACTGGTACTGGGTACTAAGTACCTCGAACCATCACACCATCGGTCACATTGTGTCTCCCGGTGTGTAACAGAATAGCTAATAAGCTATAATAATTATCGGGGATTAAACCCGAGTATAAGAACTTAATATCATAGCCAAAGACTATTATGTCCTAGAATGGCATGGAAAGCCATGAAAAACAGAATGGCATGAAGCCATATGCAGTGCTGTTAATAGAACCCTATTGGCATGCCAACCTATCCAAACCAATCACGTTAGGCCTACTAGGGCATTTAACACTTTTAATTTGTGTAATTCTTTGAAATTGAGATTTTTCTGACTACTATTCATTTCATTAGTCAACCAAAATGTTGACTTTTGCATTGACAATAGGTAAATTAGTTTAAATATCATCAACATACCACATTTTGCATTTTAAACTTGTTGGTATTGGTTGCCAATACCATCTCTAAGCTTAAAGTGAATTTGGACAGAATTTTCAGTTTTCAAGCTTTGGGTTTACTGTTCCATTAGTCACCTTTGCAGTGGGAATTTGGAAAAAATGATCAACATTAAAGTTGTTCCTCATTTTGTCTAGTTGAATTTCCTTATTTGAATCACTCCATTTGGAGTTTTGTAGCTCAAGTTATGGCCTAAAAACCATAACTGGCCGGATTCGATAGATTCCAAAATTCTGGGTAAAATTGTTTCTGCCAGATTTGGTAACTCAAGTTTGGTTGGCAATTTGACTAGGTTATGGCCATAATTTGGGTTAGGTTTCTTCATCAAAGTTGTTGGTCTATATCTCAAATTGTTTCTGGTAAAATTTCAGGTCAATTGGACCTTGCTACATTGAGTTATGGCCAAATGACCAAATACTGTTCATTTGGTAATTTTGCCCAGGCAGATTGCAGGTCACCCGAATTGGAGCAAGGTTTTGGTCCACTTAGTTTGGTCTTATGGGCATGGTTTCTTCACCAAAGTTGTGCCATTTTGTGTCTAGTTTCATGTCCAATTGGTCAAACACAAAATGAACCTCTACAATTCAAGTTATGGTTGTCCAAACAGGTTGGACTCACATCTAAACCTGCAGGTCACACAAGGCAGCCACTCCAACCTCAAATCCCACAACCCAATTCACTTCATTTTTTATTCAAACCAAACCAAATGGTCACTAATTGACCATTAAAACCTACTCCTATCATCACAAGATCAAAGTCTCATTCTTCAACCCAAACCCTAACTCAACATTTCAAAACTATGTATTATCATTGCATTTATCAATTCACTTATAAGATACACATTAAGGGCAGCCATACTAGCATGTTAGCTCTCCAAAAATCATTACCATATTACCCTAACCATGGCTGCCAAAATTTAGGGTTAGCATACCAATGGTGTTTCATCAAATTTCTTGTCATTTACACACATTTATAGTTCTTAAACATGAAATTTAAGTGAAATTCAAGGTTTAGGTCACTAACCTCTAATGGAGTGAATTTCCCACTTGCTCAAAGTCTTGGTCTCCTTTTCTTTTTGCTCCCACAAGAATCACCAAGATGATAGAATGAATTTTTGTGTTGGTAATTAGGGTTTTTTTTTTTTAGTGGGAGAAAGCTAAGAAAAATGGAGGTTGGAAGGTTGTTAATGGTGGAATGAGGAAAGGGGTGTGGACGGCTTGAAGAAGAAGAGAGAGGGCTATTTGGGTTTCTAGAATTCTGCCTCAATTATCCCTTTTTATTGAATTTTAATTATCTTGCTTAATTTTGATTAGCCATAGCATTTTTAATTAACTCATGCTTACATAAGCATGAGGTAATAAATCCCATTATTTCCATTTTCTTTTCTTTCATTACTTATTCATTTTTAAATAAATTTTCATTAATATTTATTCATATTTTATGTCATATAATTCACTTGCATAAATGGACAAGTTGGTAAAAAATCATCTCTGAAGACGAAATGACCAAAATGCCCTCCATTTGGTTTACCGGGCTAAAATTGTCTGTACCGATTGAAAAATTTTTCTAAGCATTTCCTTGGCATTCTAATGCCATAAGAACCTCAATGATCCTTCTTTGGAGTCCCAAAAATTATTTTATAATTTTTCCCCTGGGTCTAGGGCTCCTAGTTGCGAGAACCGCAACTTCTCACTAGGTTACCCATCGTTAGGGCACCGGCTCTTTTAACTTGGTTGTATTTTATTTCTAAAATTTTTCCTAAATTTTTCTTATTAATATTTGAGTTAATTTTGGTTCCTCACTTTAGTTTAAATATTTTTCCGGACGTTCTAGCTGTCTGGACCCACACTGGTCACCGGAACAGTAGAATGTACGGAGTTGCTACCGGGAGGGTGTTACAACTTTGATCTTCACTTCCTCTAAATTTTCTTCAATTCTTTGATGACAAATCTTCCTCTCAAGTGACTAAATCAAGTTTTTGTGAAGCAAGTATGGAAGAAGTTGAGATTTAGTGAGGGTTTCAAAGCTTGAGTGCAAACTTTAATGGAGTTAGCAATTGCGAGGGAGAGAGAGATGGGAGGCGGTAAGGGATAAGAAGAAGAAGGCTTTTTGATTTTTTTTTTCTTTTCTTTTGTCTTTTTATGTTTTAGGAAGACCCAAAAATCCAATTAATCAAATTCACAAGTTCTTGTTTTTATGGGATCATGCATGATGTCATCACCTTTTTAACTTTTTCATTTTCTCTTCTTTTTTTTTATTAGTTTTTTAATTTAATTCTTAATTCTGAAATTTTCTTTTCTCCGATTTTATTTGACAATTAGGTTAGGAGTCAGCTCTCGGGGTCAATTGACCAAATTGCCCCTCGCTGGTTCATCCCGGTTTGCAATTAATTTAATATTTCTTTCGGCTCCCTGACCTAATTATTTGACTGACTTAACAGTTCTTTTTCATGATTTTCTCTTTTCCACTGTGTTCGTAAGGGTCCTAAGGACCGCAACATCACATTTTATGATTCAAAATTTGAGTTTAAAATGACTTCGCAGTCCTTCCCGAGACGGCCACCCATCGCTGTGACTCTCGACTCGTTTAACTTCTTATGTTTTGTTTTTCTTATTTATACTTAACTAATTGGCAATTACTAATTATTTGTGTTTAAGGCTTATCTAGTTATCGTAAGAGTGGTTCTAAACCCCTTAATTGTCCGGACCGACACCAGTCACCGGAACAGTGAAATATACCAAGCTATACAAGTAGGGGTGTTACAATTCTCTCCCCCTTAAAATAAATTTCGTCTCCCTTAAAATAAATTTCGTCTCTAAATTTTACCTGGTATTAATCTCTGAATAGTTATGGGTGTTGTCTCCTTATGTCCTCCTCTCGTTCCCAAGTAGCCTCCTAGCCCGAATGATGGTTCCACAGCACTTTTACCAACGGTATCTGCTTGTTCCGTAGCTGCTTCACCTCATAAGCTAGAATCTTTATGGGTTCTTCCTCATATGTGAGGTATGGATTCACTTTAATTTCTTTCACCGGTAGCATATGAGATGGGTCTGATCGATACCTCCTCAACATAGACACATGGAAGACATTATGTATCTTCTCTAACTCTGGAGGTAGTGCCAAACGATATGCCAAAGGACCCACTCTTTCCAGAACCTCATATGGCCCAATGAAACGAGGACTCAGTTTCCCCTTTCTGCCGAATCTCATAATTCTCTTCTAAGGAGAAATCTTGATGAATACTTTCTCACCCACTGCATACTCAATATCCCTTCTTTTCAAATCAATGTAGGACTTCTGATGGTCTGATGCAGTCTTAAGTCAATCTCTGATCACCCTGATCTTCTCTTCAGTTTGCTGAATAATTTCGGGTCCAATCATCTTTCTTTCACCCACGTCATCCCAATACAACGGGGTTCTACATTTTCTGCCATACAAAGCTTCATATGGAGGCATCCCAATGCTTGACTGGTAGCTATTGTTGTAAGCAAACTCAATCAAAGGGAGGCATCCAAATGCTTGACTGGTAGCTATTATTGTAAGCAAACTCAATCAAAGGCATGTGTATATCCCAACTGCCCTCAAATTCAATCACACAAGCTCGTAGCATGTCCTCCAAGATCTGAATTACCCTCTCAGACTGGCCATCTGTCTGTGGGTGGAATGTCATACTGAAGTTCAATCTAGTTCCTAGGGCTCTCTGAAGACTACCCCAGAATCTAGAAGTGAACGTAGGATCTCTGTCTGATACGATGGATACTGGCACTCCATGCAGTCTCACAATCTCATCAATGTACAACTTGGCCAATCTTTCTAAACTGTAGTCCATCCGGACTAGCAGAAAATGAGCAGACTTGTTTAGTCTGTCAACAATGACCCATACTGCATCATGACTCTTCTGTGTCCTCGGAAGTCCCATCACAAAATCCATCGTTATTCTCTCCCATTTCCGTTCCGGTACTGGTAGTGGATGTAACAACCCAGCAGGTACTTGATGCTCTGCCTTCACTTGTTGACAAGTTAGGCATTTGGATACAAACTCTGCCACATTCATTTTCATACCCATCCACCAGTAATGCTCCTTTAGCCCTCTATACATTTTTGTGCCACCAGGGTGCATGGCAAAAGGAGACTCATGTGCTTCCTTTAAAATGATCTGCCTCAAATCAACATTATTAGGAACACAAATTCTGCCCTGGTGTAACAGTAGACCATCATCTCTAATTGAGAATTCTGGTTTCTTGCCCTGTCGGACTTCTTTCATCAGCTTCTGATACTTCTGATCATTCTGAGCAGCCATTCTAATCTGATCAATCAACACTGGCTGTACATGCCATGCAACTGCTGTCTGCCCATCATCATTAATCTCTAAGCTGGCATGCAATGATCTCAACTCATATACCATAGACAAAGGAGTAACCCGTAGACTCACCATAGTCTTGTGACTTAAGGCGTCAGCCACAACATTAGCTTTCCCTGGCTGATAGTCTATCAGACAATCATAGTCTTTTATTAACTCTAACCATCTCCTCTGTCTCAAATTCAACTCCTTTTGAGTGCCCAAATACTTCAAACTCTTATGATCTGTGTAGATGTAACACTTCTCCCCATACAAATAATGTCTCCAGATCTTAAGAGCAAACACAATAGTTGCAAGCTCCAAATCATGTGTTGGATAATTCCTCTCATGCGGTTTCAGCTGGCATGATGCATAGGCAATGACATTTCGATCTTGCATCAATACACAGCCTAACCGATTGTGAGAAGCATCACTATAAACGGTGTATTCTTTACTTGGTGTAGGTAAAGTCTTGACTGGAGCTTCAGTCAAACATTTCTTCAACTCATCAAAACTCTGTTGGCATTTACCCGTCCACTGAAATTTTACATCTTTTCGGAGTAGCTTAATCAATGGAGATGCCAACATGGAAAATCCCTTCACAAATCGACTGTAGTATCCAGCTAAACCCAGAAAACTGCGAATCTCTATGACATTTCTGGGTGGCCTCCAATTAAGAACAGCTTCTATCTTACTTGGATCTACCTTGATGCCCTCTTCTGATACTACATGCCCCAAGAAAGATATTTCCTTCAGCCAAAATTCACACTTCGACAATTTGGCGTATAGCTGTTTCTCCCTGAGAGTCTACAGTACAATTCCCAGATGTCTATCATGCTCTTCTGCACTCTTTGAAGAAACCAATATATCATCGATGAATACCACAGCAAACTAGTTGAGGTATGGTCTGAAGATAGTGTTCATCAAATCCATAAAAGCAGCCGGAGCATTAGTTAAACCGAATGGCATGACTAGGAACTCATAATGGCCATAGCGGGTTCTGAAGGCAGTTTTAGAAATACTCTGCTCTTGTACTTTCAGCTGATAATAACCTGATCTCAGGTCAATTTTGGAGAACATAACTGCACCCCTCAACTGATCAAATAAGTCATCAATGCGGGGCAATGGATATCTATTCTTTATTGTCACCTTATTCAACTGCCGATAGTCAATGCACAAGCGGAGAGTGCCATCTTTCTTCTTAACAAACAACACTGGCACTCCCCAAGGTGACACACTAGGGTGGATAAAGCCCTTGTCAAGCAATTCTTGCAACTGCACTTTCAACTCTTTCAATTCTGCAGGTGCCATTCTATATGGTGTTATGGAGATTGGGTCCACACCAGGCATAACATCAATCTCAAACTGCACCTCTCTTTCTGGAGGTAATCCTGGCAATTCATCAGGAAACACAACTGAAAAGTCACATACAGTAGGGATGTCCCTTAGTGCTGGACTCCCCTCTTGGGTGTCTATAACATGTGCCAAGTATGCTTCACACTCCTTTCTGATCATCTTTCTAGCTAGTGCAGTTGAAATGATTTTTGATGGCAGTAAATGCCTCTCCCCATGTACTACCACATCACCGAACAAAGGGAGACCAAAAGTGACTATCTTCAGTTTATAGTTAATCATAGCGTGATGCCTGGCTAACCAATCCATGCCCAAGATGATATCATACTCTCTGAAGGGCATTTCAATCAAGTCTGACAGGAAAACATGTCCTTGGATCACCAAAGGACAGTCTCTATAGATTCTGTTGACCCGGACCTCTTGTCCTAACGGACTAGTTACTAGCACTTCAAAACCCATTTGCACACATGGAACAGCAAGTGAACTGACTATGCTAGCACTAACATATGAATGGGTTGAACCCGGATCAAACAACACAAACACACATTGATCAGAGATAGAGAATATACCAGCTACCACATCGGAAGTTTCAGCCTCTTCTCGCTGTCTCATTGTGTAGACTCTGGCTGATGCACTTCTTTGTGCAGACTGACCAACTGTGCCTTGACTGCCTGAAGTAGTGCCTCTACCTCTGCCTCTTTCTCTGCCAACAGACTGTGAACCTCTAGAAGTAGAACTCTGAATATATCCCTCGGCAGTAGTAGGAGCTGGACCATATCTCGGAGATGGAGCACTAGTGCAGTCTTTAGCTATATGGCCCTTGCCTCCACAGTTAAATAGGCTCCAGTGGCCCAATAGCATTCCCCCCCATGAATCTTGCCACAAGTCTCACAGGGGCGGGCAGAATGTGAACCCCTGCTCGACTGCTGACCAGACCTAGGAGGTCTCTGTCCAGAGAATCTGCCCCTACCAAATCTTCCACCTCGACCCCTACTGGGTCCACTAAATTTCTCCTTTTTCCCAGAAGTGCCACCAGAACTCTGTTCTACTGACTTTTCCCCCTTGTCTTTTTCTGATTTCTCAGCTTTCTTTGATTTTTCTTTCACTGGGGTTGCTTCTGATTCAATTCTCTCCAGCTCAAGTGCTTGAGACATAAGTTCTGAAAAATTGCTGTGCCTGAATCCCACAACTTGCATCCTCAAACTAGGCTTCAAACCTGTCTCAAATCTCTTGCACCTTGCCTTGCTGGTGGAAAGGAGACTCCTAGCATAGTGACTTAAGTGGGAGAACTCCCTCTCATACTCTGCCACTGATCAGTTCCCTCATTTCAAACTAAAAAATTCTTGCAACTTCTGATCAACATATGCATCTGGGATGTATTTCTATCTGAATTCTCTGATGAAGTCATCCCAGGTCAGCACTGGTGGTTCAGCCAAGCTGTGGGGGATGGTCTTGCACCAATCATACGCATCCCCTTGCAGTAGCGACACAGAATACTCAAACTTTAGTTCATCTTGGCAGTGTAGCTTCTTAAATACTCTATCCATTCTTTCAAGCCATTGCTCTGCCTCTAAAGGGTCCACTATACCCTTAAATTCTGTAGCCCCATACTTCAATAACTTATCAACTGTCTGACTGGAGGCAGTGGTTGTGCCACAGGTGTCTGGGGTGGAGCTTGACCAGGCATACCCCAGCCATTTGTTGAAACATTGCCGCCATCTGCTGTGCGAACTGTGCAGGAAATTGCGGCATTTGCGGGGCTGGTGCTACGGATCCACTGACATTCTGTAAAGCTAGGGCTTCCCCTTGTGCCTCAGCTTCAACAGACTGCTCATGTAACACCCTCCCTGTAGCAACTCCGTACATTCTACTGTTCCAGTGACCAGTGTCGGTCCGGACAGCTAGAACGTCTGGAAAAATATTTAAACTAAAGTGAGGAACCATAATTAACTCAAATATTAAGAAGAAAAATTTAGGAAAAATTTTAGAAATAAAATACAACCAAGTAAAATGAGCCGATGCCCAAGCGATGGGTAACCCAGTGGGAAGTTGCGGTTCTCGTAACTAGGAGCCCTAGACCCGAGAGAAAATTCATAAAATAAGTTTTGGGACTCCAGAGAAGGGTCATTGAGGTTCCTATGGCATTAGAATGCCAAGAAAATATTTAGAAAAATTTTTCAATCGGTACAGACAATTTTTGTCTGTTAAGCCAAACGGAGGGCATTTTGGTCATTTCGCCTTCAGAGGCGATTTTTGGCCGACTTGTCCAGTTAAGTAAATAATTATTATAACATAAAATATTAATAAATATTGCTAAAAATTGAATTGAAAATGAGTAGCAAAGAAAAGAAAAAAAAATGAATTAAAATTACAATTTTGACCTCATGCTTATGTCACTAAGCACTCTCACCCAATCACATTGTGACACATGTCCATAAACCAATTAAAATGAGTCAAATGGGCAGAAAATTGAAAGGAAAAACTGAATTCTTCTTCTTCAATTCCCGCACACCATAGCCAAGAAGCTTTCTCTCCATTTTTTTTCTTTTAAAGGTTGATTTTCCTAAGCTTCCTCACCTCAAAACCTTATCCTTTCTTCACTAAAAATTATACCCACACCAAGGAGAAGTGTTTGGCAGCCAAGAAAGAGTAAGAAAGTAAAGAAAAATTGAAGTCTTGTTTAGCTTGGATTTAAGCTACAAGTGGTTAGTGCATATTTTCATATCTCTCACTCTTTATTCCATCTTAGAGGCTTAAATTGAGTAAGAAATTATAAGGAATTGAAATAAAATATATGTGTATGAACACCAAAAATTTGGCAGCCATGGGAGGATTTTGGAAATTATTGATTTGTTTGAGCTAAATAGCTTAGAAATGGTTGTTGATAAGGATATTTGAGCTAGATGTTGACTTGGGTATGTTAGATAAAGTGATGGATTATTAGGGTTAGGGTTTTGAGATTTAATTGAGGATTTAATGCTTAGATGTTTAAATTAAATTCTAATGTTCAATTAGTGACCATTTGATGAATTTTGACCTTAAATTGGAGGCTGTTGTGGTATTGGAATTGAAATGGTATGCTGCCCATGGCTGACCTGCAGGTTTGGATTTGAGTCCAGCCTGTTTGGACAGCCATAACTTTGGCTGTGTAGGTTCAATTGGTGTTTGGCCAATTGCACATGAAACTAGACACATAATGGCACAATTTTGATGAAGAAACCATGCCCAAAAGACCAAAGCAAGAGGACCCAAAACTTGCCCCAATCCGGATGTCCTGGAACCAGATTCTGCAGAATGACCAAATGAATAGTGATTGTTTATTTGGCCATAACTCATTTTAGAATGGCGCAATTGACCTGAAAGTTTTACAGCAATAAGTTAAGATATAGACCAACAACTTTCATAAAGAAACCTACCCCAAATTATGACCAGAACCTATCCAACAAGGCAGTTGCAGTCACTGTTCACTGCACTATAGATATGGTCAGTTCTGAAATTTTTCAATCCGGCCAGTTGTGGTTTTTGGATCATAACTTGAGCTACAAAACTCCAAATGGAGTGATTCAAAAAAAGAAATTCAACTAGACAAAATAAGGAACAATTTTCATGTTTATCATTTTCTCAAATTCCCACTGCAACAGTAACTAATGGAACAGTAAAATTAGGGTATAAAAACTGAAAATTCTGCTCCATTAGTTTTAAGCTTAGAAATGGTATTGGTGATTAATGCCAACAAGTTTTGAATGCACAATGTGGTATGTTGGGAGTGTTAAAACCAATGTACCTATTTTCTATGCAAAAGTCAACATTTTTGTTGACTAATGAAGTGAATAGTAACACCAAAGCTTGAAATTCAAAAATTTCAAAATTCAAAAGTATCAAATGCCCTAGTATACCTAATAAGATTGGTTTGGATAGTTTGGCATGCCAATATGGTTCAGTTAGCAGTACTACACATGGCATTATGCCATTCTGTGATTTCATGGCTTTTAGCCATTCTGACATTGTGTTGATATTTGGCCTTGTGCCTATTGTTATTACAGCTTATTAGCTGTTCTGTTGCACACCGGGAGATGCATATGTGACCGATGGTGTGACGGCCCGAGGTACTAGATACCCAGTGCCAGTTTACCCGTTTATCCAGTCCAGTCATCTAGTATAGGTTACTTGGGCAACCAAAAATGAAAGTGGATAAATTTAATGAAATAATGAATACAACAAGTACAAAATAAGTAAGACTACAAATACTCATCGAAAATTTATTTGCAATAAGACACCGATACATTCACTACATATTTACTTCCTGTCATTTCTTTTTATTTTATTATTGGCACCACTAAGCATTATTGCTTAGCGCGTTGCTTTTGCCACGCGTAGGTTCTAGAGATACTGACCGAGAGCCCAGTAGACCACAGGCTAGGTGAGACCTCCTGCAGTTCTGCATAGTGTCCGTGTCACCTCACCATCTTCAGTGCATTAGTAGGACACTAGGTTTCATTTTGGTATTTTGTAACTAACTTTTATTTTCTTTTTTGTAATTGAAACTTATGTAATGTATTTTGATGTTAACATAAATAGTGAAAAATTGTGTTTATGAATGGAAATTTCTTTTATTATTATTGCTTGTATATGAATGCTATGAGAAATGAATGTTTGAGTAATGGAAAGGTTGTTGAAAAATAATTGAGACCTTGTTGATGATTATTGGAGTTGAGATTGATTGGATATGAATATTGGAAGTGTTTTTCACAGGTTCCGAAGAACTGTTTTCTCCATTTTTAGCCGGTACTCTGCTGGATTTTTTATAAAATTTTCGGAACCTCAAGTAAATTATAATTTCAATAAATGACTTAAATAAACTATATTTCACAAGTTATATTCAAAACTATGATAAAAATTAATTAAGAAAGAATAAAATAATTAAGATAAAATAGAGTGTTCCGGTACACCGTGTGACATAACTTACTCGAATATACTGTAGATGGGTAAGGGGTGTCACATTTAGTGGTATCAGAGCACGGTTTAGGCGTTTCTGGGTCTAGATTGAGTCCATACCATGCATTGCATTTGTAAGAGTCGAGGTAACACTAATGCAGATCTGTTTGTCATTCTTATTTTGAATAGGATATGGACCCTACATCTCAGAAGGCAGTTGAGGAGGAAGTGGAGAGTCATGCTCCACCTGCAGCAGCTGAGACTGGGGGTAGGGGAGAACCTGCTCCGCCAGCTCAAGCAGAGTCTGCTCAGCCTCCACAGACCGTGTTCCAACAAATGGCCGAATTCTTCAAACAAATGGCTGGGGTAATGCCACCACCACCACCACCTCCACAATTGAAATCACACCTGGAAAAATTGAGAAAATTTGGAGCAGTGGACTTCTTTGGCAAGAGAGAAGATGATTACATTGCAGTAAAATTGGTTGAACAGAACAGGCAGAGTTTTAAAACAACTCCACTGTACTCCAGAGCAAAACTTAGAAGCTGCCATATCTCTGTTGCAAGATGATGCATATGAATGGTGGGATACTGTGTCTAGTGAAGTACAGTTAGAAGTAATAACTTGGGACTTCTTCCTCTCTGAATTTAAGAAGAAATATGTGGGTAGTGTATACCTGGAAGAGAGAAGAAGAGAGTTCATTAACCTGAGGCAGAGACAGCTAACAGTGGCCGAGTACGAAAAGGAATTTGTCAGATTAAGCCGCTATGGAAGGGAGATAGTCCCTAATGAGGCTGAAAGGTGTAAGAGATTTGAAGAGGGATTAAATGACAACATAAAGATCATGATCACTGCTTTGGGAATCACCGACTTCACCAAGTTAGTGGAAGCTGCAATAAAAGTTGAAAAGGTCAGAATAAGTGAGCAGACCAGAAGAGAGAGACAGCAGAAGAGGGGCCCGGGTCAGTCTAGTTCATCTCCTGCACCTGGGAAGAAGTTCAAGGGTCCACCTGCACAGAGTTTAGGTCAGCCACAAGGTCAGGGTCAGTCTCAGGGGCCCAGGCCACAGTTTACCCCTAGGAGAGGTCAGTCCACACCATCAGTGGGCAGCTCTCCAGGGATGGGGTTCAGGGGACCAGCCCCAGCATCTTCTGCATGTCCACATTGTCTGAAATGGCATAAGGGGGAGTGTTGGAGAGTGACTGGTGCTTGCTTAAGGTGTGGGTCGATAGAGCATCAGCTGAGGAACTGTCCACGCAGAACTACTACAGCTGCTCCAACACAAGCAGACAGACCTGCTCCTGCACCACAAAGGGGTAGGAAATCTGGCAAATCTGAGGCAGTGGGACCATCACAGAGGCCTGCATCTGAGCCAGCAGAGAGGCCTGATAACAGACCACCTGCCAGAGCTTATGCCATTAGAGCTCAGGAGGAGCAAGATGCCCCGGACGTCATCAGGGGTACGTTCTCCCTCTACACTACATCTGTGCATGCATTAGTGGATCTAGGATCCACTCATTCATACATCTGCATCAACCTACCCGTAGAAAGGGGGATACTAGTAGGGGAGAGTGACCAAGACATTCTGGTCACTAATCCATTGGGCCACAGTGTGGTAGTGAACAAAGTGTATAAGGGTTGCCCGCTAAGGATTCAGGGGTATGAATTCTTAGCAAAATTGATTGAGTTGCCTTTCCATGAGTTTAACGTGATTTTGGGAATGGACTGGTTGTCACATCATCAGGCAATGGTTGATTGTAAACTGAAGAGGATTTCTTTGAAAACTCCTGGGGGTAATGAGATCACAGTTGTGGGGGAAAGGACAGATTTCTTGTCCAATGTCATCTCAGCCACAGTTGCAAGAAGAATGATGAGAAAAGGCTGTGAAGCCTACCTAGCACATGTGGTGGATACTAGGCAGGCTAAGCCAAACCTGAGTGATATACCCACGAAGAGACTTCCTGCATGTATTTCCTGAAGAGTTGCCTGGTTTACCACCAGAAAGGGAAGTTGAATTTGCTATTGAGACACCGCTGCACAAAGACTCCATCGAATTGAGGAGTTGAAAACTCAGTTGCAAGAGTTGCTTGATAAGGGGTTCATACGCCCCAGTGTGTCACCATGGGGAGCTCCAGTGCTGTTTGTGAAAAAGAAGGATGGGACTTTGAGATTATGCATCGATTACCGGCAGTTGAATAAAGTGACTGTGAAGAATAAATATCCGTTGCTTAGAATTGATGATTTGTTTGATCAGTTGAAGGGAGAAGGAGTATTTTCTAAGATTGATCTCAGATCAGGGTATCATCAGTTGAGGGTGAAGGATGTAGATGTGCCAAAGACTGCATTCAGGACCCGGTATGGGCATTATGAGTTTCTGGTGATACCCTTTGGCCTAACGAATGCACCAGCAGCATTCATGGACCTTATGAATCGTATCTTCCATCCATACTTAGATCGGTTCGTAGTGGTCTTTATTGATAATATTTTGGTGTATTCCAAGACCAGGGAAGAACATGATGAACATTTGAGGATTGTTCTGCAAACCCTGAGAGAAAAGAAGTTGTATGCTAAGTTGTCCACGTGTGACTTCTGGTTGAATGAGATTGCATTCCTTGGACACATAGTGTCAGCTGATGGGATTAGGGTGGATCCCAAGAAAATAGAAGCAGTGATGGAATGGAAGCCTCCTAGAAATACAACTGAGGTCAGAAGCTTTTTGGGGCTAGCTGGGTATTACAGAAGATTTGTGAAGGGATTTTCCTTAATAGCTGCTCCAATGACCAAGTTATTACACAAGAACGTCAGATTTGACTGGAATGACAAGTGTCAGACCAGTTTTGAGAAGTTGAAGGCTATGTTGACAGAGGCACCAGTGTTAACACAGCCAGTGTCAGGAAAGGACTTTGTGGTCTACAGTGATGCCTCTCATAATGGATTAGGATGTGTATTGATGCAAGAGGGGAAGGTGATCGCTTATGCTTACAGGCAGCTAAGGCCACATGAACAGAATTACCCTACCCATGATCTAGAGCTTGTAGCAATTATCTTCGCACTGAAGATATAAAGGCATTACTTATATGGTGAAAAGTGCTACATTTACACGGACCACAAAAGCACAAATACTTGCAACCTGAAGGAGCTCAACCTTAGACAGAGACGATGGATTGAGTTCCTGAAGGACTATGATTGTGTAATTGACTACCATCCTGGGAAGGCAAATGTAGTTGCTAATGCTTTGAGCAGAAAATCCATCACAGCTTTGAGATCATTGAATGCCCGTCTAACTTTGATTCGAGATGGAGCTATTTTGGCTGAGTTGCAAGTGAGGCCAAACCTGCTACAACAGATTTTAGATAGGCAAAAGGTAGATAAAAAGTTAATGGCTATTATGAGCAAAATCTCAGAGGGAAAAGCAACTGACTATGAGGTGAAAGCAGATGGGTGTCTGTACTACAAAGGAAGACTGTGTGTACCAGATGATGGGGAATTGAAGGCCAGTATTCTAAAAGAGGCACACACCAGTGTGTATGCTATGCACCCAGGAAGTACAAAAATGTATCATGATCTAAAGCTTCAGTATTGGTGGCCTGGTATGAAGAAAGACATAGCTGACTATGTGACTAAGTGCTTGACATGTCAGCAAGTCAAGGCAGAACATCAAGTTCCATCAGGTTTGCTACAGCCTATACGCATACCTGAATGGAAATGGGATCCGGTCACCATGGATTTTGTAAGTGGTCTACCTCTCACCCAGAAAAAACATGATGCAGTATGGGTGATAGTAGATAGATTGACGGTCAAGACACTTTCTCGCCGATTAGGACTGACTACTCACTGGAGAAGTTAGCAGAATTGTATATCAGTGAGATAGTTAGACTGCATGGAATTCCACTTTCCATCATATCTGATCGAGACCCAAGGTTTACATCGAGATTTTAGAAGAAGTTGCATGAATCCTTGGGTACACAACTCCACTTCAACACAGCCTTCCATCCTCAGATGGATGGGCAATCAGAAAGAGTAATCCAGGTAAACAATTAAACCAATTGAATTAATACAACTATTGAACTAAAATGATAACAATAACATGAAATATATGTCAGGTCCTTGAGGATATGCTGAGGAGTTGTGTCATTGAGTTTGAGAGAAGTTGGGATAGATACCTCCCACTGGCAGAATTTGCATACAACAATAGCTACCAAGCTAGTATCCAAATGGCCCCGTATGAAGCACTATATGGGAGGAAATGTAGAACTCCAGTGTGCTGGACTGAATTGGGTGAAGACAAACTGGTAGGGCTAGACCTGGTGAAACAGACTGAGGAGAAAGTAAAACTAATCAAAGCCAATATGAAGGTTGCCTCAGATAGACAGAAATCTTATGCCGACCTGAAGAGAAAAGAAATAGAATATGCAGTTGGCGACAAAGTGTTCCTCAAGGTGTCACCGTGGAAGAAGTTATTGAGGTTTGGAAGAAAAGGTAAGTTAAGCCCTAGGTTCATTGGCCCATATGAAGTCATTGAACGTGTGGGTCCAGTGGCCTATAGGCTAGCTTTACCACCAGAGCTGAACAAGATCCACAATGTGTTCCATGTATCTATGCTAAGAAGATATCGCTCAGATCCTTCACATGTCATCTCCATGGAAGAAATTGAAGTACAACCGGATTTGACATATGAAGAAGAACCCATACGGATCCTGGCTCGGGAAGTGAAAGAGTTGAGGAATAAGCAGATTCCAATGGTGAAAGTACTTTGGAGGCACCACAATATTGAAGAGGCAACTTGGGAAAGTGAAGAGACGATGAGGCAACAGTTCCCTCAACTGTTTGCATCAGGTAAATTTCGAGGACGAAATTTAAATTAGAGGGGAAGAGTTGTAACACCCTCCCTGTAGCAACTCTGTACATTCTACTGTTCCGGTGACCAGTGTCGGTCCGGACAGCTAGAACATCCAGAAAAATATTTAAACTAAAGTGAGGAACCATAATTAACTCAAATATTAATAAGAAAAATTTAGGAAAAATTTTAGAAATAAAATACAACCAAGTAAAATGAGCCGATGCCCAAGCGATGGGTAACCCAGTGGGAAGTTGCGGTTCTCGCAACTAGGAGCCCTAGACCCGAGAGAAAATTCATAAAATAATTTTTGGGACTCCAGAGAAGGGTCATTGAGGTTCCTATGGCATTAGAATGCCAAGAAAATATTTAGAAAAATTTTTCAATCGGTACAGACAATTTTGGCCTGTTAAGCCAAACGGAGGGCATTTTGGTAATTTCGCCATCAGAGGCGATTTTTGGCCGACTTGTCTAGTTAAGTAAATAATTATTATAATATAAAATATGAATAAATATTGCAAAAAATTGAATTGAAAATGAGTAGCAAAGAAAAGAAAAAAAAATGAATTAAAATTACAATTTTGACCTCATGCTTATGTCACTAAGCACTCTCACCCAATCACATCGTGACACATGTCCATAAACCAATTAAAATGAGTCAAATGGACAGAAAATTGAAAGGAAAAACTGAATTCTTCTTCTTCAATTCCCGTACACCATAGCCAAAAAGCTTTCTCTCCATTTTTTTTCTTTTAAAGGTTGATTTTCCTAAGCTTCCTCACCTCAAAACCTTATCCTTCCTTCGCTTAAAATTATACCCACACCAATGAGAAGTGTTTGGCAGCAAAGAAAGAGTAAGAAAGTAAAGAAAAATTGAAGTCTTGTTTAGCTTGGATTTAAGCTACAAGTGGTTAGTGCATATTTTCATATCTCTCACTCTTTATTCCATCTTAGAGGCTTAAATTGAGTAAGAAATTATAAGGAATTGAAATAAAATATATGTGTATGAACACCAAAAAATTTGGCAGCCATGGGAGGAGTTTGGAAATTATTAATTTGTTTGAGCTAAATAGCTTAGAAATGGTTGTTGATAAGGATATTTGAGCTAGATGTTGATTTGGGTATGTTAGATAAAATGATGGATTATTAGGGTTAGGGTTTTGAGATTTAATAGAGGATTTAATGCTTAGATGTTTAAATTAAATTCTAATGGTCAATTAGTGACCATTTGATGAATTTTGACCTTAAATTGGAGGCTGTTGTGGTATTGGAATTGAAATGGTATGCTGCCCATGGCTAACCTGCGGGTTTGGATCTGAGTCCAGCCTGTTTGGACAGCCATAACTTTGGCTGTGTAGGTTCAATTGGTGTTTGGCCAATTGCACATGAAACTAGACACATAATGGCACAATTTTGGTGAAGAAACCATGCCCAAAAGACCAAAGCAAGTGGACCAAAAACTTGCCCCAATCCGGATGTCCTGCAACCAGATTCTGCTGAATGACCAAATGAACAGTGATTGTTCATTTGGCCATAACTCATTGTAGAATGGCCCAATTGACCTGCAAGTTTTACAGCAACAAGTTAAGATATAGACCAACAACTTTCATGAAGAAACCTACCCCAAATTATGACCAGAACCTATCCAACAAGGCAGTTGCAATCACTGTTCACTGCATTGTAGATATGGTCAGTTCTGAAATTTTTCAATCTGGCCAGTTGTGGTTTTTGGACCATAACTTGAGCTACAAAACTCCAAATGGAGTGATTCAAAAAAAAAAATTCAACTAGACAAAATAAGGAACAACTTTTATGTTTATCATTTTCTCAAATTCCCACTGTAACAATAACTAATGGAACAGTAAATTTAGGGTATAAAAACTGAAAATTCTGCTCCATTAGTTTTAAGCTTAGAAATGGTATTGGTGATTAATGCCAACAAGTTTTGAATGCACAATGTGGTATGTTGGGAGTGTTAAAACCAATGTACCTATTTTCTATGCAAAAGTCAACATTTTTGTTGACTAATGAAGTGAATAGTAACACCAAAGCTTGAAATTCAAAAATTTCAAAATTCAAAAGTATCAAATGCCCTAGTATACCTAACAAGATTGGTTTGGATAGTTTGGCATGCCAATAGGGTTCAGTTAGTAGTACTACACATGGCATTATGCCATTATGTGATTTCATGGCTTTTAGCCATTCTGACATTGTGTTGATATTTGGCCTTGTGCCTATTGTTATTACAGCTTATTAGTTGTTCTGTTGCACACCGGGAGATGCATATGTGACCGATGGTGTGACAGCCTGAGGTACTAGATACCCAGTGCCAGTTTACCCGTTTATCCAGTCCAGTCGTCCAGTATAGGTTACTTGGACAACCAAAAATGAAAGTGGATAAATTTAATGAAATAATGAATATAACAAGTACAAAATAAGTAAGACTACAAATACTCATCGAAAATTTATTTGCAATAAGACACCGATACATTCACTGCATATTTACTTCCTGTCATTTCTTTTTATATTATTATTGGCACCACTAAGCATTATTGCTTAGCGCGTTGCTTTTACCACGCCAGAGTTCCGGAGATCTTGACCGAGAGCCCAGTAGACCACAGTGGGTGAGACCTCTGCGATTACGCATAGTGTCCGTGTCACCTCACCATCTTCAGTGCATTGGTAGGACACTAGGTTTCATTTTGGTATTTTGTAACTAACTTTTATTTTCTTTTGTGTAATTGAAACTTATGTAATGTATTTTGATGTTAACATAAATAGTGAAAAATTGTGTTTATGAATGGAAATTTCTTTTATTATTATTGCTTGTATATGAATGCTATGAGAAATGAATGTTTGAGTAATGGAAAGGTTGTTGAAAAATAATTGAGACCTTGTTGATGATTATTGGAGTTGAGATTGATTGGATATGAATATTGGAAGTGTTTTTCACAGGTTCTGAAGAATTGTTTTCTCCATTTTTAGCCGGTACTCTGCCGGATTTTCTATAAAATTTTCGGAACCTCAAGTAAATTATAATTTCAATAAATGACTTAAATAAACTATATTTCACAAGTTATATTCAAAACTATGATAAAAATTAATTAAGGAAGAATAAAAATAATTAAGATAAAATAGAGTGTTCCGGTACACCGTGTGACATAGCTTACTCGAATATACTGTAGACGGGTAAGGGGTGTCACAGCTCAACTGAGCGATTCCCTTCTTCCATTTCAGGCTGAAGTTAGGGTATCTCCTGAACAAGTAACGCATGGAGATTCCCTCCGTTAGTTCATATTCATGATGTAATGCACTGTATGTAACAAATATGGACATTGAGCAATTGTACTTAACAAAGAAAATACACAAATTCTCAAGTTAAAACATACTTCAAAAATTTGCTCTGATACCACTAAAACATGTCACACCTTAACCCTCTGTAAGGCATAACATGATCCCGTAGAATACCTAATGAACTACCAAACTTCACCTATCGATAACTCATTAAGTACACTACAAGGGATTTTAAAACAATTTTCTTATTTTTGTTAAGGGGTGAGCATTTTCTAATAGGTGTTTAAAACATTTAATTGAAATTAAAAACTAGTTAAAACTTTTGTCCTATTTTATTTTTATGCAAATTTTATAAAATTTTAACAGAGTTTTGTCTGTATTTTGAGAAAATAGTTCTTCAAATACCTGTAAAAAGTACTTCTAAAAATTTTTCTCAACCACTACTTCAAATTCTCAATCAATCTCAAATCTCAAGATTCCACAATCAACATTTCTCAATTTCCAAAATTCAATAATCCTCAAAATACTAGCAATTCATCTCATTCAAATTAAATAAAATAGTTACACTCATATTTTATTAGAGACAAAACAATTTATATATATACATCATTACAAAATTTACATCAAAGGAAATTCAAAATAAATTTTTATTACAAACTTTATACAAACTTTGTACAAGCTGCTCAAGACCCATTTTACATGTCCATACATTTATGCGCAATACATACATCCAAAAGAAATATTTACAGTTAGGATATAAATTATACCCGAATACTTCAAGCAGGTAGCTCTCCTGTCCTTAGTAGCTCAATCTGCTACTCATCTAGTCTCTATATCTGCGACAGCAATAAAAGCTATCGCTGAGTACTAGGACTCAGTGGTGCACAACATACTAAAATAATCTTTATGCAGAACTTAAATCACATTTATTCGAAAATTTGATTGAACATGAGAATTAAATACAAATCATGCATTATGAGATTTTAATCCCAAACAATTTCATTTTGAAGTATCAAATCACATTTCATAAAACCCACAGTTAGATCATGCCATTCGAAACAAATATAATCTCAATAGCCAGAGGCTAAAGAGAAATCACATTACAAGGCTAGCTAGCTCAAATATATGGATATCCATTCACATCCTCTTCTATTGGCACACCTCAACACTTCTCCAGAGAAGGAATCAAAATTCGAAACTAATTACCCCCACTAGTTGTGCTAGTGAGGTGTTCAAATATATGGTCATGACACTGTGATATCAAAACTTATCTTAATAATTTGCTAAACATTGTCATTTCAAATATACACAGTAACTTTCACAATTTAAATCAAAACATCATAAATAAGGTCACAATAATTTCAACAATTCAAATCAAAAGTAAAATGCATATTTCATTCACTTTATCAATAAAGTTTAAAGCATAGTGATGTTGTGCACAAACCTCAAGCGAGTCGCCTCTTGGCCTTGACTCGGTTCCTCGGGTTCTTTCCCGGTATTCTTTTCAACTGAAACACACAATTTTACAGTGTTTCAGTACCATAACTTAGCATAAATCCAAAAATAAATTTAACTTCACTCTTACCTAACTCTAACGTGTTAAACTCGACGTTCTTGAAATTTTGTGTTTCGGGTTACTATTCACTATACTATTCAAGTCAAATTGTTGACTTTCTAAAGCTTAATAGGTATGGGAATTCCAACTTCACCCACATATCACATTTTGGTTACTAAACTTGTTGGTTTTGATCGTTTATTCAAATTCTAGGTCTTTTAAGCAAAATTGGAAATTTTCAGTTTTGGTGCCTTAGGTTGCACTGCTCCATTGGTAATTTACTGTTAGAATTTGTCAAAAATTTCTTCATAGAAAATGTTCCCTATTATCTTAAGTTTATTTTCCTTTTTGAATCACTCAAATTGGAGTTTTGTAGCTCAAGTTATGTCCAAAATACAGTTACTGTTCATACTACAGATTTTAGTTCTAGCAGATTTATTGATCCAACTTCGTTTAGTAATTTGATCAAGTTAAATCCATAATTTGATCTAATTTTCTTCATATGAAATGTTATACTATGTCTTAGGTTTCCATCGATTCAAGAATCACTTAAATCAGAGTTTTCTAGAGAGAGTTATAGCCATTGAAACTTTACTGTTCATATGATAAATCTGCAATCCTGCAGATTCAGTTATTCAAATTTGCTCAGTGATTTAATTGGGTTAATGGCATAATTCGGGTTTGTGTTCTTCATGAAAGTTTTAGGTCTATATCCCAAATAACCAATGGTAAAATTTCAGGTCATTTTGACCTGCCTAGCTCAAGTTATGACCCAATGAACAAATATTATTCATTTGGTCAGTTTATACAGGGCAGCCTGCAATTTTCCAACTTTGGTTAATTTGTTCACTAGGTTTTGGTCACTTTTTGGGCATGCTTCCTAAATGAAAATTGTGTCATTTAGTGTCTATTTTCATCCCTAATTGGTCCCATACCAATTGGACTTGTAAAATGTCATTTTTGGTCCCTCAAAGGAAATTTTGGTCATGCTCCCTCTGAATTTGGCTTTAATTCCAGCACTTCTAACATAATTAATTAGGTCACAAATGATTATTTTTCACCTCACATTAGGTCAAAGACACCATTTACCACTTTCTCACATTTTTTGTCTCTAAACCCTAATATCCAAAACCCTAAGTTGCCAATTTCTTTCATTTAGCTACTTTCAAACTCTTTAATCATAACCACTCACTAATTCAAGGTTCATATACCCATTCATCCCACATCGGCAAAACACAGGAGAGATGCTGGGTTTATAAGTTGGTGGTTTGTAACCCCTATTGACGCGTTTTAAAACCGTGAGGGCTTCGGCTCAGAGCGGACAATATCACTAGTGGGCCGGGCCATTACATTTGTGGTATCAGAGCCGCTCCACGTGCAACCTTGAGCGATGGTGGGGCAAACCTCAGCGAGGACGCTGAGTCCCATAAGGGGGGTGGATTGTAACACCCTAGGCAAATCCCACATCGGCAAAACACGGGAGAGATGCTGGGTTTATAAGTTGGTGGTTCGTAACCCCTATTGACGCGTTTTAAAACCGTGAGGGCTTCGGCTCAGAGCGGACAATATCACTAGTGGGCCGGGCCATTACATTTGACCATGCAAATCACCCTCCCCCTCATGCTGGCCAAAATTTCAGTTTAGTCCCTCAACAAATTTTTCTTTTCATTTTAAGTTTATTTCTATGTTCTTGATGCTATACATACACTAATTAAACTAAAAATTTGAAGTTTGCATTACTAACCTTAGGTGAAGTCTTTGATCTTCACTTCCTCTAAATTTTCTTCAATTCTTTGATGACAAATCTTCCTCTCAAGTGACTAAATCAAGTTTTTGTGAAGCAAGTATGGAAGAAGTTGAGATTTAGTGAGGGTTTCAAAGCTTGAGTGCAAGCTTTAATGGAGTTAGCAATGGTGAGGGAAAGAGAGATGGGAGGCGGCAAGGGATACGAGGAAGAAGGCTTTTTTTTTTTCTTTTCTTTTGTCTTTTTATGTCTTAGGAAGACCCAAAAATCCAATTAATCAAATTCACAAATTCTTATTTTTATGGCATCATGCATGATGTCATGCATGATGTCATCACCTTTTTAACTTTTTCATTTTCTCTTCTTTTTTTATTAGTTCTTTAATTTAATTCTCGATTCCGAAATTTTCTTTTCTCCGATTTTATTTGACAGTTTGGTCAGGAGTCAGCTCTCGGGGTCAATTGACCAAATTGCCCCTCGTCGGTTCATCCCGGTTTGCAATTAATTCAATATTTCTTCTGGCTCCCTGACCTAATTATTTGACTGACTTAACAATTCTTTTTCTTGATTTTCTCTTTTCCACTGCGTTCGTAAGGGTCCTAAGGACCGCAACGTTACATTTTACGGTTCGAAATTTGAGTTTAAAATGACTTCGCAGTCCTTCTCGAGACGATCACCCATCGCTGTGACTCTCGGCTCATTTAACTTCTTATGTTCTGTTTTTCTTATTTATACTTAACTTATTGGCAATTACTAATTATTTGTATTTAAGGATTATCTAGTTGTCTTAAGAGTGGTTCTAAACCCCTTAATTGTCAGGACCGACACCGATCACCGGAACAGTGAAATATACCAGGCTATACAAGTAGGGGTGTTACATTATGTATGCATGAATTTGGTGGATTTGAAAGTGTATGTGAGCTTAATTGTGTTAAGTAATTATGATTAAATGCATTGAATTGGTTAAATGCAACTAATTGGTGAACTAGGGTTTTGGACACCTAGGGCTTGGGAGACAAAATGTGGAGAAATGGTGAAATGATGTAGTTGACCTAGTTTGAGGTGAGAAATGGTCATTTTTAACTAAATGAAGTGTGTTGGAAGTGTTGGAGTTGAGGTTAAATTCGGATTCCATGTGGTCATGCTGCTGGCAGCATGACCAAGGTCCCTTTGAGGGACCAAAACTGAAAAATACTTGCCCAATTGGTATGAGACCAATTGGGAATGAAAACAGACACTAAATGACACAATTTTCATTCAGGAAGCATGCCCAAAAAGTGACCAAAACCTAGTGAACAAATTGACCAAACTTGGAAAATCTCAGTCTGCCCTGTACAAACTGACCAAATGAACAGTGTTTGTTCATTTGGTCATAACTTGAGCTAGGTAGGTCTAAATGACTTGTTTTACCAGTGGACAGTTGAGGTATAGACCTAAAACTTTTATGAAGAACACAAACCCAAATTATGCCAGTAACCAAGTCATTTGGCCACCCGAAGTTGGTGACCTAAAACTGCCAGAACCAAAATTTGCCCAGAATTCTGGGTTAAGTCTAATCCGGCAGTCATGGTTCAAATAGCTATAACTTGAGCTACAAAACTCCAATTGGAGTGATTCAAAAAGGAGAATAAACTTAAGACAATAGGGAAAATTTTCTGTGAAGAAAGATTTGCCAAATTCCAATAGTGAAATGACCAATGGAACAGTGCAACCTTAGACACCAAAACTGAAAATTTTCAAATTTGCCTAAAAGACTTGGAATTTGAATAAACAATCAAAACCAACAAATTTAGTGACCAAAAGGTGGTATGTGGGTGAAGTTGGAATTCCCATACCTATTAAGCCTTAGAAAGTCAACAAATTGACTTGATTAGTGTAGTGAATAGTAACTCCGAAACACAAAATTTAAAGAACGTCAAGTTTAGCACATTAGAGCTGGATAAAAGTGAATTTAAATTTATTTTTGGATTTATAATAAGTTATGATACTGAAACACTGTGAAACTGTGTGTTTCAGTGGAAAAGAACACCGGGAAAGTACCCGAGAAATCGAGTAAAGGCCAGGAGGTGACTCGCTTAAAGTTTGTGCACAACTAACTCTTTTGTTATATTTTTATTTCTAAATCGATTTGAGCAAGTTATTTTATGATTTATAAATTTTGATGTGTTGAGAATTATAGTTTGTTGAATGAAATTGTATAAATGAAATGTAAATTTTCTTATGCATTTAAGGATTTATTGCATGGTTTTGAGAATTGTAAATTTTAAGTTTGATGTATTGCCAACCTTGAGCATGAATTTATGATGATTAAATATGTTGATGATTTGTAAACACTTTGTAAATAGAAATTGTTTTGAATATGATTTGAAACCACAGCTGACATGGCAAAATTTGTTGTGAACTCTCATTAGCTTGTCTAGTGAGATAACTTCTCAACTAGATGGGGCGAGTTACTTCCTCTCTGGCTTGCCAGTTGGGGAAGAATTTGAATGAGTACTCATATATACTAGCTAGTCTTTGTTTCTCCCTTTTAGCCTCAGTTATTGGGAGAATGTGAAATGTCGTGGTGTACAACACGACATCTATTTGAATTTTGGGTCATGGGATCAACTGTGTGAATTGTTGGCAACGCTCTTTAAATTATGCATAATTTGATAAATTGTGATTGAAATAAATAATTTGTTAGTGATTCAAAATATTTTTGTATTGTTTCAAAAATTAAAAGAAATGTAAATAAATAGTTACTATTTGATTAAAATGTTATTCAAATGAATAATTTGCATAAATGAAAATATTAATTTTTGAATGTCATGGATTTTGAAGAATTTAGAAATTTTAAATTTTTATTCATTATAAATTGTTAAGAATAATTTGTATTAAGTTTTAATTTATTAGTTTGTGCACCACTAAGTTCACCACTCAGCGATAGCTTTGTATGCTGTTGCAGGTGAAAGGAATAATAAAGCAACTGAGCAAGATTTCTGAAAAGACATAATGAGACTATCTTCGGGTATATCATAGGTATACCCTTGTACATTAGCTTTTGATGTAATTTTGTAATTATATGTATGAAATTTACTTTGAGCAGTTGTACCAATACTTTTGGAACATATTTTTGGATTGTAATGAAATACAAATTATTATAAGGTTACCTTGAGATTTTATGTATTTATAAAGTTTGCACTACTAATTTTTTTTTAATACTCCCATGAATGTAAATATTTATTTTGTTATCTTAATGAGATATTTCGATGTTTGATTTAATTTAAACTGTGTATTGAATTACTTGTGTTGATTTGTGAAATGAGGATGGTTTGAATTTTGAGACTTGAGAAATTGGTTGAGATTGATTGTGAAATTTGAAGAGGTTATTGAGAAAAATATTGGGAGTGTCTTTATTTTCAGGTTTTGAAGGACTGTTTTCTTAAAATACGGACGGCACTCTGCCGAAATTTTTGTAAAAATTGCAGAGATTTTTAATATCTAAAAATTTGATTTATGTTTGGACTTTAAATAAAGGTTTTTAATATCTGAGAAAATTTTACCCACCAATTTAAAAATGAACGAAAATTGTTTCAAAATCCCTTATAGTATATTTAATGGGTTACCGGTAGGCAAAGTACGGTAATTCATTAGGTGTACTATGGGAGCATGTTATATCTTACGAGGAGTAGGGTGTGACACTAATTCCCATTAATTTAATGTAAGAAAAATTCAAAGAACATGAGCTCCCATGGCTGCCAAAAATTGTACACATCAATTACTCATCAAAACCTTCAAATTTCTTTACCATTCAACTCATCTCCACCTTAATACAAACTTTAATGAAGTAAGGAATGAAAAACTAGCACTAACCTTTTTTTGGAGCTTGCTAAACCTTGAAGTTTTCTCTCCTTTTTGCTGCCTATGTGTTGCCCATGGTGTGAAGATCACTTTTAATGAAGAACAATTGCAAAAATTATGGCTTGATCATTAGGAGTGGAGCTTGCATGCAAGGTGTGGCCATGGTGGTTTTTAGGGAAGGAAATGAATTCGGCAAGGTTTTCAAATGGGAAGAAGATGAAGTTTTAATGCAGATTTTCTGGTCCTCATGTGGCTTATATAGTCTACTTAGTGCTCCACTAATCTTATTGAATTAATTAAATAATTCAAATTCTCCATAATTGCTCTAATGCCCTTTTTTTCCTTAAATTACATTTTATACTTAATTTCATTTTTCATTAAATTTTCACAATTTAATACTACTTATTTTTAATGGACATTTAGGTCAAAAGTCCACTCTAGGTGTCAAATGACCAAAATGCCCCTCTTTGGGTTATATTTTGAATTTTTTGGTAACACCAATTAATTCCTTGTACCGCCGATTTCTTTAATTTTCATTTTTCGTTTATACTGACTTACTCATTTTTCTTTGACATTTCCAATGTCAATTACACCTCAGTAGACCTTTAATTAGGTCTCGAAAATATTTCTCGGGGTTCCCTACGGTCCAAGGCTAGTCAACGGTCCTCGCCGTAACTTCCCGGTGCGGTCACCTATCGCTACAGGTTCGGCTCGTTTAACTTAGTCACATTTTATCTCTTTTATTTTTTCTTAATTTTTTTCATCGCATATTTCATTATTTTATACTTTCTCACTATCATTACAGTGTAGTTTCAGACATTTCGACTTTTCGGGGCAGACATTAGGTCACTGGAGTAACAGAACATACAAACTACATACAGGGAGGATGTTATAACTCTTCCCCTCTAAATAAAAATTTCGTCCTCGAAATTTACTCAGTGTAAATAATCGAGGAACAACTATCTCTTTGTCTTTTCATATTTTTGTGTATTATAATACTTTACTTCCTCTTTAATCTGTCTCACTAGTCTTAGTTTTAAAATTTTATCCTTATCTTGATTTACTATCAGAAATACTTAGCTCTACACAATAGTCCCAAGTCGGTACTGTAATCTGCAGCTTACAGCACAAACATCTAAAATATTGCATAATTACCATGGTATATCCTGATAGATCAGATTTTCTAACATCTTATCTTTCTTGACTTCACTTTTTAGAATTGATTTACCTTTTTAAATTTTTACTATTCCACTCAACTTAATATTTGTAAGTGATTTTCATTCTACTATGGTTACTATCATCTTAAAATCCACTCTAATTCTGTCAGTTAATAATAATACCTCCCATCTCGGGTTAATTTTTTAGAAACCAGATCCTATTTCCCATCATACTGTGGTCTAATGGTTAATAACTAGAATATCTTGTTCAGATTTATCCATTTGAATTTGAATTTCTTTCTTTACAGATAATATAGTATATTTACCTGATGTGTCTGTTATTTCCTTGCTTCTTCATTTCCTTATGTTGTTTTATTAGTGTCTAGGTCTAGCTCCTCTCTAGCTTCCATGGAATACACTTTTAGTGTCACTCTGACTTTCAGTCTTTCGACCGTCTCAGAAATAGCCTTCTGTGAAATTTTAACCGTCTCTAATTTACCAGATATTTTACCCTTTTGCATTGTGGGGGCAGGTCTATCAGCTTGTACTGGAGCTGTTAAGTCACTCCTCTAGGGGCAATCTCTTATAAAATGAGCCATAGCCCCACACTTGAAACACTCTCCCTTTAATAGTCGACATTCTCCTCTGTGTCTCTTACCACAGTGCATACATTCTAGCATTGGGGCTGATTCCCTTGTTACTGTGCCCGGGGAGCTAGCTACAGATATTCCAAACTGACTTCTCTGACTCTGTGTTTGGTCCTGAGAACCTTTAAACTTTTTATTATTAGTTGATATACTGGACTGCCCTGGTCTAGCTTCCCTCTTAAGCTGCCTATCTTTCCTGGTCTGTTCACTTACTCTGACTCTCTCTACTTTTAGTGTAGCTTTAACTAACTTGGCAAAGTCAGTAATCCCCAATGCTGTAATCATTATTTTAATATTATCATTGAGCCCTTCCTCAAATCTCCAGCATCTCTCGGCCTCATTAGGGCCTATTTCTCTCCCATAGCAGCTTAGTCTGACAAATTCTCTTTCATATTCAGCCACTGTCAGCTGTCTTTACCATAGGGTAATAAATTCCCTTCTTCTCTCTTCCAAGTATACACTGCCCACATACTTCTTTCTGAACTCAGTGAGAAAGAAATCCCAAGTTACTTGCTCTAGTGGCACCTCATAAGTCATGGTATCCCACCATTGGTATGCATCATCTTGCAGTAGTGATACAACAGCTTCCAAACTCTGCTCTGGAGTATAGTGAAGTTGTTTCAAAACTCTTCCAGTTCTGTCCAACCAGTTTTCAACTGTGACAGAATCATCTTCCCTTTTTCCTAGAAAATCCACCGCTCCAAACTGCCTGAGTTTCTCCAAATGAGATGTTTGATGTGGAGGTGGTGGTGGTGGTGGCATAACTCCTACCATCTATCTAAAGAATTCAGCCATTTGCTAAAATGTGGTTGGTGGAGGCTATACTAGTGTCTTAGGTAGGGGTGGAGCAGGTTCCCTCCTATCTCCAGGCTAAGTCATAAATGGAGAATGACTCTCCACCTCCTCATCGACCGCCCTTTGTGATGTGGAGTCCATATTCTGATCAAAATAACCAATCAAAAGATCTGCAATAGAGTCATCTTGACACTTACA
Organism: Hevea brasiliensis; assembly: GCF_030052815.1. Taxonomy (NCBI): domain Eukaryota; kingdom Viridiplantae; phylum Streptophyta; class Magnoliopsida; order Malpighiales; family Euphorbiaceae; genus Hevea; species Hevea brasiliensis. Next base: position 83,016,659 of record NC_079499.1, read on the forward strand.
ATGCAATGCATGATATGTAATCTATCTAAGTCCAGAAACGCCTAAACCGTGATCTGATACCACTAAATGTAACATCCCTCACCCGTCTACAATGTAGCCGAGTAAGACGTGCCACACGGGGTGTCGGAGCACCTAGTCTGTGATTATCTTATTTTCTGAATACTCAATTTGATTTAGGAAACCGTTGTGTGAAATTTATATCATGATTATTTATTATTTTATGTTTTGATAAAACTGAATGTTGCAAAATTTTTAACAAAAATCTGGCAAAGTGCCATCTGTAAATTGTACAAACAATCCTTCTGTACCTGTTAAAAACAGTCTCAATATAGTATTCTCAAAATCACAATTTCATTCACTGTAACACCCTCCCTGTAGCAACTCCGTACATTCTACTGTTCCGGTGACCAGTGCGGATCCGGAAAGCTAGAAGGTCCGGAAAAATATTTAAACTAAAGTGAGGAATCATAATTAACTCAAATATTAATAAGAAAAATTTAGAAAAAATTTTAGGAATAAAATACAATCAAGTTAAATGAGCCAGTGCCCTAGCGATGGGTAACCCCATGGGAAGTTGCGGTCTTCGCAGCTAGAAGCCCTAAACCCGAGAGAAAACTCATAAAATAATTTTTAGGACTCTAGAGAAGAGTCATTGAGATTTTTATGGCATTAGAATACCAAGAAAATGCTTAGAAAAATTTTTCGATATGTACAGACGATTTTGGCTCAATAAGCCAAACAGAGGGCATTTTGGTCATTTCGTCTTCAGAGATGATTTTTGGCCAACTTGTCCAGTTAAGTAAATAATTATTATGACATAAAATATGAATAAATATTGCTAAAAATTAAATTGAAATTAAGTAGAAAAGAAAGAAAAAGAAAATAGAATCAAATACCCAATTATGACATCATGCATATGCAAGCATGATGCAATAAAATTTATGGGCCAATTAGAATTCAACAAGCACACATTAAAACAATTAAAAGGAGATAAAATTTGAAAAAAATCAGTTGTCTTCCTCCCTTGGTTCAGCCAGCCGAGACCCTTCCCTAAACCTTTTCCACCATTAAAGCTTTCTCAAAGCTTATATCCCATGCAATTTTACCATAAAAACCCTAGCCTTCTTCACAAAAAATTAACCTAGCACCTTGAGGAAGCTTTAGGCAGCAAAAATTTGGAGAAAAATTGAAGTTGTAACAAGCCCAAAGAGTATCCAATTCAAGGTTAGTGCACTAAACAATTTCTTTTCTTTCTTTAATCTTGTAAGCATGCTAAATCAAGTAGAAATTGTGTGAAATTAAAAGAAAAACTTAAGTAAATGAAATCTCTAAATTTGATAGCCATGAGAAAGTTTAAGGATTGTTGGTTTTTAATGAAATTAAGTGGCTTAATTATGTTATTGATGAGCATAGATGATGGATAAAGTGATTTGGTATGGGTTTGGTGTGTTTATGCCATGAATTGGAAATTGGAGTTAGGGTTTGAGCATGAAATTGAGACTTTCATCATGCAATGGTGAAAGTAAGTTTTAATGGTCAATTATTGACCATTTGGGTATGTGTGAATGAGAGATGAAGTGGTTTGTGTAGTGGGAATTGAAGTTAGTGTTGCTGCCTTGGCTGACCTGCAGGACTGACCATGAGTCCAGCAGGTTTGGGCAGCAATAACTGGAGTTGTAGAGGTTATATTGGTGCAAGGCCAATTGGAAATGAAACTAGACACATAATGGAACGATTTTGGTGAAGAAACCTTGCCCAGAAAACCAAACTAAGTTGACCAAAAAATTGTTTTAATCCAGGGGACTTGCATTCTGCCTGGCCAAAATGACAAAATGAATAGTGTTTATGCATTTGGTCATAACTCAGTGTAGAAAGGTCTAATTGACCTGAAATTTTACCGGAAGAAAGCTGAGACATAGACCTACAACTTTCATGAAGAACACAAATCCAAATTCTGACCATAACCTAGTCAAATTGCCAACCAAACTTAGGTTACCAAATCTGGCAGAACCAGTTTTGCCCAGAATTTTGGATTCTGTCCAATCCGACTAGTTATAGTGTTTAGGCCATAACTTGAGCTACAAGACTCCAAATGGAGTGATTCAAAAAAGGAAATGTAACTAGACAAAATAAGGAACAACTTTCATGAAGACAATTTTATCAAATTCCTACTGTATAAATGACCAATGAAACAGTAAATATGAGGCTTGAAATATGAAAATTTTGAATAACTACTACTAAGCTTAGAAATGGTATTGGCAACCAATACCAACAATTTTAGAATGAAAAATATGGTATGTTGGGAGTATTAGAACCAATGTACCTATTTTCTATGCAAAAGTCAACATTTTAGTTGACTAATGAAATGAATAGTAACACCTAAACTTAAACACTTCCATAATACAGTCCATAATAATTCAAATATATCCAAAAAATCTCTATCTTATTTAATATGTACAAAATATTACAAACTTTAGAGCTTTCATAATATTACAAAATAAAGGGCCGAATTTCAAAATACAACAGAAGTACAAAATACAAGATATCCTAAGTCCTACCATGTATGCAATGCAGTGCAGATGACTCTGGACTCCTGTGCAGATCTGATGTCTCACTTGGTCATAGGTCTGCTGGGCTCCCCAGCTGTGTCTCCAATACCTACGCGTTACGAAAGCAATGCGCTAAGCAATTTTGCTTAGTGGTGCCAATTATAAAGAGAAATAAACTAAAATAAAATAAATTAATTGTTTATGATTTTTGATGCCTATAGTCTTTGCAGACTAATTCTTCAGAAATCTTTAATAAGATTGTTCACCTAAAGCTTTTCATATTTTTATTGAGCATATTTTATTTATACTTAATTTAGTTGTACTGCATGTCAATACACTTAGTTTAACAGTATGAATTTAATAACACTTAAATTAACTGCCCGTGTAGCCTATACACTGACCAGACTAGATAAACGGATATACTAGCACTGGGTATCTTGTACCTCGGGCCGTCACACCACCAGTTACAAAGTATCTCCCGGTGTGCAAACATTTTGGCTAAAAAGCCATATACTTAATCAGGCATTAAGCCGAATATAATAATACAATCCGTATAGCCATAGGCTATTAAAATCATAGTATGGCATAATAAGCCAGAAAACACAATATGGAGTAGAGCCATTTACAGAACAGCTGTCAGAATTCTATTGGCATGCCAACCTATCCAAACTAGTCAACTAGGCAAACTAGGGCATATTATAAGATTAAATATTTATTTCTTTATTTTTAGGGTTTATTGGTCATTATACAATTCACTGGTCAATGAAAATGTTGACCTTTTTATACATCATGGATAAGTTGATTCTAGTATCAACATGTCACAATTCGCATTTCAATATGCTACCAGTATAGTGCAATTTACAATTCTCAAAAGTTGGCATTTATTGCCAAATTATTTATAGGCTTCATTGCATATTATTATCAATTTTTCAGTTTTAGTGTGCTAGATTAATCTAGCTAAATGTTCTATTTCCATTGGTTTTTAGCTTCTGGTCAAGGAAGTAAATTTGTAGCTCTATGTCTTATTGAACCTTTGGCATAGATTTTAGGTCATTCTGAGTTGTATAGACCAAGAAATGGTCAATTTACTAAAGTTGGACAGATTGTATCTTTAGTGCAAAATTTAGTCAATTTTAGGTCAAATTCAGTTTTGGCAGCTTTGTTACCCTAACTTGGGCAAGTAATTTGACTTGGTTCTGGTCATCGCTGGGCTTTGGTGTCTTCATAAGAATTGTAGCTCTATATCTAAGCTTTCCATGGTATAAATTTCAAGTCATTTGGACTTGTTTTGAGTGCGTTATGGTTATTTAAATGACTACTATTCATATGGTCAAATTCTGGGTTGCAATGGTTCTGGATAGTTTTGATATCTCAATTTGTGTAAGCAATTTGACTTAGTAAATGATATTTCTGGGTTATGTGATCCTCACCAAAGTTGTAGCTCTATGTCTAAGCTTTCCAATGATATAAATTGCAGGTCATTTGGACTTGTTTTGAGTGAGTTATGGCAAAAAAATTGGCTACTGTTCATATGGTCAAATTCTGGGTTGCAATGGTTCTTGATAGTTTTGATACCTCTACTTGTGCAAGCAATTTGACTTAGTAAATGACATTTTTGGATTCTGTGATCTTCACCAAAACTATAGCTCTATGTCTAATCTTTCCAACGGTATAAATTTCAGGTCATTTGGACTTGTTTTGAGTGAGTTATGGCCAAAATACTGGCTACTATTCATAAAGTCAAATTCTGGATTTGCCAAGTTACCTATTCCGGATTAGGTCACTTTTTGAGTCACTTTCTGGACAGATTTTTGGTAAGGCTTCTCCATGAAAGTTGGTCCAATTTAGGTCTAGTTTTACCTCCAATTAGCCTCATACCAATTGGGGTCACACAAGGTCAGTTATGGCCTAATTTATACATTGCCTTCATCAATCACACAACCTGCACACAAATTGCACTTTCAATGTTTAATCCTCCTTCTCCCAAACTACAATACCATATTTATATAACACTTCTAATCTCATTCATCAAGTCTCAAGCTGGTCAATTTGGGTAGAATACACAAGTGTTCAATACACATATTACTACCCTAATTCTCAAAATAAAATTCAACACAATATATACATGTATTCACTTAATTTTTACTACATACAATTCCACCACTACTTCACATATACTGTCACACCTTACCCCTCTGTAAGAAATAACATGATCCCGTAGAATACCTAATGAACTATCTAACTTCACCTACCAATAACTCATTAAGTACCCTACAAGGGATTTTAAAATAATTTTCTTATTTTTGATAAGTGGTGAGCATTTCTAATAAGTATTTAAAACATGTAATTAAGTTGAAAGCTAGTTGGAAATTTTGGCCCATTTTATTTTTTCTCAAATTTTATAAAAATTTTGACAGAGTTCTGTCTTTATTTTGAGAAACTAGTTCTTCAAATACCTGTAAAAAGCACTTCTAAAATTTTTTCTCAACAACTGCTTCAATTTCATACTCAATCTCAATCAATTTCTCAACAAATTTATCAACTTTCAAATTTCAAATCCACTATCCAATGATCATCAAAATACTAGCAATCCATTTCATTCAAATTAAATAAAATAGTTCCATTCATATTTTATTAGAAACAAAACAATTTAGATACATCATTATAAAATTTACATTAAGAGAATTTCAAACTACAATATATATTACAACTTTATACAAATTTTATACAAACTGCTCAAGACCCATTTTTACATGTCCATACATTTATGTGCAATATATACATCAAAAGAAATATTTACAGTTAGGGTATAAATTATACCCGAAGACTTTAAGCTGATAGCTCCTCACACCTCAGCAGCTCAGTCCGTTGCTCTTCTAGTCTCTGTATCTGCGACAGCAATAGAAGCTATCGCTGAGTACTAGGACTCAGTGGTGCACAACATACTAAAATAATCTTTATGCAAAACTTAAATCACATTTATTCAAAAATTTAGCTGAACATGAGAATTAAGTACAAATCATGCATTATGAGATTTTAAATGCAAACCAAGTTCATTTCAAAGTATCAAAACACATTTCATAAAACCCACAGTTAGATCATGCAATTCGAAACAAATAGAATCTCAATAGCCAGAGGCTAAAGAGAAATCACATCACAAGGCTAGCTAGCTCAAATATATGGATATCCATTTACATCCTCTTCTACTGGCACACCTCAACACTTCTCCAGAGAAGGAATCAAAGTTCGAAACTAATTAGCCCCACTAGTCATGCTAGTGAGGTGTTCAAATATATGGTCGTGACACTGTGGTTTCAAAACTTATCTTAACAATTTGCTAAACATTGCCATTTCAATATACATAATAACTTTCAACAATTTAAATCAAAATATCATAAGAATGCCATAATCCAATATTTCACATTATTCAAAACAGTATGCAAAAGATGATTACAAAAAGTATACGTTGTGCACAAACCTCAAATGAGTCGCTTGTTGGCCTTGACTCGACTCCTCGGGTTTTGTCCCGGTATTCTTTTCCACTGAAACACACAATTTTACAGTGTTTCAGTACCATAACTTACCATAAATCCAATAATAAATTTAACTTCACTTTTACCTGGCTCTAACGTACTAAATTCGACGTTCTTGAAATTTTGTGTTTCGGGTTACTATTTACTACACTATTCAAGTCAAATTATTGACTTTCTAAGGCTTAATAGGTATGGGAATTCCAACTTCACCCACATACCACATTTTGGTCACTAAACTTGTTGGTTTTGGTCATTTTCTCAAAACTTAGGCCTTTTAGGCAAAATTGCAAAATTTTCAATTTTGGTGTCCCTAATTGTATTGTTTCATTGGTCAGTTTACTGTTAGAATTTGGTAAAACTTTCTTCATAGAAAATGTTCCTTATTGTGTTAAGTTTATTCTCCTTTTTGAATCACCCCAATTAGAGTTTTGTAGCTCAAGTTATAAGCAAATTATATTTACTGTTCATGCTACAGAATTTTATTCTGGCAGATTATTGATTCCAACTTCGTTCAGCAATTTGATCAAGTAAGGTCCATAATTTGGTCTAATTTTCTTCATATGAAATGTTCTACTATGTCTTAGGTTTCCATCAGTTCAAGAATCGCCTAAATCGGAGTTTCCTAGAGAGAGTTATAGCCATTGAAACTTTACTGTTCATATGGCAATCTGCAGTTCTGCAGATTCAGGTCACCAAATTTGCTCAGTATTTTGATTGGGTTAATGGCATAATTTGGGTTAGTGTTCTTCATAAAAGTTTTAGATCTATATCTTATCTAATTACTGGTAAAATTTCAGGTTATTTTGACCTGCCTAGCTCGAGTTATGACCAAATGAATAATTATTGTTCATTTGGTCAGTTTGTGCAGAGGCAGCCTGCGATTTTCCGACTTCGGCCACTTTGTTCACTAGGTTTTAGTAACTTTTTGGGCAGGCTTCCTAAATGAAAATTGTGTCATTTAGTGCCTATTTTCATCCTCAATTGGTCTCATATCCATTGGACTTGTAAAATTTCATTTTTTGGTCCCTCAAAGGAGGTTTTGGTCATGCTGCCAGCACATGACCTTATCCAATCCGAATTGGCTTTTAATTCCCACACTTCTAACACACCTCATTTGGTCACAAATGACCATTTTTCACTTCACATTAGGTCAAAGACACTATTTACAAATTTCTCCAAATTTTTGCTTCAAAACCCTAGGTCTCAAACCCTAACTTCCATGTTTAACTCACTTGTTGAATTCTAATTGCATACTTAGAAGTTATACACTCATTCACACTTAACTAATTCATAATTTGTATCAAAATTATCCATCCTCAAACCTAAACCCTAGCTGCCTACATTTCTATTTGGTCCACCATGCTTGATTTTATTCACTTATTTGTTGCTTACAAATGTAACTTAGCTACTTAAACATAAATTCAAAGAGAGAATGAAGGAAGAGTACCAACCTTAAGTGAGCAGAATTTTTAGCTCCAATTCTTCAATTTTCATCCTCTTTTCTTCTTTCTTTCTTGTTAAATTTCTTTCTCAATAGGCTTGCCAAGATCCAAGAACAAGTTTTATTTAGGAAAATTGTGGGATTTATGGGGTTGATTCAAGCTTTAAAAGCTTGAAATTAAGTAGCCATAGAGGATTTAGTGAGAAAAGGGAGAGGGATGAGAAGTTACGGGAAAGAGAGAAAAAAAAAAAAAGAGGAAGAAGAAGATAAAATTTGGCTTTCCAATTTTGTTTTTATTCTTTAATTTGACTTAGTCAATTAGAGAATTAAATTAAAATTAATTATGAAGTCATAGTTGCATCATCATGATGATGTCATCACCTTTTCAACTTTTCTTTTTCTTTTTTTTCTATTAGTTCTTTAATTTAATTCTCGATTCCGAAATTTTCTTTTATCCTATTTTATTTGACAGTTAAAATTAAAGAATTGCCCTTCTTCAGGAGTCAGCTCTTGGGGTCAATTGACCAAATTGCCCCTCGCCGGTTCAACCTGTTTTGCAAATAATTCCATATTTCTTCCGGCTCCCTGACCTAATTATTTGACTGGCTTAACAGTTCTTTTTCATGATTTTCTCTTTTCCACTGTGTTTATAAGGGTTCTAAGGACCGCAGCGTCACTTTTTACGGTTCGAAATTTGAGTTTAAAACGACTTCGCAGTTGTTTCCGAGAAGGTCACCCATTGTTGTGACTCTCAGCTCGTTTAACTTCTTCTTTTCTGTTTTTCTTATTTATACTCAACTAATTGAACATTACTAATTATTTGTGTTTATAGCTTCTCTAGTTGTCTTAAGTGTGGTTCTAATCTCCTTAATTGTCCGGACCGACATCGATCACCAGAACAGTGAAATATACCTGGCTATACAAATAGGGGTGTTACATATACTGCCCTTAAACCATAATTACCATACTTCATCAATTTAATTCATGAAATCAAGCATCAATGAATGCACTTCAAGGCTGTCAAAAATGGCAGTTTGCTAAGGTCTCCAAATTTCATTCCAAAACCCCTAAATTCAATACTTATTTACACATACATGGGAATTAATTAGCTAGCACTTCAATTTAACTTCATCAACACTAATTCCCATCAATTTAATGTAAGAAAAATTCAAAGAACATGAGCTCCCATGGCTGCCAAAAATTATACACATCAATAACTCATGAAAACCTTCAAATTTCTTCACCATTCAACTCATCTCCACCGTAATACAAACTTTAATGAAGTAAGGAATGAAAAACTAGCACTAACCTTTTTTTGGAGCTTGCTAAACCTTGAAGTTTTCTCTCCTTTTTGCTGCCTATGTGTTGCCCATGGTGTGAAGATCTCTTTTAATGAAGAACAATTGCATAAATTATGGCTTGATCATTAGGAGTGGAGCTTGCATGCAAGGTGTGGGCATGGTGGTTTTTAGGGAAGGAAATGAATTCAGCAAGGTTTTAAAATGGGAAGAAGATGAAGTTTTAATGCAGATTTTCTAGTCCTCATGTGGCTTATATAGTCCAATTAGTGCTCCACTAACCTTATTGAATTAATTAAATAATTCAAATTTTTCATAATTGCACTAATGCCCTCTTTTTCCTTAAATTACATTTTATACTTAATTTCATTTTTCATTAAATTTTCACAATTTAATACCACTTATTTTTAATGGACATTTAGGTCAAAAGTCCACTCTAGGTGTCAAATGACCAAAATGCCCCTCTTCGGGTTGTATTTCAAATTTTTCAGTAACACCGATTAATTCCTTGTACCGCCGATTTCTTTAATTTTCATTTTTTGTTTATACTGACTTACTCATTTTTCTTTAACATTTCTAATGTCAATTACACCTCAGTAGACCTTTAGTTAGGTCTCAAAAATATTTCTCGAGGTTCCCCGCGGTCCATGGCTAGTCAACGATCCTTGCCGTAACTTCCCGGTGTGGTCACATATCGCTACGGGTTCGGCTCGTTTAACTTAGTCACATTTTATCTCTTTTATTTTTTCTTAATTTTTCTCATCACATATTTTATTATTTTATACTTTCTCACTGTCATTACAGTGTAGTTTCAGAGATTCCGACTTTCCGGGGCAGACATTAGGTCATCGGAGCAACAGAACGTACAGACTACGTACAGGGAGGATGTTACACCTTTGGAGAAGAAGAACATAATTTTTTTGATTTTTAACTCACTTTTCTTCCTTTTTAATTGATTTAAGGGTGGTTGTTGAAAGGTGATTGGAGGAGCTCTTTTTAATGACATCATAATGATGTCATTTCATGTTTTCCTTCATTTTCCTTTCTTTTCTTTTCTATCCAATTTTAATTCAATTTTTAGTAATATTTATTCATATTTTATGTTATATAAATTATTTATTTAACTAGAAAAGTTAGCAAAAAATAATCTCTGAATACAAAATGACTAAAATGCCCTCTGTTTGGCTTATTGAGCCAAAATCGTCTGTATCGATATAAAAATTTTTCTAAGCATTTTCTTGGCATTATAATGCCATCAAAACCTCAATGACTCTTCTCTGGAGTCACAAAAATTATTTCATGAATTTTCTCCTGGGTTTAGGGCTCCTAGCTGCGAGGACCACAACTTCCCACTAGGTTACCCATCACTAGGGCACTGGCTCATTTAACTTGGTCGTATTTTAGTTCAAAAATTTTTCCTAAATTTTTCTTACCATTATTTGAGTTATTTATGACTCTTCACTCTTGTCTAAATATTTTTCCAGACGTTCTAGCTATTCGGACCGACACCGGTCACCGAAACAGTAGAATGTACGGAATTGCTATAGTGAGGGTGTTACAACTCTTCCCCTCTAATTTAAATTTTATCCTCGAAATTTACTTGATGCAAACAGTTGAGGGAACTATTGCCTCATCATCTCCTCACTTTCCCAGGTTGCCTCCTCGGTGTTGTGGTGCCTCCAAAGCACTTTCACCAGAGGAATTTGTTTATTCCTCAATTCCTTCACTTCCCGAGCCAGGATCTGTATGGGTTCTTCTTCATATGTCAAATCCGGTTGAATTTCAATCTCTTCCATGGTGATGACATGTGAAGGGTCTGAGCTGCAACACCCTCATTTGTATAGCCTAGTAAATTTCACTGTTCCGGTGACTGGTGTCGGTCCGGACAATTAAGGGGATTAGAACCACACTTAAGACAACTAGATAAACCATAAACACAAATAATTAGTAATGTCCAATTAGTTAAGTATAAATAAGAAAAACAGAACATAAGAAGTTAAACGAGCTGAGAGTCACAGCGATGGGTGACCGTCTCGGGAATGACTGCGAAGCCATTTTAAACTCAAATTTCGAACTGTAAAATATGACGCTGCAGTCCTTAGGACCATTACGAACACAGTGGAAAAGAGAAAATCACGAAAAAGAACTGTTAAGCTAGTCAAATAATTAGGTCAGGGAGCCGGAAGAAATATGGAATTAATTACAAACCGGGATAAACCGGCAAGGGGCAATTTGGTCAATTGACCCCGAGAGATGACTCCTGACCTAACTGTCAAATAAAATCAGAAAAAAGAAAATTTCAGAATCGAGAATTAAATTAAAGAACGAATAGAAAAAAAAAGAAAAAGAAAAGTTGAAAAGGTGATGACATCATCATGATGATGCAACTATGACTTCATAATTAATTTTAATTTAATTAACTAATTGACTAAGTCAAATTAAAGAATAAAAACAAAATTGAAAAGCCAAATTTTATCTTCTTCTTCTTCTTTTTTTTTTTTTCTCTTTCCCGTAGCTTCTCATCTCTCTCCCTTTTTCTCACTAAATCCTCCATGGCTACTTAATTTCAAGCTTTTAAAGCTTGAATCAACCCCATAAATCCCACAATTTCCCTAAATAAAACTTATTCTTGGATCTTGGCAAGCCTATTGAGAAAGAAATTTGAAGGAAAATAAAAAGAAAATTGAAGCTTTGGGAATACTCCTTAAAGGTTAGTCAAGAATCCTCTCAATTCTCCTTATATTCATGAAATTGCACTTCAAGTGAACTAGTATTGATGAAAATAAAATAAAACAACATATTTAGGAATATAGTGAAATTCAGCCAGCTTAGAGGTAACTTGAAATTGATGGATTTTGATACAATTAAAAAGATAGGCAAGCTTGATTGAAGGTATAGTTGAGGTTTATATATTTTAGTTGCATGAAATAAGCTAAACATGGAAGTTAGGGTTTTGGACATTAGGGTTTAGAGGCCATGTCACACCTTACCCCTCTGTAAGGCATAACATGATCCCGTAGAATACCTAATGAACTACCGAACTTCACCTACGTACCCTACAAGGGATTTTAAAACAATTTTCTTATTTTTGACAAGTGGTGAGTATTTTCTAATAAGTACTTAAAACATTTAGTTAAAATTAAAACTAGTTAATATTTTTCGTCTATTTTATTTTTACGCAAATTTTATAAAAATTTTAATAGAGTTCCCTCTGTATTTTGAGAAACCAGTTCTTCAAATACTTGTAAAAAGCACTTCTAAAAATTTTTCTCAACAACTGCTTCAATTTCATACTCAATCTCAATCAATTTCTCAACACATTTATCAACTTTCAAATTTCAAATCCACTATCCAATGATCATCAAAATACTAGCAATCCATTTCATTCAAATTAAATAAAATAGTTCCATTCATATTTCATTAGAAACAAAACAATTTAGATACATCATTACAAAATTTACATTAAGAGAATTTCAAACTACAATATATATTACAACTTTATACAAATTTTATACAAACTGCTCAAGACCCATTTTTACATGTCCATACATTTATATGCAATACATACATCAAAAGAAATATTTACAATTGGGGTATAAATTATACCCGAAGACTTCAAGCTGAATGATCCTCAATCTTCAGCAGCTCAGTCTGCTGCTCCTCTAGTCTCTAAATCTGCGACAGCAATAAAAGCTATCGCTGAGTACTAGGACTCAGTGGTGCACAACATACTAAAATAATCTTTATGCAGAATATAAATCACATTTATTCAAAAATTTAACTAAACATGAGCATTAAACACAAAACACGAATTATGAAATTTTAATGCAAACTAAGTTCATTTCGAAGAATCAAAACACATTTCATAAAATCCACAGTTAGTTCATGCCATTCGAAACAAATAGGATCTCAATAGCCAGAGGCTAAAGAGAAATCACATCACAAGGCTAGCTAGCTCAAATATATGGATATCCATTCACATCCTCTTCTACTGGCACACCTCAACACTTCTCTAGAGAAGGAATCAAAATTCGAAACTAATTACCCCCACTAGTCATGCTAGTGAGGTGTTCAAATATATGGTCATGATACTGTGGTTTCAAAACTTATCTTAACAATTTACTAAACATTGTCATTTCAAATATACACAATAACTTTCACAATTTAAATCAAAACATCATAAATAAGGTCACAATACTTTCAACAATTCAAAGCAACAGTAAAATGCATATTTCATTCATTTAATCAATGAATTTTTAAAGCATAGTGATGTTGTGCACAAACCTCAAGTGAGTCGCCCCTTAGCCTCGACTCGGTTCCTCGGGTTCCTTCCCGATATTCTTTTCAACTGAAACACACAATTTTATAATGTTTCAGTACTAGAACTTAACATAAATCAAAAATAAATTTAGCCTCATTTTTACCTCACTCTAACATGCTAAACTCGACGTTCTTGAAATTTTGTGCTTTGGGTCACAATTCACTACACTATTCAAGTCAATTTGTTGACTTTCTAAGGCTTAATAGGTATGGGAACTCCAACTTCACCCACATACCACATTTTGGTCACTAAACTTGTTGGTTTTGGTTGTTTACTCAAATCCTAGGTCTTTTAGGCAAATTTGGTAAATTTCAGTTTTGGAGTCCTAAGTTGCACTGTTCCATTGGTCACTTTATTGTTGGAATTTGGCAAAAGTTTCTTCATAGAAAATGTTCATTATTGTCTTAAGTTTATTCTCCTTTTTGAATCACCCCAATTGGAGTTTTGTAGCTCAAGTTATAGCCAAAATACAGTTACTGTTCACGTGCACTGTTCATGCTGCAATTTTGGTTCTGGCAGATTTTTGATCCAACTTCGTTCAATAATTTGATCAAGTTAAGTCCATAATTTGGTCTAATTTCCTTCATACAAAATGTTCTAATATGTCTTAGGTTTCCATCGGTTCAAGATTCACCTAAATCGGAGTTTTCTAGAGAGAGTTATAGCCATTGAAACTTTACTGTTCAAATGGCAATCCTGCAGTTTTGCAAGTTCAGTAACTCAACTTTGCTCAATAATTTGATTAGGTTAATGGCATAATTTGGGTTGGTGTTCTTCATGAAAGTTTTAGATCTATATCTTATCTAATTACTGGTAAAATTTCATGTCATTTTGACCTTCCTAGCTCGAGTTATGACCAAATGAACAATTACTGTTCATTTGGTCAGTTTGTGCAGTGGCAGACTGCTCTTAACCAACTTTGGTCAATTGGTTCACTAGATTTTGGTCAGTTTTTGGGCATGGTTCCTTAATGAAAATTGTGTCATTTTATGTCTACTTTCATCCCCAATTGGTGGCATATCAATTGGACTTGTAAAATTTCCGTTTTGATACTTCAAAGTTGGCTTGGTCATGCTGCCAACAGCATGACCATTTACCCTACGAATTTGACTTCCATTCTAACAATTCCCACACATCTCCTTTGGTCATTATTGACCATTTTTCTCTTCACAATAGGTCAAAGTCATCATTTATGCATTTTTCCAAAATTTTCCTCAAAACCCTAGGCCTCCTAACCCTAATCACACTAATTTATTGTAATTAACTAATTCAAAGCATATAAACACAATCTTTCAACTCATTCAAGCATTTTAACATGTTTAACTCACTCAAACTCATGCAAATCACTCTCCCCTCCCTGCTGGACGAATTTTAGTTTAGTCCCTCATACATATTTTTTTTTTCATTTTAAGCATATTACCAGCTAATTCAAGCTAAAAACACAACAAGTAAACTAATCTTGTACCTTAAATCACTAACCTTTGTGTAGCAACTTCTAACTCCCCTTTTTTCTAATTTTCTTTCTTCTTTTCTTCTTTCTTTGATGACCAATCTTCTTCTCAAGTTTCCTAGACAAGCTTTAACTATGGTGGCTTACTTTTGTATGGTGAAATCTTATAATATGCAAGCTCAAAATTGAGCTTTAATGGAGGTTTTGGTGTGGGAGAGAGAGAGTGACGTTTTTTTGAAGAAGACTTGTGTTTTATTTTTTTTTCTTTTCTTTTCTTTTGTCTTTTATCTCTTTAGGAAGACCAAAAATCCATTTAATTAATTTATTAATTATATGACTTATGGCATCATGCATGATATCATGCATGATGTCATCTTCCTACACCTTTTTAACTTTCTCATTTTCTCTTTTTTTTTTTCTATTAGTTCTTTAATTTAATTCTCGATCTCGAAGTTTTCTTTTCTTCGATTTTATTTGACAGTTAGGTCAGGAGTCAGCTCTCGGGGTTAATTGACCAAATTGCCCCTCGCCGGTTCATCCCGGTTTGCAAATAATTCCATATTTCTTCCGGTTCCCTGACCTAATTATTTGACTGGCTTAATAGTTCTTTTTCATGATTTTCTCTTTTCCACTGTGTTCATAAGGGTCCTAAGGACCGCAGCATCACTTTTTACGGTTCGAAATTTGAGTTTAAAATGACTTCAGCTGCTCTTAGAAGGTCACCCATCATTGTGACTCTCGGCTCGTTTAACTTCTTCTGTTCTATTTTTCTTATTTATACTTAACTAATTAAACATTACTAATTATTTGTGTTTATGGCTTATCTAGTTGTCTTAAGTGTGGTTCTAATCCCCTTAATTGTCCGGACCGACACCGGTCACCGGAACAGTGAAATCTACCAGGCTATGCAAACGGGGGTATTACAATTCTCCCCCCCCCCCTTAAAATAAATTTCGTCTCGAAATTTTAACTGGTACTAATCTCTGAATAGCTGTGGGTGTTGTCTCCTCATGTCCTCTTCTCGTTCCCAAGTAGCCTCCTGGCCCGAATGATGGTTCCACAGCACTTTTACCAACGATTCCGCTTGTTCTCAGAGTCGCTTCACCTCATAAGCCAGAATCCCTATGGGTTCTTCTTCATATGTGAGGTCTGGATTCACTTCAATTTCCTCTACTGGTAGTACATGAGATGGGTTTGATCAGTACCTCCTCAACATAGACACATGGAAGACATTATCTATCTTCTCCAACTCTGGAGGTTGTGCCAAACGATATGCCAAAGGACCCACTCTTTCCAGAACCTCATATGGCCCAATGAAACGAGGACTCAGTTTCCCCTTTCTACCGAATCTCATAATTCTCTTCTAAGGAGAAACCTTGAGGAAAACTTTCTCACCCACTGCATACTCAATATCCCTTCTCTTCAAATCAATGTAGGACTTCTGACGGTCTGATGCAGTCTTAAGTCGATCTCGGATCACCCTGATCTTCTCCTCAATTTGCTGAACAATTTCGGGTCCAATCATCTTTCTTTTACCCACGTCATCCCAACACAACGGGGTTCTACATTTTCTGCCATACAAAGCTTCATATGGAGGCATTCCAATGCTTGATTGGCAGTTGTTGTTGTAAGCAAACTCAATCAAAGGCAAGTGTGTATCCCAACTACCCTCAAACTCAATCACACAAGCCCGTAGCATGTCCTCCAAAATCTGAATTACCCTCTCAGACTGGCCATCTGTCTGTGGATGGAATGCAGTACTGAAGTTCAATCTAGTTCCTAGGGCTCTCTGAAGACTACCCCAGAATCTAGAAGTGAACCTAGGAACTCTGTCTGACACAATGGATACTGGCACTCCATGCAGTCTCACAATCTCATCGATGTATAACTTGGCCAATCTTTCTAAACTGTAGTCCATCCGAACTGGCAGAAAATGAGCAGATTTAGTCAGTCTGTCAACAATGACCCAAACTGCATCATGACTCTTTTGTGTCCTCGGAAGTCCCATCACAAAATCCATCGTTATTCTCTCCCATTTCCACTGCATCGGTAGTGGATGTAACAACCCAGCGGGTACTTGATGCTCTGCCTTTACTTGCTGACAAGTTAGGCATTTAGAAACAAACTCTGCCACATTTCTTTTCATACCCATCCACCAGTAATGCTCCTTTAGCCCTGTATACATTTTTGTGCCACCAGGGTGCATGGCTAAAGGAGACTCATGTGCTTCCTTCAAAATGATCTTCCTCAATTCAACATCATTAGAAACACATATTCTACCCTGGTGTAGCAGTAGACCATCATCTCTGATTGAGAATTCTGGTTTTTTGCCCTGTCTGACTTCTTCCAACAGCTTCTGATACTTCTGATCATTCTGAGCAGCCATTCTAATCTGATCAATCAACACTGGTTGTACATGCCATGCAACTGCTGTCTGCCCATCATCATTAATCTCTAAGCTGGCATGCAATGATCTCAACTCATGTACCAAAGACAAAGGAGTAACCCGTAGACTTGCCATAGTCTTGCGACTTAAGGCATCAGCCACAACATTAGCTTTCCCTAGCTGATAGTCTATCAGACAATCATAGTCTTTTATCAACTCTAACCATCTCTTCTACCTTAAATTCAACTCTTTCTGGGTGCCCAAATACTTCAAACTCTTATGATCTGTATAGATGTAACACTTTTCCCCATACAAATAGTGCCTCCAGATCTTAAGAGCAAACACAATAGCTGCAAGCTCCAAATCATGTGTTGGATAATTCCTCTCATGCGGTTTTAGCTGGCGTGATGCATAGGCAATGACATTTCGATCTTGCATCAATACACAGCCTAACCCATTATGAGAAGCATCACTATATACTGTATATTCTTTACCTGGAGTAGGTAAAGTCAGGACTGGAGCTTCAGTCAAACATCTCTTCAATTCTTCAAAACTCTGCTAGCATTTGTCCGTCCACTAAAATTTCACATCTTTTCTAAGCAGCTTGGTCAATGGAGATGCCGACATGGAGAATCCCTTCACAAATCTACGGTAGTATCCAGCTAAACCTAAAAAACTATGAATTTCTGTGACATTTCTGGGTGGCCTCCAATTAAGGACAGCTTCAATCTTACTTGGATCTACCTTGATGCCCTCTTCTAATACTACGTGCCCCAAGAAAGATATTTCTTTCAGTCAAAATTCACACTTCGACAATTTGGCATATAGTTGTTTCTCTCTCAAAGTCTGCAGTACAATCCGTAGATGTCTATCATGCTCTTCTGCATTCCTCAAATAGACCAATATATCATCTATGAATACCACAACAAACTGGTCGAGGTATGGTCTGAAGATAGTGTTCATCAGATCCATAAAAGCAGCCGAAGCATTAGTTAACCCGAAGGCATGACTAGGAATTCATAATGGCCATAGCGGGTTCTGAAGGCTGTTTTAGGAATACTCTGATCTTGTACTTTCAGCTGATAATAACCTGATCTCAGGTCAATTTTGGAGAACACAGCTGCACCCCTCAACTGATCAAATAAGTCATCAATACGGGGCAATGGATATCTGTTCTTTATTGTCACCTTATTCAACTGCAGATAGTCAATGCATAACCGGAGAGTGCCATCCTTCTTCTTAACAAACAATACTGGCGCTCCCCAAGGTGACACACTAGGGCGGATAAAGCCCTTATCAAGCAGTTCTTGCAACTGCACTTTCAACTCTTTTAATTCTGTAGGTGCCATTCTATATGGCGTTATGGAGATTGGGTCCACACCAGGCATAACATCAATCTCAAACTGCACCTCTCTTTCTGGAGGTAATCCTGGCAATTCATCAGGAAATACATCTGGAAAATCACATACAGTAGGGATGTCCCTTAGTGCTGGACTCCCCACTTGGGTGTCTATCACATGTGCCAAGTATGCTTCACACCCCTTCCTGATCATCCTTCTGGCTAGTGCAGCTGAAATGATGTTTGATGGCAGTAATTGCCTCTCCCCGTGTATTACCACATCACCGTACAAAGGGAGACCAAAAGTGACTGTTTTCAGTCTACAGTTAATCATGGCGTGATGCCTGGCTAACCAATCCATGCCCAAGATAATATCATACTCTCTAAAGGGCATTTCAATCAAGTCTGACAGGAAAACATGTCCTTGGATCACCAAAGGACAGCCTCTATAAATTCTGTTGACCCGGACCTCTTGTCCTAATGGACTAGTTACTAGCACTTCAAAATCCATTTGCACACATGGAACAGCAAGTGAACTGACTATGCTAGCACTAACATATGAATGGGTTGAACCTAGATCAAACAATACAAATACTTCTTGATCAGAGATAGAGAATGTACCAGCTACCACATCAGAAGTCTCAGCCTCTTCTCGCTGTCTCATTGTGTAGATTCTGGTTGAAGCACTTCCTTGTCCCGATCCGACCAATCAGGCCTCGATCGCTAGCAAAGGTTTCTACCTCTACCTCTTCCTCTGCCAACTGATGAACCTCTGGGAGCAGGACTCTGAATAGATCCCTCGGCAGTAGTAGGAGCTGGACCATATCTCGAAGACGGAGCACTAGTGCAGTCTCTTGCTAAATGACCCTTGCCTCCACAGTTAAAGCAGGCTTCAGTGGCCCAATAGCATTCCCCTCCATGAATCTTGCCACAAGTCTCACAGGGCGGCGAATGTGAACCCTGCCGATCACGACTGGACCTAGGGGGTCTCTGTCCGGAGAATCGGCCCCTACCAAATCTTCCACCTCGACCCCTGCTGGGTCCACTAAACTTCTTTCTCTTTCTAGAGGTAGCACCAGAACTCTGCTCTACTGATTTTTTTCCCCTTGTCTTTTTCTGATTTCTCAGCTTTTTCCGATTTTTCTTTCACTGGGGTTGCTTCTGATTCAATTCTCTCTAGTTCAAGTGCTTGAGACATAAGCTCTGAGAAGTTGCTGTGTCGAAATCCCATAACTTGCATCCTTATGTTGGGCTTCAAACCCGTCTCAAATCTCTTACACCTAGCCTTACTGGTAGTAAGGAGACTCCCCGCATAGTAACTCAGGCGGGAGAACTCCCTCTCATACTCTGCCACTGATCGATTTCCTTATTTTAGACTCAGAAACTCTTGTAACTTCTGATCAACATATGCATCTGGGATGTATTTCTGTCTGAACTCTCTGATGAAGTCATCCCAGGTCAGCACTGGTGGTTCAGCCAAGCTGTGAGGGATGGTTTTCCACCAATCATATGCATCCCCTTGCAGTAGCGACACAAAATACTCAAACTTCAACTCATCTTGGCAGTGCAGCTTCTTAAATACTCTGTCCATTCTTTCAAGCCATTGCTCTGCCTCTAAAGGGTCCACTGTACCCTTAAATTCTGCAGCTCCATACTTCAATAACTTGTCATACTGTCTGCCTGGAGGCAATGGTTGTGCCACAGGTGGTTGTGGTGGAGCTTGAGCAGGCATACCCCCAGCCATTTGTTGAAACATCGCATCTGACCATGCGAATCAGACAGAAATCGCAGCATTTGCGTGGTGGTGCTCGACCCACTGACATTCGGTAAAGCTGGGGCTTCCTCTTGTGCCTCAGCTTCAACAGACTGCTCAACTGAGCGATCCGCTTCTTCCATTTTAGTCTGAAGTTAGGGTATCTCCTGAATAAGTAACACATGGAGATTTCCCTCTGTTAGTTCATATTCATGATGTAATGCACTGTATGTAACAAAAATGGACATTGAGCAGTTGTACTTAACAAGGAAGACACAAATTTATATGTTAAAACATACTTCAAAAATTTGCTCTGATACCACTAAAACATGTCACACCTTACCCCTCTGTAAGGCATAACATGATCCAGTAGAATACCTAATGAACTACCGAACTTCACCAACCGATAACTCATTAAGTACCCTACAAGGGATTTTAAAACAATTTTCTTATTTTTGACAAGTGGTGAGTATTTTCTAATAAGTACTTAAAATATTTAGTTAAAATTAAAACTAGTTAATATTTTTGGTCCATTTTATTTTTACGTTAATTTTATAAAAATTTTAATAGAGTTCCCTCTGTATTTTGAGAAACCAGTTCTTCAAATACCTGTAAACAGCACTTCTAAAAATTTTTCTCAACAACTGCTTCAATTTCATACTCAATCTCAATCAATTTCTCAACACATTTATCAACTTTCAAATTTCAAATCCACTATCCAATGATCATCAAAATACTAGCAATCCATTTCATTCAAATTAAATAAAATAGTTCCATTCATATTTCATTAGAAACAAAACATTTTAGATACATCATTACAAAATTTACATTAAGAGAATTTCAAACTACAATATAAATTACAACTTTATACAAATTTTATACAAACTGCTCAAGACCCATTTTTACATGTCCATACATTTATATGCAATACATACATCAAAAGAAATATTTACAATTGGGGTATAAATTATACCCGAAGACTTCAAGCTGAATGATCCTCAATCTTCAGCAGCTCAATCTGCTGCTCCTCTAGTCTCTAAATCTGCGACAGCAATAAAAGCTATCGTTGAGTACTAGGACTCAGTGGTGCACAACATACTAAAATAATCTTTATGCAGAATATAAATCACATTTATTCAAAAATTTAACTAAACATGAGCATTAAACACAAAACACGAATTATGAAATTTTAATGCAAACTAAGTTCATTTCGAAGAATCAAAAACACATTTCATAAAATCCACAGTTAGTTCATGCCATTCGAAACAAATAGGATCTCAATAGCCAGAGGCTAAAGAGAAATCACATCACAAGGCTAGCTAGCTCAAATATATGGATATCCATTCACATCCTCTTCTACTGGCACACCTCAACACTTATCCAGAGAAGGAATCAAAATTCGAAACTAATTACCCCCACTAGTCATGCTAGTGAGGTGTTCAAATATATGGTCAAGATACTGTGGTTTCAAAACTTATCTTAACAATTTGCTAAACATTGTCATTTCAAATATACACAATAACTTTCACAATTTAAATCAAAACATCATAAATAAGGTCACAATACTTTCAACAATTCAAAGCAACAGTAAAATGCATATTTCATTCATTTAATCAATGAATTTTTAAAGCATAGTGATGTTGTGCACAAACCTCAAGTGAGTCGCCCCTTAGCCTCGACTCGGTTCCTCGGGTTCCTTCCCGATATTCTTTTCAACTGAAACACACAATTTTATAATGTTTCAGTACCAGAACTTAACATAAATCCAAAATAAATTTAGCCTTATTTTTACCTAGCTCTAACGCGCTAAACTCAACGTTCTTGAAATTTTGTGATTCGGGTCACTATTCACTACACTATTCAAGTCAATTTGTTGACTTTCTAAGGCTTAATAGGTATGGGAACTCCAACTTCACCAACATACCACATTTTGGTCACTAAACTTGTTGGTTTTGGTTGTTTACTCAAATCCTAGGTCTTTTAGGCAAATTTGGTAAATTTCAGTTTTGGAGTCCTAAGTTGCATTGTTCCATTGGTCACTTTATTGTTGGAATTTGGCAAAAGTTTCTTCATAGAAAATGTTCCTTATTGTCTTAAGTTTATTCTCCTTTTTGAATCACCCCAATTGGAGTTTTGTAGCTCAAGTTATAGCCAAAATACAGTTACTGTTCACGTGCACTATTCATGCTGCAATTTTGGTTCTGGCAAATTTTTGATCCAACTTCGTTCAATAATTTGATCAAGTTAAGTCCGTAATTTGGTCTAATTTCCTTCATATGAAATCTTCTACTATGTTTTAGGTTTCCATCGGTTCAAGATTTACCTAAATCGAAGTTTTCTAGAGAGAGTTATAGCCATTGAAACTTTACTGTTCAAATGGCAATCCTGCAGTTTTGCAGGTTCAGTAACTCAACTTTGCTCAATAATTTGATTAGGTTAATGGCATAATTTGGGTTGGTGTTCTTCATGAAAGTTTTAGATCTATATCTTATCTAATTACTGGTAAAATTTCAGGTTATTTTGACCTTCCTAGCTCCAGTTATGACTAAATGAACAATTACTGTTCATTTGGTCAGTTTGTGCAGTGGCAGACTGCTCTTAACCAACTTTTGTTAATTGGTTCACTAGGCTTTGGTCAGTTTTTGGGCATGGTTCCTTAATGAAAATTGTGTCATTTTATATCTATTTTCATCCCCAATTGGTGGCATATCAATTGGACTTGTAAAATTTCTGTTTTGGTCCTTCAAAGTTGGCTTGGTCATGCTGCCAGCAGCATGACCATTTACCCTACGAATTTGACTTCCATTCTAACAATTCCCACACATCTCCTTTGGTCATTATTGACCATTTTTCTCTTCACAATAGGTCAAAGTCATAATTTATGCATTTTTCCAAAATTTGCTTCAAAACCGTAGGCCTCCTAACCCTAATCACACTAATTTATTGTAATTAACTAATTCAAAGCATATAAACATAATCTTTCAACTCATTCAAGCATTTTAACATGTTTAACTCACTCAAACTCATGCAAATCACTCTCCCCTCCCTGCTGGACGAATTTCAGTTTAGTCCCTCATACATATTTTTTTTCATTTTAAGCATATTACAAGCTAATTCAAGCTAAAAACACAACAAGTAAACTAATCTTGTACCTTAAATCACTAACCTTTGTGTAGCAACTTCTAACTCCCCTTTTCTCTAATTTTCTTTCTTCTTTTCTTCTTTCTTTTATGACCAATCTTCTTCTCAAGTTGCCTAGACAAGCTTTAACTATGGTGGCTTACTTTTGTATGGTGAAATCTTATAATATGCAAGCTCAAAATTGAGCTTTAATGGAGGTTTTGGTGTGGGAGAGAGAGAGTGACGTTTTTTTGAAGAAGACTTGTGTTTTATTTTTTTTTCTTTTCTTTTCTTTTGTCTTTTATCTCTTTAGCAAGACCAAAAATCCATTTAATTAATTTATTAATTATATGACTTATGGTGTGACACCCCTCACCCGTCTACAGTATATCCGCGTAAGCTATGTCACACGGTGTACCGGAACACTCTATTTTATCTTAATTAATTTTTATCATAGTTTTGAATATAATTTATGAAATATAATTTATTTAAGCCATTTATCAAAATTATAATTTATTTGAGGTTCCGTTAATTTTATAGAAAATCCGGCAGAGTACCGGCTAAAAATGGAGAAAACAGTTCGTCAGAACCTGTGAAAAATACTTCCAAAATCATTTCCAAACAATCCCAACTCCATTTTATCAACAAAGTCTTAATATGATTTTCAACAACCTTTCCATTACTCAAACATTCATTTCTCATGATACTCATATACAAGCAATAAATAAATACTCAAATTTTACATTCATAACCACAATTTTCATTATTTACATGGACATCAAAATACATTACATAAGTGCAATTACATATGAGAAAATAAAAATTTGTTACAAAATACCAAAATGAAACCTAGTGTCCTAACAATGCACTAAAGATGGTGAGGTGACACGGATACTATGCAGAGCTGCAGGATGGTCTCACCCAGTCTGCGGTCTACTGGGCTCTCGGTCAGTATCTCCAGAACCTACGCGTGGCAAAAGCAACGCGCTAAGCAATAATGCTTAGTGGTGCCAATAATAAAATAAAAAGAAATAACAGAAAATAAATATGTATTGAATGTATCGATGTTTTACTGGTTTTATACTTGTTATAATCATTTATTTCGTTAACTTTATCCACTTTCATTCTTTTGGCTGCCCAAGTAACCTATACTGGACGACTGGACTGGGTAAACGGGTATACTGGCGCTGGGTATCTAGTACCTCGGGCCGTCACACCATCGGTCACGTATGCATCTCCCGGTGTGCAACAGAACAACTAATAAGCTGTAATGACAATAGGCACAAGGCCAAATATCAACACAAGGTCAGAATGGCTAAAAGCCATAAAATCACAGAATGGCATAATGCCATGTGCAGTACTGCTAACTGAACCCTATTGACATGCCAAACTATCCAAACCAATCTTGTTAGGTATACTAGGGCATTTGATACTTTTGAATTCTTCAATTTTTGAATTTCAAGTTTTGGTGTCACTATTCACCTCATTGGTCAACAAAAATGTTGACTTTTGGATAGAAAATAGGTACATTGGTTTTAACACCCCCAATATACCACATTTTACATTCAAAACTTGTTGGAATTAATCACCAATACCATTTTTAAGCTTAGAACTAAGGGGGCAGAATTTTCAGTTTTTGTACCCCAACTTTACTATTCCATTTGTGACTGTTACAGTGGGAATTTGAGGAAATAGTAAACATGAAAGTTGTTCCTTATTTTGTCTAGTTGAATTTCTTTTTTTGAATCACTCCATTTGGAGTTTTGTAGCTCCAGATATGGTCTAAAAACCACAGCTGGCCGGATTGCAAAACTGCAGAATTGACCATATCTACAGTGCAGTGAACAGTGACTGCCACTGCCTTGTTGGATAGGTTCTGGTCATAATTTGGGGTAGGGTTCTTCATGAAAGTTGTTTTTCTATATCTTATCTTGTTGCTATAAAAATTTCAGGTCAATTGGGCCATTCTACAGTGAGTTATGGCTGTTCATTTGGTCATTCTGCAGAATCTGATTTCAGGGTATCCGGATTGGGGCCAATTTTTTGTCCACTTGCTTTGGTCTTTTGGGCATGGTTTCTTCAGCAAATTTGTGCCATTTTATGTCTAGTTTCATTTCCAATTGGCCAAACACCAATTGAACCTACACATCCAAAGTTATGGCTGTCCAAGTGGGCTGGAATCACAGCCTCACCTGCTGCCCTCACTAGGCAGCATACCATTTCAGTTTGTAACACTCTAGTTCACTTCAAATTATGGTCAACTTACCTCAAATGGTCACTAATTGACCATTAGAATGTTCACTCATCATTTCATAAGCCAAGTCTAAATTTCACTCCCAAACCCTAGCTCAAATTCAAGGTTCACACAAGTTACCTTAGTTAACTAACTAATTCATTATCCTTATATTTATATACTTTAAACATGATCTCTAGTTCACTCCAAGTCCATCAAAAACACTAAATCTTGTTCCTTCCTTAGGGCTGCCGAATTCTAGGATATACATAAAAATAGATTTTATCCACTTAATTTACAAATTCTTACGTATTTTAGGTTTCTAACATAGAAAAAGAGAGATGTAAGCATAATAGGCACTAAACTCTTATAGGGCAGAATTTTCCCAAGCTTGACTTCACTTTCTTTCCTTTTCTAGGCTGCCTAGAGCTTCCTTAGAGTGTGTGGATAAGTTTTAGTGAAGGTGACTTAGGGTTTTGGGGTGAGGTTTGAGAGATTTTCAAGCTTGAATGAAGAAGAAAAATGGAGGATTTCCTTGGCTATGGTGCGGCTGGAATTTGGTGAAGAAGATGGCTGTTTGCTTTTTAATTTCTTTGGTCTTTTTTTTTCTCTTTTATTAGTTAATTAAATGGTTGTTTAATTGTGATTGGTGGGAATTTTTAAATGACCTCATAATGATGTCATTATTTGCATTATATTGATTTTTCTTTTCTTTTCTACTAACTTTAAATTAGTTTTTCATCAACATTAATTCATATTTTATGTCATAATAATTATTTACTCAACTGGACAAGTCGGCCAAAAATCGCCTCTGAAGGCAAAATGACCAAAATGCCCTCCGTTTGGCTTAACGGGTCAAAATTGTCTATACCGATTGAAAAATTTTTCTAAATATTTTCTTGGCATTCTAATGCCATAGGAACCTCAATAACCCTTCTCTGGAGTCCCAAAAATTATTTTATGAATTTTTCCCCGGGTCTAGGGCTCCTAGTTGAGAGAACCGCAACTTCCCACTGGGTTACCCATCGCTTGGGCACTGGCTCATTTGACTTAGTTGTATTTTATTTCTAAAATTTTTACTAAATTTTTCTTATTAATATTTGAGTTAATTATGGTCCCTCACTTTAGTTTAAATATTTTTCCGATCGTTCTAGCTGTCCGGACCGACACTGGTCACTGGAACAGTAGAATGTATGGAGTTGCTACAAGGAGGGTGTTACATATGGCATCATGCATGATATCATGCATGATGTCATCTTCGTACACCTTTTTAACTTTTTCATTTTCTCTTTTTTTTTTCTATTAGTTCTTTAATTTAATTCTCGATCTCGAAGTTTTCTTTTCTCCGATTTTATTTGACAGTTAGGTCAGGAGTCAGCTCTCGGGGTCAATTGACCAAATTGCCCCTCGCCGGTTCATCCCGGTTTGCAAATAATTCCATATTTCTTTCGGCTCCCTGACCTAATTATTTGACTGGCTTAACAGTTCTTTTTCATGATTTTCTCTTTTCCACTGTGTTCATAAGGGTCCTAAGGACCGCAGCGTCACTTTTTACGGTTCGAAATTTGAGTTTAAAATGACTTTGCAGTCGTTCCCGAGAAGGTCACCCAACACTGTGAGTCTCGGCTCGTTTAAGTTCTTCTGTTCTGTTTTTCTTATTTATACTTAACTAATTAAACATTACTAATTATTTGTGTTTATGGCTTATCTAGTTGTCTTAAGTGTGGTTCTAATCCCCTTAATTGTCCGGACCGACACCGGTCACCGGAACAGTGAAATCTACCAGGCTATGCAAACGGGGGTGTTACAGGCCAAAAATGTGAAAAACTTGTAAATGGTGTCTTTGACCTAATATGAAGTGAAAAATGGTTATTTGTGACCAAATGAGGTGTGTTAGAAGTTGTAACACCCTCCCGGTAATCATTCCGTGCATTCTACTGTTTCGGTGACCGATGTCGGTCCGGACAGCTAGAACGTCCGGAAAAATAATTAAACTTAAGTGAGGAACCAAAATCAACTCAAATATTAATAAGAAAAATTTAGTAAAAATTTTAGAAATAAAATACAA
This sequence comes from Hevea brasiliensis, assembly GCF_030052815.1. Classification (NCBI taxonomy): domain Eukaryota; kingdom Viridiplantae; phylum Streptophyta; class Magnoliopsida; order Malpighiales; family Euphorbiaceae; genus Hevea; species Hevea brasiliensis. Next base: position 83,044,150 of record NC_079499.1, read on the forward strand.
CCAAGTTAAATGAGCCGGTGCCCAAGCGAAGGGTAATCAGAGGGAAGTTGCGGTTCTCGCAACGAGGAGCCTTAGACCCGGGGGAAAAATTATAAAATAATTTTTGGGACTCCAGAAAAGGGTTATTGAGGTTCCCATGGCATTAGAATGCCAAGAAAATACCTAGAAAAATTTTTCAATCGGTACAGACAATTTTGACCCGTTAAGCCAAACGGAGGGCATTTTGGTCATTTCGCCTTCAGAGGTGATTTTTGGCCGACTTGTCCAGTTGAGTAAATAATTAATATGACATAAAATATGAATAAATATTACTAGAAATTAAATTGAAATTGAGTAGTGATGAAAAGAAAAAGAAAATACACTAAAATGCCAAATATGACATCATTATGATGTCATGTGAAAGTCTCCACCAATTATAATTTAACAACCATTTAAATAAACAATAAAAGAGGCTAAATGAAGACCAAAATAACTAAAATGTCCAGCAGCCCTCACCTTCACAAAGCTCACCCGTAACTCTCAAATTCCTTAGCCAAACCTCCATTGATTTTCAACCAAAGCTTACTTTCTCTCTTCTTTTCACCATAAACCCTAAACCCCTTTCATTAAAAGTTGTCCACTCATCTTGGGAGAGTGTTTGGCAGCCTAGAAAGTGAAGGAAAGTGAAGTTTTAAGTGGGGAAAAATCTGCCCTTATCAAGGTTAGTGCATTAGACACTTAAAACCTCTTATTTTCATGAATTGTAACTTGTATTGAGTGAGAATTGCAACTAAAATAAACAAGAATTATGTGTATACATACTATGAATTTTTGGCAGCCCTTGTGAAGGAATTATTTTGATTGTTTTGATGGACTTAAAGTGGGCTATAGATCAAGTTTAAACCATGTGTGCATGTGATTATTGAAGGAGCTAGTATTTAAGGTGTTGTGAAAACCTATAATGGAACTAGGGTTTTGAAGAGTGAAAAATTGACTTGGCTTAGGAAATTGTTAGAGCACATTTTAATGGTCAATTAGTGACCATTTTAGGTAAATTGACCAACAAATGGACTGAAAAATGAGATTACAAAGTGAGGTTGCAGGCTGCCCTAGGACAGCAGCATAGGGACTGAAAATTCAGTCCATTTGCACTGCCATAACTTGGGCTGTGTTAGTCCAATTGGTGTTTGGCTAATTGAACATGAAACTAGGCTTATAATGGCACATTTTTTCTGAAGAAACCATGCCCAAAAGACCAAATCAAGAGAACCAAAACTTGGCCCCAATCCAGATAGCCTGCAACTGCCTCTGCAGAATTGACCAAATGAATAGTAACTGTTCATTTGGCCATAACTCACTGTAGATTTGGTCAATTGACCTGAAATTTTTACAGTAACAAGTTAAGACATAGACAAACAACTTTTGTGAAGGAACCTACCCCAAATTATGACAAGAACCTAACCCAAATGGCAGTGGCAGTCACTGTTCATGTTACTGTAGATATGGTAATTCTGCAGATTTGGCAATTCGGCCAGCTTGGGTTTTTGGGCCATATCTGGAGATACAAAACTCCAAATGGAGTGATTCAAAAAAGGAAATTCAACTAGTCAAGATAAGGAACAACTTTCATGTTTTACATTTCTTCAAATTCCCACAGTAACAGTGTCCAATGGAACAGTGAAGTTGACTTACCAAAACTGAAAATTCTGCTTGTGTTGAGTTACACTTTGGAATGGTAATAACACTTAATGCCAACAAGTTTTAAACACCAAATGTTGTATGTTGGGGATGCCAAAGTCAATGTACACATTTTTATTCTAAAAGTCAACATTTTTGTTGACCAATGAGGTGAATAGTAACACCAAAACATGAAATTCACAAATTGAAGAATTTAAAAGTTTCAAATGCCCTAGTATACCTAACAAGATTGGTTTGGATAGTTTGGCATGCCAATAGGGTTCAGTTAGCAGTACTGCACATGGCAATATGTCATTCCATGATTTCATGGCTTTTAGCCATTCTGACTTTGTATTGAGACTTGGCCTTGTGCCTGAGATTATTCTGACTTGGTAGTACATTGCTCACACCGGGTGATGCATATGCGACCGATGGTGTGACGGCCCGAGGTATTAGATACCCAGTGCCAGTTTACCCGTTATCCAGTCCAGTCGTCTAGTGTAGGTTACTTGGGGCAACCAAATGAATAAAGGTGAACAAAGTTAATGAAATAATGAATATACCAATACCAAACAAAGAAAGCCTACACATTCTATACACATTTATTTTCTTACTATTTTCTTTTATTATATTATTGCACCACTAAGCATTATTGCTTAGCGCGTTGCTTTTGCCACGCGTAGGTACTGGAGATCCTGATCGTGAGCCCAGTAGACCACTGATCGGGTGAGTCTGTTTCAGCTTCGCACCGTGTCCTCGTCACCTCGTCACCTGCAGTGCATTGGTAGGGCACTAGGTGTCATTTTGTCATTTTGTAATTAAATTTTTATTTTCTCATATGTATTTGGGATTATGTAATGTATTTTGAGGTTCATGTAAATAATAAAGATTTATGGTTATGTATGGAAGTAATTTGAGCTTTTAATTGTTATTTATATATATGAGAACCCTGAGAAATGGATGTTTGAGAAATGAAAAGGCTATTGAGAACTGAAATTGAGAAATATTGTTGAGTTTTTGATATTGAGACTCTGTTGATGAATTGAAGTTGGGTTTGTTTGAAAATTATTTGGAAGTGTTTTCGCAGGTTCCGAAGAACGGTTTTCTCCATTTTTAGCCGGTACTCCGCCGGATTTTCTTTAAAATTTTCGGAACCTTAAATGAATAATACTTTTGATAAATGGCTTAAATAAATTGTATTTCATAAATTATATGCAAAAGCATGATATAAATTAATTGAGGAATATTAGAGTGTGCCGGTACACCATGTGGTATTACTTACTCGGGTATACTGTACACGGGTAAGGGGTGTCACATTTAGTGGTATCAGAGCACGGTTTAGGCGTTTCTGGTCCTAGATCGAGTCCATACCATGCATTGCATTTGTAATAGTCGAGGTGACACTAATGCAGATCTGTTTGTTTTTCTTATTTTGAATAGGATATGGACCCTTCATCTCAGAGGGCCGTTGAGGAGGAAGTGGAGAGTCATGCTCCACCTGCAGCAGTTGAGACTGGGGGTAGGGGAGAACCTACTCCGCCAGCTCAAGCAGAGCCTGCTCAGCCTCCACAGGCCATGTTTCAACAAATGGCCGACTTCTTTAGACAAATGGCCGGGGTAATGCCAGCACCACCACCACCACCAACTCCACAGCAGAAATCACACCTGGAAAGGCTAAGGAAGTTTGGAGCAGTGGACTTCTATGGCAAGAGAGAAGATGACTCTATTGCAGCCGAGAATTGGTTGAACAGAACAGGCAGAGTACTAAAACAACTCCACTGCACTCCAGAGCAAAACCTGGAAGCTGCCATATCCTTGCTGCAAGACGATGCATATGAGTGGTGGGACCCTGTGTCCAGTGAAATGCAGCCAGAAGCTGTAACTTGGGACTTCTTTCTCTCCGAGTTTAAGAAGAAATATGTGGGTACTGTATATCTGGAAGAGAGAAGAAGAGAGTTTATTAACCTGAGGCAGAGACAGCTGTCAGTGGCTGAATATGAGAAGGAATTTGTCCGATTGAGCCGTTATGGAAGGGAGATAGTCCCTAATGAAGCTGAAAGGTGCAAGAGATTTGAAGAGGGACTAAATGACAACATCAAGATCCAGCTCACTGCCTTGGGAATCACAGAATTTACCAAGTTAGTGGAAGCGGCAATAAAGGTTGAAAAGGTTAGAATCAGTGAGCAGACCAGAAGGGATAGACAGCAGAAGAGGGGACCAGGTCAGTCTAGTTCCGCTCCTGGATTTGGGAAGAAGTTTAAGGGTCCTCCTGCAAAGAGTTCGGGTCAGCCACGTGGTCGTGGTCACCCCAGGCCTGAGCCACGATTCACCTAGGAGAGGTCAGTCCACACCATCAGTGGGCAGCTCTCCAGGGATGGGGTTCAGGGGACCAGCCCCAGCATCTTCTGCATGTCCGCATTGCCTGAAATGGCACAAGGGGAAATGTTGGAGAGTAACTGGTGCCTGCATGAGGTGTGGGTCAACAGAGCATCAGTTGAAGAACTGTCCACGCAGAACTACTACAGCTGCTCCAACACAAGCAGACAGACCTGCTCCTGCACCACCAAGGGGTAGAAGGTCTGGTAAATCCGAAGCTATGGGACCATCTCAGAGGCCTGCATTTGAGCTAGCAGAGAGGCCAGATAACAGACCACCTGCCAGAAATTATGCCCTAAGAGCTCAGGAGGAGCAAGATGCCCCAGACGTCATCAGGGGTACATTCTCCCTCTACACTACACCTGTGCATGCATTGGTGGATCCAGGATCCACTCACTCATACATCTGCATCAACTTACCCGTAGAAAGGGGGATACTAGTAGGGGAGAGTGACCAAGACATTCTGGTCACTAATCCATTAGGCCACAGTATAGTGGTGAACAAAGTATACAAGGGTTGCCCGTTAAGGATTCAAGGGTATGAATTCTTGGCCGACCTGATTGAGTTACCCTTCCACGAGTTTGACGTGATTTTGGGAATGGACTGGTTGTCACGTCATCAGGCAATAGTTGATTGTAAATTGAAGAGAATTTCTCTAAAAACTTCAGAGGGTAATGAGATCACAGTTGTGGGAGAAAGGACAGATTTCTTGTCCAATGTCATCTCAGCCACAGTTGCAAGAAGAATGATGAGAAAAGGCTGTGAAGCCTACCTAGCACATGTGGTGGATACTAGGCAGGCTAAGCCAAACCTGAGTGACATACCCACAGTGAGAGACTTCCCAGAGGTATTTCCTGAAGAGTTGCCTGGTTTGCCACCAGAAAGGGAAGTTGAATTTGCTATTGAGACACTGCCGGGTACAGCACCCATTTCCATTGCTCCTTATAGGATGGCACCCACGGAATTGAGGGAGTTGAAAACTCAGTTGCAAGAGTTGCTGGATAAGGGGTTCATACGCCCCAGTGTGTCACCATGGGGAGCTCCAGTGCTATTTGTGAAAAAGAAGGATGGGACTTTGAGGCTATGCATTGATTACCGGCAGTTGAATAAAGTGACTGTGAAGAACAAATATCCGTTGCCTAGAATTGATGATCTGTTTGATCAGTTGAAGGGAGCAGGAGTATTTTCTAAGATTGATCTCAGATCAGGGTATCATCAGTTGAGGGTGAAGGATGCAGATGTGCCAAAGACTGCATTCAGGACCCGGTATGGGCATTATGAGTTTCTAGTGATGCCCTTTGGCCTAACAAATGCACCAGCGGCATTCATGGACCTTATGAACCGTATCTTCCATCCATACCTGGATCGGTTCGTAGTGGTCTTCATTGATGATATTCTGGTGTACTCCAAGACCAGGGAAGAACATGATGAACATTTGAGGATTGTTCTGCAAACCCTGCGGGAAAAGAAGCTGTATGCTAAGTTGTCCAAGTGTGACTTTTGGCTGAATGAAATTGCATTCCTTGGACACATAGTGTCAGCTGATGGGATTAGGGTGGATCCCAAGAAAATAGAAGCAATGATGGAATGGAAGCCTCCCAGGAATACAACTGAGGTCAGAAGTTTCTTGGGGCTAGCTGGGTATTACAGAAGATTTGTGAAGGGATTTTCCCTAATAGCTGCTCCAATGACCAAGTTACTACACAAGAATGTCAAATTTGACTGGAATGACAAGTGTCAAACCATCTTTGAGAAGTTGAAGGCTATGTTGATAGAGGCACCAGTGTTAACACAGCCAGTGTCAGGAAAGGACTTCGTGGTCTACAGTGATGCTTCTCATAATGGGTTAGGGTGTGTATTGATGCAAGAGGGGAAGGTGGTCGCCTATGCTTCCAGGCAGCTAAGGCCACATGAACAAAATTACCCTACTCATGATTTAGAGCTTGCAGCAATTATCTTCGCACTGAAGATATGGAGGCATTACTTGTATGGTGAAAAGTGCTACATTTACACAGACCACAAGAGTCTCAAATATTTGCCAACTCAGAGGGAGCTCAACCTTAGACAGAGATGATGGATTGAGTTCCTGAAGGACTATGATTGTGTAATTGACTACCATCCTGGGAAGGCAAATGTAGTTGCAGATGCTTTGAGCAGAAAGTCCATCACAGCTTTGAGATCATTGAATGCCCATCTAACCTTGATTTGAGATGGAGCTATTTTGGCCGAGTTGCAAGTGAGGCCATACCTGCTACAGCAGATTTTGGATGGGCAATTGGTAGATGGAAAATTAACAGCCATTATGAGCAAAATCCCAGAAGGAAAAGCAACTGACTTTGAGGTGAAAGCAAATGGGTGTCTGTATTACAAAGGAAGACTGTGTGTACCAGATGATGGGGAATTGAAAGCTAACATTCTAAAAGAGGCACACACCAGTGTATATGTGTTAGTAGTATGCCCTAGAGCATATCATTTAGTATGTATCTTGTACATAATTTTATTAATAAAAGGCATTTCCACTTTTCCGTTTACATAATATATTTATGTGTAATAGAAAAGGTCCATTGATATTTTATTAGAAATATTATTCTTAAGTTGTTAAGAATATGAGTGACAATATTTCTAGCACAAAGTATCATAAATAGGTTCACAATCGAGGATACTTCATAATAAGGACATGACTTATCCAGAAAGATTGTATTCATGTTTGTTCCCAAGTTATTTATATGAGATATAAATAAGATGGAATGGTGAGTCTCATGCCATATAACAAACATGATAGGCACTTATAAATGATAAGTAGGCCGAACCAGTGACACTTATGACAAGCACATGGAGTTTACTCTTGTCAATGTTTTGTCATAAATCATATTAGTGCATATAATCTTTAGACCTGAGATAGCACGGTTATCTTGTATATAGGTAGTTTGAGTTTGATCTCGCTTTCATACTTGTACTATGTATGGGTATATGGGCATGTGTTGGCTCTTACTAGTTATATATGGAGATAGGTGTTGATCAAGATGGAATCTGTTCCTCTAAGTAAATAGAGATAAAATCCTATGTTCATTTAATTGTTCTTGATGTTTCAAGTTCTGCCAGACAGATAGATTTATTCGTAAAAGAGTTTCGATGAGAAAATCTTTTAATCAAGAACTGGAATTAAAAGAGAACATAATATTCATAGCAAATGGAGTTTGACATAAACCATGACTCAACTTGAGTTGGGATTTTGTAACAGAGATTTTAGTGCATGGTAACATATGATTATAGGTTCATTTAAGGTAAACCTTATTACTAATTGGGTGGCCATGGCATGCTATGCTAGGTGTTAACCATGGTCTATGAGGTTCATAAAATGATTTAGAGAAATCATTTATGGTAAGAAAGAGTTCTGATGATATTAAGAGTTGATATCATGTCTCATTGCCAATTAGTGATGAGCCTAGTAAGTCACACACATACACAAGTTATCACCTATTTAAATATGATTTAATTAATTAATTAAAGAGTTTAATTGATTAATTAAATAGATTTGGTTTGCAATTAAATTGCAAAGTCCTAGCATGACTTGAAACAAAATCTAGATTATTGGATGTGTAGTATAAATTAAATTTATATTTAAAGTGTTTAAATATGAATTTAATTGATGAGAAATTAATTAATAGAGATTAATTAATTAATTTATATTTGATATAAATTAATTAGAAGAAGAAAATAATTATTTTGGGTTAAGAACTCAAAATTAAGACGCAGGGGCATTTTGGTCATTTTGCAGTGTGACACGTGGCACCATGAGATGGTGACACATGGCATAACACATAAGCTTGCCAAATGTATTTTAATCATGTAAGATGATTAAAATCAAGATTAAATATAGGTTTGACACTTGGCACAATGTGATTGGGTCACTTAAACCTAGAGCTAATCAAAAGGTGACATGTGGCTAGGGTTTAATGTGTTAACCTAGCTATTTAAGTGTGGTTATGAAAAGAAAACATAACCAGCAGCCTCTCCTCTCATATGTCACGCCACTTTGAGCCTCTCCAGCTATTTCTCTTCATCTCTCATCAATTCAAAGAGATTAGCCATCAATCTCTTGAATTAAGAACACTAGAAATTGTTTCTAGTGTCCTGTTTGCATCTCTAATATCTTAAAAGGCAGAACTTCAATTTCTAATTAATAGAAAAGGCTTTAGAAGCTGTTCAAGGGCTGCCATAGGTGTTCTTGGTGTGGACAAGCTAGAGGGACAACATCTGGTGTCCTGAAGACGAATCTCAAAGGCGCAGACACGCTGCAAAGACATCAAGAGGTTAGTGTAATCGTTCTTGATTTAATCTAGGGTTCTAAAATTAATCTGATTAATTTTAAAATCTTAAATGGCAAATACAGATCCAAAAACATATTAAAAGAGTTTTAATATGTTGTTTATCATTGAAATCAAATAGATAAAAATAAATCTTGCATGGTGCATGTGACCCTAGGTGAAAATTTTTGAATTCAATGGTATAATCTTGTGTTTTTCACGCTTCCGTTCCTTCAATTGGTATCAGAGCCACTATATTTGCCATTTAGATTGTTGATTACATAATTTAATTGTGTGTTTGATCATGAGATCAAGAGATTCATTGCTGGTTGGATCATGAGGTGTGGCGGCACACATGGTGAAGCCACCATTGGTGGCGGCAACAATGGTTCCTTGGGTGGTTCAAGGTTTGGCTTTTAATTCTGCAATTGTTGTATGATCTAAGGCCTATTCTTTGACTAATTAAAGTGTTTAATTAGTTGTTTTAATCACACAATTAAATTATGATTCAAATCAGAATTTTAAAAATTGTTTGAATGTGATTCAAATCTGAATTTTAAAAGTTGTTTGAATGTGATTCAAATCTGAATTTTTAAAGTTGTTTGAATCATATTTAAATCTGATTTTTTAAAATTGATTCAATAAAATTCAGATCTGATTTTGTAAAAATATTTGAATGTGATTCACATCTGCTTTTTTTATATAATGTTTGTATGTGATTGACATCTGAATTTTTGAAGTTGTTTGAATGTGATTCAAATCTGAATTTTTAATTTTGTTTGAATGAGATTCTAATGTGACTTTTTAAATTTATTTGATTAATATTCATATCTGTATTTTTTAGTTGAATATGAGATATTCAATTTAATTTAAGTATGTATGTTTTATTTAATTGTTAAATAGTGATATGCATGATGGATGATCATGGACTATAAAAGACCAATGTGATTGGATTTATTTCTTTTATGTTTCTTTGGGATTGTAAATTAATTAATTTATTTTAATTTATTTTGGGCATGTATTATTAAGTTTGTAATAATTTTTGGGTTGTAATTTCATTTATTTAAGTTCTTGTAAATTCGCCTTGGTATGCCAAGGATTACTATGTAATATTGGATTGCAAGAAGTTCAAGGAGGTCAAGAGCATTGGTGGGACCAGTGGGAGGAATTCAAGATCAAGTGTTGATTATGTACTCCTTCAGCAACTCTTGTAAAATGAATGAATGAAATGCACCTAGGAATGCCCAGATTCAATTCTTCGTGGCTCGAATTGAATCCCTTAGAAAGTCCATGATCATACCATATTTACTACTTATCCATGAATGCATGAGATGTATGGGAATGTATGCAATTATATGATATATGCATGCTAAATGGATAATGTGCAAAGTGAGACCTTAATAGTAATTAGGATGGCTATAAAATCTTCCAAACAAATGATTAAGTTGGAAATGGTATAATTAAAGTAATTATAACATAAGCCCTCCATTGGGGCAATTATTTTAAGAAATTTTAAATAGTTGCATGAGATGCAATTAATTTAAGAGATTTTCTTAAGAATAATTGTTAAGCATGAGATGTTGTAAATATGTAAATGGTTTGGTGGCCAATATTGGATGTACCTGAGGACATTAAAATTATTTGCATAATTACTGGCTCAATGGGATCAACTTAACTAATGCAAGATAAGTCAATAATGGATGTACCTGAGATTTTGAGCATTAGGGGCTAGCAAAAGGATTGAACCTCACATGAGATGTGATGGGCAAGGAGTTGCTCACTTATAGTTTATTGTAATTCCAATAATGGATGTACCTGAGGATGATCAATAGAATTATAAGAATTCAATCACCCACTAGAAATCCATCCAACTAGGATTTCCGTTTTCTACTTTGGAAGTGCAGGATTCGCTAAGTTAGTGGGAGGACCAATTTGATTAAAAGACCATAATCATATTTGGTTAATTACATGATACATTTACTAATTAATCTGGTTATTTACGCAAATAATTTTCGATAATAATGAGCACGTAACAACCACCACCATCCAATATCCTTGCAAGCATACTTGATTGCAAAAGGTTGACAGGACCTAATGCATGCGATTGGCTAAGAAATTTGAAACTTGTCCTGAACCTTGAACATATAGGATATGTTCTAGATTCAAATGTTCCTGGTCCCTTATCTCCAGAGGCCACACAAGAGGAACATGAAACTTTGGACAAGTGGAAGGAGCATGATATGAGAGCTAAGTGTTACATGCTTGCTTCCATGAGTAATGAGTTCTGAAGCAACATGAGAACATGCAGAGTGCGAGTGAGATCCTCCTTCACCTACAAGAGTTGTATGGTGAGCACAAAGACGAATGCTAGGTATGAGATATCTAGACAACTATTCCGTATGAGGATGTCCGAGGGATGAATGTTGGGGATCATGTCCACAAGATGATTCGCTGATTGAGCGGTTGGAACATCTTGACTTCAACATGGATTTCCAACTACAAACGGATTTGATCCTTCATCCCTTCACGAGTCTTTTGGGAATTTTGTGACAAATTTCCATATGACTAAACAGAATGCACCTTAGCTGAATTACTCAACATGCGGTTATTGCCCAAAAGAATATGCTGTGCAATAAAGGAAAAGAGGTAGCTTTGTTGCATCTTCTTCTCACTGGAAAGTCCAACAAGAAGAAGGGCAATAAGAAAAAGAAACCTCGATTCTGGTCCTTTCAAGAAAATAGCTAAGCGTAAAAGGAAGACTAAAGTCGATAAAGGCAAAGGAAAGTGTTTCCACCGCCACAGGAAAGTGTTTCCATTGCCAATAGGAAAGTGTTTCCATTGCCGAAGAAAGTGTTTCCACCGCCGAGTATAGCAATCTAAAAGAATACAATGCCATGGTGAAAACCAACTCAAGTTCAAAATATATTTGGCACTTAAGGTTATGTCATGTTGCAGAAGATAGGATTGCAAAATTGGAGAAAATGGGGATTCTATCCTCATTGGGCTCGAGCCTACTCCAACTTGTGAATCTTGCCTTCAAGTCAAAATGACTAGATCACCCTTTGGTGGACCAGGGCTAAGAGCTGAAAATATTTTGGAACTAATCTATAGTGATGTCTGTGGTCCGTTTAAAGAAAGGGCTCCAGGGGGCTTTCATTATTTTATTACCTTTATCGATGATAAATCAAGGTTTGGGTATTTGTATTTGATGAAATACAAACATGAATCCTTTGAAAAGTTTAAGGAATTTAAATCAAGTAGAAAATCAAACAGAAAAAGTATTAAAGCTCTTCGATCGGATCGTGGAGGTGAATATTTGAGTAATCGAATTTGATGAATACTTGAGAGAGCATGGCATTGTTTCTCACCGACTCCTCCAGAACGCCATAAATGAATGGTGTATCCGAAGGAGAAATCGTACCCTATTGGATATGGTACGTAGTATGATAAGCTATCTTGATATGCCAATCTCCTTTGGGGATTTGCATTAGAATCACTTTATATATTCGAATAGGATTCCATCAAAATCGCTTTCTTCCACACCTTATGAGATATGGCATGGAAGAAAACCAAGTCTTAAGCATGTTAAGATTTGGGGTTGTCCAAATTATATCAAAAAGCTAAACAACGATAAATTGGAGACCGGATCGTAAAAGGTCGATTTGTTGGATATCCAAAAGATAGTTTTGGATATTATTTTTATTTGCCTACTTCACAAAAGGTTGTGATAAGTAGAGATGCCACATTTCTTGAACAACAGTTTGTTCAAGAAGGAGGCCAAGGAAGGCAAATAGAGTTAGAATTGGAGAATTCGACCAACCAATGCATCGATGGATATAGATCCATCTAGTCAACCTATACCCATTGATGAAACATCTACACTGTTCCTCGTAGAACAACTGGTATCTCACCCACCGGTGAGATATGGTTTTCTTCATGAAGAAGAACAAGAGTTGTCTACTCATGAAGAAGTAGATCATGGAGATGATCCACTTACCTATGAAAAAGCTATATCAGATATAGACTCTTCAAAATGGATTGATGCTATGAAATCCGAGATTGATTCCATGTATAAGAATCAAGTTTGGGATCTTGTTGACCCACCTGAAGGTATTGTACCTATAGGGAGCAAATGGGTTTTCAATAAGAAAATTGGTTCTGATGGAAAGGTAGAGACCTATAAGGCAAGGCTAGTAGCGAAAGGGTTTCGCCAAAGGCAAGGAATAGACTATGAGGAGACTTTCTACTTTGTTGCCATGCTTAAATCAATTAGGATTTTATTAGCAATAGCTGCATACTATGATTATGAGATTTGGCGATGGATGTCAAAATGACTTTCTCAATGGATACATTGAAGAAAACATTTTCATGGAACAACCTAAGGGATTTGAATCCCAAGATGGTTCCAAGGTATGCAAGCTAAAGCGATCCATTTATGGGTTGAAACAAGCTTCGAGGAGTTGGAACATCCGTTTTGATGAAGCCATTAAATCTTTTGGTTTTATCAAAAATGAGGATGAGCCATGTGTATATAAGAAGTTTAGTGACAAGCTATCACTTTCCTTGTCTTATATGTGGATGACATACTGTTGATGGGTAATGATACAGGTATGTTGACGACTATAAAGGTATGGTTGTCAAATACATTCTCCATGAAAGACTTAGGGGAGGCAACCTATATTCTTGGGATTCGCATCTATAGAGATAAAGCGAAAAGAATAATGGTTTATCCCAAAGTCTATACTTGGAAAAGGTGTTAAAGAGGTTTAACATGCTTGATTCCAAGAGAGGATTGTTACCAGTGAGACATGGTATCCACCTTTCTAAAGAGATGTCTCCAAAGACACACAAGAAAGAGATAAGATGGCCAGGATTCCATATGCTTCGGCTATTGGAAGTTTAATGTATGCAATGTTGTGTACTAGGCCAGATATCGCATATGCTGTTAGTTTGACTAGCAGGTATCAATCCAATCCAGGTTTGGAACACTGGATAGCTGTCAAGAAAATCCTTAAGTACTTGAGAAGAACTAAGGATTTATTCTTGATTTATGGAGGTGGAGACTTGCAATTGGATGGTTATACTGATTCTGATTTCCAATCAGATATCGATGATAGAAAGTCTACCTCTGGATATGTGTTCATTTGTAATGGAGGTGCAGTCAGTTGGAAGAGTTCCAAACAGAGCACGACTGCAGATTCCACTCATCGAGGTCGAGTATATTCTCGCATCGATGTCGCAAAGGAAGTTGTTTGGATAAAGAAGTTCGTGACAGAACTTACAGTAGTTCCTTCCATTGAGTCAGCAGTTCCATTACACTGTGACAACAATGGAGCAGTCATACAGGCTAAGGAACCAAGGTCTCACCCAAAATCCAAACACATAAAAAGGCACTATCACATTATCAGAGATATAGTTGGGCAAGGCGATATAGCCATGCAGAAAAATAACATCACCAAAAATCCGGTGATCCATTCACTAAGCTTTTGTCACAAGTTCGATTAGACCGCATCTTGAGAAGATGGGTCTAAGGTATTGTAATGAATGGCTCTAGTGCTAGTGGGAGATTGTTAGTAGTATGCCCTAGAGCATATCATTTAGTATGTATCTTGTACATAATTTTATTAATAAAAGGCATTTCCACTTTTCCGTTTACATAATATATTTATGTGTAATAGAAAAGGTCCATTGATATTTTGTTAGAAATATTATTCTTAAGTTGTTAAGAATATGAGTGACAATATTTCTAGCACAAAGTATCATAAATAGGTTCACAATCGAGGATACTTCATAATAAGTACATGACTTATCCAAAAAGATTGTATTCATGTTTGTTCCCAAGTTATTTATATGAGATATAAATAAGATGGAATGGTGAGTCTCATGCCATATAACAAACATGATAGGCACTTATAAATGATAAGTAGGCCGAACCAGTGACACTTATGACAAGCACATGGAGTTTACTCTTGTCAATGTTTTGTCATAAATCATATTAGTGCATATAATCTTTAGACCTGAGATAGCACGGTTATCTTGTATATAGGTAGTTTGAGTTTGATACTGCTTTCATACTTGTACTATGTATGGGTATATGGGCATGTGTTGGCTCTTACTAGTTATATATGGAGATAGGTGTTGATCAAGATGGAATCTGTTCCTCTAAGTAAATAGAGATAAAATCCTATGTTCATTTAATTGTTCTTGATGTTTCAAGTTCTGCCAGACAGATAGATTTATTCGTAAAAGAGTTTCGATGAGAAAATCTTTTAATCAAGAACTGGAATTAAAAGAGAACATAATATTCATAGCAAATGGAGTTTGACATAAACCATGACTCCAAATTTGAGTTGGGATTTTGTAACAGAGAGATTTTAGTGCATGGTAACATATGATTATAGGTTCATTTAAGGTAAACCTTATTACTAATTGGGTGGCCATGGCATGCTATGCTAGGTGTTAACCATGGTCTATGAGGTTCATAAAATGATTTAGAGAAATCATTTAGGGTCAGACCGCGGGGTGATGATATTAAGAGTTGATATCATGTCTCATTGCCAATTAGTGATGAGCCTAGTAAGTCACACACATACACAAGTTATCACCTATTTAAATATGATTTAATTAATTAATTAAAGAGTTTAATTGATTAATTAAATAGATTTGGTTTGCAATTAAATTGCAAAGTCCCTAGCATGACTTGAAACCAAATCTAGATTATTGGATGTGTAGTATAAATTAAATTTATATTTAAAGTGTTTAAATATGAATTTAATTGATGAGAAATTAATTAATAGAGATTAATTAATTAATTTATATTTGATATAAATTAATTAGAAGAAGAAAATAATTATTTTGGGTTAAGAACTCAAAATTAAGACGCAGGGGCATTTTGGTCATTTTGCAGTGTGACACGTGGCACCATGAGATGGTGACACATGGCATAACACATAAGCTTGCCAAATGTATTTTAATCATGTAAGATGATTAAAATCAAGATTAAATATAGGTTTGACACTTGGCACAATGTGATTGGGTCACTTAAACCTAGAGCTAATCAAAAGGTGACATGTGGCTAGGGTTTAATGTGTTAACCTAGCTATTTAAGTGTGGTTATGAAAAGAAAACATAACCAGCAGCCTCTCCTCTCATATGTCACGCCACTTTGAGCCTCTCCAGCTATTTCTCTTCATCTCTCATCAATTCAAAGAGATTAGCCATCAATCTCTTGAATTAAGAACACTAGAAATTGTTTTTAGTGTCCTGTTTGCATCTCTAATCTCTTAAAAGGCAGAACTTCAATTTCTAATTAATAGAAAAGGCTTTAGAAGCTGTTCAAGGGCTGCCATAGGTGTTCTTGGTGTGGACAAGCTAGAGGGACAACATCTGGTGTCCTGAAGACGAATCTCAAAGGCGCAGACACGCTGCAGCACATCAAGAGGTTAGTGTAATCGTTCTTGATTTAATCTAGGGTTCTAAAATTAATCTGATTAATTTTAAAATCTTAAATGGCAAATACAGATCCAAAAACATATTAAAAGAGTTTTAATATGTTGTTTATCATTGAAATCAAATAGATAAAAATAAATCTTGCATGGTGCATGTGACCCTAGGTGAAAATTTTTGAATTCAATGGTATAATCTTGTGTTTTTCACGCTTCCGTTCCTTCAATATGCTATGCACCCAGGAAGTACAAAGATGTATCATGATCTGAAGCTTCAGTATTGGTGGCCTGGTATGAAGAAGGACATAGCTGACTATGTGACTAAATGCTTGACATGTCAGCAAGTCAAGGCAGAACTTCAAGTTCCATCGGGTTTGCTACAGCCTATACGCATACCTGAATGGAAATGGGATCGGGTCACCATGGATTTTGTAAGTGGTCTACCTCTCACCCGGAAGAAACATGATGCAGCATGGGTGATAGTTGATAGATTGACAAAGTCAGCACATTTTCTGCCAGTTAGGACTGACTACTCACTAGAGAAGTTAGCAGAATTGTATATCAGTGAGATAGTTAGACTGCATGGAATTCCACTTTCCATCATATCTGATCGAGACCCAAGGTTTACATCGAGATTCTGGAAGAAGTTGCATGAATCCTTGGGTACACAACTCCATTTCAGCACAGCTTTCCATCCTCAGATGGATGGGCAATCCGAAAGAGTAATCTAGGTAAATAATTGAAAACAATGAAATTGATACAAATATTGAATTGAAATGATAACAATAACGTGAAATACTTGTCAGGTCCTTGAGGATATGCTGAGGAGTTGTGTCATTGAATTTGAGGGAAGTTGGGATAGATACCTCCCACTGGCAGAGTTTGCATACAACAATAGCTATCAAGCTAGCATCCAAATGGCCCCATATGAAGCACTGTATGGGAGAAAATGTAGAACTCCAGCAGTCTTTGGACTGAATTGGGCGAACACAAATCGGTGGGGCGGACACAGTGAAACAGACTGAGGAGAAAGTGAAACTAATCAAAGCCAATCTGAAGGTTACCTCAGACAGACAGAAATCTTATGCCGACCTGAAAAGAAAAGAAATAGAATATGTGGTTGGCGACAAAGTGTTCCTCAAGGTGTCACCATGGAAGAAAGTATTGAGGATTGGAAGAAAAGGTAAGTTAAGCCCTAGGTTCATTGGCCCATATGAAGTCATTGAACGTGTGGGTCCAGTGGCCTATAGGCTAGCTTTACCACCAGAGCTGGACAAGATCCATAATGTGTTCCATGTGTCCATGCTCAGGAGATACCGCTCAGATCCTTCACATGTCATCTCCAGAGAAGAAATTGAAATACAGCCGGATTTGACATATGAAGAAGAACCTCTACGGATCCTGGCTCGGGAAGTAAAAGAATTGAGAAACAAGCAGATTCCACTGGTGAAAGTGCTTTGGAGGCACCACAACACCGAGGAGGCAACTTGGGAAAGTGAAGAAACGATGAGGCAACAATTTCCTCAACTGTTTGCATCAGGTAAATTTTGAGGACGAAATTTAAATTAGAGGGGAAGAGTTGTAACACCCTCCCGGTAATCATTCCGTACATTCTACTGTTCCGGTGATCGGTGTCGGTCCGGACAGCTAGAACGTCCGGAAAAATAATTAAACTTAAGTGAGGAACCAAAATCAACTCAAATATTAATAAGAAAAATTTAGTAAAAATTTTAGAAATAAAATACAACCAAGTTAAATGAGCTATGCCTGCCGAAGGGTAATCAGAGGGAAGTTACGGTTCTCGCAACGAGGAGCCTTAGACCTGGGGGAAAAATTATAAAATAATTTTTGGGACTCCAGAAAAGGGTTATTGAGGTTCCCATGGCATTAGAATGCCAAGAAAATACCTAGAAAAATTTTTCAATCGGTACAGACAATTTTGACCCGTTAAGCCAAACGGAGGGCATTTTGGTCATTTCGCCTTCAGAGGTGATTTTTGGCCGACTTGTCCAGTTGAGTAAATAATTAATATGACATAAAATATAAATAAATATTACTAGAAATTAAATTGAAATTGAGTAGTGATGAAAAGAAAAAGAAAATACACTAAAATGCCAAATATGACATCATTATGATGTCATGTGAAAGTCTCCACCAATTATAATTTAACAACCATTTAAATAAACAATAAAAGAGGCTAAATGAAGACCAAAATAACTAAAATTTCCAGCAGCCCTCACCTTCACAAAGCTCACCCGTAACTCTCAAATTCCTTAGCCAAACCTCCATTGATTTTCAACCAAAGCTTACTTTCTCTCTTCTTTTCACCATAAACCCTAAACCCCTTTCATTAAAAGTTGTCCACTCATCTTGGGAGAGTGTTTGGCAGCCTAGAAAGTGAAGGAAAGTGAAGTTTTAAGTGGGGAAAAATCTGCCCTAATCAAGGTTAGTGCATTAGACACTTAAAACCTCTTATTTTCATGAATTGTAACTTGTATTGAGTGAGAATTGCAACTAAAATAAACAAGAATTATGTGTATACGTACTATGAATTTTTGGCAGCCCTTGTGAAGGAATTATTTTGATTGTTTTGATGGACTTAAAGTGTAACACCCTTAAGTTCGTTAGTGCGTTCTACTGCTCCAGTGACCAGTGTTGTCCGGACAGCTAGGATGCCTAGAACCACACCTTGATATGAGAGAGGAGACATAAATAATGAAATAAAAGAAAAGAAAATACAAGAAAAACAAAGGAAAAATAATAGCAAAGAAATGTCACCAAGTTAAGCGAGCCGGAAACCTAGCGATGGGTGACCGCACCGGGAAGTCACAGCGTGGACCGTTGACTAGCCCTGGACTGCGGGGAACCCTGGAAAACATTTTTAGGACATAAATAGACCCTTATTGAAGTATAAATCTCATTATAAAGATTAAAGAAAAATTAAATAATTAGTACAAAGAAAAGTGAGAAATCGAAAAACAGACAAAATACTTGTTACCAGAAAAATCGAACGTAATCGAACAGGGCATTATGGTCATTTGACATCCCGAAGTGTCTTTTGACCTAAATGTCCATTAAAAATAAATAATATTACACTTAGAAAATAAAATGAAAAATTAAATTGGTGGTACCTAAAATAAATAGTGGAAATCATGGGTTAAATGTGGAATAAGTGGGAAGTTAGCTTAAAATATGATTTAATTTTTTAGTGGACCACTAAGGGGATTAATTAAATACATAGTGGGACATGTGTACACTTAAAATGCAGCTGAATAATTCATCTTCCTCATTTGCATTCAACTTGCCGAAATGAAGAACCTTGAAACCTCCATGGACGTGTTGTGTAAAGCTTGATTTCCTCCCTCCATTTCAACTCCAATCCCTTAAGTAGCTTTATGAAAAATGGTCTACACATCACAAGGAAGATATTGATACCAATTTTGAGAAGTTTGGTGAAGGTTTAGCAAGTTACAATTAAAGGTAAGTTTGCATTTTTGAGAATTTCTTTGTTAAAGTTTATGTTCATGTTATGGGTGTTGGTTTGGTGAAGGAAAATTTTGAGTTTGAAGGGTTATTGTTGTTTTTATTTTGGATAGCCATGAGTCACGTTTTTGATGAGATATTTGTGCATATAATTGATGAGAAATGGTGTTGATCATGATGAATTAGTAACCTAGTGAATTATTTCATGTTTATATGGTGATTTATGCACTTGGATGGGAATTGGTAAATTGGATGGCACTTTGATGTTGAAGAATGGTTTATGCAGCTTGGGGACACTTGAGTAATGGTATATATTGAAGGAAGTGTGGGCAGAATATTGACCTGGAAGGTTGATGAGATGTATGTAGATTGATATTGTAAAGTGTATGTAAAATTTGTAATGGTTAGGTGTGTTTGTAATGGTAATTAGAAATTGTAATTGTGAATGATATTTGGTGTGTTGAGGGTAATGGTAATCTGCCCAAAATGATGTTAATGTAAAGTAGATAATGCTTTTGGTAATGTACCAAAACAGATTGGTAGGGTATGGAAGTAAACTTTGCAAGTTAAATGTGTGTTTGAAGTGGGGTGTGAAAGGCATAGTGAGGGCAGTGTACATTTTAGCCTATAACCTTACATGTGTAACCTCAATTGGTATGAGACCAATTTGAGGTGAAACTAGGCACAAAATGTGCCAACTTTCATTGAGAAACCATACCAAAATTCTGCTTGCAAGGTGACCTAAGAAAATGACCAATTCGGATTAGGTGCAATTAGGACCTGAAAAATGACCAATTGGGCAGCAGTGAGTGTTTAGGCCATAACTCACTCAAACCAGGTCCAATTGACCTGAAATTTTAACCATGAATAGTTAAGACCCATACCTACAAGTCTTATGAAGACACCAAAGCCCAGAAATGACCATAAGCAAGTCAAAAAGCTTGCACAAGTTCGGGTCCAAAAACTGGCCGAACCAGAATTGACCAATTTGACCTAAAATTGACCTAAAATGGTACCATTTGACCAGCAAGAGTGTAATGACCATAACTCGGTCTACTTAACTCGGATTGACCTGAAATTTTGCACCGAGGTCCATAAGACCTAAATCTACAAGTTTGTAGTTTCGACCGAGACCCGAAAACCGAGGGAACTAGGTCGTCCTGTTAGGTCAAACCAGTGTCCCGGAATCCAGCAATTTGCATTAAAATGCACTAAGCAAGGAAATGACTTTGGTAAAACATACCAAACCTAAAACCCTATCAAATGTGACATATTAACGACACTAAAACCTAATTTACCTAAAACGCAACGAGGGCCGGTATATTAGGTGATTAAGTGAAAAATTGAGTTCAGTGCATTATTTACCAAACATTATCGTTAGAGACAATTTAATTTAGTACTGAAACACTTCAAATTGTGTTTCTCAGTTACTAAAGACTCAGGAAAAGAGAAGGAAACACTGAGTCCAGACCAGGGAGACAGTCATCAGAGGTTTGTGCACAACGAATATTTCTTTTGAATTTTTCAATTGAAATAAATATTGACTATTTGTACATTATTGTTTTAAATTGTGGAAATGTCTTTGAATGGGTATTTATTGCTTGAAAAGCATTGTAAATGATTTGAAACTGTGAGAAATTGTTTGAATGATATTGATGGATACTTATTGCTTAAAAGCATTGTAAATGGTTTGAAATTGTGGGAAAATTAGTTTAGTGTGATTTGTGAAAATCGAAGTTAATTATGAATTGTGTTGCCATTTTGTGAATGAAATTATGACTTTGTAATTTATTGGATTCTCACGAATCATTTGAATAAAATGTTTGGAATTGATTTTGTGTTCACACTTAGCATGACAAAGATCGTATCATTCCTTCTCCAATTATGGGGTTGTGATCGTTTATTTTCCTTCTCCATTTATGGAGTAGTGATCGTTTATTTTTCCCTCTCTGGTTTACCAGTTGAGGTGATCGGATGAGTACTCATTATATAGCTAGCTCCCCTTCCTCATTGATTTCGATTAGTGAGGTTGTGATTGCTTTGTCGTGGTGTACAACACGGCATTGATCGGAAATTTGTGTCATGGCTTAAGTTGTGAATGAATTGGCAACATCAGATTCTTAAATTATTCGACTAAATTGCATTATTATGTATTGTGAGATTGTGAAATTGATTTAAACTCTCATTGACATATACTGTCTTTTGAATTCAAACATGATCTGACTTATGGAAAATTATTGTGATATTGACAAATGGAGTTTAAATTCTTGTTGACATTATTGTCTTGAATTTAACTATGATTTTAAGTATCCACTATTTACATGACTTATGAATTGTGATTTAAATTGTATTTGGTTAATGTTGTGCACCACTGAGACATTGTCTCAGCGATAGCTTTTTAATTGTTGTCGCAGGTAGAGAGACAGACAGGGCAGCAGACTAGGCTGCATATACCTCCAGCGAGAGATTTTTCGGGTATAATGAGTATACCAATATTTTGCATTTTGTACTGTAATGTATGACACTATATGTACATATTGTTTTTGGTTTTGAGCAGTTGTAAATTCAAATTGTACCTTGAAGTTGTAAAATAATTACGAGCTGTTTTGACTTGTAAAAGCTGTATTATATTTCCTTATCTCAGACTTTGAAAAATTTCTATGGAATTGAGTTGATAAATTGTTGTGTTGAGAAATGTATTGGAGTTGAGATTTGGAAAATTATTGAAGTACTTTTTACAGGTTTTCTGAAGAACTGTTTTATCCAAAATACAGATGGCACTCTGCCAAAATTTTTACAGAAATTCCAAGTAAACCAAATGAGTTAGTTATTTCACTTCAGTTCACCAAAGTCTTAAACACCTGTAAATAGTGCTCACCACTGTAAAAGAAGTAAGAAAAGTTTTTAAAATCCCTTGTAGTGTATTTAATGGGTTATCAGTAGACGGAGTTGGTAATTCATTAGGTATACTACAGGATCATGTTATGCCTTACAGAGGGGTAGGGTGTGACATAAAGTGGGCTATAGATCAAGTTTAAACCATGTGTGCATGTGATTATTGAAGGAGCTAGTATTTAAGGTGTTGTGAAAACCTATAATGGAACTAGGGTTTTGAAGAGTGAAAAATTGACTTGGCTTAGGAAATTGTTAGAGCACATTTTAATGGTCAATTAGTGACCATTTTAGGTAAATTGACCAACAAATGGACTGAAAAATGAGATTACAAAGTGAGGTTGCAAGCTGCCCTAGGACAGCAGCATAGGGACTGAAAATTTAGTCCATTTGCACTGCCATAACTTGGGCTGTGTTAGTCCAATTGGTGTTTGGCCAATTGGACATGAAACTAGGCTTATAATGGCACATTTTTTCTGAAGAAACCATGCCCAAAAGACCAAAGCAAGAGGACCAAAACTTGGCCCCAATCTGGATACCCTGCAACTGCCTCTGCAGAATTGACCAAATGAACAGTAACTGTTCATTTGGCCATAACTCACTGTAGATTTTGTCAATTGACCTGAAATTTTTACAGCAACAAGTTAAGACATAGAAAAACAACTTTCATGAAGGAACCTACCCCAAATTATGGCCAGAACCTAACCCAAATTGCAGTGGCAGTCACTGTTCATGTTACTGTAGATATGGTAATTCTGCAGATTTGGCAATCCGGCCAGCTTGGGTTTTTGGGCCATATCTGGAGCTAAAAAACTCCAAATGGGGTGATTCAAGAAAGGAAATTCAACTAGACAAGATAAGGAACAACTTTCATGTTTTACATTTCTTCAAATTCCCACAGTAACAGTGTCCAATGGAACAGTGAAGTTGACTCACCAAAACTGAAAATTCTGCTTGTGTTGAGTTACACTTTGGAATGGTAATAACACTTAATGCCAACAAGTTTTAAACACCAAATGTGGTATGTTGGGGATGCCAAAGTCAATGTACACATTTTTATTCTAAAAGTCAACATTTTTGTTGACCAATGAGGTGAATAGTAACACCAAAACATGAAATTCACAAATTGAAGAATTTAAAAGTTTCAAATGCCCTAGTATACCTAACAAGATTGGTTTGGATAGTTTGGCATGCCAATAGGGTTCGATTAGCGATCTTGCACATGGCAATATGCCATTCCGTGATTTCATGGCTTTTAGCCATTCTGACTTTGTATTGAGACTTGGCCTTGTGCCTGAGATTATTTACTGACTTAGTAGTCGCTACATTGCACCGGGTGATGCATATGCGACCGATGGTGTGACGGCCCGAGGTATTAGATACCCAGTGCCAGTTTAGCCGTTATCCAGTCCAGTCGTCTAGTGTAGGTTACTTGGGGCAACCAAATGAATAAAGGTGAACAAAGTTAATGAAATAATGAATATACCAATACCAAACAAAGAAAGCCTACACATTCTATACACATTTATTTTCTTGCTATTTTCTTTTATTATATTATTGCACCACTAAGCATTATTGCTTAGCGCGTTGCTTTTGCCACGCGTAGGTACTGGAGATCCTGATCGTGAGCCCAGTAGACCACAGACTGGGTGAGTCTGTTCTGCAGTTCTGCACTGTGTCCTCGTCACCTCGTCACCTGCAGTGCATTGGTAGGGCACTAGGTGTCATTTTGTCATTTTGTAATTAAATTTTTATTTTCTCATATGTATTTGGGATTATGTAATGTATTTTGAGGTTCATGTAAATAATAAAGATTTATGGTTATGTATGGAAGTAATTTGAGCTTTTAATTGTTATTTATATATATGAGAACCCTGAGAAATGGATGTTTGAGAAATGAAAAGGCTATTGAGAACTGAAATTGAGAAATATTGTTGAGTTTTTGATATTGAGACTCTGTTGATGAATTGAAGTTGGGTTTGTTTGAAAATTATTTGGAAGTGTTTTCGCAGGTTCCGAAGAACGGTTTTCTCCATTTTTAGCCGGTACTCCGCCGGATTTTCTTTAAAATTTTCGGAACCTTAAATGAATAATACTTTTGATAAATGGCTTAAATAAATTGTATTTCATAAATTATATGCAAAAGCATGATATAAATTAATTGAGGAATATTAGAGTGTGCCGGTACACCGTGTGGTATTACTTACTCGGGTATACTGTACACGGGTAAGGGGTGTCACAGAAGTGTTGGAATTAAAAGCCAATTCGGATTGGATAAGTTCATGTGCTGGCAGCATGACCAAAATCTCCTTTGAGGGACCAAAAATGAAATTTTACAAGTCCAATGGATATGGGACCAATTGAGGATAAAAATAGGCACTAAATGACACAATTTTCATTTAGGAAGCATGCCCAAAAAGTGACTAAAAGCTAGTGAACAAATTGACCAAAGTTGAGAAATCCCAGTCTGCCTCTGCACAACCTGACTAAATGAATAGTATTTGTTCATTTGGTCATAACTCGAGCTAGGCAGGTCAAAATGATCTGAAATTTTATCAGTAGTTAGATGAGATATAGATTTAAAACTTTCATGAAGAACACAAACCCAAATTATTCCATTAACAAAATCAAATTATTGAGCAAAGTTGGGTTACTGAATCTGCAGACTGCAGATTTGCCATTTGAATAGTAAAGTTTCAATGGCTATAACTCTCTCAAGAAAACTCCGATTTAGGTGATTCTTGAACCGATGGAAACTAAGGCATAGTAGAACATTTCATATGAAGAAAGTTAGACCAAATTATGGACCTAACTTGATCAATTTGCTGAAAAATTTTGGAATTAATAATCTGCCAGAACAAAATTCTGCAGCATAAACAGTAAATGTAATTTGCTTATAACTTGAGCTACAAAACTCCAATTGGGGTGATTCAAAAAGGAGAATAAACTTAAGACAATAGGGAACATTTTCTATGAAGGAAGTTTTGCCAAATTCCAATAGTAAACTGACCAATGAAACAGTACAATTAGGGACACCAAAACTAAAAATTTGGCAATTTTGCCTAAAAGACCTAAGTTTTGAGAAAATGACCAAAACCAACAAGTTTGGTGACCAAATGTGGTATGTGGGTAAATTTGAAATTCCCATACCTATTAAGCCTTAGAAAGTCAATAATTTGACTTGAATAGTGCAGTGAATAGTAACCCGAAACACAAAATTTCAAGAACGTCGAATTTAGCACGTTAGAGCTAGGTAAAAGTGAAGTTAAATTTATTTTTGGATTTTTGCCAAGTTATGATACTGAAACACAGTGAAATTGTGTATTTCAGTTGAAAAGAATACTGGGAAAGAACCCGAGGAACCGAGTCAAGGCCAAGAGGTGATTCGCTTGAGGTTTGTGCACAACGTATACTTTTTATAATTATCTTCTGCATACTGTTTTGAATAATGTGAAATATTGAATTATGGCATTCATATGATGTTTCATTTAAATTGTGAAAGTTATTGTGTATATTTGAAATGACAATGTTTAGCAAATTGTTCAGATAAGTTTTGAAACTATAGTGTCATGACCATTTATTTGAACACCTCACTAGCACGACTAGTGGGGATAATTAGTTTCGAATTTTGATTCCTTCTCTGGAGAAATGTTGAGGTGTGCAAGTAGAAGAGGATGTGAATGGATATCCATATATTTGAGCTAGCTAGCCTTATGATGTGATTTCTCTTTAGCCTCTGGCTATTGAGATTCTATTTGTTTCGAATGGCATGATCTAACTGTGGGTTTTATGAAATGTGTTTTGATACTTTGAAATGAACTTGGTTTGCATTAAAATCTCATAATTCATGTTTTGTGTTTAATGCTCATGTTTAGTCAAATTTTTTTGAATAAATGTGATTTAAGTTTTGCATAAAGATTATTTTAGTATGTTGTGCACCACTGAGTCCTAGTACTCAGCGATAGCTTCTATTGCTGTCGCAGATACAGAGACTAGAGGAGCAGCAGACTGAGCTGCTGAGGTGTGAGGAGCTATCAGCTTAAAGTCATCAGGTATAATTTATACCCTAATTGTAAATTTTTCTTTTGATGTATGTATTGCATATAAATGTATGGACATGTAAATGGGTCTTGAGCAGCTTGTACAAAGTTTGTAATAAAAAAATTTAGTTTGAATTTCCTTTGATGTAAATTTTGTAATGATGTATATATATAAATTGTTTTGTGTCTAATGAAATATGAGTGGAACTATTTTATTTAATTTGAATGAAATGTATTGTTAGTATTTTGAGGATTATTGAATTTTGAACTTGAGAAATTGATTGAAATGATTGTGGAATTGTTGAAATGGATTGAGTTTGATTGTGAAATTGAAGTAGTTGTTGAGAAAACATTTTTAGAAGTGCTTTTTACAGGTATTTGAAGAACTGGTTTCTCAAAATATAGACAGAACTCTGTCAAAATTTTTATAAAATTTGCGGAAAACTAAAATGGACAAAAAATATTAACTAGTTTTAATTTAAACTAAATGTTTTAAATACTTGTTAGAAAATGCTCACCACTTATCAAAAATAAGAAAATTGTTTTAAAATCCCTTGTAGGATACTTAATGAGTTATCGATAGGTGAAGTTCGGTAGTTCATTTGGTATTCTATGGGATCATGTTATGCCTTACAGAGGAGTAAGGTGTGACATGTTTTAGTAGTATCAAAGCAAATTTTTGAAGTATGTTTTAACTTGAGAATTTGTGTCTTTTCTTCGTTAAGTACAATTGCTCAATGTCCATATTTGTTATGTACAGTGCATTACATCATAAATATGAACTAACGGAGGGAATCTCCTTATGTTACTTGTTCAGGAGATACCCTAACTTCAGCCTGAAATGGAAGAAGGGGATCGCTCAGTTGAGCGATGCATTGTTGAGAGCCTGAGGAAGCCCTAGCTTTACCGAATGTCAGTGGGTCAGTAGCACCAGCCCCGCAAATGCCGTAGTTTCCTGCACAGTTTGCACAGCAGATGGCTGCGATGTTTCAACAAATGGCTAGGGGTATGCCTGCTCAAGCTCCACCTCAGACACATGTGGCACAACCACTGCCTCCAGCCAGACAGTATGATAAATTACTGAAGTATGGGGTTGCAGAATTTAAGGGTACAGTGGACCCTTTGGAGGCAGAGCAATGGCTTGAAAGAATGGACAGAGTATTTAAGAAGCTGCACTGCTAAGATGAACTAAAGTTTGAGTATTCTGTGTCTCTACTGCAAGGGGATGTGTATGAATGGTGGAAGACCATCCCCGACAGCTTGGCTAAACTACCAGTGCTAACCTGGGATGACTTCATCAGAGAGTTCTGACAGAAATACATCCCAGATGCATATGTTGATCAGAAGTTACAAGAGTTTCTGAGTCTAAAACAAGGGAACCGATCAGTGGCAGAGTATGAGAGGGAGTTCTCCCGCCTGAGTCACTATGCGGGGAGTCTCCTTACTACCAGCAAGGCAAGATGCAAGAGATTTGAGACGGGTTTGAAGCTCAGTATAAGGATGCAAGTTGTGGGATTTCGACACAGCAACTTCTCAGAGCTTATGTCTTAAGCACTTGAACTGGAGAGAATTGAATCAGAAGCAACCCCAGTGAAAGAAAAATCAGAAAAAGCTGAGAAATCAGAAAAAGACAAGGGGAAAAATCAGTTGAACAGAGTTCTGGTGTTACCTCTGGAAAGAAAAAGAAATTTAGTGGACCCAGCAGGGGTCGAGGTGGAAGATTTGATAGGGGCAGATTTTCAGACGAGAGACCCCTAGGTGCAGTCGGCGATCAGCGAGGGTTCACATTCTGCCCACCCCTGTGAGACTTGTGGCAAGATTCATGGGGGGAGCGTTATTGGGCCACTGGAGCCTGCTTTAACTGCAGAGGCAAGGGTCATTTAGCAAGAGACTGTACTAGTGCTCCGTCTCCGAGACATGGTCCAGCTCCTACTACTGCTGAGGGATCTATTCAGAGTCCTGCTCCCAGATGCTCACAGTCTATTGGCAGAGGAAGAGGCAGAGGTAGAGGCACTGCTTCAGGAAGTCAGGGCACAGTTGGTCAGTCGGCACAAGGGAGTGCTTCAGTCAGGGTTTATTCAATGAGACAGCGAGAAGAGGCTGAGACTTCTGATGTTGTAACCGGTACATTCTCTATCTCTGAGCAAGATGTATTTGTGTTGTTTGATTCGGGTTCAACCCATTCATATGTTAGTGCTAGCATAGTCAGTTCACTTGCTGTTCCATGTGTGCAAATGGGTTTTAAAGTGCTAGTAACTAGTCCGTTAGGACAAGAAGTCCGGGTTAACAAAATTTATAGAGACTGTCCTTTGGTGATCCAAGGACATGTTTTCCTGTCAGATTTGATTGAAATGCCCTTCAGAGATTATGATATTATCTTGGGCATGGATTGGTTAGCCAGGCATCACGCCATGATTGACTGTAGACTGAAGATAGTTACTTTTGGTCTCCCTTTGTATGGTGATGTGGTAATACATAGGGAGAGGCATTTACTGCCATCAAACATCATTTAGGCTGCACTAGCTAGAAGAATGATCAGGAAGGGGTGTGAAGCATACTTGGCACATGTAATAGACACCCAAGTGGGGAGTCCAGCACTGAAGGACATCCCTACTGTATGTGACTTTCCGGATGTGTTTCCTGATGAATTGCCAGGATTACCTCCAGAAAGAGAAGTGCAGTTTGAAATTGATGTTATGCTTGTGTGGACCCAATCTCCATAATGCCATACAGAATGGCACCAGTAGAACTAAAAGAATAGAAAGTACAGTTGCAAGAGCTACTTGATAAGGGCTTTATCTGCCCTAGTGTGTCACTTTGGGGAGCGCCAGTATTGTTTGTAAAGAAGAAGGATGGCACTCTCCGGTTATGCATCGACTATCGACAGTTGAATAAGGTGACAATAAAGAACAGATACCCATTGCCCCGCATTGATGACTTGTTTGATCAGTTGAGGGGTGCAGCTGTGTTCTCCAAAATTGACCTAAGATCAGGTTATTATCAGCTGAAAGTACAAGAGCAGAGTATTCCTAAAACTGCCTTCAGAACCCGCTATGGCCATTATGAGTCTTGGTCATGCCATTCGGGTTAACTAATGCTCCGACTGCTTTTATGGATCTGATGAACACTATTTTCATACCATACCTCGACCAGTTTGTTGTGGTATTTATTGATGATATATTGGTCTATTCGAGGAATGCAGAAGAGCATGATAGACATATGCAGATTGTACTGTAAACTTTGAGGGAGAAACAACTATATACCAAATTGTCGAAGTGTGAATTTTGGCTGAAGGAAATATCTTTCTTGGGGCATGTAGTATCAGAAGAGGGCATCAAGGTAGATCCAAGTAAGATTGAAGCTGTCCTTAATTAGAGGCCACCCAGAAATGTCACAGAGATTCATAGTTTTTCTGGGTTTAGCTGGATACTATCGTAGATTTGTAAAGAGATTCTCCATGTTGGCATCTCCATTGACCAAGCTGCTTAGAAAAGATGTGAAATTTCAGTGGACGGATAAATGCCAACAGAGTTTTGATGAATTGAAGAAATGTTTGACTGAAGCTCCAGTCCTGACTTTACCTGCTCTGAGTAAAGAATATACAGTTTGTAGTGATGCTTCTCACAATGGGTTAGGCTGTGTATTGATGCAAGATCGAAATGTCATTGCCTATGCATCACGCCAACTGAAACCGCATGAGAGGAATTATCCAACACATGATTTGGAGCTTGCAGCTATTGTGTTTGCTCTTAAGATCTGGAGACATTATTTGTATGGGGAGAAGTGCTACATCTACATAGATCATAAGAGTTTGAAGTATTTGGGCACCTAGAAAGAGTTGAATTTGAGGCAGAGGAGATGGTTAGAGTTGATAAAAGACTATGATAGTCTGATAGACTATCAGCCAGGGAAAGCTAATGTTGTGGCTGACGCCTTAAGTCGCAAGACTATGGCAAGTCTACGGGTTACTCCTTTGTCTTTGGTGCATGAGTTGAGATCATTACATGCCAACTTAGAGATTAATGATGATGGGCAGACAGCAGTTGCATAGCATGTACAGCCAGTGTTGATTGATCAAATTAGAATGGCTGCTCAGAATGATCAGAAGTTTCAGAAGCTGTTGGAAGAAGTTCGGCAGGGCAAGAAACCAGAATTCTCAATCAGAGATGATGGTTTACTGCTACACCAGGGCAGAATATGTGTTCCTAATGATGTTGATTTGAGGCAGATCATTTTGAAGGAAGCACATGAGTCTCCTTTTGCCATGCACCCTGGTGGCACAAAAATGTATAGAGGGCTAAAGGAGCATTACTGGTGGATGGGAATGAAGAGAGATGTAGCAGAGTTTGTTTCCAAATGCCTAACTTGTCAGCAAGTGAAGGCAGAGCATCAAGTATCTACTGGGTTGTTACATCCACTACCAGTACCAGAATGGAAATGGGAAAGAATAACAATGGATTTTGTGATGGGACTTCTGAGGACACAGAAGAGTCATGATGCAGTATGGGTCATTGTTGACAGACTAACTAAGTCTGCTCATTTTCTGCTAGTTTGGATGGACTACAATTTAGAAAGATTGGCCAGATTGTACATTGATGAGATTGTGAGACTTCATAGAGTGCCAGTATCCATTGTATCAGATAGAGATCCTAGGTTCACTTCTAGATTCTAGGGTAGTCTTTAGAGAGCCCTAGGAACTAGATTGAACTTCAGTACTGCATTCCACCCGCAGACAAATGGCTAGTTTGAGAGGGTAATTCAGATCTTGGAGGACATGCTACGGGCTTGTGTGATTTAATTTGAGGGCAATTGGGACACACACTTGCCTTTGATTGAGTTTGCTTATAACAACAGCTACCAATCAAGCATTGGAATGCCTCCATATGAAGCTTTGTATGGCAGAAAATGTAGAACTCGGTTGTGTTGGGATGACGTGGGTGAAAGAAAGATGATTGGACCCGAAATTGTTCAGCAGACTGAGGAGAAGATCAGGGTGATCAAAGATCGACTTAAGACTACATCAGACCATCAGAAGTCCTACATTGATTTGAAAAGAAGGGATATTGAGTATGTAGTGGGTGAGAAATTTTTCCTTAAGGTTTCTCCTTGGAAGAGAATTATGAGATTCGGCAGAAAGGGAAAACTGAGTCCTCGTTTCATTGGGCCATATGAGGTTCTGGAAAGAGTGGGTCCTTTAGCATATCGTTTGGCACTACCTCCAGAGTTGGAGAAGATACATAATGTCTTCCATGTGTCTATGTTGAGGAGGTATCGATCAGACCCATCTCATGTACTACCAGTAGAGGAAATTAAAGTGAATCCAGACCTCACATATGAAGAAGAACCCATAGAGATTCTGGCTTATGAGGTAAAGCAGCTACGGAACAAGCAAATACCGTTGGTAAAAGTGCTGTGGAATCATCATTCGGGCCAAGAAGCTACTTGGGAACGAGAGGAGGAGATGAGAAGACAACACCCACAGCTGTTCAGAGATTAATACCAGGTAAAATTTCAAGACGAAATTTATTTAAGGGGGGGAGAATTGTAACACCCCCATTTGTATAGCCTGGTATATTTCACTGTTCCGGTGACCGGTGTCGGTCCGGACAATTAAAGGGATTAGAACCACACTTAAGATAACTAGATAAACCATAAACACAAATAATTAGTAATGTCCAATTAGTTAAGTATAAATAAGAAAAATAGAACATAAGAAGTTAAACGAGCTGAGAGTCACAGCGATGGGTGATCGTCTCGGGAACGACTGTGAAGCCTTTTTAAACTTAAATTTCAAACTATAAAATGTGACGCTGCGGTCCTTAGGACCATTACGAACACAGTGGAAAAGAGAAAATCAGGAAAAAGAACTGTTAAGCTAGTCAAATAATTAGGTCAGGGAGCCTAAAGAAATATAGAATTAATTGCAAACCGGGATGAACCAGCGGGGGGCAATTTGGTCAATTGACCCCGAGAGATGACTCCTGACCTAACTGTCAAATAAAATCGGAAAAAAGAAAAATTTAGAATCGAGAATTAAATTAAAGAACTAATAGAAAAAAAAAAAGAAAAAGAAAAGTTGAAAAGATAAGGACATCATCATGATGATGCAACTATGACTTTATAATTAATTTTAATTTAATTAACTAATTGACTAAGTCAAATTAAAGAGTAAAAACAAAATTGAAAAGCCAAATTTTATCTTCTTCTTCTTCTTTTTTTTTTTTTTTCTCTTTCTCGTAGCTTCTCATCTCTCTCCCTTTTTCTCACTAAATCCTCCATGGCTACTTAATTTCAAGCTTTTAAAGCTTGAATCAACCCCATAAATCCCACAATTTCCCTAAATAAAACTTGTTCTTGGATCTTGGCAAGCCTATTGAGAAAGAAATTTGAAGGAAAATAAAAAGAAAATTGAAGCTTTGGGAATACTCCTTAAAGGTTAGTCAAGAATCCTCTCAATTCTCCTTATATTCATGAAATTGCACTTGAAGTGAACTAGTATTGATGAAAATAAAATAAAAACAACATATTGAGGAATATAGTGAAATTCAGCCAGCTTAGAGGTAACTTGAAATTGATGGATTTTGATACAATTAAAAAGATAGGTAAGCTTGATTGAAGGTGTAGTTGAGGTTTATATATTTTAGTTGCATGAAATAAGCTAAACATGGAAGTTAGGGTTTTGGACATTAGGGTTTAGAGGCCAAAAATGTGAAAAACTTGTAAATGGTGTCTTTGACCTAATGTGAAGTGAAAAATGGTCATTTGTGACCAAATGAGGTGTGTTAGAAGTGTTGGAATTAAAAGCCAATTCGGATTGGATAAGGTCATGTGCTGGCAGTATGACCAAAATCTCCTTTGAGGGACCAAAAATGAAATTTTACAAGTCCAATGGATATAGGACCAATTGGGGATGAAAATAGGCACTAAATGACACAATTTTTATTTAGGAAGCATGCCCAAAAAGTGACTAAAACCTAGTGAACAAATTGACCAAAGTTGAGAAATCACAATCTGCCTCTGCACAACCTAACTAAATGAATAGTATTTGTTCATTTGGTCATAACTCGAGCTAGGTAGGTCAAAATGACCTGAAATTTTACCAGTGGTTAGATGAGATATAGATTTAAAACTTTCATGAAGAACACAAACCCAAATTATGCCGTTAACCAAATCAAATTACTAAGCAAAGTTGGGTTACTGAATCTGCATATTGCAGATTTGCCATTTGAACAGTAAAGTTTCAATGGCTGTAACTCTCTCTAGAAAACTACGATTTAGGTGATTCTTGAACTGATGGAAACCTAAGGCATAGTAGAACATTTCATATGAAGAAAGTTAGACCAAATTATGGACCTAACTTGATCAAATTTCTAAAAAAATTTGGAATTAATAATCTGCCAGAACAAATTTCTGCAGCATGAACAGTAAACTTAATTTACTTATAACTTGAGCTAAAAAACTCCAATTGGGCTGATTCAAAAAGGAGAATAAACTAAAGACAATAGGAAACATTTTCTATGAAGAAAGTTTTGCCAAATTCAAACAGTAAACTAACCAATGAAACAGTATAATTAGGGACACCAAAACTAAAAATTTGGCAATTTTGCCTAAAAGACCTAAGTTTTGAGAAAATGACCAAAACCAACAAGTTTGGTGACCAAAATGTGGTATGTGGGTAAATTTGAAATTCCCATACCTATTAAGCCTTAGAAAGTCAATAATTTGACTTGAATAGTGCAGTGAATAGTAACCCAAAATACAAAATTTCAAGAACATCGCATTTAGCACGTTAGAGCTAGGTAAAAGTGAAGTTAAATTTATTTTTGGATTTATGCCAACTTATGGTACTGAAACACTATGAAATTGTGTGTTTCAGTTGAAAAGAATACCGGGAAAGAACCCGAGGAACTGAATCAAGCCAAGAGGCGACTCGCTTGAGGTTTGTGCACAACGTATAGTTTTATAATTATCTTCTGCATACTGTTTTGAATAATGTGAAATATTGAATTATGGCATTCATATGATGTTTGATTTAAATTGTGAAAGTTATTTTGTATATTTAAAATGACAATGTTTAGCAAATTGTTAAGATAAGTTTTGAAACTACAGTGTCATGACCATATATTTGAACACCTCACTAGCACGACTAGTGGGGATAATTAGTTTCGAATTTTGATTCCTTCTCTAGAGAAGTGTTGAGGTGTGCCAGTAGAAGAGGATGTGAATGGATATCCATATATTTGAGCTAGCTAGCCTTATGATGTGATTTCTCTTTAGCCTCTGGCTATTGAGATTTTATTTGTTTCAAATGGCATGATCTAACTGTGGGTTTTATGAAATGTGTTTTGATACTTTGAAATGAACTTGGTTTGCATTAAAATCTCATAATTCATGTTTTGTGTTTAATGCTCATGTTTAGTCAATTTTTTTTGAATAAATGTGATTTAAGTTTTGCATAAAGATTATTTTAGTATGTTGTGCACCACTGAGTCCTAGTACTCAGTGATAGCTTCTATTGCTGTCGTAGATACAAAGACTAGAGGAGCAGCAGACTGAGCTGCTGAGGTGTGAGGAGCTATCAGCTTAAAGTCATCGGGTATAATTTATACCCTAATTGTAAATATTTCTTTTGATGTATGTATTGCATATAAATGTATGGACATGTAAATGGGTCTTGAGCAGCTTGTACAAAGTTTGTAATAAAAAAATTTAGTTTGAATTTCCTTTGATGTAAATTTTGTAATGATGTATATATATAAATTGTTTTGTCTCTAATGAAATATGAGTGAAACTATTTTATTTAATTTGAATGAAATGTATTGTTAGTATTTTGAGGATTATTGAATTTTGAACTTGAGAAATTGATTGAAATGATTGTGGAGTTGTTGAAATGGATTGAGTTTGATTGTGAAATTGAAGTAGTTGTTGAGAAAACAATTTTAGAAGTGCTTTTTACAGGTATTTGAAGAACTGGTTTCTCAAAATATAGACAGAACTTTGTCAAAATTTTTATAAAATTTGTGAAAAATTAAAATGGACCAAAAATATTAACTAGTTTTAATTTTAACTAAATGTTTTAAATACTTATTAGAAAATGCTCACCACTTATCAAAAATAAGAAAATTATTTTAAAATCCCTTGTAGGGTACTTAATGAGTTATCGGTAGGTGAAGTTCGATAGTTCATTAGGTATTCTACGGGATCATGTTATGCCTTACAGAGGGGTAAGGTGTGACATGAGCGGTATTTTCTCAGCATAAATACGTGAAGCACATTATGGATCTTGTCCAGCTCTGGTGGTAAAGCTAGCCTGTAGGCCACTAGACCCACACGCTCAGTGACTTTATATAGGCCAATGAACCTGGGGCTCAACTTACCCTTTCTACCAAACCTCAGTACCTTCTTCCACAGTGACACCTTGAGGAATACTTTGTCGCCAACTACATACTCTATCTCTTTTCTCTTTAGGTCAGCATAGGATTTTTGTCTGTCTGAGGCAACCTTCAGATTGGCTTTGATTAACTTTACTTTCTCCTCAGTCTATTTCACTAGGTCTGGCCGTACCAAGTTAGCTTCACCCAACTCAGTCCAACACACTGGGGTTCTACATTTCCTTCCATACAGTGCTTCATATGGGGATGCTAGCTTGATAGCTATTGTTGTATGCAAATTCTGCCAGTGGGAGTTATCTATCCTAACTTCCCTCAAACTCAATGACACAACTCCTCAACATATCCTCAAGGACCTATCATATGTTTCATGTTATTATTATCATTTTAGTTTAATATTTGTACTAATTCAATAAGTTTCAATGTTTACCTAGATTACTCTTTCTGATTGGCCATCTGTCTGAGGATGGAAAGTTGTACTAAAGTGGAGTTATGTGCCCAAGGATTCTTGCAACTTTTTCCAAAATCTTGATCTAAATCTTAGGTCTCAATCAGATATGATGGAAAGTGGAATTTCATGCAGTCTAATTATCTCACTAATCTACAATTCTGCTAGCTTCTCCAATAAGTAGTCAGTCCTAACTGGCAGAAAGTGTGCTGACTTTGTTAATCTATCTACTATCACCCATACTGCATCATGTTTTTTCTGGGTGAGAGGTAGAACAATTACAAAATCTATAGTAACCCGGTCCCATTTCCATTCATGTATGCTTGTAGGCTGTAGCAAACCCGATGGAACTTGATGTTCTGTCTTAACTTGTTAACATGTCAAGCATTTAGTCAGATAATCAGCTATGTCCTTCTTCATACCAGGCCACCAAAAATGAAGCTTCAAGTCATGATATATTTTTGTGCTTCCTGGGTGCATAGCATAAACGCTAGTGTGTGTTTCTTTCAGAATACTGGCTTTCAATTCTCCATCATCTGGTACACATACTCTTCTTTTGTAGTACATGTGCACTCGCTCGCTTATCGCATAGTCGCTTCTTCCTTCTGGGATTTTGCCCATAATAGCCATTAGCTTCTCATCTACCTTCTGCCCATCTAGAATTTGCTGTAGCAAGTTTGGCTTTGCTTGCAACTCAGCCAAAATAGCTCCATCTCGAGCTAAGGATAGACGGGCATTCAAAGATCTCAAGGCTATAATGGATTTTCTGCTCAAGGCATTAGCAACTACATTTGCCTTCCCAGGGTGGTAGTCGATCATACTGTCACAGTCTTTTAGGAACTCAATCCATCTCCTTTGTCTAAGGTTGAGCTCCTTCTGGGTTAGCAAGTATTTCAGATTTTTGTGGTCTGTGTAAATGTAGCACTTTTCACCATACAGGTAGTGCCTCCATATCTTCAGTGCAAAGATAATTTCTGCAAGTTCCAAATCATGGGTAGGGTAGTTCTATTCATGTGGCCTCAACTGGCTGGAAGCATGGGCGACCACCTTCCCTTCTTGCATTAATACACACCCTAAACCATTATACGAGGCATCATTATAGACCACAAAAGTCTTTCCCAGATACTGGCTGTGTCAATATTGGTGCCTCTGTTAACATAGCCTTCAGCCTCTCAAAACTGGCCTGACACTTGTCGTTCCAGTCAAATCTAACATTTTTGTATAACAACTTGGTCATTGGAGCAGCTATTAGAGAAAATCCCTTCACAAATCTTGTATAATACCCAGCTAGCCCTAAAAAGCTTCTGACCTCAATTGTATTTCTGGGAGGCTTCCATTCTATCACTGCTTCTATCTCCTTGGGATCCACTCTAATCCCATCAGCTAACACTATGTGTCCAAGGAATGCAATTTCACCCAACTAGAAGTCACACTTGGACAACTTAGCATACAACTTCTTTTCTCTTAAGGTTTGCATAACATTCCTCATATGCTCATCATGTTCTTCCCTAGTCTTGGAATACACCAAAATATCATCAATAAAGACCACTACAAACCGATTTAAGTATGGATGGAAGATACGGTTCATAAGGTCCATGAATGCTGCTGGTGCATTTGTTAGGCCAAAGGGCATAACTAGAAACTGATAATGCCCATATTGGGTTCTGAATGTAGTCTTTGGCACATCTGCATCCTTTACCCTCAGCTGATGATACCCTGATCTGAGATCAATTTTGGAAAATACTCTAGCTCCCTTCAACTGATCAAATAGGTCATCAATTCTAGGCAACGGATACTTATTCTTCACAGTCACTTTATTCAACTGCCGGTAATCAGTGCATAGCCTCAAAGTCCCATCCTTCTTCTTTACAAACAACACTAGAGCTCCCCTTGGTGAAACACTAGAGCGTATAAACCCCTTATCTAGTAACTCCTACAAATGGATTTTCAGCTCCTTTAACTCAGTGGGTGCCATCCTATAAAGAGCAATAGAAATTAGTGCTGTACACGGCAGTACCTCAATAGCAAATTTGACTTCCCTTTCTGATGGCAAACCAGGCAATTCTTCAGGGAACACATCTGGGAAGTCTCTTATTGTGGGTATATCACACAGATCTGGCTTAGCCTGTCTAGTATCAACCATATGTGCTAGGTAGGCTTCACAGCCCTTTCTCATCAGTTTTCTTGCAACTGTGACTGAGATAACATTAGATAAGAAATCTGTCCTTTCCCCCATACTTGTGATCTCATTACCATCAGGAGCTTTCAAGGATATCCTCTTTAATTTACAGTCAACCATTGCCTAATGATGTGACAACCAGTCCATTCCCAAAATCACGTTGAACTCGTGGAAAGACAATTCAATCAGATCTGCCGAGAATTCATACCCATGAATCCTTAACGGGTAACCTTTGTACACCTTATTTACCACTACATTGTGGCCCAATGGATTAGTGACCAGAATGTCTTGGTCACTCTCCTCTACTAGTATCCCTCTTTCTACGGGCAGGTTGATGCAGATGTATGAATGAGTGGATCCTGAATCCACCAATGCATGCATACATGTGTTATAGAGGGAGAACGTACCCCTGATGACGTCCGGGGCATCTTGCTCCTCCTGAGCTCTCATGGCATAAGCTCTAGTAGGTGTTCTAGCCTCTGGCCTCTCGGCTATCTCAGATGCAGATCTCTGTGATGGACTAGCTGCCTCAGATTTACCGGACTTTCTACCCTTTAAGGTACGGGGGCAGATCTATCTGCTTGTGCTGGAGCAGCTGTAGTAGTTCTGCGTGGACAGTTTCTTAATTGATGCTCTGTAGACCCACACCTTAGGCAGGCACCTATCACTCTCCAACACTCCCCCTTATGCCACTTCAGGCAGTGTGGGCAGGCAGAAGATGCTAGGGCTAGTCCCTTAAATGCCGTCCTTAGAGAGCTGCCCACTGATGGTGTGGACTAGCGTCTCCTAGGTGTGAACTGTGGTCTGGGCCCCTGGGACTGACCCTGATCTTGAGGCTGACCCGAAATCTGAGAAGGTGGACCTTTAAATTTTTTCCCAGGTGCAGAGGAAGAATTGGACTGACCTGGACCCCTCTTCTGCTGTCTCTCCCTTCTGTTCTGCTCATTTATTCTGACTTTCTCAACCTTTAAAGTAGCTTCCACTAATTTTGTGAAGTCTGTAATCCCCAAGGCAGTGATAATAAGTTTAATATTATCATTTAGCCCCTCTTCAAACCTTCTGCACCTCTCTGCTTCTGTGGGGACTATCTCTCTCCCATACCTACTCAGTCTCACAAATTCTCATTCATATTCTGCTACAGTCAGTTGTCTCAGCCTCAAACTGATAAACTCTCTTCTGTCTTTTAGGTACAGACTTCCTACATACTTCTTTCTGAACTGAGCAAGGAAGAAATCCCAAGTTACCAATTTTGGCCGGACTTCACTAGATACAATGTCCCACCACTGATAGGCATCGTCTTGCACCAGAGACACCGCACCCTCCATGTTCTGCTTTGGGGTGCAATGCAGTTGCTTCAATACCTGGATGGTTCTGTCTAACCAAATTTCAACTGCCACTAAGTCTTCTTCTCACTTACCCAAAAAGTCCATGGCTTCGAATTTCCTCAGTTTTTCCAGGTGAGATTTTTGCTGTGGAGGTGGTGGTGGTGGCCTAACCCCAGCCATTTGTTTGAAGAAATTTGCCATGTGCTGAAACATAGCCGGCGGAGGTTGTGCATGTTAGTAGTATGCCTTAGAGCATATAAGTATGTATCTTGTACATATTTTTATTAATAAAAGGCATTTCCACTTTTCTATTTATAAAATATATTTATGTGTAATAGAAAAGGTCCATTGATATTTTGTTAGAAATATTATTCTTAAGTTGTTAAGAATATGAGTGACAATATTTCTAGCACAAAGTATCATAAATAGGTTCACAATCGAGGATACTTCATAATAAGGACATGACTTATCCAGAAAGATTGTATTCATGTTTGTTCCCAAGTTATTTATATGAGATATAAATAAGATGGAATGGTGAGTCTCATGCTATATAACAAACATGATAGGCACTTATAAATGATAAGTAGGCCGAACCAGTGACACTTATGACAAGCACATGGAGTTTACTCTTGTCAATGTTTTGTCATAAATCATATCAGTGCATATAATCTTTAGACCTGAGATAGCACAGTTATCTTGTATATAGGTAGTTTGAGTTTGATACTGATTTCATACTTGTACTGTGTATGGGTATATGGGCATGGGTTGGCTCTCGCTAGTTATATATGGAGGTAGGTGTTGATCAAGAAGGAATCTGTCCTCTAAGTAAATAGAGATAAAATCCTATGTTCATTTAATTGTTCTTGATGTTTCAAGTTCTGCCAGACAGATAGATTTATTCAAAAAGAGTTTCGATGAGAAAATCTTTTAATCAAGAACTGGAATTAAAAGAGAACATAATATTCATAGCAAATGGAGTTTGACATAAACCATGACTCCAGCTTGAGTTGGGATTTTGTAACAAAGAGATTCTAGTGCATGGTAACATATGATTATAGGTTCATTTAAGGTAAATCTTATTACTAATTGGGTGGCCATGGCATGCTATGCTAGGTGTTAACCATGGTCTATGAGGTTCATAAAATGATTTAGAGAAATCATTTATGGTAAGAAAGAGTTCTGATGATATTAAGAGTTGATATCATGTCTCATTGCCAATTAGTGATGAGCCTAGTAAGTCACACACATACACAAGTTATCACCTAATTAAATATGATTTAATTAATTAATTAAAGAGTTTAAATTGATTAATTAAATAGGTTTGGTTTGCAATAAGATTGCAAAGTCCCTAGCATGACTTGAAACCAAATCTAGATTATTGGATGTATAGTATAAGTTAAATTTATATTTAAAGTGTTTAAATATGAATTTAATTGATGAGAAATTAATTAATAGAGATTAATTAATTAATTTATATTTGATATAAATTAATTAGAAGAAGAAAATAATTATTTTGGGTTAAGAACTCAAAATTAAGACACAAGGGCATTTTGGTCATTTTGCAGTGTGACACGTGGCACCGTGAGATGGTGACACATGGCATAACACATAAGCTTGTCAAATGTTTTTTAATCATGTAAGATGATTAAAATCAAGATTAAATATAGGTTTGACACTTGGCACAATGTGATTGGGTCACTTAAACCTAGAGCTAATCAAAAGGTGACATGTGGCTAGGGTTTAATGTGTTAACCTAGCTATTTAAGTGTGGTTATGAAAAGAAAACAAAACCAGCAGCCTCTCCTCTCATATGTCACGCCACTTTAAGCCTCTCCAGCTATTTCTCTTCATCTCTCATCAATTCAAAGAGATTAGCCATCAATCTCTTGAATTAAGAACACTAGAAATTGTTTCTAGTGTCCTGTTTACATCTCTAATCTCTTAAAAGGCAGAACTTGAATTTCTAATTAATAGAAAAGGCTTTAGAAGCTGTTCAAGGGCTGCCATAGGTGTTCTTGGTGTGGACAAGCTAGAGGGACAACATCTGGTATCCTGAAGACGAATCTCAAAGGCGCAGACACGCTGCAGTGCATCAAGAGGTTAGTGTAATCGTTCTTGATTTAATCTAGGGTTCTAAAATTAATCTGATTAATTTTAAAATCTTAAATGGCAAATACAGATCCAAAAAACATATTAAAAGAGTTTTAATATGTTTTTTATCATTGAAATCAAATAGATAAAAATAAATCTTGCATGGTGCATGTGACCCTAGGTGAAAATTTTTGAATTCAATGGTATAATCTTGTGTTTTTCACGCCTGCCTTCAATTGGTATCAGAGCCACTATATTTGCCATTTAGATTGTTGATTATATGATTTAATTGTGTGATTTGATCATGAGTTGATTGATTCATTGCTGGTTGGATTAAGAGGTGTGGCGGCACACATGGTGAAGCCACCATTGGTGGCGGCAACAATGGTTCCATGGGTGGTTCAAGGTTTGGCTTTTAATTCTACAATTGTTGTATGATCTAAGGCCTATTCTTTGACTAATTAAAGTGTTTAATTAGTTGTTTTAATCACACAATTAAATTATGATTCAAATCAGAATTTTAAAAATTGTTTGAATGTGATTCAAACCTGAATTTTAAAAGTTGTTTGAATGTGATTCAAATCTGAATTTTTACAGTTGTTTGAATCATATTTAAATCTGATTTTTTAAAATTGATTGAATAAAATTCAGATCTGATTTTTTAAAAAATGTTTGAATGTGATTCAAATCTGATTTTTTAAAAAATGTTTGAATGTGATTCAAATCTGAATTTTTTAAGTTGTTTGAATGTGATTCAAATCTGAATTTTTAAATTTGTTTGAATGAGATTTAAATCTGAATTTTTAAATTTATTTGAATCATATTCAAATCTGGATTTTTAAGTTGAATATGAGATATTCAATTTAATTTAAGTATGTATGTTTTATTTAATTGTTAAATAGTGATATGCATGATGGATGATCATGGATTATAAAAGACCAATGTGATTGGATTTATTTCTTTTATGTTTCTTTGGGATTGTAAATTAATTAATTTATTTTAATTTATTTTGGGCATGTATTATTAAGTTTTTAATAATTTTTGGGTTGTAATTTCATTTATTTAAGTTCTTGTAAATTCGCCTTGGTATGCCAAGGATTACTATGTAATATTGGATTGCAAGAAGTTCAAGGAGGTCAAGAGCATTGGGACCAAAGGGGAGGAATTCAAGATCAAGTGTTGATTATGTACTCCTTCAGCAACTC
This sequence comes from Hevea brasiliensis, assembly GCF_030052815.1. Classification (NCBI taxonomy): domain Eukaryota; kingdom Viridiplantae; phylum Streptophyta; class Magnoliopsida; order Malpighiales; family Euphorbiaceae; genus Hevea; species Hevea brasiliensis. The sequence continues at coordinate 83,086,986 of NC_079499.1, forward strand.
TTGTAAAATGAATGAATGAAATGCACCTAGAATGCCCCGATTCAATTCTTGGTGGCTCAATTGAATCCCTTAGAAAGTCCATGATCATACCATATTTACTGCTTATCCATGAATGCATGAGATGTATGGGAATGTATGCAATTATATGATATATGCATGCTAAATGGATAATGTGCAAAGTGAGACCTTAATAGTAATTAGGATGGCTATAAAATCTTCCAAACAAATGATTAAGTTGGAAATGCTATAATTAAAGTAATTATAACATAAGCCCTCCATTGGGGCAATTATTTTAAGAAATTTTAAATAGTTGCATGAGATGCAATTAATTTAAGAGATTTTCTTAAGAATAATTGTTAAGCATGAGATGTTGTAAATATGTAAATGGTTTGGTGGCCAATATTGGATGTACCTGAGGACATTAAAATTATTTGCATAATTACTAGCTCAATGGGATCAACTTAACTAATGCAAGATAAGTCAATAATGGATGTACCTGAGATTTTGAGCATTAGGGGCTAGGTGAAGGATTGAACCTCACATGAGATGTGATGGGCAAAGAGTTGCTCACTTATAGTTTATTGTAATTCTAATAATGGATGTACCTGAGGATGATCAATAGAATTATAAGAATTCAATCACCCACTAGAAATCCATCCAACTAGGATTTCCGTTTTCTACTTTAGAAGTGTAGGATTCGCTAAGTTAGTGGGAGGACCAATTTGATTAAAAGACCATAATCATTTTGGTTAATTACATGATACATTTACTAATTAATCTGGTTATTTTCTACAGTTAATTTTCTGATAAAAATGAGCACAAAACAACCACCACCATCCAATATCCTTGCAAGCATACTTGATCACAACAGGTTGACAGGACCTAATCTGTCTGATTGGCTAAGAAATTTGAAACTTGTCCTGAACCTTGAACATATAGGATATGTTCTAGATTCAAATGTTCCTGGTCCCTTACCTCCAGAGGCCACACAAGAGGAACATGAAACTTTGGACAAGTGGAAGGAGCATGATATGAGAGCTAAGTGTTACATGCTTGCTTCCATGAGTAATGAGTTACAGAAGCAACATGAGAACATGCAGAGTGCGAGTGAAATCCTCCTTCACCTATAAGAGTTGTATGGTGAGCACAGCAGGAATGCTAGGTATGAGATATCTAGACGGCTATTCCGTATGAGGATGTCTGAGGGACAGAATGTTGGGGATCATGTCCACAAGATGATTCGGCTGATTGAGCAGTTGGAACATCTTGACTTCAACATGGATTTCCAACTACAAACGGATTTGATCCTTCAGTCCCTTCCTGAGTCTTTTGGGAATTTTGTGACAAATTTCCATATGACTAAACAGGAATGCACCTTAGCTGAATTACTCAACATGCTGGTTATTGCCTAAAAGAATATGCCAGGCAATAAAGGAAAAGAGGTAGCTTTGGTTGCATCTTCTTCTGCTGGAAAGTCTAACAAGAAGAAGGGCAATAAGAAAAAGAAACCTCAGATTCCTGGTCCTTCCAAGAAAATAGCTAAACAGAAAAGGAAGACTAAAGTTGATGGAGGCAAAGGAAAGTGTTTCCACTGCCAAAAGGATGGGCACTGGAAAGGAACCGCCTGCAGTATCTTGCTTCTCTGAAGGACAAGAAGGATACACCTTCTAAGGTATGTCCATATCTTGTTATTTAGATTCTGATGATACTCATAGTTCATCTACACTTTGGGTTTTAGATATCGTGCCGCTTCACATTTCTAATGATATGCAGAACTAGCAAACAAGAGCGACATGCTCTCAAGATATTAGAGTCGGATTGGCAATGGCTCAACTGCTGAAGCTTTAGCCATAGGATCTAAATCTTTTTACATGTTTGGACATGTTTTGTGTTTGGATAATATTTTATATGTACCTGATGCTTTTAAGAACATCATTTCTATATCTAGTTTGACTAGAAATGGCTATGAATTTCAGTTCACAGATGATAATTGCAATATTTATTTTGGAAATAAATATGTTGGTTCGGGTTATATGAATGATGGTCTTTATTATTTGGATAATAATGACAAACACAAATTGAATGCAAGTGATCTAAAAGAATACAATGCCATGGTGAAAACCAACTCAAGTTCAAAATATATTTGGCACTTAAGGTTATGTCATGTTGCAGAAGATAGGATTGCAAAATTGGAGAAAATGGGGATTTTATCCTCATTGGGCTCTGAGCCTACTCCAACTTGTGAATCTTGCCTTCAAGGCAAAATGACTAGATCACCCTTTGTTGGACAAGGGCTAAGAGCTGAAAATATTTTGGAGCTAATACATAGTGATGTATGTGGTCCATTTAAATAAATGGCTAGAGGGGGCTTTCATTATTTTATTACCTTTACTGATGATAAATCAAGATTTGGGTATTTGTATTTGATGGAACACAAACATGAATCCTTTGAAAAGTTTAAAGAATTTAAATCTGAAGTAGAAAATCAAATAGGAAAGAGTATTAAAGCTCTTCGATCAGATCATGGAGGTGAATATTTGAGTACTGAATTTGATGAATACTTGAGAGAGCATGGCATTGTTTCTCAGCTGACTCCTCTAGGAACGCCACAGCTGAATGGTGTATCTGAAAGGAGAAATCGTACCCTATTGGATATGGTACGTAGTATGATGAGCTATACTGATATGCCAATCTCCTTTTGGGGATTTGCATTAGAATCAGCTTTGTATATTCTGAATAGAATTCCATCAAAATCAGTTTCTTCCACACCTTATGAGATTTGGCATGGAAGAAAACCAAGTCTTAAGCATGTTAAGATTTGGGGTTGTCCAGCTTATATCAAAAAGCTGAACACTGATAAATTGGAGACCAGATCAGAAAGAGGTCGATTTGTTGGATATCCAAAAGATAGTTTTGGATATTATTTTATTTGCCTACTTCACAAAAGGTTGTGATAAGTAGAGATGCCACATTTCTTGAACAACAGTTTGTTCAAGAAGGAGGCAAAGGAAGGCAAATAGAGTTAGAATTGGAGAATTCTGACCAACCAATGCATCGATGGACATAGATCCATCTAGTCAACCTATACCCATTGATGAAACATCTACACTGTTCCTCGTAGAACAACTGCAGTATCTCACCCACCAGTGAGATATGGTTTTCTTCATGAAGAAGAACAAGAGTTGTCTACTCATGAAGAAGTAGATCATGGAGATGATCCACTTGCCTATGAAGAAGCTATATCAGATATAGACTCTTCAAAATGGATTGATGCTATGAAATCCGAGATTGATTCCATGTATAAGAATCAAGTTTGGGATCTTGTTGACCCACCTGAAGGTATTGTACCTATAGGGAACAAATGGGTTTTCAAGAAGAAAATTGGTTCTGATGGAAAGGTAGAGACCTATAAGGCAAGGCTAGTAGCGAAAGGGTTTCGGCAAAGGCAAGGAATAGACTATGAGGAGACTTTCTCGCCTGTTGCCATGCTTAAATCAATTAGGATTTTATTAGCAATAGCTGCATACTATGATTATGAGATTTGGCAAATGGATGTCAAAACAGCTTTTCTCAATGGATATATTGAAGAAAACATTTTCATGGAACAACCTAGGGGATTTGAATCCCAAGATGGTTCCAAGGTATGCAAGCTAAAGCGATCCATTTATGGGTTGAAACAAGCTTCGAGGAGTTGGAACATCCATTTTGATAAAGCCATTAAATCTTTTGGTTTTATCAAAAATGAGGATGAGCCATGTGTATATAAGAAGGTTAGTGACAGTGCTATCACTTTCCTTGTCTTATATGTGGATGACATACTATTGATGGGTAATGATACAGGTATGTTGACGACTATAAAGGTATGGTTGTCAAATACATTCTCCATGAAAAGACTTAGGAGAGGCAACCTATATTCTTGGGATTCGCATCTATAGAGATAGAGCGAAAAGAATAATTGGTTTATCCCAAAGTCTATACTTGGAAAAGGTGTTAAAGAGGTTTAACATGCTTAATTCCAAGAGAGGATTGTTACCAGTGAGACATGGTATCCATCTTTCTAAAGAGATGTCTCCAAAGACACCTGAAGAAAGAGATAAGATGGCCAGGATTCCATATGCTTCGGCTATTGGAAGTTTAATGTATGCAATGTTGTGTACTAGGCCGGATATCGCATATGCTGTTAGTTTGACTAGCAGGTATCAATCCAATCCAGTTTGGAACATCGATAGTCATAAGAATATCCTTAAGTACTTGAGAAGAACTAAGGATTTATTCTTGATTTATGGAGGTGGAGACTTGCAATTGGATGGTTATACTGATTCTGATTTCCAATCAGATATCGATGATAGAAAGTCTACCTCTGGATATGTGTTCATTTGTAATGGAGGTGCATCTTGGAAGAGTTCCAAATAGAGCACGATCGCAGATTCCACTACAGAGGTGAGTATATTCTCGCATCGATGTCGCAAAGGAAGTCGCTTGGATAAAGAAGTTCGTGATGAACTTACAAGAGTTCCTTCCATTGAGTCGCCAGCCCACTAATCGTGTGACAATAATGGAGTAGTCATACAGACTAAGGAACTAAGGTCTCACCCAAAATCCAAACACATAGAAAGGCACTACCACATTATCAGACATATAGTTGGGCAAAGGCGATATAGCTATGCAGAAAATAGCATCAGCTGAAAATCCAGCTGATCCATTCACTAAGCCTATGTCACAGACTCAATTAGACTGACATCTTGAGAAGATAGGTCTAAGATATTGTAATGAATGGCTCTAGTGCTAGTGGGAGATTGTTAGTAGTATGCCCTAGAGCATATCATTTAGTATGTATCTTGTACATATTTTTATTAATAAAAGGCATTTCCACTTTTCTATTTATATAATATATTTATGTGTAATAGAAAAGGTCCATTGATATTTTGTTAGAAATATTATTCTTAAGTTGTTAAGAATATGAGTGACAATATTTCTAGTACAAAGTATCATAAATAGGTTTACAATCGAGGATACTTCATAATAAGGACATGACTTATCCAGAAAGATTGTATTCATGTTTGTTCCCAAGTTATTTATATGAGATATAAATAAGATGGAATGGTGAGTCTCATGCCATATAACAAACATGATAGGCACTTATAAATGATAAGTAGGCCGAACCAGTGACACTTATGACAAGCACATGGAGTTTACTCTTGTCAATGTTTTGTCATAAATCATATCAGTGCATATAATCTTTAGACCTGAGATAGCACAGTTATCTTGTATATAGGTAGTTTGAGTTTGATACTGATTTCATACTTGTACTGTGTATGGGTATATGGGCATGTGTTGGCTCCTGCTAGTTATATATGGAGGTAGGTGTTGATCAAGAAGGAATCTGTTCCTCTAAGTAAATAGAGATAAAATCCTATGTTCATTTAATTGTTCTTGATGTTTCAAGTTCTGCCAGACAGATAGATTTATTCGTAAAAGAGTTTCGATGAGAAAATCTTTTAATCAAGAACTGGAATTAAAAGAGAACATAATATTCATAGCAAATGGAGTTTGACATAAACCATGACTCACTTTTGAGTTGGGATTTTGTAATGAGAGATTCTAGTGCATGGTAACATATGATTATAGGTTCATTTAAGGTAAATCTTATTACTAATTGGGTGGCCATGGCATGCTATGCTAGGTGTTAACCATGGTCTATGAGGTTCATAAAATGATTTAGAGAAATCATTTATGGTAAGAAAGAGTTAGATGATATTAAGAGTTGATATCATGTCTCATTGCCAATTAGTGATGAGCACAGTAAGTCACACACATACACAAGTTATCACCTAATTAAATATGATTTAATTAATTAATTAAAGAGTTTAAAGTGATTAATTAAATAGGTTTGGTTTGCAATAAGATTGCAAAGTCCCTAGCATGACTTGAAACCAAATCTAGATTATTGGATGTATAGTATAAGTTAAATTTATATTTAAAGTGTTTAAATATGAATTTAATTGATGAGAAATTAATTAATAGAGATTAATTAATTAATTTATATTTGATATAAATTAATTAGAAGAAGAAAATAATTATTTTGGGTTAAGAACTCAAAATTAAGACACAGGGGCATTTTGGTCATTTTGTAGCAGACACGTGGCACCATGAGATGGTGACACATGGCATAACACATAAGCTTGTCAAATGTTTTTTAATCATGTAAGATGATTAAAATCAAGATTAAATATAGGTTTGACACTTGGCACAATGTGATTGGGTCACTTAAACCTAGAGCTAATCAAAAGGTGACATGTGGCTAGGTTTAATGTGTTAACCTAGCTATTTAAGTGTGGTTATGAAAAGAAAACAAAACCAGCAGCCTCTCCTCTCATATGTCATGCCACTTTGAGCCTCTCCAGCTATTTCTCTTCATCTCTCATCAATTCAAAGAGATTAGCCATCAATCTCTTGAATTAAGAACACTAGAAATTGTTTCTAGTGTCCTGTTTACATCTCTAATCTCTTAAAAGGTAGAACTTGAATTTCTAATTAATAGAAAAGGCTTTAGAAGCTGTTCAAGGGCTGCCATAGGTGTTCTTGGTGTGGACAAGCTAGAGGGACAACATCTGGTGTCCTGAAGACGAATCTCAAAGGCGCAAACACGCTGCAGCACATCAAGAGGTTAGTGTAATCGTTCTTGATTTAATCTAGGGTTCTAAAATTAATCTGATTAATTTTAAAATCTTAAATGGCAAATACAGATCCAAAAAACATATTAAAAGAGTTTTAATATGTTGTTTATCATTGAAATCAAATAGATAAAAATAAATCTTGCATGGTGCATGTGACCCTAGGTGAAAATTTTTGAATTCAATGGTATAATCTTGTGTTTTTCACGCTTCCGTTCCTTCAGTGCAGGCACCTCTGGTGCTGGTGGAGTAAGTTCTCCCCTACCTCCAGTCTCATCAGTAGGTGGAGCATGACTCTCCACTTCCTCATCTACTACTCTTTGTAACATGGGGTCCATATCTTAATCAAAATAAGAAAAACAAACAAATCTGCATTAGTTTCACCTCGACTCTTACAAATGCAATGCATGATATGGACTCTATTTAGACCCAGAAATGCACTAAACCGTGCTCTGATACCACTAAATATGACACCCCTTATCCATCTACAGTATAGCCGAGCAAGATATGCCACACAGTGTGCCAGAGCACCATATCTTATTTTATTACAATTTACTCTTTTCTTAATTAATTTATTTATTTATTGATTTATCGCAAAGTGAAATTTATTTCATTTATTTAATTTATTTATAAAAATTTTGAATTAATTTAAGGTTCCGTAAATTTTACAGAAAATCCAGCAGAGTACCAGCTAAAAATGGAGAAAACAGTTTTTCAGAACCTGGAGAAAACACTTCCAATAATTTTCTCAACCCACAACTCCAATTAATCATCATTTCTCAAAAAATTTCTCATCAAATTCTCAATAATTCCTCAATTTGTCATTCATTCATTTCATATCAAAATCATACTCAGATTTTGAATAAATACTCAAATTTTATCTATAAACACAAATTTACAGATAATCACATTAATACAAAATTACATTACAGAAGTTTTAAATATATATAATAAAATAAAAGTTTAATTACAAAGTTTAATAAAAATTACAAAATACAAAATGGGACCTAGTGTCCTACCAATGCATTTAGCCTGAGAGGTGACTCTGACTCTATGCAGATCTGTGGCCTCACCTAGTCTGTGGTCTGCTGGACTCTTTATCAGTCTCTCCGGAACCTACGCGTGGTAAAAGCAACTCGCTAAGTAATACTGCTTAGTGGTGCCAATAATAAAATAAAAAGAACTAAAATAGAACAAGCATGCAGAGTGTATGCAGGTTTTTTTATATGGACAATTTTTGATACTTAATTGTAGTATTATTAATTTGTTACTATTTATATCAATTATTTAATTAAATTTATCAACTTCCATTTTTGGTTTCCCAAGTAACCTATACTAGATGACTAGACTGAATAAACGGTTAAACTGGCACTAGGTACCAAGTACCTCGGGCCATCACACCATTGGTCACAAGGTGTCTCCTGGTGTGCAACAGAACAGATAATGAGCTATAATAAATATTAAGCACAAGGCCAAGTATCACAACAATATCAGAATGGCTAAAAGCCATAAAATCACTGAATGGCCACTCAAGCCATAAATCACAGAATGGCGTGATGCCATATGCAGTACTGCTATTCGAACCCTATTGGCATGCCAACCTATCCAACCCAATCTTACTAGGTCTACTAGGGCATATTACAAAATTCTTGATTAAATTTTTGTGTTTAACTTGTAAGATTACTATTCATTTTACCATTTAAGTCAAAATATTGACTTTCTCATATATAATAATTATATGAGTTCTAATCACATGAAATTACCACATTTTGGTTCCCAAAAGTGTTGGCATTAGTTGCCAATCAATGCTTCAAACCAATAGGAAATAAATAAAAAAATTTAGTTTTAGGTGTTAGAGATTACTATTTTATTAAACAATTCTACAGTGAAGATTTGGCCAAATGTCTTAATCAAAGTTGTTCTTTATTATGTCTTCTTTAATTCCCTTTTTGAATCACTCCATTTAGAGTTTTCTAGCTCAAGATATGTCAATTTAAACAAGGCTAGCTGGATTGGTATATGTCCAGAACTTCTGGGCAGAATCCCATTCTGCCAGATTTGGTAGCTCAACTTTGGCCAACAATTTCATTTGGTTAAGTCCAGAATTAGAGTTTGTGTTCTCCATAAAAGTTGTTCTAAATTGTCTAAGCTTTTCATTGATATAAACTTCAGGTCAATTGGACCTTTCTACATTCAATTATAACCAAATGAATGAATACTGTTCATTTGGTCATTTTGCCCAGGCAGATTGTGTATTACCCAGATTTGGTAAATTTTTAAGTTAGTCTGTTGTTGTTTTCTGGGTAGGGTTTCTTCATTAAAGTTGTGCCATTATGTATCTAATTTTATGTCCAATTAGCCTTGCTCCAATTGAACCTACACAACTCCAGTTATAGCTGCCCAAACTTGCTGGACTCACATCCAGCCCTGCAGGTCACTCAAGGCAGCACATCTAACCTCAATTCCCATGGCACAAATCACTTCATTTCCTAATCAAACATAACCAAATGGTCACTAATTGACCATTAGAACTTTCTTTCACCAATACATGAGCAAAATCCCAAATTTGGTGTCCCAAACCCTAACTCCAACAACTTTAATTCTCCATATACATGCAATCAATGAATTAAGACATCAAATTCATGTTCAATGGCAGCCATGTACGACAATAATTCAATCTAATCAATGAAAACCTAATGTAACCTAAGGTTACCAAAATTTTAAAAAATTAATCATGCAAAATTTTTTTAAATTCTCTTAATTTCACACTCAATTCATACTCCACATGATGTATACACAAAGTTTTAAAGATTAATTGGCACTAACCTTGACTTAACCAATCTCCAAGACTTGAAAACTCCACTCTTTCTCTTTCTAATAGCTGCCTAGAGGTACTTTAAGGTGTGGGGTGAAGTTTTAATAAAGAGAGGTTGGGGTTTTGTGGTGAAATAAGGTGGGATTCAAGCTTGTGATATGAGTTTCAATGGATGTTGAGAGAGAAGAGAGAGGCTGCCGATTCTTTTGAAGAAGAAGAACATAATTTTTTTGATTTTTAACTCATTTTTCTTCCTTTTTAATTGATTTAAGGGTAGTTGTTGAAAGGTGATTGGATGAGCTCTTTCTAATGACATCATAATGATGTCATAGTTCATGTTTTCCTTCATTTTCCTTTCTTTTCTTTTCTCCCCAATTTCAATTCAATTTTTAGCAATATTTATTCATATTTTATGTTATATAAATTATTTATTTAACTGGACAAGTTGGCCAAAAATCATCTCTGATGATGAAATGACCAAAATGCCCTCCGTTTGGCTTTTTGAGCCAAAATCGTCTATACCGATCTAAAAATTTTTCTAAGCATTTTTTTGGCATTCTAATGCCGTCAAAACCTCAATGACTCTTCTCTGGAGTCCCAAAAATTTATTTCATGAATTTTTTCTCGGTTTTAGGGCTCCTAACTGCGAGGATCGCAACTTCCCATTGGGTTACCCATCATTAGGGCACCGAGTCATTTAACTTGGTTGTATTTTATTTCAAAAATTTTTCCTAAATTTTTCTTACCATTATTTGAGTTATTTATGACTCCTCACTCTAGTCTAAATATTTTTCCAGACGTTCTAGCTATCCGGACTGACACCGGTCACCGGAACAGTAGAATGTACGGAATTGCTACAGTGAAGGTGTTACATTAAGCTTTACTTATATTGGAACATTTTAGTCTTTTAGTATTTCTACTTTTTATTGGACTTAAATATCCTTATAATTGTTGTCAAAGCTGGAACATTTTAGTCTTTAGCACTTGGGATAAAGAGGCTATAGAAAACGTGTATTGTGTTGTGGGTTTGGGCATTATTGAATGGAATTATAAGTTCTGCTCTATTAGAGAGTGTTTGGCTATTGCCTTTGTTCTTGTGAGGCTCATTAACGTGCTGAGATTAGCTATCTTAAAAGATTTCATGTGCATAATATTCTTCATTTATTCATTCTCAACATGTATCAGGTCAAGAATTTCATTTCCATCTGATACTATTCTTTGAGTTTACACATCATTTTTGTGCTGGTTCAAAGAATCAATTTCATACAGCTTGATTTGGTGCTTTCCATCTTATGTCCATTGATTCTTGAATGTGGGTTTCAAGTTACTAATACTTGAGGTTCACGTCAATTTTGTCATCAGAGCTGTGGCTCACCAAATCAGGTTAGTTATCTAATTTTCATTTGTTTTCCATTTAGAATTGTGCTAATCTAGTGTCTACATGTATATGTATTTTGTTCTTTTGATGATTTTACTATTTGGCTGAATCTGTCTCTTCAACTTCTTCATATCAGTAACTTGACTCTTAAACTTCCATATTATTTTTTTTTTACTATTTCTATTCAGATTTGTGTTAATCTAGTGTCTACATCTATATCTATTGTGTTCTTTTGATTTTTTTTTTTCCTATTTGGTTGAATTTGTCTCTTCAACTTCTTCATATCAGCAACTTGACTCTTCACCTTCCATATTATTTCTACTCTGTTTGTTAAACTTGGAATTTTTTTTTCATTCAAAACTCTTGTTATCTTAGTTGTGTTTTGCTGTAGTTTTGTATGACCTCTGAGATTCCTAATCATACTATACCCATTTGAGCTCTTTAACTATTTCCAATATATTGTGTTTGGCTATTTGGTTAAACTTGATTCCAACAAATTTATACCTGAAAATATATATTGGGCACTGATGTTTGTTCATTTTCAGAGTGAGAATTTGCTATTTGGTTTGATATTTACTTGTAATTTCGGTTTATATATATATATATATATATATATATATATATATATATATATATATATATATATATAAGTTGTGTTAAATACATTGCTAGCTGAGTTCACCATTATTATTTGCTAGCATTCATTTGAAAAAAAATGTAAAACCTGAAATTTGCAAGTTGTGAACAAAAAATAATTATTGTTGAGCTTTGAAAGTGATTGTGGTGACTTGAGTATCAAAAATTGGTATTGGATTGTCATTTGGGTTTTGGGTTTGAGATTAGTTTGCTGGAAATTATTACTACTCTTCCATTTTGGTGTCTTCTTTCTTGATTCCTTATTGCATTACATTTCCTACTTGAGCCTTTCTTTTCTTGACTTCTTAAGTCAAATTATTGCTTCCTTGATTACTCGTTTTGACCCGCCACGTGTAAGAATTTTATTGTGTTAAATTTTGTGAGCTGCTGTCTTAGTTTGCGTTGCTTGAGTTTGATAAGAACTTGTGGACATAGCCAAGAGAGGTAAAAGGCAAGAGTGGTGAGTTCATAAGAGGGAAAAAGCCTTTGCTGAGTTAAACTCGAGTGGAGTGTCACCTATTGAGCACAAACACATAAGGGAGTGAGTGAGGTGTTTCCTTTGCACTAACCATTTTCATGCAGGTCTGAAAACATGTCTAGAAGGGGTGATGGTAGTGAGGGGGAAGGTGAAAATCCATTCTATATACAGGCTGTGAGACAATAATTTGAAAGGATGAATGTTATGTGCAATGAAATCATGGATAGGTTAGAAAAATTAGAGCAAAACGATAGATAAAGTGTGAGAAGGCAAAATAGGAGGAATCCTACACCTCCTGTAGTTAAATCTAATGAAGATGAGGTTGATAACTATGATTTTGAGGAGGAAAGACCTAGGAGGGATATGTATGGGAGAAGAGTTGAAGATAGGTGAAATGGTGATAGGACACCAAGAAGAGAAGAAATAGAGAGGAATAGGGTAGATGACAATATCAAGATTGTTAAAATGAGCATACCTTCTTTCTAAGGAAAAAATGATCTAAACTTGTATTTGGAATGGGAAAAGAAGGTAGAGGCTATTTTTTAGTGTCATCACTACTCAGAGGAAAAGAAAGTAAAGTTGGCAGCAGTGGAGTTTATTGATTATGCCTTGGTATGGTGGGATTAGGTGCTGGTTAGTAGAAGAAGAAATTATGAGCAACCTATTACAACATGGGCCGAGATGAATACTATAATGAGGAAGAGATTTGTTCCTAGTCATTACTATAGAGAGCTACATCAGAGGTTCTAAAGGTTGACTCAAGACTCTAAAAGTGTTGAAGATTATCATAAAGAGATAGAAATTGCTATGATTAGAGCAAATGTGGACGAGGACTAAGAAGCCACTATGCCACCATGGCTAGATTCTTGAATGGGCTAAATAGGGAGATTGCTCATATTGTTGAGTTATATCACTATGTTGAGTTGGAGGATATTGATACACTTGTATTATATAGATGTCTTTAAGTACATTTGTATAATATTTCATAGCATTTAGAATAGTAATCTCATGCATAACCATTAATTTCATTAACTTCTGTAAATTCTATTGTCAAGCTCAAAATTCCATGTTTTCTACATCATTTCAAGTATTTGGGTAAAGTTCAAGAGCATAGGAGTGCAGAAGGAAACTTGGAAAGGTTAAAGAGTTGAGAAAAGCTACTAATACAAAGTACACGGGTTGTGTAAGTAAAGCCACAGACTTGTGTAACTTACTGCCAGAAGAAAGCCAGAGGGCCAAAGAAGAAGCAAAAGTACACGGGTCATGTAATCAGGCCTGTGTAAGCTATGGAGACCTATGTAACTCTCTACCGAGCACAAGCTTGAAGAATTCTCCAAAAAACAGAAGTACACGGGCCATGTAATTAGACCCATGTACCCAGCGCGGACTAGTGTAAACTCTTGTGCAATGCAAGATGCAACCATTTAGCTCCAGTAAGTTACACGACTCTGGGCCGTGTAGTGACACACGGGCCTTGTACTATGCGGCAGCCAGTTTCCTAATCTGAATTCCAGCTCTTGTTTATACACTCCAAATAGACTCCTAGTGCTTTTGGGATTCTAAAGACCTAACCCTAGTCCAACTATTATAAATAGAAGCAAAAAATGACAATAGAAGAGGCTCTTCTTTTCAGTTCAACAGTTTTGCAGAGCTTTTTGGAGTTTTCAGAAGGGTTTTCATTTTTCATACTTGTATTCTCCGCAACCGTCTTGAAGAGTAGAACACCAGCACATAAGGGAAACCCTCAGTCGAAGTCCCACATGGATCGAGACTGCAGTCATTCCTCTTTAGTTCTTTTGTTCTATTTCTCTAAATGGACTCTTTATGTTCTGTTATTTTATTTCCTTCATGTTTGTTGTACTCACCATGAGTGAGTAATTTCTTTATTCTAGAATTAAGAGAGTAACATTTGCAATTATTATTATGAATAAATATTGAGTTTTATTTATTGGATTTGAGTTTAGTTCTTTGATTCAACTTCTTATGATCTTAATGCATGCTATGTGTCAGTACCTACTTAGTATTGATTGCAAATATTGATTGAAGGACTAAAAGGTGAAGATTAATATTAGAAAATCGAGATCTTGAACCTAGGAAATCTGACCTAGAGATAGGCTGATACCTTTATGGAATTCCAAAATTAATCACAAATTTTAAAGGGTTTTAATTAATTTAATCCATGAAAGTATGGTTCAGGTTAATTAAAATACACCTTAAATGCCTTGAGAGAGGACTTAGGATATCCTAGGATTAATTTCCATCAAAGCAATTATTCTCAATCTGATGAATATATAAGATTAAAATCCATAATAAAGTTGTAGTGTGAAATCTTAATTCTGGAATTGCTTTTATAAATAGTTTAATTCAAAAATTACTTTCAGCATCTAAAATAGGTTTAACTCATTCTCATCCATATTTGGTAGCCTAAACAGTCAAAATTGCCGTGTAGCCTGGTACTTGCTAATTAAATTCCTCGTGGAAACGATACTTCACTTATCACTTTATTACTTGTTGGTGATCCCTGCACTTGCGGTGGTTAAAAAACCAGCAAACAAGTTTTTGGCGCCGTTGCCGGGGGACTTTAATTTTAGTAATATTAGGTGATAAGGAATTTAGCTGATTTAGGCAATTTCATTTATTATTTAGTCTTGCTTAAACTGTTTTATTTTCTTATTCTTTCTCAGGTGATTGGTTTGGTACATGACCAGAACAAGACCAGAGGAAGAAGTCTTTGATTTGGATCCAGAGATAGAACTCTAAGGACTATCAAGAGGGAGAGGAAACGTGAAGGACAAGATCAAGGGAATCCAAAAATTCCATATATGGCCAACAATAACAACAACAGGCTGAGACTCTTGAAGGACTACGGAGCTCCCTCCATACAATGTCACACCCTACCCCTCTGTAAGGCATAACATGATCGCGTAGTATATCTAATGAATTACCAACTCCGTCTACTGATAACCCATTAAATACACTACAAGGGATTTTAAAAACTTTTCTTACTTCTTTTACAGTGGTGAGCACTATTTACAGGCGTTAAAAACTTTTGTGAACTGAAGTGATAGAACTAACACATTTGAATTATTTGGAATTTCTGAAAAAATTTTGGCAAAGTGCCATATGTATTTTGGATAAAACAGCTTCTTGTAAAACTCGTAAAAGCACTTCAATAGATTTCCAAATCTCAACTCCAACATATTTCTCAACACAACACATTTTTCAACTCAAATCCACAGTAATTTTTCAAAGACTGAGATAAAAGAAATATAATACAATTTTTACAAGCCAAATAACTCATAATTATTTTACAACTTCAAGGTAAAATTTGAATTTACAACTGCTCAAAATAAAAAACAATATGTACATACAGTGGTCATACATTACAGTACAAAATGCAAAATGTTGGTATACTCATTATACCCAGTAATCTCTCGCTGGAGGTACTAGCAGCCTAGTCTGTTGCCCTGTCTGTCTGTCTACCTACGACAGCAATAAAAAGCTATCGCTGAGACAATGTCTCAGTGGTGCACAACATTAACCAAATACATCTTTACATCACAATTCATAAATCATACAAATAGTGGATACTTAAAACCATAGTAAATTTCAAGACAGTAATTGTCCACAAGAATTTAAACTCCATTTCTCAATATCACAATAAATTTCAATAAGTCAGATCATGGTTGAATTCAAAAGACAGTATATGTCAATAAGAGTTTAAATTCATTTCACAATCTCACAATACATATCAATAAATCACACACAGCTTAATCATATACCAAAGTTCAATTCGTCCCAAAAGCCAATGGCTAATGAGGTATTCAATTCGTCCCAAAAGTCGATGACTAATGAGGAATAACATAGCTAGCTAGCAAAAATATGAGTACTCATCCAATTCGTCCTCAACAGGCACACACCTCAACACTTCAGCCAGAGAGGGAATTCAATTCGTCCCACTAGACAAGCTAGTGAGGAATACAATCAATATACATGATAGCTGTGGTTTCAAACCATTTCCAATGCTTTTCAATCAATAAGTATCCATCAATATCATTCAAACAATTTCTCACAATTTCAAACCATTTACAGTGCTTTTCAAGTGATAAATATCCATTCAAACAAATTTCCACAATTTAAAACAATAATGTACAAATAGTCATAATTCATTTCAATTAAAAAATTCAAAAGAAATAGTTGTTGTGCACAAACCTCTAATAACTGTCTCTTGGTCTGGACTCAGTGTTTCCTTCCCTTTTCCTGAGTCTTTGGTAACTGAGAAACACAATTTGAAGTGTTTCAGTACTAAATTAAACTGTCTCTATCGATAATGTTTGACAAATAATTCACTGAAAGCTATTATTTGCTTAATCACCTAATATACCGACCCTCGATGCGTTCTAGGTAAATTAGGTTTTAGTGTCATTAATATGTCACATTCGATAGTGTTTTAGGGTTGGTACACGTTACCAATTTCATTTCCTTGTTTAGTGCATTTTATTGCAACTTGCTGGATTCCGGTATACTAGTTTGACCTAGCCGGACGAGCTAGTTCCTTCGGTTTTCGGGTTTCGGTCAAAACTACAAACTTGTAGATCTATGTCTTATGGAACGCGGGGCAAAATTTTAGGTCATTCTGAGTTATGTAGACCAAGTTATGGTCATTTTACTATTGCTGGTCAAATGGCATCAAATTTGGTCAATTTAGGTCAATTTTGGTCAACTTTGGTTCGGCCAGTTTTTGGACCCGAACTTGTGCAAGCTGTTTGACTTGCTTATGGTCATTTATGGGCTTTGGTGTCTTCATAAGACTTGTAGGTATGGGTCTTAACTATTCATGGTTAAAATTTCAGGTCAATTGGACCTGTTTTGAGTGAGTTATGGCCTAAACACTAACTGCTGCCCAATTGGTCAATTTTCAGGCCTCATTTGCACTTAATCCGAATTGGTCATTTTTCATGCTACCTTGCAAGCAGAATTTTGGTATGATTTCTCAATGAAAGTTGGCACATTTTGTGCCTAGTTTCACCTCCAATTGGTCTCATACCAATTGGAGTTACACATTTAGAGTTATAGGCCAAAATGCACACTGTCCTTAATTACCTTGCTTAAACATGTAGCAATTACACATTTACCTTACCATAAATCCACTCCTCCACCCAATTCTGTTTTGGTACATTACCAAAACCATATACCACTTCACTTTAAAGTCACTTTGGGCATATTACAAACATCCTTAACACACCAAATAAAACTCTAATTCATAAAGTCCAAATACAACCACATATACACATAAACATTTCTAATTCTTACATACACTTTACACAACCAATTTACATACATATTCATCAATCCTCAATATCACAATTTATCCAATATCTCCATGAATTTAAACATTCATTAAGGAGTCCCAAAGCTGCCGAAATGCTCCACAATGCCAAAGTGTCCCACAATTCGTCAACTTCCATCCCAATTGCACAATCACCACATATATACATGGAATTAACTTACTAGGACATTAATCACCCTACTCAACATAATTTCCCATCAAATAAATGTAAGAATAAATCATCAAATATACATCTCCATGGCTGTCCAAACTGGATATATCAATAACTCCTCAAACTTGAAAATTTTCTTCACGAATCAAACACCCATAAAATGTATACAAAGTTTAACAAAGCAATATTCAAAATCTCAAACTTACCTATTGTTGGGACTTGCTAAACCTTCACTAAACTTCTTGATTTTGGTATCTACTTCTTCCTTGTGAAGTGGGGATAAATTTTAATGAAGACAAGTAATCAAAATCTGGCTTGAAAATGGGTGTAATGAAGCAATGCAAATGGGGTGGCCATGGAAGGGCTTTAGGAGTTCTTCCTTACGGCAATGGATGAATAAATGAGGAAGATGAAGTTTGAGTGGGAGAAATCTGCCCACTTATGATTATATTTAATCCATATTAAAATTCTTAGTGGTCCACTTACTCAAATTAATCATATAATAAGTTTAACTCCCATTTATTCCACATTAAACCCTTCATTTTTGCTATTTACTTTAGGTACCACCAATTTAATTTTTCATTATATTTTCCAAGTGTAATATTATTTATTTTTAATGGACATTTAGGTCAAAAGACACTTCGGGATGTCAAATGACCATAATGCCCCTGTTCGGGTTGCATTCCCGATTTTTCGGTAACACCGGGTTTTGTCCGTTTTTCGATTTCTCACTTTTCTTTGTACTAATTAATTAATTTTTCTTTGATATTTCTACTTCAATTGATGTCTCTTTAAGTCCTAAAAATATTTTCCAGGGTTCCCCGCAGTCCAGGGCTGGTCAACGGTCCACGCCGTGACTTCCTGGTGCGGTCACCCATCGCTAGGGTTTTCGGCTCGCTTAACTTGGTTACATATCTTTGCTATTATTTTTCCTTTGTTTTTCTTGTGTTTTCTCTTCTTGTATTTCATTATTTTATGTCTCCTCACTCATAACAAAGTGTAGTTCTAGGCATCCTAGCTGTCCGGATAACACTGGCCACCAGAACAGTAGAACGCACTACTGAACATAGGGGTGTTACAATTCTCCCCCCCTTAAAATAAATTTCGTCTCGAAATTTTACCTAGTATTAGTCTCTGAACAGCTGTGGGTGCTGTCTCCTCATATCCTCTTCACGTTCCCAAGTAGCTTCTTGGCCTGAATGATGGTTCCACAGCACTTTAACCAGGTGTATCTGTTTGTTCCTCAGCTGCATCACCTCATAAGCCAGAATTTTTATGGGTTCTTCCTCATATGGGAGGTCTGGATTTACTTCAATCTCTTCAACTGATAGTATATGAGATGGGTCAGATCTGTACCTCCTTAACATGGACACATGGAAGACACTGTGTATCCTTGCTAGCTCTAGAGGTAATGCCAATCGATATGCCAAAGGACCCACTCTTTCTAGAACCTCATATGGTCCGATGAAATGAGGACTCAGTTTCCCCTTTCTGCCAAATCTCATAATCCTCTTCCAAGGAGAAACTTTGAGGAATACCTTATCACCCACTGCATATTCAATATCTCTTCTTTTCAAATCAACATAGGACTTCTGATGGTCTGATGCAGCCTTGAGTCTATCTCTAATCAATCTGATCTTTTTCCTCTGTCTGCTGAACAATTTCTGGCCCAATCATCTTCCTTTCACCTACTTCATCCCAACATAAGGGAGTTCTGCACTTCCTGCCATACAATGCTTCATATGGAGGCATCCCAATGCTTGATTGGTAACTGTTGTTATAAGCAAACTCAATCAAAGGCAAGTGTGTATCCCAACTACCTTCAAATTCAATCACACAAGCTCGTAGCATATCCTCCAATATCTGAATAACCCTCTTAGACCGCAATGCATGCATGGGTGGAATGTTTGTCTTGAAGTTCAATCTAGTTCCTAGGGCTCTCTGAAGACTACCCCAGAATCTAGAAGTGAACCTAGGATCTTTGTCAGATACAATTGATACTGGCACTCCATGCAATTTTACAATCTCATATATGTACAATCTGGCTAATCTTTCCAGGCTATAGTCCATCCGAACTGGCAAAAAGTGAGCAGACTTGGTCAATCTGTCAACTATAACCCATACTGCATCATGACTACTCTATATCCTTGGAAGTCCTATAATAAAATCCATAGTTATTTGTTCCCATTTCCACTGCATCGACAAAGGATGTAACAAACCACTGAACTTGATGTTCGCCTTTACTTGCCGACAAGTTAGGCATTTGGAAACAAATTCAGCTATATCCTCTTCATGCCCATCCACCAAGAATGCTCTTTCAACTCTCAGACATTTTAGTTCCACCAGTGGTGCATAGCAAATGGAGACTCATGTGCTTCCTTCATAATGATCTGTCTCAATTCAAAGATCATTAGGAATGCACATTCGCTCGATGTAGCAATAAACCATCATCTCTCACAGAGAATTCGTGTTTCTTGCCCTGGACTTCTTTCGTGAGCTTCTGATATTTTTCATCACTCTGAGCAGCCATTCTGATCTGATCAATCAACACTGGCTGTACATGCCATGCAACTACTGTCTGTCCCTCATCATCATTCTCTAAACTGGCATGTTGTGCTTTCAATTCACATACCATGGATAAAGGAGAAACTCTGAGACTTGCCATAGTCTTGCGACTTAAGGCGTCAGCCACTACATTTGCTTTCCCTGGCTGATAGTCTATTAAGCAATCATAATCTTTGATGAGTTCTAACCATCTCCTCTGCCTCAAATTCAATTCCTTCTGGGTGCCTAAGTACTTCAAGCTCTTGTGATCTGTGTAAATGTAGCATTTCTCCCCATACAAATAGTGTCTCCAGATCTTCAGAGCAAAAACAATAGATGCTAGCTCCAGATCATGTGTTGGGTAGTTCCTCTCATGCGGTTTCAGCTAGCGTGATGCATAAGCAATGACATTCCGATCTTGCATCAGTACACAGCCTAACCCATTGTGAGAACCATCACTATAAACTGTGTATTCTTTACCCGAAGTAGGTAAAGTGAGAACTGGAGCTTCAGTCAAACACCTCTTCAACTCATCAAAACTTTGCTGGCATTTATCAGTCCACTGAAATTTTACATCTTTCCGGCGCTTTGGTCACCGGAGAAGATAACATAGAAAATCCCTTCACAAACCGACGGTAATATCCAGCTAGACCTAAAATCGCGAATTTACGTGATGTTCTGGCGGCTTCCAATTAAGGATAGCTTCTACCTTGCCGAATCTACCTTGATCCCTTCAAATGACACAACATGTCCTAAAAAGGAGATTTCTTTCACCAAAATTCACATTTCGACAATTTGGCGTATATTGCTTTCTCCCTTAAAGTCTGCAGTACAATCCGCAGATGTCTGTCATGCTCCTCTGCATTCCTTGAATATATCAAAATGTCATCAATAAACACCACCACAAATTGATCGAGATATGGTCTGAAGATAGTGTTCATCAGATCCATAAAAGCAGCTGGAGCATTTGTTAACCCGAATGGCATTACTAGAAACTCATAGTGGCCATATCGAGTTCTGAAAGTAGTTTTTGGAATACTCTGCTCTTGCACCTTCAACTGATAATAACCAGATCGCAAATCAATTTTGGAGAATACAGCTGCACCCTTCAACTGATCAAACAGATCATCAATGTGAGGCAATGGATATCTGTTCTTTATTGTCACCTTATTCAACCGCTTCAGAGTCAATGCATAAGCGGAGAGTACCATCCTTCTTCTTAACAAACAACACTGGTGCTCCCCAAGGTGACACACTAGGGCGGATGAAGCCCTTTTTAAGTAATTCTTGCAGTTGTATCTTCAACTCCTTCAATTCTGCTTGTGCCATTTTGTATGGCGTTATGGAGATTGGTTCCACACTAGGCATAACATTAATTTCAAACTGCACTTCTCTTTCCGGAGGTAATCCTGGCAATTCATCAGGAAACACATCTGGAAAGTCATGTACTGTAGGGATGTCCTTCAATGCTGGACTCCCCACTTGGGTGTCTAACACATGTGCCAAGTAGGCTTCACACCCCTTTCTGATCATTTTTCTGGCTAGTGCAGCCGAAATGATGTTTGATGGCAATAACTGCCTTTCCCCATGTATTACCACATCACTGTACTGAGGAAGGCCAAAAGTGACCGTCTTCAGCCTACAGTCAATCATGGCATGATGCCTAGCTAACCAATCCATGCCCAAGATGATATCATAATCTCTGAAGGGCATTTCAATGAAGTCAGACAGGAAAGTGTATCCTTGGATCACCAAAGAACAATCTCTATATATTCTATTAACCCTGACCTCCTGTCCTAGTCGACTTGTTACTAGCACCTCAAAGTTCATTTTTTTACATGGAAGAGCAATGCAATCAATGATGCTAGCACTCATATAAGAATGGGTAGAACCCGAATCAAATAACACAAACACATCTTGATTAAAAGTTGAGAAGGTACCAGCCACAACATCAGATGTCTCTGCCTCTTCCCTCTGTCTCATTGCATACATTCTGATTGGAGCACAGTCTTGCTCTGATTGTTTCACTGTGCCTTGGCTGCCTGCTGGGCTACCTCTACCCCTACCTCTACCTCTGCTGGGTGGTTGTGAACTTCTAGTGATAGGGCTCTGAACTGACCCTTCTGCAGTAGTAGGAGGTGGTCCAACTCTGCGACTACTGGTGCAGTCCTTGGCAAAGTGTCCTGTGCCTCCACAGTTATAACAGGCTCCAATAGCCTTGTAGCAGATCCCACCATGATTTCTTCCACAAGTTTCACATTGGCGGGGAGGGTAGGAACCTCGTACTCACTGTCCGGATAGGGAGGCTTCGTCACGAATATCTTCCCTACTGCATTTCTTGCCACCTCTGCTGTGTCCCCATGATTCTTCCTCTTTCCAAGAGGACCACTGGAACTCGTTTCTCTGATTTTCCTCTTTCTCTGTCTTCTCCGATTTTTTTTTCCTCAGAGCGACTTGGACTCAATTCTTTCTAACTCTAGAGCTTGAGAAATAAGTTCAGAGAAGTTAGTGTGTTTGAAGCCGACTACTTGTAATCTGACATCGGGCTTCAAGCCGCTTTCAAACCTCTTGCATCTCTCCTCTTGGTAGAAAGTAAACTCACCGCATAATGGCTCGGGCGGAAAATTCTCTTTCATACTCACCACCGATCTGCTCCCTGCTTCGGACTTAGGAATTCTTGTAACTTCCGGGTCTACATAAGCATCGTGGACATATTTCGTCTCAATTCGTGAGAAAGTCATTCCATGTTACCACCGCAGTTCTACTGCATCGGGGAATGGTTTTCCACCAGTCATAAGCATCCCCCTGTAGCAAAGATATTGAGTATTCGAATCTGAGCTCCTCTGTGCAATGCAGTTTCTTGAATACCCTATCCATCCCCTCTAACCATTGTTCAGCTTCTAGAGGATCTACTGTCCCCTTAAACTCTGTAGCCCCATACTTCATTAATTTATCATACTGCCTAGTAGGAGATTGTGGTTGTACCACTGGTGTTTGTATTGGGACTAGAGTAGGCACATTACCAGCCATTTGTTGGAACATTGCAGCCATCTGCTGAGCGAACTAAGCAGGAAACTATGGTATTGCAGGGGCTGGTGCTGCTGAACCACTGACATTGTGTAGGCCTGGGGCATCCCCTTGCACCTCAGCCTCAATAGATTGATCGACTGAACGATCACCCTCTTCCATAGTCAATGCGAGGATTTTAGATCTCCTGAACAAATAACACAAGGAGATTTCCTCCTGTTAGTGAATATTTATAATGTAATGTACTGCATATATCAAACAATGATATTGAGCAGTTGTACTATGAAGAAAGAATATTCAAGTAACATGTGAAAATAGAATTTAAAAACTGTGCTCTGATACCACTAAAACATGTCACACCCTACCCCTCTGTAAGGCATAACATGATCCCGTAGTATATCTAATGAATTACCAACTCCGTATACTGATAACCCATTAAATACACTACAAGGGATTTTAAAAACTTTTCTTACTTCTTTTACAGTGGTGAGCACTATTTACAGGCGTTAAAAACTTTTGTGAACTGAAGTGATAGAACTAACACATTTGAATTATTTGGAATTTCTGTAAAAATTTTGGCAGAGTGCCATATGTATTTTGGATAAAACAATTCTTCAGAAAACCTGTAAAAAGCATTTCAATAGATTTCCAAATCTCAACTCCAACATATTTCTCAACACAACACATTTCTCAACTTAAATTCACAGTAATTTTTCAAAGACTGAGATAAAAGAAATATAATATAATTTTTACAAGCCAAATAACTCATAATTATTTTACAACTTTAAGGTACAATTTGAATTTACAACTGCTCAAATAAAAAAAAATATGTACATACAGTGGTCATACATTACAGTACAAAATGCAAAATGTTGGTATACTCATTATACCCGGTAATCTCTCGCTAGAGGTACTAGCAGCCTAGTTCACGCCTCTGTCTGTCTCTGCCTACCTACGACAAAGAATAAAGCTATCGCTGAGACAATGTCTCAGTGGTGCACAACATTAACCAAATACATCTTTAAATCACAATTCATAAATCATACAAATAGTGGATACTTAAAACCATAGTAAATTTCAAGACAGTAATTGTCCACAAGAATTTAAACTCCATTTCTCAATATCACAATAAATTTCAATAAGTCAGATCATGGTTGAATTCAAAAGACAGTATATGTCAATAAGAGTTTAAATTCATTTCACAATCTCACAATACATATCAATAAATCACACACAGCTTAATCATGTACCAAAGTTCAATTCGTCCCAAAAGCCGATGGCTAATGAGGTATTCAATTCGTCCCAAAAGTCAATGACTAATGAGGAATAACATAGCTAGCTAGCAAAAATATGAGTACTCATCCAATTCGTCCTCAACAGGCACACACCTCAACACTTCAGCCAGAGAGGGAATTCAATTCGTCCCACTAGACAAGCTAGTGAGGAATACAATCAATATACATGATAGCTGTGGTTTCAAACCATTTCCAATGCTTTTCAATCAATAAGTATCCATCAATATCATTTAAACAATTTCTCACAATTTCAAACCATTTACAGTGCTTTTCAAGCGATAAATATCCATTCAAACAAATTTCCACAATTTAAAACAATAATGTACAAATAGTCATAATTCATTTCAATTAAAAAATTCAAAAGAAATAGTTGTTGTGCACAAACCTCTGATAACTGTCTCTTGGTCTGGACTCAGTGTTTCCTTCCCTTTTCCTGAGTCTTTGGTAACTGAGAAACACAATTTGAAGTGTTTCAGTACTAAATTAAACTGTCTCTATCGATAATGTTTGACAAATAATTCACTGAAAGCTATTATTTACTTAATCACCTAATATACCGACCCTCGATGCGTTCTAGGTAAATTAGGTTTTAGTGTCATTAATATGTCACATTCGATAGTGTTTTAGGGTTGGTACACATTACCAATTTCATTTCCTTGTTTAGTGCATTTTATTGCAACTTGCTGGATTCCGGTATACTAGTTTGACCTAGCCGGACGAGCTAGTTCCTTCGGTTTTCGGGTTTCGGTCAAAACTACAAACTTGTAGATCTATGTCTTATGGAACGCGGGGCAAAATTTTAGGTCATTCTGAGTTATGTAGACCAAGTTATGGTCATTTTACTATTGCTGGTCAAATGGCATCAAATTTGGTCAATTTAGGTCAATTTTGGTCAACTTTGGTTCGGCCAGTTTTTGGACCCGAACTTGTGCAAGCTGTTTGACTTGCTTATGGTCATTTATGGGCTTTGGTGTCTTCATAAGACTTGTAGGTATGGGTCTTAACTATTCATGGTTAAAATTTCAGGCCAATTGGACCTGTTTTGAGTGAGTTATGGCCTAAACACTAACTGCTGCCCAATTGGTCAATTTTCAGGCCTCATTTGCACTTAATCCGAATTGGTCATTTTTCATGCTACCTTGCAAGCAGAATTTTGGTATGATTTCTCAATGAAAGTTGGCACATTTTGTGCCTAGTTTCACCTCCAATTGGTCTCATACCAATTGGAGTTACACATTTAGAGTTATAGGCCAAAATGCACACTGTCCTTAATTACCTTGCTTAAACATGTAGCAATTACACATTTACCTTACCATAAATCCACTCCTCAACCCAATTTTGTTTTGGTACATTACCAAAACCATATACCACTTCACTTTAAAGTCACTTTGGGCAGATTACAAACATCCTTAACACACCAAATAAAACTCTAATTCATAAAGTCCAAATACAACCACATATACACATAAACATTTCTAATTCTTACATACACTTTACACAACCAATTTACATACATATTCATCAATCCTCAATATCACAATTTATCCAATATCTCCATGAATTCAAACATTCATTAAGGAGTCCCAAAGCTGCCGAAATGCTCCACAATGCCAAAGTGTCCCACACCACAACTTCCATCCCAATTGCACAATCACCACATATATACATGGAATTAACTTACTAGGACATTAATCACCCTACTCAACATAATTTCCCATCAAATAAATGTAAGAATAAATCATCAAATATACATCTCCATGGCTGTCCAAACTGGATATATCAATAACTCCTCAAACTTGAAAATTTTCTTCACGAATCAAACACCCATAACATGTATACAAAGATTAACAAAGCAATATTCAAAATCTCAAACTTACCTATTGTTGGGACTTGCTAAACCTTCACTAAACTTCTTGATTTTGGTATCTACTTCTTCCTTGTGAAGTGGGGATAAATTTTAATGAAGACAAGTAATCAAAATCTAGCTTGAAAATGGGTGTAATGAAGCAATGCAAATGGGGTGGCCATGGAAGGGCTTTAGGAGTTCTTCCTTACGGCAATGGATGAATAAATGAGGAAGATGAAGTTTGAGTGGGAGAAATCTGCCCACTTATGATTATATTTAATCTATATTAAAATTCTTAGTGGTCCACTTACTCAAATTAATCATATAATAAGTTTAACTACCATTTATTCCACATTAAACCCTTCATTTTTGCTATTTACTTTAGGTACCACCAATTTAATTTTTCATTATATTTTTCAAGTGTAATATTATTTATTTTTAATGGACATTTAGGTCAAAAGACACTTCGGGATGTCAAATGACCATAATGCCCTGCTCAGTTGCATTCCGATTTTTCAGAATAATCGGTTTTGTCCGTTTTTCGATTTCTTACTTTTCTTTGTACTAATTAATTAATTTTTCTTTGATATTTCTAATGATATTTCTACTTCAATTGATGTCTCTTTAAGTCCTAAAAATATTTTCCAGGGTTCCATGATTGTAGCTAGTCAACTGTCCACGCCGTGACTTCCCGGTGCGGTCACCCATCGCTAGGGTTCTCGGCTCGCTTAACTTGGTTACATTTCTTTGCTATTATTTTTCCTTTGTTTTTCTTGTGTTTTCTCTTCTTGTATTTCATTATTTTATGTCTCCTCACTCATAATGAAGTGTAGTTCTATGCATCCTAGCTGTCCGGATAACACTGGCCACCGGAACAGTAGAACGCACTACCAAACATAGGGGTGTTACATACAAAGATTCCAACCTAGTGTTACAAGACCCACATGAAGGAGTAGAACCATTAAAAACACAAGTTTATACTATTGAATTCAAAAATTTTCACCTAGGTTCACATGCATCATGCAAGAAAATTTTTTTATCTATTTGATTTCAATGATAAACAACATATTAAAACACTTTTAATGTGTTTTTGGATCTGTATTTGCCATTTAAGATTTTAGAAATAATTAGATCAATTTTTAGAACCCTAGATTAGATCAAGAACAAATACATTAACCTCTTGATGTACTGCAGTGTATTTGTGCCTTTTGGATGCATCTTCAGGACACCAGATGTTGTCCCTCTAGCTTGTCCACACTAAGTTCACCTATGGCAGCCCTTGAACAGCTTCAAAAGCTTTATCTATTAATTAGAAAATCAAGTTTTTCCTTTTAAGAGATTAAAAATGTAAACAAGACACTAGAAACAATTTCTAGTATTTTTAATTCAAGAGATTGTTTGTTAATCTCTTGGAATTGATGAGAGATGAAGAACGTAACACCCATCAGTTCGGTAGTGCGTTCTGCTGCTCCGGTGACCAGTGTTGTCCGGACAGCTAGGATACCTAGAACTACACTTCAATATGAGTGAGGAGACATAAATAATGAAATACAAGAAAAAAAAATACAAGAAAAACAAAGGAAAAATAATAGCAAAGAAATGTAACCAAGTTAAGCGAGCCGGAAAACCTAGCGATGGGTGACCGCACCGGGAAGTCACGGCGTGGACCGTTGACTAGCCCTAGACTGCGGGGAACCCTGGAAAACATTTTTTGGACTTAAATAGAACCTTATTGAAGAATAAATATCATTAGAAAGATCAAAGAAAAATTAAATAATTAGTACAAAGAAAAGTGAGAAATCGAAAAACGGACAAAACTCGGTGTTACCGAAAAATCGGGAATGCCACCCGAACAGGGGCATTATGGTCATTTGACGTCCCGAAGTGTCTTTTGACCTAAATGTCCATTAAAAATAAATAATATTACACTTAGAAAATAAAATGAAAAATTAGTTTAATGGTACTTAAAGTAAATAGTTAAAATCATGGGTTAATGTGGGATTAAATGAAAGTTTAGCTTAAAATATGATTAAAATTGTGAGTGGACCACTAATGCATAAAATAAACATATAATAGGGCAGCTGTAACTCCACTAAATCAGCTGAACTTCATCTTCCTCAAAGTTATCTCAACATTGCCGTGAATGAAGGTGAGAGGAAACACCATGGCCATTTTTCATGCAAGCTCTCTTAACTCTCCATTTTCAACTCCAATCTCTTAGGTTCCTTCATGAAACTTTGTCTACTCATCACAAGGAAGAGTTTGATACTAAATTTGAGAAGTTTAAGCAAGGTTTAACAAGCTCCAAGCATAAGGTAAGTTCATAATTTTGAAGATAGCTTTGTTAAGTTTTGTGTGCATGTTATGGGTGTTGGTTTTGTGAAGGAAAATTTTGAGTTTGAAGAGTTATTGTTGTTTTCATTTTGGACAGCCATGGAGTCACGTTTTTTATGAGATATTTATGCATATAATTGATGAGAAATAATGTTGATTATGGTGATTTATGCACTTGGATGGGAATTGGTAAATTGTAGGGCACTTTGATGTTGAAGAACAATTTTCGGCAGCTTGGGAACCCTTGAATAATTGTATGTATTGATGGAAGTGTTGGCAGAATGTTGACATAGAAGAATTGATGAATGTATATGTAAATTAGTAGTGGAGATTATATGTAATGATTAGGTGTATTTATGTACATATATTGCTAAATTTGGACTTTGTGGTTTAGGGTTGTATTTGATGTATTGAGAATGTTTGTATTCTGTCCAAATTGACCATAGTAAGAAGTGATAAATGAATATGGAAAGGTATAAAATCAGAATTGGGTATGGGGATTTAAGGTAGAGCAAGTTAAATGTGTGTTTGAATTGGGGTTTGAAAGACACATAGAGGGCAGTGTGAAAATAGACCTATAACTTAAAAGGTGTAACCTCAATTGGTATGAGATCAATTGGAGGTGAAACTAGGCACAAAATGTGCCAACTTTCATTGAGAAAACATACCAAAATTCTGCTTGCAAGGTGACCTAAGAAAATGACCAATTCGGATTAGGTGCAATTAGGACCTGAAAAATGACCAATTGGGCAGCAGTGAGTTTTTAGGCCATAACTCACTCAAAACAGGTCCAATTGACCTGAAATTTTAACCAAGAATAGTTAAGACCCATACCTACAAGTCTTATGAAGACACCAAAGCCCAGAAATGACCATAAGCAAGTCAAACAACTTGCACAATTTCGGGTCCAAAAACTGGCCGAACCAGAGTTGACCAAATTGACCTAAAATTGACCTAAATTGATACCATTTGACCAGCAATAGTGTAATGACCATAACTTGGTCTACTTAACTCGGATTGACCTGAAATTTTGCCCCGCGTGCAATAAGACATAGATCTACAAGTTTTTAGTTTTGACCGAAGCCCGAAAACCGAGGGAACTAGGCCGTCCGGCTAGGTCAAACCAGTGTCCCGAAATCCAGCAATTTGCATTAAAATGCACTAAACAAGGAAATGACTTTGGTAAAACGTACCAAACCTAAAACCCTATCGAATGTGACATATTAACGACACTAAAACCTAATTTACCTAAAACGCAACGAGGGTCGGTATATTAGGTGATTAAGTGAATAATGGAGTTCAGTGCATTATTTACCAAACACCATCGATAGAGACAGTTTAATTTAGCACTGAAACACTTCAAATTGTGTTTCTCAGTTAACAAGGACTCAGCAAAAGGGAAAGAAATACTGAGTCAGGACCAGGAGACAAATATCAGAGGTTTGTGCACAACAACTATTTCTCTTGAATTTTTCAATTGAAATAAATATTGACTATTTGTATATTATTGTTTTAAATTGTAGAAATGTGTTTGATGGACACTTATTGATTGAAAAACATTGTGAATGGTTTGAAACTGTGAAAAATTATTTGAATGATATTGATGGATACTTATTGATTGAAAAGCACTGTAAATGGTTTTTGTGGAAATTGAAGTGAATTACGAATTGTGTTGCCATTTTGTGAATGAATTTATAAGTTTGGAAATTTATTGGATTCTTACGGATCATTTGAATAAAATGTTTGGAATTGTTTTGACTCACAATTGGCATGACACTGATACTATGTTCCTCCTCCATTAATGGGGTGAGTGTGATTATTCCTCCCTCTTTGACTTATCAGTCTGGGGTGAGTATGATTATGTTCCTCCCTCTTTGACTTCCCAGTCTGAGGTGAGTATGGATGAGTACTCATTAGATAGCTAGCTTCCTCCCTCATTGATTTCGATTATTGGGGTGAGTATGTCTTGTCGTGGTGTACAACACGGCATGTGTTAAAAGAAAATTGTGTCATGGCCTAAATTGTGTTATCGATTGGCAACATTGTATTATTCAGTTATTTGATCGAATTGTGTTATTGATTTACAAAACGATATTATTCAGTTATTTGATCGAATTGTGTTATTGATTTACAAAACGATATTATTCAGTTATTTGATCAAATTGTGATATTGATCGGCAACACTGTGTTATTCAGTAATTTGATCAAATTGTGTATGAATTGGCAATACGGTATTCTTAAACTATTGACTAAATTATGTTATTATGAATTTTGATGATTTGTGAATTGAAGTTTAAATTCCTTATGACCTTCATTATCTTGAATTTAACTATGGTTTCACGTATCCACTATTTATATGGTTTATGAGTTGTGATTTAAAGTTGTATTTGGTAAATGTTGTGCACCACTGAGACATTGTCTCAGCGATAGCTTTTTATTGCTGTCGCAGGTAGACAGACAGACAGGGCAGCAGACTAGGCTGCTAGTACCTCCAGTGAGAGATTTTTCGGGTATAACGAGTATACCGCTTTTTGCATTTTGTACTGTAATGTATGACACTGTATGTACATATTGTTTTTGGTTTTGAGCAGTTGTAAATTCAAATTGTACTTTGAAGTTGTAAAATAATTATGAGCTGTTTTGACTTGTAAAAGCTGTATTATATTTCCTTATCTCAGACTTTGAAAAATTTCTATGGAATTGAGTTGATAAATTGTTGTGTTGAGAAATGTATTGAAGTTGAGATTTGGAAATTTATTGAAGTGCTTTTTACAGGTTTTCTGAAGAACTGTTTTGTTAAAAATACAGATGGCACTCTGCCAAAATTTTTACAGAAATTCCAAATAAACCAAATGAGTTAGTTGTTTCACTTCAGTTCACCAAAGTCTTTAACACCTGTAAATAGTGCTCACCACTGTAAAAGAAGTAAGAAAAGTTTTTTAAAATCCCTTGTAGTGTATTTAATGGGTTATCAGTAGACGGAGTTGGTAATTCATTAGGTATACTACGGGATCATGTTATGCCTTACAGAGGGGTAGGGTGTGACAAAGAAGAAGAGAGAATGAGGGCTTTAAGGGTGGTGGCACCAAGGGAGGCAGTAACTGGTTGTGTTGTTTTCTTTTCATAACAACACATATATAGCTAGGTCAACACATTAAACCCTTGCCACATGTTACCCTCTGATTGGTTCTAGGTTTAATTGACCCAATCACATTGTGCCAAGTGTCAAACCTATAATTAATCTCAATTTTAATCATCTTACATGATTAAAAAATATTTGGCAAGTTTATGTGTAGTGCCACATGTTACCATCTCATGGTGCCACATGTCACCCTGTGAAATGACCAAAATGCCCCTGTGTCTTAATTTTGAGTTCTCAACCCAAAATAATTATTTCTCTTCTTCTAATCAATTTATATCAAATATAAATCAATTAATTAATCTTTATTAATTAATTTCTCATTAATTAAATTTATATTTAAACACTTTAAATATAAATTTAACTTATACTATACATCCAATAACCTAGATTTGATTTCAAGTCATGCTAGGGACTTTGCAATCTAATTGCAAACCAAACCTATTTAATTAATCAATTAAACTCTTTAATTAATTAACTAAATCATATTTAATTAGGTGATAACTTGTGTATATGTGTGACTTAGGCTCATCACTAATTGGCAATGAGATATGATATCAACTCTTAATTTCATCAGAACTCTTTCTTACGATAAATGATTTCTCTAAATCATTTTATGCACCTCATAAATCATGGTTAACACCTAGCATAGCATGCCATGGCCGCCCAATTAGTAATAAGGTTTACCTTAAATGAACCTATAATCATATGTTACCATGCACTAGAATCTCTTTATTGCAAAATCTCAACTCAAGCTAGAGTCATGGTTTATGTCAAACTCCATTTGTTATGAATATTATGTTCTCTTTTAATTCTAGTTCTTGATTAAAAGATTTTTCTCATCAGAAACTCTTTTCTGATTAAATCTATCTGTTCTGGCCAGGAACTTGAAACATCAAGAACAATTAAATGAACAAATGATTTTATCTCTATTTACTTAGAGGAACAGATTCCATCTTGATTAACACCTACCTCCATATATAACTAGTAGGATCCAACACATGCCCATATACCCATACACAGTACAAGTAAGAAATCAGTATCAAACTCAAACCACCTATATACAAGATAACTCTAATATCTCAGGTATAAAGATTATATGCACTGATATGATTTATGACAATGCATTGACAAGAGTAAACTCCATGTGCTTGTCATAAGTGTCACTGGTTCGACCTACTTATCATGTATAAGTGCCTATCATGTTTGTTATATGGCATGAGACTCACCATTCCATCTTATCTATATCCCATGCAAATAACTTGGGAACAAACATGAATACAATCTTTCTAGATAAGTCATGTCTTTATTATAAAGTATCCTCAATTGTGAACCTATTTATGATACTTTGTACTAGAAATACTATCACTCATATTCTTAACAACTTAAGAATAGAATTTCTAATAAAATATTAATGGACCTTTTCTATTACACATAAATATATTATGTAAACAGAAAAGTGGAAATGCCTTTTATTAATAAAAACATGTACAAGATACATACTAAATGATATGCTCTAGGGCATAATACTAACAATCTCCCACTAGCACTAGAGCCATTCATTACAATATCTTTGACCCATCTTCTCAAAATGTCAGTCTAGCTGAGTCTGTAACATAGGCTTAGTGAATGGATCAGTTGGATTTTTAGCTGATGCTATTTTGTGCATGGCTACATCGGCTCATCCAATTATTTCTCTTATAATGTGGTAGCGCCTTTCTATGTGTTTGGATTTCTAGTGAGACCTTGGTTCCTTAGCTTGTATGACTGCTCCATTCTTGTCGCAGTGTAGTGGAACTACTGACTCAATGGAAGAAACTACTGCAAGTTCTGTCATGAACTTCTTTATCCAAACAGCTTCCTTTGCAGCATCTGATGCAATAATATACTCAGCCTCGGTAGTGGAATTTGCAGTCGTGCTCTGTTTGGAACTCTTCCAACTGACTGCACCTCCATTACAAATGAACACATATCCAGAGGTAGACTTTCTATCATCAATATCTGATTGGAAATCAGAATCAGTATAACCATCCAATTGCAAGTCTCCACCTCCATAAATCAAGAATAAATCCTTAATTCTTCTCAAGTACTTAAGGATATTCTTGTGACTATCGATGTTCCAAACTTGGATTGGATTGATACCGCTAGTCAAACTAATAAAGATATGCGATATCCAAATTTAGTACACAACATTGCAGATATTAAACTTCCAATAGCCGAAGCATATGGAATCCTAGCCATTTTATCTCTTTCTTCAGGTGTCTTTGGAGACATCTCTTTAGAAAGATAGATACCATGTCTCACTGATAACAATCCTCTCTTGGAATCAAGCATGTTCAGCCTCTTTAACACCTTTTTTCAAGTATAGACTTTGGGATAAACCAATTATTCTTTTCGCTCTATCTCTATAGATGCGAATCCCAAGAATATAGGTTGCCTCCCCTAAGTCTTTCATGGGGAATGTATTTGGCAACCATACCTTTACAGTTGTCAACATACTTGTGTCATTACCCATCAATAGTATATCATCCACATATAAGACAAGGAAAGTGATAGCACTGTCACTAACCTTCTTATATACACATGGCTTATCCTCATTTTTTATAAAACCAAATGATTTAATGGCTTTATCAAAACGGATGTTCCAACTCCTCAAAGCTTGCTTCAACCCATAAATGGATCGCTTTAGCTTGCATACTTTGGAACCATCTTGGGATTCAAAACCCCTAGGTTGTTCCATGAAAATGTTTTCTTCAATGTATCCATTGAGAAAAGCTATTTTGACATCCATCTACAAAATCTCATAATCGTAGTATGCAGCTATTGCTAATAGAATCCTAATTGATTTAAGCATGGCAACAGGCGAGAAAGTCTCCTCATAATCGATTCCTTGCCTTTGGTGAAACCCTTTTGCTACTAGCCTTACATTATAGGTCTCTACCTTTCCATCAGAACTAATTTTCTTCTTGAAAACCCATTTGTTCCTTATAGGTACAATACCTTCAGGTGGGTCAACAAGATCCCAAACTTGATTCTTATACATGGAATCAATCTCAGATTTCATAGCATCAATATATTTTGAAGAGTCTATATCTGATATAGCTTCTTCATAGGTAAGTGGATCATCTCCATGATCTATTTCTTCATGAGTAGAGAACTCTTATTCTTCTTCATGAAGGAAACCATATCTCACTAGTGGGTGAGATACCCTGGTCGTTCTACGAGGAACAGCTGTAGATGTTTCATCAACGGGTAAAGGTTGACTAGATGGATCTATATCCATCGTATTTGTTGGTTAGTCAGAATTCTCCAATTCTAACTCTATTTGCCTTCCTTTGCCTCCTTCTTGAACAAACTGTTGTTCAAGAAATGTGGCATCTCTACTTATCACAACCTTTTGTGAAGTAGGCAAATAAAAATAATATCCAAAACTATCTTTTGGATATCCAACAAATCGACCCTTTTCTGATCTGGTTTCCAATTTATCAGTGTTTAGCTTTTGATATAAGCTGGACAACCCCAAATCTTAACATGCTTAAGACTTGGTTTTCTTCCATGCCATATCTCATGAGGTGTGGAAGAAACTGATTTTGATGGAATCCCATTCAAAATATACAAAGCTAATTCTAATGCAAATTTCCAAAAGGAGATTGGCATATCAGTATAGCTCATCATACTACGTACCATATCCAATAGGGTACGATTTCTCCTTTCAGATACACCATTCAGTTGTGGCATTCTTAGAGGAGTCAGCTGGAAAACAATGCCGTTCTTTCTCAAGTATTCATCAAATTCAGTACTCAAACATTCATCTCCATGATATGATCGAAGAGCTTTAATACTCTTTCCTGTTTGATTTTCCACTTCAGATTGAAATTCTTTGAACTTTTCAAAGGATTCATGTTTGTATTTTATTAAATGCAAATACCCAAACCTTGATTTATCATCAGTAAAGGTAATAAAGTAATGAAAACCGCCTCTAGCCATTTCCTTAAATGGACCACTTATATCACTATGTATTAGCTCCAAAATATTTTCAGCCCTTAGCTCTTATCCAACAAAGGGTGATCTAGTTATTTTGCCTTGAAGGCAAGAGTCACAAGTTGGAGTAGGCTCAGAGCCCAATGAGGATAGAATCTCCATTTTCTCCAATTTTGCAATCTTATCTTCTGCAACATGACATAACCTTAAGTGCCAAATATATTTGGAACTTGAGTTGGTTTTCACCATGGCATTGCATTCATTTAGATCACTTGCATTCATTTTGTGTTTGTCATTATTATCTAAATAATAAAGACCATCATTCATATAACCCGAACCAACATATTTATTTCTAAAATAAATATTGCAAACATCATCTGTGAATTGAAATTCATAGACATTTCTAGTCAAACTAGATATAAAAATGATGTTCTTACAAGCATCAGGTACATATAAAATATTATCCAAACACAAAACATGTCCAGACATGTAAAAAGATTTAGATCCTATGGCTAAAGCTTCAACAGTTGAGCCATTGCCAATCCGGAGTCTAACATCTCGAGAATGCAAGCTGCTACTATTTGCCAGTTCCTGCATATCATTAGAAATGTGAGAACTGGCACCAGTATCTAAAACCCAAGCTGTAGATGAACTATGAGTATCATCATAATCTAAATAACAAGATATGGACATACCTTCCCAAGGTTTATCCTTCTTGTCCTTCAGAGAAGCAAGATACTCTGGGCAGTTCCTTTTCCAGTGCCCATCCTTCTGGCAATGGAAAAACTTTCCTTTGCCTCTATTAGCTTTAGTCTTCCCTTTCTATTTAGCTATTTTCTTAGAAGGACCAGGAATATGAGATTTCTTTTTCTTATTGCCCTTCTTTTTGTTGGACTTTCCAGTAGAAGAAGATGTAATCAAAGCTACTTCTTTTCCTTTATTGCCCGATATATTCTTTTGGGCAATAACCAGCATGTTGAGTAAACCAGCTAAGGTGCATTCCTATTTAGTCATATGGAAATTTGTCACAAAATTCCCAAAAGACTCAGGAAGGGACTGAAGGATCAAATCCATCTGTAGTTGGAAATCCATGTTGAAATCAAGATGTTCCAGCTGCTCAATCAGTCGAATCCTCTTGTGGACATGATCCCCAATATTTTGTCCCTCAGACATCCTCATGCAGAACAACTGCCTAGATATCTCATACCTAGTATTCCTACTATGCTCACCATATAACTCTTGTAGGTAAAGGAGGATCTCACTCGCACTCTGCATGTTCTCATGCTGCTTCTGTAACTCATTACTCATGGAAGCAAGCATGGAACACTTAACTCTCATACTATGCTCCTTCCACTTGTCCAAAGTTTCGTATTCCTCTTGAGTGGCCTCTGGAGGTAAAGGACTAGGAACATTTGAATCTAGAACATATCCTATATGTTCAAGGTTCAGGACAAGTTTTAAATTTCTTAGCCAATCA
Source organism: Hevea brasiliensis (assembly GCF_030052815.1). Lineage (NCBI taxonomy): Eukaryota > Viridiplantae > Streptophyta > Magnoliopsida > Malpighiales > Euphorbiaceae > Hevea > Hevea brasiliensis. The sequence continues at coordinate 83,124,111 of NC_079499.1, forward strand.
GACAGATTAGGTCCTGTCAACCTATTGCAATCAAGTATGCTTGCAAGGATATTGGATGGTGGTGGTTGTTCTGTGCTCATTATTATTAGAAAATTAACTGCAGAAACTAACCAGATTAATTAGTAAATGTATCATGTAATTAACCAAAATGATTATGGTCTTTTAATCAAATTGGTCCTCCCACTAACTTAGCGAATCCTACACTTCCAAAGTAGAAAACGGAAATCCTAGTTGGAAGGATTTATAGTGGGTGATTAAATTCTTATAATTTTATTAATCATCCTCAGGTACATCCATTATTGGAATTACAATAAACTATAAGTAGGCAACTCCTTGCCCATCACATCTCATGTGAGGTTCAATCCTTTTCCTAGCCCCTAATGGTCAAAATCTTAGGTACATCCATTATTGACTTATCTTGCATTAGTTAAGTTGATCCCATTGAGCCAGTAATTATGCAAATAATTTTAATGTCCTCAGGTACATCCAATATTGGCCACCAAACCATTTACATATTTACAACATCTCATGCTTAACAATTATTCTTAAGAAAATCTCTTAAATTATTTGCATTTTATGCAACTATTTAAAATTTCTTAAAATAATTGCCCCAATGGAGGGCCCATGTTATAATTACTTTAATTATAGCATTTCCAACTTAATCATTTGTTTGGAAGATTTTATGGTCATCCTAATTACTATTAAGGTCTCACTTTACACATTATCCATTTAGCATGCATATATCATATACTGCATACATTCACATACATCTTATGCATTCATGGACAATAAATAAATATGGTATGATCATGGACTTTCTAAAGGATTCAATTCTGAGCCACCAAGAATTGAATCAGGGCATTCCTAGGTGCATTTCATTAATTCATTTTATAAGAGTTGCTGAAGGAGTACATAATCAACACTTGATCTTGAATTCCTCCCACTAGTCCCACCAATACTCTTGACCTCCTTGAACTTCTTGCAATCCAATTACATAGTAATCCTTTGCATACCAAGGTGAATTTACAAGAACTTAAATAAATAAAATTACAATCCAAAAATTATTACAAACTTAATAATACATGCCCAAAATAAATTAAAATAAATTAATTAATTTACAATCCCAAAGAAAACATAAAAGAAATAAATCCAATCACATTGGTCTTTTATAGTCCATGATCATCCATCATGCATATCACTATTTAACAATTAAATAAAACATACATACTTAAATTAATTGAATATCTCATATTCAACTTAAAAATCTAGATTTGAATATGATTCAAATAAATTTAAAAATTCAGATTTGAATCTCATTCAAATAAATTTAAAAATTCAGATTTGAATCACATTCAAACAATTTTTAAAAATCAGATTTGAATCACATTCAAACAATTTCTAAAAATTTAGATTTGAATATTATTCAAATAACTTTAAAAAATCAGATTTAAATATGATTCAAACAACTTTAAAAATTCAGATTTGAATCACATTCAAACAACTTTTAAAATTCAGATTTGAATCGCATTCAAACAATTTTTAAAATTCTTATTTGAATCAAAATTTAATTGTGTGATTAAATTTAATAATTAAATACTTTAATTAGTCATAGGATAGGCCTTAGATCATACAACAATTGCAGAATTAAAAAGCCAAGCCTTGTACCACCCATGAAGCCCAAACCATGCTCACCATTGATGGTGTTCTTCAAGCAAGCCGCCACACATCCATTGTAACCATCAATGGATAAATCATCTCATGATCAAAACACACAATTAGATCATATAATCAACAATTTAAATGGCAAATATAGTGGCTCTGATACCAATTGAAGGAGCGGAAGCATGAAAAACATAAGTTTATACTATTAAATTCAAAAATTTTCACCTAGGGTCACATGCATCATGCAAGATTTATTTTTATCTATTTGATTTCAATGATAAACAACATATTAAAACACTTTTAATATGTTTTTAGATCTGTATTTTCCATTTAAGATTTTAGAATTAATCAGATTAATTTTTAGAATCCTAGATTAGATCAAGAACAAATACACTAACCTCTTGATGCACTGCAGTGTATTTGTGCCTTTCGGATGTGTCTTCAGGATACCACCAAGTTCACCTATGGCAGTCCTTGAACAACTTCTAAAGCTTTTTCTATTAATTAAAAAATCAAGTTTTGCCTTTTAAAAGATTAAAGATGTAAACATGACACTAGAAACAATTTCTAGTATTTTTAATTCAAGAGATTGTTTGCTAATCTCTTGGAATTGATGAGAGATGAAGAAGAAGAGAGAATGAGAGCTTCAAGGGTGGCGGCACCAAGGGAGGCAGCAGCTGGTTGTGTTGTTTTCTTTTCATAACAATACATATATAGCTAGGTCAACACATTAAACCCTTGCCACATGTCACTCTCTGATTGGTTCTAGGTTTAATTGACCCAATCACAATGTGCCAAGTGTCAAACCTATATTTAATCTTAATTTTAATAATCTTACATGATTAAAAAACATTTGGCAAGTTTATATGTAGTGCCATGTGTTACCATCTCATGGTGCCACATGTTACCCTGTGAAATGACCAAAATGCCCCTGTGTTTTAATTTTGAGTTTTCAAACCAAAATAATTATTTCTTTTCTTCTAATCAATTTATATCAAATATAAATCAATTAATTAATCTTTATTAATTAATTTATCATTAATTAAATTCATATTAAAACACTTTAAATATAAATTTAACTTATACTATACATCCAATAATCTAGATTTGGTTTCAAGTCATGCTAGGGACTTTGCAATCTAATTGCAAACCAAACCTATTTAATTAATCAATTAAACTCTTTAATTAATTAATTAAATCATATTTAATTAGGTGATAACTAGTGTATGTGTATGACTTACGAGGCTTATCACTAATTGGCAATGAGATATGATATTAACTCTTAATATTATCAAAACTATTTCTTACAATAAATGATTTCCCTAAATCATTTTATGCACCTCATAGACCATGGTTAACACCTAGCATAGCATGTCATGGCCACCCAATTAGTAATAAGGTTTACCTTAAATGAACCTATAATCATATGTTATCATGCACTAGAATCTCTCTGTGACACCCCTTACCCGTGTACAGTATACCCGAGTAAGTAATGCCACACGGTGTACCGGCACACTCTAATATTCCTCAATTAATTTATATCATGCTTTTGCATATAATTTATGAAATACAATTTATTTAAAACATTTATCAAAAGTATCATTCATTTAAGGTTCCGAAAATTTTAAAGAAAATCCGGCGGAGTACCGGCTAAAAATGGAGAAAACCGTTCTTCGGAACCTGTTAAAAACACTTCCAATATTTTTATTCCATCATCTCAAACTCCAATATCCAAAATCTCAACAATATTTCTCAATAGCAAATTCTCAATAATCTTTTCATTTCGCAAACATCCATTTCTCATATACAAGCGATAAATACATGCTCAAATTTTGCATTCATAGTCATAACTTTCATTATTTACATGGACATCAAAATATATTACATGAGTTCAAATACATATGAGAAAAAAAGTAAAAATCTGCTACAAAATATCAAAATGACAAAATGACACCTAGTGCCCTACCAATGCACTGCAGGTAGTGAGGTGACACGGACACTGCGCAGAACTGCAGGATGGACTCACCCAGTTTGTGGTCTACTGGGCTCACGATCAGGATCTCCAGTACCTACGCGTGGCAAAAGCAACGCGCTAAGAAATAATGCTTAGTGGTGCATTAATAAAATAAAAGGAATAGCAAGAAAATAGATATGTAGTGAATGTATATGTTCCATTTATTTTGAATTTGTATATCATTAACTTTGTACACTTTTATTCATTTGGTTGCCCCAAGTAACCTACACTAGACGACTGGACTAGATAACGGGTAAACTGGCACTGGGTATCTAGTACCTCGGGCCGTCACACCATCGGTCACATATGCATCTCCCAGCAAATGTAACAGCCTACCAAGTCAGAATAATCTCAGGCACAAGGCCAAAGCTCAATACAAGGTCAGAATGGCTAAAAGCCATGAAATCATGGAATGGCATATTGCCATGTGCAGTACTGCTAACTGAACCCTATTGGCATGCCAAACTATCCAAACCAATCATGTTAGGTATACTAGGGCATTTGAAACTTTTAAATTCTTCAATTTGTGAATTTCAAATTTTTGGTGTCACTATTCATCATTGGTCAACAAAAATGTTGACTTTTAGAATAAAAATGTGTACATTGACTTTGGCACTCCCAACATACCACATTTGGTGTTTAAAACTTGTTGGCATTAAGTGTTAATACCATTCCAAAGTGTAACTCAACACAAGCAGAATTTTCAGTTTTGGTGAGTCAACTTCACTATTCTATTGGACACTGTTACTGTTGGAATTTGAAGAAATGTAAAACATGAAAGTTGTTCCTTATTTTTTCTAGTTGAATTTATTTTTTTGAATCACTCCATTTGGAGTTTTGTAGCTCCAGATATGGCCTAAAAACCCAAGCTGTCCGGATGTGCATTCTGCAGAAAATTACCATATCTACAGTGCATGAACAGTGATTGGAACCACTTGTTTGGATGGGTTCTGGCCATAATTTGGGGTAGGTTCCTTCATGAAAGTTGTTTGTCTATGTCTTAACTTGTTGCTGTAAAAATTTCAGGCCAATTGACCAAATCTACAGTGAGTTATGGCCAAATGAACAGCTACTATTCATTTGGTCAATTCTGCAGAATTCAGTGCAGGGTATCCGGATTGGGGCCAAGTTTTGGTCCTCTTGCTTTGGTCTTTTGGGCATGGTTTCTTCAGCAAAAATGTGCCATTATAAGCCTAGTTTCATGTCCAATTGGCCAAACACAAATTGGACTAACACAGCCCAAGTTATGGCAGTGCAAAGGGACTGAATTTTCAGTCCCTATGCTGCTGTCCTAGGGCAGTTTATACCTTGACTTTGCCCTATCATTTTTCAGTCCATTTAATGGTTAACTTACCTAAAATGGTCACTAATTGACCATTAAAATGTTCTCTAATAATTTCCTAAGCTAAGTCACAATTTCACCTTTCCAAACCCTAATGTCCAAACCAATTACTCATAAACCTTGATTAACATACTTAGTTCAATCTCCATGCATATTAATACCTTAACCATGATTTCCAACCACTCTAAGTTTATTAAACAATCAAACTCAATCTCCCATAGGGCTGTCGAAATTTGAAGGTACCCTTAACACATGTAATTTACTTCAATTTCTTAAAATCTCTTAGCTCAAAATGATGTTTAACTAAAATTAAAAGAGTGAGAACAAAAGTGTAGCACTAACCTCAACTTTAAGAGTTTCCAAGCTTGCCAACTTTGATTTCTCTTTTCCCTTTTGCTCCCAAACACCTTAGCAAACTTCTAGAATAAATTTTTGTGTTGAGAACTTGAGGAAATATGGTGGGAATTTTTAGGGCTTCATGAGCTTGCTAAGCTCATCAATGGAGGATGGCTAGGGGAGGAGGTTCGGCCAACATGAAGAAAAAGGAAGATGAGCTGATTTTTAGTTTATTTTTGTCCCTTTTATCTCTTATAAATTGACTTGTCAAATTTAAAGTGGTGGGAAGCTTTTTAATTAGGTCATCCTATGTCATAAATCCCATTAATTTCTATTTTCTTTTCTTCTTTTTCTTTCTTCATTCTTTAACTCATTTCTAATTAAATTTTTACCAATATTTATTTATATTTTATGTCATATGATTTATTTACTTAACTGGACAAGTCGGCCGAAAATCGTCTCTGAAGGCGAAATGACCAAAATGCCCTCCGTTTGGCTTAACGGGTCAAAATCGGCTGTACCGATTGAAAAATTTTTCTAGGTATTTTCTTGGCATTCTAATGCCATGGGAACCTCAGTAACCCTTCTCTGGAGTCCCAAAAATTATTTTACAATTTTTCCCCCGGGTCTAGGGTTCCTCGTTGCGAGAACCGCAACTTCCCTCCGGTTACCCATCGCTTGGGCACCGACTCGTTTGACTTGGTTGTATTTTATTTCTAAAATTTTTACTAAATTTTCCTTATTAATATTTGAGTTAATTATGGTTCCTGACTTTAGTTTAAATATTTTTCCAGACATTGTAGCTATTCGGACCGACACCGGTCACCGGAACAGTAGAATGTACGGAGTTGTTACCGGGAGGGTGTTACAACTCTTCCCCTCTAATTTAAATTTCGTCCTCGAAATTTACCTGATGCAAACAGTTGAGGGAACTGTTGCCTCATCGTTTCTTCACTTTCCCAAGTTGCCTCCTCGGTGTTGTGGTGCCTCAATGGAATCTGTTTGTTCCTCAACTCTTTCACTTCCCGAGCTAGGATCCGTAGAGGTTCTTCTTCATATGTCAAATCCGGCTGTATTTCAATTTCTTCCCTGGAGATGACATGTGAAGGATCTGAGCGTTATCTCCTGAGCATGGACACGTGGAACACATTGTGGATCTTGTCCAGCTCTGGTGGTAAAGCTAGCCTGTAGGCTACTGGTCTCACACGTTCAATGACTTCATATGGGCCAATAAACCTAGGGCTCAACTTACCTTTTCTTCCAAACCTCAACACTTTCTTCCATGGTGACACCTTGAGGAACACTTTGTCGCCAACCACATATTCTATTTCTTTTCTCTTCAGGTCGGCATAAGATTTCTGTCTGTCTGAGGCAACCTTCAGATTTGCTTTGATTAGTTTCACTTTCTCCTCAGTCTGTTTTACCAGGTCTGGCCCTACCAGCTTATCTTCGCCCAATTCAGTCCAGCACACTGGAGTTCTACATTTTCTCCCATATAGTGCTTCATATGGGGCCATTTGAATGCTAGCTTGGTAGCTATTGTTGTATGCAAACTCGCGATTGGGAGGTATCTATCCCAACTTCCCTCAAACTCAATGACACAACTCCTCAGCATATCCTCAAGGACCTGACAAATATTTCATGTTATTATTATCATTTCAGTTCAATATTTGTATCAATTTCATGGGTTTCAATTGTTTACCTGGATTACTCTTTCTGATTGCCCATCCGTCTGAGGATGGAAAGCTGTGCTGAAATGGAGTTGTGTACCCAAGGATTCATGCAACTTCTTCCAGAATCTCGATGTAAACCTTGGGTCTCAATCAGATATGATGGAAAGTGGAATTCCATGCAGTCTAACTATCTCACTGATATACAATTCTGCTAACTTCTCCAGTGAGTAGTCAGTCCTAACTGGCAGAAAGTGTGCTGACTTTGTCAATCTATCCACTATTACCCATGCTGCATCATGTTTCTTCTGGGTGAGAGGTAGACCACTTACAAAATCCATGGTGACCCGATCCCATTTCCATTCAGGTATGCGTATAGGTTGTAGCAAACCCGATGGAACTTGATGTTCTGCTTTGACTTGCTGACATGTCAAGCATTTAGTCACATAGTCAGCTATGTCCTTCTTCATACCAGGCCACCAATACTGCAGCTTCAGATCATGATACATCTTTGTACTTCCTGGGTGCATAGCATATACACTGGTGTGCGCCTCTTTTAGAATACTAGCTTTCAAATCCCCATCATCTGGTACACACAGTCTTCCTTTGTAATACAGACACCCATCTGCTTTCACCTCATAGTCAGTTGCTTTTCCCTCTGGGATTTTGCTCATAATAGCCATTAGCTTCTCATCTGCCTTTTGCCCATCTAAATCTGCTATAGCAGGTTTGGCCTCACTTGCAACTCAGCCAAAATAGCTCCATCTCGAACCAAAGATAGACGGGCATTCAATGATCTCAAAGCTGCCATGGATTTTCTGCTCAAAGCATCAGCAACTACATTTGCCTTCCCAGGATGGTAGTCAATTACACAGTCATAATCCTTCAGGAACTCAATCCATCGCCTCTGTCTAAGGTTGAGCTCCTTCTGGGTTGGCAAATATTTCAGGCTGTTGTGGTCTGTGTAAATGTAGCACTTTTCACCATACAAGTAATGCCTCCATATCTTCAGTCCGAAGATAATTGCTGCAAGCTCTAGATCATGGGTAGGGTAGTTATGTTCATGTGGCCTTAGCTGCCTGGAAGCATAGGCGATCACTTTCCCCTCTTGCATCAACACACACCCCAACCCATTATGTGAGGCATCACTGTAGACCACAAAGTCTTTTCCTGACACTGGCTGTGTTAACACTGGTGCCTCTGTCAACATAGCCTTCAATTTCTCAAAACTGGTCTGACACTTGTCATTCCAGTCAAATCTGACATTCTTGTGTAACAACTTGGCCATTGGAGCAGCTATTAGGGAAAATCCCTTCACAAATCTTCTGTAATACCCAGCTAGCCCCAAGAAGCTTCTGACCTCAGTTGTATTTCTGGGAGGCTTCCATTCCATCACTGCTTCTATTTTCTTGGGATCCACCCTAATCCCATCAGCTGACACTATGTGTCCAAGGAATGTAATCTCATTCAGCCAAAAGTCACACTTGGACAACTTAGCATACAGTTTCTTTTCTTTCAGGGTTTGCAGAACAATCCTCAAATGCTCATCATGTTCTTCCCTGGTCTTGGAATACACCAAAATATCATCAATAAAGACCACCACGAACCGGTCTAAGTGTGGATGGAAGATACGGTTCATAAAGTCCATGAATGCTGCTGGTGCATTTGTTAAGCCAAAGGGCATCACTAGGAACTCATAATGCCCATATCGGGTCCTGAATGCAGTCTTTGGCACATCTGCATCCTTCACCTCACCGATGATACCCTGATCTGAGATCAATCTTAGAAAATACTCCTGCTCCCTTCAACTGATCAAACAGATCATCAATTCTAGGCAACGGATATTTGTTCTTCACAGTCACTTTATTCAACTGCCGGTAATCGATGCATAGTCTCAAAGTCCCATCCTTCTTTTTCACAAACAGCACTGGAGCTCCCCATGGTGACACACTGGGGCGTATGAACCCCTTATCAAGCAACTCTTGCAACTGAGTTTTCAACTCCCTCAATTCAGTAGGTGCCATCCTATAAGGAGCAATGGAAATAGGTGCTGTACCCGGCAGTGTCTCATTAGCAAATTCAACTTCCCTTTCTGGTGGCAAACCAGGCAATTCTTCAGGAAATACCTCTGGGAAGTCTCTCACTGTGGGTATGTCACTCAGGTTTGGCTTAGCCTACCTAGTATCCACCACATGTGCTAGGTAGGCTTCACAGCCTTTTCTCATCATTCTTCTTGCAACTATGGCTGAGATGACATTGGACAAGAAATCTGTCCTTTCCCCCACAACTGTGATCTCATTACCCTTTGAAGTTTTTAGAGAAATTCTCTTCAATTTGGAATCAACTATTGCCTGATGACGTGACAACCAATCCATTCCCAATATCACGTCAAACTCATGGAAGGGCAACTCAATTAGGTCTGCCAAGAATTCATACCCCTGAATCCTTAACGGGCAACCCTTGTATACCTTGTTCACCACTACACTATGGCCTAATGGATTAGTGACCAGAATGTCTTGGTCACTCTCCCCTACTAGTATCCCCCTTTCTACGGGTAGGTTGATGCAAATGTAGGAATGAGTGGATCCTGGATCCACCAATGCATGCACAGGAGTATTGTAGAGGGAGAACGCACTCGATGACGCCCGGCATCTTGCTCCTCCTGAGCTCTCAAGGCATAATTTCTGGCAGGTGGTCTGTTATCTGGCCTCTCTGCTGGCTCAGATGCGGGCCTCTGAGATGGTCCCACAGCTTCGGATTTACCAGACCTTCTACCTCTTTGTGGTGCAGGGGCAGTGCGTGCGCTTGTGTCGGAGCAGCTGTAGTAGTTCTGCGTGGGCAGTTCCTCAGTTGATGTTCTGTCGACCCACATCTCAAGCAAGCACCAGTCACTCTCCAACACTCCCCCTTATGCCATTTTTGATAGTGTGGACATGCAGAAGATGCTGGGGCTGGTCCCCTGAACCCCATCCTTGGAGAGCTGCCCACTGATGGTGTGGACTGACCTCTCCTAGGGGTGAACTGTGGCCTGGGCCCGAGACCACGACCACTCGTGGCTGAGCTGAACTTTGTGCAGGAGGACCCTTGAACTTCTTCCCTGATGCAGGAGCTGAACTCGACTGACCCGGTCCCCTCTTCTGTTGTCTCTTTCTTCTAGTCCACTCACTAATTCTTACTTTTTCAACCTTTATTGCCGCTTCCACTAACTTGGTAAATTCTGTGATTCCCAAGGCAGTGAGCTGGATCTTGATGTTATCATTTAGTCCCTCTTCAAATCTCTTGCACCTTTCAGCTTCATTAGGGACTATCTCCCTTCCATAACGGCTTAATCTTACGAATTCCTTCTCATATTCAGCCACTGACAACTGTCTCTGCCTCAGGTTAATGAATTCCCTTCTTCTCTCTTCCAAATATACAGTACCCACATACTTCTTCTTGAATTCAGAGAGAAAGAAATCCTAAGTTGCAGTTTCTGGCTGCACTTCACTGGACACGGTGTCCCACCACTCATATGCATCATCTTGCAGTAAAGAGATGGCAGCTTCCAGGTTTTGCTCTAGAGTGCAGTGAAGTTGTTTTAGTATCACTGCTCTGCATTCAACCAATTCTCGGCTGCAACAGAGTCATCTTCTCTCTTACCATAGAAGTCCACAGCTCCGAACTTCCTTAGCCTTTCCAGGTGTGATTTCTGCTGTGGAGCTGGTGGTGGTGGTGGTGGTGTTGGCATTACCCCGGCCATTTGTCTAAAGAAGTCAGCCATTTGTTGGAACATGGCCTGTGGAGGCTGAGGTGCTCGGTTGAGCCGGGCGAGCAGATTCTCTCATGCCCCAGCCTCACTGCTTCAGGTGGAGCATGACTCTCCACTTCCTCCTCAACGGCTCTCTGAGATGAAGGGTCCATATCCTATTCAAAATAAGAAAGATAAACAGATCTGCGTTAGTGTCACCTCGACTCTTACAAATGCAATGCATGGTATGGACTCAATCTAGGCCCAGAAACGCCTAAACCGTGCTCTGATACCACTAAATGTGACACCCCTTACTCGTACAAGATACCCAGTAAGTAATGCCACACTGTACCGGCACACTCTAATATTCCTCAATTAATTTATATCATGCTTTTGCATATAAATTATGAAATAAAAATTAATTAAAACATTTATCAAAAGAATAATTCATTTAAGGATCAGAAAATTATAAATAAAATCATGAGTACTGCTAAAAATGGAGAAAACCGTTCTTCGGAACCTGTTAAAAACACTTCCAATATTTTTATTCCATCATCTCAAACTCCAATATCCAAAATCTCAACAATATTTCTCAATAGCAAATTCTCAATAATCTTTTCATTTCACAAACATCCATTTCTCATATACAAGCGATAAATACATGCTCAAATTTTGCATTCATAGTCATAACTTTCATTATTTACATGGACATCAAAATATATTACATGAGTTCAAATACATATGAGAAAAAAAGTAAAAATCTGCTACAAAATATCAAAATGACAAAATGACACCTAGTGCCCTACCAATGCACTGCAGGTAGTGAGGTGACATGGACACTGCGCAGAACTGCAGGATGGACTCACCCAGTCTGTGGTCTACTGGGCTCACGATCAGGATCTCCAGTACCTACGCGTGGCAAAAGCAACGCCCTAAGCAATAATGCTTAGTGGTGCAATAATAAAATAAAAGGAATAGCAAGAAAATAGATATATAGTGAATGTATATGTTCCATTTATTTTGAATTTGTATATCATTAACTTTGTACACTTTTATTCATTTGGTTGCCCCAAGTAACCTACACTAGACGCATCGGATCGATAACGTAAACCGCACTGGGTATCTAGTACCTCGGGCCGTCACACCATCGGTCACATATGCATCTCCCGGTGTGCAACAGAACAGCTACCAAGCTGTAAATAATCTCAGGCACAAGGCCAAAGCTCAATACAAGGTCAGAATGGCTAAAAGCCATGAAATCACGGAATGGCATATTGCCATGTGCAGTACTGCTAACTGAACCCTATTGGCATGCCAAACTATCCAAACCAATCATGTTAGGTATACTAGGGCATTTGAAACTTTTAAATTCTTCAATTTGTGAATTTCAAATTTTTGGTGTCACTATTCATCAATGGTCAACAAAAATGTTGACTTTTAGAATAAAAATGTGTACATTGACTTTGGCACTCCCAACATACCACATTTGGTGTTTAAAACTTGTTGGCATTAAGTGTTAATACCATTCCAAAGTGTAACTCAACACAAGCAGAATTTTCAGTTTTGGTGAGTCAACTTCACTGTTCCATTGGACACTGTTACTGTTGGAATTTGAAGAAATGTAAAACATGAAAGTTGTTCCTTATTTTTTTTAGTTGAATTTCTTTTTTTGAATCACTCCATTTGGAGTTTTGTAGCTCCAGATATGGCCCAAAAACCCAAGCTGTCCGGATGTGCATTCTGCAGAAAATTACCATATCTACAGTGCATGAACAGTGACTGGAACCACTTGTTTGGATGGGTTCTGGCCATAATTTGGGGTAGGTTCCTTCATGAAAGTTGTTTGTCTATGTCTTAACTTGTTTCTGTAAAAATTTCAGGCCAATTGACCAAATCTACAGTGAGTTATGGCCAAATGAACAGTTACTGTTCATTTGGTCAATTCTGCAGAATTCAGTGCAGGGTATCCGGATTGGGGCCAAGTTTTGGTCCTCTTGCTTTGGTCTTTTGGGCATGGTTTCTTCAGCAAAAATGTGCCATTATAAGCCTAGTTTCATGTCCAATTGGCCAAACACCAATTGGACTAACACAGCCCAAGTTATGGCAGTGCAAAGGGACTGAATTTTCAGTCCCTATGCTGCTGTCCTAGGGCAGTTTATACCTTGACTTTGCCCTATCATTTTTCAGTCCATTTAATGGTTAACTTACCTAAAATGGTCACTAATTGACCATTAAAATGTTCTCTAATAATTTCCTAAGCTAAGTCACAATTTCACCTTTCCAAACCCTAATGTCCAAACCAATTACTCATAAACCTTGATTAACATACTTAGTTCAATCTCCATGCATATTAATACCTTAACCATGATTTCCAACCACTCTAAGTTTATTAAACAATCAAACTCAATCTCCCATAGGGCTGCCGAAATTTGAAGGTACCCTTAACACATGTAATTTACTTCAATTTCTTAAAATCTCTTAGCTCAAAATGATGTTTAACTAAAATTAAAAGAGTGAGAACAAAAGTGTAGCACTAACCTCAACTTTAAGAGTTTCCAAGCTTGCCAACTTTGATTTCTCTTTTCCCTTTTGCTCCCAAACACCTTAGCAAACTTCTAGAATAAATTTTTGTGTTGAGAACTTGAGGAAATATGGTGGGAATTTTTAGGGCTTCATGAGCTTGCTAAGCTCATCAATGGAGGATGGCTAGGGGAGGAGGTTCGGCCAACATGAAGAAAAAGGAAGATGAGCTGATTTTTAGTTTATTTTTGTCCCTTTTATCTCTTATAAATTGACTTGTCAAATTTAAAGTGGTGGGAAGCTTTTTAATTAGGTCATCCTATGTCATAAATCCCATTAATTTCTATTTTCTTTTCTTCTTTTTCTTTCTTCATTCTTTAACTCATTTCTAATTAAATTTTTACCAATATTTATTTATATTTTATGTCATATGATTTATTTATTTAACTGGACAAGTCGGCCGAAAATCGTCTCTGAAGGCGAAATGACCAAAATGCCCTCCGTTTGGCTTAACGGGTCAAAATCGGCTGTACCGATTGAAAAATTTTTCTAGGTATTTTCTTGGCATTCTAATGCCATGGGAACCTCAGTAACCCTTCTCTGGAGTCCCAAAAATTCTTTTACAATTTTTCCCCTGGGTCTAGGGTTCCTCGTTGTGAGAACCGCAACTTCCCTCCGGTTACCCATCGCTTGGGCACCGACTCGTTTGACTTGGTTGTATTTTATTTCTAAAATTTTTACTAAATTTTCCTTATTAATATTTGAGTTAATTATGGTTCCTGACTTTAGTTTAAATATTTTTCCGGACATTCTAGCTGTCCGGACCGACACCGGTCACCGGAACAGTAGAATGTACAGAGTGGTTACCGGGAGGGTGTTACACTCTCTATTACAAAATCCCAACTCAAGCTGGAGTCATGGTTTATGTCAAACTCCATTTGCTATGAATATTATGTTCTCTTTTAATTCCAGTTCTTGATTAAAAGATTTTTCTCATCAGAAACTCTTTTCTGATTAAATCTATCTGTCCTGGCTAGGAACTTGAAATATCAAGAACAATTAAATGAACATAGGATTTTATCTCTATTTACTTAGAGGAACAGAATCCATCTTCATCAACACCTACCTCCATATATAACTAGTAGGAGCTAACACATGCCCATATACCCATACACAGTACAAGTGTGAAAGCAGTATCAAACTCAAACCACCTATATACATGATAACTATGCTATCTTAGGTCTAAAGATTATATGCACTGATATGATTTATGACAATGCATTGACAAGAGTAAACTCCATGTGCTTATCATAAGTGTCACTGGTTCGACCTACTTATCATGTATAAGTGCCTATCATGTTTGTTATATGGCATGAGACTCACCAGTTCATCTTATCTATATCTCATATAAATAACTTGGGAACAAACATGAATACAATCTTTCTGGATAAGTCATGTCCTTATTATGAAGTATCCTCGATTGTGAACCTATTTACGATACTTTGTACTAGAAATACTGTCACTCATATTCTTAACAACTTAAGAATAGAATTTCCAACAAAATATAAATGGACCTTTTCTATTACACATAAATATATTATGTAAACAGAAAAGTGAAAATGTCTTTTATTAATAAAAACATGTACAAGATACATACTAAATGATATGCTCTAGGGCATAATACTAAAACCACAGTGGATGCTAACAATTTTGAATTAAAACTGGCATGGCTCCAGATAATCCAACGACCCAGTTTGGTGGTTCACCAACAAAAGATCCGCACTACCACCTGCAGTGCTTTCTTGCCCTTTGTGATACATTCAAGACGAATGGGGTTTCTGATTAAGCCATAAGACTCAGAGCATTTCCATTTTCTCTTCGAGATAGAGCAAGGAAGTGGTTACTTTCTCAACCAGTTGGAACATTCACCACTTGATAAGACCTTTCTCAAGCTTTTCTAGCAAGGTACTTCCCACCTGCAAAGACTGCAAAGTTGAGAGTTAAACTCAACACCTTTAGGCAAAGGGTAGGTGAATCACTCTATGATGCATGGGAGAGATATAAGGACCTACAGAGAGAATGCCCACACCATGGCATAGAAGATTAGCTCCTGGTTCAGAACTTCTATAATGGGCTACTGCCCTCTACAAGAAGCACAATAGATTTAGCAACAGAAGGTGACCTGATGGAGAAAACAATGGATCAAGTACTTAAACTTCTGGAGAGGGTCGTATATCACAACTATGAGTGGTCAAATTTCTCATGGTCAAATTCTCAGAATCAACCAATAAACAAACAGCAAGGGTACAGACCACCTGCACCCCCTGGATTTCAGAACAAGGGACAAAACCCTACACAGCCACTGCCACTCCCTCAGAACCAACAGCATGAATCAAGGTCAGCTATGGAATCTAAGATGGAAAGCTTCCTAGCAAACCAGCAACAACAAAATGAAATGATCAAACAGCTAGCTTCCAGAATGGACTAATTTGCCACCCACAACAAGATGCTTAAAAATCAAATTACTCAGCAAGTAACCTCTTCAAGCAAAGCTGCTGGTAAACTGCTTAGTCAACTAGAGATGAACCTAAAAGAGCATTGTAAGGCAGTTACATTGAGAAGTGGAAGAATTTTAGAACAATAAGAGGAAGTGCCAACAGGGAAAACCTCTGAAAAATCTAAAAGCCAAACAGAGAAGAAAAAGGAAAAAGCCAAGAAGGATCAGGAGGAGGAAACTGGGAAAAAGAAGAAGCTACCAAAGCCATATCAGCCTCCTCTACCTTTTCTCAGAGATTCCAGAAAGCCAAATTGGATAAGCAGTTTGGGAAGTTTTTAGAATTTTTATAGAAACTTTATATCAACATTCCCTTCACTGAAGCACTCTCTCAGATGCTATCCTACACCAAATTCCTTAAGGAAATTCTATAAAAAAAAAGAAAGATGGAAGACTATGAGATTGTTGCTTTAGCAGAGGAATGCAGTGCCATATTGCAAAACAAACTGCCTCCAAAGCTAAAGGATCCAGGAAGCTTCTCCATACCTTGTCTCATTGGTGATAATAAAATAGACAAGGCCCTCTGCGACCTTGGGGCAAGTGTGAGTTTAATACCTCTATCAATATGCCAAAAGCTGGAAGTTGGAGAACTAAAACCCACAATAATTTCATTGCAACTTGAGAATATTCCTATTAAGATGGGCAAATTCTTCATTCCAATTGATTTTGTTGTCCTTGAGATGGAAGAGAATGTTTAAATCCCCATCATCTTGGGAAGACCTTTCTTGGCAACCGCTGGAGCAATCATAGACGTAAAAAACGGGTGAATGACTCTCAAGGTAGGGGATAAAGAAGTGGAATTCAACTTGTTTGACACAATGAAGCACGAATTCGAGCCTGATGAATGCCTTAGAGTTGACATAGTTGACAAGGAAGTTGAGGAAGAATTTCATAAGACCCATCCTGAACATCCCCTTGAAGCATGCATTGTGCATAGCCACACAGTGAATGATGAGAACACAGAAATAGCAGCCTGTGCACAACATTTAGAAGCTCATCCACTCCTACCCTTGCCTCAAGCTTTCAAGGTAGAAGAGCTGAAAGAGGTATAAACCAAAAGCAATCTGGAGAAAAATTCTGAACAGTTAAAGCTTAAACCTCTTCCCTCTACCCTAAGGTATGCATTCTTGGACTCAAATTCTAAATATCTTGTTATTATTAATGCCAGTCTATCTGAAATAGAAGAGGAAAAATAGCTAAGAGTGCTTAGGACACATAGTAAGAGCATAGGGTATAAAATAGAAGACGTGAAAGGGATTCATCCTTCCATTTGCATACATAGGTGTTTGCTGGTTTTACAACCACCGCAAGTGCACGGATCGTTAACAAGTAATAAAGTGATGAATAAAGTATCGTTCCCACGAGGAATTTGATTAGTAAGTACCAATCTATACAGTAATTTAGACTATTTAGGCTATTGATCAATGAAGGAATGGAAGTTGTCTATTTTAAACACTAAAATGATAAACTTAAAATGAAGTAATCTATTTTGGAACAATTCCAGAATTAAGATTTCACACCTGAATCTTACTATGGATGTTATCTTATTTATTTACTGGTTTTGAGAATCGTTTACCTTGATAGAAATCAGTCCTAAGGTATCCTAAGTCCTCTCTCAAGGTACCCAGGGTGTATTCTAATTAACTTAAACCCGACTTTCGTGGCGACCAAATTAATTAAAATCCCTTAAGGTCTTTGATGAATTTTGAAGTTCTATAAAGGTATCAGCCTATGTCTAGGTTAGAATTCCTAGGTTCAAGATCTTGATTTTCTAATATTAATCTTCACCTTTCAGTCCTTCAATTAATGCCTACAATAAATACTAAGTGGGTACCAGCACATAGCATGCATTATGATCACAAGAAATTAAATCAAGGAACAAATCTCAAATCCAATAAATAAAACTTAATGTTTATCCATAACAATGATTACAAGTATTACTCTCCCAATTCCAGAATATAAAAACTACTCACTCATGAGTTTTGCAAACATCATTATAAAAAGATAAAGACAGTAAAAAGAAATCATATAGAAGAAATAAAATAATAAGAATCCGTTTAAAGAGATGGAATGAAGGAACCGAAGAGAGTTTGTAGCTTTGATTTTGTAGGACTTTGGCTGGAAGACTCCCCTTGATACTGATATTCTTCTCCTCAAGACAACTGGAGAGATTGCAGAATGCGAGTCTCTCTAAAACTCCTAAAAGTGCTATCAAAGAATCCCTCACTCTTTTGGATGTTTTCTCTTTTTATTTATAATAGTTATTCTAGGGTTAGGTCATTTTAAGTCCCAAAAGCCTTAGGAGTCTGATTTTAATCTGTAAACAAGAGCGAGAATTCGGGTTTGAAAACTAGCTGCCGCAAGGTACACGGCCCATGTGTCACTACACGGCCCAGGCCCTGTAACTTACTAGAGTGGAATTGCGGAGTCTTGCATTGGCACAGAGACTTACACGGGTCTGCGCTGGCTACATAGGCCTGGTTACATGGGCCGTGTACTTTTGTTCTCAAACAGTTCTTCAAGCTTGTGCTCGGCAGAGACTTATATGGGTCCCTGTAGATTACACGGTCTAATTACACGACCCCTATACTTTTGTTTCTCCATTGGCTCTCTGGCTTTCATCTGGCAGAAGGTTACGCGGGTCTATGGCTTGGCTTACATGGCCCGTGTATTTTGTATCAGTAGAAATTATGAGCATTTTGACTTCTTCAAGCTTCCCTTTTGCACTCCCATACTTAGGGACTTCACCCAAACACCTGAAATGATGCAGAAAATATGGAACTAAGGGCTTGATAATAGAAATTACAAAAAAAATGAAATTAACTACTATGCATGAGATTACTTACCTAATTGCTATGAGATAGTATAAAATTGTGCTTACAAACATATATACAATTCAAGTGCATCAAATGCCCCCAAACTCAAACTTTTGCTTGTCCTCAAGCAAAAAAAAAAAACTCTGTTTTAAAACACATTTTAGGGGATACTTAGGAATATAACTAACAATTTAATAAGCACAAAATTGAACTCCTCCAACCTTCATACCGATTACCCTCTTTCAAGGCATAAGGGTTTTAATAGCTGCCTGTTTAGAACTTCACCTCCTTTTTGGTGCTTTAACTAATTATTCCTCTTTGTAAGGCCATTAATAAGTCACAAATAACCTGTTTTATCTGGGTAAACTTGAGAAACACTTACTCTCCCAAATTTGCCTCTTTTGTGAGTAATTGTGATGAAGTAATTCAATTCCAACTCCATAGGCATATCTCAATTTTCTATCTCTACTAATGTAGCATACACTTTTCAAAAGATTAAAAGGTCTTTAAAATGGTTGTAATGGGGCTAAAGGGATAATGACTTGGTTGCCAATGAAAGGTTTATAGGGAATGCAAATATAAGGATAACATGTATGCATAAAATATCAAATATAATAAGTTTATTCTACTGATTTTGTATGGAGATGAAGGGCTTTTAGTTTTTATAGTGCTAAGCATGCTTCCATGATTATTGAGACTTCCTTTTTCTCTTTTTTTTTTATATTTATTTAAGTCCCTTTTTTCTTCTCCCTCAAACTCATTGTTTTTGTTGGGTTAGGAAGGCAGACTTTTCTTTGGTTTCAATTTCACACTTGCACTCTTTCTCAAGTTCTTCATCCTCTCTCCATTTTCTTTTTTGCACTTTAATATACTTTTTACTTATGCATTTAACTTCCTTAAAAGGGTAGGTATGTGTTTAGGCTAGGGGCTAGGTAAATAATATGGGTAAGCAAGGAAAATCTAAGGGATAAATATAGGCTTCAAGTTGGTTACAAGGGATATACAGTTTAATTAGGGATGGCTAAGGCTTAGTGAGGTTATAGCAAAGAATGCCTTAATAATTTCTTCATCAAGCATATGCTAGGATTTCGCCTTGATAGGTCCAAGAGACATGTTCTAGAGCTGTTAAAGCATTCTTAGGTTTGCTTGTATTTCAAAAAAATTTCTCCTAATTTCACAAGTTCAATGTGGCAGATTAATGGCTATGAAGGGGTTTAACTAGTCTAGTTCCACTAAAGAGATTAGGTTTTTCATAGACAACATGTTAGAATCCCTTTTTGCCTATCCAGATACGTTCATTCCTTTATCCTGTGGAGTCCAATTATTAGCTTAATAGAAATTGGTTATAGTTCTAAGTTTCACACTTCAAAGTTCAAAATTTTAAAAAATTTTCAATATTTTTCTAGTTTCTGGAATTTTGATACACAAGAATATTATAGCTGAATTTAAACAATGTAATGATATGCATGTAATGATGTGCAATGCACTTGTATCCCCCCCCCCCCTCCCAAAAAAAAAAACTCAAACCAAACATTATCCTCAATGTTAACATAATATGCAAAATTAGAGAAAACGTACACAAATTATAAGAAAGCATATTATTTATTAAGCATTGAAAAGTTTAGGCATAAAGCAAATAAAAGAGACCAATGATTGCAATCTAGGACTAAGGTATTCAGGATTTTACAATAAAGAACCTATCCTATAGTCCTAGGTCTAAAAGGTCTCTAATGGTGATGCTGGTGATGTCTGCTCCTCTTCATCGAGCCTCTCCATAAGCATGTCCAACTTATTGTGGGCTTCCTAGAGGCTACCCTTGATTGCTCGCATTCTATTGTTAATTATGGTCTCCATGTGCTGTAGGTATGCGAGTACCGAGTCTATGGGTGGTGGTGTGTATGGAGGCATTCGAGCGGGGGACTCCTGAAACATGGGCTCCTGAGTTTTCGCCTATGGCTGTGAAGTTTCACCAGGTCCTTCTTATGCTTCGTCTCTCTGAGGGATGGCATTCCCTTCGGTATGCAGCAGATAGCAGGTGTTGCCCACCTTTTTACATATCCCCATGGATATGCAGAAGGTTTGATCTATTCTTGATGTTCCAGTGATAGAGCATAGCCTGTGATGTCCTAGAATGAATTTGAAGTGGAGGGCGATGGTTGTGACCAGGCAACCAAGCACGATGTGCTCGGTAGGCTGATGACAGAGGCAGCGGAGGTGGTTACACAAAAAAAAAGCCGGTGCTCCGGTGCTGCCCCATGACCATACACCACAAGAAGAATAGCTCGCTTGCATTTACCACGCCAAGGCTCTTACCACGGCCCATGATGGTGTGGGCTGTGAACCGATGCATGTAGTGTAGGGCTAGACTTGTGATGCCCATAGATTTGGACTTGCTGGAGTTATACGGCTCTGTGTTTGGGGCAATGGAAATCCAAAAGTTGATGTTGTTATAGAGCATGCAGTTCCTAGGGATCTCTTGGTGGCCAGTGATGTCAAAGCTGAAGATGGCATTGAACTCATCTATGTTCATTACCCGGTCGACACCCAGGAGGTGAAATTTAATTCTGCCTCTGTCTTCCCTGTTAGTAGGCCATAAGGTGGCCTTGAAACTACCCAGAAACTTTAATGTGGTGTCCCGGTATGCTGGGAACTGGAGTTAGGCGAGCCTTATCCACCCGATGCTATCGAGTAGCCCGTTGATCTCATTCTGTAGCCCTATTTGCTCCAGCAGCACAAAATCCATTTATTTTATGGAGCTTATTTTCCGAGTGTGAAGCCGAGTGCACATTACCTTATGGGCATCATCACGGAATCCCCAAGGAATGGAGATGTCCGGTTGGGGAGCGGCTTGTGGTTGGTGTTGCGATGGAGGATGGGCTGGTTGAGAGGGTTGAGGAGAGGCTGCCCTTGTTCTTGGGCATTGGGGTGTTGCCTGAAGGGAAAAAGGTGAGGATTTCCCTCCGTGCCTTGAGGAAGAGCCCATTCTTCGAGCAGATCTCTTTGCAAGAGCCATTGATGAGTTTTTAGGAAGGAGAAGAGTAGGGTTTAATGAAGGGAGAAAAGATTGGACAGGTTTTTATAGACTAGGAGGGGTGGAGATGAAGGTTTTGCCTTTATAAACGGGTTTAATGCGAGGGGTGCATTTAAAGAGCCATTAGGACTCTTCGTTTCATGTGTTTTGCTCCCTAGGAGTCACGTCTGTGACATGATACACAGGTCGTGTATCACTACACGGGTCCTGACATATAGGGCCGTGTAAATTTCTGCTTGAAAATTTCAAATTCTATCATAGTACACAGCCCATGTAAATGAAGGTCTGGGACCCGTGTAACTTACTACTTCTCGAGTTGCTTTGCTGGACGTGTTACACGGCCCGTGTCAAGTTCAAAGAGGACCCGTGTAACTTTCTATCTTCAAGCTATTCTACTAGCAACATTACACAGTCCGTGTAAATTAGGCTATGGACCTGCGTAACTTTTTGTCTCCCTCAGAGCTAAAATTACAAGAAATTTATGGACTTCTAGAAAGTTACACGGAGCGTGTGAAACCAGTACACGACCTGTGTAATTTTTCATTTTCCAAATTTTTCCCAAATGAAAATTTGTGTTATCACAACACATGAAATGGATGCAAAGATTAGCAATAGAGCTACTTCCCCTATTTTGTTCAATCTTCTCTTTTGTGGTTCTGACTTGGTGATTCCTCTCCTCTCTTATTCTTTACTCCCTTTTTTTTTTCTTTTTCTAGGAGGTCCTACAAAATGAAATACTAATGAGTATGAAACAAAAATTAATATAAAAAAGGAAAAGAAGAAAAGTTCAGAAAAATTTTGGGTTGCCTCCCAAAAAGTGCTTGTTTATAGTCTTTAGCTGGACTTTGCTTATTTATGGTCCGTGAGTAGGATGGTCGAGGGTGTAATTGACTCCCATTTCTATGGGTTCTCCCTGAAAGTAAGGTTTCAGCCTCTAACAATTGACCTTAAATGCTCATGAGGTTTCACTCCACACTTCTACTGCTCCATGTGGAAAGACTTGAGCGACCTTAAAAGGTTCAGACCATCTTGATTTCAGCTTCCCTGGAAATAGTTTCAATCTAGAGTTGAATAATAGGACAAGATCTCCTTCTTTTATTTCTTTCCTTGCTATGCTCCTGTCATGCCATCTTTTGGTTTTATCCTTAAAGATTTTGGAATTTTCGTATGCATCTTATCGGATTTCTTCCAACTCATTCAGTTATAGGAGCCTTTTTTCATCAGCAGCTTTGAGTTCAAAGTTTAGGATCTAAATTGCCCAGTAAGCTTTATGCTCAAGTTCAATAGGGAGATGGCATGATTTTCCATAAACCAATCAGAAGAGTGTTGTGCCAATTGGGGTTTTATATGCAGTGCGGTATGCCCACAATGCATCATCTAACTTCATGCACCAGTCCTTCCTGGATCTATTTATAGTTTTCTCTAAAATCTGCTTTAGTTCCCTGTTTGAGATTTCTACTTGGCCGCTGGTTTGAGTATGATAATGTGTGGCCACCTTGTGATTCACTCCATACTTTTTCATTAGTGTTTCAAATTGTAGGTTGTAGAAGTGACTTCCTCCATCGCTGATTATTGCTCGTGGTGTACCAAATCTTATGAAGATATTCTTCTTCAGGAACCTTGTAACTACTCTAGCATCGTTGGTTGTTGTGGCTATTGCTTCTACCCATTTTGACACGTAATCAACACCAACCAAAATATACTTATTTCCATGGGAAGAGCAGAATGGGTCCATGAAGTCTATCCCCCATGCATCAAACAATTCTACCTCAAGTATACCATACAGTGGCATTTCATTCCTATTTGAAGTGTTACCTATTCTTTAGCATTGATCACAAGCTAGGACAAAGGATCTCACATCTTTAATGAAGGAGCGGAAGCGTGAAAAACACAAGATTATACCATTGAATTCAAAAATTTTCACCTAGGGTCACATGCACCATGCAAGATTTATTTTTATCTATTTGATTTCAATGATAAACAACATATTAAAACTCTTTTAATATGTTTTTGGATCTGTATTTGCCATTTAAGATTTTAAAATTAATCAGATTAATTTTAGAACCCTAGATTAAATCAAGAACGATTACACTAACCTCTTGATGTGCGCCATTGAGATTCGTCTTCAGGACACCAGATGTTGTCCCTCTAGCTTGTCCACACCAAGAACACCTATGGCAGCCCTTGAACAGCCTCTAAAGCTTTTTCTATTAATTAGAAATTCAAGTTCTGCCTTTTAAGAGATTAGAGATGTAAACAGGACACTAGAAACAATTTCTAGTGTTCTTAATTCAAGAGATTGATGGCTAATCTCTTTGAATTGATGAGAGATGAAGAAGAATAGCTGGAGAGGCTCAAAGTGGCGTGACATATGAGAGGAGAGGCTGCTGGTTATGTTTTCTTTTCATAACCCCACTTAAATAGCTAGGTTAACACATTAAACCCTAGCCACATGTCACCTTTTGATTAGCTCTAGGTTTAAGTGACCCAATCACATTGTGCCAAGTGTCAAACCTATATTTAATCTTGATTTTAATCATCTTACATGATTAAAAATATTTGGCAAGCTTATGTGTTATGCCATGTGTCACCATCTCATGGTGCCACGTGTCACACTGCAAAATGACCAAAATGCCTCTGTGTCTTAATTTTGAGTTCTTAACCCAAAATAATTATTTTCTTCTTCTAATTAATTTATATCAAATATAAATTAATTAATTAATCTCTATTAATTAATTTCTCATCAATTAAATTCATATTTAAACACTTTAAATATAAATTTAATTTATACTACACATCCAATAATCTAGATTTGGTTTCAAGTCATGCTAGGGACTTTGCAATTTTATTGCAAACCAAATCTATTTAATTAATCAATTAAACTCTTTAATTAATTAATTAAATCATATTTAAATAGGTGATAACTTGTGTATGTGTGTGACTTACTAGGCTCATCACTAATTGGCAATGAGACATGATATCAACTCTTAATATCATCGAACTCTTTCTTACCATAAATGATTTCTCTAAATCATTTTATGAACCTCATAGACCATGGTTAACACCTAGCATAGCATGCCATGGCCACCCAATTAGTAATAAGATTTACCTTAAATGAACCTATAATCATATGTTACCATGCACTAGAATCTCTCTGTTACAAAATCCCAACTCAAGAGTCATGGTTTATGTCAAACTCCATTTGCTATGAATATTATGTTCTCTTTTAATTCCAGTTCTTGATTAAAAGATTTTCTCATCGAAACTCTTTGAATAAATCTATCTGTCTGGCAGGAACTTGAAACATCAAGAACAATTAAATGAACATAGGATTTTAACTCTATTTACTTAGAGAACAGATTCCATCTTAATCAACACCTACCTCCATATATAACTAGCGTGAGCCAACACATGCCCATATACCCATACATAGTACAAGTATGAAAGGATCAAACTCAAACTACCTATATACAAGATAACTGTGCTATCTCAGGTCTAAAGATTATATGCACTGATATGATTTATGACAAAACATTGACAAGAGTAAACTCCATGTGGTTGTCATAAGTGTCACTGGTTCGGCCTACTTATCATTTATAAGTGCCTATCAAGTTTGTTATATGGCATGAGACTCACCATTCCATCTTATTTATATCTCATATAAATAACTTGGGAACAAACATGAATACAATCTTTCTGGATAAGTCATGTCCTTATTATGAAGTATCCTCGATTGTGAACCTATTTATGATACTTTGTGCTAGAAATATTGTCACTCATATTCTTAACAACTTAAGAATAATATTTCTAACAAAATATCAATGGACCTTTTCTATTACACATAAATATATTATGTAAACGGAAAAGTGGAAATGCCTTTTATTATTAAAATATGTACAAGATACATACTAAATGATATGCTCTAGGGCATACTACTAACATTTAAACAAATGTGGCCAATAAAATCCTGCTTGCAAGATCTTGGCTGCTGTTTTTGAGGTGCTAAAATGTCGTCCATAAAGTGATGAATGGCAGTGATGAAGGATACTTTCCATATCTTCCTCTAGTATGCATCTTCTTATCAGCCCATCATTACATCTCTTGTACAGTAGAGGTTCCTCCCATATGTAATATCTCACATCATGTAGGAATTTCTTCCTTTGCTAATAAGTCAAGTTTGGAGGCAATACCCTGCATACAAGAAAATTAACAAAGTCAGCATACCATGGAGCCTTGGTGAATGCAAGTAATTGCTCATCAGGAAATGAGTAATCAATTGGCAAATCCTCAAAGTCTCCTGTGTACTCCAATTTCAACCTGGAAAGATGATCAGCCACTATATTTTTGGATCCCTTTTTATCCTTGATTTCAAGGTCAAATTCTTGTAAGAGTAGAATCCATCGAATCATCCTTGGTTTTGCTTCCTTCTTATTCAAAAAGTACCGGATTGCAGTATGATCTATGAATACAATGACTTTTGACCCAATTAGGTAAGATCTGAATTTATCAATTGCAAACACTACTACTAGGAATTCCTTCTCTGTGGTAGCATAATTGATTTGTGCGTTATCGAGTGTCTTGCTAGTATAATAAATGGCATGGAGCTTTTTATCTTTTCTTTGCTCGAGCACCACTCCAACTGTAAAGTCACTCGCATCGCACATCACCTCGAATGGTAACTCCCAATTTGGTGGCTGCATTATTGGTGCTGAGATCAGGGCTTCTTTGATCCTTAGCAAGGACGGGAGAGGTTTAAGCTCTACCTGTTTGGCGTTTTCTTGGAGCTTGATCTTGGGCTGTTCCTCTTTTAACTCCTCCATCTCGGAGGCTTTAGCTAGGGGTGGTAGGGGTGAATGAGCTGCTAACTGTTGTACACAGGCTGCTATTTCTGTGTTTTCATCATTCACTATGTGGCTGTGCACAATACATGTTTCAAGAGGATCTTTAAGATGTGTCTTATGAAATTTCTCTTCAACTTGTTTATCAATTATGTGAACCTTGATGCATTCATCAAGTTCGAATTTGTGTTTCATTATGTCGAACAAGTTAAACTCCACTTCTTCTTCCTCTACCTTGAGGGTTAGTTGCCCATTTTTTACGTTTCTGATGGCTCTGGCAGTTGCCAAGAATGGTCTTCCCAAGACGATAGGGATCTGAACATTTTCTTCCATTTCAAGGACAACAAAGTCTACTAAAATGAAGAATTTGCCCACTTTGATAGGGATGTTCTCAAGTATGCCCACTGGATACTTAACAGATCGATCAGCCAATTGCAATGAAATTGTCATGGGCCTCAGTTCTCCGATCTCCAGCTTTTTGCATATTAATAGAGGCATTAAGCTCACGCTTACCCCTAGATCGTAGAGAGCCTTGTCTATTTTCTTGTTGCCAATGAGGCAGGGTATGGAGAAGCTTCCTGGATCTTTCAACTTTAGAGGCAGTTTGTTTTGCAGTATGGCACTGCATTCCTCTGTTAGAGCTACTGTCCCTTAGTCTTCCAACTTTCTTTTCTTTGACAGAATTTCCTTAAGAAATTTGGCATAGGATGGCATATGAGAGAGTGCTTCAGTGAAGGGGATGTTGATATAAAATTTCTATAAAACTTCTAAAAACTTCTCAAACTGCTTGTCCAATTTGACTTTTTGAAATCTCTGAGGAAAAGGTAGGGGAGGCTGATATGGCTCTGGTAGCTTCTTTTTCTTCCCTGCTTCCTCTTCCTGATCTTTCTTGGCTTCTCCCTCCTTTTTCTCTGCCTAGCATTCAGATTTTCCTCAGGTCTAATCTATTGGTTCTTTCTCTAATTATACTAGAGTTCTCCCAATCCTCAATGTAACTGCCTTACAATCCTCCTTTGGGTTCATCTCCGGTTGACTAGGCAGTTTACCAGCAGTCTTACTTAAAGAACTTGCTTGCTGAGCAATTTGATTCTCTAGCATCTTGTTATGGGTAGCAAGTTGGTCCATTCTAGAAGTCAGCTATTTAATCAATTCATTCTGTTGTTGTTGACCTGCTAGGAACCCTTCCATCATGGATTCCATGGTCATCTTCAGTTCAAGTTGCTGAGGTTGAGGAGGCAGTGGTGGTTGTGCAAAGTTTTGGCCTCTATTCTAAAATCTAGAGGGTGTTGGTGGTTTGTACTCCTGTTGCTTGTTTATTAGCTAGTTCTATTGATTGGATAATGAGAAATTTGGGTGGTTCCTCTATCCAGGGTTATAAGTGTTTGAATATGGGTTATTGGGCTATCTCTGGTTGAAGTTTCCTCCATTATTCACATAGTTC
Source organism: Hevea brasiliensis (assembly GCF_030052815.1). Lineage (NCBI taxonomy): Eukaryota > Viridiplantae > Streptophyta > Magnoliopsida > Malpighiales > Euphorbiaceae > Hevea > Hevea brasiliensis. The sequence continues at coordinate 83,152,062 of NC_079499.1, forward strand.
ATCTGCTCTGTAAAGGGTTCATTAAAGCTGTTATATTCTGAATATCCTCCTCCATAGTTGTCATCATGTTGACTATTCATCCCTACTGCATTGGCTTGCATTTTATCAAGCCTCCTTGTGAGCTAATCAAATTGAGCATTTATCATGCATAGGGCATCCACTTCTAAGACTCCTGCTGTTCTCTTTGCATTTCCTCTTTCATTTGACCACTCATAATTATGGTATGCAACCCTTTCTAGAAGTTCAAATGCTTGTGTCACTGTTTTCTCCATTAAGTCACCTTCTGCAGCTGAATCAACTGTGCTTCTTATAGAGGGTAGTAACCCATTATAGAAATTTTGCACTAGTGGCCAATCCTCTATGCCATGGTGTGGACATTCCCTCTGCAGGTCTTTATACCTTTCCCATGAGTCATAGAGTGATTCACCTTCCTTTTGTCTGAAGGTGTTGAGCTCAAGTCTCAGTTTTGCAGTCTTTTCAGGTGGAAAATACCTTGCTAGAAAAGCTTGTGAGAGGTTTTCCCAAGTGGTGAACGTTCTAATTGGTTGAGAAAGTAACCACTTCCTTGCTCTGTCTCGAAGGGAGAATGGAAATGCTCTGAGTCTTATGGCTTGATTAGATACTCTATTTATCTTAAATGTGTCACAAAGGGCAAGAAAGTACTGGAGGTGATAATATGGATCTTCTGTTGGTAAACCCGCAAACTGGGTTTGTTGAATCATTTGAAGCCATGCTGGTTTTAATTCAAAGTTTTTGGCTTCCACTATGGGTCTAGTGACACTGGGCTAAAATCCTTAGACAAATGGAGCTCCGTAGTCTCTCAAGAGTCTTGGACTATCATTATTATTGGCCATGGTTGGAATTTCAGGATCTTCTTGGTCGTGCTCTTGATCTTTCCTTTCTCTCCTAATGGCTCTTAGAGTTTTGTCTATCTCCGGATCACAGTCTAAAATTTCTTCTTCTAGCCTTGTTCTGGTCATATACCAGATTGGGCACCTAAGAGAAAAGAAAAGGAATAAAACAAATCAAACAAAATTAGATAATAAATATAATTGCCTAAATCAGCTAAATTGCCTATCGCTCGATATTACTAAAGCCAAAGTTCCCCGGCAACTGCACCGAAAACTTATTTGCTGGTTTTACAACCACCGCAAGTGCACAGATCATTAACAAGCAATAAAGTGATGAATAAAGTATCATTCCTACGAGGAATTTGATTAGTAAATACCAATTTACACAGTAATTTTGACCGTTTAGGCTATCGAACAATGAAGGAATGGAAGTTGTCTATTTTAAACACTAAAATGATAAACTTAAAATGAAGTAATCTATTTTGAAACAATTCTGGAATTAAGATTTTACACCTGAATCTTGCTATGGATGTTGTCTTATTTATTTACTAGTTTTGAGAATCGTTTACCTTGATGGAAATCAGTCCTAAGGTATCCTAAGTCCTCTCTCAAGGTACCCAGGGTGTATTCTAATTAACTTAAACCCGATTTTCATGGCGATCAAATTAATTTAAATCCCTTAAGGTCTTTGACTAATTTTGAAGTTCCATAAAGGTATCAGCCTATGTCTAGGTCAGAATTCCTAGGTTCAAGATCTTGATTTTCTAATATTAATCCTCACCTTTCAGTCCTTCAATTAATATCTACAATCAATACTAAGTGGGTACCAGCACATAGCATGCATTAAGATCACAAGAAATTAATGAACAAATCTCAAATCCAATAAATAAAACTTAATGTTTATCCATAACAATGATTACTAGCATTACTCTCCCAATTCCAGAATATAAAAACTACTCACTCATGAGTTTAGCAAACATCATGATAAAAAGATAAATACAGTAGAAAGAAATCATATAGAAGAAATAAAACAATAAGAATCCATTTTAGGAGATGGAATGAAGGAATCGAAGTGAGTTTGCAGCTTTGAACTTCTGAGACTTCAGCTGGAAGACTCCCTTTGATATTGATATTCTTCTCCTCTAGACGGCTGGAGAGAGTGCAAAATGCTAGTCTCTTTAAAACTCCTAAAAGTGCTGTCAAAGAATCCCTCTCTCTTTTGGATGTTTTCTCTTTCTATTTATAATAGTTGTTTTAGGGTTAGGTCATTTTGAGTCCCAAAAGCCTTAGGAGTCTGATTTGAATATGTAAACAAGAGCGGGAATTCGGGTTTGAAAACTGGCTGCCGCAAGGTACACAGCCCATGTGTCACTACACGGCCTAGGGCCATGTAACTTACTAGAGTGGAATAATGGAGTCTTGCATTGGCTCAGAGACTTACTCAGGTCTGCGCTGGCTACACGGGCCGTGTACTTTTGTTCTCAAAAAGTTCTTCAAGCTTGTGCCTGGCAGAGACTTACACAGGTCCCTGTAGATTACACGGGTCCAATTACACGACCCGTGTACTTTTGTTTCTCCATTGGCTCTCTAGCTTTCATCTAGCAGAAGGTTACACAGGTTTGTGGCTTGGCTTACACGGCCTGTGTACTTTATATCAGCAGAAATTTTGAGCCTTTTAACTTCTCCAAGCTTCCCTTTTGCACTCCTATACTTTGGGGCTTCACCCAAACACCTGAAATGATGCAGAAAACATGAAACTAAGGGCTTAATAATAAAAATTACAAAAAATAATGAAATCAACTACTATGCATGAGATTACTTACCTAATTGCTATGAGATAGTATACAATTATGCTTAAAAACATTTATACAATTCAAGTGCATCAATAGGATACCTATGAAAGAAAACAGTAAACCCACTATTGAACATCAAAGAAGAGTTAATCCAAACATGAAAGAAGTAGTGAAAAAGGAAATTTTGAAACGATTAGATGTAGGTATTATATACTCGATCTCTGATAGTAAATGGGTTAGTCCAGTGCATGTAGTACCTAAGAAAGGTGGGACAACTGTCATTCAAAATGCAAACGATGAATTAATCCCTACTAGGATAGTTACTAGTTGGCACATGTGCATAGACTATAGGAAATTAAATAGTGCCACTAGAAAGGACCATTTTCCTCTTCCTTTCATAGACCAAATGCTGGAAAGATTAGTAAAACATTTCTACTTCTGCTACCTAGATGGGTATTAGGGATTCTTGCAAATCTCTATTCACCCAGAAGACCAAGAAAAGACCACATTCATATACCCTTACGGAATATTTGCATATAGAAGAATGCCGTTTGGTCTTTGTAATGCCTCTGCTACTTTTCAAAGATGCATGATGGCTATTTTTTCTGATTATATTGAAAATATCATGGAAGTTTTTATAGATGATTTTTCTGTTTATGGCACCACTTTTGATGATTGCTTAGCTAACTTATCCAAAGTGTTGCAAAGATGTGAAGAATCAAACTTAGTCCTGAATTGGGGAAAATGCCACTTCATGGTAAGAGAAGGCATAGTTCTTGGTCACCTAATATCAGAAAGAGGGATTGAAGTTGACAAGGCGAAGGTTGAAATCATTGAAAAGATGCCACCACCAACATCAGTCAAAGGAGTATAGAGCTTTTTGGGATATGCAGGCTTCTACAGAAGATTCATCAAAGATTTTTCCAAAATAGCTAAACCGTTGACAAATTTATTAGGTCAAGATGTTCCCTTTGATTTTGATGAAAATTGCATTGTTTCTTTTAATAGGATAAAAGAAGCCTTGATCTCAGCATCCATTATGCAACCATCTAATTGGGAGCTACCATTTGAAATCATGTGCGATGTTAGTGATTATGCTGTGAGAGCAGTACTTGGACAAAGGAAAGATAAAAAGCTCCATGCCATCTACTACGCCAACAAGACATTTGATGACGCATAAATCAATTATGCTACTACAGAAAAGGAATTCCTAGCAGTAGTATTTGCAATTGACAAATTCAGATCCTACTAAATTGGGTCAAAAGTCATTGTATTGACAGATCATGCTGCCATCCGGTACCTTTTAAACAATAAGGAGACGAAAACAAGGCTGATTCGATAAATTTTACTCTTGCAAGAATTTGACCTTTAAATCAAGGACAAAAAGGGATTCGAAAATGTAGCAGCTGACCATCTCTCCAGGCTTAAACTGGAATACATAAGAGACATCAAGGATTTGACAATTGATGATTCATTTCTCGATAAGCAATTATTAGCCTTATCCCTAGCTCCTTGGTATGCTGATTTTGTAAATTTTCTTGTGTGCAGGGTCTTACCACTTAACATGACTTATCAGCAAAAGAAGAAATTTCTACATGATGTGCGATACTATACATGGGAGGAACCTTTGCTATACAAGAGATGCAATGACGGGCTGATAAGACAATGCATACCGAAAGAGGATACAGAGAGTATTCTCCAACACTGCCATTCATCACCATATGGGGGACACTTTGGCACTATAAAAACAGTAGCTAAATTTTGCAAGCAGGGTTTTACAGGCCTAACCTGTTTAAGGATGTAAGATCCTTCGTGCTAGCTTGTGATCAATGCCAAAGAACAGGTAACATTTCTAGAAGGAATGAATGCCACTACAAGGTATACTCGAGGTAGAAATATTTAATGTGTTGGGGATAGACTTCATGAGCCCATTCCCTTCTTCTTTTGGAAACAAGTATATTTTGGTTGGTGTTGATTACGTGTCAAAATGGGTAAAAGCAATAGCTACACTAACCAACGATGCTAGAGTGGTTACAAAGTTCCTTAAGAAGAACATCTTCACAAGATTTGGTACACTACGAGCGATAACCAGCGATGGAGGAAGTCACTTCTGTAACTAATAATTTGAAACACTATTGAAAAAGTATGGAGTGACTCACAAGGTGGCCACACCTTATCATCCTCAAGCCAGTGGTCAAGTAGAAATTTCAAACAGGGAGCTGAAACGAATCCTAGAGAAAACGGTAAACTGCTCAAGGAAAGATTGGTCTGTGAAGTTAGATGATGCATTGTGGGCATACCGCACTGCATATAAAACTCTAATGGAATAACACCCTTTTGGCTAATCTATGAGAAATCATGCCACTTCCCTGTTGAACTTGAACATAAAGGCTACTGGGCAATTCAGACCCTAAATTTTTACCTCAAGGCTACTGGTGAAAAAAGACTGCTATAGCTCTATAAGTTGGAAGAAATCTGACAGGATGCGTATGAGAATGCCAAAATCTTCAAAGAGAAGATCAAAAGATGGCATGACAGACATATAGCAAGGAAAGAAATAAGAGAAGGAGACCTTGTCCTACTCTTCAACTCCAGATTAAAACTGTTTCCAGGGAAGCTGAAATCAAGATGGTTCGGACCATTTAAAGTTATGCAAATCTTCCCGCATAGAGTTATGGAAATCTGGAGTGAAACCTCAGAGCATTCAAAGTGAATAGGCAAAGGTTGAAACCATATTTTCAAAGAGAACCCATAGAGGAGGGAACCAATTGTACCTTCAATAACCCTCCAAATAGACCGTGATATAATGAAGGCAGAGTCGAGCTAATGACTATAAACAAATGTTCTCTGAGAGGCAACCCAAAATTTTTATTTTTATTTTTATTTTTACTTTATTTTATATAATTTCCTTTATTTCAACTCTTATTTTTATTTGTTCATGATTTATTTCATAGGTACCCCAAGTCTCAAATATGAAAAAAGTAAAAAAACTGAGGGTAATAAAAGAGAGGAGACATCAAGTCTAAACTACACAAGAGGAGACTGTGCAAAACTGAGAAGTCGCTCTGTTGCTAACTTTTTCATTCATTTTATGCATAGTGGTAAGCATAAATTTTTCATATGGGGAGAATTGGAGAGTCAAAAAATTACACAGATCGTGTATTGCTTTTACATGCCCCGTGTAACCTTCTGAGATAGGGGAAAGACCCCTGCACAAGCCCTAGAAACTTACACGGGTTGACCCTGTGTAACATTACACGGGTCGTGCTTTGATAATAGAAAGAAAAAGTTTAAATTTGAAAGAGATAGAAAGTTACACGGATCCCAAAATAAAATTACATGCCCCGTGTAATTCACCTAGCATTGCCATCCTCGGACAGAAAGTTACACGAGTCCCTAGGTAAAGTTACACGGGCTATGTAACTCGATAGAAAAAGAAAAATCTCGGATAGAAAGTTACATGGGTCTCTAGGTCGGGACCCATGTAGTGATACACGACCCGTGTATCATGTCACAGATGCGACTCCTGGGGCACGAAACGTGCAAAACTAAGGGTCACAATGACCTTTTAAATTCATCCCACTCCCTTAAACTCCTTCATAATCAAAACCCTTCCTCTCCAAGCCTTCTCCCCTATAAAAACCCTTCAAATCTTCTCCTTTCCTCACAAACCCTAGCCTTTCATTCTTCAAAAACCATCAATGGCACCTGCTAAAAGACCAGCCCAACGAATGGGCTCTTCCTCAAGGTAGGGAGGCGACTCCACACCTTCTCCTCCTCAGCCATTGCCCTAACACCCAAGAACCAAGCAAACACAGCTACGAGCCGCACCATAACCACCCCAACCGCAACCACAACCACAGCCACAAGCCGAACCACAACCACCACAACCCGAGTTTTCCATCGCTTGGCCATTCAGAGATAGCACCCACAGAGACTTATGTGCCCAACTCAACAACAGGAGGATTATCTCTACCAAATACATGGATTTCATGCTATTGGAGCAAATCGGCCTTCGATAGGAGATCGATGGGCTGCTAGTTAGCATTGGGTGGACCAGCTTGGAGTTCCTAGGGAGTTTCAAGGCTACTCTATGGCCTACAGATTGGGAAGACAGCGAACAGATCGAGTTCAGGCTCCTTGGGGTTGACTGCATCATGAACATGGATGAGTTCAATGCGGTGTTTGGTTTTGACAGTGCCAGATTCTAAGAAATTCCACAAAACTGAATGATCTATAGCAATGTGGAATTCTGGCATTCCATCGCACCAAACACCGAAATTTATAACCCCAGCAAATCAAAATCCACTGGCATCACCAGTCCCGCCCTTAGATACATGCACCGACTCTCCGCACACACCATAATGGGCCGAGGGGATAGCCTGGGCATAGTGAACACCAGTAAACTCTTTTTCCTGTGGTGTACGGTCACTGGACAATGCTGCAGCACTAGTTTCTTCCTCTGCAACCATCTCTACTGCCTATGTCATGAGCTTACAGGGAAAATAGTGCTTGGTGGCCTCATCACAACCCTCGCACTGCACTTTGGTTTTGTCTTAGGGCATAATAGGCTACGCTCCATTGTTGGTATAACCAGAATCGACCAAACCATCTGCATATCCAAGGGGATATGCAAGAAGGTTGGGAACATCTGCTGCCTAGTCGATGCCGAAGGCAATGTCATCCCCAAAAAAGGAGGAGCACAACCAGAGCCTGGTGAACCGTTAGAGCCATAGGAGGAAGCCTAAGAGCCACCCCACCATGATTCTCTAACCCAAGTGCCTCCCTACACTCCACCCCCGACAGATCCCATCCTTACCTACCTTCAGAGAATGGAGACTACCATCAATAATAGGATGCACACGATCAAGGATAGTCTCCAGGACGCCCAAAAAAAACTGGATATGATCATGGAGGGACTCGATGGCAAGGGACCATCATTACCATCATAGACTTTTTAGAGCTAGGACTGTAGGATAAGATCTTTCATATAAAAATTTATATGCCCTAATCCTACTCAGTGCTCATAGGTCTCTATTGCTTATTTTTTTTGTCCAAACTTTAAATTTCTTAATAACATAATATGTCTTTTCTGATAAATCTGTGTGCTATGCTTTACTTTTGCATATTGTGTTGACATTGAGGACAATGCCACATTTGAGTTTGGAGGTAATGATGCATTTCATGCATTGCATTGCTTAATTATATCCATATCATACTTATGTATCAAAAATCTAGAAAATTTTGCAAATTTCAAATTTTTGAGCTGGCTCTTAACTTGGAACTATAACCTTAAAATTCAATAAGCTAATAATTGGACCCCACGGGATGAGAAATGAATATATCTGGATAGGCAAAGAGGCTTTAATCATTGTCTATAAAACAACTTAATCACCTTAGTGGAGCTAGACTAGTTAAACTCCTTCATAGCTATTAATTTGTCACATTGAACTTGCAAAGTAAGGAGAAAAGTTTTGAAATACAAGCAAACCTAAAAATGCCTCACCAACTCTAGAACATGTCTCTTGGACCTATCAAGGCAAAATCTTAGTATATGCTTGATGAAGAAATGATTAAGGCATTCTTTGATATAGCCTCACTAAGCCTTAGGCCCCCTTAATTAAAATGTATATCCCTTGTAGCTAATTTGAAACCTATATCTACCCCTTAAAAATTTATTGTTTATCCATATTATTTACCTAGCCTCTAGCCTAAACACCTACCATACCCTTTTGAGGAAGCTAAATATATAAGTAGAAAGTATATTAAGTGTAAAAAAGGGAAAATGGAGAGAGGATGTAGAACTCAAGAAAGAGTGTAAGTGTGCAATTGAATTAAAGAAAAAAATTTGCCTTTCCAACCTAGAAAAAGCAATGAGTTTTAGGGAGAGGACAAAAGGGACATAACAAAAAAAAGAAGAAAAAAGAAAAAAAAAAAAAGAGAAGAAGAAGTCCTAAAATAAGTAACAAGGAAGCATGCTTGGCACTATAAAAAAAAAAAAAAAAAAAAAAAAAAAAAAAAACCAAAAGCGCTTCCTCTCCATACAAAATCAGTGAATAAACTTAGTATACTTGATATTTTATGCATTCATGTTATCCTCATATTTGCATTCCCTAAAAAACTTTCATTGGTAACCAAGTCATTATCCTCTAGCCGTATTACAACCCTTTAAAGACCTTTTGATCTTTTGAAAAGTGTGTGCTACATTAGTAGAGACAGGAAATTAAGACATGCATATGAAGTTAGAATTTGAATACTCCATCACAATTATCCATAATAGAGGCAAATTTAGGGAAGTAAGTGTTTCTTAAGTCTATCCTAATAAAATAGGTTATTTGTGACTTATTAATAGCCTTGCATAGAGGATTAACTAGTTAAAACTCCATGAAAGGTGTGAAAGTTTAAGCAGGTAACTATATGCCTTGAAGGAAGGGAAATGGTATGAAGGTTGAAAGAGTTCAATTGTGTACATATTGAGTCTATGATTATGTTTCTAAGTTTTCCCCTAAAAAGTGTTCTAAAAAAGAGTTTTGATTTGCTTAAGGACAAGCAAAAGTTTAAGTTTAGAGATATTTGATACACTTATATTATATAGATGTTTTTAAGTACATTTGTATAATATTTCATAGCTTTTAAAATAGTAATCTCTTGCATAACCATTACTTTCATTAACTTCTGTAAATTCCATTGTCAAGCTCTAAATTCCATTTTTTCTACATCATTTCAGGTATTTGGGTGAAGTTCAAGAGCATAGGAGTGCAGAAAGAAACTTGGAAAGGTCAAAGGATTGAGAAAAGCTATTAATACAAAGTACACAAGTTATGTAAGCAAAGCCACAGACCCGTATAACCTACTGCAAGAAGAAAGCCAGAGAGCCAAAGAAGAAGCAAAAGTACACGGGTCATGTAATCAGACCTATGTAAGCTATGGAGACCTGTATAACTCTCTACCGGGCACAAGCTTAAAGAATTCTCCAAAAAAACAGAAGTACATGGGCCGTGTAATCAGACCCATGTAAACTCCTGTACCAATGCAAGATGCAACCATTCAGCTCCAGTAAGTTACACAGCTCTGGGCCGTATAATGACACACGAGCCGTGTACTATACGGCAACCAGTTTCCTAATCCGAATTCCAGCTCTTATTTACACACTCAAACAGACTCTTAGAGCTTTTGGGATTCTAAAGACCTAATCCTAGACTAGCTATTATAAATAGAAGCAGAAAATAATAACAGGAGAGGCTTTTCTTTTTAGTTCAACCTTTTTGTGGAGCTTTTCAGAGTTTTCAGAAGAGTTTTCATTTTTCATACTTGTATTCTTCGCAACCGTCTTGAAGAGTAAAACACCAATATATAAGGGAAACCCTTAGCTGAAGTCCCACAAGGATCAAGACTATAGTCATTCCTCTCCGGTTCTTTTGTTTTATTTCTCTAAACGAATTCTTTATGTTCTGTTATTTTATTTCCTTCATGTTTGTTGAACTCACCATAAGTGAGTAATTCCTTTATTCTGGAATTAGGAGAGTAACATTTGCAATTGTTACTATGGATCAATATTGATTTTTTGTTTATTGGATTTGAGTTTAGTTATTTGATTCAACTTTTTGTGATCTTAATACATGCTATGTGTCAGTACCCACTTAGTATTGATTGCAGATATTAATTGAAGAACTGAAAGGTGAAGACTAATATTAGAAAATCGAGATCTTGAACCTAGGAAATCTAACCTAGAGATAGGCTGATACCTTTATGGAATTCCAAAATTAATCACAGATCTTAAAGGGTTTTAATTAATTTAATTGCTACGAAAGTAGGGTTTAGGTTAATTAAAATACACCTTAAGTGCCTTGAGAGAGGACTTAGGATATCCTATGATTAATTTCCATCAAAGCAATCATTCTCAATCTGATGAATAGACAAGATTAAAATCCATAGTAAAGTTATAGTGTGAAATCTTAATTTTGGAATTGCTTTTATAAATAGTTTAATTCAAAAATTACTTTCAGGATCTAAAATAGGTTTAACTCATTCTCATCCATATTTGGTAGCCTAAACAGTCAAAATTGCCGTGTAGCTTGGTACTTGCTAATTAAATTCCTCGTGGGAATGATACTTTAAAGTAAGTAGATATGGTCCACATGGCTATGAAAGTGGAAAGGCAACTTAAAAGTAAGTCAAAATTTAGAGAAAATATTGGTACTTCTTGATCTTGAAAGTCTAGATGGAAGAAGGACAAGGAAAAGGTTATTTGTAAATTTAAGAAAGATGAGGAAAAGGAAAAAAGGCAGAGAAGAAGTTTGTAGAGAGTAAAGGAAAAGAGGTTGCTATTACCACAAGAAATAGAGATTTGAAGTGTTTTAGGTGTTTCGGCAGTGGACACATAGCTTCTCAATGTCCCAAAAAGAGAGTCATGGTGATGAGAAAAAATGGTGAGATAGAACCTGAGGAGGAAATTGTGAGTGATTTCACATCTTCAGGGGAGGAGGATACAGTGGTAGAATATGCTATTAAAGGAAGTGTTCTAGTGATTATGAGAGTATTAAATACTCAAGAAAAGGAGGATGCTGGTGATGAATTACAAAATGAAACAATTTTCCATATAAGGTGTCTTATTCAAGATAAAGCTTGCATGTCATCATTGATGGAGGAAGTTGTGCTAATGTTGCTAGTACTATTTTGGTGCAGAGATTAGGGTTGAAGACCTTGAAACATCCCAGACCTTATAAATTGCAGTGGTTGAATGAACGTGGTGAGGTAAAAGTAACAAAACAAGTGCTGGTTTCATTTGCAACAGGAAAATATCAAGATGAGGTGATGTGTGACGTGGTTCTAATGCAAGCTGGTCACTTATTATTTGGGCAACCATGGCAATTTGATAGAAAGGTGATTCATGATGGGTATAAAAATAGGTACTCTTTTGAAATGAATGGAAGAAAGATCATTTTAGCACCTATGACTCCAAAGTAGATTTATAAAGACCAAGCAAGGCTTAAGTAAGCAATGGGTGAGATACAAACAAAAGTGGCTGTCACACCGTAGATTTGTGAAGGGATTATGAGAGTATTAAATACTATCGTAGATTTGTAAAGGGATTCTCCATGTTGGCATCTCCACTAACCAAGCTACTTAGGAAAGATGTAAAATTTCAGTGGACGGATAAATGCCAGCAGAGTTTTGATGAATTGAAGAAATGTTTGACTAAAGCTCCAGTTCTTACTTTACCTACTTCGGGTAAAGAATACACAGTTTATAGTGATTCTTCTCACAATGGGTTAGGATGTGTATTGATGCAAGATCGAAATGTCATTGCCTATGCATCACGCCAGCTAAAACTGCATGAGAGGAACTATCCGACACATGATTTGGAGCTTGCAATTGTGTTTGCTCTTAAGATCTAGAGACACTATTTGTATGGGGAAAAGTGCTACATCTACACAGATCATAAGAGTTTGAAGTATTTGGGTACCCAAAGAGAGTTGAATTTGAGACAGAGGAGATGGTTAGAGTTGATAAAAGACTATGATTGTCTGATAGACTATCAGCCAGGGAAAGCTAATGTTGTGGCTGACGCCTTAAGTCGCAAGACTATGGCAAGTCTACGGGTTACTCCTTTGTCTATGGTACATGAGTTAAGATCATTGCATGCCAGCTTAGAGATTAATGATGATGGGCAAATAGCAGTTGCATGGTATGTACAGCCAGTATTGATTGATCAAATCAGAATGGCTACTCAGATTGATGAAAGGTATCAGAAGCTGCAAGAAACCATAATTCTCAATTAGAGATGATGGTCTACAGCTACACCAGGGCAGAATGTGTGTTCCTAATGATGTTGATTTGAGGCAGATCATTTTGAAGGAAGCACATAAGTCTCCTTTTGCCATGCACCCTGGTGGTATAAAAATGTATTGAGGGCTAAAGGAGCATTACTGGTGGATGGGTATGAAAAGAGATGTGGCAGAGTTTGTTTCTAAATGCCTAACTTGTCAGCAAGTGAAGGCAGAGCATCAAGTACCCGCTGGGTTGTTACATCCACTACCAGTACCGAAATGGAAATGGGAGAGAATAACGATGGATTTTGTGATGGGACTTCTGAGGACACAAAAGAGTCATGATGTAGTATGGGTCATTGTTGACAGACTAACCAAGTCTGCTCATTTTCTGCCAGTTCGAATGGACGACAGTTTAAAAAGATTGGCCAAGTTGTACATTGATGAGATTGTGAGACTACATGGAGTGCCAGTATCCATTATATCAGACAGAGATCCTAGGTTCACTTCTAGATTCTGGGGTAGTCTTCAGAGAGCCCTAGGGACTAGATTGAACTTCAGTACTACATTCCACCCACAGATAGATGGCCAATCTGAGAGAGTAATTCAGATCTTGGAGGACATGCTACGGGCTTGTGTGATTGAGTTTGAGGGCAGTTGGGACACACATTTACCTTTGATTGAGTTTGCTTACAACAACAGCTACCGATCAAGCATTGGGATGCCTCCATATGAAGCTTTGTATGGCAGAAAATGTAAAACCCCATTGTGTTGGGATGATGGGGGTGAAAGAAAGATGATTGGACCCAAAATTGTTCAGCAAACTGAAGAGAAGATCAGGGTAATCAAAGATCGACTTAAGACTGCATCAAATCGTCAGAAGTCCTAAATTGATTTAAAGAGAAGGGATATTGAGTATGCAGTGGGTGAGAAAGTATTCCTCAAGGTTTCTCCTTGGAAGAGAATTATGAGATTTGGCAGAAAGGGGAAATTGAGTCCTCGTTTCATTGGGCCATATGAGGTTCTGGAATGAGTGGGTCCTTTGGCATATCTTTTGGCACTACCTCCAGAGTTGGAGAAGATACATAATGTTTTCCATGTGTCTATGTTGAGGAGGTATCGATTAGACCCATCTCATGTACTACCAGTAGAGGAAATTGAAGTGAATACAGACCTCACATACGAAAAAGAACCCATAGAGATTCTGGCTTATGAGGTGAAGTAACTATAGAACAAGCAGATACCGTTGGTAAAAGTGCTATGGAACCATCATTCGGGCCAAGAAGCTACTTGGGAACGAGAGGAGGACATGAGGAGACAGCACCCACAGCTGTTCAGAGATTGATATCAGGTAAAATTTCGAGACGAAATTTATTTAAGGGGGGGGGGGGGGGGAGAATTGTAACACCCCTGTTTGCATAGCCTGGTATATTTCACTGTTTCAGTGACCGGAGTTGGTTCGAACAATTAAGTGGATTAGAACCATACTTAAGACAACTAAATAAGCCCTGAACACAAATAATTAGTAATTGTCAATTAGTTAAGCATAAATAAGAAAAACAGAACATAAAAAGTTAAACGAGCCGAGAGTCACAGCGATGGGTGACCTTCTCGGGAAGGACTGCGAAGTCGATTTGAACTCAAATTTTGAATCGTAAAATGTGACACTGCGGTCCTTAGGACTATTATGAACATAGTGGAAAAGAGAAAATCACAGAAAAAGGTTGTTAAGCCAGTCAAATAATTAGGTCAGGGAGCCAAAAGAAATATTGAATTATTTACAAACCGAGTTGAACTGGCAAGGGGCAATTTGGCCAATTGACCCCGAGAGCTGACTCCTGACCTAACTGTCAAATAAAATAGAAGAAAAGAAAATTTCAGAGTCGGGAATTAAATTAAAGAACTAATAGAAAAATAAATTAAAAAAAAATGAAAAAGGTGAAGGGAGATGACATCATGCATGACATCATGCATGATGCCATAAATATTATAATTAATAAATTTAATTAAATTGATTTTTGGTCTTCCTAAAGACATAAAAAAAAAAGAAAGAAAAAAAAATATCAAAAGTCGTCCCTCTCACTCTCCCTCTCCCTCACCCAAAACCTCCATTAAAGCTCATTTTGAGCTTGATTCCACAATTCTACCATAAAAAGCTAAACCTCCAACATTAAACCTTGATTTCAAGACTTGATAGAGGACTTGACAAAAAAAGAAAGAAGAAAAGAAGAAGGAATTTGAAGAATTAGAATCCAAGTGGAGGTAAGAACTCTAATTTGAAGATTTTAGATTATTATTTGTGTTTGTAGTTTATAGTAACTTAGAAGTTAAAGAAATGAAATGAAATCAATTGTTGAAGGACCAAACCTAAATTTTGGCCAGCATGGTGGGGAGTGTGATTTGTATAGTTTGATTGATTTGGATGGGAATACGAACCTCAAGTAGTTAAGTGATTATAGTTAAAGGCTTTGAATTAGCTAAATGCAAAGAATTTGTGAACTAGGGTTTTGGACACTTAGGGTTTAGAGACAAAAATGTGAGAAATTGGTAAATGATGTCTTTGACCTAGTTTGAAGTGAGAAATGGTCATTTGTGACCAAATGAAGTGTGTTGGAAATGTTTGAATTGAGGTTAAATTCGGATTGAATGTGGTCATGCTGCTGGCAGCAAGACAAAGGTCCCTTTGAGGGACCAAAATTGAAAATTTACAAATCCAATTGGAATGAGACCAATTGGGAATGAAAATAGACACAAAATGACACAATTTTCATTTAGAATCATGCCCAAAAAGTGACCAAAACCTAGTGAACAAATTGACCAAATCTGGATTTTCTCAGTCTGACCTGTACAAACTGATCAAATGAACAGTATTTATTCATTTGGCCATAACTTGAGCTAGGCAGGTCTAAATGACCTGATATTTTACCAGTGGACAGTTGAGATATATATCTAAAACTTTTATGAAGAACACAAACCCAAATTATGCCATTAACCAAGTCATTTGGCCACCCCAAGTTGTTAACCTAAAACTGCCAGAACCAAAATTTGCCCAGAAATCTCGGTTAAGTCCAATCCGGCAGCCATGGTTCAAATGGCTATAACTTGAGCTACAAAACTCCAATTGGAGTGATTCAAAAAGAAGAATAAACTTAAGACAATAGGAAATATTTTCTATGAAGAAAGTTTTTCCAAATTCAAACAGTAAAATGACTAATGGAATAGTACAAATTAATACACCAAAACTGAAAATTTACAAATTTGCCTAAAAGACTTAGAATTTGAGTAAACAACTAAAACCAACAAATTTAGTGACCAAAATGTGGTATGTGGGTGAAGTTGGAATTCCCATTCCTATTAAGCCTTAGAAAGTCAACAAATTGACTTGAATAGTGTAGTGAATAGTAACCCTAAAACACAAAATTTAAAGAACGTCAAGTTTAGCACATTAGAGCTAGGTATAAGTGAATGTAAATTTATTTTTGGACTAATGATGAGTTATGATACTGAAACACTGTGCAACTGTGTGTTTCAGTGAAAAAGAACACCGGGAAAGAACACAAGGAATCGAGTCAAGGCCAAGAGGCGACTCGTATAAGGTTTGTGCACAACGTATAATTTCAATAAATTATTTTTTGCATATTGTTTTGAATAATTTGAAATAGTGAATTGTGACATTATTTATGATGCTTTGATTTAAATTGTTGAAAGTTAATTGTGTATATTTAAAATGGCAATGTTTAGCAAATTGTTAAGATAAGTTTTGAAACCACAGTGTCATGACCATATATTTGAACACCTCACTAGCATGACTAGTGGGGTAATCAGTTTCGAATTTTGATTCCTTTTCTGGCTGAAGTGTTGAGGTGTGTGCCAGTAGAAGAAGAAATTGAATGGATATCCATATATTTGAGCTAGCTAGCCTTGTAATGTGACTTCTCCTTAATCTCTGGCTATTGAGATTATATTTGTTTCGAATGGCATGATATAAGTGTGGGTTTTATGAAATGTGTTTTGGTGCTTCGAAATGAACTTATTTGGATTAAAATCTCATAATTCATATTTTGTATTTAATTTTCATGTTTAGTCCAATTTTTGAATAAATGTGATTTAAATTCTGCATAAAGATTATTTTAGTATGTTGTGCACCACTGAGTCTCAGTGATGGTTGTTATTGCTGTCGCAAATTTAGAGACTAGAGGAGCAGCAGAGCGAGCTGCTGAGGATTGAGGAGCTACGTACTCTGAAGTTTATTGGGTATATTTTATACTCTGATTGTAAAAATTATTTTGATGTATGTAATGTATGTAAGTATAGAAAATGGTCATGAGCTGTTGTATAGAGTTGTATAAAGCTTGTAATAAATTTTGGTTTGGATTTTTCCTAATGTAAATTTTTAGAATGATGTATCTAAATTGTTTTATCTTTATTGAAATATGAATGGAAATATTTTGCTTAATTTGAATGAAATTAATTAGTAGTATTTTGATGATGTTGAATTTTGAAATTTGAGAAATGATGTTGAATTTGGTTGGGCTGAATGTGGAATTGATGAAGTTGTTGAGATAAATTATTGGAAGTACTTTTTTTTTTTAGGTATTTGAAGAACTATTTTCTCAAAATACAGACGGTACTCTGCCAAAATTTTTATAAAATTTGCAGAAAAATAAAATGAGCCAAAAATTTTAACTGGTTTTCAACTTTAATTAAATATTTTAATATCTATTTAGAAATTCTTACTACTTATAAAAAGTAAGAAAATTGTTTTAAAATCCCTTGTAGGGTACTTAATGAGTTACCGGTAGGTGAAGTTCAGTAGTTCATTACGTATTCTACAGGATCATGTTATGCCTTATAGAGGGGTAAGGTATGACAAGTATCCCTCTTTCTACGGGTAAGTTGATGCAGATGTATGAATGAGTGGATCCTGGATCCACCAATGCATGCACAGATGTATTGTAAAGGAAGAACATACCCTTAATGATGTCTGGGGCATCTTGCTCCTCCTGAGCTCTTATGGCATAGGCTCTGGCAGGTGCTCTGGCCTCTGGCCTCTCTGTTGGCTCAAATGCAGGTCTCTATGAGGGACCAACTACCTTAGACTTACCAGATTTCCTACCCCTTTGAGGTGCAAGGGCAGGTCTATCTGCTTGTGTTGGAGCAGTTGTAGTAGTTCTGCATGGACAGTTCCTTAACTGATGCTTTGTGGACCCACACCTTAAGTAGGCACTCGTTGAAGGAGCGGAAGCATGAAAAACACAAGTTTATACCATTGAATTCAAAATTTTCACCTAGGGGCACATGCATCATGCAAGATTTATTTTTATCTATTTGATTTTAACGATAAACAACATATTAAAACACTTTTAATATATTTTTGGATCTTTATTTACCATTTAAGATTTTAAAATTAATCAAATTAATTTTAGAATCCTATATTAGATCAAGAACAAATACACTAACCTCTTAATGCACTGCAGCGTATTTGTGCCTTTGGGATGCGTCTTCAGGACACCAGATGTTGTCCCTCTAGCTTGTCCACACCAAGTTCACCTATGGCAGCCCTTGAACAGCTTCTAAAGCTTTTTCTATTAATTAGAAAATCAAGTTTGGCCTTTTAAGAGATTAAAGATGTAAATAGGACACTAGAAACAATTTCTAGTATTTTTAATTCAAGAGATTGTTTGCTAATCTCTTGGAATTGGTGAGAGATGAAGAAGAAGAGAAGGGAGAGCTTATTGGGTGGCGGCACAAAGAGGAGCAGCTACTGGTTGTATTTTTTTCTTTTCATAATAACACTTATATAGGTAGGTCAACACATAAAACCCTTGCTACATGTCATCCTCTGATTGGTTCTAGGTTTAATTAACCCAATCACATTGTGCCAAGTGTCAAACCTATATTTAATCTCAATTTTAATCATCTTACATGATTAAAAACATTTGACAAGTTTATGTGTAGTGCCACATGTCACCCTGTGAAATAATCAAAATACCCTTGTGTGTTAATTTTGAGTTCTCAACCCAAAATAATTATTTCTCTTCTTCTAATCAATTTATATCAAATATAAATCAATTAATTAATCTTTATTAATTAATTTCTCATTAATTAAATTCATATTTAAACACTTTAAATATAAATTTAACTTATACTGTACATCCAATAACCTAGATTTGGTTTTAAGTCATACTAGGGACTTTGCAATCTAATTACAAACCAAACCTACTTAATTAATCAATTAAACTCTTTAATTAATTAATTAAATCATATTTAATTAGGTGATAACTTGTGTATGTGTGTGACTTACTAAGCTCATCACTAATTGGCAATGAGATATGATATCAACTCTTAATATCATCAGAACTCTTTCTTACTATAAATGATTTCTTTAAATCATTTTATGCACCTCATAGACTATGGTTAACACCTAGCATAGCATGCCATGGCTACCCAATTAGTAATAAGGTTTACCTTAAATGAACTTGTAATCATATGTTACCATGCACTAGAATCTCTCTGTTACAAAATCCCAACTCAAGCTGGAGTCATGGTTTATGTCAAACTCCATTTGCTATGAATATTATGTTCTCTTTTAATTCCAGTTCTTGATTAAAAAGATTTTCTCATCATAAACTCTTTTCTGATTAAATCTATTTGTCCTGGCTAGGAACTTGAAACATTAAGAACAATTAAATGAACATAGGATTTTATCTCTATTTACTTAGAGGAATAGATTCCATTTTGATCAACACCTATCTCCATATATAACTAGTAGGAGCCAACACATGCCCATATACCCAAACACAGTACAAGTGTGAAAGCAGTATCAAACTTAAACCACCTATATACAAGATAACTATGCTATCTCAGGTCTAAAGATTATATGCACTGATATGATTAATGACAATGCATTGACAAGAGTAAACTCCATGTGCTTGTCATAAGTGTCACTGGTTCGACCTACTTATCATGTATAAGTGCCTATCATGTTTGTTATATGGCATGAGACTCACCATTCCATCTTATTTATATCTCATATAAATAACTTGGGAACAAACATGAATACAATCTTTCTGGATAAGTCATGTCCTTATTATGAAGTATCCTCGATTGTGAACCTATTTATGATACTTTGTACTAGAAATAATGTCACTCATACTCTTAACAACTTAAGAATAGAATTTTTAACAAAATATCAATGGACCTTTTCTATTACACATAAATATATTATGTAAACGGAAAAGTGGAAATGCCTTTTATTAATAAAAACATGTACAAGATACATACTAAATGATATGCTCTAGGGCATACTACTAACAATCTCCCACTAGCACAAGAGGCATTCATTACAATATCTTAGACCCATCTTCTCAAGATGTCAGTCTAGCTGAGTCTGTAACACAGGCTTAGTGAATGGATCAGCTGGATTTTCAGCTGATGCTATTTTCTGCATGGCTACATCGCCTCGTCCAACTATTTCTCTGATAATGTGGTAGCGCCTTTCTATGTGTTTGGATTTCTGGTGAGACCTTGGTTCCTTAGCCTGTATAACTGCTCCATTGCTGTCACAGTGTAGTGGAACTACTGACTCAATGGAAGGAACTACTGCAAGTTCTGTCACGAACTTCTTTATCCAAACAATTTACTTTGCAGCATCTGATGCAGCAATATACTCAGCCTCTGTAGTGGAATCCGTAGTCGTGCTCTGTTTGGAACTCTTCCAACTGACTGCACCTCCATTACAAATGAACACATGTCCAGAGGTAGACTTTCTATCATCGTTATCTGATTGGAAATCAGAATCAGTATAACCATCCAATTGCAAGTCTCCACCTCCATAGATCAAGAATAAATCCTTAGTTCTTCTCAAGTACTTAAGGATATTCTTGACAGCTATCCAGTGTTCCAAACCTGGATTGGATTGATACCTGCTAGTCAAACTAACAGCATATGCGATATCTGGCCTAGTACACAATATTGCATACATTAAACTTCCAATAGCCAAAGCATATGGAATCCCCATTTTATCTCTTTCTTCAGGTGTCTTTGGAGACATCTCTTTAGAAAGGTGGATACCATGTCTCACTAGCAACAATCCTCTCTTGGAATCAAGCATGTTAAACCTCTTTAACACCTTTTCTAAGTGTAGACTTTGGGATAAACTAATTATTCTTTTCGCTTTATCTCTATAGATGCGAATCCCAAGAATATAGGTTGCTTCCCCTAAGTCTTTCATGGAGAATGTATTTGACAACCATACCTTTACAGTTATTAACATACCTGTGTCATTACCCATCAACAGTATATCATCCAAATATAAGACAAGGAAAGTGATAGCACTGTCACTAACCTTCTTATCTACACATGGCTCATCCTCATTTTTTATAAAACCAAATGATTTAATAGCTTCATCAAAATGGATGTTCCAACTCCTCGAAGCTTGCTTCAACCCATAAATGGATCGCTTTAGCTTGCATACCTTGGAACCATCTTGGGATTCAAAACCTCTAGGTTGTTCCATGAAAATGTTTTCTTCATTGTATCCATTGAGAAAAGCTGTTTTGACATCCATATGCCAAATCTCATAATCATAGTATGCAGCTATTGCTAATAGAATCCTAATTGATTTAAGCATGGCAATAGGCGAGAAAGTCTCCTCCTAGTCGATTCCTTACCTTTGGTGAAACCCTTTCGCTACTAGCCTTGCCTTATAGTTCTCTACCTTTGCATCAAAACCAATTTTCTTCTTGAAAACCCATTTGTTCCCTATAGGTACAATAACTTCAGGTGGGTCAACAAGATCCCAAACTTAATTCTTATACATAGAATCAATTTCAAATTTCATAGCATCAATCCATTTTGAAGAGTCTATATCTGATATAGCTTCTTCATAAGTAAGTGGATCATCTCCATGATCTACTTTTTCATGAGTAGACAACTCTTGTTCTTCTTCATGAAGGAAATCATATCTCACTGGTGGGTGAGGTGCCCTGGTTGCTCTATGAGGAATAGCTGTAGATGTTTCATCAATGGGTGTAGGCTGACTAGATGGATCTATATCCATTTGATCTGTTGGTTGGTCAGAATTCTCTAATTGTAACTCTATTTGCCTTCCTTTGCCTCCTTCTTGAACAAACTATTGTTCAAGAAATGTAGCATCTCTACTTATCACAACCTTTTGTGATGTAGGCAAATAAAAATAATATCCAAAACTATCTTTTAGATATCCAACAAATTGACCTTTTTCTAATCTAGTTTCCAATTTATCAGTGTTTAGCTTTTTTATATAAGCTGGACAACCCTAAATCTTAATATGCTTAAGACTTGGTTTTCTTCCATGCCATATCTCATAAGGTGTGGAAGAAACTGATTTTGATGGAATTCTATTCAGAATATACAAAGCTGATTCTAATGCAAATCCCCAAAAGGAGATTGGCATATCAGTATAGCTCATCATACTACGTAACATATCCAATAGGGTACGATTTCTCCTTTCAGATACACCATTCAGTTATGGCATTCTTAGAGGAGTCAGTTGGAAACAATGCCATGCTCTCTCAAGTATTCATCAAATTCAATACTCAAATTTTCACCTCCACGATCTAATCGAAGAGCTTTAATACTCTTTCGTGTTTGATTTTCTACTTCATATTTAAATTCTTTGAACTTTTCAAAGGATTCATATTTGTATTTCATCAAATACAAATACCCAAACCTTGATTTATCATCAGTAAAGGTAATAAAGTAATGAAAACTACCTTTAGCCATTTCCCTAAATGGACTACATACATCACTATGTATTAGCTCCAAAATATTTTCAGCCCTTAGCCCTTATCCAACAAAGGGTGATCTAGTCATTTTTCCCTGAAGGCAAGATTCACAAGTTGGAGTAGGCTTAGAGCCCAATGAGGATAGAATCCTCATTTTCTCCAGTTTTGCAATCCTATCTTCTATAACATGACATAACCTTAAGTGCCAAATATATTTTGAACTTGAGTTGATTTTCACCATGGCATTGCATTCATTTAGATCACTTGCATTCATTTTGTATTTGTTATTATTATCCAAATAATAAAGACCATCATTCATATAATCCGAACCAACATATTTATTTCCAAAATAAATATTGCAAACATCATCTGTGAACTGAAATTCATAGCCATTTCTAGTTAAACTAGATATAGAAATGATGTTCTTAAAAGCATTAGGCACATATAAAATATTATCCAAACACAAAACATGTCCAGACATATAAAAAGATTTAGATCCTATGGCTAAAGCTTCAACAGTTGAGCCATTGCCAATCCAGAGTCTAACATTTCGAGAATGCAAGCTGCTACTATTTGCTAGTTCCTGCATATCATTAGAAATGTGAGAACTGGCACCAGTATCTAAAACCCAAGCTGTAGATGAACTATGAGTATCATCAGAATCTAAATAACAAGATATGGACATACCTTCCGAAGGTGTATCCTTCTTGTCCTTTAGAGAAGCAAGATACTCAGGCGGTTCCTTTTCCAAAGGCCCATCCTTCCGGCAAAGGGAAACACTTTCCTTTGCCTCCATCAGCTTTAGTCTTCCCTTTCTGTTTAGCTATTTTCTTGGAAGTACCAGGAATCTGAGGTTTCTTTTTCTTATTGCACTTCTTCTTACTGGACTTTCCAGTAGAAGAAGATGCAATTAAAGCTACCTCTTTTCCTTTATTGCCCAGCATATTCTTTTGGGTAATAACCAGCATGTTGAGTAAACCAGCTAAGGTGCATTCCTGTTTAGTCATATGAAAATTTGTTACAAAATTTCCAAAAGACTCAGGAAGGGACTGAAGGATCAACCGTCTGTAGTTGGAAATCCATGTTGAAGTCAAGATGTTCCAGCTGCTCAATCAGCCGAATCATCTTGTGCACATGATCCCCAACATTCTGTCCCTCAGACATCCTCATGCGGAATAGCTGTCTAGATATCTCATACCTAGCATTCCTGCTGTGGTCACCATATA
This sequence comes from Hevea brasiliensis, assembly GCF_030052815.1. Lineage (NCBI taxonomy): Eukaryota > Viridiplantae > Streptophyta > Magnoliopsida > Malpighiales > Euphorbiaceae > Hevea > Hevea brasiliensis. Next base: position 83,175,469 of record NC_079499.1, read on the forward strand.
AATCTTGTAGGTGAAGGAGGATCTCACTCGCACTCTGCATGTTCACATGCTGCTTCTGTAACTCATTACTCATGGAAGCAAGCATATAACACTTAGATCTCATATCATGCTCCTTCTACTTGTCCAAAGTTTCATGTTCCTCTTGAGTGGCCTCTGGAGGTAAGGGACCGGGAAAATTTGAATCTAGAACATATCCTATATGTTCAGGGTTCAGGACAAGTTTCAAATTTCTTAGCCAATCAGACAGATTAGGCCCTGTCAACCTATTGCGATCAACTATGCTTGCAAGGATATTGGATGGTGGTGGTTGTTCTGTGCTCATTATTATCAGAAAATTAACTGCAGAAAATAATCAGATTAATTAGTAAATGTATCATGTAATTAACAAAAATGATTATGATCTTTTAATCAAATTGGTCCTCCCACTAACTTAGCGAATCCTATACTTCCAAAGTAGAAAACGGAAATCCTAGTTGGATGGATTTCTAGTGGGTGATTGAATTCTTATAATTCTATTGATCATCCTCAGGTACATCTAATATTGGAATTACAATAAACTATAAGTGAGCAACTCCTTGCCCATCACATCTCATGTGAGGTTCAATCCTTTACCTAGCCCCTAATGCTCAAAATCTCAAGTACATCCATTATTGACTTATCTTGCATTAGTTAAGTTGATCCCATTGAGCCAGTAATTATGCAAATAATTTTAATGTCCTCAAGTATATCCAATATTGGCCACCAAACCATTTACATATTTACAACATCTCATGCTTTACAATTATTCTTAAGAAAATCTCTTAAATTAATTGCATCTTATGCAACTATTTAAATTTTCTTAAAATAATTGCCCCAATGGAGGGCCCATGTTATAATTACTTTAATTATAACATTTCCTACTTAATCATTTGTTTGAAAGATTTTATGGTCATCCTAATTACTATTAAGGTCTCACTTTGCACATTATCCATTTAGCATGCGTATATCATATAATTGCATACATTCCCATACATCTCATGCATTCATGGATAAGCAGTAAATATGGTATGATCATGGACTTTCTAAGGGATTCAATTCTGAGCCACCAAAAATTGAATCAGGGCATTCCTAGGTGCATTTCATTCATTCATTTTACAAGAGTTGCTGAAGGAGTACATAATCAATACTTGATCTTGAATTCCTGCCACTGATCCCACCAATGCTCTTGACCTCCTTGAACTTCTTGCTATCCAATTACATAGTAATCCTTGGCATACCAAGGCGAATTTACAATAACTTAAATAAATGAAATTACAACCCAAAAATTATTACAACCTTAATAATATATGCCTAAAAATAAATTAAAATAATTTAATTTAAATTACAATCCCAAAGAAACATAAAAGAATAAATCCAATCACATTGGTCTTTTATAGTCCATGATCACCCATCATGCATATCACTATTTAACAATTAAATAAAACATACACTCTTAAATTAAATTGAATATTTCATATTCAACTTAAAAATCCATATTTGAATATGATTCAAACAATTTTTAAAATTCAGATTTGAATCAAAATTTAATTGTTTGATTAAAACTACTAATTAAACACTTTAATTAGTCATAGGATAGGCCTAAGATCATACAACAATTGCAGAATTAAAAATCCAAACGTTGCACCACCCATGAAGCCCAAACCATGTGCACCATGTTGGAGTTCATCAAGCATGCTGCCACACATCCATTGCAACCAGCAATGGATAAATCATCTCATGATCAAAACACACAATTAAATCATATAATCAACAATCTAAATGGCAAATATAGTAGTTCTGATACCAATTGAAGGAGCGGAAGCATGAAAAACACAAGTTTATACCATTGAATTCAAAATTTTCACCTAAGGTCACATGCATCATGCAAGATTTATTTTTATATATTTGATTTCAATGATAAACAACATATTAAAATACTTTTAATATGTTTTAGGATCTGTATTTGCCATTTAAGATTTTAAAATTAATCAGATTAATTTTAGAACCATAGATTAGATCAAGAACAAATACACTAACCTCTTGATGCACTGCAGCATATTTGTGCCTTTGGGATGCATCTTCAGGACACCAGATGTTGTCCCTCTAGCTTGTCCACACCAAGTTCACCTATGGCAGCCCTTGAACAGCTTCTAAAGCTTTTTCTATTAATTAGAAAATCAAGTTTAGCCTTTTAAGATATTAAAGATATAAACAGGACACTAGAAACAATTTCTAGTATTTTTAATTCAAGAGATTGTTTGCTAATCTCTTGGAATCGGTGAGAGATGAAGAAGAAGAGAAGGGAGAAAATATTGGGTGGTGGCACAAAGAGGAGCAGCTATTCGTTGTATTTTTTCTTTTCATAAAAACACTTATATAGGTAGGTCAACACATAAAACCCTTGCCACATGTCATCCTCTGATTAGTTCTAGGTTTAATTGACCCAATCACATTGTGCCAAGTGTCAAACTTATATTTAATCTTAATTTTAATTATCTTACATGATTAAAAACATTTGGCAAGTTTATGTGTAGTGCCATGTGTCACCATCTCATGGTGCCATATGTCACCCTGTGAAATGACCAAAATGCCCCTATGTGTTAATTTTGAGTTCTCAATCCAAAATAATTATTTCTCTTCTTCTAATCAATTTATATCAAATATAAATCAATTAATTAATCTTTATTAATTAATTTTTCATTAATTAAATTCATATTTAAACACTTTAAATATAAATTTAACTTATACTGTACATTCAATAACCTAGATTTGGTTTCAAGTCATGCTAGGACTTTGCAATCTAATTACAAACCAAACCTATTTAATTAATCAATTAAACTCTTTCATTAATTAATTAAATCATATTTAATTAGGTGATAACTTGTTTATGTGTGTGACTTACCAGGCTCATCACTAATTGGCAATGAGATATGACATTAACTCTTAACATCATCAGAACTCTTTCTTATCATAAATGATTTCACTAAATCATTTTATGCACCTTATAGACCATGTTTAACACCTAGCATAGCATGCCATGGCTACCCAATTAGTAATAAGGTTTACCTTAAATGAACCTATAATCATATGTTACCATGCACTAGAATCTCTATGTTACAAAATCCCAACTCAAGCTGCAGTCATGGTTTATGTTAAACTCCATTTGCTATGAATATTATGTTCTCTTTTAATTCCAGTTTTTAATTAAAAAGATTTTCTCATTAGAAACTCTTTTCTGATTAATTCTATTTGTCCTGGCCAGGAACTTGAAACATCAAGAACAATTAAATGAACATAGGATTTTATCTCTATTTACTTAGAGGAATAGATTCCATCTTGATCAACACCTACCTCCATATATAACTAGTAGGAGCCAACACATGCCCATATATCCATACACAGTACAAGTGTGAAAGCAGTATCAAACTCAAACCACCTATATACAAGATAACTGTGCTATCTCAGGTCTAAAGATTATATGCACTGATATGATTTATGACAATGCATTGACAAGAGTAAACTCCATGTGCTTATCGTAAGTGTCACTGGTTCGACCTACTTATCATGTATAAGTGCCTATCATGTTTGTTATATGGCATGAGACTTATCATTCCATCTTATTTATATCTCATATAAATAACGTGGGAGAAAACATGAATATAATCTTTCTGGATAAGTCATGTCCTTATTATGAAGTATCCTCGATTGTGAACCAATTTATGATACTTTGTAGTAGAAATATGTCACTCATATTCTTAACAACTTAAGAATAGAATTTCTAGTAAAATATCAATGGACCTTTTCTATTACACATAAATATATTATGTAAATGGAAAAGTGAAAATGCCTTTTATTAATAAAAACATGTACAAGATACATACTAAATGATATGCTCTAGGGCATACTACTAACACTTGTCACTGTCCAATACTCCCCCTTATGCCACTTCAAGCAGTGTGGACATGCAGAAGATGTTAGGGCTGGTCCCCTGAACACTGTCTTTGGAGAGCTGCCCACTGATGGTGCGGACTGGTCTCTCCTAGGTGTAAACTGTGGCCTAGGCCCCTGGGACTGACCCTGACCTTGAGGCTGACCTAAACTCTGTGCAGGAGGACCTTTGAACTTCTTTCCAGGTGCAAGAGATGAGCTAGACTAACCCGGGCCTCTCTTCTACTGTCTCTTTCTTCTAGTCTGCTCACTTATTCTAACATTCTCAACTTTTAATGCAGTTTCCATTAACTTGGTGAAGTCTGTAATTCCCAAGGCAGTGATCATTATCTTTATGTTGTCATTTAGCCCCTCTTCAAATCTTTTACACCTTTCGGCCTTATTAGGGACTATCTCCCTTCCATAGTAGCTCAGTCTGACAAACTCCTTTTTATACTCGGCCACTGTCAGCTGTCTCTACCTCAGGTTAATAAATTCTCTTCTTCTCTCTTCCAGGTATACACTACCTACATACTTCTTTTTGAACTCTGAGAGGAAGAAGTCTCTGGTTATTAGTTCTGGCTGCACTTCACTAGACACTGTATCCCACCATTGATCGGCATCTTCTTGCAGTAGAAATACAACAGCTTTTAGGTTTTGCTCTGGAGTGCAGTGGAGTTGTTTAAAAACACTTCCTGTTCTGTTCAACTAGTTTTCGACTGCAACAGAATCATCTTCTCTCTTGCCAAAGAAATCTGCTGCTCCAAATTTTCTCAATCTTTCTAGATGTGATTTCTGCTATGGAGGTGGCAGTGGCATTACACCAACCATTTATCTGAAGAACTCGACCATTTGCTAGAACATAGCCTGTGGATGCTGAGCAGGCTCTTCCCTACTCCCAGTCTCAGCTGCTGCAGGTGGAGCATGACTCTCCACTTCCACCTCAACTGCCCTTTGAGATGTGGGGTCCATATCCTAATCAAAATAACAAAGATAACAAATCTGCATTAGTGTCACCTCGACTCTTACAAATGCAATGCATGGTATGGACTCGATCTAGACCCAGAAACGCCTAAACTGTGCTCTGATACCACTAAATGTGACACCCTTTACCTGTCTACAGTATAGCCGAGTAAGATATGTCATCGGAACACTCTATTTTATTTCAATCATTTTTATTCTTCTTTAATTTATTTTTTTCATAGTTATGAAGTACAATTCTTCGGAACCTGTGAAAAATACTTCCAATACGTTTTCTTACATTTTCTACTTATCTCATGGCATTAAGCATCAATTAAGTAAAAATAGTAAGAGTTTGGACACTAACCTCTTTGAGCAGAATTTCAAGCTAACAAAACTTCCTTTTTCCTTCCTCTTTTGGCTGCCTAGTGGTGATTTAAGGTGTAAGGATCAAGTTTAGTGGAGAGCTTGAGTAGTTTTATGGTGAGATTAAGTGGGGTGTGAAGCTTGGAAAGCTTTTTAATGGAGTTTGGGTTGGGATAAGGGTTTTGGCCGGTTGGGTTGGGGAAGAAGGCAGATTGGTTTTTCTTTATTTTTTTGTGTTATTTATCTTCTTTTATTACTTACTTAAGTGGTGCTTTAATGTGATTGGTGGAAATTCTTTTAAATGACATCATGGTGATGTCATAATTGACATTTTCTTGCATTTTCTTTTCTTTTCTTCTCTACTCATTTTCAATTTAGATTTTAGCAATATTTGTTCATATTTTATATCATAATAATTATTTACTTAACTTGACAAGTCGGCCAAAAATTATCTCTGAAGACAAAATGACCAAAATGCCCTCTGTTTGGCTTAACAGACTAAAATTGTCTGTACTGATTGAAAATTTTTTCTAAGCATTTTCTTAGCATTCTAATGCCATAGAAACCTCAATGACTCTTCTATGGAGTCCCAAAAATTATTTTATGAATTTTCTCCTGGGTTTAGGGCTTCTAGTTGCGAGAACCGCAACTTCCCACTGGGTTACCCATCGCTAGGGCACTGGCTTATTTAACTTGGTTGTATTTTATTTCTAAAATTTTTCCTAAATTTTTCTTATTAATATTTGAGTTAATTATAGTTCCTCACTTTAGTTTAAATATTTTTCTAGATGTTCTAGCTGTCTGGACCAACACTGGTCACCGGAACAGTAGAATGCACGGAATTGCTACAGTGAGGGTGTTACATGTAATGTCATATGTATTAATGTAAAGTTGAACAGTTGTACAGTAAATTGTAATAATATTATTTGAGATTTTCTTTTTGTAAATTAAGACCTATATATGTAAATTAAATTTTAAATGCAATGTGAATGAAATTATGAAATATTGTGAGATGACAAACTGTGATTGAATTGTGGAATTAATTTGAAAGACAATTATTGGAAGTGTTTTTACAGGTTTTTAAAGAACTGTTTTCTCAAAATACAAATGGTACTCTGCCAAAAATTTTCCAAAAATTGCAGACAAATAAAAATGGATAAAAATTTTTACTAGTTTGAAACTTCAATTAAATATTTTAAACTCCTACTAAAATGCTCACCACTTCCAAAATGTAAGAAAATGATTTTAAAATCCCTTGTAGAGTACTTAATGAGTTATTGGTAGGTGAAGTTCAGTAGTTCATTAGGTATTCTACGGGATCATATTATGCCTTACAGAGGGGTAAGGTGCGACATTATTACCCACCTTATCTTCATTATTTCTTTTCTTTTAGTCTAAGTAAGACTTCTGACAATCTGATGCAGCTTTTAGTCTGTTTTGAGCAATTCTAATATTCTTTTACTATAGTTTTGCGACTTATTTTCTTTCATATTTCCTTATAACGTGACCCTACTGGTCATATTAGAAATACTTATCTAATCATTGGTCACAGATCCATAACTGCTATCTCACCAACTCTATTAATGACCTAGGCCTATGTGCCATTTTACACCATCTTGTTCACTTTTGTTTAACTTACTACTCATTACTTCACTCCCTTGCCTGATAGAACAGTTCAGGATACCATTACACATCTTAAAATTGTTAATTGTTCTGGTTGCATTTCTCAACTAACTTTTCTTCTATTATTATAAATTTAAATGGATCTTATCCCCATGCTACCTACTTCATCTTAGAAATAGGAATAAACAGAGGTTAACCCATATCCTAAAATTTTGAATCCCATGGTTTGGCTTCTAACACTGTCCCAATTTAACCTATTCAGAGTTTTGGACTTTTGAATTCTATAGCATAATAATTATTCTCCCTAATGTCATTCCTTTTTACATTCTTCATCCTTACTTTCCTGTTTATCTCTTTTACCACTTCTCAGATTGCATTTCCTTCCTTTAATCCTGACTCTATTTTTCCCAATCTTATATGGGCTTCTCAATTTATTCTTTAATTAACTCTTTTATCTTCCCTACAACTCAACTTTGGTTACATTATTCTTTAGTCTTATTCTCTTTCTTGATTTGATTGTCGTGTCAAAAGCTGGTACCTTTTATCATCTCTAATAAATCTGTTACACTTCAATATTACTCTGAATTGATCCTCTAACCATTCTGGCTAGCACTTCTACTAATTTTCGTGGCATCTCTTTATTACATTTAAACCAATTGTTTAAATTTTCACTTCTAAATTTTCTTTTATCTACCAATATTCTATAGCTTATTTTTTACTAATTTGCAATCATTGCCCTCTCTTTTACTGAACTATAAACTATCCCCTAATACCTTAAGAAGGGAGTCTATAGGCCTCTCCTTTTTTCCTTTGCCATTCAAAAGTTCTGCATCATCATGATCTGATCCTCATGATACTCACAAAGAAAATTGTGCTCTTCCTAAGGGATACTTGAGTTGACTATTTCCTATCACACTATTGTCCCAATTAGGACATCATTTCATAAATCATTTCATTAGTGATATTCATCCGTACTTTCTGAGAAAATACTACTATATTCTTGTAGTATAACTGACTATAATAGAATACTATATCTACCATCTTACCACATCTATGCAAAGTTATTTACTCTTTTTTCATACTGTAAATTCCTTGAATCACCATTTTACAAGTTATGAACATTATCCATAACATCCTGTCTCCTTCAGGGGAATAAAATCATACTTTGTGCCTTGCTGCTACACAAATAAGATACTATTTTTCACTAAACTTTAGGCAAAAGGTCCATTGCTATGTCAAAACAATTGTAATGCCCCATATCAGAGACTAGATGACCTCACCATATAGGTGTTACCTTTAATTTATGATTGTACTGAAATCTTTAGTCTTATAGCAATTCCTGATATACTATAGTTCATGCTAGGGTAACTGAGTCAGTGACTGCAGCTACCTTACAACCATGACCATTCGATATTCTAGCTTTAGGGTTTTAAATCCCTAATTAAGATTTTCAACTCATTTCCAGTAATAAAACTCCATTCTGGCATAATTATACCAAAGCAGAAACCATTTACAACTATTCTCATCTTGTTGTACTATAGAGACGTATATAGCTCTACACAATAATCCCAAATCGGTACTGTAATTTGCAGCTTATAGCACAAATATTAAGAACATTGCATAGTTACTATGGTACATCCTCATAGACCAGATTTTCCTATATCTTATGTTTCTCGAATCCATTAATATCCTAAACTTATTCTGATTATGATATCCACTGACAATTACTAATAGTGATATCTTTGCCCTCATCTAGGGTAGCTATATTGCCATAAATTATCTTTAGTTCCTCTTACTTTGCACTAAATAGGCACACTAATTAACTCTAGAACTTATTACATTCTAGAAAAATACCTTTCACCAACACACTCTTTCAATACTAATTCCAATCACACTTATTGCCATAGTTTTTATCCTAAAGGACTAGTCACTAACAAATCAAAAATTTCTTTCATGCAAGGGAATAGCAGCAGAACATATAATCTAACACTAACTTGTGAATAAGTAGAGCTGGGATCAAATAATACATAATTATTCCTTTCAAGAATTGAGAATGTACCGACAGCTACATCCAAAGTCTCTACTTCTTCCCTTTGGCGCATGTTTACTATGCATTGGTTGCCAATAGTACCGCCTTTACCTTTGCTTCTACCCCTACTGACTGTGTGTGAACTTTTATAAACAAAACCCTGAATTGACTCTTTAATTTTGGTAGGGGTCACAAATCTACAGCCATTGGTGCAATCTCTAACGAAATTGTAACAGGCTCCCGTGGCCTTATAGTAGATATCCTCGTGTAGCTTACCACATGTCTTATAAGTACGAGCTAATAATACTCCTCTGATCATTTGTTAATTAGTTTTGGGTGGCCTCTGTGCTACTGGTTTTTCTCTACCATATCTATAAACACTGGGCCCCCCAAGGTCTTTTCTCTTTCTCAAGCTGCTGCCTGAACTCTGGCTAGCAGGCTTCACACTCTTCACTTTTTCATGCTGCCTTTGTGGGGGTTGGGTTTGTACTTGGGCTTGGGTTGATATATTGACAGCTATTTGTTGAAAGAACGTTGCCATTTGCTGGGCCATTTGTGCCATTGTTTGCATAGGTGGGACTGATACAGCCGGGCCTCCGATGCTCTGAGGAGCTGGGGCCTCTTCCTATACATCAGCTATAACAGACTGTTCTACCATTTTATGTCTCTCTTCCATATATATTCATAAAATTTTCTACTTCCTGAACAACCAACACAAAGAGATTCCTCCCTGTTAGTTCATATTCATAATGTAAATGTACAATATGTATCAAACATTTGAGTAGTTGTACTTATTGAAAAGTATTTCAAATTCATAGTTTAAAACTTATATTAAAAACTAGCTCTAATACCACTAAAATATGTTACACCTTACCTCTCCATAAGATATGGTATGATCCCATCGTATACCTAATAAATTACCGAACTTCGCCTACCAATAATCTATTAAATATACTACAAGGGATTTTGGCAAAACAATTTCACTTTAGAGTTTGGCATGGTGATAAAAATTTAATTTAAGTATTTTCAATTTAAGTATGTGTCATAAAACTTATTTAGAAATAATTAGGTATTTTAAAATTTTGCAAAAAGTCCGTGTGGTGATGGCTAAAACTAGGTAAAAACAATTCTTCAAACCTGTTGAAAAACAATTTACAAAAATATATCATACTCAACTGGAACTCAATAAATTCAAATCATCTCATTTCATTCTGAACAAATCTCATTAATAAGAAAATAATTCATTATTTACAAGATTCAGAAAGAAATTTAAATATTTGCATTCATTGAGGTAACAAAATTAATATTACAAAAATTTACAAGTAAATAAAATCTCAAAATAATATTACAATAGTTAAAATCTCAAAATTTTATTCCAGAGCTTTTTATACAACTACTCAATATTTGTACAAACAAACATATAACTACATAATACATAAAAAAAAAAATTATCAAGGGTATACCTATAATATAACTACAGCTAATCAAACCACAGTCCCAACACGACTTCAATTTATAGCTTCAAGAAATCTTACTCAGCTGCTCTATCTTTTCTTTCACCTACGACAGCATACAAAGCTATCGTTGAGTGGTGAATTCAGTGGTGTACAACTAGTAATTTAAAATTCAATAAAAAATATACTTTGACAAATTATAACAAAGAGCTTGAAATATACAAATTATACATAAGTCATAAAACTAATGTAACACCCTCATACTAAGTAGTCCGTACATTCTACTGTTCCGTTGACTAGTGTCTGTCCGGATAACTAGAATGTTTGGGACTGTACTTAATTCACATAGAATAGCCATAAATAAAATTGATTAAGATCAAATGAAGTTGGATTAAAATAGGAGTAATGAAGTACAATTAGGTTAAATGAGCCTAGGTCCCAAGGATGGGTGACTGACTCATGAAGCGACTGCGAGCTCAGTTGCTATCCTAAATTCGTGTGGGACCCTATGACATCCTTAGTTAAGGGATAATTGCAAAACTATTAGGAACTAGAAAATCATGAAAATAAAAAGGGAACAAACACAAATAAATGAATCAGAACTTAAGGACTCATCGGGCATTATTAAAAGACGGACTATAACCCAATGAGGGGCATTTTGGTCAATTCACTCCTAGAGGTGACTTTTGACCTAAATGTGCATTAAATTGTATGAAATTAAAATATTGAAAAATGGATTAAAAATGAAGAAGTGTATGGAAAAAAAAGAAAAGAAATGAAAATTTTCTAATTTTAATTACTACTATGACATCACAATGACATAATGATGACATAATTAAAAATTATAATTTAAATAACATAAAATTTTGATATTTATCTACATAAAAAGAAGAAGACAAAAGAAAAAAAAAATCACTCATCTTCAACCCTTGGCCGGCTCTATTCTCTCTCCTTCTCTCTTTATTTGTTTCTTCCATTGATGACTACTTTAGGCTTCAAAACACCTAAAATTCTCCCATAAATCACCTAACTACTTGAATGAAAACTTGATCTTGGATATTGAATAGAATATTGGAGGCAAAAGAATTGGGAAAAACTTGAAGGTTAGGAAGATTGGAAGAGCTTCATTAGAGGTAAGGCACATACAAGCTTGAATTACCTTATAAGGTTTGAAATTGAGATTTGTTATGAAGAAATAACATAACAAAATGAAAGAAATCATGTTATATGGGAGAAGAGAATTTCGGCCTGCTTAGGAACCTCAGGGTTTTGGTATGATTTAAATGAATTGGGCATGAAATTGAGCTTATATGAAGTGGTATTCATGAGTTAGGAGTTGAGCTTGCATGAAATTGGGGTGAAGAGAAATTAGGGTTTATGGAAATTAGGGTTTTGTATTATGTTATTCCATTGATGTTTATAAGGCTTAATTATGGTCATTTGGCATATTTTAATTAAGAAATTATGCTAAATTGATGAATGGAATTGATGGATTGTAGTGTGATGAGTTACTGGAATTCTGGACCCTTGAGTCCAGCAGATTTGAATGAGTATAATTTGAGCTACATAGCTCCAATTGGTATAACACCAATTGGAGATGAAACATAAGACATAGGACTAGAATTTTTATGAAGACACCCTACCTAGAAAATGACCATAAGTTACCCTACATGAGCCTTGAATCTGGATTATAATTCTGGACCTGACTAGAAATGACCAAATAAAGAGTACTTACTAGTTTAGACATAACTCACTCTATAAAACTCCAAATTAAGTTATTCTTGAACCAATGGAAACCTGAGACATATGACGACAACTCTTATGAAGAACATAGAGCTAAATTATGACCTTAACTTGATCAAATTACTAGAAAAAATTAGTCCAGCAAATCTATCCTGATTTTGGACTAACATGAAAATTTTGTACAATTGCCTATACGACCTGTTTTGGAAAAATTACCATAACTTGGGCTAAAAAAAATGCAAATTAGGTGATTCTAAAGCCAAAATTCTTATAACACATATAACTACAACTTTTGTATTTTTACCAGAACCCAGATTTTAGGGCAACTTAGAGAAATTGCTAGAGCAAGTTAGGAATGCACAAGCTGGATTTCCTGCAATTCAGCTAAATGGCCTTATGACCCCTGGATGATCAATAAGTCATAGCGTTCTCTAAAAAACTCCAATTAGAGTGATTCAAAATGATTTGGAAACCTAAGACAATGACCTAAAACATTATTTTAGGGACTAGAGTTAAATTATGACCTTAAGATGCTCGGATATAAAATGCAAAGTTGAGATACAAATCTGGAAACCTGGAATTTCAGGATATGGCACCCAGAAGAGCGTTGAATAATTTAGCCATAACTTGAGATCCATAAGTCCAAATTGAGTGATTCAAATTGGAAAATTAAACTAAGATATAGAGGACAAAGTTTCATGAAGAACACCTCACCAAATTATGATTAGAATTAGGTTGAAATTGGGTTCAAAAGTCAGAGCATAAAATTGTCCAGATCCCAAACTCTTTGAAATTATACAAGTAACTTAGGCATTCATTTGATTAGTTGTTATTGGAGATAATTGAAATAAGTATTGAGACATTTCCATTGTGTATTTTCAGTGGAAAAGGAGCCTCCTAAAGAGAGGAAAAGTTGAACTAAGTAATAAGAATATAAAGAGGTTTGTGCACAACTAAGCTCTTCCTTTGTTTTTAAATTGTAAATAGTTTGAATGAGCACTTTTATTTTGTAAAATGAGTTTATAATTTTAGAAAAGCAAATGTTGGCCATTTTATATCATTGTAGCAAGGGGGTGGCCAGGTTTTGAATGAAATTTGAAGTATTTTAAGAAATTGTGTGTTGCTAACCCTTTTTGGGTAATTGTTTTGAATGAAATGTGATTGTGAATTGGTAAATATATTTTAATGAATGGAAATTGTTTGAAAATGGTTTGAAGCCATAGTTGACATGACTATATGATTTGTATTCCTATTAGCTTGCCTAATGAGATGTATTAGTTATGATCTCCTCCATTCGTGGGGTTGAGTTTTCCCTCTCTGGCTAGAGAGGTATGTTGCCAGTTGAGGAAGTATTGAATGAGTACTCATATATATGCTAGCTAGCCCTTGTGCTCCCCATTAGCCTTTGGTTATTGAGATGAATTAGAAATTTGTGTCCTATTCTAAACTATGCGATTTTCAGTAAACTTGTGTTTTATGATTGTTTAGAATAAAATGTGATTTTTATTAAATGATACTCTTGGTTTAGAAATGTTGTAATATTTTGTATGTGTTTGAAATTATGATTGATTAAGCTTTGATAAATTATGATTTATATTGAGCTTTAAGATTTTAAGTTGTGCACCACTGAGTGTATTGCTCAGCGATAGCTTATTTATGCTGTCATAGGCAAGGAGATAGACAAAGTAGCAGAGTGAGCTGCTTGTAATGGCGATTAGAGCTGTATTTGGACTATTCTTGGGTATATCAGTTATACCCTTTTGTAAATTTCCTTTTGATGTAAATTAATCTGTATGTATATAAAGACCAATAAGCAGTTGTACAAATGAAGTTGTAATAATATTTGCTTCTTTTGAGTTGTAAATTGAATATAAACTTTTATTTTGAATTGTATATGAATTGAGTATGTTTTCTTGGATTTGATGGAATAAATGGAATGATTGAGTTTGATTGAATTCAATTGTGTAAGAACTATTGTATAAATTGTTTTACAACAGGTTTGAAGAACTGTTTATTGAATTTTTAGCCATCACCACGTGAATTTTTCTCAAAATTTAAAAAATGCCAATTTATTTCAAATAAAATTTATGGCATATATCCAACCCAAGGAGACTTAAATAAATATTTTATCATTGCTTTAAATTCTAAAAATGAATTTAATTTGTTTAAAATCCCTTATAGTATATTTAATGGGTTATCAGTAGGCGAAGTTCGATAATTCATTAGGTATACTATGGGATCATGTTATGCCTTACAAAAGGATAAAGTGTGACAACCAAGATCAATATTTTTCATCATACAAATCATTTATTTGATTGACATTTTGATCAAGTAATCACAATTCACCAAATCCTAATAAAGCATTTAAATTACTCATATTTTTCTTGATCCAAGAAAATAATATATTATATTTAATCATTTGCAAGCATTTGTTTCAATCACCTTTTTATCAAAATATGCATAATTTAAAGGTGTTGATAACATTCACACAGTTCAAAGCATGACACAAAATTTTAAAACAATACTGGGTTATACACCATGATAAAACCAATACATCCCAATAACCAAGGCTAAAGGGGAACACAAGGCTAGCAAGCATATATGAGTACTCATCCAATACATCCTCAACTGGCAATACACCTCTCCAGCTAGAGAGGGAAAACTTAACTCTACAAGTGAAGGAGATCATATCTAATACATTTCACTAGGCAAGCTAATGAGGAATACAAATTATGTTGCCATGCTAACTATGGTTTCAAAACGATTTCAAACAATTTCCATTCAAAGAATCGCATTGTAAATCAAGTAAATACCTTTCACAATTCACAATCTTCAAAATAATGCATTGAATTCTTAAGTACACCAAAGTAATCACATTTAAATTATACAAAATCAATTCAACAATTTAAAGTTCACAATTACAAAGAAAAATCATAATTCATTCATGTAAAGTTTATTCAAATCAATTCCAAATTTAAAACATAGAAAAAGAATTGTTGTGCACAAACCTTCTTTGACTTTTCTTTTCTTGGCTTTATCCTTCCCTTCCTTGGAAGTTTCTTTGTCCACTGAAATATCATAATTACTAAGCTTCAATACTTATTCCTGAAGGAATGGAAGCGTGAAAAACACAAGTTTATACCATTGAATTCAAAAATTTTCACCTAGGGTCACATGCATCATGCAATATTTATTTTTATCTATTTGATTTCAATGATAAACAACATATTAAAACTCTTTTAATATGTTTTTGGATCTGTATTTGCCATTTAAGATTTTAAAATTAATCAGATTAATTTTAGAACCCTAGATTAAATCAAGAACGATTACACTAACCTCTTGATGCACTGCAACGTGTCTGCGCCTTTGAGATTCGTCTTCAGGACACTAGATGTTGTCCCTCTAGCTTGTCCACACCAAGAACACCTATGGCAGCCCTTGAACAGCTTCTAAAGCCTTTTCTATTAATTAGAAATTCAAGTTCTGCCTTTTAAGAGATTAGAGATGTAAACAGGACACTAGAAACAATTCCTAGTGTTCTTAATTCAAGAGATTGATGGCTAATCTCTTTGAATTGATAAGAGATGAAGAAGAAGAGATAAAAATCCTCAAAGTGGCGTGACAAAGGAGTGTAGCTGCTGGTTATATTTTATTTTCTCATAACAACACTTAAATAGCTAGGTTAACACATTAAACCCTTGCCACATGTCACCCTTTGATTAGCTCTAGGTTTAAGTGACTCAATCACATTGTGCCAAGTGTCAAACCTATATTTAATCTTGATTTTAATCATCTTACATGATTAAAAAACATTTGGCAAGCTTATGTGTTATGCCATGTGTCACCATCTCATGGTGCCACGTGTCACACTGCAAAATGACCAAAATGCCCCTGTGTCTTAATTTTGAGTTCTTAACCCAAAATAATTATTTTCTTCTTCTAAATAATTTATATCAAATATAAATTAATTAATTAATCTCTATTAATTAATTTCTCATTAATTAAATTCATATTTAAACACTTTAAATATAAATTTAATTTATACTACACATCCAATAATCTAGATTTGGTTTCAAGTCATGCTAGGGACTTAGCAATCTAATTGCAAACCAAACCTATTTAATGAATCAATTTAAACTCTTTAATTAATTAATTAAATCATATTTAATTAGGTGATAACTTGTGTATGTGTGTGACTTACTAGGCTCATCACTAATTGGCAATGAGACATGATATCAACTCTTAATATCATCAGAACTCTTTCTTACCATAAATGATTTCTCTAAATCATTTTATGAACCTCATAGACCATGGTTAACACCTAGCATAGCATGCCATAGCCACCCAATTAGTAATAAGGTTTACCTTAAATGAACCTATAATCATATGTTACCATGCACTAGAATTTCTCTGTTACAAAATCCCAACTCAAGCTGGAGTCATGGTTTATGTCAAACTCCATTTGCTATGAATATTATGTTCTCTTTTAATTCCAGTTCTTGATTAAAAAGATTTTCTCATCAGAAACTCTTTTCTGAATAAATCTATCTGTCCTGGCCAGGAACTTGAAACATCAAGAACAATTAAATGAACATAGGATTTTATCTCTATTTACTTAGAGGAACAGATTCCATCTTGATCAACACCTACCTCCATATATAACTAGTAGGAGCCAACAGATGCCCATATACCCATACACAGTACAAGTATGAAAGCAGTATCAAACTCAAACTACCTATATACAAGATAACTGTGCTATCTCAGGTCTAAAGATTATATGCACTAATATGATTTATGACAAAACATTGACAAGAGTAAACTCCATGTGCTTGTCATAAGTGTCACTGGTTCGGCCTACTTATCATTTATAAGTGCCTATCATGTTTGTTATATGGCATGAGACTCACCATTCTATCTTATTTATATCTCATATAAATAACTTGGGAACAAACATGAATACAATCTTTCTGGATAAGTCATGTCCTTATTATGAAGTATCCTCGATTGTGAACCTATTTATGATACTTTGTGCTAGAAATATTGTCACTCATATTCTTAACAACTTAAGAATAATATTTCTAACAAAATATCAATGGACCTTTTCTATTACACATAAATATATTATGTAAACGGAAAAGTGGAAATGCCTTTTATTAATAAAAATATGTACAAGATACATACTAAATGATATGCTCTAGGGCATACTACTAACAATTCCAATTATCTTCAATAGCTAATCAACTAAATGCTTAATGCATCCCTAAGCAGATTTTGAAATTTTAATGTATATTGGGTCCAAGCCAGTTCTACACCCTGACTTTACAACCCCATTTCAACCTAGTATCATAATTTAGTATAGTGTTCTTCATAAAACTTGTTCCTCTATGTCTTAGTTTTATTTTCCAATTTGAATCACTCAATTTGGAGTTTTGGATCTCAAGTTATGGCTAACTTACTAAACACTGTTCCAAGTGCCATATTCTAAGATTCTAGTTTTTTTCCAGAATTGTATCCTAATTTTGCATTTTATATTAGGGCATCTTAAACTCATAATTTGGCACTGGCCCCCAAAAAAATGTTTTAGGTCTTTATCTTAGATTTCCAAATCCTTTTGAATCACTTCAATTGGAGTTATGTAGAGGAAGTTATGGACTGATAACCATTCGGAGGTCATAAGGCCAATTAGCTAAGGAGTAGGAATTCTAGATTTAGGATTCTTGAATTATTCCAACAATTCCCCTATCTTGCCCTATGAAATGGATTCCGGTCAAAACATAAAGTTTGTAGTCCTATGTCTTATGAACATTTTAGTTTTAGAATCACCTAATTTGCATTTTTTTTAACCCAAGTTATGGCGATTTTGCCAAAACTAGTTGGATGGCTCATTGTCCAGGATTTCCAAGTTAGTCCAGAATCAGGGTAGATTTTCTGGACCAAATTTGTCTAGTAATTTGATCAAGTTAGGGTCATAATTTGGCTCTATGGTCTTCATAAGAATTGTTCTCCTATGTCTCAGGTTTCCATTGGTTCAAAAATCACCTAATTTAGAGTTTTCTATAGTGAGTTGTGCTTAATTTACTAAGTACTATTCATTTGGTCATTTTTTGTCAGGTCTAGAATTGTAATTCGAATTCAAGCAAAATTTAGGGCAACTTATAGTCAGTTTCTAGACAAGGTGTCTTCATGACATTTCTAGCATTATGTCTTACATTTCATCTCCAATTATCCTCACATCAATTGGAGCTATGTAACTAAACTTATACCCATTCAAACCTACTGGACTCAAGGGTCCAAAATTTTAGCTCATTAACACACGACAAATCCATCAATTCCTTTCATCAGTTCAACATAATTTCTCAACTAAAGTATGCCAAATGACCATAGTTATGCCTTATAAACCTCAATTTCATAACATACCACAAAACCCTAATTTTCACCAAAACCCTAATTCTCCCTATTCCCAATTCATGCAACTACAATATATCAATCACATATATATCCTTAATCAAGCTATAATTCATGTTTAATTTCATCAAAACACATCAAAATCCTAAAGTTCTTAAGCTGGATGAAAATCCATCTTCAAGATTCATACATAATTTCTTTAGTTTTCCACGTCAATTCTCCATTATCAATCTCAATTTAACACATAAATAACTAAGTAAGTTTGTAAGATGGTTTACCTCAAATAGTGATTTCCAATCTTCTAAAACTCTTCAATTTTCTCCTTTCTTTCACTTTCAATCTTTAACCCAAAGTGTAATTTATAACTTCCTCTCAAGAATGTATGGAAAATAAGGTAGGGAAACAAGGTTTCAAAAGCTTATGGTAAGCAAAAATGGAGGGAGAGTGAGAGAAGAGGTGTGCCGGCCATGGGATAAGGAAGAAGATAATTTTTTTGGCTTTTAATTCTCTTTTGTCTTCATTTATAAGGGATAATTATCCCAAAAATTAATTAATTTAAAATTATAATTTTTATTGTGTCATGATAAGTCATGATGATGTCATAAATCAATTAGAATTTGGGTTTTTAATCCCTTTTCTTTTCTTTCCATACACTTATTTATATTTTTACTTCTTTTTCCATATTTTAATCTCATACAATTTAATGGACATTTAGGTTAAAAGTCACCTCTAGGAGTGAATTGACCAAAATGCCCCT
Organism: Hevea brasiliensis; assembly: GCF_030052815.1. Taxonomy (NCBI): domain Eukaryota; kingdom Viridiplantae; phylum Streptophyta; class Magnoliopsida; order Malpighiales; family Euphorbiaceae; genus Hevea; species Hevea brasiliensis. The sequence continues at coordinate 83,194,751 of NC_079499.1, forward strand.
CATCAGGTTATAGTCCATCTTTTTTCATAATGCCCGATGAGTCTTAAGGTTCTGATTCCCTTAATTGTGCTTCTTCCCTTTTTATTTCTTTGATTTTCCAAGTCCCAGTAGTTTCATAACTAACCCTTAACTAAGGATTTCATGGGGTCTCATACGAATTTAGGGTAGCAACTGAGTTCGCAATCGCTTCCCGGGTCGGTCACCCATCATCAGAACTCTAGGCTCATTTAACCTAATTATGCTTCATTTCTCTTATTTTAATCCAACCTCATTTGATCTTTATCAATTTTATTTATGTCTCTTCTATGTAAATTAAACATAGTCCCAGACATTCTAACTGCCCGGACAGACACTAGTCACCGAAACAGTAGAATGTACGGACTACTTAATATGAGGGTGTTACACAAAATGGGTTGAGTTCATAGAGACTGTCCCATATGTGATCTAATACAAGAATGGGAAAGATAATATGGTTACCGATGCCTTATCTCGAGGTATAATCTTCTTACCCTTCTTGATGCAAAGTTATTGTAATTCAAATATGTGAAAGAGTTATATGCTGAAGATGATGACTTTGCTAGAGTGTATACTGCTTGTGAAAAGAATGCTTTTGAAAAGTTTGCATGGTGGATATTTGTTTAGAGAAAATAGGTTATGTGTGCCTAAGATTCCATGCATGATTAGCTTATGAATGAATCCCATGCTGGTGGATTAATGGGTCATTTTGGCGTTGCCAAAACTCTAGATGTGTTAAAGGAATATTTTTATTGGTCGAATATGAAAAGGGATGTTAAAAGAGTATGTGCTAGCTATGTTGTGTGTACTAAGGCTAAATCTAGAGTTTTACCATAAGTTTTGTATACACTTTTGCCTACCCCCAGTAATCCTTGGGTTTATTCCTCTATGAATTTTGTGTTAGGATTACCTAGGTCTAGACAAGGTCATCACTCATTTTTTATTATTGTTGACAGATTTTCAAAAATGGCACATTTTATCCCATGCCATAAAACAAATGATGCTACAAATGTTGCAAATCTATTCTTTAGAGATGTTGTTAGGTTGCATGGCATACCTAAGAGTTTAGTTAATGATAGGGATGTTAAATTCCTTAGTCATTTTTGGAAGGTTTTGTGGGGAAAATTGGGGCACCAAATTGTTATTTGCTACCACTAGTCACCGATAAACCGATGGTCAAACCGAAGTAGTGAATAGAACACTAACTACTCTTTTGCGTGCTGTGGTTAAACAAAACTTGAAGTCATGGGAATATTGCATTCCACTTATTGAATTTGCATATAATAGAAATGTGCATTCTTCTACTAGCTATTCTACATTTGAAATTGTGTATGATTTCAATCCTTTAACTCCTTTTGATCTTTTACCTTTGCCTGTGAATGAGCTTGCTAGTTTAGATGGAAAAAGGAAGGTGAAATTGGTGAAGAAAATTCATGAACAAGCCAAGCTTCAAATTGAAAAGATAAATGAGAAGTATGCTAGTTAAGCCAATAAAGGAAGGAAGAAAGTTACATTTCAACCTGGAGATTTGGTATGGGTTCATTTGCGTAAAGAGAGGTTTCCCTCTCGAAGGAAATCAAAATTACAACCAAGATGTGATGGACCTTTTTAAGTGCTGACCAAAATTAATGATAATGCTTACGAAATAGACTTGCCCAGTGAGTATAATGTCAGTGCTACCTTTAATATTGCCGATTTATCTCATTGCGTTGATGCAGGAGTAGATTCAAGGACGAATCCTTTTGAATAGGAGGGGAGTGATGAGAATCAAGCTACATCCATGCCAAAGCAGTTCATTCAAGGTCCAATTACTAAAGCTAGAGCTAAATTACTTCAGAATTTAATTTGTGAAGTTTTGGAAAAAGGGAGAAAGGATCATAAGCTGGAATGGCATGAAGAGAATTATAAAAGCTTAAATTTGGTGGAAATTAATTTTGGAAGTAACTAGGTGCCGTGTGGGACAATAGGACACATGGGTTGACACGTGTTATACATGGGCATCCAAATCTATACACGAGACGCCTTTTTGTGGGACTTAAATACCCTTGCTGTTTTGTCTGCTTCCTGTTGGACTTAAATACCCTTATAGCTGATGTTTTAGGCTTTACTTATATTGGAATATTTTAGTCTTCTAGTATTTCTAATTTTTATTGGACTTAAATATCCTTGTAATTGTTGTCAAAGTTAGGACATTTTAGTCTTTAGCACTTGGGGTAAAGAGGCTATAAAAAATGTGTATTGTGTTGTGGCTTTGGACATTATTGAATGGAATTATAAGTTCTGCTCCATTAGAGAGTGTTTGGCTATTGCCTTTGTTCTTGTGAGGCTCATTAACTTGTTGAGATTAGCTATCTTGCAAGGTTTAATGTGCATAATATTCTTAATTTATTCATTCCCAATATGAATCAGGTCAAGAATTTCATTTCTTTGTAATACTATTTGTAATGGTCAGGATCCAACCACTAGAGGAATTATCCGCTTTGGCCATAAGCTTCACGGTTTTGTCCCATAGGTGGAATGGAGAATTTTCCAGGAAGTCACCCATTCTAGGATTTTCTCTCAAGCGAGCATGCTTAACCCTGGAGTTCTTCCAACTCTCCAGGCCATTCCACCAAAGGCGCCTCTAGTGATTAGTTCCCCTATTTTATATATCATTACTTTTTGAACTCAAGACCATCTCCATGCTTTACCGATGTGAGATTTGCCTAAGGGACCTTTGTCCGACACCCCTTACCCGTCTATAGTGTAGCCGAGCAAAACATGCCACACAATGTGCTGGGGCACTTCCTTGATCTTATTTTATAACCATTCTGGATTTTATTATTTAAAATACCATTTATGTAAAATTCACATATATAAGTCTTTTAAAAAGAAATTTTAATTAATTTAAATTTTCACAAATTTTATAGAAAATCCGACAGAATCTCGGCTGTAAATTGGACAAAGAAAATCTTCTGAACCTGTTAAAAGACACTCCCAATAATTTTTCAAACCCACAACTCCAAATATATTATCAATTCTCAACACATTCTCATCAATTTCTCAACAATTTTTCAATTTATCATTCATTCAATTCATATCATAGTCATACTCAAATCATAAATAAATACTCAAATTTTATTTATAAACATGAATTTACAAATAATTACATTAATACAAAATTACATTACAGAAGTTTCAAATATACATGATAAAATAAAAGTTTAATTACAAAGTTTACAAAAATTACAAAATACAAAATATAACCTGGCGTCCTACCAAATGCACTGTAGCTGAGAGGTGACACAGGACACTAGCAGATCTGACTCTCACCCTAACTAGGGTCTACTGGAATCGCTCTTCGTATCTCTAGTACCTATGCGTGGCAAAAGCAATGCACTAAGCAATACTGCTTAGTGTTGCCAATAATACAAAAAAAAAAATATAATATACAAATAAAAATAATAATTTCTTAGTTATTGTGCTTATAAGAATAATAAATAATTTCTAAGTTTTTGTTTTGTCTAAGGCTAATTAAATCTTATGATATTAACTCTTCCTAGCATGTTGTTAATCGATCTCATAATGATTTTAAGCCTCACGTATTTGTTTATCTTAATTTTCTGATCCTTAAGAATATTTATTTTTATTGGAATCATTCTTGTTTATTAACTTAATATTTCATCAATTTATTTCCTTTAAACTTAATTTAGTTTTATTAATACTTTTCCATGCCCGAGTAACCTATATAAATTGATCAGACTGGATAAATGCGTAAACTAGCACTGGGTACCAAGTACCTCAGGCCGTCACACCATCGGTCACAATGTGTCTCCCAGTGTGCAAATAGAATGGCTAATAAGCCATAAAAGCAATAAGGCATAAAGCCAAGCATAACATCATAATCAGTAGAGCCATAGGCTATCATATCACAGAATGGCATAATAGGCCATAAAACATAGAATGGCATGAAGCCATACGCAGTACTGCTATCAGAATCCTATTGGCATGCCAATATTTCCAAACCAATCACACTTGGCCTACTAGGGCATATTACACTTTTAATTATGCAATTCTTTGTAATTAAAGTTCCTTCGTTACTATTCATTCCATTAGTCAATCAAAATTTTGACTTTTTATAGACAATAGATATATTGATTTTAATATCACCAACATACCACATTTTGTATTCTAAAATTGTTGGCATTGGTTGCCAATACCATTTCAAAGCTTAGTGTTGGTTATTTAAAATTTTAAGATTTCAAACACTAAGTTTATTGTTCCATTGGTCATTTGTACAGTAGTAATTCGATAAAATTCTCTTCATGAAAGTTGTTCCTTTATGTGTCTTCACTCCATTTGGTGTTTTCTAGCTCAAGATATGCTAATTTTAATAAGACTGGCCAGATTGGTATCTACCCAGAATTTCTGGGCAGAATTCCATTCTGCCAGCTTGGTGTTCTGATTTTTGGTGGGAAATTTCATTAGGTTATGATCAGAATTTGAAGTTGTATTCTTCATAAAAGTTGTCCTAAATTGTCTAAACTTTCCATTGATATAAATTTCAAGTCAATTGGTATTTTCTACACTGAGTTATGACTAAATGAATGAACACTATTCATTTGATCAATTTGCTCATGGCAGAATGTATGTTACCCAGATTAGGTTAATTTTTACGGCCACTTAGTTTGGTTTGCTGGAATAGGTTCCTCCATCAAAGTTGTTTCATTTTGTGCCTAGTTTAACCTCCAATTGGCCTTGCACCAATTGGAGTTATCTAGCTTGAGTTATAACTCCAAGAGCACACTAGACTTAAAGGTTCCAGAATTGCACTCATGAGGCAGCCTCACCTTTACATTAATTATTATCACAAATCACTCCAAATGTAGGTTAAAATACCCCAAATGGTCACTAGTTGACCATTAGAATAGCAATTCATGCTCAATTTCATCAACCCCCTAATTTTGAGTTTCAAACCCTAGCTTTAAATTTCCAAAGTCTTCAATTCATGTATTTCACTCCTAATTATTATACTAAACATAGAATTCATGCTAGGGGCAGCTAATATGTCACTTTAAATCAAAGAATCTACCACAACCCTAATGTCTCCATGGCTACCGAAGTTGAAGGGGAGCCATACAAGGGGTTTTCTTACAAATTTCTTACAATTATCACCTCACTTCAACCCTATAAACATGAATTAATGGAAAAAGGAAAAGGATTGGACACTAACCTTGTTAGAGCTCTCACTTGAGCTTGTAATTCTTGAATATTTATTCTTCAAATTGCTACCTCAAGCTTGCTTTAGTGGTAGGGATAAATTTTTGTGAAGAGAGGATGAGATTTTAAGGTGAATTGGAGTGGAGTTTAAAGCTTAATGAAGCTTTAATGGTGGATTGGGATTGGAGAGGGATTTCGGCTGGTTAGAGGTAAGGGAAGATAGCAATTTTTTTGGTTAATTTTTTGCCCATTTATCTCTTTTAATGGGGTTTATAAACATGTGTCACAATGTGATTGGCTGGAAGTGTTTTAATGACATCATAGTGATGTCAAAATTCTAATTAATTTAATGACATCATCTGAAGAGAAGGGATATTGAGTATGCAGTGGGTGAGAAAGTTTTCCTCTAGGTTTCTCCTTGGAAGAGAATTATGAGATTCGGCAGAAAGGGGAAACTGAGTCCTCACTTCATTAGGCCTTATGAGGTTCTGGAAAGAGTGGGTCCTTTGGCATATCATTTGGCACTACCTCCAGAGTTGGAGAAGATACATAATGTCTTCCATGTGTCTATGTTAAGGAGGTATCGATAAGATCCATCTCATGTACTACCAGTGGAAGAAATTGAAGTGAATCCAGACCTCACATATGAGGAAGAACCCATAGAGATTCTGGCTTATGAGGTGAAGCAGCTACGGAACAAGTAGATACCATTGGTAAAATTGTTGTGGAACCATCATTCCGGCCAAGAGGCTACCTGGGAACGAGAGGAGGACATGAGGAGACAGCACCCACAGTTGTTCAGAGATTGATACCAAGTAAAATTTTGAGATGAAATTTATTTTAGGTGGGGGGGGGGGGGATGAGAATTGTAACACCCCTATTTGTATAGCCTGGTATATTTCACTGTTCAGGTGACCGGTGTCGATCTGGACAATTAAGGAGATTAGAACCACGCTTAAGAAAACTAGAGAAGCCATAAACACAAATAATTAGTAATTGCCAATTAGTTAAGTATAAAAAAGAAAAATGGAACATAAGAAGTTGAACGAGCCGAGAGTCACAGCAATGGGTGACCTTCTCGGGAACGACTGTAAAGTCAATTTAAACTAAAATTTCGAACCGTAAAAAGTGACACCGCGGTCCTTAGCACCATTATAAACACAATAGAAAAGAGAAAATCACGAAAAAGAACTATTAAGCCAGTCAAATAATTAGGTCAAGGAGCCGAAAGAAATATTGAATTATTTGCAAACCGGGTTGAACCGGCGAGGGGCAATTTGGTCAGTTGACCCGAGAGCTGACCCCTGACCTAACTATCAAATAAAATCGGAGAAAAGAAAACTTCAGAATTGAGAATTAAATTAAAGAACTAATAAAAAAAAAGAGAAAATGAAAAATGTGTAGGGATATGACATCATGCATGACATCATGCATGACATCATGCATTATGCCATAAATCCCATAATTAATAATTTGATTAAATGGATTTTTGGGTCTTCCATAAGACAAATTACATAAAAGAAATAAAAAGAAAAAAAAAGTTAAAGTCATCTTCCTCATCTCACTTGCCGCCCCATCTCTCCCTATATTCCTTCACCATGTTCCACCATTGTTAAGGGAGAGAAAGCTTAAATTTCCTTACTCTCTTCCATAAATTCACAAAGTCCCAACATTAAAAATTCTCTTTACATGTTGAGGGAGCATTAGAGAGTAAAAATAAGAAGAAAGACTTGAAGAAAGGGAAGCCTAAAAACCCTCCAAGCAAGGTTAGTAATGCAAACTTCAAATTTTTAGTTTAAATAGTGTGTGTATAGCATCAAGAACATAGAAATAAACTTAAAATGAAAAGAAAAATTTGTTGAGGGACTAAACTGAATTTCAGCCAGCTTGGGTTACTATGCATATGTTTGAGTTTTGATTGAAATTAAATGGTAGGCAAGTTTGTATGGATGTGCTAAGGATATTGGTATGCTTAAATGTGGTTAAATGCAACAAGTTAGTAAGTTAGGGTTTTGGGACACTTAGGGTGAGAGACAAAAATGTGAGAAACTTGTAAATGGTGTCTTTGACCTAATGTGAAGTGAGAAATGGTCATTTGTGACCTAATTAAGTGTGTTAGAAGTGTTTGAATCAAAGCCAAATTCAGATTGAGCATGACCAAATTACCTTTGAGAGACCAAAAATGAAATTTTAGAAGTCCAATTGGTATGATACCAATTGAGAATGAAAATAGACACTAAATGACACAATTTTCATTTAGGAAGCATGCCCAAAAAGTGACCAAAACCTAGTGAACAAATTGACCAAAATTAGAAAATTGCAGGCTGCCCTGTATAAACTGACCAAATGAATAGTGTTTGTTCATTTGGTCATAACTTGAGCTAGGAAGGTCTAAATGACCTGAACATTTACCAGTGGTTAGATCAGATATAGACCTAAAACTTTCATGAAGAACACAAACCAAAATTATGCCATTAACCAAGTCATTTGGCCACCCGAAGTTGGTGACCCAAAACTGCCAGCACCAAAAATTGCCCAGAATTCTGGGTTGAATCCAATCAGGCAGCCATGGTTCAAATGGCCATAACTTGAGCTACAAAACTCCAATTGGAGTGATTCAAAAAGGAGAATAAACTTAAGACAATAGGGAACATTTTCGATGAAGAAAGTTTTGCCAAATTCCAACAGTAAAATGACCAATGGAACAGTGCACCAAAACTGAAAATTTGCAATTTTGCCTAAAAGACTTAGAATTTGAATAAACAATCAAAACCAACAAATTTAATGACCAAAATGTGGTATGTGGGTGAAGTTAGGATTCCCATACCTATTAAGCCTTAGAAAGTCAACAATTTGACTTGAATAGTGTAGTGAATAGTAAACCGAAACACAAAAATTTCAAGAACGTTGAGTTTAGCACATTAGAGCTAGGTAAAAGTGAAGTTAAATTTATTTTTAGATTTATGCTAAGCTATGGTACTGAAACATTGTGAAACTGTGTGTTTCAGCTGAAAAAGACTTGAAAGGTCTGAGAGACTGAGTCAAGGCCTAGAGGCGACTCATATCAGGTTTGTGCACAATAAACCTTATTTGAGTATTTTGTCATTGAAAAATTGATTGGTTTGATTTATGAAAATTTTGTGTTAATCATGAATTGTGTTGCCACTTTGTAAATGAAACTATGACTTTGGAAATCTATCGGATTCCTCATGAATTATTTGAATAAAATGTTTGAAATAGATTTTTTTTATTCACACTTAGCATGACAGTGCCTTATTATTTCTCCTCCATTTATGGGGTAAGATCGATTATTTTTCCTCCCTCTCTGGTTTACCAGTTGAGGTTTTAGATCGGATGAGTACTCATTAGCTAGCTAGCCACCTCCCTCATTAATTTCGATTAGTGGGGTTGTACATTGCTTTGTCATGGTGTACAATGCGGCATTGATCGGAAATTTTGTGTCATGGCTTAAGTTGTGTATGATTTTGGCAATACTGTGTTTATTAAATTATTTGACTAAATTGTGCTATTATGAGTTTTGATAATTTGTGAAATATGATTGAGAAATATTTAAATTGTGTTTTGGCAATGAATGATTTATGTATTGTATTTTAAATTTTTACTGTGCACCACTGAGTATTTTTATACTCAGCGATAGCTTATTTTGCTGTCGCAGATTAAGAGCAAAGAGAAAGAAGCAGAGTGAGCTGCTACTGATATTGAGGACTACCCTGATATTTTTGTACGAGTATTGTTTTATACCCTTGTAGTTATTTTGATATAAATATTGCAATGTTTTATGTATCAATGTAAAGTTGAGCAGTTGTATAATAAATTGTAATAATATTATTTCTGGAACTTCTTTTTGTAAATTATGATTTGTATTTATGAATTTCATACTTTATGCACTGTGAATGATGTTATGAAATATTTTGAGATAATAAACTTTGATTGGATTGTGGAATTATTTTGAAGCGAATTGAATTGAGTTGACTTGAGATTATTTGGAGGTTGGGAGTTGTAGAAAATTTATTGGAAGTGTTTTTCTCAGGTATTTGAAGAATTGTTTTCTCAAAATACAGACGGTACTCTGTCGAAATTTTTATAAAATTTGCGGAAAAATAAAAATGGACAAAAATTTTTACTAGTTTTTAAGCTTTGAATAAATGATTTTAATTCCTACCAAAATGCTCACCACTTCCAAAATGTAAGAAAATAATTTTAAAATCCCTTATAGTGTACTTAATAAATTATCGGTAGGTGAAGTTCGGTAGTTCATTAGGTATTCTATGGGAACATGTTATGCCTTACAAAGGGGTAAGGTGTGACAGTCATTCATTCAATTCATATCATAATCATACTCAAATCATAAATAAATACTCAAATTTTATTTATAAACACAAATTTACAGATAATTACATTAATACAAAATTACATTATAGAAGTTTCAAATATACATGATAAAATAAAAGTTTAATTACAAAGTTTGCTAATATTACAAAATACAAAATGTAACCTAGCGTCCTACCAAATGCACTATAACTGAGCGGTGACACAGGATACTAGCAGATCTGATTCTCATCCTGATTGGGGTCTACTGGAATCGTGCTCCGTATCTCTAGTATCTACGCGTGGCAAAAGCAACGCGCTAAGCAATACTACTTAGTGGTACCAATAATACAAGAAAAATAATATACAAATAAAAAAAATAATTTCTTAGTTATTGTGCTTATAAGAACAATAAATAATTTCTAAATTTTTGTTTAGTTTAAGGCTAATTAAATTTTGTGATATTAACTCTTCCTAGCATGTTGTTAATCGATCTCATAATGATTTTAAGCCCCATGTATTTATTTATCTTAATTTTCTTATCCTTAAGAACATTTATTTTTATTGGAATCATTCTTGTTTATTAACTTAATATTTCATCAATTTATTTCCTTTGAACTTAATTTAATTTTATTAATACTTTTCCTTGCCCGAGTAACCTATACAAATTGATCAGACTGGATAAACGGGTAAACTAACACTGGGTACCAAGTACCTCGGGCCGTCACACCATTGGTCATAATGTGTCTCCCGATGTGCTGACAGAATCTACTAATAAGCCATAAAAGCAATAAGGCATAAAGTCAAGCATAACATCATAATCAGTATAGCCATAGGCTATCATATCATAGAATGGCATAATAGGCCGTAAAACACAGAATGACGTGAAGGCATACACAGTATTGCTATCAGAACCCTATTGGCATGCCAATCTATCCAAACCAATCACACTAGGCCTACTAGGGCATATTACACTTTTAATTATGCAATTCTTTGCAATTGAAGTTCCTTTATTACTATTCATTCCATTAGTTAACTAAAATGTAGACTTTTTTTATAAACAATAGATATATTGGTTTTAATATCACCAACATACCACAGTTTGCATTCTAAAATTGTTGGCATTGGTTGCCAATATTATTTCAAAGCTTAGTGTTGGTTATTTAAAATTTTCAAATTTCAAGCACCAAGTTTACTGTTCCATTGGTTATTTATACAGTAGGAATTTGACAAAATTCTCTTCATGAAAGTTGTTCCTTTATGTGTCTTCTTTAATTCCTTTTTTGAATTCTCTATTTGGAGTTTTCTAGCTCAAGATATGCTAATTTTAACAAGACTGACTGGATTGGTATCTACCCAAAATTTCTGGGCAGAATTCAATTATGCCAGCTTGGTGTCCTGATATTTAGTGGGCAATTTCATTAGGTTATGGTCCGAATTTGAAGTTGTGTTCATCATAAAAGTTGTCCTAAATTGTCTAAGCTTTCCATTGATATAAATTTCAGGTCAATTGGACTTTTATACTCTGAGTTATAACCAAATGAATAAATACTATTCATTTGGTCATTTTGCCCAGGGCAGAATGTATGTTACCTGGATTAGGTCAATTTTTAAGGCCACTTAGTTTAGTTTTCTGGGATAGGCTCCTTCATCAAAGTTGTTTCATTTTTTGTCTAGTTTAACCTCTAATTGGTCTTGCACCAATTGGAGTTACCTAGCTTGAGTTATAACCCCAAGAGCACACTGGACTCAAAGGGTCCAGAATTGCACTCATGAGGTAGCCTCACCTTTACATTAATTATTGTCACAAATCACTCCAAATGTAGGTCAAACTACCCCAAATGGTCACTAGTTGACCATTAGAATAGCAATTCATGCTCAATTTCATCAACCCCCTAATTTTGAGTTTCAAACCCTAGCTCTAAATTTCCAAAGTCTTCAATTCATGCATTTCACTCCTAATTGTTATAATAAACATAGAATTCATGCTAGGGGCAGCTAATATGTCACTTTAAATCAAAGAATTTACCATAACCCTAATGTTTCCACGGCTACCGAAATTTAAGGGGAGCCATACAAGGGTTTTTCTTACAAATTTCTTACAATTATCGCCTCACTTCAACCCCATAAACATGAATTAAAGGAAAAAGGAAAAGGATTGGACACTAACCTTGTTAGAGCTCTCACTTGAGCTTGTAATTCTTCAATATTTCTTCTTCAAATTGCTGCCTCAAGCTTGCTTTAGTGGTAGGGATAAATTTTTGTGAAGAGAGGATGAGATTTTAAGGTGAATTGGAGTGGAGTTTAAAGCTTAATGAAGCTTTAATGGTGGATTGGGGTTGGAGAGGGATTTCGGCTGGTTAGAGGTAAGGGAAGATAGCAATTTTTTTGGTTAATTTTTTGCCCATTTATCTCTTTTAATGGGATTTATAAACATGTGTCACAATGTGATTGGCTGGAAGTGTTTTAATGACATCATAGTGATGTCAAAATTCTAATTTAATTCATTTTCTTTCCTTTTCTTTTCTACTCATTTTCAATTAAATTTTTAGCAATATTTATTTATATTTTATGTCATAATAGTTATTTATTTAACTGGAAAAGTTGGCTAAAAATCATCTCTGAAGACAAAATGAACAAAATGCCCTTCATTTTGCTTAACAAACTAAAATTGTCTGTACCGATCTAAAAAATTTTCTAAACATTTTCTTAGCATTCTAATACCATCAAAATCTCAATGACTCTTCTCTAGAGTCCCAAAATTTATTTCACGGATTTTCCCCTTGGTTTAGGGCTACTAGCTGTGAAAACAGTAATTTCCCGTTAGGTTACCCATCGCTAGGGCACCGGCTCATTTAACTTAATGATATTTTATTTCTAAAATTTTTCCTTAATTTTTCTTATCATTGTTCGAGTTATTTACAACTCTTCACTCTAGTCTAAAGATTGTCCCAGACATTCTAGTTGTCCGAACCGACACCGATCACTGGAACAGTAGAATGTACGGACTGGCTACAATGAGGGTGTTACACTATTTTTTGAGTTTACACATCATTTTTGTGCTGGTTCAAAGAATCAATTCTGTACAGCTTGATTTGGTGCTTTCCATCTTGTGTCCATTGATTCTTAAATGTGGGATTCAAGTTACCAATACTTGAGGTTCACGTCACAAATATAATAATAAGTATGCTCAAAGTTATGGTTTTAAATATTATGCTACTGTTCAGGAAATAATTATAAAAAATAAAACAAAAAGTCAACCATTTCCTAATATGTGATCTTTATTTTTTTTTCTTCTATTGTGGATTTATTTTTTTTTTAAGTCTTTACTTTGTTTTTCTAAAATTAAATTCTTTATATTTCTTAGTATTTGTAAATCTTCATTATTTTCCTGTACTATTTGAAAATTTTTCATTTTAATTTTAAAATATGAAAATAGAAAAAAAAAAAAAACCTTGATTGCTAGCTAGATGCCTAGCTACCCATCAAACAAAGAGAAAAATTTCAAAACATAATAATTAACAATAATCAATATCTTTGAAAACCTCTTTAAAAACCTTAGTAAGCAACCAAATTAGTAGACATGAATTATTCTCTTCTAGTTAAAAATGATAAGTGGAGAATAGTCACGTAATACTAATCCCTTTAATAGAATTGCAATCTTGGTCAGAAAAAAGAATATACGAATCAAAAGGTTAAAGCCCCAAGCACACAAAATATATATTGAAAATATTATATTGGATTGGGAACTTTAAATGTTTACAACCATGTTTACAATTACAGATGAGTGTCTTCTTAGGTATGCATAATTAATTAATTAGTGCATTTAACTACCATTATACACATTGATACTAGAAAAATGATCAGCATTAACATCTCTGTCTTCTGCAACATTTGATTGTTTTTAGACTAAATATGTAACACCCCTCACCCGACTACAGTGTAGCCAAGCAAGGCATGCTACAATCGGTGCCGGAGCACCCTAACTTATCTTACTTTATTTTTTAAAATAATTTTAAATTCATTTAATTTAATATCAATTATTTTTCGACGGAGAAACTAGTGGAGTTTCCTCTATTTTATTATCGTTTGGCGTATTTCAATATTCACCTGTTTGAAATTCAACAATATTTCTAAAATAAAATCTTATCCATGCTAATCATAATTATCTCATCAATCATTCTCATAATTTTCTCATATTTCAAATCTCATCCATACATTTCAATTTCATAATCATTTCCATACATTTTCATTCATACTCAATTCATATGTAAACATTCTCAAATTACATAAGCAAAATTTTCAAATTTCCTTAATTTACAAAATAATTACAAAATTTCATAATTTAGATGATATATAAATTAATTACATATGAAAAAGCTAATTTATTAATTTACATCGCATTTCTAGTAACTACCTGTTCATAATATACATTACAATACAATATCTAAGCATTTTATACAAAATATAAAATATGATCTATATGGGCCCTATCTACATGCATTGCTGAGGAGGTGACAACTTTCCACTGGGTCTAGGGCTCCTAGTTGCGAGAACCGCAACTTTCCACTGGGTTACCCATCGCTAGGGCACCGGCTCATTTAACTTAGTTGTGTTTTATTTCTAAAATTTTTCCTAAATTTTTCTTATTAATATTTCAGTTAATTATAGTTCCTCACTTTAGTTTAAATATTTTTTCGGACGTTCTAACTGTCCGGACCGACACTGGTCACCGAAATAGTAGAATGTGCGGAATTGTTACAGTTAGGGTGTTACAATTCTTCCCCTCTAATTTAAATTTCGTCCTCGAAATTTACTAGGTGTAGGTATCTGAGATAATTCCTTTACCTTTCTATTGCTCCCTCTGTGTATTTCTTATATATATATATATGGTATTACTTAGTCTTTTCGAATATATCATTATACACTTAGGCATATCATAAAGGAAGTACTTTACCTCAAATTCACATTTGGGGCTTCTTATTCCTCTCCGACTCGGGTGACATTTGGAAGTGGTGTTACTGTTGTACTTGGTCCTTCCACGGCCTTTGTCTAGGTCCGTGGTAAATTCCTCTTAGGACAATCTTTTAGACAATGTTCTATGGCTCCACATCTATAACATCTCTGTCTTCTGCAACATTTGATTGTTTTTAGACTAAATATGTAACACCCCTCACCCGACTACAGTGTAGCCAAGCAAGGCATGCTACAATCGGTGCCGGAGCACCCTAACTTATCTTACTTTATTTTTTAAAATAATTTTAAATTCATTTAATTTAATATCAATTATTTTTCGACGGAGAAACTAGTGGAGTTTCCTCTATTTTATTATCGTTTGGCGTATTTCAATATTCACCTGTTTGAAATTCAACAATATTTCTAAAATAAAATCTTATCCATGCTAATCATAATTATCTCATCAATCATTCTCATAATTTTCTCATATTTCAAATCTCATCCATACATTTCAATTTCATAATCATTTCCATACATTTTCATTCATACTCAATTCATATGTAAACATTCTCAAATTACATAAGCAAAATTTTCAAATTTCCTTAATTTACAAAATAATTACAAAATTTCATAATTTAGATGATATATAAATTAATTACATATGAAAAAGCTAATTTATTAATTTACATCGCATTTCTAGTAACTACCTGTTCATAATATACATTACAATACAATATCTAAGCATTTTATACAAAATATAAAATATGATCTATATGGGCCCTATCTACATGCATTGCTGAGGAGGTGACAACTTTCCACTGGGTCTAGGGCTCCTAGTTGCGAGAACCGCAACTTTCCATCTGGTTACCCATCGCTAGGGCACCTAGCTCATTTAACTTAGTTGTGTTTTATTTATAAAATTTTTCCTAAATTTTTATTATTAATATTTCATTTACTTATAGTTCCTCACTTTAGTTTAAATATTTTTGGACGTTCTAACCGTCCGAATACATCGTCACGAAATAGTAGAATGTGCGGAATTGTTACAGTTAGGGTGTTACAATTCTTCCCCTCTAATTTAAATTTCGTCCTCGAAATTTACTAGGTGTAGGTATCTGAGATAATTCCTTTACCTTTCTATTGCTCCCTCTGTGTATTTCTTATATATATATATATGGTATTACTTAGTCTTTTCGAATATATCATTATACACTTAGGCATATCATAAAGGAAGTACTTTACCTCAAATTCACATTTGGGGCTTCTTATTCCTCTCCGACTCGGGTGACATTTGGAAGTGGTGTTACTGTTGTACTTGGTCCTTCCACGGCCTTTGTCTAGGTCCGTGGTAAATTCCTCTTAGGACAATCTTTTAGACGATGTTCTATGGCTCCACATCTATAACAGGCTCCAGTCAATCCCCTACATTCACCTTTATGCCACTTGTTACAATGGCCACATTTTCTTGCTAATCCTGGCGCACTCACTACTAGTGTTTCTGGTTGATCTCTTCTGGGTATAGGTCTGGGTCTAGATCTCCTACTTTGATCAGATGTCTGACTTAACTGTTCTCTCGGCCTCTTATTACTAGACTGTCCAAATTTCCTCTTTTGCTGATCACCACTCCTCTTCTGTTCCTGTTCATGAACACAGCTAATATATTTCTTTCTAAACTCTATCAGAAAGAATTCCCAAGTTACGTCGGCTGGTGGCACTACCTTGGTTACAACATCCCACCACCGATATGCAGCTTCTTGTAACAATGAAACTGCACACTCCAAACTTTGTTCTGGTGTGCAATGGAGCTGTTGCAGGACTCTTTCAGTCCTTTCTAACCAATACTCAGCTGCTGAAGAATCGTCTTCCTTTATACCATTGAAATCTATAGCTCCATACTTCCTAATTTTTCCTAAGGGTGATTTTTGCTGAGACAGTGGTGGAATAACCCCAGTCATCTGTCGAAAGAATCTAGTCATCTGCTCAAACAAGGCCTGTTGGGGTTGTACAGGCACCTCTTGCACTAGTGGAGCAGGATCTCCCCGATTTCCAATATCACTCCCAGTTGGGATACGGCTTACTACTTCTTCTTCTACTGCCCTCTGCGATTCTGAGTCCATACCTTAACCTAAAATAACAAAGAAAACAGATCTGCATTAGTGTCACCTCAACTCATATGAATGCAATGCATGTTATGCACACAATCTTATTCTATCTATCTATGCCTAGGAACGCCTAAACCGTGCTCTGATACCTATAAATGTAACACCCCTAACCCGACTACAGTGTAGCCAAGCAAGGCATGCTACTATCGGTGCCGGAGCACCCTAACTTATCTTACTTTATTTTTTAAAATAATTTTAAATTCATTTAATTTAATATCAATTATTTTTCGACGGAGAAACCAGCGGAGTTTCTCCTATTTTATTATCGTTTGGCGTATTTCAATATTCACCTGTTTGAAATTCAACAATATTTCTAAAATAAAATCTTATCCATGCTAATCATAATTATCTCATCAATCATTCTCATAATTTTCTCATATTTCAAATCTCATCCATACATTTCAATTTCATAATCATTTCCATACATTTTCAGTCATACTCAATTCATATGTAAACATTCTCAAATTACATAAGCAAAATTTTCAAATTTCCTTAATTTACAAAATAATTACAAAATTTCATAATTTATATGATATATAAATTAATTACATATGAAAAAGCTAATTTATTAATTTACATCGCATTTCTAGTAATTACCTGTTCATAATATACATTACAATACAATATCTAAGCATTTTATATAAAATATAAAATATGATCTATATGGGCCCTATCTACATGCATTGCTGAGGAGGTGACAACCTTGAATACTTCAGATACTTCTGCAGATCAAAACTCCCAAAATTCCCAGTCAAACGTCCATTGGGTTCTAGCTTCAGTACCTGCGCGAAGGAAACAATTCCATCGCGCTAAGCATTGCTGCTTAGTGGTGCAATAATATAACAAGGAAATAATATACAAATAAAAATAGAAATAAAACGTAATTAAAATAATTAAGATTTATTTATACTTCACATGCGATTTCTAAAATTTAATATGTTTTATCCTAATTTAGTCTTCTTTGAAAGTGTTTATTTCGCCAATGTACAGTAATAATGTACAAAGAAAAATGATCTGAAAATAATAAATTTATGTTTATATTATTATATAAGTCACATTTGCAATATTTATTTATGTTATAATTTTCTTTGCTAATCTTTTAGCATTTTCTCTATACTTGCTAGGTTGTCTCAGATTATCTCATAATAAGTAAATTTTAATATCGGTCCAGTTCATTTCGATTCTTTCTAATAAATAACTATTCTAATATATTTTAAGTCATCTTACTCATTTATTTTTTTAAATTCAAATATTTTTAATTGCTAATATTCTTAACTTATCTCAATAAATTTCATTGCCCAAGTAACCTATGACAGGCGGACTAAACTGGATAACGGGTCGTTGGCACTGGACACTCGGTGCCTCGAGCCGTCATACCATGGGACGCAGAACGTCAACCATGTATGCAGTCAGTATGGCTAAAAAGCCATGATATCACATAATCGGGCATAAAAGCCATGAATGCTGGCATAAAGCCATGAATGCGGGCATAAAGCCATGAATACGGGCACAAAGCCATGAATACAGGCATAAAGCCTTTTGCAATACTGCTAAAACAATACCCTATTGGCATGCCAAACTATCCAATCTGACACACATGTCTAGGCAATACAAGGGCACATAATATCATTAAATATTAATATATTGTGTTTTATGACTTTATTATTTCATAATAAATTTCATAATTTATACATTCATCATACTATTCATACATTTCTAACATCATTCATATTGATCACAATTCACAACAATGGTGTTCATATACCATTGTGCCCAAAACATTTTTCTTTTCTCTTATTGTCACACCCTACCCCTCTGTAAGGCATAACATGATCCCGTAGTATACCTAATGAATTACCAACTCCGTCTACTGATAACCCATTAAGTACACTACAAGGGATTTTCAAAAACTTTTCTTACTTCTTTTACAGTGGTGAGCACTATTTACAGGTGTTAAAGACTTTGATGAACTGAAGTGAAACAACTAACTCATTTGGTTTATTTGGAATTTTTGTAAAAATTTTGGCAGAGTGCCATCTATATTTTGGACAAAACAGTTCTTCAGAAAACCTGTAAAAAAAACACTTCAATATGTATTTGCAAATCTCAACTCCAACATATTTTTCAACACAACATATTTCTCAACTCAAATCCATAGTGATTTTTCGAAGACTGAGATAAAGGAAATATAATACAAAACTATTCAAGTAAATGAAATCTCAAATTTACATTTACAATAATTTACATTTAATTACATACCAAAATGTTTTACAAGAGTTTTTATACAACTGCTCAAATAATTTACATACATATTATTACATGCTTACATCAAAACCTATGTACATGGGTATATCTATGATATACCTGGGGCTGATCTGAATGTATCCTCAAAGCAACTTAATCACTGCTCTATGCTCTTCTTACCTGCGACAGCATACAAAGCTATCGCTGAGTGGTGAACTCAGTGGTGCACAACTATAATTTAAAACATAGTACAATATATATATTGACAAAATTTACAGTAATTAATTTGGAAATCTGAATACTCATCAAATTCCACAACTCAAAATATTCATTGCCAATAATGTAAATCATTTGTATAAATGACTTGGATCACAAAATTCAATTTATCAAATCTTGACTATCCATTTAAGTAATTCCAACAAAATCAATTATACATAAACCATAATTGAAATCACCATTTCTTACCATTCAAAAGCCATTCTGTATCTCAAAAATCAAGCTGTATCTCAAAAATCATGTTGTATCTCAAAAATCATACTGTATTTCAAAAATCATACTGTATCTCAAAACTCATTCTTTATCTCACTAACTATGCAAGACTAATCCGAAAGGGCCATATTCGATGTGATTCTAACTCCCTATGGTCGGGGAGGTCGAATCAGATTCTAACTCCCTATGGTCGGGGAGGTCGAATCATCGTGCACAATACCATCACAATAATGAATCTTCCGCAAGGGCCATAACGATAAAATAAACTTAGATCTAACCTCAAATCAGAGGAAAATCTAAGCCTGTGCACGTACCATGGTAATCAAAACACAACTCACTCCATTGTCTTCTCAACAAATGAGAGAGACGGGTAATAACCTAGTCAAGCATCTATAGTGAGATATAAAACAATATCACAATCCTTTTAGTGAGCATAAATCACAATATAATTTGATTCAAAGTCAATTCCAATATCCAAAAAATTTTTTATGCTCATCACAATTCAAATCATAAATTTACATTTTTCCATGAAAATTTCCATCACAATTCAAAACATGTTATATCACAATTTTCCGAAACATAATTTATTCAATCTATAACAATGCTTAATACTTGTGGAAATACCATTTCACAAAGATAAATTCATACATACTATAGCAATTTCAATAATCATTGAATTAAATCCAATGCCTGTTAAACATAGTTCATAAGAAAATATGTCATTTAATCATATAAAATATTCAGAACAAAATCAGTTAAAAACTAGTTGTGCACAAACCTCTGATGACTGTCTCTCGATCCGACTCGTGTTTCCTTCCCTTTTCCCGAGTCTTTGGTAATCGAGAAACACAATTTGAAGTGTTTCAAGATTAAATTAAATCGTCTCTATCGATGGTGTTTGGTAAATAATGCACTGAACTCAATTATTCACTTAATCACCTAATATACCGACCCTCATTGCGTTTTAGGTAATTTAGGTTTTAGTGTCGTTAATATGTCACATTCGATAGGGTTTTAGGTTTGGTACGTTTTACCAAAGTCATTTCCTTGTTTAGTGCATTTTAATGCAAATTGTCGGATTCCGAACACCGTTTGACCTAACCGACGATCTAGTTCCCTTGGTTTTCGGTCTCGGTCAAAACTACAAACTTGTAGATCTAGGTCTTATTGCACGCGGTGCAAAATTTCAGGTCAATCCGAGTTAAGTAGACCAAGTTATGGTCATTACACTATTGCTGGTCAAGTGGTACCATTTTAGGTCAATTTTAGGTCAAATTGGTCAATTCTGGTTCGGCCAGTTTTGGACCCGATCTTGTGCAAGTTGTTTGACTTGCTTATGGTCATTTCTGGGCTTTGGTGTCTTCATAAGACTTGTAGGTATGGGTCTTAACTATTCTTGGTCAAAATTTCAGGTCAATTGGACCTGGTTTGAGTGAGTTATGGCCTAAACACTCACTGCTGCCCAATTGGTCATTTTTCAGGTCCTAATTGCACCTAATCCGAATTGGTCATTTTTTTAGGTCACCTTGCAAGCAGAATTTTGGCATGTTTTCTCAATGAAAGTTGGAACATTTTGTGCCTAGTTTCACCTCAAATTGGTCTCATACCAATTGAGGTTACACATTCAAGGTTATAGGCTAAAATACACACTGCCCTCAATATGCATTTCACACCCCAACTTCAAACACACACTTACCTTTGCCATTTGTTTACTTACCTACCAAACTGTTTTGGCACATTACCAAAAGCATTTTCTACATTACATTAGCATGATTTTGGGCAGATTACCATTACCCTCAACACACCAAATATCATTCACAATTACAATTTCTAAGTACCATTACAAACACACCAAAACATTACAAACTTTACATACCCTTTACAATGTTAATTTACATACATATCATCAATCCTTCTAGGTCAATATTCTGCCCACACTTCCTTCAATATATACCATTCCTCAAGTGTCCACAAGCTGCCACAAACCATTCTTCAACATCACATTGTCGTACAATCCATCAATTCTCATTCAAATGCCAAAATCACCATGTATATGTGAAACAATTCATTAGGATATTAATTTACCATGATCAACATTATTTCTCATCAATTATATGCATAATAAATCATCAAATGTGTGACCCCATGGCTGCCCAAAAATGGCTATCTCAATAACTATTTAAACTTCAAAATTTCCTTCACAAAACTAACACCCATAACATAAACATAAAGTTTAACAAGGAAATTCTCAAAAATGCAAACTTACCTTTAATTGTAACTTGCTAAACCTTCACCAAACTTCTCAAAATTGGTATCAATATCTTCCTTGTGATGTGTAGACCATTTTTTGTGAAGGAACTTAAAGGATTGGAGTTGAAAATGGGAGGTTAAGAGAGCTTGCATGAAAAATGGCCATGGTGTTTTTCATTTCCTCTCAATTCGGCAACTTTGGTTGTTTTGGAGAAGATGACTATTTCTGCTGATTTAGTGGAGTTACAGCTGCCCTATTATGTATTTAATTTATGCATTAGTGGTCCACTCACAAATTTAATCATTTGATAAACTTAACTCCCACTTATTCCACATTTAACCCATGATTTTAGTTATTTACTTTAGGTACCACCCAATTAATTTTTCATTTCATTTTCTAACTGTAATATTATTTATTTTTAATGGACATTTAGGTCAAAAGATACTTCGGGATGTCAAATAACCATAATGCCCCTATTCGGGTGGCATTCCCGATTTTTCGGTATTATCGGGTTTTGTCTGTTTTTCGATTTCTCACTTTTCTTTGTACTAATTATTTAATTTTTCTTTGATATTTCTAATGATATTTATAATTAAATAAATATTTATTTGAGTACTAAAAATATTTTTTCGTGGTTCCCGCAGATCAGTATTAGTCAACACCCACGCCGTGACTTCCTAAGGTCACCCATCGCTAGGGTTCTCGGCTCGCTTAACTTGGTTACATTTCTTTGCTATTATTTTTCCTTTGTTTTTCTTGTATTTTCTTTTCTTGTATTTCATTATTTTATGTCTCCTCACTCACATTGAAGTGTGGTTCTAGGCATCCTAGCTGTCCGGACAGCACTGATCACCGGAACAGCAGAACGCACTACCGAACTTTGGGGTGTTACAATTCTCCCCCCCTTAAATAAATTTCGTCTCGAAATTTTACCTGGCATTAGTCTCTGAACAGCTGTGGGTGCTGTCTCCTCATATCCTCTTCACGTTCCCAAGTAGCTTCCTGGCCTGAATGATGGTTCCACAGCACTTTAACCAGGTGTATCTGTTTGTTCCTCAGCTGTTTCACCTCATAAGCCAGAATTTTTATGGGTTCTTCCTCATATGAGAGGTCTGGATTTACTTCAATCTCTTCAACTGACAATACATGAGATGAGTCTGATCTGTACCTCCTTAACATGGACACATAGAAGACACTGTGTATCCTTACTAATTCTAGAGGTAATGCTAACCGATATGCCAGAGGACCCACTCTTTCCAGAACTTCATATGGTCCGATGAAACGAGGACTCAGTTTCCCCTTTTTGCCAAATCTCACATTCCTCTTCCAAGGAAAAACTTTGAGGAATACTTTATCACCCACTGCATATCCAATATCTCTTCTCTTCAGATCAACATAAGACTTCTGACGGTCTGACGCAGCCTTGAGTCTATCTCTGATCAATTTGATCTTTTCCTATGTCTGCTGAACAATTTCTGGCCCAATCACCTTTCTTTCCTCTACTTCATCCCAACATAAGGGAGTTCTGCACTTTCTGCCATACAAAGCTTCATATGGAGGCATCCCTATGCTTGATTGGTAGCTGCTGTTATAAGCAAACTCAATCAAAGGCAAGTGTGTATCCCAACTACCTTCAAATTCAATCACACAAGCCCGTAGCATACCCTCCAATGTCTAAATAACCCTTTCGCATCGCCATCGTCTGTGGGTGGAATGTCGTTGTCAAGTTCAATCTAGTTCCTAGAGCTCTCAAGACTACCCTAATCTAGAAGTGAACCTAGGATCTCTCGCTGACACAATTGATACTGCACTCCATGCAGTTTTAAAATCTCATATATGTACAATCTGCCAATCTTTCTGTGCTATAGTCCATCCGAATCGCAAAAAGTGAGCAGACTTGGTCAATCATCAATTATGACCTATACTGCATCTTGACTATTATGTGTCCTCGGGAGTCTCATCACAACATCCATAGTTATCTGTTCCCTTACAATGTTTCATAAGGTGCCACTCGTATGCTAGCTTGACACTCATTAATGTATACAAATTCTGTTAGTGGGATGTATCTGTCCCATCTCCTCTCGGATTCAATGACACAAGTTCTCGATATATTCTTGAGGGCTTATCACCTTTACAAAGTTATTTTTATCATTTCATTTCATTATTTATAGGAACTCAATGAGTTTCCGAATTCACCTGAATCACTTGTTTCAATTGTCCATCTGTCTGAAGATGATACATTGTACTGATATCTCTAAGCTTATAGCAATTACTGGGGTACAGGTAATTCACATTAATGTAACTGAGTCACTGACTCTAGCTACCTTACAAGTGTAGTCGTTTGATAGACTAGTTCTGAAGTCTTAAATTTCTGACTAAAATTTTCATATTTATTTCCAGTACTAGTACTCTATTCGTGCAATCAGATCAATTTATAGATTACTTACAAATATTCTTAATTTATCAGATCACGAGGAAGTACGTAGCTCTACACAATAATCCTGTGATCAGATCAGAATCTGTAGCTTACAATACAAACATTGAGAACATTATATAGTCACTATGTTATAACCTCATGGACTAGGTTTTCTAACATCTTATCTTACTCGAATCCACAAATATCCTAAACCAATTCTAATTACAATATCCATTAATAATTACTAACAGTAATATCTTTGCCCTCATCTAGAGCGATTCTATTCTTGTAACTTACTTTTAGGTCCTCTTGCCTTACATTAAGTAGGCTTGCCAATTAGCTTTATAGTTTATGGTATGTTAGAAAATACTTTTAGCTAGCAATTCTTCCAAGATTAATGTCAATCATACTTGTTATTGTAGTTTTGATTCTAAAAGACTAGTCACTAACGCATCAAATTTATTCCCCTTGGAAAGGAATAGCAACAAAACATATAGTTCTAATACTAACACACAACTAAGTAGTGCTGGGATCAAATAATAACTAATTGTTTCCTTCAAAAATTAAAAACTTACCAGCAGCCTACATCCAAGCTTCGCTTCTTTCTCCTTGGCGCATAGTGGACGCCCGATCGTGCGCTACTATATTCGGGTTGATTCACGTGTTATAGTGGTGAGGAGTACCAACTCTATTTCTATCTTGACTCGATCGACGGTCCGTGGAACCAAGAGCAGATCGAGGTGGTTTAGTACAATCTTTAGCAAAGTGTCCAAGTTTTCCACAATTGTAGCAGGCTCCAGACGCCTTATAGCATATCCCACCATGATATCTTCTACAAGTTTCACATTGGCGGGAAGGGTAGGAACTTCTAGTTGTTCGACGACTGGACCTTGATGGTCTCTGTCTTACTGATCCACCTCTATCATATCCTTGAGCTCGGGGTTCCTCAACTTGTTCTTCTGCCATCACAGACTGTTCTATTGTCTCATTCTTCTCTTCCATATCTTTTCACAAGATTTTCTATTCCTGTACAACCAACATAAGGAGATTCCTCTCCATTAGTTCACATTTATGATGTAAATGTACTATATGTATCAAACATTTGAGCAGTTGTAGTTACCGATAAAAAGATTTCAAATTCACAGTTCGAAATTTACTTTAAAACCATTGCTCTGATACCACTAAAACATGTCACACCCTACCCCTCTGTAAGGCATAACATGATCCCGTAGTATAACTAATGAATTACCAACTCCGTCTACTGATAACCCATTAAGTACACTACAAGGGATTTTTAAAAACTTTTCTTACTTCTTTTACAGTGGTGAGCACTATTTACAGGTGTTAAAGACTTTGATGAACTGAAGTGAAACAACTAACTCATTTGGTTTATTTGGAATTTTTGTAAAAATTTTGGCAGAGTGCCATCTATATTTTGGACAAAACAGTTCTTGTAAAACTCAAAAAAACACTTCAATATGTATTTGCAAATCTCAACTCCAACATATTTTTCAACACAACATATTTCTCAACTCAAATCCATAGTGATTTTTCAAGATCGAGATAAAGGAAATATAATACAAACTATTCAAGTAAATGAAATCTCAAATTTACATTTACAATAATTTACATTTAATTACATACCAAAATGTTTTACAAGAGTTTTTATACAACTGCTCAAATAATTTACATACATATTATTACATGCTTACATCAAAACCTATGTACATGGGTATATCTATGATATACCTGGGGCTGATCTGAATGTATCCTCAAAGCAACTTAATCACTGCTCTATGCTCTTCTTACCTGCGACAGCATACAAAGCTATCGCTGAGTGGTGAACTCAGTGGTGCACAACTATAATTTAAAACATAGTACAATATATATATTGACAAAATTTACAGTAATTAATTTGGAAATCTGAATACTCATCAAATTCCACAACTCAAAATATTCATTGCCAATAATGTAAATCATTTGTATAAATGACTTGGATCACAAAATTCAATTTATCAAATCTTGACTATCCATTTAAGTAATTCCAACAAAATCAATTATACATAAACCATAATTGAAATCACCATTTCTTACCATTCAAAAGCCATTCTGTATCTCAAAAATCAAGCTGTATCTCAAAAATCATGTTGTATCTCAAAAATCATACTGTATTTCAAAAATCATACTGTATCTCAAAACTCATTCTTTATCTCACTAACTATGCAAGACTAATCCGAAAGGGCCATATTCGATGTGATTCTAACTCCCTATGGTCGGGGAGGTCGAATCAGATTCTAACTCCCTATGGTCGGGGAGGTCGAATCATCGTGCACAGTACCATCACAATAATGAATCTTCCGCAAGGGCCATAACGATAAAATAAACTTAGATCTAACCTCAAATCAGAGGAAAATCTAAGCCTGTGCACGTACCATGGTAATCAAAACACAACTCACTCCATTGTCTTCTCAACAAATGAGAGAGACGGGTAATAACCTAGTCAAGCATCTATAGTGAGATATAAAACAATATCACAATCCTTTTAGTGAGCATAAATCACAATATAATTTGATTCAAAGTCAATTCCAATATCCAAAAAATTTTTTATGCTCATCACAATTCAAATCATAAATTTACATTTTTCCATGAAAATTTCCATCACAATTCAAAACATGTTATATCACAATTTTCCGAAACATAATTTATTCAATCTATAACAATGCTTAATACTTGTGGAAATACCATTTCACAAAGATAAATTCATACATACTATAGCAATTTCAATAATCATTGAATTAAATCCAATGCCTGTTAAACATAGTTCATAAGAAAATATGTCATTTAATCATATAAAATATTCGTAACAAAATCGCTTAAAAACTAGTTGTGCACAAACCTCGATGATCGTCTCCTGATCCGACTCAGTGTTTCCTTCCCTTTTCCCGAGTCTTTGGTAAATCGAGAAACACAATTTGAAGTGTTTCAAGATTAAATTAAATCGTCTCTATCGATGGTGTTTGGTAAATAATGCAATCGAACTCAATTATTCACTTAATCACCTAATATACCGACCTCATTGCGCTTTTAGGTAATTTAGGTTTTAGTGTCGTTAATGTCACATTCGATAGGGTTTTAGGTTTGGTACGTTTTACCAAAGTCATTTCCTTGTTTAGTGCATTTTAATGCAAATTGTCGGATTCCGAACACCGGTTTGACCTAACCGACGATCTAGTTCCCTCGGTTTTCGGTCTCGCCGAAACTACAAACTTGTAGATCTAGGTCTTATTGCACGCGGTGCAAAATTTCAGGTCAATCCGAGTTAAGTAGACCAAGTTATGGTCATTACACTATTGCTGGTCAAGTGGTACCATTTTAGGTCAATTTTAGGTCAAATTGGTCAATTCTGGTTCGGCCAGTTTTTGGACCCGAACTTGTGCAAGTTGTTTGACTTGCTTATGGTCATTTCTGGGCTTTGGTGTCTTCATAAGACTTGTAGGTATGGGTCTTAACTATTCTTGGTCAAAATTTCAGGTCAATTGGACCTGGTTTGAGTGAGTTATGGCCTAAACACTCACTGCTGCCCAATTGGTCATTTTTCAGGTCCTAATTGCACCTAATCCGAATTGGTCATTTTTTTAGGTCACCTTGCAAGCAGAATTTTGGCATGTTTTCTCAATGAAAGTTGGAACATTTTGTGCCTAGTTTCACCTCAAATTGGTCTCATACCAATTGAGGTTACACATTCAAGGTTATAGGCTAAAATACACACTGCCCTCAATATGCATTTCACACCCCAACTTCAAACACACACTTACCTTTGCCATTTGTTTACTTACCTACCAAACTGTTTTGGCACATTACCAAAAGCATTTTCTACATTACATTAGCATGATTTTGGGCAGATTACCATTACCCTCAACACACCAAATATCATTCACAATTATAATTTCTAAGTACCATTACAAACACACCAAAACATTACAAACTTTACATACCCTTTACAATGTTAATTTACATACATATCATCAATCCTTCTAGGTCAATATTCTGCCCACACTTCCTTCAATATATACCATTCCTCAAGTGTCCACAAGCTGCCACAAACCATTCTTCAACATCACATTGCCGCATAATCCATCAATTCTCATTCAAATGCCAAAATCACCATGTATATGTGAAACAATTCATTAGGATATTAATTTACCATGATCAACATTATTTCTCATCAATTATATGCATAATAAATCATCAAATGTGTGACCCCATGGCTGCCCAAAAATGGCTATCTCAATAACTATTTAAACTTCAAAATTTCCTTCACAAAACTAACACCCATAACATAAACATAAAGTTTAACAAGGAAATTCTCAAAAATGCAAACTTACCTTTAATTGTAACTTGCTAAACCTTCACCAAACTTCTCAAAATTGGTATCAATATCTTCCTTGTGATGTGTAGACCATTTTTTATGAAGGAACTTAAAGGATTGGAGTTGAAAATGGGAGGTTAAGAGAGCTTGCATGAAAAATGGCCATGGTGTTTTTCATTTCCTCTCAATTCGGCAACTTTGGTTGTTTTGGAGAAGATGACTATTTCTGCTGATTTAGTGGAGTTACAGCTGCCCTATTATGTATTTAATTTATGCATTAGTGGTCCACTCACAAATTTAATCATTTGATAAACTTAACTCCCACTTATTCCACATTTAACCCATGATTTTAGTTATTTACTTTAGGTACCACCCAATTAATTTTTCATTTCATTTTCTAAGTGTAATATTATTTATTTTTAATGGACATTTAGGTCAAAAGATACTTCGGGATGTCAAATGACCATAATGCCCCTGTCGTGGCATTCCGATTTTTCAGTACATCGGGTTTTGTCTGCTTTTCGATTTCTCACTTTTCTTTGTACTAATTATTTAATTTTTCTTTGATATTTCTAATGATATTTATACTTCAATAAATATTTATTGAGTCCTAAAATATTTTTTCGTGGTTCCTCGCAGTCTGTATTAGTCAACGGTCCACGCCGTGACTTCCTGCAAGGCCACCCATCGCTAGGGTTCTCGGCTCGCTTAACTTGGTTACATTTCTTTGCTATTATTTTTCCTTTGTTTTTCTTGTATTTTCTTTTCTTGTATTTCATTATTTTATGTCTCCTCACTCCCATTGAAGTGTGGTTCTAGGCATCCTAGCTGTCCGGACAGCACTGGTCACCGGAATAGCAGAACGCACTACCGAACTTTGGGGTGTTACACTTATAAAGAAAACTAATGTTCCATTCATATTTTCATGTGATTCATTTATTCATTACAATATTTATATGAATTCATAACTCATACAAGGTGTTATTATCTTATTTTTAATGGAAACATAAATCCTAATGTAAACCTCATCCTATTTATACTCAACAATCCATCTAGTTTAATTTCATTTCATATTCAAGTGGTATTACTTATGTTTTATTAGACCTACTAGTAAGGGGAATACAAATCTTAATCATATACTCACATAACTTAAATGTTTATTAAGTCATTTAGGTAAATTACTATTTCTATTCCAAGTAATCTATGAATGTTTCATGGATTCCAAATTTCATACCTTAATTTCCTCTACCAATTTAGTTATTATACTTTGTGTCTTTGTATTACTATTCACAATACTATTCACTCAAATTGTTGACTTTTTAATACATAATAAATTTATTGAACCTAAGTTCTCCAAGATACCATATTTTGCATTCAAAATTTGTTGGTATTGGTTGCCAATACCATTTCCAAGCTTAAAGTTAATTAGGCAGAATTTTCAATTTTCATGCCTTGTGTTTACTATTCCATTGGTCAATTTTGCAGTGGGAATTTGGCAAAATTATCAACATGAAAGTTTTTCATTATTTTGTCTAATTGAATTTCTTTTTTGAATCACTCCATTTTGAGTTTTATAGCTCAAGTTATGGTCATTTTACCATAACTGGCCGGATTGAAATTTTTCTGGACTGACCATATCTACAGTGTAGTGAACAGTGACTTCAACTCACTTGTTGGATAGGTTCTGGTCATAATTTGGGTTAGATTTCTTCGTGAAAGTTGTTGGTCTATATCTCAGATTGTTGTGGGTAAAAGTTCAGGTCAATTGGACCATTCTACACTGAGTTATGGCCAAATGACCAAACACTGTTCATTTGGTCATTCTGTAAAATGCATCGCAGTCACCCGGGATTGGGGCAAGCTTTTGGTCCACTTGGTTTGGTCTTATGGGCATGGTTTCTTCACCAAAGTTGTGCCATTATGTGTCTAGTTTCATGTCCAATTGGCCAAACACCAATTGAACCTCTACAATTCAATTTATGGCTGCCCAAACCTGCTGGACTCATGTCCAATTCTGCAGGTCACCTAGGGCAGCCACACTAAACCTAAATCCCATCACTAAACACACTTCATTTCTTGTTTACCAATAACAAAATGGTCACTAATTGACCATTAAAACTCACTTTCATCATTACATGATCAAAGTCTCAATTTCATGCTCAAACCCTAACTAAAATTTCCAATTCATGGCATACACACACCAAACTCATACCAAATCACTTTATCCATCATCTATACTCATCAATAACATAATTAAGCCACTTAATTTCATCAAAAACCAACAATCCTTAAACTTTCTCATGGCTGCCAAATTTAGAGATTTCATTTACTCAAGTTTTTCTTTTAATTTCACACAATTTCTACTTGATTTAGCATGCTTACAAGATTAAAGAAAGAAAAGAAATTGTTTAGGGCACTAACCTCTTGTAGCTCAAATCCAAGCCAACCAAGACTTTAATTTTTCTTTACTTTCTTACTCTTTCTTGGCTGCCAAATACTTCTCCTTGGTGTGGGTATAATTTTTAGTGAAGGGAGGATAAGGTTTTAAGGTGAATTGAAGTGGAAAATGAAGCTTAAGGGAGCTTTAATGGTGCAACCTCTTCTCTCTCTCTCTCTCTCAACGTTTTTGGCTGCTCAAAGGTTGAAGATGCAGATTGGTTTTTCAATTTTTTTTGTCTCTTTTATCTCTTTTAATGAGTTTAACAAATTGTGATTGGTGGAGGAAATTTAAATGACATCATATGATGTCATAATTAGCATTTTCTTTCATTTTCTTTTCTTCTCTTCTCTACTCATTTTCAATTTAATTTTTAGCAATATTTATTCATATTTTAGATCATAATAATTATTTGCTTAACTGGACAAGTCGGCCAAAAATCATCTCTGAAGACGAAATGACCAAAATGCCCTCCGTTTGGCTTAACGGGCTAAAATTGTCTGTACCGATTGAAAAATTTTTCTAAACCTTTTCTTGGCATTCTAATGTCATCACAACCTCAATGACTCTTCTCTGGAGTCTCAAAAATTATTTTATGAATTTTCTCCCAGGTCTAGGGCTCCTAGTTGCGAGAACCGCAACTTCCCACTGGGTTACCCATCGCTAGGGCACCGGCTCATTTAACTTGGTTGTATTTTATTTCTAAAATTTTTCCTAAATTTTTCTTATTAATATTTGAGTTAATTATAGTTCCTCACTTTAGTTTAAATATTTTTTCGGATGTTCTAATTGTCCGGACCTACACTGGTCACCGAAATAGTAGAATGTGCGAAATTGTTACAGTGAGGGTGTTACAAAATATATATAATTGAATTGTAATAAAAAAAAAAATAGTGAAGAATGAAGAGATATCGACAGCTGCAGCATGCAATTGGGTCTTGAATTTAGTGTGCATAAACAATGGTAGAGATTTCTCTGTGCTAGGATACTGTGCAAAAATTAAATTTCCACCATTCGATTATTGGGCAGATCCACCTTGCAAACCACTTTTGCTAAGGTAAATGTTAATGAAACTTCATGGGAGTGTAAGCATATTTGTAGGGGCACCATTAATTAGGGATGGTTCACATTTGTGAATCTTAAACAACTGGTTGTAGGGGATTCTATACGAAAATATGATCAGTTGTATTTTCTCATTATGTAACCAATATAAATGCGGATTACATGATAAGATTTGATAGCCATATCTAAAGCTATTTGATTTACAAATGACAAAATCTTATGGTTGCATATTAACTGATATTTGGATTATCCCTAACATTTATATTAACTAATATCTTAAAATAAAATTATTTTTTAAAATAATTATGCCAAAAGTCAATTAGTGGTTTATTAGCCTTGTCTAAAACTATTTGATTTATAGATGACATAACCTTATAGTTACAAATGAACTCATATTTAGATTATCCTTATCATTTAAATCATTTTTTTATATAAAATTATGCCAAATGTCAATTAGGGGTGAATACACTTGTCAAATCATGGATAAACTTTTTTAGGTCTTTAGCTTTCATATATGCGCGTATGTGCGTGTGTGTGTCAGGTTTGAGTTTTATATATTGGGTACTAAACCTATTTATATTGTCACACCCTACCTCTCAGTAAGATGTAACATGATATCGTAGTACATCTAATGAATTACCGCACTTCGCCTACCGGTAACCCATTAAATATACTACAAGGGATTTTAAAATAATTTTCTTACTTTTCGAATGTGGCGAGCACTTTTGGTAGGAATTAAAAACTTTTATTTAAAGTTTAAAGACTAGTTAAAATTTTTGTCTAGTTTTTATTTTTACGCAAATTTTGAAAAATTTTCGGCAGAGTGCCATCTATATTTGGGAAAAATAATTCTTCAAACACATGTAAAAACACTTCTAATAATTTATTTCATCAAAATCAACCACTACCACAACACAAATCAACATCATTTCTCCCAATTCCATAATTCAAAATAATTCTCAATTCAATTGTATTAAAAAATAATATTAAATGACTTCATTCATATTTCACTAAAGAAAAATTAATTTACATTCATTACAAACTCAAAAATAAATTTGAACATTACAATAATTTGCATTTCATTATATATCAAAATACTATTACAAGAGTTTTTGTACAACTGCTCAAACAATTTATATATATATAATTACATGCATAATCAAAATCTAATATACAAGGGTATACTTATAATATACCCAAGGCTAGTCACAAGCAGTCTTCAAGGTGTAGCTGCAAGAATCTCACTCAACTACTATATCTCTACTCTCACCTGCGACAGCATACAAAGCTATCACTGAGTTGTGAACTCAGTGGTGCACAACTATAATTTAAAATATAATACAATATACAATGACAATAATTATACCAAAAATTTTAGAATCTCGAAACTTAACCAATTTCCAAATGTCAAAATTTTCATTACCAATAATAATAGTCACTTGTTAAAATAACCTTGATCAAAATTTCAATTTGTCAAATCACAACTGAACAATAAAAATAATTCCCGCAATTATGGAAATAAAAAATTATTTTAACAAAATCATTTGTGCACAATCTCATTTAAAATCATAATTTCTTATCAATCAAAACCCATTCTTTATCTCACTAACTATGCAAGACTAATCTGAAAGGGCCATGTTCGGGGTGATTCTAACTCACTATGGTTGGGGATGTCGAATCGAGATTCTAACTCCCTATGGTCGAGGAGGTCGAATCATCGTGCACAGTACACAACACAATAATGAAACTTCCAATGGGTCAATAACAAAAACTTAGATCTAACTTTTAATAAGAGGAGAATCTAAGTCTGTACACATACCATGGTATTCAAAACAAAACAAAGCTAACTCCATTGTCTCCTCAACAAATGAGAGAGACAGGTAATAAACTAGTCAAGCATCTATAGTGAGATATAAAACCATATCATGCATTTCTTTATCCTTTTTGTGAGCATAAATCACAACACAATATTAATTCAAGTTCCATTCTAATATTCCATAATTTTTTTATGCTCATCACAATCCAAAACAAAATTTTGTATTTTATTCATGCAAATTGCCCATCACAATTCAAAACATAATTTATCCAGTCCAAAACAATATTTAATAATTGTTGAAATAATATTTCACAAAACTAAACTCATGCTTGCTATACCAATTTCAATAATCATTGAAATAAATCCCATTATTGATAAACATAGTGCATAAGGAAAAATTAAAATCATTTAATTACATAAAATATTCAAAATAAATTCAATTAAAAATTAGTTGTGCACAAACCTCTTTTGTCGACTCAATTTACTTAAACTTTCATTTCTCCTTCGAAGATCCCTTTCCAACTGAAACACATAAATTTAAAGTGCTTCAGTATCCATTTCTAATACTTAAATTCCAATAATTTCTTTGCAGACTTATCCTACCTATTACGGTTTATAAATTTCGGGTCTTTCACATTTTTGTGTATGGTGGCACTATTCACATCAAAATATTGACTTTTCTTTGCTTGATAGGTTTGTTAGTTCTTAAATTTAATTCTCGATTTCAAAATTTTCTTTTCTCTGATTTTATTGGACAGTTAGGTCATGAGTCAGCTCTAGGGGTGAATTGACCAAATTGCCCAAAGCTGGTTCAATCCAGTTTATAAATTATTCGATATTTCTTCCGGATCTTTGACCTAATTTTTGACCTGCTTTACAACTCTTTTTCGTGATTTTCTCTTTTCCACTGTGTTCGCAATAGTCTTAAGGACCGCAGCGTCACATTTTTAGGTTCAAAATTTGAGTTAAGATTGACCTCCCAGTCATTTCCCGGGAAGGTCACCCATCGCTGTGATCTTGGCTCATTTAACTTTTTATGCTTTGTTTTTCTTCTTTATACTTAACTATTTGGCAATTACTAATTATTTGCATTCAGGGCTTATCCAGTTGTTTTAGATGTGATTCTAATCCCTTTAATTTTCCAGACTGATACCGGTCACCGAAACAGTAAAATATACTAGGCTATACAAATAGGGGTGGTACAATTCTCCCCCCCTTAAAATAAATTTCATCTCGAAATTTTACGTAGTATCAGTCTCTGAACAGCTGTGGGTGTTGTCTCGTCATGTCCTCTTCACGCTCCCAAGTAGCTTCCTGGCCTGAATGATGGTTCCACAGCACTTTAACCAATACTATTTACTCATCGATTGCTCACCTCATGTGCCAAGTTTCTTATGAGCTTCTGTCATAAGTTATATTCAAATTCATTTCAATTTTAGAGGTAAGCAAATCTGTGTGCTATTGGATTCACTTTTTTAGGACCTCATATGATCCTATGGGTGAGAACTTAGTTTTACTATTTTCTTATCAAATCTCTTGATCATTTGATGCAACCTTTAGTTTAGTTTGGAATATTTTAGTGTTTTCTTGTTGTTATTTTAGCAATTATCTTCCGTTGTAGTCTTTTTTTTTAAATGACCTTATTGGTCATATATGAACTGCTTATCTCTTTGTTGGCCATAGGTCCATAACCATTATCTTACCATCTCCATTTATGACTAAGGCCTATGTGCCATTTTGCACTATCTTGTTTGCTTTTGTTTAACTTATTTCTTTCTTGATAAAATAGTTTGGGATATCGTTACACGTCTTAAGTAGGTTGTTTGCCCTGGTGGCAATTCCTCATCTAGTGTTTTTCTCATTTCTTACTGTTCTATTTGTTTCCCTTTTTTTTTCATTCCACAACTTAACTTTAATTATTTTATTCCTCAATCTTATCTTCTTCTTAACTTGAATGTCAAGTCATGATTTAGCACCTCTTATCATCCCTAATAAATCCACTATACTTCAATATTACTTTGATTTGGTCCTCTGACCATTCTAGTCAACACTTTAACTAATATTCATAACGTTTCTTTATTACAATTACACCAACTATTCTAATTTTTATTTCCACAACTCTTTTATCTATTGATATTCTATAACTTATTTTGCACTGATGTGTAATCATTACTTCCTTGTGTACTGAACTATAACCTTTCGATATTCTAACTTTAGAGTTTTATCCTGGGTTAGGATTTTCAAACTCCCTTCCAATAAAAAAATGCTGTCCCAACAGAATTTTACCAAAATAGATGTTGTTTGCAATAATCCTCATCTTAGTGCACTATCGAGTAGTACGTAGCTCTACATAATAATCTCAAGTTAGTACTGTAATTTGCAGCTTACAATACAAACATCAAGAACATTGCATAGTTACTACGATACATTCCAATAGATCAACTTCCCTACACTTTATTCTTTTCAATTTCACTAATATCCAAAACTTATTCTGATTACCTCATCCATTGACAATTACTAACAGTAACATCTTTGCCCTCATTTAGAGCAATTATATTACTGTAACTTACTTTTAGATCCTCTTGCCTTATATTAATTAGGCTCACTAATTAACTTATAAATTATTATATATTAACAATTACATTTCGCTGACAAACTCTTCCAAAACTAATTTCAATCACATTTATTATCATAGTTTATATCCTAAAGGATTAGTTACTAATGCATCAAAATTTATTCCTATGCAAAGGAATAATAGCATAACATATAATTTTAACACTATCATACAAATAAGTAGTGCTGGGGTCACATAA
This sequence comes from Hevea brasiliensis, assembly GCF_030052815.1. Classification (NCBI taxonomy): domain Eukaryota; kingdom Viridiplantae; phylum Streptophyta; class Magnoliopsida; order Malpighiales; family Euphorbiaceae; genus Hevea; species Hevea brasiliensis. Next base: position 83,231,309 of record NC_079499.1, read on the forward strand.
TAACTAATTGTTTCCTCAAAAAACTAAAAACTTACCATCAGTTATATCTGAAGTTTCTGCTATTTCTCTCTGGCACATAGTGGACGCTCTGACTGATGCACTACTATGATTGGGTGGATTCACTGTGCTTGGATTGCGAGGAGTACCAACTCTATTTCTAGCTTGGCCCTGACCGACTGTCTGTGAACTCCGGAGAGCAGATCGAGGTGCTCTAGTACAATATCTAACAGAGTGTCCATGTTCACCACAATTGTAGCAGGCTCCAATGGCCTTACGACACATACCCCCGTGTAACTTGCCACACACCTCACAGACACGGATAAGGTAGGAACTTCTGATTCTTTGCCGACGGGTTTTCAACTGCTTTTGCCCTGAAGATCTACCTCTGTTAGATCCATAACCACTAGGCTCTCCAGTATTCTTCCCTTTTCTCAAATTACTATTAGAACTTTGGCCAGTCCGTTCCCCACTTTTTCCTTTTTCATGTAGCTCTTGCGAGGGTTGGGTTTGTGCTTGGGCTTGGGCTGATAGATGATCAGCCATTTGTTAAAAGAAAGTGGCCATTTGCTGAGCCATTTGTGCGGTAATTTGTACCGGTGGAACTGGTACAGTTGGATTTTCAACACTATGAGGAGCTGAGGCCTCCCCTTATGCCTCAACTGTAACTAGTTGTTCTACTGGTTTATCGCCCTCTTCCATTTCTATTTCCCAGAACAACCTACACAAGGAGATTTCTCTATATTAGTTCATATTTATGATGTAAATGTACTATATATATCAAACATTTGAGCAATTATATTTACTAACAAAATTTTTCAAAATCACAGTTCAAAATTTATGTTAAAACCATTGCTCTGATACCACTAAAACATGTCATACCCTACCCCTCAGTAAGATGTAACATGATCCCATAGTACATCTAATGAATTACCATACTTTGCCTACCGGTAACTCATTAAATATACTACAAGGGATTTTAAAACAATTTTCTTACTTGTCGAAGGTGGCGAGCACTTTTGGTAGGAATTAAAATCTTTTATTTAAAGTTTAAAGACTAGTTAAAATTTTTGTCCATTTTTTATTTTTATGCAAATTTTGGAAAATTTTTGACAGAGTGCCGTCTATATTTGGGAAAAACAGTTCTTCAAACACATGTAAAAACACTTCTAATAATTTATTTCATTAAAATCAATCACAACCACAACACAAATCAATATCATTTCTCCTAACTCCATAATTCAAAACAATTCTCAATTCAATTGTCTTCAAAAATAATATTAAATGAATTCATTCATATTCCACTAAAGAAAAATTAATTTACATTCATTACAAAACTCAAAAATAAGTTTGAACATTACAATAATTTGTATTTCATTATATACCAAAATACTATTACAAGAGTTTTTATACAACTGCTCAAACAATTTACATACATATAATTACATACATAATCAAAATCTATTATACAAGGGTATACCTATAATATACCCGAGGCTAGTCACAAGCAGTCTTCAAGGTGCAGCTGCAGGAATCTCACTCAACTGCTCTATCTTTACTCTCACCTGCGACAACATACAAAGCTATCGCTGAGTGGTGAACTCAGTGGTGCACAACTATAATTTAAAATGTAATATAATATACATTGACAATAATTATACCAAAAATTTTAGAATCTCGACAGTTAACCAATTTTCAAATGTCAAAATTTTTATTGCCAATAATAATAGTCACTTGTTAAAATAACCTTGATCAAAATTTCAATTTATCAAATCACAACTGAACAATAAAAATAATTCCTGCAATTATGGAAATAAACAATTATTTTAACAAAATCATTTGTACATAATCTCATTTAAAATCACAATTTCTTATCAATCAAAACCCATTCTTTATCTCACTAACTATGCAAAACTAATCCAAATGGGCCATCTTCGGGGTGATTCTAACTCCCTTTGGTCGGGGAGGTCGAATCATCGTGCACAGTACACAACACAATAATGAAACTTCCAATGGATCAATAACAAAAACTTAGATCTAACCTCTAATAAGAGGAGAATCTAAGCCTGTGCACATACCATGGTATTCAAAACAAAACAAAGCTAACTCCATTGTCTCCTCAACAAATGAAAGAGATAGGTAATAACCTAGTCAAGCATCTATAGTGAGATATAAAACTATATCATGCATTTCTTTGTCCTTTTTGTGAGCTTAAATCACAACACAATATTAATTCAAGTTCCATTCCAATATTCCATAATTTTTTTTATACTCATCACAATCCAAAACAAAATTTTGTATTTTATTCATGCAAATTGCCCGTCATAATTCAAAACATAATTTATCCAGTCCAAAACAATGTTCAATAATTCTTGAAATAATATTTCACAAAACTAAACTCATGCTTGCTATACCAATTTCAATAATCATTGAAATAAATCCCATAATTGATAAACATAGTGCATAAGGAAAAATTAAAATCATTTAATTACGTAAAATATTCAAAACAAATTCAATTAAAAACTAGTTGTGCACAAACCTCTTTTGTCGACTCAATTTACTTAAACTTTTGTTTCTCCTTCGAAGATCCCTTTCCAACTGAAACACATAAATTTAAAGTGCTTCAGTATCCATTTCTAATACTTGAATTTCAATAATTTCTTTGCAGACTTACTCTACCTATTATGGTTTATAAATTTCGGGTCTTTCACATTTTTGTGTATGGTGGCACCATTCATGTCAAAATGTTGACTTTTCTATACTTAATAGGTTTATTAGTTCTTAAATTTAATTTCTGATTTCGAAATTTTATTTTCTCTGATTTTATTGGACAGTTAAGTCATGAGTCAACTCTAGGGGTAAATTGACCAAATTGCCTTTCGCTGATTCAATCAGGTTTGCAAGTTATTCGATATTTCTTCTGGATCTCTGACCTAATTATTTGACCTGCGTAACAACTCTTTTTTGTGATTTTCTCTTTTCCACCGTGTTTGCAATAGTCATAAGAACCGCGGCGTCATATTTTTCAATTCGAAATTTGAGTTAAGATTAACCTCGCAGTCATTTCCCATGAAGGTCACCCATCGCTGTGACTCCCAACTCATTTAACTTTTTATGCTTTGTTTTTCTTCTTTATACTTAACTATTTGGCAATTACTAATTATTTACGTTCAGGGCTTATCTAGCTGTCTTAGATGTGATTCTAATCCCTTTAATTGTCCGGACCGATATCGGTCACTGGAACAGTAAAATATACTAGGCTACGCAAATAGGGGTGTTACATATATAATTAATTAATTAATTAATTAATTTTAAAGTATACATTTTATAATAATATTTATACTTTTTTATATATTATATTTTAAATAAATAGAATTTAAATATTTTATAGAATTATTAAAATTTCAAATATAAATTATTAATGAAAATATTTTGTGTATATTATTAATTAAAATAAATAAAATTAAATAAGTTAGCGTATAATTTTCAATGACAGTCTCAAGGGAGGGTTGGCAAGGGCCATTATCCCCTAAAATTTTAATTTTTAATTTGAAGAATTTTAAATATAGACATTTATTTTATATACTTCTATATTTAGCCCTAAAAAGTTTTCTAATATTGAATTTTTTTATTGACTCAATTAAATTTAAAAATTAGTGTACTATATTTTTTAAATTTGCTTTTATGTGATAAAAAAGAAATTTCAAAAAGACTTAAAATATTAGTAAAATACAAAAGATATATCTAAATGTTGTATTTATCGAATACCAAACGAGTAGCTTAAGTGCGAGCATATCTTTAATAGATTCTCACATTTAGCCTAAAAAATTTTCAATAAAATTTTAAAAAGTTGATATTTTTTTAAGCCAAAAAAAATTGATACACACATATTTAAAATGTTATTTTTTAATGACAAAAAAAAAATTAGAGAGCTATATTTTTTCTATAAAAATAGAAAAATTATTTCATTCATTAAAAATAAAGTACAAAAGAGAAGTACAAATCAACATTATATATTTACATAAATGAAACTAATTACTTATATTTTTTAAATTTTCTTTTAAGCAGTAAAAAAATGAATTTAAAAATAATCAAATCGTGGGTGAGGTACACAACACACTTAGGTTACCCAAGACTTAGGTTTAAAAATGTTGCATTTGTCTTTAGCACCTATATCTAAATATTGCATTCACCGTTGATTGATATTTTTTATTGGCCTTGTTGCAAGTGTTTTGCTATCGCTAAGCAATTCTTACTAAAGTAGAAAGTGAGGGCTCACCACTTTAATTTTAAGAAAAATTAAAGAAAATTATTGTCCCTTGTAGCGACCCAAGAAAGGGGTGGGGGGTGAATTAGGTGTTAATTAAAAAATTTGAAGGGCAAGTGAAGATTTTTAAGTGAGATGCACAAAGAGAATGAAGGAAAGAAAGAACACAATAGATTTTATAGAGGTTCAGTTATCCCAAGCCTATATCGTCTTTTCAATGCCCTCCTTGAGAGTTAACTCCACTAAAATTATCTTTAGGTGAAGAATAACCCCTTACAATCACCATAAGAGTAAACCTTTACTCTTTTACTAATCCCTTTACACTCAAGAGCTATTTAAAGCTCTATCACACTCAAGTAACAATAAATATTCACAACAATCTTGAACTAACTCTCAAAACAAAGAAATTTCAGCTCAAAATATTAAGCTCTCAATAATCAATTATGGTAGCTAAAATTCTAAAGAGAAAGAGAGGAGGAAAAAATCTATTGAACACAATAAATCCTTAAAGAAATAGTTGTTGTCTATTTTCTTCAGTCATAAATGGTCTTTATTTATAGTTTTGGCAAAAAAATGATTGTTGGGGGTGCATTAAATGCAAATATAGCCATTCAACCACCCAAAACTCCATTTTATCTAGTTAAAAAAATCCAAGTTCGATTGTCGAAGTCTCTTAATTTGGCTGCCCAAGGTTGAACACCAAAATATATTATTTAAAAAGTGAACTTCAGCTGCCAAAGTTCGCAACTTCAACTGTCGAAGTGCTCTCTGGATAAAAAAGATACTTAGGCTTTAAAAACTAAAAAATCATCATTTAAAGAGTAAACTTCAGCTACCAAAGTTTCCAACTTCAATTGCTGAAGTGCTCTGTAGACAAAAAAAGCACAAAGGGCACTTAGGCTTCAGAAACTTATTACTTTTTGACTCGAACTCGGATTTTCGATTCATTTAAACTGTTGGAAAGCTAATTTAATAAACTTTTCAATGAAAACACTTTCAAAAACAAATTTGCATTTCTCAAAAGTGAAAATTTTATTTTACTTCACCTTAGTCAAGAAAAAGTTAAAAATAGAGATACTAAGAAATTCAGAGAAACCTAGACTTGAGCCATCATAACCAACCAATTGAGATTCATAAGATAAAAGAAAAAAAAAATTATATTGTTGTCACACCTTACCCCTCCGTAAGGCATAACATGATCCCATAGTACACCTAATGAAGCATCGTACTTCGCCTACTAGTAACCCATTAAATATACTACAAGGGATTTTACAACCATTTCTATTCATTTTTAAGCTGGTGGGAAATTTATAACAGGTATTAAAAACCTTTATTTGAGGTTAAAACTTAAAACAAATTTTTGGATACTTAAAAACTTTAGAAATTTTTACCAAAATTCTGACAGAGTGCCGGCTGTATTTTAAGAAAACTAATCTTCAAAACCTGCAAAGAAAAGCACTCTCAATATTTTTACTCAATCACAACTCCAATACAAATCATTTTCATCTCCCAATTCAACATAATCAACTCAATTCAATTTTCAAGCCATACTTTTCATAAGAAAAACCATACATGGATTTCAAAACTCAAAAAGAAATTTGAATATCATACTCATTAGGGCAATAAAATTAATATTATAACAATGTACAGGTAAATAAAATCTCAAATTAATATTACAATTATTTGCATTTTAATTACATACCCAAAATAATATTACAAAAGTTCTTGTGCAACTGCTCAAATAAATTACATACATATAATTACATGCATACATCAAAATCTAACGTACAAAGGTATACCTATGTTATACCCGAAGCTAATCCCAATGAGTCTTCAAGAAATCTTACTCAGCTGCTCTATAGTCCTTTCACCTGCGACAGCATACAAAGCTATTGCTGAGTGGTGAACTCAGTGGCGCACAACTATAATTTAAAGTATATATAAAAAAATATATATACGGTGACAATTCAGAACAAAAATTGGAAATGTTGATTTCTTCAAAGATCATAAAATCAAGTCAATATTTTCAATGGTATAAATCAAATAATTAAGTGACCTTAATTAATAATTTAAAATTTTCCAATCATAATTGGTCATTTGAAACAATTCCATCAACTATGAAAATAGTTATTACAAAACAAATAGTCTCTTTCAAATCAATTTTACTCAAATAACAGTTTAAAATCACCATTTCTCACTTTTCAAAACCATTCTTTATCTCACTAACTATGCCAGACTAATCCGTAAGGGCCATCTCCAAAGCGATTCTAACTCCCTATGGTTGGGGAGGTCAAATCGTGATTCTAACTCCCTATGGTCGGGGAGATCGAATCATCATGCCATTACAACACCACAACAATGTAACTTCTGAAAGGGCCATGAGAAACTTAGATCTAACCTCTAATAAGAGGAGAATCTAAGCATGTGCACATACTATGGTAATCAAAACAAAGCTAACTCTAGTGTCTCCTCAACAAATAAGGGACGGGTAATAACCTAGTCAAGCATCTATAGTGAGATATAAAACACGTCATGAATTTTTTTGTCTTTTTTGTGAGCATAAATCACAACACAATTCAATTCAAAGTCAATTTCAATATCCAATAATTTTTTTTTGCCCATCACAATTCAAAACATATTTAATCCATTTCCCATGTTAAGTAGAAACCATTTTTAAAATCAAATCTTCCATGTAAACTAAGTAAACGTATTTCAATCAAAATTTTTTTGAGGCCAGTTTCATTAAATTCATAATAAAATAAAATCATAATTAATTTCATTTTTCAAAACTAAACTCATTCATACCATAACACATTTCAATAATCATTGAAATAAATTCCATAATTGGTAAACATAATACATAAAGAAACTAAAATCATTTAATCAAATAAAATATTCAAAACATGAACAATTTAAAACTAGTTGTGCACAAACCTCTTTTGTTGACTCAATTTACTCAAAATTTCATTTCTCCTTCAAAGATTTCTTTTCAACTGAAACACATAAATTTAAAGTGCTTCAGTATCCATTTTTAATATTTAAATTTTAACAATTTCTTTGCAGACTTATCCTACTCATTACGGTTTATAAATTTGGGTCATTTATATTTTTGTGTATAGTGGCACTATTCATGACACTATTCAAGTCAAAATGTTGACTTTTCCATACTTAATAGGTTTATTAACTCTAATTGCACCCACATACCATATTTTGGGTGTCAAATTTGTTGGCATTGATTGCCAATTAAATTTCCAAACTACCTAAGTAAAATCCCAAATATTTAGTTTTGGGTCACATGTTTCTACTATTCCATTAGTCTATCTATAGTAGAATTTTGGCCAACTTTCCTCCATCAAAATTGTTCCTTAATGTGTCTTCTTTAATTCTCTTTTTGAATCACTCCATTTGGAGTTTTGTAGCTCAAGTTATGGCTATTTTTCTGAGGCTGGCTGGATTGGTCCAAACCCAGATTCTGGGTACCAAATTTGGTTCTGGCAGTTTTGAGCAACTAACTTTGGTTGATAATTTGACTTGATTATGGGCAGAATTTGGATTTGTATTCTTCATGAAAGTTGTAGTACTATGTCATAACTTTCTAATGGTTTAAAAATCAGGTCTTTTAGACCTGCCTAGACCAAGTTATGGCCAAATGAACAAATCATTTGGTCATTTCTGTACATTGGCAGTGTGCCTTACTCGGATTTGACCTAATTTTACACTACTTTATGTTCAGTTTTAGGGTAAGGTTCCTTCACCAAAACTGTTGCATTATCTCTTCATTTCCAATTGGCCTCACACCAATTAGAGCAACCAATTTCTAATTATACCTATTTGAATGGGTAAGGGTCAAGCTGTCCAGAATTGAACGTCACACATTCACAATCCTATTTCAATTTTAACCATTCAAATACATTCTAAATTACACCAATTAACCATTTTAAACCTCACTTAGGTCAAAGTATATCAATTTACTAAATTCTCAAATTTTCGCCCCAAAACCCTAATGGTCAAGAACCCTAATTCACTAATTGTTACAATTGATAAAATTGAAGTATACTAATAAACTATTCTTACTCATCTAAGCATAAATACACCTTTAATTATATTAGAACACTTCAATTCCCCTTAAGTGCCAAGCCAACCGAAATGTCTCCCTCCCCCAAATCATGAAAATTTTCAATTTTCTTCATGTAATTCCATCAAAACTAACTTAATTTCAATCAATTTTCACTAAGGAAGAAGATTAAATTACTTACCTCACTTGAGCTTTTCCAATCTTCCAATTCACCTCCAATTTCTCCACTTTCTTTCTCCCAATCTTTTTCTCAAGGCTTAATAACAATTTTTAACTAAGGGATGTAGGGGGTTTATGAATAAAATTAGAGTTTAGAAAGCTTGAAAATAAGCTTTCATGGTGGAAATGGAAAAGAAGAGAGGAACAAGAGAGAGACGGATGCTCATGGCAAAGGAAGAAAAAGAACTAAAAAGAATTTTGTTTTTTCTTTATTTATTTGACTTAGTCAAATACTTAATTAAATTATAATTAATTTTGAGGTCATGTATGATGTCACTTGTATGATGTCATTAATCTTTTATTTTATTTTCTTTTCTTTTCCTTTCTTATTCCACACTCCTTCAATTTAATTATATATTTCATAATTTTAATATCTCACTTTTTATTAGCCAGTTAGTTCATGAATCACCTATAGGGGTAAATTAACCAATTTGCCCCTCACTGGTCTGATCCGGTTTACTAATAATATTGTATTTCTTTTGGAATCCTGACCTAATTATTTGATCTGGTTCTCAACCTTTTTCTGTGATTTTCATATTTCCACTAGCTTCGCAATTTTTCCTAGGACTGCGGTGTCACAATGTCCCATAAGAAATTAGGGTTTTGACTGATCTCGCAATCACTTCCCGGTGTGGTCACCCATCGCTGTAACCCCCGACTTATTTAACCTTTTATGCTCTGTTTTTCTTATTTATATTTTACCTTCTTATAATTGTTATTTACTTTTATTTATGACTTTTCTAGATGTTACAGATATACCTCTAGACATCTTGACTGTCTGGGCAGACATCAGGCGCTAGAACAGTAGATTGTACAGAAGTGTCCAATGTGAGGGCATTATAATTGTAGTGTCTCCTTGATCTTTACTTCAATTTTTTGCTTTCTCTCAATCTTGATTTGAAGCAATTTCTCAATTTTGAACTTGGGACCTACAATCTTAACACAAACACTTCTAAGGAAGATTAGTAGCACACTAATTATTTATTATCATTGCAACATGGATTAAGACCCCTAAGTCCAATAATCTCCTGCTCTTTGATGATGACAAATAATTAGTGGATGAGAAAAATTAAGTATAAGTGAAGTGTGTGTTTTTTCAGAAGTTCTCCCCCTTAATGTACTCCCCCTTTTAAAAACAATTTACGCCTCAATAATTTGAATTTAGAAAGCACACAAGAGAGGTTTTGACTCAATGAATGTAATGCCATAATGTCATTAGTCCTAGATGAATGATGATGCAAAGATATAACAATCTAATAGATTAGAAAGCATCATATAAATATGGCAAAAATATGTATCCAGCTAAAAAGCATGTATACCATGTATACATCATATAAATATACCAAAAATATGTATCCCATTAAAAAACATATATACCATGTATATATCATGTATACAGCTTAGAATCTAGAATTATACATCTACTATCTGCATATCTTGCAACACCCTAACCCTATATGCAGCTAGAGTAGTGTGTACATATCCCAGTGATACACCCAAGAGTATATCTCCAGGGTTAACACTCTCCCTAATAACACCTGATTGGATTAGTTCTAATTATGTATCAATTTGGAGAAAATTAGTGGAAATTTAAAATTTCTGAATTTGGTTTAAATCATACAAAAATTAAAATTTATGAGTTTTCCCTTTTATTTAGAATTTTCCATATACTAAAATCAAATTTCAAATTTTAAAGCAAAATTTTGACAGAGTTTCTTCTAAAATTTAAGTATTGGATGTGACCTGTTAAAACACCTGTCAACAATTATCATAATATTCTAATACACACGTGAAACGTATGTGGTTTCATTCACATCCCATCTCACAACAACCATAATTCTTAATAAATACCCCACAATTTAAAATACATCACATGCTTGAAACTTTCTAATGTTTACATATGAAAACTTTGATAAAATATAAGACTTGTTTTGTAGAATCCATGTGCTTTATAGCGTAATTTAAAGGATTACATTATAACCCAAAATAACCTAGTACAATGTAATCATCTAAATGTGTACAAAAGAATGTGTCTTCTCAAACATGAACAAAAGTCTTCATTTGTTTTTACTCTCGAGCTGAACCCTTATCCTTGCTTGTATTACCTACGGAAAGTCCAAATAACTCTCCACTAAGCAAACTTGCTTAGTGGTGCTATAACTTAACGATATCACATTATACCATATGTGTGCAGCTAACCATGCATAGTCTCATAAAAAAAATGTTTCTACACATTTTAGTTCAATGGTACAAAATACACTCCCACACAAATAATGGAATATGACATAACAATTAATCACATAGAACATTTACAATTAAAGTCCATATTATGTCATGAACAATTCTTTTTACATGCTTCTTTTCATTTATTTCATTAGCTTAATTATAATGCCTAGATGACTCAAGTGACAAGTAATTATATTATGGCATAAGGCTAAGTAACCATATCATGGCATGAAACCAAGTAACCATATCATGGCATGAAGCCAAGTAACCATATCATGGCATGAAGCCAAGTAACCATATCATGGAATGAGGCCAAGTAACTATATCATGGCATGAGGCCAAGTAACTATATCATGGCATGAAGCCAAGTAACCATATCGTGGTATTTGCTTATTCCTTAGCTGTTTCACCTCATGTGCCAAGATCCTTATGGGTTCTTCATCATAGGTTAGATTTGGCTTCACTTCAATTTCTTCTACTAGAAAGATGTGTGATCAGTCCGATCTATATCTCCTTAACATGGAGACATGGAAGACATTATAGATCTTTTCTAACTTTGGAGGTAACGCTAGTCTATAGGACACTAGTCTAATTCTTTCAATCACCTCATAGGGCCTAATGAATCTAGGACTAAACTTGCCCTTGCTCCCAAATCTCACAATATTCTTCTATGGAGAGACTTTTAAGAATACCTTGTCTCCCACTTGGTATTTGATTTCCTGCCTCTTTAAATCTGTATAGGACTTTTATTTATCAGAGGCTGCCTTAAGTCTGTCCCTAATCAATCTTACCTTATCTTCATTTTCTTGAATAAGTTCAGGGCCCAACATCTTTCTTTTACCAACCTCACCCCAACATAGAGGTGTTCTGCATTTTCTACCATATAAGGCTTCATAAGGAGACATGACAATGCTAGTTTGATAGCTGTTGTTGTAGGCAAACTTTACTAGTGGTAGATGTTTAGCCCAGCTACCTTTAAGTTCCATCACATAAACCCATAGCATGTCTTCCACAACTTGAATAACCCTTTCTGATTGCTGATATGATTATGGGTGAAAAGCTGTACTGAAGTTCAATCTAGTTCAAAGGGCCTTGTGTAGGCTACCCCAGAATTTAATAGTGAACCTAGGATCCCTGTCAGATACAATTGATACAGGTACTCCATGCAATCTCACAATCTATGCAATATATAATTTTGCTAATCTTTTTAGGGAATACTCCATCCTAACTTGTAGGAAATGTGTAGACTTTGTCAAATGATCTACTATGACCCATATAGCATCATGATTCCTCTGGGTACGGGGTAGACTAGTAACAAAATCCATAATAACCCGTTCCCATTTCCATTCGAGGACTAACAAAGGTTGAAGTAACCTAGCTGGTACCTGATGCTCAACCTTGATCTGCTAGCACACTAAACACTTAGATATAAATTCCACAATGTCCCTCTTCATCCCTTTCCACCAGTAGTTCTCTTTCAAGTATCGGTACATTTTAGTACCACCTAAATGCATGGAAAAAATAGAGCTGTGGGCTTTCTTCAAAATTTTCTCTTTCAATTCTGGGTCATCAGGAGCACATATTCTACCTTGGTACACAATGATCCCATCCTTCCTCATGGAGTAGTCAGATTGTTCCCCATTCTGTAATTTGAGCAAATTTTCCATTAACTTGTTATCCCTCTTTTGTGCCCCTGCCACCTCATCAATCAAGAGTGGCTTCAGGGTCAACTAGGCCAAAATGGAGCCATCATTTTGTAACTCTAATCATGCCTTAAGTGCCTTTAACTCGAGTAACAGAGGTAATGAGAAAGTTGACATCCCTGCCAAAGACTTTCGACTCAAAGCATCTACAACCACATTAGCCTTGCCTAGGTGGTAGTCTATGGTGCAATCATAATCTTTGATAAGTTCTAACCATCTCCTCTGCCTCAAGTTTAGTTCTTTTTATGTGCTCAAATACTTCAGGATCTTATGATCTGTGAATATGTGGCATTTCGCACCATAAAGATAGTACCTCTAAATTTTAAGTGCAAACACTATTATTGTAAGCTCCAAGTCATGAGTGAGACAATTAAGTTCATGTGGCTTGAGCTATCTAGAGGCATATGCTATTACTCTTGCATCCTGCATAAGTACACACCCAAGCACATTGTGTGAAGCATCATTGTAGATTGTATAGTCTACTCCTTCCGTGGGCAATGCAAGAATAGGAGCTTCAGCCAACAAAATCTTTAACCTTTCAAAACTCTCCTGGCATTTATTATTCCACACAAACTTAGCATCTTTCCTAAGCAATTTAGTGAGGGGTGAAGCAATGATTGAAAACCCCTTCATAAATCGCCTATAGTATCCTGCCAATCTCAGAAAGCTTCTAATCTCTGTTACATTCTTAGGTGGCTTCCACTCCAATATTGCCTTTATTTTGCTAGGATCGACCCTTATGCCTTCAACTGAAACAATGTGCCCCAAGAATGCCACCTGCTTAAGCCAAAATTTACATTTGGAGAATTTGGCATATAGTTTCTTCTCCCTTAAGGTTTGCAAAACAATCCTCAAATGTTGGTCATGCTCCTCTTTTGACTTAGAATACACAATATCATCAATGAATACTACTACAAACACATCTAAGTAGGGTTGGAAAACCCTATTCATCAAATCGATAAATGCAGCAGGTGCATTAATCAACCCGAATGGCATAATAAGGAATTCATAATGACCATATTGGGTTCTAAAAGTAGTTTTTGCTACATCTTGATCCTTCACCTGCAAGTGATAATATCTTGATCTTAGGTCAATTTTGGAGAAAACACCAGCACCCCTGAGTTTATCAAATAAATCATCAATTCTAGGTAGGGGATACTTATTCTTAACTATGACTTTATTCAGCTGCTAGTAATCAATACACAACCTGAGACTACCAGCTTTCTTTTTCATAAAAAAAACTGGTGCTCCCCAAGGTGATGAGCTAGGCCAGATAAAGCCTTTATCAAGTAACTCTTATAATTGCACTTTCAACTCCTTCAGTTCTGTTGGTGCCATTTCTATATGGTGTCATAGAAATGGGATTTGTCTCAAGTAAAATTTCTATTCCAAATTCTACTTCCTGCACCGGTGGTAGCCTAGGCAAGTCTTCTGAAAAACCGTCCTCAAAGTCACATATAGTGGAAATATCCCTGATACTAGGACCACTCACCCGTGTATCAACTATGTGAGCTAAATAAGCCATACAACCACTCCTCATCATTCCTCTAGCTTTAGCTGCAGAAATTACATTGGATCGCATATCATGTCTTTTACCTTGAACCGCTACATGGACACATTTACGGGTTTTAAAGGTCACTTCTTCAATCTATAATTTACTATTGCATGATGCCTATGCAGCCAGTCTATTCCAAGAATCACATCAAAATCTTCGAATGGCATTTCAATTAAATCAGCAGGAAACTCCACCCCTTGAATAACTATAGGAAAATCCCAAAATATTTTATTAACCACCATCTGTTGCCTCATGAGACTAGAAACAAGGACATCATAACCCATATGAAATGGCTTCACATTAGCATGACAAGATAATGAAGCACTGATGTATGAGTGTGTAGATCCAGGATCAAACAACACATATGCATTGGAGTTAAAGAGATAAAATATACCGGTAACTACATTTGGTACATCTACCTCATCTTGCTAGTGGATAGTATAAACCCTTGCTAGTGTGCCCAAACCTCTAGGCTGATCAACAGTGCCTGACGGAGATGCCTCCTCTACCTCTCTTAGCTCTGTGGGTGGTAGGGGCCTATGGTCTCCTGGCTGACCCCTTGGTCTGAACTAGAGCCATAGCTAGTCTAAAGTTTGGGCAGTCTCTAGTAAAATGGCCTATTTGGCCACAAGAATAACATGCTTTAGTGGTACTCCTACAGACTCCCCTATGAAGTCTTCCACAAACATTACAAGTGGGGATATGAGTGGGTCTACTTTGATTAATAGCAGGAGAGCTAGCATGTGAGTAAGTAGTAGGTCGACTAAATTGCCTTTATTATGGTAGTGGGGGTCTAAAGCCTTTTTGTCTCTAATGAGAGGGAGTAACTTGAAATTTTCCTTTTTTGCTAGATGAACCACCATATTCAAAAGTGGTCCTCTTTTATGCCCCCTGTCTGGACTCCTTTTAATCATCCCTTCTACTATCGATCTCTTTCAATTCCTTTATGTGATTCATCATTTCAGCAAAGGTGGCATTCTTTCCTGTACCAACTAACTTATGTAATTCCTTGTCCAGTCCATCTCTGAATCTTTTTATATGTTTCTCCTCTGTATCAATCAGACTCCCATCATATCTACTCTGCCTGAGGAAGTCTTGTTCATATTCAGCTATAGTACATCCCCTCTATTTTAAATCGATGAACTCCTCTAATTTGGCATCAACATATACTGAAGAAACATATTTTGCATGGAATGCAGCAAGGAAGTCATTCCAGGTGAGGACTGGCAATCTCATACCACTGTTAGGGACTGTCTTCCACCAATCATATGCATCCCCTTGAAGTAGGTAAATAGCAAAATCAAATTTTTGTCTATCATCGCAATGCATAATGACAAATACCCTTTCTAGTCTTTCAAGCCTCCGCTCTGTGTCTTGGGGATCCGTCGTGCCATGGAATTCTGGCACCTCATGTTGTCTAAACTCCTTATAGCCTTTCTTTTCACAATCCTAAATTTGAGTGGCAAGTCTTCTTAGAAGTTCTATAACGGGAGCCATCGGGATTCCTTATTAACCCTGATTGTTACCCTCTGGGTAGGGAGGTGCTACACTCTCTACCTCCTCATTCATCTCATTTTTTATCATTGCTAGCCATTATCTTTGCTTAAGTACCTTTATTAAGAGAAGGACACACTCATTAGGTTCATTTAACCATAAATGAGTAAACATGGATGTAAACAAGTCTTGCGATTTCAATATCAAATATTCAAATAATTTTATAAATACGCAATTTAGTATCAATCATTACAATCAAATCTATCCTCAAAAAATCTCCACATGTCTTACCCTAGGACTCTTTAACCTAGGCTCTGATACTACTTAACATGTAACACCCTAACCCTATCTGCAGCTAGAGTAGTGTGTATATGTCCCCGAGATACACCCAAGAGTATATCTCCAGGGTTAACTCTCCCTAATAACACCTAATTGGATTGGTTCTAACTATGTATCAATTTGGAGAAAATCAGTGGAAATTTAAAATTTTTGAATTTGGTTTAAATCATACAAAAATTAAAATTTATGAGTTTTCCCTTTTATTTAGAATTTCCAGGATATTAAAGTCAAATTTTGAATTTTAAAATAAAAGTTTAAAAGAGTTTCCTCTAAAATTTAAGTATTGGATGTGACCTATTAAAACACCTGTCAATAATTATCATAATATTCTAATACACATATGAAACCTATGTAGTTTCATTCACATCCCATCTCACAACAACCATAATTCTTAATAAATATCCCACAATTTAAAATACATCACATGCTTGAAACTTTCTAATGTTTACATATGAAAACTTTGATAAAATACAAGACTTGTTTTGTAGCATCCATGTGCTTTACAGCATCAAAATTTACACATTTAAAGGATTATATTACAACCCAAAATAACCTAGTACAATGTAATAATCTAAATGTGTACCAAAGAATGTGTCTTCTCAAAGATGAACAAAAGTTTTCATTCATCTTTACTCTCGAGCCTAACCCTTATGTCACACCCTACCCCTCTGTAAGGCATAACATGATCCCGTAGTATACCTAATGAATTACCAACTCCGTCTACTGGTAACCCATTAAATACACTACAAGGGATTTTAAAAACTTTTCTTACTTCTTTTACAGTGGTGAGCACTATTTACAGGTGTTAAAAACCTTTTTGAACTGAAGTGATAGAGCCAACACATTTGAATTATTTGGAATTTCTGTAAAAATTTTGGCAGAGTGCCATCTGTATTTTGGATAAAACAGTTCTTCAGAAAACCTGTAAAAAAGCACTTCAATAGATTTTCAAATCTCAACTCCAACATATTTCTCAACACAACATATTTCTCAACTCAAATCCACAGTGATTTTCAAAGACTAAGATAAAAGAAATACAGTACAATTTTTTAGAAGCCAAAATATCTCATAATTTACTTTACAACTTTAAGGTATAATTTTATTTTACAACTGCTCAAAACCAAGAACAATATATACATACAGTGAACATACATTACAGTACAAAATGCAAAATGTGGTATACTCAATATACTCGATGATCTCTCAATGTAGTACTAGCAGCCTAGTCTGCTGCCCTGTCAGTCTTTCTACCTGCGACAGCAATGAAAAGCTATCGCTGAGTAAAATTTACTCAGTGGTGCACAATAACAATTTGAAATGCGATATATAAATCTTTTATTGATAGTTCACAAATCAAATGATTCACAATTCCATCTCACAATTTACAAAATTCACCTAACACAAATTTGATCAAGTAATTGAATAATACCATTTTGCAAATCAATAACACAATTCGATCAAATAACTGAATAATACCATTTTGCAAATCAATAACACAATTCGATCAAATAACTGAATAATACAATGTTGCCAATCGATAACATAATTTAGGCCATGACACAATTTTTCCACACATACCGTGTTGTACACCACGACAAGACACACTCACCCCAATAATCGAAATCAATGAGGGAGGAAGCTAGCTGAATAATGAGTACTCATCCACACTCACCTCAGACTGGGAAGTCAATGAGGGAGGAACATAATCACACTCACCCCAGATTGATAAGTCAAAGAGGGAGGAATATATTACACTCACCCCATAAATGGAGGAGGAACATAGTAACAGTGTCATGCCAAATGTGAATCAAAACAATTTCAAATCACAATATTTCATACAAACCATAAATCACATTTTATCTCAAAATTTCCATTTGCAAAGTTGGCAATACAATAAGTTCCAAATAATATTCCCAAAACCAAAGCAATCAAAACTTATTCATAACTCATTTCTCTACATAAATTTGCTAGTAAAAGCAGTGAATATAAAAGTATTGTGCACGGACTGTAACACCCTCCCGGTAACAACTCCGTACATTCTACTGTTCTGGTGACCGGTGTCGGTCCGGACTGCTAGAACGTCCGGAAAAATATTTAAACTAAATTTAGGAACCATAGTTAACTCAAATATTAATAAGAAAAATTTAGTAAAAATTTTAGAATTAAAATACAATCAAATTAAACAAGCCGGTGCCCTAGCGATGGGTAACCCAGAGTGAAGTTGCGGTTCTCGCAACTAGGAGCCCTAAACCCGGGGGAAAAATTATAAGATAATTTTTGGGACTCCAGAGAAGGGTTATTGAGGTTCCCATGGCATTAGAATGCCAAGAAAATACCTAGAAAAATTTTTCAATCGGTACAGACAATTTTGACCCGTTAAGCCAAACGGAGGGCATTTTGGTCATTTCGCCTTCAGAGGTGATTTTTGGCCGACTTGTCCAGTTGAGTAAATAATTAATATGACATAAAATATGAATAAACATTGCTAGAAATTAAATTGAAAATGAGTAGTGAAGAAAAGAAAAGAAAATGAGGAAAAAGGCTTATTTATGACATCATGGTGATGTCATTAAAAGCTATAACCAATCACCTTTAAACAACTAATTAACCAACTAATAAAAGAGACTAAATGAAGACCAAAATAACCAAAAATACAGCAGCCATCTCCCTCCCCAAAAACCAGCCGAAACCCTTGCAATACCCAACCTCCATTAAAGCTTCAAGCAAGCTCCCTTTCTCCCATTGTTACACCACTAAACCCTAAACCCCTTTCATTAAAACTTGACCACATCTCTTGGGATAGTGTTTGGCAGCCTAGAAAAGGAAAGAAAGTGAAGATTTAACTTGGAAAAAATCTGCCACTTAAAGGTTAGTGCATCTATACACCTAAAACTCCTTACTTTCATGATTAAGGACTTGAATTTAGTGAGAAATTGTAGTTTAAATGAATAAATGTTGTGTGTATGGCCACCATAAATTTTGGCTGTCCTATTTAAGGAATAGAAATGGAGTGTTTTGATGGACTTAAGGTGGATTAGAGGTTATGTTTAAACCATCTATGCATGTGGTTAGTGAATGGGTTAGTAATTAAGATGTGTTGTGAAAACCTATAATGGGAACTAGGGTTTTAAGGGTGAAAATTGGACTTGGCATTTGAATTGATTAATGGACCTTCTAATGGTCAATTAGTGACCATTTAAGGCAAGTTAATCATAATTTGAAGTGAGTTAATGCATGGCAAAATTGAAATGGAAGGCTGCCTAAAGACAGCAGAAATGAGGCTGAGATTCCAGCCCACTTAGATAGCCATAACTTTGGCTGTGTAGGTCCAATTGGTGTTTGGCCAATTGGACATGAAACTAGACTTATAATAGCACATTTTTGCTGAAGAAACCATGCCCAAAAGACCAAAGAAAGTGGACCAAAAGTTGGCCCCAATCCGGATACCCTGCAACAGCACCTGCAGAAATGACCATAACTCACTGTAGAAATGGTCAATTGACCTGAAATTTTTACAGCAACAAGTTAAGACATAGACAAACAACTTTTATGAAAAACCTATCCCAAATTATGACCAGAACCTAGCCCAAATGGCAGTCACAGTCACTGTTCATGGTACTGTAGATTTGGTAATTCTGCAGTTTTGGCAATCTGGCCAGCTATGGTTTTTGGACCATATCTGGAGCTACAAAACTCCAAATGGAGTGATTCAAAAAAAGAAATTCAACTAGACAAAATAAGGAACAACTTTCATGTTTACCATTTCCTCAAATTCTCACTGCAACAGTGCTCAATGAAACAGTAAAGTCGTGCTTCAAAATCTGAAAATTCTGCCCTTTTGATTTAAGCCTATAAATGGTAATGGTAATCAATTCCAACAAGTTTTAAATGGAAAATGTGGTATGTTGGAAGTGTCAAAACCAATGTACCTATTTTCTATCCAAAAGTCAACATTTTTGTTGACCAATGAGGTGAATAGTGACACCAAAACTTGAAATTCACAAAGTGAAGAATTTAAAAGTTTCAAATGCCCTAGTATACCTAACAAGATTGGTTTGGATAGTTTGGCATGCCAATAGGGTTCAGTTAGCAGTACTGCACATGGCAATATGCCATTCTGTGATTTATGGCTTTTAGCCATTCTGACCTTGTATTGAGATTTGGCCTTGTGCCTGATGTATTCTGACTTGTTAGTCGTTACATTGCACAATCGAGATACATATGTGACCGATGGTGTGACGGCCCAAGGTACTAGATACCCAGTGCCAGTTTACCCGTTATCCAGTCCAGTCGTCTAGTGTAGGTTACTTAGGGCAACCAAATAAATAAAAGTGGACAAAGTAAATGATATACAAATACCAAACAAATAAAACATATACATTCGTTACATATTTATTTCTTATTGTTTCTTTTACTTTATTATTGCACCACTAAGCATTATTGCTTAGCGCGTTGCTTTTGCCACGCGTAGGTTCTGGAGATACAGATCGTGAGCCCAGTAGACCGCAGACTGGGTGAGTCCATCCTCTGATTACGCAAGATGTCCGTGTCACCTCAACCTGCGATTGCATAGGTAGGAGACTAGGTGTCATTTTGATATTTTGTAGCTAATTTTTACTTTCTCATATGTATTTGAACTTATGTAATGTATTCTGATGTTCATGTAAATAATGAAAGTTATGGCTATGAATGCAAAATTTGAGCATTTATTTATTGTTTGTATATGAGTATTATGAGAAATGGATGTTTGAGAAATGAAAAGGTTGTTGAGAACTGAAATTGAAAATTGTTGAGATTTTGATATTGGAGGTTAAGAATGAGGAGATATGATTATTGGAAGTGTTTTTAACAGGTTCCGAAGAACGGTTTTCTCCATTTTTAGCCGTTACTCTGCCGGATTTTCTATAAAATTTTCGGAACCTCAAATAAATTATAATTTCAATAAATGATTTAAATAAATTATATTTCGCAAGTTATATTCAAAATTATGATGAAAATTAATTAAGATAAAATAGAGTGTACCGGTACACCGTGTGACATAGCTTGCTCGGCTACACGGTAGACGGGTAAGGGGTGTCACATTTAGTGGTATCAGAGCACGGTTTAGGCGTTTCTAGGCCTAGATTGAGTCCATACCATGCATTGCATTTGTAAGAGTCGAAGTGACACTAATGCAGATCTGTTTGTCTTTCTTATTTTGAATAGGATATGGACCCTACATCTCATAGGGCAGTTGAGGAGGAAGTGGAGAGTCATGCTCCACCTGCAGCAGCTGAGACTGGGGGTATGGGAGAACCTGCTCTGCTAGCTCAAGCAGAGCCTGCTCAGCCTCCACAGGCCATGTTCCAGCAAATGGCCGATTTCTTTAGACAAATGGCCGGAGTAATGCCAGCACCACCACCACCTCCACCTCCACAGCAGAAATCACACCTAGAAAGGCTAAGAAAGTTTGGAGCAGTGGACTTTTTCGGTAAGAGAGAAGATGACTCATTGCGGTAGAATTGGTTGAGCAGGCAGGCGAGTTCTAAAAAACTCCACTGCACCCCAGAGCAAAACCTAAAAGCTGCCATATCCATGTTGCAAGATGATGCTTATGAATGGTGGGATACTGTGTCCAATAAAGTGCAGCCAGAAACTATAACTTGGGACTTCTTTCTCTCCGAATTTAAAAAGAAATATGTGGGTACTGTATACCTAGAAGAGAGAAGAAGAGAGTTTATTAATTTGAGGCAGAGACAGCTATCAGTGGCCGAGTATGAGAAGGAATTTGTCCGATTGAGCCGCTATGGAAGGGAGATAGTCCCTAATGAAGATGAAAGGTGTAAGAGATTTGAAGAGGGACTAAATGACAACATAAAGATCCAGCTCACTGCCTTGGGAATCACAGAATTTAGCAAGTTAGTGGAAGCTACAATAAGGGTTGAAAAGGTTAGAATCAGTGAGCAGACCAGAAGGGATAGACAGCAGAAGAGGGGCCCGGGTCAGTCTAGCTCATCTCCTGCACCTGGGAAGAAGTTCAGAGGTCCATCTGCATAGAGTTTGGGTCAGTTACAAGGTCAGGGTCAGTCTCAGAGGCCCAGGCCATAGTTCACCCCTAGGAGAGGTCAGTCCACACCATCAGTGGGCAGCTCTCCAGGGATGGGGTTCAGGGGACCAGCCCCAACATCTTCTGCATGTCCACACCATGCGAAATGGCACAAGGGAATGTTGGAGTAATGGTGCTGCTTAAGATGTGGGTCGACAGAGCATCGGTGAGGAACCGCCCTTGAGAACTACTACTGTTGCTCCAACACAAGCGAGCAGACACGCTCTGCACCACAGAGGGTAGAAAATCGGCAAGTCCGAGTGTAGGACCATCACGAGAGGCTGCATCGAGCCAGCAGAGAGGCTCGACAGCGGACCACTGCAAGAGCTTATGCTATTAGAGCTCGGGAGGAGCAAGATGCCGGGCGTCATCGGTACATTCTCCTCTACAATACACTGTGCATGCATTGGTGGATCCGGATCCACTCATTCATATATCTGCATCAACCTACCCGTAGAAAGGGGATACTAGTAGGGAGAGTGACCAAGACATTCGGTCACTAATCCATTGGGCCTGACATAGTGGTGAACAAAGTATACAAGGGTTGCCGTTAAGGATTCAGGGTATGAATTCTTGGCGGACTGATTGAGTTGCCCTTCCACGAGTTTGACGTGATTTTGGGAATGGATTGGTTGTCACGTCATCAGGCAATAGTTGATTGCAAATTGAAGAGGATTTCTTTGAAAACTTCTGAGGGGAATGAGATCATAGTTGTGGGGGAAAGGACAGATTTCTTGTCCAATGTCATCTCATTCTGATTGCAAGAAGAATGATGAGAAAAGGCTGTGAAGCCTACCTAGCACATGTGGTGGATACTAGGCAGGCTAAGCCAAACCTGAGTAACATACCCACAGTAAGAGACTTCCCAGGGGTGTTTCCTGAAGAATTGCCTGGTTTGCCACCAGAAAGGGAAGTCAAATTTGCTATTGAGACCTTTGCACAAGCACCCATTTCCATTGCTCCTTATAGGATGGCACCCACGGAATTGAGGAGTTGAAAACTTCGATTGCAAGAGTTACTTGATAAGGGGTTCATACGCTGATGTGTCACCATGGGGAGCTCAGGTCTTGTTGTGAAAAAGAAAGATGGGACTTTGAGGCTATGTATCGATTACCGGCAGTTGAATAAAGTGACTGTGAAGAACAAATATCCGTTGCCTAGAATTGATGATCTGTTTGATCAGTTGAAGGGAGCAGGAGTATTTTCTAAGATTGATCTCAGATCAGGGTATCATCAGTTAAGGGTGAAGGATGTAGATGTGCCCAAGACTGCATTCAGGACCCGGTATGGGCATTATGAATTTCTGGTGATGCCCTTTGGCCTAACAAATGCACCAGCGGCATTCATGGACCTTATGAACCGTATCTTTCATCCATACCTAGATCGGTTCGTAGTTGTCACACCCCAGCTTAGTGGGCCCCAGCTCAAGCCCCTCTATGGGTGGCCATCTTGCCGGCGTACCCCTCTAAAGGCCGGCGATGCAACTCAAATCGGTACTGTCCGCTTTGGTGGAGTTCAATCCCTTCACCCTGCAGAGCTAGGATTCGAACCCATATCACCTCACGGATTTGCTTCGCCTCTTACCAATTGAGCTGCGCCTTTTTTATTGTCACACCCCGGCTTAGTGGGCCCCAGCTCAAGCCCCTCTATGGGTGGCCATCTTGCCAGCGTACCCCTCTAGAGGCCGGCGATGCGACTCAAATCGGTACTGTCCGCTTTGGTGGAGTTCAATCCCTTCGCCCTGCAGAGCTAGGATTCGAACCCATATCACCTCACGGATTTGCTTAGCTCAATTGGTAAGAGGCGAAGCAAATCCGTGAGGTGATATGGGTTCGAATCCTAGCTCTGCAAGGCGAAGGGATTGAACTCCACCAAAGCGATTGAGTTGCATCGCGACCTCAAGTAAGGGCTATGAAACAGATGGCCACCCATAGAAGGGTGTGACAGTAGTGGTCTTTATTGATGATATTTTGGTGTATTCCAAGACCAGTGAAGAGCATGATGAACATTTGAGGATTGTTCTGCAAACCCTGAGAGAAAAGAAGCTGTATGCTAAGTTGTCCAAGTGTGACTTTTGGCTGAATGAGATTGCATTCCTTGGACACATAGTGTCAACTGATGGGATTAGGGTGGATCCCAAGAAAATAGAAGCAGTGATGGAATGGAAGCCTCCCAGAAATACAACTGAGGTCAGAAGCTTATTAGGGCTAGTTGGGTATTACAGAAGATTTGTGAAGGGATTTTCCTTAATAGCTGCTCCAATGACCAAGTTGTTACACAAGAATGTCAGATTTGACTGGAATGACAAGTGTCAGACCAGTTTTGAGAAGTTGAAGGCTATGTTGACAGAGGCACCAGTGTTAACACAGCCAGTGTCAGGAAAGGACTTCGTGGTCTACAGTGATGCCTCACATAATGGGTTAGGGTGTGTATTGATGTAAGAGGGGAAGGTGGTCGCCTATGCTTCCAGATAGCTAAGGCCACATGAACAAAATTACCCTACCCATGATCTAGAGCTTGCAGCAATTATCTTCGCACTGAAGATATGGAGGCATTACTTGTATGGTGAAAAGTGCTACATTTACACGGACCACAAAAGCCTAAAATACTTGCCAACCCAGAAGGAGCTCAACCTTAGACAGAGGCGATGGATTGAGTTCCTGAAAGACTATGATTGTGTAATTGACTACCATCCTGGGAAGGCAAATGTAGTTGCTGATACTTTGAGCAGAAAGTCCATCACAGCTTTGAGATCATTGAATGCCCGTCTAACTTTGATTCGAGATGGAGCTATTTTGGCTGAGTTGCAAGTGAGGCCAAACCTGCTACAACAGATTTTAGATGTGCAAAAGGCAGATGAAAAGTTAATGGCTATTATGAGCAAAATCCCAGAAGGAAAAGTAACTGACTATGAGGCGAAGGCAGATGGGTGTATGTATTACAAAGGAAGACTGTGTGTACCAGATGATGGGGAATTGAAGGCCAGTATTCTAAAAGAGGCACACACCAGTGCATATGCTATGCACCCAGGAAGTACAAAAATGTATCATGATTTGAAGCTTCAGTATTGGTGGCCTGGTATGAAAAAGGACATAGCTGACTACGTGACTAAATGCTTGACATGTCAGCAAGTCAAGGCAGAACATCAAGTTCCATCAGGTTTGCTACAGCCTATACGCATACCTGAATGGAAATGGGATCGGGTCACCATGGATTTTGTAAGTGATCTACCTCTCACCCAGAAAAAACATGATGCAGCATGGGTGATAGTTGATAGATTGACAAAGTCAGCACACTTTCTGCCAGTTAGGACTGACTACTCACTGGAGAAGTTAGCAGAATTGTATATCAGTGAGATAGTTAGACTGCATGGAATTCCACTTTCCATCATATCTGATCGAGACCCAAGGTTTACATTGAGATTTTGGAAGAAGTTGCATGAGTCCTTGGGTACACAACTCCACTTCAGCACAGCTTTCCATCCTCAGACGGATGGGCAATCAGAAAGAGTAATCCAGGTAAACAATTGAAACCAATAGAATTGATACAAATATTGAATTGAAATGATAACAATAACATGAAATATATGTCAGGTCCTTGAGGATATGCTGAGGAGTTGTGTCATTGAGTTTGAGGGAAGTTGGGATAGATACCTCCCAGCGCGAATTTGCATACAACAATAGCTACCAAGCTAGCATCCAAATGGCCCCATATGAAGCCTTCGTATGGGAGAAAATGTAGAACTCGGTGTCTTTGGACTGAATTGGCGAAGACAAGCTGGTGGGGCGGACACAGGTGAAACAGTGAGGAGAAAGTGAAACTAATCAAAGCTAATCGAAGGTTGCCTCCGGCATGTAAATCTTATGCCGACCTGAAGAGAAAAGAAATAGAATATGCGGTTGGCGACAAAGTATTCCTCAAGGTGTCACCGTGGAAGAAAGTATTGAGGTTTGGAAGGAAAGGTAAGTTAAGCCCTAGGTTCATTGGCCCATATGAAGTCATTGAACGTGTGGGTCTTGTGGCCTATAGGCTAGCTTTACCTCCAGAGCTGGACAAGATCCACAATGTGTTTCACGTATCCATGCTTAGAAGATACCGCTCAGATCCTTCACATGTCATCACCAGGGAAGAAATTGAAATACAACCAGATTTGACATATGAAGAAGAACCTCTACGGATCCTGGCTCGGGAAGTAAAAGAATCGAGGAACAAACAGATTCCACTGGTGAAAGTGCTTTGGAGGCACCACAACACCGAGGAGGTAACTTGGGAAAGTGAAGAGACGATGAGGCAATAGTTCCCTCAACTGTTTGCATCAGGTAAATTTCGAGGACGAAATTTAAATTAGAGGGGAAGAGTTGTAACACCCTCCCGGTAACAACTCCGTACATTCTACTGTTCCGGTGATCGGTGTCGGTCCGGACAGCTAGAACGTCCTGAAAAATATTTAAACTAAAGTCAGGAACCATAGTTAACTCAAATATTAATAAGAAAAATTTAGTAAAAATTTTAGAATTAAAATACAATCAAATTAAACGAGCCGGTGCCCTAGAGATGGGTAACCCAGAGTGAAGTTGCGGTTCTTGCAACTAGGAGCCCTAGACCCGGGGGAAAAATTATAAGATAATTTTTGGGACTCCAGAGAAGGGTTATTGAGGTTCCCATGGCATTAGAATGCCAAGAAAATACCTAGAAAAATTTTTCAATCGGTACAGACAATTTTGACCCGTTAAGCCAAATGGAGGGCATTTTGGTCATTTCGCCTTCAGAGGTAATTTTTGGCCGACTTGTCCAGTTGAGTAAATAATTAATACGACATAAAATATGAATAAACATTACTAGAAATTAAATTGAAAATGAGTAGTGAAGAAAAGAAAAGAAAATGAGGAAAAAGGCTTATTTATGACATTATGGTGATGTCATTAAAAGCTATAACCAATCACCTTTAAACAACTAATTAACCAACTAATAAAAGAGACTAAATGAAGACCAAAATAACCAAAAATACAGCAGCCATATCCCTCCCCAAAAACCAGCCGAAACCCTTGCAATACCCAACCTCCATTAAAGCTTCAAGCAAGCTCCCTTTCTCCCATTGTTACACCACTAAACCCTAAACCCCTTTCATTAAAACTTGACCACATCTCTTGGGAGAGTGTTTGGCAGCCTAGAAAAGGGAGTGTTTTGATGGACTTAAGGTGGATTTGAGGTTATGTTTAAACCATCTACGCATGTGGTTAGTGAATGGGTTAGTAATTAAGGTGTGTTGTGAAAACCTATAATGGGAACTAGGGTTTTAAGGGTGAAAATTGGACTTGGAATTTGAATTGATTAATGGACCTTCTAATGGTCAATTAGTGACCATTTAAGGCAAGTTAATCATAATTTGAAGTGAGTTAATGCATGGCAAATCGAATGGAAGGTCGCTAAAGACAGCAGAAATGAGGCTAAGATTCCAGCCCACTTAGACAGCCATAACTTTGGCTGTGTAGGTCCAATTGGTGTTTGGCCAATTGGACATGAAACTAGACTTATAATGGCACATTTTTTCTGAAGAAACCATTCCAAAAAGACCAAAGCAAGTGGACCAAAAGTTGGCCCCAATCCGGATACCCTGCAACAGCACCTGCAGAAATGACCAAAAGAACAGTAACTGTTCATTTGGCCATAACTCACTGTAGAAATGGTCAATTGACCTGAAAGTTTTACAGCAACAAGTTAAGACATAGAAAAACAACTTTCATGAAGAAACCTACCCCAAATCATGACCAGAACCTAACCCAAATGGCAGTCACAGTCACTGTTCATGGTACTATAGATTTGGTAATTCTGCAGTTTTGGCAATCCGGCCAGCTGTGGTTTTTGGACCATATCTAGATCTACAAAACTCCAAATGGAGTGATTCAAAAAAAGAAATTCAACTAGACAAAATAAGAAACAACTTTCATGTTTACCATTTCCTCAAATTCTCACTGCAACAGTGCTCAATGAAACAGTAAATTCAGGCTTCAAAATCTGAAAATTCTGCCCTTTTGATTTAAGCCTAGAAATGGTAATGGTAATCAATTCCAACAAGTTTTAAATGGAAAATGTGGTATGTTGGAAGTGTCAAAACCAATGTACCTATTTTCTATCCAAAAGTCAACATTTTTATTGACCAATGAGGTGAATAGTGACACCAAAACTTGAAATTCACAAAGTGAAGAATTTAAAAGTTTCAAATGCCCTAGTATACCTAACAAGATTGGTTTGGATAGTTTTGCATGCCAATAGGGTTCATTACAAGATCGCACATGGCAATACGCCATTCGTGATTTTATGGGTTTTAGCCATTCTGACCTTGTATTGAGATTTGGCCTTGTGCCTGATGTATTTACAGCTTGTTAGCTGTTCTGTTACACACTGGGAGATGCATATGTGACCGATGGTGTGACGGCCCGAGGTACTAGATACCCAGTGCCAGTTTACCCGTTATCCAGTCCAGTCATCTAGTGTAGGTTACTTGGGGCAACCAAATAAATAAAAGTGGACAAAGTAAATGATATACAAATACCAAACAAATAAAACATATACATTCGTTACATATTTATTTCTTGCTATTTCTTTTATTTTATTATTGCACCACTAAGCATTATTGCTTAGCGCGTTGCTTTTGCCACTTGTAGGTTCTGGAGATACAGATCGTGAGCCCAGTAGACCGCAGACTGGGTGAGTCCATCCTGTAGTTCTGCACAGTGTCCATGTCACCTCAACTTCTGCAGTGCATTGGTAGGAGACTAGGTGTCATTTTGATATTTTGTAGCTAATTTTTACTTTCTCATATGTATTTGAACTTATGTAATGTATTCTGATGTTCATGTAAATAATGAAAGTTATGGCTATGAATGCAAAATTTGAGCATTTATTTATTGTTTGTATATGAGTATTATGAGAAATGGATGTTTGAGAAATGAAAAGGTTGTTGAGAACTGAAATTGAAAATTGTTGAGATTTTGATATTGGAGGTTAAGAATGAGGAGATATGATTATTGGAAGTGTTTTTAACAGGTTCCAAAGAACGGTTTTCTCCATTTTTAGCCGGTACTCTGCCGGATTTTCTATAAAATTTTCGGAACCTCAAATAAATTATAATTTTAATAAATGATTTAAATAAATTATATTTCAAAAGTTATATTCAAAATTATGATGAAAATTAATTAAGATAAAATAGAGTATGCCGGTACACCGTGTGACATAGCTTGCTCGGCTACACGGTAGACGGGTAAGGGGTGTCACACGGACACAATTTAAAACTATAATGTTGAATTAAATTTTTAAGTAGAAAATGAGAAGTCAAACTTATTGTGCACAAACACAATTTAAAACAATAACATACAAATAACCATAATTTATTTCAATTGAAAAATTCAAAAGAAATAATTATTGTGCACAAACACAATTTAAAAAAATAAAACAATAACATATAAATAATCGTAATTTATTTCAATTGAAAAGTTCAAAAGAAATACTTATTTTGCACAAATACAATTTAAAACAATAAAACAATAACATATAAATAATTGTAATTTATTTCAATTGAAAAGTTCAAAAGAAATACTTATTGTGCACAAACACAATTTAAAACAATAAAACAATAACATATAAATAATCGTAATTTATTTCAATTGAAAAGTTCAAAAGAAATACTTATTGTGCACAAACCTCTGATAACTGTCTCTTGGCTCTGACTCAGTATTTCCTTCCCCTCCCTGAGTCTTTGCTAACTGAGAAACACAATTTGAAGTGTTTCAGTACTCATTTAAACTGTCTCTAACGATAATGCTTGATAATTAATTCACTGAATTCATTTATTCGCTTAGTCAACCTACTATGTCGACCCTTGATGCATTCTAGGTAAATTAGGTTTTAATGTTATCAATATGTCACATTCGATAGTATTTTAGGGTTGGTACATGTTACCAAGTTCATTTCCGTGTATACTGCATTTTCTTGCAATTTCTCGGATTAGGATACTAGGTTGACCTAGCCGGACGACCTAGTTCCCTCGGTTTTCGGGTTTCGGTCAAAACTACAAACTTGTAGATCTATGTCTTATGGAACGCGGGGAAAAATTTTAGGTCATTCTGAGTTATGTAGACCAAGTTATAGTCATTTTACTATTGCTGGTCAAATGGCATCAAATTTGGTCATTTTAGGTCAATTTTGGTCAACTTTGGTTCGGCCAGTTTTTGGACCCGAACTTGTGCAAGCTGTTTGACTTGCTTATGGTCATTTCTGGGCTTTGGTGTCTTCATGAGACTTGTAGGTATGGGTCTTAACTATTCATGGTTAAAATTTCAGGTCAATTGGACCTGTTTTGAGTGAGTTATGGCCTAAACACTAACTGCTGCCCAATTGGTAAATTTTCAGGTCTCAATTGTACTTAATCCGAATTGGTCATTTTTCATGCTACCTTGCAAGCAGAATTTTGGTATGCTTTCTCATTGAAAGTTGGCACATTTTGTGCCTAGTTTCACTTCCAATTGGTCTCATACCAATTGGAGTTACATATTTAGAGTTATAGGCTAAAATGCACACTGCCCTTAAATACATTGCATAAACATGTATCAATTACACATTTGCCTTGCTACAAATCCACCTCTCAACCCCATTCTGTTTTGGTATATTACCAAAACCATTTACCACTTCACATAAAAATCATTTTGGGCAGAATATAAACATCCTCAATGCACCAAATGAAGCTCTAATTCACAAAGTCCAAATAAAACAATACATACACATGAACATTTCTAATTCTTACATACACTTTACACAACCAATTTACATACATATTCATCAATCCTCAATATCATAATTTATCCAATATCTCCATGAATTCAACATTCATCAAAGAGTCCCAAGGCTGCCGAATTGCTCCACCTTGCCAAAGTTTCACATAACTTCCTCCACTTCAATTTCAAATGCACAATCACCACATATACATGGAAATAACTTACTAGGACATTAAATCACCCTACTCCACATAAATTCTCATCAAATATATGTATGAATTTTTCATTAACATACAACCCCATGGCTGTCCAAAATTGGACATATCAAGAACTCCTCAAAACTTAAAAATTCCTTCACAAAGCAAACACCCATAACATGTATACAAACTTTATCAAAGAAATATTCAAAAACTCAAACTTACCTATTGTTGGGACTTGTTTAATCTTCACTAAAACTTCTTAATATTGGTATCAAGCTCTTCCTTGTGATGTGGGGACAATTTTTAATGAAGAAGCCTAGATGATTGGAAGTGAAATGAGGAGATTAATGGAGCTTCATGCAAACGGCAATGGAGGTTTTATCTTTCTTCATTTCGGCAAGGTTGAGGGAAATGGAGAAGATGAAGATTTTAGCTTGTATTATGGACTTACACCTGCCATTTAGTGTTTAATTTAATCCCTAGTGGTCCACTCACACAATTTAAATCATATAATAAGTTTAACTCCCATTTATTCCACATTAAACCCTTCATTTTTGCTATTTACTTTAGGTACCACAAATTTAATTTTTCATTATATTTTCCAAGTGTAATATTATTTATTTTTAATGGAAATTTAGGTCAAAAGACACTTCGGGATGTCAAATGACCATAATGCCCCTGTTCGGGTTGCATTCCCGATTTTTCGGTAACACCGGGTTTTGTCCGTTTTTTGATTTCTCACTTTTCTTTGTACTAATTATTTAATTTTTCTTTGATATTTCTAATGATATTTATACTTCAATTGATGTCTCTTTAAGTCCTAAAAATATTTTCCAGAGTTCCCCGCAGTCCAGGGCTAGTCAACGGTCCACGCCGTGACTTCCCGGTGCGGTCACCCATCGCTAGGGTTCTCGACTCGCTTAACTTGGTTGCATTTCTTTACTATTATTTTTCCTTTGTTTTTCTTGTATTTTCTTTTCTTGTATTTCATTATTTAATGTCTCCTCACTCATATCGAAGTGTAGTTCTAGGCATCCTAGCTGTCCGGACAACACTGGTCACCGGAACAGTAGAACGCATTACCGAACATAGGGGTGTTACACCTTATCCTTGCTTGTATTACCTACGAAATGTCCAAATAACTCTCCACTAAGAAAACTTGCTTAGTAGTGCTATAACTTAACGATATCACATTATACCATATGTGTGCAACTAACCATACATAGTCTCATGAAAAAAAATGTTTCTACACATTAGTTTAATGGTACAAAATACACTCTCACACAAACAATGGAATATGACACAGTAATTAATCACATAAAACATTTACAATTAAAGTCCATAATATGTCATGAATAATTCTTTTTACATGCTTCTTTTTATTTATTTCATTAGCCCAATTACAATGCCTAGATGACTCAAGTGACAACTAATTATATTATGGCATATGGCCAAGTAACCATATCATGCATGAAGCCAAGTAACCATATCATAGCATGAGGCCAAGTAACCATATCATGGCATGAGGCCAAGTAAGCATATAATGGCAAGAAGCCAAGTTTATTGTGCACAATTTTAACAATTGACTAGTTAATTTCCTCATTATGCCACCTAGTTCCTAGACTTGTAATGGGCATGCATGTTATCAATGTTGAATGTAATTTAATCAATTAAGGAATGTTTACCAATTTCCCTTTTCATTCACACTCATTCATAATCAATATCATGCAAGTCACACATTTGCATTCTCAGTCACTTTGGGTAGACAGGAACAACTAATTTAAAATTCTCCCAAAATTTGTAGAAATAGAGTTTTTGTGTCATATTCTACAGAACTCAACTATCATATGTCCATGTTAATTTCCAATTTGAATCATTCCAAAATCAGGGCTACAACTCAAGTTATGAATGAAAATGTGCAAACTATTTTGGACTCCAGTCACAGTCAGAGCAGTAACAAGAAATGCAAGAATTTCACCATGCAGCCAATAAAATCAATTTTTGGTCATAACTACAAAGTTTTAGGGCATTTACTAAGTTTTTCACAATTTAAGAATCAACCTATTTCAAGTTTTTTAGCTCACGTTATGAATTTTTAAAATCTTGTCTTGTTCTGGAAAATTTCTAGGTCAGTTTTCCAATTTTAAGCAACAAAAAGTTTTGCTCGAAAACTTTACAGAGGAATTAGGGTTTGCATGAAACCACAAAGTTTTAAAGCACTCTCTAAAGTTTCCATGGACATAAAATTCACAGCAATTAAACATTCCTAGCTCAAGTTATGAATTTTTAAAAATGACTGGTCCTGCAGGCCTACTAGTAGAACTAGGGTTCTAGCATCCCTACCCATTATCTTTCTCACTATTTTGCAATTCCCCCTTATCAATAGTGTTATCCCTACTCAAACTTGATCAAAATTAAAGGTTATAGCACTAACCTTGAAGAGAACCAGCTGTTATCCCCCTTCTTCTACAAATCTCCACAGAATTCTTCAAATAATCTTATTTTTCAAGTTTGAATCTTCACCTCTTCTTACTTCCTTTTGCTTGGCTGCTATGGTGATGGTGGTTCTAGGATTTTTGTTGGATGTTTCTCCTTCTAACTTGAGAGAAAATAGGTTGTTGAAAGAACAAAATAAATGAGAAGAAGTGGGTATGCTAGCTGACTAGTTGGAGTGAAGAAAGATATAGAGAATTCTTTTTGGTTTTTGTCCAATGGTCCTTTGCTTTGTCCAACGGTTGATGGTGAATTTTCAAATTTCTATTGGTTGATTCTTTTCTTTTCTTTTTTTTTTCCTTCTAACATTTCTATTATTCCCTACAACTTATTAATATGTTCAAGTTAGTCCTCTAGTCCCTTGATTACCCCTCAACTTATCAATTACTTTATGACCTATTTACATAATATGATTGAAAGTAATTTCATACTAACATTTACATGATAAGTTTCATGGTATGTACCTCCATAATTAAATTATACTTTCCATATAATTAACTATGCAAAGTATATGGGTAAATTTGAGGGTAAATGTGAGGATCTTACATATCTCCCCATTTTGGTATCATCAAAATACACTCCATATCAAAGGCAGCATAGAATGAACCATTCATCAAAAGATTGCCAAGCCAAGGCACAATATCCATATTATATTGCCTCTTAAATTAACAATAGAGAATTATGTAGCAAAAACAATAATATTATGCAAACCAAATCAACTTAGGCAATATAAGTTAAACACATGTATAGAATGCCAACAAGAGTATTCAAAAGAAGCACATCTAACCTTAGCAACTGTATAATCAATGTGAAGATATAGAAATACATTGCAATATATGAAGATTACAAAAACACTTCATATAATATCAAACTCATAAGGTGCATTTCCAAGACAAGGCATTTCAAGGGTAACTTCAGCTAGAAAGTTTAAATTTGAGCACAAAAAGTAATACCATTAAAGTGATTATATGGTAGCTAAGCAAATGTGCATAATTTACTTGATTTGAAACTTATCATGAGTATAATTGTGTTATTGAGACACTTAGAACACATGTATAGTATATGCTCAATCTAGAGGCAGTATACTAAACCATTATTCTTAAGAATATCCTAAAAAGAGCTAAAAAGACAGCAATACATATTTCCACAATACAAATTCAGTAATTTTATGTGAACAGGATTTACATAAACAACATGGAGTCTATTCAAATCACCAGCAGAAATTTGGCAAATAACCTTCTTAGAACAATCAAAGAGAATAATCTAAATTAATGTAAAATAGTATTGTGACCATGTGACAGCCAAAATAAAATACCAGTATTACATTCATGTGAATAGTAAATCACAATATATATGCAACATCATAAAAGCAAGCACTGGTACGAACTAGTAAGCAAAAAGAAATCTAACTAATTAGCAAGAAAGATCAATAACTTAAATTACGCAAAATCTCAGCATTGGACTTCAGAATCCATGATTCCACAAATACATACATACATACATACATACATATATATATATATATATATATATACACACACACACACACACACATATACTCAGCTGCTAACAACTAATATTGAGCTTATATAAACTCAAGAATAATTAGCAAACATAATCTAGGATAGAGATAAAATAAAAAGAGTAAACTCTTGCACAAAAGAAGGAAAAATCAAAGAAAATGGAGCTTGGAATTTTTTTTTTTTTTAAAAAAAAAAAAAGCCATGTTCGATAGTCGGAACTAAGGTTTTCAGCTGCCACTATAGCTACTGCCTGAATTTTCAAAAAAAAAAAAAAATTAAAGGTTCGATAGTCGGAATAAGGACTTTTAGCTACTTAAAGTGCCTCTGTTTGAAAGTTCAAAAAGGCTTAAGATATTTTGGCTGCCAGACAACATAACTTCGGTTGCTAAACTTACTACTACCCAAACTTTTAAAAACATACTTTTAAGCCTATTTTTATTGCTAAAACATTCTCTTTTTTGAACAATTAAAACTTCTTACCATTAAAATTTTAAAACATTGAGACAAACTTTAAAAAACACCAACAATACATCAATTTAATAAGAGTTTTCAAAAAGCATATACACATTCAATCATCACAATTTCAAGCATCAATGTTATCAAGCATGCCTAATTCTCTCTTAATGAAATTAAACCTATCTCACATAAAGGTTTTGTAAATATATCAGCTAATTAGTGATTAGTGTCAATAAACTCAAGAACAACATTAACATTTAACACATGATCACGTATAAAATGATGTCTAATGTCTATACGCTTAGTTCTAAAATGTTGTACAGGGTTCTTAGTCAAATTGATTGCACTTGTGTTATCACATTTAATAGAAATGTGATCAAGAGACACTTTAAAGTCCTTAATTATTGTTTGATCTAAAGAATTTGGCTACAACAAAGACTCGCAGCCATATATTTGCTTCGATTGTGAAAAGTACAACCGAGTTTTATTCTTGCTACACCAAGAAACTAAAGAGTGTCATAGGAGTTGATAAGTACCTGAGATACTCTTCCTATCAAGGATGCTTATGGCAAAGTCTGCATTTGAGTATGAACACAAATCAAAAAATGCATTTCTAGGATACCATAGACCTAAATGTAATGTACCATTCAAGTATTTGAGAATGCGTTTAACAGCATGCAAATGAGATTCTTTAGGATGTGATTGAAAATGTGCACATAAACATATGAAAAATATAATGTCTGGCCCGCTAGCTATGAGGTATAAGAGACCACCTATCATACCTCTATAGAGCTTTTCATCAACAGGTTTTCCTTTTCATCCTTGTCAAGTTTGGTGTTTGTGCTCATTGGAGTTCTACTTAGCTTGTTATTCTCCATCCCAAACCTTTTGATTAATTTTTGGTATACTTGGCTTGGTTGATGAAAATGGCATCCTTAGCTCGCTTGATTTAAAGCCCAAGGAAGAACTTGATTTCTACCATCATACTTATCTCAAACTCACTCTTCATGGTGTTAGCAAACTCTTCACACAAACACTCATTAGTAGCACCAAATATAATATTATCAACATATATTTGCACGATTAGGATGTCATTTTCGTGAATTTTAACAAAAGAGTTCTATTAACTTTTCTTTTTGAAAAATCATTTTGCAAAAGAAAGTTACTAAGCCTTTCATACCAAGCTTTAGGAGCTTGTTTCAAATTATACAAGGCTTTAGTCAATTTAAAAACATGATTTGGAAACTCATGATTTTCAAAACTAGGATGGTTGATGTGCCTTGTGAAGGAGAGAATGAAATTGATTAGTTATAAAAGATAAAAAAATTCTGTTGGAATGAATCAAGGAACAAGATTAAGCCAAAATTAAATAATTACCCAAATCAACTTCAACAGTAAAAGAAAGGATTTCTTTTTAGTATTTTATGAATTAAGATGCAACAGTAATAAAACATAAAAATAAGAGGATAACTATGGAATATAAGCCTTGATAAGAGTAATCTCACCATAAAGAATACAATCCCAATGAAGACGCCACACAAGGAACTCTTATAATAAGTCAAAACTTCACTACAAACAAATAATGTTTAATAAGAAAGAAGAAGCAAAACTTGCTATTGTGATTAAAATTTAGAATGCTTTATACTTACAAGAGTTGGCCTTCATATAGGCTAATTACAAGCACTATAAAGGAAAGATAGCAAGGTTACTAAATGGGAAGTTTGAATAGTCTTCTAAATAAGGAATAATATTGAATTTTTAAAAAAAAAAAAACTTCAGAAACCTGCCCATATAGTGATGAATGAATTTGAGGAGATTTGGTGAATTTTTAGCCTTATTTCCTTCATTATTTGCATGATATTACAATCTTCTTCTAATTTCTTTGACTTGGTCAATTCCAAAGAGCAAATAGGGCCCTTTTACACACATATGGGCTGATTTTCTTCTTACTCAGCCCATTATCTTTATTTTATCTTAAGCCTAAACATTTTAGCATGCCCTAACACACAAGCCCCGTGGACTTGTGAAGTCCAGCCCAACTTCTTTTAATTCTGAATACAAGCAAGCAAAGTGATAAGCTTGCTCTTGGATCTGGTTAACAGGCCCTAGTATGTCATGTCACTATATGGCACATCAATGTTGCTCAACATATACCTCTTCATTAATAAAACCATTTAGAAAAGCACTTTTAACATCCATTTGAAAATGTTTAAAATTCATCCATGATGCATATGCAAGCAAAATTCTAATGGCTTCGAATCTAGCTACAGGGGTTAAAGTTTTATCATAGTCAATGCCCTCCTCTTGGTTATAGCCTTTGGCTACTAACTTAGCCTTATTCCTATTTATGTTTCTATCCTTATTGAACTTATTTCTAAACACCCATTTAGTGCCTATAGATGGATGATCCTTTGGCCTAGGAACTAAGGTCCAAACCTTATTCTTTTCAAATTGGTTGAGTTCCTCTCGGCAAATACCCGACCCTTATCATTAATGGCCTTATCTATGCTCATAGGTTCTATTTGAGAAATGAATGCAATGTATCACCAATGATTAGGTCCTTGGGATGATCCTTCTTAAAGGTCTAATTTTTAGGTAGATCTTATTGAACTCCTTGATGAAGAACTAGTTGAGCTTGTTACTCTTGAAGCTTAACTTCATCATCTCCCAAATCCTATAAGGGATCTTTCTTGAGTTAATCTTGATTTTCACTAGTTTGAGGATCTCCAAGAGTCAACTCATCAAAATTATCTACAACATCATCATCACAAGAAATATCTTTTCTATGACCAAAGGGGTTAGCTTCATCAATGCAATATGCATTGACTTTTCAACAACTAAAGTTCTCTTATTGAAGATTTTATATGCTTTACTAGATATAGAGTACCCCAAGAAGATATCTTCATTGGGTTTGGAGCCAAACTTATCTAGATTATCTTTGGCATTTAAAATGAAGCATTTATAACTAAAAACTCTAAAATAACCTACTTTAGGTTTCTTGCCATTCCATAGCTCATAAGGTGTAACACCCCTAAGTTCGGTAGTGCGTTCTGCTGCTCCGGTGACTAGTGTTGTCCGGACAGCTAGGATGCCAAGAACCGTACTTCAAAATGGGTGAGGAGACATAAAATAATGAAATACAAGAAAAGGAAATACAAGAAAAACAAAGGAAAAATCATAGCAAAGAAATGTAACCAAGTTAAGCGAGCCGAAAAACCTAGCGATGGGTGACCGCACCGGGAAGTCACGGCGTGGACCGTTGACTAGCCCTGGACTGCGGGGAACCTTGGAAAACATTTTTAGGACATAAATAGAACCTTATTGAAGTATAAATCTCATTAGAAAGATTAAAGAAAAATTAAATAATTAGTACAAAGAAAAGTGAGAAATCGAAAAACAGACAAAATACGGTTTTACCGAAAAATCGGGAATGCAACCCGAACAGGGGCATTATGGTCATTTGACATCCCGAAGTATCTTTTGACCTAAATGTCCATTAAAAATAAATAGTATTACACTTAGAAAATAAAATGAAAAATTAAATTGGTGGTACCTAAAATAAATAGTGGAAATAATGGGTTAAATGTGGAATAAATGGGAATTTGGCTTATTATATTGTTAAATGGGTGAGTGGTCCACTAATGAATAAATTAAACATGTAATGGGGCAGGTGTAACTCAAAAATGCCATCTGAAATTCCATCTCCCTCAAATCCTCTCAAA
This sequence comes from Hevea brasiliensis, assembly GCF_030052815.1. Lineage (NCBI taxonomy): Eukaryota > Viridiplantae > Streptophyta > Magnoliopsida > Malpighiales > Euphorbiaceae > Hevea > Hevea brasiliensis. Next base: position 83,270,434 of record NC_079499.1, read on the forward strand.
TGGCCGAATTGAAGAATCCTTGAAATCTCCATGAACGTTTTCTTTGAGCTTGATTTCCTCTCTCCATTTCAACTCCATTCACTTAGGTTCTTTCATGAAAAATGGTCTACACATCACAAGGAAGATATTGATACCAATTTTGAGAAGTTTGGTGAAGGTTTAGCAAGTTACAATTAAAGGTAAGTTTGCATTTTTGAGAATTTCTTTGTTAAAGTTTATGTTCATGTTATGGGTGTTGGTTTGGTGAAGGAAAATTTTGAGTTTGAAGGGTTATTGTTGTTTTCATTTTGGACAGCCATGAGTCACGTTTTTGATGAGATATTTGTGCATATAATTGATGAGAAATGGTGTTGATCATGATGAATTAGTAACCTAGTGAATTATTTCATGTTTATATGGTGATTTATGCACTTGGATGGGAATTGGTAAATTGGATGGCACTTTGATGTTGAAGAATGGTTTGCGGCAGCTTGGGGACACTTGAGTAATGGTATATATTGAAGGAAGTGTGGGCAGAATATTGACCTAGAAGGTTGATGAGATGTATGTAGATTGATATTGTAAAGTGTATGTAAAATTTGTAATGGTTAGGTGTGTTTGTAATGGTAATTAGAAATTATAATTGTGAATGATATTTGGTGTGTTGAGGGTAATGGTAATCTGCCCAAAATAATGTTAATGTAAAGTAGATAATGCTTTTGGTAATGTACCAAAACAGATTGGTAGGGTATGGAAGTAAACTTTGCAAGTTAAATGTGTGTTTGAAGTGGGGTGTGAAAGGCATAGTGAGGGCAGTGTACATTTTAGCCTATAACCTTAAATGTGTAACCTCAATTGGTATGAGACCAATTTGAGGTGAAACTAGGCACAAAATGTGCCAACTTTCATTGAGAAACCATACCAAAATTCTGCTTGCAAGGTGACCTAAGAAAATGACCAATTCGGATTAGGTGCAATTAGGACCTGAAAAATGACCAATTGGACAGCAGTGAGTGTTTAGACCATAACTCACTCAAACCAGGTCCAATTGACCTGAAATTTTAACCAAGAATAGTTAAGACCCATACCTACAAGTCTTATGAAGACACCAAAGCCCAGAAATGACCATAAGCAAGTTAAACAACTTGCACAAGTTCGGGTCCAAAAACTGGCCGAACCAGAGTTGACCAAATTGACCTAAAATTGACCTAAAATGGTACCATTTGACCAGCAATAGTATAATGACCATAACTCGGTCTACTTAACTCGGATTGACCTGAAATTTTGCCCCGCATGCAATAAGACCTAGATCTACAAGTTTGTAGTTTCGACCGAGACCCGAAAACCGAGGGAACTAGATCGTCCGGTTAGGTCAAACCAGTGTCCCGGAATCCAGCAATTTGCATTAAAATACACTAAACAAGGAAATGACTTTGGTAAAACGTACCAAACCTAAAACTCTATCAAATGTGACATATTAACGACACTAAAACCTAATTTACCTAAAACGCAACGAGGGTCGGTATATTAGGTGATTAAGTGAATAATTGAGTTCAGTGCATTATTTACCAAACACCATCGATAGAGACAGTTTAATTAATAACTGAAACAATTCAAATTGTGTTTCTCGATTAACAAGGACTCAGCAAAAGGGAAAGAAATACTGAGTCAAGTCCAGGAGACAAATATCAGAGGTTTGTGCACAACAACTGTTTCTTTTGAATTATTTTCAATTGAAATAAATATTGACAATTTGTATATTATTGTTTTAAATTGTGTTTGTGCACAACGGCTATTGCTTTTGAATTTTTCAATTGAAATAAATATTGAATATTTGTATATTATTGTTTTAAATTGTGTTTGTGCACAACGAATATTTCTTTTGAATTTTTCAATTGAAATAAATATTGACTATTTGTACATTATTGTTTTAAATTGTGGAAATGTCTTTGAATGGGTATTTATTGCTTGAAAAGCATTGTAATTGATTTGAAATCGTGAAATTGTTTGAATGATATTGATGGATACTTATTGCTTAAAAGCATTGTAAATGGTTTGAAATTGTGGGAAAATTAGTTTAGTGTGATTTGTGAAAATCGAAGTTAATTATGAATTGTGTTGCCATTTTGTGAATGAAATTATGACTTTGAAATTTATTGGATTCTCACGAATCATTTGAATAAAATGTTTGGAATTGATTTTGTGTTCACACTTAACATGACAAAGATCGTATCATTCCTTCTCCAATTATGGGGTTGTGATCGTTATTTTCCTTCTCCATTTATGGAGTCGTGATCGCTTATTTTTCTCCCTCTACGGTTTACAGTTGAGGTGATCGGATGAGTACTCATTATATAGCTAGCTCCCGTTCCTCATTGATTTCGATTAGTGAGGTTGTGATTGCTTTGTCGTGGTGTACAACACGGCATTGATCGAAAATTTGTGTCATGACTTAAGTTGTGAATGAATTGGCAACACTGTATTCTTAAATTATTCGACTAAATTGCGTTATTATGTATTGTGAGATTGTGAAATTGATTTAAACTCTTGTTGACATATACTGTCTATTGAATTCAACCATGATCTGACTTATTAAAATTATTGTGATATTGACAAATGGAGTTTAAATTCTTGTTGACATTTATTGTCTTGAATTTAACTATGATTTTAAGTATCCACTATTTACATGACTTATGAATTGTGATTTAAATTGTATTTAGTTAATGTTGTGCACCACTGAGACATTGTCTCAAATGATAGCTTTTAATTGTCGCCGCAGTAGAGACAGCAGGCAAGATACTAGGTCGCATATACCTCCAAATGAGAGATTTTTCGGGTATAATGAGTATACCAATATTTTGCATTTTGTACTGTAATGTATGACACTGTATGTACATTTTGTTTTTGGTTTTGAGCAGTTGTAAATTCAAATTGTACCTTGAAGTTGTAAAATAATTACGAGCTGTTTTGACTTGTAAAAGCTGTATTATATTTCCCTATCTCAGACTTTGAAAAATTTCTATGGAATTGAGTTGATAAATTGTTGTGTTGAGAAATGTATTGGAGTTGAGATTTGGAAAATTATTGAAGTACTTTTTACAGGTTTTCTGAAGAACTGTTTTATCCAAAATACAGATGGCACTCTGCCAAAATTTTTACAGAAATTCCAAATAAACCAATTGAGTTAGTTATTTCACTCAGTTCACCAAAGTCTTTAACACCTGTAAATAGTGCTCACCACTGTAAAAGAAGTAAGAAAAGTTTTTAAAATCCCTTGTAGTGTATTTAATGGGTTATCAGTAGACGGAGTTGGTAATTCATTAGGTATACTACGGGATCATGTTATGCCTTACAGAGGGGTAGGGTGTGACATGTTTTAGTGGTATCAGAGCAATGTTTTTAAATTCTGTTTTCACTTGTTATTTGAATGTTCTTCTGCATAGTACAACTGCTCAATATCATTGTTTGATACATATAGTACATTACAGTATAAATATGCACTAACGAGAGTAAATATCCTTGTGTTATTGTTCAGGAAAGCTAAGATCCTCGCATTGAATATGGAAGAGGGTGATCGTTCAGTCGATCAGTCTATAGAGGCTGAGGTACAAAATTGGATTTTGAGGTGCTAGTAACAAGTCTGTTAGGACAGGAGGTCGGGGAAATAAATTTTGATGCATTAGTGACTAGTCCTTTAGGATAAGGATTGTGATAACAAGTGAAATTAGTTTTGGAAGAGTTTATCGGCGAAAAGTATTTCCTGACACACTATAAATTAGAAAGCTAATTGGCGAGCCTACTTAATGTAAGGCAAGAGGACGTAAAAATAAGTTACAGAAATAGAATTGCTCTAGATGAAGGCAGAGATGTTACTGTTAGTAATTGTTAATGGATATTGTAATCAGAATAAGTTCGGATATCAGTGAATTCGAAAAGGATAAAAGATAGGAAAGTTTGATCTATTGAATAAGCTGTAGATTACAGTACTAACTTGAGATTATTGTGTAGAGCTACGTACTACCCGATAGTATATCTAGATGAGAATAGTTGCCAACGGCATCTGTTTTGGTATAGTTAGGCCAGGACAAAATCTAATTGTTAGAATTAAGTTTGAAAATCCTACTTAGGGATCTAAAACTCAAAAGTTAGAATATCGAAAGGTTATAGTTCAGTACAAAAGGAAGTAAGTTATAGAATATTGACAGATAAAAAGAGTTATGGAAGTAGAGATTTGAACAGTTGATTCATATATAACAAAGAAATATTCCGAATGTGAGGAAGACTATGGACTAGAATGGTCAGAGGACCAATGCCTGATGAATGATTCTAACATGACCTCAAGGGTCATTCAAGAAGGAACGTGAGCTGAAATATTAGACAACATAATAGTAAGAGGAGATTGGGGTTATCCAAGCAAATTAAACATTGTATTAGATTGTTAAAAGTCTTACGACCATATAGAAAGGAGAAAATAAACGTATGACTATTGTAAGATGACTACTGGGTAAAATTTCGTGGACGAAATTTATTTAAGGGGGGGAGAATTGTAACACCCCTAAGTTCGGTAGTGCGTTCTGCTGCTCCGGTGACTAGTGTTGTCCGGACAGCTAGGATGCCAAGAACCGTACTTCAAAATGGGTGAGGAGACATAAAATAATGAAATACAAGAAAAGGAAATACAAGAAAAACAAAGGAAAAATCATAGCAAAGAAATGTAACCAAGTTAAGCGAGCCGAAAAACCTAGCGATGGGTGACCGCACCGGGAAGTCACGGCGTGGACCGTTGACTAGCCCTGGACTACGGGGAACCTTGGAAAACATTTTTAGGACATAAATAGAACCTTATTGAAGTATAAATCTCATTAGAAAGATTAAAGAAAAATTAAATAATTAGTACAAAGAAAAGTGAGAAATTGAAAAACAGACAAAATACGGTTTTACCGAAAAATCGGGAATGCAACCAGAAGGGCATTATGGTCATTTGACATCCCGAAGTATCTTTTGACCTAAATGTCCATTAAAAATAAATAGTATTACACTTAGAAAATAAAATGAAAAATTAAATTGGTGGTACCTAAAATAAATAGTGGAAATAATGGGTTAAATGTGGAATAAATGGGAATTTGGCTTATTATATTGTTAAATGGGTGAGTGGTCCACTAATGAATAAATTAAACATGTAATGGGGCAGGTGTAACTCAAAAATGCCATCTGAAATTCCATCTCCCTCAAATCCTCTCAAATGGCCGAATTGAAGAATCCTTGAAATCTCCATGAACGTTTTCTTTGAGCTTGATTTCCTCTCTCCATTTCAACTCCATTCACTTAGGTTCTTTCATGAAAAATGGTCTACACATCACAAGGAAGATATTGATACCAATTTTGAGAAGTTTGGTGAAGGTTTAGCAAGTTACAATTAAAGGTAAGTTTGCATTTTTGAGAATTTCTTTGTTAAAGTTTATGTTTATGTTATGGGTGTTGGTTTGGTGAAGGAAAATTTTGAGTTTGAAGGGTTATTGTTGTTTTCATTTTGGACAGCCATGAGTCACGTTTTTGATGAGATATTTGTGCATATAATTGATGAGAAATGGTGTTGATCATGATGAATTAGTAACCTAGTGAATTATTTCATGTTTATATGGTGATTTATGCACTTGGATGGGAATTGGTAAATTGGATGGCACTTTGATGTTGAAGAATGGTTTGCGGCAGCTTGGGGACACTTGAGTAATGGTATATATTGAAGGAAGTGTGGGCAGAATATTGACCTAGAAGGTTGATGAGATGTATGTAGATTGATATTGTAAAGTGTATGTAAAATTTGTAATGGTTAGGTGTGTTTGTAATGGTAATTAGAAATCGTAATTGTGAATGATATTTGGTGTGTTGAGGGTAATGGTAATCTGCCCAAAATAATGTTAATGTAAAGTAGATAATGCTTTTGGTAATGTACCAAAACAGATTGGTAGGGTATGGAAGTAAACTTTGCAAGTTAAATGTGTGTTTGAAGTGGGGTGTGAAAGGCATAGTGAGGGCAGTGTACATTTTAGCCTATAACCTTAAATGTGTAACCTCAATTGGTATGAGACCAATTTGAGGTGAAACTAGGCACAAAATGTGCCAACTTTCATTGAGAAACCATACCAAAATTCTGCTTGCAAGGTGACCTAAGAAAATGACCAATTCGGATTAGGTGCAATTAGGACCTGAAAAATGACCAATTGGACAGCAGTGAGTGTTTAGACCATAACTCACTCAAACCAGGTCCAATTGACCTGAAATTTTAACCAAGAATAGTTAAGACCCATACCTACAAGTCTTATGAAGACACCAAAGCCCAGAAATGACCATAAGCAAGTCAAACAACTTGCACAAGTTCGGGTCCAAAAACTGGCCGAACCAGAGTTGACCAAATTGACCTAAAATTGACCTAAAATGGTACCATTTGACCAGCAATAGTATAATGACCATAACTCGGTCTACTTAACTCGGATTGACCTGAAATTTTGCCCCGCATGCAATAAGACCTAGATCTACAAGTTTGTAGTTTCGACCGAGACCCGAAAACCGAGGGAACTAGATCGTCCGGTTAGGTCAAACCAGTGTCCCGGAATCCAGCAATTTGCATTAAAATACACTAAACAAGGAAATGACTTTGGTAAAACGTACCAAACCTAAAACCCTATCAAATGTGACATATTAACGACACTAAAACCTAATTTACCTAAAACGCAACGAGGGTCGGTATATTAGGTGATTAAGTGAATAATTGAGTTCAGTGCATTATTTACCAAACACCATCGATAGAGACAGTTTAATTTAGCACTGAAACACTTCAAATTGTGTTTCTCAGTTAACAAGGACTCAGCAAAAGGGAAAGAAATACTGAGTCAAGTCCAGGAGACAAATATCAGAGGTTTGTGCACAACAACTGTTTCTTTTGAATTATTTTCAATTGAAATAAATATTGACAATTTGTATATTATTGTTTTAAATTGTGTTTGTGCACAACGGCTATTGCTTTTGAATTTTTCAATTGAAATAAATATTGAATATTTGTATATTATTGTTTTAAATTGTGTTTGTGCACAACGAATATTTCTTTTGAATTTTTCAATTGAAATAAATATTGACTATTTGTACATTATTGTTTTAAATTGTGGAAATGTCTTTGAATGGGTATTTATTGCTTGAAAAGCATTGTAAATGATTTGAAACTGTGAGAAATTGTTTGAATGATATTGATGGATACTTATTGCTTAAAAGCATTGTAAATGGTTTGAAATTGTGGGAAAATTAGTTTAGTGTGATTTGTGAAAATCGAAGTTAATTATGAATTGTGTTGCCATTTTGTGAATGAAATTATGACTTTGGAAATTTATTGGATTCTCACGAATCATTTGAATAAAATGTTTGGAATTGATTTTGTGTTCACACTTAGCATGACAGTATCGTATCATTCCTTCTCCAATTATGGGGTTGTGATCGTTTATTTTCCTTCTCCATTTATGGAGTCGTGATCGTTTATTTTTCTCCCTCTCTGGTTTACCAGTTGAGGTGATCGGATGAGTACTCATTATATAGCTAGCTCCCCTTCCTCATTGATTTCGATTAGTGAGGTTGTGATTGCTTTGTCGTGGTGTACAACACGGCATTGATCGGAAATTTGTGTCATGACTTAAGTTGTGAATGAATTGGCAACACTGTATTCTTAAATTATTCGACTAAATTGCGTTATTATGTATTGTGAGATTGTGAAATTGATTTAAACTCTTGTTGACATATACTGTCTATTGAATTCAACCATGATCTGACTTATTAAAATTATTGTGATATTGACAAATGGAGTTTAAATTCTTGTTGACATTTATTGTCTTGAATTTAACTATGATTTTAAGTATCCACTATTTACATGACTTATGAATTGTGATTTAAATTGTATTTAGTTAATGTTGTGCACCACTGAGACATTGTCTCAGCGATAGCTTTTTAATTGCTGTCGCAGGTAGAGAGACAGACAGGGCAGCATACTAGGCTGCATATACCTCCAGCGAGAGATTTTTCGGGTATAATGAGTATACCAATATTTTGCATTTTGTACTGTAATGTATGACACTGTATGTACATTTTGTTTTTGGTTTTGAGCAGTTGTAAATTCAAATTGTACCTTGAAGTTGTAAAATAATTACGAGCTGTTTTGACTTGTAAAAGCTGTATTATATTTCCCTATCTCAGACTTTGAAAAATTTCTATGGAATTGAGTTGATAAATTGTTGTGTTGAGAAATGTATTGGAGTTGAGATTTGGAAAATTATTGAAGTACTTTTTACAGATTTTCTGAAGAACTGTTTTATCCAAAATACAGATGGCACTCTGCCAAAATTTTTACAGAAATTCCAAATAAACCAATTGAGTTAGTTATTTCACTCAGTTCACCAAAGTCTTTAACACCTGTAAATAGTGCTCACCACTGTAAAAGAAGTAAGAAAAGTTTTTAAAATCCCTTGTAGTGTATTTAATGGGTTATCAGTAGACGGAGTTGGTAATTCATTAGGTATACTACGGGATCATGTTATGCCTTACAGAGGGGTAGGGTGTGACATAAGGGATCTTTTTCAAAAAAGGTCTAATTGAAACTCTATTTGAAATATAACAAACCATATTAATGGCTTTTGCCCAAAAAAAAGTAGACAAGTTATATTCATTTCACATAATCCTCCCCATGTCTAAAAGAGTCTTATTTTTTCTTTCAACAATACCATTTTGTTGGGGAGTCCTAGGAGAAGAAAATTGTGAGTGATCCCTAGTGAGTTACAAAACTTTTCAAATTTTTCATTTTCAAATTCTCTACCATGATCACTTCTAATAGAAGAAATTTGAAAACCTTTTTCATTTGAACCTTTTTTGAAAATTTCTCAAAAATATCAAAACATTCTTCCTTATGAGCAAGCAATACAACCCAAGTATACCTAGAATAGTCATCAACAATCACAAAAGCATAATATGCACCACCTAAGCTAGCTACTTTAATAAGACCAAATAAATCTATATGCAACAATTGAAGAGGTCTAAAAGTAGATACCTTATGAGTAGATTTAAAAGAGCTTTTGACTTGCTTACCCATTTAGCATGCATCACATACTTTGTCCTTTTGAAACTTGATCTTTGGAAGCCCATCAACTAGCTCATCCTTGTTCAAGTTTGCAAGAAGGTCCATGCTAGCATGTGCAAGCCTTCCATTCCAAGTCCAAGCGTCATTACTCATAGAAACAAAACACTTGACATCTTTGTTAGACAAAGCATGCAAATTAATAACATAGATATTTTCCACTCTTTCACCAATAAATAACATTTTACTATCACACAGTCTAGCTATAAAGCAAGATTTAGACTAAAAAATGAATCTATAACCCTTATCACATAATTGACTAACACTAAGCAAATTATGTTTTAAAACCATCAACTAAAAAAACTTTGTCAAGATTGGGGAGTTTTCCTTACCAATCTTATCCATCCCTACAATTTTACCTTTATCATTGTCACCAAAGGTCACTTGCCTACTTCCATCTTTCTTTTAAAGTGAAAGGAAAAAGTTGGCATTATTGGTCATGTGTCTTGAACATCCACTATCCAAATACCATTTGCTTTTAAGCTTTGAGGATTGCAAGCACACCTACACAAGATAATTTACTTTAGGTACCCAAATGTACTTTAGTCCTTGGGGGTTAGTAGTTCCATTATTTGAATCAAATATTCTACCATATCCATGATGGACTTTCCTTAACCTATAATTGGTATGATCAATGTGACACCCCTTACCCGTCTACAGTATAGCCGAGAAAGATATGTCACACAGTGTACCGGAACACCCTATTTTATCTCAATCATTTTTATTCTTCCTTATTTTATTTTTATCATAGTTATGAAGTACAATATATTTCATTTAAGTCATTTATTGAAATTATAATTTATTTGAGGTTCCGCAAATTTTATAGAAAATCCGACAGAGTGCCGGCTAAAAATGGATAAAACAGTTCTTCGGAACCGGTGAAAAACACTTCCAAAATTTTCTATCAATCCCAAACTCCATTTCATCAACAAAATCTCAATATTTCTCAAATTTACTCCCATTTCTCATTCATTCATTTCATATGACATTCATATAAAAGTCATAAATAAATATTCACTTTTTCATTCATAAACACAATTTCCATTATTTACATCAATACCCAAAATACATTACATAAGTCTTAATTACACATGAGAAAATAAAAGTTAATTACAAAGTACCAAAATAAAACCTAGTGTCCTACCAATGCACTGATGACGGTGAGGTGACATGGACACTATACAGAGCTGCAGAAGGTCTCACCTAGTCTGTGGTCTACTAGGCTCTCTATCGTTCTCTCCAGAACCTACGCATGGAAAAAAGCAACGCGCTAAGCAATAATGCTTAGTAGTTCCAATAATAGAATAAAAAGCAATAACATAAAATAAATATGCAGTGCATGTTCTGATGTCTTATGCAGACAATTTTTTTATCATTATTGGTAATCTTATTTATTATGTACTTGTTATATTCATAATTTCATTAAATTTATCCACTTTCATTTTTGGTTGCCCAAGTAACTTATCCTGGATGACGGAACTAGATAAACGGGTAAACTGGCACTGGGTATCAAGTACCTCAGGCCGTCACACCATCGGTCACATATTTATCTCCCGGTTTGCAACAGAACAACTAATAAGCTGTAATAACATTAGGCATAAGGCTAAGTATCATCACAATGTCAGAATGGCTAAAAGCCATAAAATCACAGAATGGCATAATGCCATGTGCAGTAGTGCTAACTGAACCCTATTGGCATGCTAACCTATCCAAACCAATCTTACTAGGTGTACTAGGGCATGTTACACTTTTAAATTTTACAATTCTTGAAATTTAAGTTTAAGTGTTACTATTCATTTCATTAGTCAACTAAAATGTTGACTTTTGCATTGACAATAGGTACATTGGTTCTAATACTCCCAACATACCACATTTTGCATTCTAAAGTTGTTGGTATTGGTTGCCAATACCATTTTTAAGCTTAGTGTTAGTTATTCACAATTTTTAGATTTCAAGCATTATGTTTACTATTCCATTGGTCATTTGTACAATAGGAATTTGGCAAAGTTCTTTTCATGAAAGTTGTTCCTTATTATGTCTAGTTACATTTGTTTTTTTGAATCACTTCATTTGAAGTTTTGCAGCTCAAGTTAAGGCCTAAACACCATAACTGGCCGGATTAGACGAAATCCAAAATTTTGGGCAAAACTGGTTCTGCCAAATTTGGTAACCTAAATTTGGTTGCCAATTTGACTAGATTATGGTCAGAATTTGGATTTATGTTCTTGATGAAAGTTGTAGGTCTATGTCTTAACTTTCTACTGATAAAATTTCAGGTCAATTGGACCTTTCTATACTGAGTTATGTCCAAATGAATAGACACTATTCATTTAGTAATTTTGCCCATGCAGAATGCAAGTCACCTAGATTAGGGTAATTTTTAGGCCAACTTAGTTTGGTTTTCTGGGCAGGGTTTCTACACCAAAGTGCTGACATTATGTGTCTAGTTTCATGTCCAATTGGCCTTGCACCAATTGAACCTCTACAACTCCATTTATAGCTGCCCAAACTTGCTGGACTCACATCCAGACCTGCAGGGCAGCCAAGGCAGCTCACCCAAATTCAAATACCAAGCCACAACTCACTTCATTTCTTCATCATACACAGCCAAATGGACACTAATTGACCATTTAAACTTTCATTCACCAACACAGGAGCAAACCCTAGGTTTCTCCCAAACCCTAACTCTACAATTTCAATTTGTTCCATTTTCATATTTTCTAGTTTAGATTAATGTTGTAACAAAGAATATAAAAGAAAAATAAACAAAAGTGGCACTAACCTTCACTTAGTCACTTTCCAAGACTTAAAAACTTCACTTTCTTCCTTTCAAATTGCTACCCAAGGCTTGCTCTAGTGGTAGGGATAATTTTTAATGAAGGCAAGTTAGGGTTTTGAGGTGGTTTAAAGTGGGAATTGAAGCTTTGATAAGCTTTCAATGGTGGTTTGGGTGTGGAAGGTGTTTCGGCTGGTTTGGGTGAAGGAGATGAATCTGATTGCTTTTGTTTATTTTTGTCTCAATTATCCCTTTTTAATAGGTTAGCTTAATTGTGATTGGTAGGGAAATGGTTGATGACATCATGTGATGTCAAAATTGTCATTTAACATCATTTTCTTTCCTTTTCTTCTCTACTCATTTTCAATTTAATTTTTAGCAATATTTATTCACATTTTATGTCATAATAATTATTTACTTAACTGGACAAGTCAGCCAAAAATCACCTCTGAAGGCAAAATGACTAAAATGCCCTCCGTTTGGCTTAACAGACTAAAATTGTTTGTACCGATTGAAAAATTTTTCTAAGCATTTTCTTGGCATTCTAATGCCATAGCAACCCTCAATGACCCTTCTCTGGAGTCCCAAAAATTATTTTATTAATTTTTCCCCTGGTCTAGGGCTCCTAGTTGTGAGAACCTCAACTTCCCACTGGGTTACCCATCGCTAGGGCACCGGCTCATTTAACTTGGTTGTATTTTATTTCTAAAATTTTTTTCTAAATTTTTCTTGTTAATATTTGAGTTAATTATAGTTCCTCACTTTAGTTTAAATTTTTTTTTTCGAACGTTCTAGCTGTCCGGACCGACACTAGTCACTGGAACAGTGGAATGTACGGAGTTACTACAGGGAGGGTGTTACAACTCTTCCCCTCTAATTTAAATTTCGCTCTCGAAATTTACCTGATGCAAACAGTTGAGGGACCTGTTGCCTCATCGTCTCTTCACTTTCCCATGTTGCCTCCTCGGTGTTGTGGTGCCTCCAAAGCACTTTCACTAGTGGAATCTGCTTATTCCTCAACTCTTTCACTTCCCGAGCCAGGATCCGTATGGGTTTTTCTTCATATGTCAAATCCGGTTGTACTTAAATTTCTTCCATAGAGATGACATGTGAAGGATCTGAGTGGTATCTTCTTAGCATAGATACGTGGAACACATTGTGGATCTTGTCCAGCTTTGGTGGTAGAGCTAGCCTGTAGGCTACTGGTCCCACATGTTCAATGACTTTATATAGGCCAATGAACCTAGGGCTCAACTTACATTTTCTTCCAAACCTCAGTACCTTCTTCTACGGTGACACCTTGAGGAACACTTTGTCGCCAACTGCATATTCTATTTCTTTTCTCTTCAGGTCAGCATAGGATTTTTGTCTGTCTAAGGCAACCTTTAGATTAGCTTTGATTAGCTTTACCTTCTCCTTAGTTTGTTTCACCAAGTCTGGCCCTACCAGTTGATCTTCACCTAATTCAGTCCAGCACACTGGAGTTCTACATTTCCTCCCATACAATGCTTCATACGGGGCCATTTGGATGCTAGCTTGGTAGCTATTGTTATATGCAAATTTTACCAGTGGGAGGTATCTATCCCAACTTCCCTCAAACTCAATGACACAACTCCTCAGCATATCCTTAAGGACCTGACATATATTTCATGTTATTATTATCATTTTAGTTTAATATTTTTGTTAATTCAATTGGTTTCAATTGTTTACCTGAATTACTCTTTCTAATTACCCAAGGATTCACGCAATTTCTTCCAAAATCTAGATGTAAACCTTGGGTCTCGATCAGATATGATGGAAAGTGGAATTCCATACTGTCTAATTATCTCACTAATATACAATTCTGCTAACTTCTCCAGTGAGTAGTCAGTCTTAACTGGCAGAAAGTGTGCTGACTTCGTCAATCTATCTACTATCACCCATACTGCATCATGCTTCTTCTGGGTGAGAGGTAGACCACTTACAAAATCCATGGTGACCCGATCCCATTTCCATTCAGGTATGCATATAGACTGTAGCAAACTCGATGGAACTTGATGTTCTGCCTTGACTTGCTATTCTGCCTTGACTTGCTGGCATGTCAAGCATTTAGTCACATAATCAGCTATGTCCTTCTTCATACCAGGCCACCAATACTAAAGCTTCAGATCATGATACATTTTTGCACTTCCTGGGTGCATAGTATAAACACTGGTGTGTGCCTCTTTTAGAATACTGGCCTTCAATTCTCCATCATCTGATACACATAATCTTCCTTTGGAGTACAGACACCCATCTGTTTTCACTTCATAATCAATTTCTTTCCCTTCTAGGATATTGCTCATAATAGCCTTTAGCTTCTCATCTACCTTCTGCCCATCTAAAATCTCCTATAGCAGGTTTGGCCTCACTTGTAACTCAGCCAAAATAGCTCCATCTCGAGCCAAAGATAAACGGACATTTAATGATCTCAAAGCTGTGATGGATTTTCTGCTTAAAGCATCAGCAACTGCATTTGCCTTCCCAGGATGGTAGTCAATCACACAGTCATAGTCCTTCAGGAACTCAATCCATCTCCTCTGTCTGAGGTCGAGTTCCTTCTGGGTTGGCAAGTATTTCAGACTTTTGTGGTCTGTGTAAATGTATCACTTTTCAGCATACAAGTAATGCCTCCATATCTTTAGTGCGAAGATAATTGCTGCAAGCTCTAGATCATAGGTAGGGTAATTCTGTTCATGTGGCCTTAGCTGTCTGGAAGCATAAGCGACCACTTTCCCCTCTTGCATCAATACACACCCTAACCCATTATGAGAGACATCACTGTAGACCATAAAGTCTTTTCCTGACACTGGCTATGTTAACACTGGTGCCTCTGTCAATATAGCCTTCAACTTCTCAAAACTGGTCTAACACTTGTCATTCCAATCAAATCTGACATTCTTGTGTAACAACTTGGTCATTGGAGCAGCTATTAAGGAAAATCCCTTCACAAATCTTCTGTAATACCCAGCTAGCCCCAAGAAACTTCTGACCTTAGTTGTATTTCTGGGAGGCTTCCATTCCATCACTGCTTCTATTTTCTTGGGATCCACTCTAATCCCATCAGCTGACACTATGTGTCCAAGGAATGTTATTTTATTCAATCAGAAGTCACACTTGGACAACTTAACATACAGCTTCTTTTCTCTTAGGGTTTGCAAAATAATCCTCAAATGCTCATCATGTTCTTCCCTGGTCTTGGAATACACCAAAATATCATCAATAAAGACCACTACGAACCGATCTAGGTAGGAATGGAAGATACGGTTCAAAAGGTCCATGAATGCTACTAGTGCATTTGTTAGGCCAAAGGGCATCACCAGGAACTCATAATGCCCATACCGAGTCTTGAATGCAGTCTTTAGCACATCTGCATCCTTCACCCTCAACTGATGATACCCTGATCTGAGATAAATTTTTGAAAATACTCCTACTCCCTTTAACTAATCAAACAGATCATCAATTCTAGGCAACAGATATTTGTTCTTTACTGTCACTTTATTCAACTGCCGGTAATCGATGCATAACCTCAAAGTCCCATCCTTCTTCTTTACAAATAGCACTGGAGCTCCCCATGGTGACACATGGGGCATATGAACCCTTTATCTAGTAACTCCTGTAACTAGATTTTTAATTCCTTCAATTCTGTGGGTGCCATCCTATAAGGAGCAATAGAGATTGGTGCTGTACCTGGTAGTATCTCAATAGCAAATTTGACTTCCCTTATTGGTAGCAAGCCAGGCAATTCTTCAGGAAACACATCTGGAAAAATTCTTACTATGGGTATGTCACACAAATTTGGCTTAGCCTGCCTAGTATCCACCACATGTGCCAGGTAGGCTTCACAGCCTTTTCTCATAAGTTTTCTTGCAACTGTGGCTGAGATGACATTGGACAAGAAATCTGTCCTTTCCCCCATAACTGTAATCTCATTACTCTCGGGAGTTTTCAAAGAAATCCTCTTCAACTTACAATCAACAATTGCCTGATGACATGATAACCAATCTATTCCTAAAATCACGTCAAACTCATGGAAAGGAAACTCAATTAGGTCTGCCAAGAATTCATACCCCTGAATCCTTAACGGGCAACCCTTGTACACTTTGTTCACCACTACACTGTGGTCCAATGGATTAGTGACCAGGATGTCTTGGTCACTCTCCCCCACTAATATCCCCCTTTCTACAAGTAGGTTGATGCAGATGTATGAATGAGTGGATCCTGGGTCCACCAATGCATGCACAGATGTATTGTAGAAGGAGAACGTACCCCTGATGACGTCCGGGGCATCTTGCTCCTCCTAAGCTCTTATGGCATAGGCTCTGGTAAGTGCTCTGACCTCAGGCCTCTCTGCTAGCTCAGATGCAGGTCTCCGTGATGGTCCCACTGCCTTAGATTTGCCAAATTTCCTACCCCTTTGTGGTGTAGGAGCAGGTCTATCTGCTTGTGTTGGAGCAGCTGTAGTAGTTCTGCATGGATAGTTCCTCAACTAATGCTCTGTCGACCCACACCTTAGGCAGGCACTAGTCACTCTCTAACACTCCCCCTTATACCATTTCAGGCAATGCGGACATGCAGAAGATGCAGGGGCTGGTCCCCTAAACCCCGTCCCTGGAGAGCTGCCCACTGATGGGGTGGAGTGACCTCTCCTAGGGGTAAATTGTGGCCTGGGCCCCTGAGACTGACCCTGACCTTGAGGTTAACCTGAACATTGTGCAGGTGGACCTTTGAACTTCTTTCCTAGTGCAGGAGATGAGCTAGACTAACCCAGGCCCCTCTTCTACTGTCTCTCTCTTCTGGTCTGCTCACTTATTCTAACCTTTTCAACTTTTATTGTAGCTGCCACTAACTTGGTGAAGTCTGTGATTCCCAAGGCAGTAGTCATGATCTTTATGTTGTCATTTAATCCCTCTTCAAATCTTTTACACCTCTCAGTTTCATTAGGGACTATCTCCCTTCCGTAGCGGCTTAGTCTGGAAAACTCCTTATCATACTCCGCTACTGATAGTTGTCTCTGCTTCAGGTTAATGAACTCTCTCTTCTAGGTATACACTACCCACATATTTCTTCTTAAATTCTAAGAAGAACAATTCCCAAGTTATTACTTCTGGCTGCACTTCACTAGACACTGTATCCCACCATTGGTAGGCATTATCTTGCAATATAGATATAGCAGCTTCTAGGTTTTGCTCTAGAGTGCAGTGGAGTTGCTTTAAAACCCTTCCTGTTCTATTCAACCAGTTTTCTGCTGCAACAAAATCATCTTCTCTCTTGCCAAAGAAATCCACTGCTCTAAATTTTCTCAATCTTTCTAGATGTGATTTCTGCTGTGGAGGTGGTGGTGGTGTTGGCATTACCCTAGCCATTTGTCTGAAGAACTCAGCCATTTGCTGGAACATGGCCTGTGAAGGCTGAGTAGGCTCACTGAGTGGCAGAGCGAGTTTTCCCTACCCCGCCTCGGCAGTGCAGTGGAGCATGACTCCCCACTTCCTCCTCAACTGTCCTCTGAGATGTAGGGTCCATATCCTATTTAACAAAGACAAACAAATCTGCGTTAGTGTCACCTCGACTCTTACAAATGCAATGCATGGTATGGACTCTATCTAGGCCCAGAAACGCCTAAACCGTGCTCTGATATCACTAAATGTGATACCCCTTACCCATCTATAGTATAGCCGAGTAAGATATGTCACACAGTGTACTGGAACATCCTATTTTATCTCAATCATTTTTATTCTTCCTTAATTTATTTTTATCATAGTTATGAAGTACAATATATTTCATTTAAGTCATTTATTGAAATTATAATTTATTTGAGGTTCCGCAAATTTTATAGAAAATCCGGCAGAGTGCTGGCTAAAAATGGATAAAACAATTCTTCGGAACCTGTGAAAAACACTTCCAAAATTTTCTATCAATCCCAAACTCCATTTCATTAACAAAATCTCAATATTTCTCAAATATACTCCCATTTCTCATTCATTCATTTCATATGATATTCATATAAAAGTCATAAATAAATATTCACTTTTTCATTCATAAACACAATTTTCATTATTTACATCAATACCCAAAATATATTACATAAGTCTTAATTAAACATGAGAAAATAAAAGTTAATTATAAAATACAAAAATAAAACCTAGTATCCTACCAATGCACTGATGACGGTGAGGTGACACGGACACTATGCAGAGTTGCAGAAGGTCTCACCCAGTCTGTGGTCTACTGGGCTCTTTATCGGTCTCTCCAGAACCTACGCATGGCAAAATGTAACGCGCTAAGCAATAATACTTAGTGGTGCCAATAATAGAATAAAAAGAAATAATATAAAGTAAATATGCAGTGCATATTCTAATGTCTTATGCAAACAAATTTTCAATCATTATTGGTAATCTTATTTATTATGTACTTGTTATATTCATAATTTCATTAAATTTATCCACTTTCATTTTTGGTTGTCCAAGTAACCTATCCTGGATGATTGGACTAGATAAAAAAGTAAACTGGCACTGAGTATCAAGTACCTCAGGCTGTCACACCATCAGTCATATATGTATCTCCCAGTGTGCAACAAAATGGCTAATAAGCTGTAATAACATTAGGCACAAGGCCAAGTATCATTACAATATCAGAATCACTAAAAGCCATAAAATCACAGAATGACATAATGCCATGTGCAGTACTGCTAACTGAACCCTATTGGCATGCCAACCTATCCAAACCAATCTTACTAGGTGTACTAGGGCATGTTACACTTTTAAATTTCACAATTCTTGAAATTTAAGTTTAAGTGTTACTATTCATTTCATTAGTCAACTAAAATAATGACTTTTGCATAAACAATAGGTACATTGGTTCTAACACTCCCAACATACCACATTTTGCATTCTAAAGTTGTTGGTATTGGTTGCCAATGCCATTTCTAAGTTTAGTGTTAGTTATTCATAATTTTCAGATTTCAAGCATTATGTTTACTGTTCCATTAGTCATTTGTACAATAGGAATTTGGCAAAGTTGTCTTCATGAAAGTTATTCCTTATTATGTCTAGTTACATTTTTTTTTTTTTGAATCACTCCATTTG
The DNA here is from genome assembly GCF_030052815.1 of Hevea brasiliensis. Taxonomy (NCBI): domain Eukaryota; kingdom Viridiplantae; phylum Streptophyta; class Magnoliopsida; order Malpighiales; family Euphorbiaceae; genus Hevea; species Hevea brasiliensis. The sequence goes on from NC_079499.1 coordinate 83,289,461, forward strand.
GAGTTTTGTAGCTCAAGTTATGGCCTAAACACCATAATCGGCCGATTTTACGTAATCCAAAATTTCAGGCAAATCGGTTCTGCCAAATTTGTTAACCTATGTTTGGTTGCCAATTTGACTAGGTTATGGTCCGAATTTGGATTTGTGTTCTTCATGAAAGTTGTAAGTCTATGTCTCAGCTTTCTGATGGTAAAACTTCAGGTCAATTGGACCTTTCTACACTGAGTTATGACCAAATGAATAGACACTAGTCATTTAGTCATTTTGCCCAGGCAGAATGCAAGCCACCCGGATTAGGGTAATTTTTAGGCCAACTTGGTTTGGTTTTCTATGCAGGGTTTCTTCATCAAAGTGGTGATATTATGTGTTTAGTTTCATTTCCAATTGGCTTTGCACCAATTGAACCTCTACAACTCCATTTGTAGCTGCCCAAACCTGCTGGACTCACAGCCAGACCTGCAGGGCAACCAAGGTAGCTCACCCAAATTTAAATACCAAGCCACAACCCACTTCATTTCTTCATCATACATAACCAAATGGTCACTAATTGACTATTTAAACTTTTATTCACCAACACAGGAGCAAACCCTAGGTTTCTCCCAAACCCTAACTCCATAATTTCAATTTGTTCCATTTTCATATTTTTTAGTTTAGATTAATGTTGTAACAAAGAATATAAAAGAAAAATAAATAAAAGTGGCACTAACCTTCACTTAGTCACTTTCTAAGACTTAAAAACTTCACTTTCTTCCTATCAAATTGCTGCCCAAGGCTTGCTCTAATGGTAGGGATAATTTTTAATGAAGGCAAGTTAGGGTTTTGAGGTGGTTTAAGGTGGGAATTGAAGCTTTGATAAGCTTTCAATGGTGGTTTGGGTGTGGAAGGTGTTTCGGCTAGTTTGGGCAAAGGAGATGAATCTGATTACTTTTGTTTATTTTTGTCTCAATTATCCCTTTTTAATAGGTTAATTGTGATTGGTAGGGAAAGGGTTGATGACATCATGTGATGTCAAAATTGTCATTTAATCTCATTTTCTTTCTTTTTCTTCTCTACTCATTTTTAATTTAATTTTTAGTAATATTTATTCACATTTTATGTCATAATAATTATTTAATTAATTGGACAAGTCGGCCAAAAATCACCTCTAAAGGTAAAATGACCAAAATGCCCTCCGTTTGACTCAACAGACTAAAATTGTCTATACCGATTGAAAAAAAATTTCTAAGCATTTTCTTGGCATTCTTGTAACATCCTCACTTTAGCTAGTCCGTACAGTCTACTGTTCCGGTGACCAGTGTCGGTCCGAATAGCTAGAACGTCCGGAAAAATATTTAAACTAAAGTGAGGAACCATAATTAACTCAAATATTAATAAGAAAAATTTAGAAAAAATTTTAGAAATAAAATATGTAACGATCGGGAACCAACCACTAGAATTTTTATTGAGATAGAGAAATCAATGAGGGAGGTTGCTAGCTAGCTAATGAGTACTCATCCGATCTACAACCTCAACTGGCAAGCCAGAGAGGGAGGAAAATAAACGATCTCAACCCCATAAATGGAGGAGGAATAATGTGGTACTGTCATGCTAAGTGTGAGCATAAAATCAATTCAAAACAATTTATACAAATAATTTATGAGAAATTTGATCAATTTCCAAAGTCACATTTACTATTATAAAATGGCAACACATTACATAATTAATCAAAGAAGTCAAATTTTTGAGATTAAAATATTTAAACAATTATTATTGTGCACAAACCTGACTTGAGTCGCCTTGAAGCTTTGACTCAGTCTCTTCGAATTTCCAAGTCTTTTTCAGCTGAAACACACAGTTTCACAGTGTTTCAGTACCATAACTTAGCATAAATACAAAAATAAATTTCACTTTATTTTTACCTAGCTTTAATGTACTAATTTCGACGTTCTCGAAGTTTTTGTGTTTTGGGTTACTATTCACTACACTATTCAAGTCAAATTGTTGACTTTTTAAGGCTTAATAGGTATGGGAACTCCAACTTTACCCACATACCACATTTTGGTCATTAAATTTATTGGTTTTGGTCATTTTCTCAAAGCTTAAGTCCTTTAGGCAAATCCCACATCGACAAAGCACGGAGATGGTCTTGGGCTCAAAAAGTAATGATATATAAAATGGGGGAACTAATCACTAGAGGAGCCTTTTGGTGGAATGGCCTGGAGAGTTGGAAGAACTCCAGGGTTAAACGTGCTTGCTTGAGAGAAATCCTATTCTATTTGTGTATTTTCAGTAGAAAAAGAAGTTGGAACGGACAAGGAGAAGTAGGTAACAATAGAGGAGATTGAGGTGAATCCAGACCTGACATATGATGAAGAGCCCATAAAGATCTTGGCACAAGAGGTGAAGCAGCTAAGGAAGGTCCCTTAGGCAAATCCCACATCGACAAAGCACTGAGATGGTCTTGGGCTCAAAAAGTAATGATATATAAAATGGGGGAACTAATCACTAGAGGCGCCTTTTGGTGGAATGGCCTGGAGAGTTGGAAGAACTCCAGGGTTAAACGTGCTTGCTTGAGAGAAATCCTAGGATGGGTGACCTCCTGGGAAGTTCTCCATTCCACCTATGGGACAAAACCATGAGGCTTATGGCCAAAGTGGACAATTCCTCTAGTGGTTAGTTCCAGATCGTTACAATTGGTATCAGAGCTGCTCGCGTGTCCTCTTGGGCGATGGTGGGGCAAACCTCAGCGAGGACGCTGAGTCCCGAAAGGGGGGGAGAAAGGTCCCTTAGGCAAATCCTACATCGGCAAAGCACGGAGATGGTCTTGGGCTCAAAAAGTAATGATATATAAAATGGGGGAACTAATCACTAAAGGCGCCTTTTGGTGGAATGGCCTGGAGAGTTGGAATAACTCCAGGGTTAAACGTGCTTGCTTGAGAGAAATCCTAGGATGGGTGACCTCCTGGGAAGTTCTCCATTCCACCTATGGGACAAAACCGTGAGGCTTATGGCCAAAGCGGATAATTCCTCTAGTGGTTGGTTCCCGATCGTTACAAAATACAACCAAGTTAAATGAGCCAGTGCCCTAGCGATGGGTAACCTAGTGAGAAGTTGCGATTCTCGCAACTAGGAGCCCTAGACCCGGGAAAAAAAATTTTAGTACGCCAGAGAAGGGTCATTGAGGTTCTTATGGCATTAGATGTTAGTAGTATGCCCTAGAGCATATCATTTAGTATGTATATTTTTATTAATAAAAGGCATTTTCACTTTTCCGTTTACATAATATATTTATGTGTAATAGAAAAGGTCCATTGATATTTTGTTAGAAATATTATTCTTAAGTTGTTAAGAATATGAGTGACAATATTTCTAGCACAAAGTATTATAAATAGGTTCACAATCGATGATACTTCATAATAAGGACATGACTTATCCAGAAAGATTGTATTCATATTTGTTCCCAAGTTATTTATATGAGATATAAATAAGATGGAATGGTGAGTCTCATGCCATATAGCAAACATGATAGGCACTTATAAATGATAAGTAGGCCGAACCAGTGACACTTATGACAAGCACATGGAGTTTACTCTTGTCAATGTTTTGTCATAAATCATATCAGTGCATATAATCTTTAGACCTGAGATAGTATAGTTATCTTGTATATAGGTAGTTTGAGTTTGATACTGCTTTCATACTTGTACTATGTATGGGTATATGGGCATCTGTCGGCTCCTACTAGTTATATATGGAGGTAGGTGTTGATCAAGATGGAATCTGTTCCTATAAGTAAATAGAGATAAAATCATATGTTTATTTAATTATTCTTGATGTTTCAAGTTCCTGGCCAGGACAGATAGATTTATTCAGAAAAGAATTTCTAATGAGAAAATCTTTTTAATCAATAACTGGAATTAAAAGAGAACATAATATTCATAGAAAATGGAGTTTGACATAAACCATGACTCCAGCTTGAGTTAGGATTTTGTAACAGAGAGATTCTAGTGCATGGTAACATATGATTATAGGTTCATTTAAGGTAAACCTTATTACTAATTGGGTGGCCATGGCATGCTATGCTAGGTGTTAACCATGGTCTATGAGGTTCATAAAATGATTTAGAGAAATCATTTATGGTAAGAAAGAGTTCTGATGATATTAAGAGTTGATATCATGTCTCATTGCCAATTAGTGATGAGCCTAGTAAGTCACACATATACACAAGTTATCACCTATTTAAATATGATTTAATTAATTAATTAAAGAGTTTAATTGATTAATTAAATAGGTTTGGTTTGCAATTAAATTGCAAAGTCCCTAGCATGACTTGAAACCAAATTTAGATTATTGGATGTATAGTATAAGTTAAATTTATATTTAAAGTGTTTAAATATGAATTTAATTAATGAGAAATTAATTTATAGAGATTAATTAATTAATTTATATTTGATATAAATTAGAAGAATAAAATTAATTATTTTGGGTTAAGAACTCAAAATTAAGACACAGGGGCATTTTGGTCATTTCACAGTATGACATGTGGCACCATGAGATGGTGACACATGGGATTACACATAAGCTTGCCAAATGTTTTTTAATCATGTAAGATGATTAAAATCAAGATTAAATATAGGTTTGACACTTGGCACAATGTGATTGGGTCACTTAAACCTAGAGCTAATCAAAGGGTGACATGTGGCAAGGGTTTAATGTGTTAACCTAGCCATATAAGTGTTGTTATGAAAAAGAAAAACAACTAGCAGCCACTCCTCTCCTTTGTCACGCCATTTTGAGGCTCTCCATCTATTCTTCTTCATCTCTCATCAATTCAAAGAGATTGGCCATCAATCTCTTGAATTAAGAACACTAGAAATTGTTTCTAGTGTCCTGTTTACATCTCTAATCTCTTAAAAGACAGAACTTGAATTTCTAATTAATAGAAAAAGCTTTAGAAGCTGTTCAAGGGCTGCCATAGGTGTTCTTCGTGTGGACAAGCTAGAGGAACAACATTTGGTGTCCTGAAGACAAATCTCAAAGGCGCAGACACGCTGCAGTGCATCAAGAGGTTAGTGTAATCGTTCTTGATTTAATCTAGGGTTCTAAAATTAATCTGATTAATTTTAAAATCTTAAATGGCAAATACAGATCCAAAAACATATTAAAAGAGTTTTAAAATGTTGTTTATCATTGAAATCAAATAGATAAAAATAAATCTTGCATGATGCATGTGATCCAAGGTGAAAATTTTTGAATTCAATGGTATAAACTTGTGTTTTTCACGCTTTCGTTCCTTCAATTGGTATCAGAGCCACTATATTTGCCATTTAGATTGATGTTTATATGATTTAATTGTGTGTTTGATCATGAGATCAAAAGTTCATTGCTGGTTGCAAAGCCAAGGTGGCGGCACAAATGATGAACACCATGGTGCGTATGGTTGATGCACCACAATGGTGTGCAAAGGTAAATGGATGGTGAAAGTGCAATTGTTGTATGATCTAAGATCCATTTTATGTCTAATTAAATTGTTTAATTAGAATTTTTATCAGACAATCAAATTATGATTCAAATCAGAATTTTAAAAATTGTTTGAATGTGATTCAAATCTGAATTTTAAAAGCTGTTTGAATGTTATTCAAATCTGAATTTTTAAAGTTGTTTGAATCATATTTAAATCTGATTTTTTAAAATTGATTGAATAAAATTCAGATCTGATTTTTTAAAAAATGTTTGAATGTGATTCAAATCTGATTTTTTAAAAAAATGTTTGAATGTGATTCAAATCTGAATTTTTAAAGTTGTTTGAATGTGATTCAAATCTGAATTTTTAAATTTATTTGAATGAGATTCAAATCTAAATTTTTAAATTTATTTGAATCATATTCAAATCTGTATTTTTAAGTTGAATATGAGATATTCAATTTAATTTAAGTATATATGTTTTATTTAATTGTTAAATAGTGATATGCATGATGGATGATCATGGACTATAAAAGACCAATGTGATTGGATTTATTTCTTTTATGTTTCTTTGGGATTGTAAATTAATTAATTTATTTTTATTTATTTTGGGCATGTATTATTAAGTTTGTAATAATTTTTGGGTTGTAATTTCATTTATTTAAGTTCTTGTAAATTCGCCTTGGTATGCCAAGGATTACTATGTAATATTGGATTGCAAGAAGTTCAAGGAGGTCAAGAGCATTGGTGGGACCAGTGGGAGGAATTCAAGATCAAGTGTTGATTATGTACTCCTTCAACAACTCTTGTAAAATGAATTAATGAAATGCACCTAGGAATGCCCTAATTCAATTCTTGGTGACTCAGAATTGAATCCCTTAGAAAGTCCATGATCATACCATATTTATTGCTTATCCATGAATGCATGAGATGTATGGGAATGTATGCTATTATATGATATATGCATGCTAATTGGATAATGTGCAAGGTGAGACCTTAATAGTAATTAGAATAACCATAAAATATCCAAACAAATGATTAAGTTGGAAATGCTATAATTAAAGTAATTATAACATAGGCCCTCCATTGGGGCAATTATTTTAAGAAAATTTAAATAGTTGTATAAGATGCAATTAATTTAAGAGATTTTCTTAAGAATAATTATTAAGCATGAGATGTTGTAAATATATAAATAGTTTGGTGGCCAATATTGGATGTACCTGAGGACATTAAAATTATTTGCATAATTACTGGCTCAATGGGATCAACTTAACTAATGCAAGATAAGTCAATAATGGATGTACCTGAGATTTTGAGCATTAGGGGCTAGGTAAAGGATTGAACCTCACATGAGAAGTGATGGGCAAGGAGTTGCTCACTTATAGTTTATTGTAATTCCAATAATGGATGTACTTGAGGATGATCAATAGAATTATAAGAATTCAATCACCCACTAGAAATCCATCCAACTAGGATTTTCGTTTTCTACTTTGGAAGTGTAGGATTCGCTACGTTAATGGGAGGACCAATTTGATTAAAAGACCATAATCATTTTGGTTAATTACATGATACATTTACTAATTAATCTAGCTATTTTCTATAGTTAATTTTCGGATAAAAATGAGCACAGAACAACCACCACCATCCAATATCCTTGCAAGCATACTTGATCGCAATAGGTTGACAAGACCTAATATGTCTGATTGGCTAAGAAATTTGAAACTTGTCCTGAACCTTGAACATATAGGATATGTTCTAGATTCAAATGTTCCTGGTCCCTTACCTCCAGAGGCCACACAAGAGGAACATGAAACTTTGGATAAGTGGAAGGAGCATGATATGAGAGCTAAGTGTTACATGTTTGCTTCCATGAGTAATGAGTTACAAAAGAAGCATGAGAACATGTTGAGTGCGAGCAAGATCCTCCTTCACCTATAAGAGTTGTATGGTGAGCACAGCAGGAATGCTAGGTATGAGATATCTAGATAACTATTCCGTATGAGGATGTCTGAGGGATAGAATATTGGGGATCATGTCCACAAGATGATTCGGCTGATTGAGCAGTTGGAACATCTTGACTTCAACATGGATTTCCAACTACAGACGGATTTGATCCTTCAGTCCCTTCCTGAGTCTTTTGGGAATTTTGTGACAAATTTCCATATGACTCAACAGGAATGCACCTTAGCTGGTTTACTCAACATGCTGGTTTTTGCCCAAAAGAATATGCTGGGCAATAAAGGAAAAGAGGTAGCTTTGATTGCATCTTCTTCTGCTGGAAAGTCCAACAAGAAGAAGGGCAATAAGAAAAGAAACCTCAGATTCCTGGTCCTTCCAAGAAAATAGCTAAACAGAAAAGGAAGACTAAAGCTGATGGAGGCAAAGGAAAGTGTTTCCACTGCCAAAAGGATGGGCACTGGAAAAGGAACTGCCCAGAGTATCTTGCTTCTCTGAAGGACAAGAAGGATACACCTTCGGAAGGTATGTCCATATCTTGTTATTTAGATTCTGATGATGCTCATAGTTCATCTACAGCTTGGGTTTTAGATACTGGTGCCAGTTCACACATTTCTAATGATATGCAGGAACTAACAAATAGTAGCAGCTTGCGTTTTCAAGATATTAGAGTCTGGATTAGCAATGGCTCAACTATTGAAGCTTTAGCCATAGGATCTAAATCTTTTTACATGTTTGGACATGTTTTCTGTTTGGATAATATTTTATATGTACCTGATGCTTTTAAGAACATCATTTCTATATCTTGTTTGACTAGAAATGGCTATGAATTTCAGTTCACAGATGATGTTTGCAATATTTATTTTGGAAATAAATATGTTGGTTCAGGTTATATGAATGATGGTCTTTATTATTTGGATAATAATGACAAACACAAATTGAATGCAAGTGATCTAAAAGAATGCAATGCCATGGTGAAAACCAACTCAAGTTCAAAATATATTTGGCACTTAAGGTTATGTCATGTTGCAGAAGATAGGATTGCAAAACTGGAGAAAATGGGGATTCTATCCTTATTGGGCTCTGAGCCTACTCCAACTTGTGAATCTTGCCTTCAGGGCAAAATGACTAGATCACCCTTTGTTGGACAAGGGCTAAGAGCTGAAAATATTTTGGAACTAATACATAGTGATGTATGTGGTCCATTTAAAGAAATGGCTAGAGGGGGCTTTCATTATTTTATTACCTTTACTGATGATAAATCAAGATTTGGGTATTTGTATTTGATGAAATACAAACATGAATCCTTTGAAAAGTTTAAAGAATTTAAATCTGAAGTAGAAAATCAAACGGGAAAGAGTATTAAAGCTCTTCGATCAGATCGTGGAGGTGAATATTTGAGTACTGAATTCGATGAATACTTGAGAGAGCATAGCATTATTTCTTAGCTGACTCCTCCAGGAACGCCAAAGCTGAATGGTGTATCTGAAAGGAGAAATCGTACCCTATTGGATATGGTACGTAGTATGATGAGCTATACTGATATGCCAATCTTCTTTTGGGGATTTGCATTAGAATCAGCTTTGTATATTCTGAATAGGATTCCATCAAAATCAGTTTCTTCCACACCTTATGAGATATGGCATGGAAGAAAACCAAGTCTTAAGTATGTTAAGATTTGGGGTTGTCCAGCTTATATCAAAAAGCTGAACACTGATAAATTGGAGACTAGATCAGAAAAAGGTCGATTTGTTGGATATCCAAAACATAGTTTTGGATATTATTTTTATTTGCCTACTTCACAAAAGGTTGTGATAAGTAGAGATGCCACATATCTTGAATAACAGTTTGTTCAAGAAGGAGGCAAAGGAAGGCAAATAGAGTTAGAATTGGAGAATTCTGACCAACCAACAGATTAGATGGATATAGATCCATCTAGTCAACCTATACCCGTTGATGAAACATCTACAGCTGTTCCTCGTAGAATAACCATGGTATCTCATCCACCAGTGAGATATGATTTTCTTTATGAAGAAGAACAAGAGTTGTCTATTCATGAATAAGTAGATCATGGAGATGATCCACTTACCTATGAAGAAGCTATATCAGATATAGACTCTACAAAATGGATTGATGCTATGAAATCCAAGATTGATTCCATGTATAAGAATCAAGTTTGGGAACTTGTTGACCCACCTGAAGGTATTGTACCTATAGGGAACAAATGGGTTTTCAAGAAGAAAATTGGTTCTGATGGAAAAGTAGAGACCTATAAGGCAAGGCTAGTAGCAAAAGGGTTTCGCCAAAGGCAAGGAGTCGACTATGAGGAGACTTTCTCGCCTGTTGCCATGCTTAAATCAATTAGGATTTTATTAGCAATAGCTCCATAGTATGATTATGAGATTTGGTAGATGGACGTCAAAACAACTTTTCTCAATGGATACATTGAAGAAAACATTTTCATGGAGCAACCTAGGGGTTTTGAATCCCAAGATGGTTCCAAGGTATGCAAGCTAAAGCGATCCATTTATGGGTTGAAACAAGCTTCGAGGAGTTGGAACATCCATTTTGATGAAGCCATTAAATCCTTTGGTTTTATCAAAAATGAGGATGAGCCATGTGTATATAAGAAAGTTAGTGATAGTGCTATCACTTTCCTTGTCTTATATGTGGATGACATACTGTTGATGGGTAATGACATAGGTATGTTGACAGCTATAAAGGTATGGTTGTCAAATACATTCTCCATGAAAGACTTAGGGGAGGCAACCTATATTCTTGGGATTCGCATATATAGAGATAGAGCGAAAAGAATAATTGGTTTATCCCAAAGTCTATACTTGGAAAAGGTGTTAAAGAGGTTTAACATGCTTGATTCCAAGAGAGGATTGTTACCAATGAGACATGGTATCCACCTTTCTAAAGAGTTGTCTTAAAAGACACCTGAAGAAAGAGATAAGATGGCCAGGATTCCATATGCTTCGGCTATTGGAAGTTTAATGTATGCAATGTTGTGTACTAGGCTGGATATCGCATATGCTGTTAGTTTGACTAGCAGGTATCAATCCAATCCAAGTTTGGAACATCGATAGTCACAAGAATATCCTTAAGTACTTGAGAAGAACTAAGGATTTATTCTTGATTTATGGAGGTGGAGACTTACAATTGGATGGTTATACTGATTCTGATTTCCAATCAGATATCGATGATAGAAAGTCTACCTCTGGATATGTGTTCATTTGTAATGGAGGTGCAGTCAGTTGGAAGAGTTCCAAACAGAGCACGACTGCAGATTTCATTACAAAGGCTGAGCATATTGCTGCACCAGATGCTGCAAAGGAAGCTATTTGGATAAAGAAGTTTGTGACAGAACTTACAGTAGTTCCTTCCATTGAGTCAGCAGTTCCACTACACTGTGACAATAATAGAGCAGTCATACAGGCTAAGGAACCAAGGTCTCACCAGAAATCCAAACACATAGAAAGGCGCTACCACATTATCAGAGAAATAGTTGGACGAAGCGATGTAGCCATGCAGAAAATAGCATCAGCTGAAAATCCAGCTGATTCATTCACTAAGCCTTTGTCACAAGCTCAGCTACACCAACATCTTGAGAAGATAGGTCTAAGATATTGTAATGAATGGCTCTAGTGCTAGTGGGAGATTGTTAGTAGTATGCCCTAAAGCATATCATTTAGTATGTATCTTATACATATTTTTATTAATAAAAGGCATTTCCACTTTTCCATTTACATAATATATTTATGTGTAATAGAAAAGGTCCATTGATATTTTGTTAGAAATATTATTCTTAAGTTGTTAAGAATATGAGTGACAATATTTCTAGCACAAAGTATCATAAATAGGTTCACAATCGAGGATACTTCATAATAAGGACATGACTTATCCTGAAAGATTGTATTCATATTTGTTCCCAAGTTATTTATATGAGATATAAATAAGATGGAATAGTGAGTCTCATGCCATATAGCAAACATGATAGGCACTTATAAATGATAAGTAGGCCGAACTAGTGACACTTATAACAAGCACATGGAGTTTACTCTTGTCAATGTTTTGTCATAAATCATATCAGTGCGTATAATCTTTAGACCTGAGATAGCACAGTTATCTTGTATATAGGTAGTTTGAGTTTGATACTACTTTCATACTTGTACTATGTATGGGTATATGGGCATCTGTTGGCTCCTACTAGTTATATATGGAGGTAGGTGTTGATCAAGATGGAATCTGTTCCTCTAAGTAAATAGAGATAAAATCCTATGTTCATTTAATTATTCTTAATGTTTCAAGTTCATGGCCAGGACAGATAGATTTATTCAGAAAAGAGTTTCTGATGAGATAATCTTTTTAATCAAGAACTGGAATTAAAAGAGAACATGATATTCATAGCAAATGGAGTTTGACATAAACCATGACTCCAGCTTGAGTTGGGATTTTGTAACAGAGAGATTCTAGTGCATGGTAACATATGATTATAGGTTCATTTAAGGTAAACCTTATTACTAATTGGGTGGCCATGGCATGCTATGTTAGGTGTTAACCATGGTCTATGAGGTTCATAAAATGATTTAGAGAAATCATTTATGGTAAGAAAGAGTTCTGATGATATTAAGAGTAGATATCATGTCTCATTGCCAATTAGTGATGAGCCTAGTAAGTCACACACATACACAAGTTATCACCTATTTAAATATGATTTAATTAATTGATTAAAGAGTTTAATTAATTAATTAAATAGGTTTGGTTTATAATTAAATTGCAAAGTCCCTAGCATGACTTGAAACCAAATCTAGATTATTGGATGTATAGTATAAGTTAAATTTATATTTAAAGTGTTTAAATATGAATTTAATTAATGAGAAATTAATTTATAGAGATTAATTAATTTATTTATATTTGATATAAATTAGAAGAAGAAAAATAATTATTTTGGGTTAAGACCTCAAAATTAAGACACAGGGGCATTTTTGTCATTTCACAGTGTGACACGTGGCATCATGAGATGGTGACACCTGGGATTACACATAAGTTTTCCAAATGTTTTTTAATCATATAAGATGATTAAAATCAAGATTAAATATAGGTTTGACACTTGGCACAATGTGATTGGGTCACTTAAACCTAGAACTAATCAAAGGGTGACATGTGGCAAGGGTTTAATGTGTTAACCTAGCTATATAAGTGTTGTTATGAAAAAGAAAAACGACCAGCAGCCACTCCTCTCCTTTTTCACGCCATTTTGAGGCTCTCCATCTATTCTTCTTCATCTCTCATCAATTCAAAGAGATTAGCCATCAATCTCTTGAATTAAGAACACTAGAAATTGTTTCTAGTGTCCTGTTTATATCTCTAATCTCTTAAAAGACAGAACTTGAATTTCTAATTAATAGAAAAAGCTTTAGAAGCTGTTCAAGGGCTGCCATAGGTGTTCTTGGTGTGGACAAGCTAGAGGAACAACATTTGGTGTCCTGAAGACAAATCTCAAAGGCGTAGACATGCTGTAGTGCATCAAGAGGTTAGTGTAATCGTTCTTGATTTAATCTAGGGTTCTAAAATTAATCTGATTAATTTTAAAATCTTAAATGGTAAATACAGATCCAAAAACATATTAAAAGAGTTTTAATATGTTGTTTATCTTTGAAATCAAATAGATAAAAATAAATCTTGCATGATGCATGTGACCCTAGGTGAAAATTTTTGAATTCAATGGTATAAACTTGTGTTTTTCACGCTTCCGTTCCTTCATTAGAATGCCAAGAAAATGCTTAGAAAATTTTTTCAATCAGTACAGACAATTTTGGCTCGTTAAGTCAAATGGAGGGTATTTTGGTCATTTCGTCTTCAGAGATGATTTTTGGCCAACTTGTCCAATTAAGTAAATAATTTATATGACATAAAATGTGAATAAATATTGTTAAAAATTTAATTGAAAATGAGTAGAAAAGAAAATTAAATAAAATATAAATTATGGCATCATTATTGTGTCATTAAAAGTCCTCCACCAATCATATTGCAACACACACCTTATAAACTAATTAAAAAGGGATAAAATGAGTTAAAATGAAAAATAACAATCTGCTGCCCATCTTCTTCAACCGGTCGAAACTCTCTCCCTCTCTATTCTCCATGGATGCTTTTACTTCTCTTTAAAAGTTCCTTGTAAACACACCATAAAATCACTTGTTGATTTCACAAAAATTGCTCCTTGCAACTAGAGCAAGCCTAAGGCAGCAAAAGAAGAGGAGAGAAAGATTTTTCTTCGAGCTTGGATTGACACACACAAAGGTTAGTGCTTTAACTTATATTTATTTCTGTGTTTTATGAAAGAAATTAGTAAATCCTACAACTAGGTGCCATAGGAAATTATAGATGAGTGAAAATCTAGAATCTGTATAGTATATGCGTGAACAGTAAATTTTAAAAATTCATAACTGGAGTTAGCGATTTCAGATCAGGGTGATTTTTATGTCAAAAGAAACCTTAAGGAATGTTCTAATACTTTGTAGTTTTATGGAAGACCTGATTCTAATGTTAGGTTAGGGTTTGAGGACAAAACATTTTATTGCTCAGATGTGGACTCTGTTCTGCTGATTTCCTGCAACAGGACAGCCACCTTCAATAAATCATAACTAGTGCCACAAAACTCGAAATGATGTGATTCTTGAGTCCTTGAAACGCTTATTGAATGCTCTAAAACCTTGTAGTTATGGCCAAGAGCTAATTGTGGTAGCTGCTAGTTGATATTTTTGCATTTCCTTACTACTATCCTGCATGTACTGGATTCTGGACAGGTTGCACCTTTTTAATTAGTTCTGCAATTTCCGATCTGATTTTGATGTGATTCCAATTGGAGATTGAGTTAAACATATGAAGGTTGATTTCTGGAAAATATGGTCTTGAAATCTTGTTTCTATAAATTATGGTGATTATTTTTGCACCATGTTTCTGCATGCTGATTGTGCACTGAGTGCACTATTCATTCTAGTAACATGTATATTGCATGAGCTAGAAATTTTAGAGGAAAAATGATTAAGCATGCTTTGATTTAATGAAGTTACATGTAGAAATTAATAAGGTGGAGGCCCATTTCAGGTCCACAAATGAGTGACATGAGGAAATTGAGTGAATAGGCTGCCCTTGGTGACCTGCAGGACTGGTCATGAGTCCAGCAGGTTTAGGTAGCAATAACTTGAATTATAGAGGTTCAATTGGTGCAAGGCCAATTGGACATGAAACTAGACACATAATGGCACAACTTTGGTGAAGAAACCATGCCTAAAAAACCAAGTTTGTGGACCAAAAGATTACCCTAATCCGGGTGACCTGCATTCTGCCCGGGCAAAATGACCAAATGAATAGTGTTTGGTCATTTGGCCATAACTCAGTGTAATAAGGTCCAATTGACCTGAAATTTTACCAACAATAAGCTGAGATATAGAGCTACAACTTTCATGAAGAAACCTAACACAAATTATGACCAGAACATAATCAAAAGGTGAGTTGCAGTCACTATTCCTAACACTGTAGATTTGGTCAGTCCAGAAATTCTGGACAAATTTTCAATCCGGCCAGTTGTGGTTTTTTGGCCATAACTAGAGCTACAAAACTCCAAATGGAGTGATTCCAAAAAGGAAATGCAACTAGACAAAATAAGGAACAACTTTCATGTTGATCATTTTGCCAAATTCCCACTGCAAGAATGACTAATGGAACAGTAAACCAAAGTATAAAAACTGAAAATTATGTCTAATCAACATTAAGCTTAGAAATGATATTGGCAACCAATACCAATAAGTTTAAAATGAAAAATGTGGTATATTGATGATATTTAAACCAATATATCTATTATCAATGCAAAAGTCAACATTTTGGTTGACCAATGAAATGAATAGTAACCATAAAATTTCAATTCCAAAGAATTACATAAATTAAAAGTGTTAAATGCCCTAGTAGGCCTAATGTGATTGGTTTGGATAGGTTGGCATGCCAATAGGGTTCTGTTAGTAGTACTGCATATGGCTTCATGCCATTCTGTGTTTCATGGCTTCCCATGCCATTCTGTGACATAATAGCCTTTGGCTATGTTATTTGAGTTGTTACACTCGGGTTTTATCCCTGATGATTATTACAGCTTATTAGTCGCATTACATTTGCACACCGGGAGACACAATGTGACCGATGGTGTGATGGTCCAAGGTACTTAGTACCCAGTGCCAGTTTACCCGTTTATCCAGTCCAGTCGACTATTATGGGTTACTCAGGCAATGTTAATAAATCTTACCAAATTTAAATCGAATAACACTGCAAATAATATCAGAAATTAAGTCTACTAAAAAATGTAAACATGCATTCTGCATACTTATTTTTATTATATTTTATTTTATTTTATATTGTCACCACTAAGCAGAATTGCTTAGCGCGTCGCTTTTGCCACGTGCAAGTACTGGAGACGTAGTTGGGGAGCCCAGCAGACATCAGACAGGGTGAGCCTTCAGAGCTGCATCCGGGGTCCAGAGTCACCTCACATATGCACTGCATATGGTAGGACATTAGGATTTTAGGTAGCATTTTGTATTTTGCATTTTGTATTATGTATTAGTTTTGGGATTGTAACTATCAACTCTTGTAATTATGTAATAATGTAAATATATGAAATTTCATGTTATCGAAATTTTCTGTATAATGTATGTTGATAAATGAAATGTTGAGAAATATTTATGAATATGCTTCAAGTGATGAAGTGAATAGAAAAGTTTTGAAAATAGTATTGTGATTTGAGATTGAGATTTTGAGATTGACTTGAAATGTGTATAATGGAGTTTGGATTTGGAAATTATATTGGAAGTGTTTTTAAACAGGTTCAGAAGAACTGTTTTTCCAATTTACAGCCGGCACTCTACCGGATTTTCTATAAAATTTGCGAAAAAATTCAGATTTATCAAAATTGAAAATAAATGAATTAAAAGGGATAAATTGTAATAGAAACATAAATTAGTGCTCCGGCACACTGAGTGGCATAACTTGCTCGGCTACACTGTAAACGAGTAAGGGTGGTCACAATTTTAAAGCCATAGGAACCTCAATGACCCTTCTCTGGAGTCCCAAAAATTATTTTATGAATTTTTCCCCTGGTCTAGGGCTCTTAGTTGCGAGAACCGCAACTTTTCACTGGGTTACCCATCACTAGGGCACCGACTCATTTAACTTGGTTGTATTTTATTTCTAAAATTTTTCCTAAATTTTTCTTGTTAATATTTGAGTTAATTATAGTTCCTCACTTTAGTTTAAATATTTTTTTTTCCGGACATTCTAGCTGTCTGGACCGACACTGGTCACCGAAGCAGTAGAATGTACGGTGTTGCTATAGGGAGGGTGTTACAATCAAACTTGCCACAATAGTGGCAATGACCATTGAACCTTTTAGTTCTTGGTCTATATGCATGAGAGTGTACGGTGTGGTCTCATGCGACCATTCTTTTTGTGTCCATTATGTGTAAGTGAGCATAAAGCATGGTGAGTTGGTTCTTGTCCTTTAGGATTTGACATTTTTGGACTAGGCACTTGGGGACTAGGCTCATTAGAACTAGTTGCTTTAATAAAGATGGTCTTGGAAGGAGGTGTTTGGGCAAATTTGCTAGAGCCAAGTCCATACTTGATGCTAGGAGACCTTTGAGAGTCCAAAATTGCATTAAGTTTGTCCTTTTCTTTAGCAAATTTGGAAAGAGAAGTTTTTAGCTCAATAATTTCATTTCTCCACTTCTCATTTTCTAATGAGAGCTCATCTAAGGATTTTTACATATCATTATCTAAAGGTCTACGAGGTCTCATTCTCCTTCCTTAAACTAGCAAGCTCACTTTTAAAAAGTTTATTTTTCTTGTGACTTAATTCTTATTCATCATTCATAACTTTAGGAGCACTAACTAGTTAATCATAGGAAAATTCAGCAACATCATCATTTAAAGTTACCTTCATTAGAGCTTTCCTTCATTGCCATGAAGCACATTTGGGCCACTTCATCATTGGTCTCTTCACCTTCACATCTTATGGATATTGAACATTCCACGCTTCTTGTTCTTCTTGATTCTTTTTCATTATCTTCTAAAGCAATTAAGTGCATGTCAATCATGTAGTGTTTTTTAAAGCTTTGTTCATGAGTGTTATCCACTTGTGGCACTTGCTCCATTTGTTGATGAGAGGAATAGTTTTTTATGTTCTCAACTTCATCAACTTGACAACAATGGTTAGAATTGTACATAGAATCGAGAGAATCCCATATATCTTTAGCATTGGAGCATTTAGAAATTTTAGCATAATAAAAATCATTTAAAGAAATTCTCAATATATGCATAGCTCTTATAGTCAAAGAAAACATATACTTATCATGTATGCTCCATTCACCCTTTGTCTTTGGTACATGCTCACCATCTATTACTTTGATAGGAATGAAGGGACCATTTTCAATTATATCCCTTAAGTCCACTCCTTCTGACTTGAGGAAGTCATACATCCTATTCTTCTAAAAGAGAAAATCATTTCCATCAAAGAAAGGGGGTTTTAATGTCAATTGACTTTCTTGAGCTTGTGAGTTGAGGGTTACCATGATCTTTGCTCCAAGATGGTTAAATCTTAAGAAAATGGAGACTCAGCTCTGATACCACTGGTTGTGTAACACCCCTATGTTCGGTAGTGCGTTCTACTGTTCCGGTGACCAGTGTTGTCCGAACAGCTAGAATGCCTAGAACTACACTTCGATATGAGTGAGGAGACATAAAATAATGAAATACAAGAAAAGAAAATACAAGAAAAACAAAAGAAAAATAATAGCAAAGAAATGTAACCAAGTTAAGCGAGCCGAGAACCCTAGCGATGGGTGATCGCATCGGGAAGTCACGGCGTGAACCGTTGACTAGCCCTGGACTGCGAGGAACCCTGAAAAATATTTTCAGGACTTAAATAGACCCCTATTGAAGTATAAATACCATAAGAAATATTAAATAAAAATTTAATAGTTAGTACAAAGAAAAGTGAGAAATCGAAAAACCGATAAAACCCAGTGTTACCGAAAAATCGGGAATGCAACCCCAACAGGGGCATTGTGGTCGTTTGACACCCCGAGTTGTCTTTTGACCTAAATGTCCATTGAAAATACATGATATTACACTTGGAAAATATAATGAAACATTAAATTAGGGGTACCTAATATAAATAGCAAAAATGGGATTCAAATTGAGTAATTAACACATTTAACTTATAATGTAATTAAATATTGGTGAGTGGAGCACTTTGGGGATTAAATAAACATCATATGGGCAGGTGTACTTCCACTAAACACTTCACCATCTTCATCCATTCTTCCATGCCGAAAAGAAGAGTTCCAAATCCTCCATTGCCGCATTTATTCAAGCTTCCAAATCTCCTCCATTTTCACCTCCAAACACCAAAGTCACTTCACCAATCTTGATCCCCACCTCACAAGGAAGAAGTAGATACTAAATTTAAGGAGTTTGGTGAAGATTTAACAAGCCTCATCAATAGGTAAGTTTTTGATTTTTATTATTGTTTTGTTAAAGTTTGTAAGGATGTTATGGGTATTTGATTTATGGAGAGATTTTTGAGGTTTGATGTTGAATGGGGATGTGTACTTTTGGCAGCCATGAAAATTCCTTGAAGACAGTTTACTTTTGCTTGTAAATGGTGGATTAAAGGATTGATTAAATGTTTATGTGTGTAGGAAATTATTTGGGTGATGTATACTTAGTATATGTGAATGTGTATTGAAATTTGAGTGCTTGGAAATTTAGGGAATGTAATGCATGAATCGGCAGCCTGGTTTGGTGAACCATAAGGATGTTATTTCACATTTCGATTATGGAATATTAATGTTGAATTGTGTTAATTGTTATGGCAGTTTGGGTATATGTGTGATGGTGTGAAGTTGGACATGTAAATGAGCATGAATAGGTGATTAAATTGTTGTAAATGAGTTTGACAAATTCTGCACTTTATGGTGTATGTTGAATGTGATTGTAAGCTGCCAAAATGATCAAAAATATGTGGTAAAATATGTTTAGGTTAGGGTACAAACCAGAATTGGCATGAAGGTAAAGTTTGGTAAGTCTTAAAGGTGATCTTGATGAGTATAAACAAAATGTAATAGGGCAGTTTGTGTTTTGGGCTTAAAACCTTAAGAGTGTGGCTCCAATTGGTATGAGACCAATTGGAGTTGAAACTAGGCACAAAATGTGCCAACTTTCATGAAGGAAGCTTGCGAAAATTCTGCTTGCAAGGTAGCTTGAAAAATGACCAAATCCGGATTAAGTGCAAATAAGGCCTGAAAATTGACCATTTGGGCGGCAGTTAGTGTTTTGGCCATAACTCACTCAAAACAGGTCCAATTGACCTGACATTTTGACCATGAATAGTTAAGACCTATATCTACAAGTCTTATGAAGACACTAAAGCTCTGAAATGACCATAAGCAAGTCAAACAGCTTGCACAAGTTCGGGTCCAAAAACTGGCCGAACCAAAATTGACCTAAAGTGACCTAAAGTGACTAATTTGATGCATTTCGACCAGCAATAGTAAAATAACCATAACTTAATTTACATAACTCAGAATGACATGAAATTTTGCCCCACGTGCAATAAGACATAGAACTACAAGTTTTTAGTTTTGACCGAAACCCGAAAACTAAGGGAACTAGGTCGTCCGGCTAGGTCAAACTAGTATCCCGGAATCCAGCAAGTTGCAATAAAACGCAGTATACATGGAAATGAAATTGGTAACATGTACTAACCCTAAAACACTATCGAATGTGACATATTAGTAACATTAAAACCTAATTTACCTAGAACGCATTGAGGGTCGACATATTAGGTGATTAAGCAAATCATAGAATTCAGCGAATTAATTATCAAGCATTATCGTCAGAGACAGTTTAAATGAGTACTGAAACATCTCAAATTGTGTTTCTCAGTTAGCAAAGACTCAGGGAAAGGGAAGGAAACACTGAGTGAAGGCCAGGAGACAGTTATCAGAGGTTTGTGAGCAATAGTTATTTCTTTTGAATTTTTCAATTGAAATAATTTATGATTATCTGTATGTCATTGTTTTAAATTATGTTTGTGCACAATAATTTTGACTTCTCATTTTCTACTTAAAAATTTAATTGAACATTATAGTTTTAAATTATGTCCGTGCATAATACCTTTATATTCACTGCTTTTACTAGCAAATTGATTTAGAGAAATGAGTTATGAATAATTTTTGATTGCTTTGGTTTTGGGAATATTATTTGGAAATTATTGTGTTGCCAACTTTGCAAATAGAAATTTTGAGATAAAATGTGATTTATGGTTTGTATGAAATATTATGATTTGAAATTGTTTTGATTCACACTTGGCATGACACTGTTACTATGTTCCTCCTCCATTTATGGGGTGAGTGTGATATATTCCTCCCTCTTTGACCTATTAGTCTGGGGTGAGTGTGATTATGTTCCTCCCTCTTTGACTTGCCAGTCTGAGGTGAGTGTGGATGAGTACTCATTATTCAGCTAGCTTCCTCCCTCCTTGATTTCGATTATTGGGGTGAGTGTGTCTTGTCGTGGTGTACAACACGGCATGTGTGGAAAAATTGTGTCATGGCTTAAATTGTGATATTGATCGGCAACACTATATTATTCAATTATTTGATCAAATTGTGTTATTGATGGGCAAAACTGTATTATTCAGTTATTTGATCAAATTGTGTTATTGATTGGCAAAACTGCGTTACTCAGTTATTTGATCAAATTTGTATTATATGAACTTTGTAAATTTTGTGAACTATTTGATTTGTGAATTGTCAATAAAAGATTTATATATATCGCATTTCAAATTGTTATTGTGCACCACTGAGTAAATTTTACTCAGCGATAGCTTTTCATTGCTGTCGTAGGTAGACAGACTGACAGGGCAGCAGACTAGGCTACTAGTACTACATTGAGAGATCATCGGGTATATTGAGTATACCACATTTTGCATTTTGTAATGTATGTTCACTGTATGTATATATTGTTCTTGATTTTGATTATTGGGGTGAGTGTGTCTTGTCGTGGTGTACAACACGGCATGTGTGGAAAAATTGTGTCATGGCCTAAATTATGTTATCGATTGGCAACATTGTATTATTCAGTTATTTGATCGAATTGTGTTATTGATTTGCAAAACGGTATTATTCATTTATTTGATCGAATTGTGTTATTGATTTGCAAAACGGTATTATTCAATTATTTGATCGAATTGTGTTATTGATTTGCAAAACGGTATTGTTCAATTACTTGATCAAATTTGTGTTAGGTGAATTTTGTAAATTGTGAGATGGAATTGTGAATCATTTGATTTGTGAACTGCCAATAAAAAGATTTATATATCGCATTTCAAATTGTTATTGTGCACCACTGAGTAAATTTTACTCAGCGATAGCTTTTCATTCTTTATCATAAGTAGACATGACGAGCGTGACACTACTAGGTCGCTAGTACTACATTGAGAGATCATCGGGTATATTGAGTATACCACATTTTGCATTTTATCTTGTATTGTATGTTCCTTTGTATGTATATATTGTTCTTGGTTTTGAGCAGTTGTAAATTAAAATTGTACATTGAAGTTGTAAAGTAAATTATGAGTTATTTTGGCTTGTAAAATTTGTATTGTATTTCTTTTATCTCAGTCTTTGAAAAATTATTGTGGATTTGAGTTGAAAAACATATTGTGTTAAATTATGTTGGAGTTTGAGATTGAGAAAAATATTGAAGTGCTTTTTACAGGTTTTTGACGAACTGTTTTGTCCAAAATACAGATGGCACTCTGCCAAAATTTTTAAAGAAATTATTAATAGTCCAAGTGTGTTAGCTGTTTTACTTCAGTTCAAAAAGGTTTTTAACACCTGTAAATAGTCCTCACCACTATAAAAAGAAGTAAGAAAAGTTTTAAAATCCCTTGTAGTGTATTTAATGGGTTATCAGTAGACAAAGTTGGTAATTCATTAGGTATACTACGGGATCATGTTATGCCTTACAGAGGGGTAGGGTGTGACATGTTTTAGTGGTATCAGAGCTAGTTTTTAAATTCTATTTTCACAAGTTTTTTGAATATTCTTTCTTTATAGTACAACTGCTCAATGTCATTGTTTGATACATATAGTACATTACATTATAAATATGCACTAACGGGAGGAAATCTCCTTGTGTTATTTGTTCAGGAGATCTAAGATCCTCGCATTGACCATGGAAGAGGGTGATCATTCAGTCGATCAGTCTATAGAGGCTGAGGTGCAAGGGGATGCCCCAGCCCTACACAATGTCAGAGGATCAGTAGCACCAGCCCCTGCAGTACCGCAGTTTCCTGCTCAGTTCGCTCAACAGATGGCTGCAATGTTCCAACAAATGGCTGGTAATGTGCCTACTCAAGTCCCAATACAGACACCAGTGGTACAACCACAGTCTTCTGCTAGATAGTATGACAAATTGATGAAATATGGGGCTACAGAGTTCAAGGGGACAGTAGATCCTCTGGAGGCAGAACAATGGTTAGAGAGGATGGATAGGGTATTCAAGAAACTACATTGCACGGAGGAGCTCAGATTTGAATACTCAGTATCTTTGCTACAGGGGGATGCTTATGACTGGTGGAAAACCATTCCCCACAGTCTGGTAGAACCTGCAGTGCTAACATGGAATGACTTTCTTAGGCAATTCAGACAAAAATATGTCCCCGATGCTTATGTAGACCAGAAGCTGCAAGAGTTCCTAAGTCTGAAACAGGGGAGTAGATCGGTGGCTGAATATGAAAGGGAATTTTTGTAATGGCCTGGCCCACTAGTGATATTATCCGCTTTGGGCCGAAGCCCTCATGGTTTTAAAACGCGTCAATAGGGGTTACGAACCACCAACTTATAAACCCAGCATCTCTCCCGTGTTTTGCCGATGTGGGATTTGCCTAGGGTGTTACAATCCACCCCCCTTATGGGACTCAGCGTCCTCGCTGAGGTTTGCCCCACCGTCGTTCAAGGTTGCATGCGGAGCGGCTCTGATACCACAAATGTAATGGCCCGGCCCACTAGTGATATTATCCGCTCTGGGCCGAAGCCCTCACGGTTTTAAAACGCGTCAATAGGGGTTACGAACCACCAACTTATAAACCCAGCATCTCTCCCGTGTTTTGCCGATGTGGGATTTGCCTAGGGTGTTACAATTTTCCCGCCTCAGCCATTATGCAGTAAGTCTACTTTCTACCAGTAGGGAGAGATGTAAGAGGTTTGAAACCGGCTTAAAGCCTAGTATCATATTACAAGTGGTCAGATTCAAACATAACAACTTCTCTGAACTTATTTCTCAAGCACTAGAATTAGAAAGAATTGAATCTGAAGTGGCTCCTGAGAAAAAGAAATCAGAGAAGACAGAAAAAGAGGGAAAGTCAGTAGAACAGAGTTCTAGTGGTCCTACTGGAAAGAGGAAAAACTTTGGGGGATACAACCGAGGTAGTAAGAAGTCCGATAGAGATAGATTTTCTGGACAGAAACCACCTCGATCCAATCAACAAACTCAACAGAAACCCAGAAATGCGCTGTCAAATAGACTTTGTGAAACTTGTGGTAAACCACATAGTGGGGTATGTTATAGAGCCGTAGGAGCATGTTTTAATTGTGGAGAGAATGGTCATTTTGCT
This sequence comes from Hevea brasiliensis, assembly GCF_030052815.1. Taxonomy (NCBI): domain Eukaryota; kingdom Viridiplantae; phylum Streptophyta; class Magnoliopsida; order Malpighiales; family Euphorbiaceae; genus Hevea; species Hevea brasiliensis. The sequence goes on from NC_079499.1 coordinate 83,313,594, forward strand.
AGGGATTGTGTAAATCCATATTGTTCTGGATCATTTACTACACCAAAGGGATCAACCCAAGTTTCTACCCCAAAGAGTTCATCATCAGTTAGCAGAGGCAGAGGTAGAGGTAGGGGTAGTGCACCTAGAAGTCAGAGTACTGTGAATCAGCCAGAACAAGGTGATGCTTCAGCTGGAGTATACGCTATACGGCAGAGAGAAGAGGCTGAGACTTTTGACATTGTTGCTGGTACTTTCTCAATTAGTAACTAAGATATATATATGTATTGTTTGACCTGGAGTTTGCATAATTTTATGTTAGTATTAGAACTATATGTTCTGTTGTTATTCCTTTACAGGGGAATAAATTTTGATGCATTAGTGATTAGTCCTTTAAGATAAGGATTGTGATAATAAGTGAAATTAGTTTTGAAAGAGTTTATCGGCGAAAAGTATTTTCTAACACACTATAAATTATAAAGCTAATTGGCGAGCCTACTTAAGGTAAGGCAAGAGGACGTAAAAGTAAGATGCAGTAATGGAATTGCTCTAGATGAGGGCAAGGATGTTACTGTTAGTAATTGCTAATAGATATTGTAATCAAAATAAGATTCGAATATCAGTAAATTCAAAAAGGATAAAATATCAGAAAATTTGATCTATTGGGATGTATCGTAGTAACTATGCAATGTTCTTGATGTTTATACTGTAAGCTGCAGATTACAGTACTGACTTGAAATTATTTTATAGAGCTACGTACTACTCGATAATACACCAAGATGAGAATAGTTGCCAACGGCATCTGTTTTGGTATAGTTATTCCAGGACAGAATTTTATTGTTGGAAATAAGTTTGAAAATCCTACTTAGGGATTTAAAACTCAAAAGTTAGAATATCAAAAGGTTATAGTTTAGTACAAAAGGGAAGTAAGTTATAGAATATTGATAGATAAAAGGAGTTATGGAAGTAAAAATTCGAACAGTTGGTTCAGATATAACAAAAAAAATATTACGAATGTGAGGAAGACTATTGACTAGAATGGTCAGAGGACCAACGAATAGATAAATCATTCTAACATGACCTCAAGGGTCATTCCAGAAGGAACATGAACCAAAATATTAGACAGGACAATAGTAAGAGAAGATTGGTGTTATACAAACAAATTAAATGTTGTATTAGATTGTTAAAAGTCTTATACAAATTTGAGGAAAAGAAGATTATACGATCATATAGAAAGGAGAAAATAAACATATGACTATTGTAAGATGGCTATTGGGTAAAATTTCGTGGATGAAATTTATTTAAGAGGGGGAGAATTGTAACACCCCTATGTTCGGTAGTGCGTTCTACTGTTCCGGTGACCAGTGTTGTCCGGACAACTAGGATGCCTAGAACTACACTTCGATATAAGTGAGGAGACATAAAATAATGAAATACAAGAAAAGAAAATACAAGAAAAACAAAGAAAAAATAATAGCAAAGAAATGTAACCAAGTTAAGCGAGCCGAGAACCCTAGCGATGGGTGACCGCACTGGGAAGTCACGGCGTGGACCGTTGACTAGCCCTGGACTGCTGGGAATCCTGAAAAATATTTTTAGGACTTAAATAGACCCCTATTGAAGTATAAATACCATAAGAAATATTAAATAAAAATTTAATAGTTAGTACAAAGAAAAGTGAGAAATCGAAAAACAGACAAAACCCGGTGTTACCGAAAAATCAGGAATGCAACCCGAACAGGGGAATTGTGGTCATTTGACATTCCAAGTTGTCTTTTGACCTAAATGTCCATTGAAAATACATGATATTACACTTGGAAAATATAATGAAACATTAAATTAGGGGTACCTAATATAAATAGCAAAAATGGGATTCAAATTGAGTAATTAACACATTTAACTTATAATGTAATTAAATATTGGTGAGTGGAGCACTTTGGGGATTAAATAAACATCATATGGGCAGGTGTACTTCCACTAAACACTTCACCATCTTCATCCATTCTTCCATGCCAAAAGGAAGAGTTCCAAATCCTCCATTGCCGCATTTATTCAAGCTTCCAAATCTCCTCCATTTTCACCTCCAAACACCAAAGTCACTTCACCAATCTTGATCCCCACCTCTCAAGGAAGAAGTAGATACTAAATTTAAGGAGTTTGGTGAAGATTTAACAAGCCTCATCAATAGGTAAGTTTTTGTTTTTTATTATTATTTTGTTAAAGTTTGTAAGGATGTTATGGGTATTTGATTTATGGAGAGATTTTTGAGGTTTGATGTTGAATGGGGATGTGTACTTTTGGCATCCATGAAAACTCCTTGAAGACAGTTTACTTTTGCTTGTAAATGGTGGATTAAAGGATTGATTAAATGTTTATGTGTGTAGGAAATTATTTGGGTGATGTATACTTAGTATATGTGAATGTGTATTGAAATTTGAGTGCTTGGAAATTTAGGGAATGTAATGCATGAATCGGCAGCCTGGTTTGGTGAACCATAAGGATGTTATTTCACATTTCGATTATGGAATATTAATGTTGAATTGTGTTAATTGTTATGGCAGTTTGGGTATATGTGTGATGGTGTGAAGTTGGACATGTAAATGAGCATGAATAGGTGATTAAATTGTTGTAAATGAGTTTGACAAATTCTGCACTTTATGGTGTATGTTGAATGTGATTGTAAGCTGCCAAAATGATCAACAATATGTGGTAAAATATGTTTAGGTTAGGGTACAAACCAGAATTGGCATGAAGGTAAAGTTTGGTAAGTCTTGAAGGTGATCTTGATGAGTATAAACAAAATGTAATAGGGCAGTTTGTGTTTTGGGCTTAAAACCTTAAGAGTGTGGCTCCAATTGGTATGAGACCAATTGGAGTTGAAACTAAGCACAAAATGTGCCAACTTTCATGAAGGAAGCTTGCGAAAATTCTACTTGCAAGGTAGCTTGAAAAATGACCAAATCCGGATTAAGTGCAAATAAGGCCTGAAAATTGACCATTTGGGCGGCAGTTAGTGTTTTGGCCATAACTCACTCAAAACAAATCCAATTGACCTGAAATTTTGACCATGAATAGTTAAGACCTATATATACAAGTCTTATGAAGACACTAAAGCCCAGCAATGACCATAAGGAAGTCAAACAGCTTGCACAAGTTCGGGTCCAAAAACTGACCGAACCAAAATTGACCTAAAGTGACTAATTTTGATGCATTTCGACCAGCAATAGTAAAATAACCATAACTTAGTCTACATAACTCAGAATGACCTGAAATTTTGCCCCACGTGCAATAAGACATAGATCTACAAGTTTGTAGTTTTGACCGAAACCCGAAAACCGAGGGAACTAGGTCGTCCGGCTAGGTCAAACTAGTATCCCGGAATCCAGCAAGTTGCAATAAAACGCAGTATACATGGAAATGAAATTGGTAACATGTACCAACCCTAAAAGACTATCGAATGTGACATATTAGTAACATTAAAACCTAATTTACCTAGAACGCATTGAGGGTCGACATATTAGGTGATTAAGCAAATAATAGAATTCAGCGAATTAATTATCAAGCATTATCGTCAGAGACAGTTTAAATGAGTACTAAAACACCTCAAATTGTGTTTCTCAGTTAGCAAAGACTCAGGGAAAGGGAAGGAAACACTGAGTCAAGGCCAGGAGACAGTTATCAGAGGTTTGTGCGCAATAGTTATTTCTTTTGAATTTTTCACTTGAAATAAATTATGATTATTTGTATGTGATTGTTTTAAATTATGTTTGTGCACAATAATTTTGACTTCTCATTTTCTACTTAAAAATTTAATTGAACATTATAGTTTTAAATTGTGTCCGTGCACAATACTTTTATATTCACTGCTTTTACTAGCAAATTTATTTGGAGAAATGAGTTATGAATAATTTTTTATTGCTTTGGTTTTGGGAATATTATTTGGAAATTATTGTGTTGCCAACTTTACAAAAGGAAATTTTGAGATAAAATGTGATTTATGGTTTGTATGAAATATTATGATTTGAAATTGTTTTGATTCACACTTAGCATGACACTGTTACTATGTTCCTCCTCCATTTATGGGGTGAGTGTGATATATTCCTCCCTCTTTGACCTATCAGTATGGGGTGAGTGTGATTATGTTCCTCCCTCTTTGACTTGCCAGTCTGAGGTGAGTGTGGATGAGTACTCATTATTCAGCTAGCTTCCTCCCTCATTGATTTCGATTATTGGGGTGAGTGTGTCTTGTCGTGGTGTACAACACGGAATGTGTGGAAAAATTGTGTCATGGCTTAAATTGTGATATTGATCGACAACACTATATTATTCAGTTATTTGATCAAATTGTGTTATTGATGAGAAAAACTGTATTATTCAGTTATTTGATCAAATTGTGTAATTGATTGGCAAAACTGTGTTACTCAGTTATTTGATCAAATTTGTATTATATGAACTTTGTAAATTTTGTGAACTATTTGATTTGTGAATTGTCAATAAAAGATTTATATATATTGCATTTCAAATTATTATTATGCACCACTGAGTAAATTTTACTCAGCGATAGCTTTTCATTGCTGTCGCAGGTAGACAGACTGACAGGGCAGCAGACTAGGCTGCTAGTATTACATTGAGAGATCATCGGGTATATTGAGTATACCACATTTTGCATTTTGTACTGTAATGTATGTTCACTGTATGTATATATTGTTCTTGGTTTTGAGTAGTTGTAAATTAAAATTGTACATTGAAGTTGTAAAGTAAATTATGAGTTATTTTGGCTTGTAAAATTTGTATTGTATTTCTTTTATCTCAGTCTTTGAAAAATTATTGTGGATTTGAGTTGAAAAACATATTGTGTTGAATTATGTTGGAGTTTGAGATTGAGAAAAATATTGAAGTGCTTTTTACAGGTTTTTTAAGAACCTTTTTGTCCAAAATACTGATGGCACTCTCTCAAAATTTTTACAGAAATTATTAATAGTCCAGGTGTGTTAGCTGTTTTACTTCAGTTCAAAAAGGTTTTTAACACCTGTAAATAGTGCTCACCACTGTAAAAAGAAGTAAGAAAAGTTTTAAAATCCCTTGTAGTGTATTTAATGGGTTATCAGTAGACGAAGTTGGTAATTCATTAGGTATGCTACGGGATCATGTTATGCCTTACAGAGTGGTAGGGTGTGACAGGTTGTCCCTTATAGTAACCCAAAAGGGTAGGGGGGGGGGGGGAAGGTGAATTAAGTGTTAATTAAAAAATTTGAAGGGTAGGTGAATATTTTTGAGTAAGATGCACAAAGAGAAGGAAGGAAAGAAGAAACACAATAGATTTTATAGAGGTTTGGCTATCCCAAGCCTATGTCCTCTCCTCAAGGCCCTCCTTGAGAGTTAACTCTACTAAAATTCTTCTTTGAGTGCAGAAGAAACACCTTCCAACCACCACAAGAGCAAACCCTTGCTCTTTTATAAATCCCTTTACACTCAAGAGTTATTTAAACTCTATCAAACTCAAGTAATAATAAATATTCACAATAACTTTGAACTAACTCTCAGAATAAAGAAATTACAGCTCAAAATATCAAGCTCTCAATAATTAATTATGGTAGCTTAAGTTCTAGAAAGAGAGAAGAGGAAAAAATCGTTTGAACAGAATAAATTTTCAAAGAAATAGTTGTCTATTTTCTTCAGTCATAAATGGTCTCTATTTATTGTTTTGGCAAAAAAATTACCATTAGGGGTGCATTAAATACAAATATAACTGTTTAACCACCCAAAACCCCATTTTATCGAGTTGCAGAAATCTAGATTTGACTGTTGAAGGTTGGAGCTCCAAAAACCATTATTTAAAAAGTGAACATCAGCTGCCGAAGTTCCAAACTTTGGCTACTGAAGTGCTCTCTGAATAGAAAGAGCACTTAGGCTTTAAAAACTCAAAAATCATCATTTAAAGAGTGAACTTCGGTAGCTGAACTACCAAAGTTCCTAACTTCTACTGACAAAGTGCTCTCTGGAAAAAAAGGCATAAAAGGGCACTTAGGTTTTAAAAACTCATAACTTTTTTATCCGAACTCGGATTTTTGATCCGTTTAAACCATTAGAAAGCTAATTTAATAAACTTTTCAATGAAAAAACTTTCATTAACAAATTTGCATTTCTCAAAAGTGAAATTTTCATTTTACTTCCCTTGGTCAAGAAAAAGTTAAAAATAGAAACACTAAGAAATTTAGATAAACCTAGACTTGAACCATCATAACCAACCAATTGAGATTCACAAGATAAAAGAAAAAATTTACATTGTATTGTCTCCTTAGTCTTGGCTTCAATTTCTTACTTTCTCTTAATTTTGATTTGAAGCAATTTCTCAATTTTAAACTGGAGACCTACAATATTAACACAAATACTTCCAAGGAAGATTAGTAGCACACTAATTGTTTATTATCATCAAAACATTGATTAAAACCCTTAGGTAAAAAAAAAACCATTTAATTTTGAAAATTTTAGAAAAATTATTTACCACTTCTAATCCAGAGATCAAGGCTCGGGATCCATATATGTGTAGGAAATGAGCTAGGCACTCCATAATCGTCTCTAAATAGGGTAAGTTGATTTAACAGTATGTTCATAATAATTTACCAATAATGTTAATGGAGTTTAAATTATGATATTGGTTCCTTATATTTGATTTGAAATAAAGAAAATGCAAAAATATAAGAACACATAAATATCTCACTATTATACTAAGTCAAATACAAAAGTAAGTGAAACGATCCTAAAAGTGGATTTTGACTCTATTTATTTTATTTTTTTTTTATAAAAAAAAATAAAAAGTAGTCATTTTTAGGTTGATTTTTATATAAAAGTGTAAGAAGAAAAGAGGCTTTGAAATTTGTCAATAAGTGAATTTTGATGAGAAAGAATTATAATTCAAGAACATTTTAAAGAGGACCTAAGAGATAATTTTACAAAAAAAAGAAATTAGATCTAGAATTCTTTGCTGAAAATTAAATTTGCTAAAATTTAAAAAGTGTGCAAAAATGAAAGTGGACATTGAGCTGTTAACTAAAAGTTAAATTAAAAATGATGAATTTTGAAGATGGGACCATATAGTCAAAAGTGAAAGCTATTTTTGAACAATAATAAAAATAAAATAAAATTTTGATTTTTATTAAGTCTTATAATTAATACATTGTATTGACTTGACCGAGATTTCCATTCATTTTAATGAGTATCCTGATTAAAAAGAATGTGTTAATTAATACCTAAAGAGTTCGATCTATTAGCAGGTACCCCACTTAACAGAATCAAATTCTCATCATCGGTACTAATTAACCGCAATCTTAATCTTTATTAATCCAATTTTAGTCAAATAATTAGTATTTATAAATTTTGCTAAAAAAATGCAGATTTTATTAGTTTAATATTTTAGCCACCATACACTTTATTATTCATGAATTAAACATCTTTTAACAATTACAAAAATAAAATAAAATTAATACAGGTCAAGACTTTTATTTTTTTAAATAGTACCCTAATTAAAAGAATGTGTCAATTAATGCCTAAAGAGTTTGACCCATTAATAGGTACCTCACTAAATAGAATTAAAGTCTCATTATTGGCACTAATTACCCACAATCTTAATTTTTATTAATTCAATTAAACTAAAAAAATCATTTTATTAACAATAAGTTAAACATAATTTAATAATCATAGAAAAGAGATTGAATTAATACAAATCAAGATTTTCATTCTTTTTAACTAGTACCCTAATTAAAATAAATGTGTTAATTAATGCCTAAAGAGTTTGACCATTAGTAGGTACCCCACTAAACAGAATCAAAGTCTCATCATTAGTACTAATTCATCACAATCTTAATCTTTATTTAATTCAATTAAACTAAAAAAGTACTATAAACATTTCAACATTCATAAGTTAAACATAATTTAATAACAAAAAGATTTAATACAATCCAAATCAAATATATCATTACTTATAAATTTGCTAAAAATTCAGCAGAGTTTCCTCTAAAAACAGAAATTTTTCCAAATTATCAACACAATACAATCTGCACAAAATTATCAACATGGCCTGCACATTTATTCATATATTCTCAACAAGAACATCACATAAAAAGATAAATGAAATTGGGCTAATCATGGGTTATCCTAAGCTTTAAACAAGACCTTAATCTGATTGAAATTAGACTAGACTTAAAAAGCTCTTATTTGCTCTTCTTTTTTAACTAATCATTTTATTTATTTTACCTCTCCAAAATTTTATTAGTAAAAACAAAGTGAATAGAAGAACCTCACCTAAACATGAGCTAATTCTTATAAAAGCTATTCTATTAGATGACTTGAATAAAAAACTTTAAGGTTACAAAAAAAAAAAGAATTAAGTATTTTCTTATAAAATAATTCAATTTAAAAAAAGTTCAAGGGGTAACCACTATTTAAGTAGTTTAAGGGATAGCCTCTTTAACTATTAAAAGCAAACATTTTTGTAACACCCTCACTGTAGCAATTACGTACATTCTACTGTTCCGGTGACCGGTGTCGATCCGGACAGCTAGAGCGTCTGGAAAAATAATTAGACCAGAGTGAGGAGTCATAAAAAACTCAAATATTAATAAGAAAAATTTAGAAAAAATTTTAGAAATAAAATACAACCAAGTTAAATGAGCCGGTGCCCTAGCGATGGGTAACCCAGTGGGAAGTTGCAGTTCTCGCAACTAGGAGCCCTAGACCCAGGGAAAAAAATTATAAAATAATTTTTGAGACTCCAGAGAAGAGTCATTGAGGGTTTTATGGCATTAGAATGCCAAGAAAAGGTTTAGAAAAATTTTTCAATCGGTACAGACAATTTTAGTCTGTTAAGCCAAACGGAGGGCATTTTGGTCATTTCGTCTTCGGAGATTATTTTTGACCAACTTGTCCAATTAAGTAAATAATTATTATGACATAAAATAGGAATAAATATTGATGAAAATTAAATTAAAAATGAGTAAAAGAAAGAAGAAAGAAAGATAAACCGATAACTCGGTAAGAGCAAAATTTGGTTAATTAAATTTGAGGGTCCAATATTGACCAAAAATGATGATTATTAATTTAATGAAGCTAAATTAATTTAATTAATTGAAATTATGAAAATTAAAAATAATTATTGAAAAGTCAAATTATAATGATTATAAACTTCAAAATAATTTCAAATTTGCCATTCTACTTATTTACCATATTGCCTTTAAATATTTAATTATTATATAGGTTAATTATTGAACAAAAAATCTGCATTTTTTCCCTTCTTCTTCCTATCCATTTGCTTTCTTCCCTTCTTCTCTAAAATTTTCTATTAAAACCTAAAATCCAAAGCTTAAAACCCTAAGTCACAACCAAATTTTTTCTTGGAAAAATTATAGCTCACCCTAAACTAAAGCCTAATTAGTAGAAAGCACTCAAGAAAACCAAAAAAAAAAATTGAGTTTGGGGCAAGAGGAATTTCAGCCAAGGTGGACCAAGAAGGAGCTTCAAGTTTTTGATTGATTAGAAGGTTGAATTGAAGTTGAGTGAAGCTAAAGAATAAGGTTAGTGCTAGAAATTCTCTTGGAATTTAAAATTATTGCAAGTTAATTTAGGGTTTGTTCAAATATGGAATTTTGTGTTGTGACTTGAATTTGATGATGTTGACGTTGATTATTGACTATTAGAAGTGTTATAAATGTGAATTGAAGTTTGGAAGTTGGGTGAAATTGAAAATTGGGAGTGCTTCTCTTATGCAGGAAATTTGGACCTATGAGTCCAGAGTATTGTTTGACCTATAATTGAGGTTGTGTGACTCCAATTGGTATGAGGCCAATTGGAGGTGAAACTAGACACATAATGGCACAACTTTGGTGAAGAACCATGCCCAGAAAATCAAACCAACTTGACCAAAAGTTTGCCCTAATCCGGGTGACCTGCAATCTGCCTGGGCAAAATGACCAAAAGAATAGTGTTTGGTCATTTGGCCATAACTCAATGTAGCAAGGTCCAATTGACCTGAAATTTTACTAGAAACAAGTTGAGATATAGACCAACAACTTTTATGAAGAAACCTACCCAAATTATGACCATAATCTAGTTAAATTGCCAACCAAACTTGAGTTACTAAATCTGGCAGAAACAAGTTTACCCAGAATTTTGGGTTCTGCCCAATCCGGCCAGTCATGGTTTTTAGGCCATAACATGAGCTACAAAACTCCAAATGGAGTGATTCAAAAAAGGAAATTCAACTAGAAAAAATAAGGAACAACTTTCATGTTGAACATTTTTCCAAATTCCCACCGCAGAAGTGACAAATGGAACAGTAAAAACAAAGCATGAAAACTGAAAATTCTGCCCAATTAACATTAAGCTTGGAAATGGTATTGGCAACCAATACCAACAAATTTTGAATGCAAAATGTGATATCTTGGAGAACTTAGGTTCAATAAATTTATTATGTATTAAAAATTCAACAATTTGAATGAATAGTAATGTGAATAGTAGTATAAAGACACAAAGTATAATAACTAAATTGGTGGAGGAAATTAATGTATGAAATTTGGAATCCATAAAACATTCATGGATTACTTGAAATAGAAATAGTAATTCACCTAAATGACTTAATAAACATTTAAGTTATGTGAGTATATAGTTAAGATTTATTCCTATTACTAGTAGGTCTAATAAAACATGAGTGATACCACTTGAATATGAAATGACATTAACCTAGATGGATTGTTGAGTATAAATGGGATGAGGTTTACATTAGGATTTATGTTTCCATTACAAATAAGATAATAACACCTTGTACGAGTTATGAATCCATATAAATATTGTAATGAATAAATGAATCACATAAAAATATGAATGGAATATTAGTTTTCTTTATAAGAGAAAGGAAGAACGTTTTGAGTACAATGGTATATGAACACCATTGTTATGAATTGTGATCAATATGAATGATGTAAGGAATGTATGAATATTATGATGAATGTATAAATTATGAAATTTATCATGAAATAATAAACTCATAAAACAGAATATATTAATATTTAATGATATTATGTGCCCTTGTATTGCCTAGACATGTGTGTCAGATTGGATAGTTTGGCATGCCAATAGGGTATTGTTTTAGCAGTACTGCGAAAGGCTTTATGCCTGTATTCATGGCTTTGTGCCCATATTCATAGCTTTATGCCAGCATTCATGGCTTTATGCCAACATTCATGGCTTTTATGCCTGATTATGTGTTATCATGGCTTTTTAGCCATACTGACTGCATACGTGGTTGACATTCTGCGTCCCATGGTATGACGGCCTGAGACACCGCGGTGTCCAGTGCCAACAACCCGTTATCCAGTTTAGTCAACCTGTCATAGGTTACTTGGACAGTGAAATTTATTGAAATAAGTTAAGAATATTAGTAATTAAAAATATTAGAAATTAAATAAATGAGTAAGATGACCTCAAATAAATTAGAATAGTTATTTATTAGAAATAATCGAAATGAACTGGACAGATATTAAAATTTACTTATTATGAGATAATATGAGACAACCTAGCAAGTATGGAGAAAATGCTAAAAGATTAGCAAAGAAAATTATAACATAAATAAATATTGCAAATGTGACTTATATAATAATTTAAGCATAAATTTATTATTTTCAGATCATTTTTCTTTGTACATTATTACTGTACATTGGCGAAATAAACACTTTCAAAGAAGACTAAATTAGGATAAAACATATTAAATTTTAGAAACCGCATGTGAAGTATAAATAAATCTTAATTATTTGAATTATGTTTTATTTCTATCTTTATTTGTATATTATTTCCTTGTTATATTATTGCACCACTAAGCAGCAATGCTTAGCGCGATGGAATTGTTTCCTTCGCGCAGGTACTGAAGCTAGAACCCAATGGACGTTTGACTGGGAATTTTGGGAGTTTTGATCTGCAGAAGTATCTGAAGTATTCAAGGTTGTCACCTCCTCAGCAATGCATGTAGATAGGGCCCATATAGATCATATTTTATATTTTGTATAAAATGCTTAGATATTGTATTGTAATGTATATTACGAACAGGTAATTACTAGAAATGCGATGTAAATTAATAAATTAGCTTTTTCATATATAATTAATTTATATATCATGTAAATTATGAAATTTTGTAATTATTTTGTAAATTATGTAAATTAAGAAAATTTGAGAATGTTGCTTATGTAATTTGAGAATGTTTACATATGAATTGAGTATGAATGAAAATGTATGGAAATGATTATGAAATTGAAATGTATGGATGAGATTTGAAATATCAGAAAATTATGAGAATGATTGATGAGATAATTATGATTAGCATGGATAAGACTTTATTTTGGAAATATTGTTGAATTTCAAACAGGTGAATATTGAAATACGCCAAACGATAATAAAATAGGGGAAACTCCACTGGTTTCTCCGTCAAAAAATAATTGATATTAAATTAAATGAATTCAAAATTATTTGGAAAAAAATAAAGTAAGGTAAGTTAGGGTGCTCCAGCACCGAATGTAGCACGCCTTGCTCGGCTACACTGTAATCGGGTGAGGGGTGTTACAATTTTTATAGAAAAAAAAATTTTATCTGATAATTTCATAAATTAATAATAATTTAAGGGGTATTCCCTATTTAAGTAGTTTAAGGGGTACCCCCTTTAACTACTAAAAAGATATTTTCATAGGAAAATTTTACCTTGTCATAAATAATTTAAAAAATTGGTAACAATTAAAAGGGATATCCCCTATTTAAGTAATTTAAGGGTATCCCTTAAACCACTAAAAAGAAATTTTTATAGAAATTAATTGACTTAAATAATTTTAGTAAATTAATATCAATTTAAAGGGCTATCCCCCATTTAAGTAGTTTAAGGGATACCCCTTAACTGCTAAAAAGAAAATTTATAGAAATTTTTTTTAATATATTTTTAATAAACTAGGAGAAAATTTAAGGGGTATACCCCTATTTTAGTAGTTTAAAGTGCCTTTATAATAACTTTTGAAAAGATATATACTTTTTGAAAAAAAAAATCCTGTTAACTTAATTTTTTATTAATTAATTTATTTAGATAATTTAAGGCCTGCCCCTATGTAAGTAGTTTAAAGGACTTCCCCCTTTAAGCATTAAAATATATATATATATATATATATATATATATTTTATGAAAAAGGTAACATCACAACTAATAAAATGCAACACAAACTAACTCAGCTATCATGCTCGTACCAAAATAGTGCAGCAAAACACAGTTTTAGCAAAATGATTTGTAGAGAAAAACATCAAAATAGATTCCAATATTGACTATGGGAAGTACCCAAATAAAACCCTACAAGAGACTAAGTAGATGGAAGTGAGAGGTTGTAGAGCATTAGATAATATTAATTACCTACACATTATCAATTTTACCTGAATAGATTCTATCAATAATAGCAATATACACATTTTAGGAGCAATATTCTCAACTTCAGTAATGCATTATTATTTGCAGTACCCATTTTATCAGCATTAGATACTAAGGCAAATAAAAGGCTTAACAAAGAAAAACAACTAATAGTATTTGTCGACACGCCATTTATAATCAAGATGAGAAAAAGGTAATCATGCTACTGCTTAATCCCCCAAAAGGTAAGTGGATGTGATGATATGTTCATATTTCTACAGATCCAAGACTTTTGTTTACTAAAAACTCACACCAAAGTAACTTATTTCACATGATAGCCATTTGACCCGACCTTGAATGTAATAATCACAGAATTAAAATCAACAAGACTTGTAGATAAACTAAAATCAAATAGACTATTAGAGATGCTCAATTTAGCTCAATTTCAGTTTTTTGTTCAAATAAACTTAGAAGTTTCAAACTCAATTTAGCCAAAATTAAAATTTTTGGACTAAATCTCTTAATTTCTTGATTTGAATTAAAAATAAAAAAGTTCAATTTCTTGAATTTTATGCTATATTTCTTAATTTGTTGATTTGACCTAAAAAGTAAAAAGCTCAAATTTGTTTTTTTTTTTTTTTTTTTGGACTAAACTGTGTTTAAATTGAAACTTATAAACTAATTTGGACAAAAAATTAAAATTAAGCTAAATTGAACTGTCCTAATAATTATAAGAGTGAAATTGAGCACTAAGCTAAAATTTAAGTTAACAGAAGAATTGATCACGAGACCAATAGATAAAAAGACAATTATTCCTACTTATGTTTTAGATATACAAATTATATAACTTAAGGAGTTATTATTAAATAAAAAATATTGTTATATTTTGAATAGCTTATAGAAAAGTAGAGTTTAGCATTAAAAAAATATATATTTTAATAAAATAAAAATATTTACTTGCAAAGTGTAATATGCCTTTGATAAATATAAATGGTAGGATTTGAATCTATACGTCTCCATGCTTAACTCTTTCAAAATTTTTAATTTAATTTTCACTTTTTAAATTATTATTTTTTTTATGAGTTACTTGTTCTAATAGTCTCCCATTGACATAATTTCATGTTTGGTAACTAAAATATTAAAATTCTAAAAAAATAACCACATTTATTATTTTTATATTAATGCATGAATTTTCACCTTATCAAATTCATATTTCACTCGTGTTAATAATTTATCTTAAAAATTTTGAAAAATATTATATAACATAATTTATATTAATATAAGTATTCATTTTCTTTAAATAAATAATTATTTACATAAATATTAATTAATTTATTTTGAAAACAATAAATTATAATACTTTAGTGATTCAAATCATATAGCTTCCATTTTCTTAAAAATATTTAAAAAGTAATTATAAAAAACTTTCAGGTATAAGAACAGTTTATCATAACTCAAATTATTCAACAATTTATATTTTAAAGCTTAAACAAGTTTGGGTTGGTTAATAAAAAAATTATTTGTTAGAGATCTTGGGAGCCCAAAGCACCTAGAGAAAATCCTTCTTGATGGGCCTTGTGAAAGAATACACTTATGGGCTTAACACCACATCTAACCCAAGTAGTACCAGAGTCGATGGTTCAGCATGAACGAGTTTGGAAACGGTGGTCAGTGATTCCTATGGTGCTCTGACATGTGGACGAGAAGAGTTGAGAGACTTTTGGTAGACCTAATGGAGTATGAAGGCACTCTTTTGGAACAGAGTACTCCGATGGAGTGGAGACTCTCGATACACATGATGATAGAATACATGACTAGGGGTGCAAATGAAACAAGCCGCTCGTGAGCTACTCGAGGTTCGACTCGATAAAAACTCGGCTCGGTTCGGCTTGATTTCTAAACAAGCTAAACTAGAGCTTGAATTTTAAGTTTGTTTAATAAATGAGCTGAACTCTAGTTCGAATTCAAGCTCGGGTTGTTTATAAGTTCACGAGCTGGCTCATTGAACAGGCTCGTGAGATGGCTCATTGAACAAGTTCGTGAGTAAGCTCGTTTTTAGGCTTGTTTACAAAAGCATTTATATTAATTATTATGATCTTATAATATTATAAATATATTTATTTTGTTTATAATTATTTTTAAAATAATATATTCTTTAAAAATATGATATAAACAATATATAAAATATATTTATAATTATATAGTTATTTATGCTTTAGATTTATTTTTTAAAAAAAATAAGTTAATTTTTATATGAGAATAAATTTAGAATATTAGATAATAAATACATAAAAATTATTGTGAACTATTTTATCTACATTAAATTACTAAAGAAATTAAAATTTCATACTTTTGGAGTTTTAGTATGATTTGAAACATGAAGCATATCTCCCTCTCTCTCTTCCTTCTCTATTAAAATTTTAAACTTTTAAAAGATTAAGTTTCAAAATTAAAATTAATATATCTAACAATTATTATTACTTTCTTTCTATATGTTGTCTCACTTTCAATCTCTTTGACTAGTTTTCTTTTATGTGAACTTTAAACTTTTAAAAGATTAATATTCAATTTTAATACTAAACTATTTATCCATTATTGTTATTCTTCTCTCTCTCTAAGCACTTTCTCTTTATCTATTATTTAAAAATTTCTCTCTCCTAAATCTTTTTCTACTTAATATTGTCCACTTATTCCCTAAAAATTAAATTGTTAATATGTTAAATTTAAATCATAATACTATTGAGTTTAGTTAAAAGCCATGAAATTAGATTATGTGTGTGTGTGTGTGTGTGTGTGTGTGTGTGTGTGTATACATTTGTATAATTGAGTTTATTATAATTGTCATTAATATATTGATATCATATAAGATATTGTATTTAAATTACACAGTAATCTTTTTTATTAAATCATAATACTATTGAGTTTAGTTAGGTGTCATGAGATTAGATTGTGTGTGTATATATATATACACACATGAAATTGAGTTGATTATAATTATATTTAATATATTGATATCGTACAATATCTTGAATTTGTATCATATGGTAATCTTTTTAATTAAATCATAATACTATTGAATTTAGTTAAGAGTCATGAAATTAGATTAAGCGTGTGTATAATGTAAATATGATTTTTAATCAAATTTAAACATTAAAAATTTATAAATGTAATAATAAATATGATAAAATTTTAATTATACATTATTCTTGTGCCATTAGGCTTTTATTGTAGTAAATTATTTATATAAAATAAAAGTAAGTTAAAATTTAGAAATAAAAGCTAATAAATTAAAAAAAAAAAATCTAATGTGGGACTTTTCCCACATCGGATAGAAAGGGGTGGGGGGGAGTTGTGACTTCCTTATAAAAGGGAAGCTACTCATCCCTCCACCCCAACTTAAATGCTTTTTGTTGGTTGGCTAGCAAGCTAACATGTGGGGCCCAAATGGGCTCGTTAGTATTTTTTTTTCAATTTTAAATATATTTTAATTAAGATTAAATATATTTTAATTATAATTAATTTAATTTTTAATTTACTTTTATTTAAATTAAATTTTATTTTAATATAATAATATTAACGAGCTTGAGTTTAGTTTATAAACGAGCCGAGCTCGAGTTTGGTTCGTTTATTTTATAAATGATTTTAATACAAGCTAAGCTCGAGTTTAATATATATGTAACGAGCCGAGCTTAAGCTTGAATATTAAAGCTCAAATCGAGCTCGAGCTTAAACTATTCAAAGTTCGTCTCAGCTCGATTTATTTACACCCCTACACATGGTGGCTCTAGCGTGGCTCTTAGAGGTGCATGCTCGAGTGTGTTTGGTGGAATAATTAGGGCTATCTATGACATTGTAATACTCAAGTTAAGAAAAAAAGGTATTCATTTGAGGGAGAGCAAGCCCAATAAGTGTCACACCCTACCCCTCTGTAAGGCATAACATGATCCCGTAGTATACCTAATGAATTACCAACTCCATCTACTGATAACCCATTAAGTACACTACAAGGGATTTTAAAAACTTTTCTTACTTCTTTTACAGTGGTGAGCACTATTTACAGGTGTTAAAGACTTTGGTGAACTGAAGTGAAACAACTAACTCATTTGGTTTATTTGGAATTTCTGTAAAAATTTTGGCAGAGTGCCATCTGTATTTTGGATAAAACAGTTCTTCAGAAAACCTGTAAAAAGACACTTCAATAATTTTCCAAATCTCAACTCCAATACATTTCTCAACACAATAATTTATCAACTCAATTCCATAGAAATTTTTCAAAGTCTGAGATAAGGAAATATAATACAATTTTTACAAGTCAAAATATCTCATAATTTATTTTACAACTCCAATGTACAATTTTAATTTACAACTGCTCAAAACCAAAAACAAAATATACATACAGTGAATATACATTACAGTACAAAATGCCAAATGTGGTATACTCACTATACCCAAAAATCTCTTGCTGGAGGTATATGCAGCCTAGTCTGCTTTGTCTGCGTCTCTCTACTGCATGACAATAAAAGCTATCATTTGAGACAATGTCTCAGTGGTGCACAACATTAACCAAATACAATTTAAATCACAATTCATAAGTCATGTAAATAGTGGATACTTAAAATCATAGTTAAATTCAAGACAGTAATTGTCAACAAGAATTTAAACTCCATTTGTCAATATCACAATAATTTTCATAAGTTAGATCATGTTTGAATTCAAAAGACAGTATATGTCAATGAGAGTTTAAATCCATTTCACAATCTCACAATACATATCAATAAATCACACACAGCTTAATCATGATCCATAGTTCAATTCGTCCCAAAAGCCAATAGCTAATGAGGTATTCAATTCGTCCCAAAAGTCGATGACTAATGAGGAATAACATAGCTAGCCAGCAAAAATATGAGTACTCATCCAATTCGTCCTCAACAGGCACACACCTCAACACTTCAGCCAGAGAGGGAATTCAATTCGTTCCACTAGACAAGCTAACGAGGAATACAATCAATATACATGATAGCTGTGGTTTCAAACCATTTCCAATGCTTTTAAATCAATAAGTATCCATCAATGTCATTCAAACAATTTCTCACAGTTTCAAATCATTTACAATGCTTTTCAAGCAATAAATATTCATTCAAATACATTTCCACAATTTAAAACAATAATATACAAATATTCAATATTTATTTCAATTGAAAATAATTCAAAAGAAAAAGTTGTTGTGCACAAACCTCTGATATTTGTCTCTTGGTCTTGACTCAGTATTTCTTTCCCTTTTGTTGAGTCCTTGTTAACTGAGAAACATAATTTGAAGTGTTTCAGTGCTAAATTAATTTGCCTATAACGATAATGTTCGATAAACAATTCACTGAATACCTTTATTTGCTTAATCACCTAATATACCGACCCTCGATGTTTTCTAGGTAAATTAGGTTTTAGTGTCCTTTATATGTCACATTCGATAGGGTTTTAGGGTTGGTACGTGTTACCAAACTCAATTCTATGTATATTGCGTTTTCTTGCATTTCATTGCAAATTGCTGGATTTCGGGATACTAGTTTGACCTAGCCGGACGAACTAGTTTCCTCGGTTTTCGGGTTTCGGTCAAAACTACAAACTTGTAGATCTATGTCTTATTGCACGTGGGGAAAAATTTTAGGTCAATCCGAGTTAAGTAGACCAAGTTATGGTCATTATACTATTACTGGTCAATTGGTATCAAATTAGGTCAATTTTAGGTCAATTTGGTCAACTTTGGTTCGGCCAGTTTTTGGACCCGAACTTGTGCAAGTTGTTTGACTTGCTTATGGTCATTTCTGGGCTTTGGTGTCTCCATAAGACTTGTAGGTATGGGTCTTAACTATTCATGGTTAAAATTTCAGGTCAATTGGACCTGTTTTGAGTGAGTTATGGCCTAAACACTCACTGCTGCCCAATTGGTCATTTTTCAGGTCCTAATTGTACCTAATCCGAATTGGTCATTTTCTTAGGTCACCTTGCAAGCAGAATTTTGGTATGCTTTCTCAATGAAAGTTGGCACATTTTGTGCTTAGTTCCACCTCCAATTGGTCTCATACCAATTGAGGTTACACATTTAAACTTATTGGCTAAAATGTACACTGCCCTTAGTTACCTTGCTTAAACACACATCAATCACACACTTACCTTGCAATATGTTTACTTCCCTACCAAATCTGTTTTGGTACATTACCAAAAACATATTCCACTTTACATTAACATTACTTTGGGCAGATTACAATTATCCTCAACACACCAAATATAATTCTAATTTCCAAAGTCCAAATACAATTACACATACACATAAATATTACTAGTTTTTACATACACTTTACACAACAATTTCATATACATATCCATCTATCCTTAATGCCACAATTCTGCCCATATCTTCATGAACACATATACTTATCCAAGGGTTCCAAGGCTGCCGAAAATGTTCTTCAACACCAAAGTGTCCTACAATTCATCAATTCCCATCCAAGTGCAAAAATCACCATACACATATGAAGTAATTCACTAGGTTATTAAATCACCATAACCAACATCATTTCCCATCAAATATATGCACAATTATCTCATCAAATACATGACTACATGGCTGTCCAAAATGAACACAACAATAACTCTTCAAACTCAAAAATTTTCTTCACAAATCCAACACCTATAACATGCACACAAAATTTAACAAAGCCATCTTCAAAAATGCTAACTTACCTTATGGTTGGAGCTTGTTAAACCTTGCTTAAACTTCTCAAATTTGGTATCAAACTCTTCCTTGTGATGAGTAGACCATTTTTCATGAAGCTACTTAAGTGATTAGAAGTGAAATGAGTGGTTAGATGAGCTTGCATGAAAAATGGCCATGGTGGTTTCCATTTTCTTCAATTCGGCAATGTTGGGAGAACTTGGGGAAGATGAAGTTTTAGCTGGTTAGTGGACTTACACCTGCCCCAATATGTGTGTATTTTATTTCCCTTAGTGGTCCACTTACTCACTTAATCATATAATATGTTAAACTTTCACTTAATCCCACATTAAACTCTTAATTCTCACTATTTACTTTAGGTACCACTAAATTAATTTTTCATTTTATTTTCTAAGTGTAATACTATTTATTTTTAATGGACATTTAGGTCAAAAGACAATTCGGGATGTCAAATGACCATAATGCCCCTGTTCGGGTTGCATTCCCGATTTTTCGGTAACACCGGATTTTATCTGTTTTTCGATTTCTCACTTTTCTTTGTACTAATTATTTAATTTTTCTTTGATATTTCTAATGATATTTATACTTCAATAAGGGTCTATTTAAGTCCTAAAAATGTTTTCCAGGGTTCCCCGCAGTCCAGGGCTAGTCAACGGTGCACGCCGTGGCTTCCCAGTGCGGTCCCCCATCGCTAGGTTTCCCGGCTCGCTTAACTTGGTTACATTTCTTTGCTATTATTTTTCCTTTATTTTTCTTGTATGTTCTCTTCTTGTATTTCATTATTTTATGTCTCCTCACTCATATTGAAGTGTAGTTCTAGGCATCCTAACTGTCCGGACAACACTGGTCACCGGAGCAGCAGAACGCACTACCGAACTTTGGGGTGTTACAATTCTCTCCCCCTTAAAATAAATTTCGTCTCGAAATTTTACCTAGCATGAGTCTCTGAACAGCTGTGGGTGCTGTCTCCTCATATCATCTTCACGTTCCCAAGTAGCTTCCTGGCCTGAATGATGGTTCCACAGCACTTTAACCAGGTGTATCTGTTTATTCCTCAGCTGCTTCACCTCATATGCCATAATTTCTATGGGTTCTTCCTCATATGAGAGGTCTGGATTTACTTCAATCTCTTCAACTGATAGTACATGAGATGGGTCAGATCTGTACCTCCTTAACATGGACACATGGAAGACACTGTGTATCCTTGCTAGTTCTAGAGGTAATGCCAACCGATATGCCAAAGGACCCACTCTTTCCAGAACTTCATATGGTCCGATGAAACGAGGACTCAGTTTCCCCTTTCTGCCAAATCTCATAATCCTCTTCCAAGGAGAAACTTTGAGGAATACCTTATCACCCACTACATATTCAATATCTCTTCTTTTCAAATCAACATAGGACTTCTAACGGTCTGATGCAGCCTTGAGTCTATCTCTAATCAATCTAATATTTTCCTCTATCTGCTGGACAATTTCTGGCCCAATCATCTTCCTTTCACCTACCTCATCCCAACATAAGGGAGTTCTGCACTTCCTGCCATACAATGCTTCATATGGAGGCATCCCAATGCTTGATTGGTAGCTGTTGTTATAAGCAAACTCAATCAAAGGCAAGTGTGTATCCCAACTACCTTCAAATTCAATCACACAAGCCCGTAGCATATCCTCCAATATCTAAATAACCCTTTCAGACTAGCCATGCATGCGTGGGTGGAATGCTGTGCTGAAGTTCAATCTAGTTCCTAGGGCTCTCTGAAGACTACCCCAGAATCTAGAAGTGAACCTAGGATCTCTGTCAGACACAATTGATACTGGCACTCCATGCAATTTTACAATCTCATATATGTACAATCTGGCCAATCTTTCCAGGCTATAGTCCATCCGAACTGGCAAAAAGTGAGCAGACTTGGTCAATCTGTCAACTATAACCCATACTGCATCATGACTACTCTGTGTTCTTGGAAGTCCTGTAACAAAATCCATAGTTATTCGTTCCCATTTCCACTCTGGTACTGACAAAGGATGTAACAAACCAGCTGGAACTTGATGTTCTACCTTTACTTGCTGACAAGTTAGGCATTTGGAAACGAATTCAGCTATATCTCTCTTCATGCCCATCCACCAGTAATGTTCCTTCAGCCCTCTGTACATTTTAGTTCCACCAGGGTGCATAGCAAATGGAGACTCATGTGCTTCCTTCATAATGATCTGTCTCAATTCAGCGTCATTAGGAACGCACATTCTGCCCTGATGTAGCAATAAACCATCATCTCTCACAGAGAATTCAGGTTTCTTGCCCTGCTGGACTTCTTTCAGTAGCTTCTGATACTTTTCATCACTCTGAGCAGCCATTCTGATCTGATCAATCAACACTGGCTGTACATGCCATGCAACTACTGTCTGTCCCTCATCATCAATCTCTAAACTGGCATGCTGTGCTTTCAACTCATATACCATGGACATAGGAGAAACTCTGAGATTTGCCATAGTCTTGCGACTTAAGGCATCAGCCACCACATTTGCTTTTCCTGGCTGATAGTCTATTAAGCAATCATAGTCTTTAATGAGTTCTAACCATCTCCTCTGCCTCAAATTCAATTCCTTCTGGGTGCCTAAGTACTTCAAGCTCTTGTGATCCGTGTAAATGTAGCATTTCTCTCCATACAGATAGTGTATCCAGATCTTCAGAGCAAAAACAATAGCTGCTAACTCCAGGTCATGTGTTGGGTAATTCCTCTCATGCGGTTTCAGCTGGCGTGATGCATAAGCAATGACATTCCGATCTTGCATCAGTACACAGCCTAGCCCATTGTGAGAAGCATCACTAGAAAATGTGTATTCTTTACCCGGAGTAGGTAAAGTGAGGACTGGAGCTTCAGTTAAACACCTCTTCAACTCATCAAAACTTTGCTGGCATTTATCTGTCCACTGAAATTTTACATATTTCCGAAGCAACTTGGTCAGTGGAGAAGATAACATAGAAAATCCCTTCACAAACCGACGGTAATATCGGCTAAACCTAAGCTGCGAATTTCTGTGATGTTCCTGGGCGGCTTCCAATTAAGGATAGCTTCTACCTTGCTGGAATCTACCTTGATCCCTTCAGCTGACACAACATGTCCCAAAAAGGAGATTTCTTTCAGCCAAAATTCACATTTCGACAACTTGGCCTATAGCTGTTTCTCCTTTAAAGTCTACAGTACAATCCGCTGATGTCTGTCATGCTCCTCTGCATTCCTTGAATATATCAAAATGTCATCAATAAACACCACCATAAATTGATCAAGATATGGTTTGAAGATAGTGTTCATCAGATCCATAAAAGCAGCTGGAGCATTTGTTAACCCGAATGGCATTACTAGAAACTCATAGTGGCCATATCGAGTTCTGAAAGCAGTTTTTGGAATACTCTGCTCTTGCACCTTCAACTGATAATAACCAGATCGCAAATCAATTTTGGAGAATACAGCTGCACCCTTCAACTGATCAAACAGATCATCAATGCGAGGCAATGGATATCTGTTCTTTATTGTCACCTTATTCAACTGCCGGTAGTCAATGCATAAGCGGAGAGTACCATCCTTCTTCTTAACAAACAACACTGGTGCTCCCCAAGGTGACACACTAGGGCTGATGAAGCCCTTTTCAAGTAGTTCTTGCAATTGTATCTTCAACTCCTTCAACTCTGCTGGTGCCATTCTGTATGGCGTTATGGAGATTGGATCCACACCAGGCATAATATTAATTTCAAACTGCACTTCTCTTTCCGGAGGTAATCCTGGCAATTCATCAGGAAACACATCTGGAAAGTCATATACTGTAGGGATGTCCTTCAATGCTGGACTCCCCACTTAGGTGTCTACCACATGTGCCAAATATGCTTCACACCTCTTTCTGATCATCTTTCTGGCTAGTGCAGCCGAAATGATGTTTGATGGCAATAACTGCCTCTCCCCTTGTATCACCACATCAGCATCTTGAGGAGACCAAAAGTGACTATCTTGACCTCTGATCAATCATGGCATGATGCCTAGCTAACCAATCCATGCCCAAGATGATATCATAATCTCTGAAGGGCATTTCAATGAGATCGGACAGAAAAGTGTGTCCTTGGATCACCAAAGGACAATCTCTATACATTCTATTTACCCTGACCTCCTGTCCTAGTGGACTCATTACTAGCACCTCAAAGTCCATTTTTGTACATGGAACAGCAATGCAATCAATGATGCTAGTACTCACATAAGAATGGGTAGAGCCCGGATCAAATAGCACAAACACATTTTGGTTAAAAGTTGAGAAGGTACCAGCCACAACATCAGATGTCTCTGCCTCTTCCCTCTGTCTCATGGCATAGACTCTGACTGGAGCACTATCTTGCTCTGAATGTTTTACTGTGCCTTGGCTGCCTGCTGGGCTACCTCTACCCCTGCCTCTACCTCTGCTGGGTGGTTGTGAACTTCTGGTGACAGGGCTCTGAACTGACTCTTCTGCAGTAGTAGGAGGTGGTCCAACTCTGCGACTACTGGTGCAGTCCTTGGCAAAGTGTCCTGTGCCTCCACAGTTATAACAGGCTCCAATAGCCTTGTAGCAGATCCCACCATGATTTTTTCCACAAGTTTCACATTGGCGGGGAGGGTAGGAACCTCTGGTACTCTGCTGACCAGATAGGGGAGGTCTCTGTCCTGAATATCTTCCCCTACCAGATTTCTTGCCACCTCTGCCATGTCCCCCATAGTTCTTCCTCTTTCTAGTATGACCACTGGAACTCTATTCTATGGATTTTCCCTCTTTCTCTGTCTTCTCTGATCTCTTTTTCTCTGGAGCAGTCTCAAACTCAACTCTTTCCAACTCTAGGGCTTGAGAAACAAGTTCAGAGAAGTTAGTGTGTTTGAAGCCGATCACTTGTACTCTGATACTGGGCTTCAAGCCAGTTTCAAACCTCTTGCATCTCTCCTGTGGTAAAGTAGACTCCTTTGCATAATGGCTAAGGCGGGAAAATTCTCTTTCATACTCGACCACCGATCTGTTCCCCTATTTGGACTTAGGAACTCTTGCGCACGGTCCACATAAGCATCGGGGACATATTTACATGCAATTCCTGAGAAAGTCATTCCATGTTAGCACCGCAGTTCCACGGCATCGTGGGGAATGGTTTTCCACCAATCATAAGCATCCCCCTGTAGCAAGGATACTGAGTATTCGAATCTGAGCTCCTCTGTACAATGTAGCTTCTTGAATACCCTATCCATCCTTTCTAACCACTGTTCAGCTTCTAGAGGATCTACTGTCCCTTTGAACTCTGTAGCCCCATATTTCATCAATTTATCATACTGCCTAGTAGGAGACTGTGGTTGTACCACTGGTGTCTGTATTGGGACTTGAGTAGGTACATTGCCAGCCATTTGTTGAAACATTGCGACCATCTGCTTTGGCGAGCGAAGCTGCAGATGCTGCGAGGGCTAGTCTTCTTTGAACCACTAACATGTTGTAGGCCTGGGGCATCCCCTTGCACCTCAGCCTCAATAGATTGATCGACTGAACAATCACCCTCTTCCATATTCAATGCGAGGATTTAAGATCTCCTGAACCAATAACACAAGGAGATTTCCTCCTGTTAGTGCATATTTATAATGTAATGTACTGTATGTATCAAACAATGATATTGAGCAGTTGTACTATGAAGAAAGAATATTCAAGTAACAGGTGAAAACATAATTTAAAAACTTTGCTCTGATACCACTTAAACATGTCACACCCTACCCCTCTGTAAGGCATAACATGATCCCGTAGTATACCTAATGAATTACCAACTCCGTCTACTGATAACCCATTAAGTACACTCCAAGGGATTTTAAAAACTTTTCTTACTTCTTTTACAGTGGTGAGCACTATTTACAGGTGTTAAAGACTTTGGTGAACTGAAGTGAAACAACTAACTCATTTGGTTTATTTGGAATTTCTGTAAAAATTTTAGCAGAGTGCCATCTGTATTTTGGATAAAACAGTTATTCAGAAAACCTGTAAAAAGACACTTCAATAATTTTCCAAATCTCAACTCCAATACATTTCTCAACACAACAATTTATCAACTCAATTCCATAGAAATTTTTCAAAGTCTGAGATAAGGAAATATAATACAATTTTTACAAGTCAAAATATCTCATAATTTATTTTACAACTCCAATGTACAATTTTAATTTACAACTGCTTAAAACCAAAAACAAAATATACATACAGTGAATATACATTACAGTACAAAATGCCAAATGTGGTATACTCACTATACCCAAAAATCTCTTGCTGGAGGTATATGCAGCCTAGTCTGCTGCCCTGTCTGTCTCTCTACCTGCGACAGCAATAAAAAGCTATCGCTGAGACAATGTCTCAGTGGTGCACAACATTAACCAAATACAATTTAAATCACAATTCATAAGTCATGTAAATAGTGGATACTTAAAATCATAGTTAAATTCAAGACAGTAATTGTCAACAAGAATTTAAACTCCATTTGTCAATATCACAATAATTTTCATAAGTTAGATCATGTTTGAATTCAAAAGACAGTATATGTCAATGAGAGTTTAAATCCATTTCACAATCTCACAATACATATCAATAAATCACACACAGCTTAATCATGATCCATAGTTCAATTCGTCCCAAAAGCCAATAGCTAATGAGGTATTCAATTCATCCCAAAAGTCGATGACTAATGAGGAATAACATAGCTAGCTAGCAAAAATATGAGTACTCATCCAATTCGTCCTCAACAGGCACACACCTCAACACTTAAGCCAGAGAGGGAATTCAATTCGTCCCACTAGACAAGCTAACGAGGAATACAATCAATATACATGATAGCTGTGGTTTCAAACCATTTCTAATGCTTTTAAATCAATAAGTATCCATCAATGTCATTCAAACAATTTCTCACAGTTTCAAATCATTTACAATGCTTTTCAAGCAATAAATATTCATTCAAATACATTTCCACAATTTAAAACAATAATATACAAATATTCAATATTTATTTCAATTGAAAATAATTCAAAAGAAATAGTTGTTGTGCACAAACCTCTGATATTTGTCTCCTGGTCTTGACTCAGTATTTCTTTCCCTTTTGCTGAGTCCTTGTTAACTGAGAAACATAATTTGAAGTGTTTCAGTACTAAATTAATTTGCCTATAACGATAATGTTCGATAAACAATTCACTGAATACCTTTATTTGCTTAATCACCTAATATACCGACCCTCGATGTTTTCTAGGTAAATTAGGTTTTAGTGTCCTTTATATGTCACATTCGATAGGGTTTTAGGGTTGGTACGTGTTACCAAACTCAATTCTATGTATATTGCGTTTTCTTGCATTTCATTGCAAATTGCTGGATTTCGGGATACTAGATTGACCTAGCCGGACGACCTAGTTCCCTCGGTTTTCGGGTTTCGATCAAAACTACAAACTTGTAGATCTATGTCTTATTGCACGCGAGGCAAAATTTTAGGTCAATCCGAGTTAAGTAGACCAAGTTATGGTCATTATACTATTGCTGGTCAATTGGTATCAAATTAGGTCAATTTTAGGTCAATTTGGTCAACTTTGGTTCGGCCAGTTTTTGGACCCGAACTTGTGCAAGTTTTTTGACTTGCTTATGGTCATTTCTGGGCTTTGGTGTCTTCATAAGACTTGTAGGTATGGGTCTTAACTATTCATGGTTAAAATTTCAGGTCAATTGGACCTGTTTTGAGTGAGTTATGGCCTAAACACTCACTGCTGCCCAATTGGTCATTTTTCAGGTCCTAATTGTACCTAATCCGAATTGGTCATTTTCTTAGGTCACCTTGCAAGCAGAATTTTGGTATGCTTTCTCAATGAAAGTTGGCACATTTTGTGCCTAGTTCCACCTCCAATTGGTCTCATACCAATTGAGGTTACACATTTAAACTTATTGGCTAAAATGTACACTGCCCTTAGTTACCTTGCTTAAACACACATCAATCACACACTTACCTTGCAATATGTTTACTTCCCTACCAAATCTGTTTTGGTACATTACCAAAAACATATTCCACTTTACATTAACATTACTTTGGGCAGATTACAATTATCCTCAACACACCAAATATAATTCTAATTTCCAAAGTCCAAATACAATTACACATACACATAAATATTACTAGTTTTTACATACACTTTACACAACAATTTCATATACATATCCATCTATCCTTAATGCCAAAATTCTGCCCATATCTTCATGAACACATATACTTATCCAAGGGTTCCAAGGCTGCCGAAAATGTTCTTCAACACCAAAGTGTCCTACAATTCATCAATTCCCATCCAAGTGCAAAAATCACCATACACATATGAAGTAATTCACTAGGTTATTAAATCACCATAACCAACATCATTTCCCATCAAATATATGCACAATTATCTCATCAAATACATGACTACATGGCTGTCCAAAATAAACACAACAATAACTCTTCAAACTCAAAAATTTTCTTCACAAACCCAACACCCATAACATGCACACAAAATTTAACAAAGCCATCTTCAAAAATGCTAACTTACCTTATGGTTGGAGCTTGTTAAACCTTGCTTAAAATTCTCAAATTTGGTATCAAACTCTTCCTTGTGATGAGTAGACCATTTTTCATGAAGCTACTTAAGTGATTAGAAGTGAAATGAGTGGTTAGATGAGCTTGCATGAAAAATGGCCATGGTGGTTTCCATTTTCTTCAATTCGGTAATGTTGGGAGAACTTGGGGAAGATGAAGTTTCAGCTGGTTAGTGGACTTACACCTGCCCCAATATGTGTGTATTTTATTCCCTTAGTAATTCTCACTATTTACTTTAGGTACCACCAAATTAATTTTTCATTTTATTTTCTAAGTGTAATACTATTTATTTTTAATGGACATTTAGGTCAAAAGACAATTCGGGATGTCAAATGACCATAATGCCCTTGTTCGGGTTGCATTCTCGATTTTTCGGTAACACCGGATTTTGTCTGTTTTTCGATTTCTTACTTTTCTTTGTACTAATTATTTAATTTTTCTTTGATATTTCTAATGATATTTATACTTCAATAAGGGTCTATTTAAGTCCTAAAAATGTTTTCCAGGGTTCCCCGCAGTCCAGGGCTAGTCAACGGTGCACGTCGTGACTTCCCGGTGCGGTCCCCCATCGCTAGGTTTCCCGGCTCGCTTAACTTGGTTATATTTCTTTGCTATTATTTTTCCTTTGTTTTTCTTGTATTTTCTCTTCTTGTATTTCATTATTTTATGTCTCCTCACTCATACTGAAGTGTAGTTCTAGGCATCCTAACTGTCCGGACAACACTGGTCACCGGAGCAGCAGAACGCACTACCAAACTTTGGGGTGTTACAATAAGCCTAAAATAGAAGAAATTTAGACTTAAGGGGAATATACAAGTGTGGAATTCTTACATAAAAAAAAAGATGAGATGAGTGGGAGACATATACGTGAGATTGACTTATACACCCACTGCCTTAAGGTTTTGAATTAGATGTGGTATCAAGACCATAAGTGTGTTCTTTCACAAGGTTCATCAAGAAAGATTCTCCTCAGGCACTTTAGGATCTCCAAATCTCTAACAAGTGGTATTAGTGCTGATGGTTTGGCAAGGACGAGTATGGAAATAATAATACATGATTCTCATGGTGCTCTGACATGTGGATGGGAAGAGTGTGGAGACTCTTAGTAGCTTATTAAAGATTTAGGAAGCCCAAAGCCCCTGGGGAGAGTCCTTCTTAATGGGCCTTATGAAAGAATACATTTATAGGCTTGACACCACATCTAACCCAAGTGGTATCAGGGCCGATGGTTCAGTAAGGACGAGTATGGAAATAATGGTCGATGATTCCCATAGTGCTTTGATATGTGGATGGGAAGATTTAGGAGACTCCTAGTAGACCTAATGGAGCAGGAATGCACTCTTTTGGATAAGAGTACTCTAATGGAGTGGAGACTCTTAGTACACATGATGGCTCAGGTGTGGCTCTTAGAGATGCATGCTTGAGTGAGTTTGGTGGAGTAATTGGGGCTCTTGGTGACACCGTAATACTCAAGTTAAGAAAAAAGGCTTTCATTTGAGGGAGAGCAAGCCCAGTAATCCTAATATAGAAGAAATTCACACTTAAGGGGGAGATTGTTGGGAATATACAAGTGTGAAATTCCCACATCAAAAAAAGATAGGATGACTGAGAGACATATAAGTGGGAAGGACCCGTACACCCATTTCCTTAAGATTTTGGATTAGATGTGGTGTGCAGTGCATGAGTTTATTCTTTCACAAGGCCCATCAAAAAAGATTCTCCCTAGGCACTTTGGGATCTCTAAATCTCTAACATTATTAATATAATTATAAGTGTAGTTTTAGACTCTAACTTGAACTGATAAGGGTTTTGAAATCCAAAGCCCAGTCCACAAATCTTATAAACATTAACATATACTTATTAGAATCTTTAATTTATATTTTATTCTTTTATTTTTATATTTATTAATCAATAAAGCCCAATCACTTTGCCCTTTCTTCTCAGGTTTCTTTTTCTCTCCATGAGGGCCTCTTCATTCTCAATTTCCTAAAGAAGATTGCTGGATTAACACAATCATATATTTTTCCCAAACCAATAATTAGTTGACAAGGGAATATAGCCACTAGTGAGAATTGAAAGTCTCTCACAGATCTTAGCCTTTGATTTTTTGATAGGTAAGACACTTATTTTACAACTAAATTTAAATGCTTTTCTCTATCTAATTGAACTAGAAATGCCTTTTTAGTTATTCTTTTAATCTTTTCCTTTTCATCTTTATGTTTTATTTGGGAATTTCACTGTCTGAAACATATATCATAGATTACTCAATGACATTGCCAACACTACAAATAATACATAGTGGATTTTATCTACTCTTAATTAGTTTATTTACTAGGGTGGGGGATATGGCCCTTATTACCATCAGTCTAGAACTAGTTGTAGATTGTTTGCTGTGAGAATTGGAGAAATATATATCACCAAGATGTAAAATTTATTTTAATTTTTATATGCATCTTCCATATAATTTAGTAGGTTGTTAGCCAACTTTAATTAGCTTTGATTTTAAGCTTCACATGGCCTTAGGTTTTACAAGCAAGGCATCTATGTATAGTGCACTAAACTTTTGCAACTCAAAAATCATATAATATATATTTCTTCTATTAAAATGTGAGACCAGCTTGTTTTGATGGATAAGTTATGGATACATGATTCAAATAGATTAAATAGGAAGTATTTGCAAGGTGCTGTCAATTTCTTAAATTTTGCTATTAAATCTTCAAAAGATGGGACGCTTGCATGTCCATGCACAAAATGTGTCAACGGTCTTAGATTATACAAGAATGTGGTGATGGATCATATATTAGAGTATGGATTCTCTCCAAGTTACACCTAATGGTACTACTATGGTGAGCCACTATTGAGTGCCATGGAAGGTGATAAATCTAATAATCTTCGATCTAATAATGGAGAATGTAGTTCAGGTGTATAAGTCAGTATTCAATAATTCATAGAAAATATAGCAATTGGCCATGCAAATATTGGAGAAAGAGTTTTTGCTAATGAAAGGGAAGAATATTACGGTTTTGAAAACTATCAAACCAATAATTCCCATAGTGAAGAGTTAAATGAGGAAGCAGAGAAGTTTTATGGATTTTTGGAAAACACTGACGAAGCACTTTTTGAAGGCAACAAAAGTAGTAAACTCTCATTTATTCTTGATCTATTTCACAAGAAGTGGATGTATGGGTTGAGCAATAAATCTTTTAAAGATTTGCTTAGTACTTTGAGAGAAACATTGCCAGAAGGGGAAAAGTTACCAAAGTCATCTTATGAGACTAAAAAACTCACAGGTGAATTAGGTCTTTGTTGAAGATATATATATATATATATATATATATATATATATATATATATATATATATATATATATATATATATATATCCATGCTTGTTCTAACAATTGTATGTTATTTTCGAAGGATAAAGTGAATGGTCAAGTATGTTCTATATGTGATGCCTCTAGATGGGAGATAGGTGAAAAGGTTTTGCTAGTTACTCAAGTACAATAATAAGAAAGAAGAAAATGAAGCCAAAAAAGGTATTAAGGTGTTTTCCCTTAAAACCAAGACTCCAAAGGTTGTTTATGTGTTCCAAAACTACTTCCTTAATGCGATGGCATTTTGATGAGTGCAAGGATGATAGGTATTTGAACATCTAGTTGATTCTATTTCATTGAAAGAGTTTGACAATCGATACAAGGATTTTTCAAAAGATTCATGCAATTTGTAGCTTAGATTAGCAAGTGATGGCTTTAACCCATTTCAGTCAATGGCATGCATTATACATAACACATAACCAATCATTTTAACTGTTTATAATTTGCCTCCATTGTTATGTATGAAGCAACCCCCTTTCATATTATCTTTACTCATCCCTAGTCTTGAGTCACCTAGAGACAATATTGATGTTTTCATGCAACCTTTGATTGAGGAGTTGAATGACTAATGGACTAATGGTTTAGAAACTTATGATGCTCATGCCCGTAGTATCTTTCAGATGCATACCACTTTGATATGGACTGTTAATGACGTCCTTGCTTGTAGTATGCTATCTGGTTGGAATACTAAAACTAAATATGCTTGTCCATCTTTTAATTTTGATACTTACTCTAAGTGGTTAGTTAAAAGTGGAAAATATTATTTTATGGATCATCATTAATTTTTGCCTCTACATCATCCATTTAAACAAGATAAGCATAATTTCAATGGTAATGAAGACTGGAGAAAAGCATTAATTCTGACAACTGGATCTTTGGCTTTACAACAATTAGATGGTGAAGTAACTATATTTAATTCAGTTGGTTAGGTTGTTGACAAAAAAGTTTCTTAGAGAAAGAAAAGCATATTCTTCACTCTACCATATTAGGTGTTTAATTTGGTCCATCATAATCTTAATGTATGCATATTGAGATAATATATTAGGCACTCTATTGAAGGTTTGACAATGCCTGAAGGATATGCGGATAAGGAATGAGCTTCACCTTGTGCAACTTGCAAATAGAAAAGTTTTACTACCACCTACTTATTTTATATTGTCTTTAGTAGAGAAAGATCTTATGCTTGAAGTGTCGAAAGAATTGAAAGCACTGGATAGTTACTCCTCTAACATCTCAAGATGTGTGAAATTGAAGAAGAAAAAATTAATTGGAATGAAAAGTCATTATTGTCGTATTTTGATTTAACATTTGCTACCTATAGCATTAAAGGGATCTTTATCGAAGAATGTGTGTCAAGCAAGTTGATTTATGTTATTACTTTTGAGAGTTATGTTCTAAAGTTCTCAAAGTAAGTTTCCTTGAAGAGTTAGAAATACAAATAATAGAAATTCTCTGTCTCTTATAAAGGATCTTTCCCCCCCTCTTTTTTCACTGTGATGGTTCACTTGGTCATTCATTTGGCAACAAAAGCAAAACTAATTGGTCTCGTGCATTATCGATAGATGTATTCAATTGAAAGGTGCTCTTTTAATATATATGTGTGTGTGTGTGTGTGTGTGTGTGTGTGTGTGTGTGTGTGTGTGTGTAGTCTAATGTATGAAATAGAGCTTGTCCAGAAGGTTTAATTGTTGAGTGGTATATATCAAATGAATCTACCATACATTGTTCTAGAGATTTTGAAGGTGTTAAAACAAGATTTAATCAACCAACAAGAAATGATAATGATGATGTTAACCCTTTAGCCACACAAGATGCTCCCATGCTTATTATACATGTGATGCCCCTCACTCGTCTACAGTGTAGCCGAGTGATGAGTGCCATATTTGGTACCGAAGCACCCTATCTTATCTTATCATGTCCATTGTAAATTTTAATATCATTTAAAATTAGGTAATCCATGTGTAGAATTTTTTTTTTGTATCTTAATTTTTGCAAATCAATTTGAACAATTTATTTGGGCAGCCTCTAATAACATTTAGGCCTAGTATTTTTCATAGGATTTGTTTCCCTATGTCTTATAGTCATTTAGAAATTTTAATTGAAAATTTTCAAGCCTTATGGAATTATTTATAGTCACATTATTGGCTTGAATTCAAATAGCCTATATTAACATGCTTTCCATTTAGGTCAACAGTTTTGACCTTAAATTTAGACTTCATACATTTATAATTTGAGAATGATGTCTAAAACAAAGTTTTAGGTCTATTTCTTAGCTTTCCAGATTGGTATGACTCATTTCAATTGAAGACTTCTAGTGGGAAATGTGCTTAAATGAATATGCTAGATTTAATGGTCACTTGTACCATTCCTAGTTTTGTGCACTAACTTTTACCTATCCATTTGATCAGTTTGTAGCCATTGTTTGGCCACACTTCCTTCATAGAAATTGTTCCTCTATGTCTTATCTTTATTTTTCCTTTTGAATCATGTTAATTGGATGTTTAAACTCAAGTTATGGTCAGATAACCATAACTAATTCATTTCCAGATTCTGGTTCCTTAACTAGGCAACTTTTGGACTTAAATTTTGCCTAATTAATGGAACATATTGCAGTTACTTTTAGACATGGTGATCTTCATATAAATTGTTCTCCTTTGTCTTATGATCATTAAGAAATTTGAATCACAATTTTTCAAGTTTTGTGGAATTATTTAGAGCCAATTAACTAACCTGGACTCATGTACCCTGTGCTAACAGGATTTCAGTTCAGGTCAGTGATTGCAGGTCAATTTTTAGGGTTCTTACAGGCAGAATTTGAGGGAGGTTTCTAAAACAAAGTTGGAGCCCTATTTCTTAGGTTTCTGGAAAGGTATGGCTCATCCCAATTGGATTTTTCTAATGGGAGATATGACTAAAAGACTGTTATGGGGTCAAATGAAGTTTGGTCAGATTCCAGGTTTTGATGTAGTGACTTGTTCCAACTATTTGACCTAGTTCTCTTGATTTATGGGTTTTGGTCAAAATACTAATTTTGTAGGTCTGTGTCTTTGGACATTTTACCACTGGTTTCATTACATTTGAGTTCTTGTAGACCATGTTATGGCCATTTTGCCAAAACTGGTCGGTTAAGTTTATATCCAGTAGTTTCTGGACAACTTAATTCTGGGTAGTTTTGTGACCCAACTTGGGCCAGCAATTTGGTTTGGTTTAAGGCATTTCTGAATTATGTGGTCTTCATTGTAGCCCTATATCTAAGCTTTCCAATGGTATAAATTTCAGGTCATTTGGACCAGTATAGAGGGAGTTATGACCAAATGAATATGTACTGTTCATTTGGTCATTTTCTGGGTTTTGTGCAGAGTCATCCGGATTTAGGTAGTGTTTAGGTCAAGTTTTGGACAGAATTTAGGCATGGTTTCTTATGGAAAATAAGCTATTTTGGGTTTAGTTTCACCTCCAATTGGCCTCATATCAATTGGAGTCACATAATTTCAGTTATGGTTCATCAAACACAATGGACTCATTGAGTCCCAACCTGCAGAAAATGGCACTCCCAAATATTCAGTCTCCTCCAACTTCCTTACTTCAATTTACATACATAACACTTTTATAAGCAACAATCTCATCTTAATTTGGTCAATCTCAACAATTACACAAAATCCTCAAATCATGTACACAAACCCTAGTTTCAATTGACCAATTTATACAAACACAACACATTCAACTCCTAATCATATC
This sequence comes from Hevea brasiliensis, assembly GCF_030052815.1. Classification (NCBI taxonomy): domain Eukaryota; kingdom Viridiplantae; phylum Streptophyta; class Magnoliopsida; order Malpighiales; family Euphorbiaceae; genus Hevea; species Hevea brasiliensis. Next base: position 83,349,468 of record NC_079499.1, read on the forward strand.
AACTTATCAAACAATCCTCATGGAAACCATTTTCATTATTTAAAAGCATCAAACCCCAAGGGTTCCATGGCTGCCAAAATTAAGGTATTTAATTTTCTTATCATTTGTTTTCATTTTCATGTGATACTCACTCATCTCATCATTCTTACAAGATTTAAAGAAGAGAGGGAGGGGTATCTTGCACTTACCTTTGTGACCCAACTTGCAAACTTCAATTTCCCTTCTTCTAATGGGTATCTAAAGCTTTCTTATGGAGTGGGGAGGATTTTTAGTGAAAAGGGCTAAGAGTTTTGGTGAGCGAGAGAGGAGAAAATCAAGCTTTAAGCTTGAATAAAAATGGTGGAGGAGAGAACCAAGCAGCCGGCTCATGGAGAGAGAGAAGAGGTGGAGTGGAGAAGAAGATGGGTTGGTAAGATTTGTCATCTTGTGTCTTATATATATTTTATTTTTTTTGTACTTTAAATTTTTATAATTTGATAAACCCATTTCGTTTCTTTTCTCTTCTTTTCTTTTTCTTTTCTCTTCTTCTTCTTTCTAATTCAAATTCATAAATTTAATTTATGTTAATTATTTTATTCTCTCAATTTTATTTTGACATTTAGGTCAAAATTCACCTCTGGGGGTGAAATGACCAAAATGCCCTTCATGATGTGTAACACCCCTATGTTCGGTAGTGTGTTCTACTGTTCCAATGGCAATGTCTGTCCGGACAGCTAGAATGCTTGGAATTATATTTAAATATTAGTGTGGAGATATAAGATGGTGAAATACAATAGAGGAAAATACAAGAAAAAAATAAAGAAAAAAAATAAAAGAGAGAAAATGGAACTAAGCTAAACGGACAAAACCGTACCGATGGGTGACAGTACCGGGAAGTTGCGGCGTGGGCTGTGCAGTAGCCTTGGACCGCGAGGAACCCTAGAAAATATTTTTAGGACTTAAATAAACATCTATTGAAAAATAAATAATTATAGAAATATCAAAGAAAAATTAAATAAATAGTAAAAGAAAAGAGGTTAAATGTGAGAATTGTGAAAACCTTGGATTAAACAAATAATAAACTTACTTAGTGCTCCACTAACACCTTCAAAGTGGACTTTTTAATCAGTTTGGGCAGAAGATTCCTTCATCTTCTTCCTTGAGCAAACCAGCTGAATCCTTTGAGAGAAAACCTCCATGGCCGTTTGAGTGAAGCTCCATGCAACCCACTTGGAGCCATCCTTTCCACTAAGTCCTTTCTTTAAAGTTAATCCTTACCTTGCAAGGAAGATTTTGGTAGTAATTTTAAGGAGGTTTGGTGAGGTTTTGGTCAAGCTTCAAAAGTGGTAAGTGAGTATTCTCCATTCTTGTTTTATTAAACTTTGAGTGGATGTTGTGGTGAGTGATTTTGTAGAAGAAGTTTTGAAGTTTGATGTTTTAATGGTGGTACACCATTTCGGCAGCCATGGAAACTCACTATTTGTAACTTGTTTTTACTTATTAATGGTAGTTTAAGATGTTGGTATAAGTGCTTATGTGTATAGAAATAATTTGGATAATGTTTACTAAGTGTATGTGTGATAGTGCACTTGGTTGTGGAAGCTTGGAAGCAATTTGAAGGAGATGTGTAATTCGGCAACTTTTAAAGTGTAGTTGAAATGTGTTGTTTCATGTTTTGATTTATTGAATTATGTTGTTTATGGTGGCAGCATGTATATGTGTATAATAGATTGGAATTGGATATGTAAATTGGGTATGTTCATGTGGTTAAATTGTGTAAATGGACTTTGGAAAATTCTGAGTTATAATGTGTATGTTGAGAATGGTTACAAGCTGTCCAAAATGACCAAAATGTGTTGTTAAGTGTGTTAATGGTATGGTACAAACTAGAATTGGCATGAAAGAGTTAGCTTGGTAAGTATAGAATGTGTAATTGGTAAGTGATGAAGAATGTGTAGTAGGGCAGTGTAGGTTTTAGCTTAGAACCTTAAGTGTGTACCTCCAATTGGTATGAGACCAATTGGAGGTGAAACTAGGTACAAAATGTGCCAACTTTCATGGAGGAAGCTTACCTAAATTCTGTCCACAAAGTGACATAAAAATTGACCAAATCCGGAATAGGTAAGTGCAGGCCAGAATTTTTGACCATATGAACAATAATCATTAGGAGGACCATAACTCACTCAAAACAGGTCCAATTGACCTGAAATTTTTACCATGAATAGTTTAGACATAGATCTACAATTCTTATGAAGACACCAAACCCAGAAATGGCCAGAACCAAGCCAAATAGCTTGCACAAATTCGGGTACCAAAACTGACCGAAGTGAAAATGACCTAAAAATGACCTAAGCCTACCATTTTAGTGCATTCTATCCAGCATTGGTAAATTGACCATATCTTAGTCTACACAACTCAGAATGACCTGAAATTTTGCCACGCGTGCAATAAGACATAGACCTACAAGTTTGTAGTTTGGACTTAAGCCCGAAAACCAAGGGAACTAGGTCGTCCGACTAGGTTAAAATAGTACACCGAAATCCAGTAAATTGTAATAAAATGCAATACACTTGAAAATGAAATTGGTAACATATACCAACACTAAAGGGCTCTAAAATGTGACATATTAGGAACATTAAAATTAATTCACCTAGAGTGCATTAAAGGTCAACATTATAGGTTGACTAATAAAATGAATTGAAGGAAATAGTATCAAGAAAATTTAGGTATTGGATTTTATTATTAGAAACAATTTAACTAAGTACTGAAACACTTTAAATTGTGTGTTTTAGTTGAAAAGGATATTGGGAAGCATAAGGAACATTGAGTCAAGGCTTAGGGGCAACTCAAATCAGGTTTGTGCTGTCACGACCCAGGGATGGGGTTGGGACATGCTTGTTCAACCAGCTACGCATTAGAGTGAGCTTCATGTCCCACATCAGAAATGGGAAGGAAAGATTTGGGCCATATATGTGGGAGCCTTCCTCACCTAGTTAGCACGCTTTTGGGAGTGAAACCTCCTAAGGGACAAATCCATGAGGCCCACAAGCCAAAGCGGACAATACTAACTAGAGATGGATTAGGCTGTTACATTGTGGTATCAGAGCTGGTCTCCCTCTAGTACGGTGTGTGGTGCGAGGAAGCACCAAGTGAAAGTTGGTGGGCTTGTCACGACCCAGGGATGGGGTTGGGACGTGCTTGTTCAACCAGCTACGCATTGGAGTGAGCTTCGTGTCCCACATCGAAAATGGGAAGGAAAGATTTGGGCCATATATGTGGGAGCCTTCCTCACCTAGTGAGCGCGCTTTTGGGAATGAAACCTCCCAAGGGACAAATCTGTGAAGCCCACGGGCCAAAGCGGATAATACTAACTAGAGATGAATTGGGCTGTTACATGTGCACAACTAGTTTTTAACTAATTTTGTTCTGAATATTTCATATGATTAAATGATATATTTTTCTTATGTATTATGTTTAACAAGCATTAGATTTTTTTCAATGATTATTGAAATTGTTATAATATGTATGAATTTAGCTTTGTGAAATGGTATTTCCACAAGTATTAAGCATTATTTTGGACTGAATAAATTATGTTTTGGAAAATTATGATAGAACATATTTTGAATTGTGATGGGCAATTTGCATGGAAAAATGCAAAATTATGATTTGAATTGTGATGAGCATAAAAATTATTGGATATTGGAATTGACTTTGAATCGAATTGTATTGTGATTTATGCTCACTAAAAGGATTGTGATATTGTTTTATATCTCACTATAGATGCTTGACTAGGTTATTACCCATCTCTCTCATTTGTTAAGAAGACAATGGAGTTAGTTGTGTTTTGATTACCATGATGCGTGCACAGGCTTAGATTCTCCTCTTATTAGAGGTTAGATCTAAGTTTTATGTTATGGCCCTTTCGGAAGATTCATTATTGTGATATGTACTGTGCATGATAATTCGACCTCCCCGACCATAGGGAGTTAGAATCACCCTGAAGATGGCCCTTTCGGATTAGTCTTGCATAGTTAGTGAGATAAAGAATGGTTTTTGAGATAAAAAATGGTTTTTGAGATAAAGAATGGTTTTTGAGATAAAGAATGGCTTTTGAAATAAAGAATAGTTTTCGAGATAAAGAATGGTTATTGAATAGTAAAGAATTTCGATTTCAAATGGGATTTATGTATAATTGATTTTATTGGAATTAATCTTTATTTCCAATAAATTGTTGGAATTACCTTAAATGGTTAGTTATGATTTGATAAATTGAATTTCGTGATCAAAGTCATTTTATACAAATGATTTATATTATTGGCAATGAATATTTTGAGTTTTGGAATTTGATGAGTATCCAGATTTCCAAATTATTTACTGTAATTTTGGTTAAGGTATATTGTACTATGTTTTAAATTATAGTTGTGCACCACTGAGTTCACCACTCAGCGATAGCTTTGTATGCTGTCGCAGGTGAAAAGAGCATTGAGCAATTGAGTAAGCTTCTTTGAAGAGACATTCAGATCAGCTCCAGGTATGCCCACGTACATAGGTTTTGATGTATGCATGTAATAATATATATGTAAATTATTTGAGCAGTTGTATAAAAACTCTTATAAAATATTTTGGTATGTAATTAAATGTAAATTATTGTGATATAAATGTTGAGTCTTGTAATCAATGAAATATTCTTTATGATGAGATTTGTTTGAAAATGAATTGATTTAATTATTGAGATTTGAATTGTGAGTTGAAATAAAGTTATTGGAGTTGTATTTGAGAAAACATATTGGGAGTGTTTTCCTTTTCAGGTTTGAAGAACTGTTTTCTAAAAACACAGCCAGCACTTTGCCGAAATTTTAAAAAAAAATTTATAACACCAGATTTTAATCGATGATTTAAATTTCACGAAAATTGTTTTAAAATCCCTTGTAGTATATCTAATGGGTTATCGGTAGGCGAAATACGGTAATTCATTAGGTGTACTACGGGATCATGTTACATCTTACGGGGGAGTAGGGTGTGACATGATGCTCATCAGGTTATTATTATTATTTTTGTACCAGTTAATAAATTATCTAAATTTTATTTTATTTTCTCTAAATTTTTTCTATATTTTCTCAACATTTATTCCATCAATTTATGCCTCCTCACTATAGTTTAAGTGTAGTTCCAGACATTCTGGCTGTCCGAACAGACATTAATCGTCAGAACAGTAGAATGTAAGGACTACCTACGACAAGGGCATTACAATACAAGGCCTCCTAATTGGAAAAACATTTAATGTGACTCTAGATAAGCTAACACTAAAGTAAGTGCATCGCTATGTGATGTATAATTATGATGCAATTACTCTATTCATTCAGTATGCACTGAATTTTAGTTTTCTTTTAATCTATTGTGATTTGTTTATGTTTTATCAATATTAGAATTATAATACATATCATTGATGTTCTTGACAGGGAGCATAAAAGCATTATAAAGAGGGAACACCATAATAAAACACGCAATTATAGGGTTTCTAAGGTGGAAATAGAAAGAATTCATCATTCAACATTTGCGAGTGGTTTCGATCATATGTAAGTGTAATGTACCCTTTTCTTCCGAAGAAAGTGTTGGAACATTAAATTTTTAATTTATTATACGTTTATTAGTTTGCTTGGTTACTAGAGTTAAAAAGTTCACAAGTTGTTGACCATATTAAATGACAAGCTCAAGGTCCAAATTTTGTGACAAGAAGATTCAAAGGGTAAGTCATTAAAGGAATTAGGTTCTATATTAAAGAAAGGGAGGCTCAAAGAAAAACCCAAAATAGTAGTGTCATAATCATGACAAAAACATCAAGCTCAAATGATGAGGTTGCATATTATGGTGTGCTTAGTCATATAATTGAGTTGAATTACTATGAGGTTTAAAGTTGTGTTATGTAAATGTGATTGGGTTGATGTAGAGTGGGCCAAAGGATTAAAAATAGATGCTGTTGGTTTCACACTAGTAAATTTGTTGAAATTTGTGCATAAAGGTGTTCATATAAATGATGAACCATTTGTTTTTGCATCACGAGTGCAATAAATGTTTTATGTTAAGGATGTAATTTAGGTTGGTTGGCATATTGTTGTTAAGACAAAGCCCATTGTATGAAATGGACGATGAGTTGATATTTGACTCTAATAATGACCTTTTCTCAAATGTTGATGGAGTTATTAAAGAATATGATGAAGATATTAATGGAGCAAATTGGATCAGGAATGGCATAGAAGGCATTGCCATAAGTGAACATGTTGATGAGGAATAATGATTGATTTTAACAGAGGTACTTTTATATTTGCATGGAAATATTGACTATTAGTAAACTATTGTCATGTAATGTGGATGCAATTTTTGACCGTATTGTTTAATAATTTTAGTTTTACTTATTTGATTTTGTTATTGCTGATTCATTTAGTTGGTATGCTATAGTTATTGCTCCTTCTATTTTGGTAACATCTTATTAGCCAATTGTCTTATGATACAAGGAGGTGCTTTCTTGATTCTTATATATTTCATTCGAGCTTGCTACTGCACTTTGAGATTGTTCTATATCAATTATTGCTAGCTTATTACTGAGATATTTTTGTCCTTCTTTTATTCAGCTATCCTTACTCCTTAGGTATGTATTTGGATACTTTCTATGCTTCTTTGGGCTTCTTGCTTTCTTTCTATTCCTTGGTGTTTTGCACTTTTTTCAAGTTTTTGCACCAAGAGATGTTTCCAAATTTGAATTTAATTGAATGTCCTGGAACACCATATTGATAGTTTCTATTTAATCACTTTGGATTAGCTTAGATTTATTTTTTAAATACAACTGATGGCACTGATTATTAACTGTACTATAACTCATAAGGTTAGAACTTTACGCAATTATTAAATTACACTACAGCTCATTGGTTATTAATCATAAATGTATAATAGATTTTATAGCATTAACTAATATGATTATATGTATTGGATTGAAAACATAAATTAAGATTAAAAAGTTTTTATTTTAATTGATTTAGATTTAGGCTAAATTTTGAAGATCTTATGGTCTTGAAGATGACTTCAGTTTTATTGAGCTAAAGCTCATTAATAATATTTAAAATTATTTTAATAATTATATGTCATTTATATAATAAGGTACTTTTATTTTATTTTATTTTAAGTAATTATTTCATTTATAAAATATAAGTTAATATTTTGAATTTTGATAATTAGAGATTTTAATGACTACAGTGCCCGAGAAAACCCTACCTAAATCCAAAGCTAATTAATAAATTTAAATTTAATATACAAACCCATCCCAAGCCCTATTAAAAGTCATTATAAATTACCTTCACCCGTCCTAAATCCAATTACCATTACTCAAATATTATCCGAATCTATTTTATTTTTATATATTTTAATTACTAATTTATATAAAAATATTTTTATTAATAATTTATATTTTAAATTATTTAATAATCTTACATAAATATTTAAAATCTAATTATTTAAAATATAATATTCCATAAATTTATAAATATTATTATAAAAACTATAATATTTATAAAAATTATTTATTTATATTAGTGGGTTTGGGTAATGGGCACCTAAAGCATAAAATCTAAACCCATCCTAAAAAGGATATGAATAATATTCCTCAAATTCAAATTTGTCCCAAATCTGTACGGGTGTAAATAAGCCCAGACGAGCTGAGCCGAGTCGAGCTTTGAATAGTTCAAGCTTAGCTCATTATATATATATATATATATATATATATATATATATATATATATATATATATATATATATATATTTTAAGTATTCAAGCTTTAATATTCAAATTCAAGCTCGGCTTGTTATATATATACTAAGCTCAAGCTCGATTTGAGCTCGGCTCGTATCAAACTCATTTATAATAAACGAGTCAAGCTCGAGTTTGGCTCATTTATAAGCTAAACTCAAGCTTAAATTTGAGCACGACTCAAGCTTGTTAATATTATTATATTAAAATAAAATTTAATTTAAATAAAAATAAATTAAAAATTATAATTACCCTTTTATAAGGAAGCCGCAACTCCCCCCCCCCCACCCTTTTCTTTCCAATGTGGGATAAGTCCCACATCCGATTTTTGTTTTTTAAAACTTACTTTTATTTTATATAAATAATTTACTACAATAAAAGGCTAATGGCATAATATAATAAATAATTAAAATTTTATCATATTTATCTTTACATTTATAAATTTTTAAGTTTTAAATTTGATTAAAAATCATATTTACATTATACACACGCTTAATCTAATTTTATGGCTCTTAACTAAACTCAATAGTATTATGATTTAATTAAAAAGATTATCGATCATGTCATACAAATTCAAGATATTATATGATATCAATATATTAATTATAATTATAATCAACTCAATTACATGTGTATATATATGCACATGCACAATCTCATCTCATGACTCCTAACTAAACTCAATAGTATTATGATTTAATTAAAAAGATTACTATGTGATATAAATATAAGATATTATATGATATCAATATATGAATGATAATTATAATAAACTCAATTACATAAATGTGTATATATACTCATACACATAATGTAATCTCATAACTTTTAAATAAACTCATTACTATTATGATTTAAATTTAATATATTAATAATTTAATTTTTAGGGAATAAGTGGACAATATTAAGTAGGAAATGATTTAAGAGAGAGAAATTTTAAAGGATGCATAAAAAGAAAATACTTAGAGAAAGAGAAGAATAATTATAATAGATAAATAGCTTAGCATTAAAATTAAATATTAAACTTTTAAAAGTTTAAAGTTCACGTAAAAGAAAACTAGTCAAAGAGATTGGAAGAGAGGTTACATATAGAGATAGTAACAATAATTATTGGATATATTAGTATTAATTTTGAAGCTTAACCTTTTAAAAGTTTAAAATCTTAATAGAGAATGAAGAAAAGGAGAGAGATATGCTTCATATTTCAAATCACACCAAAGCTAAATGTATGTAATTTTAATTTCTTTAGTAATTTGATATACATAAAATAATTCACAATAATTTTTATGTATTTATTATCTAATATTCTAAATTTATTCTCATATAAAAATTAACTTATTTTTGTAAAAAAAAAACTAAGGCACAAATAACTATATAATTATAAATATATTTTATATATTGTTTATATCATATTTTTAAATAATATATTATTTTAAAAATAAATACAAACAAAATAAATATGTTTATAACATTATAAAATTGCAATAACTAATGTGAATGCTTTTGTAAGTGAGCCTATAAATGAGCTTATTCATGAACCTATTCAACGGGCGAGCTCAAAGCCTGCTCAACTAGCACGCAAATCTATTCAACGAGCCAACTCGCAAACCTGTTCAACGAGCCTAGCTTGAACTCAAGCTCGATTCAAATACTGCTGAGTTCGAGCTCAGCTTGTTTACAAAACGAATCTAAAATTCGAGTTCGAGCTCAAGCTCAGCTCATTTAGAAAACAAGCCAAATCGAGCAAAACTTTTATCGAGTCAAATCTTGAGTAGCTCACGACCAGTTTGATTCATTTACACCCTACAAATCTGATTATAAACTACTCAAACTTGTCCTAATAGGGTTCGATCCAATGAGATACCTGAAAATACTAGACTTGCTATCACCCCTATTAATAACCAATAAGCTGTTTCCGAATTTGTCATTATCAGAGCTCATAAAAAATTATAGACTTTATTATTTTTAAGAAGCAAATGATATGATTGAGTTATTCATAGTTAATTCTATTGACGTCAGCTATTTAACTCACCATGGGTTCATTCTGTATTATTTCTATCAACCGTGAATATTTGAATTGCTAAATTATTATAAAATTAATTAATTAATTACATAAATGAGTTTAGGTAACTAGTACACAATAAATACAATACAAATCTAACACGATATTATTTTCTAAATCCAAATTATTTTCAAGTCAAATTATATATTATCAAATCTATCCCAATTTAATATATTTGGATGGCACACTAAAAATACTTGACTTGTTTACATTCCCAATTATAACATTAACAAATATTATATCTAAAGAGCGTAGTTTGTTTTTTTTTTTTTTTTTTTTTCTAGCAAACCATTTAAAACACAAATCTCTAAACTAATTTTTATAACATTAATTAAATTAATAAATTATATTTTTTGCTAGAAAAGGAAAAAATTAAAAATATACATTTTAATAATAGTACAAAAATTTAATTCTCTATAAACTATTTTAATGGCACATAAAATTTATAGATTCACGTTTTATTGAAAATCACATAACAAACATTTTAAACAAGAATATAACATAATATGTTACATTATTAATTAATATTAAATATTTATGGGTAAAATTTTTAAATTGATAATAATTAGCCTTTTATATATATCATAATATAAAAATAGAATGATCTATATTTAATTTTATATTGATTAATTAGTTGTAAAATATTATTGATTATTAGTATTTTCAATTTTAATCTTAAAAGTACGTAGACTCCTAGAGGGAAAAATTTTCCCTCTTTAATTTACCCTCCAAAATCATAAAAAATTCAAAGCCACCACCAAATATTTTAGAACCACACTACCCTTTTTAAGTTAGTGATTATCATAATTAACTCCAAAAGTATAATGTCATATATTCTCCAAGGTTTTCATCCCCAACCCTAACACAAACCCTACATACACTTCTTTTCTATTCTTCATAAATACTAGGTATTGCCCAATTGTAATCTATATTTTGTCTCTTTTTACAGAAAATTTTTGGAGAGTGTTCACCATTACTTGTTCTTTTGCAAGATTTTGTGATATTAGCTATTTTTAATTTCTAATGTTAACTTTTTTCATTCTTTACATAAAGTTATCTAATTGGAATACTTGACTCTTTAATTCCTATTGTTTGAATGATTTTTTCCTTTTTTCATTAAATCATTTTGTAAGGTTGATGTGTGACACCCCTTACCCGTGTACAGTATACCCGAGTAAGTAATGCCACACGGTGTACCGGCACACTCTAATATTCCTCAATTAATTTATATCATGCTTTTGTATATAATTTATGAAATACAATTTATTTAAGCCATTTATCAAAAGTATTATTCATTTAAGGTTCCGAAAATTTTAAAAAAAATCCGGCGGAGCACCGGCTAAAAATGGAGAAAACCGTTCTTCGGAACCTGTGAAAACACTTCCAAAAAAATTTTCAAACAAACCCAACTTCAATTCATCAACAAAGTCTCAATATCAAAAACTCAACAATATTTCTCAATTTCAGTTCTCAATAGCCTTTTCATTTCTCAAACATCCATTTCTCAGGGTTCTCATATATATATAAATAACAATTAAAAGCTCAAATTACTTCCATACATAACCATAAATCTTTATTATTTACATGAACCTCAAAATACATTGCATAATCCCAAATACATATGAGAAAATAAAAATTTAATTACAAAATGACAAAATGACACCTAGTGCCCTACCAATGCACTGCAGGTAGTGAGGTGACACGGACACTGTGCAAATCTGCAGGATGAACTCACCCAGTCTGCGGTCTACTGGGCTCATGATCAGGATCTCCAGTACCTACGCGTGGCAAAAGCAACGCGCTAAGCAATAATGCTTAGTGGTGCAATAATATAATAAAAGAAAATAACAAGAAAACGAATATATAGTGAATGTGTATGATTCATTTGTTTAGTATGGTTATATATACATTAATTCAGTAACTTTGTTCACTTTCATTCATTTGGTTGCCCAAGTAACCTACACTAGACGACTGGACTGGATAACGGGTAAACTGGCACTGGGTATCAAGTACCTCAGGCCGTCACACCATCGGTCACATATGCATCTCCCGGTGTGCAACAGAACAGCTAACAAGCTGTAAATATATCAGGCACAAGGCCAAAGCTCAATACAAAGTCAGAATGGCTAAAAGCCATAAAATCACAGAATGGCATATTGCCATGTGCGATCGCTAATCGAACCCTATTGGCATGCCAAACTATCCAAACCAATCATGTTAGGTATACTAGGGCATTTGAAACTTTCAAATTCTTCAATTTGTGAATTTCAAATTTTTAGTGTCACTATTCATCTTATTGGTCAACAAAAATGTTGACTTTTAGAATAAAAATATGTACATTGACTTTGGCACTCCCAACATACCACATTTGGCATTCCAAACTTGTTGGCATTAAGCATTTATACCATTTCAAAGTGTAAACCCACACAAGCAGAATTTTCAGTTTTGGTGAGTCAACTTCACTGTTCCATTGGACACTGTTACTGTGGCAATTTGAAGAAATGTAAAACATGAAAGTTGTTCCTTATTTTGTCTAGTTGAATTTCTTTTTTTGAATCACTCCATTTGGAGTTTTGTAGCTCCAGATATGGTCCAAAAACCACAGCTGGCCGGATTCCCATTCTGCAGAAAATACCATATCTATAGTAACAGGAACAGTAACTTCCACTACCATTTGGGTTAGGTTCTGACCATAATTTGGGGTAGGTTCCTTCATGAACGTTGTTTGTCTATGTCTTAACTTGTTGCTGTAAAAATTTCAGGTCAATTGACTATATCTACAGTGAGTTATGGCCAAATGAACAGTTACTGTTCATTTGGTCAATTCTGCAGAACCAGTTGCAGGGTATCCGGATTGGGGCCAAGTTTTGGTCCTCTTGCTTTGGTCTTTTGGGCATGGTTTCTTCAGAAAAAATGTGCCATTATAAGCCTAATTTCATGTCCAATTGGCCAAACACCAATTGGACTAACACAGCCCAAGTTATGGCAGTGCAAGTGGACTGAAATTTCAGTCCCTATGCTGCTGTCCTAGGGCAGCCTGCAACCTCACTTTGGAATCCCATTCTTCAGTCCATTTGTTGGTCAAATTACCTAAAATGGTCACTAATTGACCATTAAAATGCTCTCTAATAATTTCCTAAACCAAGTTTACATTTTGCTCACAAAACCCTAATTCAAATCCATGTTTTTATACAATATGTCTTAGTTAGCTTTTTAATCATTGTTCTTGTATTTATAAACTTCCAACATAACTCTAATTCACTTCAAGCTCATAAAAACACTCCCTCCTATTCCATAGCTAGGGCAGCCGAAATTCACAAGCTCAAACACATAGGTTTATGTTCATTTAAATCACAATTCTCACTAAGTTTCAAGTCCCAAACCATGAAAATAAAGAGTTTAATGAATATAGGTGCACTAACCTCAAGTGGCAGAATTTTTCCAAGCCCCAAACTTCAATTTCCTTCCTCTTGTTGGCTGCCAAGAGCTTGTTTAAGGTGTGGGGTAAAGTTTTAATGAAGAGGGGTTAGGGAAATATGGTGGAAATGATGGAGATCTAAAGCTTGAAAAAGCTTGAATGGAGGTGGCTATGGAGGTGAGTTTCGGCTGGTCTTTTAGGGAGGGTGGCTGCTGTAATTTCTTTCTTATTTTGGTCTTCTTTTATGTCTTTTAATAGTTTAGTCAAATGGTAGATTAATTGTGATTGGTCATAGTTTATAAATGACATCATCAAGATGTCATAAATGAGCTTTTCTTGATTTTTCTTTTCTTTTCATCACTACTCAATTTCAATTTAATTTCTAGTAATATTTCTTCATATTTATGTCATATTAATTATTTACTTAACTGGACAAGTCGGCCAAAAATCACCTCTGAAGGCGAAATGACCAAAATGCCCTCCGTTTGGCTTAACGGGTCAAAATTGTCTGTACCGATTGAAAAATTTTTCTAGGTATTTTCTTGGCATTCTAATGCCATAGGAACCTCAATAACCCTTCTCTGGAGTCCCAAAAATTATTTTATAATTTTTTCCCCGGGTCTAGGGCTCCTCGTTATAGAACCGCAACTTTCCTCCGTTACCCATCGCTAGGCACCTACTCGTTTAACTAGGTAGTAGTTTCTTTCTAAAATTTTTACTAAATTTTTCTTATTAATATTTGAGTTAATTTTGGTCCTCACTTAAGTTTAATTATTTTTCCGACGTTCTAGCTGTCCGACCGACCGATCCAGGAGCAGTAGAATGTACGGAGTTGCTACCGGGAGGGTGTTACAACTCTTCCCCTCTAATTTAAATTTCGTCCTCGAAATTTACCTGATGCAAACAGTTGAGGGAACTGTTGCCTCATCGTCTCTTCACTTTCCCAAGTTGCCTCCTCGGTGTTGTGGTGCCTCCAAAGCACTTTCACCAGTGGAATCTGCTTGTTTCTCAACTCTTTCACTTCCCGAGCTAGGTTTCGTAGAGGTTCTTCTTCATATGTCAAATCCGGTTGTATTTCAATTTCTTCTCTGGAAATGACATGTGAAGGGTCTGAGCGGTATCTTCTAAGCATAGACACGTGGAACACATTGTGGATCTTGTCCAGCTCTGGTGGTAAAGCTAGCTTATAGGCCACTGGACCCACACGTTCAATGACTTCATATTGGCCAATGAACCTAGGGCTTAACTTACCTTTCCTTCCAAACCTCAATACCTTCTTCCATGGTGACACCTTGAGAAACACTTTGTCGCTAACCACATATTCTATTTCTTTCCTCTTCAGGTCGGCATAAGATTTTTGTCTGTCTGAGGCAACCTTTAAGTTGGCTTTGATTGATTTCACCTTCTCCTCAGCCTGTTTCACTGTGCAGCCCTACCGATTTGTCTTCGCCCAATTCAGTCCAAAGACTGCTGGAGTTCTACATTTTCTCCCATACGATTGCTTCATATGGGGCCATTTGGATGCTAGCTTGGTAGCTATTGTTGTATGCAAACTCGCTGGGAGGTATCTATCCCAACTTCCCTCAAACTCAATGACACAACTCCTCAGCATATCCTCAAGGACCTGACATATATTTCATGTTATTGTTATCATTTCTATTCAATATTTGTATCAATTTCATTAGTTTCAATTGTTTACCTAGATTACTCTTTCTGATTGCCCATCCGTCTGAGGATGGAAAGCTGTGCTGAAATGGAGTTGTGTACCCAAGGACTCATGCAACTTCTTCCAGAATTTCGATGTAAACCTTGGGTCTCGATCAGATATGATAGAAAGTGGGATTCCATGCAGTCTAACTATCTCACTGATATACAATTCTGCTAACTTCTCCAGTGAGTAGTCAGTCCTAACTGGCAGAAAGTGTGCTGACTTGGTCAATCTATCCACTATTACCCATGCTGCATCATGCTTCTTCCGGGTGAGAGGTAGGCCACTTACAAAATCCATGGTGACCCGATCCCATTTCCATTCAGGTATGCGTATAGGCTGTAGCAAACCCGATGGAACTTGATGTTCTGCCTTGACTTGCTGACATGTCAAGCATTTAGTCACATAGTCAGCTATGTCCCTCTTCATACCAGGCCACCAATACTGAAGCTTCAGGTCATGATACATCTTTGTACTTCCTGGGTGCATAGCATATACACTAGTGTGCGCCTCTTTCAGAATATTAGCTTTTAATTCCCCATCATCTGGTACACACAGTCTTCCTTTGTAATACAGACACCCATCTGCTTTCACCTCATAGTCAGCTGCTTTTCCCTCTGGGATTTTGCTCATAATAGCCATTAGCTTCTCATCTACCTTCTGCCCATCTAGTATCTGCTGTAGCAGGTTTGGCCTCACTTGCAACTCAGCCAAAATAGCTCCATCTCGAATCAAAGATAGACGGGCATTCAATGATCTCAAAGCTGTGATGGATTTTCTGCTCAAAGCATCAGCAACTACATTTGCCTTCCCAGGATGGTAGTCGATTACACAATCATAATCCTTCAGGAACTCAATCCATCGTCTCTGTCTAAGGTTGAGCTCCTTCTGGGTTGGCAAGTATTTCAGGCTTTTGTGGTCTGTATAAATGTAGCACTTTTCACCATACAAGTAGTGCCTCCATATCTTTAGTGCGAAGATAATTGCCGCGAGCTCTAGATCATGGGTAGGGTAGTTCTGTTCATGTGGCCTTAGCTGCCTGGAAGCATAGGCGATCACTTTCCCCTCTTGCATCAATACACACCCTAAGCCATTATGTGAGGCATCACTGTAGACCACGAAGTCCTTTCCTGACACTGGCTGTGTTAACACTGGTGCCTCTATCAACATAGCCTTCAACTTCTCAAAACTGGTCTGACACTTGTCATTCCAGTCAAATCTAACATTCTTGTGTAACAACTTGGTCATTGGAGCAGCTATTAGGGAAAATCCCTTCACAAATCTTCTATAATACCCAGCTAGCCCCAAGAAGCTTCTGACTTCAGTTGTATTCCCGGGAGGCTTCCATTCCATCACTGCTTCTATTTTCTTGGGATCCACCCTAATCCCATCAGCTGACACTATGTGTCCAAGGAATGCAATTTCATTCAGCCAAAAGTCACACTTGGACAACTTAGCATACAGCTTCTTTTCCCGCAGGGTTTGCAGAACAATCCTCAAATGTTCATCCTGTTCTTCCCTGGTCTTGGAGTACACCAGAATATCATCAATAAAGACCACTACGAACCGATCCAGGTATGGATGGAAGATACGGTTCATAAGGACCATGAATGCCGCTGGTGCATTTGTTAGGCCAAAGGGCATCACCAGAAACTCATAATGCCCATACCGAGTCCTGAATGCAGTCTTGGGCACATCTACATCCTTCACTCTCAACTGATGATACCCTGATCTGAGATCAATCTTAGAAAATACTCCGCTTCTTCAACTGATCAAACAGATCATCAATTCTAGGCAACGAATATTTGTTCTTCACAGTCACTTTATTCAACTGCCGGTAGTCAATACAAAGTCTCAAAGTCCCATCCTTCTTTTTCACGAACAGCACTGGAGCTCCTCATGGTGACACACTGGGGTGTATGAACCCCTTATCCAGCAACTCTTGCAACTGAGTTTTCAATTCCCTCAATTCAGTAGGTGCCATCCTATAAGGAGCAATGGAAATGGGTGCTGTACCCGGCAGTGTCTCAATAGCAAATTCGACTTCCCTTTCTGGTGGCAAACCAGGCAACTCTTCAGGAAATACTTCTGGGAAGTCTCTCACTGTGGGTATGTCACTCAAGTTTGGCTTAGCCTGTCACACCTTACCCCTCCGTAAGGCATAGCATGCTCCTGTAGAATACTTAATGAACTACCGAACTTCACCTACCGATAACTCATTAAGTACCATACAAGGGATTTTAAAACAATTTTCTTACATTTTGGAAGTGGTGAGCATTTTGGTAAGAATTAAAAACCATTTATTTAAAGTTTAAATACTAGTAAAAATTTTTGTCCATTCAAATTTTGTCTCAAATTTTATAAAAATTTTGACAGAGTTCCCTCTGTATTTTGAGAAACCAGTTCTTCAAATACCTGTAAAAAGCACTTCCAAAACTATTTTACAACTCCCAACCTCCAATAATTCACAATTCAACTCAAGTCAATCCATTTCAAAACAGTTTCACAATCCAAGTCAAATTTGTCAACTCAGTAGGTTCAATAATTCCATTCACAAAACATAAGGCAGAAAATCCATATGTACAAATATCAAATTTACAGAAGAAAATCTAAAATAATATTATTATAGTTTATTTACAACTGCTCAATTTACATTGATACTTATGACATTACAGTATTTACATCAAAATAACCATAAGGGTATAAAACAATACCCGCATAAAAAAGGGATCAAAAATATCTTGTCAATCCCGCACTCTCACTCGCTTTCTCCTTGCTTTTATCTCATGATAAGAAATTAAACTATCGCTGAGTATAAACATACTTAGTGGTGCACAATAAAGATTTAAAATGCGATACATAAATCATTTATTGATGAAACATAATTTGAATACTTCACAATCACATTTCGCAAATATCAAAGCTCATAACAACTCATTTTGTCAAATAATATATTAAACAACAGTTTAGTCAAACAATTGCATAAACACAGTGTTGCCAAAGTCGCACACAACTTAAGCCATGACACAAAATTTCCGATCAATGCCGTGTTGTACACCACGACAAAGCAATCTCAACCCCATTAATCGAAACCAATGAGGGAGGTGGCTAGCTAGCTAATGAGTACTCATCCGATCTACAACCTCAACTGGCAAGCCAGAGAGGGAGGAAAATAAACGATCTCAACCCCATAAATGGAGGAGGAATAATAAGTAATCACATGCTAAGTGTGAATCAAAAATTCGTTTCAAACATTTCATTCAAATATTGCATACAAAAATCAAATCCATTTCCAAAGTTACAATTTGATCACAAGGTGGCAACACAAAAGTTCATAAATTCATAATGCGTAATAAATCAATTTTTCAAGGATAAAATGCTTAAATAGGGTTTATTGTGCACAAACCCTGCGAGTCGCCCCTTAGCCTCGACTGCTTTCCTCGGTTCCTTCCCGAAATTCTTTTCAACTGAAACACAAAATTTTACAATGTTTCAGTACTATAACTTAACATAAATCCCAAAATAAATTTTAACTTCGCATTTACCTATTTCTAACGTGTTAAATTCGACGTTTTCGAACTTTTGTGTTTCGGGTTACTATTCACTGCACTATTTAAGTCAAATAATTGACTTTCTAAGGATTAATAGGTATGGGAACTCCAACTTCACCCACATACCACATTTTGTTCATTAAACTTGTTGGTTTTGGTTACTTTTTCAAAGCATAGGTCATTTTGGCAAAATTGCCAATTTTCGGTTTTGTGCTACGAAGTTGCACTATTCCATTGGTCGATCTACTGTTGGAATTTGACAAAACTTCCTTCATAGAAAATGTTCCTTATTGTCTTAAGTGTATTCTCATTTTTGGATCACCTCAATCGGAGTTTTGTAGCTCAAGTTATGGCCAAAATAAGTTTACTGTTCACGCAATCGCTCATACTGAGATTTTGGTGCTGGCAGATTTTTGGTCCAACTTTGGTTAACAATTTGATCAAGTTAAGTTCATAATTTGGTCTCACTTTCTTCATATGAAATGTTGTACTATGTCTTAGGTTTCTATCGGTTCAAGAATCTCCTAAATCCGAGTTTTCTAGAGAGAGTTATAACCATCCAAACATTGCTGCTCAATGAAAAATCTGCAGAATCTCAGTACAGTAAATTTAACTTTTCTCAATGATTTGAATGAGTTAATGGCCTAATTTGGGTTGGTGTTCTTCATGAAAGTTTTAGGTCTATATCATATCTAATTGCTGGTAAAATTTCAGGTCAATTTGACCAACCTAGCTCGAGTTATGACCAAATGAACAGTTACTGTTCATTTGGTCAGTTTGGTGCAGGGCAGCCTGCTATCAATTCACTTTGGTCAATTGTTTCACCAAGTTTTCGTCAGTTTTTGGTCATTGTTCCTTAATGAAAATTGTGCTCTTTTATGTCTATTTTCATCTCCAATTGGTGGCATATCAATTGGACTTGTAAAATTTGAGTTTTGGTCCTTCAAAGTGGGTTTGGTCATGCTGCCAAAGAAGATGACCATTGACCTACGAATTTAGCTAAAATTTCCACCATTCCCATACACTTTATTTGGTCCTAATTGATCATTATTTCATTTCACAATAGGTCAAATATGCCATTTATGCATTTCCCAATTTTTGGTTCATAAACCCTTGCATTGAAACCCTAAACTCACTAACTCTTGCATTTAACCATAACTAGTGCACTTAACCTTAACCATTCAACTAATCAAAGCTTTTAAACTCCTTCTAATGCATCAATTTCATGTAATTCATACTCCTATCAAGCTGCCCAAATTTCAGTTTGGTCCCTCTCCTATATTTGTTTCATTTAAATCAAGTTCTAAGCTCACTTAATTACCTAAACATGCATTTAAATGGAAAAATAAAGAGTTTGATATGCTAACCTCACTTAAAGCTTCAAAACCCTAACCTTTGCTCTTCTTTCTTCTTGAAATCTCCTTCTTAAGTAGTAATAACAAGCTTTAAAGAAGTCCTTATGAGAGTTATTATGGTTGGGTAAGGAAAATTTGAGCTTAATGTAAGCTTAAAGAGAAAGCTTCCATGGGGGATTTAAGGAAACAAGTGGGTGGCAAAGAGAGAGGGGAAGAAGAAGAAAATCCTAAATTTTTTTCTTTGTTTTTCCTTTACACGTTTTTGCTTTGGAAGACCATAAATATCAAATTTAATAAATATTTAACAAATTTGTTTATGACATCATTAGTGATGTCATCAACTTTGACTTTTCCAACCTCTTTCCTTTTCTTTTTTTTTTTCTATTTATTTTTCTATTAGTTCTTTAATTCTATTTTCGATTCCAAAATTTTATTTTCTCCGATTTTATTTGACAGTTATATCAGGAGTCAGCTCTCGAGGTCAATTGACCAAATTGCCCCTCGCCGGTTCATCCCGGTTTGCAAATAATCCAATATTTCTTCTGGCTCCCTGACCTAATTATTTGACTGACTTAACAGTTCTTTTTCGTGATTTTCTCTTTTCCACTGTGTTCATAAGGGTCCTAAGGACCGCAGCATCACTTTTTATGGTTCGAAATTTGAGTTTAAAACGACTTCGCAAATCATTCCGAGGAGGTCACTCATCATTGTGACTCTCACTGCTTAACCTCTTATGTTCTGTTTTTCTTATTTATAGTTAACTAATTAAACATTACTAATTATTTGTGTTTATGGCTTCTCAAATTGTCTTAGGTGTGGCTCTAATCCCAATAATTGTCCGGACTGACACCGGTCACCGGAACAGTGAAATATACCAGGCTATGCAAACGGGGGTGTTACAATTCTTCCCCCCTTAAAATAAATTTCGTCTCGAAATTTTACCTGGTATCAATCTCTGAATAGCTGTGGGTGCTGTCTCCTCATGTCCTCCTCTCGTTCCCAAGTAGCCTCCTGGCCCGAATGATGGTTCCACAAAGATTTCTTTACTAACGGTATCCGCTTGTTCCAGTAGTCGTTTCACCTCATATGCCGTAATCTCTATGGGTTCTTCTTCATATGTGAGGTCCGGATTCACTTCAATTTCTCATCGGTAGTACATGAGATGGGTCTGATCGATACCTCCTCAACATAGACACATGGAAGATATTATGTATCTTCTCCAACTCTGGAGGTAGTGCCAAACGATAAGCCAAAGGACCCACTCTCTCCAGAACCTCATATGGCCCAATGAAATGAGGGCTTAGTTTTCCCTTTCTACCGAATCTCATAATTCTCTTCCAAGGAGAAACCTTGAGGAAAACATTCTCACCCACTGCATACTCAATATCCCTTCTTTTCAAATCAACATAGGACTTTTGACGGTCTGATGCAGCTTTAAGTCGATCTCTGATCACCCTGATTTTCTCTTCACCGTTGAACAATTTCTGTCCGATCATCTTTCTTTCACCCACGTCATCCCAACACAACGGGGTTCTACATTTTCTGCCATACAAAGCTTCATATGGAGGCATCCCAATGCTTGATTGGTAACTGTTGTTGTAAGCAAACTCAATCAAAGGCAAGTGTGTATCCCAACTGTCCTCAAACTCAATCACACAAGCCCGTAGCATATCCTCCAAAATCTGAATTACCCTCTCAGACTGGCCATCTGTCTGTGGATGGAATGCAGTACTGAAGTTCAATCTAGTTCCTAGGGCTCTCTGAAGACTACCCCAGAATCTAGAAGTGAACCTAGGATCTCTGTCTGATATGATAGATACTGGCACTCCATGCAATCTCACAATCTCATCGATGTACAACCTGGCCAATCTGTCCAAACTATAGTCCATTCGAACTGTCAGAAAATGAGCAGACTTGGTTAGTCTGTCAATAATGACCCAAACTGCATCATGACTCTTCTGTGTCCTCGGAAGTCCCATCACAAAATCCATTGTTATTCTCTCCCATTTCCACTGCATCGGTAGTGGATGTAACAACCAAATGGTACTTGATGCTCGCTTTACTTGCTGACAAGTTAGGCATTTAGAAATAAACTCTGCCACATCTCTCTTCATACCCATCCACCAGTAATGCTCCTTTAACCCTTTATACATTTTTGTGCCACCAGGGTGCATGGCAAAAGGAGACTCATGTGCTTCCTTCAAAATGATCTTCCTCAATTCAACATCAATAGGAACACATATTCTGCCCTGGTGTAGCAGTAAACCATCATCTCTAACTGAGAACTCTGGTTTCTTGCCCTGCCGGACTTCTCCCAACAGCTTCTGATACTTCTGATCATTCTGAGTAGCCATTCTAATCTGATCAATCAACACTGGCTGTACATGCCATGCAACTGCTGCTTGCCCATCATCATTAACCTCTAAGCTGGCATGCAATGATCTTAACTCATGTACCAAAGACAAAGGAGTAACCCGTAGACTTGCCATAGTCTTGCGACTTAAGGCATCAGCCACAACATTAGCTTTCCCTGGCTGATAGTCTATCAGACAATCATAGTCTTTTATCAATTCTAACCATCTCCTCTGTCTCAAATTCAACTCTTTCTGGGTGCCCAAATACTTCAAACTCTTATGATCTGTGTAAATGTAACACTTTTCCCCATACAAATAATGTCTCCAGATCTTAAGAGCAAACACAATGACTGCAAGCTCCAAATCATGCGTCGGATAATTCTTCTCATGCGGTTTTAGCTGGCGTGATGCATAGGCAATAACATTTCGATCTTGCATCAACACACAACCTAATCCGTTGTGAGAAGCATCGCCAGAATCGTATATTCTTTACCCTGTAGGTAAAGTCGGATCGAGCCTCACAAACATCTTTTCAATTCATCAAAACTTTGCCGGCATTTGTCCGCCCACCGAAATTTCACATCCTTTCTAAGCGGCTTGGTCAATAGAGATGCCAACATGGAGAATCCTTCACAAATCGACAAGAGTATCCACTAACCCTTAAAATCGCGAATCTCGTGACATTTCGGTGGCTTCCAATTAAGGACAGCTTCAATCTTGCTAGATCTACCTTAATGCCCTCTTCTGATACTACATGCCCCAAAAAGGATATCTCATTTAGCCAAAATTCACATTTCGACAATTTGGCATATAGTTGTTTCTCCCTCAAAGTCTGTAGTACAATCCGCAGATGTCTATCATGCTCTTCTGCATTCCTCGAATAGACCAATATATCATCGATAAATACCACAACAAACGGTCTAGGTATGGTCTCAAGATAGTGTTCATCGATCCATAAAAGCAAATGAGCATTGGTTAACCCGAATGGCATGACTAGGAATTCATAATGGCCATAGCTGGTTCTGAAGGCAGTTTTAGAAATACTCTGCTCTTGTACTTTTAGCTGATAATAACCTGATCTCAGGTCAATTTTAGAGAACACACCGCACTCAACCGATCAAACAAGTCATCAATACGGGTAATGGATATCCGTTCTTTATTGTCACCTTATTCAACCGCCGATAGTCAATGCATAGCCGAGAGTGCCATCCTTCTTCTTTACAAATAATACCGGGCGCTCCCTAAGGTGACACACTAGGCGAATGAAGCCCTTATCAAGTAACTCTGCAATCGCACTTTCAATTCTTTTAGTTCCACTGGTGCCATTCTCGTATGGCGTTATGGAGATTGGGTCCACACTGTGCATAACATCAATTTCAAATCGCACTTCTCTTCTCGAGGTAATCCCGCAATTCATCAGAAACACATCCGAAAGTCACATACAAGAGGAATGTCCTTCAAGGCCGGACTCCCACTTGGGTGTCTATCACATGTGCCAAGTACGCCTCACACCCTTTTCTAATCATTTTTCTAGCTGCAATTGAAATGATGTTTGAAGGCAATAATCGCCTCTCCTATATTATTACATCACCATACCGAGGAAGACCAAAAGTGATCGTTTTCGCCATACCAATCATAGCATGATGCTCGGCTAACCAATCCATGCCCAAGATAATGTCATAATCTCTGAAGGGCATTTCAATTAAATCGATAAAAAAAGTGTGTCCTTGGATCACCAAAGGACGCTTCTATATAGCCTATTTACTCCTCGACCTCCCGCCTAATGGACTAGTTACTAACACATCATAGTCCATTGGTACACACGGAATAGTAGTAGAACACATCACACTAGCACTAACATACGAATGTGTGGAGCCAGATCAAATAACACATGCACATCTTTGTCAAGGATGGAGAAATTACCACCTACAACATCCGATGTTTCACCTCTTCCCTTTGACGCATGGTATATACTCTAATCGTGCGCCATCGATGCCGGGCCGTTAACAGTGCTCGACTTCCGTGGTGTTACCAGACCCTACCGCCTCGCCTCTAAGAATGATTGTGACCCTGCGGGTGCAGAGACTTGAGCCGATCCTTCGATGTAGTGAAAGACCTGCAGAGCGCGACTAGTGCAATCCTTAGCGAAATGTCCGCTCCCTCCACGCTTAAAACACGCACCAAGAGCTCAGAACAAACCCCACCATGAGTTCTACCACGTGCTCAGACCGCTGCATCGATAGAGCTCCTGGGTGTGCTGGTTGGGTCCGACTGCATCGAGGTGGTCTTTGGCCGTAAAATCGCCTCGGCCTCTGCAGAGCTAGATCCCCAAACTGCTTCCTCTTCCCAAAACCACTTCTGATGCTTGTTCAATAGTCTTTTCGCTTTTCTCTTGTGGACCCTTCTTCACCGCCTTCCGATTCTATCTTTCTAGTTCTAGGGCCCGTGAGATCAATTCGCAAAATTCGATGTCCGAATCCCACAACTTGCATTCTCGCACTGCCTTAGCCCACCTCAAACCTCTTGCATCTCTCTGGGTGGAGACTAAGCTTCCAAAGATAGTGGCTTAGTCTTGAAAAATCTCTCTCATATTCTCGCTACATTCGGTTCCCTTGTTTCAAACTCAAGAATTCTTGCAACTTCATGTCCACATATGCATCGGAACCCATTTCTGAACTCCTCAAGAAGTCTCGACTGTGTTAACACAGTGGCTCCACCAGTCGTGGGGATGGTCTTCCACCATTCATAGGCATCCCCTTGTAATAAGGAGACAGAATACTCAAACTTCATTTCTTCAGATAATCGCAGCCTTTCTAAAAACCTGCTCCATTCTTTCCAACCACTGCTCGCTTCAAAGTGGATCCACAAAGGTTTTAAACTCGGTGGCCCCAAATTTCATCAATTTTTCATACCGCCGTGAGGGTCGTGGTTGTGCCGCAGTATCGGCATTTGAGCTTGGGGTGGCACATTACCCGCCATTTGTCAAAGAAGGCAGCCATCCACGTGCATAAATTGAGCAGAAATCGCAGGCCGGAGTGGTCGACCCACTCACATTCTCGAGTGCCGGGCTTCCTTGAACCTCAGCCTCAACAGATTGTTCTTCGGAATGATCTCCTCCTTCCATTCCGTTTTTCACAATTTTCTACTTCCTGAGATCAAACACAAGGAGGTTGACCTCCGTTAGTGCATAATCATGATGTAAATATGTCATATGCATCAATTAAAGACACTTGAGCAGTTGTACTTATCAAAGAAATATTCACATACATAGTCAAAATTTATTGCAAAACCATACTCTGATACCACTAAAACATGTCACACCTTACCCCTCCGTAAGGCATAGCATGCTCCCGTAGAATACTTAATGAACTACCGAACTTCACCTACCGATAACTCATTAAGTACCCTACAAGGGATTTTAAAACAATTTTCTTACATTTTGGAAGTGGTGAGCATTTTGGTAAGAATTAAAAACCATTTATTTAAAGTTTAAATACTAGTAAAAATTTTTGTCCATTCAAATTTTGTGGCAAATTTTATAAAAATTTTGATAGAGTTCCCTCTGTATTTTGAGAAACCAGTTCTTCAAATACCTGTAAAAAGCACTTCCAAAACTATTTTACAAGTCCTAACCTCCAACAATTCACAATTCAACTCAAGTCAATCCATTTCAAAATAGT
Source organism: Hevea brasiliensis (assembly GCF_030052815.1). Taxonomy (NCBI): domain Eukaryota; kingdom Viridiplantae; phylum Streptophyta; class Magnoliopsida; order Malpighiales; family Euphorbiaceae; genus Hevea; species Hevea brasiliensis. Next base: position 83,375,373 of record NC_079499.1, read on the forward strand.
TTCACAATCCAAGTCAAATTTGTCAACTCAGTAGGTTCAATAATTCAATTCACAAAACATAAGGCAGAAAATCCATATGTACAAATATCAAATTTACAGAAGAAAATCTAAAATAATATTATTATAGTTTATTTACAACTGCTCAATTTACATTGATACTTATGACATTACAGTATTTACATCAAAATAACCGTAAGAGTATAAAACAATACCCGTACAAAAAGGGATCAAAAAGATCTTGTCAATCCATGACTCACTCCGCTTTCTCCTTGCTTTTATCTGCGACAGTAAATTAAACTATCGCTGAGTATAAACATACTCAGTGGTGCACAATAAAGATTTAAAATGCGATACATAAATCATTTATTGATGAAACATAATTTGAATACTTCACAACCACATTTCGCAAATATCAAAGCTCATAACAACTCATTTTGTCAAATAATATATTAAACAACAGTTTAGTCAAACAATTGCATAAACACAGTGTTGCCAAAGTCGTACACAACTTAAGCCATGACACAAAATTTCCGATCAATGCCGTGTTGTACACCACGACAAAGCAATCTCAACCCCATTAATCGAAACCAATGAGGGAGGTGGCTAGCTAGCTAATGAGTACTCATCCGATCTACAACCTCAACTGGCAAGCCAGAGAGGGAGGAAAATAAACGATCTCAACCCCATAAATGGAGGAGGAATAATAAGTAACTGTCATGCTAAGTGTGAATCAAAAATTCGTTTCAAACATTTCATTCAAATATTGCATACAAAAATCAAATCCATTTCCAAAGTTACAATTTGATCACAAGGTGGCAACACAAAAGTTCATAAATTCATAATGCGTAATAAATCAATTTTTCAAGGATAAAATGCTTAAATAGGGTTTATTGTGCACAAACCTCAAGCGAGTCGTCCCTTAGCCTCGACTCGTTTCCTCGGGTTCCTTCCCGATATTCTTTTCAACTGAAACACAAAATTTTACAATGTTTCAGTACTAGAACTTAACATAAATCCCAAAATAAATTTTAACTTCGCATTTACCTATTTCTAACGTGTTAAATTCGACGTTTTCGAACTTTTGTGTTTCGGGTTACTATTCACTGCACTATTTAAGTCAAATAATTGACTTTCTAAGGATTAATAGGTATGGGAACTCCAACTTCACCCACATACCACATTTTGTTCATTAAACTTGTTGGTTTTGGTCACTTTTTCAAAGCATAGGTCATTTTGGCAAAATTGCCAATTTTCGGTTTTGTGCTCCGAAGTTGCACTATTCCATTAGTCGATCTACTGTTGGAATTTGACAAAACTTCCTTCATAGAAAATGTTCCTTATTGTCTTAAGTGTATTCTCATTTTTGGATCACCTCAATCGGAGTTTTGTAGCTCAAGTTATGGCCAAAATAAGTTTACTGTTCACGTGTACTGTTCATACTGAGATTTTGGTGCTGGCAGATTTTTGGTCCAACTTTGGTTAATAATTTGATCAAGTTAAGTTCATAATTTGGTCTCACTTTCTTCATATGAAATGTTGTACTATGTCTTAGGTTTCCATCGGTTCAAGAATCTCCTAAATCCGAGTTTTCTAGAGAGAGTTATAACCATCCAAACATTGCTGCTCAATGAAAAATCTGCAGAATCTCAGTACAGTAAATTTAACTTTGCTCAATGATTTGAATGAGTTAATGGCCTAATTTGGGTTGGTGTTCTTCATGAAAGTTTTAGGTCTATATCATATCTAATTGCTGGTAAAATTTCAGGTCAATTTGACCTACCTAACTCGAGTTATGACCAAATGAACAGTTACTGTTCATTTGGTCAGTTTGGTGCAGGGCAGCCTGCTATCAATTCACTTTGGTCAATTGTTTCACCAAGTTTTGGTCAGTTTTTGGTCATGGTTCCTTAATGAAAATTGTGCTCTTTTATGTCTATTTTCATCTCCAATTGGTGGCATATCAATTGGACTTGTAAAATTTGAGTTTTGGTCCTTCAAAGTGGGTTTGGTCATGCTGCCAGCAGCATGACCATTGACCTACGAATTTAGCTAAAATTTCCACCATTCCCATACACTTTATTTGGTCCTAATTGATCATTATTTCATTTCACAATAGGTCAAATATGCCATTTATGTATTTCCCAATTTTTGGTTCATAAACCCTTGCATTAAAACCCTAAACTCACTAACTCTTGCATTTAACCATAACTAGTGCACTTAACCTTAACCATTCAACTAATCAAAGCTTTTAAACTCCTTCTAATGCATCAATTTCATGTAATTCATACTCCTATCAAGCTGCCCAAATTTCAGTTTGGTCCCTCTCCCATATTTGTTTCATTTAAATCAAGTTCTAAGCTCACTTAATTACCTAAACATGCATTTAAATGGAAAAATAAAGAGTTTGATATGCTAACCTCACTTAAAGCTTCAAAACCCTAACCTTTGCTCTTCTTTCTTCTTGAAATCTCCTTCTTAAGTAGTAATAACAAGCTTTAAAGAAGTCCTTATGAGAGTTATTATGGTTGGGTAAGGAAAATTTGAGCTTAATGTAAGCTTAAAGAGAAAGCTTCCATGGGGGATTTAAGGAAACAAGTGGGTGGCAAAGAGAGAGGGGAAGAAGAAGAAAATCCTAAATTTTTTTCTTTGTTTTTCCTTTACACGTTTTTGCTTTGGAAGACCATAAATATCAAATTTAATAAATATTTAACAAATTTGTTTATGACATCATTAGTTATGTCATCAACTTTGACTTTTCCAACCTCTTTCCTTTTCTTTTTTTTTTCTATTTATTTTTCTATTAGTTCTTTAATTCTATTGTCGATTCCAAAATTTTCTTTTCTCCGATTTTATTTGACAGTTATATCAGGAGTCAGCTCTCGGGGTCAATTGACCAAATTGCCCCTCGCCGGTTCATCCCGGTTTGCAAATAATCCAATATTTCTTCCGGCTCCCTGACCTAATTATTTGACTGACTTAACAGTTCTTTTTCGTGATTTTCTCTTTTCCACTGTGTTCATAAGGGTCCTAAGGACCGCGTCACTTTTATGGTTCAAATTTGAGTTTAAAACGACTTCGATGCGTTCTCGAGGAGGTCACTCATCGCTGTGACTCTCGGCTCGTTTAACCTCTTATGTTCTGTTTTTCTTATTTATAGTTAACTAATTAAACATTACTAATTATTTGTGTTTATGGCTTCTCAAATTGTCTTAGGTGTGGCTCTAATCCCAATAATTGTCCGGACTGACACCGGTCACCGGAACAGTGAAATATACCAGGCTATGCAAACAGGGGTGTTACATAGCCTGCCTAGTATCTACCACATGTGCTAGGTAGGCTTCACAGCCTTTTCTCATCATTCTTCTTGCAACTGTGGCTGAGATGACATTGGACAAGAAATCTGTCCTTTCCCCCACAACTGTGATCTCATTACCCTCTAAAGTTTTTAGAGAAATTCTCTTCAATTTGCAATCAACTATTGCCTGATGACGTGACAACCAGTCCATTCCCAAAATCACGTCAAACTCATGGAAGGGCAACTCAATTAGGTCTGCCAAGAATTCATACCCCTGAATCCTTAACGGGCAACCCTTGTATACCTTGTTCACCACTACACTGTGGCTTAATGGATTAGTGACCAGAATGTCTTGGTCACTCTCCCCTACCAGTATCCCCCTTTCTACGGGTAGATTGATGCAGATGTATGAGTGAGTGGATCCTGGATCCACCAATACATGCACAGGTGTAGTGTAGAGGGAGAACGCACTCGATGACGCCCGGGCATCTTGCTCCTCCCGAGCTCTCAAGGCATAATTTACGGCGGGTGGTGCATTATCGCCTCTCTGCTGGCTCAGATGCAGGCCTCTGAGATGGTCCCACAGCTTCGGATTTACCAGACCTTCTACCCCTTGGTGGTGCAGGAGCAGGTCTGTCTGCTTGTGTTGGAGCAGCTGTAGTAGTTCTGCGCGGACAGTTCTTCAACTGATGCTCTGTTGACCCACACCTCAAGCAGGCACTAGTTACTCTCCAACATTCCCCCTTGAGCCATTTCAGGCAATGCGGGCATGCAGAAGATGTTGGGGCTGGTCCCCTGAACCCCATCCCTGGAGAGCTGCCCACTGATGGTGTGGACTGACCTCTCCTAGGGGTGAACTGTGGCCTGGGCCCCTGAGACTAACCCTGCCCATGTGGCTGAGCTGAACTCTGTGCAGGAGGACCCTTGAACTTCTTCCCAAATGCAGGAGCTGAGCTAGACTGACCCGGTCCCCTCTTCTGCTGTCTTTCCCTTCTGGTTTGCTCACTAATTCTTACTTTTTCCACCTTTATTGCAGCTTCCACTAGCTTGCTAAATTCTGTGATTCCCAAGGCAGTGAGCTGAATCTTGATGTTGTCATTTAGTCCCTCTTCAAATCTCTTGCACCTTTCAGCTTCATTAGGGACTATCTCCCTTCCATAACGGCTTAATCGAACAAACTCCTTCTCATATTCGGCCATTGACAGTTGTCTCTGCCTCAGGTTAATAAACTCTCTTCTTCTCTCTTCTAGATATACAGTACCCACATATTTCTTCTTAAATTCTGAAAGAAAGAAGTCCCAAGTTACAGCTTCTATCTGCACTTCACTGGACACAGTGTCCCACCACTCATATGCATCGTCTTGCAGCAGGGATATGGCGGCCTCCAGGTTTTGCTCTGGAGTGCAGTGGAGTTGTTTTAGGACTCTGCCTGTTCTGTTCAACCAATTCTCGGCTGCCACGGAGTCATCTTCTCTCTTGCCATAGAAATCCACTGCCCCAAACTTTCTTAGTCTTTCCAGGTGTGATTTCTGTTGTAGAGCTGGTGGTGGTGGTGGTGCTGGCATTACTCCGGCCATTTGTCTAAAGAAGTCGGCCATTTGTTGGAACATGGCCTGTGGAGGCTGAGGTGCTCTGCTGGCGAGTAGGTTCTCCCTACCCCGGGCCTCATTGCCGCAGTGGAGCATGACTCTCCACTTCCTCCTCAACGGCTCTCTGAGATGAAGGGTCCATATCCTATTCAAAATAAGAAAGATAAATAGATCTGCGTTAGTGTCACCACGACTCTTACAAATGCAATGCATGGTATGGACGCAATCTAGGCCCAGAAATGCCTAAACCGTGCTCTGATACCACTAAATGTGACACCCCTTACCCGTGTACAGTATACCCGAGTAAGTAATGCCACACGGTGTACCGGCACACTCTAATATTCCTCAATTAATTTATATCATGCTTTTTCATATAATTTATGAAATACAATTTATTTAAGCCATTTATCAAAAGTATTATTCATTTAAGGTTCCGAAAATTTTAAAGAAAATCCGGCGGAGCACCGGCTAAAAATGGAGAAAACCGTTCTTCGGAACCTGTGAAAACACTTCCAAAAAAATTTTCAAACAAACCCAACTTCAATTCATCAACAAAGTCTCAATATCAAAAACTCAACAATATTTCTCAATTTCAGTTCTCAATAGCCTTTTCATTTCTCAAACATCCATTTCTCAGGGTTCTCATATATGTATAAATAACAATTAAAAGCTCAAATTACTTCCATACATAACCATAAATCTTTATTATTTACATGAACCTCAAAATACATTACATAATCCCAAATACATATGAGAAAATAAAAATTTAATTACAAAATGACAAAATGACACTTAGTGCCCTACCAATGCACTGCAGGTAGTGAGGTGACACGGACACTGTGCAGATCTGCAGGATGAACTCACCCAGTCTGCGGTCTACTGGGCTCACGATCGGGATCTCCAGTACCTACGCATGGCAAAAGCAATGCGCTAAGCAATAATGCTTAGTGGTGCAATAATATAATAAAAGAAAATAACAAGAAAACGAATATATAGTGAATGTGTATGATTCATTTGTTTAGTATGGTTATATATACATTAATTCAGTAACTTTGTTCACTTTCATTCATTTGGCTACCCAAGTAACCTACACTAGACGACTGGACTGGATAATGGGTAAACTGGCACTGGGTATCAAGTACCTCGGGCCGTCACACCATCAGTCACATATGCATCTCCCGGTGTGCAGCGTAATGCTAACAAGTGTAAATATATCGAGCACAAGGCCAAAGCTCAATACAAAGTCGAATGGCTAAAAGCCATAAAATCAGAATGACATATTGCCATGTGCGATCGCTAATCGAACCCTATTGGCATGCCAAACTATCCAAACCAATCATGTTAGGTATACTAGGGCATTTGAAACTTTCAAATTCTTCAATTTGTGAATTTCAAATTTTTAGTGTCACTATTCATCTTATTGATCAACAAAAATGTTGACTTTTAGAATAAAAATATATACATTGACTTTGGCACTCCCAACATACCACATTTGGCATTCCAAACTTGTTGGCATTAAGCATTTATACCATTTCAAAGTGTAAACCCACACAAGCAGAATTTTCAGTTTTGGTAAGTCAACTTCACTGTTCCATTGGACACTGTTACTGTTGGAATTTGAAGAAATGTAAAACATGAAAGTTGTTTCTTATTTTATCTAGTGGAATTTCTCGTTTTGAATCACTCCATTTGGAGTTTTGTAGCTCCAGATATGGTCCAAAAACCACAGCTGGCCGGATTCCCATTCTGCAGAAAATACCATATCTACAGTAACAGGAACAGTAACTTCCACTACCATTTGGGTTAGGTTCTGGCCATAATTTGGGGTAGATTCCTTCATGAAAGTTGTTTTTCTATGTCTTAACTTGTTGCTGTAAAAAGTTCAGGTCAATTGACCATATCTACAGTGAGTTATGGCCAAATGAACAGTTACTGTTCATTTGGTCAATTCTGCAGAACCAGTTGCAGGGTATCCGGATTGGGGCTAAGTTTTGGTCCTCTTGCTTTGGTCTTTTGGGCATGGTTTCTTCAGCAAAAATGTGCCATTATAAGCCTAATTTCATGTCCAATTGGCCAAACACCAATTGGACTAACACAGCCCAAGTTATGGCAGTGCAAGTGGACTGAAATTTCAATCCCTATGCTGCTGTCCTAGGGCAGCCTGCAACCTCACTTTGGAATCCCATTCTTCAGTCCATTTGTTGGTCAAATTACCTAAAATGGTCACTAATTGACCATTAAAATGCTCTCTAATAATTTCCTAAACCAAGTTTACATTTTGCTCACAAAACCCTAATTCAAATCCATGTTTTTATACAATATGTCTTAGTTAGCTTTTTAATCATTGTTCTTGTATTTATAAACTTCCAACATAACTCTAATTTACTTCAAGCTCATAAAAACACTCCCTCCTATTCCATAGCTAGGGCAGCCGAAATTCACAAGCTCAAACACATAGGTTTATGTTCATTTAAATCACAATTCTCACTAAGTTTCAAGTCCCAAACCATGAAAATAAAGAGTTTAATGAATATAGGTGCACTAACCTCAAGTGGCAGAATTTTTCCAAGCCCCAAACTTCAATTTCCTTCCTCTTGTTGGCTGCCAAGAGCTTGTTTAAGGTGTGGGGTAAAGTTTTAATGAAGAGGGGTTAGGGAAATATGGTGGAAATGATGGAGATCTAAAGCTTGAAAAAGCTTGAATGGAGGTGGCTATGGAGGTGAGTTTTGGCTGGTCTTTTGGGGAGGGTGGCTGCTGCAATTTCTTTCTTATTTTGGTCTTCTTTTATGTCTTTTAATAGTTTAGTCAAATGGTAGATTAATTGTAATTGGTCATAGTTTATAAATGACATCATCAAGATGTCATAAATGAGCTTTTCTTGATTTTTCTTTTCTTTTCATCACTACTCAATTTCAATTTAATTTCTAGTAATATTTCTTCATATTTTATGTCATATTAATTATTTACTTAACTGGACAAGTCGGCCAAAAATCACCTCTGAAGGCGAAATGACCAAAATGCCCTCCGTTTGGCTTAACGGGTCAAAATTGTCTGTACCGATTGAAAAATTTTTCTAGGTATTTTCTTGGCATTCTAATGCCATAGGAACCTCAATAACCCTTCTCTGGAGTCCCAAAAATTATTTTATAATTTTTCCCCCGGGTCTAGGGCTCCTCGTTGCGAGAACCGCAACTTTCCTCTGGTTACCCATCGCTAGGGCACCGGCTCGTTTAACTTGGTTGTATTTTATTTCTAAAATTTTTACTAAATTTTTCTTATTAATATTTGAGTTAATTTTGGTCCCTCACTTAAGTTTAATTATTTTTCCGGACGTTCTAGCTGTCCGGACCGACACCGATCACCGGAACAGTAGAATGTACGGAGTTGCTACCGGGAGGGTGTTACGTGATGAGATATGAGTATTATTTTAATTCTATATAAATATTAGTTTTTACCTTTTTTTTCCCTTTTTTTGGGTTTTCCTTTTTAATAGAATTATGATCCATCCTTAAATTTCTATTTTGGCACAAAATCATGAATTTTAATAATCATCATGCTTAATAGTTTAGATTTTAATCATTAGAAAAATGTTAAACTAAGGAGGCCAAAAACTAAAATATAATTTTGTAATTTTCTAAGTAAAAATACTAAATATGTTATTTGGCTAGCAGTCATGGACTCAATCTTCAAAATTTTTTTGACACCCCTTACTCGTCTACAGTGTAGCCGAGCAAGATATACTACGCAGTGTACCGGAATACCCTATTTTAATACAATCATTTTTTATTCTTCCTAATTTATTTTTTTCATAGTTATGAAGTACAATTTATGAAATATAATTTATTTAAGTCATTTATTGAAATTATAATTTATTTGAGATTTCGAAAATTTTATAGAAAATCCGGCAAAGTACTTGCTAAAAATGGAGAAAACAGTTCTTCAGAACCTGTGAAAAACACTTCCAATAATCATTTACAATCATTCTCAAACTCCAATAACCATCAACATGGTCTCAACATTAGCAATCATTTCAAGTTCTCAACATTAATCCACAATTTCATTCAAATTCAAAATCAACTAAAATTTCATGAAGATATTCTCAAATTATATTAATTAACAAAATTCTTCAAATATGTACATCAACATATGATTACATAAATTTACTAATTTACACGAGTTCATAATTTATAAATCACAAACTACTACCTATTATAAAATACAAAAACATAATTTCAAAAGGGACCTAAAGGTTCTACCACTGATGCACTGTAGATGAGAGGTGACTCTGACGCTAGGCAGATCTGTGACCTCACCCAGTCTGTGGTCTACTAGGCTCTCTGTCTCTCTCCAGAACCTATGCATGGCAAGAAGCGACGTGCTAAGCAATAATGCTTAGTGGTACCAATAATAAAATAAAAAGAACTAATAAAATAAAATAAATATGCAGTGAGTGTACTGATATCTCGTGCAGACAAGTTTTTTATAATTATTGGTAGTCTTATTTATTTTGTACTTGTTATATTCATTATTTCATTAAATTTATCAACTTTCATTTTTGGTTGCCCAAGTAACCTATACTGGATGACTGGACTGGATAAACGGGTAAACTGGCACTGGGTATCAAGTACCTCGGGCCGTCACACCATCGGTCACATATGTGTCTCCTGGTGTGCAACACAACAACTAATAAGCTATAATAATATTAGGCACAAGGCCAAGTCTCAACACAATGTCAGAATGGCTAAAAGCCATGAAATCACAGAATGGCATAATGCCATGTGCAGTACTGCTAACTGAACCCTATTGGTATGCCAACCTATCCAAACCAATCTCGCTAGGTGTACTAGGGCATGTTACACTTTTAAACTTTACAATTCTTGAAATTTAAGTTTCGGTGTTACTATTCATTTCATTTGTCAACTAAAATGTTGACTTTTGCATAAACAATAGGCACATTGGTTCTAATGCTCTCAACATACCACATTTTGCATTCTAAAGTTGTTGGTATTGGTTTCCAATACCATTTCTAAGCTTAGTGTTAATTATTTACAATTTTCATATTTCAAGCCTTATGTTTACTGTTCCATTGGTCATTTGTACAGTAGGAATTTGGCAAAGTTGTCTTCACGAAAGTTGTTCCTTATTTTGTCTAGTTACATTTCTTTTTTTGAATCACTCCATTTGGAGTTTTGTAACTCAAATTATAGCCTAAACACCATAACTGGCCGGATTGGACAGAATCCAAAATTCTGGGCAAAACTGGTTCTGCCAGATTTGGTAACCTAAGTTTGGAATTTAGATTTGTGTTCTTCATGAAAGTTGTAGGTCTATGTCTCATCTTTCTGTTGGTAAATTTCAAGTCAATTGGACCTTTCTACACTGAGTTATCACCAAATGAATAAACACTATTCATTTGGTCATTATGCCCAGGCAGAATGCAAGTCACTCGGATTAGGGCAATTTTTAGGCTAACTTAGTTTGGTTTTCTGGGCAGGGTTTCTTCACCAAAGTTGTGCCATTATGTGTCTAGTTTCATGCCCAATTGGCCTTGTACCAATTGAACCTATACAACTCCATTTATGGCTGCCCAAACCTCCTAGACTCATGGTCAGTCCTGTAGGTCAGCCAAGGCAGCTTACCAATCTCAAATACCAAGCCACAACTCTCTTCATTTCCTCATCATACACAGCCAAATAGTCACTAATTGACCATTTAAACTTTAATTCACCAACACATCAACAAAATTTAAGCTTTATTCCTCAAACCTTAACTACAACAACTAAAATTTTCACACATACAATCCATAGTTTACAACACCAACATCATGTTCAATGGCAGCCATACACAAACTTTTTAGAATAAATTGGCACTAACCTTGACTTAGGCACTTTCCAAGGCTTAAAAACTTCACTTTCCTCCTTTCAAATTGCTTCCCAAAGCTTGATCTACTGGTAGGGATAATTTTCAATGAAGGCAAGTTAGGGTTTTGAGGTGGTTTAAGGTGGGAATTGAAGCTTTAATAAGCTTTCAATGGTGGTTTGGGTGTGGAAGAGGAAACGGTTGGAAATGGGGAAGGAGATGAATCTGATTGCTTTTATTTATTTTTGTCTCAATTATCCCTTTTTAATAGGCTAGCTTAATTGTGATTGGTGGGGAAAGGATTGATGACATCATGTGATGTCAAAATTGTCATTTAATCTCATTTTCTTTCCTTTTCTTCTCTACTCATTTTCAATTTAATTTTTAGCAATATTTATTCACATTTTGTGTCATAATAATTATTTACTTAACTGGACAAGTCGGCCAAAAATTATCTCTGAAGACGAAATGACCAAAATGCCCTCCGTTTGGCTTAACACACTAAAATTGTCTGTACCGATTGAAAAATTTTTCTAAGCATTTTCTTGGCATTCTAATGCCATAGAAACCTCAATGACCCTTTTCTGGAGTCCCAAAAATTATTTTATGAATTTTCCCCCAGGTCTAAGGCTCCTAGTTGCAAGAACCGCAACTTCCTACTAGGTTACCCATCGCTTGGGCACCAGCTCATTTAACTTGGTTGTATTTTATTTCTAAAATTTTTTCTAAATTTTTCTTATTAATATTTGAGTTAATTATGGTTTCTCACTTTAGTTCAAATATTTTTCCGAACGTTCTAACTGTCCGGACCGACACTGGTCACCAGAACAATAGAATGTATGGAGTTACTGCAGGGAGGGTGTTACAACTCTTCCCCTCTAATTTAAATTTCGTCCTCAAAATTTACCTAATGCAAATAGTTGAGGGAACTGTTGCCTCATCGTCTCTTCACTTTCCCAAGTTGCCTCCTCGGTGTTGTGGTGCCTCCAAACCACTTTCACCAGTGGAATCTGCTTATTTCTCAACTCTTTCACTTGCCGAGCCAAGATCCGTATGGGTTCTTCTTCATATGTCAAATTTGATTGTACTTCAATTTCTCCCATGGAGATGACATGTGAAGGATCTGAGTGGTATCTTCTTACCATAGATACGTGAAACACATTGTGGATCTTGTCTAACTTTAGTGGTAAAGCTAGCCTGTAGGCCATTGGACCCACACGTTCAATGACTTCATATGGACCAATGAACCTAGGGCTTAACTTACCTTTTCTTTCAAACCTTAGTACCTTCTTCCATGGTGACACCTTGAGGAACACTTTGTCACCAACCACATATTCTATTTCTTTTCTCTTTAGGTCGGCATAAGATTTTTGTCTGTCTGAGGCAACCTTCAGATTGGCTTTGATTAGTTTTACCTTCTCCTCAGTCTGTTTAACCAGGTCTGGCCCTACGAATTTATCTTCGCCCAATTCAGTCCAGCGCATTGGAGTTCTACATTTCCTCCCATACAGTGCTTCATACGGGGCCATTTGGATGCTAGCTTTGCAGCTATTGTTGTATGCAAATTCTGCCAGTGGGAGGTATCTATCCCAACTTCCCTCAAATTCAATGACACAACTCCTCAGCATATCCTCAAGGCCCTAACATATATTTCACATTATTATTACCATCTCAGTTCAATATGTGTATTAGTTCAATTGGTTTCAATTGTTTACCTAGATTACTCTTTCTGGTTGCCCATTCGTCTGAGGATGGAAAGCTGTGCTGAAGTGGAGTTGTGTACCCAAGGACTCATGCAACTTCTTCCAAAATCTCGATGTAAACCTTGGGTCTCAATCAGATATGATGGAAAGTGGAATTCCATGTAGTCTAACTATCTCTCTGATATACAATTTTGCTAACTTCTCCAATGACTAGTCAGTCCTTACTGGCAGAAAGTGTGCTGACTTTGTCAATCTATCTACTATCACCCATACTGCATCATGCTTCTTCTGGGTGAGAGGTAGACCACTTACAAAATCCATGGGGACCCAATCCCATTTCCATTCAGGTATGCGTATAGGCTGTAGCAAACCCGTTGGAACTTGATGTTCTGCCTTGACTTGCTGACATGTCAAGCATTTAGTCACATTGTCAGCTATGTCCTTCTTCATACCAGGCCACCAATACTGAAGTTTCAGATCATGATACATTTTTGTACTTCCTGGGTGCATAGCATAAATACTAGTGTGTGCCTCTTTAAGAATACTGGCTTTCAATTCCCCATCATTTGGTACACATACTCGTCCTTTGTAATATAGACACTCTTCTGCTTTCATCTCATAGTCAGTTGCTTTCCCTTCTGAGATTTTACTCATAGTAGTCATTAATTTCTCATCTACCTTTTGCCCATCTAAAATCTGCTGTAGCAGGTTTGGCCTCACTTGTAACTCAGCCAAAATAACTCCATCTCGAGCCAAAGATAGATAGGCATTCAATGATCTCAAAGCTGTGATCGATTTTTTGCTCAAAGCATCTGCAACTACATTTGCCTTCCCAGGATGGTAGTCAATTACACAATCATAGTCCTTTAGGAACTCAATCCATCGCCTCTGTCTAAGGTTGAGCTCCTTCTGGGTTGGCAAGTATTTCAGACTCTTGTGGTCTGTGTAAATGTAGCACTTTTCACCATATAAGTAGTGCCTCCATATCTTCAGTGCGAAGATAATTGCTGCAAGTTCTAGATCATGGGTAGGGTAATTCTGTTCATGTGGCCTTAGCTGCCTGGAAGCATAAGCAACCACCTTCCCCTCTTGCATCAATACACACCCTAACCCATTATGAGAGGCATCATTGTAGACCACAAAGTCCTTTCCCGACACTGGCTGTGTTAATACTGGTGCCTCTGTCAACATAGCCTTCAACTTCTCAAAACTAGCCTGACACTTGTCATTCCAGTCAAATCTGACATTCTTGTGTAACAACTTGGTCATTGGAGCAGCTATTAACGAAAATCCCTTCACAAATCTTCTGTAATACCCAGCTAGCTCTAAGAAACTTCTTACCTCAGTTGTATTTCTGGGAGGCTTCCATTCCATCACCGCTTCTATTTTTTTGGGATCCACCCTAATCCCATCAGCTGACACTATGTGTCCAAGGAATGCAATCTTATTCAACTAAAAGTCACACTTGGACAACTTAGCATACAGCTTCTTTTCTCTCAAGGTTTGTAGAACAATCCTCAAATGCTCATCATGTTCTTCACTGGTCTTGGAATACACCAAAATATCATCAATAAAGACCATTACAAACCGATCTAGGTGTGGATGAAAGATATGATTCATAAGGTCCATGAATGCTGCTGGTGCATTTGTTAGGCCAAAGGGCATCACCAGAAACTCATAATGCCCATACCGGGTCCTGAATGCAGTCTTTGGCACATCTGCATCCTTCACCCTCAACTGATGATACCCTGATCTGATATCAATTTTGGAAAATACTCCTGCTCCCTTCAACTGATCAAACAGATCATCAATTCTAGGCAACGGATATTTGTTCTTCACTGTTACTTTATTCAACTGCTGGTAATCGATGCACAACCTCAAAGTCCCATCCTTCTTTTTCACAAACAGCACTGGAGCTCCCCATGGTGACACACTAGGGAGTATGAACCCCTTATCCAGTAACTCTTGTAACTGGATTTTCAGTTCTTTCAATTCTGTGGGTGCCATCCTATAAGGAGCAATAGAGATTGGTGTTGTACCCGGTAGTATCTCAATAGCAAATTCGACTTCCCTTTCTGGTGGTAAGCCAGGCAATTCTTCAGGAAACACATCTGAGAAGTCTTTTACTGTGGGTATATCACACAGATTTGGCTTAGCCTGCCTAGTATCCACTACATGTGCTAAGTAGGCTTCATAGCCTTTTCTCATCAGTTTTCTTGCAACAGTGGCTGAGATGACATTGGACAAGAAATCTGTCCTTTCCCCCACAACTGTGATCTCATTACCCTCAGGAGTTTTCAAAAAAATCCTCTTCAATTTACAATCAACCATTGCCTGATGACATGACAATCAGTCCATTCCCAAAATCACGTCAAACTCATGGAAAGGTAACTCAATCAGGTTTGCTAAGAATTTATACCCCTGAATCCATAACGGGCCATCCTTGTACACTTTGTTCACAACTACACTGTGGCCCAATGGATTAGTGACCAGGATGTCTTGGTCACTCTCCTCTACTAGTATCCCCCTTTCTACTGGTAGGTTGATGCAGATGTATGAATGAGTGGATCCTAGATCCACCAATGCATGCACAGATGTATTGTAGAGGGAGAACGTACCCCTGATGACGTCCGGGGCATCTTGCTCCTCCTGAGCTCTCATGGCATAGGCTCTGGCAGGTGGTCTGCCCTCAGGCCTCTCTGCTGGCTTAGATGTAGGCCTCTGTGATGGTCCCACTACCTTAGATTTGCCAAATTTCCTACCCCTTTGTGGTGCAGGAGCAGGCATATCTGCTTGTGTTGGAGCAGCTATAGTAGTTCTGCGTGGACAGTTCCTTAGCTGATGCTCTGCCGACCCACACCTTAAATAGGCACCTGTCACTCTCTAACACTCCCCCTTATGCCACTTCAGGCAATGTGAACTTGCAGAAGGTGCTGGGGCTAATCTCCTGAACCCTGTCCTTGGAGAGCTGCCCATAGATGGTGTGGACTGACCTCTCCTAGGGGTGAACTGTGGCCTGGGCCCCTGAGACTGACCCTGACCTTGAGGTTGACCTGAACTTTGTGCAGGTGGACCTTTGAACCTTTTTCCTGGTGCAGGAGATGAGCTAGACTGACCCGGGCCCCTCTTCTGCTGTGTCTCTCTTCTGGTCTGCTCACTTATTCTAACCTTTTCAACTTTTATTGTAGCTTCCACTAACTTGGTGAAGTCTGTGATTCCCAAGGCAGTAATCATGATCTTTATATTGTCATTTAATCCCTCTTCAAATCTTTTACACCTCTCGGCTTCATTAGGGACTATCTCCCTTCCATAATGACTCAGTCTGACAAATTCCTTTTCATACTCTGCAACTGTCAGCTGTCTCTGCCTCAAATTAATGAACTCTCTTCTTCTCTCTTCCAGGTATACACTACCCATATATTTCTTCTTGAATTCTAAGAGGAAGAAGTCCCAAGTTATTACTTCTGGCTGTACTTCACTGGACACCGTATCCCACCATTCATATGCATCATCTTGCAACAGAGATATAGCAGCTTCTAGGTTTTGCTCTAAAGTGCAGTGGAGTTGTTTTAAAACCCTTCCTGTTCTATTCAACTAATTTTCGGTTGCAACAGAATCATCTTCTCTCTTGCCAAAGAAATCCACTGCTCCAAATTTTCTCAGTCTTTCTAGGTGTGATTTTTGTTGTGGAGGTGGTGGTGGTGGTGGCATTACCCCAGCCATTTGTCTGAAGAATTCGGCCATTTGCTGGAACATGGCCTGTGGAGGCTGAGCAGGCTCTGCTTGAGCTGGCAGAGTAGGTTCTCCCCTACCCCTAGTCTCAGCTGCTGCAGGTGGAGCATGACTCTCCACTTCCTCCTCAACTGCCCTCTGAGATGAAGGGTCCATATCCTATTTAACAAAGACAACAGATCTGCATTAGTGTCACCTCAACTCTTACAAATGCAATGCATAGTATGGACTCAATCTAGGCCCAGAAATGCCTAAACCGTGCTCTAATACCACTAAATGTGACACCCCTTACCTGTCTATAGTGTAGCCGAGCAAGATATGCCACGGAGTGTACCGGAACACCCTATTTTAATTCAATCATATTTTATTTTTCCTAATTTATTTTTTTCATAGTTATGAAGTACAATTTATGAAATATAATTCATTTAAGTCATTTATTGAAATTATAATTTATTTGAGGTTTCAAAAATTTTATAGAAAATCCGGCAGAGTACTGGCTAAAAATGGAGAAAATAGTTTTTCGGAACCTGTGAAAAACACTTCCAATAATCATTTCCAATCATTCTCAAACTCCTATAACCATCAACATGGTCTCAACATTAGCAATCATTTCAAGTTCTCAACATTAATCCATAATTTCATTCAAATTCAAAATCAACTAAAATTTCATGAAGATATTCTCAAATTATATTAATTAACAAAATTCTTCAAATATGTACATCAACATATGATTACATAAATTTACTAATTTACATAAGTTCATAATTTACAAATCACAAACTACTACCTATTACAAAATGCAAAAACATAATTTCAAAAGAGACCTAAAGGTCCTACCACTGATGCATTGTAGATGAGAGGTGACTCTGACGCTAGGCAGATCTGTGACCTCACCCAGTCTGTGGTCTGCTGGGCTCTCTGTCTCTCTTTAGAACCTATGCATGGTAAAAAGCGACGCGCTAAGCAATAATGCTTAGTGGTGCCAATAATAAAATAAAAAGAACTAATAAAAAAATATATATATATGTGCAATGAGTGTATTGATGTCTCGTGCACACAAGTTTTTGATAATTATAGGTAGTCTTATTTATTTGGTACTTGTTATATTTATTATTTCATTAAATTTATCAACTTTCATTTTTGGTTGCCCAAGTAACCTATACTAGATGACTGGACTGGATAAATGGGTAAACTGACACTGGGTATCAGGTACCTCAGGTCGTCACACCATCGGTCACATATCTGTCTCCTGGTGTGCAACATAATAGCTAATAAGCTGTAATAATATTAGGCACAAGGCCAAGTCTCAACACAATGTCAGAATGGCTAAAAGCCATGAAATCACAGAATGGCATAATGCCATGTACAGTACTGCTAACTGAACCCTATTGGCATGCCAACCTATCCAAACCAATCTTGCTAGGTGTACTAGGGCATGTTACACTTTTAAACTTTACAATTCTTGAAATTTAAGTTTAGGTGTTACTATTCATTTTATTGGTCAACTAAAATGTTGACTTTTGCATAAACAATAGGTACATTTGTTCTAATACTCTCAACATAGCACATTTTGCATTCTAAAGTTGTTGGTATTGGTTGCCAATACCATTTCTAAGCTTAGTGTTAATTATGAACAATTTTTATATTTCAAGCCTTATGTTTACTGTTTCATTGGTCATTTGTACAGTAGGAATTTGGCAAAGTTGTCTTCACGAAAGTTGTTCCTTATTTTGTCTGGTTACATTTCTTTTTTTTAATCACTCCATTTGGAGTTTTGTAGCTCAAATTATGGCCTAAACACCATAACTGGCCGGATTAGACAGAATCCAAAATTCTGGACAAAACTGGTTCTGCCAGATTTAGTAACCTAAGTTTGGTTGGCAATTTGACTAGGTTATGATCAGAATTTGGATTTGTGCTCCTCATGAAAGTTGTAGGTATATGTCTCAACTTTCTTCTGGTAAAATTTCAGGTCAATTAGACCTTTCTACACTGAGTTATCACTAAATGAATAAACACTATTCATTTGGTCATTTTGCCCAAGCAGAATGCAAGTCACCCGGATTAGGGCAATTTTTAGACTAACTTGGTTTGGTTTTCTGGGCAGGGTTTCTACACCAAAGTTGTGCCATTATGTGTCTAGTTTCATGCCCAATTGGCCTTGTACCAATTGAACCTATACAACTCCATTTATGGCTACCCAAACTTGCTGGACTCATGGTCAGTCCTGTAGGTCAGCCAAGGCAGCTTACCAATCTCAAATACCAAGCCACAACTCTCTTCATTTACTCATTATACACAGCCAAATGGTCACTAATTGACCATTTAAACTTTAATTCACCAACACATGAACAAAATTTAAGTTTTATTCCTCAAACCCTAACTCCAACAACTAAAATTTTCATACACATACAATCCATAGTTTACAACACCAACATCATGTTCAATGGCATCCATACACAAAATTTTTAGAATAAATTGGCACTAACCTTGACTTATGCACTTTCCAAGGCTTAAAAACTTCACTTTCTTCCTTTCAAATTACTGCCCAAAGCTTGATCTAGTGGTAGGGATAATTTTTAATGAAGGCAAGTTAGGGTTTTGAGGTGGTTTAAGGTGGGAATTGAAGCTTTGATAAGCTTTCAATGGTGGTTTGAGTGTGGAAGAGGAAACGGCTAGAATGGGGAAGGAGATGAATTTGATTGCTTTTATTTATTTTTGTCTCAATTATCCTTTTTTAATAGGCTAGCTTAATTGTGATTGGTGGGGAAAGGATTGATGACATCATGTGATGTCAAAATTGTCATTTAATCTCATTTTCTTTCTTTTTCTTCTCTACTCATTTTCAATTTAATTTTTAGCAATATTTATTCACATTTTGTGTCATATAATTATTTACTTAACTGGACAAGTCGGCCAAAAATCATCTCTGAAGACGAAATGAACAAAATGCCCTCCGTTTGGCTTAATAGACTAAAATTGTCTGTACCAATTGAAAAAAATTTTCTAAGCATTTTCTTGGCATTCTAATGCCATAGAAACCTCAATGACCCTTCTCTGGAGTCCCAAAAATTATTTTATGAATTTTTCCCCAAGTCTAGGGCTCTAGTTGCGAGAACCGCAACTTCGTACTAGGTTACCCATCGCTTAGGCACCGGCTCATTTAACTTGATTGTATTTTATTTCAAAAATTTTTTCTAAATTTTTCTTATTAATATTTGAGTTAATTATGGTTCCTCACTTTAGTTTAAATATTTTTCCGGACATTCTATCTATCCGGACCGACACTGGTCACCGGAACAGTAGAATATACGGAGTTGCTACAGGGAGGGTGTTACAATTTTGGCCGTACTTGGTGGCCACACATTGATTATGGATTATTCTTTTTTATTACTATGGCTTCATATTTTTAGTGTTGTCCACTAATTCTTTTTCTTTTTAATCACCATTTGTTTTGGCTTTAAAAAAAAGGGGCTAGATGCTTGAAGAAGAATGGGTCAAAATAGTCAATCACACTTGTCATATAGATACTCTATGCAATTGGAATTACAGATCAAATAAATAAATAATAAGTAATAAATATTCAAATAAAGATTGAAAATATTAAGATAAAGAAATGGTGAAAAGTGAGAAACTTGTTTACCTTTGGTAGTGGCTTTCACATTTGTATTTTATATTTTTCTTTTTTCATTTTCAATATTATAATAATTATGCTTACAAAAATAAATAATTGCATGTTTTGTTTTATAGGTAAGTATACATTTTAGTTTATAGTTCAATTAATTTTTTTAATTGATTTATATGCATTTTGTTTTCTTCTATGAGATATTAACATACTCCAATGAAAAATATGGCCTTTATAGAAAAAAAAAATAAAGATATTAGATACTTTAGAACTATCACAAAGTTCTATTATTTTATTAATTAAAATTTTGGTCCATTCATATTTATTTTAATGAAAATGTAGGATACTCAATGTCAATGCTAAAGAGAATTCGAGAAGAAAATGCAAAGGCAACTTCTATGCAACCTTAGAAAAAGAGATTGAGCATTGTTGACTCCTAAAATATTCAACAGGATCATTCTCAACTTGTAGATGACATCAATTATGACAATTCAGAATCTTAGAACCATTCATATCTATCTCTTTTCCCTTATTGTAATGAGATAGATTTCAGTAGTGATCCTAATATTGAGGGTAATTACCACTAACGTTATTTCTACTGATTGGAATTAATATCAATATTATATATATATATATATATATATATATATATATATATATATATATATATATATATATATATACACACACACACACGTCTATGTGCTTTGATTATTTTGTAGCAAATTTTATTCAACCACATAAAACTCGAGGTTCGACTCTACTTCCGGATGTATGAAGCCTTCATGAAATGAGAAGCTCAAAGAAAAGTTTAATAATTTCAATCAATGTGTTGATGATGGTTAGCATGAGCAATTTTATGGCACTATACCAAGAAATTCTTATTTGACTCCACTTGAATATGCGGATTGGAAAAAAGTTCCTAGTGACAAAAAAGAAGAGATATGGAGGGTTGTGATAGTAAATTGTATTTCATTATTTTTTAAATAGGCCATTTTTTCATATTCTTGTCTCTAATATATTTATATATTATTGGTAGACTATGTTTGACTTAGCAGAAAGTAGAAAGCCATGGGTACTGCACTACAAAAAAAAAATAATTATAAGATTGGCAGTCGACCAATTAAAATCAATTGCTAATAGATTTATCAATTGATTCAGTCAGTTGCAATGAGGCTGGTTGCAAATAGTAACTGACAATCAAATCGGTTGCTAAATTAATTCAATTTAAAAAAATAAAAACTTTTGATAAAAAAAATCAATTGCTACTAACAACCAATTTAGCAATCCAAATATAGTTGATTGTAAAAAAATTTGTGTCTTTAATTTTGTAATTTTGCAATTATTTTGTCAATCGGTTGCTATTTGCAACGGATTTAGTAACCTAAAAGTTGATTGTTAATTAAAAAAATTATAAAAAAAATTAAATTTCCAAACAATAAATTAAAAATTCAAATAAATAAAATTTTCAAAAAATTACTAAGACAGTAAATTATTAATAAAAATTTAGTACTAAAAATTAATATAAAAATATTATCAAAAACAAATTACTAATAATAGCTTTTAACCAAAAAACTAACAAAAAATTAAATATAAAAAGATATTTATAAGACAAATTACAAAAAATAAATTACTACACATATTATAACAAAAAAATAACTAAAAGTTATTACTACAAATAATTTACTAACAAAAAATACATTTGTATAAAAGTTTTTTTTATACTAAAGAAAAAACAACATAAAAAAGATGAGAAATAAAAAGATGATGAAGAAAACAGATAACAAATGAAAAGATGATAAAGAAGAAAATAGATGAGAAAGAAAAAGAAGGCGAAGAAGAAAATATGTGAGAAAGAAAAAGAAGATAAAGAAAAAATAGATGAGAAAAAAAAATGATGAAGAAAATAGATAAGAAAGAAAAAGATGATGAAGAAAATAGATGAGAATGAAAAAGATTATGAAGAAAATGAGAGAAAAGAGAAGAAAGAAAGAAAGAAAATAAATAGTGATTTATATAAGTGAATTAGCAACCGATTTAGTATGTTGCTAGTTAATTTTTAAAATTACAGAGAATTTTTGGAAGGAAAATTTTGCAACTGATTTAGTTTTCGATTGCAATATCGATTGCTAATAACAACCAATTTCATTTGATTTTAAAAATCAGTTGTTGTTAGTATCGATTTGCAAATCGATTGTAAATAAAAAAGAAAAAAATGTGAGAATTTTTTTTTAGTTGGGGGGGAGGGGGGGGGGATTTTGCAACCGATTCACAATCTGTTGTAAAATAGATTGCTAATAGCAATCAATTTCATTTAGTTTTAAAAATTAGTTGCAAATAAAAACAAATTTAGCGGAGATTTCCCCCTTAAAATTTAGTAACCGATTCGAAATTGATTGCGAAAATTGGTTGCTAAATTTAAAGCCTTCTATAAAAATCTCTCAATTTTACAACCAATTCTCAATTGGAACAACAGCTGATTTTTGCAACCAACGTAAATCAGTTGCTAATAGCAATTGATTTTTGTAATCAATTGTGAATTTATTTTAAAATTTTAGAGCCAATTAAAAGACCTCTATAATTTAGTAATCAATTTACAATCGGTTGCTAATTATATTTTCAAGATTTTTCTAATATCGATTAGTAACCAATTATAATTCTGTTTCATACTGAAATCAATTGCTAAATTATTTAAAAAATAACTATTTTATTAAAAAAATTAAAATCACAATTTAATTGCAAAATTAATTACTAATAACAACCAATTTCAGTTATTTGCAAAAATCAATTGCAAATCTTTCTTCTTTTTTTTTTTTTTTGCAGTAGTTCAAGAAGTTGGTAGTTGTTTAAGGAACTATAAGCAAACTTTGTATAACAAAAGTTTTCACAAGTATAAATCATTGGTAGAATTAAAAGCAAATCCACCTTTTAGAGTTGATAAAGACCAATGAGAAAAACTTGCTGCTAAGTGTTAGACATAAGAATGGAAGGTAATTAACTTTATTATTATTATTATTATTATTATTATTATTATTATTATTATTATTATTATTATTATTATTATTATTATTATTATTATTAAAATGATCTACCAAAGATATAAATTAAAATAGTTACATTATCATTTGAACTAAATAAGTTTAACCATTTAATTTATTTATGTATATAGAAAAAATCTAAAAATGGGATGAAGAGTCAAGAAGTAATGAAGATGCCACACATTTTTGGTACTATATCTTATAGTTAGAAGAGATGAGATAGAGGTATATAATATCATAGATTTTTCCTCTTTTTAACATATTCATTTATATTTATTAAGAACATATAAACCAAAAGAATTAAATTCACATTATTTTTAATTACAATGTAAAGAAAAGGAAAACTATCATCTAGAACAAGTCTTTACATCAAGTATCATAAGCATAAAAATAGAACACTTGCTTGAAATGAAGCGGCAATTGTCATTGTGAGTTCTACACACATTCATTTATATGTATTTAGTATAATTGAAAGTTATTCATATTTAATTCTATAATTGAGATATTTTTGTGACTTTTTTTTATTTTCTTTAGCATTGGATTAAGGAAATCCAAAATGCCAATAAACCATAATGAAAATTCTAATGAATTTGCTCTTGTGGAAACTGATACATTATGTCAAGTACTCAGACCTGAAAGAAGTGGACGTGTTCATGGGATGAGTTATGGAGTAACCACGCATAAGTTTAAAAACATAATCTTGATATAATCCAAGAATTTCAACAGGCTAAAGAGAAAAATATGTAGCTCAAGGGAAATTTAACTACTTTGAATGAAGAGCACAATAATCTTCAAGAAAATTATAATAATTCGGATAATCAAATTTTGAAGATAAAGGGTTAAATAGTTGTACTAATTTGTGCTAAAAATGCCCAAGAAATTATGCAGGTATGACTATTTTTTATTAATTTATATCATTCAACTTAATACTAGTTTATATTACAAAATTTAAGAGATAAAATTTAAAATTTTTTTATTTCATGTTTGCATTATTTAATATGATTTTAATAATTAAAATATTGAGTAAGTTTCAAATATTACTAATTCTACTCATTCCAGTGGTGTTACTTTAATTAAAAGTTCTAGATTTATTGGTAAGATTAAAATATTTGTTCAAATTTTATTACAAATATATTTCATATTAACTATTAATTATTTTCTTATTTACTAATTATATGTGACATTTTTTCATGGGTAAAGAATCAGTGAATGCATTTAAGCCACGTGGATTTTTTTTTGAGACAATGACTTCAAGACTAGGATTTATTTTTTGATATCTGCAAATGTGCAGTTATTATGTTTAAATCAAAAGATATTTTACTTTCTTTCTGGATATTTGAATAACTATTTTATTATTCTTTTCTAAATATTTGGATGGATTAATATTTATATTTTACTTTATGATCTTAAATTTATATAAAGCAATAGGATGCCTCTTTAATTAACTTGCAATGTATTAATTTTTTTTTTAAACAAATTAAGTGTGTGTATTAATAGCCAATGAATATCACATTATTAATTAAATATAAATAATTTATAAATGTCACAAAACATTTTAAGTCATAATTATTATATATCATATGAATGTACTTTTAAATCACGTATATGAAATGTCATAACAATACTTTTTTAATAATATTTTTCAAATATTATCACATTTCCTAGTAATATTTGGTATACATCATATTAATTCTTTTAAAAAAAACTTGTCAAATGTTATAAAGATACTTTATATTATGTTTGAATATTGTTATAATATAAACACTTTAAATGATATTTTCAAATGTGGAAATGTAATTTTCTAATGACATTTAATAAGAGATGTAATACTACTTTATGAATATTTTAATTATTATTTAAATAACTTATCACAAATGTCATAAGAAGATTATCAAGTGACATTTATTAATATAATTAAAGTAACTTTTGAAAAATGTTACATTACTGATATTTAACAACATTTTATTTATGTTGTAATAAAAACTTTGCCATACATAATAATCAAACGTTGTGTCATTTTATAAATGTCATTATAATGTAATTATAACAATATTTATTGAAAATATTGTAGTATTAGTTTTACACAAACGTTTAATGGAAGTGTTGTTTTAACATATAACAATATTGATTACGTGACAATTACAAAAAAACGTCAACATAAGTCTATAATAACATTTATTTTACTTAAAATAATATTATTGAATGCTATTATGGTGGTAGCAGCGGTGGTGGCGATGGTAGTGGTAAATTAGTGTTAGTGGATTAATAGTCAAAGTAGTCAGATATATATTTTTTTGACTATATAAAATCTTGAAATATTAAATAAATTTGACTATATAAATTTTAAATATAATAATCAAACATTGTGTCATTTTATAAATTTCATTTAATGTAATTATAACAATATTTATTAAAAATATTGTAGTATTAGTTTTACGCAAACATTTAATGAAAATGTCGTTTTAACATGTAACAATATTGATTATGTGACATTTGTAAAAAACGTCAGCATAAGTCTATAATAGCATTTACTTTACTTTGAAAAACATTGTTGAATGTTAGTATGGTGGTAGCAATGGTGGTGGCAATGGTAGTGGTTAATTAGTGTTAGTAGCTTGATAATCAAAGTAGTTAGATATATATTTTTTTGACTATTTAAAATCTTGAAATATTAAATAAATTTTACTATATAAATTTCAGATATAGAATTAAGTAATGTTAAGCATATTGAAATAGATTTTAATATTTATAGTGGAAGTGGTATGAGTGGAGTAGTGGTGATAGTGCAATGATAGTGATGGACTAATAGTGGTCATGATGGTGGAGTGATAGTGATGGTGGTGTGATTGTAGTGTTAATTAGTGATAGTGTTGGATTGAAAGTTGTGGTGGTGGTGGTGGTGGTGGTGGTGGAGTGATAGTGGTCTGTAATGGTGGCGATGGAGTGATGGTGGTGGCAGTGGAGTCATGGTGGTGAAGTGATAGTGGTGGTGGATTGAGATTAGTAGTAGTGGCAGTGGAGGGGTAATGATGGTGTTCATGGATTTTATTGGCGGTGGTGGGGGTGGAGTGATATTGGCGATGGAGTGGTAATGGTGGAGTAATCATAGATTGTTGGTGGTGGAATGGTGGAGTGATGGTGGAGTGGAATGATAATGGTGGTGGAGTAATCTTGGAGTGGTGGTGGTGGAGTGTAGTGATAGTGGGGGTGGATTGATTAGTGGAGTGGTGGTGGATATATTTAATTATTTAAAATTGTATTTTTTTATTTAAAAAATAATTTATTTCTATATATTATTATTAAATTACATATCATAAAAAAATTTATTACACGAGCTCTAGTAAGATAATGCAAATGCAATTATGGTAAAACATAAGCTATGCTTCAAGTTACACAAGTAGTGTAATAACTAGTTTCATTAGAGCAAAAGCGAGCCATGTAGAAGCACAATAATTTCACGAGTTGTGTTCTTGGTAGTGTAAAGACATATTAAACAATCACACTAGCCTTGTGTAAAGCTCACACAAGTTGTGCTTCGCCAAACTCTGAAGAATCGTTGAGCCATGTCTTTACTCGTGTCATGCTTTTGGTCATGTAAATACAAATATGGCAAAACACAAGTTGTGCTTCCAGTTACACAGGTAATGTAATGACCAGTTTCATTAGAGTATGAGGAAACCATCCAAAAGCACAAGAGATCACTTTACCATCACCACTACCACTAATCCACCACCACCACTAATATCAATTTTAATATGCTATTTACTTTACTTAACTTTATATTTAAATTTTATATAGTCAAATTTGTATCATATTTAAAGATTTTAAATAGTAAAATATAGATCTAACTATCTTGACCATCATTCCACCACCACCACCATTACTCCACCACCATGTAAAATTTAATATCAATTTTAATATGCTATTTACTATACTTAAAATTATATAGTAAAAAATTGTCTATCTTGCTACTATTAAAAGTAATTTTGTTAACATTTAATAAAAAAATTACATAATAAAGGCATGATTGGGCGAATTAGGTGGATTTACATAGCACCGGTCTGATCCAAACCCAACACGGGTATTTTTTTTTTCAAGAAACCAAACACATATAGGTTCAAAAAAAAAATTGTCTTTGCCACCAACAATGAAAAAGCATGGAGCCATCAAAAGGAATATTGGAGATTGCATACTCAATTTAGTACCACTATGCATTTCCAATGAGTTTGTTAGACATAACTCTTCCAACAATAGCTAGAATATGGCCGTCAAAAGTTAATGCCATCTCCACTTTTCAATGACATTCTCATCCCTTTCCCATGCTCATCATTCAAGAATCACTCTAAAATACTTTTGATTCACGTACCAATCTCTAGTTGTTTACTGATAAATGGGTATCATAGCCATTTTTCAAACTTCCTTTCTCAAATCTATTTCTTATCAACCAAAGTAATCATGTTTAATACATTTGAGGTTCATATGACTAAGGATGTAATTGATTTCCAATCCATGGTAAGTGAAACCTTCGTATGTCATCTGTTACGTGTGATTCACGTACCTATTTAAAATCTTTTTTTTTAATGTTTTTTGAGTTATTTTGTGTTTGTGTTCTTGAAAGTTAATAACGTCAAGGTTTTTAAGACAAAGAATGGACCAATTTCAAGTGACATTTTGTTTGCACACACCATCAAATAAAACATGGGATGTGCTAGTCAAAACACGGCTAGGAGTATTTATAATGGATAAGGGATTATCAGAATTCATGGATTGCCACAAAGTGGGATTGAATTGCAGATTCATCTTCAAATTTATTCCTTTAAATGAATTTAAAGTGTTCATACTCAATTTTGAAGGTAGAGAGATTTACTACCCTAAGAGGATGCAAGAGCAGAACGCAGGGATGATCAATGTTAATCAATATACAATGCATCCAAATGTAGGTCTAGGTGTGTAATTTTGATTTTTTTTTAGCAAATTGTTATGCGATTTTTTAAGTTATTTGTACTTCCATGTAACTCATTTAGTGACATAGAACCTTCTTAATGGTCATTTAAAATTTTTTATAGGAATTACAATTGAAAAAAATAAAGTGATATGATTTTTGTCATTTGTAGAACATTAATTTGCTACTTATATTACAAAACTAGTGTTTTTTTTTTTTTCCATTTCTACTGGTAGCAACTTTATTATAAAAGGCTATTCCTACCCATGAAGTTGTACAGTTTATTCGAAGAGAGAGAATAATGATCATTGTGTTTAGAAGCCACCTAAACTTGGACGAAGATTAGATAATTCCATGCCATTTAAACTTGGGTATGTTTGTACAGAGGAGACATATAGATGTGGACAAAAGCCAAAAATGAGAGCAAGAATTATGACACCCCTTATCCGTCTACAGTGTAGCTGAGTAGGATATGCCACACAGTGTACCGAAATACCATATTTTATTTCAACTATTTTTATTCTTCCTTAATTTATTTCTTCATAGTTATGAAGTAAAGTATGATTCATTTAAGTCATTTATTGAAATCATAAATTTATTTGAGGTTCTGCAAATTTTATAAAAAATCCGGCAGAATACCAGCTAAAAATGGAGAAAACAGTTCTTCGTAACCTGTGAAAAACACTTCCAATATGTTTTCAATCATTCCCAAACTTTATTTCATCAACAATGTCTCAATATTTTTCAACAATATTCCCATTTCTCATTCATTCATTTCACATAATATTCATATACAAGTAATAAATAAATACTCAATTTTTCATTCATAAACACAATTTCCACTATTTACATTAATACCAAAATACATTACATAAGTCTCAATTACACAAGAGAAAATAAAATTTAATTACAATATACCAAAATGAAACCTAGTGTCCTACCAATGCACTGAAGACGGTGAGGTGACACGGACACTATGAAGAGCTGTAGATAGTCTCACCGAATCTGTAGTCTACTGGGCTCTCTATCGGTTTCTCCAGAACCTACGCGTGGCAAAAAGTAACGCGCTAAGCAATAATGCTTAGTGCTGCTAATAATAAAATAAAAAGAAATAACATAAAATAAATATGCAGTGAATGTTTTGATGTCTTATGCAGACAATTTTTTTGATAATTATTTGTAGTTTTATTTGTTTTGTACTTGTTACATTCATTATTTCATTAAATTTATTCACTTTCATTTTTTATTGCCCAAGTAACCTATACTGGATGACTGGACTGGATAAACGGGTATACTGGCACTGGGTATTAAGTAACTCAGGCCGTCACACCATCGGTCACACATGTATCTACCGGTGTGCAACAGAACAGCTAATAAGCTGTAATAAATATCAGGCACAAGGCCAAGTATCATCATAATGTCAGAATGGCTAAAAGCCATAAAATCACAGAATGACATAAGGCTATGTGCAGTACTGCTAACTGAATCCTATTGGCATGCCAACCTATCCAAACCAATCTTACTAGATGTACTAGGGCATGTTACAGTTTTAAATTTTATAATTCTTGAAATTGAAGTTTAAGTGTTACTATTTATTTCATTAGTCAACTAAAATGTTGACTTTTGCATAGACAATAGGTATATTGGTTCTAATATTGCCAACATACCACATTTTGCATTCTAAAGTTATTAGTATTGGTTGCCAATACCATTTCAAAGCTTAGTGTTAGTTATTCACAATTTTCAGATTTCAAGCATTATGTTTACTATTCCATTAGTCATTTGTATAGTAGGAATTTGGCAAAGTTGTCTTCATGAAAGTTGTTCCTTATTGTGTCTAGTTACATTTTTTTTTTTTAAATCACTCAATTTGGAGTTTTGTGTCTCATGTTATGGCCTAAACACCATAACTGGCCAGATTGTAATTTTCCAGATTTTTCTGGGCAGAACCAATTCTGCAGGTTTTGTACACTGAATGCAGGTCAGTTTTTGAACATGTTATGATCAAAATTTGGGTTTGGTTTCTTCATGAAAGTTGTAGGTCTATGTCTCATCTTTCTGCTGGTAAAATTTCAGGTCATTTGGTCATATTGCCCAGGCAGAATGCAAGTCACTCAGATTAGGGCAATTTTTTGATCAATTTGGTTTGGTTTTCTGGGCAGGGTTTCTTCATCAAATTGTGTCATTATGTGTCTAGTTTCATGTCCAATTAGCCTTGCACTAATTGAACCTCTACGACTCCATTTATAGCTACCCAACCTGCTGGACTCACACCCAGTCCTGCAGGTCACCAAGGGCAGCATGCCTAAGTTCCACTCCAACATCATTACTCACTTCAATTCCTCCTCACACACATTCAAATGGTCACTAATTGACCATTTTAAGGTTAAAATATCATTACATGAGCAAACCCTAATGTTATTCAAATGTCCAAGTTCTCAAGTTTTTTCATGCACTATACTTGCATTTCACTTACACAATCATGTTCAAGCACTCATCTCATGCTATGGGCAGCTCATAAACACTTTACTTCAAGTAAATTCATCAAACCCTAACCACCCCTAGGCTGCTGAAATTTATAGGGATGGATACACATAATTTTTATGTTGTTTTTCTTACATTTTCTACTTATCTCATGGCATTAAGCATGAATCAAGTAAAAGTGCTAAGAGATTGGACACTAACCTCTTTTGCTAACTTTTCCAATTCTCTAAAACTTCTTTTTTCCTTCTTCAAATTGCTATCCAAGGCTTGCTTTAGTGGTAGGGACAATTTTTCATGAAGGGAGAAAGAGGTTTAATGGTATGGAACTAGGGTTATGGAAGAGAGAGAGTAGAAAAGACTTTAATGGTGGTTTAGAGGTGTGAGAGAGGGCTACCGAGAAAATGAAGAAGAAGAACAGAAATTTCTTTTATTTTTCTATTCTCAATTAGTGATAAATATCCCTTTTAAGTGACTTGGCAAATTCCCATTAGTTAGGGTTTTAAATTTATTCATTTATGACATCATGATTATGTCATAAATGTGAGTTTTATTTTATTTCCATTTCTTTTCTTTTCTACCCCTTTTTAATTTAATTTTTATTAATGTTTTTTCATATTTTGTGTCAGAATAATTATTTACTTAACTGGACAAGTTGGCCAAAAATCATCTCTGAAGACGAAATGACCAAAATGCCCTTTATTTGGCTTAACAGACTAAAATTATCTGTACCGATTGAAAATTTTTTCTAAGCATTTTCTTAGCATTCTAATGCCATAGAAACCTCAATGACTCTTCTCTAGAGTCCCAAAAATTATTTTATAAACTTTTTCCTTGGTCTAGGGCTCCTAATTGCGAGAACCGCAACTTCCCACTGGGTTACCCATCGCTAGGGCATCGGCTCATTTAACTTGGTTGTATTTTATTTCTAAAATTTTTCCTAAATTTTTCTTATTAATATTTGAGTTAATTATGGTTTCTCACTTTAGTTTAAATATTTTTCTTGACGTTCTAGATGTCCGGACTGACACCGGTCACCGGAACAGTAGATTGTATAGAATTGCTACAGTGGGGGTGTTACAATTCTTCCCCTCTAATTTAAATTTCGTCCTCAAAATTTACCTGATGTAAACAGTTGAGGGAACTGTTGCCTCTTCGTCTCTTCACTTTCCTAAGTTGCCTGCTTGGTGTTGTGGTGCCTCCAAAGCACTTTCACCAGTGGAATCTGTTTATTCCTCAACTCTTTCACTTCCCGAGCTAGGATCCGTATGGGTTCTTCTTCATATGTCAAATCTGGTTGTACTTCAATTTCTTCTATGGAGATGACATGTGAAGGATCTGAGCGGTATCTTCTTAGCATAGATACATGGAACACATTATGGATCTTGTCCAACTCTGGTGGTAAAGCTAACCTGTAGGCCATTGGACCCACACGTTCAATGACTTCATATGGGCTAATGAACCTAGGGCTCAACTTAACTTTTCTTCCAAACCTTAGTACCTTCTTCCACGGTGACACCTTGTGGAACACTTTGTCACCAACTGTGTATTCTATTTCTTTTCTCTTCAGGTCGGCATAAGATTTTTGTCTGTCTGAGGCAACCTTCAGATTGGCTTTGATTAGCTTTACCTTCTCCTCAGTCTGTTTCACCAAGTCTGGCCCTACCAGTTTATCTTCACCCAATTCAGTCCAGCACACTGAAGTTCGACATTTCCTCCCATACAGTGCTTCATACGGGGCCATTTGGATGCTAGCTTGGTAGCTATTGTTGTATGCAAATTCTGCCAGTGGGAGGTATCTATCCCAACTTCCTTCAAACTCAATGACACAACTCCTCAGCATATCCTCAAGGACCTAACATATATTTCATGTTATTATTATCATTGCAGTTCAATATTTGTATTAGTTCAATTGGTTTCAATTGTTTACCTGGATTACTCTTTCTGATTGCCCATCCGTCCGCGGATGGAAAGCTGTCCTGAAGTGGAGTTGTGTACCCAAGGATTCATGCAACTTCTTCCAAAATCTCGATGTAAACCTTGGGTCTCGATCAGATATAATGGAAAGTGAAATTCCATGCAGTCTAACAATCTCACTGATATACAATTCTATTAACTTTTCCAGTGAGTAGTCAGTCCTAATTGGCAAAAAGTGCGCAGACTTCATCAATCTATCTACTATCACCCATACTGCATCATGCTTCTTCTGGTATGAGAAGTAGACCATTTACAAAATCCATGGTGACCCAATCCCATTTCCATTCAGGTATGCATATAGGCTATAGCAAACCCGATAGAACTTGATGTTCTGCCTTGACTTGCTGACATGTCAAGCATTAATCACATAGTCAGCTATGTCCTTCTTCATACCAGGCCACCAATACTGAAGCTTCAAGTCATGATACATTTTTGTACTTCCTGGGTGCATAGCATAAACACTGGTGTGTGCCTCTTTCAGAATACTGGCTTTCAATTCCCCATCATCTAGTACACATACTCTTCCTTTGTAGTACAGACACCCATCTGCTTTCACCTCATAGTCAGTTGCTTTTCCCTCTGAGATTTTACGCACAGTAGTTATTAATTTCTCATCTACCTTCTGCCCATCTAAAATCTGCTGTAGCAGGTTTGGCCTCACTTGCAACTCAACCAAAATAGCTCCATCTCGAGCCAAAGATAGATGGGCATTCAATGATCTCAAAGCTGTGATGGATTTTCTGCTCAAAGTATCAGCAACTACATTTGCCTTCCCAGGATGGTAGTCAATCACACAATCATAGTCCTTCAGGAACTCAATCCATCGCCTCTGTCCAAGGTTGAGCTTATTCTAAGTTGGCAAGTATTTCAGACTTTTGTGGTCTGTGTAAATGAAGCACTTTTTATCATACAAGTAATGCCTCCATATCTTCAGTGCGGAGATAATTGCTGCAAGATCTAGATCATGGGTAGGGTAATTCTGTTAATGTGGCCTTAGCTGCCTAGAAGCATAAGCGACCACCTTCCCCTCTTGCATCAATACACACCCTAACCCATTATGAGAGGCATCACTGTAGGCCACAAAGTCTTTTCCCGACACTAGCTATGTTAACACTAGTGCTTCTATCAACATAGCCTTCAACTTCTCAAAACTGGTCTGACACTTGTCATTCCAGTCAAATCTGACATTCTTGTGTAACAACTTGGTCATTGGAGCAGCTATTAAAGAAAATCCCTTCACAAATCTTCTATAATACCCAGCTAGCCCCAAGAAACTTCTGACCTCAATTGTATTTCTAGAAGGCTTCCATTCCATCACTGCTTCTATTTTCTTGGGATCCACTCTAATCCCATCTACTGACACTATGTGTCCAAGGAAAGCAATTTCATCCAACCAAAAGTCACACTTGGACGACTTAGCATACAGCTTCTTTTCTTTTAGGGTTTGTAGAACAATCCTCAATTGCTCATCATGTTCTTCCTTAGTCTTAGAATATTCCAAAATATCATCAATAAAGACCACTACGAACCTATCTAGATATGGATGGAAGATACAATTCATAAGGTCCATGAATGTTGCTGGTGCATTTGTTAGGCCAAAGGGCATCACTAGAAATTCATAATTCCCATACCGGGTCCTGAACGTAGTCTTTGGCACATCTGCATCCTTCACCCTCAACTGATGATACCCTGATCTGAGATCAATTTTAGAAAATACTCCTGCTCCCTTCAATTGATCAAACAGATCATCAATTCTAGGCAATGGATACTTATTCTTCACAGTCACTTTATTCAACTGCCGGTAATCGATGCATAACCTCAAAGTCCCATCCTTCTTTTTCACAAATAGCACTGGAGCTCCCCATGGTGACACACTGGGGTGTATAATCCCCTTATCTAGTAACTCCTGTAACTGGATTTTTAGTTCCTTCAATTCTGTGGGTGCCATCCTATAAGGAGTAATAGAGATTAGTGCTGTACCAGCAGTATCTCAATAGCAAATTCAACTTCCCTTTCTAGTGGCAAGTCAAGCAATTCTTCAGGGAACACATCTGGAAAGTCTCTTACTGTGGGTATTTCACACAGATCTGGCTTAGCCTGCCTAGTATCCACCACATGTGCTAGGTAGGCTTCACAGCCTTTTCTTATCAGTTTTCTTACAACTGTGGTTGAGATAACATTAGACAAGAAATCTGTTCTTTGCCCCACAACTGTAACCTCATTACCCTCAGGAGTTTTCAATGAGATCCTCTTTAACTTATAATCAACCATTGCCTGATGACGTGACAACCAGTCCATTCCTAAAATCACGTCAAACTCATGGAAAGGCAACTCAATCAAGTCTGCCAAGAATTCACACCCCTGAATCCTTAACGGGCAACCCTTATATACTTTGTTCACCACTACACTGTGGCCCAACGGATTAGTGACCAGAATGTCTTGGTCACTTTCCCCTACTAATATCCCCCTTTCTACAGGTAGGTTGATGCAGATGTATGAATGAGTAGATCCTGGATCCACTAATGCATGCACAGATGTATTATAGAGGGAGAACGTACCCCTGATGACGTCCGAGACATCTTGCTCCTCTTGAACTCTTACGGCATAGGCTATGGCAAGTGCTCTGACCTCTGGCCTTTCTGCTGGCTCAGATGTAGGCCTCTGTGATGGTCCCACTGCCTCAGATTGCCAGATTTCCTACCACTTTATGGGGCAGGAGCAGGTCTGTCTACTTGTGTTGGAGCAGCTGTAGCAGTTCTGCATGGATAGTTCCTTAACTGATGCTCTGTTGACCCACACCTTAAGCAGGCACATGTCACTCTCCAACACTCCCCCTTATGCCACTTCAGGCAATGCGGACATGCAGAAGATGCTGGGGCTGGTCCCCTGATCCCGTCCCTAGAGAGCTGCCCACTGATGGTGTGGACTGACCTCTTTTAGGGGTGAACTGTGGCCTGGGCCCCTGGGATTGACCCTGACCTTGTGGTTGTCCTAAACTCTGTGCTGGTGGACCTTTAAACTTTTTTTCTGGTGCAGGAGATGAGCTAGACTGACCCGGGCCCCTCTTCTGCTGTCTCTCTCTTCTGGTCTGCTCACTTATTCTAACCTTTTCAACTTTTATTGCAGCTTCCACTAACTTGGTGAAATATGTGATTCCCAAGGCAGTAATCATAATCTTTATGTTGTTATTTAATCCCTCTTCAAATCTTTTACACCTGTCGACTTCATTAGGGACTATCTCCCTTCCATAACGACTCAGTCTGACAAATTCTTTTTCATACTCTGCCATTGTCTGCTGTCTTTGCCTCAGATTAATGAACTCTCTTCTTCTCTCTTCTAGGTATACACTACCCACATACTTCTTCTTGAATTCTGAGAGGAAGAAGTCCCAAGTTATTAGTTCTGGCTGTACTTCACTAGACACTGTATCCCATTATTGGTAGGCATCATCTTGCAACAGAGATACAGCAGCTTTTAGATTTTGCTCTGGAGTGCAGTGGAGTTATTTTAAAACCCTTCCCATTCTGTTCAACCAGTTCTTGGCTACAACAGAATCATCTTCTCTCTTGCCAAAGAAATCCACTGCTCCAAATTTTCTTAATCTTTCCAGATGTGATTTCTGCTGTGAAGGTGGTGGTGGTGGTGGCATTACCCCAGCCATTTGTCTGAAAAACTCGGCCATTTGTTGAAACATGGCCTGTGGAGGCTGAGCAGGCTTTGTTGAAGTTGGTGGAGCAAGTTCTCCCCTGCCCCCAGTCTCAGCTGCTGCAGGTGGAGCATGACTCTCCACTTCCTCCTCAACTACCCTCTGAGAGGTGGGGTCCATATCCTATTCAAAATAACAGAGACAAACAGATCTACATTAGTGTCACATCGACTCTTACAAATGCAATGCATGGTATGGACTCTATTTAGACCTAGAAATGCCTAAACTGTGCTCTGATACCACTAAATGTGACACCCATTACCCGTCTACAATGTAGCTGAGTAGGATATGCCACACAGTGTACCGGAATACCATATTTTATTTCAACTATTTTTATTCTTCCTTAATTTATTTCTTCATAGTTATGAAGAGTAAAGTATAATTCATTTAAGTCATTTATTGAAATCATAAATTTATTTGAGGTTCCACAAATTTTATAGAAAATCCGGCAGAGTACTGACTAAAAATAGAGAAAACAGTTCTTCGGAACCTATAAAAAACACTTCCAATATGTTTTCAATCATTTCCAAACTTCATTTCATCAACAATTTCTCAATATTTTTCAATAATATTTCCATTTCTCATTCATTCATTTCACATAATATTCATATAAGTCATAAATAAATACTTAATTTTCCATTCATAAACACAATTTTCACTATTTACATTAATACCAAAATACTTTACATAAGTCTCAATCACATATGAGAAAATAAAAGTTAATTACAATATACCAAAATGAAACCTAGTGTCCTACCAATGCACTGAAGACGATGAGGTGACATGGACACTATGCAGAGCTGCAGATGGTCTCACCCAGTCTGTGGTCTACTGGGCTCTCTATCGGTTTCTGCAGAACCTACGCGTGGCAAAAAGCAACGCGCTAAGCAATAATGCTTAGTGGTGCCAATAATAAAAGAAAAAGAAATATTAAAAAATAAATATGCAATGAATGTTCTGATGTCTTATGCAGACAATTTTTTTGATAATTATTTGTAGTCTTATTTATTTTTTACTTGTTACATTCATTATTTCATTAAATTTATTCACTTTCATTTTTTGTTGCCCAAGTAACCTATCTTTGGATGGTAATTTGGATAAACGGGTATCTTGGCCTTTGGGTATCAAGTACCTCAGGTCGTCACACCATCATTCACACATATATCTCCCGGTGTGCAACAGAACAACTAATAAGCTGTAATAAATATCAGGCACAAGGCCAAGTATCATCATAATGTCAGAATGGCTAAAAGCCATAAAATCACAGAATGACATAAGGCTATGTGCAGTACTGCTAACTGAACCCTATTGGCATGCCAACCTATCCAAACCAATCTTACTAGTTGTACTAGGGTATGTTACACTTTTAAATTTTACAATTCTCGAAATTGAAGTTTAAGTGTTACTATTCATTTCATTAGTCAACTAAAATGTTGACTTTTGCATAGAAAATAGGTCTATTGGTTCTAATATTCCCAACATACCACATTTTGCATTCTAAAGTTGTTGGTATTGGTTGCCAATACCATTTCTAAGCTTAGTGTTAGTTATTCACAATTTTCAGATTTCAAACATTATGTTTACTGTTCCACTAGTCATTTGTACAGTAGGAATTTGGCAAAGTTGTCTTCATGAAAGTTGTTTCTTATTGTGTCTAGTTACATTTATTTTTTCGAATCACTCTATTTGGAGTTTTGTAGCTCAAGTTATGGTCTAAACACCATAACTGGCTGGATTGCAATTTTCTAGATTTTTCTGGGCAGAACCAATTCTGCAAGTTTTGTGCACTGACTGCAGGTCAGTTTTTGAACATGTTATGATTAAAATTTGGGTTTGGTTTCTTCATAAAAATTGTAGGTCTATGTCTCAGCTTTCTTCTGGTAAAATTTTAGGTCAATTGGACCTTTCTACACTAATTTATGACCAAATGAATACACTGTTCATTTGGTCATTTTGCGCAGGCAGAATGCAAGTCACCCAGATTAGGGAAATTTTTTTGTCATCTTGGTTTGGTTTTCTGAGCAGGGTTTCTTCATCAAAGTTGTGACATTATGTGTCTAATTTCATGTCCAATTGGCCTTGCACCAATTAAACCTCTACAACTCTATTTATAGCTGCCCAAACCTGCTGGACTCACACCCAGTCCTGCAGGTTAACAAGGACAACATGCCTAAGTTCCACTCCAACATCATTACTCACTTCAATTCCTGCTCACACACATTCAAATGGTCACTAATTGACCATTACAAGGTTAACATGCCATTACATAAGCAAACCCTAATGTTATTCAAATGTCCAAGTTCTCAAGTTCATTCATGCACGATACTTGCATTTCACTTACACAATCATGTTCAAGCACTCATCTCATGCTATGGGTAGCTCATAAACACTTTACTTCAAGTAAATTCATAAAACCCTAACCACCCCTAGGCTGCTGAAGTTTATAGGGATGGATACACATAATTTTTATGTTGTTTATCTTACATTTTCTACTTATCTCATGGCATTAAGCATGAATCAAGTAAAAGTGCTAGGAGATTGGACACTAACCTCTTTTGCTAACTTTTCCAAGTTTCTAAAACTTCTTTTTTCCTTCTTCAAATTCTTGTCCAAGGCTTGCTCTAGTGGTAGGGACAATTTTTCATGAAGGAAGAATGAGATTTTATGGTATGGAACTAGGGTTATGGAAGAGAGAGAGTAGAGAAGACTTTAATGGTGGTTTAGAGGTGTGAGAGAGGGCTGCCGAGAAAATGAAGAAGAACAGAAATTTCTTTCATTTTTCTAGTCTTAATTAGTGATAAATATTCCTTTTAAGTGACTTGGAAAATTCCCATTAGTTAGGGTTTTAAATTTATTCATTTATGACATCATGATTATGTCATAAATGTGAGTTTTATTTTATTTCCATTTCTTTTCTTTTCTACCCCTTTTTAATTTAATTTTTATTAATTTTTATTCATATTTTGTCATAATAATTATTTACTTAACTGGACAAGTCGGCCAAAAATCAGCTTTGAAGATGAAATGGCCAAAATGCCCTTCGTTTGGCTTAACAGACTAAAATTGTCTGTATCGATTGAAAATTTTTTATAAGCATTTTCTTAGTATTCTAATGCCATAGAAACCTCAATGACTCTTCTCTAGTGTCCCAAAAATTATTTTA
Source organism: Hevea brasiliensis (assembly GCF_030052815.1). Lineage (NCBI taxonomy): Eukaryota > Viridiplantae > Streptophyta > Magnoliopsida > Malpighiales > Euphorbiaceae > Hevea > Hevea brasiliensis. The sequence continues at coordinate 83,414,483 of NC_079499.1, forward strand.
TGAATTTTTTTCCTGGTCTAGGGCTCCTAGTTGCGAGAATCGCAACTTCCTACTGGGTTATCCATCGCTAGGGCACCGGCTCATTTAACTTGGTTGTATTTTATTTCTAAACTTTTTCCTAAATTTTTCTTATTAATATTTGAGTTAATTATGGTTCCTCACTTTAGTTTAAATATTTTTTCTGACCTTCTAGCTGTTTGGACTGACATCGATCACCAGAATAGTAGATTGTACCGAATTACTACAGTGAGGGTGTTACAAGAATTACAAAGGGATAGGCTCAGTTTGTTAGATTCTATGGACTAGAGAAAAGCAATGAACACCTTCATCTAATCACTCATGGATAGATCAAGCTTGTCCATTTCTATCATTCACATGGGTCACCAAATTTAAATTGTTACTACCTTCAACTTTTAATGGTTCATTGATGAATGTTGTTTTATAACTTGCATTGATATCTAGTGCTAATGGTTTTTTTTTTTTTTTTTTTTGCAGCAATTTAAACTTGTTTTGTTAACAACAATGAAATATCCTTTAATTTTATTGATATATTAGTTTTGTGTGGATGAAACTCGATGATTCAATTTATATGCTAATTAAGTGTAATTGTTAAGGAAATTAACTGAGTGCTTAAGACCATGGCTATGATTGCAAGGAAAATTACTGAGTGCTTGAAATAATAATTGACTCATAAGATCAAAGGTAGTTAAAGGATTAATTTAAGGGAATTTTATTAGCCAAATTATAGACTGGAAGTGAAACCATTAAATATACATAAATTGTTGGGTTCATAAATCAAACATTGTAATAATAAACAAATGGCCATGCCAATCCTGTTCAAAATATATTAGTCAAAGTGTTTCAAATATGGTTTTAGTGAACAACTCAATAAGAAAATGATTGTAATCCATAAATGTGTTCTCAACTTAACAAGAAAAATGATCTCACGTGAGCTATAACATATGAACAAACCTTATGGCAGTTAGACAAGAAGTAGACTAAAACTTAAATTAGCTAATTAATTTCAATTAGTTACAACTGTAGCTCCAGCTATTTCATAAGATAAGTTGTAATACAACTAGGAAAATTGTTATGAAACTAATAATACTATTCTAATTTCTCAACCAATTCAATTGTCATCAACTTGGTACTATGATGGGTTCTCAATGCTACTACTATTATGAGTTGGTACAACTACACTGACATTCAGATTAATAATAACATCAGTAACATTACCCTATGTTTGGCTATTATGTGGCCCAATCTTTACATGCAAAAGACACAACTTACATAAAATATCAAAAAAATTGAAAAAAAAAATAGTGTTAAAAATAATTTACATGATTAAAAAAAAAACTTGCTTAGCAATATTTGAGTTAATATTGTTTCTTGGTCAACCTCCATGCCTGCCCCTTCCATTGTTTCAATTCCTACCAGAATTGGGATGTTGATTGACCTTCCTTACTGATCTGTGCCTATTTATCTGTGGCTATCCATGACTACAAGTCATATGTAGATTAAGAATAACTTTTTCATTTTCTTGATTTCATTAGTATTGTTAGTGTTAATAGTAGCCTATGCATTATTGGTAGGAGTAATCATTCCATCATTTTAGCTCACTAAATCTCATTCCAATTCAGTCAACCGTTGTTTTACAAATCTGATTTTGTTATCATCATTAGCCTAATTTAATGCTTCTTGAAATAACCTCTCCATCTCCCTGTATTTCTCAATCTCCTTTGTCATATGTGGGAACCCTTTGCGAAAAAACTTTTACTGTGGACACGGTTAACATCTTTTCTCTATCACCTAAACATATATCATTTGTTGATGACCTTTATGTCTTTAAGTGACATCAACTTTAAGATATGGTAGCACAATGTTCCTTTTGATTTAAATTTCTTGCAATTGCAGCTAAAATATTAGCCATTTTCCCTGTACTGTACATCATAAACAAACTCACTATTACTAGGGGTTTAATCAAGCCGAGTCAAGCTGAGCATTGGCTTGTTTAAGCTTAGCTCACAAATTGCTTGAGCTTCATTCAAGCTTTAATATCAAGGCTTGAGCTTGTCTCATTCAAAATTTATTTAAATCGAGCTCATCTCATTTAAAATTTATTAAAATTGAGCTCGAATCGAGCTCGGCTTGCTTTAAGCTCGTTTAAATTATAAACGAGCTGAGTTTAAGCTTGACTCATTTATAATTATAAACAACCTTAATTTAAAAAAAAAAATTAAATGCTAAAAAATATTATATAGACTTAAATAAAATTTAGAGTCTTATTAAGATTAATTTTAAGTTTTAAACCACATAAAGACTCAATAAGGGATTTTCCGTTTATAATGAAGCCAAACCTTCCCACTTCACCAAAACTTCTGATGTGGGACAAAGGATTTTCGCTTTAGCATTTGAAATATTTTTAGATTTTAACCATGATAAGTTTCTAATGAGAATAATGTTGCTGTTCAGTGGTAAAGGCATGTAGTTATTTGTTTACTTCCTTGGATTCAATTCCCAGATTAGTTAATTGGTATTTTTTTCTTTCTTTTGGATTTTGCATTTTTTTTTAATTTCCATCCCTTTTGCTTTTTTCCTCCTTTATCTCTTTTGTATTTTCTTTTAGTTTCTTTCCCTTTTATGTTCTCTTAGTTTCTTTGTTTAAGTACATGTCAACAAATTCTTTAGTTTTATTTTCATTCTTTTTAATAAAATTTAATTTAAAATTTACTATATAATATAAATATGTAAATTATTTAAAATAATAAAATTTAATTTAAAATTTACTATATAATATAAATATGTAAATTATTTAAAATAATTTTAAGGTTTCAGTATTATTATTATTATTAAATATGATTAATTATAACTTTAAATATTATCTCTTATTGACTCAAATGCTAATTGGAACTTTTAGTTGTATACATAATAAGCTAATGCACCTATAATATGTCACTCTATGATTAAATCCTTTTATTTGATTTAAACTTTATAAGTATATTACAATAATACAAAAGAAGTATATGTTTGTGTGTGTGTATGCATGTGTGTGCATGCTACATGTTTAATTTTTCAAATATCATTTGTAGTATTTATTGTCTATGCACACTTAAAACTTTATATAATTTATTCTAGTACAATTTAATTAGTTTTTAAGGACTATATAATTGAAAATTGGAATGTATGTTATATAATTAAGTGTATTAGTGTATTTAACTCAACCATCATCAAATTGGAAAAATAGAGAGAATGAATCAACTTCAAAAGGAGCACACAAAGAATGAAACCACTTTAAGGGCGAAAAGAATAGAGAATGAATAAGCCTTCTTCTCTGCAATCTAATCCCTTAAATTTAATGTTATGTGCTAGCTCATCATTGTTGCATGCAGTAGCTCTTTTGTGCAGCATTATTTGCAATGGATATGTCCTAGAATCATCAATTCTTGAATGGTGGGCATGGCTATAAGCAACAATAACTTGTTGCACGTGTGCCTGAGCTGCCTCTAACTCTAAGATTTGAAGCTGTAGCTAACCTCTAATAAGTTATTTCATCTCTTTCTTTTAAGGGTATGGCAGTAAAATTACATGTAATTAATACAATTTGAGCTAGCTCAAATTGAGCTATTTAATATGCTCTTGGTTAATATTATAATATTGAATAATCAAAAGTAATGATGGCAAAGATTTGACCTTCAGAGCAACTTTCTTAAGAAATCATTATCATTGTGAAAGAAAACTATTTCGAAACTCAATTTGTTGATAGAAGCTTTACAGTCGCTTCAAACACACAAAGTGTAAACCTAGTGATTTGTTTCTAAACAGAACATACTTACATAGATTACTTGAAAGTTGATCTCACTGGTAGGCCAATCTTTGATCGTTTCACATTCACGATGACCATTGAAACTTTTTCTCACAGGAGCGAAACTATCTTGTGGCAAGGCCACAAAAGTTTTTGAAATTAAAATTTTACCCATAAATTTTAATGTTTTTTTAAAAATATTATTTGCCCCCTAAAGTTTTTAAAATTAAAATTTTGCTTATATATTTTAGTTTATTTTTTAAAATTATTGTTTAGCTAATTTTTTTTTTGTCAATTTTAGCATAATTTCAAAAGTTTGTGTTAATTATATATAGCCATGGTCAAAATTGAAATTGGGTTTGCTGACATGGATGCCTAATATGGTAAATATATTATTATTTTTTATGAGCTTGTTGACAGGCCCTGTGTCTTTTTTTTTTTGTCAATTTGAGCTCAAATTTAAAGTTTATTTTATTTAATTATAGTCAACTGATTAATTTTGACTTAATTTAGTTAGAAATTGATATTTTCTTACTTAATAAAAAAAAATTAATATTTATGGATAGGCAGAAATAACATGACTTTTCAAAATAAATTGATTAGTTATAAACGAAAAAGAGGAATTCCTTCGAGCACAGCTGAATACATCTTTGGGCGAAATTTAGAGTGTCTCATGAACAACATTGATGTCCTCCCATCCAGATTTTGTCAAGTTGAATTTTGATGCAAAAGTTCATAAATTGAGCTTTTGACCAAATGGGTGCGTTTACAAAACTTATCTACCAAAAAAGATGATTTGAAAATTTATTTACCTGAGTTCGAAAATTAAAAATCAAAGTCGCGGATAAAAAATATGACTTTTAGGCTGTGAGCAAGTCGTGGGTTATTGCTATTCAAGAACCCGACTACCAGAGAGCAGTGCATGGTTTTTTCCTGGTCTACATTTATAACCTAGTAAATATTTTAATAAAATTATGTTTTATTTTTTTTTTTAAATTTATTTGCTCCTTGTTTACATTTATAAGCTAGTATAAATTGAACAACATAATTCTAATAAATTAAATACACACATAATAAATAAATTACATAATAATAAAATTCATCATTTGTGGACTAATATTTTTTTTTCTTTTTTATAAAGTAAATCTTATAGATGCCTTTCAACTGTTATGGACTAATAAAAATTGTTTGATACATCGTGTGTGTGTATATTACACAATTAAATACTATTTTTATATCAATAATATATTTTATTTTATACCAAAAAAAACTAAAATTAACTATTAACCATAACTAAATTTTAAACACATTAAACATAATATATTCATAAAAAAATTAACTAATAATTTCACAACCAAATATATGGACTAATGTAAAAGTATTATAATAACTTTAATAATTCAAACTCATAAAATTAATTTTTTTATACCAATTATATTTCCGTGTATTACCAACTAATTAATTTTTAATAATAATTTTGATCAATAAATGCAATAAATATTTGTGTATAAAATATTTTCTTTATGTATAATTCCATAATTAATAAATTTATTAATTCTATTTTATTCATTAAAATGTATACATGTAAAAAATTATTAAATTTATTTGCACAAAATATGTCAAATTTTTTCTTTAATCTAATTTATTATATCTATCATAAGTCAATTTATTTTTAATACCTAATAATAATTTATTTAACTTCACACCATTTGCTCTCTCTAGGGTTAAGCCCTCCCTGCTGTTTGTGGTTCTTCTTCTTCCCTTGATGTAGTCTTTCTAGTTCTCATCTTCTTGTCCCCTAGCTACCATCCTTCTTCTTCAACCTTCCTTTATCTCTCTCACCTAATCGCTTGTCTTATCTATGCCTCAACTCCTCTGTCCCCATTCTATCTTTCTTGCCTTTATCTTTATGGAAGAAAAACAAGAACAAAACGTCTCAGTTCTCATCAATATGGCTCAAAATCTCAACTGCAATGATAATTGTTTACAACTGCATTAAGATCCAAGTCAAGGGTCCCAAAGGCATCAATTGATTTTTGTTGGGAAGATAATTTTTGAACGCTTCTTTAGTGCCAGTAAGGTACGTGCTGTGCTGCAAAAATCATGGAGAACTCGAAGAGAGTTTCAGGTCATCACCAAAAAATCCAACACATTCCTCTTTCATTTTGAGGACGACATTGATGTTAAATATGTGTTGGAAAATTGTCCTTGGTCAATTCATAATCAGCATTTATCCATCACTAGAGTGGCCACCCAATAAAGCTTTTAATGAAATTATTTTTCAGAAATCGCCATTCTGGGTTCAAGCTCATGGATTACCACCTAACCAAGTCGCACAGCAGAATGCTCATATAATAGGGAACTCTATTGGAGAAATTATGGAAGCGGACTTCACTCTTGAAGGAAAGCTTGGCTTTCTCAATATTCTGACCCTCTTATTTCTGGACAAGCCATTTTCTCTAGGATTCTATAACAAAAATGCAAATGGCCAAACACACTAGGTTTAACTGAAGTATGAGAAAATTCTAGATGTTTGTTACAAGTGTGGAATCATGAGACACATTAGCAAGCAATATCAATTACCAGAGAGCCAATAAACAAATAAAGATCAAACAACACCAATGAATGGATTTGGACCTTGGCTTAAAGCCACCATTCTATCCAAGAACTTGTCAATTTCATTTGATGAATAAGACACTGCTAACATCCTTAAATCAAATTCACCTCCACCTCTTTTGCAAGCACCTTTTGCACCATCATCTAAAGCTTTTCCAACAATAGCCTCCTTCCCACCACTGTTATAATCTCCTCCATCATTGAAATCTCTCGTCTTCCCCTATTATACGTCCACCCCTTTTATAAGCTCCCATACCATTACCAATGAAAAATCCTCAGATTACTCCTCTTCTTACGCTGCTGCTACAAAATCCCCTACCAATAGCACCAAGAGCCCTTTCACAGCCACCATCCATTATTTCCACTGAACAATACCTTCCGGTAGCCAATCCCTCTAAATCAGCACAAGTGGAATGTTGCTTATAGACATTGTTGTTGCAAAACAACATAAGAGCTCCTCTGTTCATAGTGAGGATACGAAATTTTCCATTAAAAGTACAATCTCCCTAACCTCAAAAGAAAGTACACAGAGAAAGTACCAAAAAGGTGATTCCTCGAGTAGTGGGAAGAGTCTTGAGCCCGTCAACAACACAACATTAAAGTTATTTCCCCAAAACAAGTTGATTGATCTCTATTAGGAAATTAACATGTCAATGTCCAAAGACTTTTCTAGAGATTTCCTTACCTTGTAAGTCACTTACAGTCTCAAGCTTTTCTGACTCTAAAAAGTCTCAAGCTTCCCCTTTTTCAATTGAAGAAAGTCCTATCACTTTACCCAAAAAAAAACATTGTCCGAATCGTATCCCATAACTTGAAGGGTAACCAAACTTGCTAGTATCTAGTTAGCCCATTAGCTGAACCCAGCATAAGAGGTCCATCAACCCAATTTTCTTCTAAAGCTGTGGAAAGGCTCTTTGGGCCACATTAAAATAATGCAACTTAAAGAGAAATTAACCCAATAACCAATGACCTAATCCTTCATCATAGGACACCCTTGCCTTATTCAGGGAAGTCTTAGGCTGAGAGGAAGCTTATATTTGCTGAATAATGTGGTCCAATTATCACACAACAGTCCTTTTTAGGACCTGAAGCAGTCATGCCTTGGGATAGTCTTATTCCACTAGCTGCTAAATTTAGCAAACACCCAATTGATCATGTTCTCTAGCCTGAAACTGTTGAATCGGTGTTGCCTTATCAATCTGAGGAGGATAGGATAACAGAAAAGAATGCCTTACCGAGTAAGAAAAAATAGAAGAGGCTAGCTAGAACTTAACAACATGAACCAGGAGCTGTAATTCAAAAAGTGCAAGAAGCTGAAAATTATCCCAGTGTCGAGAAGCAGAAGAGATCAGATAATGAGGATAGCCCAAGCTCAAAGAAGTAAAGCACAATTTCTAAATCGGTGAAGGAAGCCAGCCGAAGATGGCCCAAAAAGATCAATGAATGTGTTGAGTTGGAATTGTCGGGGTGTGGGTAACCCTTGCGTTCCACAATTTCAAAAGGATTATAGCTTTCTATTCCCCCACAATGTTCTTCCTTATCGAGACAAAAAATAAACAAGCAGTAGTTTAGAAGTTTTTAAAGAAATGTGGCTACTGGGACATGGACTACACTGATCCACAGGGGATGGCCGGTGGTTTAGCAGTAGCTTGGCAGAGTAGTGCTGATGTTTCTATTTTGTTTAAAGATTCCTTCTTTTTTCATGTTGGAATTGTGGATCATAGAATATGAAAAGAATGGGATCTTATCCTTTTGTATGCAAGTTGTGTTGATGAATCAAGAAATGATCAATTCCTCTGTCTTTTAAATTGTATGAAATATGCAAATTCTGAACTGTTATTGCTAGAAGATTTTAACTCCTACCTTCATTACAGGGAAAAAAAGGGAGGTGTTTATAATTATCGAATCAAAGTTAATCCTTTTAGATAATTCATTGATGCTTTAGGTCTTATTGACTTGGGTTTCTATGGTCCTCAATGGACTTGGAATAACAGAAGAAACGGCAAGTAGAATGTTCAGGAAAGGCTAGACAGTGGGTTGGCAACATCTTCTTGATTTTTTCTCTGCCCTAATTCCATCGTGTATCATTTAAATGATAAAGGTTCTGATCACAGACTAATTCTAGTAGTTTTGGATCTGAATCACCACAAGGCTAAGAAATTGTTCTGCTTTGATGCAAGATGGTTAGCTATGAATGAAGTGGAATCTATTATTTCTTCTGTTTGGTCTTCAAATTCTAGTGCAGCAAGGATACAAGGTGCTTATTCCAAATTAAAGGCCTGTCGTCATGCTATTGTTAATTAGATTAAAGTACCACCCAAAACTCTCATCTTAGAATTAATCATTTGCAAAATGAATTAGATAGAGCAAAGAATTTGTCAAATTGGGATGGGAATTTAATAAGAACTATTGAAAAGGAGATCATGGGAGAATTAAAAAGAGAGGAGGCTTACTGGGCTTAAAAAGCTAGAATTTACTGGCTCAAAATGGGGAATAAAAATTTTGCTCACTTTCATGCTAAAGTCATTGGTAGAAGGAAGAGAAATTTTATTTGCAGTATCAAAGATGATAGGGGTCAATGGAAGAATTCCTTAACATACAGAAAGTAGCTATGCAATATTTTTCAAGGCATTTATGCGACACAGAGCCCAACATCATTCACTTCTTCTATGGATGGTTTTCAGAATAGAGTTTCTTCACAGATGAATGATATGCTCACTCAACCAATACAAAGAGAGGAAATAAGAAGGGCAATATTTAATATTAACCCATCCACGGCTCCATGAGAAGTGATTCACTTGTCTCTGCTACTAGTATCGGTTTTGCACTGGTTAATTCCCATAACTCAGATTAGGATGATCTCACCATCCTGCATTATAAGTATTGGAAAAGAGATCATACCTGTATTGTGGCTGTCCATAATTTCCTACTGCATTAGCATGTTGCATTGATTCGTCCTCTTGTAATGCAGGATACATGTCAGTGGCATGACTCGAACCCGAACAAATCCCACATACCTTAACAGTTTGCATTTTCCCTACAGCCAACTGCCTCACCAAAGAAGTTAAATAAAAAATCTGTTTCTCAAGGTTAGATGTACTTACCTCATTAACCTTCTTAGGTGTATGATCCATTCTCATTCCAAACTGCTGAGAGTTTGCTGCCATATTAGCAATCAGCCTCCTTGCTTCTTCTGGTGTCTTGTCAACCAAAGCTCCTCCACTAGCAGCATCTATCATGCTGCGGTCCATTGGTAGAAGTCTCTCATAGAAATACTGAATTAACAACTGCTCACTTATTTGATGATGGGAACAACTTGCACACAGCTTCTTGAATCATTCCCAATACTCATATAAACTCTCTCCATTGTACTGCTAGATGCCACAAATTTCTTTTCTTATGTTGGCAATACGGAAAGCAGGAAAATATTTCTCCAAAAACATTCGCTTCATCTCATTCCATGAGTTGACAGATCCAGAAGGAAGGTAATACATCAAATCCTTAGCTGTGCCTTCCAGTGAGAAAGGGAAATCTCGAAGCTTGATCTGGTCCTCTGAAACTCCTTGAGGTTTCATGTTGGAACACACAACATGAAATTCCTTTAAATGCTTAAGTGGATCCTCACCTGAAAGACCATGAAACTTAGGCAACAAATGGATTGGTCCAGATTTTAACTCAAAAGCAACATTTAAAGTAGGGTATTACACACAGACTGTTGGTTTAGATCAGGAGCAGCCAACTCTTTCAAAGTTCTAGCAGCCATGGTTTCGTTTTTGGAATCTGAATCTGAATCGGAATCCGAACTTAATTCCCTTGGAGATTGGACTCCTTCAGATGTACTTGGAATTTGCCTAGGTTGCTTAGCCAATATTCTCAACTGTTTAGCTATTTTTTCTACTTCTGGATCAAAGATCAACTCACCAGGTTGAGAAGTTCTTGTTATAAACAAAAAGAAATCAAAGTAAAAATAGAAAAATACCTCAAAACCCTAGAAAACGATGGAATTTGACCTCAAGAGGGTGGGGCCAAAGAATCCTATGGATTAATCGGTCTTGATCAGAACATCGTTTCCTTCATGATAGGTATGGGCCGTCCTCCTAATTCAACCAAAAATCTGTCGATGAATAATAACACCGTAATTTTTTCCAAAAACCTAAAAACAATAATAACTCACAAACAAAGTTAATAATAGAATATCCTAACACTAAAAACACGCAATCCAATAAATTTCAGTTCCTGGCAACAGCGCCAAAATTCTTGATGGCTGTCGAATCCACCAGAAATTAAATTAACTAAAATTACCAGTTATGAAATATTTTTTACAGTAAGTGGTAAATCCAGGTCGAACCTTAGAGACTGAATTATTAAATTTCATGCACTTGTGTAATAGAAAAAGAAACAAAGGTTGGGGGGGGGGGTGTAATTCACAATCCAAAGAAGAAATCAAAAATCAAAAATTAAGAACTAAAATTAAATATGAAACTCTCAAATTAAACAAACTTCAGTCTAAGGTAATTCGCATCCAATGCATTGATTCGATCATAGACAAAAGAAATACAATTATCTCTTATTGAATACTTAACGTAGATTTACCAAACAGCGAGGTAAAATCCCTAACTTCCCTATACTCATCAATTCGAGTCCAGCACTCTTGTTGACTCTAATTATTAACTGAATTAGTATTAAGCAATCCTCATCAAATTAATAACTACTTTAAGAATAGGAAGTAGTTAAGCTGAACAACAATTTATGAAGCATAAATCATTTAATTCACCCTATTGTTTCCTTAGGTTATTAACGAAAACTGGGATCATAATCAATAAAACCTAATTGCTACTCATGTTCAATCTTACACAGCAATTACGGATTATGAAGATGAACTAGCAATTGATCACATCAAACAATTAATTAATAAGCCTTTTTAGCAAATCATTCAATAGATCAAAGATAATGAAATCAGAAAATAATAGATATTCAAAAAGACATAAATTAAATTAAGAACCTGATCTCACAAATCATGCAAAAGAACTTGAATCCCTTGAACTGAATTAAGAACTTAGCCACTCATGTTCATGGCTTACAGAAAAATAAAATAAAGAAATTTAAAAATATGGATGTGAATGGAGAATGAAGGTGTGGAGGCGTGTTGAAGGTCTGAATGATGTCTTGGCTGCTGCCCAAAGATGGCTTTATAATTGAAAACCTAATCCCAAAGATAAAAACTAAACTAGGAAAAGTTTTGAAATTCAAAAGATAGATTTTCAACCTGCACTCACGTCTTTGCCATCAAGGCCATTTTTCAGCCACTTCCCCTTCAAATATGTCTCTACCTTCTTCAGGAAAGTTGTAACTCTACTTCTTAGCTTTCCAACGAGTACTCATTTGCACAAATCCGAAGTCTACAGCCCAAGTTATGGCCTAAAAACCGAGACTGGTTCTGACAGAGTGTCCAACCCATAATGACGAATTCATTACCATTTTTGACAATTAAAATGGCATCATCTCACTTCCATCCCTTCATAGAAGTTGTAAAGGTGGCTCTTAAGGTTCAATTGGCCTTAGGCTTGCTTCATTTGAACATCTAGAACTCCATATACAAAATAAATACTGAAATTAGTCGTGACACATCAAGTGTAGGCTTTTGCAATAGATCCATAGCTCATTTTGTCAACCTTGGAGACTAATTTGGACTTTGGTCCCTCTTTATCATTTGTAGTGCTCTATCTTAGCTTTTCAATGGATTAAACAGCACTCAATTTGGAGATCCACAACTTTAGAAACACCTGAAAAATATAGCAAAGGTCAAATGCTGAAAATTTCTCCATTTAACACAATTATTCCAACAACTATCTAAAAATATGCCTAAATGATAAATATACTTTAATCAACTGAATTATGCATAAAAATACACTAGAAACACTAAATGTGATGGGAGTCGAATTAATAAATTATGCACTTATCAAGAAGATAGTTTAACAGTGTTATTTTTTCAAAGATATTGGTCGCTAATAGGTGATGATATATGTTCAGCTGTTAATTGTTTCTTCAATGAAGGGAGAATGCTGCAATAATTCAATCATACAATTATTACTATAATTTCGAAGGTCAAAACAGTGAAGACAATGAAGGATTTAAGACCAATAAATTTGTGTAATGTCTTTTATAAGATTACTTCAAAAATTCTCGCTAACCACTTGTAGCCTCATATGGATTCCATTATTAGTAGTGAGCAAAGTGCCTTTATTAAGGGTCGTTTGATCTCCGATAACATTTTGATTAGTCATGAAGTGATTCACAATCTCAAATCTAGGAAGAGAGGGTGAAACTTTGGAATGGCTATTAAACTTGATATGAGTAAGCCTTATGAATGTGTTGAATGGCCTTACTTATCTCACATGCTCAGTGTCTTTAGATTTGATGATAGATGGATAATGTGGCTAATAGAATGTGTCACCCCTATGTCTTATACCTTGCAAATTAATGGCCACATATTACGTTTCTTCAGACCATCCAGAGGTCTTAGATAGGGAGACCCTCTATCACCTTATCTTTTTTTGATATGTACAAAAAGTTTATCTCATAAGATAAGAAATTCTAATTTGCAAGAATTGTCTATTTCTCATTATGGCCCTCCTTTTTCTCACCTATTATTTACAGATGACTCCATTCTTTTTTCTAGGGCAACTGAAGTTGAAGCTCATCTCATCAAATCCGCCCTTGTGGATTAATTTAAAGCTAGTGGGTAAGCTATTAATAATGAGAAATTAGTTATTGTCTTTAGTAAGAACACTCCAGGAGATGTCAAGCAAAGGATCTCTTCCATTCTCCAAATTAGCAACATAACTAGTCAAGACAAGTTCTTGGGACTTCCATCAGCTATTCCACATTCCAAAACATAGACATTTGCAATGATCAGAGACAGGATTGTGAATAAAACATTCGGCTAGAATGAACAATTGCTATCTAAGGGAAGAAAAGAGGTTTTGATTAAAGCAGTTGCTTCTGCTATTCCAACCTATGCTATGTCATGCTTTAAAATTCTGTCCACTCTTTGTCACAAGATTAATAGGCTTTTCCCCAATTTTTAGTGGGGGCAGAAAAAAGATGAAAGAAGAATGCATTGGGCTACCTGGTAAAAGATGTGTGATCCTAAATCCCAAAGAGGGCTAGGTTTCTGTGATTTAGAAGCATTCAATATGGTTTTCCTAGCTAAACAAGGTTGGAGGATTATCAACAACAATCCTAATTCCCTTTTCGCTAGAATGCTCAAAGGGAAGTATTTTCCTACAACTCCCTTTATGCAAGCAGGCAGAGGAAGCAATTCTTCATGGGGCTGGCATAGTATTCTTTGGGGTAGGAAAGTGCTGGAGAAGGGTATTTTCTGGCAAATAGGAAAGGGAGAGCTGATAATGTGCAAATTGGATAAGTGGATTCCTAGCTCTTTTCCTAACTTCCCACTGGTAAAAAACAATCATAATGCAAATGTGGTATGGGTTATTTGATCAAACTAATAATACTTGGAATGTTCAAATATTGAAGGAGAATTTCGAGGATCAAGAAGTAACTAATATTCTCTCAATTCTAGTTAATATGTTTCAAAAGGAAGACAGATAAGTTTGGCACTATGACAAGTAGGGAATGTATTTTGTGAAATTTGAGTATTATATTGCCTAGAAAATTTAAAAGGAAAGGATAGGAAATGCTCGTGGTGGTTTAGGACCAAGTATGTACAACTCTAGTGTTGCTTTTTGGAAGAAGACATGGAGTTTATCACTCCCAAGCAAGCTGTCTGTCTTTCTTTGGAGCATTCTAACATAAAACTTACCTTCCAAAGAGCTAGTTCGTAAGTGTCTACATCATATGGATCAGAATTGTTCTTATTGTGGAGATGTGGAATTAATTTATCATATCTTTCTTGGGTGTCCAAAAGTAGCAGCTATTCAGATCCATTCCCCCCTTAGATTATGTTCTACAACTGTTATAGATTCCAGCATGGTGGAATGTTGGTTTAGGATTGCGCGAAGGGATCTTACTTGTCTTGTAGTATTTATCCTATGGCATATATGGAAATGTCGAAAAGAGAATACCTTTAATCAGTAAGATGTCATCTACCAGGAGGTCTGTTCTTTAGCTAAACATCATTTTGAGGATTTTTTGCTGTCAACAGACAACCAGCATAATCATCATTCTCCTCTAGCTGATGACTAGTAGTGTTGGAATGCTCCTCCTCAATGATGGATTAAGGTTAATTTTGATGCAGGAGTAGATAAAGCTGGGAACAATGGTCCTGTAGCAGCTATTGGGAGAGACCAGCAGCAGAACCCAATAGCATAGACAGCAAAGATTATTCCTAATATCTGCTCTCCCTTAGATTTAGAAGCCCATGCATGCCCGGAGGCTATTTTGTTAGCAAAAAACAAAGGCTATGGAAGAATTATCATTGAGGCTATGGAAGAATTATCATTGAGGGAGACTCAGTTGTGGTTATCTAAGCACTTCAAGGAGTTCCATGTCCACTAAGCGTACAGGGTATTGTGAATGACATATGTTTGTTGATTACTTCTGTTTTCTTTAGTTTCTTTTTCTCATGTAAAAAGAAAGTGTAATAGGGCTGCTCATGGAATTGTATCTGATATGTTGCATGATGTCTCCTTTAGATGCAATCCCATGACTCAATTTAATTATGTACTCTTCTCTATGGCCATTTAGTGACTAATGAAATTCCATCTTTTAACTAAAAAAAAAAACTTCACACCATTTCCATAAATATTTGGTGATGAAAGAAATTTTATACTTGGTAAAAATAAATAACCCAGAACTTGCATAGATTCGTCACATCCCACAGTGCAAGAAAGGCAGCAAGTAATGAATTAAAGTCACGACCTACAAAGCACCCACATGGTCATCAGATTTGCCTTTTGCTAGTCATGATTAATAGTGGCAACTTATTGGCCTGGTCATGAATATAACCCACAACTTGCTCTCAACCTACATCTTTCATTTTGAGTTTGAATTTTGGTCAAATAAGTTTTATAAACGCACCCTTTTAGTCAAAAAGCTCTCATAAATCAAGAAGTTTAGGAGCCATTTGTTAGGAAATTTGGGTAGAATTTTTTTTAAAAAAAATACACACTCTAAATAAACTTTTATTAATTTTAACAAGATAATAGCAAAAGTATAATCATTTCTGATGTACAAGATCCATTAATGTGGCAAGTGCATAGCATACTTTGAATTATACTAATACCTTGATTACAACACTCTCACACTCTACTATCTTCTCTACTCTCCTTTAGATGGGAATTCTATCTCTCATCTCACTTCACTTCCCATGCCCAAAACTTTGAAGGAGCTTGGCTATTTATAGGCATATAAAGGTCCCATAACATTTTATGAAAAACTAAGAAAGTCTAACAAAATATCTAATTCAAAGATATTAGAGGATTTTAACCATGTGGCTAAATCTTGGAATTAAATTAGTGTTGACTTCAACACTCCCCTTCAACACTAATTATCTCTTTCCTTGAAACCATGCCAAGTAGCTTTTGAAACATTTTTGTCTTCACACCATTTAGACGTTTTGTAAAAATGTCTGCTAATTGGTCATCGGTCTTTATTGGCATCATTTGAATCTAATCTTGTAAAACTTTCTCTCTCAAATAGTGATAATGCATCTCTACATGCTTTGTTCTAGCATGAAATACTGGATTCTCAGCTAGACGTATTGTTGATAGATTATCACAGTATAATTGTACTGTATAATCTATTGGTTGTAGCTAATCCTTTAATAACTATTTCAACCAAGCGCATTCCTGTGCTATTGATGTGTGCCGAATACACCAATTAAAAATACTTTACATAAACTACTTGTATATAAGGTAAGAAGAGGTTGATCCCTTAGAGAATGAGTAAATGCAAACAAGAAAACAGATCTTAAAGACACAAATAAACAAAAGGAACTTAAAACAAACAAAATAAATACCTAATCTATCAAACCGAATATGCAAAGTAAGATAAAAAGGGGGGGGGGGGGGGGTTGATTTGTATTTGCTAAACTAATAATGCTAGAATATAAACTAAGGCTAATGACACTTATGAATACTCAACACAATCAGATTGCAACAAATTCAGTTGAAAGGGTGTATCCACCATGTAACATGTATCAATCATTGACTAAAGATACAAATTTATTCAATTGAATAAATTGGTTATAGAAGTTAACAACTTCTTTATCTTTTCTTACAGATTAGATTAATCAAGAAGTGCTTTACAATTAATCCCTTACCATCACACTCATTCTAAGACTAGAGCAGCTTACAATTAAGTTTAATGGTAGCATTAATCAATAGAAAGACATCCCAATTCAAGGTAACAAACTCATTCAGCATGGTTCATTCAACCTAGACACTTAGCTTTATAATGAAATAAATCATTATGTGCTACTTGTAGTTAGAT
This sequence comes from Hevea brasiliensis, assembly GCF_030052815.1. Taxonomy (NCBI): domain Eukaryota; kingdom Viridiplantae; phylum Streptophyta; class Magnoliopsida; order Malpighiales; family Euphorbiaceae; genus Hevea; species Hevea brasiliensis. Next base: position 83,431,356 of record NC_079499.1, read on the forward strand.
TACTCAAGCTATTAAATACTAAAATGATCTTAATTTAGCAATATATTTTCATGCATAATTAATTATGTTGTAAAAATCACACCCACATAAAATTAAAAACACAAAATTTAACGTGGTTCAGCGTAAGCCTACTCCACCAATAAATTCACTATCAAGGAAAAATAATTACAATCACTGATTATTTTTCTCACTCTCAAAACTACTCAAACAAAACTCACAGTTTTCAACACACTTCTCCACTATATGGGCTCTCTACAGTACATTCCATATAATGGCCAACCAACTATTTATATCTATAGGCCACTAAAATCTAGTCCTTTTAGGACTCTAATTATTAAACTTCATAATTTAAATTATACTAAGCTTCCTAAACTAATTATGCTTCCTAAATTAATTATGCTTCCTAATTCCAATTGGACTTGGACTCTAACAATCTCTACCTCCAAGTCAAATGGAATTAGTCTTCACAATTTCTGCAAAAGTCAATTTTCTCTTGGATACTTCCTTGCACTTTTGATTGTTAATGTTGCCTCTTGCTTCCACTTGCATTCTTCTAATCAATGTGCTTCCTTCCAATTTGTAGAGATTCTTTATACCAATCTTCTTACCCTTCATGATCACAAGAGCACCGCGACTAACTCTCATAACTCCACCATGAATCGAACACCCATAACCCAAAGAATCCAATTTACCTAAAGAAATTAAGTTCCTTTCAAATTTAGGAACATATCTCACTTCATCGAACACTTTTACTTGATCACCATGCAGCTTGATCTTCACTCTTCTAATACCTTCAACTTTCATCTTGTTCCCATTGGCTAGCTTCACTTTTTCTCCTTTCTTTTCTTCAATGATATCAAATCACTCCTTCTTTGAGCAAATATGGAATGGGCAAGTAGAATCCATTAACCACTCATCTTGTAATGGATCTTTTGTCTTTTCCTTATCATCATCCACATTCAAACATTCACTATCAATACCATCATCCATTTTAATTGCAGCAGTTCTTTCTTTTTCTTTTATGTGACTTCTTTTGAATTGTTTGAACTCTACAAGATCTTCCTTCATCTTTATACATCTACTGTACCCTTGAATTCTGTCGCCCCATATTTCAACAGCTTGTCATATTGTCTGACTGAAGCTTGAGATTGCACCATAAAAGTCTGGGGAGGAGGTTGAGTAGGCATACCCCCAGCCATTTGTTGAAACATTGCAGCCATCTGCTACGCTAATTGTGCAGGAAACTGCGGCATTTGTGGGGCTGGTGCCACTGACCCACTGATATTTTGGAAAGCTAGGGCTTCCCCTTGGGCCTTAGCCTCTACTAACCGCTCAACAGAGCGATCCCCTTCTTCTATTTCAGTCTAGAGTTAGGATATCTCCTGAACAAGAAACACAAGGAGATTCCCTCCGTTAGTTCATATTTATGATGTAATGCACTGTATGTAACAAATAAGGACATTGAGCAGTTGTACTTATAAAAAAAAAGGCACAAATTCACAAGTCAAAACATACTTCAAAAATTTGCTCTGATACCACTAAAACATGTCACACCTTACCCCTCTATAAGGCATAACATGATCCCGTAGAATACCTAATGAACTACTGAACTTCACCTATCGATAACTCATTAAGTACCCTACAAGGGATTTTAAAACCATTTTCTTACTTTTTGGAAGTGGTGAGCATTTTCTTACATTTAATAGAAGTTTAAAAACTAGTTCAAATTTTTGTCCATTTTGTTTTTATGCAAATTTTGGAAAAATTTTAGCAGAGTGCCGTCTGTATTTTAAGAAAACAGTTCTTCAAAAACCTGTAAAAACACTTCCAATAATTCTTTTTCCATCAAACTCACTACTACCTCAATAATATTAAACATCATTTCTCAATTCAATTGTCATAAAAAAAAATAATACTCAATAATTCCATTCATTTTCATTAAAGTAAAATCAATTTACATTCATCAACCAAACTTTACATTATCAAATCCAAATAATATTATTACAAACTCTATACAACTACTCATGACCAGTTTATACATGTACATACATTTACATACATCAAAATGGGTATTACAATCAGGTTATAAAATATAGCCAACAGAACTTCAGCGACATAGCTCCAAGATCCTCAGCAGCTCACTCTGCTGCTCCTCCTCTAGTCTCTATATCTGCGACAGCAATAACAGCCATTGCTGAGTACTATGACTCAGTGGTGCACAATATACTAAAATAACAGTTATGCATAATTTAAATAATATTTATTCAAATACAATACTGAAAATGAAAGACAGATGCAAAACATGATTTATAAACTTTTAGTCCAAACAATTTCATTTAGGAAGTCTCAAAACAATTTCATAAAAACTCACAGTTATATCATGCCATTCGAAACAATATTCATCTCAATAGCCAGAGGCTTATGAGAAATCACAAGGCTAGCTAGCTCAAACTATGGGTACCCATTCAAATTTCTTCTTCTACTGGCACACACCTTAACATTTCAGCCAGAGAAGGAATCAAAATTCAAAACTAATTTCTCCCACTAGTCATGCTAGTGAGACATTCAAATATATGGTCATGACACTGTGGTTTCAAAACTATCTTATCAATTTATCAAACATTTACTGACAATTAAATCACATATCATTAAATTTCCAACAATTTAGATTAAAAGCATAGTGTACATTTCAATCATTATTTTGCAATATAAATAAACCACAAATCATTTCATGCACTTTGCAAAGGAATTTTACAGAATGCTTATATTGTGCATAAACCTTATGCGAGTCGCCTCTTGGCCTTGACTCAATGCTTCGAGTTCTTTCTCGGTATTCTTTTTAACTGAAATACACAGTTTCACAGTGTTTCAGTATTATAATTTATCATAAGTCCAAAAATAAATTCAAATCTAGTTATATCTAACTTAAATATGCTTAACTTGATATTCTTTAAAATTTATATTTCGGTGTTACTATTCACAATACTATTCAAGTCAATTCGTTGACTTTCTAATGCTTAATAGGTATGGGAATTATAATTTCACCCACATACCACATTTTGGTTACCTAATTTGTTGGTTTTGGATGTTTCCTCAAATCTTAAGTCTCTTGGGCACAAAATTCAAATTTTCAGTTTTGATGTCCTGTTTTGCACGGTTCCATTGGTCATGTTGCTGTTAGAATTTGGCTAAGTTTTCTTCATCGAAGTTGATCCTTATTGTCTTAAATTTATTTTCCTTTTTAAATCACTCCATTTGGAGTTTTTTAGCCTAAGTTATAGCCATTTGAACATGATTGGCCAAATTTGGTGTTACCCAGAATTTTGGGCAAATTCCTAGTTATTGGCAATTTTTGTGGGTTGACTGCAGGTGGTTTTCAAATAGGTTATGGTCACAATTTGGGTTTGTTTTCTTCATGAAAGTTGTAGGGCTATGTCTCAGCTTTCTTTCGGTATAAAATTCAGGTCATTTGGACCTTCTTAGGCGAAGTTATGGTCATTTACGTAACTACTGTTCATTTGGTCATTTTTGTACAAGTCAGTGTGCCCAATTCCGGATTTTGCCTAATTGTTCACCAAGTTATGGTCACTTTCTAGGCATGATTCCTGAATGAAAAATGTACCATTTTGTGTCTAGTTTCATTCCCAATTGGCCTCACACCAATTGAGTTGGTAAATTTTCAGTTTTAGTCCCTGAAAGGGACCTAGGTCAAGCTGCCTGCAGATTGACCCTTACCAATCCGAATTGGAACTTGGTTCCAACAATTCATACACACCACAAATGGTCACAAATGACCATTTCTCAACTTAAATAAGGTCAATAACATCAATTGACCAATTCTCAACTTTTTCTCTAATTTTTCACAAGCTCAAAACCCTAGCTACACATAAAATTCAATCTAATTCAATTTAAAGTGTATATTCATGATTTATACACCTAATTTATCTCAAATAACCATTCAAATACCTCAAACTCATTCATTTCAAACCCTAACCCTAGCTGCCCAAAATTTCTATTTAGTCCCCCAAGGATAGTTTTTGTTTGATTTTACACAATTTCTAAGTTTATTGAAGCATAAATGCATAAATTTTAGAGGAATAAATTAGAGTTTATTACTAACCTTTGTGTAGCAATCTTTAACTCCCTTTTTCTCCAAATTGCTTTCTATTTCTTGCTCCTCTATACTTTTCAAGATGCAAGGATGAGGTTTAAGTTGATAATTTGGGGAATTTGATAAAAATTTGAGGGTTTTAAAAGCTTAGAATTAAGCTTTAATGGAGGTGGAAAATGGAAAGAGAGAGAAGTGAGGAAGAAGGCCACGACAAGAATAAGGGAGAAGAGACCAAATTCCACTTTTAATTTTTTTGTTATTATCTCTTATTTGACTTAGTAAAATTTCACTTAATTAAAATTTTATAATGATGTCATGGCTTATGTCATCCCATAATGTCATAATTTCCATTTTCTTCACTTTTTCTTTTTCCTTTATTTTTCTATTAGTTCTTTAATTTAATTCTTGATCCCAAAATTATCTTTTCTCCAATTTTATTGGACAGTTAGGTCAGGAGTCAGCTCTAGAGGTGAATTGACCAAATTGCCCATCGTTGGTTCAATTCAGTTTGCAAGTAATTTGATATTTCTTCCGGATCCCTGACCTAATTATTTGACCTGCTTAACAACTCTTTTTTGTGATTTTCTCTTTTCCACTTTGTCCTCAATAGTCCTAAGGACCACGATATCACATTTTATGGTTCGAAATTTGAGTTTAGATCGACCTCGCAGTCCTTCCTGAGAAAGTCACCCATCGCTGTGACTCTTGGCTCATTTAACTTCTTGTGTTCTGTTTTTCTTATTTATACTTAACTATTTGACAATTACTAATTATTTGTGTTTAGGGCTTAACTAGATGTCTTAGATGTGGTTCTAATTCCTTTAATTGTCCGGACCGACACCGGTCACCGAAACAGTGAAATATACCAAGCTATGCAAATAGAGGTCTTCCAGTTCCAATCACTTTCTTTTTTTTTTTCCCCCTATTTGTTCAAAATCCAGGGATGAATTTTTATAAGGGGAAAGAATATAACAACCTAAAATTTTTAAAATAAAATATTTTAAATTTTACCATTATTTTATTTAGACTTTATATTTTAATTTTATTTTATTGATTTTGTTAAATTAATATTTTACATAAAGATATTTTAATCAAATTATCTACATATATTATTAATATATTAATAAAAATTGAATTGTTGGAGTTCTATAAAATTATGTTTTATATATTTCAATTTAATGTTGCTGCTATTAATGTTATTAGTATTATTTATATTAATGTTTTAATTAAATTTCATTTAAAGGTGTTATAGTGTTTTGGACTTAAATGAAAATAATTGGCCTAATTGAAATAACCTAAAGAGTTTATGGTCACCATTTAGCTTGCTTCCAATGGCTACGACTTGCTCTCCTTTCTATCTTTTTTTTTCCAATCAACAGAACTTGAAACCAACACCGAAGAAAGAGATCAGCGAGAGGTAAAGGAGAGAGAAAAAGGGTAGCGAGCTTTCTAACCATTTTACCAACGATCTAGTCATCGACGATTGGAGACCACCATTGAACTTACCACACTAAAACTTTCAAGATGGGATCGACACTATAATTGGAAACTATTCAAAAAAGGCAACCATTGAATGACCTTGATTAATCAATGAGGTTTTTTAGCCATTTCGATTCTTGTAAATATATGATAATTATTAACATTTTATGGGTTTTGTTTAGGTGTGATTGGATCTGCGATAGCTCACAAGCACTAGGGACTGAGTTTTCAGTCTAATTCGGATGCTCGGTAGGTTGTCCTAGAAGATATTTACATTTGATTCCATTATTTTCAAATGTTCCGGACGCGTTTCAGGTTGCAGAGACCTAAATTCAACTTGTGTAATTTTTACTTAGGTTTAAGCTAGCTGATTAATTATAAAATATTCTTAGCTTAATGAAATTAAGTAAAATGAATTTAATTAATATAACAATGATGTAGAGGACTTTTAGGAATATTTTCATAATTTTTGGAGCACTAAAAATAATTAATTGGGCTGTAGAGGACTTAAGGAGCCGAGCAAGAGATTGGATAGTTAGACCTATATTATACAACTTATAAGCCCCCGATAGGCATTATAATTACTTTTGTCATGAACTTGAGGTCCTGTCCATTGCCGTTGTTAAGTTTTCTTATAAGGGGGTTAAGTCTAGTTATAGAGGGGGCTCTGCTGAAGTTTCTGCAAAACCCTACGATTTATTCTTACTTCTGTCATTTAAATTGATTATTTTTTTTTCTCAGACAATTAATAAAGGTCAATGTGTCTATATAGGTGATCGAGGCCGATCGTCTTCTTCCTTCCAACTGGACAAACTACAGTCAAGTCGTCAAAACTGTGAGTTGGATATTGATTATCTTTATAATTTAAATTTTATTATCATGCTTATGCATTCACTTACATATATGTAATTAGTTATATTATTAGGAGTATCTCTTATTTATTGCATTATAAATTTTCCTATGTTATGCCACCTTGAGGATAAGTTGGAGCTTATATATATGTATTATGGATGCGAAAATCTCGGGGTAGGTACGATATGAGAAATTCGCTGACTCCTGTGGATATGGATATGGATATGGATGGGCGAGGTAGGTATGTGCATTATATTATCACTGACTTTTGCCACCTGCGCGTTGGGTATGTGCATTATATTATCACTATTGGATTTCAAAGAGTCAGAGTATGGGGTCAGCTCCCAATATGTATTAGGAGTGCGTGTGTAGCTCCAATTTATCTTTTCATGTAAGGATTGTGTGATTAGTTCATTTGGTGCATTTTCATTAACAATACTGCATTAGAAATAAATAGTTATAGAAATTATAATTATAATCATTCCTATTCAATATTTTTCCCCAGATTGTAGGAGAAGCAATTTTATTTCAGAGTCTAACCTACATTTTTCTCCACAAGTTGTAGTGCTTCTTAATTAGTAGTTTTTATTATGTTTACTTCTTTGTTTATTTATTTGCTTTATTCTTGGAACTCGCTTTGACACTAATAAATATTGTATTGTTTGATATTAATAAATGGATTACATAAATTGGATAATTCGGTTGAGCTGGACTCCCCAGATTGTTGCGTTATATGTTAGGTTGAGTTTGACTCCCCAAATTGAGTTATAATATTTTCTAATATTTAATCTCATATGCTGAGTGTGGGTTTGGTTATGGGTTTAGGAACAATAAGGCTTAATAAGGGTTTTAGGGGATTTATGTTGGCTCAAGTCTTAGTGCCAATTTGGCCCATATAGTTGGGTCATCACACAATGGTTTCCAGTGGGAAAGATAAAGGAAAAGTAAAGGAATCACTTATCTAAAGTGAAGAAAAGGGATGTCGAGTAAGACAATTATGTGTCTTTGGCATTCAAATACTAGGTTTACAGAAACAACCTTAGGTAAGATATGAATTTTATTTCCCTAGTATCCTTTGTATGTATGTTAAGAAGAACCTAAAGAACTCCTTTAATGGGCCGGACACATTGGATTCATGATATGACTATGGGATGGGGAACCTTTGATGATATAGAGCTACCTTGTTATGAATTTTTTGTGTTATGGAACCATTCATGGGACTGATGCATAGATGTGCTTGATATTTTTTATATTTACTTTCCCCAGTAATTCTCTATTCATTGAGTTTACATGCTCACCACCCCCCCCCCCTTTTGTCTATCCTTTTCAGGGACATGTTTAAGGCATCAATTAGCAGAATTTAGATAAATAAGCTCTAAGGTTTAATATAGTAAAAGTTGTGTATTTTGTACCATTTTATGGAGCTTTTTTTAGACATATATTTATTTTAGCTACTTTGGCACTATGCTTGTTACTATATGCTTTTATAATAAGAAGTATATTAAAGAGATTTATTATTTTATGAAAAGTATATGTTTTACAAAGGAACCCTTGGAGGCATGAAAGAATGTGAAACCCCATTTACATAGATTCCACTTTTAAAGGAAAGAATTTAAAGGGATGAACTAATAAGCTTGGCCCAAACCCTATGATATCAGTTCCATAAAATGAAAGTGGAATATATTTATAAATTGGGGAATAATACATGATATGATGTTTTATGAATAGTTCATTAATGGGTCACACCCAAATAATTATAAAGATATATTATAAAAGTATAAAGTATAAGATTGAACTCAAGTTTGCTACTGGTTCTGTTAGCCTTATGTCACCTAATGTTTTAGCACCGATAAAAGGATTTAGGCTGTTATAGGAATACAAGACCATAGTACTAATAGTCAAATGTGGAAAAAAAATTTTTCATTTATTAATTAATATCAATATGAATATCAATAACAATAAAAAGAAAATATCATTAAGAAAAGAAAAGAATGCCAATATCAATGTGTTCCGATAATTATCACATCTATTATCTATATGGAAAAATTCTTGCCTATTGTGGACTTAAAACACAATATGTATAGTGAAACTTGTATATCATGCCTTAAGTTCATAGTAGATTAGGTTTAAATAAATTTTTCTTCGCCTATACATCAAAACACATTAAAACTTATGAATTTTGGCACTATTGAAATAAATAGTGCCAATGTGAGTGGCAATTTTGTAAATGTTTGGTGTTTTGAGGTTAAGATGGTATAGTGAAAAATCTTCCCTCCTCTAAATGGTACAAAGTTTAGTTGTAAAGAAATTTCTTTTTTTCTTTCGCTAGTATATAGATCATTGCATGCCATACTCTCTTCACTTATGCTATCCCATAAAAACAATATTATTTTGCTCTAAGAATTGTGCTTTTTTGCCCTCCAACTCAAGTCCCCTTTTTTTTCAAGATATGAATTTTTTCTTTGTTGCTTCAATTTCCTTTAAGCATGTAGACTTTCCTTCAAGTATATATATATATTTTTTATGCTTCAATTTCCTTTAAGCATATGTACTTTTTATTCTTCAATAATTCAAACACACTTCTTCCATGAAAATGATGTCACTTTGCCCCAGGAATTACAATTTGTTACCTTTTAAATTCATTCCTTCAACTATACATATTTTTTATATCAAGCAATTTCTTCTCCAAGTATATATACTTTTTATGCCAAGCAATTTCTTATCAAGTGCATTACTTTTTACTCTTAAATGATTCGCTTCAAGTATAGAATTGCATATCTTTAAAGTTATACCAAGTAAATTCTTCTCCAAGCATATGCACTATTTGTATTTGAATGATTTTCTTTAAGCATAGAAGTGCATACATGTGAATTATCTTCAAAGCATGCTTCTAAGCAATCATATCAAATAATACAAAATTGAATTAAGCAAGAAAACCAAAGAGGCCAATTGTTTTTCTCATTATTTTGCTTAACTGCACCCTATTTGCAACATTTCCATTTACACACTTTTAGTGTGTGTAGTTGTAAAATTGTTTATGTTTTAAACTATTTCTATTGGCCCCTTTTTTTCACTGGTTTAAATTATTTTTACACTTAGTAATTTTATACTATGTCATTTTTAGTGTAGTTGTTTTACATATTTTTTAATCATGTAATTTTATTTTTGAAGAATCTTTACATTATATAATTATTCTTTTTTTTTTCTATGCAATCTAATTATCTTTTATACTTATATAAATTATATTATGTTATTTTTAATGTTGAAATTTTTCTTAGAAAAATTAGACGATACTCTTATGCAAGTACCATTGTTTTATTATTTTTCTTCCTCTCACTATTTTATTCACATTTGATAAAAAAAAAAAAAAGATTATCTTCTTACACATTTTTGCTTCTCCAAGTAGCTTTTCTTCTCTTTAGTTTGATGGCTAATAGTGAATTTTCTATTCTTTTCCATTTCTATATAACATTAGTTACTTCTATTTTTTTTCATTTTTGAGCATTGATGCCTTATTCCCTAATAGTGAAGTCACTATTTTTTTAAGTATGCTTCTAGTGTAATGATGTTGAACTCTCACGCTTTCTATACAAATTTTGTAAGTTTGTATAATTGCTTTACGTAGTTGTAAACTCTTTTAATTTTTCTTTTTTTCTTCTATTTCTTCCATAATTGTGTTTTCTTTTGTTTTTCTATGATTAGGCTTTTGCTTTTGTTCTTTGAAGATTAGGTATGTTACGCATTTTTTCTTCTTAATTTTTTTTTGTGTTATGGGTGTTAATTTTACATCTTTTGTTCATTTGTTTTTCTATGGTGTCTAATTTGTTGATATTTATTTCATTATGTCAAATTGTTTTTTGTATAATTTATGATATTTAATTTGTTTTTTTTTTCTTAAAGGTAAATTTTGTTATTTTGATCACTTATTTCTATTCTAGAAAGAGATTGTATGTGCATGCATATTTGCAGCTAACATATGAGTTTTATTTTCTTACTCAATTTAATAAAACTGATGTTCTACCACATACCTGTCTAAATTCAAAACAATATATAAATTAATTTTCTGCATTTTATTATAGAGGTATTTTCTCTCTTTTATGTTTGTTTTACTTTTCCATAGTTGGGTATGTGATTTCTTTTATTTTTTTTCCTTTATAATTTATGGTGTTTAATTTTTTTTTTTCTTAAAGGTAAATTTTGTTATTTTGATCAACTATTTCCATTCTAGGAAGAGATTGTGCATGCATATTTGCAACTAACATATAAGTTTTATTTTCTTACTCAACCTAATAAAATAGATGTTCTACCATATATCTGTCTAAATACAAAGCAATATATGAATTAATTTTTCGCATTTCATTATAGAGATATTTTATCTCTTTTATGTTTGTTCTACTTTTTCATAGTTGGGTATGTGATTTCTTTTTTTTTTTTTTCCTTTTGTTGATGTACTACTTTATTTATTATTTACCATTAATTAGAATTATTTCCATTCTAGGAAGAGATTGTGCATGCATATTTGCAGCCAACATATAAGCGTTATTTTCTTACTTAACCTAATAAAACCGATGTTCTACCATATATCTATCTAAATTCAAAGCAATATATGAATTAATTTTCGCATTTCATTATAGAGGTACTTTCTCTCTTTTATGTTTGTTCTACTTTTTCATAGTTGGGTATGTGATTTCTTTTTTTTTTTTTTTTTCCTTTTGTTGATGTACTACTCTATTTGTTATTTACCATTAATTAGAATTATTTATTATTTTAATTTTTCCTTCATTGATCAAATAATATAATAGAAGTTTTATGAATTATGTTTCTTTAGTTTATTGACTTTTAATTTTTAATTTTAGATTTTGCATTATATATTAATGTTGTGTATGTTTTACTATTTTGGTTCTTTAGATGAATTTGTTTCTATTTTATCCTTTAATGCCTCTTTATATATATATATATATATATATATATATATATATATATATATATATATATTTTTTTAATACTTTGCAAGTACATTTTTTATTTTTTTTTTAACCTTTTAAAATGATGTTCTAATTTATTGTTTCATAATTATTTTATTGTTAACACCATAATAGAAATAACCATAGGTAGAAATAGTTTTTTAAAAAAATTAGTATTTATTTTTTACTTAAATTATATGTAAATATGTTATGAGATAATACAAGAGTAAGCAATTTTAAATTAAAATAACTAATTGTGAAAGTTGAGATAGTACAAAACAAGGAATTTTTTTTTTACTCTTTATGGTAATTTTATTATTTTAGGTGACAATTTTAATCAATTTTATAAACTTTATATAACAACTAAGGAGTGAAAACTATGAAATGGAAAATTTTAGTTAAAATACTAAAAAAAATAATAAATTCAAGAAAATTTTTTTCTTTTATGAATTTTCTTTTTTTTTTTTTGTTGTTGATGCTTCTTTTATATTATTTTTAGTTTTCCTTTTATGATGTGTTATGTAGTATTTTTAATTTTTTTTTATTATTATTGTTTTTGTGATTTGAATGTGATATAATATTTTATTTTTGTAGGTTTGTTTATTACTTTATCTTCGAACTCTGTCATCTAATATTGTTATCATCATATCAAGCGTAAGAGATAAGCTCAAGTCATCTGCAAACAAACTCAATTACATAATAGATCCTGTCTCTTGTTCAAATATTTCTGTTGTAACTCATCTTATATTTATATTCATTGATCTCCTATATAGTCGATCTTTAGAAGTCTATTATTTGATGTATCTATATATTTTTGCACTTCACCTTAATTAAATTAATGAGAAACATTAATCTTTACATTGTATCAAAGCATCTCAGACTCTAACGAGTTCAAATCCATCATCTCATAAACATCAAATTCCACATCCACAAATTCCACCAATAATCCACAAATTGTCTCCACCACTGTTCCTCTTAGCTCTAGGGACATACTGATATCCATTAAGGCAGCCACACATTTACCATTAAAGCTCACTATCATCAACTACACCTAGCATGCTCAGTTTAATGCCTTACTCACTGGTTATGATCTCACCGACTACATCATTGGAACACTTCAATGCCCACCAAAGACAATAACAGCTGAAAATTCCATCCAACCAAATCCTACCTATACTCTTCGGCATCATCAAGACAGTCTAATCCTTCATACAATTCTTGCCTCTGTCTCTAACTCACTAATATCTTTGATCTCCACATCTCAAACATCCTAAGAAGCATGGTCTAAATTAGATCATCTCTTTGCCAATAAATCTTATTCCCGTGTTATGCACTGAAAAGAAAAACTCTCTGCAAGTTGCCGCAAAGGCTTGTATCTGAATATCTACATACTATCAAAGCCATTGCAAATCAGTTAGCACTCATTGACTCGACTCTGTCTAACCATCTGCATTTTGAATGGTGTTGGTCAAGAATTCAAAGAACTCATAGCTTCAGTCTAAGCCCATGGGATACTAATTTCCTTTGAAGAATTACATGAAAAGCTGATAGATTATGAATTCTTTTTAAAGCGTGATAATTCTTCTGACATTTCCTCTATTGCAGCTAATGTAACTAAGAATAATACAAATTTCAGAGAGTCCACACAACTACAATCGTAAGACTTTCGCTACTCAACATGCAATAGCTACTCTCGTCCTAGAGGAAATTTTCATCCAAAGAATGTCAATTCATGAAATTTCAATGCTCAAGTGCAATGCCAACTCTATGATCAGTTTGCCCTTTTGACACGCACTTGCTTTCGAAATAAGAGTGGGTCTCCTCACTCTCATTCTACCAATGTTGCTACCACTACACAAAATCCTTCTTCAAAATGGCTTTTAGATACAACTACTTCTCATTATGTAACTAGTGATCTTGGCAACCTCTCCATTCACTCAGAATACACGAGGCCTAATGAAATTCTTATCAGTGATGGTATAGGTTTGGCAATCAACCATATTGGGAACACAAATCTTTTTAATTCACGTCACTCATTTTCCTTACAAAATGTTCTATGTGTTCCTTTTGTACAAAAGAATTTAGTTTCTATTTCCCAATTTTTCTCCTTTAACAATGTATCTATTGAATTTTTTCTAAAGTTCTTTTCTATTAAGGATCTCACCACGAGGTGCCACTCATTCAAGGTCAAAGTAAAGATGGTGTATATGAATGGCCTAGGAAAGTCTATCTGTGACACCCCTTACCCGTGTACAGTATACCCGAGTAAGTAATGCCACACGGTGTACCGGCACACTTTAATATACCTTAATTAATTTATATCATGCTTTTGAATATAATTTATGAAATATAATTTATTTTCAGCCATTTATCAAAAGTATTATTCATTTAAGGTTCCGAAAATTTTAAAGAAAATCCGGCGGAGTACCGGCTAAAAATGGAGAAAACAGTTCTTCGGAACCTGTTAAAAACACTTCCAAATAATTTTCCAAACAATCCCAACTTCAATTCATCAACAAAGTCTCAATATCAAGATCTCAACAACATTTCAATTTCAGTTCTCAATGATCATTTCTCAGGGTACTCATATGTATAAACAACAAATAAATACTCAAATTACTTCCATACATAACCATAAATCTTCATTATTTACATGAACCCCAAAATACATTACACAAGTTTAATTACATATGAGAAAATCAAAATTTATTACAGAATGCCAAGATGACACCTAGTGTCCTACCAATGCACTGCAGAAGTTGAGGTGACACGGACACTGTGCAGAACTGCAGGATGGACTCACCCAGTCTGCGGTCTACTGGGCTCACGATCTGTATCTCCAGAACCTACGCGTGGCAAAAGCAACGCGCTAAGCAATAATGCTTAGTGGTGCAATAATAAAATAAAAGAAATAGCAAGAAAAAAAATATGTAGTGAATGTATATGTTTTATTTGTTTTGAATTTGTATATCATTAACTTTGTCCACTTTTATTCATTTGGTTGCCCAAGTAACCTACACTGGACGACTGGACTGGATAAACGGGTAAACTGGCACTGGGTATCAAGTACCTCGGGCCGTCACACCATCGGTCACATATGCATCTCCCGGTGTGCAACAGAACATCTAACAAGCTATGATAACATCAGGCACAAGGCCAAAGCTCAATACAAAGTCGGAATGGCTAAAAGTCATAAAATCACCGAATGGCATATTGCCATGTGCAGTACTGCTAACTGAACCCTATTGGCATGCCAAACTATCCAAACCAATCTTGTTAGGTATACTAGGGCATTTGAAACTTTTAAATTCTTCAATTTGTGAATTTCAAGTTTTTGGTGTCACTATTCACCTCATTGGTCAACAAAAATATTGACTTTTTGATAGAAAATATGTACATTGACTTTGGCACTCCCAATATACCACATTTGGCATTCAAAACTTGTTGGCATTAAGCATTTATACCATTTCAAAGTTTAAACCAAGGGAGGTAGAATTTTCAGTTTTTGTAACTCAACTTTACTGTTCCATTGGACACTGTTGCAGTGGGAATTTGAAGAAATGGCAAACATGAAAGTTGTTCCTTATTTTGTCTAGTTGAATTTATTTTTTTGAATCACTCCATTTGGAGTTTTGTAGCTCCAGTTATGGTCCAAAAACCACAGCTGGCCGGATTTCCATTCTGCAGAAATTACCATATCTACAGTAACATGAACAGTGACTAGAATCACTTTGTTGGATGGGTTCTGGCCATAATTTGGGGTAGGTTCCTTCATGAAAGTTGTTTTTCTATGTCTTATCTTGTTTCTGTAAAAATTTCAGGTCAATTGACCATATCTACAGTGAGTTATGGCCAAATGAACAGTTACTGTTCATTTGGTCAATTCTGCAGGTGCTGTTGCAGGGTATCCGGGTTGGGGCTAACTTTTGGTCCTCTTGCTTTGGTCTTTTGGGCATGGTTTCTTCAGCAAAAATGTGCCATTATAAGCCTAGTTTCATGTAATTAGCCAAACACCAATTGGACCAACACAACCAAAGATATGGCAGTCCAAGTGGACTAAAATTTCAGTCACCCTGCTGCACTCATTGGGCAGCCTACCATTCCACTTTGCCATGCCATTTTTCAGTCCAATTTATGGTCAACTTACCTAAAATGGTCACTAATTGACCATTAAAATGTTCTCTAATAATTTCCTAAGCCAAGTCAAATTTTCACTCCTCAAAACCCTAGTTCCATTATAGGTTTTCACAACACCTTAATTACTAGCTCCTTCAATAATCACATGCATACATGGTTTAAACTTGATCTATAACCCACTTTAAGTCCATCAAAACACTCCATTATTGTTCCTTCAAGAAGGCTACCGAAATTCATGTGCACATACCCATGAGTTTTTGTCCATTTAGATTACAATTTCTTAGTAAATTCAAGTCCCTAATCATGAAATTAAAGAGTTTTAGGGATATAGATGCACTAACCTCTTGTAGGCAGATTTTTCCAAGCCCCAAACCTCACTTTCTTTCTTCTTCTTGGCTGCCAAAAGGTTATGCAAGGTTGAGTGATCAATTTTAATGAAGGGATTTAAGGGTTTTGAGTTAAGGTGAGAGAGATTGTCAAGCTTGAATGAAGAAAAGAAATGGAGGTTCTCCCTTGGCTATGGTGCGGCTGAAATGAGGAACAAGATGGCTGCTGGCTTTTTGGTTTATTTGGTCTCAATTTGTCTCTTTTATTTGTTAATAATATGGTTGTTTAATTATAATTGGTGGAGACTTTCAAATGACATCATAATGATGTCATATTTGGCATTTTTATGGATTTTTCTTTTCTTTTCATCACTACTCAATTTTAATTTAATTTTTAGAAATGTTTCCTCATATTTTATGTCATATTAATTATTTACTCAACTGGACAAGTCGGCCAAAAATCACCTCTGAAGGCGAAATGACCAAAATGCCCCCCGTTTGGCTTAACTGGTCTAAATTGTGTGTACCGATTGAAAAATTTTTCTAAATATTTTCTTGGCATTCTAATGCCATAGGAACCTCAATGACCCTTCTCTGGAGTCCCAAAAATTATTTTATGAATTTTTCCCCGGGTCTAGGGCTCCTCGTTGCGAGAACCGCAACTTCCATCTGGGTTACCCATCGCTAGGGCACCGGCTCGTTGAACTTGTTTGTATTTTATTTCTAAAATTTTTACTAAATTTTTCTTACTAATATTTGAGTTAATTATGGTTCCTGACTTTAGTTTAAATATTTTTCCGGACGTTCTAGCTGTCCGGACCGACACCGGTCACCGGAACAGTAGAATGTACGGAGTTGCTACCGGGAGGGTGTTACAACTCTTCCCCTCTAATTTAAATTTCTTCCTCGAAATTTACCTGATGCAAACAGTTGAGGGAACTATTGCCTCATCATCTCTTCACTTTCCCAAGTTGCCTCCTCGGTGTTGTGGTGCCTCCATAGCACTTTCACCAGTGAAATCTGCTTGTTCCTCAATTCTTTTACTTCCCGAGCCAGGATCCGTAGAGGTTCTTCTTCATATGTCAAATCCAGTTGTATTTCAATTTCTTCTCTGGAGATGACATGTGAAGGATCTGAGCGGTATTTTCTAAGCATGGACACGTGGAATACATTGTGGATTTTGTCCAGCTCTGGTGGTAAAGCTAGCCTATAGGCCACTGGACCCACACGTTCAATGACTTCATATGGGCCAATGAACCTAGGACTTAACTTACCTTTTCTTCCAAATCTCAGCACCTTCTTCCACGGTGACACCTTGAGGAACACTTTGTCGCCAACCACATATTCTATTTCTTTTCTCTTCAGGTCGGCATAAGATTTCTGCCTGTCTGAGGCAACCTTCAGGTTGGCTTTGATTAGTTTTACTTTGTCCTCAGTCTGTTTCACTGTGCAGCCCTACCGATTTGTCTTCTCCCAATTAGTCCAAAGGCCTGCGAGTTCTACATTTCCTCCCATATAATGCTTCATACGGGGCCATTTGGATACTAGCTTGGTAGCTATTGTTGTATGCAAATTCTGCCAGTGGGAGGTATCTATCCCAACTTCCCTCAAACTCAATGACACAACTCCTCAGCATATCCTCAAGGACCTGACAAATATTTCATGTTATTATTATCATTTCAGTTCAACATTTGTATCAATTTCATGGGTTTCAATTGTTTACTTGGATTACTCTTTCTGATTGCCCATCCGTCTGAGGATGGAAAGCTGTGCTGAAATGGAGTTGTGTACCCAAGGATTCATGCAACTTCTTCCAAAATCTCGATGTAAACCTTGGGTCTCGATCAGATATGATGGAAAGTGGAATTCCATGCAGTCTAACTATCTCACTGATATACAACTCTGCTAACTTCTCCAGTGAGTAGTCAGTCCTAACTGGCAGAAAGTGTGCTGACTTCGTCAATCTATCTACTATCACCCATACTGCATCATGTTTCTTCTGGGTGAGAGGTAGACCACTTACAAAATCCATGGTGACCCGATCCCATTTCCATTCAGGTATGCGTATAGGCTGTAGCAATCCTGATGGAACTTGATGTTCTGCCTTGACTTGCTGACATGTCAAGCATTTAGTCACATAGTCAGCTATGTCCTTCTTCATACCAGGCTACCAATACTGAAGCTTCAGATCATGATACATCTTTGTACTTCCTGGGTGCATCGCATAAACACTGGTGTGTGCCTCTTTTAGAATACTGGCCTTCAATTCCCCATCATCTGGTACACACAGTCTTCCTTTGTAATACAGACACCCATTTGCTTTCACCCCATAGTCAGTTGCTTTTCCCTCTGAGATCTTGCTCATAATAGCCATTAACTTTTCATCTGCCTTTTGCCCATCTAAAATCTGCTGTAGCAGGTTTGGCCTCACTTGCAACTCAGCCAAAATAACTCCATCTCGAACCAAAGATAGACGGGCATTCAATGATCTCAAAGCTGTCATGGATTTTCTGCTCAAAGCATCAGCAACTACATTTGCCTTCCCAGGATGGTAGTCAATCACACAATCATAGTCCTTCAAGAACTCAATCCATCGTCTCTGTCTAAGGTTGAGCTCCTTCTGGGTTGGCAAGTATTTCAGGCTTTTGTGGTCCGTGTAAATGTAACACTTTTCACCATACAAGTAATGCCTCCATATCTTCAGTGCGAAGATAATTGCTGCAAGCTCTAGATCATGGGTAGGGTAGTTCTGTTCATGTGGCCTTAGCTGCCTGGAAGCATAAGCGACCAATTTTCCCTCTTGCATCAATACACATCCTAACCCATTATGTGAGGCATCACTGTAGACCACGAAGTCTTTTCACGACCTTTGTTGTGTGCTGCTGGTGCCTCTGTCAACATAGCCTTCAATTTCTCAAAACTGGTCTGACATTTGTCATTCCAGTCAAATCTGACATTCTTGTGTAACAACTTGGTCATTGGAGCAGCTATTAAGGAAAATCCCTTCACAAATCTTCTGTAATACCCAGCTAGCCCCAAGAAACTTCTGACCTCAGTTGTATTCCTAGGAGGCTTCCATTCCATCACTGCTTCTATTTTCTTGGGATCCACCTTAATCCCATCAGCTGACACTATGTGTCCAAGGAATGCTATCTCATTCAGCCAAAAGTCACACTTGGACAACTTAGCATACAGCTTCTTTTCTCTTAGGGTTTGCAGAACAATCCTCAAATGCTCATCATGTTCTTCCCTGGTCTTGGAATACACCAGAATATCATCAATAAAGACCACTACGAACCGATCTAGGTATGGATGGAAGATACGGTTCATAAGGTCCATAAATGCCGCTGGTGCATTTGTTAGGCCAAAGGGCATCACCAGAAACTCATAATGCCCATACCGGGTCCTGAATGCAGTCTTGGGCACATCTACATCCTTCACCCTCAACTGATGATACCCTGATCTAAGATCAATCTTAGAAAATACTCCTGCCCCCTTCAACTGATCAAACAGATCATCAATTCTAGGCAACAGATATTTGTTCTTCACAGTCACTTTATTCAACTGCCGGTAATCAATGAATAGCCTCAAAGTCCCATCCTTCTTTTTCACAAACAGCACTGGAGCTCTCCATGGTGAGACACTGGGGCGTATGAACCCCTTATCAAGCAACTCTTGCAACTGAGTTTTCAACTCCCTCAATTCAGTGGGTGCCATCCTATAAGGAGCAATGGAAATGGGTGCTGTACCCGGCAGTGTCTCAATAGCAAATTCAACTTCCCTTTCTGGTGGCAAGCCAGGCAATTCTTCAGGAAACACTTCTGGGAAGTCTCTTACTGTGGGTATATCACTCAGGTTTGGCTTAGCCTGCCTAGTATCCACCACATGTGCTAGGTAGGCTTCACAGCCTTTTCTCATCATTCTTCTTGCAACTGTGGCTGAGATGACATTGGACAAGAAATCTGTCCTTTCCCCCACAACTGTGATCTCATTTCCCTCAGAAGTTTTCAAAGAAATTCTCTTCAATTTGCAATCAACTATTGCCTGATGATGTGACAACCAGTCCATTCCCAAAATCACGTCAAACTCGTGGAAGGGCAACTTAATTAGGTCTGCCAAGAATTCATACCCCTGAATCCTTAATGGGCAACCCTTATATACTTTGTTCACTACCACACTATGACCCAATGGATTAGTGACCAGAATGTCTTGGTCACTCTCCCCTACCAGTATCCCCCTTTCTACGGGTAGGTTGATGCAAATGTAGGAATGAGTAGATCCTGGATCTACCAATGCATGCACAGGTGTAGTGTAGAGGAAGAACATACCCCTGATGATGTCCGGGGCATCTTGCTCCTCCTGAGCTCTAATAGCATAAGCTCTTGCAGGTGGTCTGCTGTCAGGCCTCTCTGGCGGCTCGAGATCTGAGCCTCTGTGATGGTCCAACGACCTCAAATTTACAGATTTTCTACCTCTACGTGGTGCGGGAGCAGTGCATGCGCTTGTGTTGGAGCAGCTGTAGTTGTTCTGCGTGGACAGTTCCTTAACTGATGCTCTGTTGACCCACACCTTAAGCAGGCACCAGTCACTCTCCAACACTCCCCCTTGTGCCACTTCAAACAGTGCGGACATGCAGAAGATGCTGGGGCTGGTCCCCTGAACCCCATCCCTGGAGAGCTGCCCACTGATGGTGTGGACTGACCTCTCCTAGGGGTAAACTGTGGCCTGGGCCCGAGATCGACCACGACCACGACTGAACTCGTGCGGGGAGGACCCTTGAACTTCTTCCCAAATGCAGGAGCTGAACTAGACTAACCCGGGCCCCTCTTCTACTGTCTCTCTCTTCTAGTCTGCTCACTGATTCTTACTTTTTCAACCTTTATTGCAGCTTCCACTAACTTAGTAAATTCTGTGATTCCCAAGGCAGTGAGCTGGATCTTGATGTTGTCATTTAGTCCCTCTTCAAATCTCTTACATCTTTCAGCTTCATTAGGGACTATCTCCCTTCCATAGCGACTTAATCGGACGAATTCCTTCTCATACTCAGCCACTGACAACTGTCTCTGTCTCAGGTTAATGAATTCCCTTCTTCTCTCTTCTAGGTATACAGTACCCACATATTTCTTCTTGAATTCGGAGAGAAAGAAGTCCCAAGTTATAGCTTCTGGCTACACTTCACTGGACACCGTGTCCCACCATTCGTAGGCATCATCTTGCAACAGAGAAATGGCAGCCTCTAAATTTTGTTCTGGGGTGCAGTGGAGTTGTTTTAGAACTCTGCCTGTTCTGTTCAACCAATTCTCGGCTGCAACAGAATCATCTTCTCTCTTGCCATAAAAGTCCACTGCTCCAAACTTTCTTAGCCTTTCCAAGCTGGCATTATCCCGGCCATTTGTCTAAAGAAATCGGCCATTTGCTGGAACATGGCCTGTGGAGGCTGAGCAGGCTCTGCTTGAGCTGGTGGAGCAGATTCTCTCATGCCCCCAGTCTCAGCTGCTGCAGGTGGAGCATGACTCTCCACTTCCTCCTCGACTGCCCTCTGAGATGAAGGGTCCATATCCTATTCAAAATAAGAAAAACAAACAGATCTGCATTAGTGTCATCTCGACTCTTACAAATGCAATGCATGGTATGGACTCAATCTAGGCCCAGAAACGCCTAAACCGTGCTCTGATACCACTAAATGTGATACCCCTTACCCGTGTACAGTATACCCGAGTAAGTAATGCCACACGGTGTACCGGCACACTCTAATATACCTTAATTAATTTATATCTTGCTTTTGAATATAATTTATGAAATATAATTTATTTTCAGCCATTTATCAAAAGTATTATTCATTTAAGGTTCCGAAAATTTTAAAGAAAATCCGGCGGAGTACCGGCTAAAAATGGAGAAAACAGTTCTTCGGAACCTGTTAAAAACACTTCCAAATAATTTTCCAAACAATCCCAACTTCAATTCATCAACAAAGTCTCAATATCAAGATCTCAACAACATTTCAATTTCAGTTCTCAATGATCATTTCTCAGGGTACTCATATGTATAAACAACAAATAAATACTCAAATTACTTCCATACATAACCATAAATCTTCATTATTTACATGAACCTCAAAATACATTACACAAGTTTAATTACATATGAGAAAATCAAAATTTATTACAGAATGCCAAGATGACACCTAGTGTCCTACCAATGCACTGCAGAAGTTGAGGTGACACGGACACTGTGCAGAACTACAGGATGGACTCACCCAGTCTGCGGTCTACTGGGCTCACGATCTGTATCTCCAGAACCTACGCGTGGCAAAAGCAACGCGCTAAGCAATAATGCTTAGTGGTGCAATAATAAAATAAAAGAAATAGCAAGAAAATAAATATGTAGTGAATGTATATGTTTTATTTGTTTTGAATTTGTATATCATTAACTTTGTCCACTTTTATTCATTTGGTTGCCCAAGTAAACTACACTGGACGACTGGGCTGGATAAACGGGTAAACTGGCACTGGGTATCAAATACCTCCGGCCGTCACACCATCGGTCACATATGCATCTCCCGGTGTGCAACAGAACAGCTAACAAGCTGTGATAACATCAGGCACAAGGCCAAAGCTCAATACAAAGTCGGAATGGCTAAAAGTCATAAAATCACCGAATGGCATATTGCCATGTGCAGTACTGCTAACTGAACCCTATTGGCATGCCAAACTATCCAAACCAATCTTGTTAGGTATACTAGGGCATTTGAAACTTTTAAATTCTTCAATTTGTGAATTTCAAGTTTTTGGTGTCACTATTCACCTCATTGGTCAACAAAAATGTTGACTTTTGGATAGAAAATATGTACATTGACTTTGGCACTCCCAATATACCACATTTGGCATTCAAAACTTGTTGGCATTAAGCATTTATACCATTTCAAAGTTTAAACCAAGGGAGGCAAAATTTTCAGTTTTTGTAACTCAACTTTACTATTCCATTGGACACTGTTGCAGTGGGAATTTGAAGAAATGGAAAACATAAAAGTTGTTCCTTATTTTGTCTAGTTAAATTTATTTTTTTGAATCACTCCATTTGGAGTTTTGTAGCTCCAGTTATGGTCCAAAAACCACAGCTGGCCGGATTTCCATTCTGCAGAAATTACCATATCTACAGTAACATGAACAGTGACTAGAATCACTTTGTTGGATGGGTTCTGGCCATAATTTGGGGTAGATTCCTTCATGAAAGTTGTTTGTCTATGTCTTAACTTGTTGCTGTAAAAATTTCAGGTCAATTGACCATATCTACAGTGAGTTATGGCCAAATGAACAGTTACTGTTCATTTGGTCAATTCTGCAGGTGCTGTTGCAGGGTATCCGGGTTGGGGCCGACTTTTGGTCCTCTTGCTTTGGTCTTTTGGGCATGGTTTCTTCAGCAAAAATGTGCCATTATAAGCCTAGTTTCATGTCCAATTGGCCAAACACCAATTGGACCAACACAGCCAAAGATATGGCAGTCCAAGTGGACTGAAATTTCAGTCACCCTGCTGCACTCATTGGGCAGCCTACCATTCCACTTTGCCATGCCATTTTTCAGTCCAATTTATGGTCAACTTACCTAAAATGGTCACTAATTGACCATTAAAATGTTCTCTAACAATTTCCTAAGCCAAGTTAAATTTTCACTCCTCAAAACCCTAGTTCCATTATAGGTTTTCACAACACCTTAATTACTAGCTCCTTCAATAATCACATGCATACATGGTTTAAACTTGATCTATAACCCACTTTAAGTCCATCAAAACACTCCATTATTGTTCCTTCAAGAAGGCTACTGAAATTCATGTGCACATACCCATGAGTTTTTGTCCATTTAGATTACAATTTCTTAGTAAATTCAAGTCCCTAATCATGAAATTAAAGAGTTTTAGGGATATAGATGCACTAACCTCTTGTAGGCAGATTTTTCCAAGCCCCAAACCTCACTTTCTTTCTTCTTCTTGGCTGCCAAAAGGTTATGCAAGGTTAAGTGATCAATTTTAATGAAGGGACTTAAGGGTTTTGAGTTAAGGTGAGAGAGATTGTTAAGCTTGAATGAAGAAAAGAAATGGAGGTTCTTCCTTGGCTATGGTGCGGCTGAAATGAGGAACAAGATGGCTGCTGGCTTTTTGGTTTATTTGGTCTCAATTTGTCTCTTTTATTTGTTAATAATATGGTTGTTTAATTATAATTGGTGGAGACTTTCAAATGACATCATAATGATGTCATATTTGGCATTTTTATGGATTTTTCTTTTCTTTTCATCACTACTCAATTTCAATTTAATTTTTAGAAATGTTTCCTCATATTTTATGTCATATTAATTATTTACTCAACTGGACAAGTCGGCCAAAAATCACCTCTGAAGGCGAAATGACCAAAATGCCCCCCGTTTGGCTTAACGGGTCTAAATTGTCTGTACCGATTGAAAAATTTTTCTAAATATTTTCTTGGCATTCTAATGTCATAGGAACCTCAATGACCCTTCTCTGGAGTCTCAAAATTTATTTTATGAATTTTTCCTCGGGTCTAGGGCTCCTCGTTGCGAGAACCGCAACTTCCCTCTGGGTTATCCATCGCTAGGGCACCGGCTCGTTGAACTTGTTTGTATTTTATTTCTAAAATTTTTACTAAATTTTTCTTACTAATATTTGAGTTAATTATGGTTCCTGACTTTAGTTTAAATATTTTTCCGGACGTTCTAGCTGTCCGGACCGACACCTGTCACCGGAACAGTAGAATGTACGGAGTTGCTACCGGGAGGGTGTTACACTATCCAACCTTGCGACAACTAATGTTAGTCAAGTCATCAATTGGCATCATCACCTCGGTCACCCGTCACAGCATTTTCTTCATAATTTAGTGAATGAATTTTCTTTTTCTGTTTCATCTACTCATTCCTTATGTGAATCTTGTTCATGCAATAAAAGCCATCGATTACCTTTTGGCAGTTCTACACTTTCCTCAACTAAACCGTTGGAATTATTGTTTTCAGATGTTTGATTGTTGATCATTTCACTTTTTATACTTGGCTCTTTCTATTAAAGTAAAAATCTGATGTTGCTGTTGCTTTTTAAAGCCTTTAAAACTCAGATTGAAAAACTGTTTGAGTCCCAAATAATTAAGCTATACATTGATGAAGGTGGGGAATTTCTGGCACTCAAACCTTTTCTTGAAACACATGGGATTCAACATCTTTTAACTCCACCACATACGCCTCAACTGTAACATCCTCATTTCGTAGTTTGTACGTCCTACTGTTCCAATGGCTAATATCTGTCCTGAAAAGTCAGAATATCTAGAACTACACTTCGGTGATAGTAAACATGCATAAAATGATGAAATAACTAAAAAGAAAATATAAGAAACATTAAGGAAAAATAAAAGAGATAAAATATGACTAAGTTAAACAAGCCAAACCCGTAGCGATGGGTGACCGCATTAGGAAGTTACGACGAGGACCGTTGACTAGCCCTGGACCGCGGGAAACTCGAGAAAATATTTTTGGGACATAATTAAAGGTCTACTGAGGTGTAATTGACATTGAAAATGTCAAAGAAAAATTAGTAAGTTAGTATAAATGAAAAACAAAAATTAAAGAAATCGGCGATACAAAGAGTAAATCGGTGTTACCGAAAAAGTCCGAACTTGACCCGAAAAGGGGCATTTTGGTCAATTGACACCTAGAGTTGACTTTTGACCTCAATGTCCATTAAAAATAAGTGGTATTACACTTTGAAAATGTCATGAAAAATAAAAATGAGGTACATTATATAAATAGTGGAAGAAATGAGGCAAATGTGCAAATTATGGAACTTTAAGTAATTAAATCATTAATTTATGATTAGTGCTCCACTATGTGGGAGTAGTGGACATATAAAACCAAGTGGACAGCATGCAAATTCACTTTCTTCCTCATTTTTTTCACTTTGCCAAATTGCGTTCTCAAGTTCTTCCATGGCCAAATGTTCTTCCAAGCTCTCCTCCCATGGCCATTTCATGTAAGCCTTCATCTACCCATCTTCAAGCATTGATTTTAATAAGTTCCTTTATTAAACTTAGTCTACACATCATGGGCAGTGTATTGGGAGCAAAAAGAAAGAGTTTTAGTGAAGTTTGTTAAAGCTCAAATTAAGGTTAGTGCTAGTTTTTCTTCCCTTGCTTAATTAAAGTTTGTATTGAGGTTATGGTGAGTAGTTTGGTTGAAAAATTTAAGGAATTGAGTGAGTATTTGGTGTGTGAAATTCTTGGCAGCCATGAAAAGGGAAGGTAAGTGAATTATTCTTATATGTAATTGATGGTATTTGATGGGAATTAGTGTGGATTAAAGTAATTTGTGATGCTAGTAAGTTAATCTCATGTGTAACTTGTGATTGAGCTTTTGAAATGAGGATTTATAGTGTTGCTTCATTTTGGGCAGCCATGAGAACATGGGAGATTAATTATCTCATGAATTTAATTAATGTTTTGGGATGTTGATAAGTTAGCAAATGAGGGTTACACTTGGATTGATGAAAATACTTGTGCTAGAAATTGATTGAATGTGTTTGAATTAAGGATTTAAAAGTGGGACTTTGATGCTTTAGTAAACTGTCATGTTGGACAGCCTTAAATATCATGAATATGTATGTGAGTTTATGAAATTTATTAATGAAACGTGATGGTATTGAATGGTGGGCAGTTTGTGTAATTACCATGGAAGTGTATGTGTAATATAAGCGTTGATGTACATTGAATTTGGGTTGAAGTAATTGTTAAACATTAATGGTGTATTGTGTGCATTGAGCACTTGAGTGTTCTGCCCAAAATACTTGCTAAAATTTTGTACAATATATATAGAAGTGCCATGATTAAATGTTGAAGTATTGGGAGGAGGAGGATTATCAAAATTGGAAGTGTAATGTTCAAATACAGGTTGTGTATGTTGGCAGCACCTAAATTAGGTCAAAAGTGCAAAACTATAAACCCAATTGATATGAGGCCAATGGGGGGCGAAACTAGACACCAAATAGGCCAACTTTCATGTAGAAATGTTACCAAAATTCTGCCTAGAAACTGACCTTAAAAATGACCAAATTCAGAATTGGTAAGTGCAAGCCCAGATTTTTGACCATATGAACAGTAGTCATTAGGATGACCATAACTCACTCAAAATAGGTCCAATTGACCTGAAATTTTTATAATGGATAGCTTAGACATAGAGCTACAATTCTTATTAAGACACCAAAGCCCATAAATGGCTAGAACCAAGTCAAATAGCTTGCACAAGTTCGGGTACCAAAACTGCCAGAACTAAAAGTGACCTAAAATTGACCAAATTTTGCACTAAAGGTGCAATCTGTCTAGCTTTAGTAAATTGACCATATCTTGGTCTATACAACTCAGAATGACCTGAAATTTTGCCCGAGTGCAATAAGACATAGAGCTACAATTTTGCTTCTTTGACCAGAAGCTAAAAACCATGAGAAATAGGACT
Source organism: Hevea brasiliensis (assembly GCF_030052815.1). Taxonomy (NCBI): domain Eukaryota; kingdom Viridiplantae; phylum Streptophyta; class Magnoliopsida; order Malpighiales; family Euphorbiaceae; genus Hevea; species Hevea brasiliensis. The sequence goes on from NC_079499.1 coordinate 83,458,724, forward strand.
TTAAGCTAGATCAATCTAGCGCACAAAAATTGAGAACTTGACATTTATATACAATGAGGCTTGAAATAATTTGACAATGAATGCCAACTTGTAAAAATGGTAAATTGTCCTATATGGGTAGCATATTGAAATGCAAAATGTGACATATTGGTAACATTAAAATTTATTCACTTAGAGTGCATCAAAGATCAACATTATAGGTTGACTAATAAAATGAATTGAAGGGAATAGTACTAAGAGAATTTAGATATTGGATTTTTTTGTTAGAAACAATTTAACTGAGTACTGAAACACTTTAAATTGTGTGTTTTAGTTGAAAAGGATATTAAAAAGCATAAGAAACATTGAGTCAAGGCCTAGAGGCGACTCAAACAAGGTTTGTGCGCAATACTTTTTATGTTCATTGCTTTTACTAGAAACTTTATTTGGAGAAACGAGTTATAAATAATTTTTTATTGTTTTGGCTTTGGAAATTTTATTTGAGAATTATTGTGTTGCCTACTTTGTAAATAGAAATTTTGAGATAAAATGTGTTTAGTGGTATCAGGGCAAAGTAGGGACGACGATAGGTAAAGCCTACGATTCCTGGGAACTCTCACGCGTGAACTGTGGTGAAGCGTGACTCTCCGCCCAGGAGCTTGCAGGGACAGTGATACGTAACGCCTGCAAATGCTCTAATAGGTACACTATATTCCTCCTCCATTTATGGGGTGAGTATGACTATATTCCTCCCTCTTCGACTTGCCAGTCTGAGGTGAGTATGGATGAGTTCTCATTAGCTAGCTAGCCACCTCCCTCATTGATTTTGATTAGTGAGGTGAGTATGCCTTGTCATGGTGTACAACACGGCATGTTCGGAAAAGTTTGTGTCATTACCTAAGTTGTGTTGTTGATTGGCAACACTGTGTTGTTCAATTGTTTAATCAAATTTGTGTTATATGAGCTTTGAAAATTGTGACAGGAAATTGTGAATTATTTGTATTGTAAATTGTCAATAAATATTTTATATACCGCATTTTAAATTGTTATTGTGCACCACTGAGTAAATTTTACTCAGCGATAGCTTTTTCATTGCTGTCGTAGGTAGACAGACAGATAAAGCAGCAAAGTAGGCTACTTGTGCTATGCTTTTGGGATTTTGCCAGGTATATTGAGTATACCACTTCCTTGTAATTATTATTGTAATGTATGTGCACTGTATGTATATATTGTACTTGGTCTTGAGCAGTTGTAAGCTAAAGTTATAAATTATTTTGGCCTGTAAAAATGTTGTACTATAATTTTCTTATCTCAGCTTTGAAATACTTAGTCATTTTGCATTCTATTTTTGAAACTACTGAAAGTGATGTTGAATTGAGTTTGACTTATGTTTGAGAAAATTGATTTGTGTTGAGCCATATTGGAGTTTGGGACTGAAACAAATATATTGAAAGTGTTTTCTACAGGTTTTTGAAGAACTGTTTTGCTCGAAATACAGAGGCGCTCTGCCGAAATTTTTATAAAATTGTGGCTATTTTAGATCTAATATGTGATTTAACTTCGATAAAAAAAATCTTTTAACACATGTCAAAAGTGCTCGCCACTGTAAAAAGAAATAAGAAAAGGTTTAAAATCCCTTGTAGTGTATTTAATGGGTTATTAGTAGACGAAGTTTGATAATTCATTAAGTATACTACGGGATCATGTTACATCTTACGGAGGTGTAGGGGTGTGACATCAACATAATGACATTTCTAAAAGAAAACATTGCCATTTGATTGAAACAAGTCTTACGTTACTCCACACAGCCTCTCTTCCCATCCAGTTTTGGACATTTGCTTTCCAAATGGCCTACTACCTCATCAATCATCTACCCACACCTATTTTGTCCATGGTATCCCCATATCAAAAACTGTTTGGTGCAATACCTAACTACTAAAAGTTTCATTCATTTGGCAGCCTTTGCTATCCCTAGTTACGCCGTTACGCCCTTACACATGACACAAACTTCAACAAAAATCTTTTCCATATGTTTTTATTGGATATTCTACCACTCAAAGTGCATATCTCTATTTTGATTACAAAATTGGTAGAATTTACGTGTCCATACATGTTATTTTTAATGAGTCAACCTTTCTTTATGCCACCAAAAATTGTGACTTGCCCAAAGTCCTGTCCTCCACTAACGATCACTAGATTCCGTCTATATCTCAAACTCCTTCCTTTTATAGTGTCCCAATACGTCATGGCTTTTCAATACTTCAGGGTGTTTTTGGCAAGGGTGGACTATCCTTCCTCATTTAATTAGGTATGTTAATTTGACTCTGCTTCCTTTTATGTGATGTCTTCCAATTGCCCATTACTTGCTCTCTCCATGCCATCTTCTCCCTCTCATACAGATTCCACCAAAGTACCTTCTTCACGAAGTCAAACATGGTTACTTAATCAATGAGCAATATATTTAAGCCCAAACAAACAAATACATCTTACCACCAAACACCCATCTCTAGAATGCTTTGAACAGACTAGTATCAGTCAGGCAATGACAAATGAAAATTGGAGGGCAACACTATCAACTAAGTTTAATTCTCTTTAAAAAAAGGGGACATGGAGCCTCATTCCTCTACCACCTGGCAAACAAGCAATTGGCTCCAAATGGGTGTTCCACATAAAAAAAGACTTTGATAGAGCTATTTCTCATTACAAAGCACGACTTGTAGCAAAAGGGTTTCGCCAAAGACCCAAACGGAATTACACTGAAATGTTTAGTCCAGTAGTTAAACCCATCACCATTTAGGTTGTCTTAACTCTTGCAATCTCTCATGGATGATGTATTCAACAACTTGATGTGAACAATGCCTTCCTTTATAGCCTATTGACTGAAAAAGTATACATGGTTCAACCGCTAGGTTTTATTAATAAATCTAATCCTTCTTTTATGTGCAGGCTTCACAACTCCATTTATGATTTAAAATAAGCACCCCATGTGTGGTATCAAGCCTTGAAGGATTTTTTACTTCAGTATACAAATTCCAAATATGATGCATCTCTATTCATCTATTCCAAAGAAGGTAGCATTATTTACTTTCTAGTCTACATGGATGTTCTCATTCTTACTAGCAATAATGCAACTACCAATGCTCACTTTTGCTCGATGCTTAGTGCAAAAATTCTCAATTAAAGATCAAGCTCCACTTCATTTCTTTCTTGGCATCTCTGTCACTAAAGTCAATGGTGGTCTTTTCTTATCTTAGCATTAATATATTTTGGATCTTCTTATAAAAGCTAACATGTCTAAAGCAAAGCTAGTGGGATCACCGATTGCAATAAATGACTCTCTAACAAATTTAAGATGGCAGCACCTTAGCAAATGCACAGCTATATCACAGCCTCATTGGTTCTTTTCAATATCTATCTTTCACACGTTCAAATATTCAGTTTGTAGTCAACAAGCTCGCCCAATTTATGCACTAGTCCATTGACACACATTGGCAAGCACTGAAGCGATTACTTCACTACTTGAAAGGTACAATGTACTATGGTCTCCATCCTTGTCCTTCCAAGTCCATGTCTTTGGCCATTTACTTTGATGCTGACTAGGTCAGTGATAGGGACAAATTTCTCTCCACTAGTGCATACATTGTTTATCTTGGTGGTACGCTAATCTCATGGACCTCACGCAGACAGTGCTCCATTGCTCGGTCCTCCAGAGAGGTAGAATGTTGGGCTGTCGCTACTACCACATCAGAGATTATTTTGCTTTTTTCGTTACTTCAAGAGCTACAACCTTCAGTTCAATGCAAACTAATAATATCCTGTGACAACATTGGAGCCACATACTTTTGTGCTAATCCGATTTTCCACTCTTGCACGAAGCACTTGCATTTGGACATCATTTTATCCGTGAACGTGTAACTGCAGGTTAATTAAAAGTTCATTACATCTCTAGTAAAGACCAGCTAGCCAATCTCCTTACAAAGCCACAAACAAAGCACTATTTACAATAATACAGGTCCAAGATTGGTGTCTCCGATGGAACCACCATCTTGTGGGGGCATGTAAGAGATAAGCTCAAGTCATCTATAACAAACTCAGTTACATAACAGATCCTATTTCTTGTTCAAATATTTTTATTGTAACTTATGTTGTATTTATCTTCATTGATCTCCTATATAGTTGATCTTTAGAAGTTAGTTATTTGATGTATCTATATATTCTTGTATTTCTCCTCAATTGAATTAATGAGAACATCAATCTTTGCATCAAGGTTAGTTTGTTGTTAAATTATATGCTTTATTTCTTTGTATTACCTTTTTTTTCTAAATAGTAATTTTAATAAAAATATTGTATACATTTATTATGTGTTTTCTTTATATTTTTAATGCATGTTGTTATTTATACAGAACTTGATATAGCCGCTTTTTAATTGTGATGCTTCATTGATATATTGTCTAGAGTTTTGTTATGTAATTTATTTTTATTTTTTTATGTGAATATTATTATTTTTTTTATTTTAATTTTATAAATTTGTTTTTGGTTTGCTTTTCAACATTAGGATCTATTATTATTAGCATTATATCAATATTAATTTGTTGTTCAGTTAGTTTGTTGTTGATGTGTTTTATTTGTTTATATTATTTTTTTAAGTTGAATGATGCAATTAATGATGTAATTTTTATATAAAATGATTGCACATTAATGAATGTTATAAATTATAAAAGGCTTAGGGTTTGTTTGGATGGGGTGAGGGAAGTGTAAGTAATGGAAGGGTAAGAAAAGGTAAGGAAGGGGAAGGAAAAGGAGGGTTATAATAACAAAAATATCATGTTTGGGAAGGGGTAAATTATGGAAAGGCAAGGGAAGGTAATATATATTCTTTATGTTTGGAAAGAGATGAAGGAGGAGTAAATTTAAGGGGTGTATAATCCCTCCATTAGCTCGTCTCTTTCCAAACAGGGGTAAAATAATTACTTACTCCTCTTTACCTTTATTTACTCCTCCCTCACCCTCATCCAAACAGACCCTTAATATATTGTGGTTTTTTTTTTTGTAATTTTTAAAATTGTTAATTGATGTAATTTTTATTTATTTTAATTGTTTTGTTTATGTAATATTAGTTTAAGCTTATTAGTTTTAAAAATATTGTTTAATAGTTATTATATATTCTGTTAGTGGATGTTATTATTTATAGAAAATTTAATATAGTTGTTTAATTGTGTTAAATATATATATATATATATATATATATATATATATATATATATATATATATATATATATATATATATATATATATATATAACCAACATGAAATAAAGCATATTTTTATTTGTTAACACTCATTTCTGATATTATTATTTATAAAATTACTCTTTTTCAATATTTTTAGTAATGAATAGATTTTATTTAAAATATTTTATACAGTTATATATTAATTTTAATACATTATAGAAACTTTTAAAATATGCATAAATTAAAAATATATTGCATGACATAAATACAACCTATTTATAAAAAAATTAACTAAATAAAAATTATTTAGTAAATTTAAAATATTTTAAAATTTTAAAACATGCATATTTAAGATACTATTCCACCATTTATATGTTAATAGAAAAAAAATTTAACAAATATTAAACATATTTAATACACGCTGCACAATATTTTTCCTAAAGGACTGCTAGATGGAGACTTATCCTTTTCAAAGTAATGCAATTAAATGCTTTTATAAATCAATTAAATTTTAATAAAATTTTTAGTTACATTATTCTTTTTATGCTTGACACTAAAAAAAAGGATTAGCAACTGACTGAAAAAATCGATTGCTAATCGATTTAACAATTGATTTAACAACCAATTCAGTCAGTTAGTTACAAATAGCAACCAATAGTTAAATCGATTGCTAAATTAATTAAATTTAAAAAAAATAAATTTTTAGTAAAAAATTATCTGTTGCTAGTAGCAACCGATTTAGCAACTGAAATCGAATGCTAACAACAACCGAAATATAATCAATTACAAAAAATTTAGTGTCTTCAATTTTATAATTTTACAATCATTTTGTAAATCGTTTGTTATTTGCAACTAATTTAACACCCAAGAAGTTAGTTGCTAATTTTAAAAAATTATAAAAAAAATAAATTTCCAAATAACAAATAAAAAATTCAAATAAATAAAATTTTCAAAATATTATTAAAATAAAAAATTATTATTGAAAAATCAGTACTAAAAAATTAATATAAAAATATTATTAAAAAATTACTAATAATAACTACTACAAAAAAATATTAACAAAAAAAATTAAATACAAAAAGATATTTTATAAGAAAAAAAAAAAAAAATATATATATATATATATATATATATATATATATATATATATACACAAAAATTACTAAAAATTAGTACTACAAATAATTTAAAAACAAAAAATAGATAAGAAAGAAAACGATGATGAGAAAGAAAATAGATGATAAAAAAATATGTTAGAAAGATTTGACGCCCCTTACCCATCTACAGTGTAGCTGAGTAAAGCGTGCCACATTCGGTGCCAGAATACCCTATCTTATCTTGTCGTGTCTCTTGTTAATTTTAAACTTATAGAAAATAGGTGGTAAATTTTTTTTTTATCACAATTTATTTCTGTAGAAACCCGGGCAGAAACCCCTCTGTTTTATTAGCATCTAGCAGGTTCCACTAGTTACCTATTAAAAATAATATCATATCTGTCTTATACATCCATATCATATCTTTTCAAGAAAAATAATGGAACTCATTCATATGGAAATATATACACAAAAGCTTACAAGCTTTATTTACAATCCAAAATATAATTACAATTTATTTACAATACAAAATATAACTACATGATGTTTATATACAATAAACTAAAATACTAAGTCTAATACATGGGCCCTACCAATAAAATACAAAATTATGAGATGACTCTGGACTATGGAAGATCTGACTGAAGCTCTGTCGGGACACTACTGCTGCGGCGGCTGCTGCAGTTGTGTCTGGTCTCCTGTACCTACGCGATGAAAAAATCAACGTGCTAAACGAATTGCTTAGTGGTGCATAATTTTAAAGAAATTCAACTAAATAATTATAAATAATAATTCTGTGTAAACTTTAGCAATTTTAGGTCACTTGCATATTTTACTGCATTTTGGGAATAAATTAATTAGTAGTATCTTTTCTGTGTATTTATTTCATTCTTTGTCTTTTTAAACTCATGTCAGTGTCTTTCATGTCATATCAGTGTATTTCAATGTTTTTACAGTCATATCAGGGTTATCAATACCCAAGTAATCTATAACAGACTATAATGTTGGATGCACAGGAATATATAGGTTAGACAGCCATATGTCTATCCTGTATACATCTATCATGTCAAGCACGAGGCCAATGGGCAGGCTTGTGAAGCCATAAATATAATTAGGCATAATGGTCAACGGGCAGGCATAAAACCTGTAGATCAATCATATCAGACATATTTTATCAGTCCATGATTATCCATGTAGGCAGTACTGCTATCTGTAGTCCCTAATTGGTATACCAATTGATCCAACTATATATGCATAAGCCTATGTTTACTATGGGCAATTAAGCATTATTAAACAGAATTTTCATGTCAATTTGTGGTGGGAAGGTGGGTCCCACATACCTATTTCATGTAATTTAACATATAGGGACTTAGTAGGAATAAGTCCTTATTAAAAAGCAATTTATTTCAAGAACCTTTCTTTAGGTTCAATTTTAATATTTTAACTTTGCATATCAAATTGAGCAGTTTGTGGCTACTGTTTGGCCACACTTCTTTAATGGAAGTTATGCCTCTATGTCTTGTCTTTATTTTCCTTTTTGAATCATGTCATTTGAATTTGTATAACTCAAGTTATGGTCAAATGACCATAACTAGGTCAATTCTGATTTTTGATTTCCTTAATAGGCAGATTTTGTATGGAAATTTGCCAATTTATTTGGATAGCTTATAGCACCATTTAGGCCTAGTGTTCTTCATAGGATTTTTTCCCTATGTTTATGGTCACTTAAAAATTTTAATTGCAATTTTTTAAGTCTTGTAGAATTACTTATATTCAATTTGTCGGCCTGGACTCAAGTGTCTTGTAGTTATAGGATTTCAATTAGGTCAGTAGCTTTAACCCAATATTTAAGCTTCTTACATTCATAAGTTGAGAAAGATGTCTAAAACAAAGTTGAAGGTCTGTTTCATAGCTTTCCAAAATGGTATGGCTCATTTCAATTGAAGATTTCTAGTGGGAGATATGGTTAAGATACTATTCTAGAGTTAATAGTCATTTATACCATTTCCAGAATTGGTATGCCAAATTAATCAAGTTAATTGACCTGGGCATTTGGAGTTCTATGGACCAAGTTATGGTCTCTTTACCAAAGCTGGTCAAGTTACCTAGACAAAGGCAATTCTGGGCAATTTTCATTCTGGACAGTTTTGGTAACCCAAATTGGGCAAGCAAATTTACTTGGTTAATGGCATTTCTGGGCTTTATGGTCTTCACAAGAGTTGTAGCCCTATGTCTAAGCTTTCCAATGGTATAAATTTCAGGTCATTTGGACCTATCTACAGTGAGATATGGCCAAATGAATGAATACTGTTCATTTAGTCAAAATTCTAGGTTCATCATTTGGTCATTCAGATTGGGACAGAATTTAGGTTAGGTTTTGGACAGAATTTGGGCATGATTCCTTCATGAGAAATGGAGTATTTTAGGTCAATTTCACCTCCAATTGACCTCATACCAATTGGGGTCACACAAGGTTAGTTATGACTCAAAATGTATACTGTCATCAACAAAACTCAACCTGCACAAGAAAGCACTCCCAATATTCAATTTCCTCCAACTCCCAAACTACACATGGCATTCATGGCACTTCTATAAGCAGCAACTCATCTCAATTTGGTCAATTACAAGCAGAAGACAAAATCCCCAATTTATAATCACAAACCCTAATTTCAAATTCAATCTCAATAATTCATCCATGCAAATCAATTTCTATCACTTCCCATACATATACCAATACCAAGCATCATCTTTAAACTCATTTACATTATTTAAACACATCAAAATCCCATAAATTTCTTGGTTGCCAAATTTTAGTGACCCCCTATGTTCATGAATCCCTTTTATTTTCTTACAATTTCTACTTATTTCAAGTCATTTTCAAGGATTAAAAAAAGAAAGAAAGAAGAAAAGCACTAACCTTGAATCAAGACTCTTCTAAGCTTGTAAAACTTCCAAATTTTTCCTTCCCTTTGCTACCTATAAACTTCCCAAGGTGTGGGGATGACTTTTAATTAAGTGAATGGGTGATTTCATGTTGAAAATGAAGAGGAGTGAAAGCTTATATGAATCGTCCATGGAGGAACTGGGAAAGAACCTTCGGCCATGGTGGGATGAGTTGAAGAAGAAGATGAAATTAGTGGAGAATTTTGTCCTCTTATGTATATTTATACCCCCCACTAATAATTAATAAATTAATATAATAATCAAAGTTTTCATATTTCAATTTACACCCCCCATATTTACTTTAATTACTTTATACATATAATTTCTTTTTTTTTTTTGGATTTTCAAAATTTAATACCACTTATTTTTAATGGATATTTATGTCAAAAGTCAACTCTAAGTACCAAATGACCAAAATGCCCCTCTTCGGGTTATAGTTAGGCTTTTTCGGTAATACAAATTAAATTCCCAATCCGATAATTTCTTTAATTTTTATTTTTCTCTTTGACATTTTTAATGTCATTTATACCTCAGTAGACCTTTAATTAAGTCATGAAAATTATTTCTCAGGGTTCCCCACGGTCCTGGGATCAGCAATTATCTACATGGTGACTTCCCAGTACGATCACCCATCGCCGTGGTTCTGGCTCGTTTAACCTACTTTGTCACACCTTACCCCTCTGTAAGGCATAACATGATCCCGTAGAATACCTAATGAACTACCGAACTTCACCTACCGATAATTCATTAAGTACACTACAAGGGATTTTAAAACTATTTTCTTGCATTTTGGAAGTGGTGAGCATTTTGGTAGGAATTAAAATCATTTATTCAAAGCTTATAAACTAGTAAAAATTTTTGTGTATTTTAATTTTACCGCAAATTTTATAAGAATTTTGACAGAGTTTCGTTTGTATTTGGAGAAAACAGTTCTTCAAATACCTGAGAAAAACACTTCCAAAAATTTTTCACAACTCTCAACCACCAAATAATTTCAAGTCAACTCAATTTAATCCACTTCAAAAATAATTCCACAATCCAATCAAAGTTTATCATCTCAAAATATTTAATAACTTCATTCACAGTGCATAAAGTATGAAATTCACAAACTATAAATATTAATTTACAAAAAGAAGTTCCAAAAATAATATTATTACAACTTATTATACAACTGCTCACTTTACATTGATACTTATGACATTACAATATTTACATCAAAATAACTACAAGGGTATAAAACAATACCCGTACAAAAAAGGTCAATGAAGTCTTCAATATCGATAGCAGCTCACTCTGCTGCTTTCTCCTTGCTCTTATCTGCGACAGCAAAACAAGCTATCGCTGAGTATAAAAATACTCAGTGGTGCACAATAAAAATTTGAAATACAATACATAAATCATTCATTGCCAAAACACAATTTAAATATTTCTCAATCACATTTCACAAATTATCAAACTCATAATAACACAATTTAGTCAAATAATTTAAGAACACAGTGTTGCCAATTCATACACAACTTAAGCCATGACACAAAATTTTCGTTCAATGCCGCGTTGTACACCATGACAAAGCAATCTACAACTCCACTAATCGAAATCAATGAGGGAGGTGGCTAGCTAGCTAATGAGTACTCATCCGATCTACAACCTCAACTAGTAAACCAGAGAGGGAGGAAAGATAACCGATCTCACCCCATAAATGGAGGAGGAATAATAAGATACTGTCATGCTAAGTGTGAATCAAAAATCAATTTCAAACATTTTATTCAAATGATTCGTGAGAAATCCAATAAATTTCCAAAGTCATAATTTCATTCACAAGATGGCAACACAATTCATAATTAACTTAAAATTTTCATAAATCACACTAAATCAATTTTTCAATGACAAAAGGCTCAAATAATGTTTATTGTGCACAAACCTGACGTGAGTCGCCTCTAGGCCTTGACTTAGTCTCTTAGAGCTTCCAAGTCTTTTTCAGTTAAAACACACAGTTTCACAGTGTTTTAGTTCCATAACTTAGCATAAATCCAAAATAAATTTAACTTCACTTTTACCTAGCTCTAATGTGCTAAACTCAACGTTCTTGAAATTTTTGTGTTTTGGGTTACTATTCACTATACTATTCAAGTCAAATTGTTGACTTTCTAAGGTTTAATAGGTATGGGAATTCCAACTTCACCCACATACCACATTTTGGTCACCAAACTTGTTGGTTTTGGTCATTTTCTCAACACTTAAGTCTTTTAGGCAAAATTGTCAATTTTCAGTTTTTGGTGTCTCGGTTGCACTGTTCCATTGGTCACTTTTTTGTTGGAATTTGGCAAAACTTCCTTCATAGAAAATGTTTCCTATTGTCTTAAGTTTATTCTCCTTTTTGAATCACTTCAATTGGAGTTTTGTAGCTCAAGTTATATCCAAATTGTGGTTACTGTTCATGCTGCAGAATTTAGTTCTACAGATTTATTGATCCAACTTCGTTCAGCAATTTGATCAAGTTAAGTCCATACTTTTCTTTTATATTTTTATGTTTTAGGAAGACCCAAAAATTCCAATTAAGTAAATATATTAAGTATCATTTTTATGGCATCATGCATGAGGTCATGCATGATGTCATCACCTTTTGACTTTTCCATTTTCTTTTTTTTTCTATTTATTTTTCTATTAGTTCTTTAATTTAATTCTCAATTCTGAAATTTTCTTTTCTCTGATTTTATTTGACAATTAGGTCAGGAGTCAGCTCTTGAGGTCAATTGACCAAATTGCCCCTCGCCGGTTCATCCCGGTTTGCAAATAATTCAATATTTCTTCCGGCTCCCTGACCTAGTTATTTGACTGGCTTAACAGTTCTTTTTCGTGATTTTCTTTTTTCCATTGTGTTCGTAAGGGTCCTAAGGACCGCGGCGTCACATTTTACGGTTTGAAATTTGAGTTTAAATAGACTTCGCAGTCGTTCCCGAGAAGGTCACCCATCGCTGTGACTCTCGACTCGTTTAACTTCTTATGTTCTGTTTTTCTTATTTATACTTAACTAATTGACAATTACTAATTATTTGTGTTTATAGCTTCTCTAGTTATCTTAAGTATGGTTCTAATCCCCTTAATTATCCGAACCAACACTGGTCACCGGAATAGTGAAATATACCAGGCTATACAAATAGGGGTGTTATAATTCTCCCCCCCTTAAAATAAATTTAGTCTCAAAATTTTACCTGGTATTAATCTCTGAATAGCTGTGGGTGCTGTCTCCTCATGTCCTCCTCTCGTTCTCAAGTAGCCTCCTGGCCCGAATGATGGTTCCACAGCACTTTTACCAACGCTATCTGTTTGTTCCTTAGCTGCTTCACCTCATAAGCCAGAATCTCTATGGGTTCTTCTTCATATGTGAGGTCTGGATTCACTTCAATTTCTTCTATTGGTAGTACATGAGATGGGTCTGATCGATACCTCCTCAACATAGACACATGGAAGACATTATGTATCTTCTCCAACTCTGGAGGTAGTGCCAACCGATATGCCAAAGGACCCACTCTTTCCAGAACCTCATATGGCCCAATGAAGCGAGGACTCAGTTTCCCCTTTCTGCCGAATCTCATAATTCTCTTCCAAGGAGAAACCTTGAGGAAAACTTTCTCACCCACTGCATACTCAATATCCCTTCTTTTCAAATCAATGTAGGACTTCTGACGGTCTGATGCAGTCTTAAGTCGACCTCTGATTACTCTGATCTTCTCCTCAGTTTGCTGAACAATTTCGGGTCCAATCATCTTTCTTTCACCCAGATCATCCCAACACAACGGGGTTCTACATTTTCTGCCATACAAAGCTTCATATGGAGGCATCCCAATGCTTGATTGGTAGCTGTTGTTGTAAGCAAACTCAATCAAAGGCAAGTGTGTATCCCAACGGCCCTCAAATTCAATCACACAAGCCCGTAGCATATCCTCCAAGATATGAATTACCCTCTCAGACTGGCCATCTGTCTGTGGGTGGAATGCAGTACTGAAGTTCAATCTAGTTCCTAGGGATCTCTGAAGACTACCCCAGAATCTAGAAGTGAACCTAGGATCTCTGTCTGATACGATGGAAATTGGCACTCCATGCAGTCTCACAATCTCATCGATGTACAACCTGGCCAATCTGTCTAAACTGTAGTCCATTTGGACTGGCAGAAAATGAGCAGATTTGGTTAGTCTGTCAATAATGACCCATACTGCATCATGACTCTTCTGTGTCTGGGAAGTCCCATCACAAAATCCATAGTTATTCTCTCCCATTTCCATTCTGGCACTGGTAGTGGATGTAACAACCCAGTGGGTACTTGATGCTCTGCCTTCACTTGTTAACAAGTTAGGCATTTGGAAATAAATTCTGCAACATCTCTTTTCATACCCATCCACTAGTAATACTCCTTTAGCCCTCTATACATTTTTGTACCACCAGGGTGCATGGCAAAAGGAGACTCATGTGCTTCCTTCAAAATGATCTGCCTCAAATCAACATCATTAGGAACACACATTCTGCCCTGGTGTAGTAATAAACCATCATCTCTTATTGAGAATTCTGGTTTCTTGCCCTGCCGGACTTCTTCCAACAACTTCTGATATTTCTGATCATTCTAAGCAGCCATTCTAATCTGATCAATCAACACTAGCTGTACATGCCATGCAACTGCTGTCTGTCCATCGTCATTAACCTCTAAGCTGGCATGTAATGATCTTAACTCATGCACCAAAGACAAAGGAGTAACTCGTAGACTTGCTATAGTCTTACGACTTAAGGTGTCAGCCACAACATTAGCTTTCCCTGGCTGATAGTCTATCAGACAATCACAGTCTTTTATCAACTCTAACCATCTCCTCTGTCTCAAATTCAGCTCTTTCTGGGTGCCCAAATACTTCAAACTCTTATAATCTGTGTAGATGTAGCACTTCTCCCCATACAAATAATGTCTCTAGATCTTAAGAGCAAACACAATGGCTGCAAGCTCCAAATCATGTGTCGGATAATTCCTCTCATGCGGTTTCAACTGGCGTGATGCATAGGCAATGACATTCCGATCTTGCATCAACACACAACCTAGCCCATTGTGAGAAGCATTGCTGTAAACTGTATATTCTTTACCCGGTGTAGGTAAAGTCAGGACTGGAGCCTCAGTCAAACATCTCTTCAATTCATCAAAACTCTACTGGCATTTGTTCGTCCACTGAAATTTCACATCCTTTCTAAGCAGCTTGGTCAATGGAGATGCTAACATGAAGAATCCCTTCACAAATCGATGGTAGTATCCAGCTAACCCCAGAAAAATGCGAATCTCTGTGATATTTCTGGGTGGCTTCCAATTAAGGACAGCTTCTATCTTGCTAGGATCTACCTTGATGCCCTCTTCAGATACTACATGCCCCAAGAAAGATATTTCTTTCAGCCAAAATTCACACTTCGATAATTTGGCATATAGCTGTTTCTCCCTCAAAGTTTGTAGTACAATCCGCAGATGTCTATCATACTCTTCTGCATTCCTCGAATAGACCAATATATCATCAATAAATACCACAACAAGCGGTGGTATATGGTGCGAAGATAGTGTTCATCGGATCCATAAAAGCGAATAGGAGCATTAGTTAACTCGAATGGCATGACCAAGAACTCATAATGGCCATAGCGGATTACAAGGCGTTTAGAAATACTCTGCTCTTGTACTTTCAGCTGATAATAACTTGATCTCAGGTCAATTTTGGAGAACACAGCTGCACCCCTCAACTGATCAAACAAGTCATCAATGTGGGGCAATGGGTATCTGTTCTTTATTGTCACCTTATTCAACTGCCGATAGTCAATGCATAACCGAATAGTGCCATCTTTCTTCTTTACAAACAACACTGGCGCTCCCCAAGGTGACGCACTAGGGCGGATAAAGCCCTTGTCAAGCAGCTCTTGCAACTGCACTTTCAACTCCTTCAATTCTGCAGGTGCCATTCTGTATGGCGTTATTGAGATTGGGTCCACACCAGGCATAACATCAATCTCAAACTGTACCTCTCTTTCTGGAGGTAATCCTGGCAATTCATCAGGAAATACATCCGGAAAATCACATACCGTAGAGATGTCCCTCAATGCTGGACTATCCACTTGGGTGTCTACCACATGTGCCAAGTACGCCTCACACCCCTTCCTAATCATTTTTACGGCGGTCTGGTGAAATGATGTTTGAAGGCAATAAATGCCTCTCCCATGTATTACCACATCACCGCAGAGGAGACCAAAAGTGGTATCTTGATCTCTGATCCAATCATCGCATGATGCCTGGCTAACCAATCCATACCCAAGATAATATCATAATCTCTGAAGGGCATTTCAATCAAATCAGACAGAAAAGTATGTCCTTGGATCACCAAAGGACAATCCCTATATAATTTATTTACCCTGACCTTCTGGCCTAATGGACTAGTTACTAGCACATCATAATCCATTGGTACACACTGAATAGCAGTAGAACACATCACACTAGCACTAACATACGAATGTGTGGAGCCAGGATCAAATAACACATGTACATCTTGGTCAAGGATGGAGAAAATACCAGCTACTACGTCTGATGTTTCAGCTTCCTCCCTCTGACGCATGGTATACACTCAGTGCGATGCGCTTAGATCTTGGGTGGTTAACGGTGCTTTGACTCCCGAGAGTGTTACGGGACCCTACCTCTACCTCTACCTCTAGAAGGATCGTGACCCTCTAGGTGCGAGACTTGGTGATCCCTCGGATGTAGCAGGTCCGCACAGCGCGGACTAGTACAATCCTTAGCGAAATGTCTACTCCCTCCACAGTTAAAACATGCACTGATGGCCTTGAAACAAACCCCACCATGTGTTCTACCACAAGTTTCACACTGCCGTACTGATAGAGCTCCTCGGGGTGCTTGCTGGGTTTACTGACCAGATTGGGGTGGTCTTTGGCCAGAGAATCTGCCTCTGCCAGATCTACGAGAGCTAGATCCCCCAGACTGTTTTCTCTTCCCAGAACCTGTCACACCCTACCCCTCTGTAAGGCATAACATGATCCCGTAGTATACCTAATGAATTACCAACTCTGTCTACTGATAACCCATTAAATACACTACAAGGGATTTTAAAAACTTTTCTTACTTCTTTTACAGTGGTGAGCACTATTTACAGGTGTTAAAAAACTTTTTGAACTGAAGTGATAGAACTAACACATTTGAATTATTTGGAATTTCTGTAAAAATTTTGGCAGAGTGCCATCTGTATTTTGGATAAAACAGTTCTTCAGAAAAACCTGTAAAAAGCACTTCAATATATATTTCCAAATCTCAACTCCAACATGTTTCTCAACACAACATATTTCTCAACTCAAATCCATAGTAATTTTTCAAAGACTGAGATACAAGAAATATAATACAATTTTTACAAGTCAAAATAACTCATAATTTATTTTACAACTTTAATGTACAATTTTATTTTACAACTACTCAAAACCAAGAACAATATATACATACAGTGAACATACATTACAGTGCAAAATGCAAAATGTGGTATACTTAATATACCCGATGATCTCTCAATGTAGTACTAGCGACCTAGTCTTGCCTGTCGATCTGTCTACTGCTGCGGCAAGAATGAAAGCTATCGCTGAGTAAAATTTACTCAGTGGTGCACAGTAACAATTTGAAATGCGATATATAAATCTTTTATTGACAGTTCACAAATCAAATGATTCACAATTCCATTTCACAATTTACAAAATTCACCTAACACAAATTTGATCAAGTAACTGAATAATACCGTTTTGCAAATCAATAACACAATTCGATCAAATAACTGAATAATACAATGTTGCCAATCGATAACATAATTTAGGCCATGACACAATTTTTTCCACACATGCCGTATTGTACACCACGACAAGACACATTCACCCCAATAATCGAAATCAATAAGGGAGGAAGCTAGCTGAATAATGAGTACTCATCCACACTCACCTCAGACTGGTAAGTCAAAGAGGGAGGAACATAATCACACTCACCCCAGACTGATAAGTCAAAGAGGGAGGAATATATCACACTCACCCCATAAATGGAGGAGGAACATAGTAACAGTGTCATGCCAAGTGTGAATCAAAACAATTTCAAATCACAATATTTCATACAAACCATAAATCATATTTTATCTCAAAATTTCCATTTGCAAAGTAGGCAACACAATAATTTCCAAATACAATTCCCAAAGTTAAAACAATCAAAATTATTCATAACTCAATTCTCCAAATAAATTTTATGGTAAAAGCAGTGAATATAAAAAGTATTACGCACGGACATAATTTAAAACAATAACATACAAATAATTATAATTTACTTCAATTGAAAATTTCAAAAGAAATAACTATTGTGCACAAACACAATTTTAAACAATACAAATAATCATAATTTATTCCAATTGAAAAATTCAAAAGAATTAATTATTATGCACAAAAACAATTTAAAACAATACAAATAATCATAATTTATTCCAATTGAAAAATTCAAAAGAATTAATTATTGTGCACAAGCACAATTTAAAACAATACAAATAATCATAATTTATTTCAATTGAAAAATTTAAAAGAATTAATTATTGTGCACAAACACAATTTAAAACAATACAAATAATCATAATTTATTCCAATTGAAAAATTCAAAAGAATTAATTATTGTGCACAAACCTCTGATATATGCCTCTTGGCTCTGACTTAGTGTTTTCTTCCCTTTCCCTGAGTCGTTGCTAACTGAAAACACAATTTGAAGTGTTTCAGTACTCATTTAAATTGTCTCTAACGATAATGCTTGATAAGTAATTCACTGAATTCTATTATTTACTTAGTCAACTTAATATGTCGATCCTTGGTGCATTCTAGGTAATTTAGGTTTTAATGTTACTAATATGTCACATTCGATAGTCTTTTAAGGTTGGTATATATTACCAAACTCATTTCCATGTATATTGCGTTTTCTTGCAATTTGTTAGATTCCGGGATACTAGTTTGACCTAGCCGGACAACCTAGTTCCCTCGGTTTTCGGGTTTCGGTCAAAACTACAAACTTGTAGATCTATGTCTTATGGAACGCGGGGCAAAATTTCAGGTCATTCTGAGTTATGTAGACCAAGTTATGGTCATTTTACTATTGCTGGTCAAATGGCATCAAATTTGGTCACTTTAGGTCAATTTTGGTCAACTTTAGTTCGGCCAGTTTTTGGACCCGAACTTGTGCAAGCTGTTTGACTTGCTTATGGTCATTTATAGGCTTTGGTGTCTTCATAAGACTTGTAGATATGGGTCTTAACTATTCATGGTTAAAATTTCAGGTCAATTGGACCTGTTTTGAGTGAGTTATGGCCTAAACACTAACTGCTGCCCAAATGGTAAATTTTCAGGCCTTATTGCACTTAATCCAGATTTGGTCATTTTTCAAGCTACTTTGCAAGCAGAATTTTGGCAAGCTTTCTTCATGAAAGTTGGCACATTTTGTGCCTAGTTTCACCTCCAATTGGTTTCATACCAATTGGAGTCACACACTTAAAGTTATAGGCCTAAAACTCAAACTGCCTTATTGAAATTCTTGCATACACATCAAGCCTCACTTTTAACACTCACCAAACTTAACCTTCAAACCAATTCTGGTTGTACCACAACCTAAACATAATTTACAACATATTATAGGTCATTTTTGCAGCTTACAATTACATTCAATGTGCACCAACAAGTGCAGAATTTGCCCAACTCAATTTACAACAATTTAACTCCATAACCAAGCTCATTCACATGTCCAACCTTCACACCACTATACATACATTCAAACTACCATAACAACCAACACATTTTAACATCATTATTCCATAAACCAAGCATGAATTCCAGCATTCTTCAAGGGTTAGCAAACTGCCACAATGGTACACTTACATTCCATTACTTTCCAAGCTTTAAATTTCATTTTACATTTACATATACTAAGTATACATCACCTAAACAATTTCCTACACAATATACATTTAATCAATCATTTAATTCACCATTTACAAGCACAAATAAACTGCCTTCAAGGTGCTTCCATGGCTGCCAAAAGTACACACTCCCATTCAACATCAAAACTCAAAAATTTCTTCATAAATCAAACACCCATAACATGCTTACAAACTTTAACAAAGCAACATTCAAAAACACAAACTTACCTATTTTTGAAGCTTCTTAAAAACTCATCAAAACTTACCTTTCTCACTCCCTAAATGCTGCCCAAGGTGTGGTGATTAACTTTAATGAAGGAAGGTGCATGGAAAGTGGCTTAGATCAAGCTTGCATGAAGCTTTAACCCATGCGTCCATGGAGGAAGTTGAGAGAAGAAAATGATTCAGCTGGTTCTGGTTTGGGAGGTTGAAGAAGGTGATTTGTTTCTGCCCAAAAATGTATAGTGGTCCACTTAGGTAAGGTGAGTGGAGCACTAAGTGAGAATAAATGATTTTTTTATTCTTAATTTTCCAAATTCTCACATTAAGCTTCCCATTTTTGCTATTTAAACTTTGTACCACCAATTTAATTTTTCATGACATTTTACAAATACAATATCATGTATTTTTAATGGACATTTAGGTCAAAAGACAACTCAGGATGTCAAATGACCACAATGCCCCTGTTCGGGTTGCATTCCTGATTTTTCGGTAATACCGGGTTTTGTCCGTTTTTCTATTTCTCATTTTTCTTTGTACTAATTATTTAATTTTTCTTTGATATTTCTAATGATATTTATACTTCAATTGATGTCTCTTTAAGTCTTAAAATTAATTTCCAGCGTTCCCCGCGGTCTAGGGCTAGTCAACGGTCCACGCCGTGACTTCCCGGTGCGGTCACCTATCGCTAGGGTTCTCGGCTCGCTTAACTTGGTTACATTTCTTTGCTATTATTTTTCCTTTATTTTTCTTGTATTTTCTTTTCTTGTATTTTATTATTTTATGTCTCCTCACTCATAACGAAATGTAGTTCTAGGCATCCTAGCTGTTCGGTCAACACTGGTCACCGGAACAGTAGAACGCACTACCGAACTTAGGGGTGTTACAGAACCACTCTCAGGTGCTTGTCCAGCAATCTTTTCAGTCTTCTCTTTCTCTTGTATACCCTTCTTCACTACCAATTCTGATTCTATCCTTTCCAATTCCAGGGCCTGTGAGATCAACTCAGAGAAATTCTGATGTCGAAAACCCACAACTTGCATTCTTATATTCGGCCTTAACCTGGACTCAAACCTCTTACATCTGTCTCTGGGGGTGGAGAGTAAGCTTCCAGCTTAGTGGCTCAGTCGTGAGAAGTCTCTCTCATATTCTGCTATGGTTTTGTCCCCTTGTTTCAAACTCAGGAATTCTTGTAACTTCATATCCACATATGCATCGGGGACCCACTTCTATCGAAACTCCCTCAAAAAGTCTGACCAAGTAAGGATTGGAGGTTCTACCAGGCTGTGGGGGATGGTCTTCCACCATTCATATGCATCCCCTTAGAGAAGAGATACTGAATATTTAAATTTTAATTCTTCAGTACACTGCAGCTTCCTGACAACGTATTCCATTCTTTCCAACCACTATTCTGCCTCCAGTGGATCCACAGTGCCTTTAAACTCGGTGGCCCCAAATTTCATCAATTTTTCATATTGCCGAGCAGAGGGCTATGGTTGTGCTACAGGTACTTGCATCTGAGCTTGGGGTGGCACATTTCCCACCATTTGCTGGAAAAGCACTGCCATCTGCTGTACAAACTGAATAGGGAACTGCGGTGCTGGAGTAGGATCTGGAGTAGCTAAACCACTCACGTTCTGGAGTGCTGGGGCTTCCCCTTGAACCTCAGCCTCAACAGATTGTTCTACGGAATGATCTCCTTCTTCCATTCCGTTTTCCCAAATTTTCTACTTCTTGAGATCAAACACAAGGAGGTTGACCTCCGTTAGTGCATATTCATGATGTAAATATGTCATATGTATCAATTAAGACACTTGAACAGTTGTACTTATCAAAGAAATGTTCACATAAATAGTCAAAATTCATTACAAAACCATGCTCTGATACCACTAAAACATGTCACACCTTACCCTTCTGTAAGGCATAACATGATCCCGTAGAATACCTAATGAACTACCGAACTTCACCTACCGATAATTCATTAAGTACACTACAAGGGATTTTAAAACTATTTTCTTACATTTTGGAAGTGGTGAGCATTTTGGTAGGAATTAAAATCATTTATTCAAAGCTTATAAACTAGTAAAAATTTTTGTGTATTTTAATTTTACCGCAAATTTTATAAGAATTTTGACAGAGTTTCGTTTGTATTTGGAGAAAACAGTTCTTCAAATACCTGAGAAAAACACTTCCAAAAATTTTTCATAACTCTCAACCACCAAATAATTTCAAGTCAACTCAATTTAATCCACTTCAAAAATAATTCCACAATCCAATCAAAGTTTATCATCTCAAAATATTTAATAACTTCATTCACAGTGCATAAAGTATGAAATTCACAAACTATAAATATTAATTTACAAAAAGAAGTTCCAAAAATAATATTATTACAACTTATTATACAACTGCTCACTTTACATTGATACTTATGACATTATAGTATTTACATCAAAATAACTACAAGGGTATAAAATAATACCCGTACAAAAAAGGTCAATGAAGTCTTCAATATCGATAGCAGCTCACTCTGCTGCTTTCTCCTTGCTCTTATCTGCGACAGCAAAACAAGCTATCGCTGAGTATAAAAATACTCAGTGGTGCATAATAAAAATTTGAAATACAATACATAAATCATTCATTGCCAAAACACAATTTAAATATTTCTCAATCATATTTCACAAATTATCAAAGCTCATAATAACACAATTTAGTCAAATAATTTAAGAACACAGTGTTGCCAATTCATACACAACTTAAGCCATGACACAAAATTTCCGATCAATGCCACGTTGTACACCACGACAAAGCAATCTACAACCCCACTAATCGAAATCAATGAGGGAGGTGGCTAGCTAGCTAATGAGTACTCATCCGATCTACAACCTCAACTGGTAAACTAGAGAGGAAGGAAAGATAACCGATCTCACCCCATAAATGGAGGAGGAATAATAAGATACTGTCATGCTAAGTGTGAATCAAAAATCAATTTCAAACATTTTATTCAAATGATTCGTGAGAAATCCAATAAATTTCCAAAGTCATAATTTCATTCACAAGATGGCAACACAATTCATAATTAACTTAAAATTTTCATAAATCACACTAAATCAATTTTTCAATGACAAAAGGCTCAAATAAGGTTTATTGTGCACAAACCTGACGTGAGTCACTTCTAGGCCTTGACTCAGTCTCTCAGAGCTTCCAAGTCTTTTTCAGCTAAAACACACAGTTTCACAGTGTTTCAGTTCCATAGCTTAGCATAAATCCAAAATAAATTTAACTTCACTTTTACCTAGCTCTAATGTGCTAAACTCGACGTTCTTGAAATTTTTGTGTTTCGGGTTACTATTCACTACACTATTCAAGTCAAATTGTTGACTTTCTAAGGTTTAATAGGTATGGGAATTCCAACTTCACCCACATACCACATTTTGGTCACAAAACTTGTTCGTTTTGGTCATTTTCTCAACACTTAAGTCTTTTAGGCAAAATTGTCAATTTTCAGTTTTTGGTGTCTCGGTTGCACTGTTCCATTGGTCACTTTTCTGTTGGAATTTGGCCAAACTTCCTTTATAGAAAATGTTCCCTATTGTCTTAAGTTTATTCTCCTTTTTGAATCACTCCAATTAGAGTTTTGTAGCTCAAGTTATATCCAAATTACGGTTACTGTTCATACTGCAGAATTTAGTTCTGCAGATTTATTGATCCAACTTCGTTCAGTAATTTGATCAAGTTAAGTCCATAATTTGGTCTAATTTTATTCATATGAAATGTTCTACTATGTCTTAGATTTCCATCGGTTCAAGAATCACCTAAATCGGAGTTTTCTAGAGAGAGTTATAGCCATTGAAACTTTACTGTTCATATGATAAATCTGCAGTTCTACAGGTTCAGTGATTCAACTTTGCTTAGTAATTTGATTGGGTTAATGGCATAATTTGGGTTTGTGTTCTTCATGAAAGTTTTAGATCTATATCTCATCTAACCACTGGTAAAATGTCAGGTCATTTTGATCTGCCTAGCTAGAGTTATGACCAAATGAACAAACACTGTTCATTTGGTCAGTTTGTGCAGGGCAGCCTACAATTTTTCAACTTTGGTCAATTTGTTCACTAAGTTTTAGTCACTTTTTAGGCATGCTTCCTAAAAGAATATTGTGTCATTTAGTGCCTATTTTCATCCTCAATTGGTCCCATATCCATTGGACTTGTAAAATTTCATTTTTGGTCCTTCGAAGTTGACTTGGTCATGCTGCAGCAGCATGACCACACTCCCTCCGAATTTGACTTTAATTCCAACACTTCTAACACACTTAATTAGGTCACAAAAGACCATTTCTCACTTCACATTAGGTCAAAAACACCATTTACAAGTTTTTCACATTTTTGATCTCTAAACCCTAATGTCCAAAATCCTAAGTTTGTCCAATCTTCACAATTCATGTAATCTAAATATACAATTCACATATATAACATCTATTCACCAAGATTTCATATTTAACCTAACTAAATACCATCAAAACCTTAAGGTTCCATGGCTGCCACATTCTCTCTTCCCTTATTTAGGCATGATTTCCTTTATTTCTAATGCAATTTCATCACACATAAACTTAATTTCATGAATTCAATAAGAATCTAACTTGTAATTGCACTTACCTCAATTTGTAGATTTCAATCTTCAATTTTTTCTCCTCTTCTCTTCTTTCTTTCTTGCTAAATTTCTTTCTCAAGGGAAGGAGATAAGGTTTTATGGAATAATTATGGGAGAAGTTGGGATTTGGTAAGGGTTTCAAAGCTTGAAGACAAACTTTAATGGAGGAATTTCCAGAGATAAGAGGGAGAGAGTGTGGCGGCTTGGATGGGATAAAGAAGAAGAATAATTAATTTTTCTTTTCTTTTCTTTTCTTTTATATTTTTATGTTTTAGGAAGACCCAAAAATTCCAATTAAGTAAATATATTAAGTATCATTTTTATGGCATCATGCATGATGTCATCACCTTTTGACTTTTTCATTTTCTTTTTTTTTTTCTATTTATTTTTCTATTAGTTCTTTAATTTAATTCTCGATTCCGAAATTTTCTTTTCTCCGATTTTATTTGATAATTAGGTCAGGAGTCAGCTCTCGAGGTCAATTGACCAAATTGCCCCTCGCTGGTTCATCCCGGTTTGCAAATAATTCAATATTTCTTCCGGCTCCCTGACCTAATTATTTGACTGGCTTAACAGTTCTTTTTCGTGATTTTCTTTTTTCCACTGTGTTCGTAAGGGTCCTAAGGACCGCGGCGTCATATTTTACGGTTTGAAATTTGAGTTTAAATAGACTTCGTAGTCGTTCCCAAGAAGGTCACCTATCGCTGTGACTCTCGGCTCGTTTAACTTCTTATGTTCTATTTTTCTTATTTATACTTAACTAATTGACAATTACTAATTATTTGTGTTTATAGCTTCTCTAGTTGTCTTAAGTGTGGTTCTAATCCCCTTAATTGTCCGGACCGACACTGGTCACTGGAACAGTGAAATATACCAGGCTATATAAATAGGGGTGTTACATACTTGCACTTTATCTCTTTTATTTTCTCAATTTTTCTTGTATTCTCTTATCATGTATTTCATCGTTTTATGTCTCCTCACTATCATTTAAATATAGTTCTAGATATTTTGACTGTTTGGACAGACATCAGTTGTCGAAATAGCAGAACGTACGGACTATCTACTGTAAGAGCGTTACAAAAGAAAATGTTGATAATAAATTAGATGAGAATGAACAAAATATAAAAAAAAAAGAGAGAAAAAAAATGAGTAGTGGGAAAAAAAATGAGTAGTGGTTTACATAAGCGAATTAGCAACCAATTATCGATTGCTAATTTCTTTTAAAAATTGGATAGAAATTTTTGAGGAAAAAATTTTACAACTGATTCACAAATCGATTGTAAATTAAAAAAAAAAAGTGGAAATTTTTTAGGAAAGTTGGCAACCGATTCGTAAATTAGCTGCAAATAAAAGAAAATAAAATTAAAAAATTAGATGTGAATTTTTAGAGAAAAATATTGTTGCAAAATAGCAACAGATTTTAATCGGCTACAAAATCGATTGCAAATAAAAAAAAATGGATAGGAATTTTTAGGAGAAAGGTTTAGTAACTAGTTTGCAATTGGTTGCAAAAATTGAATGCTATTAAGGAATCAGTTGCAAATAATAATAAATTTTAATAGTCAATTACAAATTGACTGCTATTAACAATTGATTTTTATAACTGATTGTAAATCGGTTGCCAACTTTGGAGATAATTAAAATAATTATTTAATTTAGTAGCCGATTACCTAAATCAAGTATTGTTAAAATCGGTTGCTATTAGTAATAAAGTTTAACAATTGATTTCTTAATTGGTTGCCAATAGTAATTTATTTTAAATTCAGTTGCTAATTATATATTTAAGGTATTTCTAACATCGATTAGTAATATATTTAGCAACTAATTATAAATTGGTTGTTATTAGTTAAATATTTAAAAAAATTATTTTACTAAAAAAAATTAAAATCATAAATCGGCTATAAAATTGGTTGCTAATAGCAATCAATTTCAGTCGGTTATAAAATTTATTATTTTTTTAGTGTGAAGCAATATAAATAATTGAAAATAAAGAAAACTATTTTTATGATTTTTTTTATAATGCAAAATTTATTTTATAAATATCACCATTAAATAAGTAAATAATAATTTATTTAATAAACAATGCGCAAAGGATCGAATTGGTTCTGATTCAATCGAAATGTAACGCTTGAAGCAACACTTTGTCCACCAAATATTTAAATTTTATTTAAAATTTCACATCCGAAACAAATAATAAATGTAATTTAATAAATAATACATTTACATATTTATTATTTAATATAATATAAGTATTTATTATTTACATATATTTTAAATTAATTATTTAATATTATGGATTGAGGCCAATTTCCTAATAAAACCACATGAAGTTAGAAATTATAGGCATTAAACATTATAATATGATTAAGTAATTTTTTTTTAAATTTAGCAATCTTAAAATATTACATTCTAATTATTAAATTTACCTTTTATTTAGTTAAAATATTATTAATTTTTAAATTGAATAAAATTTATTTTGTTATTTAATCGAAAGCAATTATAAAATTTAAAAAAAAAAAGGACTGTTCTAAGTTAAATTACAAAAATTAGACTTAGATTTTAATTCATGATATACGAATGATGGCTTTTATTTAATGACTTCAACATAATTCTGTTTCAGTATAAAAAAGAATAACAATATAAAATTTTATTAATAAAATTTATTAAAAAAATTACAATTTTCAATAACTTATATTTATTAATTATTTTTACTATTATTTATTCAATTAATATAAAAATTTCTATTTATTCAATTATATATATATATATCAATTTCCATAAGATTATTCTTCAAGAATCTATTTTTATTATTAAATAAGATATATTAATAATTACTCAATAAACATATAAATATTTATTTAATTAAAAAATATCTCCAACTTAACAAATATATAAGTATTAACTTAATATTGACTAAATAGATTTCTCTTAAAGATTTTTATTATTACTTAAAATAATTTAGTGACCCATAGTAACGCGCGAGTATACCGCTAGTTATTATCATTAAGTTACATGAGATGAGAAAGAAAATTCATACCCAATTAATCTATCTATTTATTTATTTATATAAAGTAGATCAAATTTTTTCTAAAAGATGTCACGTGGCACTTCTCAAGCATATTTTGACTTTGCTAATTATTAATTTCTTCCTTTAATACTATTAGATTAATATTTTAATTTATCTTTAATCAATTATGCTAATTTATGATTTGAAAAAAATAAATTAATTTAGTGAGTCGTTTATTTGTAATTTATAGCCATTCTTGTATAACCTGACTATTGAATGGCCAAATTTTGAATAAAAAAATTAATGGTGTAACTTTTTTTTAAAGAAAATTATTTAATTATTGAATTAAATTTTTTTTCATCATCTTGTCTATAAATAGTAAACATTTTGTGCTATTTAAGAACTACTAAACTTTTTTTTTTATCACCTTATACTTTTAAATTGTTATTTGATTTGCTCTATCTTTAATAATTTCTATTCAAATTTTATTGGTTTTAATTGTCAAATTTTTGTTTACATTTCTATTGATTCCTAATTCTTATAATATTAGAAAGAGATTATTAAATCTAAAAACCAAAAAGATTAAATGGCACCAACTATTAAAAAAAAAAGTGCAATAGCAACGAGGCAAATATAATTATTTGTAGAAATATACCGAGATAAGAATCTAGTGTTAATTTTGCATATGTTTCTTTTTTTTATTTGTTTTTATTAGTTATTTGATAATTATCATAATAATACTTTTATATTTTTTAATTTTTTTTATTTATTTATTTTTACGAGCAATGATATATTTTAACTATATATATGTTAACTAATTTATTTTTCATAAAAAATGATTATAAAAAGTAATAAAAAAATATAATTTTATTGAAAATCTAAATTAGACATATAACAATTAAAAATAAAATATTAAGTGAGAATATTATAGTTATATTCTATGAATTTTAATAATTAAATTATATAAAAAAACACTAAAAATGATTTTAATAAAAAATAAATATTAAAATTTAATTTAAATATAAAAAAGTTAATTTCTATCAAATTTGTCCATAGTAAAAACATCTGACTTGTAATAATATAATGAGCCATAAATTGATTTTTTTTTTTAAAGGAAAACAGAATATATTATAATAATCTAAAGGTGTTTCATTTTTTCCTTTTATATTTTCAATTATAGAAAATAAGTTAAAAAAAATTAAGTTGATTATATACGTGTTTAATAACATTGTTGGAGGAAAAGAAATGATTTGCGTTTCAAAATATCGTAATTGATGATATATTTTTTGAGTAAATTGCAATTTAATTTCTTAGGTTTAATAAAACTTATAACGTAATTGTTGTTTTTTTTTAAACTAAGTAATTTAGTTTTTGATATTTGATAAAATTTACAACTTAATTAGTTTATACCATTAAAATTTTGTTAAATTATTATTAATTTTAGTAAAAATGACCAAAATACTTATATGTTTATTTTTAATCTGAAAATAATTTAATTCTTAAAGTTTTATTTGTAGCGACCCAAATAGGGACTATTACCGACATTAGAGAATGGGTCAGCTTAAGGCTGTTGGAATCCATAACAAGCCTAAAAACCTATTAAACATATTCTCATTCCATAAAAACTAAAAACCAAGCAACTCATAAATAATCACACTTTAGCATTTACGTCAAAGCACAAAACATTTTCTTTAAAAATGGTTCAAAATTAGAACTTTTTCATATCATTCATCAAATGCTAAAATGTAATCTTTACATACATTCATATATAGTAAATGAGTGTGCTTATGGATTAAGATAAACATACATGCATTTCTTATACTTATACCTTACATATTATAATCCTTTGAAACTAAGCACAGTATCTAATCATTTATCATTTACATATCCATTCTACAAACTCAAACATTGCTAGACTCATGCCTTTAGCTAGCTCTACCTGCTGGTAACTCTACTCCTGCAACTCTACACCTGGAGAGGGGAAAGGGTTAAGATTGGGAAAGCTTAGTAAGTGAACCAATAGTTATTTATTTTTCATATCATTCAATTCATATGTATACAATGCATCATTCTCATGAGTTAACACATCATAAACAATTCATATAAGATATACTTATCAACCGTGATTTCCCAACAACCAAAGTGCCCGGCTCATATAGATGCTCCTCAAGACTTCCTCTTTATTACATAACATATCCAATGTACCCTACTTAAAAAGAACCTCCTCAAGTTGTCCTCTATTATAAATAGTGAGACAGCGGCTTATTAGGCGTCACTTGGTTTTACAACCTCATATCATGCATGATCATAATATATGACATATCGTATCCATAACATAGGGAAAATCAGTAGGTCATCTAACATCTATCGAGCATCAATAATAATTATGCAATAATACAACATCTTCGTATTCTAGATACATACAACCTAACAAATTATGAAATGATGCATGTGAATGATTAACAACTCAATTAAAAATATTTTCATGCAATAGGGTTGGTGTTACTCACCTCTTGAAGCCTATCAATACTAGACATGAACGATCATTATCCTTTTAGCCTTGGCTTCTAGGGTCCCTCAAGTTCAATCCCATAAAAGTCAGATGTTAATGAGTTATCTGGAATGCTAAAACTCTATACATACATCAAACAACTTATTCTAAGTCTTTTTTTAGTCATAAAATCAAGTTTTTGAGCCTTAGAACAAACAGGGAAATAAGGCTGGCATAACCAACTTTGGCTACCAAAGTGATGAACTTTGGCTGCTAAAGCCCCAAACCTTAAATGCCCTTTTTGGGCAGTAGCTACTCTAGTTGCTAAAGTAGGAAACTTCGGTTGCCAAAGTCCTGAGCTTCTCCACTTCGACTGACGAAGTTGGAACTTTGGCTACCAAAGTCCTAGACTTCAAAAACTCTCTATAAGCAATAGCTACTCTGGCTACCAAAACAATGGTTTTCAATAGTTGAACTTGAGAATTTCCAAAATTCCCAATTCAAATTCTGCAAAAATTCAACTTGCCGAAACTTATACAAAACTACATCCCTTTGCTCCAAAACCTCATTTAATCAACTGAATGCATTTATAACACCTCCATCAACTTAAAAATACATAAAGATGCTACATGCATCCAACATTCAACAAAATTTAAGATGTTCTCAAATTTCATCCAAAATACAACAAAATAGAAAATACCTCAAACAACTTATGTAACTTTAAATCATCTCAACATTTAACTTGCTCATGTCTATAAGCACTCTAAACTTGTTCAAAAACCCCATAACAAGACGTGCATTTTAAGATTCATTTAAACAACCAACATGCAAAATATTTTCCTAACTTCAAAAGGTTTAATGAAACTCAAATTTTACATGCAATCATACTACTCAATATAACCAATGTAATCACACTTAAAAACCATTTTTAAAGATTAAAAATGGGAATAGAAAAATACATTTTTCCCTTGAAATTAAAATTAGGAAAATTGGTAGAGAAAAGACTCCAACTCACCCTTGATGGTTGAGTTTCCAAAAGATTTTCCAAGTAAACCAAACACAGAAGTTGCTAAGAAAAATCAACCTAAAACCTTTTTGCATGTAACAATTTCAAGAAAAAAGGAATGATAAATTTCTTTAACTTCTCAAGTTAAAAAGTCTATTTATACCCCTTGCTGTTGTTGGGACTTTCGTTATCGAAAGCCTAACTTTTGACTGTTGGAGTCCATACTATCTAGAAGGACGCCTCGATAGTAAAAAGGGGACTTTGGCTGCCAAAAGCCTAACTTTCAGCTACCAAAGTTCATTCTACCTAAAAAGCACCTTATACTCTTTATTTGGCACAAAAACCAACAAACAAATGTTGATTCATATAGACTCTAAAACACATCATTTGCATATGTATGGAACTTATCACTATTTCCTTTGTCCATGAAATCCTAAGTTTCATAAGAATTTACATTAATGATAGGAATTCTAACATAAAAAAATGGTGGGTGTTACATTTTCCCCCCTTTAGGAACATTCATCCCCGAATGTTAAACAAACAAACAAACATAAACAAACATACCTTGGATATTGCTGTAACATGGAGTCACAAGTCTCCTAGCATTCTTCCATGTTGTGGTGACTCCAAATGACTTTAACCTTAAGTATCTCTCAATTTCCCAGCCTCTTAATTTGTGTGTCCACAATCCTAATAGGTTGTTCAACATAAGAAATATTTTCTGAAATTTCCATGTCAGATCCACTTATCACCTTGGTCAAATCTGATATAAATTTTCGTAGCATAAAAACATGAAAAACCAAATGGATCCTTTCCATTTTTAGCAGCAAAGCTAGCTTGTAAGATACATTATTGACCTTCTGTAGTACTTCATAGGGTCCTATATACCTTAGAGCTAGTTTACCCTTCTCGTTAAACTAGATAACACTCTTCATTAGGGATTACTTTTGAAGCATGATGTTCCCTACCTAAAAAACCTCTTCCTTTCTGTGGAGATTTGCATAACTCTTCTATCTACTAACTACTATATTTAACCTCGCCTTGATTAAAGGTATCGCTTGATTGGTGATTTCCACCATTTCAATACTTGTTAAAGCTCTCTCACCAACTTCATCCCAACATATAGGAGACTTGCATTTCGTCTCATATAGAGCTTCATATAGTGCCATTCCAATGCTAAAGTGATAGCTGTTATTGTATGTAAACTCAACTAGAGGAAGATACTTCTTCTATGATCCTCCAAAATTAAGTATACACATTCTTAGCATATTCTCTAAAGTCTCTATAGTTCTTTTTAACTATCCATCGGTCTAAGGATCAAAAGTCGTGCTAAAATCTAGTCATGTGCCCAATTCATTGTGAAGACAGTGTTAAAATCTAAAGGTGAACTGTGGTCCTCTATCAAAAACTATTATCACTAAAGCTCCATGCAATCTCAGTATTCTTACCACATACACTTGAGCTAACCTATCCACATAATAGTTAGTTTCACAGGAATGAAGTGAGTAATCTTAGTCAACTTGTCCACTATTACCCATATTGAGTCATATCTATTAGAGGGTAGAGGTAACCCCATAACAAAGTCCATGGCCACATTTTCCCATTTTTCACTCTGGAATGGTTAGTGGGTTAAGCATTTCTATCAGCTTTTGATGTTCTAGCTTCACTCTTTGACACACCTCACATGCAGATATGAACTGTGCAATCTTCTTCTTCATAGAAAGCCACCGATACAACTTCTTCAAATCTTGATACATTTTGGTGGCTTTGAGATGTACACTGTACATTGCATTATGAGCTTCTGTCATAATGTCTCCCTTGAGTCTGATATCATTTGGCACACATAATCTATTACCATATCTCAAAATTCCTTTCACATCAAATTGGAACTCATGATTTTTACCCTTTTGCACCGCTTCTGCTAACTTCACTAATTCCAAATCTTCATGATGTTTCTCTATCACCTGTCTTAAGTACACCATTGCCACTTTTATCTATGCTATCCAAGTGCCTTTTGCTGATACTCTAACTGTAACCCCTCTCCTATTAGTTGGTATAGCTCCTTCAAGATGGGTCATCTTTCCATCGATATGTGAGCTAACTGTCAAATGATTTTCGACTAAGGGTATCTGCAACTACATTTGCCTTACCTAGATGGTATTAAATAGTATAATCATAATCACTTAGTAGTTCCACCGATATTCTTTGCCTGAGATTCTCCTTCTGATTGAAGATGTACTAGAGACTCTTGTGATATGTGAAGATTTCACACTTTGCCTCATAAAGACAGTGTCCCCATATCTTAAGGGCAAAAACTACAGTTGCCATTTCTAGGTTATGGGTGAGATAGTTAGCTTCATGATTCTTTAATTGCCTTGAAAAATAAGCTATTACCTTACTATTCGCATGAGAACAAACCCTAAACTCACTCTAGAGGCATCACAATGCACTGTGAAATCTTCATTGCCCGAAGGCAAAGCCAAAACTGGAGTTGTCACCAACCATTCCTTGAGCTTCTGAAAACTCTCTTCACACTAGTCTGTTTACTCAAACTTTCTATTCTTTTGAGTCAACTTAGTAATAGGAGTAGCTATCTTTATCTGAGTTAGTACAATTATAATCACTTAGCAATTCCACCCATTTTTTTTTCTTGAGATTCAACTCCTTTTGATTGAAGATGTACTGGAGACTTTTATGGTCTATGAAGATTTCAACTTAGCCCTATAAAGATAGTGTATCCACATCTTAAGGGCAAAAACTATAGCCGCCATTTCTAGGTCATGGATGAGATAGTTAGCTTTATGCGTCTTCAATTGCCTTAAAGAATAAGCTATTACCTTGTTATTATGCATGAGAACAAACCCTAAACTCACTCTAGAGGCATCACAATACACTGTGAAAATCTTCATTGCCCAAAAGCATAGACAGAACTAGTGTTTGTCGTTAAGCATTTCTTGAGCTTCTGAAAGCTCTCTTCACATTGGTCTGTCCACTCAAAATTTTTATTCTTTTGAGTCAACCGAGTCATAGGAGCAATTATTTTGGAGAAATCAGGTACAAATCTCCTGTAATAGTTGGCCAATCCTAGGAAGCTCTTGATCTCAATAATAGTGATTGGCCTTAGCCAATCTGCCATTGCTTCCATTTTCATGGGTTCCACTTCAATATCATTGTAATACCCTGATTTTTTTTAAATAGAATTCTATTTATAAATATTGATATTTGTCACACCTTACCCCTCTGTAAGGTATAACATGATCCCATGGAATACTTAATGAACTACCAAACTTCACCTACCGATAACTCATTAAGTATCCTACAAGGGATTTTAAAACAATTTTCTTACATTTTGGAAGTGGTGAGTATTTTGGTAGGAATTAAAAACTATTTATTCAAAGTTTAAATACTAATAAAATTTTTTGTCCATTTTAATTTTGCCGCAAATTTTATAAAAATTTTGACAGAGTTCCGTTTGTAATTAGAGAAAACAGTTCTTCAAAACACTTCCAAAAATTTTTCACAACTCCCAACCTCCAATAAACCTCAAATCAACTCAATTCAATTCACTTCAAAATAATTCCATAATCCAAATCAAAATTTATCATCTCAAATATTTAATACTTCATTCACAAGGCATAAAGTATGAAATTCACAGGTACAAATATTAATTTACAGAAAGAAATCCAAAAATAATATTGTTACAATTTATTTACAACTGCTCAACTTTACATTGATACATACAACATTACTATATTTACATCAAAATTAACTACAAGGGTATAAAATAATACCCGTACAAAAAGACCAGTGTAGTCCTCAATTCAATAGCAGCTCACTCTGCTGCTTTCTCCTTGCTCTTATCTGCGATAGCAAAATAAGCTATCGCTAAGTATAAAAATACTCAGTGGTACACAATAAAAATTTGAAATACAATACATAAATCATTCATTGATGAAACGCAATTTAAATATTTCTCAAATTATCCAAGCTCATAATAACACAATTTAGTCAAATAATTGCATAAACACATTGTTGCCAAAATCATACACAACTTAAGTCATGACACAAAATTTCTGATCAATGCCGTGTTGTACACCACGACAAAGCAATCTATAACCCCATTAATCGAAATCAATGAGGGAGGTGGCTAGCTAGCTAATGAGTACTCATCCGATCTCAACCTCAACTGGCAAGCCAGAGAGGAAGGAAAATAAACGATCTCAACCCCATAAATGGAGGAGGAATAATTTGAAACTGTCATGCTAAATGTGAACACAAAATCAATTCAAAATAATTTATTTAAATAATTTATGAGAAATCTGATCAATTTCCAAAGTCATATTTGCGATTATAAAATGGCAACACAGTACATAATTAATCACAGAAGTCAAATTTTTGAGAATAAAATATTTAAACAAGAATTATTGTGCACAGACCTGACGTGAGTCGCCTTTAGGCCTTGACTCAGTCTCTCAGAGCTTCCAAGTCTTTTTCAGCTGAAACACACATTTCATAGTGTTTCAGTACCATAACTTAGCATAAATCCAAAAATAAATTTAACTTCACTTTCAACTAACTCTATTGTGCTAAACTCGATGTTCTCGAAATTTTTGTGTTTCGGGTTACTATTCACTATACTATTTAAGTCAATTTGTTGACTTTCTAAAACTTAATAGGTATGGAAATTCCAACTTCACCCACATACCACATTTTTGTCATTAAATTTGTTAGTTTTGGTCATTTTCTCAACGCTTAAGTCCTTTAGGCAAAATTGTCAAATTTCCAGTTTTGGTGCTCCTAGCTGCACTGTTCCATTGGTAATTTTACTGTTAGAATTTGGCAAAACTTCCTTCATAGAAAATGTTTCTTATTGTCTTAAGTTTATTCTCATTTTTGAATCACCCCAATTGGAGTTTTGTAGCTCAAGTTATGGCCATTTGAACCATGGCTGCCGGATTGCACACAACCTAGATTTTCTGGGCAATTTTGGTGCTGGCAGTTTTGGAACACCAACTTGGGGTGGCCAAATGACTTGGTTGCTTGCAGAACTTGGGTTTGTGTTCTTCATGAAAGTTTTAGGTCTATATCTCATCTAACCACTGGTAAAATTTCAGGTCATTTGGACCTGCCTAGCTCGAGTTATGACCAAATGAACAAACACTGTTTATTTGGTCAGTTTGTACAGGGCAGCCTGCACGTATCCAACTTTGGTCAATTTGTTCACTAGGTTTTGGTCACTTTTTGGGCATAATTCCTAAATGAAAATTGTGTCATTTTATGTCTATTTTCATCCTCAATTGGTGCCATATCAATTGGACTTGTAAAATTTCATTTTTTGTCCTTCAAAGTTGACTTACCACACTCCCTCCGAATTTAGCTTTAATTCCAATCATTCCAACACAACTCATTTGGTCATAAATGACCATTTTTCACTTCACAATAGGTCAAAGACACCATTTACTCATTTCTTACATTTTTGGTTCATAAACCCTAAGTCCCAAAACCCTAACTTACTAAATTGTTGTATTTAACTACATTTAATGCTTTTAACTATAATCACTAAGTTAATTGGGGTTTATATACTCATTCAAATCCATCAAACTATGCAAATCATACTCTCCTTCAAGCTGGACGAAATTTCAGTAATGGTCCCTCACAATTTTTTTCTTTTCATTTTAAGCATATTACAAGCTAATTCAAACTAAAAACACAATAATCAAATCTCAAACTTTCAAATTGATATGCTTACCTCAACTTTAATATCCAATCTTCAATTTTTCTCCTCCTTTCTTCTTTCTTTCTTCTTAAATTTCTTTCTCAAGGGAAGGGAATAAGGTTTTATGAAGTGATTATGGAAAAAGTTGGGATTTGGTAAGGGTTCAAAGCTTGAAGACAAGCTTTAATGGAAGAATTTCCATGGAGAAATAAGGGAGAGAGTGAGGCGGCAAGTTTGGGTAAGGAAGATGGATTTTTTTTTTTTTTGTTTTCTTTTATCTATTTTAGCTTATGGAAGACTCCCAAAAAAATCTAATTAATTAAATATTAAGTATAACATTTATGGCATCATGCATGATGTCATGCATGATGTCATCTCCCTACACCTTTTTCATTTTCTTTCTTTTTTTTTTATTTTTTTCTATTAGTTTTTTAATTTAATTCTCGATTCCGAAATTTTCTTTTCTCCGATTTTATTTGACAGTTAAGTCAGGAGTCAGCTCTCGGGGTCAATTGACCAAATTGCCCCTCGCCGGTTCATATCGGTTTGCAAATAATCAAATATTTCTTTCGGCTCCCTGACCTAATTATTTGACTGGCTTAACAGTTCCTTTTCGTGATTTTCTCTTTTCCACTGTGTTCATAAGGGTCCTAAGGACCGCAACGTCACATTTTACGGTTCGAATTTTGAGTTTAAAATGACTTCGCAGTCCTTCCCGAGAAGGTCACCATCGCTGTGACTCTCGGCTCATTTAACTTCTTATATTCCGTTTTTCTTATTTATAATTAGCTAATTGGCAATTACTAATTATTTGTATTTATGGCTTCTCTAGTTATCTTAAGTGTGGTTCTAATCCCCTTAATTGTCCGGACCGACACCGGTCACCGGAACAGTGAAATATACCTGGCTATACAAATAGGAGTGTTACAATATTATTTTAATATTGTATAATTGATTTAAAGAATTTATTACAAGTAAGATGATTTATTAATAAGTTTATTTAGTTTATAGTTAATAAATTATATTACATGATACTAAGTTGTTCTTCATCTTATTTTAGCTCATAAATAAAAAATTTATGTATTTCATTGCTTTAATATTATTTAATTATCTTAATATATTTTACAAGACTAATTTTTGAATTTAATCTTTTGGAATATCAAATTTTGATTATAATTTTATGTTTTGATTTTTTTTTTTAAATTTAGTATAATTCCTACTATTGTTATTAATATTGTTATGTTTAAATAATTTATTAAGAGTTTATTATAAATACTAATAATATTTTAATACTATCTTGATTAGGAATTTGATAAAGGTATTTTAAAAAAGTATTGCGTATTTAAAGGTTAAAGCATGTATATCTATATTGAAATGACAACTACTCCTTGAGCAGCATGATTTCAGTGGATGATTTAAAAAAAAAACTTTGAAATTAGAAACATGCAGGACTTCTGCTCTTCACCACCTTCTCTCTCTCTATATCTCTTTATATATATATATATATATATTGAAATGACAATTGCTCCTTAAGCAACGTGATTTCAATGGATGATTTAGAAAAAAAAACTTTAAAATTAAAACGTGTAGGACTTTTGCCCCCCCCCCCCCCCAACCTTTTCTCTCTCCCCATTTCTCTTTTTTCCTTTTTACCATATTTTTTGGCCACCCACCCATGACCCATCGACAAGCGACTCTCCAGCACCTCTAGGGGAACTCCGGCTACCCTTCAGTAGCGAGAAGTAGCGATGTCAAGTGGAGGTTGCATGACAAGAGAAAGGAGAGAGAAAATGGGTTCCAAATTTTGTATGCTCATATCCAGTGATCCCAACGTCCAATTGGAGTGATTTTAGTTGCTATGGACTCCTGATGAAAAGTACTTTTAGATGGAATCAACCATGCTAGATTTGGTGGCCCGTTTTTAGCTTTTGTAAGAGAGAGAAAAATGGGTTTTCTTCACTTTCCAATGAGATTTTGGTTGATCCAACTATCAAATCAACGATCCAAGACAACCATCGAACTCACCATGCCAAAACCTTGAGATGAGACTCACCTCACTCTAATCGAACACCATTTGAAAAAGGCAATAATCAGACGACCTAAATCGATTAGTTGGATTTTCAAGCTTTTTTTATTCCTATAAATTAAAAATAATTATATGATAATTATTAATAATTTATGGGCTTTGTTTATGTGCAATTGGATAGGTGATAGCTCACTGGAGCTCGGGACCAAGTTTTTTACTCGGTATGGATGCTCGGCAAGCCATCCCAGAAGGTGGTTGTGTTTACAGTCTTTTCTAGCATTTTTAGATGCTTTGGACACATTCTAAGTAGCAAAATTTGCAAAGGTAGTCCTGAACTCAAGTTGTGTAATTTTTACATTGATTAAGCTAGTTGAGTATTCTATAAAATATTCTTGGCTTAGTAAAATTAAGCAAAATAAAATTAATTAATACAAGAATGGTGTAAAGGACCTCCAGGAATATTTTTTATAATTTTTAAAGTGTTAGAAATAAATATTTGGATTATAGAAAAGTTAGGGACCTGAGTTAGAGTTAGATGATTGGACTTAGATTAGGTTCTTATAAACCCTAAATAGGCATTTGATGTTGTTGTTGTTATGTCCTTGAGGCCCTATGTGTTGCTTTTTGCTGAGTTTTCTTATAGAAGGTTAGGTCCAGTTATAGGGAAGACTCTTTCAAAATTTTGCCAACACCTTAGCATTTATTCTTGCTTCCATAAGTTAAATTAATTGATTAATTCTATCAGTAAATTGATAGAGATCAGTATGTTTGTATAGGTAAACAAGCCAACTGTCTTCTCCTTCTAGCTGGATCAGCTGTAGTCGAGTCAACCAGTCTGATATTTAGATATTGATTATTTTTGTTATTTCAATATTATTTATATATCGAACATGCTCATGCATTTGTATAAATATTTATTTAATTATGCATATAATTAGTTAAAATATATTAAATGCATTCCTGTTGTTACATATTTATTTATTGACAATTAATTATGTTTGCTGTCTTAAGGATAATTTGGAGTTATATAAG
The DNA here is from genome assembly GCF_030052815.1 of Hevea brasiliensis. Classification (NCBI taxonomy): domain Eukaryota; kingdom Viridiplantae; phylum Streptophyta; class Magnoliopsida; order Malpighiales; family Euphorbiaceae; genus Hevea; species Hevea brasiliensis. The sequence continues at coordinate 83,498,114 of NC_079499.1, forward strand.
TGTGTGTTACATATGGCATATGATAGATCAGGATTAGACAGGTAGTCGCAGATTGAGCTAGTCTCACTGGAACCCAGTTATTATGGATATAAAAAGTGGGGGTGAGGCACGGCTTTGAGATGATCTCGATGGCTCCTGCATATGGATTTAAACGAAAGTCCGGCTTGAGTTGAGCTTGTTGGTGGGTTTTGGATTGAGAAAGTTGTATAGGGGATCAACTCTCATATTTATGTATTGATGTGATACACTGGGTGAGTGAGTGACTCCAAATTATCTTCTTATGTGAATATTGGGTGCATTGTTTGTTATATATGTAGCTATCCATTTTATGGTAGGATTTCACTAGTTTTAGATAGTTATAGAAATTGTACCAATAATCAATATCTAAACTCTCTGAATCGATGCTCATTCATGTTCAATTTTTCCCTATTTACATAAGGAGCAAATTTTATTTTCAGAGTCTAATCTATATTTTCCTCCATAGGTTATTACATTGCTCAGTTACAATTTTTATTGTGTTTATTTATTCACTTATTTATTTGTTTAATTATTATAGCTTTGCTATGACACTAGTGTAATAACAAATTATTTTAAATAATGGCATTAAATTGATTATTTATGACGAGTATTAGGATTGAGCTAAGCTCTCTTAATTGTGTATGTATAATGGCTTTTGGGCTAAGATTACCCAAGTTTAATTATAAATTTTTTTTATTTTGTCTTATATAATGGGTATAGAGTTCATGTCTGGTTATGGGTAGCGAACATTAAGGCTTACTTCGGTCTTCGAGGGCTTTATGCTGACCTAAGGTGCTAGTACTAGTTTGACCCATAGAGTTAGGTTGTGACAACCATTTTCTTACCATAAGAAAGATATATACTTCAACAAGAACTCACACTTTGTGAACTTGGCATACAACTAATGCTCCCTTAAAGTCTGGAAGACCGCTCTTAAATGTTGTACATGTTTTTTTTGACATCTAGAAGACACTAAAATGTCATTAGTGAAGACGATCAAAAAGCGATCCAGAAAAGGTATGAATACCCTATTTATGAGATCCATGAATGCAGTTGGGGCATTGGTTAGCTTGAACAGCATCACCAAAAACTCATAATGCCCATACATGGTTTGAAAGGCAATCTTTGAAATGTCTGTCTCTTTAATCCTCAAATGGTGATATCTAGACCTCAAATCTATCTTAGAGAAATAACTAGCTCCTGCTAGTTGATTAAACATCAATATGGGGCAAAGGATACTTTTTCTTTGTGGTTACTTTGTTCAGCTGCCTATAGTCTATGCACAGCCTTAAGGAACCATTCTTCTTTTTTACAAACAACACTGGAGCACCCGATAGAGAAGTACTCAGTCTGATGAATCCCTTGTCTACTAGATCTTGCAACTACTCCTTTAATTCATTCAACTCTGCAAGGGCCATCCAATAAGGAGTAATAGATATAGGTCTAATACTAGGTACTAGATCAATCTCAAAAGCTATCTCCTTTTCAAATGGTAATGTAGGTAGTTTCTTTGGAAAAACATTTGAAAACTCTCTCACCACTGGAATTGACCCTAGTCCACTCTAGTTCATAATAACTTCTTTGATATGGGCTATTAACCCTCTACATCATTTTCTGAGCATCTTTCTAGCTTGCGTAGTGATAGTTGCTTAAAATTCATGTCTTTATCATTGCAGACTTGGTCTTCTGAGTTTGTTTCTTGTTCAATTAGCTTCTTAATGCTTATTTTTATGTTATTAGGTATTTACAAGAGCATGTAAGAGCTTATGAAGCATGAAGAGGTGAATTAAGCACAAAAAGAAGCAAAACACACAATAAGCAATTTAAGGCAAAAGAAGCTACGATTTTAAGAGAACTTAGCTAATGACAAAATGGGCTTAGAGATATCTTATTCATGGTATTTTGAGGCTAATGATGAAAAATGAAGAAATTTGGACATCAATCCATGTTGAGCTTTTTTGGATAGCCTTAATGGAGCTTGTATGTGATCTACTATTTAGAGTGTGAATCTAACCTTGTGGGCTTATATGGTTAGTTAATATATTTTGAGGTGAAATATAAAAAATAAGAGCAATTAGGCCAGATTACATTGAGGGTCACATATTGAGTGTGTTTGGGCTCTTTATAGTTAGTTATGTGGGACCAGGAGTTAGGGCCTTAATTGGTGGGTTTAATTATTTTATTTAAGGCCTAAAATAAATAAAGTAGAGGTGTGTAGGTCCCCAAGGTCGTGCAAGTAGTAGATCTATACAAGGAGAGTTGTTTTTAACTTGTTTTCCTACTTTAACTAGGATTCTTGATAGAGTTTTAAGTCAGAATGTAACTAGGACTTTCAAATCAGATCTAGAGTCTTAGTTAACCTATTTTTCTCTATAAAAAGGGTCCAAAATATAGATCTAGAGAATTCAATTCTCTTTTACTCAAAGTGGCCAAATTCTCTCTTTGTGCATTCAAAGATATCAATTGCTTGATCTAATTCTGGTGTGATTTCTTCTTCTTCTTTTGGCTTATGGAGTGCTTCTACATCATTTGGAGTGTGTAACATCATCATCAACATTAGATCCAAGTTGTTCAAATTACTTTTAAAAGGGACAACATGCTTTTATCTCTTCTTTTGTTAATTTGCTTATGTTTAATATTCTTAGTTATGTGTGAGTAGTTTTGTAATTCAGTAGGGAGATAATTAAAGCCATGAACCATGTTATCATGAGACTTTGATTTAAGTTTAATAAAATCTAGATTTATTCTATATTGAGTATCAATTTTCTTTTGGTTTATGATATGAATGTTGAATGTATGGTTAGTTAAGGTGGCCAACTAATTAGTTATGCATGAAAACATATTGCTAAGTTAAGATAATTTGAAATTGCAATAGCTTGAATAATCTAACTACAAGTAGCACATAATGATTTATTTCATTATAAAGATGAGTGTCTAGGTTAAATGAACTATGCTAAATGAGTTTGTTACTTTGAATTAGGATGTTTTTTTAATAATTAATGCTACCACTAAACTTAATTATAAGCTACTTTAGTCTTAGATTAAGCATGATGGTAAGGGATTAATTGTAGAGCACTTTCTAGTTAATCTAATCAATCTATAAAGAAAGATAAGGAAGTTATTAACTTCTATACCAATTTACTCAGTTGAATAAATTTGCATCTTTAGTTAATGATTGATACATGTTGTTGTTAGTAGTATGCCCTAGAGCATATCATTTAGTATGTATCTTGTACATGTTTTATTAATAAAAGGCATTTTCCATTTTTCCGTTTACATAACATATTTATGTGTAATAGAAAAGGTCCATTGATATTTTGTTAGAAATTTTATTCTTAAGTTGTTAAGAATATGAATGACAGAATTTCTAGCACAAAGTATCATAAATAGGTTCACAATCGAGGATACTTCACAATAAGGACATGATTTATCCAGAAAGATTGTAATCATGTTTGTTCCCAAGTTATTTATATGAGATGTAAATAAGATGGAATGGTGAGTCTCATGCCATATAACAAACATGATAGGCACTTATACATGATAAGTAGGCCGAACCAGTGACACTTATGACAAACACATGGAGTTTACTCTTGTCAATGTATTGTCATAAATCATATCAGTGCATATAATCTTTAGACCTGAGATAGCACAGTTATCTTGTATATAGGTAGTTTGAGTTTGATACTGCTTTCATACTTGTACTATGTATGGGTATATGGGTATGTGTTGGCTCCTACTAGTTATATTATGGAGGTAGGTGTTGATCAAGATGGAATCTGTTTCTCTAAGTAAATAGGGATAAAATCTTATGTTCATTTAATTGTTCTTGATGTTTCAAGTTCCTGGCCAGGACAGATAGATTTAATCAGAAAAGAGTTTCTGATGAGAAAATCTTTTTAATCAAGAACTGGAATTAAAAGAGAACATAATATTTATTAGCAAATGGGATTTGACATAAAACCATGACTCCAGCTTGAGTTGGGATTTTGTAACAGAGAGATTCTAATGCATGGTAACATATGATTATAAGTTCATTAAAGGTAAACCTTATTACTAATTGGGTGGCCATGGCATGCTATGCTAGGTGTTAACCATGGTATATGAGGTGCATAGAATGATTTAGAGAAATCATTTATGGTAAGAAAGAGTTCTGATGATATTAAGAGTTGATATCATATCTCATTTCAAAATAGTGATGAGCCCAGTGAGTCGCAGACATACCCAAGTTATCATCTAATTAAATATGATTTAATTAATTAAATAGTTTAATTAATTAATTAAATAGGTTTGGTTTGCAATTAGATTGCATGTAACACCCCTATTTGCATAGCCTGGTATATTTCATTGTTCCGGTGATCAGAGTGTAACACCCCGAATCTCCAAGTTATGAATAGTACCATTTTTGGTCCATGATTAGTACTATTTAAAGACACCTTGAGGACCAAAAATAAATAGAAAATTAATTGAGATAGACACAATAAAAATTCAAGTGAACCAAAGACCTAAGGATTTAACGGCTATCCAAAAAAAAAAAAGGATTATGATCCGATGAGGGGCATTTTGGTCAATTCACTTCAATAGTTAACTTTTGACTAAAATGTAAATTAAATTAAATAAAAATAAAATATTGAATTATGAAGAAATATTGAGGGAAAAATTAGAGTAAAAGTGAAAAGAAAATAAAAGAGGCAAAAATCTAGAATTTAAATTTCATTTTTGACCTAATTAAAATTTAAGGGACCAATGGGCTTTGGACAACTCATTGAATGAATTAAAAAGGAATAAATAAGTATAAAAGAAGACAAAACCCTCCCTTTCTTTCCCATTTAGTTACCACCCACCCTCTCTCTTTCTCTCTATCTTTCTTTCTTCTTCTTCCTTCTTTCTCCATTGACACCCATTCTCAAAACTCAATTCCTTGCTTTTCCTCTATGGGTTTTGCATCTAATTGGTAGAGAGCATCAAATTAATATTTGATTTAGAGATTAAAAGCAAGGGGAAACAAGAGATTAGAAGAAAATTGAAGATTTGGGGAGTTGGAAGGAAGTCATCAAGAGGTAAGTTCTTTAATGCTCATTTTGTTATACAAACCCTAAAATAAGTTAGATTATGATGAAATTTCATAAGGAAATGAAAGGAAACATACATGAAATGTGTATAAATTTAATTATGGGAGATTAGGGTTCATAGAAAAATTGGGTTTTTGAAAAAATTGGGTTTTGGTGCTAGAGAGTGAAATTAGTGTGTGTAGTGTTAAATTATGGTCATTTGAGGTTTATTTAGTTTGAATTGACAATGGGTTGATGAATAGAGGTAATGAAATGGTAGGATTAGACTTTGGTGTTTGAAAATTATGGGGTTTGTGTTAGGAAGTGCCATTGATGTGTCAATGCTAAATTATAGTCATTTTGGGTGAATTAAATGTGAATTGAGGTTGGTTAGTGGAAGTAATTGAAGAAATGAAAATTTTAACTTATGGCAGAATTTTACACACTGAATTCAGTGTGTTTGGAAGCCCATAACTTGAGCTACACAACTCCAATTGGTGTGAAACCAATTGAAAACAAAACTTAAGACATAGGGCTAGAATTTTCATGTAGATACCTTGCCCCGAAAATGACCTTAAGCTATCCAAAAAGAGCCTTGAACTTGGAGACAGAAATCTGGAACCTGCAGAATTTGACCATATGAACAGTAAAATTTGCATGGCCATAACTCTCTCTAGAAAACTCCGATTTAGGCGATTCTTGAACCAATGAAAACCTAAGACATATTAGAACATTTCATATGAAGAACTTAAGGCCAAATTATGGACTTAACCCAATCAAATTGCTGAGCGAAATTGAATCACTGAATCTGCAGAATTGCAAATTTATTGTATAAATAGTAAATTTTGAATGGCCATAACTCTCACTAGAGAACTCCAATTTAGGCAATTCTTGAACCGATGGAAACCTAAGACATATTAAAACATTTTGTATGAAGAACATTAGACCAAATTATGGACTTAACTTAATCAAATTGCTGAACGAAGTTGGATCAATAAATCTGCCATAACTAAATCTGTAGCATGAATAGTGACATGAACAGTAATGGTGTTTTAGGCATAACTTGAGCTACACAGCTCCAAATTAGGCAATTCAAAAAGGAAAATAAAGTTAAGACCTAGATGAACAATTTTCATGAAGAACACCTCACCAAATTATGATCGAAACCAGGTAAAAATTGGATTCAAAGATTAGGGCACCAAGTTGTCCAAAACCAAAATTTTCTAAAATTTACAAAGCTAATTTGGGATGCATTAGACATTCATGCAATGAGTTCTTGGCAGCAATTGAGATGCGTATTGAGACATTCTATTTGTGTATTTTCAGTAGAGAAAGAGGTTGGAACGGACAAGGAATAGTGAGTAAAGGGAAAGGAGAGCATTGAAGGTTTGTGCACAACAAACATTTTCTTCGTTTTTAAACTTGTAAATTGCTTGGAATGTGTTAAATTGAATGAGTTTACTTTGAACAAGTTTACTTTGACTGAAATATGGTTTTTCTCTTGCATTTAAGAAATTTGGGTGTTGCCACCTTTATATGGATATTATGATGAATTTAAATGTGTTTATTAGTTTATAAATGTGATTGTTGAGTGGGAAATTTTTGGAAATTGTTTTGAAACCACAGTTAGCATGACAGTCCCTTTCATAACTCTCCAATAGTAACGGCTACTTGGGGTTGATAATTGATATTGATTATGTCTCCCATTAATAACGGTTAGTGGGGTAAGACTACATGAGTACTCATTAGCTAGCTAGCCCTTCCCTTATTAATAACGGTTAGTGATGTAACATCCTCCCGGTAGCAACTCCGTACATTCTACTGTTCCGGTGACCGGTGTCGGTCCGGACAGCTAGAACGTCCGGAAAAATATTTAAACTAAAGTCAGGAACCATAATTAACTCAAATATTAATAAGAAAAATTTAGTAAAAATTTTAGAAATAAAATACAACCAAGTCAAATGAGCCGGTGCCCAAGCGATGGGTAACCGGAGGGAAGTTGCGGTTCTCGCAACGAGGAGCCCTAGACCCGGGGAAAAATTCATAAAATAATTTTTGAGACTTCAGAGAAGGGTCATTGAGGTTCCTATGGCATTAGAATGCCAAGAAAATATTTAGAAAAATTTTTCAATCGGTACAGACAATTTTGACCCGTTAAGCCAAATGGAGGGCATTTTGGTCATTTCGCCTTCAGAGACGATTTTTGGCCGACTTGTCCAGTTGAGTAAATAATTATTATGACATAAAATATGAATTAATATTGATGAAAAATTAATTGAAAGTTAGTAGAAAAGAAAAGAAAAGAAAATGCAATAAAATGCCAAATATGACATATTGTGATGTCATTTAAAAAGCTTCCTCCAATCACAATTAAACAACCCTTTAATTAACTAATAAAAGAGACCAAAGGAGACCAAAAATTCTGGTCATCTTCTTCTTCTTCTTCAGCCAAAACGTGACCTCCCCTTTTCCATAACCCTCCATGAAAGTTTCCTTTAATTTCTTCCATTTCCCATGAAATTCCACTACTAAACCCTAAGTCACCTTCACTAAAACTTGTCCCCACATCACAAGGCAACTCTAGGCAGCCACAAAGAGGAGAAATTCTAGATTTTTCACAAGCTCAATAAGTTGAGCAAAGAGGTTAGTGCTTAATTATGCATGTATATCTCTTGTTCCATGTTAAGGACTTAAAAATGAGTATGAAATTGTGGATTAAATGAATGAAACTTATGGGTATGTATGCCATGGATTTCTGCTGCCCTATTGAAGGAATAGAAATGGAGTGTTCTGATGGACTTGAGATGGATTAGAGGTTATGTTTAAACCATCTATGCATGTGGTTAGTGAATGGGTTAGTAATTAAGGTGTGTTGTGAAAACCTATAATGGGAACTAGGGTTTTAAGGGTGAAAATTGGATTTGGCATTTGAATTGATTAATGGACATTCTAGTGGTCAATTAGTGACCATTTAAGGCAAGTTAATCATAATTTGAAGTGAGTTAATGCATGGCAAAGTGAATGTGTAGGCTGCCTAGGGACAGCAGCAGAGTGACTGAAATTGCAGTCCACTTAGACAGCCATAACTTTGGCTGTGTAGATCCAATTGGTGTTTGGCCAATTGGACATGAAACTAGGCTTATAATGGCACATTTTTTCTGAAGAAACCATGCCCAAAAGACCAAAGCAAGTGGACCAAAAGTTGGCCCCAATCCGGATACCCTGCAACAGCACCTGTAGAAATGACCAAATGAATAGTAACTGTTCATTTGGCCATAACTCACTGTAGAATGGTCAAATTGACCTGAAATTTTTACAGCAATAAGATAGGATATAGACAAACAACTTTCATGAAGAACATCACCTCAAATTATGCCATTAACCCATTCAAATTATTGGGCAAAGTTAAGTTATCAAACCTGCAACTCTGCAGATTTTCACTTGAGCAGTAATGTTTGGATGGCTATAACTCTCTCTAGAAAACTCGGATTTAGGCGATTCTTGAACCGATGGAAACCTAAGGTATGGTAGAACATTTCATATGAAGAAAGTTAGACCAAATTATGAACTTAACTTGATCAAATTACTGACCAAAATTGGACCAAAAATCTGCCAGACCCAAAATCTCAGCATAAACAGTGCACGTGAACAGTAAACTTATTTTGGTCATAACTTGAGCTACAAAACTCCAAATGGAGTGATTCAAAAAAGGAAATTCAACTAGACAAAATAAGGAACAACTTTCATGTTTACTATTTCCTCAAATTCCCACTACAACAGTACTTAATGGAATAGTAAAGTTAAGTTTCAAAAACTGAAAATTTTGTTTCCCTTGGTTTAAGCCTAGAAATTGTAATAGTGATCACTTCCAATAAGTTTTAAATGAAAAATGTGGTATGTTTGAAGTGCCAAAGTCAATGTACCTACTTTCTATGCAAAAGTCAACTTTTTTGTTGACCAATGAAATGAATAGTGACACCAAAAGTTGAAATTCAAAGATTGAAGAATTTTAAAGTATCAAATGCCCTAGTATACCTAACAAGATTGGTTTGTATAGTTTGGCATGCCAATAGGGTATTGTTTTAGCAGTACTGCAAAAGGCTTTATGCCTGTATTCATGACTTTATGCCCGTATTCATGGCTTTTATGCCCGTATTCATGGCTTTTATGCCCGATTATGTGATATCATGGCTTTTTAGCCATACTGACTGCATACATGGTTGACGTTCTGCGTCCCATGGTATGACGGCCCGAGGCACTGCGGTGTCCAGTGCCAACGACCCGTTATCCAGTCCAGTCGTCCAGTATAGGTTACTTGGGCATGGAAAAGTATAACTGTGATTGAATTGATTATTAAAGAAAATACGAAAATTAAGTATCAGGAATGATTACAAAAATACAAAGAAGCTCAAGATCATGAAGAAAATAATTAACGAAATGCATGAAGAAATTAATATCATAAAACATGATTAGCCCTCGACTAAACAATAAGTTAGTAATTAGTCAATTCTTATGAACACAATAGTAAGGAAATTATTATTTTTATTTACATATTATATTTTCTTGTATTATTGGCACCACTAAGCTTTATGCTTAGCGCGTCGCTTTTGCAACACGTAGGTACTGAAGATTTGGACAGAGGGCCCGGTAGACCACAGATTGGGTAAGGCCATTCACGATTCGCATAGTATCATGTCACCTCACCGTCTGCAGTGCATTGGTAGGACACTAGGTGTCATTTTGGTATTTTGTAATTGATTTTATTTTCTCATGTGTAAATGAACTTATGAAATGTAATTTGATGTTCATGTAAATAATGAGAATTGTGTTTGTAAATGAAAAAGTGAATGTTTATCTGTAATTTATATATGATTATCACATGTGATGAATGATTGAGAAATGAATGGTTGAAAAATGTTGAGATTTTGATAAATGGAATTGAGATGATTGAATATGAATATAGGAAGTGTTTTTCACAGGTTCCGAAGAACGGTTTTCTCCATTTTTAGCTGGTACTCCGCCGGATTTTCTTTAAAATTTTTGGAACCTCAAATAAATTACAATTTCAATAAATGAATTATATTTCACAAGTTATATTCAAAACTACGATAAAAATGAATTAAGATAAAATAGAGTGCTCCGGCACACTGAGTGGCATAACTTGCTCGGCTACACTGTAGTCGGGTAAGGGGTGTCACAAGTGAGGTTGAGATTGCTTTGTCGTGGTGTACAACACGACATTGATCGTGAAATTTTGTGTCATGGCCTAAACTGTGTGTTGATGTTGGCAACACTAATGCTTTGTGAATTGTGATTTATGAAGTGTGATTTCTTATTTGAAATGTTATTCCAATAAATGGCTCTTATGGACTTAGAACTATTGTGAAGTTTTCATGTTTAAGAAAAATGTGATTTATTATGCTTCGTCAAATTGTATTTTACCTTAAGTTTTAAAGTTATTAGTTGTCCACCACTGAGTGATATTGTCACAGGCTTGGCAGTGGGCTGCATTTATGAGTGGCGATGCAACTCAAATCGTCGCATCGCTTTGGTGGAGTTCAATCCCTTCGCCTGCAGTTAGATTCGAACCCATATCACCTTACTTACCAATTGAGCCTCCTGCACGCAGCACCAATTGGTAAGAGGCTAAGCAACCGCGCGGTGATATGGGTTCGAATCCTAGCTCTGCAGGGCGAAGGGATTGAACTCCACCAAAGCGGACAGTACCGATTTGAGTTGCATCGCCGGCCTCTAGAGGGGTACGCCGGCAAGATGGCCACCCATAGAGGGGCTTGAGCTGGGGCCCACTAAGCCGGGGTGTGACAGAAACACTGTGAAACTGTGTGTTTCAGTGGAAAAGAATACCGGGAAAGAACCCGAGGTGTCGAGTCAAGGCCAAAAGATGACTCATATAAGGTTTGTGCACAACGTAGAATTTCTGTAAATTTTCTTCTGCATATTGTTTTGAATAATTTGAAATATTGAATTGTGATGTCATTGTGATGAAATATTTATTATGCTTTTGATTTAAATTGTTGAAAGTTATTTGTGTATATTTGAGATGGCATAAATGTGTAGTAAATTGTTAAGATAAGTTTTGAAACCACAGTGTCATGACCATATATTTGAACACCTCACTAGCATGACTAGTGGAGGTAATCCGTTTCGAATTTTGATTCCTTCTCTGGCTGAAATGTTGAGGTGTGTGCTAGTAGAATAAGAAATTAAATGGATATCCATATATTTGAGCTAGCTAGCCTTGTGATGTGACTTCTCCTTAGCCTCTGGCTATTGAGATTATATTTGTTTCGAATGGCATGACTTCATCAGAGAATTCAGACAGAAATACGTCCCAGATGCATATGTTAATCAGAAGCTACAAAAATTTTTGAGTTTGAAACAAGGCAACAGAACAGTGGCAGAATATGAGAGGGAGTTCTCCCGCTTAAGCCACTATGCTGGGAGTCTCCTTTCTACCAGCAAGAAAAGGTGCAAGAGATTTGAGACGGGTTTGAAGCCCAGTTTGAGGATGCAAGTAGTGGGATTCAAACACAGCAACTTCTCTGAGCTCATTTCTCAAGCACTTAAGCTAGAAAGGATTGAATCAGAAGCGACACCTGTAAAAGAAAAATCAGAGAAGACTGAGAAATCAGAAAAAGATAAGGGGGAAAAGTCAGTAGAGCCAAGTTCTGGTGGTACCTCTGGAAAGAATAAGAAATTTGGGGGACCTAGCAGAGGTCGAGGTGGAAGGTTTGGAAGGGGCAGATTCTCTAGATAGAGACCCCCTAGGTCTGGTCAGCAGTTGAGCAGGGGTCATATCCTGCCCGCCCCTGTGAGACTTGTGGCAAGATTCATGGGGGAGAATGCTATTGGGCAACAGGAGCCTGCTTTAACTGTGAAGGCAAGGGTCATTTAGCTAAAGACTACACTAGTGCTCCTAGATATGGTCCAGCTCCTACTACTGCCGAAGGATCTATTCAGAGTCCTGCTCCCAGAGGTTCACAATCAGTTGGCAGAGATACAGTGCACCGCTCAGCAAATGGTACTATTGGTCGGCCAAGACAAGGAAGTGCTTCAGCCAGAGTTTACACGATGAGACAGCGAGAAGAGGCTGAGACTTCTGATGTTGTAACTGGTACATTCTCTATCTCTGATCAAGATGTATTTGTGTTGTTAGATCCGGGTTTAACCCACTCATATGTTAGTGCTAGCATAGTCAGTTCACTTGTTGTTCCGTGTGTCAAAATGGATTTTGAAGTGCTAGTAACTAGTCCGTTAGGATAAGAGGTCCGGGTTAACAAAATCTATAGAGACTGTCCTTTGGTGATCCAAGGACATGTTTTTCTGTCATATTTGATTGAAATGCCCTTCAGAGATTATGATATTATCTTGGGCATGGATTAGTTAGCCAGGCATCATGCCATGATTGATTGTAGACTGAAGACAGTCACTTTTAGTCTCCCTCTGTACGGTGATGTGGTAATACATGGGGAGAGGCATTTACTGACATCAAACATCATTTCGGCTGCACTAGCCAGAAGGATGATCAGAAAGGGGTGTGAAGCATACTTGGAACATGTGATAGACACCCAAGTGGGGAACCCAGCACTGAGGGATATTCCTACTGTATGTGATTTTTCGGATGTGTTTGCTGATGAATTGCCAGGATTACCTCCAGAAAGAGAGGTGCAGTTTGAGATTGATGTTATGCCTGGTGTGGACCCAATCTCCATAACACCATATAGAATGGCACCTGCAGAATTGAAAGAGTTGAAAGTGCAGTTGCAAGAGCTGCTTGACAAGGGCTTTATCCGCCCTAGTCTATCACCTTAGGGAGCACTAGTGTTGTTTATAAAGAAGAAGGATGGCACTCTCTGTTTGTGTATTGATTATCGACAATTGAATAAGGTGACAATAAAGAATAGATATCCATTACCCCGCATTGATGACTTGTTTGATCAGTTGATGGGTGCAGCTGTGTTCTCCAAAATTGACCTAAGATCAGGTTATTATCAACTAAAAGTACAAGAGTAGAGTATTCCTAAAACTGCTTTTAGAACCCGCTATGGCCATTATGAGTTCTTAGTCATGCCATTCGGATTAACTAATACTTCGGTTGCTTTTATGGATCTGATGAACACTATCTTCAGACCATACCTCGATCAGTTTGTTGTGGTATTTATAGATTATATATTGGTCTATTCGAGGAGTGCAGAAGAGCATGATAGACATCTGTGGATTAAACTGCAGACTTTGAGGGAGAAATAGCTCTATGCCAAATTGTCGAAATGTGAATTTTGGCTGAAAGAAATATCTTTCTTGGGGCATGTAGTATCAGTAGAGGGCATCAAGGTAGATCCAAGTAAGATTGAAGCTGTCCTTAATTGGAGGCCACCCAGAAATATCACAGAGATTCACAGTTTTCTAGGTTTAGCTGGATACTACCGTCGATTTGTGAAGGGATACTCCATGTTGGCATCTCCATTGACTAAGTTACTTCGAAAAGATGTGAAATTCCAATAGACGGATAAATGCCAACAGAGTTTTGATGAATTGAAGAAATGTTTGACTGAAGCTCCAGTCCTGACTTTACCTACTCCGGGTAAAGAATAAACAGTTTACAGTGATGCTTCTCACAATGGGTTAGGTTGTGTATTGATGCAAGATCGAAATGTCATTGCTTATGCATCACGCCAGCTAAAACAGCAGGAGAGGAATTATCCAACACATGATTTGGAGCTTGTAGCTATTGTGTTTGCTCTTAAGATCTGGAGACATTATTTATATGGGGAGAAATGCTACATCTACACAGATCATAAGAGTTTAAAGTATTTGGGCACCCAGAAAGAGTTAAATTTAAGACAGAGGAGATGGTTATTATTGATAAAAGACTATGATTGTCTGATAGACTATCAGCCAGGGAAAGCTAATGTTGTGGCTGAAGCCTTAAGTCACAAGACTATGGCAAATCTACGAGTTACTCCTTTGTCTATGGTACATGAGTTGAGATCATTAGAGATTAATGATGAGGGGCAGACAACAATTGCATGGCATGTACAGCCAGTGTTGATTGATCATATCAGAATGGTTGCTCAAAATGATCAGAAGTATCAGAAGCTGTTGGAAGAAGTCAGGCAAGGCAAGAAACCTGAGTTCTCAGTTAGAGATGATTGTCTACTGCTACACCAGGGCAGAATGTGTGTTCCTAATGATGTTGATTTGAGGTAAATCATTTTGAAGGAAGCTCATGAGTCTCCTTTTGCCATGCAACTTGGTGGTACAAAAATGTATAGAGGGCTAAAGGAGCATTGCTGGTGGATGGGTATGAAAAGAGATGTGGCAGAGTTTGTTTCTAAATGCCTAACTTGTCAGTAAGTAAAGGCAGAGCATCAAGTATCCGCTGGGTTGTTACATCTACTACCAGTACCAGAATGGAAATGGGAGAGAATAACGATGGATTTTGTGATGGTACTTCCGAGGACACAGAGGAGTCATGATGCAGTTTGGGTCATTATTGATAGACTGACCAAGTCTGCTCATTTTCTGCCAGTTCGGATGGACTATAGTTTAGAAAGATTGGCTAAGTTGTACATTGATGAGATAGCAAGACTGCATGGAGTGCCAGTATCCATCGTATCAGACAGAGATCCTAGGTTCACTTCCAGATTCTGGGGTAGTCTTCAGAGAGCCCTAGGAACTAGATTAAACTTCAGCATGGCATTTCACCCACAGACAGATGGCTAGTCTAAGAGGGTAATTCAGATCTTGGAGGACATGCTACGGGCTTGTGTGATTGAATTTGAGGGCAGTTGGGACACACACTTGCCTTTGATTGAGTTTACTTACAACAACAGCTACCAATCAAGCATTGGGATGCCTCCATATGAAGCTTTGTATGGCAGAAAATGTAGAACCCAATTGTGTTGGGATGACGTGGGTGAAAGAAAGATGATTGGACCCGAAATTGTTCAGCAAACTGAAGAGAAAATCAAGGTGATCAGAGATCGACTTAAGACTGCATCAGACTGTCAGAAGTCCTATATTGATCTGAAGAAAAGGGATATTGAGTATATAGTGGGTGACAAAGTATTCCTCAAGATTTCTCCTTGGAAGAGAATTATGAGATTCGTTAGAAAGGGGAAACTGAGTCCTTGTTTCATTGGGCCATATGAGGTTCTGGAAAGAGTGGGTCCTTTGGCATATCGTTTGGCACTACCTCCAGAGTTAGAGAAGATACATAATGTCTTTCATGTGTCTATGTTGAGGAGGTACCGATCAGACCCATCTCGTGTACTACCAGTAGAAGAAATTAAAGTAAATCCAGACCTCACATATGAAGAAGAACCCATAGAGATTCTGGTTTATGAGGTGAAGCAGCTACGGAATAAGTAGATACCATTAGTGAAAGTGTTATGGAACTATCATTTGGGTCAGGAGGCTACTTGGGAACAAGAGGAGGACATGAGGAGATAGCACCCACAGCTGTTCAGAGATTGATACCAGGTAAAATTTCAAAACGAAAAGGGGGAGAGAATTGTAACACTCCTACTTGCATAGCCTAGTATATTTCACTATTCCGGTAACCGGAGTCGGTCCGGATAATTAATGGGATTAGAACCACACTTAAGACAACTAGATAAGCCACAAACACAAATAATTAGAAATTGCCAATTAGTTAAGTATAAATAAGAAAACAGAACATAAGAAATTAAATGAGTCGAGAGTCACAGCGATGGGTGACCTTCTTAGGAAGGATTGCGAAGTCGATTTAAACTCAAATTTGGAATCATAAAATATGATGCTGCGGTCCTTAGGACTATTGCGAACACAGTGGAAAAGAGAAAATTATGAAAAAGAACTGTTAAGCCAGTCAAATAATTAGGTCAGGGATCCGGAAGAAATATTGAATTATTTGTAAATAGGGTTGAACCGGCTAGGGGCAATTTGGTCAATTGACCCCGAGAGCTGACTCCTGACCTAACTGTCAAATAAAATCAGAGAAAAGAAAATTTTGGAATTGAAAATTAAATTAAAAAACTAATGGAAA
Source organism: Hevea brasiliensis (assembly GCF_030052815.1). Taxonomy (NCBI): domain Eukaryota; kingdom Viridiplantae; phylum Streptophyta; class Magnoliopsida; order Malpighiales; family Euphorbiaceae; genus Hevea; species Hevea brasiliensis. The sequence goes on from NC_079499.1 coordinate 83,514,227, forward strand.
AATAAATAAAAAAATAAAAGGAAAATGAAAAAGGTGAAAAAAGATGACATCATGCATGACATCATGCATGATGCCATAAATGTTATAATTAAAAATTAAATTTATGGTAATTTATGGTTTTCCATAAGACTAAAAACATAAAAGAAAAGGAAAAAAAAAAAAAAAAAACTTATCTTCTTCAAGCCGTCACTCACCTCTTTCTCCCTCACCCTCACTTTCCTCCATTAAAGCTCATTTTGAGCTTGAAGAACCACTTGATCTAGCCATAAATCCCATAGTCCCCTTAATTAAACTTTGTCTTTTAGTCTTGAAAAGAAGGTTGAGCAAGAAAGAAAGAAGAAAAGAAAGAAGAAATTGGGTTATTGAACTTCAAAGTTGAGGTAAGCTATTTACTTTGGAATTTTGAGTTTAATACATGTGTTTTTAGTTGAATAAACTTGGAAATATGCTTAAATGAAAAGAAAATTTTTGTTGAGGGACCATATGTGAATTCGGCCAGCTTGATGGGGTGTTGGATTTGATAGTGTTTAGTTAAACTAAATATGAATTAGAACTTAAATAAGATTGAATATGTGATTAGTGTAATGATTTGATTAAGGAATTGATCAATGGCATGAACTAGGGTTTTGGCATCTAAGCTTTTGGAGACAAAATGTGAGAATGTGTTAAATGGTGTGTTGGACTTGGTTTGAGGTGAGAAATGGTCATTTGTAACCAATTGGAGTATGTTATAAGTATTGGAACCAAATGCAAATTCGGGTTGCTTAGGGTCATGCTGCAAGCAGCAGGACCAAGGTCCCTTTCAGGGACCAAAACTAAAAATTTATAAGTCCAATTGGTGTGAGGCCAATTGGGAATAAAAATAGACACAAAATGGTACATTTTTCATTCAGGAATCATGCCCAAAAAATGACAAAAACCTAGTGAATAAATTGACCAAATCCGGACTTATGCAATCTAACCTGTACAAAAATGACCAAATGAATAGTGTTTATTTCTTTGGCCATAACTTGGGCTAGGCAGGTCTAAATGACCTGAAATTTTACTAGTGGACAGATGAGATATAGACCTAAAACTTTCATGAAGAACACAAACCCAAATTATGCCCTTAACCAAGTCATTTGGACACCCAAATTTGGTGACTTAAAATTGCCAAAACCAGTTTGGTGCCCAGAAATCTGGGTTAAATCTAATCCAGCAGCCATGATTCAAATGGCTATAACTTGAGTTACAAAACTCCAAATGGAGTGATTCAAAAAGGAGAATAAAGTTAAGGCAATAGGTAATATTTTCTATGAAGAAAGTTTTGCCAAATTCTAACAGAAAAATGACCAATAGAATAGTGCAACTTAAGACACCAAAACTGAAAATTTGCAAATTTGCCTAAAAGACTTAGAATTTGAGTAAACAACCAAAACCAACAAATTTAGTAACCAAAATGTGGTATGTGGGTGAAGTTTGGATTCCCATACCTATTAAGCCTTAGAAAGTCAACAAATTGACTTGAGTAATGTCATGAATAGTAACCCCGAAACACAAATTTTAAAGAACGTCAAGTTTAGCACATTAGAGCTAGGTAAAAGTGAACTTAAATTTATTTTTGGATTTATGCTAAGTTATGATACTGAAACACTATAAAACTGTGTGCTTCAGTAAAAAAGAATACCGGAAAGGAACCAGAGGTGTCGAGTCAAGGCCAAAAGACGACTCATATAAGGTTTGTGCACAACGTAGAATTTCTGTAAATTTTCTTCTGCATATTATTTTGAATAATTTGAAATATTGAATTGTGACATCATTGTGATGAAATATTTATTATACTTTTGATTTAAATTGTTCAAAGTTATTTTTGTATATTTGAGATGGCATAAATGTGTAGTAAATTGTTAAGATAAGTTTTGAAACTACAGTGTCATGACCATATATTTGAACACCTCACTAGCATGACTAGTGGGGTTAATCAGTTTCGAATTTTGATTCCTTCTCTGACTGAAGTGTTGAGGTGTGTGCCAGTAGAAGAAGAAATTGAATGGATATCCATATATTTGAGCTAGCTAGCCTTGTGATGTGACTTCTCCTTAGCCTCTGGCTATTGACATTATATTTGTTTTGAATGGCATGATATAACTGTGGGTTTTATGAAATTGGTTTTGATACTTTGAAATGAAATTGTTTGGATTAAAATCTCACAATTCATGTTTTGTATTTATTTCTCATGTTCAGTCAAATTTTTGAATAAATATGATTTAAATTATACATAAAGATTATTTTAGTATGTTGTGCGCCACTGAGTCCTAGTACTCAGTGATAGCTGTTATTGCTGTCGCAGATATAAAGACTAGAAGAGTAGTAGATTGAGCTGCTGAGGATTGAGGAGCTACCTGCTTTGAAGTTATTGGGTATATTTTATACCTTGACTGTAAAAATTTATTTTGATGTATGTAATGTATGTAAAGGTATGGACATGTAAAACTGGTCTTGAGCAGTTTGTATAAAGTTTGTAATAAATTTTAGTTTGTATTTTTCCTAATGTAAATTTTTGTAATGATTTATACAAATTGTTTTATCTTTAATGAAATATGAATGAAAGTATTTTTTTTCTAATCTAAATAGAATTGATTAATAGTATTTTGATACTTGTTGAATTTTGGAAATTGATAAATGATGTTGAAATTGATTGGGATGGTTATGAATTTGAAGAAGTTGTTGAGACAAATTATTGGAAGTGCTTTTTACAGTCATTTGAAGAACTGTTTTCTCATAATACAGACGGCATTCTGCCGAAATTTCTATAAAATTTGTGAAAAAATAAAATGGGACAAAAATTTTACTAGTTTTAAAACTTTGAATAAATAATTTTAATATCTATTTAGAAATGCTCACCACTTATAAAAAGTAAGAAAATTGTTTTAAAATCCTTTGTAGGGTACTTAATGAGTTATTGGTAGATGAAGTTCGGTAGTTCATTAGGTATTCTATGGAATCATGTAATGCCTTACAGAGGGGTAAGGTGTGACATTGTAAATGTAACACCCCCGTTTGCATAGCCTGGTTGCTGTTCCGATGACCGGTGTCGGTCCGGACAATTAAGGGGATTAGAACCACACTTAAGACAACTAGATAAACCATAAAAACAAATAATTAGTAATGTTCAATTAGTTAAGTATAAATAAGAAAAACAGAACATAAGAAGTTAAACGAGCCGAGAGTCACAGCGATGAGTGACCTCCTCGGGAATGACTGCGAAGTCGTTTTAAACTCAAATTTCGAACCGTAAAAAGTGACGCCGCGGTCCTTAGGACCCTTATGAACACAGTGGAAAAGAGAAAATCACGAAAAAGAACTGTTAAGCCAATCAAATAATTAGGTCAGAGAGCCGGAAGAAATATGGAATTATTTGCAAACCGGGATGAACCGGCGAGGCGCAATTTGGTCAATTGACCGAGAGTCGACTCGACCTAATCACAAATAAAATCGGAGAAAAGAAAATTTCAGAATCGAGAATTAAATTAAAGAACTAATAGAAAAAAATAAATAGAAAAAAAAAGAAGTTAGAAAAGTCAAAGGTGATGACATCATGAAGAATGTCATAAAAGATTAATTAAATTATTTTATTAATTTGGGAATTTTGGTCTTCAAAAAGGGATAAGATTAAAGGAAACAAAAGAAAAAAAAAAAAAGAAAAAGTCTTCTTCTTCCCTTGGTTTGCCGCCCCACTTCCTCTTAAGTCCTCCATGAAATTTTCTTCCTTTAAGCTTACACTTAAGCTTAATTCTCTTCACTTAACCTTCATAACTCCCTTAAATACCTCACTAGACCTTGCAATCTCAACTTAAGCACAAGAAAGAAAGAAGAAAGGAGGAGAGAAATTGAAGAATTGGATAGACAAATTCTGCTCACTTAAGGTAAACTAATCCAACTTTTCTTTTTAGTATATATGATGGATTTAGGGTAGAAATGAATGAGATTATATGAAGAATTGAAAAATATTGCATGATTAGGAAGAGAGGGAATTTTTGGCCAGCCATGGATGTATGAGAGTGGATGTATTTTAAGTGAATTAAAGGTGTTAATAAACTTGCATGAGTATGGTAGTAAGATGGAAATGTATAATTGTAATTAATTGTAACAATTAAGTGAGATTAGGGTTAGGAGGCTAGGGTTTGTGAACCAAAATTTGGAGAAATGCATAAATGATGACTTTGGTCTATTGTGAGATGAAAAATGGTCAATAATGACCAAAAGAGATGTGTGGGAATTGTTGGAATGAAAACCAAATTCATAGGTCAAATGGTCATGCTGCTGGCAGCATGACCAAACCTACTTTGAAGAACCAAAACGGGAATTTTACAAGCCCAATTGATATGCCACCAATTGGGGATGAAAATAGACATAAAAGGGCACAATTTTCATTAAGGAACCATGCCCAAAAACTGACCAAAACTTAGTGAAACAATTGACCAAAGTGAAATGAGAGCAGGCTGCCACTGCACCAAACTGACCAAATGAATAGTAACTGTTCATTTGGTCATAATTTGAGCTAGACAGGTCAAATTTACCTGAAATTTTACCAGCAATTAGATAGGACATAGATCTAAAACTTTCATGAAGAACACCACCCCAAATTATGCCATTAACCCATTCAAATTATTGAGCAAAGTTGAGTTACTGTACCTGCGATTCTGCAGAATTCCATTTGAGCAGTAATGTTTGAAGGGCTATAACTCTCTCTAGGAAACTCGGATTTAGGTGATTCTTGAACCGATGGAAACCTAAGACATATTAGAACATTTCATATGAAGAAAATTAGATCAAATTATGAACTTAACTTGATCAAATTACTGAATAAATTTGGACCAAAAATCTACCAGAACCAAAATCTCAGCATGAACAGTACACGTGAACAGTAATTGTATTTTGGCTATAACTTGAGCTACAAAACTCCGATTGGGGTGATCCAAAAATGAGAATACACTTAAGACAATAAGGAACATTTTCTATGAATGAAGTTTTGCCAAATTCCAACAGTAGATTGACCAATGGAACAGTGCAACTTCAGAGCACCAAAATCAAAAATTGGCAATTTTGCCAAAATGACCTAAGCTTTGAGAAAATGACCAAAACCAACAAGTTTAATGACCAAAATGTGGTATGTGGGTGAAGTTGGAGTTCCCATACCTATTAAGCCTTAGAAAGTCAACTATTTGACTTGAATAGTGCAGTGAATAGTAACCCGAAACACAAAATTTAAAGAACGTCGAATTTAGCACGTTAGAGCTAGGTAATTGTGAAACTAAATTTATTTTGGATTTATGTTAAGTTCTAGTACTGAAACATTATAAAATTGTGTGTTTCAGTTAAAAAGAATATCGGGAAGGAACCCGAGGAATCGAGTCGAGGCTAAGAGACAACTCATTTGAGGTTTGTGCACAACTAACACTTTTGTTACTTTTCAATTCCAAATTGATTTGAAATAAATTTATTGTATGATTTATGCTTTTTGTTGTGTTGAAAATTTTAACTTATTGAATGAAATTTTATAATTTGAATATAAATTTTCTTATGCATTTAAGGATGTATTGCATTGTTTTGAGAATTGTAAATTTTAAGTTTGATGTGTTGCCAACCTTGAGCATGAATTTATGATGATTAAATATGTTGATTTGTAAATGCTTTGTAAATAGAAATTATTTTGAATATGATTTGAAACCACAGTTGACATGACAAAATATGTTGTGAATTCTCATTAGCTTGTCTAGTGAGATAACTCCTCCACTTGATGGGGCGAGTTTCTTCCTCTCTGGCTTGCCAGTTGGGGAATGATGTGAATGAGTACTCATATATACTAGCTAGTCTTTGTTTCTCCCTTTTAGCCTCGGTTATTGGGAGAATGTGAAATGTCGTGGTGTACAACACGACATCTATGTGAATTTTGGGTCATGGGTTCGACTATGTGTATTGTTGGCAACGCCCTTTAAACTATGCATGATTTGATAAATTGTGATTGAAATAAATAATTTGTCAGTGATTCAAAAATTTTTTGTATTGTTTCGGAATTTAAAAGAAATGTAAATAAATAGTTACTATTTGATCAAAATGTTATTCAAATGAATAATTTGCATGAATGAAAATGTTGATTTCTGAAGGTCATGAATTTTGAAGAATATAGAAATTTTAAAATTCTATTTGTTATGAATTGTCAAACATAAATTGTATTAAGTTTTAAATTATTAGTTTGTGCACCACTGAGTTCACCACTCAGCGATAGCTTTGTATGCTGTCGCAGATATAGAGAGGAGCAGCAGATTGAGCTGCTGAGGACAGGGGAGTTACCTGCTAGAAGTTATCGGGTATAATTTATACCCTGACTGTAAATATTCATTTTGATGTATGTATTGCACGTAATTGTATGGACATGTAAAATCGGTCTTGAGCAGCCCGTACAAAGTTTGTATAAAGTTGTAATATTTATTGTAGTTTGAAATTCTCTTAATGTAAATTTTGTAATGATGTATCTAAATTGTTTTGTTTCTAATGAAATATGAATGATATTGATTGACAGTATTTTGAGAATTATTGAACTTGTGAATTTGAGAAATTGATTGAGATTGAGTATGAAATTGAAGCAGTTGTTGAGAAAAATTTTTAGAAGTGCTTTTTACAGGTATTTGAAGAACTGTTTTCTCAAAATACAGAGGGAACTCTGTCACAATTTTTATAAAATTTGCAGAAAAAGAAAATGGGCTAAAATTTCCAACTAGATTTAATTTAACTAAATGTTTTAAGTACTTATTAGAAAATGCTCACCACTTGTCAAAAATAAGAAAATTGTTTTAAAATCCCTTGTAGGGTACTTAATGAGTTATCGGTTGGTGAAGTTCGGTAGTTCATTAGGTATTCTACGGGATCATGTTATACCTTACAGAGGGGTAAGGTGTGACAGCAAAGTCCCTAGCATGACTTGGAACCAAATCTAGATTATTGGATATATAGTATAAGTTAAATTTATATTTAAAGTGTTTAAATATGAATTTAATTAATGAGAAATTAATTAATAAAGATTAATTAATTGATTTATATTTGATATAAATTGATTAGAAGAAGAGAAATAATTATTTTGGATTGAGAACTCAAAATTAAGACACAGAGGCATTTTGATCATTTCATAGGGTGACATGTGGCACCATGAAATGGTGACACATGGCACTGCACATAAACTTACCAAATGTCTTTTAATCATGTAAGATGATTAAAATTAAGATTAAATATAGGTTTGACACTTGGCACAGTATGATTGGGTCAATTAAACCTAGAACCAATCAATGGGTGACATGTGGCAAGGGTTTTAAGTGGTGACCTAGCTATTTAAGGGAAAGGATGAAAAGAAAAATACCTAGCTGCTATTTGTTTCATTGGTGCTGCCCCAAAGCACCTCTCCCTTTCATCTTCTTCATCTCTCATCAATTCCAAGAGATTAGCAAACAATCTCTTGAATTAAAAATACTAGAAATTGTTTCTAGTGTCCTGTTTACATTTTTAATCTCTTAAAAGGCAAAACTTGATTTTCTAATTAATAGAAAAGCTTTAGAAGCTGTTCAAGGGCTGCCATAGGTGTTCTTGGTGTGGACAAGCTAGAGGGACAACATCTGGTGTCCTGAAGATGCATCTCAAAGGCACAAATACATTACAGTGCATCAAGAGGTTAGTGTATTTGTTCTTGATTTAATCTAGGGTTCTAAAATTAATCTTATTAATTCTAAAATCTTAAATGGCAAATACAGATCCAAAAACATATTAAAAGAGTTTTAATATGTTGTTTATCATTGAAATCAAATAGATAAAAATAAATCTTGCATGATGCATGTGACCCTAGGTGAAAATTTTTGTATTCAATGGTATAAACTTGTGTTTTTCATGCTTTCGCTCCTTCAATTAGTATCAGAGCCACTATATTTTCCATTTAGATTGTTGATTATATGATTTAATTGTGTGTTTTGATTATGAGATGATTTATCCATTGCTAGTTCCAATGGATGTGTGGCGGCATGCTTGAAGAACGCCAACATGGTGCGCATGGTTTGGCTTCATGGGTGGTGCAAAGGTTTGGTTTTTTAATTCTGTAATTGTTGTATAATCTAAGGCCTATCCTATGACTAATTAAAGTGTTTAATTAGTAGTTTTAATCACACAATTAAATTTTGATTCAAATCAGAATTTTAAAAATTGTTTGAATGTGATTCAAATATGAATTTTTAAAGTTGTTTGAATCATATTCAAATATGAATTTTTAAAGTTGTTTGAATAATATTCAGATTTGAATTTTTAAAAATTGTTTGAATGTGATTCAAATCTGATTTTTTAAAAATTGTTTGAATGTGATTCAAATATGAATTTTTAAGGTTGTTTGAATGTGATTCAAATCTGAATTTTTAAGTTTGTTTAAATAAGATTCAAATCTGAATTTTTAAATTTATTTGAATCATATTCAAATCTGGATTTTTAAGTTGAATATGAGATATTCAATTTAATTTAAGTATGTATGTTTTATTTAATTGTTAAATAGTGATATGCATGATGGATGATCATGGACTATAAAAGACCAATGTGATTTGATTTATCTCTTTTACGTTTCTTTGGGATTGTAAATTAATTAATTTATTTTAATTTATTTTGGGCATGTATTATTAAGTATGTAATAATTTTTAGATTGTAATTTCATTTATATAAGTTCTTGTAAATTCGCCTTGGTATGCCAAGGATTACTATGTAATTGGATTGCAAGAAGTTCAAGGAGGTCAAGAGCATTGGTGGGACCAGTGGGAGGAATTCAAGATTAAGTGTTGATTATGTACTCCTTCAGCAACTCTTATAAAATGAATGAATGAAATGCACCTAGGAAAGCCCTGATTCAATTCTTGGTGGCTCAGAATTGAATCCCTTAGAAAGTCCATGATCATACCATTTTTCTTTATTGTCCATGGATGCATGAGATGTATGTGAATGTATGCAGTATATGATAAATGCATGCTAAATGGATAATGTGAAAAGTGAGACCTTAATAGTAATTAGGATGACCATAAAATCTTCTAAACAAATGATTAAGTTGGAAATGCTATAATTAAAGTAATTATAACATGGGCCCTCCATTGGGGCAATTATTGTAAGAAATTTTAAATAGTTGCATAAGATGCAATTATTTTAATAGATTTTCTTAAGAATAATTGTTAAGCATGAGATGTTGTAAATATGTAAATGGTTTGGTGGCCAATATTGGATGTACCTGAGGACATTGAAATTATTTGCATAATTACTGGCTCAATGGGATCAACTTAACTAATCAAGATAAGTCAATAATGGATGTACCTAAGATTTTGAGCATTAGGGGCTAGGTAAAAGATTGAACCTCACATGAGATGTGATGGGCAAGGACTTGCTCACTTATAGTTTATTGTAATTCCAATAATGGATGTACCTGAGGATGATCAATAGAATTATAAGAATTCAATCACCCACTAGAAATCCATCCAACTAGGATTTCTGTTTTCTACTTTGGAAGTGTAGGTTTCGCTAAGTTAGTGGGAGGACCAATTTGATTAAAAGACCATAATCATTTTGATTAATTACATGATGCATTTACTAATTAATCTGGTTATTTTTTGCAGTTAATTTTCTGATAATAATGAGCACAAAATAACCACCACCATCCAATATCCTTGCAAGCATACTTGATCGCAATAGGTTGACAGGACCTAATCTGTCTGATTGGCTAAGAAATTTGAAACTTGTCCTAAATCTTGAATATATAGGATATGTTCTAGACTCAAATGTTCCTGGTCCCTTACCTCCAGAGGCCACATAAGAGGAACATGAAACTTTGGACAAGTGGAAGGAGCTTGATATGAGAGCTAAGTGTTACATGCTTGCTTTCATGAGTAATGAGTTACAGAAGCAACATGAGAACATGCAAAGTGGGAGTGAGATCCTCCTTCACCTACAAGAGTTGTATGGTGAGCACAGCAAGAATGCTAGGTATGAGATATCTAGACAGCTATTCCGCATGAGGATGTCTGAGGGACAAAATATTGGGGATCATGTCCACAAGATGATTCGGCTGATTGAGCAGTTGGAACATCTTGACTTCAATATGGATTTCCAACTACAGACGGATTGAATCCTTCAGTCCCTTCCTGATTCTTTTGGGAATTTTGTGACAAATTTCCATATGACTAAACAAGAATGCACCTTAGCTGGTTTATTCAACATGCTGGTTATTGCCCAAAAGAATATGCCGGGCAATAAAGGAAAAGAGGTAGCTTTGATTACATATTCTTCTGCTGGAAAGTCCAACAAGAAGAAGGGCAATAAGAAAAAGAAACTTCACATTCCTGGTCCTTCCAAGAAAATAGATAAACAGAAAGGGAATACTAAAGCTGATGGAGGCAAAGGAAAGTGTTTCCACTGCCAGAAGGATGGGCACTGGAAAAGGAACTGCTCAGAGTATCTTGCTTCTCTGAAGGACAAAAAGGATAGACCTTCGAAAGGTATGTCTATATCTTGTTATTTAGATTCTAATGATACTCATAGTTCATCTACAGCTTGGGTTTTAGATACTGGTGCCAGTTCTCATATTTCTAATGATATGCAGGAACTAGCAATTAGTAGCAGCTTGTATTCTCAAGATGTTAGAGTCCGGATTGGCAATGGCTCAACTATTGAAGCTTTTGCCATAGGATCTAAATCTTTTTACATGTTTGGACATATTTTGTGTTTGGATAATATTTTATACGTACCTGATGCTTTTAAGAATATCATTTCTATATCTAGTTTGACTAGAAATGGCTATGAATTTTAATTCACAGATGATGTTTGCAATATTTATTTTGGAAATAAATATGTTGGTTCGGGTTATATGAATGAAGGTCTTTATTATTCAGATAATAATGATAAACACAAAATGAATGCAAGTGATCTAAATGAATGCAATTCCATGGTGAAAACCAACTCAAGTTCAAAATATATTTGACACTTAAGGTTATGTCATGTTGCAGAAGATAGGATTGCAAAATTGGAGAAAATGGGGATTCTATCCTCATTGGTCTCTGAGCCTACTCTAACTTGTGAATCTTGCCTTCAGGGCAAAATAACTAGATCCCCCTTTGTTGGACTAGGGCTAAGAGCTGAAAATATTTTGGAGCTAATACATAGTGATGTATGTGGTCAATTTAAGGAAATGGCTAGAGGCAGTTTTCATTATTTTATTACCTTTACTGATGATAAATCAAGGTTTGGGTATTTGCATTTGATGAAATACAAACATGAATCCTTTGAAAAGTTCAAAAAATTTTAATCTGAAGTAGAAAATCAAACAGGAAAGGGTATTAAAGCTCTTCGATCAGATTGTGGAGGAGAATACTTGAGTACTGAATTTGATGAATACTTGAGAGAGCATCGCATTGTTTCCCAGCTGACTCCTCCAGGAACACCACACTTGAATGGTGTATTTGAAAGGAGAAATCGTACCCTATTAGATATGGTATGTAGTATGATGAGCTATATTGATATGCCAATCTCCTTTTGGGGATTTGCATTAGAATCAGCTTTGTATATTCTGAATAGGGTTCCACCAAAATCAGTTTCTTCCACACCTTATGAGATATGTTATCGAAGAAAACCAAGTCTTAAGCATGTTAAGATTTGGGGTTGTCCAACTTATATCAAAAAGCTGAACACTGATAAATTGGAAACCAGATCAGAAAAGGGTCGATTTGTTGGATATCCAAAAGATAGTTTTGGATATTATTTTTATTTGTCTACTTCACAAAAGGTTGTGATAAGTAGAGATGTCACATTTCTTGAACAACAGTTTGTTCAAGAAGGAGGCAAAGGAAGGCAAATAGAGTTAGAATTGGAGAATTCTGACTAACCAATAGATCAGATGGATATAGATCCATCTAGTCAACCTATACCCGTTGATGAAACATCTATAATTGTTCCTCATAGAACAACCATGGTATCTCACCCACCAGTGAGATATGGTTTCCTTCATGAAGAAGAACAAGAGTTGTCTACTCATGAAGAAGTAGATCATGGAGATGATCCACTTACCTATGAAGAAACTATATCAGATAGATACTTCAAATGATGCTATGAAATCCGAGATTGATTCCATGTATAAGAATCAAGTTTGGAATCTTGTTGACCCACCTAAAGGTATTGTACCTATAGGGAACAAATGGGTTTTCAAGAAGAAAATTGGTTTTGATGGAAAGGTAGAGACCTATAAGGCAAGGCTAGTAGCGAAAAGGTTTCGCCAAAGGTAAGGAATCGACTATGAGGAGACTTTCTCGCCTGTTGCCATGCTTAAATCAATTAGAATTCTATTAGCAATAGCTGCATACTATGATTATGAGATTTGGCGGATGGATGTCAAAATAGCTTTTCTCAATAGATATATTGAAGAAAACATTTTCATGGAACAACCTAGGGGTTTTGAATCCCAAGATGGTTCCAAGGTTTGCAAGCTAAAGCGATCCATTTATGGGTTAAAACAAGCTTCGAGGAGTTGGAACATCCGTTTTGATGAAGCCATTAAATCATTTAGTTTTATAAAAAATGAGGATGAGCCATGTCTATATAAGAAGGTTAGTGACAGTACTATCACTTTCCTTGTCTTATATGTGGATGACATACTGTTGATGGGTAATGACATAGGTATGTTGACAACTGTAAAGGTATGGTTGTCAAATACATTCTCCATGAAAGACTTAGGGGAGGCAACCTATATTCTTGGGATTCGCATCTATAGAGATAGAGCGAAAAGAATAATTGGTTTATCCCAAAGTCTATACTTGGAAAAGGTGTTAAAGAGGTTTAACATGCTTAATTCCAAGAGAGGATTGTTATCAGTTAGACATGGTATCCATCTTTCTAAAGAGATGTCTCCAAAGACACCTGAAGAAGGAGATAAAATGGCCAGGATTCCATATGCTTCGGCTATTGGAAGTTTAATGTATGTAATGTTGTGTACTAGGCCGGATATCGCATATGTTGTTAGTTTGACTAGCAGGTATCAATCCAATCCAGGTTTGGAACACTGGATAGCTGTCAAGAATATTCTTAAGTACTTGAGAAGAACTAAGGATTTATTCTTGATATATGGAGGTGGAGACTTGCAATTGGATGGTTATACTGATTCTGATTTTCAATAAGATATCGATGATAGAAAGTCTACCTCTGGATATGTGTTCATTTGTAATGGAGGTGCAGTCAGTTGGAAGAGTTCCAAACAGAGCATGACTATAGATTCCACTATAGAGGCTGAGTATATTACTGGATCAGATGCTGTAAAGGAAGCTGTTTGGATAAAGAAGTTCATGACAGAACTTGCAGTAATTCCTTCCATTGAGTCAGCAGTTCCACTACACTGTGACAACAATGGAGCAGTCATACAGGCTAAGGAACCCCGGTCTCACCAGAAATCCAAACACATAGAAAGGCGCTACCACATTATTAGAGAAATAGTTGGGTGAGGCAATGTAGCCATGCAGAACATAGCATCAGCTGAAAATCCAGCTGATCCATTCACTACGCCCATGTCACAGACTCAGTTAGACCGATATCTTGAGAAGATGGGTCTAAGATATTGTAATGAATGGCTCTAGTGCTAGTGGGAGATTGTTAGTAGTATGCCCTAGAGTATATCATTTAGTATGTATCTTGTACATATTTTATTAATAAAAGGCATTTTCCACTTTTCTGTTTACATAACATATTTATGTGTAATAGAAAAGGTCCATTAATATTTTGTTATAAATTCTATTCTTAAGTTGTTAAGAATATGAGTGACAGAATTTCTAGCACAAAGTATCATAAATAAGTTCACAATCGAGGATACTTCACAATAAGGACATGACTTTATCCAGAAAGATTATAATCATGTTTATTCCCAAGTTATTTATATGAGATGTAAATAAGATGGAATGGTGAGTCTCATGCCATATAACAAACATGATAGGCACTTATACATGATAAGTAGGCCGAACCAGTGACACTTATGACATGCACATAGAGTTTACTCTTGTCAATGTATTGTCATAAATCATATCAGTGCATATAATCTTTAGACCTGAGATAGCACAGTTATCTTGTATATAGGTGGTTTGAGTTTGATACTGCTTTCATACTTGTACTATGTATGGGTATATGGGCATGTGTTAGCTCCTACTAGTTATATTATGGAGGTAGGTGTTGATCAAGATGGAATATGTTCCTCTAAGTAAATAGGGATAAAATCCTATGTTCATTTAATTATTCTTGATGTTTCAAGTTCCTGGCCAGGACAGATAGATTTAATCAGAAAAAATTTTCTGATGAGAAAATCTTTTAATCAAGAACTGGAATTAAAAGAGAACATAATATTCATAGCAAATGGGGTTTGACATAAAACCATGACTCCAGCTTGAGTTGGGATTTTGTAACAGAGAGATTCTAGTGCATAGTAATATATGATTATAGGTTCATTTAATGTAAATCTTATTACTAATTGGGTGGCCATGGCATGCTATGCTAGGTGTTAACCGTAGTATATAAGGTGCATAAAATGATTTAGAGAAATCATTTATGGTAAGAAAGAGATCTGATGATATTAAGAGTTGATATCATATCTCATCGCCAATTAGTGATGAGCCTAGTCACTCACACACATACACAAGTTATCACCTAATTAAATATGATTTAATTAATTAATTAAATAGTTTAATTGATTAATTAAATAGGTTTTGTTTGCAATTAGATTGCAAAGTCCCTAGCATGACTTAAAACCAAATCTAGATTATTGGATGTATAGTATAAGTTAAATTTATATTTAAAGTGTTTAAATATGAATTTAATTAATGAGAAATTAATTAATAAAGATTAATTAATTGATTTATATTTGATATAAATTGATTAGAAGAAGTGAAATAATTATTTTGGGTTGAGAACTCAAAATTAAGGCACAGGAGCATTTTGGTCATTTCACAGGGTGACATGTGGCACCATGAGATGGTGACATATGGTACTACACATAAGCTTGCCAAATGTCTTTTAATCATGTAAGATGATTAAAATTAAGATTAAATATAGGTTTGACAGTTGGCATAATGTGATTGGATCAATTAAACCTAGAACCAATCAGAGGGTAACATGTGGCAAGGGTTTTAAGTGGTGACCTAGCTATATAAGGGAAAGGATGAAAAGAAAAATACCTAGCTGCTATTTGTTTCATTGGTGCTGCCCCAAAGCACCTCTCCCTTTCATCTTCTTCATCTCTCATCAATTCCAAGAGATTAGCAAACAATCTCTTGAATTAAAAATACTAGAAATTGTTTCTAGTGTCCTGTTTACATCTTTAATCTCTTAAAAGGAAAAACTTGATTTTCTAATTAATAGAAAAGCTTTAGAAGCTATTCAAGGGCTGCCATAGGTGTTCTTGGTATGGACAAGCTAGAGGGACAACATCTGGCGTCCTGAAGACGCATCTCAAAGGCACAATACACTACAGTGTATCAAGAGGTTAGTGTATTTGTTCTTGATTTAATCTAGGGTTCTAAAATTAATCTGATTAATTCTAAAATCTTAAATGGCAAATACAGATCCAAAAACATATTAAAAGAGTTTTAATATGTTGTTTATCATTGAAATCAAATAGATAAAAATAAATCTTGTATGATGCATGTGACCCTAGGTGAAAATTTTTGTATTCAATGGTATAAACTTGTGTTTTTCATGCTTCTGCTCCTTCAGTTGCATGGCGGATACACCCTATCTACTAAATTTGTTGCAATCTGGTTGTGTTGAGTATTCATAAGTGTCATTAGCCTTAGTTTATATTCTAGCATTATTAAATTGGCTTTAGTAGTTTAGCAAATACAAATCAAAACCCCCTTTTACTTTACTTTACATATTCAATTTGATAGATTAGATGTTTATTTTATCTGTTTTAAGTTCCTTTTATTTATTTATGTCTCTAAAATCTATTTTCTTTTTTGCATTTACTCATTCCCTATGGGATTGACCTCTGCTTACCCTATATATAAGTAGTTTAGGTAGAGTATTTTTAATCGGTGCATTTGGCATGCATCACATAGCTGAGATCATTCCTTTCACAGGTGGCACTTGGTCACCCTGAAACACTACTTCTGACCCATCTTGTCCCCTAAACTTCAATATCTTATTCCTACAATTGAAGGTAGCATAATTGGCTAAGATCCAATCCATTCCTAGAATGACATCAAAATCAGTCAATTCTAAAACCATTAGGTCGGCTAGAAAGCATTTGTCTTCAACCATTACTGGATAGGAGTAATAGATCATCACTATCACTAAATAGTCACACTTGGGTCCACTAACAAGTAAAGGATAATTTAAACTAGAAACCATTAATCCCCCTTAGGATTGTATCAGGGATAACAAAAGAGTGTGAAGTACCTAGAACAATCAAAACATGCACATTAAAGCTTTCTATGTGAAATGTACCTAACACTACTGTGTTGGCAGTGTTCATTTCCTACTATGTCATGGTAAAGATTCAAGTTGATGCCACAGAACCCCTCCCTTGAGAACTTACTACAGAGGAAGAAGTCCCTCTTCCTCTCCCTTGGCCTCTTCCTTAAGAAGGAACCACAGAAACCTGTCTTGCAGCTGTTAAGCCACACTAACTAACCCTACTTGTTATTGTGAGGCCACCCTTTCTATGTTGGGACACTCCCTTGCCATATGCCCCTCTTCCTTTACCTTTCTCTTTCTTAGTTCTGGATGAAGAAGCAGTCTTAGTCAGGTGGCTGAACCTCCCTGTATTTGTGCCCTTAGGAACTATGGACTGCTTGGCTTTTGTGCTTTTCAGGTCCAAACACCCTTTAATGATAGCCCTCGCTTCCATTGTCTTTATAGCATCTATTCTAGAATGGAAGTTAGGGGTTTCCATAGCCAATATCAATGAAGAGTAGTGAGAATACAACCTCTGGGTATACCTTTTTTCTTTCTTCTTTTCAGTATCGTACTCCTGCCCCACATACTCTAAAAGTTCCATAAACTTGTTTACATATTTATCTATACTCATATTAACTCTCTGCCTCAACTATTCAAACTTCACCACCTTTAACTCTCTAGAGCTTTCTGGAAAAGCCTAATTGGTAAACTCTACCACAAACGGAGTCTAGGTTATGCTGTTAACCCTACCAACAATGTTGGTCTTGTACCACTCCTTTGCCTTTTTACACTTTAGTGTAAATCTAGCCATCTAAATGGCCCTACTATCACTAGCTTTTAATTCATTAGCTATGGTTTTGACTACAATTACATACTCAAAAGATCATCTCTTTCTTTGTACTTAGGTTCATCCAGATTTAGGTAGTCTATCATCTTTGCTTTACATTTGCTACCTGACCTAATCCCCTGATTCTGAATTATTGGGGCTGCAGGTAATGGTGCTGTTTTGAGTTCCCATAGTGGTTAGAGGGTTTTGAGGCTACTATTAAGGAGGATGCATGGGATAAGGATTAAATGGTGGGAAGTAAGGTGGGTAGGGAATGAAAGAAGGGCATTGAAGGTAGCCTATAAACCCAATGTTTTCAAAGCTTCCTTACTGTGAATAATTAAACCCAAACCCACATTCTTAGCCTTATGAAGGTAGAGACACAAACTCTAACTCATCCCCCCCTTTTCATATTTGTCTTTTCCTCCTTTTTCCAAACCAGAAAAATCAGGGTCTTCATGTTATTGCTGAAAACCATGAAAACCCCTTTGTGCATCCACAGACATTTTGGGTGCACTAGAGGTCTCCCTACTAACTTCAAAAGACCTTTTGGGGCCTCTTAAGGATTCTCCTCTACCACTTCTACTTGCTCTTCCCCTAACAATGGGGTTAGCAAGTAGTGCACCAATACCCTCATTTTTGGGTGGAGAATCAGTCAACCTTGCAAACCATTTTGAACCTTGCATTTTTCGAAAGCAAACAAGAAGTGTTGAACATATATAAAGCTCATGGGATCACATGAATATAAAGCACATCATAAAACATATCATGGAACATAAACATATCATATAACACATAAGGACACAATCCTAATGAATATGTATTTTTCTAACTATGCTGGTTGACATACTTTCTTTCTTTCTCTACCATAACCTTTACTAGCATCTAGGTCTACTCATCTAACCTAGAGCTTTGATACCAACTTTGAATGACCCAGTTAGGGGCCGTTATGAGCACTAGAGAATAGGTTAGCTTAAGGCTGTCGAAATTCGTGGCAAGCCTAAAACCTGTTAAACATATTCTCATACCATAAAAACCAAAATCCAAGCAACTCATTAAGAATCAAACTTTAGCATTTTCGTTAAAGTATAAAACATTTTCTTTAAAAGTGGTTCAGAAGTATAACCTTTTCGTATCATTCATCAAATGCTAAAGTGTAATCTTTACATACATTCATAAATAGTAAATGAGTGTGCCTATGGATTAAGATAAACATACATGCATTTCTTATACTTATGCCTTACATATTAAAATCCTCTGAAACCAAGCACAGTATCTAACCATTTATCATTTACACATCCATTCTACAAACTCAAACATATAAGAACTTGTTAGACTCATGCCTCTGGCTAGCTCTTCCTGTGGGTAACTCTACTCTTACAACTCTGTACCTGAGGATTAGGGGAAAGGGTTAAGCTTGGGAAAGTTTAGTGAGTAAAACAATAGTTATTCATTTTTCATATCATTTAGTTCATACATATGCAATGCATCATTCACATGAGTTTACACATCAATAATAATTCACATAAGATAGATTTGTCACTAGTGATTTCCCAACAATTAAAGTGCCCAGCTCATATAGATACTCCTCAGGACTTCCTCTTTATTACATAACATATCCAATGTGTTTGACTCATAATGAAGCTCCTTGTGTCTTCCTCTATTATAAATAGTGAGCTAAAGGCTTATTAGGCCTCACTTGGTTTTACCATCTCATCTCATGCATGATCATAACATATGGCATATCGTATCCATAACATGGGGGAAATTAGTGGTACCCAACATTTATCGAGCATCAACAAAAATTATGTAGTAATGCAGTATATTCGTGTTTTAGATACATATAATCTAATAAATTATGAAATGATGCATGTGAATGATTATGGGCTCAATTAAAAATGTTTTCATTCAGTAGGGTTAATGTTACTCTCCTCTTAAAGCCTATCAACACTAGACATGAACAATAATTATCCTTTTAGCCTTGGCTCCTCAAGTCCCTTAAGTCCGATCCTTAATGAGTTATTCAAAACTCTAAAACTCTATACGTACACTAAAGAACTTATTCTAGGTCTTTTTGGGTCATAAAAACAAGTTTTGGAGCTTTAGAATAAAAAGGGAAATAAGGCTGGAAGAACCAACTTCAACTGCTAAAGTAAGGAATTTTGGCTAATGAAGCCCCAAACCTTAAATGACCTTTTTGGGCATAGTTACTTTGACTGCTAAAGTAGGAAACTTCAACTACCGATGTCCTGAGCTTCTCTACTTCGGCTATTGAAGTTGAGAACTTTGGCTATCGAAGTCCTGAATGTTAAAAACTTATGAAAAGAGATAACTATTTCGGCTATCGAAATAATGGTTTTCAGCAGCTGACCCCCTGAGAATTACCAATTTGAATTCTGCAGAAATTCAACTTGCAAAAACTCAGACAAAACTGCATCCCTTTGCTCCAAAAGCTTATTTGATCAACCCGACATATTTCTAACACCTTCATCAACTTAAAAATACATAAAGATGCTGCATGCATTCAACATTCAATGAAATACAAGAAGTTCTCAAATTTCATCCAAAATACAACAAAAGAGAAAATACCTCAAACAGCTTATTAACTTTAAATCATCTCAACGTCTAATTTGCTTATGTCTACAAGCACTTTAAACTTGTTCAAAAACCACATAACAAGGCATGCATTTGAAGATTCATTTAAATAACCAATATGCAAAATCCTCTCCTAACTTCAAAAGGTTTAATCAACTCAAAGTTTGCATGCAATTATACTACTCAATATAACCCATGTAATCACACTTGAAAACCATTTTTGAAGATTAAAAATGGGAATAGAAAAATACCTTTCTTCCTTGAAATTGAAATTAGAAAAATTGGCAGAGAAAAGACTCTAGTTCACTCTTGTTGGTTGAGTTTCCAAAAGATTTTCCAAGCAAACTAAACACACAAATTGCCAAGAAAAATCAACCTAAATTCTTATTGCAGGTAAAAATTTCAAGAAAAGAGGAAAGAAGAATTCTCTTTAACTTTTTGAGTTAAAAGGGCTTTTTATACCTCATGTTATCGAGGGGACTTTCAGCTATCTAAAGTCTAACTTTTGGCTTTTCATACTGTCCATAAGAATACCTTTACAGTAAAAAGGGGACTTTGACTTTTGAAAGCCGAAGTCTATTCTGCCCAAAAAGGATCTTATACTCTTTACTTGGCAAAAAAAGCAACAAACAAACGCTCATTTATATAGACACTAAAACAAATCATTTGTACACATATAGAACTCACTACCATTTTCTTGTTCGTAAAACCCTAAGTTTCACAAGAATTTTCCATCAACGGCAGGAATTCCTACTTCGGAAAATGGTGGGTGTTATATTATTTTTTTTTAATAATTTAGTTCATGAATTTTGTTTTATTAACAATTTAATCCCTGCATTTTTAAAATGTAGATTAATTGGATTAATTATTTTAAGGTCCATAAAAAATTTTTAGTTAATTACAAAATCATCTATATATTTTACAAATTCATTATTAAATATTATAACTATTTATAAATAAGCCCTTATAATTTTATAAAATTCTATTTATATAATTATTATTTTAATAACAAATAAATAATTATATATATTGTATTATATTATTATATATAAAGAAAAAAAATATAATATGGACACAAATTATTATTAAAAAAAAATTTCAATTACTAAATTATATTCAGATTAAAAATAGAGTTAAGAGCATTTTTTTCTACTAAAATTAATCGTAACTTAATTGAAATTTTAACAGAATGAATTAAGTTATAGATTTTGTCAAATTTTAAAGACTAAATTACTTAATTTTAAAAATGTAGAAATTAAATTATAAGTTTTGATACTAAGAGAGGCACCCTATTTTTTTTATGAAGGAAAATCTAATGGAATATTTAAATAATGAAAGAAATAAAAAATGAATTTATTGTTTAAACTAGAATAATGCACATGTTATATACGGATAATTTATAATTTTTATTTTTTAATTTAATTTTAAATTACATTCTAAATAAAATAAATTATTATTAAATTAATTTTTAACTAAAATTTCTCTATTATTTTAGTTAATTTGATAAATTTTTATTTGTTATAATAATAAATTTTTAATTAATTTATGGTGTAAATAATTAAAATACCTATTTAATTCTTTTTATAGATATATTAATAGTAGTTTTTATGATTACTAATAAAATTACTATATTCAAAAAATAATCTAAAATTCGTGAAATTTTTATATTTTATATCATAATTTATGTAAAATGATATTTTAAATTATCTAAAATATCTTAGATTAATAAGAAAATAATGTTATTTACAAAATGTATACATATAATTTTTTATTATTAATATAATTAAAAATATATTAAACTACTAATAATGAATTGACTTATTTAATTTCAATAATAATGAAAATATATAACATTATTGTTAATTAAAAATAAAATTTTATTATATTATTTTTAAAAAATATTATATCTTTAAATTTTATGATGTGTAATTTTTTTAATTAATGTGATATATTTTTCTATAAAATAATTTTTTCATAAAAATGGTTATCATTTTACATAAATTTATAATATAAGATAAATATATTTCATAAAAATTAAAATTTTAAAATATCATTATTTTTTTATTAATGTAATAAATGTTAAAAATACATATTATTATTTTAAAAATAGATTCAATAATTTTAATATTGTAACTTTATTTTTTTTTAATCATATTTACTTGTAGTTAAATTTTCGATGTAATCATATATGTATTCTATTTTTTAAATTCTACTTCTTTAAAAAAATATAGCTGAGAAATAATTTATTCATAAAAATTTAGATATTTAATTAAAATTTAAAAATATATTTGTTGAAAATTAAAGATAATAAAATATAGATAATCAAAATATTAATTATAATGAAATAAAATATTAAAAAGTTTAAGAAATATTAGATAAAAAATTTATAAAAAAAATTAGTAATTCAATAAATATTAATTAAATATATTTAAATAAATAAATTTTGAGAATGATAACTAATAACTTTTGAAAGAAATAATAAAAAAACAAAATAAATAAAAAAAATTGAGAGCATTTAGGTAAAATAAAAATTTTTGATGAAATGAGAGTAATTGATATATATCAAGTGTCTCATATGACATATTATATATGGAGAAACAAATATAAACCATTTAAATAAATTTTAATTTTATAATTAAATATTATTTTATTTAAAAAATGATAACAAAAATATTTAAATTCAATTTTTATAACAATAAAATATTTCTCATTTATTTGACTATTTTAATTAAATGGCCATAAGTTAGCAATAATAATAATAATAATAATAATAATAATAATAATAATAATAATAAGCATTAATTAATCTTAGGGAAGTGAAATAAAAAGAATATTAAATTATTAACATAAAAATTAATATATACTAATTATAAATAAGTCAAATCTCTATTTTTATTTTTATCACTTTTTATGTAGACTATAATTTTTATCTCTCAAATTTTTTAACAAAAATTTCATAATAAAAATAAAAAAAAATATAATAATATAATAAAAATATTTATTAAAAATATGACATAATTAAATATTGATTAAATCATATGACACTTGATTATGAGACTACAAATTAATGACTATCACTGACCTTTTATTATTAGTATTATTATTGTTGTTGTCGTCGTCATTATTAAATTATTTTTAATGTTAAACTATTATTATTATTATTATTATTATTATTATTATTGTTATGTTATTGTTGTTGTTATTAAATTATTTTTTATGTTAAATTATTATTATTATTATTATGGAGGGTAACATGTGATAAATAATGTTTTTCCATAAATGAATTTATAAAAAATATAAATAATTTTTAAATATTACATTTAATCACAAATGTTTTAATTTTTAAAAATTAAATTTTAAAGAAATAATAATTTAAATAAAAAATGTTAAGGTAGAATTATAAAAAAATATCGATAATTAAAAGAGAAATAAAAAAGAATTAAATAATTATTATTAATGGAAAGTGATACGTAGCAAGCTTTTCAAGAAAAGTGTCACGTGGTATTTGCTTGAAAATACCACTCTGCTTTATATATATACTAGCATAATGTCCATACTGTGCATGGATAATTTATAATTTTTATTTTTTAATTTAATTTTTAATTACATTTTAAATAAAATAAATTATTAATATTAAATTAATATTAAATTAAAATTGCTCTCTTATTTAATTTAATAAATTTCTACCTATTATAATAATAAATTTTTAATTAATTTATAGTGCAATTAATTAAAATACCTATTTAATTCTTCTTATACTTATATTAATAATAGTTTCCATGATTATTTCGTTTAATATATAATAAAAGTACTTTATTCAAAAAATAATTTAAATTTCATAAAATTTTTATATTTTATCTCATAATTTATGTAAATTAATATTTATTTTTTATTTTTAAATTAATAAAAAAATAATATTATTTTAAAAATATATAAATATAACTTTTTTTGTTATTAATATAATGAAAAAAATTAA
The DNA here is from genome assembly GCF_030052815.1 of Hevea brasiliensis. Classification (NCBI taxonomy): domain Eukaryota; kingdom Viridiplantae; phylum Streptophyta; class Magnoliopsida; order Malpighiales; family Euphorbiaceae; genus Hevea; species Hevea brasiliensis. The sequence continues at coordinate 83,538,091 of NC_079499.1, forward strand.
ACTACTAATAATGAATTAAATTATTTAATTTTAATAATAATAAAAATATATAACATTATTATCGATTAAAAATAATATTTCATTATATTATTTTTTTTAAAATACTATATCTAAGTTAAATTTTTTTATTAATCTAATATATTTTTTGTAAAATAATTTTTTTTACACAAATAGTTATTATTTTACATAAATTTATAATATAAAACAAATATATTTCATAAAAATTAAAAATTTAAAATATCATTATTTTCTATTAATATAATAAATATTAAAAATATATACTATTTTTCAAAAGATAGATTCCATAATTTAAATGTTATAATTTTAATTTTTTTAATTATCTTTATTTAATTTACAGCTAAATGTTTTGATGTAATAATATTTATAATTTATATTTGATATTCTATTTCTATAAAAAAAATATAGTTGAAAGATAATTTATGAATAAAAATACATATATTTAATTAAAATTTAAAAATAATTATATTGAAAATTAATGATAATAAAATATGGATAATCAAAATATTAGTTATAATTACATTTGATATAATTATAGTGAAATAAAATATTTAAAGTTTAAAAATATTAAATAAGAAAATTATAAATTAATAATTAAATATATTTAAATAAATAAAATTTGAGAATGATATTTAATAACTTTTAAAAGAAATAATAAAAAAATAGTGCAAATAAAAAAAAGGTTTAATAACATTTAGGTGAAATAAAAATACTTAATGAAAGAAAAGTGTTTGATACGTATCAAATGTTTCATATATAAATAAATAAAAATTATTTTAATAAAAAATTAATTTAGAACTAAATATTATTTAATTAAAAAATTGTCACACCTTACCCCTCTGTAAGGCATAACATGATCCCGTAGAATACCTAATGAACTACCGAACTTCACCTACCGATAACTCATTAAGTACCCTACAAGGGATTTTAAAACAATTTTCTTATCTTTGACAAGTGGTGAGCATTTCTAATGAGTATTTAAAACATTTAGTTGAAATTAAAACTAATTAATATTTTTGGCCATTTTAGTTTTCCGCAAATTTGATAAAAATTTTGACAGAGTTTCCTCTGTATTTTGAGAAAACCGTTCTTGAATAAAAAGCACTTCTAAAAGATTTTCTCAACCTCTTCTTCGGTTTCACAATCAAACTCAATCAATTTATCATAATTCACAAGTTGAATAATTCTCAAAATCATCAATCAATATCATTCATATTTCATTAAAAACAAAATAATTTATACATAACCTTACAAATTTATATCAAAAGAAACACAAACTAAACTTTATTACAAACTTCATACAAATTTGTGTACAAGCTCAAGACCCATTTTACATGTCCATACATTTATGTGCAATATATACATCAAAAGAAGTATTTACAGTTAGGGTATAAATTATAAAGGCTTCAAGATGACTTCACACACCTGCTCCTCTAATCTAATAAAGCTATCGAGTACTAAGACTGGTGCACAATATACTAAAATAATCTTTATGCAAAACTTAAAGCACATTCATTCAAAATTTGATTAAACATGAAAATTAAATACAATCATGCATTGTAAGATTTTACATGTAAACCAAGTTTATTTCAAAGTATCAAAACACATTTCATAAAACCCAGTTAAATCATGCCATTCAAACAAATAGAATCTCAATAGCCAGAGGCTAAAGAGAAATCACATCACAAGGCTAGCTAGCTCAAATATATGGATATCCATTCACATCCTCTTCGCACACCTCAACACTTCTCGAGAAGGAATCAAAATTGAAACTAATTACCCCCACTAGTCGTGCTAGTGAGGTGTTCAAATATGTGGTCATGACACGTGGTTTCAAAACTTATCTTAACAATTTGCTAAACATTTTCTTTTCAAATATACATAATAACTTTCAACAATTTAGATCAACATCATAAGAATGTCATAATCCAATATTTCACATTATTTAAAATGATATGCAAAAGATGATTATAAAAGTATATGTTGTGCACAAACCTCAAACGAGTCGTCCTTTAGCCTCGACTCGGTTCCTGTTCCTTCCCGATATTCTTTTCAACTGAAACACACAATTTTACAATGTTTCAGTACTAGAACTTAAAATAAATCCAAAATAAACTTAACTTCACATTTAGCTAGCTCTAACGTGTTAAATTTGACGTTCTCGAAATTTTGTGTTTCGGGTTACTATTCACTGCACTATTCAAGTCAAATTATTGACTTTCTAAGGCTTAATGGGTATGGGAACTCCAACTTCACCCACATACCACATTTTGGTCACCAAACTTGTTGGTTTTGGTCATTTGTTTAAAGCTTAGGTCATTTTGGCAAAATTGCCAATTTTAGTTTTGGTTTTGTTGCACTATTCCATTGGTCGATCTACTGTTGGAATTTGACAAAACTTCCTTCATAGAAAATGTTCCTTATTGTCTTAAGTGTATTCTCATTTTTGGATCACCTCAATCGGAGTTTTGTAGCTCAAGTTATGGCCAAAATAAGTTTACTGTTCACGTTCAGACTGCAATTTAGGTGCTGGCAGATTTTTAGTCCAACTTTGGTCAATTGTTTGATCAAGTTAAGTTCATAATTCGGTCTCACTTTCTTCATATGAAATGTTGTACTATGTCTTAGGTTTCCATCGGTTCAAGAATCGCCTAAATCCGAGTTTTCTAGAGAGAGTTATAGCCCTCCAAACATTGCTGCTCAATGAAAATTCTGCAGAATTTCAGTACAGTAATTTTAACTTTGCTCAATGATTTGAATGTGTTAATGGCCTAATTTGGGTTGGTGTTCTTCATGAAAGTTTTAGGTCTATATCATATCTAATTGCTGGTAAAATTTCAGGTCAATTTGACCTACCTAGCTCGAGTTATGACCAAATGAACAGTTACTGTTCATTTGGTCAGTTTTGGTGCAGGGCAGCCTGCAATCAATTCACTTTGGTCAATTGTTTCACCAAGTTTTGGTCAGTTTTTGGTCATGGTTCCTTAATGAAAATTGTGCTCTTTTATGTCTATTTTCATCTCCAATTGGTGGAATATCAATTGGACTTGTAAAATTGAGTTTTGGTCCTTCAGTGGGTTTGGTCATGCTGCCAGCAGCATGACCATTGACCTACGAATTTAGCTAATTTTTCCACCATTCCCATCCAATTTATTTGGTCCTAATTGATCATTATTTCATGTCACAATAGGTTAAACATGCCATTTATGCATTTCTCCAAATTTTAGTCCATAAACCCTAGCATTGAAACCTTAATCTCACTAACTCTTGCATTTAACTACTTCTAATAATTTTAATGTTAATCATTTCACCAAGTAAAGCTTCTAAACTCACTCAATTGCATCATATTCATGCAAACCACACTCCTCTCAAGCTGCCCAAAATTTCAATTTAATTCTTTCCCCATATTTGTTTCATTTAAATCAAGTTATTAGCTCACTTAATTACCTAAACATGCATTTGAATAGAAAAGTAACAATTTAACATACTAACCTTTTGTTAAAGCTTCAAAACCCTATCTTTAACTCTTCCTTCTTCTTGTAATCCTCTTCTCAAGTTGTAACAATAAGCTCTAGGAGGTTTTTAATTGAGTTATTTGAATTAAGTGAAGAAAACTAAGCTTAAAAGTTAGCTTACATGGAATTCCACTCATTGAGGAACTTGGTAGGAAGATGGGGTGGCAAGGAAGATGAAAGAAGAAGAGATTTTCTTTGTTTTTCCCTTACACGTTTTTGCTTATGAAAGACCACTAATTCCAAATTAATTAATTCAATTTATTAATTTAGTTATGACATCATATGTCATAACTTTTGACTTTTCCAACCTCTTTCCTTTTCTCTTTTTTTTTTCTAATATTTCTTTAATTTAATTCTCGATTCCGAAATTTTCTTTTATCCGATTTTATTTGTGATTAGGTCGAGTCTCGGGGTCAATTAACCAAATTGCCTTCATCTTGCAAATAATCCAATATTTCTTGACCTAATTATTTTTCTTTTCGTGGTTTTCTTTTCGTGTTCATGAGGGTCCTAAGGAAAATTTGAGTTTAAGGAGGTCACTCATGTGACTCTCGCTTTAACCTCTTATGTTCTGTTTTTCTTATTTGTAGTTAACTAATTAAACATTACTAATTATTTATGTTTATGGCTTCTCAAGTTGTCTTAAGTGTGGCCCTAATCCTATTAATTGTCCGGACCGACACCGGTCACCGGAACAGTGAAATCTACCAGGCTATGCAAACGGGGGTGTTACAAAAATAGTACCAAAATTATTCAAATTCAATTTTAATAATAGTAAAGTATTTCATACTTATTTGGCCATTTCAATTTAAATGGTCATAAGTTGATAATAATAATAATAATAATTAATCTTCAAAAAGTGAAATAAAAAGAACATTAAATTATTAATATAAAAAATAATATATACTAATTATATCTAAGTGAAATCTCTATATTTTATTTTTATAATTATTTATGTAGACTATATTTTTTGTTTCTTAAATTTTTTAACAAGGATTTCATAATAAAAATAATAAAAAATATAATAATGTAATAAAAATATTTATTAAAGATATGGAATAATTTAAGGTTAATAAAATTATAAGATAATTAATTATGAGATCATAAATTAATGGTCAATTTTCTTTAAATTAATGGTCATCAATGATCTTTTATTATTATTATTATTATTATTATTATTATTATTATTATTATTATTATGAAGGATAAAATATGGTAAATAATATTTTTTCATAAATAAATTTATAAAAAATAATATAAATAATTTTTAAATATTACATTTAATTATAAAAAATTTTAATTTTTAAAAATCAAATTTAAAAAAAATAATTTAAATGATAAATTTTAAGGTAGTATTATAAATAATAATAATTAAAAGAGAAATAAAAAAATTAAATAAAAATTAGTATTTATAAAATAATATAAATAATTTTTAAATATTATATTTAATTACAAAATGTCTTAATTTTTAAAAATTAAATTTAAAAATAATAATTTAAATCATAAATATTAATTTAGTATTATAAATAATAATGATAATTAAAAGAGAAATAAAAAATTAAATAATAATTAATATAAGAGAGAATATTTATAATTAATTATAAAATTAAAAATTAATGATTAATTTTTTTTAAACTAATAGTCATTAATAATTTATTATTAATATTATTATAATAGAGAGTAATATGTGTCAAATAATATTTTTATATAAATAAATTAATAAAAAATAATATAAATAATTTTCAAATATAATATTTAGTCATAAAAAATTTTAATTTTTAAAAATTAAAATTTAAAAAATATAATAATTTAAACCATAAATATTAAAATAATATTATAAATGATAATGATAATTGAAAAAATTAAATAATAATTAATATTTATAAAATAATATATATAATTTGTAAATATTATATTTAATTATAAAAAATCTTAATTTTTAAAGATTAAATTTTAAAAAATAATTATAGTAAGTTTTTTAATGAACTTTGAAAACTGCTCTCCCTATATATATATATATATATATATATATATATATATATATATATATATATATATATATATATATATATATATATATAGGGAGAGAGAGCTTTTAGTTTATCCAATCAAAATCATGCACGTGCACGAAGTATTCATCTCAACATCTTCGCTTTTTTATTTTTAATTTATTCTTATTTTTTTTCTTCGATGCTGGTATAATCTCCCAATTTAATCCCAAAAAATCCAAAGCTCCCAAATCAGAAGCCCTAACGCCATTTTCCTTTCTTCTATTCTCTGCTGCGAAAAGAGCAAACCAGGGGCTGCTAGGGTTCAATAAATCTCTCGATCTCGATAATGGCCACAGCAGAGAAGAGAAAGCCTGTCTTCGTTAAGGTAGAAGAACTAAAGCCCGGCACCGCCGGCCACAATCTCACTGTCAAGGTCGTCAACTCCAAGGCCGTCCCTGTCCCTAAGCCCCGCCGCGCCCCCATGTCTCTCTCTCAGCGTCCTGTCCGCCCCGCCCGTATCGCTGAGTGCCTTGTTGGCGACGACACCGGCTCTATCGTCTTCACCGCCCGCAATGAACAAGGTATCGCTTCTGACTCTCACTTGTTCCTGAAATGAACTAGATTTTTTAGGTAGTTTTCTTTTCAATATATTGCTTCGTTCGTAAGGTGTCTTCATGATTGGGTATATTGTCTCTGATCTGTCTGCTTTGTGAGTTAAAGAACTGGGAACTTGAGCCTTCTGTTTCAAATTGGTCTAAAGCGTCATTAGTTAAGTTGTGATTAATTTGATTTAAGTTTATGAAGCCACTGTGGGTCTCTTTCTGTTTGCAAGATCAAAACTTCATTATGGCCTTATGGAATCATTCTTGTTTCACCTTATGTGGCAATTGAAGAGGGAGGCCTCTCACCTTCAGGCTATATGGGGGGTAGAGTTGTTTTTTTTTTTTTTTTTTTTTTAAAACTAAGAAATCATTTGCACTTTGGACGTAATAAATAATTTCTGCGTGATTATGAAACATTGATTCTCACATGAAAATATTGATTTCACAGTGTTGGGGGTAGAAGAAATGTTTTATTTTGTGCTGTTGAACAATGGTCTCAATTAATAAATTTGAAGCTGAAAAGTTGCTTCGGGTGCAGAGTAAAATAGTTGGGTCTTTTTTCATTCCCATAAGTGGAGCTTAAGTATGTGGTCTGATAGTTTCATTGATTGTAGTTAAAATATCCAAGAGCTTAAGGAACAGTTGGATCTTGTAATCCTAACACTCTATAATGCATAAGATTGGTATCACTCTGTTTTTGCATAGATCTAGCTATCTATTAGGTTTCTTGAGTAGTGAATTCTTCTAGTTCGCATGTCTCTGTCAATTATAAAGACCCTGGTGAAATGCTGTTTATATCATGTTGTAATACCATTTCAATACTCTGCAGTTGACCTTATGACGCCAGGCACGACTGTTATTCTGCGGAATGCAAAGATTGACATGTTCAAGGGTTCTATGAGGCTTGCAGTAGACAAGTGGGGACGCATTGAAGTTGCTGAACCTGCGAATTTTGTAGTTCAAGAAAATAACAATCTTTCTCTGGTTGAGTATGAACTAGTTACTGTTCAGGGATGATCAGCATCTTCAGGAAGTGAATATTTGGAATTTAGTGGAGTTATTTTGTTTGCTATTTATGAACTGTTTTGACTGAGATACAGCTTTTGAATGTGGTACAAAGTTTTGGTTAAGATGTAATTTTAATCTCTGTATGGGAATTGTTAATTGCAAAATTTAACTACCAGATTGTGAATTTGTATCTGAATATGGGTAGTTAACTCTGCTACTTCATTTGTCAAGCTGGGTAAATTTGACAATCAAATTATTGTGTAGATCTGTGCGAACCCTTTATAGTTTGCTTGATATGCACTTAGCCTTATTTGATTCAAATGTTATGCTTTCTCATAAGCATACTTAGGAAGTACACTAAGGAACTTATTTCTTAGGAAGAGTGATATAAATGTGTTTAGTGTACAAGTTAACTTCCTAAAAAGTAATTTGCTTTTAAATTGTAAAAGGCAATAATGCTTATAATATAATTTTAAGTGTAACAAACTAAAGGACGGACTGATAAATTATATTACACTTAATTAGGAAATGCTACTTATCAAAGCACAAGAGAAGGAGAATGACTTACTTTACAGGAAGTTGATTAAATAATATAAATCAAATAAAATTCTTTTTTTTTTTTTTTTAAGAAGTTCTTACTTCTTTATTCTATTTACCTCCACCCAAACAAATAAGGTGTTAACTCTGCTTATTCTCAATTGACGAAAATGATTGTTGCCCTTGAATGGATTGATTGTACTTGAGGTGTTGAACCAATTAGGCGTGCGGCAAGATGGATTTTTTTTTTTCGTCTGGGCCATAAAATTCAAATCTTTGCAAGTGTTGAAATTTTAATCTAATTCTTTTAATTTCGGATTAATTGACTAGATTTTGAAAGTTTAATTAAATTTTATCCTAAATTGTAATTAAAATCAAGGGAAGGGTATTGTTGATGTGGTATCACATGTGATATTTTTTTTATTATAGATATGTGAGTCTCACAAAATACATCATAAATAATTAAAAAAAAAAAAATTCACATTCTCTCTTTCCACTCTCTTTCTCTCTTCCCACTCTTTCCATAAACATGAAACTCTTGCCTCTCTTTATATATCTGTTTCTTGGTTAGTATAGTTTAGATAAAAAAACGAGATATTTCGTGTTTTTTCCATATGATCACTCATCACTCAATGATATTTATTAAGCATATGTTTCATTTAGACGCACTCTCTAAATCTTAAGTGAACTTAATAATCAGATAATTTTTTAATAGCAGAGCAGAGGAAAATTAAATTCTGGGTTCGCTTCATTATGCAAATATCCATAATTTCAATTCTTCAGGACGTGTGTCGAACAAAATCACAATAGGGTTCAAGGGATTGAAGATTGTATATATTGGACGGTGACTTGAATTTACTTCATTATTAAGAATTATGTTTTCTTAACCATGAGGAAAGACTTAACTTTGAAGAAATAATAAAATAATATAAAAAGGAAATGAAACTTGAACAACTGGTGCGGTACACTTTTTTTTTTTTTAAAGTGACCGACTTTAAATGGAATCAAATTTTTGATGGGTAAACCAATTTGGTTAGAGAGCAACCCAATTTTGTGAGAGAGAAAAATTAGAGAGAATTTTTCTTTTAACATTTCACAAGATTTTTGGGATAATTGGGTTTGAGATTTGAGTGATTTATAAGAAAAATATTTAGTGTTTTAGAATTATTTTTTTTATAATTAAATATTTATTTGTAAAGTAAATTTATGTTGAATCACTTTAAATTTTGTGTTTTTTAATTATGAATTATTATTTTCTTAACGGTATAAATTAAAGGTTGCTTAGATTACAATTTAGACAGTGGGCGCTTGTCTGGCTTTGCTTATCCATTAGAGGGTTCATTCATTCTTCCTGAAAAACTCAGGAAGTAGGTGAGGAAACTTTGCATATCTTGTTAAGTGGTTTAAGATGTGTCAAGTGGGACTCACATTTTAGAGTTAAAAAAAAATGCCACATGTGGCATCACATTAACATGGACACACTCTCAATTTTAATTTTGGATAAAATTTAATTAAAATTTTAAAATCTGGTCAATTAATTTAAAATTAGAAGAATTAGATTAAAATGTCAAAACTTAGAAATGTTTAAATTTTTGACATCATTAAGTTTTTACCTGACGAATCATTATTCCGATTTAAAAGAATATTCAAAATTTTAGAAGCCAAGTTTAAGCTACACAAGTAAAAGATTTTGTTAAGTAAATTATATTCTTCTTGGCTATTTTATTTTTTACTAGAATACTTATTAAACGCAGATTTTAAAATTTATTATTCTTTTTTCATGGTTATGATAAACCTTCAATATGAAGCAAGGGACTATGCAGAACAAAACTCCACCGACGAAGTGATTCATCTTGTCCATTACCTTTTAATTTTCCTGAATAAAAGATGCACCATTAACGGGTGAACTATGGAAGATTATTCTTCAACTTTATTGAGTTATGAGGGGTAAATTCGTATTGATCATCTCCCATTCGAAACAGTTGAAAAGCTTGATATTGGCTCTTTATATTTTGGATCCCTTTTCCCTTGGAAAAAGAAAAATTGTAATGCTAGTCCTATTGAGAGGAAGCGTAATTCAGTTCACTTAGCTAAACTGTCTGAGATCTGCTCATGATTCTTGATAAAAAGTTAGGTTTGTCTCGATTCTTTTTTTTGAATGTGTTGAGTTCGAACTTTATTTTTAGACTTATTTAATAAATGAGTTGAACTCAAGCTTATCACTATTTGACTAGTTAAGACTTGCACGTTGGCTTGTTTATATATTCATTTTTATTAATTATTGTATTTTTTAATGATATAAATCTATTAATTTTGTTTAAGATTATTTTATAAAATTAATATATTAATAAATATTATTTACTATTATTAAAATTATTATTAATTAAGTTATACGAAATATAGTTATTTATAATTTAAAATCAATTTTATATGAAAATCATTTTTTTTATGAAAGATAAAGATAAAATGTTAGATATTTTTTATATAATTTTTCATATATATATATATATATATATATACACACACGCATACTAAAATTTTTTAATATATGTTGCATTTTGTTGTACTTACTCATGATTTATTTTTTTTAATGTACTTTTGGAAAAATTTTCATGCTAATTAATTAGTAAATCTTAAAAATAAAAAAAAAATTTCTTTCAGAGCAAGCGAAATAATACAACAAAAGATTTAAAATAAAACTATGCAAACATTTGAAAAAACACTTTAATTATATACTAGTTATATATTTAATTAAACAAGATGCATTCTTATTTGTTAATTATATCTTTTATTTTGCTTGAATAGGATTTGAAATATCCATCTTATTTGGTATAATACTTCTTGCTTCTAAATTTTTTTATTATTCATAATTTTTTAAAAATTTAAATTAGTTCTGATAATAAAAGAATCTAAAATTTTTAACTTTTTGCTGCTATAGCCAATTCTTTAATTTTTGGAAATTTCATCTTAATTTTAAATATTTATTATTTTTAATAAGTAGTAAAAATTGAAATAAATTAATGGTAAAAAAAACGATATGTCAATGGAAGAGAGACCAATAGTCAAACAGCTGCTAGTGTCTCTCTTGCCTTGGCTGCGAGCTTTCTCAGCTTTTAGAGCTGCTCTTGGATTTTCTCTCGCCTTAGGTGTGATTGGTGTGTTTCTTGCATTAGATGTGAAGTGATCTTCTCACATTTGTTGCTTTTTTTTTTTTTTTTTGCTTAACTTTTGTTGGTTCCTCTATATTTCATTATACCCCAAAACTGGGTATGTTAGAGATTGCCTAGAATATGTTTGATGACATGTTAATGTCAGAAAGGTTGTATTTTATTATAGATACTGATCCAAAAGAAGGTATGAAGCTAAAATTGCTAATCTGTTCCGTGGTTGACTTTGAGATTCTGGTGTCTTGTCAAAAGCCACCAAGGGAGTTATGAGTATAATTTGCTGGAATTGTCAAGGGCTTAGGCAACCCCTGATAATGAAAGCTCTTCGGGAGCTTGTTCATGTAAATAGGCCTGAGCTGGTTTTCTTGTCTGAAAACTAAGAAGAAACGTTCTTTTTTGGAGAGGTGGAGAAGCAAATTAAGTTTCTAATTTTCTTTTTATGTTGAACCTGAAGTTTTGTCAAGGGGATTGGCATTGTAGTGGAATGCTTGGTTACCTATTCAAATCTTACAAGCTTCGAAGAGATGGATTGATGTTCGATGAATCCTTCAACTCCCTAGCACGCCTCTTTTGTATATGGTGATCCGATAATGCAGAGGGCACATCTCTTTTGTTTAAAGATTGTGGAGTTTGGAATTACAGAATGGATTGCCTTCACTTATAATAAGGGATTTCAATATTTGTAGTTGTCAAGTCTCTTTCATTTAAAGTTTATGGAGTTTGGAATTACAGAATGGATTGCCTTCGCTTAGAATGGGGGATTTTAATATTTGTAGTTGTCAAGTGGACAAATGGGAAACTCGAAGAATTAACCAACAAATTGCAAGGGTATTCAATGCATTTTTATTTGACAAGGCTTTAAAGGAATTACCTTTTAAAGGACAACATTTCACTTGTCAAATAAACAATTTGGTCAAGCTCAAATCATGGAAAGATAAAGCAATTTTTAACCAAGAATAAAGGTGCCTATACAACCATAGCCAACTTATTCATGACAAGCTCTTGGCTTCTGACCATCGATCACTAATTCTCACTCTTCACTCGCAATTCAAGTCAGTTAAAAAATTCTCTGACTTACGTTGGTCATCTTTCCTTGAATGTGATGAGATACTTAAAGCCGCATGGACATCTTATCTAGCTAATTTCCCAGATAAATTGTCTAGCTGTAAGGAAGTGTTGACAATATGGAGTCATAGAATTTTTGGAAATTCTTGTATCAGAATACAAGAGCATTCGCATAAGCTTGATCAAATGTAATCTTCTCATTTGGTTACTCAAGACGAAATAGAGGAAGTCTCTCATCAGTTGAAAGAACAATGGAAACTAAAAGAGATGTATTGGTTCCAAAAATCAAGAGTGAATTAGCTCTCTTTTGGGGATAAAAATATTAAATTCTTCTATGTTACAACTACTCAACGGGGACAAAGAAATGCTAAGATCAGAAATAGAAGAGGCGAGTGGATTCAAGATGATATAACTATTAAATAAGAAGCTTTCAATTTTTTTTTCAAAATCTTTTCACAATTGGGCAAGAACATAGCTTTTTAGATATTATTCAATTAATTCCTCAAGTTGTGACTCCAATGATGAATGATGCTTTGTGTTCCCCAATCTCTGAAGAAGAAGTTAAAAATGTTGTTTTCTTTTTGGAGGGGTATAAAGCACCAGGCTTGATGGTTTTCAAGGAATTTTTTTGTCAAAAATATTGTGAAGTGGTTAAATCAGATGTAGTGGAGATGGTGATGGATTTTTTCCACAATAGTGTACCTTACCATTTATGAGGTAAGCCTCTAGTATGAGATCAAATTCCCACAATCAGCAACGCAAATAACCCAAGGAAAGCTTCAAAAATTAGAATTGGTGGAGAAGAGATCCTCTCCTAGTAGAAACACAAGATGGAAAATAACAAAGAAAACACAAATATTCTTGACCTGAATTCATTAGATTATGAATTAACTAAAGAATTACAAGTATACATTAATATAACTTAGAGATCCAAGCAAGAATTTATAGAGTAGTTCAGAGAACCAAGGAGAGAATTTATTCTCCCAAAATCTGTATATCTCATCTATTCAACCTAAGCTTCTTTTTGACATTATGAATAAATGGGTTATAGGTTCTCCTAGAAACCCTAATAAGCTAAAAGACGTAAAAACCATAATATTCTCATAATAACAAAGGGCAAATATGGAAAAACAAGGGAATCTTCTGATGGAGAAAAAGTAGTGTCGGGGAAGAGGGAAGAGGGGGGGGGGGGGGGGGGGTTGGATAGACCACCCAAAAAATAGCTAGCTACTGTCCTCATGAGAAAAAGGTGAGGAACTAGCCAAAAGATATCCAGCTGCTGTCTTTATGAGAAAAAGGTGGGGGACCAGCCTATGTATTCTCCCATGTGTGGGGGACCAGCCAACCACATGCCCATGCTGCACTCACACTCCATGCACATCCAGTGTGCCATATGAGCTGCTGCCATGCACGTTCAAGCCTTGGTGAGCTGAATGGACTTGTGCCAAAGTGATCCACTTATGCTTCAGCTCATCTCTGGGTTCTTCGTTGCAATCCTTACTCAGCTTCTCTTGCACTAGGCCTTGTAGCATTCTAGCTCTGGCTCTGGTAATTAAACCTTGAAGTGTCACTCCTAGATTGGATGCTGGTGGATCTCCATCATTCCCCTCTTACTTAAAAGGATTTGTCCTCGAATATGGACCTGCATCAATATAAGGAGACAAATCAGCAACATTAAAAGTAGCACTTACAGCATACTCACCTGGCAAATCTATCTTATACATATTATCATTAATTCTAGCCAACACTTTAAATGGACCATCACATCTCAGCTATAGTTTAGACCTCCTCTAAACAAGAAATCTCTCCTTCCCCAGATGAACCCACACCAAGTCACTAGGTTGAAACACAACTTTCTTCCTGCCTTTATTATCTTGCACAACATACTTCTCATTCTTCTGCTTAATCTGCAACTTAACCTGCTCATGTATCTTTTTCACCAATTCTGCCTTTTTCTGTCCGTCCAAACTAACAAGTTCTCCAACAGGAAATGGTAACAAGCCTAATGGTGTCAAAGGATTAAAACCATAAACAACATGAAATGGTGAAAAACCAGTAGAAGAATGCACACTCTTGTTATATGCAAATTCAATGAATGGTATGCAAAATTTCCATGATATCAAATTATGCTTAACTATAGCACGCAAGAGAGTTATCGGTGTCCTATTTACTACTTTAGTCTGACCATCAATTTGTGGGTGATAAGTGGTAGAAAATAACAATCTAGTACCTAACTTACCCCATAACACTTTCCAAAAATGACTCAAAAACTTAGTATCTTGATCGCTAACAATACTCCTTGGAATGCCATGTAATCTCACAATATCTCTAAAGAATAAATCAGCAATATATGTAGCATCATTAGTCTTATAGCAAGGAATGAAATGTGCCATCTTAGAAAATCTATCCACAACTATAAATATGCTGTCATGACCTTTCCTAGACCTAGGTAAACCAAGAATAAAATCCATAGACGCATTAGTCCAAGGTGTACTAAGCACAGGTAAAGGTGTAGTTCAAAGAATCAAGGAGAGAATTTATTCTCCCAAAATCTGTATATCTCATCTACTCCACCAAAGCTTCTTTTTAACATTATGAATAAATGGGTTATAGGTTCTCCCAGAAACCCTAATAAGCTAAAAGACATTGATGGCTGTCAAATCCACCAGAAATTAAATTAACTGAAATCACCAGTTATGAAATATTTTCTGCAGTAAGTGGTAAATCCAGGTCGAACTGTAATGCCCTCACTTTATGTAGTTCGTGCATTTTGCTACTCTGGTGACCTAATGTCTATCCGAATAAGTCAGGATGTCTGGGACTACACTTCAGTGATAGTGAGAAGGCATAAAATAATAAAATAAATAATAAGAAAATACAAAAAAAATTAAGAAAAATAAGAGCAATGAAATGTAATTAGGTTAAACAAGCTAAAAACCGCAGCGATGGGGGACTACATTGGGAAGTTACGGCGCAGGCAATAGCTGACACCAGGACTGCGGGGAACCCTCGAAAATAATTTTTGAGACATAATTAAAGGCCTATTGAGGTATAATTGACTTAAAAAATATCAAATAAAATTTAATTAATTAGTACAAAGAAAAACAAAAAAATTGAGAAATCGATAAAAATCGATGTTACCGAAAAATCGGAAATACAACCCGTAGAGAGGCATTTTGATCAGTTGACACCTAGACTTGACTTTTGACCTAAATTTCCATAAAAAATAAGTGGTATTACATTTTGAAAATTGAATAAAAATGTGACACCCCTTACTCGTCTATAGTACAACCGAGTAAGATATGCCATACAGTGTACCGGAACACCCTATTTTATTTCAATTATTTTTATCCTTCCTTAATTATTATTATTTTTTTTCATAGTTATAAAGTATAATTTGTGAAGTATAATTCATTTGAATCATTTATTGAAATCATAAATTTTTTTTTGAGGTTCTGCAAATTTTATAGAAAATCCGAGAGTACCGGCTAAAAATGGAGAAAACAGTTCTTCGGAACCTGAGAAAAACACTTCAAAAATTCTCAATCAATCCCAAACTCCATATCATCAACAAAATCTCAATATTTTTCAATAACATTTCCATTTCTCAATCATTCATTTCATAGGATATTCATGTACAAGTCATAAATAAATATTCACTTTTTCATTCATAAACATAATTTCCACTATTTACATTGATAACAAAATACATTACATGAGTCTTAATTTATTATGAGAAAATAAAAGTTAATTACAAAATACTCAAAATGAAACCTAGTATCCTACCAATACACTGATGTCGGTGAGGTGACACAGACACTATGCAGAGCTGCAGAAGATCTCACCCAGTCTGTGGTCTACTTGGCTCTCGGTGTAACACCCCTAAGTTCGATAGTGCGTTCTACTGCTCCAGTGACCAGTGTTATCCGGACAGCTAGGATGCCTAGAACTACACTTCGATATGAGTGAGGAGACATAAAATAATGAAATACAAGAAAAGAAAATACAAGAAAAACAAAGGAAAAATAATAGCAAAGAAATGTAACCAAGTTAAGCGAGTCGAGAACCCTAACGATGTGTGACCGCACCGGGAAGTCGCGGCGTGGACCGTTGACTAGCCCTGGACCATGGGAAACCCTGGAAAATATTTTTAGGACTTAAATAGACACCTATTGAAGTATAAATACTATTAGAAATATCAAAGAAAAATTAATTAATTAGTACAAAGAAAAGTGAGAAATCGAAAAATGGACAAAACTCGGTGTTACCGAAAAATCGGGAATGCAACCCGAACAGGGGCATTGTGGTCATTTGACACCTAGAGTTGTCTTTTGACCTTAATTTCCATTAAAAATACATGATATTACACTTGAAAAATGTCATGAAAAATTAAATTGGTGGTACATTAATTAAATAGCAAAAGTAAGGGGTTAAATGTGGGAATTTAGGAATTTAAGATTAAATAAATATTAAACTTCACTTAGTGGTCCACTAACTCCCTTTAGTGGACCATTAACCTTCATTTTGGACAGAAATAATCCATCTTCTTTAACCTCCCAAAGTCCAGCCGAAATGCTCTTGAAAGAATCCTCCATGGCCAAAGCTTCCAAGCTCCATGCAAGCTCCATTCTCTCATCTCCAAGCCATTTTTCCACTTGATTCCTTTACTAAAGTTGTTCTACACCACTTGGGCAGTAGATAGGTAGCAAGAAGATCAAGTTTTGGTGAAGTTTTAAAGAGTTTCAAAAGTGGTAAGTAGGTATTTTTGATGCTTGCTTCATTAAAGTTTGTGTGGATGTTATGGGTAGTTGAATTGTGGAAAGATTTTTGGAGATTGATGTATTAAGGGAGATGTTTATTTTTGGTAGCCATGGAAACTCCTTGAGGACAGTTTATTCTTGCTTGTAAATGGTAGATTAAAGGGTTGATTAAATGTTTATGTGTGTAGGAATTAATTTGGGTGATGTATACTTAGTATATATGAATGTGTACTTGAATTTGGAAGCTTGGAAATTAATGGACTGTAATGTATGAATCGGAAGCTTGGTTTGGTGACCCATAAAGATGTTATTTCATGTTTTCTTTATAGAATATTAATGTTGAATTGTGGTACTTGTTATGGCAGCTTGTGTATATGTATGATGGTGTGAGGTTGTACATGTAAATGAGCTAGGTTAGGTGATTGAATTGTTGTAATTTGAGCTTGAAAAATTCTGTACTATATGGTGCATATTGAGTGTGATTATAAGCTGCCAAAATGACTAACAATATATTGTGAAATGTGTTTAGGTTATGGTACAAACCAGAATTTGCATGAATGTGTAGTTTGGTAAGTGTTAAAAGTGCCCTTTGATGAGTAATGAATAAAATGCAATAGGGCAATTTATGTTATGGGCCTAGAACCTTAAATTTGTGGCTCCAATTGGTATGAAACCAATTGGAGGTGAAACTAGGCACAGAATGTGCCAACTTTCATGAAGGAAGCTTACCAAAATTCTGCTTGTAAGGTAACTTGAAAAGTGACCAAATCCAGATTAGTGCATTTAAGGCCTGAAAATTAACCATTTGGGCAGCAGTTAGTGTTTAGGCCACAACTCACTCAAAATAGGTCCAATTGACCTGAAATTTTGACCATGAATAGTTAAGACCCATATCTACAAGTCTTATGAAGACACAAAAGCCCAGAAATGACCATAAGTAAGTCAAACAGCTTGCACAAGTTCGGGTCCAAAAACTGGCCGAACCTAAAATGACCTAAAGTGACCAATTTTGGTACATTCTGACCAGCAATAGTAAAATGACCATAACTTGGTCTAGTAAACTCAGAATGACCTGAAATTTTGCCCCGTGTGCAATAAGACATACATCTACAAGTTTGTAGTTTTGACCAAAACCCGAAAGCTGAGGGAACTAGGTCGTCCAGCTAGGTCAAACTAGTATCCTGGAATCCAGCAAATTGCAGTAAAATGCAAAATACATGGAAATGAATTGGGTAACATGTACCAACCCTAAAAGACTATCGAATGTGACATGTTAGTAACATTAAAATCTAATTTACCTAGAATGCATCGAGGGTCGATATATTAGGTTGATTAAGCAAATAATAGCATTCAGTGAATTACTTATCAAGCATTATCGTTAGAGACAGTTTAATTTAGTACTGAAACACTTCAAATTGTGTTTCTCAGTTAGCAAAGACTCAGGAAAAGGGAAGGAAACACTGAGTCAAGACCAGGAGATAGTTATCAGAGGTTTGTGCACAACTAGTTTTTAACTGATTTTGTTTTGAATATTTCATATGATTAAATGACATATTTTTCTTATGTATTATGTTTAACAAGCATTGGATTTAATTCAATGATTATTGAAATTGTTATAGTATGTATGAATTTAGCTTTGTGAAATGGTATTTCCATAAGTATTAAGCATTGTTATGGATTGAATAAATTATGTTCTGGAAAATTGTGATAGAACATGTTTTGAATTGTGATGGTAATTTTCATGGAAAAATGCAAATTTATGATTTGAATTGTGATGAGCATAAAAATTGTTGGATATTGGAATTGACTTTGAATCAAATTATATTGTGATTTATGCTCACTAAAAGGATTGTGATATTGTTTTATATCTCACTATAGATGCTTGACTAGGTTATTACCCGTCTCTCTCATTTGTTGAGAAGACAATGGAGTTAATTGTGTTTTGATTACCATGGTACGTGCACAGGCTTAGATTTTCCTCAGATTTGAGGTCAGATCTAAGTTTTCTTTTTCGTTATGGTCCTTGAGGAAGATTCATTATTATGGTGTGTAATGTGCACGATGATTTGACCTCCCCGACCATAGGGAGTTAGAATCACCCCGAAGATGACCTTTTTGGATTAGTCTTGCATAGTTAGTGAGATAAAGAATGATTTTTAAGATAAAGAATGATTTTTGAGATACAACATGATCTTTGAGATACAACATGGTTTTTAAGACACATAATGTGTAACACCCTCCCGGTAACTACTCCGTACATTTTACTGTTCCAGTGACCGGTGTCGGTCCGGACAGCTAGAACGTTCGGAAAAATATTTAAACTAAAGTCAGGAACCATAATTAACTCAAATATTAATAAGAAAAATTTAGGAAAAATTTTAGAAATAAAATACAAACAAGTTAAACGAGCCGGTGCCCAAGCGATGGGTAATCAGAGGGAAGTTGCGGTTCTCGCAACGAGGAGCTCTACACCCGGGGGAAAAATTATAAAATAATTTTTGGGACTCCAGAGAAGGGTTATTGAGGTTCCCATGGCATTAGAATGCCAAGAAAATACCTAGAAAAATTTTTCAATCAGATGACAATTTTGACCCGTTAAGCCAAACGGAGGGCATTTTGGTCATTTCGCCTTCAGAGGTGATTTTTGGCCGACTTGTCCAGTTGAGTAAATAATTAATATGACATAAAATATGAATAAATAATACTAGAAATTAAATTGAAAATGAGTAGTGGAGGAAAGAAAAGAAAAATCCATAAAAATGCCAAATATGACATCATTATGATGTCATTTGAAAGTCTCCACCAATTATAATTAAACAACCATATTATTAACTAATAAAAGAGACTAAATGAAGACCAAATTAACCAAAAATACAGCAGCCACCTCCTTCCCCAAAACCAGCCAAAACGTAGAGAGAGAGAAGATAGGGTTTCCACCATAGCCATTCTTTGCAAGCTTTCATTCTCATGCTTCCTCACCATATTTCCTCAAGACCCCAACACTAAAATGAATCCTTGGACCTAGAGGAAGTGTTTGGCAGCCAAGAGAGTACAAGAAAAGTGAAGATTAAACTTGGGAAAAAAGTGCCACTTAAAGGTTAGTGCATTAGATACCTAAAACTCTTTATTTTCATGATTAGTAACTTGAATTGAGTAAGAATTTGTAACTAAAATGAACAATAATTATGTGTATACATACCATAAATTTCGGCTGCCCTATTGAAGAAATAGAAATGAGTGTTTTGTTGGACTTAGAGTGGATTAGAAATGATGTTTAAGGTACATATACACAAGTATAATGAATTGGTATGCTAACTAAGGTAATATGGGTGAAACTTGAACTTGGGCTAGGGTTTGGGAGTGAAAAATTTGATTTGGCTTATGAAATGGTTAAAGAACATTCTAATGGTCAATTAGTGACCATTTGAGGTATGTTGACCATAATTTGAGGTGCATTAAAGTGTTACAAAATGAAATGGTAGGCTGCCTTGTGAGTGCAGCAGGGTGGCTGGAATTGCAGTCCACTTAGACAGCCATAACTTTGGCTGTGTAGGTCCAATTGGTGTTTGGCCAATTGGAAATAAAACTAGGCTTATAATGGCACATTTTTGCTGAAGAAACCATGCCCAAAAGACCAAAGCAAGAGGACCAAAAGTTGGCCCCAATCCGGATACCCTGCAACTGATTCTGCAGAATGACCAAATGAACAGTAAGTTCATTTGGCCATAACTCACTGTAGATTTGGTCAATTGACCTGAAATTTTTACAGCAACAATTTAAGACATAGACAAACAACTTTCATGGAGAAACCTACCCCAAATTATGGCCAGAACCTATTCAAATATGCAGTCACGATCCTTTGTTCATGTTACTGTAGATATGGTAATTTCTGCAGAATGGAAATCCGGCCAGCTGTGGTTTTTGGACCATATCTGAAGCTACAAAACTCCAAATGGAGTGATTCAAAAAAGGAAATTCAACTAGACAAAATAAGGAACAACTTTTATGTTTACCAATTCCTCAAATTTCTACTGTAACAGTTCCTAATGGAACAGTAAATTTATGGTACAAAATTTGAAAAATCTGCTCCTTTGGTTTAATGCTTAGAAATGGTATTAACGCTTAATGCCAACAAGTTTTAAATACAAAATGTGGTATGTTGGGAGTGCCAAAGTCAATGTACATATTTTCTATCCAAAAGTCAACATTTTTGTTGACCAATGAGGTGAATAGTAACACCAAAACATGAAATTCACAAATTGAAGAATTTAAAAGTTTCAAATGCCCTAGTATACCTAACAAGATTGGTTTGGATAGTTTGGCATGCCAATAGGGTTCAGTTAGCAGTACTACACATGGCAATATGCCATTCTGTGATTTCATGGCTTTTAGCCATTCTGACCTTGTATTGAGCTTTGGCCTTATGCCTGATATATTTACAGCTTGTTAGCTGTTCTGTTGCACACCGGGAGATGTATATGTGACCGATGGCGTGACGGCCCGAGGTACTCGATACGATGCGGTTACCCGTTTATCGATCCGATCGTCTAGTGTAGGTTACTTGGGCAACCAAATGAATAAAAGTGGGCAAAGTTAATGAAATAATAGATATACCAATACCAAATAAAGAAATCATACACATTCTATACATACTTACTTTCAGCTATTTTCTTTTATTATATTATTGCACCACTAAGCATTATTGCTTAGCGCGTTGCTTTTACCACGCGTAGGTACTGGAGATACAGATCGTGAGCCCAGTAGACCGCAGACTGGGTGAGTTCATCTGCAGACTGCACGATGTCCGTGTCACCTCACTACCTGCAGTGCATTGGTAGGGCACTAGGTGTCATTTTGTCATTTTGTAACTAAATTTTTATTTTCTCATATGTATTTGGATTTATGTAATGTATTTTGAGGTTCATGTAAATAATAAAGATTTATGGTTATGTATGGAAGTAATTTGAGTATTTATTTGTTGTTTATACATATGAGTACCCTGAGAAATGATGATTGAGAACTGAAATTGAAATATTGTTGAGATCTTGATATTGAGACTTTGTTGATGAATTGAAGTTGGGATTGTTTGGAAAATTATTTGGAAGTGTTTTTAACAAGTTCCGAAGAACTGTTTTCTCCATTTTTAGCCGGTACTCTGCCGGATTTTCTTTAAAATTTTCGGAACCTCAAATAAATAATATTTTCGATAAATGGCTTAAATAAAGTATGTTTCATAAATTATATTCAAAGGCATGATATAAATTAATTAAGGTATATTAGAGTGTTCCGATACACCGTGTGGCATTACTTATTGGGGTATACTGTACACGGGTAAGGGGTGTCACATTTAGTGGTATCAGAGCACGGTTTAGGCGTTTCTGGGCCTAGATTGAGTCCATACAATGCATTGCATTTGTAAGAGTCGAGGTGACACTAACGCAGATCTGTTTGTCTTTGTTAAATAGGATATGGACCCTTCATCTCAGAGGGCAGTCGAGGAGGAAGTGGAGAGTCATGCTCCACCTGCAGCAGCTGAGACTGGGGGCATGAGAGAATCTGCTCCGCCAGCTCAAGCCGAGCCTGCTCAGCCTCCACAGGCCATGTTCCAACAAATGGCCGACTTCTTTAGACAAATGGCCGGAGTAATGCCAGCACCACCACCACCACCACCAGCTCCACAGCAGAAATCACACCTGGAAAGGCTAAGAAAGTTTGGAGCAGTGGACTTTTTCGGTAAGAGAGAAGATGACTCTGTTGCAGCCGAGAATTGGTTGAACAGAACGGGCAGAGTCTTAAAACAACTCCACTGCACCTCAGAGCAAAATCTAGAAGCTGCAGTATCCTTGTTGCAAGATGATGCCTATGAATGGTGGGACACTGTGTCCAGTGAAGTGCAGTCAGAAGCTGTAACTTGGGACTTCTTTCTCTCCGAGTTCAAGAAGAAATATGTGGGTACTGTATACCTGGAAGAGA
Organism: Hevea brasiliensis; assembly: GCF_030052815.1. NCBI lineage: Eukaryota > Viridiplantae > Streptophyta > Magnoliopsida > Malpighiales > Euphorbiaceae > Hevea > Hevea brasiliensis. The sequence goes on from NC_079499.1 coordinate 83,560,727, forward strand.
GAAGAAGAGAGTTTATTAACCTGAGGCAGAGACAATTGTCAGTGGCCAAATATGAGAAGGAATTTGTTCGATTAAGCCGCTATGGAAGGGAGATAGTCCCTAATGAAGCTGAAAGATGTAAGAGATTTGAAGAGGGACTAAATGACAACATCAAGATCCAGCTCACTGCCTTGGGAATCACAGAATTTACTAAATTAGTGGAAGCTGCAATAAAGGTTGAAAAAGTAAGAATCAGTGAGCAGACTAGAAGGGAAAGACAGCAGAAGAGGGGCCCAGGTCAGTCTAGTTCAGCTCCTGCATCTGGGAAGAGGTTCAAAGGTCCACCTGCACAGAGTTCAGGTTAGCCACATGGTCAGGGTCAGTCTCAGGGGCCCAGGCCACAGTTCACCCCTAGGAGAGGTCAGTCCACACCATCTGTGGACAGCTCTCCAGGGATGGGGTTCAGGGGACCAGCCCCAACATCTTCTGCATGTCCACACTGTCTGAAATGGCACAAGGGGGAATGTTGGAGAGTAACTGGTGCCTGCTTGAGATGTGGGTCGACAGAACATCAGCTGAGGAACTGCCCACGTAGAACTACTACAGCTACTCCAACACAAGTAGACAGACCTGTTCCTGCACCACAGAGAGGTGAAAATCTGGTAAGTCTGACGCAGTGGGACCATCACAGAGGCCTGCATCTGAGCCAGCAGAGAGGCCAGATAATAGACCACCTGCCAGAAATTATGCCCTGAGAGCTCAGGAGGAGCAAGATGCCCCGGACGTCATCAGGGGTACGTTCTCCCTCTACAATACTCCTGTGCATGCATTGGTGGATCCAAGATCCACTCACTCATACATTTGCATCAACCTACTCGTAGAGAGGGGGATACTGGTAGGGGAGAGTGACCAAGACATTCTGGTCACTAATCCATTGGGTCACAGTGTGGTAGTGAACAAATTGTACAAGGGTTGCCCGTTAAGGATTCAGGGATATGAATTCTTGGCCGACCTGATTGAGTTACCCTTCCACGAGTTTGACGTGATTTTAGGAATGGACTGGTTGTCATGTCATCAGGCAATAGTTGATTGCAAATTGAAGAGAATTTCTCTAAAAACTTCAGAGGGTAATGAGATCACAGTTATGGGGGAAAGGACAGATTTCTTGTCTAATATCATCTCAGCCACCGTTGCAAGAAGAATGATGAGAAAAGGCTGTGAAACCTACTTAGCACATGTGGTGGATACTAGGCAGGCTAAGCCAAACCTGGGTGACATACCCACAGTAAGAGACTTCCCAGAGGTATTTCTCGAAGAGTTGCCTGGTTTGACACCAGAAAGGGAAGTTGAATTTGCTATTGAGACAACTGCAAAGACCCATTTCCATTGCTCCTTATAGGATGGCACCCACTGAATTGAGGGATTTGAAAACTCAGTTGCAAGAGTTGCTTGATAAGGGGTTCAAACGCCCCAGTGTGTCACCGTGGGGAGCTCAAGTGCTGTTTGTGAAAAAGAAGGATGGGACTTTGAGGCTTTGCATTAATTACCGGCAGTTGAATAAAGTGACTGTGAAGAACAAATATCCGTTGCCTAGAATTGATGATCTATTTGATCAGTTGAAGGGAGCAGGAGTATTTTCCAAAATTGACGTCAGATCAGGGTATCATCAGTTGAGGGTGAAGGATGCAGATGTGCTAAAGACTGCATTCAAGACCCGATACAGGCATTATGAGTTTCTAGTGATGCCCTTTGGCCTAACAAATGCACTAGCGGCATTCATGGACGTTATGAACCATATCTTCCATCCATACCTAGATCGGTTCGTAGTGGTCTTTATTGATGATATTTTGGTGTATTCCAAGACCAGGGAAGAACATGATGAGCATTTGAGTATTGTTCTGCAAACCCTGAGAGAAAAGAAGCTGTATACTAAGTTGTCCAAGTGTGACTTTTGGTTGAGTGAGATTGCATTCCTTGGACACATAGTGTCAGCCGATGGGATTAGGGTGGATCCCAAGAAAATAGAAGCAGTGATGGAATGGAAGCCTCCCAGGAATACAACTGAGGTCAGAAGCTTCTTGGGGCTAGCTGGGTATTACAGACGATTTGTTAAGGGATTTTCTTTAATAGCTGCTCCAATGACCAAGTTGTTACACAAGAAAGTCAGATTTGACTGGAATGACAAGTGTCAGACCAGTTTTGAGAAGTTGAAGGCTATGTTGACAGAGGCACCAGTGTTAACACAGCCAATGTCAAGAAAGGACTTCATGGTCTATAGTGATGCTTCTCATAATGGGTTAGGGTGTGTATTGATGCAAGAGGGGAAGGTGGTCGCTTATGCTTCCAGACAGCTAAGGCCACATGAACAGAACTACCCTACCCATGATCTAGAGCTTGCAGCAATTATCTTCGCACTGAAGATATGGAGGCATTACTTGTATGGTGAAAAGTGCTACATTTACACAGACCACAAAAGCCTGAAATATTTGCCAACTCAGAGGGAGCTCAACCTTTGACAGAGGCGATGGATTGAGTTCCTGAAGGATTATGATTGTGTGATTGACAACCATCCTGGGAAGGCAAATGTAGTTGCTGATGCTTTGAGCAGAAAGTCCATCACAGCTTTGAGATCATTGAATGCCCGTCTATCTTTGATTCGAGATGGAGCTATTTTGGCTGAGTTGCAAGTGAGGCCAAACACTCTGGCAGATTTTAGATGGGCAAAAGGCAGATGAAAAGTTAATGGCCATTATGAGCAAGATCTCAGAGGAAAAAGTAACTGATTATGGGGTGAAAGCAGATGGGTGCTGTACTACAAAGGAAGACTGTGTGTACCAGATGATGGGGAATTGAATACCAGTATTCTAAAAGAGGCACACACCAGTGTATATGCTATGCACCCAGGAAGTACAAAAATGTATCATGATCTGAAGCTTTAGTATTGGTGGCCTGGTATGAAGAAGGACATAGCTGACTATGTGACTAAATGCTTGACATGTCAGCAAGTCAAGGCAGAACATCAAGTTCCATCAGGATTGCTACAGCCTATACGCATACCTGAATGGAAATGGGATCGGGTCACCATGGATTTTGTAAGTGGTCTACCTCTCACCCGGAAGAAACATGATGCAGCATGGGTAATAGTGGATAGATTGACCAAGTCAGCACACTTTCTGCCAGTTAGGACTGACTACTCACTGGAGAAGTTAGCAGAATTGTATATCAGTGAGATAATTAGACTGCATGGAATTCCACTTTCCATCATATCTGATCGAGACCCAAGGTTCACATCGAGATTTTGGAAGAAGTTGCATGAGTCCTTGGGTACACAACTCCATTTCAGCACAGCTTTCCATCCTCAGACGGATGGGCAATCAGAAAGAGTGATCCAGGTAAACAATTGAAACCAATTAAACAAATATACATATTGAACTGAAATGATAACAATAACATGAAATATATGTCAGGTCCTTGAGGATATGTTGAGGACTTGTGTCATTGAGCTTGAAGGAAGTTGGGATAGATACCTCCCACTGGCAGAATTTGCATATAACAATAGCTACCAGGCTAGCATTCAAATGGCCCCATATGAAGCACTGTATGGAAGAAAATGTAGAACTCCAGTGTGCTGGACTGAATTGGGCGAAGATAAACTGGTAGGGCCAGACCTGGTGAAACAGACTGAGGACAAAGTAAAATTGATCAAAGCTAATCTGAAGGTTGCCTCGGACAGACAGAAATCTTATGCCGACCTGAAGAGAAAAGAAATAGAATATGTGGTTGGCGACAAAGTGTTCCTCAAGGTGTCATCGTGGAAGAAGGTATTGAGGTTTGGAAGAAAAGGTAAGTTAAGCCCTAGGTTCATTGGCCCATATGAAGTCATTGAACGTGTGGGTCCAGTAGCCTATAGGCTAGCTTTACCTCCAGAGCTGGACAAGATCCACAATGTGTTTCACGTATCCATGCTCAGAAGATACCGCTCAGATCCTTCAAATGTCATCTCCAGAGAAGAAATTGAAATACAACCGGATTTGACATATGAAGAAGAACCTCTACGGATCTTGGCTCGGGAAGTGAAAGAGTTGAGGAACAAATAGATTCCACTGGTGAAAGTGCTTTGGAGGCACCACAACACCGAGGAGGCAACTTGGGAAAGTGAAGAGACGATGAGGCAACAGTTCCCTCAACTGTTTGCATAGGGTAAATTTCGAGGACGAAATTTAAATTAGAGGGGAAGAGTTGTAACACCCTCTTGGTAACTACTCCGTACATTTTACTGTTCCGGTGATCGGTGTCGGTCCGGACAGTTATAACGTCCGGAAAAATATTTAAACTAAAGTCAGGAACCATAATTAATTCAAATATTAATAAGAAAAATTTAGGAAAAATTTTAGAAATAAAATACAAACAAGTTAAACGAGCAGGTGCCCAAGCGATGGGTAATCAGAGGGAAGTTGCGGTTCTCGCAACGAGGAGCCCTAGACCCGGGGGAAAAATTATAAAATAATTTTTGGGACTCCAGAGAAGGGTTATTGAGGTTCCCATGGCATTAGAATGCCAAGAAAATACCTAGAAAAATTTTTCAATCGATACAGACAATTTTGACCCGTTAAGCCAAACGGAGGGCATTTTGGTCATTTCGCCTTTCAGAGGTGATTTTTGGCTGACTTGTCCAGTTGAGCAAATAATTAATATGACATAAAATATGAATAAACAATACTAGAAATTAAATTGAAAATGAGTAGTGGAGGAAAGAAAAGAAAAATCCATAAAAATGCCAAATATGACATCATTATGATGTCATTTGAAAGTCTCCACCAATTATAATTAAACAACCATATTATTAACTAATAAAAGAGACTAAATGAAGACCAAATTAACCAAAAATACAGCAGCCACCTCCTTCCCCAAAACCAGCCAAAACGTAGAGAGAGAGAAGATAGGGTTTCCACCATAGCCATTCTTTGCAAGCTTTCATTCTCATGCTTCCTCACCATATTTCCTCAAGACCCCAACACTAAAATGAATCCTTGGACTTAGAGGAAGTGTTTGGCAGCCAAGAGAGTACAAGAAAAGTGAAGATTAAACTTGGGAAAAAAGTGCCACTTAAAGGTTAGTGCATTAGATACCTAAAACTCTTTATTTTCATGATTAGTAACTTGAATTGAGTAAGAATTTGTAACTAAAATGAATAATAATTATGTGTATACATACCATAAATTTTGGCTGCCCTATTCAAGAAATAGAAATGAGTGTTTTGTTGGACTTAGAGTGGATTAGAAATGATGTTTAAGGTACATATACACAAGTATAATGAATTGGTATGCTAACTAAGGTAATATGGGTGAAACTTGAACTTGGGCTAGGGTTTGGGAGTGAAAAATTTGATTTGGCTTATGAAATGGTTAAAGAACATTCTAATGGTCAATTAGTGACCATTTGAGGTATGTTGACCATAATTTGAGGTGCATTAAAGTGTTACAAACTGAAATGGTAGGCTGCCTTGTGAGTGCAGCAGGGTGGCTGGAATTGCAGTCCACTTAGACAGCCATAACTTTGGCTGTGTAGGTCCAATTGGTGTTTGGCCAATTGGACATGAAACTAGACTTATAATGGCACATTTTTGCTGAAGAAACCATGCCCAAAAGACCAAAGCAAGAGGACCAAAAGTTGGCCCCAATCCGGATACCCTGCAACTGATTCTGCAGAATGACTAAATGAACAGTAACTGTTCATTTAGCCATAACTCACTGTAGATTTGGTCAATTGACCTGAAATTTTTACAGCAACAAGTTAAGACATAGACAAACAACTTTCATGAAGAAAACTACCCCAAATTATGTCCAAACCCTATTCAAATATGCAGTCACAGTCACTATTCATGTTACTGTAGATATGGTAATTTCTGCAGAATGGAAATCCGGCCAGCTGTGGTTTTTGGACCATATCTGGAGCTACAAAACTCCAAATGGAGTGATTCAAAAAAGGAAATTCAACTAGAAAAAATAAGGAACAAATTTTATGTTTACCAATTCCTCAAATTTCCACTGTAACAGTTCCTAATGGAACAGTAAAGTTATGGTACAAAATCTGAAAAATATGCTCCTTTGGTTTAATGCTTAGAAATGGTATTAACGCTTAATGCCAACAAGTTTTAAATACAAAATGTGGTATGTTGGGAGTGCCAAAGTCAATGTACATATTTTCTATCCAAAAGTCAACATTTTTGTTGACCAATGAGGTGAATAGTAACACCAAAACATGAAATTCACAAATTGAAGAATTTAAAAGTTTCAAATGCCCTAGTATACCTAACAAGATTGGTTTGGATAGTTTGGCATGCCAATAGGGTTCAGTTAGCAGTACTGCACATGGCAATATGCCATTCTGTGATTTCATGGCTTTTAGCCATTCTGACCTTGTATTGAGCTTTGGCCTTGTGCCTGATATATTTACAGCTTGTTAGCTGTTCTGTTGCACACCGGGAGATGCATATGTGACCGATGGTGTGACGGCCCGAGGTACTCGATACCCAGTGCCAGTTTACCCGTTTATCCAGTCCAGTCATCTAGTGTAGGTTACTTGGGCAACCAAATGAATAAAAGTGGGCAAAGTTAATGAAATAATAGATATACCAATACCAAATAAAGAAATCATACACATTCTATACATACTTACTTTCAGCTATTTTCTTTTATTATATTATTGCACCACTAAGCATTATTGCTTAGCGCGTTGCTTTTGCCACGCGTAGGTACTGGAGATACAGATCGTGAGCCCAGTAGACCGCAGACTGGGTGAGTTCATCCTGCAGCTCTGCACAGTGTCCGTGTCACCTCACTACCTGCAGTGCATTGGTAGGGCACTAGGTGTCATTTTGTCATTTTGTAACTAAATTTTTATTTTCTCATATGTATTTGGATTTATGTAATGTATTTTGAGGTTCATGTAAATAATAAAGATTTATGGTTATGTATGGAAGTAATTTGAGTATTTATTTATTGTTTATACACATGAGTACCCTGAGAAATGATGATTGAGAACTGAAATTGAAATGTTGTTGAGATCTTGATATTGAGACTTTGTTGATGAATTGAAATTGGGATTGTTTGGAAAATTATTTGGAAGTGTTTTTAACAGGTTCCGAAGAACTGTTTTCTCCATTTTTAGCCGGTACTCCGCCGGATTTTCTTTAAAATTTTCGGAACCTCAAATAAATAATATTTTCGATAAATGGCTTAAATAAAGTATGTTTCATAAATTATATTCAAAGGCATGATATAAATTAATTAAGGTATATTAGAGTGTGCCGGTACACCGTGTGGCATTACTTACTCGGGTATACTGTACACGGGTAAGGGGTGTCACATAATGTTTTTGAATAGTAAAGAATTGTGATTTCAGTTATGATTTATGTATAATTGATTTTGTTGGAACTACCTTAAATGGTTAGTCATGATTTGATAAATTGAATTTCGTGATCAAAGTCATTTCATACAAATGATTTATATTATTGGCAATGAATATTTTGAGTTTTGGAATTTGATGAGTATTCAGATTTTCAAATTATTTGCTGTAAATTTTGTCAATGTATATTGTACTATGTTTTAAATTATAGTTGTGAACCACTGAGTTCACCACTCAGCGATAGCTTTGTATCTTTATCGCAGTAAGAAGAGCATAGAGCAGTGAGTAAGTTTCTTTGAAGACACATTCAGATCAGCTCCAGGTATATCATAGGTATACCCATGTACATAGGTTTTGATGTATGCATGTAATAATATGTATGTAAATTATTTGAGCAGTTGTATAAAAACTCTTGTAAAATATTTTGCTATGTAATTAAATGTAAATTATTGTAAAGGTAAATTTGGGATTTCATTTATCTGAATAGTTTTGTAATACTAATTTTGAGTCTTGAAATCAATGAAATATTTCTTTTATGAGGAGATTGATTTGATTTTTGAGATTTAAATTATGGGTTCAAATGAAGTTATTGAAGTTGTATTTGAGAAAACATATTGGGAGTATGTTCTTTGCAGGTTTTGAAGAACTGTTTTCTTAAAATACAACCAGCACTTTGCCGAAATTTTGAAAAAAATTTTATAACACCGGATTTTAATCAATGATTTAAATTTCATGAAAATTGTTTTAAAATCCCTTGTAGTATATTTAATGGATTATCGGTAGGCGAAGTACGGTAATTCATTAGGTGTACTACGGGATCATGTTACATCTTACAGGGGAGTAGGGTGTGACACTCGGTCGGTCTCTCCAGAACCTATGTGTGGCAAAAGCAATGCACTAAGCAATAATGTTTAGTGGTGCCAATAATAAAATATAAAAGAAATAGCAGAAAATAAATATGCAGTGCATGTTCTGATGTCTTATGCAGACAATTTTTCGATCATTATTGGTAATCTTATTTATTTTGCACTTGTTATATTCATAATTTCATTAAATTTATCCTCTTGCATTTTTAGTTGCCCAAGTAACCTATACTGGATGACTGGACTGGATAAACGGGTAAACTGGCACTGGGTATCAAGTACCTCGGACCGTCACACCATCGGTCACATATGTATCTCCTGGTGTGCAATAGAACAGTTAGTGAGCTGTAATAAATATTAGGCACAAGGCCAAGTATCATCACAATGTCAGAATGGCTAAAAGCCATAAAATCATAGAATGGCATAATGCCATGTGCAGTACTGCTAACTGAATCCTATTGGCATGCCAACCTATCCAAACCAACCTTGCTAGGTGTACTAGGGTATGCTATACTTTTAAATTGTACAATTCTTGAAATTTAAGTTTAGGTGTTACTATTTATTTCATTAGTCAACTAAAATATTGACTTTTGCATAGACAATAGGTACCTTGGTTCTAATACTCCCAACATGCCACATTTTGCATTCTAAAGTTGTTGGTATTGGTTGCCAATACCATTTCTAAGCTTAGTGCTAGTTGTTCAAAATTTTCAGATTTCAAGCCTTATGCTTACTGTTCCATTGGTCATTTTTACAGTAGGAATTTGGCAAAGTTGTTAACATGAAAGTTGTTCCTTATTGTGTCTAGTTACATTTCATTTTTTGAATCACTCCATTTGGATTTTTTTAGCTCAAGTTATGGCCTAAACACCATAACTGGCCGGATTGCAAACTTTCCAGATTTTCTGGACTGGCCAAATCTATAGTGTTTTGTGTAGTGACTGTAGGTCACTTTTTGAATATGTTATGTTCAAAATTTGGGTTAGGTTTCCTCATGAAAGTTATAGGTCTATATCTCAGCTTTCAGCTAGTAAAATTTTAGGTCAATTGGACCTTTCTACACTGAGTTATGACTAAATGAATAGACATTGTTCATTTGGTCATTTTGCCCAGGTAGAATGCAAGTCACCCAGATTAGGGCAATTTTTAGGTCAACTTGGTTTGGTTTTCTGAGCAGGGTTTCTATACCAAAGTTGTGACATTATGTGTCTAATTTCATTTCCAATTGGCCTTGCACTAATTGAACCTCTACAACTCCATTTATAACTGCCCAAACCTGCTGGACTCATGCTCAGTCCTACAGGTCAGCCAAGGCAGCTCACCTACACTCAAATGCCAAGCCTCAACTCACTTCATTTCCTTATCATACATATTCAAATGGTCACTAATTGACCATTACAAGGTTAATGAACCATCACATGAGAAAACCCTAACGTTGTTCAAGTGTCCACATTTTCAAGGTTCATTCATGCATCACACTTGCATTTCACTTACTCTTACATGCTCAATCACTCATCTCAAGCTATGGGCAGCTCATAAACACTTTACTTCAAGTAAATTCATCAAACCCTAACCATCCCTTGGCTGCCCAAATTGTAGGGATGAATATACATAATTTTTATTTTGTTTTTCTTACACTTTTTCACTTATCTCATGCCAATAAACATGAATTAAGTAAAAGAGATAGGAGATTGGACACTAACCTCTTTGAGCAGAATTTCCAGGTAACAAAACTTCAATCCTTTCTCTTCTTTTTGCTACAACTAGCTTCTCAAAGATGTGGGAATGATTTTTAGTGAAGTGAGTTTAGGGTTTTGTGGGGAGGAAGCTTAGGAAAATCAAGCTTTAAAAGAGAAAATGGAGAGAGAGCATCTTGGCTATGGTGGACGGGAAATGAGAAAGAAGAGTGCAGTTTTTTTATTTCAATTTTCTGCCCATTTAACTCATTTTAAGTGGTTTATGGACATGTGTCACAATGTGATTGGGTGATAGTGCTTAGTGACATAAGCATGAGGTTAAAATTGCAATTTTAATTCATTTTCTTTTCTTTTCTTTGTTACTCATTTTCAATTCAATTTTTAACAATATTTCTTCATATTTTAGATCATAATAATTATTTACTTAACTGGACAAGTTGGCCAAAAATCACCTCTGAAGGCTTTATGACCAAAACGCCCTCCGTTTGGCTTAACAGACCAAAATTGTCTGTACTGATTGAAAATTTTTTCTAAGCATTTTCTTGGCATTCTAATGCCATAGGAACCTCAATGACCCTTTTTTGGAGTCCCAAAAATTATTTTATGAATTTTTCCCTGGGTCTAAGGCTCCTAGTTGTGAGAACCGCAACTTCCCACTAGGTTACCCATTGCTAGAGCACCGGCTCATTTAACTTGGTTGTATTTTATTTCTAAAATTTTTCCTAAATTTTTCTTATTAATATTTGAGTTAATTATGGTTCCTCACTTTAGTTTAAATATTTTTCTGGACGTTCTAGCTATCTGGACCGATACTGGTCACCGGAACAGTAAAATGTACGGAGTTGCGACAGGGAGGGTGTTATAACTCTTCCCCTCTAATTTAAATTTTGTCCTTAAAATTTACCTAATGCAAACAGTTGAGGGAACTGTTGCCTCATCGTCTTTTCACTTTCCCAAGTTGCCTCCTCGGTGTTGTAGTGCCTCCAAAGCACTTTCACCAGTGGAATCTGCTTATTCCTCAACTCTTTCACTTCCCGAGCCAAGATCCGTATGGGTTCTTCTTCATATGTCAAATCCGGTTGTACTTCAATTTCTTCCATGGAGATGACATGTGAAGGATCTGAGCGGTATCATCTTAGCATAGACACGTGGAACACATTATGGATCTTGTCCAGCTATGGTGGTAAAGCTAGCCTGTAGGTCACTGGACCCACACATTCAATGACTTCATATGGGCTAATGAACCTAGGGCTTAACTTACCTTTTCTTTCAAACCTCAGTAAATTCTTCCATGGTGACACCTTGAGAAACACTTTGTCATCAACCATATATTATATTTCTTTTCTTTTCAGGTCGGCATAAGATTTTTGTCTGTCTGAGGCAAACTTCAGATTGGCTTTGATTAGCTTTACCTTCTCCTCAGTCTTTTTCACCAGGTCTGGCCCTACCAGTTTATCTTCACCTAATTTAGTCCAACACACTGGAGTTCTACATTTTCTCCCATACAGTGCTTCATACGGGGCCATTTGGATGCTAGCTTGGTAGCTATTATTGTATGCAAATTCTGCCAGTGGGAGGTATCTATCCCAACTTCCCTCAAATTCAATGACACAACTCCTCAGCATATCCTCAAGGACCTAACATATATTTCATGTTATTATTATCATTTCAGTTCAATATTGTATTAGTTCAATTGGTTTCAATTGTTTACCTGAATTACTCTTTCTGATTGTCCATCCATCTGAGGATGGAAATCTATGCTGAAGTGGAGTTGTGTACCCAAGGATTCATGCAACTTCTTCCAGAATCTCAATGTAAACCTTGGGTCTCGATCAAATATGATGGAAAGTGAAATTCCATGCAGTCTAACTATCTCACTGATATATAATTCTGCTAACTTCTCTAGTGAGTAGTCAGTCTGAACTAGCAGAAAGTGTGTTGACTTCGTCAATCTATCTACTATCACCCATATTGCATCATGCTTCTTCTGGGTGAGAGGTAGACCACTTACAAAATCCATGGTGACTCGATCCCATTTCCATTCAGGTATGCGTATAGGCTGTAGCAAACCCGATGGAACTTGATGTTCTGCCTTGACTTGCTGACATGTCAAGCATTTAGTCACATAGTCAGCTATGTCCTTCTTCATACCAGGCCACCAATAATGAAGCTTCAAGTCATGATACATTTTTGTACTTCCTGGGTGTATAGCATAAACACTAGTGTGTGCCTCTTTCAGGATACTGACTTTCAATTTCCTATCATCTAGTACACATACTCTTCCTTTGTAGTACAGACACCCATCTGCTTTCACCTCATAGTCAGTTGCTTTTCCCTATGAGATTTTACTCACAGTAGTCATTAATTTCTCATCTACCTTCTGCCCATCTAAAATCTGCTGTAGTAGGTTTGGCCTCACTTGCAACTCAGCCAAAATAGCTGCATCTCGAGCCAAAGATAGGTGGGCATTCAATGATCTCAGAGCAGTGATGGATTTTCTGCTCAAAGCATCAACAACTACATTTTCCTTCCTAGGATGGTAATTAATCACACAATCATAGTCCTTCAGGAACTCAATCCATCGCCTCTGTCTGAGGTTGAGCTCCTTCTGGGTTGGCAAGTATTTCAAACTTTTATGGTCTGTGTAAATGTAACACTTTTCACGATTCAAGTAATGCCTCCATATCTTCAGTGCGAAGATAATTGCTGCAAGTTCTAGATCATGGGTAGGGTAATTCTGTTCATGCAAGCTTAGCTGCCTGGAAGCATAGGCGACCACCTTGCCCTCTTGCATCAATACACACCCTAACCCATTGTGAAAGGCATCACTGTAGACCACAAAGTCATTTCCCGACACTGGCTGTATTAACACTGGTGCCTCTGTCAACATAGCCTTCAATTTCTCAAAACTGGTCTGACACTTGTCATTCCAGTCAAATCTAACATTCTTGTGTAACAACTTGGTCATTGGAGTAATTATTAAAGAAAATCCCTTCACAAACCTTCTGTAATAACCAGCTAGCCCTAAGAAACTTCTGACCTCAGTTGTATTTTTGGGAGGCTTCCATTCCATCACTGCTTCTATTTTCTTGGAATCCACTCTAATCCCATCAGCTGACACTATATGTCCAAGGAATGCAATCTCATATAACTAGAAATCACACTTTGACTACTTAGCATACAGCTTCTTTTCTCTCAGGGTTTGTAGAACAATCCTCAAATGTTCATCATGTTCTTCCTTGGTCTTGGAATACACCAAAATATCATCAATAAAGACCACTACTAACTGATCTAGGTATGGATGGAAGATACGGTTCATAAGGTCCATGAATGCCACTGGTGCATTTGTTAGGCCAAAGGGCATCACCAAGAACTCATAATGCCCATACCTAGTCCTGAATGTAGTCTTTGGCACATCTGCATCCTTCACCCTTAGCTAATGATACCCTGATCTGAGATCAATTTTGGAAAATACTCCTGCTCCCTTCAACTAATCAAACAGATCGTCAATTCTAGGCAACGGATATTTGTTCTTCATAGTCACTTTATTCAATTGTCGATAATCGATGCATAACCTCAAAGTACCATCCTTCTTCTTCACAAACAGCACTGGAGCTCCCTATGGTGACACACTGGGTTATCCAGTAACTCCTGTAACTGGATTTTCAATTCCTTCAATTCTGTGGGTGCCATTCTATAAAGAGCAATAGAGATTGGTGTTGTACCCGACAGTATTTCAATAGTAAATTCAACTTCCCTTTCTGGTGGCAAACCAGGCAATTCTTCACGGAACACATCTGGGGAGTCTCTTACTGTGGGTATGTCACATAGACTTGGCTTAGCCTACCTAGTGTCCACAACATGTGCTAGGTAGGCTTCATAGCCTTTACTCATCAGTTTTCTTGCAACTATGATCGAGATAACATTAGACAAGAAATCTGTCCTTTATCCCACAACTGTAATCTCATTACCCTTAGAAGTTTTCAAGGAAATCCTCTTCAGTTTACAATCAACCATTGCTTGATGACGTGACAACCAGTCCATTCCCAAAATCACGTCAAACTCATGGAAAGGCAATTCAATCAGGTCTGCTAAGAATTCATACTCCTGAATCCTTAACGGGAAACCTTTGTACACCTTGTTCACCACTACACTGTGGCCTAATGGATTAGTGACCATGACGTCTTGGTCACTCTCCCCTTCTAATATCCCCTTTTCTATGGGTAGGTTGATGCAGATTGTCGCAAGATGTTTTGCGATCGCCTGGATGAACCCTCACCGAAGTGGGAAAGAGTGAGGAGTCGCCACTTTAATTTTGAGGGAAATTAAAGAAAACCATTAAAATGAAACCACTTCAAAAACAGAGATTCTAAGTTCAGGGTCCGTAAACGGGTGGAAAAGGTGTTAGGCACCCCACCTCGTCCCTCAATGAGGGTAAGCAGATTTAACTTCAAGCTCTTTATAAACTAAAATTAATAATTAGGAGGTTCGAACGAAGATGTTAATCCTCTTGGTAAAAGGGAATATTTGATTTTTCACCAATTCGGGTTACCCAGATACATAAATAAATGAGACGACTCTTAGTGAGTTATTGTTGCGTATCAGTTTTGTTTAGGGGGTCATTTTACGTATTTGTTAAAATCTGATTTGAGAATCGGATAAGAACTCTCTTCCGATCTCCTTTTAGGTGAAAATTTAGATTGGAGATCGGATAAGAACTCTCCTCCGATCTCTTTTAGATTTTTATTAAAATTTTGGGTGAGAATCGGATAAGAACTCTCCTCCGATCTCTTTTAAATATTAATTAAAATTTTGGGTGAAAATCGAATAAGAACTCTCCTCCGATCTCTTTTAAATATTAAAATTTTTAGCTCGAGAATCGGATAAGAACTCTCCTCCGATCTCTTTTAAATATTAAAATTTTTAGCTCGAGAATCGGATAAGAACTCTCCTCCAATCTCTCTTTTAAATATTCATGGAAATTTTTAGGCTTGAGAATCGGATAAGAACTCTCCTCCGATCTCTTTTAAATATTTATTAGAATTTTTGGTTGAGAATCGGATAAGAACTCTCCTCCGATCTCTTTTACTTGAATGGGAGTCGGATAAGGACTTTTCCGACCTCTTGAAATCTTACATATCGTGAGAGCCTAAGGCTAAGGGTTCTGGCATTCAAAGATGCCAGGGATCTGAATAAGGCTTCTTTTAACTCATTGGTACCCCATGACTTGACAGGGGGTACAGACCAAATTTTATCGACCTCCTATGTGGTCGCCTTACCAGTACCTTTTGACAGGTGATACCCGATCTGTTCCATTTATTTATCTGAGATTTGGTTTTATTCCGCCTTATGACGTCTTACCCAATCGTCTTCTGGGTTAGTCTAGTGATTCAACTTTATTATTTTCCTGACTTATTATTCAGACCTTCTATTATTTTAAAGAAACGCTTAAGATACAGTTACTTACATTTTATCCAACCACTTATATGCTACTCGAGACTAGAACTTTTGCATTTAGAAGTAACAAAGATTAACAAAAAGAATGGACTGATTAGCAAAGAAGTAAACTCGAGAATAACCTTCTTCGCGCTTTTTTTTAACGCAATATAAACTTGGTGAAAATTACAAATATAAAAACAAAGGAAATATGTAAAATAAAAATGAGCACTTGATAAAGCAGCGATATAAGCACTCACCTGTAGGGAGCCGAATCTATTGAACTAACTACGGAATCACAAAACGTAATAGGACTGCGGGCTGATAGCCTTAGGGCTAAGGTTCGCCTTGAAATGAAGGATACTTCGCTAAAATGCAGTCAGGTCAAAATAATAACCGAGTTTGAATGAAGTTGAGCTTGAACAACGGGAGTGGAAATAAAGATAACTAAGAACTGAAAGTGAGAGTGTCACAGGATAATGAACGAACTAAAAATGGAGAGTTTCAGTATTCAAAAATCCCTTTGCAAGAAAATACTTCAGAAAACTGGTTTCTAAAGTTTTTCTTATGAAAGCTTAAAAATAGCAGAGTAACGAACTGAATTAAGTTTCAGAGTCCTTCCGCTATAGTCACCACCTTTTTTCTTCGTACCCCTTTGAACAGTTTTCATGCAGGTATTTATAGGAACCGGGTACTCTCCATGAAGGGTCAGGATTTATTTTGAGGGAGATGGAAGGTTAGGATTTTAAAGGACATGATTTGAGGCTCGGGAATTAAAGAGAATCAGAACGAACAGCTGAGATCCCTTTCAGAATATTTGTCCTTTCTCTCTTCTAATCTGACAGCCCAAAATTTTCTTGTCAAGGGCGATCCGAGGGCTGGGAGTGAAAGGCGCTGGTCTTATCGTCTTCTTCTTTGATCCAAGGGCTCTGGGCTTGTCCTTACAAGTAAGATCAATGGTGGAAATTGGGATGTACAGCACTGTCATGACATACTCTGGCACATGTCAGTAATGCGAGCAATTCTGGGGTGTGCGTTGGAGATTTCGTTTGCAACGCTTTAACTACCTCGGCTCTGATTATGACGACAGTTAGCGGAAGTTGTCTTATTCCCTTTGTTTTCGACCTCCCCTCCCTTTCAATCTTTCTAACACAATCCTTTTCCGATCTCTCATGCCGGGCTCCCCTCTTCCGACCTCTCCAACTCCGATCTTCTCCTTCATCCGGTCCGGTTCAGTCAAAGCATTTATTCCTTCGATTTCCGAGGCATCTGCTTCGTTTTCTGCTCGCAATAAATGCTCAGATTTTCCCTATATATATACCTTCAACGGGAAAGCCCTCCGCATTTGATTTTCTCCTCTTCCTTCTCACATTTCCTGTTCTAACTGCTCCGGCAATAGTCCCGGCCATGATAGTGGCTTTTGATCTTTTTCCGATTATCCTTTTTATTCCCCAAATGAAAATTTACGATCCCGGTGATCGGGAAATTATGATACCTCATTTGATGATAGTGAGAGAATCGGACTAATTTGCGGACCTGGATCGAGGACTTCGATCGTGTCGATCTCGAATCGTTCGACCAATATAATTGGCGAACTGATTTTGGGCGAGAAGACTGCTAATATTCCCCTTAACATTGGTGATTGCCCCTTGAAGTTCATTCGGCTTCTCACCACATTGGGTGTCCCGACAGTGGCTCGGTTCCAAGCAATAACATTGATGACGACCTCTCTCATCTTCTTGAGAGTCATAATCCCCCCATCTGAGCTGTACATTTGCCCACATCTTTTGATTTAGCCACGAGACTAGGCTTGGACATATGTCTTTATTAGATGGGATGTACTGCCGATCTATAGAGATCGCCCCTACGATGTAATCAGACCTTCAATGTAATCAGATCTCTAGAGATCGCCCAAATGATGTAATTCGACTTTTAATGTAATCCGATCTCTAGAGATCGCCCAAATGATGTAATCCGACCTTTTCGGAAATAAAATTTTATTTTGACAACTATCATTTTTATTATTATTGCATTGACTATTTTTCGATCTCTGATGTGTTTATCCGATCCAGTTCCTAACTGAACAACCCTTAACCGATCCGCCTTAATTTACCGATCTGTAACTAGCTGATCTCTTTTATTATGGAATTTCTGGAATATTCGTGAGACGTGTCAGAAAAAGCTGGCGAATCCCGCTAACCGATGCACCGCCTGGAACACTGTGAGCATTAAATGCTCGGACGGGTATAAATAGGGGATGGGTCAGCCAGTTGCTCTCTTATGTCATTTTCAACATCCTGCGAGCGATTCCAAAATTCTCTCGATTTTTCAAGTTCTTCCGACACTGATCAAGCTCCGGTAAGGGTTTTGATCCTTCTTTTAGTTTAAATTCTCTATTTCCTTTGAAAATGAACAGCGCCGAGGGTCAGAGAGCGGCAAGCCCCCCTTCCGTTCAGATCTCGTGGTCGTCTGATGAAGTGGAGGTGGTCGGACCAAGCGTGCAACCTGAACCTCCTAGGGCCTCTGTTCCAGCTCGGGGGCAAGCAGCACCATCAAGGCATGTACATTCTTCAGGGAGAGAAAATCTTCCCATGGACAAGTTGCCATCAATCCTTCAAGAAACTGACCTGCAGTCGTTCAGCCAGGAGTACAACATCCATCCTGATTCTTACGAGCTGATTAAGTGTCACGGCGATCTTCGTGCCGATCACTTCTTCGAGGAGAACGATATGATCATGGTATACGAAGAACAATTAAAGGCCGCGTTGCGGTTCCCCCTCGATGACTTCTTCAAGGAAGTTCTAAAATTTCACCAAGTGTGCATAGCCCAAGTTCGCCCGAACTCATGGCGGATCCTAGTAGCCTTCAGAGGCCTTTGCCGAGCCAAAGGACTCAGCCCTACAGCTAAGGTGTTCGCCGAACTACATAGGTTAACTCATTGAAAGGACGACGAGTATTGGTTCTTTTAGGCGAAGCCACATTGCGGGCTTTTTACCGATCTGCCCTCCTCCCAGAAGAATTGGAAGAATCGCTTCTTTATTCTGAGGAGCAAAATTCCGAATGACTTTGAGGGTTTCCCTCGCAGCTGGTTGCACCAGGGCCTCTTACTTCCGAAGTGCATCACCCTGAATAGGGAAGAAGGCCTGATGGTGATGGAACTGAAAGATCAGGCAGCTAGAGAGAAGTTCTCTTGTTTGAATGCAGTGACAGCCGAACTGCATCACTGGACAATGGAGTTGATCACTGGCGAAGATCGCGGGCTTCAGCTCTCTGACCTCGGCCTCGGTATTTTCTATATCTCTAATCTTTGGGCCTTAGCGATCTCACTGACCTCTTCTTTGTGCAGGTATGGTAAGCGACGAGGCTTCCAATGAGAGCCGAAAGCGGAAGAGGGAGGTCTCCCGGAAAGTGCAGGAGATGAAGCGTTCTGAGCTACTTCAAACGCCCAGTCATGATCCCAGAGAGATGCAAGGAGGCTCGTCTCAACCCTCGGGACCGCCGGTCATAGAAGTGGTCCGGTCTCCTCCTCGCCAAGAAGAGCCGCCTCCACCTCCTCCAGTCGCTTTGAGTGCGGAAGGGGGCCCTTCCTAACCTCTTGTAAGGATCCTTTCCCACGGCGCTCAAGTTTTGATCCACTCGCTGGAGAAGAACCGGACTGTTTGGGAAAATCCAGGCTTGGCCAAGGTCTTGGGGGCCTCGATCTGCCTTCAAGAGGATCGGGATAGGTTATCCCCGAACAATCTTGATGACATCCTGACCCGGACAATGAGCCTGAACGTGGAGAGTTTGGTGAACCAGCACATTGTCCGGGAGAAGGCTCACCGTCTGAGTAAGGAGGTGGAGAAGATGGGTCACGAAGTGGCTTCCCTCCGATCCCAACTTTCATCCGCTCAGAACTACATATCTGAAATTGAGGGGCGAATGAAGTTCTACGAGGATAAGCTGGCCGAGCAAGCTCAAGTTCTGGCCGAGCGAGCTCATGTTCTTGAAGAAGTTCGGGCGCTCCGAGCCGGTGAAGTTGCTCACCTCACTGAGGAGCTCAAAGCAAAAGAAGAAGAGGCGGTGACAAGGGAGGCCGGCGCTTATGTGAACGCTCATAGGGATCTCTTAGCCGAGCTCAGGAAGCGATATCCCGAGGAGGACTTCTCTTGGATGGTAGATCTGGCTCCCCAGGACGAAGGTGAGGATAGTGAGGAGGAGGCTGAGGGTGAGAGAGGAAGCGAACAAAATGTAGATCAGGCTGGGGGTGATCCTCCAGCCGAATGACTTGTATAAACTTGAAATGAAATGAAAGTTCCCCTTTTGTTCAATGATTGGATGTGATCGGAAAGTCTCTAAATTGCATAAGCACTTGATTGTCTGAGCATATTAGAATAACAACTAAAAGTGATTATTAATCTAAGTGTAAGAGGTCGAAAAACACAATAAGCATGAGATCGGCTGGGAACCAACGCTAAACGGGACTTGATTAAAATTGGAAATTTGACTTGAACACTTAAGATCGGAATCATCATTAAACCGGATCGGAACCTTAACTTTATTATTCCCAAACTTTTTAAATGAGAAATCGGCAACAAGACTGGTGGCATGAAGGCCTAATGTTGGTTCAATCTCGTTTGACAAGAAAGATCGGAAATATAATTGACTGATCAGGGGACTTGACAATTGGTTTGAGAGATCGGTGAGGCTTTAAATGATATGGGGACTTAGTATTAATTAGATTCCTTTTGAGGAGAGATCGGAAATGTGGTTAGTTGGCAAAAGAAGACTATGTGTTGGGGGATCGGCTTTAAAGTTTATTGATTTCGGGGATCGGCCAAAATATGGTGTCGACACAGATGTATGAATGAGTGGATCCTGGATCCACCAATGCATGCACAGATGTATTGTAGAGGGAGAACGTATCCCTGATGACGTCCGGGGCATCTTGCTCCTCCTGAGCTCTTATGGCATAGGCTCTGGCAGGTGCTCTGCCCTCATGTCACACCCTACCCCTCGTAAGATGTAACATGCTCCCATAGTATACCTAATGAATTACCGTACTTCGCCTACCGATAACCCATTAAATATACTACAAGGGATTTTAAAATAAATTTTGTTCATTTTTAAATTGGTGGGTAAAAATTTTTTTTTTAGATTTTAAAAACCTTTATTTAAAGTCCAAACATAAATTAAATTTTTAGATATTTAAAATCTTTGCAATTTTTACAAAAATTTCGGCAGAGTGCCGTCTGTATTTTGAGAAAATAGTTCTTTAAAACCTAAAAATAAAGACACTCCCAATATTTTTTTCAATCACAACTCCATTATTCAATCTCATTTCACATATCAGCACAAGCAACTCAATACACAGTTTAAATTAAATCAAACATTGAAATATCTCATTAAGATAACAAAATGAATATTTATATTCATGGGAGTATTAAAAATTTAGTAGTGCAAAACTTTATAAATACATAAAATCTTAAGAAAACCTTATAATAATTTATATTTCATTACAATCCAAAAATATATTACAAAAGAGTTGGTACAACTGCTCAAAGTAAATTTCATGCATATAATTACAGAATTACATCAAAATCCAAAGTACAAGGGTATACCTATGATATACCCGAAGATAGTCTCACTATGCCTTTCAGTAATCTTGCTCAGCTGCTTTATATTTTCTTTCACCTGCGACAGCATACAAAGCTATCACTGAGTGGTGAACTCAGTGGTGCACAAACTAATAATTTAAAACTTAATACAAGTTATGCTTGACAATTCATAACAAATAAAAATTTAAAATTTCTAAATTCTTCAAAATTCATAACATTCAGAAATCAATATTTTCATTCATGCAAATTATTTATTTGAATAACATTTTGATCAAATAGTAACTATTTATCTACATTTCTTTTAAATCTCGAAATAATACGAAAATATTTTGAATCACTGACAAATTATTTATTTTAACCACAATTTATCAAACTACGCATAATTTAAAGGGCATTGCCGACAATTCACATAGTTGAACCCATGACCCAAAATTCAAATAAATGCCGTGTTGTACATAACGACATTTCACACTCTCCTAATAACCGAGGCTAAAAGGGAGGAACAAAGACTAGCTAGTATATATGAGTACTCATTCAAACTCTTTCCCAACTGGCAAGCCAGAGAGGAAGGAACTCGCCCCATCTAGTGGAGGAGATATCTCACTAGACAAGCTAATGAGAATTCACAACATACTTTGCCATGTCAACTGTGGTTTCAAATCATATTCAAAATAATTTCTATTTACAAAGTGTTTACAAATCATCAACATATTTAATCATTATAAATTCATGCTCAATGTTGCCAACACATCAAACTTAAAATTTACAATCCTCAAAACCATGCAATAAATCCTTAAATGCGTAAGAAAATTTACATTTAATTTATAAAATTTCATTCAACAAATTAAAATCCTCAACAAAACAAAATTATAAAATCATAAAATAAACTTGTTCAAATCAATTTAGAAGTAAAAAGTAACAAAATAGTTAGTTATGCACAAACCTTAAGCGAGTCGCCTCTTGGCCTTGACTCAATTCCTCGAGTTCTTTTCCAGTGTTCTTTTCAGCTAAAACACACAGTTTCACAGTGTTTCAGTATCATAATTCATCATAAATCTAAAAATAAATTCAAATTCACTTATACCTAGCTTTAATATGCTAAACTTGGCGTTCTTTAAATTTTATATTTCGAGGTTACTATTAATGATACTATTCAAGTCAATTTTTTGACTTTCTAAGGCTTAATAGGTATGGGAATTCCAAGTTCACCCACATACCACATTTTGGTTACTAAATTTGTTGGTTTTGGTTGTTTACTCAAATTTTAAATCTTTTAGGCAAAATTGCAAATTTTCAGTTTTGGTGTCCTATATTGCACTATTCTATTGGTTATTTTTCTGTTAGAATTTGGCAAAACTTTCTTCATAGAAAATGTTCCTTATTGTCTTAACTTTATTCTTCTTTTTGAATCACTCCAATTGGAGTTTTGTAGCTCAAGTTATAGCCATTTGAATCATGGCTGCCGGATTGGACTTAGCCCAGATTTCTGGGCACCAAACTGGTTCTGGCAGTTTTAGGTCACCAATTTTGGGTGGCTAAATGACTTGGTTAAGGGCATAATTTGGATTTGTGTTCTTCATGAAAGTTTTAGGTCTATATCTCAGTTGTCTACTGGTAAATTTTCAGGTCATTTAGACCTATCTAGCCCAAGTTATGGCCAAATGAATAAACACTATTCATTTAGTCATTTTTGTACAGGTCAGACTGCATAAATCCAGATTTGGTCAATTTGTTCACTAGGTTTTGGTCACTTTTAGTCATGATTCCTAAATGAAAATTGTGTCATTTTGTGTCTATTTTCATTCCCAATTGGCCTCACACCAATTGGACTTGTAAATTTTCAGTTTTGGTCCCTCAAAAGGACATTGGTCGTGCTGCACGACCCTAAGCAATCCAAATTTGCATTTGGTTCCAATACTTGTAACATACTCCAATTGGTCACAAATAACCATTTCTCACCTCAAACCAAGTCCAACACACCATTTAATACATTCTCACATTTTTGTCTTCTAAGCCCTAGGTGCCAAACCCTAATTCACCAATATGTTGCATTTAACTACTACAATACATCCCAAAATCACTTCCATACTCATACCCACTTACCTACACTTTGAATTCAATCAAATTCATGTACATACACATCAAAACCCTAGCTGGCCAAATTTTCCTCTTATCCTCCAACAATTATTTTCTTTTAATTTTAAGTTAAAATCTAAACTACTTGAACAAAAAACATAGAAATTAAACTAAGAAATAGAAGTTTGCTTACTAACCTTACTTTGAATTTTTATCTCTTCAAAACCTCTTCCTTTCTTCTTCTTTTTGTTGTCAAGTTTTCTATCAAAGCTTGAAATCAATATTTAATGATGGAAGTTTAACTTTTTATGGTGGAATTTAAGGTTTGATCAAGCTCAAAATGAGCTTCCATAGAGTTTTGATGAGGGAGAGGTGAGAGAGAGATGGTTCACATTTTTTAAGAAGATGAAGTCCGTTTTTTTTCTTTTCTTTTTCTTTTATGAATTTATCCTTTAGGAAGACCATAAATTAAATTAATTAAATTTTAATTATTATATTTATTGCATTATGCATAAGGTCATGCATGATGTCATCACTTTTTACTTTTTCTTTTTTTTCTTTTTTTTTAAATTTATTTTTCTATTAGTTCTTTAATTTAATTCTCGATTCTAAAATTTTCTTTTCTCCGATTTTATTTGACAGTTAGGTCAGGAGTCAGCTCTCGGGGTCAATTGACCAAATTGCCTCCTCGCCGGTTCAACCCGATTTGCAAATAATTCAATATTTCTTCTTGCTCCTTGACCTAATTATTTGACTAGCTTAACAATTCTTTTTCGTGATTTTCTCTTTTCCAATGAGTTCATAATAGTCCTAAGGACCGCAGCGTCACATTTTACGGTTCGAAATTTGAGTTTAAATCGACTTCGTAGTCCTTCCCAAGAAGGCCACCCATCGCTGTGACCCTCGGCTCATTTAACTTCTTATGTTCTGTTTTTCTTATTTATACTTAACTAATTGACAATTACTAATTATTTATGTTCAGGGCTTAACTAGGTGTCTTAGGCATGGTTCTAATTCTCTTAATTATCTGGATCGATACCGGTCACCGGAACAGTAACATATACCAGGCTATGCAAATAGGGGTGTTACAATTCTCCCCCCCTTAAAATAATTTAGTCCTTGAAAATTTACCTGGTATCAGTCTCTGAACAGTTGTGGGTGCTGTCTTCTCATGTCCTATTCATGCTTCTAAGTAGCTTCCTAGCTTGAATGATGGTTCCTTAGCACTTTAACCAATACTATTTACTCATTGATTGCTCACCTCGTGTGCCAAGTTTCTTATGAGCTTCTATCTTAAGTTAGATTCAAATTCATTTCAATTTTAGAGGTAAGCAAATCTGTGTGCTAGTAGATCCACTCTTTTTAGGACCTCGTATGATCCTATGGGTGAGAACTTAGTTTTACTCTTTTCTTATCAAATCTCTTGATCATTTGATGCAACCTTCAGTTTAGTTTAGAATATTTTAGTCTTTTCTTATTGTTGTTTTAGCAATTATTTTCCTTTGTAGTCTTTTTTTTTTTAAATGACCTTGTTAGTCATATATGAACTGCTTATATCTTTCTTGGCCATAGGTCCATAACCATTATCTTACCATCTCCATTTATGACCAAGGCCTATGTGCCATTTTGCACTATCTTGTTTGCTTTTGTTTAACTTATTTCCTTCTTAATAAAATAGTTTGGGATATCGTTACGCATCTTAAGTAGGTTGTTTTCCCTGGTGGCAATTCCTCATCTAGTGTTTTTCTCATTTCTTACTTTTCTATTTGTTTTTTTTTCCACAACTTAACTTTAATTGTTTTATTCCTCAATCTTATCTTCTTCCTTAACATGACTGTCGAGTCGTAATTTAACACCTCTTATCGTCCCTAATAAATCAACTATACTTCAATATTACTTTGATTTGGTCCTCTGACCATTCTAGTCAACACTTTAACTAATATTCATAACATTTCTTTATTACATTTACACCAACTATTCTAATTTTTACTTCTATATTTTCTTTTATCTACCGATATCCTATAGCTTATTTTTCGCTGGTTTGCGATCATTAACCTTTTTTTTTCAACCATAAACAATTCTTTAATCTTAAGAAGGGAGTCTACCGGACTCTCCTGTTTCCCATGCTATTCTAAAGTTTCACTTTAATTCTAATTTAATCCTTATGATCCGCATAATAAAATTGTACTCTTCCTAAAGAATACCTGGCCAACTATTTCCTATCGAATTACTGTTATCAGTAGAATATCATTTCTTAACTCTTTTATAAGTTATAATTGTCATCCATAGCATCCTGTCTCTTCTAAGGGAACAAAATTATATTTTGTGTCTTACTGCTACACAAATAAAATACTGTTTCTTACTAAACTTTGAGCAAAAGATCCATTGCAATATCAAAACAACTATAAACCCCATATCGGAGACTGGATGACTTAGCCCTATAGGTGTTATTTTTAAATTTTTACCATGCTAAAATCTCTAGTCCTAAAACAATTCTTGATATACTGTAATTCATGCTAGGGTAACAGAGTCTTTAACTCTCACTACCTTGCAACCATGATCTTTTGATATTTTAATTATAGAGTTTTAAATCTCGAATTAAGATTTTCAAACTCAGTTCTAGTAATAAAACTCTATTCTAGTATATTTGTACCAGAGTAAAAGTTATTCATAACTATTCTTATCCTTATGTACTATTGGGTAGTACGTAGCTCTACACAATAAATCTTAAGTCAAGATCAGAATGACTACAAAGACAAACATCAAGAATATTGCATAGTTACTACGATACATCCCAATAGATCAAACTTTCCTATGTCTTATTTCTTTCAAATCCACTAATATCTTAAACTTATTTTGATTATGGTACTTACTGACATCTATCAACAGTAGTACCTTTACTTCCATATAGGGCAGATATATTGCTATAACTTACTTTTTGGTCCTCTTGCCTTACCTAATTAGGCTTACTAATTAACTTTATAATTTATCGTAGTCGAGGAGATGTCTTTCACTATAAACTTTTTCAAAATTAATTCTATTCATGCTTATTATCGTAATTCGTATCCTAAAAGACTAATTACTAACACATTAAAATTTATCTCCATGCAAGGGAATAGCAGTAGAACATATAATTTTAGAATTAGCATATAAACAAGTAGAGCCGGAATTAAATAGTACATAATTATTCCTTTCACAAGTTAAGAACATACTGGCAACTACATCTGAAGTCTCTACTTCTTCCCCTCGATGCATGGCATTCCATCTTTCTAATGTATTCCTCTACTTGGGTTGGTCCATTAGGCGAGGATTACCCGAAGTGTTGTCTGTACTTCTACCTCAGCCCCTACTGACTATTAATGAGCTTTTAAAATTGGAATCTTAAACTGATTCCTCTGGTGTAGTATGTGGCATAAATCGACGTGCACTAGTACAATCTCGGGTGAAATGTCCAATTTCACCACAATTGAAGCAGGCTCTAGTGACCCTATGATAAATACCCCGATGAAAATTTTCACAAACGTCACAAATACAGATAGGGTAAGAACTTCTGGTTCTTTGACGAATGGTTCTTGATTGCTTCAGCCCTGAAGATCCGCCTCTGTCATACTTAAGATCTCGAGGTCCCTCAAAATCTTTTCTCTTTCCCAAATTACTACTCGAACTTTGACCGATGGATTTCCCACTTTTCTCTTTTTCATGCTGCTCTTGAGGGGGTTGGGTTTGTACTTGGGCTTGGACTAACAGATTATCAGCTATTTGCTGAAAGAACATGGCCATCTGCTGGGCCGTTTGTGCACTAATTTGTATAGGAGGGACTGGTGCAGTTGGACCTCCAACGCTCTGCGAAACTGGGGCCTCTCCTTGTACGTTAGTTGTATCATATTGCTCTACCGTTTTACCCTTGTCCATATCTATTCACATGATTTTTTTTTTCTATTTCCTGTATAACCAACACAAGGAGATTTCTCCCCGTTAGTTCATATTTATGATGTAAATGTACTATATGTATCAAACATTCGAGCAGTTGTACTTATCGAAAAATATTTCAAATTCACAGTTCAAAATTTACTTTAAAACCTTTGCTCTAATACCACTAAAATATGTCACACCCTACTCCTTGTAAGATGTAACATGCTCCCGTAGTACACCTAATGAATTACCGTACTTCGCCTACCGGTAACCCATTAAATATACTACAAGAGATTTTAAAATAATTTTCGTTCATTTTTAAATTGGTGGGTAATTTTTTTTTTTCAGATTTTAAAAACCTTTTTTTAAAGTCCAAACATAAATTAAATTTTTAGATATTTAAAATCTCCGTAATTTTTACAAAAATTTCGGCAGAGTGCCGTCTGTATTTTGAGAAAATAGTTCTTTAAAACCTGAAAATAAAGACACTCCCAATATTTTTCTCAATCACAACTCCATTATTCAATCTCATTTCACATGTCAGCATAAGCAACTCAATACACAGTTTAAATTAAATCAAACATTGAAATATCTCATTAAGATAACAAAATGAATATTTACATTCATGGGAGTATTAAAAATTTAGTAGTGCAAAACTTTATAAATACATAAAATCTCAAGATAACCTTATAATAATTTGTATTTCATTACAATCCAAAAATATATTACAATAGAGTTGATACAATTGCTCAAAGTAAATTTCATACATATAATTACAGAATTAAATCAAAATCCAAAGTACAAGGGTATACCTATGATATACCCGAAGATAGTCTCACTATGCCTTTTAGTAATCTTGCTCAGCTACTTTATATTTTCTTTCATCTGCAACAGCATACAAAGCTATCGCTAAGTGGTGAACTCAGTGGTGCACAAACTAATAATTTAAAACTTAATACAAGTTATGCTTGACAATTCATAACAAATAAAAATTTAAAATTTCTAAATTCTTCAAAATTCATAATATTCATAAATCAATATTTTCATTCATGCAAATTATTCATTTGAATAACATTTTGATCAAATAGTAACTATTTATCTACATTTCTTTTAAATCCCGAAACAATACAAAAATATTTTGAATCACTGATAAATTATTTATTTCAATCACCAACAATTCACACAGTTGAAACCATGACCCAAAATTCAAATAGATGCCGTGTTGTACACCACGATATTTCACACTCTCCCAATAACCGAGGCTAAAAGGGAGGAACAAAGAATAGCTAGTATATATGAGTACTCATTCAAACTCTTCCCCAACTGGCAAGCCAGAGAGAAAGGAACTCGCCCCATCTAGTGGAGGAGATATCTCACTAGACAAGCTAATAAGAATTCACAATATATTTTGCCATGTCAACTGTGGTTTCAAATCATATTCAAAATAATTTCTATTTATAAAGTGTTTACAAATCATCAACATATTTAATCATCATAAATTCATACTCAAGGTTGACAACACATCAAACTTAAAATTTACAATTCTCAAAACTATGCAATAAATCCTTAAATGCATAAGAAAATGTAGATTTAATTTATACAATTTCATTCAACAAATTAAAATCCTCAACACAACAAAACTATAAATCGTAAAATAAACTTGATCAAATCAATTTAGAAGTGAAAAGTAACAAAATAGTTAGTTGTGCACAAACCTTAAGCGAGTCGCCTCTTGGCCTTGAATCGATTCATCGGGTTCTTTCCCGGTGTTCTTTTCAGCTGAAACATACAGTTTCACAGTGTTTCAGTATCATAACTCATCGTAAATCCAAAAATAAATTCAAATTCACTTATACCTAGCTTTAATATGCTAAACTTGGCGTTCTTTAAATTTTGTATTTCGAGGTTACTATTCATGACACTATTCAAGTCAATTTGTTGACTTTCTAAGGCTTAATAGGTATGGAAATTCCAACTTCACCCACATACCACATTTTGGTTACTAAATTTGTTGGTTTTGGTTGTGTACTCAAATTTTAAGTCTTTAAGGCAAAATTGTAAATTTTCAGTTTTGGTGTCCTATGTTGCACTGTTCCACTGGTCATTTTTCTGTTAGAATTTGGCAAAACTTTCTTCATAGAAAATGTTCCTTATTGTCTTAACTTTATTCTCATTTTTGAATCACTCCAATTGGTTTTTGTAGCTCAAGTTATAGCCATTTGAATCATGGCTACCGGATTGGACTTAGCCTAGATTTCTAGGTACCAAATTGGTTCTGGCAGTTTAGGTCACCAACTTTGGGTGGCCAAATGACTTGGTTAAGGGCATAATTTGGATTTGTGTTCCTCATGAAAGTTTTAGGTCTATATCTCAGCTGTCCACTGGTAAAATTTCAGGTCATTTAGACCTACCTAGCCCAAGTTATGGCCAAATGAACAAACACTGTTCATTTAGTCATTTTTGTACAGGTTAGACTGCATAAATCCGAATTTGGTCAATTTGTTCACTAGGTTTTGGTCACTTTTTGGGCATGATTCCTAAATGAAAATTGTGTCATTTTGTGTCTATTTTCATTCCCAATTGGCCTCACACCAATTGGACTTGTAAATTTTCAGTTTTGGTCCCTCAAAGTGACCTTGGTCGTGCTGCCTGCAGCAGGACCCTAAGCAATCTGAATTTGCATTTGGTTCCAATACTTCTAACATACTCCAATTGGTCACAAATGACCATTTCTCACCTCAAACCAAGTCCAACACACCATTTAATACATTCTCACATTTTTGTCTTCTAAACCCTAGGTGCCAAACCCTAATTCACCAATATATTGCATTTAACTACTACAATACATCCCAACATCACTTCCATACTCATACCCACTTACCTACACTTTGAATTCAATCAAATTCATGCACATACACATCAAAACCCTAGCTGGCCAAATTTTCCTCTTGTCCTCCAACAATTATTTTCTTTCAATTTTAAGTTAAAATCTAAGCTACTTGAACAAAAAACATAGAAATTAAACTAAGAAATGGAAGTTTGCTTACTAACCTTACTTTGAATTTTTACCTCTTCAAAACCTCTTCCTTTCTTCTTCTTTTTATTGTCAAGTTCTCTATCAAAGCTTGAAATCAAGATTTAATGATGGAATTTTAACCTTCTATGGTGGGATTTAAGGTTTGATCAAGCTCAAAATGAGCTTCCATGGAGTTTTGGTGAGGGAGAGGTGAGAGAGAGATGGTTCACATTTTTTAAGAAGATGAAGTCTTTTTTTCTTTTCTTTTCTTTTTATTTTATGAATTTATCCCTTAGGAAAACCATAAATTAAATTAATTAAATTTTAATTATTATATTTATTGCATCATGCATGAGGTCATGCATGATGTCATTACTTTTTACTTTTTCTTTTTTTCTTTTTTTTTATTTATTTATTTTCTATTAGTTCTTTAATTTAATTCTCGATTATGAAATTTTCTTTTCCCTGATTTTATTTGATAGTTAGGTCAGGAGTCAGCTCTCGGGGTCAATTGACCAAATTGCCCCTCGCCGGTTCAACCCGGTTTGCAAATAATTTAATATTTCTTTCGGCTCCCTGACCTAATTATTTGATTGGCTTAGCAATTCTTTTTCATGATTTTCTCTTTTTCAATGAGTTCGTAATAGTCCTAAGGACCGCAGAGTCACATTTTACGGTTCGAAATTTGATTTTAAATCAACTTCGTAGTCCTTCCCGATAAGGTTACCCATCACTGTAACTCTCAGCTCATTTAACTTCTTATGTTCTGTTTTTCTTATTTATACTTAACTAATTGATAATTACTAATTATTTATGTTTAGAGCTTAACTAGATGTCTTAGGCATGGTTCTGATTCTCTTAATTGTCCGGACCGATACCGGTCATCGAAACAATAACATATACCAAGCTATGCAAATAGGGGTGTTACACCTTAGGCCTCTCTGCTGGCTCAGATGCAGGCGTCTATGATGGTCCCACTACCTCAGATTTTCTAGATTTCCTACCCCTTTGTGCTCCAGGAGCAGGTCTGTCTGCTTGTGTTGGAGCAGCTGTAGCAGTTCTGCGTGGACAGTTCCTCAACTGATGCTTTATTGACCCACACCTTAAGCAGGCACCCGTCACTCTCCAACACTCCCTCTTATGCCACTTCAAGCAATGTGGACATGTAGAAGATGCTGGGGCTGGTCCCCTGAACCCTGTCCCTGGAGAGCTGCCCACTGATGGTGTGGACTGACCTCTCCTAGGGGTGAACTGTGGCTTGGGCCCATGGGATTGACCTTGACCTTGTGGTTGACCTGAACTTTGTGCAGGTGGACCTTTGAACTTTTTCCCTGGTGCAGGAGATGAACTAGACTGACCCGAGCCCCTCTTCTGCTGTCTCTCCCTTCTGATCTGCTCACTTATTCTAACCTTTTCAACTTGTATTGTAGCTTCCACTAACTTGGTGAAGTTTGTGATTCCCAAGGCACTGATCATGATCTTTATATTATCATTTAATCCCTCTTCAAATCTCTTACACCTTTCGGCCTCATTAGGGACTATCTCCCTTCTGTAGCGACTCAATCTGACAAATTCCTTTTCATACTCTACCATTGTCAATTGTCTCTGCCTCAGGTTAGTGAACTCTCTTCTTCTCTCTTCTAGGTATACACTACCCACATATTTCTTCTTGAATTCTGAGAGGAAGAAGTCCCAAGTTATTACTTCTGGCTGCACTTAACTAGACAGTGTATCCCACCATTGGTAGGCATCATCTTGCAACAGACATACAACAGCTTCTAGATTTTGTTCTGAAGTGCAGTAGAGTTGTTTTAGAACTCTCCCTGATTTGTTCAACCAGTTTTTAGTTGCAACAGAATTATCTTCTCTCTTGCCAAAGAAATCCACTGTTGCGAATTTTCTCAGTCTTTCCAGATGTGATTTCTGCTGTGGAGGTGGTGGTGGTGGTGGCATTACCCCAGCCATTTGTCTGAAAAACTCGGCTATTTGCTGAAACATGGCCTATGGAGGCTGAGTAGGCTTTGTTGGAGCTGGTGGAGTAGGTTTTCCCCTACCCCCAGTCTCAGCTGCTGCAGGTGGAGCATGACTCTCAACTTCCTCCTCAACTGCCCTCTGAGATATGGGGTTCATATCCTAATCAAAATAACAAAGAAAAACAGATCTACATTAGTGTCACCTTGACTTTTACAAATGCAATGCATGGTATGGACTCGATCTAGACCCAGAAATGCTTAAACCGTGCTCTGATACTACTAAATCTGACACCCCTTACCCGTCTATAGTACAGCCGAGTAAGATATGCCACAAAGTGTACCGGAACACCCTATTTTATTTCAATTATTTTTATCCTTCCTTAGTTGTTATTTTTTTTTTCATAGTTATGAAGTACAATTTGTGAAGTATAATTCATTTGAATCATTTATTGAAATCATAATTTTTTTTTTGAGGTTCCACAAATTTTATAGAAAATCTGGCAGAGTACCGGCTAAAAATGGAGAAAACAGTTCTTTAGAACCTGAGAAAAACACTTCCAAAATTCTCAATCAATCCCAAACTCGATATCATCAACAAAATCTCAATATTTTTCAACAACATTTTCATTTCTCAATCATTCATTTCATAGGATATTCATGTACAAGTCATAAATAAATATTCACTTTTTCATTCATAAACATAATTTCCACTGTTTACATTGATAACAAAATACATTACATGAGTCTTAATTTATTATGAGAAAATAAAAGTTAATTACAAAATACACAAAATGAAACCTAGTATCCTACCAATGCACTGATGTCGGTGAGGTGACACAGACACTATGCAGAGCTGCAGAGGTCTCACCCAGTCTGTGGTCTACTGGGCTCTCGGTCGGTCTCTTCAGAACCTACGTGTGGAAAAAGCAATGACTAAGCGATAATGCTTAGTGGTGCCAATAATAAAATAAAAAAGAAATAATAAAAAATAAATATGCAGTGCAATTTTATTTATTTTGATGTCTTAGGCAGACAAATTTTCGATCATTATTGGTAATCTTATTTATTTTGTACTTGTTATATTCATAATTTCATTAAATTTATCCACTTCCATTTTTAGTTGCCCAAGTAATCTATACTGGATGACTAGACTGGATAAATGGGTAAACTAGCACTGGGTATTAAGTACCTAGGGCCGTCACACCATCGGTCACATATGTATCTCTCGGTGTGCAACAGAACAGCGAATGAGCTGTAATAAATATTAGGCACAAGGCCAAGTATCATCACAATGCCAGAATGGCTAAAAGCCATAAAATCACAGAATGGCATAATACCATGTGCAGTATTGCTAACTGAACCCTATTGGCATGCCAACCTACCCAAACCAACCTTGCTTTATAACACCCCTATTTGCATAGCCAGGTATATTTTACTATTTCGATGACCGGTGTCGGTCTGGATAATTAAGGGGATTAGAACCATACTTAAGACAACTAGATAAGCCTTAAACACAAATAATTAGTAATTTCCAATTAGTTAAGTATAAATAAGAAAAACTGAACATAAGAGGTTAAACGAGCCAAGAGTCACAGCGATGGGTGACCTTCTCGGGAAGGATTGCAAAGTCGATTTAAACTCAAATTTCGAACTGTAAAATATGACGCCGCAGTCCTTAGGACCATTACGAACACAGTGCAAAAGAGAAAATCATGAAAAAGAATTATTAAGTCAGTCAAATAATTAAGTCAGGGAGTCGGAAGAAATATTGAATTATTTGCAAACCGGGTCGAACCGGCAAGGGGCAATTTGGTCAATTGACCTTGAGAGCTAACTCCTGACCTAACTGTCAAATAAAATCAAAGAAAAGAAAATTTCAGAATCAAAAATTAAATTAAAGAACTAGGGAAGAATAAATAACAATAAAAAAAGAAAAAAGAAAAGTTGAAATGAGTGACATCATGCATGACATCATGCATGATTTCATAAACATTTATATAATTAAAACTTAAATTTTGGATAATTATGGTCTTCCATAAGACTAAAAACATAAAAGAAAAGAAAAAAAAAAAAAAGGAAAAACCCTCATCTCTTCTTCCTTTCCGCCCTCACTCTCTTTCACCCTCTCCCTCTCAAAATTTCCATTGAAGCTCATTTTGAGCTTGAAGAAACCAAACCTTAGCCATAAAAATTACAAATCCCTTAATTAAACTTGGTCTTTTAGTCTTGACAAGAAGTTTGAGCAAGAAAGAAAGAAGAAAGGAAGGAGTTGAAGAGGAAAAAAAAAATCTGCAATTCAAGGTTAGTGAGTTCACTTTAAGTTTTAGTTTAATTTAAGTATTTATAGCATGAAAAACTTGAAAATATGCTTAAATTGAAAAGAAATTAATTGTTGGAGGATTAAAGGAAAATTCGGTCAACTAGGGTTTTGATATGTGTATGCATGAATTTGATGGACTTAAAAGTGTATGTGAGCTTGATTGGGTTGAAGAAGCATGTATATAGGCATTGAATTGGTTAAATGCAACAATTTAATGAGTTAGGGTTTTGGGCACTTAGGGTTTGAGAGCCAAAAATATGAGAATTAGTCAAATGTTGTGTTTGACCTTGTTTGAATTGAAAATGGTCAAGCTGCAGGCAGCAGGACCAAGGTTCCTTTGAGGGGCCAAAACTGAAAATTTACAAGTCCAATTGGTATGAAACTAATTGCGAATGAAAATAGACACAAAATGACACAATTTTCATTTAGGAATCATGCCCAAAAAGTAACCAAACCCTAGTGAACAAATTGACCAAATCCGGATTTTTGTAGTCTGACCTATACAAAAATGACCAAATAAATAGTGTTTATTCATTTGACCATAACTTGGGCTAGGCAGGTCTAAATAACCTGAAATATTACCAGTGGATAGCTGAGATATAGACCTAAAACTTTCATGAAGAACACAAACTCAAATTTTGCCCTTAACCAAGTTATTTAGCCACTCAAAATTGGTGACCTAAAACTGCCAAAACCAGAATTTGCCCAGAAATCTGGGTTAAGTTTAATCCAGCAGCCATGATTCAAATGGCTATAACTTGAGCTAAAAAACTCCAATTGGAGTGATTCAAAAAGAAGAATAAAGTTAAGACAATAGGGAACATTTTCCGTGAAGAAAAGTTTGCCAAATTCTAACAGCAAAATGACCAATGGAACAGTGCAACCTAAGACACCAAACTAAAAATTTGCAATTTTGCCTAAAAGACCTAAGTTTTAAGAAAACAACTAAAACTAACAAAATTGGTAACTAAAATGTGGTATGTGGGTGAAGTTGGAGTTCCCATACCTATTAAGCCTTAGAAAGTCAACAAACTGACTTAAATAGTACCATGAATAGTAACCTCAATATGAAATTTGCAAGAATGTAAGTTTAAACATATTGAAATTAATTATTGGAATTGTTATGAAGTAAAGATACTGAGACACTATAAATTTTGTGTTTCAGCTGAAAAAGACTTTGAAGGTCTGAGAAACTGAGTCAAGGCTTAGAGGCGACTCACGTCAAGTTTGTACGCAATAAACACTATTTAAGCATTTTATCCTTGAAAAACTGATTTAGTACGCATTATGAGTTTAAGAACTTTTGTGTTGCCACTTTGTGAATGAAAATGTAACTTTGGAAATTAATTTGATTTTTGTATGCAATATTTGAATAAATTGTTTGAAATGGATTTCTGATTCACACTTAGCATGACAGTGCCTTATTATTCGTCCTCCATTTATGGGGTTGAGATCGATTATTTTCCTCCCTCTACGGTTTACCAGTTGAGGTTGTAGATCGGATGAGTACTCATTAGCTAGCTAGCCACCTCCCTCATTGATTTTGATTAGTGGGGTAATAGATTGCTTTGTCATGGTGTACAACATAACATTGATCGGAAATTTTGTGTCATGGCTTAAGTTGTGTATGATTTGGCAATACTGTGTTTATTAAATTATTTGACCAAATTGTGCTACTATGAGTTTGATAATTTGTGAAATGTGATTGTGAAATATTTAATTTGTGATTTGTCAATGAATGTTTTATGTACTGTATTTCAAATTTTTATTGTGCACCACTGAGTATTTTTATACTCAG
Organism: Hevea brasiliensis; assembly: GCF_030052815.1. Lineage (NCBI taxonomy): Eukaryota > Viridiplantae > Streptophyta > Magnoliopsida > Malpighiales > Euphorbiaceae > Hevea > Hevea brasiliensis. Next base: position 83,596,801 of record NC_079499.1, read on the forward strand.
CGATAGCTTATTTTGTTGTCGCAGATAAAGGCAAGGAGAAAACAACAGAGTGAGCTACTACTGAGATAGTGGACTTCACTGATCACTTTTATACGGGTATTTATTTATACCCTTGTAGTTAATTGATGTAAATATTGTAATGTTTTATGTATCAATGTAAAGTTGAGCAGTTGTATTATAAATTGTAATAATATTATTTTTTTATATTTAATATCTGTAAATTAAACTTGTGAATGTAAATTAGCTTTATTGAATGAAATGATGAAATGTTTTGAGATGATAGACTTGGATTAAATTGTGGAATTATTTTGAAGTGGAATTGACTTGAGTTATGTTGAATTGAGATTATTTGGAGGTTGGGAGTTGTGGAAAAAGTTATTAGAAGTGTTTTTACAGGTTTTTGAAGAACTGTTTTCTCCAAATACAGACGGCACTGTGCCGAAATTTTTATAAAATTTGTGAAAGAATAAAATGAACAAAAATTTTTACTAATTTTGAGACTTCAATTAAATTTTTTTAATTCCTACCAAAATGCTCACCACTTCCAAAATGTAAGAAAATGGTTTTAAAATCCCTTGTAGTGTACTTAATAAATTATCGGTAGGTGAAGTTTGGTAGTTCATTAGGTATTCTACGGGATCATATTATGCCTTACAGAGGGGTAAGGTATGACATGCTAGGTGTACTAGGGCATGTTACACTTTTAAATTGTATAATTCTTAAAATTTAAGTTTAGATGTTACTATTCATTTCATTAGTCAACTAAAATGTTGACTTTTGCATAGACAATAGGTACATTGGTTCTAATACTCCCAACATACCACATTTTGCATTCTAAATTTGTTGTTATTGGTTGCCAATACCATTTCTAAGCTTAGTGCTAGTTGTTCAAAATTTTCAGATTTCAAGCCTTGTGCTTAATGTTCCATTGGTCATTTTTACAGTAGGAATTTGGCAAAGTTGTCAACATGAAAGTTGTTCCTTATTGTGTCTAGTTACATTTCATTTTTTGAATCACTCCATTTGGATTTTTGTAACTCAAGTTATGGCCTAAAAACCATAACTGGCCAGATTGCAAACTTTCTAGATTTTCTGGACTGACCAAATCTACAGTGTTTTGTATAGTGACTGAAGATCACTTTTGAACATGTTATGTTCAAAATTTGGGTTAGGTTTCTTCATGAAAGTTGTAGGTCTATATCTCAGCTTTCAGTTGGTAAAATTTCAGGTCAATTGGACCTTTCTACATTGAGTTATGACCAAATGAATAGACACTATTCATTTAGTCATTTTACCCAGGCAGAATGCAAGTCACCCGGATTAGGGCAATTTTTAGGTCAACTTGATTTGGTTTTCTGGGTAGGGTTTCTATACCAAAGTTGTGCCATTATGTGTCTAGTTTCATGTCCAATTGGCCTTGCACCAATTGAATCTCTACAACTCCATTTATAACTGCCCAAACCTGCTGGACTCATGCTCAGTCTTGCAGGTCAGCCAAGGCAGCTCACCCACACTCAAATGCCAAGCCTCAACTCACTTCATTTCCTCATCATACACATTCAAATGGTCAATAATTGACCATTACAAGGTTAATGAACCATCACATGAGCAAACCCTAATGTTGTTCAAGTGTCCACATTTTCAAGGTTCATTCATGCATCACACCTGCATTTCACTTACTCTTACATGTTCAATCACTCATCTCAAGCTATGGGCAGCTCATAAACACTTTACTTCAAGTAAATTCATCAAACCCTAACCATCCCTAGGCTGCCTAAATTGTAGGGATGAATATACATAAGTTTTGTTTTGTTTTTCTTACACTTTTCCACTTATCTCATGACAATAAACATGAAATAGGTAAAAGAGATAGGAGATTGGACACTAACCTCTTTGAGTAGAATTTCTAGGTAACAAAGCTTCAATCCCTTCTCTTCTTTTTGCTACAACTAGCTTCTCCAAGATGTGGGAATAATTTTTGGTGAAGTGAGTTTAGGGTTTTGTGGGGAGGAAGCTTAGGAAAATCAAGCTTTAAAAGAGAAAAATTATTTTATGAATTTTCCCCTGGGTCTAGGGCTCTTAATTGCAAGAACTGTAACTTCCCACTGGGTTACCCATCACTAGGGCACTGTCTCATTTAACTTGGTTGTATTTTATTTCTAAAATTTTTCCTAAATTTTTCTTATTAATATTTGAGTTAATTATGGTTCTTCACTTTAGTTTAAATATTTTTCCAGACATTCTAGCTGTCTAGATCGACATTGGTCACCGAAACAGTAGAATGTACAAAGTTGCTATAGGGAGGGTGTTACAGAAAAATGATAGTAAAGATAAAATGTAATTTAAGGGAAGTTGAGGACAAAAGTGTAATTAAAAGAAATCTTGAATTAATTAAATTTTTAATCAACATTAGTGGAGCACTAAGTGGGATTAAGTGGAGGTATAAAAAGGATCAAAGTGGATAGAATTTCCACTAACCAAGTCACCTTCTTCAACCTTTCAAACCCATTGCCAAATTCAAATCTCTCTCCAAACTTCCATAGCTAACTTTCATGCAAAGCTTAATCTCTCCCCTTTCATGCCATAAATCCCATAAGTCCCTTCATGAAAGTTTATCCTCACATCAAGAACAATCCTTGGGCAGCTATTAAGAGAGGAAATAGTGGAGTTGTCAAGGGCAGCAAGGGTCACACATATGAGGTAAGTGCAAAGAACCCCCACCCTTCCTTCTTTAAAGTTGATGAGCTTTATGAGTTGAGTTAAATTCTCTTAAAATCTAAGAGAAATGATAAGTCTACACTCCTTTTAATTTCTAGTAGCCTTGACGAGAGCTAGGTTTAGATGGTTTTGAATGATTAAACTTGCTTAATGATGCTTGAGAGTGAATATGGACATGTATATAGGTTGAATTGTATGTATAATTGAAATTGAAAAATTATTAGGGCTTTAATGTTAATTTGGGGCTGTTGATTTATGATGACTTTTTGAAATTGAGACTATTTAATGAGTATTAGAAGTGCCATGTATGCTTATTTGGAGTTTGGAAGAAGGAGGAGATTGAAATTGGGAGTGCTTATTGCTTACAGGTTGAGCTGTTGTTGAATCTAGTAGGTTGTTATTGTCATATCTCCCTTTGTGTTGCCCCAATTGGTATGAGACCAATTGGAGGTGTTTTGGGACATCCAAACCTTCATTTTTCAATGAGAAACCCTTCCCAAATTTTGTTTATAAGTCAGTCAAATTTTGGCTTGAATACGGGTAGCTTGCTGGATTAGGCTCAGAATTAACCATATGAATAGTATGTGTTCATATGGCCATAACTTGCCCTAGGAAGGTCAGAATGACCTGAATTTGAAACCACTGAAAAACTTAAACATAGGGGAACACTTTTTATGAGTACCACTTGACCCAGTCTTACCTTTAACCAAGTCAAACTGTTAACACAATTTGGGTCACCAAAACTGCCAACCCAGAAATTGACCAAAACACTGTTCCATTTGTATGCTTGACCAGTTTTGGCAAAAATGCCATAACTTGGTCTCCAAAGTTGCAAATTGAGTGAAACTAGTGCAAAAAGTTTTATAAGACATAGCACAATAATTTTTTTTGTTTTGACCAAGATCCAGAAACCATTGCGTCCTAGGGAAAATATTAGCCAAAATTAGGAATTGAAATCTGAAAATGTTAAGTTGAACGCAGAATGCCATTTGATACCCATGTCATCATTTAGCCATAACTCCCAGTAGGAAATTCCATTTCAGATGTGACAATATGATCTGGAAACATGATATTTAGGGCTATAATATTGATTCAGACATCTTTGCTAAATTCTAAGTGTAAAGACCCTAAAAAGAGGGTCAAACATACTGCGCAGAAGTTTGACTATTGCCTTTATAGGATTAAGAGTCCAGGTCAATACATTGATCATAACTCACTACACCAAGCTTGAAAAATTATGAAATTGTACTTGGGAGTCCCTAAGACAAAGAGGAATACTATGAAGGAACCAAAGTCTAAAAATGACCATAAAATGATCAAATGACTAGTCAAAGTTTATTGATTAGGAATTGTAAATTCTAGACAGCTTAGAAGCAAATGGACCAGTTATGGTTAATTGACCATAACTTGAGTTATACAGCTCCAAATGGAGTGATTCAAAAAGATAATTAAAGTTAAGATAATAAGGAACAACTTTGATGGGGGATATTTAGCCAAATTCGCACAATAACTAGACTAATGGCACAGTAGAAAACAGTGACCCAAAACTGAAATTTTGGATTTGCACCTAGGGAAATTAGAAATTGAATTGGCAATCAATGCCAACAAAATTGACATCCAAAATGTGATATATGAGTGCAATTAGAATTAATAAACCTATTTAATAGAAAAAAGTCAATATTTTGACTCAAATAGTGCAATGAATAGTAACCTAAAATGCAAAATTCAAAGGACACAATTTTAAGCAAATTTAAAGCTACAATTATGTAGGCATGAAATAAATTGTTAGATTAATTATGAGATATGGTACTGAAACACTATAAATTATGTGTTTCAATTGAAAAAGAGATTAGAAACGTATCTTCGAAGGAAAAACAAGAATTGAAGTAAATAAGAGATTTGTGCACAACTAGTTTTTAATTGATTTTGTTCTGAATATTTCATATGATTAAATGACGTTATTTTCCTTATGTATTATGTTTATCAAGTATTGGATTTATTTCAATGATTATTGAAATTGTTATAATATGTATGAATTTAGCTTTGTGAAATGGTATTTCAACAATTACTGAGCATTGTTGTGGATTGAATAAATTAGTTTTGGAAAAATTGTGATAAAATATGTTTTGAATTGTGATGAGCATAAAAATTATTTGGTATTGGAATTGACTTTGAATTGAATTGTATTGTGATTTATGCTCACAAAAAGGACAAAGAGATTTATGATGTTGTTTTATATCTCACTATAGATGCTTGACTAGGTTATTACCTGTCTCTCTTATTTGTTGCGAAGACAATGGATTTAGCTTTGTTTTGATTACCATGGTATGTGCACAGGCTTAGATTCTCCTCTTATTAGATGTTAGATCTAAGTTTTTTTCATGGCTCTTTCGGAAGTTTCATTATTGTGGTGTGTACTGTGCATGATGATTCGACCTCCCTAACCATAGGAAGTTAGAATCACTCCGGAGATGGCCCTTTCGGATTAGTCTTGCATAGTTAGTGAGATAAAGAATGATTTTTAAATAGTAAAGAATTTTGATTTCAAATGGAATTTATGCATACTTGATTTTATTGAAATTAATATTTATTTCCATAAATTGCTAGAATTACTTTAATTGTTCAGTTGTGATTTAACAAATTGAAATTCTTGATCAAGGTTATTTTAACAAATGATTATATTATTGGCAATGATTATTTTGACATTTGAAATTTTTATGAAGTTCAAGATTTCCAAATTATTTATTATAATTTTGTCAACATATATATGGTATTATATTTTAAATTATAATTGTGCACCACTGAGTTCACCACTCAGCGATAGCTTTGCACCCTGTCACAGGTGAAAAGAGCATAGAGCAGGTGAGTAAGCTTCCTTGAAGACACATTCAGATCAGCTCCAGGTATATCATAGGTATACCCATGTACATAGGTTTGATGTATGCATGTAATAATATGTATGTAGATTATTTGGGCAGTTGTATAAAAACTCTTGTAAAATATTTTGGTATATAATTAAATGCAAATTATTGTAATGTAAATTTGAGATTTCATTTACCTGTATAGTTTTGTAGTATTAATTTTTAAGTCTTGAAATCAATGAAATGTTTCTTTTACGATGAGGTTGGTTTGAAAATGAATTGATTTGATTATTGAGAATGAATTGTGAGATGAAATGAAGTTCATTGGAGTTGTATTTGAGAAAACATATTGGGAGTGTTTTCCTTTTCAGGTTTGAAGAACTGTTTTCTCAAAATACAGCCGGCACTCTACTGAAATTTTTAAAAATTTTTGTAACACTATTTTTGTGACACCCCTTACCCGTGTACAGTATACCCGAGTAAGTAATGCCACACAGTGTACTGGCACACTCTAATATACCTTAATTAATTTATACCATGCTTGTGAATATAATTTATGAAATATAGTTTATTCTAGCCATTTATCAAAAGTATTATTTATTTGAGGTTCCGAAGATTTTAAAGAAAATCCGGCGGAGTACCGGCTAAAAATGGAGAAAACAGTTCTTCGGAAACTGTTAAAAACACTTCCAATATTTGTATTCCATCAATTCAAACTCCAATATCCAAAATCTCAATAATATTTCTTAATTTCAGTTCTCAATAACCTTTTCATTTCTCAAACATCCATTTCTCATAATACTCATATACAAGCAATAAATAAATGCTCAAATTTTGCATTCATAGTCATGACTTTCATTATTTACATGAACATCAAAATATATTACATAAGTTCAAATACATATGAGAAAGTAAAAATTTGCCACACAATATCAAAATGACACCTAGTGTCCTACCAATGCGTTGAGGTGACAAGGACAATGGACTCACCGTGGTCTATTGGGCTCTCGATCGGGATCTCCAGAACCTACGCGTGGCAAAAGCAACGCGCTAAGCAATAATGCTTAGTGGTGCAATAATATAATAAAAGAAAATAGCAAGAAAATAAATGTGTATAGAATGTGTATGCTTTCTTTGTTTGGTGTTGGTATATTCATTATTTCATTAACTTTGTTCACTTTTATTCATTTGTTTGCCCCAAGTAACCTACACTAGACGACTGGACTGGATAATGGGTAAACTGGCACTGGGTACCTAGTACTCGGCCGTCACACCATCGGTCACATATGCATCTCTAACAAGTCAGTAAATAGTATCAGGCACAAGGCCAAGTCTCAATACAAAGTCAGAATGGCTAAAAGCCATGAAATCACAGAATGGCATATCGCCATGTGCAGTACTGCTAACTGAACCCTATTGGCATGCCAAACTATCCAAACCAATCATGTTAGGTATACTAGGGCATTGGAAACTTTTAAATTCTTCAATTTGTGAATTTCATGTTTTGGTGTTACTATTCACCTCATTGGTCAACAAAAATGTTGACTTTTGGATAGAAAATATGTACATTGACTTTGGCACTCCCAACATACCACATTTTGTATTTAAAACTTGTTGGCATTAAGCGTTAATACCATTTCTAAGCATTAAACCAAAGGAGCAGATTTTTCAGATTTTGTACCATAACTTTACTGTTCCATTTGGAACTGTTACAGTGAAAATTTGAGGAATTGGTAAACATAAAAGTTGTTCCTTATTTTGTCTAGTTGAATTTCCTTTTTTGAATCACTCCATTTGGAGTTTTGTAACTCCAGATATGGTCCAAAAACCACAGCTGGCCGGATTACCATTCTGCAGAAATTACCATATCTACAGTAACATGAAATGTGACTTCCATTGCCATTTGGGTTAGGTTATGGCCATAATTTGGGGTAGGTTCCTTCATGAAAGTTGTTTGTCTATGTCTTAACTTGTTGCTGTAAAAAGTTCAGGTCAATTGACCATATCTACAGTGAGTTATGGCCAAATGAACAGTTACTATTCATTTGGTCAATTCTGCAGAATCAGTTACAGGGCATCTGGATTGGGGCCAAGTTTTGGTCCTCTTGCTTTGGTCTTTTGGGCATGGTTTCTTCAGCAAAAATGTGCCATTATAAGCCTAGTTTCATGTCCAATTTCCAAACACCAATTGGACTAACACAGCCAAAGTTATGGCTGTGTAATTGGACTGAAATTTCAGTCCATTGCAACTTCACTTTGCAATCTTATTTTTTAGTCCATTTTATGGTCAACTAACCTAAAATGGTCATTAATTGACCATTAAAATGTTCTCTAATAATTTCCTAAACTAAGTTTATATTTTGCTGACAAAACCCTAATTCAAATTCATGTTTTATACAATTTACCTTAGTTAGCTTTTAATTCATTATTCTTGTGTTTATAACTTCCAACATAATTCTAGTTCACTTCAAGCTCATCAAAAACACTCCCTCCTATTCCATAGCTAGGGCAGCCGAAATTTATGTACTCATACACATGAGTTTTTGTTCATTTAAATTACAATTCTTACTAAGTTTCAAGTCCCAAACCATGAAAATAAAGAGTTTTGAGGATATAGATGCACTAACCTCTTGTAGGCATATTTTTCCCAAGTTAAATCTTCACTTTCCTTCACTTTCTAGGCTGCCAAACACTTCCCCAAGAGGTGTGGTTAAGTTTTAATGAAAGGGTTTAGGGTTTAGTGGTGGAAACAAAGGAGAAAGGGAGCTTGCTTGATTGAACATCAATGGAGGGAGGAAGGAAGAAGTTTCGGCTGCACTTGAGGAGAGAGGGATGGCTGTTGGTTTTTTTTTTTGATGAATTTAGTCTTCATTTAGTCTTTTTATTAGTTAGTCAAATGATAGCTCAATTGTGATTGGTCATAATTTATAAATGACATCATCAAGATGTCATAAATGAGCTTTTCTTTGATTTTTCTTTTCTTTCCTCCACTACTCATTTTCAATTTAATTTCTAGTAATGTTTATTCATATTTTATATCATATTAATTATTTACTCAACTAGACAAGTCGGCCAAAAATCACCACTGAAGGCGAAATGACCAAAATGCCCTCCGTTTGGCTGAACGGGTCAAAATTGTCTGTACCGATTGAAAAATTTTTCTAGGTATTTTCTTGGCATTCTAATGCCATGGGAACCTCAATAACCCTTCTATGGAGTCCCAAAAATTATTTTATAATTTTTCCCCCGGGTCTAAGGCTCCTTGTTGCGAGAACCGCAACTTCCCTCTGGTTACCCATCGCTAGGGCACCGGCTCGTTTAACTTGGTTGTATTTTATTTCTAAAATTTTTACTAAATTTTTCTTATTAATATTTGAATTAATTATGATTTCTGACTTTAGTTTAAATATTTTTCCGGACGTTCTAGCTGTCCGGACCGACACCGGTCACCGGAACAGTAGAATGTACGGAGTTGGTACAGGGAGGAGGGTGTTACAATTTTAATCGAAGATTTTATCCATGACCAAAATTTCACTTAAAGGTTTTTTAAGAAATATTTAATGTTCCCACACTATTTAATTTCATAAAAATTATTTTAAAATCCCTTTTAGTATATTTAATGGGTTACCAATTGGCGAAGCACGGTAATTCATTAGGTGTACTACGAGATTATGTTACATCTTACGGAGGAGTAGGGTGTGACATGAACTCTAGAGATTGAATTATTAAATTTTGTGCGCTTGTGTAATGGAAAAAGAAATAAAGGTTGGTGGGGTAATTCGCAATCCAAAGAAGAAATAAAAAATTAGAAATTAAGAACTAAAATAAAATATGAAACTCTCAAATTAAACAAACTTCAGTCCAAGGTAATTCTCATTCCAATGCATTGATTCGATCATAGACAAAAGAAATACAATTATCTCTTATTGAATACTTAACGTAGATTTACCAAACAGCAAGGTAAAATCTCTAACTTCCATATACTCATCAATTCGAGCCCAGCACTCTTGTTGACTTTAATTATTAACTGAATTGGTATTAAGCAATCCTCATCAAATTAATAACTGCTTTAAGAATAGGAAGTAGTTAAGCTGAACAACAATTTATGAAGTATAATCATTTAATTCACCCTATTATTTCCTTAGGTTATTATTAAAAACTGGGATCATAATCAATAAAACCTAATTGCCACGCACGTTCAATCTTACACAATAATTACGGATTATAAAGACGAACTAGCAATTGATCTCATCAAATAATTAACTAATAGGCCTTTTTAGCAAATCATTCAATAGATAAAAAATAATGAAATCAGAAAATAATAGATATTTAAAAAGACATAAATTAAATTAAGAACCTGATCTCACAAATCATATAAAAAACTTGAATCTCTTAAACTGAATTAAGAACTTAGCCACTCATATTCATGGCTTACAGATAAATAAAGAAAAATAAAGAAGAAATCTAAAAAGAGAATGGAGAATGAAGGTCTTCTATGGTGTTCGAAGGTCTGAATGGATGTGTGTATGCTACTACCCAAAGATGCCTTTCTAATTGAAAACTTATTCCCAAAGATAGGAACCAAACTAGGAAAAGTTTTGAAATTCAAAAGATAGATTTTCAGCCCGCACTCTTGTCTTTGCAATCAAGGCTATTTTTCAGCTGCTTCCCTTTCAAATCTATCTCTGCTGTCCCTATGAAAGTTATAGCCCTATTTCTTAGCTTTCCAACGGGTACTCATTTGACCAAATCTGAGGTCTACGGCCCAAGTTATGAGCCAAAAATAAGACTGATTCTGACAAAGTGTCCAACCCATAATGACGAATTCATTGCCATTTTTGACAATTAAATCGGCCTCATCTCACTTCTAGCCCTTCATAGAAGTTGTAGAGGTGGTTCTTAGGGTTCAATTGGGCTTAGGCTTGCTTCATTTGGACATTTAAAACTCCAGATACAAAATAAATACTAAAACTAGTCGTGACACATCAAGTCTAGACTTTTGCAACAGATCCATAGCTCATTTTGTTAACATTGGAGACTGATTTGGGCTTTGGTCCCTCTTTATCATTTGTAGTGCTCTATCTTAGCTTTTCAATGGATTAAATAGCACTCAATTTGGAGCTCCAAAACTTTCAAAACACTTAAAAAATACAGCAAAGGTCAAATGCCGAAAATTTCTCCATTTAACACAATTATTCCAACAACTATCTAAAAATATGTCTAAATGATAAATATACTTTAATCAACTGAATTATGCATAAAAACACACTAGAAACACTAAATGTGATGGGAGTAAAATTAATAAATTATGTACTTATCAAATTCCCCTACACTTATTCCATGCTTGTCCTCAAGCATGACTTAAACTCTTAATCAACTCCACTTACAAGTTCACTTAACTTCACCATATCACAACATTCTTTAACAAAAGACTAAAAGTTTGAAAGAAGAGGCAAGTAATGTAATAATCATCACAACAAATTCCATTAACATCATACCAATATATCAACAATTCTCCAACACAAAACAAAAGGCTTAAAATCAATTAAGCTCACACAATTAAAGTTCCATAAAATTTTAAATCAATACACACTAAAACACAAGGCTAATTTATCAAGGCACAATAATTATAGCTCTTTGCAAATCTTAGGGGAGATAGAAATGAGTTTTTTTTTTTTAATTTGAAATTGGTACTTCTCTCTCGTCACAGTTACTTTTTTTTTTTTTAATTTGAAATGGTACTTCTCTCTCGTCACAGTTACTTTTTTTTTTCTTTTTCTTTATTTTAACCGTCACCTTCAGAAAAGTACCTTGCTCATATACTAGCTAGCTTTTAGTCTAAGAATCGACATGGGGTTCATGAAGACCCCTGGTTACTTTACTTAAATAAAATAGTAGAGCAATTTTCAAGTTCAGCCTTTTATTTCCCCCAATTTATGCATCTATATATTATAAAGTGCCCTGATAGATTAAACAAAGTTTTGAAATATGCATGACACTAGTTTAAAACACACATAACTAATCATTTCACCATTAAATAAAGCCTAAATGATTTATATAGGAAAAAAATTGCTCTATGGTATGGAGAAGAGAGAAAATCTATCATTAAAGTTACTATTACCTTGCCTAAATATCAAAAATTCAACCTAAAGTAGAAAAAGTCATTTCAAGGACAAAGCACTTCTCTCCGAGAGTTAATATAGAATCATGAATCAAGCTTATGAGAAAGATTTATTTTTTTATTTTTATTTTATTTTATTATTATTTTTTTTCCAAAAATCGCAGTAACAAATTTCTTTTCCGCCACACTTAAAACTTACATTGTCCCCAATGTAAAGCCCAAATACAAAAGAAAAGGAAAAAAATGTTAGAAAATAAAATGAGATAAGGGAAAGAAAACAAATCTGATTGTGGCTAACAATCCACATAAATTGGGTTACTCAATTTGAGCTCCTCTACTGTATGCTCCTGAAACCCCTCATAAAATGGCTTGAGTTTATGACTATTGACCTTGAACACCTTGTTAGTTCCTAAACTTTGAATTTCAACTGCACCATAAGGAAATACATTAGTAACAACAAAGGGTCCAATCCAATGAGAATGCAACTTACCAGGCATTAACTTCAATTTGGAATTATACAATAAAACTTTTTTCCCAATCACAAATTGCTTCCTTAGAATTAGTTTTTCATGGAATGCCTTGGTCTTTTCTTTATAGATCCTAGAATTCTCATAAGCCTCAAGTCGAATTTCCTCTAATCCCTGCAATTGTAATTTTCTTTCCACACCAGCAGTATCCAAATCCAAATTACAATGTCTAACAGCCCAATAAACCTTATGTTCTAACTCAATAGGAAGGTGACACAACTTACCAAATACCAATCTGTAGGGGGACATACCTATGGGTGTCTTATAAGCAGTCCTGTAAGCCCACAAAGCATCATCAAGTCTAAGGCTCCAATCTTTTCTATTTGGCTTCACTGTTTTTTCCAAAATAGACTTGATCTCTCTGTTAGACACCTGTGCTTGCCCACTTGTTTGAGGATGATAAGCTGTAGATACTTTATGGAAAACATCATATCTCCTCAATAATACCTCAACAGTTCTATTACAAAAATGTGTGCCCTGGTCACTGATCAAAGCTCTAGGAACTCCAAACTTGCTAAAAATGTTTGACTTGATAAAACCTACAACAGCTTTAGAATCATCAGTCCTAGTGGCTTTGGCTTCCACTCATTTCGAAACATAATCAACAGCAATTAATATATAAATAAAGCCAAAAGAAGAAGGAAATGGACCCATAAAATGAATACCCCACACATAAAAAATCTCACAAACAAGTATTGGATTCTGAATCATCTCATTCCTATGGGTTAAACTTCCTGTTCTTTGACATTGTTCACAATTTTTGCAAATCAAATATGAATCATGAAATATAGTGGGCCAGTAAAAACCAAAGTCTTATATTTTTCTACCTGTTCTCTTGGGTCCAAAATGACCTCCACATGCATAGGCATGACAAAAAGCAAGAATAGATTGAATCTCATTATCAGGAACACATCTCCTAATAATTTGATCTGAAGAAAATTTCCACAAATATGGGTCATCCCACGCATAATACTTAGCCTCACTTTTCAATTTCTCTTTCTTAGCTCTACTCAAATCAAAAGGCACAATCTTAGTAACCAAATAATTCACCAAATCAGCATACCAAGGGATCATACCTTGCAATTTAAATAACTGCTCATTAGGAAAAAGTTCCTGCAAAGGAACTGTCTCTTCTTGTGTCACTAACCTGCTCAAATAATTTGCTACTAGGTTCTTAGCTCCTTTCTTATCCTTAATTTGAAGATCAAATTCTTGCAGTAGAAGGATCCATCTAATCAACCTTGGTTTTGCTTCCTTTTTTGCTAAGAGATACTTCAACGCTACTAACCGCTCAAGCATCTGATTAATGAATGATAATGGGAAGTGGTCCTTCCTTATTGTTGAATTCAGCTTGCGGTAGTCTATGCACATTCACCATCCACTCTGAATCCTTGTTGGAACAAGCTCATTATCTTGATTTGCTACCATAGTGACTATTGATTTTTTTGGCACTACTTGGACTGGACTTACCCATTTACTGTTTGAAATTGGGTAAATAATTCCTGCATCTAGTAGCTTTAAAATTTCCTTCTTCACAACCTCCATCATTTGTGGGTTCAACCTCCTTCAACTTCTCTACTTGGTTTAGCATCATCTTCCACTAAAATCCTGTGCATGCACACTGATGGACTTATACCCTTGATGTTAGCTATTGTCCATCCAATTGCTTCCTTGTGTACCCTCAGAACCCTAGTCAATCTTTCTTCTTGAATCTTTAACAAATTGCTTAAGATGATAACTGGAAGTGTCTCATTGTCTCCCAAGTAACCATACTTCAAATGCTCAAGTAAAGGCTTAAGTGCAAGAACTGGTGCCTCATTAACCTTCATAGGTGTGTGATCCATTCTCATACCAAACTGCTGAGAATTTACTGCCATGTTAGCAATCAGCCTCCTTGTTTCTTCTGGTATCTTGTCAACCAAAGCTCATCCACTAGCAGCATCTATCATACTACGGTCCATTGGTAGAAGTTCCTTATGGAAATACTGAATCAAAAGCTGCTCACTTATTTGATGATGGGGATAGCTTGTACACAGTTTCCTAAATCGTTCCCAATACTCATACAAACTCTCTCAATTATACTGCCAGATGCCACAAATTTCTTTTCTTATGTTAGCAGCACGGGAAGTAAGAAAATAATGCTCCAAAAATATCTGCTTCATCCCATTCCATGAGTTGACGGATCCAAAAGGAAGGTAATACAACCAATCCTTAGCTGTTCCTTCCAGTTAGAAAGGAAAAGCTCGAAGCTTAAGCTGGTCCTCAGAAACTCCTTGAGGTTTCATGCTAGAACACACAACATGAAATTCCTTTAAATGCTTATGAGGATCCTCACCTGCAAGACCATGAAATTTAGGCAACAAATGAATTAGTCCAAATTTTTACTCAAAAGCAACATTTAAAGTAGGGTATTGAATACACAAAGGCTGTTGGTTTAGATCAGGAGCAGCTAACTCTTTCAAAGTTCTAACAGCCATGGTTTCGATTTCGGAATTTGAATCTGAATCCGAATCCGAACTTAATTCCCTTGGAGATTGGACTCCTTCAGATTTACTTGGACTCTGCCTAGCTTGCTTAGCCAATTTTCTCAACTGTTTAGCTATTTTTTCTACTTCTGGATCAAAGATCAACTCACCAAATTGAGAAGTTCTTATCATAAATAAAAAGAAATCAAAGTAAAAATTGAAAAATGCCTCAAAACCTTAGAAAATGATGGAATTTGGCCTCAAGAGGGTGGGGCCAAAGGATCTCATGGATGAATTGGTTTTGATTAGAACGTTATTTCCTTCAAAATAGGTATGAATCGCCCTCCAAATTCAACAAAAAATCTATCAATGAATAGTAACACCGTAATTTTTTTCGAAAACCTGAAAATAGCAACACTTCACAAACAAAGGTTATAACAGAATATCCTAACACTAAAAACATGAAATCCAATAAATTTTAGTCCCCGAAAATGGTGCCAAAATTCTTGATGGCTGTTGAATCCACCAGAAATTAAATTAACTGAAATTACCGATAGGCGAAATACAGTAATTTATTAGGTGTACTACGGGATTATGTTACATCTTACGGAGGAGTAGGGTGTGACACGAACCTTAGAGACTGAATTATTAAATTTCGTGCACTTGTGTAATGGAAAAAGAAACAAAGATTGGGGGGGTAATTCGCAGTGCAAAGAAGAAATAAAAAATTAGAAATTAAGAACTAAAATTAAACATGAAACTCTCAAATTAAACAAACTTCAGTCCAAGGTAATTCGCATTCCAATGCATTGATTTGATCATAGATAAAAGAAATACAATTATCCTTATTGAATACTTAACGTAGATTTACTAAACAGCGTGGTAAAATCCCTAACTTTCCTATACTTATTAATTCGAGCCCAACACTCTTGTTGACTTTAATTATTAATTGAATTGGTATTAAGCAATCCTCATTAAATTAATAACTGCTTTAAGAATAAGAAGTAGTTAAGCTGAACAACAATTTATGAAGCATAAATCATTTAATTCACCCTATTGTTTCCTTAGGTTATTATCGAAAACTGGGATCATAATCAATAAAACCTAATTGCCACTCACGTTCAATCTTACATAACAATTACGGATTATGAAGACGAACTAGCAATTGATCTTATCAAATAATTAACTAATAGGATTTTTTAGCAAATCATTCAATAGATCAAAAAAAATAAAATCAAAAAATAATAGATATTCAAAAAGACATAAATTAAATTAAGAACCTGGTCTCACAAATCATGCAAAAGAACTTGAATCCCTTGAATTGAATTAAGAACTTAGCCACTCATGTTTATGGCTTACAGAAAAATAAAGAAAAATAAAGAAGAAATCTAAAAAGAGAATGGAGAATGAAGGTCTTCTATGGTGTTCGAAGGTCTGAATGGATGTGTGTATGCTGCTACCCAAAGATGCCTTTATAATCAAAAACCTAATCCCAAAGATAGGAACCAAACTAGGAAAAGTTTTGAAATTCAAAAGACAAATTTTCAGCCTACACTCACATTTCTATAATCAAGGCCGTTTTTTAGCTATTTTCCTTTCAAATCTATCTCAGCCGTCCTCATGAAAGTTGTAGCCCTATTTCTTAGCTTTCCAACGGGTACTCATTTACCCAAATCCGGGGTCTACAGCCCAAGTTATAGGCCAAAAACCAAGACTGGTTCTGACAGAGTGTCCAACCCATAATGATGATTTCATTGCCCCTTTTACAATTAAAACGGCCTCATCTCGCTTCCAGCCCTTCACAGAAATTGTAAAAGTGGCTCCTAAGGTTCAATTGGGCTTGGGCTTGCTTCATTTAGATGTCTGGAACTCCATATACAAAATAAAAACTAAAACTGGTCATGACACATCAAGTCTGGGCTTTTGCAATAGATCCATAGCTCATTTTTTCAACCTTGGAGACTGATTTGGGCTTTGGTCCCTCTTTATCATTTGTAGTGCTCTATCTTAGCTTTTTAATGGATTAAACAACACTCAATTTGGAGACCCACAACTTTAGAAATACCTGAAAAATACAGCAAAGGGCAAATGCTAAAAATTTCTCTATTTAACACAATTATTCCAATAACTATATAAAAATATGCCCAAATGATAAATATACTTTAATCAACTGAATTATGCATAAAAATACACTAGAAACACTAAATGTGATGGGAGTAAAATTAATAAATTATGCACTTATTAGACATAAAAACCATAATATACTCATAATAACAAAGGACAAATATGGAAAAAATAAGGGAATCTTCTGCTGGAGAAAAAGTAGTGTTGGGTGGTTGGGGGGGGGGGGGGGGTGTGGTTTGGGGCACATAAGGACCACCCAAAAAATAGCCAGCTATTGTCCTCATGAGAAAAGGAAGAGGACCAGCCAAAAGATATCCAGTTGCTGTCTTAATGAGAAAAAGGTGGGGGACTAGCCCATGTATTCTCCCATGTGTGGGGGACCAGCCAACAACATGCCCATGCTACACTCACACTCCATGCACATCCAATGTGCCATATGAGCTGCTGCCATGCACTTTCAAGCCATGGTGAGCTGAATGGACTTGAGCCAAAGTGATCCACTTATGCTTCAACTCATCTCTGGGTGCTTCCTTACAATCCTTACTCAGCTCCTCTTACACTAGGCCTTGTAGCATTCTGGCTCTGGCTCTAGTAATTAGACCTTGAAGTTTCACTCCCAGACTAGATGCTGGTGGATCTCCATCATTCCCCTCCTGCTTAAAAGGATTTGTCCTCGAATCTGGACCTGCATTAATATAAGGAGACAAATCAGCAACATTAAAAGTAGCACTTACAACATCCTGGCAAATCTATCTTATACATATTATCATTAATTCTAGCCAACAATTTAAATGGACCTTCACATCTGAGCTGTAGTTTAGACCTCCTCTAAACAAGAAATCTCTCTTTCCTCAGATGAACCCACACCAAGTCACTAGGTTGAAACACAACTTTCTTCCTACCTTTGCTAGCTTGCACAACATACTTCTCATTCTTCTGCTCAATCTACAACTTAACCTGCTCATGTATCTTTTTCACCAATTTAGCCTTTTTCTGTCCGTCCAAACTAACAAGTTCTCTAATAGGCAATGGTAACAAGTCTAATGGTGTCAAAGGATTAAAACCATATACAACATGAAATGGTGAAAAACTAGTAGAAGAATGCACACTCCTATTATATGCAAATTCAATGAATGGTATGTAAAATTTCCATGATATCAAATTATGCTTAACTACAGCACGCAAGAGAGTTATCAGTGTCCTATTTACTACTTTAGTCTGACCATCAGTTTGTGGGTGACAAGTGGTAGAAAATAACAGTTTAGTACCTAACTTACCCCACAACACTTTCTAAAAATGACTAAAAAATTTAGTATCTTGATCACTAACAATACTCCTCAGAATTCCATGCAATCTCATAACATCTCTAAAGAATAAATTAGCAATATATTTAGCATCATCAGTCTTATAGCAAGGAATGAAATGTGCCATCTTAGAAAATCTATCCACAACTACAAATATGCTGTCATGACCTTTCCTAGACCTAGGTAAACCAAGAATAAAATCTATAAACACATTAGTCCAAGGTGTACTAAGCACAGGTAAAGGTGTATACAAGACCTGTGGTAAAACCTTAGATTTAGCCTTTTTACATGCAACACATTTAGCACATACTCTTTTCACATCCCTTCTCATGTGTGGCAAAAAAAAAAAAATGATCCCTCAAAATGTCTAGAGTTTTTGCCACACCAAAATATCCCATTAAACCACCAGAAGGTGATCCAATCATAAGCAATTCATGCATAGAACCATTAGGCACACACAATCTATTTTCCCCAAACAAAAATCCATTATGCCTATAAAACTTTTGAAATGCAATTTTCTCACGAGCAACAAACACAGTAGCAAAATCAACATCCTCAGCATATAAATCTTTCACAAACTCAAAACCAAGTAACTTAGTATTTAGGATAGCAAGCAAATTATACCTTCTAAATAAAGCATCAATTACTATATTTTCCTTTCCCTGCTTATACTGGATCACATAAGGAAATGTCTCAATAAACTCCACCCACTTGGCATGTTGCCTATTCAACTTGTTCTGTACCTTCACATGCTTTAGTGACTCATGGTCAGTATGAATGACAAATTGTTTAGGCCATAGATAGTGCTACTAGGTCTCCAAATTAAGAACCAATGCATACAATTCCTTATCATATGTAGAGTAATTCAAAGTAGCTCCATTCAACTTCTCACTAACAAATGCAATTGGTCTCCTTTCCTGCATTAATACAGCACCAATACCTATGCCAGAAGCATCACATTCAATCTCAAAAGTCTTAAGAAAATTAGGTAAATGCAACACAGGAGCAGAACACAATTTTTCCTTAATCAACTAAAATGCATCTTCTTGTGCTTTACCCCACACAAAAGCAACATTTTTCTTAACAAGCTCATTTGATGGTGTAACAATGGTACTAAAGTCTTTCACAAACCGCTTATAAAAACTAGCTAATCCATGAAAACTACACACATCAACACAGACTTAGGATTTAGCCAATCTCTAATAGCCTTAACCTTTTGCTCATCAACTTCAATTCCATGCCCACTAATCATATAACTTAAGAAAACAACTTTTTCCATGTAAAAAGAACATTTATTCAAATTAGCATACAATCTGTTTTTTCTCAACACATCAAACACACATCTCAAATGTTGCATATGCTCAATCATGTTCCTGTTATAAATCAGAATGTCATTAAAATATACAACCACAAACTTTCTAATGAAAGCATGCAAAACATGATTCATTAATCTTACGAAAGTACTTGGTGCATTATTTAGCCCAAATGGCATCACTAACCACTCATAAACCATACTTTGTCATAAATGCGGTTTTCCATTCATCACCTTCTTTCATCCTAATCTGATGATATCCACTTTTCAAATCAATTTTAAAAAAAACAACAGCACCATGCAATTCATCCAACATATCATCCAATCTAGTAATAGGATGTCTATACTTTACAGTAATTTTATTGATAGCCCTACAGTCCACACAGATGTGCCAAGTACCATCCCTTTTAGGCACCAAAAGGACTGGTACTATACAAGGACTCATAGTCTCTCAGACATGTCCTTTGGCCAATAGTTCTTCAACTTGCCTTTAAAGCTCCTTATTTTCCTCTGGATTGCTCCTATATGCTAGCCTGTTTGGAATGATAGCTCCAGGTAGAAAATCAATTTGATGCTCAATCCTTCTAATTGGTGGTAACTCATTGGGCATCTCTTTAGGAAATACATCCTCAAACTTCAACAAAAGAGACACTATAGAACTAGGCAAAACTAGGTTAAGGTCAGAGACATTCAAATAAGCTTCCTTAAACAATAGCAATAACACAGGTTGGTTAGCATTTAAAGCACTCCTCACATCCTTTTCCCTTACAATCAAGCTTAAGTTTTTCTCACTTTTTACCTCACAACTGTCCTTTTGTGCCGAAAGCTCACCTTTTTCAAATACTCTCTTTTGCTCATTTCTTCTCTCAAACTCAATTTGTTTCTTTTCACTCAGTTTCTTGCCACCATCTCTCTTTTTGGCCACTTTATCTCTCTTCTCATCAACTACTTGTTTCAATCTCTTTTGGTCTTCATAAATCTGAACAGGTGTCATAAGCACTATAGTAATCTTCCTACCATTCACCTTAAAAGAACACCTATTCTTATATCCATCATGAATCACTTTCCTATCATACTGCCATGGTCGTCCGAGTAATAGATGTCCAGCATTCATAGGAACTACATCACACATAACTTCATCTTGATACTTTCCAATGAAAAATGCTATTAACAATTGTTTGTTCACTTTCACCTCACCACCCTCATTCAACCATTGTAGTCTATATGGCTTAGGATGCTTAATAATGCTCAAACCCAATTTATCCACTAAGACAATACTAGCCACATTTGCACAACTCCCACTATCCACAATCACAGTGCAAACCTTACCCTTAACAAGACACCTAGTGTAGAATATGTTATCTCTCTGCAACTCATCATTAAACTCCTCCTTAATCTAAGCACTCAAACTATGCATGACCACTAATGCTTGCCCCTCCACTACATACTCAACATTAGTATCATTAGCATTTGTAGATGGTCCAGACTCACCATCATCCTCCTTCTCCTCAATTTCAATCTCACCATTTTCCCTTAGGATCATAGTTCTCTTATTTGGACACTATGAAGCAATATATCCATTACCCAAACATCTGAAGCACTTAACATCCTTGTTCTAGTAGTCTGGGTCATAGTCATCACTTTACCCTTACCTTCTACTTTCTTCTTTTTCTTTCTTAAATTTCTCTTTTTCCTCATTTTTCTTCAACTTGCTAAAACTCTTTTCCTTTTCTTCTTTTCTCCAACTCGACATCCAAGAGGAATAAGAACTAATATTTGCACCAAACTTAAACTTGCTCTTGAGTTGTTTCTCCACCTTTATAGCCATGTGCACCATATCCTCCAACTCCATATAGTGCTATAACTCTACCCTATCCTCCTCCACACTGGCTCTAATAATTACAATCTTCATGTCCTTGTGGTAATCCTCCATAGACTTAGAACCTTGGGTAAGCCTCTGTAACCTCTGATGCAACTATCTGTAATAATGGCTAGGTACAGATCTTTTCCTCATAATTGCCTTCATCTCAGACCAAGTATTAATTGGTCTTTCCAAATTTCCCCTCCTACTCACAATAACCTAATCCCACTAAATAAGGGTGTCAGTAAACTCCACAGCTGCCAATTTTACCTTCTTTTCCTCAGAATAGTGATGATAATCAAACACCAACTTGACCTTTCTTTCCCACTCCAAATACACATTTGGATCATTTTTACCTTGGAAAGAAGGTATTTTCATCTTTATACTCCTAATGTTATTATCTATCCTATCTCTTACTGTATCCTCCCTTCTCGGTCTCTCATCATTATTTCTCCTATCATTATCATATCTTCGCTCATACCTATCCCTCCTAGGCCTATCTTCCTTAAATCCAACATTTTCAACCTCATCGTTATCAGAATCAACTACAAGAGGTGTTGGATTTCTCCTATTTTGCCTCCTACCATTCGGTTTATCCCTCTGCTCCAACCTTTCTAGCCTATCCATAATGTCACTAAACACCACATTCATCCTTTCAAATTGTTGTTGCATAGCCTGCATGTAGAAAGGATTATCACCCTCTCTTTCACTACCTCCACCTCTACGAGACATGACTTAAACCTGCAATAAAGTGGTTAGTATAAAACACCTCACAAACTCCCTTACGTGTTTGCACTCACTAGATGGCACACTGCTCGTGTTTCACTCAAAATAGGCTTTTACCTTCTTATGTCTCACCTCTCTGTGCCTTTTTCCTCTCTTAATTCCCTTCTTTAGTTCTATAAAGGAACTCAGCGATTCTCAACTAAAAAATCCCAATAAAAAAATGAACACAATGTAATTCTTGAATTAGACAACAATACAAAGTAATCAAGAAAAGAAAATAATGAGACTCTAGAATTAAGAAAAGAAAAGCTCAAATATACTGGAGTGCAATGTGACTTAAAGAACCAAAGAAAGATAACACAAAAATATGGAATGATGCAACCAACAAATATGTACCATAAACCAAGTGCATCCAGCTATATCACACCAAGATCAAACCAATGGCACATCAATTTGCAACTCACCAAATGTAAATGGTCACAATCACAATCTGTACCTAAACTACCCAACAAAGAAAACACTAATATAATTTGAGAATATGGTCCAAAACAACCTAAATCAGATGTAAACTATATATCTCAGCAAGTTCAAATCATTTTTTTTATTTTTTATTTTTTGCTTTTAACTTACTAAATACACAATACCAAAGGTAGAATTCCAGCCCAAAACCCAATTATCATGCAAATCGCCCACAATTAACTTTATTCAACACCAAATGAGTAAAAACTAACCCAGAAATGGCTGCACATGTGAAAATCTAAGTGTTGTTCAATTATGTAGAATATGCTAAATCGATACACAACACAGCCAAACAACTAAAAATCACTTATAACCAGCTTAATTTAGCCCTAAATCACCTAAATCAATGATATATATTGCTAGAACACAATAATTTCCCAAACAAACACCAAAACCCAATTTTCAGGAATTCAAGGATTAAGCTTAAAATTAAGCATGAATTGGAAAACACAAATAGAACGCAACTAGAATTAAAATACAAAATTAAAAGACTCAACATACTCAGAGTAGGTGCAAATGTAATTAGTTTGTAGGTTTACAATAAGCACCAAATAATTCTCACAAATGGCGCATCCAACACTTCAACAAGCAAATTGAAATTACAAATAATTCAGGGACTGTAATAACACTTAATTGAACCTAATTAAACATCAACTAACTCAAATCAATAAGGAGGAAAAAAAAACTATGAATGCAAACCAAACATAATTTCTCTCTTTTTTTTTTTATACTAAAAAGAAAATGAGAAGAACACAGACGCAAAATCAAACAGGTTGTAAGCAACAAAGAAGATAAAAATTACTTAAAGAAAACACTAGAAATAAAAATCAAACACTGAAATTAGAAATATCTGAACCCGATTTTGAAGAGCCCAAAGCTCTAATACCAAAATCTAATGTAAGCCTCTAGTATATGATCAAATTCCCACAATTAGCAATACAAATAACCCAAGAAAAGCTTCAAAATCAGAATTGGTGGAGAAGAGATCCTCTCCTAATAGAGACACAAGATGGAAAATAACAAAAGAAAAAAAAAACACAAGTATTTTTGACCTGAATTCATTAGATTATGAATTAACTCAAGAATTATGAGTATACTATCACACTTTACCCCTCTGTAAGGCATAACATGATCCCGTAGTATACCTAATGAATTACTGAAATTTTTCTACCGATAACCCATTAAATATACTACAAGAGATTTTAAACTAATTTCTATTCATTTTAAATTGTAAGGTAATATTGAAAACTTATTGAAAGCCTTTAATTAAGGTTTATGTCACGAGACAAATTTTTAATTAATTTGGGATTTTGAAAATTTTATAAAAATTTCAGCAGAGTGCTGTCTATAATTTGAGAAACTAGTTCTTCAAAACCTGTTAAAAACACTCCCAATATATGTGTCTTAACTACAACTCCAATATTTTCAACACAACTCAATCTCAACAAACACAATTTCAAGCAATTCATTATTTGAACAATATAAAAAGAAACTTAAGCATTTCATTAATATGAAATAAAAGGTTTACATTATAAATATTTACACTAATCAAAAATAAAATTTCAAAATTTTTATACAACTGCTCAAGTCTGTTATGTTCATACACACAGATACATATACATTAAGCGAAAATCTACAAGGGTACAATTTATATACCCGCTAATGACTCAAAAAAGCTGACCACTCCAAGTCACAAGCAGCCTACTCTACATCTTTATCTGCCTCTTTACTTGCGACAACATAAACAAGATATTGCTGAGATAAAAGACTCTATTATGCAAAACTTAAAGAAAATAATAATTTACACATTAACATAATCACAATTTTGTAAACTAAATCAATTGAAATATTAACACATATAAAATCATGCTTTATTTTTAAAGCTAGAAAATTTCTCAAATAAACCAAATTTTATTCCATAAATCAATGAACAAGAATTTTGAAAAGTCATACAGTTTTGATCATGACACGATTATCCAATTCATCCCAACCAAAGACTAATGGGAAATGCAAAGGCTAGCTAGCACATATATATGAGTACTCATTCAATTTATCTTCAACTGGCACACACCTCAACACTTCAGCCAGAGAAGAAATACAATCCAATTTGTCCCACTAGGCAAGCTAGTGAGGAATTTAAACATATAGTCATGACAACTGTGGTTTCAAACCATTTCAACAATTTTCCAAGCATCAAAATATTCATCAATTCACATTTTTATTTCATTCAAATAATTTCCAAAAATTGGGCTAGGAACTCACAATTTTTGTCAATCAAAGTATTCAATAATATAATAAAGACCATAAACTAATTTTCACAACTCATTCAATGCCAAATTCAATTTGAAAAACAAAAGAGAATTAGTTGTTGTGCACAAATCTTTTATGTTGTGCATAAACTTTTTATGTTGCTTTGACTTAGTCCACTCTTTCTCCTTCCTTGGAGGGCTCTTTTCCAACTGAAACACATAATTTAAAGTGATTCAATACCCATCCAATTCATTTCTACTAATTAATCTAACCATTAAATTTTGCATACTTAATTTTACTTATAAGTTCTCCTAAGGGTTGAGTTCTTTGTATTTGATAATATTGTGGTTACTATTCACATTACTATTCATGCAAATTTTTGAATTTTTCATAACTAATTGGTATACCATTTCTAAGCACATGGTCTTACCACATTTTGGATCATAAATTTGTTGGCATTGGTTGGCAATTGAAATTTAAGGCCTATTAGAATTAATTCTGAAATTTCAGATTTGGTCACCAATATTTACTGTTCCATTGGACCAATCTACAGTGAAAATTTGGCTAAATATTCTTCATCAACGTTGTTCCTTAATGTCTCTACTTTAATTCCCTTTTTGAATCACTCCATTTGGAGTTTTGTAGCTCAAGTTATGGCTTTTTTACCATAACTGGCCAGATTGGTCCATTTCTAGATTTTCTGGGCAAATTTGGTTCTGGCAGTTTTGATGACCTAATTTTGGTTAGCAGTTTGATTAGGTTATAGTCAGAATTTGAGTTTCTATTCTTCATGAAAGTTGTTTTAATATGTCTAAACTTTCCAATGGTTCAAAAATTAGGTTATTTGGACCTCTCTACACAAAGTTATGACTATTTGAACATATACTGTTTATTTGGTCAATTTTATCTAATAACAGGGTACTAATTTCGGATTCAAGCAGACTTTAGGTTGACTCGGGGTCAGTTTTTGGGCAACATTTCTGCACAAAAAATGTTGCGTTATCGCCCTATTTTCATTTGCAATTAGTCTCACACCGATTGGAGCAACAAAATTCAACTTATAACCTTTTAAATGGACAAAGGTTAAGCTGCCAGAATTCAACAACACCACTTTTACAACTCATTTCAATTCTAATTATCAAATTGCTCTTATAAGCACCCTAATTGACCAAATTGAGCATCAACAATACCAGTTAGTCATCAATTCTAAAAAATCCCCAATTCCATTCAAAACCCTAATCACTATGAACCCTAAATTTCCAATTGCTACAATTCATGCAATTTAAGCATAATAATCACTTATTCTTACTGAATGAAGCTTGTATACACATTTAATTCCATCAAAGCACAACAAACCCTAACCTATTCTAAGTTGGCCGAAATTCCTACAACCTTATTCATGCATGATTTTTCAATTATTCTAAGTAATTTCTACTTGTCCAATTTCAATTCAATCAATTATACAAAAGGAGAAGCTTGGAATTATTTACCTCAACTTGATCACTTCAAGTCTTCCGAATTCCTCAATTTTCCTTGCTACTTTGGCTCCCAATCTTCTAATCAAGACCCAAAAGCAAGTTTTAATTAAGGTAAACTATTAAATTTATGGCTAAATTTAGGGTTATAAAAGTCTCAAAATTGTCTTCAATGGTAGAAACGAAAGATGAGAGAGAGAGGAGAGAGAGAGAATTCGGCAACCATAAAGAAGAAGACCATAATTATTTTTTTTTATTCATTATCATATTTATACTTATCCAAAATTTAATTTAATTAAATTAAAATTCTTTATTGTGTCATGCTTACTTAACGGTTATGTCATAATTCTATTAAAATTTGGAATTTCCTTTTTCCTTTTCTTTTCTTTCTCTATACCTCTTCATTTTTAATTTATTTTTCATAATTTTAATTTCCTACATTTTGGACATTTAGGCTACAAGTCACCTCTAAGGGTGAATTGACCATATTGCCCCTTATCAGTATGATCAAATTTTCTAGTAACACTGAGTTACTTCCTGAACTCTGATTCAATTATTTGAGCTTGTTCTCTATTCTTTTATGTGGTTTTCACAATACCATTAGCTTCGCTATTATCCCTAGGCCTGAAGTGCCACAGGGTCCCACACAAAATTAGGGTAGCAGCTGAGCTTGCAGTCACTCCCCATTTCGATCACCCATCGCCAGGACCTCCGCTTATTTAACTGATTATGCTTTATTTTTCTTATTTCCATTTCACCTTCATATAATTTTTATTAATTTTTTATTTGTGACTTTTCTAGATGGCATAAATATAGTTCTAAACAACATAACTATCCGGATGGACACTAGTCACCAGAACAGTAGAATGTATAGACTACTTAGTATAGGGATGTTACAATTTCCACCCCCCCCCCCCCCCGCGCGTGAAATAAATTTCATTATGAAATTTTACTTGGTTTTAGTCTTTGAACAGTTATTGGTGTTGTCTCCTCATGTCCTCCTCGCGCTCCCAAGTAGCCTTCTAGCCTGAATGATGGTTCCAAAGCACCTTAACCAGTGGTATCTGCTTGTTCCTCAGCTGCTTTATCTCATATGCCAGAATCTCTATAGGCTCTTTCTCATATGTGAGGTATGGATTCACCTCAATTTCTTCTACTGGTAGAACATGAGAGGGGTCTGATCTGTACCTCCTCAACATAGGCACATGGAAGATATTATGTATCCTTTCTAACTCTGGAGGTTGTGCCAATCTATATGCCAAAGGACCCACTGTTTCCAGAACCTCATATGGCCCAATGAAGCGAGGACTCAGTTTCCCCTTTCTGCCAAATTTCATAATTTTTTTCCAAGAGGAAACCTTGAGGAATACCTTATCACCTGCTTCATACTCAATATCTCTTTTTTTCAAATCAATATAGGACTTCTGAAGATCTGATGCAGCCTTAAGTCTATCTCTGATAATCTTAATCTTCTCCTCTGTTTGTTGAACAATTTTCGGACCAATCAGTTTCCTTTCACCCACTTCATTCCAACATAAGAGAGTTCTACACTTCCTGCTATATAAAGCTTCATATGGAGGCATCCTAATGCTTGATTAATAGCTTTATTGTAAGCAAATTTAATCAAAGGCAAGTGTGTATCCCAACTACCTTCAAACTCAATCACACAAGCCCATAGCATATCCTCCAAGATTTGAATTACCTTCTCAGACTGGCTGTCTGTCTGTGGATGGAATGCAGTGCTGAAATTCAATCTAATTCCTAGGGCTTTTTACAGGCTACCCCAGAATATAAAAGTGAACCTTGAATCTCTGTCTGACACAATTGATACTGGCACTCCATGCAGTCTCACTATCTTATCAATATATAGTTTAGCCAATCTATCCAAACTATAATCCATCTTCACTGGCAAAAAGTGAGCAGATTTGGTCAATCTGTCCACAATGACCCATACTGCATCATGGTTCTTCTATGTTTTAGGAAGTCCCATCACAAAGTCCATTGTGATTCTTTCCCATTTCCATTCAGGAACTAGCAATGGCTGTAGTAAACCAGCTGGCACTTAGTGTTCTGCCTTCACTTGCTGACAAGTCAGGCATTTCGATACATACTCAGCTATATCTTTCTTCATACCCGTCCACAAATAGTGCTCCTTGACAGTTCTGTACATTTTGGTTCCACCAGAGTGTATAGCAAAAGGAGATGTCACACCCTACTCCTCCGTAAGATTTAACATGATCCAATAGTACACCTAATGAATTACCATACTTCGCCTACTGGTAACCCATTAAATACACTACAAGGGATTTTAAATCAATTTTCATGAAATTTAAATCATCGATTAAAATCTGGTGTTATAAAAATTTTTCAAAATTTCGGCAGAGTGCCGGCTGTATTTTGAGAAAATAGTTCTTCAAAACTAAAATGGAAAACACTCCCAATATGTTTTCTCAAATACAACTCCAATAAACTTCATTTCATCTCACAATTCAATCTCAATAATCAAATCATTTCATTTTCAAACTAACCTCATCATAAAAGAAACATTTTATTGATTACAAGACTCAAAAATTAATACTACAAAATTATACAGGTAAGTGAAATCTCAAATTTACATTACAATAATTTACATTTAATTACATACCAAAATATTTTACAAGAGTTTTTATACAGTTGCTAAAATAATTTACATACATATTATTACATGTATACATCAAAACGTATGTGCATGGGTATACCTATGATATACCTGAAGCTATCTGAATGTGTCTTCAAAGAAGCTTACTCAATTGCTCTATGCTCTTTTCACCTGCGACAGCATACAAAGCTATCGCTGAGTGGTGAACTCAGTGGTGCATAATTATAACTTAAAACATAGTTCAATATACCTTAGCAAAATTACAGCAAATAATTTAGAAATCAGGATACTCATCAAAATCCAAAAATCAAATTATTCATTGCCAATAACATAAATCATTTGTATAAAATGACTTTGATCATGAAATTCAATTTATCAAATCACAACCAAGCATTTAAGGTAATTCCAACAAAATCAATTATACATAAATCATAATTGAAATCATAATTCTTTACGATTCAAAAACCATTCTTTATCTCACTAACTATGCAAGACTAATCCGAAAGGGCCATCTTCGGGGTGATTCTAACTCCCTATGATCGGGGAGGTCGAATCGGATTCTAACTCCCTATGGTCGGGGAGGTCGAATCATCGTACACAATACAAACCACAATAATGAAACTTCCGAAAGGGCCATAACAAATAAAAACTTAGATCTAACCTCTAATAAGAGGAGAATCTAAGCGTGTGCACGTATCATTGTAATTAAAACAAAGCAACTCCATTGTCTCCTCAACAAATGGGAGAGATAGGTAATAACATAGTTAAGCATCAATAGTGAGATACAAAATAATATCATGAATCTCTTTGTCCTTTTTGTGAGCATAAATCACAATACAATTCGATTCAAAGTCAATTCCAATATCCAATAATTTTTATGCTCATCACAATTCAAAACATAAATTTGTATTTTTCCATGCAAATTGCCCATCACAATTCAAAACATTTTCTATCACAATTTTTCAAAACATAATTTATTCAATCCACAACAATGCTTAATACTTATTGAAATACCATTTCACAAAGCTAAGTTCATACATACTATAATAATTTCAATAATCATTGAATTAAATCCAATACTTGATAAACATAATACATAAGAAAAATAACTTCATTTAATTATATGAAATATTCAGAACAAAATCAATTAAAAACTAGTTGTGCACAAACCTCTGAAGAGTAACCTCTTGGCCCTAACTCAGTGTTTCCTTTCCCTTCCCTCAGTCTTTGCTAACTGAAACACATAAATTTGAAGTGTTTCAGTAATCATTTAAGCTGTCTCTGTCAATAAGGTTTAATAATTAATTTATTTAATTCTATTGTTTTCCTTAGTTAACCTAAAATGTTGAACCTTGATGAACTCTAGGTGAATTAAGTTTAATGTTAACAATATGTCACATTTTTCATTTCAATATGCTACCAATATAGTGCAATTTACCATTTTTACAAGTTAGCATTCATTGCCAAATTATTTCAAGCATCATTGTATGTAAATGTCAAGTTCTCAATTTTTGTGTGCTAAATTGGTCTAACTTAAAGTCCTATTTCTCTTGGTTTTTAGCTTCTGGTCAAAGAAGAAAAATTGTAGCTCTATGTCTTATTGCACTCGGGGCAAACTTTCAGGTCATTCTGAGTTGTATAGACCAAGTTATGGTCAATTTACTAAAACTGGACAGATTGCACTAAAATAGCAACTTTAGGTCATTTCTGGTTTTGGTAGTTTTTATACCCGAACTTGTGCAAGCCTTTTGACTTGCTTATGGTCATTTCTGGGTTTTGGTGTCTTCATAAGAGTTGTAGCTCTATGTCTAATCTATTAATGGTAAAAATTTCAGGTGATTTAGACCTGTTTTGAGTGAATTATGACCAAAACACTAACTACTGCCAAAATGGTAAATTTTCAGGCTTTCAAGTCACTAATCCGGATTTGGTCATTTTTAAGGTCAGTTTCTAGGCAGAATTTTGAAAACATTTCTACATGAAAGTTGGCCTATTTGGTGTCTAGTTTCACCCCCCATTAGCCTCATACTAATTGGGTTCACAATTTTACACTTATAACCTATTTTAGGTACTGCCAACAACACACAACCCGCACAAGACAATTACACTTCCAATTTGACATTCCTTCTCCTCCTCATGACTTCATTATTCATTCATAGCACTTCTACAAATACTAAAAACAATTCCAGCAAGCATATTGGGCAGAATACTCAAGTGCTCAATGCATACAATTCACCATTAAAGTCCAACATTCACATCCACCCAAATTCAATGTACATCAACACTTATTTTACACATACACTTCTATGGCAATTATACAAACTGTCCACAATTCAACACCAACATATTTCAATAATAAACTTTATATTCACACACACAAATTCATGATATTATAGGCTGCCAAACATGGTAGTTTGCCAAAGCATCAAGGTCCCATTTCAAACCCTTAATTTAAGCACTAACATGCACATACTTGGACATTAACCTACTACAACTTTTATTTGAGTTAATCAACTTTAATTCCCATCCATTAAATATAAGAATAAGTCACTAACCATGCATTTTCATGGCTTCCAAAACTAAGGTTCACCAATTCTCAATCATTTCCTTAATTTTTCTTAGCAATTCAACTTACCCAAAGCTCAACACAAGGATTAGTGAAGGAAAATGGGATGATTAAGCACTAACCTTTTTTGAGCTTCACCAAAACTTCATCAAATCCTCTTCTTTTTGCTTCCAACATGCTGCCCAAGGTGTGTGTGCAAGCTTTAATGAAGAAACCAAGTGGAAAGGAGGCTTGAATCATGAGTGCATGGTGGTGGAGTGAGGTTTGGCCATGGAGGATTTCCATGGTGTTTCTCTCGGCTGGTTTGTTTCCAAGGTTGAAGATAAACATTTCTGTCCTAGATTGGCTTATATTTGTGTCCCAAAATCTGAGTTAGTGGAGCCCTAACCATAAATTAATGATTTAATTACTTAAAGTTTCATAATTTGCACATTTGCCTCATTTCTTCTACTATTTATATAATGTACCTCATTTCTATTTTTCATGACATTTTCAAAGTATAATATCATTTATTTTTAATGGACATTGAGGTCAAAAGGCAACTCTAGGTGTCAAATGACCAAAATGCCCCTCTTCGGGTTGTATTCCTAATTTTTCGGTAACACCGATTTTTGTCTGTTTCTCGATTTTTCGTTTTTCTTTGTACTAATTTATTAATTTTCCTTTGATACTTGTAGTGTCAATTACATTTCAATAAACCTTTACTTATGTCCCGAAATTTAATTCTGAGGGTTCCCTGTAGTCCTGGGGTCGGCTGTTGCTTGCGCCGTAACTTTCCCATGCGGTCACCCATTGCTGTGGTGTTAGCTCGTTTAACTTAGTTTCATTTCGTTGCTATTATTTTTCCTTTGTTTTTCTTGTATTTTCCTTTCTTGTATTTCATTTTTTTATATCTCCTCACTAATATTTAAATTTAGTTCTAGGCATCCTAGCTGTCCGGACAGACACTGGTCACCGGAACAGTAGAATGCAATACTGAACATAGGGGTGTTACAATTCTTCCCCTCTAAAAAGGAATTTCGTCCTCAAAATTCATCGGATTCAAACATCTGAGCTTATCATTATCTCATAATTTTTATTCACTTTCCCATCATTGTTTTCCTCTGCCTTTAGTATTCCTACTCATGAACTTATATTATTCATTAGTTTCTTGATCTCCCATACTAGGATTTTTTACCAGTCCTTTAGTCTCTTTTACCAATTTCAATTCTATTAAATTACCCTTTGTCTCATACAAAGCTTATATCTTGCTATCATCATACTTATTTAATAACTATCACTACACACGAACTCCATCAATGAAAGGCATTTATTCTTGCTTCCAAAGGGAATAGCACTACAACTTCTAAATATATTTTCAAATACCTAAATCATTATTTCTGACAAAAATATTAAAATAATTATAAGACTCTACATCAATGTCTAGATATCTTTTCACAACTCAGTTCAACATACTAGTGTTATGCACTTTTTCCCTTACAGTGCTTCATAGGGTGCCATTTGTATGCTAGCTTGACACTTATTATTGTATACAAATATATTAGTGGGAGGTATCTATCCCATCTCCCCTCGGATTCAATGACACAAGTTCTCAGTATATTCTCGAGGACTTATCACATATTACAGGTTATTATTATCATTTCATTTCATTATTTACAGGAACTC
Source organism: Hevea brasiliensis (assembly GCF_030052815.1). NCBI lineage: Eukaryota > Viridiplantae > Streptophyta > Magnoliopsida > Malpighiales > Euphorbiaceae > Hevea > Hevea brasiliensis. Next base: position 83,629,933 of record NC_079499.1, read on the forward strand.
AATGAGTTTCAGAATTTACCTGAATTACTCATTTCGACTGTCCATCTGTCTGAGGATGATAAGTCGTACTGATATCTCTAAGCTTATAGCAATTACTATGGTATAGGTAGTTTACATTAATGTAACTGAGTCACTGACTCTAGCTACCTTACAAGTGTAGTCGTTCGACACGCTAGTTCTGAAGTTTTAAATTTCTAACTAGAATTTTCACATTTATTTTTCATAATAGTACTCTATTCGGTCGTAACTGTATCAAATTATAGATTACTTACAAATATTCTTAGTTTATTGTACCATGAGGAAGCATGTAGCTTTATACAATAATCTCATGTCGGTACTGTAGTCTACAACTTACAATATAAACATCGAGAACATTACATAGTCACTATGTTATAACCTCATGGACTAGGTTTTCTAACATCTTATCTATACACTTATTTCCTTCTCTGTCTTTTAAAGTCATATGAGTGGTCTCTTTATGTAATTATTTAAATTTAAAACTCATTACTTATATTTATGCCCAAGTAACCTATCAAAACACTTGCAGGCATTACGTATCGCCGTCCCCGCAAGCCCCTTCTCTGTCTTTAGTGGCAATTAAGGGTACCTATCAAAGCACCTACAGGCATTATGTATCGCCGTCCCTACAAGCCCTTGGGTGGTACCTATTAGAGCACTTTGCTGGTGTTATGTATCGCCATCCCTGCAAGACCCTTGATACCGATATTCATTGTCTTTTAAAATCATATCAACCATATATTGTCAATCCATGACTTTCCATGTAGGCAGTACTGCTATTTGTAATTCCTAATTGGTATACCAATTGATCCATACAATATACATAAGCCTACGTTTACTTTGAGGAATTAAGTATTATTAATTATCTAACAAAATCTTCATGTCCATGTATTGTGGAAAATGTGGGTCCCACATCACTATTTCATGTGATTTAGCATGTAGTGATAACGAAATTTCCATTTCAATGTATAGTGGGAAAGTGGATCCTACATACCTGTTTCAAGTAATTTAGTATAAAGTGACTTAGTAGGGATAAGCCAATAATATTTTTCAAGGACCTTTCTTTAGGTTCAATTTCGAGATTTTAACTTTGCATATCACTTTGGACAGTTTGTGACCATTGTTTGGCCCCATTTCCTAAAAGGAATTGTTCTTTTATGTCTTACTTTTATTTCCCAAATGACTATTCGAGCTCTAACTCATAGGTTTCTCCCTCTTCTCTATTTCACGTTCAAATTAGGAATGCAATGCCCTCAACTCATGCAACTGGTGGACAAAAAGGCTAAAGCTCAACGAGTCATAGCCAATCAGGACTCTAATATTTGAGAGCACTGAACATTTGCTATTTGTAGTTCTGGCTGAGCACTATCATTAGAAAATTACAATGCAACTCCTTGCCCTCATCTCATGTCTTACGAATTAAGGCATCTCTAATTTGCTTTTCCCGGGCCGATAATACTATGGTCATAGTCTTTAATTACACCACTTCCTCACGTACATTCAGCTCTTCTATGTGATAAAATAATTTTGTTTCACACCTTCTCCCCTCCTCCAAGATCTCAACCCCAAGCTCCATTTTCCCTACGTCACCTTTACTAAAACTTGTCCATACCTCTTGGGGAAGTGTTTGGCAGCCTAGAAAAGGAAGGAAAGTGAAGTTTTAGCTTGGAGAAATCTGCCCTACAAGAGGTTAAAGTGAGGTTAGTGCCTACTTATATATATACTTCTTTGATTCCATGTTAGAAGCTTGAAATAAGTGAGAAATTGTAAATTAAATGAACATGAATTATGTGTATACATACTATGAATTTTCTGCAGCCCTTGTGAAGGAATTATTTTGATAGTTTTGATGGACTTAGAGTGAACTAGAGCTTATGTTTAAAGTGTATACATATACATATACAAAGAATGGAAGAGTTAAATAAGGAATTTGTGAAAACTCATATGGGAATTAGGGTTTTGGGGAGTGAAAATTGACTTGGCTTAGGAAATTGTTAGAGCACCTTTTAATGGTCAATTAGTGACCATTTTAGGTATGTTGACCATGAATTGGACTGAAAAATAGTATAGCCAAGTGAATGTGTAGGTTGCCTTGTGAGTGCAGTAGAGTGACTTAAATTTCAGTCCACTTGCACAGCCATAACTTTGGCTGTGTAGGTCCAATTGATGTTTGGCCAATTGGACATGAAACTAGGCTTATAATGGCACATTTTTGCTGAAGAAACTATGCCCAAAAGACCAAAGCAAGAGGACCAAAAGTTGGCCCCAATCCGGACACCTGCACTTTGAGAAATGACCAAATGAATAGTAACTGTTCATTTGGTCATAACTCACTGTAAATTTGGTCAATTGACCTGAAATTTTTACAGCAACAAGTTAAGACATAGACAAACAACTTTCATGAAGAAACCTACCCCAAATTATGACCAGAACCTAATCAAATCATTGAGCAAAGTGAAGTTTACTGTACTGAAATGTAATGGCCTGCCCACAATAGTGATATTGCCGAAGGCCTTTTAAAGCAGCCAATAGGGTTAGGAACTCCATCTTATAAACTTTTATCGCCAGTTATTTATATGAGATATAAATAAGATGGAATGGTGAGTCTCATGCCATATAACAAACATGATAGGCACTTATAAATAATAAGTAGGACTTATGACAAGCATATAGAGTTTACTCTTGTTAATATTTTGTCATAAAATGGGTATATGGGCATGTGTTAAGTAAATAGAGATAAAATCCTATGTTCATTTAATTGTTCAAAATCTTTTCAATCAGGAATTAAAAGAACATAATATTCATAGCAAATGGAGTTTGACATAAACCATGACTCCAACTTGAGTTGGGATTTTATATGATTATAGGTTCATTTAAGGTAAACCTTATTACTAATTGGGTGGCCATGGCATGCTATGCTAGGTGTTAACCATGGTCTATGAGGTTCATAAAATGATTTAGAGAAATCATTTATGGTAAGAAAGAGTTCTAATGATATTAAGAGTTGATATCATGTCTCATTACCAATTAGTGATGAGCCTAGTAAGTCACACACATACACAAGTTATCACCTAATTAAATATGATTTAATTAATTAATTAAAGAGTTTAATTGATTAATTAAATAGGTTTGGTTTGCAATTAGTTTGCAAAGTCCCTAGCATGACTTGAAACCAAATCTAGATTATTGGATGTATAATATAAGTTAAATTTATATTTAAAGTATTTAAATATGAATTTAATTAATGAGAAATTAATTAATAGAGATTAAATAATTAATTTATATTTGATATAAATTAATTAGAAGAAGAAAAATAATTATTTTGGGTTGAGAACTCAAAATTAAGACACAGGGGCATTTTGGTCATTTTGCAGTGTGACACGTGGCACCATGAGATGGTGACACATGGCATAACACATAAAGCTTGCCAAATTTTTTTTAATCATGTAAGATGATTAAAATCAAGATTACATATAGGTTTTACACTTGGCACAATGTGATTGGGTCACTTAAACCTAGAGCTAATCAAAGGGTGACATATGGCAAGGGTTTAATGTGTTAACCTAGCTATTTAAGTGTTGTTATGAGAAAATAAAATATAACCAGCAGCCACACTCTTTGGTCACGCCATTTTGCAGCCCTCCCTCTATTCTTCTTAATCTCTCATCAATTCAAAGAGATTAGCAATCAATCTCATGAATTAAGAACACTAGAAAGTGTGTCTAGTGTCCTGTTTAAATCTCTCATCTCTTAACAGGCAGAACTTGAATTTCTAATTAAGAGAAAAGGCTTTAGACGCTGTTCAAGGGCTGCCATAGGTGTTCTTGGTGTGGAAAATCTAGAGGACAACATCGGTGTCCTCAAGACGAATCTATGCAAAGATTGCATCAAGAGGTTAGTGTAATTGTTCTTGATTTAATCTAGGGTTCTAAAATTAATCTGATTAATTTTAAAATCTTAAATGGCAAATACAGATCCAAAAACATATTAAAAGAGTTTTAATATGTTGTTTATCATTGAAATCAAATAGATAAAAATAAATCTTGCATGATGCATGTGACCCTAGGTGAAAATTTTTGAATTCAATGGTATAAACTTGTGTTTTTCACGCTTCCGTTCCTTTAATTGGTATCAGAGCCACTATATTTGCCATTTAGATTGTTTATTATATGATTTAATTGTGTGATTTGATCATGAGATGATTGATCCATTGCTGGTTGGATCAAGAGGTGTGGCGGCATGCTTGATGAACTCCAACATGGTGCGCATGGCTTTGGAAGATCATGGTGCGCATGGTTGTTATTAAATTCTGCAATTGTTGCATGATGAAAGGTTCATCATATGACTAATTAAAATGTTTAATTATGATTTTTAATCACACAATTAAATTATGATTCAAATCAAAAATTTTAAAAATTGTTTGAATATGATTCAAATCTAAATTTTAAAAGTTGTTTGAATGTGATTCAAATCTGAATTTTTAAAGTTGTTTAAATCATATTTAAATCTGATTTTTTAAAATTGATTGAATAAAATTCAGATCTGATTTTTTAAAAAAATGTTTGAATGTGATTCAAATCTGATTTTTAAAAAAAATGTTTGTATGTGATTCAAATCTGAATTTTTGAAGTTGTTTGAATGTGATTCAAATCTGAATTTTTAAATTTGTTTGAATGAGATTCAAATCTGAATTTTTAAATTTATTTGAATCATATTCAAATCTAGATTTTTAGTTGAATATGAGATATTCAATTTAATTTAAGTATGTATGTTTTATTTAATTGTTAAATAGTGATATGCATGATGGATGATCATGGACTATAAAAGACCAATGTGATTGGATTTATTTCTTTTATGTTTCTTTGGGATTGTAAATTAATTAATTTATTTTAATTTATTTTGGGCATGTATTATTAAGTTTGTAATAATTTTTGGATTGTAATTTCATTTATTTAAGTTCTTGTAAATTCGCCTTGGGATGCCAAGGATTACTATGTAATAATGGATTGCAAGAAGTTCAAGGAGGTCAAGAGCATCGGTGGGACCAGTGGGAGGAATTCAAGATCAAGTGTTGATTATGTACTCCTTCAGCAACTATTGTAAAATGAATGATTGAAATGCACCTAGGAATGCCCTGATTCAATTCTTGGTGGCTCATAATTGAATCCCTTAGAAAGTCCATGATCATACCATATTTACTGCTTATCCATGAATGCATGAGATGTATGGAAATGTATGCAATTATATGATATATGCATGCTAAATGGATAATGTGCAAAGTGAGACCTTAATAGTAATTAGAATGACCATAAAATCTTCCAAACAAATGATTAAGTTGGATATGCTATAATTAAAGTAATTATAACATAGGCCCTCCATTGGGGCAATTATTTTAAGAAATTTTAAATAGTTGCATGAGATGCAATTAATTTAAGAGATTTTCTTAAGAATAATTGTTAAGCATGAGATGTTGTAAATATGTAAATGGTTTGGTGGCCAATATTGGATGTACCTGAGGACATTAAAATTATTTACATAATTACTGGCTCAATGGGATCAACTTAACTAATGCAAGATAAGTCAATAATGGATGTACCTGGGATTTTGAGCATTAGGGGCTAGGTAAAGGATTGAACCTCACATGAGATGTGATGGGCAAGGAGTTGCTCACTTATAGTTTATTGTAATTCCAATAATGGATGTACCTGAGGATGATTAATAGAATTATAAGAATTCAATCACCACTAGAAATCCATCCAACTAGGATTTTCGTTTCCTACTTTGGAAGTGTAGGATTCGCTAAGTTAGTGGGAGGACCAATTTGATTAAAAGACCATAATCATTTTGGTTAATTACATGATAAATTTACTAATTAATCTGGTTATTTTCTGCAGTTAATTTTCTAATAAAAATGAGCACAAAACAACCACCATCATCCAATATCCTTGCGAGCATACTTGATCACAATAGGTTGACAGGACCAAGTCTGTCTGATTGGCTAAGAAATTTGAAGCTTGTCCTGAACCTTGAACATTTAGGATATGTTCTAGATTCAAATGTTCCTGGTCCCTTACCTCCAGAGGCCACACAAGAGGAACATAATACTTTGGACAAGTGTAAGGAGCATGATATGAGAGCTAAGTGTTACATGCTTGCTTCCATGAGTAATGAGTTACAGAAGCAACATGAGAACATAAAGAGTGCGAGTGAGATCCTCCTTCACCTACAAGAGTTGTATGGTGAGCACAGCAGGAATGCTAGGTATGAGATATCTAGACAGCTATTCCGTATGAGGATGTCTGAGGGACAGAATGTTGGGGATCATGTCCACAAGATGATTCGGCTGATTGAGCAGTTGGAACATCTTGACTTCAACATGGATTTCCAACTACAGACGGATTTGATCCTTCAGTCCTTTCCTGAGTCTTTTGGGAATTTTGTGACAAATTTCCATATAGTAAATAGGAATGCACCTTACCTAGTTTACTCAACATGCTGGTTATTGCCCAAAAGAATATGCCAGGCAATAAAGGGAAAGAGGTAGCTTTGGTTGCATCTTCTTCTGCTGGAAAGTCCAACAAGAAGAAGGGCAATAAGAAAAAGAAACCTCAGATTCTTGGTCCTTCCAAGAAAATAGCTAAATAGAAAAGGAAGACTAAAGCTGATGGAGGCAAAGGAAAGTGTTTCCACTGCCAAAAGGATGGGCCTTTGGAAAAGGAACCGCCTAGTATCTTGCTTCTCGAAGGACAAGAAGGATACACCTTTGGAAGGTATGTCCATATCTTGTTATTTAGATTCGATGATACTCATAGTTCATCTGACTTGGGTTTTAGATACTGGTGCCAGTTCTCACATTTCTAATGATATGCAGGAACTAGCAAACAGTAGCAGCTTGCGTTCTCAAGATATTAGAGTCCGGATTGGCAATGGCTCAACTGTTGAAGCTTTAGCCATAGGATCTAAATCTTTTTACATGTTTGGACATGTTTGTGTTTGGATAATATTTTATATGTACCTGATGCTTTTAAGAACATCATTTCTATATCTAGTTTGACTAGAAATGCTATGAATTTCAGTTCACTGATGATGTTTGCAATATTTATTTTGGAAATAAATATGTTGGTTCGGGTTATATGAATGATGGTCTTTATTATTTGGATAATAATGACAAACACAAATTAAATGCAAGTGATCTAAAAGAATGCAATGCCATGGTGAAAACCAACTCAAGTTCAAAATATATTTGGCACTTAAGATTATGTCATATTGCAGAAGATAGGATTGCAAAATTGGAGAAAATGGGGATTCTATCCTCATTGGGCTCTGAGCCTACTCCAACTTGTGAATCTTGCCTTCAGGGTAAAATGACTAGATCACCCTTTGTTGGACAAGAGTTAAGAGCTGAAAATATTTTGGAGCTAATACATAGTGATGTATGTGGTCCATTTAAAGAAATGGCTAGAGGGGGTTTTCATTATTTTATTACCTTTACTGATGATAAATCAAGGTTTGGGTATTTGTATTTGATGAAATACAAACATGAATCTTTTGAAAAGTTCAAAGAATTTAAATCTGAAGTAGAAAATCAAACAGGAAAGAATATTAAAGCTCTTCGATCAGATCGTGGAGGTGAATATTTGAAATCGAATTTGATGAATACTTGAGAGAGCATGGTATTGTTTCTCGGTGACTCCTCCAGAACGCCATACGGTGAATGGTGTATCTGAAAGGAGAAATCGTACCCTATTGGATATGGTACGTAGTATGATGAGCTATACTGATATGCCAATCTTCTTTTGGGGATTTGCATTAGAATCAGCTTTGTATATTCTGAATAGGAATCCATCAAAATCAGTTTCTTCCACACCTTATGAGATATGGCATGGAAGAAAACCAAGTCTTAAGCATGTTAAGAATTGGGGTTATCCAGCTTATATCAAAAGTCAACAACGATAAATTGGAGACGGATCGAGAAAAGGTCGATTTGTTGGATATCCAAAAGATAGTTTTGGATATTATTTTTATTTGCCTACTTCACAAAAGATTGTGATAGGTAGAGATGCCACATTTCTTGAACAACAGTTTGTTCAAGAAGGAGGCAAAGGAAGGCAAATAGAGTTAGAATTGGAGAATTCTGACCAACCAATAGATCAGATGGATATAGATACATCTAGTCAACCAATACCCGTTGATCAAACATCTACAGCTATTCCTCGTAGAACAACCAGGGTATCTCACCCACCAGTGAGATATGGTTTTCTTCATGAAGAAGAACAAGAGTTGTCTACTCATGAAGAAGTAGATCATGGAGATGATCCACTTACCTATGAAGAAGCTATATCAGATATAGACTCTTCAAAATGGATTGATGCTATGAAATCCGAGATTGATTCCATGTATAAGAATCAAGTTTGGGATCTTGTTGACCCAACTGAAGGTATTATACCTATAGGGAACAAATGGGTTTTCAAGAAGAAAATTGGTTCTGATGGAAAGGTAGAGACCTATAAGGCAAGGCTAGTAGCGAAAGGGTTTCGCCAAAGGCAAGGAATCGACTATGAGGAGACTTTCTTGCCTGTTGCCATGCTTAAATCAATTAGGATTTTATTAGCAATTGCTACATACTATGATTATGAGATTTGGCAGATGGATGTCAAAACAGCTTTTCTCAATGGATACATTGAAGAAAACATTTTCATGGAACAACCTAGGGGATTTGAATCCCAAGATGGTTCCAAGGTATGCAAGCTAAAGCGATCCATTTATGGGTTGAAACAAGCTTCGAGGAGTTGGAACATCCGTTTTGATGAAGCCATTAAATCCTTTGGTTTTATCAAAAATGAGGATGAGCCATGTGTATATAAGAAGGTTAGTGACAGTGCTATCACTTTCCTTGGCTTATATGTGGATGACATACTGTTGATGGGTAATGACACAGGTATGTTGACGACTATAAAGGTATGGTTGTCAAATACATTCTCCATGAAAGACTTAGGGGAGACAACCTATATTCTTGGAATTCGCATCTATAGAGATAGAGCGAAAATAATAATTGGTTTATCCCAAAGTCTATACTTGGAAAAGGTGTTAAAGAGGTTTAACATGCTTGATTCCAAGAGAGGATTGTTACCAGTGAGACATGGTATCCATCTTTCTAAAGAGATGTCTCCAAAGACACCTGAAGAAAGAGATAAGATGGCCAGGATTCCATATGCTTCGGCTATTGGAAGTTTAATGTATGCAATGTTGTGTACTAGGCCGGATATCGCATATGCTGTTAGTTTGACTAGCAAGTATCAATCCAATCCAGGTTTGGAACACTGGATAGCTGTCAAGAATATTATTAAGTACTTGAGAAGAACTAAGGATTTATTCTTGATTTATGGAGGTGGAGACTTGCAATTGGATGGTTATACTGATTCTGATTTCCAATCAGATATCGATGATAGAAAGTCTACCTCTGGATATGTGTTCATTTGTAATGGAGGTGCGATCGGTTGGAAGAGTTCCAAGCGAGCACGCATTGCAGATTCCACTACTGAGGTGAGTATATTCGCATCGGATGTTGCAAAGGAAGTCGTTTGGATAAAGAAGTTCGTGATGAACTTACAGTAGTTCCTTCCATTGAGTCGGTAGTTCCACTACACCGTGACAATAATGGAGCAGCGATCATCTGAGCTAAGGAACCAAGGTCTCACCGTAAATCCAAACACATAGAAAGGCTCTACCACATTATCGAGAAATAATTGGGCGGCGATGTAGCCATGCAGAAAATAGCATCGGTGAAAATCCGGTGATCCATTCACTAAGCCTATGTCACGGACTTCGATTAGACCGACATCTTGAGAAGATAGGTCTAAGATATTATAATGAATGGCTCTAGTGCTAGTGGAAGATTGTTAGTAGTATGCCCTAGAGCATATCATTTAGTATGTATCTTGTACATATTTTTATTAATAAAAGGCATTTCCACTTTTCCGTTTACATAATATATTTATGTGTAATAGAAAATGTCCATTGATATTTTGTTAGAAATATTATTCTTAAGTTGTTAAGAATATGAGTGACAATATTTCTAGCACGAAGTATCATAAATAGGTTCACAATCGAGGATACTTCATAATAAGGACATGACTTATCCAGAAAGATTGTATTCATGTTTGTTCCCAAGTTATTTATATGAGATATAAATAAGATGGAATGGTGAGTCTCATGCCATATAACAAACATGATAGGCACTTATAAATGATAAGTAGGCCGAACCAGTGACACTTATGACAAGCACATGGAGTTTACTCTTGTTAATGTTTTGTCATAAATCATATCGATGCATATAATCTTTAGACACGAGATAGCATGTTATCTTGTATATAGGTAGTTTGAGTTTAATCGCTTTCATACTTGTACTGTATGGGTATATGGGCATGTGTTTGCTCCTCCTAGTTATCTATTGAGGTAGGTGTTGATCAAGATGGAATTAGTTCCTCTAAGTAAATAGAGATAAAATCCTATGTTCATTTAATTGTTCTTGATGTTTCAAGTTCTGGCAGACAGGATAGATTTATTCAGAAAAGAGTTTCTGATGAGAAAATCTTTTTAATCAAGAACTGGAATTAAAAGAGAACATAATATTCATAACAAATGGAGTTTGACATAAACCATGACTCCAGCTTGAGTTGGGATTTTGTAACAGAGAGATTCTAGTGCATGGTAACATATGATTATAGGTTCATTTAAGGTAAACCTTATTACTAATTGGGTGGCCATGGCATGCTATGCTAGGTGTTAACCATGGTCTATGAGGTTCATAAAATGATTTAGAGAAATCATTTATGGTAAGAAAGAGTTCTAATGATATTAAGAGTTGATATCATGTCTCATTGCCAATTATTGATGAGCCTAGTAAGTCACACACATACACAAGTTATCACCTAATTAAATATGATTTAATTAATTAATTAAAGAGTTTAATTGATTAATTAAATAGGTTTGATTTGCAATTAGTTTGCAAAGTCCCTAGTATGACTTGAAACCAAATCTAGATTATTGGATGTATAATATAAGTTAAATTTATATTTAAAGTGTTTAAATATGAATTTAATTAATGAGAAATTAATTAATAGAGATTAATTAATTAATTTATATTTGATATAAATTAATTAGAAGAAGAAAAATAATTATTTTGGGTTGAGAACTCAAAATTAAGACACAGGGGCATTTTGGTCATTTTGCAGTGTGACACGTGGCACCATGAGATGGTGACACATGGCATAACACATAAGCTTGCCAAATTTTTTTTAATCATGTAAGATGATTAAAATCAAGATTACATATAGGTTTGACACTTGGCACAATGTGATTGGGTCACTTAAACCTAGAGCTAATCAAAGGGTGACATATGGCAAGGATTTAATGTGTTAACCAAGCTATTTAAGTGTTGTTATGAGAAAATAAAATACAACCAGCAGCCACACTCTTTGGTCACGCCATTTTGCAGCCCTCCCTCTATTCTTCTTCATCTCTCATCAATTCAAAGAGATTAGCCATTAATCTCTTGAATTAAGAACACTAGAAATTGTTTCTAGTGTCCTATTTACATCTCTAATCTCTTAAAAGACAGAACTTGAATTTCTAATTAATAGAAAAGGCTTTAGAAGCTGTTCAAGGGCTTCCATAGGTGTTCCTGGTGTGGAAAAGCTAGAGGGACAACATCTGGTGTCCTGAAGACGAATCTCAAAGGCGCAGACACGCTGCAATGCATCAAGAGGTTAGTGTAATCGTTCTTGATTTAATCTAGGGTTCTAAAATTAATCTGATTAATTTTAAAATCTTAAATGGCAAATACAGATCCAAAAACATATTAAAAGAGTTTTAATATGTTGTTTATTATTGAAATCAAATAGATAAAAATAAATCTTGCATGATGCATGTGACCCTAGGTGAAAATTTTTGAATTCAATGGTATAAACTTGTGTTTTTCACGCTTCCGTTCCTTCAATTGGTATCAGAGCCACTATATTTGCCATATAGATTGTTTATTATATGATTTAATTGTGTGATTTGATCATGAGATGATTGATCCATTGCTGGTTGGATCAAGAGGTGTGGCGGCATGCTTGATGAACTCCAACATGGTGCGCATGGCTTTGGAAGATCATGGTGCGCATGGTTGTTATTAAATTCTGCAATTGTTGCATGATGAAAGGTTCATCATATGACTAATTAAAATGTTTAATTAGGATTTTTAATCACACAATTAAATTATGATTCAAATCAAAAATTTTAAAAATTGTTTGAATGTTATTCAAATCTGAATTTTAAAAGTTATTTGAATGTGATTCAAATCTGAATTTTTAAAGTTGTTTAAATCATATTTAAATCTGATTTTTTAAAATTGATTGAATAAAATTCAGATCTGATTTTTTAAAAAAATGTTTGAATGTGATTCAAATATGATTTTTAAAAAAAATGTTTGTATGTGATTCAAATCTGAATTTTTGATGTTGTTTGAATGTGATTCAAATCTGAATTTTTAAATTTGTTTGAATGAGATTCAAATCTGAATTTTTAAATTTATTTGAATCATATTCAAATCTGGATTTTTAAGTTGAATATGAGATATTCAATTTAATTTAAGTATATATGTTTTATTTAATTGTTAAATAGTGATATGCATGATGGATGATCATGGACTATAAAAGACCAATGTGATTGGATTTATTTCTTTTATGTTTCTTTGGGATTGTAAATTAATTAATTTATTTTAATTTATTTTGGGCATGTATTATTAAGTTTGTAATAATTTTTGGGTTGTAATTTCATTTATTTAAGTTCTTATAAATTCGCCTTGGGATGCCAAGGATTACTATATAATATTAGATTGCAAGAAGTTCAAGGAGGTCAAGAGCATTGGTGGGACCAGTGGGAGGAATTCAAGATCAAGTGTTGATTATGTACTCCTTCAGCAACTCTTGTAAAATGAATGATTGAAATGCACCTAGGAATACCCTGATTCAATTCTTGGTGGCTCATAATTGAATCCCTTAGAAAGTCCATGATCATACCATATTTACTGCTTATCCATGAATGCATGAGATGTATGGAAATGTATGCAATTATATGATATATGCATGCTAAATGGATAATGTGCAAAGTGAGACCTTAATAGTAATTAGAATGACCATAAAATCTTCCAAACAAATGATTAAGTTGGATATGCTATAATTAAAGTAATTATAACATAGGCCCTCCATTGGGGCAATTATTTTAAGAAATTTTAAATAGTTGCATGAGATGCAATTAATTTAAGAGATTTTCTTAAGAATAATTGTTAAGCATGAGATGTTGTAAACATGTAAATGGTTTGGTGGCCAATATTGGATGTACCTGAGGACATTAAATATGATTTAATTAATTAATTAAAGAGTTTAATTGATTAATTAAATAGGTTTGGTTTGCAATTAGTTTGCAAAGTCCTTAGCATGACTTGAAACCAAATCTAGATTATTGGATGTATAATATAAGTTAAATTTATATTTAAAGTATTTAAATATGAATTTAATTAATGAGAAATTAATTAATAGAGATTAATTAATTAATAGAGATTAATTAATTAATTTATATTTGATATAAATTAATTAGAAGAAGAAAAATAATTATTTTGGGTTGAGAACTCAAAATTAAGACACAGGGGCATTTTGGTCATTTTGCAGTATGACACGTGGCACCATGAGATGGTGACACATGGCATAACACATAAGCTTGCCAAATGTTTTTTTAATCATGTAAGATGATTAAAATCAAGATTACATATAGGTTTGACACTTGGCACAATGTGATTGGGTCACTTAAACCTAGAGCTAATCAAAGGGTGACATGTGGCAAGGGTTTAATGTGTTAGCCTAGCTATTTAAGTGTTGTTATGAGAAAATAAAATACAACCAGCAGCCACACTCCTTGGTCACGCCATTTTGCAGCCCTCCCTCTATTCTTCTCCATCTCTCATCAATTCAAAGAGATTAGCCATCAATCTCTTGAATTAAGAACACTAGAAATTGTTTCTAGTGTCCTGTTTACATCTCTAATATCTTAAAAGGCAGAACTTGAATTTCTAATTAATAGAAAAGGCTTTAGAAGCTGTTCAAGGGCTGCCATAGGTGTTCTTGGTGTGGACAAGCTAGAGGGACAACATCGGTGTCACGAAGACGAATCTCAAAGCGCAGACATTGCGATTGCATCAAGAGGTTAGTGTAATCGTTCTTGATTTAATCTAGGGTTCTAAAATTAATCTGATTAATTTTAAAATCTTAAATGGCAAATACAGATCCAAAAACATATTAAAAGAGTTTTAATATGTTGTTTATCATTGAAATCAAATAGATAAAAATAAATCTTGCATGATGCATGTGACCCTAGGTGAAAATTTTTGAATTCAATGGTATAAACTTGTGTTTTTCACGCTTCCGTTCCTTCATATAGATGTAGCATTTCTCCCCATACAAATAGTGTCCCCAGATCTTCAAAGCAAATACTGTAGCAGCAAGCTCCAAGTCATGTTTAGGGTAGTTTCTCTCATAAGGGTTTTAGCTGATGTGATGCATAAGCAATAACATTTTGGTCTTGCATCAGTACACAGCCTAACCCATTGTGAGAAGCATCGCTATAAACAATATATTATTTACCCGAAGTAGGTAAAGTTAGGACTGGAGCTTCAGTCAAACATCTCTTCAACTCATCAAAGCTATGTTGGCATTTATCAGTCCACTGAAATTTTACATCTTTTCGAAGTAGCTTGGTTTGTGGAGATGCCAACATAGAAAATCCCTTTATAAACCGCTGATAGTAACCAGCTAAGCCTAGAAAACTATGAGCTTCTATAACATTTCTAGGTGACTTCTAATTAAGGATAGCTTCTACCTTACCGGGATCTACCTTAATGCCTTCAACTGATACAATATGCCCCAATAAAGAAATTTCCTTTAGCCAAAATTCACACTTCGATAGCTTGGTATACAAATGTTTCTCCTTTAGGGTATGTAGGACAATCCTTTGGTGCTTATCATGCTCCTTTGTACTCTTCGAATACACTAAAATATCATCGATGAATACCACAATAAATTTATCTAAATATGGCCTGAAGATAGTGTTCATCAAGTCCATAAAAACAGCTAGAGCATTGGTTAACCCGAATGTCATAACCAGAAACTCATAGTGGCCATATCGAGTTCTAAAAGCAGTTTTTGGAATGCTCTGCTCTTGCACCTTTAACTGATAATACTCAACACAACTGCACCCTTCAACTGGTCAAATAAATCATCTATGCGGGGCAACAGATATCTATTCTTTATTGTCACCTTATTCAACTGCCTGTAGTCAATACACAGATAGAGAGTACCATCTTTCTTCTAAACAAACAACACAGGCACTCCCCAAGGTGACACACTAGGGTGAATGAAGCCCTTATTAAGCAACTCCTGTAACTGTACCTTTATCTCATTCAATTCAGCAGGTTTCATTCTATACGGAGTAATGGAGATTGGGTCCACAATAGCCATAACCTCTATTTCAAACTGTACTTCTCTTTCTGGAGGTAACCCTTGTAATTCTTCAGGAAACATGTTTGGAAAGTCACATACTATAGGAATATCCCTCAATGCTGGACTCCCTACTTGGGTGTCTCTCACATGGGCCAAATAAGCTTCACACCCTTTTCGGATCATTTTTCTAGCAAGTGCAACTGAAATAAGGTTTGATGGCAATAACTGCCTTTTCGCATGTATTACCACATCATCGTACTGAGGGAGACCAAAGGTGACTGTCTTCAGCCTGCAGTCAATCATGGCATGATGCCTGGCTAACCAATCCATATCTAAGATAATGTCATAATCTATGAAGGGCATTTCAATCAAGTCAGATAGAAAAGTATGTCCTTGGATCACCAAAAGACAATCCTTATACATTCTGTTGACCCTAACCTCTTGTCCTAACTGACTAGTTACTAGCACCTCAAAATCCATTTTCACATAAGGAACAATAATATAACAAGTGATGCGGGCACTGACATAAGAGTGTGTAGAACTCGGATCAAAAAGCATATACAAATCTTGTTTAAGGATAGAGAAAGCACCGGTAAGTTTCAGCCTCTTCTCTTTGCCGCATAGTGTATACTTTGGCTAGAGTACTACCTTGCTCTGACTGATTAACCGTACCCTAACTGCCTGAGGTACTACCCCTACCTCTGCCTCTTCCACTACTAGCTGGCTGTGAACCTCTTGTAGCAGAACCTTAGACTGATCCTTCAGTGGTGGTAGGTGTCCCAAATCTGCAAGGACTGGTACAATCCTTCGTAAAATGCCCTGTACCACCATAATTAAAGCAGGCTCCAATGGCTTTGTAACATACCCCTCCGTGGTTCTTACCACATGTCTCACATGGATGGGGAAGGAGAGAACTCTTGGTCTTTTGCTAACCAGATCAAGGTGGTCTCTATCCCGAAAATCTTCCCCTACCAGATTTTTTTCTACTCTGTCCCCCCAAGTTCTTCCTCTTACCAATATTACCATTGGAACTCTGATCCACTGATTTCTCACTCTTCTCTTTTTCTGTCTTCTCTTTCATGGGTACCCCTTATGATTCTATCCTCTTTAACTTTAGGGTATGAGATATCAGTTCAAAAAAGTTGTCATGCTAGAATCCAACCACTTGCATTCTCAAACTGGGCTTCAGCCCGGCCTCAAACTGTTTACATCTTTCTCTACTGGTAGTGAGTAAGCTCCCAGCATAGTGGCTTAGGTGGGAAAATTACCTTTCATACTCGGCCACCGTTCGACTCCCCTATTTCAAACTTAAGAATTCATGTAGTTTCATATCCTCATAGGTGTCTAGGACGTATTTCTGTCTGAACTCTCTAAGGAAGTCATCCCATGTTAACACTGGGGGTTCCACCAAACTATGGGGGATGGTTTTCCACCAATCATATGCATTCCCCTATAATAGTGAGATTGAGTACTCAAACTTTAGTTCTTCTGTGCAGTGTAGCTTCTTAAATACTCTCTCCATTCTTTTAATCCATTGCTCTACCTCTAGTGGGTCCACTATTCCCTTAAACTTAGTAGCCCCATATTTGATCAGCTTGTCATACTGCCTGGTTGGAGGCTATGGTTACACTACTGGTGCTTGAACTGGGGCTTGGGTTGGCATGTTCCCATCCATTTGTTGGAACAAAGCAACCATTTGTTGAGCAAACTATGTAGGGAATTGCTGCATGGGTGGAGCTGGTGTAGTTGACCCACTAGCATTCTGAAGAGCTAGGGCTTCCCCTTGTGCCTCAGCCTCAACTGATTGCTCAACTAAATGATCTCCTTCTTTCACGTTCACTTAGAGGATATTTTATCTCTTGAACAAACAACACAAGGAGATTTCCCTCTGTCAGTTCATATTTATAATGTAATGCACCTTATGTATTAATCAATGACATGGAGCAGTTGTACTTATAAAATAAATTCAAATTCATAGTTCAAAACATACTTTGAAAACTAGCTCTGATACCACTAAAACATTTCACACCATACCCCTATATAAGGCATAACATGACCCCGTAGTATACTTAATGAATTATCGAACTTCGCCTACTGATAACCCATTAAATATACTACAAGGGAATTTAAATCAATTTTTATTCATTTTAAATTGTAAGGTAATGTTGAAAACATATTGAAAGCCTTTCATTAAGGTTTATGTCACGAGTTAAATTTTTTATTAATTTGGGATTTCAAAAATTTTACAAAAATTTTAGCAGAGTACCATTTGTAATTTGAGAAAACAGTTCTTTAAAACCTATTAAAAACACTCCCAATATATGTGTCTTAACCACAACTCCAATATTTTCAACATAACTCAATCTCAACAAACACAATTTCAAGCAATTCATTATTTGAATAATATAAAAAGAAACTTAAGCATTTCATTAATATGAAATAATAGGTTTACATCATAAATATTTACACTAATCAAAAATAAAATTCCAAAATCTTCATACTACTGTTTAAGTCTGTTATGTATATACACACAAATACATATACATTAAGTGAAAATCTACAAGGGTATAATTTATATACCCAGTAATGACTCAAAAAAGTTGACTACTCCAAGTCACAAGCAGCCTTCTTTGCTGCTTTATCAGTCTCTTTACCTGTGACAGCATAAATAAGCTATCGATAAGCCAAAGACTTTGTGGTGCACAACTTAAAGAAAATAATAATTTACATATTAACATAATCACAATTTTGTAAATTAAATCAATTGAAATATTAAAACATATAAATCATGCTTTATTTTTAAAGGTAGAAAATTTCTTAAATAAACCAAATTTTATTCTACAAATCAATGAACAAGAATTTTGAAAAGTCACACAGTTTTGATCATGACACAATTATCCAATTCGTCCTAATAACCAAAGGCTAATGGGGAATGCAAAAGCTAGCTAGCATCTGTATATGAGTACTCATTCAATTCATCGTCAACTGGCACACACCTCAACACTTCAGCCAGAGAGAGAATACAATCCAATTCATCTCACAAGGCAAGCTAGTGAGGAATTCAAACATATAGTCATGACAACGGCGGTTTCAATCCATTTCAACAATTTTCCAATCATCAAAATATTCATCAATTCACATTCTTATTTCATTCAAATAATTTTCCAAAATTGGGCTAGCAACCCATAATTTTTGTCAATCAAAGCATTCAATAATATAATAAAGACCATAAACTAATTTTCACAATTCATTCAATGCCAAATTCAATTTTAAAAACAAAAGAGAGTTAGTTATTGTGCACAAACGTTTTATGTTACGCACAAACCTTTTATGTTGCTTTGACTTAGTCCACTCTTCCTCCTTCCTTGGAGGGCTCCTTTCCACCTGAAACACATAATTTAAAGTGTTTCAATACCCATCCAATTCATTTATACTAATTAATCTAATCATTAAATTTTGCATACTTAATTTTACTTATAAGTTCTCCTAAGGGTTGAGTTCTTTGTAATTGATAATATTGTGGTTACTATTCATATTACTATTCATGCAAATTTTTGAATTTTTCATAATTAATTGGTATACCATTTCTAAGCACATGGTCATACCACATTTTGGATCACAAATTTGCTAGCATTGGTTGCCAATTGAAATTTAAGGCCTATAAGAATTAATCCCGAAATTTCAGATTTAGTCACCAATATTTACTATTCTATTGGACCAATCTACAGTGAAAATTTGGCTAAACATTCTTCATCTACATTGTTCCTTAATGTCTCTACTTTAATTTCCTTTTTGAATCACTCCATTTAGAGTTTTGTAGCTCAAGTTATGACTTTTTTACCATAATTGGCCGGATTGGTCCATTTCCAGATTTTCCGGGCAAATTTGGTTCTGGCAGTTTTGATAACCTAACTTTGGTTAGCAATTTGGTTAGGTTATGGTTAGAATTTGGGTTTTAATTCTTCATTAAAGTTGTTCTAATATGTCTAAGCTTTTCAATGGTTTAAAAATTAGGTCATTTGAACCTCTCTGCAAAAAGTTATGACCATTTGAACATGTACTGTTCATTTGGTCAATTTTGTCTAGTAACAGGGTACTAATTCCGAATTCAAGCAGACTTTAGGTTGACTTCGGGTCAGTTTTTGGGCAAGGTTTCTATATGAAAAATGTTGCATTATGACCCTATTTTCATCTCCAATTAGTCTCACACCGATTGGAGCAATAGAATTCAACTTATAGCCTTTTAAGTTGAAAAAGATAAAGCTGCCAAAATTCAACAACACTGCATTCACAAATCATTTCAATTCCAATTATCAAATTGCACTCATAAGTGTTAGTAGTATGCCCTAGAGCATATCATTTAGTATGTATCTTGTACATATTTTATTAATAAAAGGCATTTTCACTTTTCCATTTACATAATATATTTATGCGTAATAGAAAAAGTCCATTGATAGTTTGTTAGAAATTCTATTCTTAAGTTGTTAAGAATATGAGTGACAGTATTTCTAACACAAAGTATCATAAATAGGTTCACAATCAAGGATACTTCACAATAAGAACATGACTTATCCAAAAAGATTATAATCATGTTTGTTCCCAAGTTATTTATATGAGATGTAAATAAGATGGAATGGTGAGTCTCATGCCATATAACAAACATGATAGGCACTTATACATGATAAGTAGGCCGAACCAGTGACATTTATGACAAGCACATGGAGTTTACTCTTTTCAATGTATTATCATAAATCATATTAGTGCATATAATCTTTAGACCTGTGATAGCACAGTTATCTTGTATATAGGTGGTTTGAGTTTAATACTGCTTTCATACTTGTACTGTGTATGGGTATATGGGCATGTGTTGGCTCCTAGTAGTTATATATGGAGGTAGGTGTTGATCAAGATGGAATCTGTTCCTCTAAGTAAATAGGGATAAAATCCTATATTCATTTAATTGTTCTTGATGATTCAAGTTCCTGGCTAGGACAGATAGATTTAATCAGAAAATAGTTTCTGATGAGAAAATCTTTTTAATCAAGAACTGGAATTAAAAGAAAACATAATATTCATAACAAATGGGGTTTGACATAAACCATGACTCCAGCTCGAATTGGGATTTTGTAACAGAGAGATTCTAGTGCATGGTAACATATGATTATAGGTTAATTTAAGGTAAACCTTATTACTAATTGTGACACCCCTTACCCAACTACAGTGTAGCCGAGCAAGTTATGCCACTCAGTGTGCCGAGCACTCTATTTTATCTTAATTCATTTTTATTCTTCCTTTTGAATATAACTTGTGAAATATAATTTATTTAAGCCATTTATCGAAATTATAATTTATTTAAGGTTCCGAAAATTTTAAAGAAAATCCGACGGAGTACCAGCTAAAAATGGAGAAAACAGTTCTTCGGAACCTGTGAAAAACACTTCCAATATTCATATATTCATATTCAATTACTCTCAAACTCCAATAATCATCATCTCAACATTTGTCAACCATTCATTTCTCAATTTCAATTTTCAATCATTCATCTCATTTGATAGTCATGTAACAATCACAGATCAATATTCACTTTTCCATTTACAAACACAAATTTGCATTATTTACATGAAAATCAAAATACATTACATAAGTTTCATTACATATGAGAAAATCAAAATTTATTACAGAATGCCAAAATGACACCTAGTGTCCTACCAATGCACTACAGAACTTGAGGTGACACGGACACTATGCAGAACTGTGAATGGCCTTACCCAATCTGTGGTCTACTGGGCCCTCTGTCCAAATCTTCAGTACCTACGCGTTGCAAAAGCGACGCGCTAAGCATAAAGCTTAGTGGTGCCAATAATACAAGAAAATACAATATGCAAATAAAAATAATAATTTCCTTGCTATTGTGTTCATAAGAAATGAATAATTACTCACTTATTGTTTTAGTCGAGGGCTAATCATGTTTTATGATATTAACTTCTTCCTGCATTTCGTTAATTATTTTCTTAATGATCTTGAGCTTCTTTGAATTTTTGTAATAATTCCTGATACTTAATTTTTGTATTTTCTTTAATAATCAGTTCAATCACAGTTATACTTTTCCATGCCCAAGTAACCTATACTGGACGACTGGACTGGATAACGGGTCGTTGGCACTGGACATCGCGGTGCCTCGGGCCGTCATACCATGGGACGCAGAACGTCAACCACGTATGCAGTCAGTATGGCTAAAAAGCCATGATATCACATAATTGGCATAAAAGCCATGAATACGGGCATAAAAGCCATGAATACAGGCATAAAGCCATGAATACAGGCATAAAGCCTTTCGCAGTACTGCTAAAACAATACCCTATTGGCATGCCAATCTATCCAAACCAATCACATTAGGCCTACTAGGGCATTTTGCACTTTTAAGTTTCACAATTTTTGAATTTCAAGTTTTCATGTCACTATTCATTTCATTAGTCAACTAAAATGTTGACTTTTGCATAAACAATAGGTACATTGGTTTTAGTACTCCCAACATACCACATTTTGTATTCAAAACTTGTTGGTTTTAGTCACTTTCTCAAAGCTTAGGTCATTTTGGCAAAATTGCCAATTTTTGGTTTTGGTGTCACTATTCACCTTATTGGTCAACAAAAATGTTGACTTTTGGATAGAAAATAGGTGTATTGGTTTTAACACCCCAAACATACCACATTTTGTATTTAAAACTTGTTGGAAGTGATTACCATTACCATTTCTAGGCTTAACCAAGGGAAACAAAATTTTCGGTTTTTGAAGCTTAACTTTACTATTCCATTAAGCACTGTTACAGTGGGAATTTGAAGAAATGGTAAACATGAAAGTTGTTCCTTATTTTGTCTAGTTGAATTTCTTTTTTTGAATCACTCCATTTGGAGTTTTGTAGCTCAAGTTATGGCCAAAATAAGTTTACTGTTCACGGGTACTGTTCCTGCTGAAATTTTGGGTTTTGGCAGATTTTGGTCCAACTTTGGTCAGTAATTTGACCAAGTTAAGTTCATAATTTGGTCTAACTTTCTTCATATGAAATGTTCTACCATGCCTTAGGTTTCCATCGGTTCAAGAATTGCCTAAATCCGAGTTTTCTAGAGAGAGTTATAGCCATCCAAACATTACTGTTCAAATGTAAATTTGCAGAGTTGCAGGTTTGATAACTCAACTTTGTTCAATAATTTGAATGGGTTAATGGCATAATTTGGGGTAGGTTTCTTCATGAAAGTTGTTTGTCTATATCCTATCTTGTTGCTGTAAAACTTTCAGGTCAATTTGACCACTCTACAGTGAGTTATGGCCAAATGAACAGTTACTGTTCATTTGGTCATTTCTGCAGGCCGCTTTGCGGTATCCGGATTGGGGCCAAGTTTTGGTCCTCTTGCTTTGGTCTTTTGGGCATGGTTTCTTCAGCAAAAATGTGCCATTATAAGCCTAGTTTCATGTCCAATTGGCCAAACACCAATTGGACCTACACAGCCAAAGTTATGGGAGTGCAAGTGGACTGAATTTTCAGTCCCTCTGCTGCTGTCCTAGGGCAGCCTACAACTTCACTTTGCAATCCTATTTTTCAGTCCATAATATGGTCAACTTACCTAAAATGGTCACTAATTGACCATTAAAATGTGCTCTAACAATTTCATAAGCCAAATCAATTTTTCACTTCTCAAAACCCTAACCTCAATTAGCACACTAGTTCAACATCCATGCATATTTATACCTTAAACATCATTTTTATCCACTATAAATTCATTAAAACAATCAAACTCATCCTTCCTTAGGGCTGCCAAAATTTCAAGGGATGCATACACTTAACTTTTATTCATTTAATTTACAATTTCTCACTTATTTCAAGCTTCTAACATGGAATCAAAGAAGTATATATATAAGTAGGCACTAACCTCACTTTAACCTCTTGTAGGGCAGATTTCTCCAAGTTAAATCTTCATTTTCTTGTACTCTCTTGGCTGCCAAACACTTCCTCTAGGTCCAAGGATTCATTTTAGTGTTGGGGTCTTGAGGAAATATGGTGAGGAAGCATGAGAAATGAAGCTTTTGTTTGAAAATCAATGGAGGGAGAAGAGGGAGAGATTCACGTTTTGGCTGAAGAAGAAGAAGGAAACAGCAGAATTTTGAGTCCATTTATCTCTTTTAATTGTTTAAAAAAAGACTTATTGAATGGTGATTGGTGGAGGGTATGTAAATGACATCATGTGATGTCATTATCCCTAATTTCCTTCATTTTTCTTTTCTTTTCTTTTCTACCACATTTCAATTTAATTTTTAGCAATATTTCTTCATATTTTATGTCATATTAATTATTTACTTAACTGGACAAGTCGGCCAAAAATTACCTCTGAAGGCAAAATGACCAAAATGCCCTCCGTTTGGCTTAACGGGTCAAAATTGTCTGTACCGATTGAAAAATTTTTCTAAATATTTTCTTGGCATTCTAATGCCATAGGAACCTCAATGACCCTTCTCTGGAGTCCCAAAAATTATTTTATAATTTTTCCCCCGGGTCAAGGGCTCCTCGTTGCGAGAACCGCAACTTCCCTCTGATTACCCATCGCTTGGGCACCGGCTCATTTGACTTAGTTGTATTTTATTTCTAAAATTTTTACTAAATTTTTCTTATTAATATTTGAGTTAATTATGGTCCCTCACTTTATTTTAAATATTTTTCCGGACGTTCTAGCTGTCCGGACCGACACTGGTCGCCGGAACAGTAGAATGTACGGAGTGGCTACCGGGAGGGTGTTACAACTCTTCCCCTCTAATTTAAATTTCGACCTCGAAATTTACCTGACTTAAGTAATCGGGGAGTTGCTACCTCCTTGTTTCTTCACTTCCTTGTATCGCCTCATCAGTGTCTGGGTTTGGCTCTTCCTGAGCTTCCATAGCATATACTTGTGGTACCACCCTGACTTCGGGCTTTTCAACTGTCTCAGAAACAATCTTCTGGGAAATGTCAGTTGTTTTTGCTCTACCCGATCTTTTACCCCTTTGAACTATAGGGGAAGGTCTATCAACTTGTACCGGAGCTATTGAACCACTCATTTGAGGGCAATCTCTTATAAAATGATCCGTAGCCCCACACTTAAAACACTCTCCAGTTAACAGTCGGCACTCCCCTCTGTGTCTTCTACCACAATGCATACATTCAGGCACTGGGGTTGATCCCCTTGTTATTGTGCCCGGGGAACTAGCTATAGATATTCCAATCTGGCCTCTGTGGCCCTGTGTCTGATCTTGTGAACTAGAACCCTTAAACTTCTTACTATCAGTTGGTATACTTGACTGTCCTGGTCCAAATTCCCTCTTACACTGCCTATCTTTCCTATTTTGTTCATTTATTCTCACTTTCTCCACTTTTAATGCAGCTTCCACTAACTTGGTGAAGTCTGTGATCCCCAAGGCAGTGATCATGATCTTTATATTATCATTTAATCCATCTTCAAATCTCTTACACCTTTCAGCTTCATTAGGGACTATCTCCCTTCCATAGCGGCTCAATCTTACGAATTCCTTCTCATACTTACCACGATACGGTGTCTCTGCCTCAGATTAATAAACTCTCTTCTTCTCTCTTCCAGGTATACACTACCCATATATTTCTTCTTAAATTCAGAGAGAAAGAAGTCCCATGTTACTATCTCTGGCTGTACTTCACTAGACACAGTATCCCACCATTCATATGCATCGTCTTGCAGCAGAGATATAGCAGATTCCAAGTTTTGCTCTGGAGTGCAGTGGAGTTGTTTTAGAACTCTGCCCATTCTGTTCAACCAATTCTCGGCTGCAACAGAATCATCTTCTCTCTTGCCATAGAAATCCACTGCCCCAAACTTTCTTAGCCATTCCAGGTGTGATTTCTGCTGTGGAGCTGGTGGTGGTGGTGGTGCTGGCATTACCCTGGCCATTTGTCTAAAGAAATCGGCCATTTGCTGAAACATGGCCTGTGGAGGCTGAGCAGGCTCTGCTTGAGTCGGGCGAGCGATTCTCTCATGCCCCAGGGCCTCACCTGGAGGTGGAGCATGACTCTCCACTTCCTCCTCGACTGCCCTCTGAGATGAAGGGTCTATATCCTATTTAACAAAGACAAACAGATCTGCATTAGTGTCACCTCGACTCATACAAATGCAATGCATGGTATGGACTCAATATAGGCCCAGAAATGCCTAAACCGTGCTCTGATACCACTAAATGTGACACCCCTTACCCGACTACAGTGTAGCCGAGCAAGTTATGCCACTCAGTGTGCCGAGCACTCTATTTTATCTTAATTCATTTTTATTCTTCCTTTTGAATATAACTTGTGAAATATAATTTATTTAAGCCATTTATCGAAATTATAATTTATTTAAGGTTCCGAAAATTTTAAAGAAAATCCAGCGGAGTACCGGCTAAAAATAGAGAAAACAGTTCTTCGGAACCTGTGAAAAACACTTCCAATATTCATATATTCGTATTCAATTACTCTCAAACTCCAATAATCATCATCTCAACATTTGTCAACCATTCATTTCTCAATTTCAATTTTCAATCATTCATCTCATTTGATAGTCATGTAACAATCACAGATCAATATTCACTTTTCCATTTACAAATACAAATTTGCATTATTTACATGAAAATCAAAATACATTACATAAGTTTCATTACATATGAGAAAATCAAAATTTATTACAGAATGCCAAAATGACACCTAGTGTCCTACCAATGCACTACAGAAGTTGAGGTGACACGGACACTATGCGTAATCGTGGAACGGCCTTACCCAACTGTGGTCTACTGGGCCCTCTGTCCAAATCTTCGCACTACAGCGTTGCAAAAGCGACGCGCTAAGCATAAAGCTTAGTGGTGCCAATAATACAAGAAAATACAATATACAAATAAAAATAATAATTTCCTTGCTATTGTGTTCATAAGAAATGAATAATTACTCACTTATTGTTTTAGTCGAGGGCTAATCATGTTTTATGATATTAACTTCTTCCTGCATTTCGTTAATTATTTTCTTAATGATCTTGAGCTTCTTTGTATTTTTGTAATCATTCCTGATACTTAATTTTCGTATTTTCTTTAATAATCAGTTCAATCACAGTTATACTTTTCCATGCCCAAGTAACCTATCCGACGATCGATGGATAACGGGTCGTTGGCACTGGACATCGCGGTGCCTCGGGCCGTCATACCATGGGACGCAGAACGTCAACCACGTATGCAGTCAATATGGCTAAAAAGCCATGATATCACATAATTGGCATAAAAGCCATGAATACGGGCATAAAAGCCATGAATACGGGCATAAAGCCATGAATACAGGCATAAAGCCTTTCGCAGTACTGCTAAAACAATACCCTATTGGCATGCCAATCTATCCAAACCAATCACATTAGGCCTACTAGGGCATTTTGCACTTTTAAGTTTCACAATTTTTGAATTTCAAGTTTTCATGTCACTATTCATTTCATTAGTCAACTAAAATGTTGACTTTTGCATAAACAATAGGTACATTAGTTTTAGTACTCCCAACATACCACATTTTGTATTCAAAACTTGTTGGTTTTAGTCACTTTCTCAAAGCTTAGGTCATTTTGGCAAAATTGCCAATTTTTTGGTTTTGGTGTCACTATTCACCTCATTGGTCAACAAAAATGTTGACTTTTGGATAGAAAATAGGTGTATTAGTTTTAACACCCCAAACATACCACATTTTGTATTTAAAACTTGTTGGAAGTGATTACCATTACCATTTCTAGGCTTAACCAAGGGAAACAAAATTTTCGGTTTTTGAAGCTTAACTTTACTATTCCATTAAGCACTGTTACAGTGGGAATTTGAAGAAATGGTAAACATGAAAGTTGTTCCTTATTTTGTCTAGTTGAATTTCTTTTTTTGAATCACTCCATTTGGAGTTTTGTAGCTCAAGTTATGGCCAAAATAAGTTTACTGTTCACTGCATCATTCTGCTGAAATTTTGGGTTTTGGCAGATTTTGGTCCAACTTTGGTCAGTAATTTGACCAAGTTAAGTTCATAATTTGGTCTAACTTTCTTAATATGAAATGTTCTACCATACCTTAGGTTTCCATCGATTCAAGAATTGCCTAAATCCGAGTTTTCTAGAGAGAGTTATAGCCATCCAAACATTACTGTTCAAATGTAAATCTGCAGAGTTGCAAGTTTGATAACTCAACTTTGTTCAATAATTTGAATGGGTTAATGGCATAATTTGGGGTAGGTTTCTTCATGAAAGTTGTTTGTCTATATCCTATTTTATTGCTGTAAAAATTTCAGGTCAATTTGTCCACTCTACAGTGAATTATGGCCAAATGAACAGTTACTATTCATTTGGTCATTTCTGCAGGGGCTGTTTGCAGGGTATCCGGATTGGGGCCAAGTTTTGGTCCTCTTGCTTTAGTCTTTTGGGCATGGTTTCTTCAGAAAAAATGTGCCATTATAAGCCTAGTTTTATGTCCAATTGGCCAAAAACCAATTGGACCTACACAGCTAAAGTTATGGCAGTGCAAGTGGACTGAATTTTCAGTCCCTCTGCTGCTGTCCTAGGGCAGCCTACAACTTCACTTTGCAATCCTATTTTTCAGTCCATAATATGGTCAACTTACCTAAAATGGTCACTAATTGACCATTAAAATGTGCTCTAACAATTTCATAAGCCAAATCAATTTTTCACTTCTCAAAACCCTGATGTCCAATTCAATTTGCCCATAAACCTCATTTAGCACACTAGTTCAACATCCATGCATATTCATACCTTAAACATCATTTTTATCCACTATAAATTCATTAAAACAATCAAACTCATCCTTCCTTAGGGCTGCCAAAATTTCAAGGGATGCATACACTTAACTTTTATTCATTTAATTTACAATTTCTCACTTATTTCAAGCTTCTAACATGGAATCAAAGAAGTATATATATAAGTAGGCACTAACCTTACTTTAACCTCTTGTAGGGCAGATTTCTCCAAGTTAAATCTTCATTTTCTTGTACTCTCTTGGCTGCCAAACACTTCTTCTAGGTCCAAGGATTCATTTTAGTGTTGGAGTCTTGAGGAAATATGGTGAGGAAGCATGAGAAATGAAGCTTTTGTTTGAAAATCAATGGAGGGAGAAGAGGGAGAGATTCACGTTTTGGCTGAAGAAGAAGAAGGAAACAGCAGAATTTTGAGTCCATTTGTCTCTTTTAATTGTTTAAAAAAAGACTTATTGAATGGTGATTGGTGGAGGGTATGTAAATGACATCATGTGATGTCATTATCCCTAATTTCCTTCATTTTTCTTTTCTTTTCTTTTCTACCACATTTCAATTTAATTTTTAGCAATATTTCTTCATATTTTATGTCATATTAATTATTTACTTAACTGGACAAGTCGGCCAAAAATCACCTCTGAAGGCGAAATGACCAAAATGCCCTCCGTTTGGCTTAACGGGTCAAAATTGTCTGTACCGATTGAAAAATTTTTCTAAATATTTTCTTGAAATTCTAATGCCATAGGAACCTCAATGACCCTTCTCTGGAGTCCCAAAAATTATTTTATAATTTTTCCCCCGGGTCTAGGGCTCCTCGTTGCGAGAACCGCAACTTCCCTCTGATTACCCATCGCTTGGGCACCGGCTCATTTGACTTAGTTGTATTTTATTTCTAAAATTTTTACTAAATTTTTCTTATTAATATTTGAGTTAATTATGGTCCCTCACTTTAGTTTAAATATTTTTCCGGACGTTCTAGCTGTCCGGACCGACACTGGTCGCCGGAACAGTAGAATGTACGGAGTGGCTACCGGGAGGGTGTTACACTAATTGGGTGGCCATGGCATGCTATGCTAGGTGTTAACCATGGTTTATGAGGTGCATAAAATGATTTAGAGAAATCATTTATGGTGTGAAAGAGTTCTGATAATATTAAGAGTTAATATCATGTCTCATTGCCAATTAGTGATGAGCCTAGTAAGTCACACACATACACAAGTAATCACCAAATTGAATATGATTTAATTAATTAATTAAAGAGTTTAATTGATTAATTAAATAGCTTTGGTTTGCAATTAGATTGCAAAGTCCCTAGCATGGCTTGAAACCAAATCTAGGTTATTGGATGTATAGTATAAGTTAAATTTATATTTAAAGTGTTTAAATATGAATTTAATTAATGATAAATTAATTAATAAAGATTAATTAATTAATTTATATTTGATATAAATTGATTAGAAGAAGAGAAATAATTATTTTGGGTTGAGAACTCAAAATTAAGATATAGGGGTATTTTGGTCATTTCACAGGGTGACATGTGGCACCATGAGATAGTGACACATGGCACTACACATAAGCTTGCCATATATCTTTTAATCATGTAAGATGATCAAATTCAAGATTAAATATAGGTTTAACACTTGGCACAGTGTGATTGGGTCAATTAAACCTAGAGCTAATTAAAAAGTGACATGTGGCAAGGGTTTTAAGTGGTGACTTAGCTATATAATGTGTTGTTATAAAAAGAAAATAATAGCAAGTTGCTCATTCTCTTTGGTGCCTCTACCCTTGGCTACCTCTCCCTTCTCTTCTTCTTCATCTCTCATCAATTCAAAGAGATTAGCAAACAATCTCTTGAATTAAAAATACTAGAAATCGTTTCTAGTGTCCTGTTTACATCTGTAATCTCTCAAAAGGCAAAACTTGATTTTTTAATTGATTGGAAAAGCTTTAGAAGCTATTCAAGGGGCTGCCATTGGTGATCTTGGTGTAGACAAGCTAGAGGGACAACATCTGGTGTCCTAAGCGCATCCCAAAGGTGCCAAACACACTGCAGTGCATCAAAAAGGTTAGTGCACTTGTTCTTGATCTAATCTAGGGTTCTAATGAATTAATTTGATTAATTCTAAAATCTTAAATAGCAAATGTAGATCCAAAAACATATTAAAAGAGTTTTAATATGCTATTTATCATTAAAATCAAATAGATAAAAATGAATCTTGCATGATGCATGTGACCCTAGGTGAAAAATTTTTGAATTCAATGATATGAACTTATGTTTTTTATGCTTTTGCTCCTTCAATAAGCACCCTGATTGACCAAATTAAGCATCAACAATACCAATTGGTCATCAATTCTCAAAAATCTCTAATTCCATTCAAAACCCTAATCACTATGAACCCTAAATTTCCAATTGCTACAATTCATGCAATTCAAGTACACTAATCACTTATTCTTACTCAATGAAGCTTGTATACACATTTAATTCCATCAAAGCACAACAAACCCTAACCTATCCTAAGTTGGCTAAAATTCCTACAACCTTGTTCATACATGATTTTTCAATTGTTCCAAGTAATTTCTACTTATTCAATTTCAATTCAATCAATTATACAAAAGGAAAAGCTTGGAATTACTTACCTAAACTTGATCACTTCAAGTCTTCCAAATTCCTCAATTTTCCTAGCTACTTTGGCTCCTAATCTTCTAATCAAGACCCAAAAGCAAGTTTTAATTAAGGGAAACTATGAAATTTGTGGCTAAATTTAGGGTTATAAAAGCCTCGAAATTGTCTTCAATGGTAGAAATGAAAGATGAGAGAGAGAGAATTTGGCAACCATAAAGAAGAAGACCATAGTTATTTTTTTTATTCATTATCATATTTATAATTATCCAAAATTTAATATAATTAAATTAAAATTCTTTATTGTATCATACTTACTTAAGGGTGATGTCATAATTCTATTAAAATTTGGAATTTCCTTTTTCCTTTTCTTTTCTTTCTCCATACCTCTTCATTTTTAATCTATTTTTCAAAATTTTAATTTTCTACATTTTAACGGACATTTAGGCTAAGAGTCACCTCTAAGAGAGAATTGACCATATTGCCCTTTATTAGTCTGATCAAATTTTCTAGTAACATTGAGTTACTTCTTGAACTCTGATTTAATTATTTGAGCTTGTTCTCTATTCTTTTATGTGGTTTTCACAATACCATTAGCTTCGCAATTATCCCTAGGCCTTAGGTGTCACTGGGTCTCACACGAAATTAGGGTAGTAACTGAGCTCGCAGTCACTTCCCGTTCCGATTGCCCATTGCTGGGACCTTGGCTCATTTAACTGATTATGCTTTATTTTTCTTATTTCCATTTCACCTTCATATAATTTCTATTAATTTTTATTTATGACTGTTCTAAATAGCATAAATATAGTTTTAAATATCCTAACTGTCTGGACAGATACTAGTCACCGGGACAGTAGAATGCATGGACTACTTAGTATGAGGGTGTTGCATATACATTAATGTAACTTAGAGATCGAAGCAAGAATTTATAGAGTAATTCAAAGAACCAAGGAGAAAATTTATTCTCTTAAAATTTGTATATCTCATCTATTCAATCAAACCTTTTTTTTTACAATATGAATAAATGGGTTCATATAGGTTCTCCCAGAAATCCTATTAAGCTAAAGGACATAAAAACCATAATATTCTCATAATAAATAAGGACAAATATGGAAAAAAAAAACAAGGGAATCTTATGCTAGAGAAAAAAGGGTGATGAGGGAGAGGGGGGGGGGGGGGAGGAGGGGGAGGGAGACCACCCAAAAAATAGCCAGCTGCTATCCTCATGAGAAAAAGGTTGAGGACCAACCAAAAAATATCTTGCTGCTATCCTCATGATAAAAAGTTAGGGGACTAGCCCATGTATTCTCCCATGTGTGGAGTGTTAGTAGTATGCCCTAGAGCATATCATTTAGTATGTATCTTGTACATATTTTTAATAATAAAAGGCATTTCCACTTTTCCGTTTACATAATATATTTATGTGTAATAGAAAAGGTCCATTGATATTTTGTTAGAAATATTATTCTTAAGTTGTTAAGAATATGAGTGACAATATTTCTAGCACAAAGTATCATAAATAGGTTCACAATCGAGGATACTTCATAATAAGGACATGACTTATCCAGAAAGATTGTATTCATGTTTGTTCCCAAGTTATTTATATGAGATATAAATAAGATGGAATGGTGAGTCTCATGCCATATAACAAACATGATAGGCACTTATAAATGATAAGTAGGCCGAACCAGTGACACTTATGACAAGCACATGGAGTTTACTCTTGTCAATGTTTTGTCATAAATCATATCGATGCATATAATCTTTAGACACGAGATAGCACAGTTATCTTGTATATAGGTAGTTTGAGTTTGATCTGCTTTCATACTTGTACTATGTATGGGTATATGGGCATGTGTTGGCTCTGCTAGTTATATATGGAGGTAGGTGTTGATCAAGATGGAATCTGTTCCTCTAAGTAAATAGAGTTAAAATCCTATGTTCATTTAATTGTTCTTGATGTTTCAAGTTCTGGCAGAGACAGATAGATTTATTCGAGAAAGAGTTTACGATGAGAAAAATCTTTTAATCAAGAACTGGAATTAAAAGAGAACATAATATTCATAGCAAATGGAGTTTGACATAAACCATGACTCCGGCTTGAGTTGGGATTTTGTAATAGAGATTCTAGTGCATGGTAACATATGATTATAGGTTCATTTAAGGTAAACCTTATTACTAATTGGGTGGCCATGGCATGCTATGCTAGGTGTTAACCATGGTCTATGAGGTTCATAAAATGATTTAGAGAAATCATTTATGGTAAGAAAGAGTTCTGATGATATTAAGAGTTGATATCATGTCTCATTGCCAATTAGTGATGAGCCTAGTAAGTCACACACATACACAAGTTATCACCTATTTAAATATGATTTAATTAATTAATTAAAGAGTTTAATTGATTAATTAAATAGATTTGGTTTGCAATTAAATTGCAAAGTCCCTAGCATGACTTGAAACCAAATCTAGATTATTGGATGTGTAGTATAAATTAAATTTATATTTAAAGTGTTTAAATATGAATTTAATTGATGAGAAATTAATTAATAGAGATTAATTAATTAATTTATATTTGATATAAATTAATTAGAAGAAGAAAATAATTATTTTGGGTTAAGAACTCAAAATTAAGACACAGGGGCATTTTGGTCATTTCACAGTGTGACACGTGGCACCATGAGATGGTGACACATGGCATAACACATAAGCTTGCAAAATATTTTTAATCATGTAAGATGATTAAAATCAAGATTAAATATAGGTTTGACACTTGGCACAATGTGATTGGGTCACTTAAACCTAGAGCTAATCAAAAGGTGACATGTGGCTAGGGTTTAATGTGTTAACCTAGCTATTTAAGTGTGGTTATGAAAAGAAAACATAACCAGCAGCCTCTCCTCTCATTTGTCACGCCACTTTGAGCCTCTCCAGCTATTTCTCTTCATCTCTCATCAATTCAAAGAGATTAGCCATCAATCTCTTGAATTAAGAACACTAGAAATTGTTTCTAGTGTCCTGTTTACATCTCTAATCTCTTAAAAGGCAGAACTTGAATTTCTAATTAATAGAAAAGGCTTTAGAAGCTGTTCAAGGGCTGCCATAGGTGTTCTTGGTGTGGACAAGCTAGAGGGACAACATCCGGTGTCTGAAAGCGAATCTCAAAGCGCAGACACTGCAGCACATCAAGAGGTTAGTGTAATCGTTCTTGATTTAATCTAGGGTTCTAAAATTAATCTGATTAATTTTAAAATCTTAAATGGCAAATACAGATCCAAAAACATATTAAAAGAGTTTTAATATGTTGTTTATCATTGAAATCAAATAGATAAAAATAAATCTTGCATGGTGCATGTGACCCTAGGTGAAAATTTTTGAATTCAATGGTATAATATTGTGTTTTTCACGCTTCCGTTCCTTCAATTGGTATCAGAGCCACTATATTTGCCATTTAGATTGTTGATTATATAATTTAATTGTGTGTTTGATTATGAGATCAAGAGATTCATTGCTGGTTGGATCATGAGATGTGGCGTCACACATGGTGAAGCCACCATTGGTGGCGGCAACAATGGTTCCTTGGGTGGTTCAAGGTTTGGCTTTTAATTCTGCAATTGTTGTATGATATAAGGCCTATTCTTTGACTAATTAAAGTGTTTAATTAGTTGTTTTAATCACACAATTAAATTATGATTCAAATCAGAATTTTAAAAATTGTTTGAATGTGATTCAAATCTGAATTTTAAAAGTTGTTTGAATGTGATTCAAATCTGAATTTTTAAAGTTGTTTGAATCATATTTAAAAATGATTAATAAATATTGATTAAATAAAATTCAGATCTGATTTTTTAAAATATATTTGATTGTGATTCAAATCATAATTTTTAAAATATGTTTGAATGTGATTCAAATCTGAATTTTTGAAGTTGTTTGAATGTGATTCAAATCTGAATTTTTAAATTTGTTTGAATGAGATTCAAATCTGAATTTTTAAATTTATTTGAATCATATTCAAATCTGGATTTTTAAGTTGAATATGAGATATTCAATTTAATTTAAGTATGTATGTTTTATTTAGTTGTTAAATAGTGATATGCATGATGGATGATCATGGACTATAAAAGACCAATGTGATTGGATTTATTTCTTTTATGTTTCTTTGGGATTGTAAATTAATTAATTTATTTTAATTTATTTTGGGCATGTATTATTAAGTTTGTAATATTTTTTGGGTTGTAATTTCATTTATTTAAGTTCTTGTAAATTCGCCTTGGTATGCCAAGGATTACTATGTAATATTGGATTGCAAGAAGTTCAAGGAGGTCAAGAGCATTGGTGGGACCAGTGGGAGGAATTCAATATCAAGTGTTGATTATGTACTCCTTCAGCAACTCTTGTAAAATGAATGAATGAAATGCACCTAGGAATGCCCTGATTCAATTCTTGGTGGCTCAGAATTGAATCCCTTAGAAAGTCCATGATCATACCATATTTACTGCTTATCCATGAATGCATGAGATGTATGGGAATGTATGCAATTATATGATATATGCATGCTAAATGGATAATGTGCAAAGTGAGACCTTAATAGTAATTAGGATGGCTATAAAATCTTCCAAACAGATGATTAAGTTGGAAATGCTATAATTAAAGTAATTATAACATAAGCCCTCCATTGGGGCAATTATTTTAAGAAATTTTAAATAGTTGCATGAGATGCATTTAATTTAAGAGATTTTCTTAAGAATAATTGTTAAGCATGAGATGTTGTAAATATGTAAATGGTTTAGTGGCCAATATTGGATGTACCTGAGGACATTAAAATTATTTGCATAATTACTGACTCAATGGGATCAACTTAACTAATGCAAGATAAGTCAATAATGGATGTACCTGAGATTTTGAGCATTAGGGGCTAGGTAAAGGATTGAACCTCACATGAGATGTGATGGGCAAGGAGTTGCTCACTTATAGTTTATTGTAATTCCAATAATGGATGTACCTGAGGATGATCAATAGAATTATAAGAATTCAATCACCCACTAGAAATCCATCCAACTAGGATTTCCGTTTTCTACTTTGGAAGTGTAGGATTCGCAAAGTTAGTGGGAGGACCAATTTGATTAAAAGACCATAATCATATTTGGTTAATTACATGATACATTTACTAATTAATGCGGTTATTTCGCAATTAATTTTACGATAATAATGAGCACGTAACAACCACCACCATCCAATATCCTTGCAAGCATACTTGATCGCAATAGGTTGACAGGACCTAATCATGCGATTGGCTAAGAAATTTGAAACTTGTCTGAACCTTGAACATATAGGATATGTTCTAGATTCAAATGTTCTGGTCCCTTACCTCCGGAGGCCACACAAGAGGAACATGAAACTTTGGACAAGTGGAAGGAGCATGATATGAGAGCTAAGTGTTACATGCTTGCTTCCATGAGTAATGAGTTCTGAAGCAACATGAGAACATGCAGTGCGAGTGAGATCCTCCTTCACCTACAAGAGTTGTATGGTGAGCACAAAGAGGAATGCTAGGTATGAGATATCTAAACAGTTATTCCGTATGAGGATGTCGAAGGATAGAATGTTGGGGATCATGTCCACAAGATGATTCGGTGATTGAGCGGTTGGAACATCTTGACTTCAACATGGATTTCCAAGCGCAAACGGATTTGATCCTTGATCCCTTCACGAGTCTTTTGGGAATTTTGTGACAAATTTCCATATGACTAAACAGAATGCACCTTAGCTGAATTACTCAACATCTGGTTATTGCCCAAAAGAATATGCCAGCAATAAAGAAAAAGAGGTAGCTTTGGTTGCATCTTCTTCTGTGGAAAGTCCAACAAGAAGAAAGGCAATAAGAAAAAGAAACCTCAGATTCCTGGTCCTTCCAAGAAAATAGCTAAACAGAAAAGTAAGACTAAAGCTGATGGAGGCAAAGGAAAGTGTTTCCACTGCCAACAGGAAAGTGTTTCCATTGCCAGTAAGAAAGTGTTTCCACTGGCCAGAGTGTAGCAATCTAAATGAAAGCAATGCCATGGTGAAAACCAACTCAAGTTCAAAATATACTTGGCACTTAAGGTTAGGTCATGTTGCAGAAGATAGGATTGCAAAATTGGAGAAAATGGGGATTCTATCCTCATTGGGCTCTGAGCCTACTCCAACTTGTGAATCTTGCCTTCAGGGCAAAATGACTAGATCACCCTTTGTTGGACAAGGGCTAAGAGCTGAAAATATTTTGGAACTAATACATAGTGATGTATGTGGTCCGTTTAAAGAAATGGCTAGAGGGGGCTTTCATTATTTTATTACCTTTACTGATGATAAATCAAGGTTTGGGTATTTGTATTTGATAAAATACAAACATGAATCCTTTGAAAAGTTCAAAGAAT
Source organism: Hevea brasiliensis (assembly GCF_030052815.1). Classification (NCBI taxonomy): domain Eukaryota; kingdom Viridiplantae; phylum Streptophyta; class Magnoliopsida; order Malpighiales; family Euphorbiaceae; genus Hevea; species Hevea brasiliensis. Next base: position 83,667,325 of record NC_079499.1, read on the forward strand.
TTAAATCTGAAGTAGAAAATCAAACAGGAAAAAATATTAAAGCTCTTCGATCAGATCGTGGAGGTGAATATTTGAGTACTGAATTTGATGAATACTTGAGAGAGCATGGCATTGTTTCTCAGCTGACTCCTCCAGGAACGCCACAGCTGAATGGTGTATCTGAAAGGAGAAATCGTACCCTATTGGATATGGTACATAGTATGATGAGCTATACTGATATGCCAATCTCCTTTTGGGGATTTGCATTAGAATCAGCTTTATATATTCTGAATAGGATTCCATCAAAATCAGTTTCTTCCACACCTTATGAGATATGGCATGGAAGAAAACCAAGTCTTAAGCATGTTAAGATTTGGGGTTGTCCACTTATATCAAAAGTCGAACACCGATAAATTGGAGACCAGGATCGAGAAAAGGTCGATTTGTTGGATATCCAAAAGATAGTTTTGGATATTATTTTTATTTGCCTACTTCACAAAAGGTTGTGATAAGTAGAGATGCCACATTTCTTGAACAACAGTTTGTTCAAGAAGGAGGCAAAGGAAGGCAAATAGAGTTAGAATTGGAGAATTCGACCAACCAGCATCGAGATGGATATAGATCCATCTAGTCAACCTATACCCATTGATGAAACATCTACAATTTGTTCCTCGTAGAACAACTGGGTATCTCACCTACCAGTGAGATATGGTTTTCTTCATGAAGAAGAACAAGAGTTGTCTACTCATGAAGAAGTAGATCATGGAGATGATCCACTTACCTATGAAGAAGCTATATCAGATATAGACTCTTCAAAATGGATTGATGCTATGAAATCCGAGATTGATTCCATGTATAAGAATCAAGTTTGGGATCTTGTTGACCCACCTAAAGGTATTGTACCTATAGGGAACAAATGGGTTTTCAAGAAGAAAATTGGTTCTGATGGAAAGGTAGAGACCTATAAGGCAAGGAATAGACTATGAGGAGACTTTCTCGCCTGTTGCCATGCTTAAATCAATTAGGATTTTATTAGCAATAGCTGCATACTATGATTATGAGATTTGGCAGATGGATGTCAAAACAGCTTTTCTCAATGGATACATTGAAGAAAACATTTTCATGGAACAACCTAGGGGATTTGAATCCCAAGATGGTTCCAAGGTATGCAAGCTAAAGCGATCCATTTATGGGTTGAAACAAGCTTCGAGGAGTTGGAACATCCGTTTTGATGAAGCCATTAAATCTTTTGATTTTATCAAAAATGAGGATGAGCCATGTGTATATAAGAAGGTTAGTGACAGTGCTATCACTTTCCTTATCTTATATGTGGATGACATACTGTTGATGGGTAATGATACAGGTATGTTGACGACTATAAAGGTATGGTTGTCAAATACATTCTCCATGAAAGACTTAGGGGAGGCAACCTATATTCTTGGGATTCGCATCTATAGAGATAGAGCGAAAAGAATAATTGGTTTATCCCAAAGTCTATACTTGGAAAAGGTGTTAAAGAGGTTTAACATGCTTGATTCCAAGAGAGGATTGTTACCAGTGAGACATGGTATCCACCTTTCTAAAGAGATGTCTCCAAAGACACCTGAAGAAAGAGATAAGATGGCCAGGATTCCATATGCTTCGGCTATTGGAAGTTTAATGTATGCAATGTTGTGTACTAGGCCGGATATCGCATATGCTGTTAGTTTGACTAGCAGGTATCAATCCAATCCAGGTTTGGAACACTGGATAGCTGTCAAGAATATCCTTAAGTACTTGAGAAGAACTAAGGATTTATTCTTGATTTATGGAGGTGGAGACTTGCAATTGGATGGTTATACTGATTCTGATTTCCAATCAGATATCGATGATAGAAAGTCTACCTCTAGATATGTGTTCATTTGTAATGGAGATGCGATCGGTTGGAAGAGTTCCAAGCGAGCACATTGCAGATTCCACTATCGAGGTCGAGTATATTCTTTGCATCGAGATCTGCAAAGGAAGTCATTTGGATAAAGAAGTTCGTGTGAGAACTTACAGTAGTTCCTTCCATTGAGTCGGTTCCACTACTCGTGACAATAATGGAGAGCGATCATCTGAGCTAAGGAACTAAGGTCTCACCAAAATCCAAACACATAGAAAGGCACTACCACCTTATCAGACATATAGTTGGGTATGGCGATATAGCCATGCAGAAAAATAACATCAGCTGAAAAATTCAGCTGATCCATTCACTAAGCCTTTGTCACAAGCTCAGTTAGACTGACATCTTGAGAAGATGGGTCTAAGGTATTGTAATGAATGGCTCTAGTGCTAGTGGGAGATTGTTAGTAGTATGCCCTAGAGCATATCATTTAGTATGTATCTTGTACATATTTTTAATAATAAAAGGCATTTCCACTTTTCCGTTTACATAATATATTTATGTGTAATAGAAAAGGTCCATTGATATTTTGTTAGAAATATTATTCTTAAGTTGTTAAGAATATGAGTGACAATATTTCTAGCACAAAGTATCATAAATAGGTTCACAATCGAGGATACTTCATAATAAGGACATGACTTATCCAGAAAGATTGTATTCATGTTTGTTCCCAAGTTATTTATATGAGATATAAATAAGATGGAATGGTGAGTCTCATGCCATATAACAAACATGATAGGCACTTATAAATGATAAGTAGGCGAACCGGTGACACTTATGACAAGCACATGGAGTTTACTCTTGTCAATGTTTTGTCATAAATCATATCGATGCATATAATCTTTAGACTGAGATAGCACAGCTTATCTTGTATATAGGTAGTTTGAGTTTGATCTGCTTTCATACTTGTACTATGTATGGGTATATGGGCATGTGTTGGCTCCTGCTAGTTATATATGGAGGTAGGTGTTGATCAAGATGGAATCTGTTCCTCTAAGTAAATAGAGTTAAAATCTTATGTTCATTTAATTGTTCTTGATGTTTCAAGTTCTGGCAGACAGATAGATTTATTGAAAGAGTTTCGATGAGAAAAATCTTTTAATCAAGAACTGGAATTAAAAGAGAACATAATATTCATAGCAAATGGAGTTTGACATAAACCATGACTCCGGCTTGAGTTGGGATTTTATGTGAGAGATTCTAGTGCATGGTAACATATGATTATAGGTTCATTTAAGGTAAACCTTATTACTAATTGGGTGGCCATGGCATGCTATGCTAGGTGTTAACCATGGTCTATGAGGTTCATAAAATGATTTAGAGAAATCATTTATGGTCAGAAAGAGTTCGATGATATTAAGAGTTGATATCATGTCTCATTGCCAATTAGTGATGAGCCTAGTAAGTCACACACATACACAAGTTATCACCTATTTAAATATGATTTAATTAATTAATTAAAGAGTTTAATTGATTAATTAAATAGATTTGGTTTGCAATTAAATTGCAAAGTCCCTAGCATGACTTGAAACCAAATCTAGATTATTGGATGTAGTATAAATTAAATTTATATTTAAAGTGTTTAAATATGAATTTAATTGATGAGAAATTAATTAATAGAGATTAATTAATTAATTTATATTTGATATAAATTAATTAGAAGAAGAAAATAATTATTTTGGGTTAAGAACTCAAAATTAAGATCTGAGGGCATTTTGGTCATTTCACGATTGTGACACGTGGCACCATGAGATGGTGACACATGGCATAACACATAAGCTTGCCAAATATTTTTTAATCATGTAAGATGATTAAAATCAAGATTAAATATAGGTTTGACACTTGGCACAATGTGATTGGGTCACTTAAACCTAGAGCTAATCTAAAGGTGACATGTGGCTAGGGTTTAATGTGTTAACCTAGCTATTTAAGTGTGGTTATGAAAAGAAAACATAACCAGCAGCCTCTCCTCTCATTTGTCACGCCACTTTGAGCCTCTCCAGCTATTTCTCTTCATCTCTCATCAATTCAAAGAGATTAGCCATCAATCTCTTGAATTAAGAACACTAGAAATTGTTTCTAGTGTCCTGTTTATCTCTAATCTCTTAAAAGCAGAACTTGAATTTCTAATTAATAGAAAAGGCTTTAGAAGCTGTTCAAGGGCTGCCATAGGTGTTCTTGGTGTGGACAAGCTAGAGGGACAACATCGGTGTCACGAAACGAATCTCAAAGGCGCAGACATATTGCGGCACATCAAGAGGTTAGTGTAATCGTTCTTGATTTAATCTAGGGTTCTAAAATTAATCTGATTAATTTTAAAATCTTAAATGGCAAATACAGATCCAAAAACATATTAAAAGAGTTTTAATATGTTGTTTATCATTGAAATCAAATAGATAAAAATAAATCTTGCATGGTGCATGTGACCCTAGGTGAAAATTTTTGAATTCAATGGTATAATATTGTGTTTTTCACGCTTCCATTCCTTCATGGAGGACTAGCCAACCACATGCCCATGCTGCACTCATACTCCATGCATGTCCAATGTGCCATATTAGCTGTTGCCATGCACGTCCAAGCCATGGTGAGCTTAATGGACTTCCACCAAAGTGATCCACTTATGCTCTGGCTCATCTCCAGGTGCTTCCCTGCAATCCTTACTCAGCTCCTCTTGCACAAGGTTTTGTAGCATTCTAGCTCTGGCTCTGGTAATTGGACCCTGAAGTGTCACTCTCGGACTAGATGCTGGTGGATCTCCATTAATTTAAATGCTACAAATATTGTGTTAGTTCCTAAAATTCATAATCCATAGTCTTTTTCTGATTAAGACCAATCAGTCTCTGTAATTTTGCTTATAAGGTGATTTCTAAAACTCTAACTAATAAGATGAAGCCTTGGCTTAATGAGATTATATCTCCCCTTCAATCGAATTTTGTTCCTTTTTGAAGTATCCAGGATAATATTAGCATTGCCCATGAAGCTTTTAAAGGGTTGAGGAATCGTAAAAAGGGAAGAATTGGTGCAATGGTCATCAAGGTGGATATCCATAAAGCATGTAATTATTTATACTGGGATTTTTTTATTTCAATTATGGAAAGATTGGGTTTCTATGCTGCATGACTGAATTGGATTTATCAATATGTAGCAATTGTCAAATATGCTATTATTATAAATGGGGAGAGATCTTTTATTTTCCAACCTACTCACGGTATCAGGCAAGGAGATCCAATATCTCCCTATCTTTTCCTCTTTGTGTCAGATGTGCTCTTGAGAATCATTGAGTGGTCAATGGATAGGAATCAATTAAAAAGGTATAAGATTAGTCATCACTGTCCAGCATGTCCCATCTTTTTGTTGATGACACTATCTTATTTCATGAAGCTTCGAAAGAGGAAGCCTTACAATTTAAACAACTTCTAAATGAGTACAGTGCAACATTAGGTCAGTGAATAAATCATTCCAAATTTGATATTTCTTTTAGTTGTAATACTTCATCTCATATCCAATGTGTTATTTCTTCTATGATGGGAATTCAAAACTCTGTTTCATGATCTAAATATCTTGCTTTGCCAATAGCTTGGTGGAGTCTAAAAATAAGGCTTTCTTTTTTCTTAAGGATCAGATTATGAATAAATTGCAAGGATGGAAAAGAAAATTCCTTTCCTAAGTGGGGAGAGAAATTCTTATCAAAGTTATGGTATAAGTTATCCCTTCATTTGTCATGGCATCCTTCAAACTTCCTATAGGAGTCATTAAAGATACTTGTAGGTTGGCTACTAGATTTTAGTGGAGTCATTCTAAAAACAAAGCCAATATTCATTGGTTAAGTTAAAAGAAGCTTTCATAGAGTAAGAGAGATAGGGGAATGGGTTTCAAAGACTTGAGTTTGTTAAATGAAGTACTTCTTGCAAAGCAAGCTTAGAGACTTATTAAGCATCATCAAGCTTTATGGTCTTAGATCCTAAAAGGAATTTATTTTCCTTACTTAGATTTTTTAAATGCTAGAGATGGGAGACACTCTTCATGGGGGTGGAAAAGTTTATTGGTGGGAAGAGCATCTTTATAATTGGGATTGTATTGGAACATCAAAGGCCCATCATTTGTGAATATTTGTCTAAACCTTGGGTTCCCTCATCACCAAATTTCAGAATCAGTAGTCTGAGACCAAGGGATAGCCCCATAATTTATGTTGCTGATCTTATTAATGATGTTACAAAACAATGGGATTTGTCCATATTGGCTGCCAATTTTACACCTAGAGAATATGGGGAAATTCTTAAGATCCCTCTTAGAGAACATGTTCAAGATTCTGATAGAGTTTGGCACTAAATAAAAAATGACCTCTTATCTGTCAAGTTTGTGTATTTCCAATTAAAGCTCTCTTAGGTTTGACATGTGCAACTTCATGTCTTTTCTTCATCAAGTTCTACTACTCCCCAATGTTTTTGGAAAATGATTTAGGCACTCCAAATTCCTCCAAAAACCCAAATTTTTTTTATGGAGAGCATGTCATAATTCCCTAGCAACTTGAGAGAATTTATTTCTCTCTAGTTTGTCCTCTATTTATCAAGTTGAGGAATTTTTAAAACATCTTATTTTCTTTTGTTTCTCATGCTAGAGCTTCATGGTTTACATCTTTATTAGGTATACATCTAAATGAGCAAGGTTTTGTGCCTTTTAGAGAATGGTTGAACCACCTTCATGAATATGTTTCTTTTTTTTTTTTTTTTGATAATATGGAGCTTAGATTGGCTACTTTTGTAATGACCCAAACCAGGGGCCATTACTGGTGCTAGGGATTGGGTCAGCTTAAGACAATCGAAACCCGTAGTAAGCTTAAAACCTAAAAAATATACATACATTACTGCATCTCACCATATAAGCATACTTCAAACTATTACACCTTTGTTTTGTTTTGTTTTTTTTTTTTTTTTGTTCATTCATACATAACATCCTTAACATAAAAATGGTTCACAATTTGAACCTTAACACACATAAGATCCAAAGTGCAATGGTTCAACATACATACTCCACAAAAGGGATAACATAACATATATATCATTATACTTGAAAATATTACCTAACTTTAATTTTCTTTAATCACTAGCACAATACCATCCATTCATAGATTACATGTCCATCTACCTATACATCATACATAAATGGAAGGGCTAAGGCTATCCCTGATGCTTTCTCTTCAAAGCACTCTTTTAGTCCTGCAACCCTGCATCTGAGGGTTAAGGGAATAGGGTAAGCTTACACAAGCTCATGAGTAAACTAACCATCATTAATTATATCATTCATTCACTAACCATCATTAATTATATCATTCATTCACACATGTGCAATGCATCATTCACGTGGTTTTCATATCACAAACATTTCATGTAAGATAGACATTATCACTAGTAACTCCCCAAACTTTCCTTTTAAAAATCTATACATATCATAATCATCCTATTCTAGGCCCTTTGGAACCATGAAACCATGTTTTGGAACTTAGAAAAGAAGGGAGAAAAAGTCGAGCAGAACCCACTTTGGTTATCAAATTCCTGAACTTCGATTGCCGAAGTCTTAGGCTTCGGACTGTACTTTTGTCCAGTGTCGACTTTAGCTACCAAAGTTCTAGACTTTGGCTGTTGAACCTAGAAATTTTTTAGATTTTTTGAGAAACTGCATGCTTCAATTGTCGAACCTCTGGCTTTCGGCAGCCAAACCTTGGAATTTCTGGAATTTCCAAGTAAAAAACCTATAGATTCTTTCTCTCATCAATACTCAAACTCATTTTAAAGTTTCAAAACACAATCCCATCATATATACACATCTTTAGAGCCTAAAACAATTTGAAAACATACTTAAAACTCACATACATTACTAAAAAACTCAAATCCTAGGTTTCCCCCAAACCCAACGTAGCATATACATGGAGTTTTTTAAATCCATTAAGGGAAACTAGCCATTTAAGGCCTATAACACTTAAACATAACTATTCTAACCATAAAAAGTGCAACTTTAACAAAAAAATCACAAAGCCCTAACTGTAACACCCTCCCCGTAAGGGGTGTCACACTAACCCTAACATGCATAAATTTCCCAAAAAACTTAACTTAAAATAACTTTTCATGAAATTGAAGGTGTAAAATCTAATCCCTCATCAACTTTCTTAAATCTACCAATTAGATCAAGAAGAAAAGAAGGTTAACTCTTTTCTTAGAGCTTGGAGGTGAGAGAACACAACTTCAATACTTGAATATACTCTTCCACACTTCTAAATGCAAGAATCCACCTTTAGATCTTCAAAAAGTCAAGGAATTCTCTTCAAAAAGCTTCTTGTATGCCCCAAAGTTGAGAGAAAGAAAGGAAAGATGAAAACCCTAAGTGTTTTTGGCAGCAAAATAAGCTTTGGACCTTTTGAGCCTTTCAGCTACCAGAAGTTCAGCTTTCGGCCACTAGAGTCTATTCTATCCAAAAGAGCTTTTGGGTAGGAAAAAAGGCCTTCGGCTATCAAAAATCCATACTTTGATTGTCGAAACTCCTTCTGCCAAAAACATTTAGTTAAAAACTTTTTAAAAATAAAACTTTTAAAACATTTTTCTTTTTTAAATACATTTTGAACATTTCACACATACATAAATATACTTTCACATCTTATCACCACTCCCTTGTTAGTGAAGTTTTACTTTTCACCATAATATTTCATTAAGGATAGATATTCAATATTGAAAAATGGCAAGTATTACATTCTCCTCCCTTTAAGAACATTCATCCTTGAAAGTTGAAACAAACACATAAAAAGAAAACATACCATACTTAACATACCTAGAAAAGGTAGGGATATTATTGTGTCATGGAATCACAAGTTTCCCATGTGCACTCTTTGATGTTGTAGTAGTTCTATAATATCTTGACCATAGGTGTCTCCTTGCTCCTCAGCTTCCTTACTTGAGTGTCTATAATTTAGACAGGTTGTTCAACATAAGATAGATCTTTTAAAATTTTCATGTCTGGTTCACTTATAACCTTGTTCGGATCTAACACAAACTTCCTTAACATAAAAACATGGAACACTAGATGGATTCTCTCTATTTCTAGTGTCAAAGCTAACTTATAAGATACATTTTTAACCCATTGCAACACTTCACATGGTCTAATGTAGCTTGGAACTAGTTTGCCTTTCTTTCCAAACCTAATGACACTCTTCATTGGAGACACCTTTAGAAGAACCATATCGCCTTCCTGAAAAAAACCACTTCTCTTCCATAGAGATCTATGTAACTTTTCTGTCTACTGACTGCTATCTTTAACCTTGCCTTAATTAAGGGCATGGCTTGATTAGTGACTTCCACCAACTCCATTCCTGCTAAGGCTTTTTTACCTACTTCTTCTCAACACACGGTGCCATTGCAATGCTAGAGTGATAGTTATTGTTGTATGCAAACTCAACTAGGGGAAGGTACTTTTTTCATGATCCACCAAAGTCAAGTATATACATTCTTAGCATATCCTCTAAAGTTTGCTTGGTTCTTTCTGACTGTCTATCTGTTTGAGGGTCAAAGGTCATACTGAAGTCTAACTTATGCCTAACTTGTTTTAAAGATAGCGCTAAAACCTTAATGTGAACTATGGTCCTTCATCAAAAATTATTGTCACTGGAGCTCCATGTAACCTTATTATCTTTACTAGGTACACTTGAGCCAACTTATCTATAGAATAGTTAGCTCTAACAAGAATAAAGTAAGCAGTCTTAGTCAATCTGTCCACTATAACCCATATCGAGTCATATCTATTGGAGGCTACTGGTAACATAACAATAAAGTCCATGGCCACATTTTCCCATTTCCACTCTAGAATGGATAATGGATTGAGCATTCGTGCTGGCTTTTGATGCTCTAGCTTCACTCTCTGACAGACCTCACAAGCAGTCACAAACTGTGTAATCTCCTTCTTCATGGAAGGCCACCAATACACCTTCTTTAAGTTCTGATACATTTTGGTGGCTTTAGGGTGCACACTATACTTAGCATTATGATCTTCCCTTATAATGTCTCCCTTGAGTTGGATGTCATTTGGTACATACAACCTATTGCCAAACCTTAACAATCATTTTCCATCGAAACAAAACTCACTACTCTTACCTTCCTATACTGCTTCTGCTATTTTTACCAATTTAGGGTCTTCATTCTATTTCTCCACTATTTGTCTTAGATACACTAGTATCAACTTCATCTGAGCTATCCAGGTACCCTTAACTAATAACTTTAGTTGTAACACCCTCCTTGTAGCAACTCCGTATATTCTACTATTCCGGTGATCAGTGTCGATCCGGATAGCTAGAACGCCCGAAAAAATATTTAAACTAAAGTGAGGAATCATAATTAACTCAAATATTAACAAGAAAAATTTAGAAAAAATTTTAGAAATAAAATACAACCAAGTTAAATGAGCCAGTACCCTAGCGATGGGTAACCTAGTGGGAAGTTGCGGTTCTCGCAACTAGGAGCCCTAGACCCGGGGAAAATTCATAAAATAATTTTTGAGACTCCAGAGAAGGGTCATTGAGGTTCCTATGGCATTGGAATGCCAAGAAAATGCTTAGAAAAATTTTTCAATCGGTACAGACAATTTTGGTCTGTTAAGCCAAATAAAGGGCATTTTGGTCATTTTGCCTTCAGAGGTGATTTTTGGCCGACTTGTCTAGTTAAGTAAATAATTATTATGACATAAAATGTGAATAAATATTGCTAAAAATTGAATTGAAAATGAGTAAAAAAGAAAAAGGAAAGAAAATGGAATAAATGGGAATTTTGACATTATTATGATGTCATTAAAACCCCAATGACCAATCACATTGTGACACATGTCCTTAACCCATTTAAAATAAATAAAATGGGCAGAAAATGAAAGAAAAAAAAAAGATTTCTTCTTCTTTCTCATTTCCACCCGAACCTGTCTCTCTCTTTCCCTCCATGGATGTTTTTCTTCTCACTAAATTCTCCTTGTAAATACACAATAAACCTTCTACTATCCTTCATTAAAACTTGATATTACATCTTGAGCAAGTGTTTGGTTGCCAAGAAAGCCAAAGAAAGTGAAGGAATTTTGAGTAAAAAAATTCTGCTCACAAGGTTAGTGACTAATCTCTCTTCCTTTCTTTCAATATATGTTTAAGGACTTGATTGAGCTTAGAAATTGCAAGGAATTGGAAAGAAAACTATAAGTATGCACTCTTCAAAATTTTGTTAGCCTTAGAGTATGTTAGGATTTCATTGATTAGATTAATTTATAGGGGTCCATGGCTGCCATTGAACATGAATTAGATGTCTCAATTCATTGATTGCATGTATAAGAAGAATTGAAGTTAATGGAGTTAGGGTTTGGGTAGAACCTAGGGTTTTGCTCATGTGTTGGTGAATGAAAGTTTAAATGGTCAACTAGTGACCATTTGGCTTTGTATGATGAGAAAATGAAGTGAGTTAAGGCTTGGCAATTGAGTGTGGGTGAGCTGCCTTGGCTGACCTCCAAGACTGAGCATGAGTCCAGCAGGTTTGGGTAGTTATAAATGGAGTTGTAGAGGTTCAATTGGTGCAAGGCCAATTGACATGAAACTAGACACATAATGGCACAACTTTGGTGTAGAAACCCTGCCCAAAAAACCAAATCAAGTTGACCTAAAAATTGCCCTAATACGGGTGACCTACATTTTGCCTAGGCAAAATGACTAAATGAACAATATTTATTCATTTGGTCATAACTCAGTGTAGAAAGGTCCAATTGACCTAAAATTTTACCAACAAAAATCTGAGATATAGGCCTACAACTTTCATGAAGAAACCTAACCCAAAATTTGACCATAACATGTTCAAAAAGTGACCTGGAGTCACTGCACAAAATACTGTAGATTTGGTCAGTCCAGAAAATCTGGAAAGTTTGCAATCCGGCCAGTTATGGTATTTAGGCCATAACTTGAGATACAAAACTCCAAATGGAGTGATTCAAAAAAAGAAATGTAACTAGACACAATAAGGAATAACTTTCATGAAGACAACTTTGTCAAATTCCTACTGTAAAAATAACCAATGGAATAGTAAACACAATGCTTGAAATCTGAAAATTTTGAACAACTAACACTAAGCTTAGAATTGGCAACCAATACCAACAACTTTAGAATGCAAAATGTGGTATGTTGGGAGTATTAGAACCAATGTACATATTGTCTATGCAAAAGTCAACATTGTAGTTGACTAATGAAATGAATAGTAACACCTAAACTTAAATTTCAAGAATTGTATAATTTAAAAGTGTAACATGCCCTAATACACCTAGCAAGATTGGTTTGGATAGGTTGACATGCCAATAGGGTTCAGTTAGCAGTACTGCACATGGCATTATGCCATTATGTGATTTCATGGCTTTTAGCCATTCTGACATTGTGTTGATACTTGGCCTTGTGCCTAATGTTATTACAGCTTATTAGCTGTTCTGTTGCACACTGGGAGATACATATGTGACCGATGGTGTGACAGCCCGAGGTACTTGATATCCAATGCCAGTTTACCCGTTTATCCAGTCCAGTCATCCAGTATAGGTTACTTAGGCAACTAAAAATGAAAGTGGAAAAATTTAATGAAATTATGAATATAACAAATATAAAATAAATAAGATTACCAATAATGATTAAAAAATTGTTTGCATAAGACATCAGAACATGCACTGTATATTTATTTTCTGTTATTTCTTTTTATTTTATTATTGGCACCACTAAGCATTATTGCTTAGTGCGTTGCTTTTGCCATGCGTAGGTTCTAGAGAGATTGATCGAGAGCCCAGTAAACCACAGACTGGGTGAGATCTTCTACAGCTCTGCATAGTGTCTGTGTCACCTCATCGACATCAGTGCATTGGTAGGACACTAGTTTTCATTTTGGGTATTTGTAATTAACTTTTATTTTCTCATATAAAATTGAGACTCATGTAATGTATTTTGTTATCAATGTAAATAGTGAACATTATGTTTATGAATGAAAAATTGAATATTTATTTATGATTTGTACATGAATATCCTATGAAATGAATGAATGAGAATTGGGAGTATATTTAAGAAATATTGAGATTTTGTTGATGAAATGGAGTTTGGGATTGATTGAGAATTTTGAAAGTGTTTTTCTCAGGTTCCAAAGAAATGTTTTCTCCATTTTTAGCCGGTACTCTGCCAGATTTTCTATAAAATTTGCGGAACCTCAAATAAATTTATGATTTCAATAAAAGACTTCAATGAATGATATTTCACGAATTATACTTCATAACTATGAAATAAATAAATTAGGAAGGATAAAAGTGATTGAAATAAAATAGGGTGTTCCGGTACACTGTGTGACATATTTTACTCGGCTATATTGTAGACGGGTAAGGGGTGTCACATTAGTTGCAACCCTTTTCTAATATACTGGTGCAGCTCTTTCAAGATGGGCAGTCTTTTTATGGATATATGAGCCAAACTGCCAAATGATTTCTAGTTGAGGTCATCTATAATAATATTTGTGTTTCCCAAATGGTACTGGATTGTGTAGTCATAATCACTGAGTAGTTTAACCTATCTTCTCTATCTGAGATTCAGCTATTTCTGCTTCAAGATGTACTGAAGACTCTTATGGTCTATGAAGATCTCGCATTTTGCTCTATAAAGATAATGTCTCTACATCTTTAGGGCAAAAACTACGACTGTCATTTCTAAGTCATGAGTGGATAATTAGCTTCATGCTTCTTTGACTACCTTGAGACATAAGCTATTACTCTTCCCTTTTACATGAGAACACATCCCAAACCCACTTTGGAGGCTTCACAGTAGACAATGAAATCTTTATTGCCTGTAGGCAGAGCCAGTACTAGTGCTAAAATTATACACTCCTTAAGCTTCTAAAAGTTCTCCTCACATTCATCACTCCATTCAAACTTTCTAATCTTTTGAGTTAACCTAGTCATTGGAGTAGCTATCTTAGAGAAATCAAGTACAAATCTCCTATAATAGCTAGCCAAACCTAGAAAACTTTTGATCTCAGTCACTGTAGTTGGCCTTGGCCAATTTGCCACTGCTTCTACCTTTTTAGGATCCACTTTGATTCCATTCTCTAAAACTATATGTCCGAAGAAGGATATATTCTTTAGCCAAAACTCACAATTAGAGAACTTAGCTTATAATTAATGCTCCCTCAACATTTGGAGAACTATTCTTAAGTGTTGCGCATACTCTTCTAAACTTTTGAATTGCACCAAGATATCATCGATAAAAATGATTACAAAGTGATCCAAATATTGTCTAAATACCCTATTCATGAGATCCATGAATGTAGCTGAGGCATTTGTTAACCCAAATGGCATCACAAGAAACTCATAATGCCTATATCTAGTCCAAAAGGCAGTCTTCGAAATATCTGACTTCTTAATCCTTAACTAGTAATATTCGAACCTCAAATCTATCTTTAAAAAGCAGGAAATAATGTATTAAATAAAAAAAAATAAATTTGTTTTACTAATTTGAAACCAATTAGAAATGAATTTCCATTTCTAATCCAAAAAGCCAAATTTTTGGTTTCAAGCTAAAAATAATTTTGCAAACGGATTTTAAATGAAATTTTCATTTCTATTTAAAAACTAGAATGCATTCCAGTTTTAAAAAAGTGTTTTACTTTTGTTTACAATTTAGAAACCAATTGAAAACAAAAATCTATTTCAAATAAATTAGAACTGAAAATATCAGTTTCTAAATTGAAACGAATTTTGAAACTAAAATAATGCGGCTTGTAAACTTTGAAATAGAATATTGGTTCCAAAATGATTTTAGAAGTTAAAATGAACGTCATATTCTGTTTCTAATTTTTTTAGAAACATGCTAATTTAAAACTTAATATTTCGATTCCAAATTAGTTTCTAAATGCATTTAGAAACCAAATTTCACTGATTTGAAATTGAATATTCTATTTCAAAACTCCTTTTTTCTTGTAGTGCTTTTTGATGAGAGAACCTCATAAGTCTGTCTCATTGCTGATTGAGCCACACTACCTGACCTAGTTTGCTACTATGAGGCCACCCTTTCCATGTTAGGAAACTCCCTAGACATATGCCCCTCTGATCTCACCTGTAATATTGGGAGTGTAACGCCCTCACTTTAGGTAGTCTGTACATTCTACTGTTTCTATGACTAGCATCTATTCAGATAGCTAGGATGTTTGGAACTACACTTAAACTAGGGTGAGGAGATATAAATTGACTGAATTAAGGCTAAGAAAAATTAAGAAAAAATAAAAGAAATTAAATGTGAATAAGTTAAAAGAGCTGGGACTCCAGCAATGGGTGACCCTAATGGGATGTAACACCCTTATATTCATCAGTTCCATACAGTCTACTGTTCAGGTGACCAGAGTCGGTCCAGACAGTCAAGGGGCTTAAAACCATATTTAAGTTACCTAAAAAAGCTATAAATGAAAATTAATAGTCATTACATGAAGGTTAAATGGAAATGAGGAAACAAAGTATGATGGGTTAAATGAGCCAAGGCCACAGTGATGGGTGACCAAAACGGGAAGTGACTGCAAGGTCAGTCGCTGCCCTATTTTTGAATGGGACCCTATGGCACCCCAGGCCTAAGAATTATTGCGAAGCTAAGGGTATTATGAAAACCACAGAAAAGAAGCAAGAAGCAGCTCAAATAATAAATCAGGATTCTAGAAGTAATTAAATGTTACTGGAAAAATGGATCAGACCGATAAGGGCAATTTGGTCAATTCACCATTAGAGGTGACTTTTGGCCTAAATGTCCAATAAAATGTAGAAAATTAAAATATTGAAAAAGAGATTCAAATTGAAGAGGTGAGTGGAAGAAAAGAAAACAAAAGAAAAGAAATTCAAAAATTAAAAGGGATTTATGACCTCATGCTTAGGGAAGCATGACATAATGAAGAACTTTTATTTAATTGAATTAAATTGGGATAATTACTAATTAAAAAGGAGATAAAAATTAAAAGAAAACAAGAAAGGGTCTTCTTCTTCATTGTGGCTGCCACTCTCTCTCTCTCTCATTCTCTCTCCCTTTTCTTTCACAAATTTTCATGATCAATCATTAGAAAACCTCTAAATCACTTATGAATAGAAGATTGGGCATAAGAAATAGGGAGAAAATTGAAGGAAATTGAAGATTAGAAAAGCTTCAATTGAGGTAAGTACACTTCAAGCCATTCCACATGTATAATCCTTGAATTTAAGTTCAATTATGGGAAATTGATATGAGAAATCATGAAAACATGCATGATACTTGAAGAGATAAATTTGGCCAGCCAAAGGGGATTTAGGTTTTAATGTGTTTTAAATGAATTGGACATGGATTCTTAGTTAAATGATGTTGTATATATGTTTGGGGTAGTAAGCTTACATGGAATTGTATGAATTTAGAAGATGGAAAATTTAGGGTTTATGGAAATTGGGAAAATTTTTGGAATTTGGGGAATTGATGCTAATTGACCTAATTGATGCTTAAATTGGTCAATTGGTGTGATTTGGAGTGTAATTGAATGTTTAGAATTGAATTGAAGTATGTGTGGGTAATGCCTAATTCTGGACAACATAACCATGGTCCACTCAAATGGCCACAATTGAAATTATGTTGTTCCAATTAGTGTGAGGTCAATTGGAGGTGAAAGTTAAGACCCGAAGCAACAATTTTCATGCAGAAACCTTGCCCTAAAACTGACCACAAGTTGGTGAAAAATTGGGTTAAATCCGAATTAGGTACCTTGTCACTGGACAAAACTGACCATATGAATAGTACATGCTCAAATGGTCATAACTTAGTGTATACAAGTCCAAATGACCCGATTTTTCTACCATTGGAAAGATATGACATATTAGAACAACTTTCATGAAGAACATAATCCCAAATTCTGACCATAACCAAATCAATTTGCCACCCAAATTTGAGTCACCAAATTTGCCAGAACCTAAAAATTTCCCAAAAATCTGAACTTTAGTCAATGCAGCCAGTTATGGTTAAGTGGCCATAACTTGAGCTACAAAACTCCAAATAGAGTGATTCAAAAAGGGAATTAAAGTTAGGAACTAAGGAACAACTTTGATGAAGGGAAGTTAGCCAAATTCCCATAGTAGATAGACCAATGGAACAGTGCAAACAAGTAACCCAAAACTAAAATTTTGAGATTTAACCCTAATAGGCTTTGAATTGAATTTGGCAATCAATGCCAACAAAAATATGACTCAAAATGTGGTATGTGGGTATAATTAAAATTAGCATATCTATTTAGTATGAAAAAGTCAATATTTTGACCAAATGGTCAAATGAATAGTAACCACAATTACACTAAGTACAAAGGACTCAATTTTATGGAGTAAATTAAGTGTACAAAATTTAATTATTGAATTTATTAGTTAGAAATAAATTGAATAGATATTGAAATATTTTAATTATGTGTTTCAGTGGGAAAAAAGCCTCTAAGGAAGGAGGAGGAATTAAACTAAGTGAAGCCTAGATAAGAGGTTTGTATACAACTACCCTATTTTTATGTTTTAAATTTGTATTAGATCTTGAATGAATTTGATAATTGTATTTTCTCTTGTATACAAAAAACTTTAATTTATTGAATGACTTTGTATGATTTAATTATATTTTCTCCTATGCATTCAAGGATTTACTGCATAGTATTGAGAATTATAAATTGTGAATTGTACATTTAAAGTATTGTCAACCTTGTGCATGAATTTATAATGATTAAATATGTTTAGTGATTTATAAATATTTTTATGAATAGAAATTGTCTTGAATATGATTTGAAACCACAGTCAGCATGGCAATGTGATTGAATTTCTCATTGGCTTGTCTAATGGGATGAATTGAATTCCCTCTCTAGCTGAAGTGTTGAGGTGTGTGCCAGTTGAGGAAGAATTGAATGAGTACTCATATATTATGCTAGCTAGCCTTGGTATTCCTCATTAGCCATTGGCTATTGGGATGAATTGGCTTTGTCATGGTGTACAACCTGACATTGTTTTAGTGTCATGCTCTAAGCTGTGTGAATGTTTTCAACATCCTTAAATTATGCATACTTGATAAAATGTGATTTAAACCAACAATTGTTAGTGGTTGAAAAATGATATATATTGTTCATGGTTCAAGAAAAATATAAATATTTCAATTGCTTTATTATGAATTGGATAACTTGTTATTACTTGAGCAAAAGCTATTCATCAAATAATTTGTGTGATTGAAACTATTGATTTTGATTTTATGGGTTTTGAAGAATTTAAATATTTTGAGCTTTTTTGTTATGATTTTGTCAAGGTATTGTTAGTAGTATGCCCTAGAGCATATCATTTAGTATGTATCTTGTACATGTTTTTATTAATAAAAGGCATTTTCGCTTTTTCGTTTACATAATATATTTATGTGTAATAGAAAAGGTTCATTGATATTTTGTTAGAAATTCTATTCTTAAGTTGTTAAGAATATGAGTGACAATATTTCTAGCACAAAGTATCATAAATATGTTCACAATCGAGGATACTTCACAATAAGGACATGACTTATCCAGAAAGATTGTATTCATGTTTGTTCCCAAGTTATTTATATGAGATATAAATAAGATGAATTGGTGAGTATCATGCCATATGACAAACATGATAGGCACTTATACATGATAAGTAGGTCGAACCAGTGATAATTATGACAAGCACATGGAGTTTACTCTTGTCAATGTATTATCATAAATCATATCAGTGCATATAATCTTTAGACTTGAGATAGCACAGTTATCTTGTCTATAGGTGGTTTGAGTTTGATACTACTTTCATACTTGTACTGTGTATGGGTATATGGGCATGTGTTGGCTCCTACTAGTTATACATGGAGGTAGGTGTTGATCAAGATGGAATCTGTTCCTCTAAGTAAATAGGGATAAAATCCTATGTTCATTTAATTATTCTTGATATTTCAAGTTCCTGACCAGGACAGATAGATTTAATCAGAAAAGAGTTTCTGATGAGAAAATCTTTTAATGAAGAACTGAAATTAAAAGAGGACATAATATTCATAGCAAATGGGGTTTGACATAAACTATGACTCCAGCTTGAGTTGGGATTTTGTAATAGAGAGATTCTAGTGCATGGTAACATATGATTATAGGTTCATTTAAGATAAACCTTATTACTAATTGGGTGGCCATGGCATGCTATGCTAGGTGTTAACCATGGTCTATGAGGTGCATAAAATGGTTTAGAGAAATCATTTATGGTAAGAAAGAGTTATGATGATATTAAGAGTTGATATCATATCTCATTGCCAATTAGTGATGAGCCTAGTAAGTCACACACATACACAAGTAATCATCAAATTAAATATGATTTAATTAATTAATTAAAAAGTTTAATTGATTAATTAAATAGGTTTGGTTTGTAATTTGATTGCAAAGTCCCTAGCATGACTTGAAACCAAATCTAGGTTATTGGATGTATAGTATAATTTAAATTTATATTTAAAGTGTTTAAATATGAATTTAATTAATGAGAAATTAATTAATAGAGATTAATTAATTAATTTATATTTGATATAAATTGATTAGAAGAAGAGAAATAATTATTTTGGGTTAAGAACTCAAAATTAAGACAGGAGCATTTTCATCATTTCACAGGGTGACATGTGGCATCATGAGATGGTGACATGATACTACACATAAGCTTGCCAAATGTCTTTTAATCATGTAAGATGATTAAAATTAAGATTTAATATAGGTTTGATACTTGGGACAATGTGATTGGGTCAATTAAACCTAGAGCCAATCAGAAGGTGACATGTGGCAAGGGTTTTAAGTAGTGACCTAGCTATATAAGTGTAAGGATGAAAGAACAGAATACAACCAGTTGCTGCCTCCCTTTGTGCCACCGCCCTTGAGGCTGCCATCCTCTCTTCTTCTTCATCTCTCATCAATTCCAAGAGATTAGCAAACAATCTCTTGAATTAAAATTACTAGAAATTGTTTCTAGTGTCCTGTTTACATCTTTAATCTCTTAAAAGGCAAAATTTGATTTTCTAATTCATAGAAAAAGCTTTAGAAGCTGTTCAAGGGCTGCCATAGGTGATCTTGGTGTGGAAAAGCTAGAGGGACAACATCTAATGTCCTAAAGATGCATCCCAAAGGTGCCAAACATACTGTAGTGCATCAAGAGGTTAGTGCACTTGTTCTTAATCTAATCTAGGGTTCTAAAATTAATCTGATTAATTCTAAAATCTTAAATGGAAAATACAGATCCAAAAATATATTAAAAGAGTTTTAATATGTTGTTTATCATTGAAAGCAAATAGATAAAAATAAATTTTGCATGATGCATATGACCCTAGGTGAAAATTTTTGAATTCAATGATATAAACTTATGTTTTTCTTGCTTCCGCTCCTTCAATTGGTATCAGAGCCACTATATTTGCCATTTAGATTATTCAATATGAGATTTGATTGTGTGATTTGATCAAAAGTTGATCAATTTATTGTTGGTTGGAATGAACAAGGTGGCGGCATGGTGGAGTGCACCATGGGTGCGCATGGTTTGGCTCCTCCCATGGTGTGTGCAAGGTTCGGCTTTTTAATTTGCAATTGTTGTATGATCTAAAAGCTCATCCTATGTTGAATTAAATTGTTTAATTATAGTTTTAATCACACAATTAAATTTTGATTCAAATTAGAATTTTAAAATTTGTCTAAATGTGATTCAAATATGAATTTTAAAAGTTGTTTGAATGTGATTCAAATCTGAATTTTTAAAGTTGTTTGAATTATATTCAAATCTGAATTTTTTAAAGCTGTTTGAATAATATTCAAATCTGAATTTTTAAAAATTGTTTCAATGTGATTCAAGTCTAATTTTTAAAAATTGTTTGAATGTGATTCAAATATGAATTTTTAAGGTTGTTTGAATGTGATTCAAACCTGAATTTTTAAATTTGTTTGAATGTGATTCAAATATGAATTTTTAAATTTGTTTGAATCATATTCAAATCTGGATTTTTAAGTTGAATATGAGATATGCAATTTAATTTAAGTATGTATGTTTTATTTAATTGTTAAATAGTGATATGCATGATGGATGATCACGGACTATAAAAGACCAATGTGATTGGATTTATTTCTTTTATGTTTCTTTGGGATTGTAAATTAATTAATTTATTTTAATTTATTTTGGGCATGTATTATTAAGGTTGTAATAATTTTGAGTTGTAATTTCATTTATTTAAGTTCTTGTAAATTCGCCTTGGTATGCCAAGGATTACTATGTAATTGGATTGCAAGAAGATCAAGGAGGTCAAGAGCATTGGTGGGACCAGTGGGAGGAATTCAAGATCAAGTGTTGATTATGTACTCCTTCAGCAACTCTTGTAAAATGAATGAATGAATTGCACCTAGGAATGCCTTGATTCAATTCTTAGTAGCTCAGAATTGAATCCCTTAGAAAGTCCATGATCATACCATATTTACTGTTTATCCATGAATGCATGAGATGTATGGGAATGTATGCAAGCATATGATATATGTATGCTAAATGGATAATGTGCAAAGTGAGACCTTAATAGTAATTAGGAAAACCATAAAATCTTCCAAACAAATGATTAAGTTGGAAATGCTATAATTAAAGTAATTATAACATGGGCCCTCCATTAGGGCAATTATTTTAAGAAATTTTAAATAGTTGCATATGATGCAATTAATTTAAGAGATATTCTTAAGAATAATTGTTAAGCATGAGATGTTGTGAATATGTAAATGGTTTGGTGGCCAATATTGGATGTACCTGAGGACATTAAAATTATTTGCATAATTACTGGCTCAATGGGATCAACTTAACTAATGCAAGATAAGTCAATAATGGATGTACCTAAGATTTTGAGCATTAGGGGCTAGGTAAAGGATTGAACCTCATATGAGATGTGATGGGTAAGGAGTTGCTCACTTATAGTTTATTATAATTCCAATAATAGATGTACCTAAGGATGATCAATAGAATTATAAGAATTCAATCACCCACTAGAAATCAATCCAACTAGGATTTCCGTTTTCTACTTTGGAAGTGTAGGATTCGCTAAGTTAGTGGGAGGACCAATTTGATTAAAAGACCATAATCATTTTGGTTAATTACATGATACATTTACTAATTAATCTGGTTATTTTCTGCAGTTAATTTTCTGATAATTATGAGCACAGAACAACCACTACCATCCAATATCCTTTCAAGCATACTTGATTGCAATAGGTTGACAGGACCTAACCTATCTGATTGGCTAAGAAATTTGAAACTTGTCCTGAACCTTGAACATATAGGATATGTTCTAGTCTCAAATGTTCCTGGTCCCTTACCTCCAGAGGCCACCCAAGAGAAACATGAAACTTTGGATAAGTGGAAGGAGCATGATATGAGAGCTAAGTGTTACATGCTTGCTTCCATGAATAATGAGTTACAGAAGCAGCATGAGAACATGCAGAGTGCGAGTGAGATCCTCCTTCACCTACAAGAGTTGTATGGTAAGCACAATAGGAATGCTAGGTATGAGATATCTAGGCAGCTATTCCGCATGAGGATGTCTAAGGGACAGAATGTTGGGGATCATGTCCACAAGATGATTCGGCTAATTGAGCAGCTGGAACATCTTGACTTTAACATGGATTTCCAACTGCAGACGTATTTGATCCTTCAATCCCTTCTTGAGTCTTTTGGGAATTTTGTGACAAATTTTCATGTGACTAAACAGGAATGCACCTTGGCTGGTTTACTCAACATGCTGTTATTGCCCAAAAGAATATGCCGAGTAATAAAAGAAAAGAGGTAGCTTTGATTGCATCTTCTTTTGCTAGAAAGTCTAACAAGAAGAAGGGCAATAAGAAAAAAAAACATCAGATTCCTAGTCCTTCCAAGAAAATAGCTAAACAGAAAGGGAAGACTAAAGCTGATGGAGGCAAAGGAAAGTGTTTCCACTGCCAGAAGGATGGGCACTGGAAGAGGAACTGCCCAGAGTATCTTGCTTCTCTGAAGGACAAGAAGGATAGACCTTCGAAAGGTATATCCATATCTTGTTATTTAGATTCTGATGGTACTCATAGTTCATCTACAGCTTGGGTTTTAGATACTGGTGCCAGTTCTCACATTTCTTATGATATGCAGGAACTAGCGAATAGTAGCAGCTTGCGTTCTAGAGATGTTAGAGTCCGGATTGGCAATGGATCAACTATTAAAGCTTTAGCCATAGGATCTAAATCTTTTTACATGTCTGGACATGTTTTGTGATTGGATAATATTTTATATGTACCTGATGCTTTTAAGAACATCATTTCTACATCTAGTTTGACTAGAAATGGTAATGAATTTCAGTTCACAGATGATGTTTGTAATATTTATTTTGGAAATAAATATGTTGGTTCGAGTTATATGAATGATGGTCTTTATTATTTGGATAATAATGACAAAAACAAAATGAATGCAAGTGATTTAAATGAATGCAATGCCATGGCGAAAATCAACTCAAGTTCAAAATATATTTGGCACTTAAAGTTATGTCATGTTGCAGAAGATAGGATTGCAAAACTGGAGAAAATGGGGATTCTTTCCTCATTGGGCTCTGAGCCTACTCCAACTTGTGAATCTTGCCCTCAGGGCAAAATGACTAGATCACCCTTTGTTGGACAAGGGCTAAGGGCTAAAAATATTTTGGAGCTAATACATAGTGATGTATGTGGACCATTTAAGGAAATGGCTAGAGGCGATTTTCATTACTTTATTACTTTTACTGATGATAAATCAAGGTTTGGGTATTTGTATTTGATGAAATACAAACATGAATCCTTTAAAAAGTTTAAAGAATTTAAATCTGAAGTAGAAAATCAAACAGGAAAGAGTATTAAAGCTCTTCGATCAGATCGTGGAGGTAAATATTTGAGTACTGAATTTGATGAATACTTGAGAGAGCATGGCATTGTTTCCTAGCTGACTCCTCCAGGAACACCACAGCTGAATGGTGTATCTGAAAGGAGAAATCGTACCCTATTGGATATGGTACGTAGTATGATGAGCTACACTGATATGCCAATCTCCTTTTGGGGATTTGCATTAGAATCAGCTTTGTATATTCTGAATAGGATTCGATCAAAATCAGTTTCTTCCACACCTTATGAGATATGGCTTGGAAGAAAACCAAGCCTTAAGCATGTTAAGATTCGGGGTTGTCCAGCTTATATCAAAAAGCTAAATACTGATAAATTGGAAACCAGATCAGAAAAGGGTCGATTTATTGGATATCCAAAAGATAGTTTTGGATATTATTTTTAGTTGCCTACTTCACAAAAGGTTGTGGTAAGTAGAGATGCCACATTTCTTGAACAATAGTTTGTTTAAGAAGGAGGCAAAGGAAGGCAAGTAGAGCTTGAATTGGAGAATTCTGACCAACCAATAGATCAGATGGACATAGATCCATCTAGTCAAACTACACCCATTGATGAAACATCTACAGCTATTCCTCATAGAACAACCAGGGTATCTCACCTACCAATGAGATATGGTTTCCTTCATGAAGAAGAACAAGAGTTGTCTATTCATGAAGAAGTAGATCATGGAGATGATCCACTTACTTATGAAGAAGCTATATCAGATATAGACTCTTCAAAATGGATTGATGCTATGAAGTCTGAGATTGATTCTATGTATAAAAATCAAGTTTGGGATCTTGTTGACCCACTTGAAGGTATTGTACCTATAGGGAACAAATGGGTTTTCAAGAAGAAAATTGATTCTGATGAAAAGGTAGAGACCTATAAGGCAAGGCTAGTAGCGAAAGGGTTTCGCCAAAGGCAAGGAATCGACTATGACGAGACTTTCTCTCCTGTTGCCATGCTTAAACCAATTAGAATTCTATTAGCAATAGTTGCATACTATAATTATGAGATTTGGAAGATGGATGTCAAAACAGGTTTTCTCAATGGATACATTGAAGAAAACATTTTCATGGAACAACCTAGGGGTTTTGAATCCCAAGATGGTTTCAAGGTATGCAAGCTAAAGTGATCCATTTATGGGTTGAAACAAGCTTCGAGGAGTTGGAACATCCATTTTGATGAAGCCATTAAGTCATTTGGTTTTATCAAAAATGAGGATGAGCCATGTGTATATAAGAAGGTTAGTGACAGTGCTATCACTTTCATTGTCTTATATGTGGATGACATACTATTGATGGGTAATGATACAGGTATGTTGACAACTGTAAAGGTATGGTTATCAAATACATTCTCCATGAAAGACTTAGGGGAGTTAACCTATATTCTTGGGATTCACATCTATAGAGATAGAGCGAAAAGAATAATTGGTTTATCCCAAAGTCTATACTTGGAAAAGGTGTTAAAGAGGTTTAACATACTTGATTCCAAGAGAGGATTGTTGCCAGTGAGACATGGTATCCACCTTTCTAAAGAGATGTCTCCAAAGACACCTGAAGAAAGAGATAAAATGGCCAGGATTCCATATGCTTCGACTATTGGAAGTTTAATGTATGCAATGTTGTGTACTAGGCCGGATATCGCATATGCTATTAGTTTGACTAGCAGGTATCAATCCAATCTAGGTTTGGAACACTGGATAGCTATCAAGAATATCCTTAAATACTTGAGAAGAACTAAGGATTTATTCTTGATTTATGGAGGTGGAGACTTGCAATTGGATGGTTATACTGATTCTGATTTCCAATCAGATATCGATGATAGAAAGTCTACCTCTGGGTATGTGTTCATTTTTAATGGAGGTGCAGTCAGTTGGAAGAGTTCCAAACAGAGTACGCATCGCAGATTCCACTCATCGAGGTCGAGTATATTCTCGCATCAGATGCTGCAAAGGAAGCTGTTTGGATAAAGAAGTTCATGATAGAACTTGCCATAGTTCCTTCCATTGAGTCAGCAATTGCACTTCATCGTGACAATAATGGAGCAGTCATACAGGCTAAGGAACCCCGGTCTCACCAGAAATCCAAACACACAGAAAAGCGCTACCACATTATCAGAGAAATAGTTGGATGAGGCGATGTAGCCATGCAGAAAATAGCATCAGCTGAAAATCCAACTGATTCATTCACTAAGCCTATGTCACAGACTCAGCTAGACCGACATCTTGAGAAGATGGGTCTAAGATATTGTAATAAATGGCTCTAGTGCTAGTGGTAGATTATTAGTAGTATGCCTTAGAGCATATCATTTAGTATGTATCTTATACATGTTTTTATTAATAAAAGGCATTTTCACTTTTCCATTTACATAATATATTTATGTGTAATAGAAAAGGTCCATTGATATTTTGTTAGAAATTCTATTCTTAAGTTGTTAAGAATATGAGTGACAGTATTTCTAGCATAAAGTATCATAAATAGGTTCACAATCTAGGATACTTCACAATAAGGACATAACTTATCCAGAAAGATTGTATTCATGTTTGTTCCCAAGTTATTTATATGAGATATAAATAAGATGGAATGGTGAGTCTCATGCCATATGACAAACATGTTAGGCACTTATACATGATAAGTAAGTTAAACCAGTAACACTTATGACAGGCACATGGAGTTTACTCTTGTCAATGTATTGTCATAAATCATATCAGTGCATATAATCTTTAGACTTGAGATAGCACAATTATCTTGTATATAGGTGGTTTGAGTTTGATATTGCTTTCATACTTATACTGTGTTTGGGTATATGGGCATGTGTTGGCTCCTACTAGTTATATATGGAGGTAGGAGTTGATCAAGATGGAATCTGTTTCTCTAAGTAAATAGGGATAAAATCCTATGTTCATTTAATTGTTCTTGATATTTCAAGTTCCTAGCCAGAACAGATAGATTTAATCAGAAAAGAGTTTCTGATCAGAAAATCTTTTAATCAAGAATTGGAATTAAAAGAGAACATAATATTCATAGCAAATGGGGTTTAACATAAACCATGCCTCCAGCTTGAGTTGGGACTTTGTAATAGAGAGATTCTAGTGCATGGTAACATATGATTATAGGTTCATTTAAGGTAAACCTTATTACTAATTGGGTGGGCATGGTATGCTATGCTAGGTGTTAACCATGGTCTATGAGGTGCATAAAATGGTTTAGAGAAATCATTTAGGGTAAGAAAGTGTTCTGATGATATTAAGAGTTAATATCATATCTCATTGCCAATTAGTGATGAGCCTAGTAAGTCACACACATACACAAGTAATCACCAAATTAAATATGATTTAATTAATTAATTAAAAAGTTTAATTGATTAATTAAATAGGTTTGGTTTGCAATTAGATTGCAAAGTTCCTAGCATGACTTGAAACCAAATCTAGGTTATTGGAAGTATAGTATAAGTTAAATTTATATTTAAAGTGTTTAAATATGAATTTAATTATTGAGAAATTAATTAATAGAGATTAATTAATTAATTTATATTTGATATAAATTGATTAGAAGAAGAGAAATAATTATTTTGGGTTGCGAACTCAAAATTAAGACACAGGGCATTTGGTCATTTTACAGGATGACATGTGGCATCATGAGATGGTGACACATGGTACTACACATAATGTAACATCCTCACTTTAGCTAGTCCGTACAGTCTACTGTTCCAGTGACCATTGTCAGTCCGGGCAACTAGAATGTTTGAAATTATAAATAGACTAGAGTGAGGAGTTATAAATTAATTAAATAATGCTCATAAAAATCAAGGAAAAAAATTTTTAGAAATGAAATACTCTAAGGTTAAACGAGCCGAAACACCAGGGATGAGTAACCCGAAAGGAAAGTGACGGTAAAGGCTGTTAGCAACCCTAGACCCGGGGAAAAAATTATAAAATAAATTTTGGGACTCCAAAGAAAGGTTATTGAGATTCTTATAGCATTAGAATGCCAATGATATGTTTAGAAAAAATTTTCTATCGGTACACACAATTTTGGCTCGTTAAGCCAAACAGAGGGCATTTTAGTCATTTTGTCTTTAGAGATGATTTTTGGCCAACTTGTCCAGTTAAATAAATAATTTATATAAATAAAATATGAATAAATGTTGTTAAAAATTTAATTGAAATTAAATAGATAAGAAAAGGAGAGAAAATGAAAGAAAATGGAATTATGACATCATAATGATGTCATTAAAATTCTCCCAACCAATCCAATGTTGACACATGGCATAAGTTTATTTAAAAGAGACTAAATGGGCAGAAAATGAAGAAAAAAAATCAGAACTCTCTCTTACCTTCTCCTTACCGTCACCCTTCCCTCCATGGCCACCATGAGCAAGCTTTTTAAAGCTTGATTTCCCTAGCTTTTACCCAACTAAACCCTATATTCCCAACACAAAAAAGTGTTCTTACATCTTGGTGAGTCTTTTGGGAGAAAAAAGAAAATAAAAAGAAGAACCCTAGTAAGTTGGAAATCTCACTCCATTAGAGGTATGTGACCTAACCTTGGTTTTCACTTTAAATTCAAGTTTAAGGACTATGAATGAGTGCAAATTACAAAGAAAATTATTAAATACCATTTGTATGCCATCCCATAAATTTCAGCAGCCTTGGTTGGGGTAAGATTGTGATGATTTTTATGGAGTTAAAATGGTAGTATGGCTGCCCTCAATATGCATCTCTTGAGTGGAGTGATGAAATGCAAATGATAATGCATGGTTGATGATGTTTGATTTAGGGTTTGGGGTGAAAATGAGACTTTGATCATGTGATGATGGAAGTAGGTTTTAATGGTCAATTAGTGACCATTTGGCTTTGTTTGAATAAAAAATGAAGTGGGTTGTGTAGTGGGATTTGAGTTTGGTGTGGCTGCCCTTGGTGACCTGCAGGACTGGGCATGAGTCTAGCAGGTTAGGGCAGTAATAACTAGAATCGTAGAGGTTTAATTGGTGCAAGGCTAATTGGACATGAAACTAGACACATAATGGCACAACTTTGATGAAGAAACCATGCCTAGAAAACCAAATCACGTTGACCAAAAGATTGCCCTAATCTGGGTGACCTGCATTCTGCCTGGGTAAAATGACCAAATAAACAGTATTTAGTCATTTGGGCATAACTTAGTGTAGAAAGGTCTAATTGACCTGGAAGTTTACCAGCAACAAGATGAGATATAGACCAACAACTTTCATGAAGAAAGCTAACCCAAATTATGATCATAACATATTCAAAAAGTGACTTGAAGTCACTGCTCCTAATACTATAGATTTGGTCAGTCCAGAAATTCTGGAAAAATTACAATCCGGCCAGTTGTGGTTTTTGGGCCATAACTTGAGTTATAAAACTCCAAATGGAGTGATTCAAAAAAGAAAATGTAACTAGACAAAATAAGGAACAACTTTCATGTTGATCATTTTGCCAAATTCCCACTGTAAAAATGATTAATGGAACAGTAAACACAAAGCTTGAAAACTGAAAATTCTGTCCAATTAACATTAAGTTTAGAAATGGTATTGCAACTAATACCAACAAGTTTAGAATGCAAAATGTGGTATGTTGGGAGTATTAAAACCAATGTACCTATTGTCCATGTAAAAGTCAACATTTTGTTGACTATTGAATTAAATAGTAACAGTAAAACTTGAATTTTAAAAGTTATGAAACTTAAAAGTGTAAAACGCCCTAGTATACCTAGCAAGATTGGTTTGGATAGGTTGGCATGCAAATAGGGTTCTGTTAGCAGTACTACATATGGCTTCATGCCATTCAGTGTTTCATGGCTTCTAATGCCATTCTGTGACATAATAGCCTTTGGCTATGTTATTTGAGTTGTTACACTCGGGTTTCATCCCTGATAATTATTACAGCTTGTTAGCTATTCTGTTGCACACCGGGAGACACAATGTGACCGATGGTGTGATGGTCCGAGGTACTTAATACCCAGTGCCAGTTTACCCATTTATCCAGTCCAATCAACTAGTATGGGTTACTCGAGCAATGATAATAAATTTTACCAAATTTTAATCGAATAATACTGCGATAAATATCAGAAATCAAGTCTACCAAAAATGTAAATATACATTCTGCATACTTATTTTATTTTAATTATTTTATTTTATATTGTCACCACTAAGAAGAATTGCTTAGCGCGTCGCTTTTGCCATGTGCAGGTACTGGAGATATAGCTGGGGAGCCCAACAGACATTAGATAGGGTAAACTTTCAGAGCTGCGTCCGGAGTCTAGAGTCACCTCACATCTGCAGTGCACATGGTAGGACATTAGGACTTGGGGTACCATTTTGTATTTTGTATTAGTTTTGGATTGTAACTATAAACTCTTGAAATTATTTGATGATGTAAATATATGAAATTTCATGTTATTGAAATTTTCTGTATAATGTATGTGGAAAAATTAAATGTTGAGAAATATGTATAAATGTGCTTCAAGTGATGAAGTGAACAGAAAAGTTCTAAAAATAGTATTGAGATTTTGAGATTGATTTGAAATGTGTGTAATGGAGATTTGGAAATTATGTTGGAAGTGTTTTTTAAACAGGTTCAGAAGAACTGTTTTTCCAATTTACGGCCGGCACTCTACCGGATTTTCTAATAAAAAATTTCGAAAAAATTCAGATTTAACAAAAATTGTAAATAAATGAATTAAAAGGGATAAATTGTAATTAAAATATGAATCGGTGCTCCGGTATACTGAGTGGCATAACTTGCTCGACTACACTGTAGACGGGTAAGGGGTGTCACATTTAGTGGTATCAGAGTAGCGGTTTAGGCATTTCTGAGCCTAGATAGAGTGCATACCATTGCATTGCATTTGTTAGTGTTGAGGTGACACTGATGCAGATCTATTTGTTTTCTTATTTTGAATAGGATATGGATTCTGCTTCTCAAAGAGTAGTTGATGAACAGGTGGAGAGTCGTGCTCCACCAAGGGCTAAATCTGGGGGCAGCGGAGAATCTGCTCCACCAGCAGCTGAAGCACCTACCCAACCTCAGTTTGCGCTATTTTAGTAAATGACCGAATTCTATAGGCAAATGATGGGGGAAATTCCACCACCACAACCATAGCCACAACCTCCACCAGCACCACAGAAGTCCCATCTGGAGAAACTACGAAAACATGGGGCTGTGGATTTCTTTGGGAAGAGGGAGGATGATCCCATAACAGCAGAAAACTGGTTGGATAGAACAATTAGAGTGCTGAAACAGCTTAACTGCACCCACAAGCAAAACCTGGAGGGTGCTGTGTCCCTATTTCAGGATGATGCATATCAGTGGTGGGACACAATAACTAGTGAGGTGCAACAGGAATGGATCACCTGGGAATTCTTCCTCACAGAGTTCAGGAAGAAATATGTTAGCAAAGTATATTTAGAAGAGCGAACAAGAGAATTTATCAGTCTGAGACAGAGGCAATTATCAGTAGTAGAGTATGAGCGAGAATTTATCAGACTGAGCCGGTATGGGAGGGAGATAGTCTCTATAGAGGCAAAGAGGTTCAGAAGGTTCGAAAAAGGGCTCAATGACAATATTAAAGTCATGATCACAGCTTTGGAGATTATGGATTTTGCTAAGCTAGTAGATACTGCATCAAAAGTAGAAAGGGTCCGAATAAATGAGCAAACTAGAAGGGAAAGACAGCAGAAGAGGGGTCCAGGTCAGTCCAATACATTTTCTGCTCCCAGTAAGAAGAGTAAGGGTCCTCCTGCTCAGGGTTCAGGACCACCACAGGGTCAGGGTCAGTCTCAGGGGCCCAGACCACAGTTCACACCTAGGAGAGGCCAGTCCATACCATCAGTGGGTAGCTCTCTAGGGACGGTGTTTAGGGGACCAGCCCCAGCATCTTCTGCTTGCCTGTACTGTCAGAAGTGGCATAAGGGGGACTGTTGACGAGTGACTGGTGCATGCTTACAATGTGGATCTACAGAACATCAGATCAAGAATTGTCCGAAGAGGACTACTACAGTTGCTCCAACACAAGCTGACAGACATACTCTTACACCACAAAAGGGTAGGAAGCCCAGTAAATCTGAGGCAGCTGGTCCATCACTGAGGCTTGCATCTAAGTTAATTGAGAGGCCAAAGACTAGAGTACCTGCCAGGGCCTATGCCATCAGAGCTCAGGAAGATCAAGATGCCCCGGATGTTATCAGGGGTACGTTCTCCCGCTACAATACTTTTGTGCATGCATTGGTGGATCCAGGATCCACTCATTCCTACATTTGCATCAAACTACCCATAGAGAGGGGAGTTCCAGTAAAGGAGAGTGATCAAGACATTCTGGTCACAAATCCACTAGGCCACAGTGTGGTAGTGAATAAGGTATATAAAGGTTGCCCGTTGAGGATTCAGGGGTATGAATTCTCGACAGACCTAATTGAATTGCCCTTCCATGAGTTTGACATGATTTTGGGAATGGACTGGTTATCACGTCATCAGGCAATAGTTTATTGCAAATTGAAGAGGATTTCTCTGAAAACTTCTGAGGGTAATGAG
Organism: Hevea brasiliensis; assembly: GCF_030052815.1. NCBI lineage: Eukaryota > Viridiplantae > Streptophyta > Magnoliopsida > Malpighiales > Euphorbiaceae > Hevea > Hevea brasiliensis. Next base: position 83,699,741 of record NC_079499.1, read on the forward strand.
ATTACTGTTGTGGGTGAAAGGACAAATTTCCTGTCCAATGTTATCTCAGCCACAGTTGCAAGAAGATTGATGAGAAAAGGCTGTGAAGCTTACCTAGCACATGTGGTTGATACTAGGCAGGCTAAGCCAAATCTGTGTGATATACCCATAGTAAGTGTAACACCCTCCCGGTAACCACTTCGTACATCCCTCTTTATTCGGTGACGGCTAGAATGTCCGGAAAAATATTTAAACAAAAGTCAGGAATCATAATTAACTCAAATATTAATAAGAAAAATTTAGTAAAAATTTTAGAAATAAAAAGCAAATTATGACAAATTATGATGTCATTTAAAAATTTCCTCCAATCACAATAAAATAACCAATTAGTTAACCAATAAAAGAGACTAAAAATGGGCTAAAGGAATTAAAAACCAGCTGCTCTTCTTCTCCTTCTTCTCCACCAAAACGTGAACCCTTCCCTTCCACCCTCCATTGGAGCTCAACCAAGCAAGCTTGATTTCCTACCTTGTCTCACCATAAAATCCTAACCTAGCTTCACTAAAACTTGCCCTAGCACCTTGATAAAGCCTTTGGCAGCCAAGAAAAGCCAAGAAAGTGAAGGAATTGCTTGGGAAAATTCTGCCCAAACAAGGTTAGTGCATATATACATCTAAAGCCTTTTAAATTCTATGTTAGAGACTTGGAATAAGTAGGAATTTGTGATTAAAATGAATGAAATCTATGTCTATCCATGCCCTAGGTTTCGGCAGCCCTATTGAATAAAAAAAAATGAGTGTTTTGATGGACTTAAAGTGGACTAGAGATCAAGATTAAACCATGTATGCATGTGATTATGGAATGAGATAGTTAATTAAAGCATGTTGTAAAAATTCATATGGAAATTAGGGTTTGGAAAGGTGAAAGTGTGACTTGGCTTAGGAAATTATTAGGGCACATTGTAATGGTCAATTAGTGACCATTTTAGATGTGTTGACCATAAATGAGACAGAAAAATGAGATTGCAAAGTGAGGATTGCAGGCTGCCTAGGACAGCAGCATAGGGACTGAAAATTCAGTCCCTTTGCACTGCCATAACTTGGGCAGTGGTAGTCCAATTGGTGTTTGGCCAATTGGACATGAAACTAGGCTTATAATGGCACATTTTTGCTGAAGAAACCATGCCCAAAAGACCAAAGCAAAAGGGTCAAAACTCAGCCACAATCCGGATGCCCTGCATTGAATTCTGCAGAATTTGCCAAATGAACAGTAACTGTTCATTTGGCCATAACTCACTGTAGATTTGGTCAATTGGCCTGAAATTTTTACAGCAACAAGTTAAGACATAGACAAACAACTTTCATGAAGGAACCTACCCCAAATTATGGCCAGAACCCATTCAACCAAGTGACTCAAGTTACTGTTCATGCACTGTAGATATGGTAAATTTCTGCAGAATGCATATCCGGACAGCTTGGGTTTTTGAGCCATATCTGGAGCTACAAAACTCCAAATGGAGTGATTCAAAAAAGGAAATTCAACTAGACAAAATAAGGAACAACTTTCATGTTTTACATTTCCTCAAATTCTAACAGTAACAGTCTCCAATGGAACAGTGAAGTTGACTCACTAAAATTGAAAAATCTGTTTGTGTTGAGTTACACTTTGGAATGGCAAAAACACTTAATGCCAACAAGTTTTAAACACCAAATGTGGTATGTTGGGAGTGCCAAAGTTGATGTATACATTTTTATTCTAAAAGTCAACATTTTTGTTGACCAATGATGAATAGTGACACCAAAAAAGTTGAAATTCACAAATTGACAAATTTAAGAGTTTCAAATACCCTAGTATACCTAACAAGATTGGTTTGGATAGTTTGGCATGCCAATAGGGTTCAGTTAGCAGTACTGCACATGGCAAAAATGCCATTCTGTGATTTCATGGCTTTTAGCCATTCTGACTTTGTATTGAGACTTGGCCTTGTGCGGATATTATTCTGACTTGTTAGGAGATACGTATGTGACCGATGGTGTGACGAGGTACTAGGTACCCGGTGCGGTTACCCATTATCCAGTCCAGTCATCTAGTGTAGGTTACTTGGGGCAACCAAATGAATAAAAGTGAACAACGTAAATGAAACAATGAATATATCAATACCAAACAAAGAAAGCATACACATTCTATACACATTTATTTTCTTGCTATTTTCTTTTATTATATTATTGCACCACTAAGCATTATTGCTTAGCGCGTTGCTTTTGCCATGCGTCTTGGAGATCCCGATCGCGAGCCCAGTAGACCACGGTGGGTGAGTCCATCCGGCGATTCTGCTCGATGTCCGTGTCACCTCGTCACCCGCAGTGCATTGGTAGGACACTAGATGTCATTTTGTCATTTTGTAATTAAATTTTTATTTCTCATATGTATTTGGGATTTATGTAATGTATTTTGAGCTTATTGTAAATAATAAAGATTTATGGTCATGTATGGTATTAATTTGAGTATTTAATGGTTGTTTATATATGAGAACCCTGAGAAAGGGATGTTTTGAGCAATGAAAAGGTTGTTGAGACCTGAAATTGAAAAATTGTTGATATCTTGATATTGAGTTTTGTGATGATATTGGAGTTGAGAATGAATGAAATTGTATATTGGAAGTGTTTTTAACAGGTTCCGAAGAATGGTTTTCTCCATTTTTAGCCGGTACTCCGCCGGATTTTCTTTAAAATTTTCGGAACCTTAAATGAATGATACTTTTGATAAATGGTTTAAATAAATTGTATTTCATAAATTATATGCAAAAGCATTGTCTAAATTAATTGAGGAATATTAGAGTGTGCCGGTACACCAGGTGGCATTACTTACTCGGGTATACTGTACACGGGTAAGGGGTGTCACATTTAGTGGTATCAGAGCCCAGTTTAGGCGTTTCTGGGCCTAGATTGAGTCCATACCATGCATTGCATTTGTAAGAGTCGAGGTGACACTAACGCAGATCTGTTTATCTTTCTTATTTTGAATAGGATATGGATCCTTCATCTCAGAGAGCCGTTGAGGAGGAAGTGGAGAGTCATGCTCCACTGCGGTGAGGCCCAGGGGGCATGAGAGAATCTGCTCCACCAGCTCAAGCGAGCACAGCCTCCACGAGCCATGTTCCAACAAATGGCCGACTTTTTAGACAAATGGCCGGTAATGCCGGCACCACCACCACCACTCCAGAAATCACACTGGAAGGCTAAGGAAGTTTGTAGTGTGGACTTCTATGGCAAGAGAGAAGATGACTGCATTGCGGTAGAATTGGTTGAGCAGGCAGGCGAGTCTTAAAACAACTCCACTTGCACCCAGGCGAGAACTTAGAAGTCGCTATATGCTTGTTACAAGGCGATGCCTACGGATGGTGGGACAACGTGTCGGTGAAGTGCAGCTGTAACTTGGGAATTCTTCCTCTCTGAGTTCAACAAGAAATATGTAGGTACTGTATACGGAAGAGAGAAGAAGGAATTCATTAACGGCGAGGCAGGTTGTCGATGGCCGAGTATGAGAAGGAGTTTGTTGGTTAAGCCGCTATGGAAGGGAAATAGTCCCTAACGGTGAAAGGTGCAAGAGATTTGAAGAGTGAATGAAAATATCAAGATACTGACTCAACGCCTTGGGAATCAAATTTAGCAAGCTAGTGGAAGCTGCAATAAGGGTTGAAAAAGTGAGAATCAATGAGCGGACCGAAGGGAGAGCAGCGAAGAGGGGACCAGTCGTCTAGTTCCACCTGGATTTGGGAAGAAGTTTAAGGGTCCTCTGTACAAAGTTCAGCTCGACCACGGGGCAGTCGATCTCGGGGCCCAGGCCACGATTCACCCTAGGAGAGGTCAATCCACACCATCGGTGGGCGCTCTCGAGGATGGGGTTGAGGACCAGCCCGGCATCTCGGCATGTCCACACCGTCGAGAAATGGCATAAGGGGGAATGTTGGAGAGTGGCGGTGCTTGCTTGAGATGTGGGTCGACAGAAAATCAGGTGCGCCCACGCAGAACTACTACTGTTGCTCCAACACAAGCGGCATGCACGCTCTGCACCACCAAGGGGTAGAAGGTGCAGTAAATCGTGGGACCATCTTAGAGGCTGCATCGAGCCAGAGAGGCGGATAACGGACCACCTGCCGAAATTATGCCTTGAGAGCTCGGGAGGAGCAAGATGCCTGGGCGTCATCGAGTGCGTTCTCCCTCTACAATACTCCTGTGCATGCATTGGTGGATCCGGGATCCACACATTCCTACATTTGCATCAACTTACCCGTAGAAAGGGGATACTAGTAGGGAGAGTGACCAAGACATTACGGTCACTAATCCATTGGGCCACGATGTAGTGGTGAATAAGGTATACAAAGGTTGCCCATTAAGGATTCAAGGGTATGAATTCTTGGCGGACTTGATTGAGTTGCCTTTCCATGAGTTTGGCGTGATTTTGGGAATGGGTGGTTGTCACGTCATCGTGCAATAGTTGATTGCAAATTGAAGAGAATTTCTTTGAAAACCCACGAGGGTAATGAGATCACGATTGTGGGGAAAGGATGATTTCTTGTCCAATGTCATCTCAACCACGATTGCAAGAAGAATGATGAGAAAAGGTGTGAAGCCTACCTAGCACATGTGGTGGATACTAGGCGGCTAAGCCAAACACAGTGACATACCCACAGTGAGAGACTTCCAGTATTTCTGAAGAGTTGCACAGTTTGCCACGAGAAAGGGAAGTCGAGTTTGCTATTGAGACCTGCACAGTACAACACCCATTTCTATTGCTCCTTATAGGATGGCACCCAGAATTGAGGAGTTGAAAACTCAATTGCAAGAGATTCTTGGATAAGGGGTTCATACGCTGATGTGTCACCATGGGGAGCTCAGTCTTTGTTTGTAAAGAAGAAGGATGGGACTTTGAGGCTATGTATTGATTCTGGCGATTGAATAAAGTGATTGTGAAGAACAAGTATTCGTTGCCTAGAATTGATGATCTGTTTGATCGGTGAAGGAAGCGAGTATTTTCTAAGATTGATCTCGGATCGGTATCATCGGTGAGGTGAAAGATGTAGATGTGCCCAAGGCGCATTCAGGACCGGTATGGGCATTATGAGTTTACGGTGATGCCCTTTGGCCTAACAAATGCACCAGCGTTCATGGACCTTATGAACCGTATCTTCCATCCATACCTAGATCGGTTCGTAGTGGTTTTTATTGATGACATTACGTGTACTCCAAGACCAGGGAAGAACATGATGAACATTTGAGGATTGTTACGCAAACCTGAGGAAAAGAAGGCGTATGCTAAGTTGTCCAAGTGTGACTTTTGGCTGAATGAGATTGCATTCCTTTGACACATAGTGTCAGCTGATGGGATTAGGGTGGATCCCAAGAAAATATAAGCATATATGGAATGGAAGCCTCCCAGAAACACAAGCGAGGTCGAAGCTTCTTGGGGCTATGGGTATTCTGAGAAGATTTGTGAAGGGATTTTCCCTAATAGCTGCTCCAATGACCAAGTTGTTACACAAGAATGTTAGATTTGACTGGAATGACAAGTGCCAGACTAGTTTTGAGAGGTTGAAGGCTATGTTGACAGAGGCACCAGTGTTAACACAGCCAGTGTCAGGAAAGGACTTTGTGGTCTATAGTGATGCCTCACATAATGGGCTAGGGTGTGTATTGATGCAAGAGGGGAAGGTGGTCGCCTATGCTTCCATGCGATTAAGGCCACATGAGCAGAACTACCCTACCCATGATCTAGAGCTTGCGGCAATTATCTTCATGAAGATATGGAGGCATTACTTGTATGGTGAAAAGTGCTATATTTACACCGACCACAAAAGCACGAAATATTTGCCAACGGAAGGAGCTCAACCTTAGACGAGGCGATGGATTGAGTTCCTAAAGGATTATGATTGTGTAATTGACTACCATCACAGGAAGGCAAATGTAGTTCAGATGCTTTGAGCGAGAAAATCCATGTGACTTTGAGATCATTGAATACCCGTCTAACTTTGATTCGAGATGGAGCTATCTTGGTGAGTTGCAAGTGAGGCCAAACTGATTTTAGATGGGCAAGGTAGATGAGAAGCTAATGGCTATTATGAGCAAAATTCGGAGGAAAAGCAACTGACTATGGGGTGAAAGCTGATGGGTGTCTGTATTACAAAGGAAGACTGTGTGTACCAGATGATGGGGAATTGAAGGCCAATATTCTAAAAGAGGCACACACTAGTGTATATGCTATGCACCAGGAAGTACAAAGATGTATCATGACTGAAGCTTGGTATTGGTGGCACAGTATGAAGAAGGACATAGGCGACTATGTGACTAAATGCTTGACATGTCGGCAAGTCAAGGCAGAACATCAAGTTCCATCGGGTTTGCTACTGACCTATACGCATACCGAATGGAAATGGGATCGGGTCACCATGGATTTTGTAAGTGGTCTACCTCTCACCGGAAGAAACATGATGCGGCATGGGTGATAGTTGATAGATTGACAAAGTCAACACACTTTCTGCGATTAGGGTGACTACTCACTAGAGAGGTTAGCGTAATTGTATATTAGTGAGATAGTTAGATGCATGGAATTCCACTTTCCATCATATCGATCGAGACCCAAGGTTTACATCGAGATTTTGGAAGAAGTTGCATGAGTCCTTGGGTACACAACTCCATTTGACTTTCCATCCTCAGACGGATGGGCAATCGAAAGAGTAATCTGGTAAACAATTGAAACCAATGAAATTGATACAAATATTGAATTGAAATGATAACAATAACGTGAAATACTTGTCGAGTCCTTGAGGATATCTTGAGGAGTTGTGTCATTGAGTTTGAGGAAGTCTAGGATAGATACCTCCCATCGCGGAATTTGCATACAACAATAGCTACCAAGCTAGTATTCAAATGGCCGTATGAAGCTCTTGTATGGGAGAAAATGTAGAACTCGGTGTCTTTGGACTGAATTGGCGAAGACAAGCGGTAGGGCGAACTGGTGAAACAGTGAGGAGAAGGTGAAATCAATCAAAGCCAACTTAAGATTGCCTCGCATGACAGAAATCTTATGTCGACAAGAGAAAAGAAATAGAATATGTGGTTGGCGACAAAGTGTTCCTCAAGGTGTCACCATGGAAGAAAGTGTTGAGGTTTGGAAGAAAAGGTAAGTTGAGCCCTAGGTTCATTGGCCCCTATGAAGTCATTGAACGTGTGGGTCCAGTGGCCTATAGGCTAGCTTTACCACCAGAGCTGGACAAGATCCATAATGTGTTCCACGTGTCCATGCTCAGAAGATACCGCTTAGATCCTTCACATGTCATCTCCAGAGAAGAAATTGAAATACAGCCGGATTTGACATACGAAGAAGAACCTCTACGGATCTTGGCTCGGGAAGTGAGAGAGTTGAGAAACAAGCAAAATCCATTGGTGAAAGTGCTATGGAGGCACCACAACACCGAGGAGGCAACTTGGGAAAGTGAAGAGACGATGAGGCAACAGTTCCCTCAACTGTTTGCATCAGGTAAATTTCGAGGACGAAATTTAAATTAGAGAGGAAGAGTTGTAACACCCTCCCGGTAACCACTCCGTACATCCTACTGTTCCGGTGACCAGTGTCGGTCCGGACAGCTAGAATGTCCGGAAAAATATTTAAACAAAAGTCAGGAACCATAATTAACTCAAATATTAATAAGAAAAATTTAGTAAAAATTTTAGAAATAAAAAGCAAATTATGACAAATTATAATGTCATTTAAAAATTTCCTCCAATCACAATAAAATAACCAATTAGTTAACCAATAAAAGAGACTAAAAATGGGCTAAAGGAATTAAAAACCAGCTGCTCTTCTTCTCCTTCTTCTCCACCAAAACGTGAACCCTTCCCTTCCACCCTCCATTGGAGCTCAACCAAGCAAGCTTGATTTCCTACCTTGTCTCACCATAAAATCCTAACCTAGCTTCACTAAAACTTGCCCTAGCACCTTGATAAAGCCTTTGGCAGCCAAGAAAAGCCAAGAAAGTGAAGGAATTGCTTGGGAAAATTCTGCCCAAACAAGGTTAGTGCATATATACATCTAAAGCTTTTTAAATTCTATGTTAGAGACTTGGAATAAGTAGGAATTTGTGACTAAAATGAATGAAATCTATGTCTATCCATGCCCTAGGTTTCGGCAGCCCTATTGAATAAAAAGGAATGAGTGTTTTGTTGGACTTAAAGTGGACTAGAGATCAAGATTAAACCATGTATGCATGTGATTATGGAATGAGATAGTTAATTAAAGCATGTTGTAAAAATTCATATGGAAATTAGGATTTGGAAAGGTGAAAGTGTGACTTGGCTTAGGAAATTGTTAGGGCACATTGTAATGGTCAATTAGTGACCATTTTAGATGTGTTGACCATAAATGGGACAGAAAAATGAGATTGCAAAGTGAGGATTGCAGTGCCTAGGACATAGGGACTGAAAATTCAGTCCCTTTGCACTGCCATAACTTGGGCAGTGGTAGTCCAATTGGTGTTTGGCCAATTGGACATGAAACTAGGCTTATAATGGCACATTTTTGCTGAAGAAACCATGCCCAAAAGACCAAAGCAAAAGGGTCAAAACTCAGCCACAATCCGGATGCCGAATTTACCAAATGAGCGATCGCTGTTCATTTGGCCATAACTCACTGTAGATTTGGTCAATTGGCCTGAAATTTTTACAGCAACAATTTAAGACATAGAACTTTCATGAAGGAACCTACCCCAAATTATGGCCAGAACCCATTCAACCAAGTGACTCAAGTTACTGTTCATGCACTGTAGATATGGTAAATTTCTGCAGAATGCATATCCGGACAGCTTGGGTTTTAGAGCAATATCTGGAGAAACAAAACTCAAAATGGACTGATAAAAAAAAGGTAATTCAACTAGACAAAATAAGGAACAACTTTCATGTTTTACATTTCCTCAAATTCCAACGATATGATGTCCAATGGAACAGTGAAGTTGACTCACCAAAATTGAAAAATCTGTTTGTGTTGAGTTACACTTTGGAATGGCAAAAACACTTAATGCCAACAAGTTTTAAACACCAAATGTGGTATGCTGGGAGTGCCAAAGTTGATGTACACATTTTTATTCTAAAAGTCAACATTTTTGTTGACCAATGATGAATAGTGACACCAAAAAAGTTGAAATTCACAAATTGACAAATTTAAGAGTTTCAAATGCCCTAGTATACCTAACAAGATTGGTTTGGATAGTTTAGCATGCCAATAGGGTTGATTAGCGATCGCACATGGCAAAAATGCCATTCTGGATTTCATGGCTTTTAGCCATTCGACTTTGTATTAAGACTTGGCCTTGTGCGGATATTATTCTGACTTGTTAGTTATGTTGCACGGGAGATACGTATGTGACCGATGGTGTGACGGCGAGGTACTAGGTACCGGTGCGGTTACCCGTTATCTAGTCCAGTCATCTAGTGTAGGTTACTTGGGGCAACCAAATGAATAAAAGTGAACAACGTAAATGAAACAATGAATATATCAATACCAAACAAAGAAAGCATACACATTCTATACACATTTATTTTCTTGCTATTTTCTTTTATTATATTATTGCACCACTAAGCATTATTGCTTAGCGTGTTGCTTTTGCCACGCGTGGAGATCCCGATCGCGAGCCCGATAGACCACGGTGGGTGAGTCCATCCGCTCGATGTCCGTGTCACCTCGTCACTGCGATTGCATTGGTAGGACACTAGATGTCATTTTGTCATTTTGTAATTAAATTTTTATTTCTCATATGTATTTGGGATTTATGTAATGTATTTTGAGCTTATTGTAAATAATAAAGATTTATGGTCATGTATGGTATTAATTTGAGTATTTAATGGTTGTTTATATATGAGAACCCTGAGAAAGGGATGTTTTGAGCAATGAAAAGGTTGTTGAGACCTGAAATTGAAAAATTGTTGATATCTTGATATTGAGTTTTGTGATGATATTGGAGTTGAGAATGAATGAAATTGTATATTGGAAGTGTTTTTAACAGGTTCCGAAGAGCAGTTTTCTCCATTTTTAGCGGTACTCATGGATTTTCTTTAAAATTTTGAACCTTAAATGAATGATACTTTTGATAAATGGTTTAAATAAATTGTATTTCATAAATTATATGCAAAAGCATTGTCTAAATTAATTGAGGAATATTAGAGTGTGCGGTACACGGTGGCATTACTTACTCGGGTATCTGTACACGGGTAAGGGTGTCCTGATAAAGACTTCGGATGTATTTCCTGAAGAGTTGCCTGGTTTACCACCAGAAAGGGAAGTCGAGTTTGCTATTGAGGTAATGTCGGGTACAGCACCCATTTCTATTGCTCCTTATAGGATGGCACCCATTGAATTAAGGGAGTTGAAAATTCAGTTACAGGAGTTACTCGATAAGGAGTTCATACGCCCCAGTGTGTCACCATGGGGAGCTCCGGTGCTATTTGTGAAGAAGAAGGATGGAACCTTGAGATTGTATATTGATTATCGGCAGTTGAATAAGGTAACTATGAAGAATAAATATCCATTGCCCAGAATTGACGATCTGTTTGATCAGTTGAAGGGAGCCAGTGTATTTTCAAAAATTGATCTCAGATCAGGGTATCATCAGTTGAGGGTAAAGGATGCAGATGTGTCAAAAACTACATGCAGAACCCAGTATGGGCATTATGAATTTTTAGTGATGCTGTTTGGGTTAACAAATGCACCAGCAGCATTTATGGACCTTATGAACCGTATCTTTCATCCATATTTAGATCAGTTTGTAGTGGTCTTTATTGATGATATTCTGGTGTATTCCAAGACCAGGGAAGAATATGATGAACATTTGAGGATTATTCTGCAAATCCTGCGAGAAAAGAAGCTGTATGCTAAGTTGTCCAAGTGTGACTTCTGGATGAGTGAAATCTCCTTTCTTGGACACATAGTATCAGCTGAGGGGATTAGAGTGGATCCCAAAAAGATAGAAACAGTAATGGAATGAAAGCCTCCCAAAAATACAACTGAGGTCAGAAGTTTCTTGGGGCTAGCTGGGTATTACAGAAGATTTGTGAAGGGGTTTTCTCTTATAGCTGCTCCAATGACCAAGTTGTTACACAAGAATGTGAAATTTGGCTGGAACGACAAGGGCCAAGCCAGTTTTGAGAGGCTGAAGGCTATGTTGACAGAAGCACCAGTGTTAACACAGCCAGTGTCAGGAAAAGACTTTGTGGTCTACTGTGATGCCTCGCATAATGGGCTAGGGTGTGTATTGATGTAAGAGGGGAAAGTGGTCGCCTATGCTTCTAGGCAGTTAAGACCACATGAACAGAACTACCCTACTCATGACCTGGAGTTAGCAGCAATTATCTTTGCACTAAAGATATAGAGGCATTATTTATATGGTGAAAAATATTACATTTATACAGACCACAAGAGTCTAAAATATTTGTCAACCCAGAAGGAGCTCAATCTTAGACAGAGGATATGGATTGAGTTCCTAAAGGACTATGATTGTGTGATAGATTATCATCCTAGGAAGGCAAATGTAGTTGCTGATGCTTTAAGCAGGAAGTCCATCACAACTTTAAGATCACTAAATGCTTATCTATCCTTAGCTCAAGATGGAGCTATTTTGGCTGAGTTACAAGTAAGGCCAAACCTGCTACAACAGATACAAGATGGGCAGAGGGCAGATGAAAAATTAAGGGCCATTGTGGGTAAAATTCCAGAGGGAAAAAAAACTGATTATGAGGTGAAAGCAGATGGGTTCTATACTACAGAGGAAGAGTGTGTGTACCAAATGATGAGGAACTGAATACTAGTATTCTGAAAGAAGCACACACTAGTGTTTATGCTATACACCCGGGAAGCACAAAAATGTATAATGATTTGAAGCCTCATTATTGGTGGCCTAGTATGAAGAGGGATATAGCTGACTATGTGACTAAGTGTTTGACATGTCAGCAAGTTAAAGCAGAACATCAAGTTCCATCAGGATTGCTACAGCCTATAAGCATACCTGAATGGAAATGGGACCGGGTCACTATGGATTTTGTTAGTGGCCTACCTCTCACCCAGAATAAGCATGAAGCAGTATGGGTGATAGTGGATAGATTAACGAAGTCAGCACATTTTTTGCCAGTTAGGACTAACTACTCGCTGGAGAAGTTAGCATAATTGTATATCAATGAGATAGTTAGACTACATGAAATCCCACTTTCCATCATATCTGACTGAGACCCAAGGTTTACATCAAGATTTTGGAAAAAGTTGCAAGAAGCCTTGGGCACACAACTCCGTTTTAGCACGGCTTTTCATCCTCAGACGGATGGACAGTCAGAACGAGTAATCCAGGTAAACCTAAGAACTAATTGAATTTTCATAGTTAATAAATTGAAATGATAGTAACAATGTGAATTATGTGATAGATCCTGGAGGATATGTTAAGGAGTTGTGTCATTAAGTTTGAGGGGAGTTGGGATAGATACCTCTCACTGGCAGAATTTGCATATAACAATAGCTACTAAGCTAGCATCCAAATGGCTCCTTATGAAGCACTGTATGGGAGGAAATGTAGAACTCTAATGTGTTGGACTGAATTGGGTGAAGATAAGCTGGTAGGACCAGACCTGGTGAAACAGACTTAGGAGAAAGTGAAGATAATCAAAGCTAACCTGAAGGTTGTCTCAGATAGACAGAAATCTTATGCTGACTTGAAGAGAAAAGAGATAGAGTATGCAGTTGGTGATAAAGTGTTTCTCAAAGTCTCATCGTGGAAGAAAGTACTGAGGTTTGGAAGAAAGGATAAGTTAAGCCCTAGGTTCATTGGCCCATATGAAGTCATTAAACATGTGGGACCAGTGGCCTATCAGCTAGCTTTACCACTAGAACTGGATAAAATCCATAATGTATTCCATATTTCTATGCTAAGAAGATATCGCTCAGACTCTTCACTTGTCATTTCCATGGAAGAGATTGAAATCCAACCGGACTTGACATATACAAAAGAACCCATATGAATCCTAGCTCGAGAAGTGAAGGAACTGAGAAATAAACAAATTCCACTGGTAAAAGTGCTTTGGAGGCACCACAACACTGAAGAGGCAACTTGGGAAAGTGAAGAGACGATGAGGCAATAGTTTCCTCAACTGTTTGCATCAGGTAAATTTCGAGGATGAAACTTTTATTAGAGGGGAAGAGTTGTAACATCCTCACTTTAGCTAGTCCGTACAGTTTATTGTTCCGATGACCAATGTCGGTCCGGCCAGCTAGAATGTTTGAAATTATAAATAGACTAGAGTGAGGATTTATAAAGAAATTAAATAATGCTCATAAAAATCAAGGAAAAAAATTTTTAGAAACGAAATGCACTAGGGTTAAACGAGCCGAAACACCAGGGATGAATAACCCGAAAGGGAAGTGACGGTGAAGGCCGTTATCAACCCTAGACCTGGGGGAAAAATTATAAAATAATTTTTGGGACTCCAGAGAAGGGTTATTGAGATTCTTATGGCATTAGAATGCTAAGAAAATGCTTAGAAAAATTTTTCTATCGGTACACACAATTTTGGCTTGTTAAGCCAAACGGAGGACATTTTGGTCATTTTGTCTTCAAAGATGATTTTTGGCCAACTTGTCCAGTTAAATAAATAATTTATATAACATAAAATATGAATAAATGTTGTTAAAAATTTAATTAAAATTAAATAGATAAGAAAAGGAGAGAAAATGAAAGAAAATGGAATTATGACATCATAATGATGTCATTAAAATTCTCCCAACCAATCCAATGTTGACACATGGCATAAGTTTATTTAAAAGAGACTAAATGGGTAGAAAATGAAAAAAAAAAATTAGAACTCTCTCTTACCTTCTCCTTGCCATCACCCTTCCCTCCATGGCCACCATTAGCAAGCTTTTTAAAGCTTGATTTCTCTAGCTTTTACCCAACTAAACCCTATATTCCCAACATAAAAAAGCGTTCTTCCATCTTGGTGAGTCTTTTGGGAGAAAAAAGAAAAGAAAAAGAAGAACCCTAGTAAGTTGCAAATCTCACTCCATTAGAGGTATGTGACCTAACCTTGGTTTTCACTTTAAATTCAAGTTTAAGGACTATGAATGAGTGCAAATTACAAAGAAAATTATTAAATACCATTTGTATGCCATCCCATAAATTTCATCAGCCTTGGTTGGGGTAAGATTGTGATGATTTTTATGGAGTTAAAATGGTAGTATGGCTACCCTCAATATGCATCTCTTGAGTGGAGTGATGAAATGCAAATGATAATGCATGGTTGATGATGTTTGAGTTAGGGTTTGGGGTGAAAATGAGACTTTGATCATGTGATGATGGAAGTAGGTTTTAATGGTCAATTAGTGACCGTTTGGCTTTGTTTGAATAAAAAATGAAGTGGGTTGTGTAGTGGGATTTGAGTTTGGTGTGGCTGCTGGTGACCTGCAGGACTGGGCATGAGTCCAGCTGGTTTGGGCAGTAATAACTAGAATTGTAGAGGTTCAATTGGTGCAAGGCTAATTGGACATGAAACTAGACACATAATGGCACAACTTTGGTGAAGAAACCATGCCCAGAAAACCAAACCAAGTTGACCAAAAAATTGCCCTAATCCGGGTGACCTGCATTCTACCTGGGCAAAATGACCAAATGAACAGTATTTAGTCATTTGGCCATAACTCAGTGTAGAAAGGTCCAATTGACCTGAAATTTTACCAGCAACAAGCTGAGATATAAAAAAACAACTTTCATGAAGAAACCTAACCCAAATTATGACCATAACATATTCAAAAAGTGACATGAAGTCACTGCTCCTAATACTGTAGATTTGGTCAGTCCAAAAATTCTGGAAAAATTACAATCCGGCCAGTTGTGGTTTTTGGGCCATAACTTGAGCTACAAAACTCCAAATGGAGTGATTTGAAAAAAAAATATATAACTGGACAAAATAAGGAATAACTTTCATGTTGATCATTTTGCCAAATTCCCACTGCAAAAATGACTAATGGAACAGTAAACACAAAGCTTGAAAACTGAAAATTCTTTCCAATTAACATTAAGTTTAGAAATGGTATTGGCAACCAATACCAATAAGTTTAGAATGCAAAATGTGATATGTTGGGAGTATTAAAACCAATGTACCTATTGTCCATGTAAAAGTTAACATTTTGTTGACTAATGAATTGAATAGTAACACTAAAACTTGAATTTCAAAAATTGTAAAACTTAAAAGTGTAAAATGCTCTAGTATACCTAGCAAGATTGGTTTGGATAGGTTGGCATGCCAATAGGGTTCTGTTAGCAGTATTGCATATGGCTTTATGTCATTCTGTGTTTCATGGCTTCCTATGCTATTCTGTGACATAATAGCCTTTGGCTATGTTATTTGAGTTGTTACACTCGGGTTTCATCCCTGATAATTATTACAGCTTGTTAGCTGTTCTGTTGCACACCGGGAGACACAATGTGACCGATAGTGTGATGGTCTGAGATACTTAGTACCCAGTGCCAGTTTACCTGTTTATCCACTCCAGTCAACTAGTATGAGTTACTCGGGCAATGATAATAAATTTTATCAAATTTTAATCAAATAATACTGCGATAAATATCAGAAATCAAGTCTACCAAAAATGTAAACATACATTCTGCATACTTACTTTATTTTAGTTATTTTAATTTATATTGTCACCACTAAGCAGAATTGCTTAGCGCGTCGCTTTTGCCATGCGCAGTTACTGGAGATATAGCTGGGGAGCCCAGCAAAAATCAGACAGGGTAAACTTTCAGAGCTGCATCCGGAGTCCAGAGTCACCTCACATCTGCAGTGCACATGGTAGGACATTAGGACTTGGGGTAGCATTTTGTATTTTGTATTTTGTATTAGTTTTGGATTGTAACTATAAACTCTTGAAATTATTTGATGATGTAAATATATGAAATTTCATGTTATTGAAATTTTATGTATAATGTATGTGAAAAAAATGAAATATTGAGAAATATGTATAAATGTGCTTCAAGTGATGAAGTGAACAGAAAAGTTCTGAAAATAGTATTGAGATTTTGAGATTGATTTGAAATGTGTGTAATGGAGTTCTGGATTTGGAAATTATATTGGAAGTGTCTTTTAAACAAGTTCAGAAGAACTGTTTTTCCAATTTACAGCTGACACTCTGCCGGATTTTCTATAAAAAATTTCAAAAAAATTCAGATTTATCAAAAATTGTAAATAAATGAATTAAAAGGGATAAATTGTAATTAAAATATGAATCGGTGCTCCGGCACACTGAGTGGCATAACTTGCTCAGCTACACTGTAGACGGGTAAGGGGTGTCACACATAAGCTTGCCAAATGTCTTTTAATCATGTAAGATGATTAAAATTAAGATTAAATATAGGTTTGACACTTAGCACAATGTGATTGTGTCAATTAAACCTAGAGCCAATCAGAAGGTGACATGTGGCAAGGGTTTTAAGTGGTGACCTAGCTATATAAGTGTAAGGATGAAAGAACAAAACACAACCAGCTGCTGCCTCCCTTTGTGCTGCCACCCTTGAGGCTGCCATCCTCTCTTCTTCTTCATCTCTCATCAATTCTAAGAGATTAACAAACAATCTCTTGAATTAAAAATACTAGAAATTGTTTCTAGTGTCCTGTTTACATCTTTAATCTCTTAAAAGGAAAAACTTGATTTTCTAATTCATAAAAAAAGCTTTAGAAGTTGTTCAAGAGCTGCCATAGGTGATCTTGGTGTGGACAAGCTAGAGGGACAGCATCTGGTGTCCTAAAGATGCATCCTAAAAGTGCCAAACACACTGCAATGCATCAAGAGGTTAGTGCACTTGTTCTTGATATAATCTAGGGTTCTAAAATTAATCTGATTAATTCTAAAATCTTAAATGGAAAATACAGATCCAAAAACATATTAAAAGAGTTTTAATATGTTGTTTATCATTGAAATCAAATAGATAAAAATAAATCTTACATGATGCATGTGACCCTAGGTGAAAATTTTTGAATTCAATGATATAAACTTGTGTTTTTCTTGCTTCCGCTCCTTCAGGTATAGTATACTATATTTTAAATTATAGTTGTGCACCACTGAGTTCACTGCTCAGTGATAGCTCTGTGTGTTGTCGCAGATGAAAGAAATGATAGAGCAACCGAGTGAGATCACTTGAAGCTACGACTTGAAGACAGGCTGGGATAAATTTTGAGTATATTGTATATATACTCGTATGCATTAGTTTGTGATGTAATCATGTAATTATATGTATGTAAGCACGTTTAAGCAGTGTACAAAAACTCTTGTAATATTATTTCGAGTATGTAATCAAATGCAAATTATTGTATTATAAACTGGAGATCTTATTTACTTATGTAGTTTTGTAAAATGAATTTTAGAACTCTAATGAATGTATAGTTAAGTTTCTTTCTTAGACTTGTTAAAATGTTTTAAATTCTTTATGATGGGTTTGGTTGGGAATGAATGTGACAAATTGAGATGAATTAAATTTAATTGTTGGAAATGATTTGTGAGTTGGTTGAAATTTGGATTGGGATATGTTTTGAAATTTTCTTTTCAGGTAAATTGAAGAACTATTTTTACCCAGTTTTAGCCGTAATTACGCGAATTTTCCGCAAAATTTTAAAAAATCCTAATTAGCCCTAAATAAGATTTATAACACATGCTTGAGTTGAAAACACTCAGATTAAATTTTTACCACCACGCTAGACTTAAAAACGAAATTGTTCTACTAAAATCCCTTGTAGTATATTTAATAGATTATCAGTACATGAAGTACGATAATTTATTAGGTATACTACGGGATCATGTTACATCTTACGGAAGGGTAGGGTGTGATATGGGAGGCGACTGTAAAGACAGTTGCCAATCCCATACTCATGGGGAAACCCTGTAAGATAAATATTGGAACTTAATTGAAAGAATTATGAAATCTGAATGACAATAAAAATACCAAAGAAAATTTAAGAAAATTTAGCCAATCAGTAAGGACATTTATAACTTGATAAGTCCAACAAAGGGCATTTTGGTCTTTTCACCCTCAATGATGAATTTTGACCTAAATTTTAATTAAAATGAGAGAGATTAAAACACATAAAATGAATGAAAAACATGAAATATGCAATGGAAAAAGGGAAAAGAAAAGAAAAGAAAGAAAATCAAAATATAAATGAATTATTACATGAGCATGATGTCGTAATGACATCATTCAAAATTATGACCAATGGAAATTAGACAACATACATAAATAAGAGACAAAGTAAATTAATTTAGCCTTATCACTTTGCTTCATCTTCTTCCTTTTTCTTAGCTAGGCCGAACCACCATTTGAACACCTTCCACCATTTTTCTCTTCATTCCAAGCTTGATTTTCCTCCATATTTCACCATAAAACTCCTAAGTGCCTTCACAAAAACTTGCTTTTACACCTTGAGGGAACTAGTAGCAGCCAAGAAAGAGAGAAATATTTAAGTTTTTATAAGCTTGGACATCCCTTGATCAAGGTTAGTGCACTATACACACCCTTTTTCTTCTATAATTAGCATAAGCTTGCTAAACTACGTTAAAATTGCATGAAATTAAAAAAAGAATACCATGAGTAGGGGAAACCCTAATTTCGGTAGCCATAGGAAGTGTGGTGAATTGATGGTTTTGAATTGGTTAGTGATGGCATGTAATAAGTATAAAGAAGTGAGATTATGTATTACATGTGTTATGTATGAGATTGTGATTTTGAGTTAGGGTTTTAACCTAACTTTAGGGCTTTTGTGTTATGGCTTGAAATTGGCATTGTTGAGATGATTTGTTGATCATTATAAGTGCCATGTATGTCAAATGAAGTTTGAGAGTTGGAGGAATTGAAATTGGGAGTGTTATATTTTCATGCAGGTTTTGGGACTTATGAGTCCAGTGTGATTATTGAGCCATAACTAGAGTTGTATTGCTCCAATTGCTATGAGGTCAAATGGAGATGAAACTAGGGTCATAATTCCCTATTTTTCATGAGGATACTATACTCAAAAACTGTCCCTAACTTGACCTAAAAACTTATTGAATCCGGACAACCCTAATCTAGACCTAGGAAAATGACCAAATGAATAGTAAATGTTCAAATGGCCATAACTTACTCTAGAAAGGTCAGAATGACCTAAGTTTTGAACCATTGGAAAGGTTAGACATAAGAGTAAATTTTTCATAAGAACACAGAGCCTAATTCTGCCTTTAACCCAACCAAATTTCAAGCAAAATTTAGATCACCAATTCTGTCCAGAACTAAACTGACCTAAAATTCTGGACTTAGGCTTATCCGACTAGTGTTGGAAAAAAATGCCATAACTTGGTCCAAAAAACTGTAAATGTAGTGAAACCAAATCCCTAATTACCATAACACCTAGATCTATAACTTTAGTATTTTTTACCAAAACCCAAAACAAAATGGGACTTGGCCAATTGGTTAGGTCAAGTCAGTGTGCTAAATCCTGGAATTTAACTAAATGACCACTTGACCTCAGAACAGTTTTTATATCATATCTCTCACTAGTAAATTCCAAATGGGATGAGCAAAACTTTTCTAAAAACCTAAGAGATAGGGCTCCAACTTTGATTTAGAAAATTTCCACAAATTTTGAGTGTATAAACCCTAAAATGGAAGAAAAAGCCACTAACTTGAACCTGGAATCCTGAAGGCACAAGGTACCTGAGTCCAGGCCAGTTAATTTGCTATAATTAATTCTATAAAACTTGAAAAACTGCAAATCTTAAATATGAGTGATCATAAGACATAGAGTAACAACTCCTATGAAGAACATTAGGCCTAAAAGTGGTAGTAACATGTCCAAATAATTAGATAAAGTTTAACTCCAGAATCTGTCTGGTTCTGGAACTAGAATGAGTTAATAAACCAGTTTTGGTTATTGATCATAACTTGAGTTCTAAAACTCTAAATGACATGATTCAAAAAGGAAAATAAAGAGAAGACATAGAGAAAAAACTTCCATGAAGGGAGTGTGGCCAAACAGTGGCCACATCTTAACCAATTTGCTATGTGAATTAAAGATACCAAATCTGGACATTGAGAAATGTTCATAAAATGACTTGTCATATGATATGAAATTAACTAACATGATTTGTTAAATATAAAAGTCACATGAATATGCATGTGGGACTTATGTTTCCCATCATAAGTAACATGAAAATGCTATGAAACACAAGTAGTACATAACATAAATAATGAAACTATAAGTACTTAATAATATTATTTTGCCCAAAGTATACCTAGACTTATATATATAGCATGGATCGATTGGTATACCAACTAGGGACTACAGATTATAGTATTACCCACAAGAATTATCATTGATAGACAACATATGTCTGATATGATTGTTCTTCAAGCTTTATGCCTGCCCGTTGGCCATTGTGACTTATTTTATTTATGGCGTTATGCCTGCCCGCTGGCCTTGTGCCTGACATGACCGATGTATACATGATAGACATATGGATGTCTAACTTGTACACTCCCATGTATCTAGTCTTTATAGTCTATCATAGGTTACTTGGGCACAAATATGAGTAATAAGTTTTAAAATTTAAATAATTACATGAAGAGATCACAGATATGAGAAATAAGACTGAACAAGGCATGAATAAACGGAAAAGATCCTGATTAACTTAATTGCTTCCAAAGTTCTATAAATATGTAAAAGACTACAAATTCATGAAATCTATATTTCTTTATAAAGTTATGCGTAGAATAATTATTTCAATTATTTAGTTATTTTTATTTCAATTTATGCACCACTAAGCAATATGCTTAGCGCATTGGTTCTTACCATGTATAGGTACGGAAGACCAGTACCAGTAACAGCAGCAACAGTAGCAGTAGAGCCTAGATAGGATTTTGATCAGATCTACTACAATGTAGGTTGTCACCTTAGTAGTCCATTTTGTTAGGGATCATGCCTATTTAGATTTTGTATTTTGGTTATAGTATATAAGTAAATGATGTAAATTATTTTGAGACATGTAATTAAATTTTTAGGATTGTATATAATTTGTACATTACTGTATGTAAATTTTATATGAATGAAATAAAATTTACTTTCTTGAAAATTTTATGAATAATGAAATGATATGACATGGCATATGAAAAGAATGAGATGGATAGTATAACATATGATATAAAATTGTTTTTAACAGGTAAATAGTGGAATTCGCCATGCACTAATAAGACAGAGGAGACTCTATTTGGGTCTCCACAAAAATAAGATGTGATAAAAAAAATATTTTTACACGTAAGATAATATAATTAAATTAATATTATACAAAACAAGACAGGATAAGGTGGTCCAGCATTGAATGTGGCATACCTTACTTGGCTACACTGTAGACGGGTAAGGGGTATCGCAAGGAGGTTTCAAACTTACAAACTCCTCGATGAAGCTTCCCACATCTTACACAATTAGAGATATCTGAACCCGAACTAGATCCGCCTCCCATCCCAAGGCTTGACTTGATTTTATTCTAGAACTTGCTTCTTGCCAAACTTCCCTCCTTTACCTTTCTTAGTTTTGGATTAGGAAACAATCTTGGTTAAATGATAAAACCTGTCACACCCCACTACAGATAGCTCCGTACATTTTACTATTTTAGTGATTAACATCCGTCCAAATAGACTGGGATGTTTGCAACTACCCATATATTTAAGTAAGGTTGAAGAATAAATAAAAGAAGTGGAGTATAATTAGTTAAATGAGCACAAGATATAGCGATGGGTAACTCCATTGAGAAAAGATGAACCGAAAACTCAGTAAGAGAAAATTTTGCTCAATTAAATTTAAAGGCCCAACATTGACCAAAAGTGAGAGTTATTTAGTTAATAAAGTATAATTAATTTAATTACTAAGATTATGAAAATTAAACATAATTATAAAAATAGTCAAACCTAATGATTATATAGTACAAAGTAATTACAATTTTGCCATTTCACTTATTTACAACTTTGCCATTATAGCATTTAATTAATATAAATATCAAATAAAAGAGATAAACATCATTCAATAATTTTTATCTTCTTCCATCCAAAGTGCCATCCACTCTCTCTCCATCTTTCTCTCATTTTTCCTCCATTAAAGCTTGAAACTAAGCTTTAAAACCCTAGATTTCTCCCATAAAACTTATAGCAAATTGAGAGGAAATTATGTATTGAGCCCTAATTTGAAGAAAATAAGCAAAGGTTATAAGAAATTGGAAAGATTTGTGAAGGAGAAGTGAAGACCAATTAAGGTAAGTGGTGAATTAAGCTTCTTTAATTGTGAATTTATGGAATTTATGTTGGTTGTGAAGATTTATATGGAAATTGATTGAAATTTATGGGTGTATTTTAAGGGAAAAATTTTAGTGGGGAAACTAAGGAAGAGTATCAAAGTCTTTGGTAAATTGAAGAGTGATTGGGGTTGATTAGGAGTGAAAATCAAGGTTAGTGCTAAGAAAATTTCATTAATTTTGAAGAATCTTCTACTTCAGCTAGGGTTTTCTATAATTAGAGTTTTCACTTTATGAAGTCTATTTAATGCTATTTTGCTTATATTATGAGTATTTGATGAGAGTTTAGTGAGAAACAACAGTGATTTGAAAAGAAAATGGAGTATATTGATGTTGTGCAATTTTTACTGAATCTGGATAGCTTGAGTCTAATGACTTCAAACGCTCATAACTTGAGCTGCATAACTCTAATTCATATGAAACCAAAGACAAATTAAACATAAGACAATATACTAAAAATTTCATAAAGACTAGTTGCCCAAATTCTAGGTGTAGATACATTGAAAAATTGTTAGAAGTTGTGTTACTAGACCTGAAACTTAGATGCAGGGCACCCTGGACAGTCCGGATTAGAATGGATCTAACTCATTCTAGGAAACTCCAAATTATATCATTATTGACTTTTTGAAAAGCGAAAACATAAAGGAAGAACTTTCTTGAAGAATAAAATGGAAAATTCAAAGTGTAACTTGTTTAAATTCGGGCATAAAAAACTACCCAGAACCTATCCTGCAACTAGTGTAGTAGTGCCCCTGAACCAGTCCTGTTTATTTGAACATAACTCACTGCATATAAGTCCAAATGAGGTAAAATTTACCTTGTTGAAAGCTAAGACATAGAGGAACAATTTTCATAAAAAACACTTGGCCTAAAACTGACTAGAAGATAGCTGAATTAGGGTTGAAATCTAGAAATGCAAATTCTAGAACCCTGAAAAATGACTAAATAAATAGTACACACTAAATTTAGAATAACTCACTTTACAAAACTCTAAATTGAGTGATTTTTAAACCTGTGTAATCTTGAGACACAGGAGAACAATTCATATGGAGACTATGATGCTAAATTATGACTGCAACCTATCCAAATTGACTTGACAAAGTGACTCTAGAAATCTTCTGTGATTCTGGAAGTGACCTGAAAATCTGAGATTTGGTCATCTGAACAGTTTTGGCAAAATGGCCATAACTCAACCTACACAAATGCAAATTAAATGATTCTAAAGCCAAAAAAAAAAAAAAAGATATGGATCTACAATTCTCATGAAGGAGGTATAGCCTAACTCCTGCTGTAACTCAAATTAATTAAGGAAGTTAATATACCAAATTTGGAATGTATGAAAGATGAACTAAATGAGCTTAGACTATGGTATAGGACTGGATAAGTGGGCATGCTCCTGGCTAAAGCCACTGAGTGGTCAGTGCTGAGAATGAAAATTAGTGTTATACTGGCCAAAGCCACCGAGTGGTCAATGCCAAGAATGAAAATTAGTGTTACACCGGTCAAAGCCACCGAGTGGTCAGTGTCATGGGGCCTATTATCCAACCTATCTACTGTCTGTCATCAATTACTATGAGTACTAGAGGAAAATTTCTAATGATGATCATAAAGAAAATGATTCCAAATAAGATATGATGAAGTGAAATTAACCTCATTAAGTGGTAGGATTTATAAGTATGGAGTTATTGAATTATTTTTTAGGTCATGATGTTGTAAAGTCTATATTCTTTAAAATGATTCATGAATAGTTAAAAGAACAATTTTCCTGATTCTGTACAAGCATGAAATTATTTTTATTTGTACATGATACTTTTATTATATAGTGCACTACTAAGCAGAAATACTTAGCTCGACGGTTGCTCCTCGCGCAGGTTCAGAAGATAAGGTCCAGTAGACTTGGACAGGGACTTGGCACGGATCTGCTGTAGAAATCATTGTCACATTATCACATAATTCTAGTAGATACCGTTTGGGCCACAGTAGTGCATGCTCATAATGTATAAAAATTAAATATAAGGTTTGTAATTTTCAATTTTGAGATGTATAATAAATATGTATATTTTGTAACTGAATGTAAATAAAGAAATTTATGTAAAGAAATGGATGAGAAATTGAGATTAGGAATTGTGTTGTTGAAATTATAGTAAATATGAGACTTTATGATATGAATATTGTTTGCAGGTCAATCTTTAACTGGTCAAATGTTAATAATATGAGGAAACTCTTGCAGTTTCCATTTAAAAATTTTCCTTAATTAAATTATGATGAAATAGAGTTGATCATAAATGGAATAAGATAGGAATAGGTGCTTTGGCACAGGATATGACATTTTTTTACTCGGCTACACTGCAGTTCAGGTAAGGGGGTGTTACAAAACCTCCCTGCAACGGTAGCCTTAGGAATTGCAGATTGCTTAGCTTTTGTACTTTTCAACTTCAAACTTTCTTCAATGATAGCCCCAGCCTCCATCTTTCTTGCATCATCTATTATGGAATGGATGCTGTGGGTTTCTACAGCCAAAATTAATAAAGAGTATCTAGAGTGCAACCTCTTTGCCTTTTTCTTATCCATATCATCTCTACATACTATAGAAGCTCAACAAACCTGTCTTTATACTCGTTGACACTCATATCAGCAATTTGTCTCAACTGTTCAAACTCTACCACCTTCAGTTCATTAGAGCTTTTTGGAAATGCCCAATTAGTAAACTCTATCACAAACTGAAACCAAGTCATATTGTTAACCCTGCCAATAATATAGGACTTGTACCATTCCTTTGCCTTCTTACATTTTAAGGTAAAGCCAGCCATTTGAAAGACCCTACTATCATGTCCCATGGTATGACGGCCCGAGGCACCGTGGGGTCCAGTGCCAATGACCCGTTATCCAGTTTAGTCAGCTTGTCATAGGTTACTTGGGTAGTGAAATTTATTGAAATAAATTAAGAATAATAGCAATTGAAAATATTAGCAATTAAATAAAAGAATAAGAATATTTAAAATAAATTAGATTAGTTATTTAGTAGAAAGAATTGAAAAGAATTGAATCGATATTAAAATTTAATTATTATGAAATAATTTGCAATAACCTAGAAAGTATTGAATGAAATGATAAAAGGATTTGCAAAAAGAGATATAAGTATATTACTACTATGAATTTAGGAATAAATTGCTTCTTAAGAGGAATAAATTGGAACGAAAGATAGAAATTAGAATGAAAGATAGTTGACACTATAAGTATTATATTAAATTAGATTTAATTTCAGAGTATTCAAAGTATAATCCATTTCTTTATTTATTTGTATATTATTTTGTTTGTTATATTATCGCACCACTAAGTTATAATGCTTAGTGCGATAGATTTGTTTCCCTCGCGCAGATACTGAAGACAAAGCCCAGTGGAAATTAGACTGTAATTTTGGAGTTCGGATTTGCAGAAGTGTCAGAAAATGCTCAAGGTTGTCACCTCCTCAGCAATGCATGTAGATAGGGCTCACATTAGCCATATTATGTAATTTGTGTATTATAATTATTTATTATGTTGTAATGAAAATTAGGAAATTATATGTAATATGCACCTGATGTAAATTATGAATTTATGCAATTAGTTTGCAAATTATGTAAACTAATGAAATTGAGAATTTTGATATATGTAATAAGTAGGGGTGTGTAAATGGTCGGTTCGGTTTTGAACCGAATCGAACTGAAAACCGAAAATAAAAAATTTTAAAAACTGAACCAAATCGATTAATAAGAAAAAATCGAACCGAATCGAACCGATAAATATCGGTTCGATTCGATTTTAAATCGATCAAACCGAAATTTATAAAATTTCATATTTTTAACATTAAATCTAAATAATAAAACATAAAAACAAAAAAAAAATAGAAATCAAAACTCAAAAATCTTAAGGTTCGGTTCGATTTTCTTTGATTTCAGTTCGATTCGATTCGGTTTGGTTCGATTTTCTTTGATTTTCTATATATATTTATAATTTCAGTTCGGTTTGATTTTTTTTTATTTTTTATGAAAATAATCGAACCGAATCGATTAACCGAAATTATCAAAATTATAAACTGAACCGAACCGATTGAACCGAATTGAATCGGTTCGGTTTGGTTTTTCTGTTTAAACCAAAAACTGCTTTCCCCTAGTAATAAGAATGAATGAATTTATACAAATGAGTATGGATTTGAATTACATAATGATTTTTGAAATGATGATATGAATATGGATGACTTATTGTATGGAAAATATTGTTGAGATTTTTAAACAGGTAAATAGTAAAATACACCAAACGGTATTTAAATAGGGAAAACTCCGCTAGTTTCTCCTTAGATAAATAATTG
Source organism: Hevea brasiliensis (assembly GCF_030052815.1). Classification (NCBI taxonomy): domain Eukaryota; kingdom Viridiplantae; phylum Streptophyta; class Magnoliopsida; order Malpighiales; family Euphorbiaceae; genus Hevea; species Hevea brasiliensis. Next base: position 83,726,457 of record NC_079499.1, read on the forward strand.
ATATTAAAATACAATGAGAATAAATTACTAAAGGAATAAAGTAAGATAAGATAGGGTGCTCCAGCACCGAGTGTGACATGCCTCGCTCGCCTACACTGTAGACGGGTGAGGGGTGTTACACTCTCCCAATCCCAACTAAGCATATACATGCATTTCTTCAAATCCATCAAGGGAAACTAGCTATTTAAGACCCATAACACTTAAACATAACTATTTTAACAATAAAACATGCAACTTTAATAGAATATCACAAAATCCTAACCCTAACATGCATAAATTTGCCCAAAAACTTAACTTGGAACAACTTTTCATGAAATTGAAGTTTTAAAAATCTAATCCCTCATCAACTTTCTCAAATCTACCCATTAGATCAAGAAGAAAAAAAGGTTACCTCTTTTCTTGGAGCTTAGATGATACAAGCTCCCTTGATAACTTTCAAAGGAACAACCACTCTTGTTGTGGCAGCTAGTGGACCTTCCCTCCAATAAAGAATAAGTGATCTTCCTGTGACACCCCTTATCCGTCTACAGTGTAGCCGAGCAAGTTATGCCACTCAGTGTGTCGGAACATCAATTCATATTTTAATTTCAATTTATCCCTTTTTATTTATTTATTTACAATTTTTGAAAAAATCTATATTTACCGCAAATTTTATAGAAAATCCGGCAGAGTGCCGGCTATATTTTGGAAAACAATTTTTCTGCACCTGTTTAAAAACACTCCCAATATAATTACAATATCAATCTCAATCATTTCTCAAATCAATTCAGTATTCCAAAATTTACATTCAACTCATATTCACCAAGTTCAATGAGAAATACTCATATTTAATTCTGAACACAGTTCATAGATAATTACAGCAAAAATATAAGTACATGAGTTTATAATGTACATAACAAAAGTTTACAAAATACAAAATAACAAAATATCAAAATATCCCAGATGGCCTAATGTCCTACCAAATGAACTGCAATGTGAGGTGACTCTGAACTCTGAGTGCAGATATGATGGCTCACCCAGTATGCGGTCTACTGGACTCCCCAGCTAAATCTCCAATACCTGCGCGTGGAAAAAGCGACGCGCTAAGCAATTCTGCTTAGTGGTGACAATATAAAATAGAATAAAATAAAATATAATAAAATATGCAGAATGTAGGTTTACATTTTTGGGTGGACTAAATTTCAAATATTTATTGCAATATTATTCGATTAAAGTTGAGTAAGATTTATTAACACTTTGAGTAACCTATACTAGTTGGGATGGATAAACGGGTAACCGCACGGTACTAAGTACCTCGACCATCACACCATCGGTCACATTGTGTCTCCGGTGTGCAACGAGCCTAATAAGCTGTAATAATTATCGGGGGTTAAACCCAAGTATAACAACTCACTATCATAGCCAAAGGCTATTATGTTACAGAATGGCATGGGATGCCATGAAATACAGAACGGCATGAAGCCATATGCAGTACTGCTAACAAAACCCTATTGGCATGCCAACCTATCCAAACCAATCACATTAGGACTACTAGGGTATTTAACACTTTTAATTTGTGTAATTCTTTGAAATTGAAATTTTAATGATTACTATTCATTTTATTAGTCAACCAAAATGTTGACTTTTGCATTGACAATAGGTAAATTAGGTTAAATATCATCAACATACCACATTTTACATTTTAAACTTGTTGGTATTGGTTGCCAACACCATCTCTAAGCTTAATGATAATTAGACAAAATTTTCAGTTTTCATGCTTTACTTTACTGTTCCATTAGTCACCTTTGCAGTGGTATTTTGGAAAAGTGATCAAAATGAAAGTTGAGCCTTATTTTATCTAGATGAATTTCGTTTTTTGAATCACTCCATTTGGAGTTTTGTAGCTCAAGTTATGGCCTAAACACCATAACTGGCCGGATTGGGCAGATTCCAAAATTCTGGGCAAAACTGATTCTGCCAGATTTGGTGTCTCAAGTTTGGTTGGCAATTTGACTAGGTTATGATCATAATTTGGGTCAGCTCTCTTCATGAAAGTTGTTGGTCTATATGTCACCTTGTTGCTGGTAAAATTTTAGGTCAATTAGACCTTTCTACATTGAGTTATGGCTGAATGACCAAACACTGTTCATTTGGTCATTTTGCCCAGGCAGAGTGCAGGTCACCCGAATTAGGGCAAGCTTTTGGTCAAGTTGGTTTGGTTTTCTGGGCATGGTTTCTTCATCAAAGTTGTGCCATTATGTGTCTAGTTTTATGTCCAATTGGCCAAACACCAATTGAACCTCTACAATTCAAGTTATGGCTGTCCAAACAGGCTGGACTCACAGCCACACGTGCAGGTCACCCAAGGCAGCCACTCCAACCTCAAATCCCACAACCTAATTCACTTCATTTCTGGTTCAAACCAAACCAAATGGTCACTAATTGACCATTAAAACCTACTTCTATCATCACAAGATCAAAGTCTCATTTTCCCCCCTCCAAACCCTAACTCAACATTATCAAACTTGCATTTTCACTTTATTTCTTCAATCTACTTAGCAAATACACATTGTGGGCAGCCCCAATACCCTTTTAACTTCATTAAACTCAACACCATCAAACCCTAACCATGGCTGCCAAAAATAAGGGATGGCATACCAATGTCTTTCATCAAGTTTCTTTGTCATTTAATCACCAATATAATGCTTAAACATGGAATTGAATTTAAATTTAAGGTTTTGGTCACTAACCTCTTTTAGCTCAAATCCAAGCCAACCAAAACTTTAATTTTTCTTCAAGATTTTGCTGCCCAAAGCTTCCTCAAGGTGTGGGGTGAATTTTTTGTGAAGACAACTAGGGCTTTTTATGGTGTGGAAGCTAGGAAAAATCAAGCTTGAAAAAGCTTGTCCATGGAGGTTAGGGAAAATTGGTTTACGGCAAGGAAGAAGAGAAAATGGAAATCTGATTTCTTTCTCTCATTTTTAAGCCCATTTTGTCTTTTTAAACATATTTATGCCATGTGTCAACACTTGAGTGGGTGAAGGCACACTAATGACATCATGTGATGTCATAAATTCCCATTTAATTCATTTTTTTTTCTTTTCTTTTCTACTCATTTTCAATTCAACTTTTAGTAATATTTATTCACATTTTATGTCATAATAATTATTTACTTAACTGGACAAGTCGGCCAAAAATCACCTCTGAAGGTGAAATGACCAAAATGCCCTCCGTTTGGCTTAACGGGCCAAAATTGTCTGTACCGATTGAAAAATTTTTCTAAGTATTTTCTTGGCATTCTAATGCCATAAGAACCTCAATAACCCTTCTCTGGAGTCCCAAAAATTATTTTATAATTTTTCCCCCGGGTCTAGGGCTCCTAGTTGCGAGAACCGCAACTTCTCACTAGGTTACCCATCGCTAGGACAGCTCATTTAACTTGGTTGTATTTTATTTCTAAAATTTTTGCTAAATTTTTCTTATTAATATTTGAGTTAATTATAGTCCCTCACTTTAGTTTAAATATTTTTCCATACATTCTAGCTGTCCGGACCGACACCAATCACCAGAACAGTAGACTGTACGGACTAGCTAAAGTGAGGATGTTACAACTCTTCCCCTCTAATAAAAATTTCGTCCTCGAAATTTACCTGATGCAAACAGTTGAGGGAACTGTTGCCTCATCATCTCTTCACTTTCCCAAGTTGCCTCCTCGTTGTTGTGGTGCTTCCAAAGCACTTTCACCAGTGGAATCTGCTTATGCCTCAACTCTTTTACTTCCCGAGCCAGGATTCGTATGGGTTCCTCTTCATATGTCAAATCCGGTTGTACTTCAATTTCTTCCATGGAGATGACATGTGAAGGATCTGAGCGGTATCGTCTTAGCATAGACACGTGGAACACATTGTGGATCTTATCCAGCTCTGGTGGTAAAGCTAGCCTGTAGGCTACTGGTCCCACACATTCAATGACTTCATATGGGCCAATAAACCTAGGGCTCAACTTACCTTTTCTTCCGAACCTCAATATTTTCTTCCATGGTGAGACTTTGAGAAACACTTTATCACCAACGGTATACTCTATCTCTTTTCTCTTGGATCGGCATAAGACCTCTGTCTATCGGAGGCAATCTTGAGTTAGCTTTGATTATTTTCACTTTTCCTCAACTGTTTCACAGTGCAGCCTTACCACTTATCTTCGCCCAATTCAGTCCGGCCTGCTGAGTTCTACATTTCGCCCATACGATTGCTTCATACGGGGCCATTTGGATGCTAGCTTGATAGCTATTGTTGTATGCAAATTCTGCCAGTGGAAGATATCTATCCCAACTTCTCTCAAACTCAATGACACAACTCCTCAGCATATCCTCAAGGACCTGACATATATTTCATGTTATTATTATCATTTCAGTTCAATATTTGCATTAGTTCAATTGGTTTCAGTTGTTTACCTGGATTACTCTTTCTGATTGCCCATCCGTCTGAGGATGGAAAGCTGTGCTGAAATGGAGTTGTGTACCCAAGGATTCATGCAACTTCTTCCAGAATCTTGATGTAAACCTTGGGTCTCGATCAGATATGATAGAAAGTGGGATTCCATGCAGCCTAACTATCTCACTGATATACAATTCTGCTAGCTTCTCTAGTGAGTAATCAGTCCTAACTGGCAGAAAATGTGCTGACTTCGTCAATCTGTCCACTATCACCCACACTGCATCATGCTTCCTTTGGGTGAGAGGTAGACCACTAACAAAATCCATAGTGACCCGGTCCCATTTCCATTCAGGTATGTTTATAGGCTGTAACAAACCCGATGGAACTTGATGTTCTGCCTTAACTTGCTGACATGTCAAGCATTTAGTCACATAGTCAGCTATATCCCTCTTCATACCAGGCCACCAATAATGAGGCTTCAAATCATTATACATTTTTGTGCTCCCCGGGTGCATAGCATAAACACTAGTGTGTGCTTCATTCAGAATATTAGTCCTCGTTTCCCCATCATCTGGTACACACACTCTCCCTCTGTAGTATAAACATCCATCTGCTTTCACCTCATATTCAGTTTCCTTCCCCTCAGGAATTTTAGCCATAATGGCCATTAGTTTTTCATCTGCCTTCTGCCCATCTTGTATCTGCTGTAGCAGAGTTGGCCTCACTTGCAACTCAGCCAAAATAGCTCCATCTTGAGCTAAGGACAGACAGGCATTTAGTGATCTTAAAGCTGTGATGGACTTCCTACTCAAAGCATCAGCCACTACATTTGCCTTCCCAGGATGATAATCTATCACACAATCATAGTCCTTCAGGAACTCAATCCATCGCCTTTGTCTAAGGTTGAGCTCCTTCTGGGTTGGCAAATATTTTAGACTCTTGTGGTCTGTATAAATGTAGCATTTTTCACCATATAAATAATGCCTCCATATCTTGATCACGAAGATGATTGCTGCTAATTCCAGGTCATGAGTACGGTAGTTCTATTCATGTGGCCTTAACTGCCTGGAAGCATAGGCAACCACTTTCCCTTCTTGCATCAATACACACCCTAGCCCATTATGCGAGGCATCACTATAGACCACAAAGTCTTTTCCTGACACTGGCTGTGTTAACACTGGTGCTTCTGTCAACATAGCCTTCAACCTCTCAAAGCGGCTTGGCACTTGTCGTTCGGCTAAATTTCACATTCTTATGCAACAACTTGGTCATTGGAGCAGCTATGAGAGAGAACCCCTTCACAAATCGTCTAGTATCCAAATTAGCCCCAAGAAACTTCGACCTCGGTTGTATTTCTAGGAGGCTTCCATTCCATCATCGCTTCTATCTTTTGGGATCTACTCTAATCCCCTCAGCTAACACTATGTGTCGAAGAAAGGAGATCTCACTCATCCAAAAATCACACTTGGACAACTTAGCATACAGCTTCTTTTCTCGCAGGGTTTGCAGAACAATCCTCAAATGTTCATCATGTTCTTCCCTGGTCTTGGAATACACCAAAATATCATCAATAAAGACCACTACAAACCGATCTAAGTATGGATGGAAGATACGGTTCATAAGGTCCATAAATGCTGCTGGTGCATTTGTTAACCCAAACGGCATCACTAGAAATTCATAGTGCCCATACCGAGTTACGAATGCGCTTTTGACACATCTGTATCCTTTACCCTCAACTGATGATATCCTGATCTGAGATCAATTTTTGAAAATACACCGGCTCCTTTCAACTGATCAAACAGATCGTCGATTCTGGGCAATGGATATTTATTCTTCACAGTTACTTTATTCAACTGTCGGTAATCAACACACAATCTCAAGGTTCCATCCTTCTTCTTCACAAATAGCACCGGAGCTCCCCACGGTGACACACTGGGGCGTATGAACCCCTTATCAAATAACTCTTGTAACTGAGTTTTCAACTCCCTCAATTCAGTGGGTGCCATCCTATAAGGAGCAATAGAAATGGGTGCTGTACCCGGCATTACCTCAATAGCAAACTCGACTTCCCTTTCTGGTGGTAAACCAGGCAACTCCTCAGGAAACACATCTGGGAAGTCTCTTACTGTGGGTATATTACACAATTTGGCTCAGCTTGCCTTGTATCGACCACGTGTGCTAGGTAAGCTTCACAGCCTTTTCTCATCATTCTTCTTGCAACTGTGGCTGAGATAACATTGGATAGGAAATCTGTCCTTTCACCCACAACAATGATCTCATTACCCTCAGAAGTTTTCAGAGAAATCCTCTTCAATTTGCAATCAACTATTGCCTGATGACGTGACAACCAGTCCATACCCAAAATCACATCAAACTCGTGGAAGGGCAATTCAATTAGGTCTGTCGAGAATTCATACCCATAAATCCTCAACGGGCAACCTTTATACACCTTATTCACTACCACACTGTGGCCTAGTGGATTTGTGACCAGAATGTCTTGATCACTCTCCTCTACTGAAACTCCCCTCTCTATGGGTAGTTTGATGCAAATGTAGGAATGAGTGGATCCTGGATCCACCAATGCATGTACAGAAGTATTGTAGAGGGAAAACGTACCCCTGATGACATTCGAGGCATCTTGCTCCTCCTGAGCTCTGATGGCATAAGCCCTAGCTGGCATTCTAGTGTCTGGCCTCCCAGCTGACTCGGATGCAGGCCTCAGTGATGGACCGGTATCTCGGGTTTACGGTGCTTCCTACCTCTTTGTGGTGCAGGAGCAGGTCTATCAGTTTATGTTGGAGCAACTGTAGTAGTCCTCTTCGGACAATTCTTGATCTGATGTTCTATTGATCCACACCGTAAGCATGCACCAGTCACTCGCCAACATTCCCTTATGCCAGCAAGATCGATAGGCGAGAAGATGCGGTGGTCCCCTAAACACCGTCCCTGGAGAGCTGCCCATTGATGGTGTGGGCTGGCCTCTCCTCGGTGTGAACTGCCGTCTGGGCCCCTGAGACTGACCCTGACCCTATGGTGGTCCTGAACTCTGAGCAGGAGGACCCTTACTCTTCTTACTGGGAGCAGAAAATGCACCGGACCCCTCTTCTGCTGTCTTTCCCTTCTATTTTGTTCATTGATTCTGACCTTTTCCACTTTCGATGCTGCATCTACCAGTTTAGCAAAATCCGTAATCTCTAGTGCTGTGATCATAACTTTGATGTTGTCATTGAGCCCTTCCTCAAACCGTCTGCACCTCTCTGCCTCGGTAGGGACTATCTCCCTCCCATACTGGCTCAGTCTGACAAACTCACGCTCATACTCAGCCACTGACAACTGTCTTTGTCTCAAACTGATGAATTCCCTTCTTCGCTCTTCTAAATATACTTTGCTAATATATTTCTTCCTGAACTCTGTAAGGAAGAATTCCCAAGTGATCCGTTCAGGTTGCACCTCACTGGTTACTGTGTCCCACCACTGATATGCGTCATCCTGAAGTAGGGACACAGCACCCACCGAGTTACGCTCGAGTGCGGTTTAAGCTGTTCGATACTCTGATGGTTCTGTCCAACCAATTTTCTGCAGCCATGGGATCATCCTCCCTTTTTCCGAAGAAGTCTACAGCCCCATGTTTTCGCAATTTCTCCAAATGGGACTTCTGTGGGGCTGGTGGAGGTTGTGGCTGTGGCTGTGGTGGTGGAATTGCCCCCATATTTGCCGATAGAATTCGGTCATTTGTTGAAATAGCGCAAACTGAGGTTGAGCAGGTGCCTCAGCTGCTGGTGGAGCAGATTCTCCCCTGCCCCCAGACTCAGCCCTTGGTGGAGCATGACTCTCCACCTCTTCATCAACTGCTCTTTGCGAAGCAGGATCCATGTCCTATTCAAAATAAGAAGACAACAGACTGCATCAGTGTCACCTCAACATTTACAAATGCAATGCAATGGTATGTACTCTATCTAGGCCTAGAAACGCCTAAACCGATGCTCTGATACCACTAAATGTGACACCCCTTACCCGTCTACAGTGTAGCCGAGCAAGTTATGCCACTCAGTGTGTCGGAACATCAATTCATGTTTTAATTTCAATTTATCCCTTTTTATTTATTTATTTACAATTTTTGAAAAAAATCTATATTTACCGCAAATTTTATAGAAAATCAGTCAGAGTGCACTTATATTTTGGAAAACAGTTCTTCTGCACCTGTTTAAAAACACTCCCAATATAATTACAATATCAATCTCAATCATTTCTCAAATCAATTCAGTATTCCAAAATTTACATTCAACTCATATTCACCAAGTTCAATGAGAAATGCTCATATTTAATTCTTAACACAGTTCATAGATAATTACAGCAAAAATATAAGTACATGAGTTTATAATGTACATAACAAAAGTTTACAAAATACAAAATAACAAAATATCAAAATATCCCAGATGGCCTAATGTCCTACCAAATGAACTGCAATGTGAGGTGACTCTGAACTCTGAGTGCAGATATGATGGCTCACCCAGTATGCGGTCTACTGCACTCCCCAGCTAAATCTCCAGTACCTGCGCGTGGCAAAAGCGACGCGCTAAGCAATTCTGCTTAGTGGTGACAATATAAAATAGAATAAAATAAAATATAATAAAATATGCAGAATGTAGGTTTACATTTTTGGGTGGACTAAATTTCAAATATTTATTGCAATATTATTCGATTAAAGTTGAGTAAGATTTATTAACACTGCCCGAGTAACCTATACTAGTTGACTGGACTGGATAAACGAGTAAACTGGCACAGGGTACTAAGTACCTCGGACCATCACACCATCGGTCACAATGTGTCTCCCGGTGTGCAACAGAACAGCTAATAAGCTGTAATAATTATCGGGGGTTAAACCCAAGTATAACAACTCACTATCATAGCCAAAGGCTATTATGTTACAGAATGGCATGGGATACCATGAAATACAGAACGGCATGAAGCCATATGCGATCGCTACTTGAACCCTATTGGCATGCCAACCTATCCAAACCAATCACATTAGGACTACTAGGGCATTTAACACTTTTAATTTGTGTAATTCTTTGAAATTGAAATTTTAATGATTACTATTCATTTTATTAGTCAACCAAAATGTTGACTTTTGCATTGACAATAGGTAAATTAGGTTAAATATCATCAACATACCACATTTTACATTTTAAACTTGTTGGTATTGGTTGCCAACACCATCTCTAAGCTTAATGATAATTAGACAAAATTTTCAGTTTTCATGCTTTAACTTTACTGTTCCATTAGTCACCTTTGCAGTGGTATTTTGGAAAAGTGATCAAAATGAAAGTTGTTCCTTATTTTATCTAGATGAATTTCTTTTTCTGAATCACTCCATTTGGAGTTTTTTAGCTCAAGTTATGGCCTAAACACCATAACTGGCTGGATTGGGCAGATTTCAAAATTCTGGGCAAAACTGATTCTGCCAGATTTGGTGTCTCAAGTTTGGTTGGCAATTTGACTAGGTTATGATCATAATTTGGGTCAGCTCTCTTCATGAAAGTTGTTGGTCTATATGTCACCTTGTTGCTGGTAAAATTTCAGGTCAATTAGACCTTTCTACATTGAGTTATGGCTGAATGACCAAACACTGTTCATTTGGTCATTTTGCCCAGGCAGAGTGCAGGTCACCCGAATTAGGGCAAGCTTTTGGTCAAGTTGGTTTGGTTTTCTGGGCATGGTTTCTTCATCAAAGTTGTGCCATTATGTGTCTAGTTTTATGTCCAATTGGCCAAACACCAATTGAACCTCTACAATTCAAGTTATGGCTATCCAAACAGGCTGGACTCACAGCCACACCTGCAGGTCACCCAAGGTAGCCACTCCAACCTCAAATCCCACAACCCAATTCACTTCATTTCTGGTTCAAAACAAACCAAATGGTCACTAATTGACCATTAAAACCTACTTCTATCATCACAAGATCAAAGTCTCATTTTCCCCCCTCCAAACCCTAACTCAACATTATCAAACTTGCATTTTCACTTTATTTCTTCAATCTACTTAGCAAATACACATTGTGGGCAGCCCCAATACCCTTTTAACTTCATTAAACTCAACGCCATCAAACCCTAACCATGGCTGCCAAAAATAAGGGATGGCATACCAATGTCTTTCATCAAGTTTCTTTGTCATTTAATCACCAATATAATGCTTAAACATGGAATTGAATTTAAATTTAAGGTTTTGGTCACTAACCTCTTTTAGCTCAAATCCAAGCCAACCAAAACTTTAATTTTTCTTCAAGATTTTGCTGCCCAAAGCTTCCTCAAGGTGTGGGGTGAATTTTTTGCGAAGACAACTAGGGCTTTTTATGGTGTGGAAGCTAGGGAAAATCAAGCTTGAAAAAGCTTGTCCATGGAGGTTAGGGAAAATTGGTTTACGGCAAGGAAGAAGAGAAAATGGAAATCTGATTTCTTTCTCTCATTTTTCAGCCCATTTTGTCTTTTTAAACATATTTATGCCATGTGTCAACACTTGAGTGGGTGAAGGCACACTAATGACATCATGTGATGTCATAAATTCCCATTTAATTCATTTTTTTTTCTTTTCTTTTCTACTCATTTTCAATTCAACTTTTAGTAATATTTATTCACATTTTATGTCATAATAATTATTTACTTAACTGGACAAGTCGGCCAAAAATCACCTCTGAAGGCGAAATGACCAAAATGCCCTCCGTTTGGCTTAACGGGCCAAAATTGTCTGTACCGATTGAAAAATTTTTCTAAGTATTTTCTTGGCATTCTAATGCCATAAGAACCTCAATAACCCTTCTCTGGAGTCCCAAAAATTATTTTATAATTTTTCCCCCGGGTCTAGGGCTCCTAGTTGCGAGAACCGCAACTTCTCACTAGGTTACCCATCGCTAGGGCACCGGCTCATTTAACTTGGTTGTATTTTATTTCTAAAATTTTTGCTAAATTTTTCTTATTAATATTTGAGTTAATTATAGTCCCTCACTTTAGTTTAAATATTTTTTCATAGATTCTAGCTGTCCGGACCGATACCGATCACCGGAACAGTAGGCTGTACGGACTAGCTAAAGTGAGGATGTTACACTTCCACTATTTCCCAACCCTCAACATCCAATGTTAAGAGAATCAGAAAATAAATGCAAGATGGTGTTCAATCCAAGAATAGTTCTTTTAAGAAGAAATACCCTTGAATTTCAATTAAAACTTACAAGAGAACAAACCTTGCAAGAGTTGTAAATAAAGTTCATACAAGAACAAAGCTACTTAAAGCATCACGGCCATGGAAGGCTCTCTCTACCTCTCAATTACAATATGAATTCTGAAGCAAAAAATGAAAACAAGAGCAATTATATCTGCTAGGGTGGGTATTTGGCCAAGCTTCCCTAATGGCTAAAGGACAATTGCAAGCTTGGTTAATACCCCACACTCTCCCTAAATTGTATGTAAAATTCAAACATAAATAGTATGTTCTGATTAAGCAAGACACACATGAAAGACAAACTGAAAAGAAGTGCTTTGTCTTGGAGCTGGAAGTAGAAACTTTGCTTTTCCTATAAATGGTTAGAGCATGGCTGGAACTCTTGTGCAAAGGGCTGGATCTCTTGTGCAAAGTTATGGCCTCCAATTTTTGCAAAAATTTTAAAAGCATCTTCAAAAGGTTGGTGAAGTTGGGCTACCAATTGTGTTGTCACCTAGGCATTCCACTTGGATTCCACTTTGGATGCCAACTAGGATGGACTTGCTGACGTGGTTGCTGACATGGCTGCCATATGTATGCCACCTTGGACGGATGCTACTTGGTCTCTTGGCTCCTCAAATATGCTAAGGAATGTATAGCAAGGTTGGCTTTCCTCCTCCAAGTCCAAATCGAATGCTTGCAATAAGTTTGACTTACTGATGTGCTCATGTACCAAGCCTTGAAGCTTCTTAGCCATTGCTCTAGTTGTTTGTCACACCTTACCCCTTTGTAAGGTATAATATGATCCCGTAGAATACTTAATGAACTACCGAACTTCACCTACCGATAACTCATTAAGTACCCTACAAGGGATTTTAAAACCATTTTTCTTACATTTTAGAAGTGGTGAGCCTTTTGGTGAGAATTAAAAACCAATTGTTCAAGCTTAAATACTAGTAAAAATTTTGTCCATTTTAAATTTTGCCGCAAATTTTATAAAAATTTTGACAGAGTTCCGTTTGAAAACTAGAGAAAACAGTTTTTCAATTACCTAAAAAAAAAAAGCACTTCAAAAAATATTTCACAACTCCCAACCTTCAATAACTCAATCAACTCAGTTCAACACACTTCAAAATAATTTCACAATACAATTCAAGACTTATCATCTCAAAATATTTAATATCTCCAATCACAAAGCATAAAGTAAGAAATTCATAAGTACAAATATTAATTTGCAGAAGGAAATCCAAAAAAAATATTATTACAATTTATTTACAACTGCTCAACTACATTGATACATACAACATTTTATATTTACATCAAGATTATCTACAAGGGTACAAAATAATACCCGTACAAAATGGTCAGAGTAGTCCTCGATTTAACAGCAGCTCACTATGCTGCTTTCTCCTTGCTTTTATCTGCGACAACAAAATAAGCTATCGCTGAGTATAAAAATACTCAGTGGTGCACAATAAAAATTTAAAATGCAATAAATAAATCATTTATTGCCAAACACAATTTAAATGTTTCTCAATCACATTTCACAATTATTAAAGTTCATAATAACATCATTTTGTCAAATACTTTATTAAACACCATTTAGTCAAACAATTTCATAAACACAGTGTTGCCAAAGTCATACACAACTTAAGCCATGACACAAAATTTCCGATCAATGCCGTGTTGTACACCACGACAAAACAATCTCAACCCCATTAATCGAAATCAATGAGGGAGGTGGCTAGCTAGCTAATGAGTACTCATCCGATCTACAACCTCAACTGGCAAGCTAGAGAGGGAGGAAAATAAACGATCTCAACCCCATAAATGGAGGAGGAATAATGTGGTACTATCATGTTAAGTGTGAGCATAAAATCAATTCAAAACAATTTATACAAACAATTTATGAGAAATTTGATCAATTTCCAAAGTCACATTTACGATTATAAAATGGCAACACAGTACATAATTAATCAAAGAAGTCAAATTTTTGAGATTAAAATATTTAAACAATTATTATTGTGCACAAACCTGACTTGAGTCTCCTTGAAGCCTTGACTCAGTCTCTTCGAATTTCCAAGTCTTTTTCAGCTGAAACACACAGTTTATGATGTTTGATACCATAACTTAGCATAAATCCAAAAATAAATTTCACTTCATTTTTACCTAGCTTTAATGTACTAATTTCGACGTTCTCAAAGTTTTTGTGTTTCGGGTTACTATTCACTACACTATTCAAGTCAAATTGTTGACTTTTTAAGGCTTAATAGGTATGGGAACTCCAACTTCACCCACATACCACATTTTGGTCATTAAATTTGTTGGTTTTGGTCATTTTCTCAAAGCTTAAGTCCTTTTGGCCAAATTGTCAAATTTTCAGTTTTGGTACTCCAAGTTGCACTGTTCCATTGGTCAATCTACTGTTGGAATTTGGCAAAACTTCCTTCATAGAAAATGTTTCTTATTGTCTTAAGTTTATTCTCATTTTTGGATCACTCTAATTGGAGTTTTGTAGCTCAAGTTATGGCCCTTTGAATCAGGGCTGCCGGATGGAAAATAACCCAGATTTTCTGGGCAAAGTTTGGTGCTGGCAGATTTGAGTCACCAACTTGGGGTGGCCAAATGGCTTGGTTTCTGGCAGAATTTGGACTTGTGTTCTTCATGAAAGTTTTAGGTCTATATGTGATCTAACCACTGGTAAACTTTCAGGTCAATTTGACCTGCCTAGCTTGAGTTATGACCAAATGAACAAACACTGTTTATTTGGTCAGTTTGTACAGTGGCAGACTGCTCTCAACCAACTTTGGTCAATTGGTTCACTAGATTGTGGTCAGTTTTTGGGCATGGTTCCTTAATGAAAATTGTGCCATTTTATGTCTATTTTCATCCCCAATTGGTGGCATATCAATTGGACTTGTAAAATTTCCGTTTTGGTCCTTCAAAGTTGATTTGGTCATGCTGCCTCCGAATTTGGCTTCACTTCCAACAATTCAAACACATCTCCTTTGGTCATTATTGACCATTTTTTAGCTCACAATAGGTCAAAGTCATCATTTATGCATTTCTCCAAATTTTGGTTCACAAACCCTAACATTCAAACCCTAATCTCACTAAATCATTGTATTTAACTACATTTAATGGTTTTAATGCTAATCATTCAACTAATTAAGGTTTCTACACTCATTCAAAACCCTCAAACCATACAAAATCATACTCCCTCCAAGCTAGATTAAATTTCAGTTTAGTCCTCTTCACATATTTTTATTTCACTTCATTAACTTCTAAACTCATTTAAGTAACTAATGATGCATTTAAATAACTAATTGATAGTTAAGAGACTAACCTTTATTTAGATCCTCAAATCCCAATCTTTTGTGCTCCTTTCTTCCTTCAATCTTCTTCTCAAGTTGAGATTACAAGTTATAGTGAGATATTTAAGGGAGTTATTAAGACTAAGTGGAGAAATTAAAGCTTGAGTGCAAGCTTTAATGGAGAAGTTTCCATGGAGGGTTTATGGAGAAGGGAGGCGGCAACTTGATGGGAGAAGAAGACAATTCTTAATTTTTTTTTTCTTTTTATTTTCTTTTATCTTTATACCTTTTAGAAGACCAAAAATCCAATTTAATAAATTATTTAATTAATTTGTTTATGACATCATGCATGAGGTCATGCATGAGGTCATGCATGATGTCATCACCTTTTTACTTTTTCATTTTCCTCTCTTTTTTTTTTATTTTTTTTATTTTTCTATTAGTTCTTTAATTTAATTCTCGATTCGAAAATTTTCTTTTCTCCGATTTTATTTGACGGTTAGGTCAGGAGTCAGCTCTCGTGGTCAATTGACCAAATTGCCCCTTGCCGGTTCATCCCGGTTTGTAAATAATCCAATATTTCTTCCGGCTCCCTGACCTAATTATTTGACTGGCTTAACAGTTCCTTTTCGTGATTTTCTCTTTTCCACTGTATTCATAATGGTCCTAAGGACCGCAGCGTCACATTTTACGGTTCGAAATTTGAGTTTAAAACGACTTCGTAGTCGTTCCCGAGGAGGTCACCCATCGCTGTGACTCTCGGCTCATTTAACTTCTTATATTCTGTTTTTCTTATTTTTACTTAACTAATTGAACATTACTAATTATTTGTATTTATGGCTTCTCTAGTTGTCTTAAGTATGGTTCTAATCCCCTTAATTGTCTGGACCGACACCGGTCACCGGAACAGTGAAATCTTCCAGGCTATACAAATAAGGGTGTTACATTTACATATATTTATGTGAGAAATTATACTCCTCTTAATATTAATTTTAAGTTGTTATGCTTTAAAATTTTAAAATAATAATGGGAAGAAGATAAAAAAGGGAAAAGGAGAAAAAAAAAAAACAATTTTACTATTTGAGAGTGTTAATTATATAATTATTATGAGAAAATTAAAAATACATGATTAAATTTTTATTTATATTTTAATATATAAAGTATTTACAACATATATAATATAATCTATAATTTAAAAAAAAATAAAAATACTTATTAAATATATTAATTATGTTTCAAAACTATTTACATTAAACAATATGACAATATAAAATTTTTAAGATATTAATGTAATAAAAATGAAAATTTTATAATGATAATGTACTAAACTACAAAATATGTAAATTTTAAAAAAGTATTATTTTTTAATTTTATAAATAATTTCTTTCACATTAATATAATTATACAATCTCATTATACAAGTTAACATTATTTTAAATTATGAAAAAAAAAATAAAAATATAGGCAAATTAAATTTTTTAAAAGTTTGAATGAATTTAATTAAGGAGTTAACTTACATTTAGTTTTAATTCATTTTAATTTTCAAACATCTTCACTCATTTATATTTTTAAAACTTTATTTTATCTTTTGTAACATATTACATTGAAATTTATAATTAAGCTAATATTATATGTTAATAAAATAAAACTTAACTTTCATAAAAATATGATTTAATAAAAAAAATATTTCTTAAATTAATAAATATTTTATTTATATAATTAATTAAAATAACACTAAAATTAATACTTTAATTTAAATAATTAAATATAATATTTATAATACTATAATAATATTAGACTAAGCCTTTTATCTAATGCCTTTTTTTTATTTAGTTATTCATGATTGCTGTTTTTTTTTTTTTTTTTTCCGAAAATACGGTATGATTGCTGGTTTAGATCTTAAAACTTGGGTAGTTCATGTCACCTGCTCAACAAGTTTTAGTACTTTTCATGACGATATTCAGATATTCTATACATAAACAATCAACGAATGATATAGTTGTTGTTGGAGGCAGAAAAGCGAGCTGGTATTGGAAAAGGTGACCGATGCTTCCTTCGAATTTTGCATTTAGCGGTACAAGCAATGAATTATGAGTTTAATGACTAATACCCTAATGCAGTATATCTTGTATTTATTTGGGATCTCAAGCATGTCATCTTTACATTTTATCATACGAATGATGTTTCTGTCTGTGTCGATTGATTTTCTGTGTTCTAAATTAACATCAAATCAGAAATAATTGATTGCGCCCTCGAAAATAGATTTCATGCTAGTCATTGAGTATAAAAATTTTGTAGTCTGGAAACTGGATTCCCTCAGCTATTACTAGGGTTAATTATGTCAAACTGTTGGAGATAAGCCGCATTTTTATTTTTCGAGAATTTCTGTAGCAGTATTTGGTGCTCACCTTCGAATTGCTGCTTCGGGTTGACTCAGTGGTCCTCATTGGCATGATTAACACTGCATAGACATCGAATTGGAGAAAGGCAATCATGGATTACAAAATTAATTTAACTAAAAATAGTTAATTAAAATAAATAAAAAATAATTTTAATATTAATGGACTTCCATTGAATTAATATAATTGAATAATGTCGACACCATATTTTGGCCGATCCCCGAAGTCAATGAACTTTGGAATCGATCCCCACCCGACATTCTTTGGTTACAGATGACTCGATAAGAAAATAAACCAATCCCCCATCTAGTCGATTCATTTCCGACCTCTTGTTAAAGAGATCAAACCAATGTCAAGTCTCCATAACCAATATCAAGTCTCCATGCCATTCGGTCTCATTTTCGATCTCGTTTTTTACAAAATGGAGTTGAAAGTTATTTAGCTAACACTTAGATCAGGTTCCTCACTTGTGTGCCTCAGACATTACTTAAAATAAGGTTAAGGTCTCAGTCCGATTTAATGGTGGTTCCAATCTAATTCGAGTCCAGCCTTTCCAATTTTAATGTCTTAAAGGTTCTACCCGTTGTTTGTTCTCGGCTTAGGCCGATCTCATGCTTACAATGTTTTTTTTGAACTCTTAGATTAATAATCCATTTTAAGTTTGATGTTCTGATGTGTTCAAACAATTAAGCACTCATACAACTTGGACACTTTCTGTTCTCATCAAGTCATTGAACAAAAGCGATTTCATTTCATCTTAAAATAAAGAGTTACAATTCATTCGGCTAGAGGGTCACCCCCAGCCTGGTCTCCGGGTACATTTCGCTCATTCTCCCTCTCTCCCTCGGGCTCCTCTTCGCTCCCCTCGTCATCCCTAGGAACAAGGTCCACCATCCAAGAGAATTCCTCTCTAGGGTAACGCCTCTCGAGCTCGGCCAAAAAATTGCTGTGGGCATTCACATAAGCACCAGCTTCCCTCATCACAGCCTCTTCTTCTTTCGCTTTGAGTTCTTTGGTTAGGCGAGCGACGTCAGCAGTTCGGAGCGCCCGAACCTCTCCGAGTTCATGAGCCTGTTCGGCTAATTTATCCTCGTAGGACTTCATCCGACCTTCGAGTTCGGCAATATAATCTTGGGCGGATGAAAGTTGAGCTTGGGCAGAGGATGCATCCTTGACCACTTTTAGAATTTCCTACCTTAGAAGATGAGCTTTTTTCCTAATTATATATTGGTTCACCAAGCTCTCTACACTTAAATTCATTGTCTGGGCCAGGAGATCATCAATGCTACCCGAGGTCAGCCTATTTTGATCCTTCTGAAGGCATATGGTAGCGCCCAGAACTTTGGCCAAGCCTGGATTCTCCCAAACAGATCGGTTCTTCTCCAGAGAGTGAATAAGGACCTGGGCGCCACAGGAAAGGGTCCTAGCAGTAGGTTGGGAAGGTCCCCCTTCAGCACTTGCAGGAACAGGTGGAGGTGGTGGCCCTTCCGGTCAAGGGGGAGAAGGGGCTACTTCTACTTCCGAGACCGATTGTCCCGAAGGTCGGGACGAGTCTCCCAGCACTTCTTCTGAATCTTGCCTCAGCATCTGTGATACCGCGGCGATCTTCATTTCCCGCACCTTTATGGAGATCTCCCTCTTTCACTTACGGCTCTCATTGGAAGCCTCGCTGCCCACCATACCTGCACAAAGAAAAGTCAGTGAGTTCGCTAAGGTTCAGAGATCAGAGATGGGGAAGGTACCAGGGCCGAGGTCAGAGAGCTAGAGCTCGTATCCTTCATCGGTGATCAGCCGCATCATCCATTGTTTCAGCTCGGCCATCACCGTATATAAGTAAGAGAACTTCTGGGTGGCCGCCTGATCCTTAAGTTCCATTACCATGGCACCCTCATCCTTACTCAGGGCGACATGCTTCGGAATTGGCGAGACCAGATATTGCCAGCTACGGGGGAAACCCTCGAAACCGTTTGGAATCTTGCTCCTCAACATGAAGAAGCAATTTTTCCAATTCTTCAGTGAAGAGGGGAGATCGGTAAAAAGCCCATAGTGCAGTTTTGCCTGGAAGAACCAGTACTCGTCATCCTTTCGGCGAGTAAGCCTATGCAGCACGGCAAAAACCTTCACAGTAGGATCGAGCTTCTTGGCCCGGCATAAGCCTTTGAAAGCTACTAGAATTCGCCACGAGTTCGGATGTACTTGGGCTACTGAGACATGGTGAAATTTCAGGATGTCCTTGAAGAAGTCATCAAGGGGAAACCGAAGCCCTGCTTTTAATTGCTCTTCGTACACCATGATCACATCATTTTCATCGAAAAAGTGATCGACTCTGAGATCGCCATGGCATCTGATAAGCTCGAAGGAGTCGGTCTGAAGGTTGTACTCTTGACTAATCGACTGCAAATCAGTTTCTTGGAGGATTGACGGCAACTCATCCATGGGAAGATTTTCTCTCCCAGAGGAATGTGTTCGTCTTGATTGTGCCGCTTGACCACAGGCTGAAACAGAGGTCGTGGGAGGCTCAAGGCACCCACTCAACCTAATCACCTCGACTTCATCTGATGACCATAAGACAAGGATGGAAGGCGGGCTCGCTGCTCTCTGACCCTCGGCGCCGCTCATTTTCAAAGAAATAAAAAAGCTTAAGTAAGAGAAGGATTAAAGTCCTTACCGGAGTGTGATCGGTGCCGGAAAAACTTGAAGAAATGAGAGAAAGTTGAAATTGCGAGCAGAGTGCTGAAAATGGCATAGGGGAGCAAATAAGGGACCCTCCCCCTATTTATACCCATGTGAGCATTCAATGCTCATAGAGTCCCAAGCGGTGCATTGGTTGGTGTAATTTGCCCGCTTTACTAACGCGTCGCCGGAAGGTTCTAGAAACACAATAAATAAAATAAAATGAGATCGGTTAGCTAAGGTCATCGAAATAAGGTAAATGTTCAGAGTCACAGATCGGCTAAAGATGATTTAGTTAAGAACCAGGTCGGGTAGGTACATCAGAGATCGAAAATTTCACCAATGCAATAATTAAATAATAACCTTCAAATAAGATTTCATTTCATTTCCACAAGGTTAGATTTTGCCATTTGGGGTGACCCCAAGAGATCGGATTACATCATTAAGAGAACCTTTAGAGATCAAACTTTATCATTTAGGCGATCTCAAATCGGGAAGGGATAAGGGACCTGATGTGAGAGAGATCGGAAAAGAGTCATGACTAAGAGAACGGAAGGAATGGAGATCGAAAAAGAAGGCAAAAGACTTCCAATAACCTCCTTCATAATCAGAGCCGAGGTAGTTAAAGCGTTGCAGGCAAGATCAAATCTTCACCGCACGGTTCATTTACAGAATTGCCCGCAATGCTGACAGACGCCAAGACAGTTATGACAGTCCCGTGCTTCTCAATCTCCACCGTTGATCTTACTCGTAAGGATAAACCCGGAGCCCTTGGATCAAAAAGTAGATGATAGGACCGGCGCCTTTTATTCCCGTCCTTCGAATCCACCTTGACAGGAAGATCCTAAGCCGTTGGATTGGAAAAGAGAAAGGACAAATATTCTGAATAGGATCTCAGCCGTCCATTTTGATTCTCTTCAATTCTTAGGCATCAGATCATGTCCTTTTAAATCCAAATCTTCCATCTCCCTAGAAGAGATCCTGACCCTTCATTAGGAGCACCCGTTCCCTATAAATACCTGCATGCAATACTATAGAGGGGACGGACAAAAAAGGTGGTGGTGATTATAGTGGAAAGACTTTGAAATTCAGTTCGGTCTTACTACTTTAAGCTTACATAAAATCGAGGAACTTCAAAAACTAGTTTTCTTGAGTATCTCTATTGACAGAGTTTACCAACCCTGAAATTCTTCATTTTCAGTTTGTTCATCACTCTGCTATTAACATTTTCGTTCGGTCTCGTCTGCATCACCCCCCCCCCCCCAAAACTCAACCCATTATTTCTTTCAGCTTGATCTTATTCTGACCCGGTTTCCATCGCTTTGGTTCTACCGCATTTCAACTTGGTTCTCCCAATCTCAAAGTAAGCATTGGTCCTTGTACCACTAGCCTTCAACGCAGCAATATTTGTGGCTCCAGAGTTAGTTCAATAGCCTCAATCTTCCATAGGTAAGTGTTTTAACTGCCATTTTGTTGAATGCCCTTGTTTATCTTCTCCAGCTTTCCTTTTTAAAATTTCTTCTATGTTTAGTTATATTAAAATCCCAAAACAGTTGCAGTATACTGTTATTTTGTTGAATAACATGGGTTGGTTTTCCCTTTTTTTTTTTTTAAGGTTTCTTTCATATCCAGTCACATTAAATTTCAGAACAAGTTGTCTAGGCCAGTAGTCATTTCCTGTATCTTCTCTTATTTTTATTTGCAAATCCCTTTTATCATCATCTGGTTTTTATTTTCTTCAACAGTAGACGTTCATCCCGTAGGCAACTTATAACTATTCAAAAGAGCGTAGGCATGGAAATTTTGATATGAGACTTTTCAAAACAAATAAAAATGACAAAAAAGAAAAGTTGTAACAAAAGGTCAAATAGTGGGTTAAACCAAATAAGTCTAGAGGTCGGGCCATGGAGCAAGCCCAGAGGATGATGTAATAAATTGAGAATCTGATAAGTTCGGATTCCGAGCGAGCAACCAAAGAGATCAGACAAAAGAGTTCTGATAAGGCAATCACATAAGAGATCGGCAAGAAGTTCGGTGTAGTATCTACCCTCTAGATACGGCTCAGTGGGTTCAAAAATCTACACGTGGGTCTTTTGCGCCCTCGATCACTAGATTCCTTAATTCATAAGATTGTACAATATGAAATTTTAATAAATAAGAGATCAGAGGAGAATTCTTATCCGATTCTCAATCAAAAATTTTAATAAATATGTAGAGATCGGAGGAGAGTTCTTATATGAGATTCCTCACACTAAACTCTAAATTAAAAACTTAAAGATATCGGAGGAGAGTTCTTATTCGATTTTCAACCAAAAACTTTATTAAATATGTGGAGATCGGAGGAGAGTTCTTATCCGAGATTCCTCACTTAAACTTTAAACAGATTACTCTAAGAGATCAGGAGAGGTTTTTACCCGAATTCTCTTAAATCCAAACTAAAATATCACAATACACAAAGTAACCCCCTAAACAAAAATCCGCTACACAACACCGACTCACTAAGGGTCATCTCATGTACTTATGTACTTGGGTAACCCAAACCAATGAAATATCAAATATTCCTTTTATCTGTCCAAAGGATTAACATCATCATTCTAACCCCCTAATTATCAATTTTAATTTATAAAGAGCATAATATTAAATCTGCTTACCCTCGCTGAGGGACGAGGTGGGGTGCCTAACACCTTCCCTACCCGTACACGGACTCCGAACCTAGAATCTCTGTTTTTAAAGTGGTTTTTTTAGTTTTTTTTATCATAAATGGTTTTCTTTAATTTCCCTCAAAATTAAAGTGGCGAATCGTCACTCTTTCCCACTTCGGTGAGTGTTCATCCAGGCGACCACAAAATACTATGAGACAGCTTGGCGACTCCGTTGGGGAGTATTTTTTAAACTCATCGTTTAGAGGACTAAGAATAGATCTAGTTTTATGCTCTTATGAATTGAAATCATAATTAGCGGGGGCTTTTATTTGCAAAATTCGAAAGTCTTGATATATCAATTTGTTATTATTCTAACCATTTTGCTCGTCTTATTCCACAGCAACTCTTGTCGAAACAAAAATGCAAAAAAACTATCCCCCTCACGAAAGGAAGGGGTAAATATGTCCCTCCATACACTGAGTACTTACACAATGTCCTCACACACTTTAGCCCTATACCCGGGCTTTTTCACCCTTTAGGAAAGTAGGAGGGAGTCATGTAGCGGTACCCGTGGGTTTTACCCCATTAGTATCCATGAAGGCTTCTGCTCAGATTCAAACTCATTCTATTTACTGTGATACCCGTGGAACTCTCCCGTTAGTATCATGGTGATGGAATGGGGCTCTACTGTTTACAGTAGGGGCAATTTGGAAACCTGTGGCTTTTAGAAAATTAGACCTTGAGCTAAACTATCACAATAGCTAGAAGCCGTAGCAAACTACCTCATAAGATAGAACTATTCAATTAGATAGCACTTACCCGGTACTAGGATTCTCCCTATTGTAGGATAAAAGGGACATACTTGCTCTCACCCTACTCTGTTTGTGTTTTCTTATGTTTTTATTTTTGAGGGTAATCTTGGATCATACCGTTAGGAGGATCTACACATTTTCCTACTTTGATAAATGTGTAGGTATCACCCCACCAACAGTATAATTAAAAATTACCTGAATTTGTCCTGCTAACAAGTTTTCTCCATAGGCATCACAGAACTGGGGTCTACAAAAGAATAAACATCAATTTTAACATGGCATCCTCGAGTCAGTCGGCAGAAGAAGTTCCTAGACCAGAACAAAATGCTAAACCGTGGTCCGGACCGCCTCATAGTTCAATGCCCCCGCAAAGTGATGTCACCAGGGCAGATACTAGCCTATTACCTCCATTAGACCTAAGCAAAGTTGAGGTCAGAATGATCAGTCTTGAGGGTCCATCTAGTAGTTAGAGGTCGCTTCCCGATCACGTCGAGGCAAAGTTCGAGGAAAAATACGGAAGGATCACGACCTTGATACGGGTCAAAGTTCAAATTCCAGTGCTAAAAGCCATG
Organism: Hevea brasiliensis; assembly: GCF_030052815.1. Taxonomy (NCBI): domain Eukaryota; kingdom Viridiplantae; phylum Streptophyta; class Magnoliopsida; order Malpighiales; family Euphorbiaceae; genus Hevea; species Hevea brasiliensis. The sequence goes on from NC_079499.1 coordinate 83,750,475, forward strand.
CTGTCAGTTTGGAACCCCAAGTATGGAGTGTTCTCCTTTAACAATATTGATACGACCCCCACTATGGAAGAATATTAGGCGCTATTGGAAATTCCTTATGTGGCACAGATTCGGATCTACCTGTACCTCAAACATAGGCAGACCTGGAAAAGGTTCGCGCATATGTTGGGAATTCCCCCAGAGGAAGCGAAGGCAAGAGAAACTATCAAAGGGAACACACACGGGCGGTATTGGACCTACCTTAAGAAGTAGTTGGACCTGTACATCTGAGATGAACAATGGGGGCAAGCTTCATTAGCACTAGCTTTGGGGATATATGGCCTGATCTTATTCCCTGGGCCTTCGAGAATTATAACCTGTAGTGTCACGGAGATGTTTTCAGCCGTAGAAAAGCAGAAGGTCAACCCAATACCAGCAATCCTTATGGAGACTCTGTTAACTCTTACTTACTATAGACAACAAGGCAGGGGATCCATTAAGTACTGTTCTCAATTGTTATACCTCTGGATCATCAGTCACATGTGCCTAATAGAGACAAAAAGGTTAACTTGGTACCCAGACCAGCCTCTTATTGAGAAAATAACTAGATTAGTAATCAGCCCAAAGGACGAGCTGTAGTGGCAAGAGCAGATTCTAAGCTTCAATAGTCACAACTACTGCTGGAGGAAATTGTGGGCGCTAGGTCTACCTATTTTGTTCAGCACAGGGAGTAATTATTTAGTATCATTGATCAGAGTAATCGGATATACGAGTTACGTCCTAGCATTGGTAATGAGGTAGTTCGGCTCAACTCAGTCTACACTCAGTATTGAAGAATACCATCAAGGTCACTTCTACCACGAGCTCAGTAGTGAGGAGGAATTAAAAGTGGCCCGCAAATCCTAGGAGAGCATCACTATGATGGAGAGATCGCCTAAAGATCCGGGTGCCACGGAAGATTATCTCAAATGGAGGGCCAGCAGGGATCAAGGACGCCCAGCTGCTGAGCCAACGGAACTCGAAGGTAACATCCCCCATCAGAATATCTTTTCAGAAGAAGCTAATGTTTGTTTGGTCGATTCTCTACAAAAGGTGGATACCAAGAACCAGCAATTACAAGAACGGATAAGGCAGTTGGAGGATCAATAGCACATCCTCAGAAGAGAGGTAAAAAGGCTAAAGGAAGAAGCAATGACCAAAAGGGCAGAGTTTGAGGAGCAAAAAACGCAGTGGGAAAGGGAAAAGATCTCCCTCTAAGCTACAATAAAAGAGGTAGAAGTTCGGAATGGTAAGCTCCAAGAGAAAATGGAATACCAGGAGATACTCATGGAAGAGTATAAATAAGAGAGCAAAAAGAAGAAGCTTGAACTGAAAGAGTAAGCACAGCTTATCAATGATCTTTTGAAGGAATGTGCTAAAAAGAGAAAGGAAAAAGACAGACAAGCTACTCTCCATCAAGAGTTGAGGGGAAATGTCTACCAGCTGCAGAGAATGATGGCACAAGGGAAACAAGAGCTCTTGCCTGAATCTGAATATGCCTTAAAGACATTTAAACCCGCCAGACAAGAAGAAGGACTCTACGAGTATCTCAAGAAATGTCATTGCATTATAAAAAGTCTCCCTGAGCCTAGGCCAATGTAAAGCATGCTATGAATGAACTATTCAATTAATAAAATCGATATGGGCCATTGTTTAGCAAAATTGTGAATGAATAGTATGACTCCCATAGGAACTATCCTCGCTAGGGTTATGCGAAAAGATGAATGCGCCATATGGACAAGTATCATAGACACGCATTCAATCTAGCCATTCACCATCAGACTATCGAGCAATGCCATGATAAAATTGATGCAATCATCCTTATACAGATCTCATTCCTAGCTTTCAGATGCCACAGTATCCTTTGTCCAAATTTAGACCTTTAAATTTTAAATTTGAAATTCATTTAATGACCTTTTTTTCCACAGGAAATCAACATTGCTTCAAGCAAAGTAAGCCTGACCAAACAAGCAGTTCAACCAAGACGAGTGTACTTAACAAGATCCCGAACGAAGAAACTAATGGAAGATCAGGAACAAGTCCAAAACCTGCAGGGATAAGTTTCCAAATTAAGAGACCAAGTCTCAGAGCTTATGAAGCTGATGAGGGAGATGTCTCAAAACAAGCTTGCATCAGAGCCAAACTTGCCACAACCTCCCCCACCTCCTATAATGGTTGATTCTCACCAAGCTTCAACCTCTTTTACTTTCCAGCCACCTATTCTGGATCTGATGATCACTGTCAATCTAGCCCCCCTAAATAATGACCTGCCTTTCCCCTGCTACCCGGCTATCCCAAATACCAAGCCACACACTTCAATCTCGGTCCCTCCGGCTCACCTTGCCCCTTATTTCCCAACTGGGGGAATAGATCATGCAGTAGGAGGAGAAAGTAAAATAAGAGAGAACGAGAAGTTATCCACCCTCGAAGAAAGATTAAGGGCAATAGAGGGCCTGAACATGTATGGTTCTGTTGATGTGGTGTCACTAAGATTGGTGCCAGACGTGGTGGTGCCACCCAAATTCAAAGTCCCAGATTTCGGCAAATACACCGAGAAGTCAGACCCTCGCATTCACCTGGCTACTTACATTGCCAAGATGTCTGCCCTGATGGAAGATGATAAACTCCTAGTCCATTTCTTCCATGAGAGTCTCTCCGGGGTAGCCTTGAGATGGTGCATTCAGTTAGACAGGAGCAAACTACGCTCCTGGAAAGATTTGGCTGACGCTTTTCTGAACAGTACAAATTCAACTGTGACGTTGCCCCCACAAGGAGAGACCTCTAAAATCTGGTGTAGAGAGAAAGGGAGAGCTTCAAGGAGTATGCCCAGAGGTGGAGAGAGAAAGCAGCGGAGGTGTATCCTCTAATTACTGATAATGAACTCTGCTCTCTATTCATTGAGACGTTAAAAGCTCCCTATTTTAATCTGATGATTGGAAACACCTCCAACAGCTTTTTAGACATCATCCAAGCTGGCGAGAGAATAAAAGCTAACCTCAGGTTAGGACGGTAGCAGGAGTTGACTGAGATCCTATGAAGAAGACCGCCAGCTTCAGTAAGAAGAAAGAAGGTGATGTGCACTCCATCACCCGACAAGCCCAATCCCCATTTCCTCAGAATAATTACCGGCCATATCTTCCCCCTCATGGCCCAACAATTGCCAACATTCCACCCCCTTTTCCAAATTATCCTCACCCACGCCTATAGTATCCACCACAAATAGGTTACCAACCCCGACCACCTCCTCAACCTATTCAATCAAGACCACCCCAAAATAATCCTAGACCACAGAGAAACCCTGATCCACCTCTTCCCCTGCCGCTCAGCGAAATATATCGATACCTCATTGATATAAATCAAATAGTGCTAATCCCCCTTGATCCAATTCAGCCACCATATCCCAGGTGGTATGATGCCAGTGCCCGATGTGAGTATCATGGAGGGGCACTTGGACACTCAACTGATAACTGCAGGGCACTTAGGGGAAGAGTGCAAGCCCTTATTAGAAACGGGTGATTGAAGATCGAAGGGAATGGCTCTCTCCCCAATGTCACTTCAAACCCTCTGCCCAATCATGGTACGAGCAGTGGTGTGAACATGATAGGGTTCGGGAATGAAAAGTCAACTGCAGAGATAGATCGACTGATTCCTCACTTTAAGGAAATTTTTGTTATGGCAGTAAGGGAGGGTTACCTTTACCCTCAAGCATCAGGATTAGAAAGGGATATGGGATGTCCCTACCATGGAGGGGCAGTTGATCATGAGCTGCGAGACTGTGAGGGATTCCAGTAAGAGGTCCAGAACTTGCTGTCCCTCAAAATTTTAAGATGTCAAAAAAGATCGAAAGTGGAGGGCGAAGTAAATACCGCCAAATTTGCCAGAATGCCTCAACCCCCAATCCTAGATTAACCTTCACTACCCCCAACGCCCCAACACCATCGCCACCAGTAACAGTCATCCGAACCCCTCCTCAGCTCCCGATCACAAACACTCATGCTGTGCCTTGGAACTATAATTTCTAAGTCTTCACTCAAGAAGCATCCAGTAGCACAACAGCTCCTAGCCTTAACTGTGCTCCACCCTTGACACTTCCTAAACCGTGCTTCGCTCCCCATGAGCATTTCAGAATGACCTATACTGGACCCTCCGGTAATGCTACTCCCCAATCAAATCTCAAACCTGTCACAACCAGTAACACCTCCCTACCTGAGCAAGAGGTAGAATTTATAACCTGAAGTGGGAGATGTTACGGGAATGAAGAGAAGGAAAAGAAAAAGGGGAAAGTAAAAATGGGAGAGACGTAGGAAAACACAGAAGAAGAGGTTGAGAAAGTCAAGAAAGGAGAACCTGCTGGATCGAGTGGAGAAGACGAGCTCTTATTTCAGATAATGAAGCAAAGTGAATATGACATTGTCAAGCAACTAAGGAAGACACCTTCTTGCATTTCATTGCTGTCATTGATCTTAAGTTCAAAGGTGCATCGCCAAGCCCTACAAAAGATTCTGGATCACGCCTTTGTAAATCTCGACATCACACCAGGGCAATTTCAGAAGATAGTAGGACAGATTTAGGCATCTAGTTTCATTACTTTTTCAGAAGAAGAGATAGACCTAGCTGGCTTGAAGCACACCAAGGCTTTATACGTAACACTCAAATGTAAGGGGTGCATAGTTGCCAAGGTTCTGATCGATAACAGATCGGCCCTTAATGTTTTGCCCAATGCCACCTTGGCGAGGCTACCTGTCGACTGATCAAACATACGCCAAAGCGCCATGGTAGTTAGGGCCTTCAACGGCATGAGGAGGGAGGTACTGGGAGACGTCGACTTGCCACTTCAAATCGGGGCATGTACTTTCAACGTCACATTCCAAGTGATGGACATTGAACCTGCATACACAATGCTGTTAGGGAGACCTTGGATCCATTCAGCAAATGCCATACTTTAACCCTACACCAAAGAATTAAATACATCATGGATGGCAGAATCATCACTGTAAGGGGGGAAGAAGCCATGCTGGTTACCAAGCCGCAATCACTTCCTTATGTGGAAGCAACTGAAAAGTCCTTAGAAAGTTCTTTCTAGGCTTTAGAATTGTAAGAACTACCCTGAGGGATGAAGGGGCTACAGCCATGGTTGCAAAAGTGATGCTGAAGAATGGATATGAGATAGGCAAGGGATTGGGTGCCACATTACAGGGAATCGTCAAACCCATACCAGCCATTCAGAAGAACGGTCGCTTCGGCTTGGGTTATGAGGAAGACGCCCTCATGGATGGGTGATTCTGGATGAGAAATATGCTCCGGGATCAGAGGTTTGACTGGAGAGTTAGAAAAACGAGAGTCTTCCTAAAGATCACAGATATCTTCACCAAGCCAGTCAGTGAAAATCCAGTGGAAGCTGAAAAATCTCCCAATGAACCATCCATTGATGTCATCCATCTCAATTCCTTGTATGAAGCCCTGATCTCGCTAATGGCTTAAGGGCAAGAGCTGGAAAACTAGACAGCAGAGGACATTCCTGTACTCAATCTCAAGTAAAGTACCTCTGGTTATCTACACTTGATCATTTTGTCCATGGTGACAAGTGTAATGCTGTAAATGGACCCTTCTCTTATGATATGAATATTAATGAACTAATAGCGCATTTTGCATCCAATTATCTTTTCTTTTTCTCTTGAAATCTATTCTTATAATATACTCCACTTTCGTTTCTTCAGGACCATTCATCAATTAACGCCCAATACTTCAATAGACTCAAAAATTCCTCACGTTAATTTTGAAACTCCCATGACTACCATTACTTCAAGTGACTCTGAAGAAGAACTGGTAAAAGAAAGAGGTGAGAGAGATGAACCTTCCCTGCTGCCGTGCGGGGATGAAACGCACACCATCAATCTAGGCACAGAATAAATAAAAAGGGAATTTAAGATTGCAGGGAGTGGGGAATTAGAACATATGATCAGTTTGCTCAAAGAATTCTTAGATGTGTTTTCATGGAGTTACGACGATATGCTTGGGTTAGATCCTCAGATAGTAACGCACAAGATCCCCCTGATTCCTGGGACAATTCCAGTAAAGCAGAAGTTGAGAAGAATGAATCCTGATACCTTGCTCAAAGTTAGGGATAAAGTCAAAAGAAGTAGTCAAATACCCCTAATGGATAGCTAATGTTATCCCGGTAATGAAGAAGGATGTGAGAGTCAGGGTGTGTGTTGATTACAGGGATCTCAATAAAGCAAGCTTGAAGGATGATTTCCCTCTCCCACATATAGACGTGCTAGTAAATAATGCTACAGGATTGGGTAGATGTTCGTGTATTAATGGGGCATCCGGGTACAATCAAATCCCCATGGATGAACAAGACAAGGAAAAAACTACTTTTATCACTCAGTGGGGAGTATTCTGTTATTGGGTCATGCCATTTGGCTTAAAGAATGCTGGGGCTACCTACCAACGCGCAATGGTCACGTTATTCCACAATATGATGCACAAAGAAGTGGAGGTGTACGTGGATGACATGATCATCAAATCCAGGGAGGGAGAAAGCCATGTACAGGTGCTGAGGAAAGTATTCGAGAGACTCAAAAAGTATCAGCTAAAGTTGAACCCAGCCAAATGTGTGTTTGGAGCTAGATCTGGAAAGCTATTGGGATTCATAGTGAGTGAGAAGGGAATAGAAGTAGATCCAGACAAAGTTTGAGCCATTCAAGAAATGCCATCCCCAATAGCAGAGGAGGAGGTGCGTAGTTTCCTAGGGAAGCTGAACTACATTTCAAGATTTATTTCCAACTTCACAGCTAAAGCTGAACCCATCTTTAGACTACTCAGAAAGAACAATACCTCTCAATGGGATTCAGTTTCTTAAGAGGCTTTCGAGAAAATTAAACAGTACCTATCAAACCCGCCGATATTGGTTCCTCCGGTGGCAAGAAGGCAGTTGATTCTATATATAGCAGTCCAACAGAATTCAATGGGATGTGTTTTGGGCCAGCATGATGATACAGGATGAAAGGAGAGGCCATTTATTACCTGAACAAGAAATTCAATGATTGTGAGTCAAGGTAATCTTTCCTAGAGAAAACTTGTTGCACATTGGCCAGGACAGCGAATCAGCTTAAACACTACATGTTGAATCATAAGACATGGCTCATCTCTAGGATGGATCCTATCAAGAATGTATTCGAAAGCCCATTTGTGCCAGGGAGGATAGCCCAATGGCAGGTCATACTCTCTCAATATGACATTGTCTATATAACCCAGAAAGCAGTAAAAGGTAGCATAATCACTGATCTCCTAGCAGAAAACCCTATCCAAGATTATGAAGCCTTGGATTTTGAATTCCCTGATGAGCATGTTAACGAGGTCGACGGCGAGGAAAAAGAACCAGCTGATGTATGGGAAATGTATTTTGATGGAGCTGCAATTTGTCTGGTAATGGAATCGGAGCTGTGTTGGTATCCCCTAATGGAAAACACTTCCCAATAGCTATCAAGTTAAGGTTTGACTGCACCAACAACGTCACAAAATATGAAGCCTGTGTGATGGGTTTATAGGCTGCCATCGAAATGAAAGTCAGGAAGTTGGAGGTATATGGAGATTCAGCCCTGATCATTTATCAAGTCAAGGGAGAATGGCAAACCAAGGATCCAAAGTTAATCCCATATCAAAAGTACCTACTGGAATTGATCAAGAAATTTGAAGAAATTTCTTTCACTCACCTCAGTCGGGACAAGAATCAATTCGCAGATGCCTTAGCCACCCTGGCTATCATGGCTCAAATGGAAGAAGAGCAGACGACTCAGGTATTGCAGATCAAAGCAAGGGGTGAGCCAGCTTACTGTTTCATGACTGAGGAAGAAATTGATGGTAAACCCTGGTACCATGATATCCAGGTCTACGTCAAAACCAGGGAATACCCTCCGAGGGTAAGCAGAAACGAAAAGAGAATGATCAAGAGATTAGCTTTGGGATACTTCCCTAGTGGTGAAATTCTGTACAAAAGGAGCTCCAATGGCAAACTGTTAAGATGCATGGATGCGAAAGAAGCAAAGAGGATCCTTTTTAAGACTCATGAGGGAAATTGTGCAACCCATGCTAATGGACATATGATGGCCAACCAAATCATGAGACAAGGATACTTCTGGACTACTATGGAAAAAGATTGCATCGAGTACTTTTGGAAATGTCATAAATGTCAAATCTATACAGATTCGATAAATGTTCCGCCTCACTAATTGTTCAACCTCGTCTCGCCATGGCCTTTTACAATGTGGGGAATCGACGTGATTGGTCCTATTAACCCCAAGGCATCTAATGGGCATAGGTTTATCCTGGTAGCTATTGATTATTTTTCTAAATGGGTCGAAGTGATGTCATATGCCCACATCACGTAGAACACATTCCTCAAATTCCTCCGAAATAATATCATCTGCCGACATGGCCTCCCCAATGAAATCGTCACTGACAATGCCAAGAATTTGAATGGTCCAAGATCCAAAATTTATGTGACCAATACAGGATCCGAAATCTCAATTCATCACCATACCGTCCCCAAATGAATGGAACGGTAGAAGCCGCTAACAAAAATCTCAAGAGAATCATTCGGAAAATAATAGTCACCTATAGAGATTGGCATGATATGCTTCCCTACGCCCTACATGCATATCGAACCTCCGTAAGGACATCAACTGGGGCAACTCCATACTCACTAGTTTATGGAATGGAAGCTGTTTTGCCTATCAAGGTAGAAATTCCTTCCCTAAGAATTCTGAAAGAATCAGGATTTGATGAGTCAGAATGGATCCAGTCGAGGTTGGACCAATTGAATTTGCTGGACGAGAAAAGGCTAGCAGCAGCATGTCATGGGCAATTATACCAGAGAAGAATGGCTAGGGCATTTAATAAAGGCATTCGCCCTCGTGAATTCCAACCAGGAGACCTGGTCCTGAAAAAGGTGCTTTCGAATCAAAACGATACCCGGGGCAAATGGTCTCCAACCTATGAGGAACCCTACGTGGTTAAAAAGGCGTTTTCTGGTGGGGCCCTGATCTTGACCCATATGGATGGCAAAGAATTTTCAAAACCCGAATGCCGACACTGTCAAAAAGTATTATGCCTGAAAAAAAAAAAAAAAAAAAAAGAGTAGGGATGAAAATCCGAAAGGGCACTCGTAACAAAATGTGCGAAAGAAGGCGAAAACCCAGAAGGGCACTTTCTGTAAAATGAGTGAAGGGTGAAAACCCGAAAAGGCACCCTGAAAAAGAAAAGAAAGAAAAAGAAAGAAAATAAAATGAGTGAAGGGGCAAAAACCCAAAAGGGTGCCCTTAGAACCAGAAAATGGAGAAATAAGGAAGGGGACACGGGACTAGGAATGAAAATAAACCACCACGGCATGAATCTTCATCAATAGAGTACTTGAAATAATGGCAGTTAAGGGACTTCAAAGTCAACTACAAGGAATCTGTGAGATCTATCCTTGTACCCTTTTTCTTTGAACTGTACCTTTATCTCTCAAGCCATAATAAAGTCATCCTTTCACTTTAATCTATCTTCTTCACACATTTGCATTTTAATTTATCTTTTTGCTTAAACGCAGGTTTATCTTTCTCGTACACTCACACTCTAATGCTGTCTTTTGTGCGCTATTAATCCATTAAAATTTTGTCATAAGATTAGGATTTGGATATTAATAACCTCATATACTTTGCTAAAAGATTTGCAGGGAATGATAAATAAAAAAAAAAAAAAACTATGGGTGAAAACCCAGAAGGGCGCTTCTAGTTAGATGGGCAGAGGGGAAAGTGAAAACCAGCAAGGGCGCTTTCTGCAAAATAAGAAGAAAGTCAAGAACAGGAAGGTGATCCAGGGAAGTGGATAAGAAATGGGAAGTGGTAGGTTAAATCTTGCGACTCGTCCTCCATTAATCGTTTATCTTCGGGATCCTGTTAAGTATACTTCGTCGCGGAAGAACTTCTCGTGTCAGGTTAGGCTTGCTTTGTAAAGCATTTTAATTTTCATATTTAAATTCCTATCATCAACCTCTGGTTCCTTGATCCAAGTTGATTTTAATTTTCGCATTTAAATTTCCTGTTATCAACCTCTGGTTCCTTAATCCAAGTTGATTTTAATTTTCGCATTTAAATTTCCTGTTATCAACCTCTGGTTCCTTAATCTAAGTTGATTTTAATTTTTCAACATTTAAATTTCCTGTTATCAACCTCTGGTTCCTTGATCTAAGTTGATTTTAATTTTCCAGCATTTAAATTTCCTGTTATCAACCTCTGGTTCCTTGATCCAAGTTGATTTTAATTTTTCAGTAGTTAAATTTCTGCTATCAACCTTTGGTTCCTTGATCCAAATTGACTTTAATTTTTCAGCATTTAAATTTATGCTATCAGTCTCTGGTTCCTTGATCCAAGTTAATTTTAATTTTCCAGCATTTAAATTTCCTATTATCAACCTCTGGTTCCTTGATCCAAGTTGACTTTACTTTTTCAGCATTTAAATTTCTGCTATCAACCTCTGGTTCCTTGATCTAAGTTGATTTTAATTTTCTAGTATTTAAATTTTCTGTTATCAACCTCTAGTTCCTTGATCTAAGTTGATTTTAATTTTTCAGTATTTAAATTTCTGCTATCAACCTCTGGTTCCTTGATCCAAGTTAACTTTACTTTTTCAGCATTTAGATTTCTGTCATCAACCTCTGGTTCCTTGATCTAAGTTGATTTTAATTTTTCAGCATTTAAATTTCTGCCATCAACCTCTAGTTCCTTGATCTAAGTTGATTTTAATTTTTCAGCATTTAAATTTCTACTATCAACCTCTGGATCCTTTATCTAAGTTGGTTTTAGTTTCTAACTCTGACTTTTAAGCCAAATTCTTGCTTCTCAACCCAATCGCCCAAAATATGGGTCTGAATCTTTACATAATTCCTATATGGGAAAACGTCATTCCCTTCAATAGAAATTATGTAAAGAGGGGCAGCTGTAGACACCATATTTTGGCTGATCCCCGAAGTCAATGAACTTTGGAATCGATCCCCACCCGACATTCTTCGGTTGTAGATGACTCGATCAGAAAATAAACCAATCGCCCATCTAGTCGATTCATTTCCGACCTCTCGTCAAAGAGATCAAACCAATGTCAAGTCTCCATTACCAATATCAAGCCTCCATAACCAATATCAAGTCTCCATGCCATTCAGTCTCATTTTCGATCTCTTTTTTAACAAAATGGAGTTGAAAGTCATTTAGCTAACACTTAGATCAGGTTCCTCAATTGTGTGCCTCAGACATTACTTAAAATAAGGTTAAGGTCTCAGTCTGATTTAATGGTGGTTCCAATCTAATTTGAGTCCAGCCTTTCCAATTTTAATGTCTTAAAGGTTATACCCGTTGTTTGTTCTCTGCTTAGGCCGATCTCATGCTTACAATGTTTTTTTTTAACTCCTAGATTAATAATCCATTCTAAGTTTGATGTTCTGATGTGTTCAAACAATTAAGCACTCATACAACTTGGACACTTTCCGATCTCATCAAGTCATTAAACAAAAGCGATTTCATTTCATCTTAAAATAAAGAGTTACAATTCATTCGGCTAGAGGTCACCCCCAGCCTGGTCTCCGGGTACATTTCGCTCATTCTCCCTCTCTCCCTCGGGCTCCTCTTTGATCCCCTCATCATCCCTAGGAACAAGGTCCACCATCCAAGAGAAGTCCTCCCTAGGGTAACGCCTCTCGAGCTCGGCCAAAAGACCACTGTGGGTGTTCACATAAGCACCAGCTTCCCTCATCACAACCTCTTCTTCTTTCGCTTTGAGTTCTTCGATGAGGCGAGCAACGTTAGCAGTTCGGAGTGCTTGAGCCTCTCCAAGTTCATGAGCCTGTTCGGCCAATTTATTCTCGTAGGACTTCATCCGACCTTCGAGTTGGCAATATAATCTTGGGTGGATGAAAGTTGAGCTTGGGCAGAGGATGCGTCCTTGACTGCTTTTAGAATTTCCTGCTTCAGAAGATGAGCTTTTTCCCTGATTATATGTTGGTTCACCAAGCTCTCTACACTCAAACTCATCGTCTGGGCCAGGAGATCGTTAATGCTACCCGAGGTCAGCCTATTCCGATCCTCTTGAAGGCATATGGTAGCGCCCAGAACTTTGGCCAAGCCTGGATTCTCCCAAACAGATCAGTTCTTCTCCAGAGAGTGAATGAGGACCTAGGCGCCACGGGAAAAGGTCCTCGCAGTAGGTTGGGGTCCCCCTTCCGCACTTACGAGAACAGGTGGGGGCGGTGGCCCTTCTGGTCGAGGGGGAGAAGGAGCTACTTCTACTTCTAGGATCGGTTGTCCCAAAGGTCGGGACGAGTCTCCCGGCACTTCTTTTGAATCTCACCTCGGCGTCTGTGATACCGCGGCGATCTTCATTTCCCGCACCTTTCTGGAGATCTCCCTCTTCCGCTTATGGCTCTCCTTGGAAGCCTCGCCGCTCGCCATACCTGCACAAAGAAAAGTCAGTGAGTTCGCTAAGGTTCAGAGATCAGAGATGGGGAAGGTACCAGGGCTGAGGTTAGAGAGCTGGAGCTCATATCCTTCATCGGTGATCAGCCACATCATCCAATGTTTCAGCTCGGCCATCAACACATATAAGGAAGAGAACTTCTGGGTGGCCGCTTGATCCTTAAGTTCCATTGCCATGGCACCCTCATCCTTACTCAGGGCGACATGCTTCAGAATTGGCGGGACCAAATATTGCCAGCTACGGGGGAAACCCTCGAAACCATTTGGAATCTTGCTTCTCAACATGAAGAAGTGATTTTTCCAATTCTTCAGTGAAGAGGGGAGATCAATAAAAAGCCCACAGTGCAGTTTTGCCTAGAAGAACCAGTACTCGTCGTCCTTTCGGCGATTAAGCCTATGCAGCTCGGCAAAAATCTTCATGGTAGGATCGAGCTTCTTAGCCCAGCATAAGCCTTTGAAAGCTACTAGAATTTGCCATGTGTTCGAATGTACTTGGGCTACCAAGACATGGTGAAATTTCAGGACGTCCTTGAAAAAGTCATCAAGGGGAAACCGAAGCCCGGCTTTTAATTACTCTTCGTACACCATGATCGCATCATTTTTATCAAAAAAGTGATCGACTCTGAGAACGCCATGGCATCTAATAAGCTCGAAGGAGTTGGTTTGAAGGTTGTACTCTTGACTAATCGACTGTAGATCGGTTTCTTGGAGGATTGACGGCAACTAATCCACAGGAAGATTTTCTCTCCCAGAGGAATGCGTTCGTCTTGATTGTGCCACTTGACCACGGGCTGAAACAGAGGTCGTGGGGGGCTCAGGGCACCCACTCGACCTAATCACCTCGACTTCATCTGATGACCATGAGACATGGAAGGAAGGGGGCTCGCCACTCTCTAACCCTCAGCACCGCTCATTTTCAAAGATATAAAAAAGCTTAAGTAAAAGAAGGATTAAAGTCCTTACTGGAGTGTGATCGGTGCTAGAAAAACTTGAAGAAATGAGAGAAAGTTGAAATTGTGAGCAGAGTGCTGAAAATGGCATAGGGGAGCAACTGAGGGACCCTCCCTCTATTTATACCCGTGTGAGCATCGCTTTTCTGACGCGTCACGGGAAGGTTCCAGAAACACAATAAATAAAATAAAATGAGATCGGCTAGCTAAGGTCGTCGAAATAAGGTAAATGTTCAGAGTCACAGATCAGCTAAAGATGATTTAGTTAAGAACCAGGTCTGATAGGCACATCAGAGATCAGAAATTTCACCAATGCAATAATTAAATAATGACCTTCAAATAAGATTTCATTTCATTTCCACAAGGTTAGATTTTGCCATTTGGGGCGATCCTAAGAGATCGGATAACATCATTAAGAGAACCTTTAGAGATCAAACTTCATCGTTTAGGCGATCTCAAATCGGGAAGGGATGAGGGACCTGATGTGAGAGAGATCAGAAAAGAGTCATGATTAAGAGAACGGAAGGAATGGAGATCGGAAAAGAAGACAAAAGACTTCCAATAACCTCCTTCACAATCAGAGCTGAGGTAGTTAAAGCATTGCATGCAAGATTAAATCTTCACCGCACGCTTCATTTGCAGAATCACCCGCAATGCTGACAGACGCCAGGACAGTTATGACAGTCCTGTGCTTCTTAATCTCCACCGTTGATCTTACTCGTAAGAACAAACCAGGAGCCCTTAGATCAAAAGGTAGACGACAGGACTGGCGCCTTTTATTCCCGGCCTTCGGATCCATCTTGACAGGATGATCCTGAGCCGTTGGATTGGAAAAGAGAAAGGACAAATATTCTGAATAGGATCTCAGCCGTCCATTTTGATTCTCTTCAATTCTCAGGCATCAGATCATGTCTTTTTAAATCCAAACCTTCCATCTCCCCAGAAGAGATCCTGACCCTTCATTAAGAGCACCCGTTCCCTATAAATACCTACTTGCAATACTGTAGAGGTGACGGACAAAAAAGTGGTGGTGATTATAGTGGAAAGACTTTGAAATTCAGTTCGGTCTTACTACTTTAAGCTTACATAAAATCGAGAAACTTCAGAAAGTAGTTTTCTTGAGTATCTCCATTGACAGAGTTTACGAACCCTGAAATTCTTCATTTTCAGTTTGTTCATCACTCTGCGATTACCATTTTCGTTCGGTCTCGTTTGCATCACCCCCCCAATCTCAACCCATTATTTCTTTCAGCTTGATCTTATTTTGACCTAGTTTCCATTGCTTTGGTTCTACCAAATTTCATCTTGGTTCTCCCAATCTCAAAGTAAGCATTGGTCCTTGTACCACTAGCCTTCAACGCAGTAATATTTGTGGCTCCAGAGTTAGTTTAATAGCCTCAATCTTCCACAGGTAAGTGTTTTAACTGTCATTTTGTTGAATGCCCTTGTCTATCTTCTCCAGCTTTCCTTTTTAAAATTTCTTCTATGTTCAGTTACATTAAAATCCCAAAAAAGTTGCAGTAAACTGTTATTTTGTTGAATACCCTCGATTGGTTTTCCCTTTTTTTTTAAGGTTCCTTTCATATCCAGTCACATTAAATTTCAAAATAAGTTGTCTAGGCCAGTAGTCATTTCCTGTATCTTCTCTTATTTTTATTTGCAAATCCCTTTTATCATCATCTGGTTTTTATTTTCTTCATCAGTAGATGTTCATCCCATAGGCAACTTATAACTATTCAAAAGAGCGCAGGCATGGATATTTCGATATGAGAGTTTTCAAAACAAATAAAAATGACAAAAAAGAAAAGTTGTAACAAAAGGTCAAATAGTGGGTTAAACCAAATAAGTCTAGAGGTCGGGCCATGGAGCGAGCCTAGAGGATGATGTAATAAATCGGGAATCCGATAAGTTCGAATTCCGAGTGAGTAACCAAAGAGATCGGACTAAAGAGTTCTGATAAAGCAATCACATAAGAGATTGGCAAGAAGTTCGGTGTCGTGTCTACCCTCTAGATAAGGCTCAGTGGGTTTAAAAATCTACACGTGGGTCTTTTACGCCCTCGGTCACTAGATTCCTTAATTCATAAGATTGAACAATACGAAATTTTAATAAATAAGAGATCGGAGGAGAGTTCTTATCCGATTCTCAACCAAAAATTTTAATAAATATGTGGAGATCGGAGGAGAGTTCTTATTTTAGATTCCTCACGCTAAACTCTAAATTAAAAACTTAAAGAGATCAGAGGAGAGTTCTTATCTGATTCTCAACCAAGAACTTTATTAAATATGTGGAGATCGGAGGAGAGTTCTTATCCGAGATTCCTCACTTAAACTTTAAACAAATTACTCTAAGAGATCGGGATAGGTTTTTACCCGAATCCTCTTAAATCCAAACTAAAATATCACAATACTCAAAGTAACCCCCTAAACAAAAATCCACTACACAACACCGACTCACTAAGGGTCATCTCATGTACTTATGTACTTGGGTAACCCGAACCAGTGAAATATCAAATATTCTTTTTATCTATCCAAAGGATTAACATCATCATTCTAACGCCCTAATTATCGATTTTAATTTATAAAGAGCATAATATTAAATCTGCTTACCCTCGCTGAGGGATGAGGTGGGGTGCCTAACACCTTCCCTACCCGTACACGGACCTCGAACCTAGAATCTCTGTTTTTAAAGTGGTTTTTTTAGTTTTTTTTTTTTTTTTTATCATAAATGGTTTTCTTTAATTTCCCTCAAAATTAAAGTGGCGAATCCTCACTCATTCCCACTTTGATGAGTGTTCGTCTAGGCGACTGCAAAATACCATGCGACAAATAAGATAGAAAATCTTCTCGTAATAAATCTGTTGGCTATAATTTTAATATTAAAAGAAAAAGTTCTATTATTGGAACGATAATTTTTTGTCTAAACAAATGTATTAATTTATGTTATATAAAAGGAAGTTTCTACCATAATTTTATTTTTTATAAAGTAAATTTTTCTTTACCAATAATTACTATTTAATGCATTGATAAACTCCAATGTAATAATACGAAAACAGAGTAAATTAAAAAAAAAGTTTCGATAAAAAAAAAATTAAAAACAAAGTAACCATTTATTTTTCACTTATAATCTATAGTTCATGAGAGCTAGGCTATGCTATCTTTCCAGCCCTACTGTATCCCATATAAGGGCGGATCCACCTCATGTTGAATGGGTCAATTGACACTAGTCAAATTTTTTTTAAAAAAAATTGACCCATATATGTTATACTGAAATAATCATATAATTCACAAAAGTAATTTTTTTTACTCCATTAAAACTTTAAAATATTATTATATTTAATAACTTTAGATTGATTATTTTGACCATTATTTGATAACTTTAGATTCGGGTCATTTTTCACTTGCATATCGCCATGTGAATGTGAGCCCGTTCCCTTTGAGTTTCTAGCTAATTGAGGGCGAATCTAAGTTCTTATTCATTGGTGGCAGCCTCTGGGTTTTTTACTTGGGTTGTCAAAGCGTGGAACTCTGCTGGGATTAGTGTTTCTGTTCCATATGTTTGGGAGAAAGGTGTCTCGCCTGTTTTGGATTTGAGTGTGGTTCGGTATGCCTATAAAACACTTGGGAGCTCATCAGGCCACTTTCCTTTTGCCTTATATAGGCTTTTCTTCAACCCTTGTAAAATGGTTCTATTTGTTAGCTCAGTTATTTCATTAGATTGCGAATGGTAGACTAATGTGAAGTGAAGGTTGATTTGGTATTCATCACAAAAGCCTTTGAATTTCTTGGATTCATACTAGTTGTTGTTGTCAACGATTATGACATTGGGGACATTGAAACCTACCAGGATGTTGGTTTTAACAAATGTGATAGCCTTTTTTTGCAGTGATTTTGGGTATTGTTTCAACCTCTGTCCATTTTGTGAAGTGATCAATGGCTATAAACAAATATTTGTGCTATCCTAAGGCTTGTGGGAAAGGGCCAATAATGCTAATCCCTCATTAATAAAAGGGCCAACCAATGGCTCTCAAATTCTCTACTGGCTAGCAAGGGATGTGATCAAATTTTTGGCACTTTAAACATGCTTGGACTAGCTACTTAGCATATTCAATAGCAGTTGGCCAATAAAGTCCCTAATGAAAAGCTTTTTTGGCTATTGTTCTGGTGCCCTCATGGCTATTGCAAATTCCTTCACTTATTTCTTTCAGAGTCTGGATTTCCTCTTTGGGAGTGATGCATTTAAGCCAAGGTTATAGGAATGACCTATGATAAAGCCAACCATTAATAATGCCATAGCCCAATGCTTTTTAAACAATTTTACCTACCTCCATTGGGTTTTAGGGGAGAGTTCCCTAAGTTAGGTAATAAAACAAAGGACTCATCCATGTTTCACCAATGTCGATGGGAAGGATTTCCCCTTATTTGAGTGTTGGGTGTTTAATTTTTTTAAAGGGTATTGGGCAAATTAAATGTCGCTTGCCTGTTGCTGATAGTTTTGCTAGGCTAATTGCTTTGACATTCTCTTCCCTGAGGATTTGAATGATTTCCACCTCTCATGCACTTAAATTCGGATCTTTCACTTGGAAATTTCCCTGGCATTGATTAACAACAAGCTGGGAGTCAGAATGTATAGTCACATACTTCTTTTAGAATTTGCAATGACATGAGGAGGGCCTCATACTCAACCACATTATTAGTGGCTTTTAATGCTAGTTTGGATAAATATTGGAGTTTTGTTCCATTCTTGCTTGGGTTCTTTTCTAGGTGGGCAATTAGTATGAGCTCGACTATGAAGTCTGCTAGTGCTTGGGCTTTCAGTACTAGTCTAGGACCATACTGAACATTATACGCCCCCAAGTAGATGGCCCATTCTGTTACTCACCCTATAACTTCTAGGCAATGTAAGATCTTTCTGAGTAGATAATTACTTCGTACCTCTATAGTATGAACCTCGAAGTAGGGCCTAAGTTTTTCTGTAGCAGTTACTATGGCAAAAGCTAATTTTTATAAGGTCGGGTAATTGCATTCTCCCCCTTTTAGCACTTGGTTTGTGTAGTAAATAGGGTATTACTTGCCTTGATCTTCCCTAACCAACACAGAGCTAATAGTTTCATTAGTCATAGACAAGTACAAGTATAAAGTTTCAACTGCTTTTAGTATATCCAGGAAAAGTGGTTGAGTGAGAAAAGTTTCAGTTCGTTGAAGGCTACTTGACAATCTTCACTCCGTTTGAATTATTTTTTGGGCTTTAAGAGCTCGATAGAAAGGAAGGCACCTTCTAGCTAAACATAACATGAAACATCCAAGAGTTGTTATCCGACCATTAAGCCTTTGAACTTCTTTTATCATTTTTAGGGGCTGCATCTCCATGATGTCTTTACTCTTTTTAAGATTCGCTTCTATTCCCCTTCCTGTACTAGGTATCTCAGGAACTTCCCTGCTTTTATCCCGAAGGTGCATTTTTTCGTGTTGAGTTACATGCCAAACTTATCCAGGACATCAAATGCTTTTTCAATATTGGTTGCATGGTCTTCCAGCTTTTTGCTTTTGATTACCATGTCATCAACATATACTTTGATTGTCTTTCCATCCAGATCTTTGAATATCCCATTAACTAACCTTTGGTTAGTTGCACCTGCAATTTTTAATCCAAAATGCCTCACTTTATAACAAAATACCCCTTTATCCATAATGAAAGCTGTTTTTTCCATGTCATTCGATTCCATAAGTGCCTAATGATAACTAGAAATAGCATCTACTAAAGGAGCAGACTATGTGCCCAGCAATGGCATCCACTAAGTGGTCTGTTGTTGGGAGGGGATAGTGATCCTTTGGACAAGCCTTGATTGAATCAATGAAATCAACACACATCCTCCATTTTTCATTAGCCTCCTTTACCAAGACAACATTTGCCACCCAAGTTGGGTATCGAACTTCTTTAATTAACCATGCCTTTCTTAACTAAACCACCTCTTCAGCTATCACTCTCTGCCTATTAGGGTGAACATATTTTCTTTTATTATACAGGCTTGACTGTTGGGTCAATATTAAGCTTGTGTGTCAAAATCTTCAGGTTAATACCTTTCATATCTTCTAAGTTCTAAGTAAAGGTTGACATCCTAGAATTTAAGACTTGAATTACTTCTTCGCTACTTGGACTTGTGAGCAATAATCCAATTATGATTTTCTTTTCATCATTAAGCTCAACTTCACTAATGTCATTAGTAGGCTCAACATTGATTTTATTCTTTGGTTTCTCCAACAACTTAATTGGAAATGAGAGTTGAAAGATTGTTTAGGTAGATTGCCTGTAACATTCCTAGGCTAATTTTTTACTTCCCCGAGCAACTGCTATTCCCCCAACTACTGAAAGCTTTAAGCATAATATCTCCATATTGATAATAATGTCATGGTTACTCGGCACTGGCCTTCCTAAAATTACATTGTAGGAAAAGCGTGTATCGACCACTGCAAACTTAGTGTACATCTCTCTTTTGAACTGCTCATCACCAATAACTATGGTCATATTTGTAGTTCCCAATACAAGAACAGATTGGTCACTTAGACTCATTAAAAGGTAGGGGACCTTTGACAAGTCTTTCTTCTGGATGCTAAGTTTTTCATATACATCTAAGGTCACCAAGTTGACTGAGCTACTGATGTCAATTAACACTTGTTTCACCATGTATTTGTTCATTCATAGACTAATGACTAGAGGATCATAGTGTGGGCGAGTTACCTTATCATTATCCTTGCTGAAGGTTATGGGCAACTGACATAGTTCCTCTATTGCAAGTACTGTGTCTAGGCTACTCAGCAATTTACCTCTTTTTCTTTCTAGTTTGGCAGGATTAGGTCCTTCTATTATCACATTAATTGTGCCAAAGTGCTATTTATCCTCACCTGGTCTCAGCCTATGCTCAGATCTTTCCCTCCTATCTCTATCATGATCATACCAAGTATGGCGAGTAAAATGCCTTAAAGTGTTATCTCTTACCAACCTCTCAATTTCATCTTTCAGTTGTCTACAGTCAACAATGTTGTGGCCAAAATCATCATGGAATCTATAAAATTTATTTTGATCCCTTCTGTTTACGGTCTTAGGGGTTCAGCTTCTTAGGGTACTTGATTGACTCCCTATTCTTCTAAATCCACATTAGTACTCTGGACTAAGATTCACATAGAGAAGTGTAATTTCTATACTGGCTTACCCACTATCTCTATCACCGGAGGAGTTACTCGATCTCTTACCCACTCTGTGCTGCTCTTCTTCTCCTCAGCCCTGACTTCCTTATCTAGTTTTAATAACTATTTTTCATTATCAACATGATATACTTTTAAGCACATTCCATGAGTTAATAGTAATTTCAAGCTGGGTTTTTGATGAGGGAGTCTACAAAGTTCACATTGGTGGACCTATTTTCGATTACTTCACAAGTAGTTTCATGGTTCAGTTGTTCGACCTGAATGGCCTAAGCATTGAAACAGTCAATATAACTCCTTAATGACTCACCCAGGTTCTGTCATATCTTCTACAAATTGGATGATAGCTTTATGGGTATGATAAATCTTTGCTAGAACTCCCTGCTAAGTGTTAGAAACTCAGGATTGAGTTGGAGCAGAGATGTTGATACCATTTTTGAGCAAGTCCCATTAGGGTAGATAGGAAAACCCTATACAAGTGTAGTCATTGACATTCTACAATTGCATAGTTGTTTTGCAATTTTCTATGTGACTTCATGGGTCAAATCTGTCATCATACTTGTCCAAAGTGGGCAACTTGAACTTTGGGAGTAAAGGTTCTACTAAAATTGCATCTATCAAAGAAAATAATCCTCCTTGGGCCTATTTTGAAATTTGGGAAGGGCTTTGAATCTGGCTCAATCAATACCTCCCCTTATAGAGTTGACTTTGAAGTCACCAACTTTTCTTTACCTTTTAGCTATTGAGGATTATAGGGATCTGGAATTGCACTATTCTCAGGGGCTCTTGAATTTTCAAGTTAGATATTTTGATTTTTCATACCAGCGTTTTTTGCTTCTAGCTCTTTATTATGTTGTGTTATCTATTCAAGGGTCATGGAAAGTCAGGGTGGGGTATTTTTTACAATATTGACACCATTAGTGGCACTGTTATCAAAAGTGCATCTAAGGTGCACCTTAGGCATAGGGCACACTAGTCACAGCCCCAAGCGCTCAAAGGGAGGAAAGGCGCACTGAGGTGTGCCCCAAGGAGGCAAGGCATAAGATTAAGAAAAGGTGGCTAGGCCAAGGTTTCTTTTAAAAGTCTGCCTCTAGCAGCCAACTCTAGCAATTTGTATGAGAAGAAGAAGAAGAAGAAAAAGGAGGAGGAGGAAAGGAGAGATCAAACCTGCAATTTCCAGTAGCTCTAGGTAGTTTTATTTTAATTTTGCTTGTTTCTTCTTCATCTCTCTCTCTCTCTCTGTTTCGTCGATGGCACTGCACTTTTTTTCTTTTTTTTTTTTCTACTGTGCTTTCTTCCTACCCATATATGCCCTTCTCTCTCTCTTTCTCTCTTGTTGTGTTTTATCCAATGCCAGCAATTGCACTTTTTTTTTTCTTTCTTTTCCATGCTCTCTCCTTACCCTGCGCCATAGTAGTTTAGGTAGAATATTTTTAATTGATGCATTCAACACGCATCAAATTTTGACACCATTGTTAGGGAGTGATTGTTATTTATTTTACACTTGAATTCAGATCTATTTATATTTAGTTTTGGTGTTTATTTTTAGTTGTATGTCTAAAGAAGAACTTGCTACAAGACTTAAACGTGTCAGTGAATTCATTAAGCATCAAGCCAAATCATCCTGAATCTTTTATTAGAAATGAACCACAATTAGGGGAAAATCCTTCTCAGCTTTTTGAGTAAGAACCTTCAGATTCATCAAATGATTCAGAATTAGAAATCATAACTGCTAATGCTAATGAAAATTGCACCATCAGGGAGTTTGGAACTCCTAACTTGAACTAATAACCATTACGCATTCAATATCCTGCACTAACGACACCTTTTAAATTGAAATCTAGCTTAATTCACTTATTACCTACTTTTCGTGTTCTTGCAGGTGAGGACCCTCATAAACACGTCAAGGAGTTCCATGATGTGTGTTCAAGCATGAAACCTATAGGTATTACAAAAGAGCAAATTAAGTTGACAGCATTCCCATTCTTATTGGGGGATACAACTAAAGATTAGCTCTGCTACCTACCTTCCTGTTCCATAAACACATGGAATGACATGAAGCTGCTATTCTTAGAGAAGTACTTTTCAGCTTTAAGGGCAGCCAGCATTAAAAAAGATATTTGTGGCATTAGGCAGTGTAATGGGGATTCATTGCAAGGGTATTAGGAGAGATTCAAGAGATTGTGTGTAAGTTGCCCACATCATCAAATAAGTGATGAACTACTCATTCAATATTTTTATAAAGGTCTTCTTCCTACTGACAGAGGCATGATAGATACAGCTAGTGGAGGTGCTTTGGTAGATAAGACATCTGAAGTAGCAAAGAACTTAATATCAAACATAGCTGCAAATTCACTATAGTTTAGAGTAAGGAATGATTCACCAACAAGAAGAGTCAATGAGGTAAGTACATCTTAGAAAATCAAATAGGTAATTTGACTTCTCTTGTTAGCCAATTAGTTATAAGGAATGTGTAATAAGTGAAGACATGTGGTATATGTTTAGCACAAGAACATCCAACTAATATGTGTCCTATTTTGTAAAAGGATTCCATTGAGCATGCAAATGCAATTGGAGGATTTCTTGGTCCACCACAAAGGAAGTGTGATTCTTATGCAAACATATATAATTAAGGATGTAGGGATCATCCTAACCTTAGCTATGGAAATCAAGCACAAAGGAACACCTTTTCTTACCAAGCCCCTAGTTTCAACCAAGTGTAACCTCAGTTTCAAAGGAAATCACAATTAGTAGCTCATGATCTAGATATGTCTTTAGAGGATATCTCTAAATCTCTTGCTACAAATACTATGAATTTTCAAAAAGAGAAAAGAGCAAATATTCAGAAGTTTGAGAATCAAATGAGCTAGCTTAGTTTCAAAGGCAACCATAACTAGCAGCTTAAGATCAAGGTATGTCTTTAGAGGATATTGTCAAATCTCTTGCTACTAATAATATGAATTTTAAGAAAGAGACAAGGTTAAGTTTCCAGAATTTGGAGAATCAAATGAGCCAACTGGCCACATCAGTTAGCAAATTGGAAGCACAAGGGTCTAGTCAGCTTCCTTCTTAAACAATTAAGAACCCAAAAGAGAATGCATATGCAATTGTATTGAGAAAAGGCAAGGAAGTGGAAGCACCAAGCAAGGAGACTCCAGCTAAACAAAAGGTTGACCATAGAGTTGAAAAAAGAAAAATTGGTTAATAAAAACAAGGAAGAAGAGCAAGAGGAGAAGTCTATTCAAAGGTAAGTCCTTTTACACCTCCTCAGATTATAAGCTTATACCTCCCTTTCCTAACAAGTTTGTAAAGGTGAAGAAAGAAGAGCAAGAAAATGAGATTTTGGATATGTTCAAGAAGGTAGAGATCAACAACCCTCTTTTGGATGCAATCAAGCAAGTGCCAATATATGCAAAATTTCTCAAAGAGCTATGCATATCCAAAAGAAAGCTAAAAGGTAATGAGAAGGTAAGTGCGAGGGAGAATGTCTCAACTATGATATAAAAGAAATTAACTCTCAAATGCAAAGATCTAGGTACATTTACTATTCCATGTAAAATTGGTAATACTAGATTTGAGAGAGCTATGTTAGATTTAGAAGCATCTATTAATGTCATGCCTAGATCTATTTATGCTTATTTGAATCTTCATCCTTTTAAAAGAAACAGGTGTTATTAAGGATGTTTTGGTTCAAGTCAATGAATTGGTTTTTCATGTTAATTTTTATATTTTGGATATGGAGGATGATAATTCTCCTAATATTGCACCTATATTATTGGAAAACCAGTCTTGAGTACATCTAGAATTAACATTGATGTGCATGATAGTTCATTTACTATGGAATTTGATGGTGAAATTGTGCATTCTAATATTTTTGATGCCATGAGATATCCCGGTGATGTGCATTCTATTTGTTATGTTGACATTATTAATCCATAAGTGTAGCAAACTTTTGAGTTAGGTGGTGAAGACAAGCTGAATGTAGTTATTAACTATAATGTGGAGAAATAGAGTAAGAAAAATTCATAAAGAGAGCTTGCCATTGGTGAAAAGTGGGAGGAGATTTGGAAGTTCCTTAATGTTGGATGAAATAGAAGGCTTGAAGTCGAGCATGAGACTCTAAACAAATGTCCTGCTTAGGAGACAACCTAAGAAACAAACAAATTTGGATTTCTATCTCCTTACTTTTTATTTTCTTATTTTTAGGTTCTCTTCTTTGCATGATAACTTACATTAGGATAATATAACATTTGAGTATGGGGGAGGGTTTCTATGTGTTTAGTTCATTTAATTAGTTAGTCAGTAATTCTTTTTCTTTTGAAAATTATGGGTTTTTGTGTTTTTAGGTTCTTTCCATAGATTGATAAACTTATGTATGTTATGAGGATGGATTGATCAAGTTTGATGAGAGCATGAATAGAATGGCTATATTGACTTAGGCAATGTTAATATGGTAATTAAATTGAAAGGTTAAATATACTAATATGAAAGATTAAAACCCTTTATGAGCTTTTGAGCCTATAATTGAAACATCAATATCAATCTATTTCTTTATTGTATGGATATTTATTCTTTGATTATGTATTTCTAGAACTTGCTTTAAATCTTTTTAAGATTACATGGATATATGCATGCATTTAAGTGATAAAAGCAAATTAGGTGTAACCACTTGAGCTTAAATTGTCAAACTTTAGACAACAAAAAGTTTTTCATTTAATGAGCCAATTTTGTGCCTGCATTATTTCTATTTATTGTGATTGAGCCACATTATAAGCCTTAGCCTATAAAACGAGTGTTTTTACCCTAAACATAGGATTAGTAGAGCATCTAAAACTTTTTGAATAGATTTTGGTTGGAATGTTTTTAAAAGTGGTAATGAATTAGGGATATGAGTTTAAAAGTATACAGTTGATACTCTTATGACTTAAAGAGTAAAGTGAAAAGTATGGATTGAAATGCAAAAAGTACAAAAAAAAAGGCGAATATGCATTCATTCCTATGATGAGAGGACATCAATTGTTATAATTTTTGTTATTAAAAAGGTGTGAACAAGAAAGTTGAAGCTAGAAAAGAGCTGTTTTGTAACGTGATGAATTCTGGTTGGTATTTGATTAATGCTATGAATTCATGAGTTTTGGATGCTTTACTAGATTTTTTTTTTTATTCCTTAACTTAATATATCATTGGTTCCCTACCTTATCCCTAGCCCCATTACAACCAAATGAAAGACCTTCTGATTTATGTTATGCATATGATCAAACTAGTGGAGATTAAATAGAGCATTTTCATTGAATTGAATTAAGAGTAAACACAATGCCTAGACACATAGGGGATAGAGTGATTATTCTACCATGTGAGAATTTACCATTATGACATGCTTAGCTTTTTTATAAGATTACTATATTGAGTTAAGTTCTAATGGTTGTTAAGTAAATATGTTTATGATATTTATAACACTTTAAGAGCTTAGTTCTATTCATGCTTATAGAGTATGGTTCAGATATTAATGGGAAGATTAGATAAAGTCAATGTTTTAGGTTTTAGTTGGCTTTGATCAAGGACAACCAAAAGTTAAGTGTGGGTGAATTTGATAGTTGCTTAAAATGTCATGTCTTTATCATTGCATACTTAGTCTTTTGAGTTTGTTTCTTGTTCAATTAGCTTGTTAATGCTTATTTTTATGTTATTAGGTATTTACAAGAGTATGTAAAAGCTTATGAAGTATAAAGAGGTGAATTGAGCACAAAAAGACGTAAAACATACATCAAGCATCTTACGACAAAAGGAGCTCTGATTTTGATGAGGACTTAGCCGATGAATTAGGGTGTCTTATTCATGGTATTTAGAAGCTAATGGTGAAAAACGAACAATTTCGAACATTAAGTCTTGTTGAGTTTCTTTGGGCAGCATTAATGAATCTGACCTTATGGGCTTAGATGGACCTTAGTTGATATATTTTGAGGTGATATATTAAAAATAAGAGCCATTGGGCCAAATTACATGAGGGTTACATGTTGAGTGTGTTTGGCCTCTTTATGGTTAGTTATTTAGGATCAGGAGTTAAGGCCTTAATTGATTGGTTTAATTATTTTATTTAAAGTCCAAAATAAATAAAATAGAGTTGTGTGGGTCCCCAAATTTGTGCAAGTGTAGATCTGTACTAGAAGAATTATTTTTAACTTATTTTCCTACTTTAACCAGGATTTTTGAAAGAGTTTTAAGTCAGAATATAACTAGGAACTTCAAATCAAATCTGAAGTCTTAGTTAACCTATTTTTCTCTATAAAAATGGTCAAAAATATAGATATGGAGCTCTTGAATTCTCTTCTACTCGTAATGGCCAAATTCCCTCTTTGTTTATTCAAAGATATCAATTGTTTGCTCTAGTTGTTGATGTGATTTCTTCTTTCTCTTTTAGCTTGTGGAGCACTTCTACATCCATTTGGAGCGTGTAGCATCATCATCAACATCATATCCAAGTTGTTTGAATTACTTCTAAAAGAGGAAACATGTTTTTCTCTCTTCTTTTGTTAATTTATTTATGCTTAATGTTCTTAATTATGTGTGAGTAGTTTTGTAATTCAGTAGGGAGATAGTTGAAGCCATGGAACATGTTACCATGAGACGTTGATTTGAGTTTAATAAAATCCAGATTTGTTCTATATTGAGTATCACTTATCTTTTGGTCTATATTATGAATGTTGAATGCATGGTTAGTTGGGTTAGCCAACTAATTAATTGTGCATGAGAATGTATTTGCTAAGTTAAAATAATTTGAGTATATAGTAGTTTGAATAATCTAACTACAAGTGGCACATAATGATTTATTTCATTATAAAGAATAGTGTCTAGGTTAAATGAACCATGCTGAATGAGTTTGTTTTCTTGAATTGAGATATCTTTCTAATAATTAATGCTACCATTAAACTTAATTATAAGTTACTCTAGTCTTAGATTGAGTATGATGGTAAAGGATTAATTGTAGAGCACTTCTTGGTTAATCTAATATGTAATGAAAGATAAGAAAGAAGTTAACTTCTATAACCAATTTATTCAATTTAATAAATTTACATTTTTAGTCAATGAAGGTGGATACACCCTCTCTACTGAATTTGTTATAATCTGGTTGTATTGAGTATTCATAAGTATCATTAGCCTTAGTTTATATTCTAGTATTCTTAGTTTAACTTCAATAGTTTAACAAATATAAATCAAAACCCCCTTTTATTTTACTTTGCATATTCAGTTTTATAGATTATGTGTTTATTTTGTCTGTTTTAAGTTCCTTTTATTTATTTGTGTCTCCAAGATCTATTTTTTTGTTTGCATTTACTCATTTCCTGTAGGATCAACCTCTGCTTACTCTGTATACAAGTAGTTTAGGTAGAGTATTTTTAATTAGTGTATTTGGCATGCATCATGTAATGTTGCAATTTCATTTGCTAATTTGCCCCCTTTAAGCTTGGAGTGTAGATATTTTGAGCACCAAGCTTAGAAAGAAATTAATGAAATGTAGTGGAATGATGTGCTTCGATGAAGAAATCTGCTACTTGATGTATGGATGAGACCAGTAGCAAATGAAGAACACCATTTTTTATCTTTTCCTGTATTAAATGACAATCAATTTCTATGTGCTTTGTTTATTTATGGAACACAGGATTGTGTGTTATATGCATAGCAGATTGATTGTCGTAATACAATAAAACTGGTTTGCAATGTGAAACATGAACATCTTTAAGCTGATTTAGAAGCCACTAAAATTCATAAGCTGCTGGTGCCATTGCTCTATACTCTACCTCTGAGGATGATCTTGACACTGTGGTTTGTTTCTTAGATTTCCAAGAAACTAGAGAAGGACCAAGAAAGATACAAAAACTAATTAATATTTTTTTGGTTTCAGGGCATGTTGCCTAATTAAAACTTGAGAAACCATTTAATTGAATATTTCCTTGTGATGAAAAGAAGAGTCCTTGTCCTAGTGCTGATTTAAGATATCTCGAGATCCTGTATGCTGTAACTAAATGCACATTTATTGGTTTATCCAAAAATTGAGCTTACTATTGAACTGCATAGGATAAATCAGGCTTGGTGTGAGTGAGATAAATCAATTTGCTAATTAATCTTTTGTAAGAAGCAATATCTTCAAGCAAAGGAAATTGCTAGTTATGATGTTTACTAGTTGGCACAACTAGAGTTTTAGCTGGCTTGTGTTAGTAGTATGCCCTAGAGCATATCATTTAGTATGTATCTTGTACATAATTTTATTAATAAAAGGCATTTCCACATTTCTGTTTACATAATATATTTATATGTAATAGAAAAGGTCCATTGATATTTTGTTAGAAATATTATTCTTAAGTTGTTAAGAATATGAGTGACAGTATTTCTAGTACAAAGTATCATAAATAGGTTCACAATCGAGGATACTTCATAATAAAGACATGACTTATCCAGAAAGATTGTATTCATGTTTGTTCCCAAGTTATTTATATGAGATATAAATAAGATGGAATGGTGAGTCTCATGCCATATAACAAACATATTAGGCACTTATAAATGATAAGTAGGCCGAACCAGTGACACTTATGACAAGCACATGGAGTTTACTCTTGTCAATGTTTTGTCATAAATCATATCAGTGCATATAATCTTTAGACCTGAGATAGCACAGTTATCTTGTATATAGGTAGTTTGAGTTTGATACTGCTTTCATACTTGTACTATGTATGGGTATATGGGCATGTGTTGGCTCCTACTAGTTATATATGGAGGTAGGTGTTGATCAAGATGGAATATGTTCCTCTAAGTAAATAGAGATAAAATCCTATGTTCATTTAATTGTTCTTGATGTTTCAAGTTCCTGGCCAGGACAGATAGATTTATTCAAAAAAGAGTTTTTGATGAGAAAATCTTTTAATCAAGAACTGGAATTAAAAGAGAACATAATATTCATAGCAAATGGAGTTTGACATAAACCATGACTCCAGCTTGAGTTGGGATTTTGTAACAGAGAGATTCTAGTGCATGGTAACATATGATTATAGGTTCATTTAAGGTAAACCTTATTACTAATTGGGTGGCCATGGCATGCTATGCTAGGTGTTAACCATGGTCTATGAGGTGCATAAAATGATTTAGAGAAATCATTTATGGTAAGAAAGAGTTCTGATGATATTAAGAGTTGATATCATGTCTCATTGCCAATTAGTGATGAGCCTAGTAAGTCACACACATACACAAGTTATCACCTATTTAAATATGATTTAATTAATTAATTAAAGAGTTTAATTGATTAATTAAATAGGTTTGGTTTGCAATTAAATTGCAAAGTTCCTAGCATGACTTGAAACCAAATCTAGATTATTGGATGTATAGTATAAGTTAAATTTATTTTTAAAGTGTTTAAATATGAATTTAATTAATGAGAAATTAATTAATAGAGATTAATTAATTAATTTATATTTGATATAAATTGATTAAAAGAAGAAAAATAATTATTTTGGGTTAAGAACTCAAAATTAAGACATAGGGGCATTTTGGTCATTTCACAGTGTGACACGTGGCATCATGAGATGGTGACATATGGGATTACACATAAGCTTGCCAAATGTTTTTTAATCATGTAAGATGATTAAAATCAAGATTAAATATAGGTTTGACACTTGGCACAATGTGATTGGGTCACTTAAACCTAGAGCTAATCAAAGGGTGACATGTGGCAAGGGTTTAATGTGTTAACCTAGCTATTTAAGTGTTGTTATGAAAAGAAAAGCAACTAGCAGCCACTCCTCTCCTTTTTCACGCCACTTTGAGGGTTTTCATCTATTCTTCTTCATCTCTCATCAATTCAAAGAGATTAGCCATCAATCTCTTGAATTAAGAACACTAGAAATTGTTTCTAGTGTCCTGTTTACATCTCTAATCTCTTAAAAGGCAGAACTTGAATTTCTAATTAATAGAAAAAGCTTTAGAAGCTGTTCAAGGGCTCCCATAGGTGTTCTTGGTGTGGACAAGCTAGAGGGACAACATCTGGTGTCCTGAAGACGAATCTCAAAGGCGCAGACATGCTGCAGCGCATCAAGAGGTTAGTGTAATCGTTCTTGATTTAATCTAGGGTTCTAAAATTAATCTGATTAATTTTAAAATCTTAAATGGAAAATACAGATCCAAAAACATATTAAAAGAGTTTTAATATGTTGTTTATCATTGAAATCAAATAGATAAAAATAAATCTTGCATGATGCATGTGACCCTAGGTGAAAATTTTTGAATTCAATGGTATAAACTTGTGTTTTTCACACTTCCGTTCCTTCAATTGGTATCAGAGCCAGGTTATTTGCCATTTAGATTGTTGATTATATGATTTAAATATGTGATTTGATCATGAGATGATTGATCCATTGCTAGTTGCAATGGATGTGTAAAGGCACACATGGTGAAGCCACCATTGGTGGTGGCAACAAAGCTTCTTCAAGGTGGCGCAAGGTTTGCTTTTTAATTTACAATTGTTGTATGATCTAAAAGCTCATCCTATGTCTAATTAAATTATTTAATTAGAATTTTAATCACACAATTAAATTATGATTCAAATCAGAATTTTAAAAAATTGTTTGAATGTGATTCAAACCTGAATTTTAAAAGTTGTTTGAATGTGATTCAAATCTGAATTTTTAAAGTTGTTTGAATCATATTTAAATCTGATTTTTAAAAATTGATTGAATAAAATTCAGATATGATTTTTTAAAAAATGTTTGAATGTGATTCAAATCTGATTTTTTAAAAAATGTTTGAATGTGATTCAAATCTGAATTTTTAAAGTTGTTTGAATGTGATTCAAATATGAATTTTTAAATTTGTTTGAATGAGATTCAAATCTGAATTTTTAAATTTATTTGAATCATATTCAAATCTGGATTTTTAAGTCGAATATGAGATATTCAATTTAATTTAAGTATGTATGTTTTATTTAATTGTTAAATAGTGATATACATGATGGATGATCATGGACTATAAAAGACCAATGTGATTGGATTTATTTCTTTTATGTTTCTTTAGGATTGTAAATTAATTAATTTATTTTAATTTATTTTGGGCATGTATTATTAAGTTTGTAATAATTTTTTGGTTGTAATTTCATTTATTTAAGTTCTTGTAAATTCGCCTTGGTATGCCATGGATTACTATGTAATATTGGATTGCAAGAAGTTCAAGGAGGTCAAGAGCATTGGTGGGACCAGTGGGAGGAATTCAAGATCAAGTGTTGATTATGTACTCCTTCAGCAACTAATGTAAAATGAATAAATGAATGAAATGCACCTAGGATTGCCCTGATTCAATTCTTGGTGGCTCAGAATTGAATCCCTTAGAAAGTCCATGATCATACCATATTTATTGCTTATCCATGAATGCATGAGATGTATGGGAATGTATGCTATTATATGATATATGCATACTAACTGGATAATGTACAAAGTGAGACCTTAATAGTAATTAGAATGACCATAAAATCTTCCAAACAAATGATTAAGTTGGAAATGTTATAATTAAAGTAATTATAACCCTCCATTGGGGCAATTATTTTAAGAAATTTTAAATAGTTGCATAAGATGCAATTAATTTAAGAGATTTTCTTAAGAATAATTGTTAAGCATGAGATGTTGTAAATATGTAAATGGTTTAGTGGCCAATATTGGATGTACCTGAGGACATTAAAATTATTTACATAATTACTAGCTCAATGGGATCAACTTAACTAATGCAAGATAAGTCAATAATGGATGTACCTGAGATTTTGAGCATTAGGGGCTAGGTAAAGGATTGAACCTCACATGAGATGTGATGGGCAAGGTGTTGCTCACTTATAGTTTATTATTATTCCAATAATGGATGTACCTGAGGATGATCAATAGAATTATAAGAATTCAATCACCCACTAGAAATCCATCCAACTAGGATTTCCGTTTTCTACTTTGGAAGTGTAGGATTCGCTAAGTAAGTGAGAGAACCAATTTGATTAAAAGACCATAATCATTTTGGTTAATTACATGATACATTTACTAATTAATCTGGTTATTCTCTGCAGTTAATTTTTTGATAAAAATGAGCACAAAACAACCACCACCATCCAATATCCTTGAAAGCTTACTTGATCACAATAGGTTGACAGGACCTAATCTGTCTGATTGGCTAAGAAATTTGAAACTTGTCCTGAACCTTGAACATATGGTATATGTTCTAGATTCAAATGTTCCTGGTCCCTTACCTCCAGAGGCCACACAAGAGGAACATGAAACTTTGGACAAGTGGAAGGAGCATGATATGAGGGCTAAGTGTTACATGCTTGCTTCCATGAGTAATGAGTTACAGAAGCAACATGAGAACATGCAGAGTGCGAGTGAGATCCTCCTTCACCTACAAGAGTTGTATGGTGAGCGCAGCAGGAATGCTAGTTATGAATATCTAGACAGCTATTCCGTATGAGGATGTCTGAGGGACAGAATGTTGGGGATCATGTCCACAAGATGATTCGGCTGATTGAGCAGTTGGAACATCTTGACTTCAACATGGATTTCCAACTACAGACGGATTTGATCCTTCAGTCCCTTCCTGAGTCTTTTGGGAATTTTGTGACAAATTTCCATATGACTAAACAGGAATGCACCTTAGCTGGTTTACTCAACATGCTGGTTATTGCCCAATGCCCAAAAGAATATGCCAGGCAATAAAGGAAAAGAGGTAGCTTTGATTGCATCTTCTTCTGCTGGAAAGTCCAATAAGAAGAAGGGCAATAAGAAAAAGAAACCTCAGATTCCTGGTCCTACCAAGAAAATAGCTAAACAGAAAAAGAAGACTAAAGCTGATGGAGGCAAAGGAAAGTGTTTCCACTGCCAAAAGGATGGGCACTGGAAAAGGAACTGCCCAGAGTATCTTGCTTCTCTGAAGGACAAGAAGGATACACCTTTGGAAGGTATGTCCATATCTTGTTATTTAGATTCTGATGATACTCATAGTTCATCTACATCTTGGGTTTTAGATATCGGTGCCGCTTCACATTTCTAATGATATGCAGAACTAGCAAACAAGATGGCGACTGCGTTCTCAAGATATTAGAGTCCGGATTGGCAATGGCTCAACTGTTGAAGCTTTAGCCATAGGATCTAAATCTTTTTACATGTTTGGACATGTTTTGTGTTTGGATAATATTTTATATGTACCTGATGCTTTTAAGAACATCATTTCTATATCTAGTTTGACTAGAAATGGCTATGAATTTCAGTTCACAGATGATGTTTGCAATATTTATTTTGGAAATAAATATGTTGGTTCCGGTTATATGAATGATGGTCTTTATTATTTGGATAATAATGACAAACACAAATTGAATGCAAGTGATCTAAAAAAATGCAATGCCATGGTGAAAACCAACTGAAGTTCAAAATATATTTGGCACTTAAGGCTATGTCATGTTGCAGAAGATAGGATTACAAAACTGGAGAAAATGGGGATTCTATCCTCATTGGGCTCTGAGCCTACTCCAACTTGTGAATCTTGTCTTCAGGGCAAAATGACTAGATCACCCTTTGTTGGACAAGGGCTAAGAGCTGAAAATATTTTGGAGCTAATACATAGTGATGTATGTGGTCCATTTAAAGAAATGGCTAGAGGGGGTTTTCATTATTTTATTACCTTTACTGATGATAAATCAAGATTTGGGTATTTGTATTTGATGAAATACAAACATGAATCCTTTGAAAAGTTTAAGGAATTTAAATCTGAAGTAGAAAATCAAACAGGAAAGAGTATTAAAGCTCTTCGATCAGATCGTGGAGGTAAATATTTGAGTACTGAATTTGATGAATACTTGAGAGAGCATGGCATTGTTTCTTAGTTGACTCCTCCAGGAACGCCGCAGCTGAATGGTGTATCTGAAAGGAGAAATCGTACCCTATTGGATATGGTACGTAGTATGATGAGCTATACTGATATGCCAAGCTTCTTTTGGGGATTTGCATTAGAATTAGCTTTGTATATTCTGAATAGGATTCCATCAAAATCGGTTTCTTCCACACCTTATGAGATATGGCATGGAAGAAAACCAAGTCTTAAGCATGTTAAGATTTGGGGTTGTCCAGCTTATAATAAAAAAGCTGAACACTGATAAATTGGAGACCAGATCAGAAAAAGGTCGATTTGTTGGATATCCAAAAGATAGTTTTGGATATTATTTTTATTTGCTTTGGATATTATTTTTATTTGCCTACTTCACAAAAGGTTGTGATAAGTAGAGATGCCACATTTCTTGAACAATAGTTTGTTCAAGAAGGAGGCAAAGGAAGACAAATAGAGTTAGAATTGGAGAATTCTGACCAACCAACAGATCAGATGGATATAGATCCATCTAGTCAACCTATACCCGTTGATGAAACATCTATAGCTGTTCCTCGTAGAACAACCAGGGTATCTCACCCACCAGTGAGATATGGTTTTCTTCATGAAGAAGAATAAGAGTTGTTTACTCATGAAGAAGTAGATCATGGAGATGATCCACTTACTTATGAAGAAGCTATATCAGATATAGACTCTTCAAAATGGATTCATGCTATGAAATCCGAGATTGATTCCATGTATAAGAATCAAGTTTGGGATCTTGTTGACCCACCTGAAGGTATTGTACCAATAGGGAACAAATGGGTTTTCAAGAAGAAAATTGGTTCTGATGGAAAGGTAGAGACCTATAAGGCAAGGCTAGTAGCGAAAGGATTTCGCCAAAGGCAAGGAATTGACTATGAGGAGACTTTCTCGCCTGTTGCCATGCTTAAATCAATTAGGATTTTATTAGCAATAGCTGCATACTATGATTATGAGATTTGGCAGATGGATGTCAAAATAGCTTTTCTCATTGGATACATTGAAGAAAACATTTTCATGGAACAACCTAGGGGTTTTGAATCCCAAGATGGTTCCAAGGTATGCAAGCTAAAGCGATCCATTTATGGGTTGAAACAAGCTTCGAGGAGTTGGAACATCCGTTTTGATGAAGCCATTAAATCCTTTGGTTTTATCAAAAATGAGGATGAGCCATGTGTATATAAGAAGGTTAGTGACAGTGCTATCACTTTCCTTGTCTTATATGTGGATGACATACTGTTGATGGGTAATGACACAGGTATGTTGACGACTATAAAGGTATGGTTGTCAAATACATTCTCCATGAAAGACTTAGGGGAGGCAACCTATATTCTTGGGATTTGCATCTATAGAGATAGAGTGAAAAGAATAATAGGTTTATCCCAAAGTCTATACTTCGAAAAGGTGTTAAAGATGTTTAACATGCTTGATTCCAAGAGAGGATTGTTACCAGTGAGACATGGTATCCACCTTTCTAAAAAGATGTCTCCAAAGACACCTAAAGAAAGAGATAAGATGGCCAGGATTCCATATGCTTCGGCTGTTGGAAGTTTAATGTATGCAATGTTGTGTACTAGGCCGGATATCACATATGCTGTTAGTTTGACTAGCAGGTATCAATCCAATCCAGGTTTGGAACACTGGATAGCTTTCAAGAATATCCTTAAGTACTTGAGAAGAACTAAGGATTTATTCTTGATTTATGGAGGTGGAGACTTGCAATTAGATGGTTATACTAATTCTGATTTCCAATCAGATATCGATGATAGAAAGTCTACCTCTAGATATGTGTTCATTTGTAATAGAGGTGCAGTCAGTTGGAAGAGTTCCAAACAGAGCACGACTACAGATTCCACTACAGAGGCTGAGTATATTGTTGCATCAGATGCTGCAAAGGAAGTTGTTTGGATAAAAAAGTTCGTGACAAAACTTACAGTAGTTCCTTCCATTGAGTCAGCAGTTCCACTACACTGTGACAATAATGGAGCAGTCATACAGGCTAAGGAACCAAAGTCTCACCAGAAATCCAAACACATAGAAAGGCGCTACCACATTATCAGAGAAATAGTTGGGCAAGGCGATATAGCCATGCAGAAAAATAACATCAGCTGAAAATCCAGCTAATCCATTCACTAAGCTTTTGTCACAAGCTCAGTTAGACTGACATCTTGAGAAGATGGGTCTAAGGTATTGTAATGAATGGCTCTAGTACTAGTGGGAGATTGTTAGTAGTATGCCCTAGAGTATATCATTTAGTATGTATCTTCTACATAATTTTATTAATAAAAGGCATTTCCACTTTTCCGTTTACATAATATATTTATGTGTAATAGAAAAGGTCCATTGATATTTTGTTAGAAATATTATTCTTAAGAATATGAGTGATAGTATTTATAGTACAAAGTATCATAAATAGGTTCACAATCGAGGATACTTCATAATAAGGACATGACTTATCCAGAAAGATTGTATTCATGTTTGTTCCCAAGTTATTTATATGAGATATAAATAAGATGGAATGGTGAGTCTCATGCCATATAACAAACATGTTAGGCACTTATAAATGATAAGTAGGCCGAACCAGTGACACTTATAACAAGCACATGGAGTTTACTCTTGTCAATGTTTTGTCATAAATCATATCAGTGCATATAATCTTTAGACCTGAGATAGCACAGTTATCTTGTATATAGGTAGTTTGAGTTTGATACTGCTTTCATACTTGTACTATGTATGGGTATATGGGCATGTGTTGGCTCCTACTAGTTATATATGGAGGTAGGTGTTGATCAAGATGGAATATGTTCCTCTAAGTAAATAGAGATAAAATCCTATGTTTATTTAATTGTTCTTGATGTTTCAAGTTCCTGGCCAGGACAGATAGATTTTTTCAGAAAAGAGTTTCTGATAAGAAAATCATTTAATCAAGAACTGGAATTAAAAGAGAACATAATATTCATAGCAAATGGAGTTTAACATAAATCATGACTCCAGCTTGAGTTGGGATTTTGTAACAGAGAGATTCTAGTGCATGGTAACATATGATTATAGGTTCATTTAAGGTAAACCTTATTACTAATTGGGTGGCCATGGCATGCTATGCTAGGTGTTAACCATGGTCTATGAGGTGCATAAAATGATTTAGAGAAATCATTTATGGTAAGAAAGAGTTCTGATGATATTAAGAGTTGATATCATGTCTCATTGCCAATTAGTGATGAGCCTAGTAAGTCACACACATACACAAGTTATCACCTATTTAAATATGATTTAATTAATTAATTAAAGAGTTTAATTGATTAATTAAATAGGTTTGGTTTGCAATTAAATTGCAAAGTCCCTAGCATGACTTGAAACCAAATCTAGATTATTAGATGTATAGTATAACTTAAATTTATATTTAAAGTTTTTAAATATGAATTTAATTAACAAGAAATTAATTAATAGAGATTAATTAATTAATTTATATTTGATATAAATTGATTAGAAGAAGAAAAATAATTATTTTGGTTTGAGAACTAAAAATTAAGACACAGGGGCATTTTGGTCATTTCACAGTGTGACACGTGGCATCATGAGATGGTGACATATGGGATTACACATAAGCTTACCGAATACTTTTTAATCATGTAAGATGATTAAAATCAAGATTAAATATAGGTTTGACACTTGGCACAATGTGATTGGGTCACTTAAACCTAGAGCTAATCAAAGGGTGACAAGTGGCAAGGGTTTAATGTGTTAACCTAGCTATTTAAGTGTTGTTATGAAAAGAAAAGCAACTAGCAGCCACTCCTCTTCTTTGTCATGCCACTTTGAGGGTTTTCATCTATTCTTCTTCATCTCTCATCAATTCAAAGAGATTAGCCATCAATCTCTTGAATTAAGAACACTAGAAATTGTTTCTAGTGTCCTGTTTACATCTCTAATCTCTTAAAAACTTGAATTTCTAATTAATAGAAAAATCTTTAGAAGTTGTTCAAGGGCTCCCATAGGTGTTCTTAGTGTGGACAAGCTAGAGGGACAACATCTGGTGTCCTGAAGACGAATCTCAAAGGCGCAGACACGCTGCAGTGCATCAAGAGGTTAGTGTAATCGTTCTTGATTTAATCTAGGGTTCTAAAATTAATCTGATTAATTTAAAAATCTTAAATGGCAAATACAGATCCAAAAACATATTAAAAGAGTTTTAATATGTTGTTTAACATTGAAATCAAATAGATAAAAATAAATCTTGCATGATGCATGTGACCCTAGGTGAAAATTTTTGAATTCAATGGTATAAACTTGTGTTTTTCACGCTTTTGTTCCTTCAGCTTGCAACCTAGAATCCTAGTTTCTTAGAAGAGTTTTGGTTCATATCTTCTCTAACTCATGTCTATTCCTTGTCAGGTTCCAGCAATCTCAAAACCAAGAAAATACTTCCAGTTTCTTAGTTCTTTGATTTTGAACTGATCATGAAGAAAGTGCTTGATATTATCAATGGCAATCATGCTATTACTTACTAATATGACATCATCAACATAAACCAGTAGAATAAGAATAAATTCTTTATTGTATTGGATGAACATAGAGGAATTAGAATGTGCTTGATTAAAGTCTTGAGAGAGAAGAGCACTTGATAATTTAGAATGTCATTGTCTGCTTGTTTGCTTAAGTCTATAGAGAGACTTTGTCAGTTTGCAAACTTGATCAGGCATAGGACTTACAAAACCAAGTGATAATTGCATGTAGACTCCTTCATGTAATTCACCATGAAGAAACGCATTATTGATATCCAGTTGGTGAATATGCCAACCTTTCATTGCTGCCAAAATAAGTAAGCTTCTTATAGTTGTCATTTTGGCAACAAGTGAAAAAGTATTAATGTAATCAATTCCAGGTTGCTGTGTGAAGCCCTTTGCAACTAACCTATCCTTATATCTTTTAATTGAGCCATCAGAGTGATACTTGATTTTGTAAACCCACTTATAACCAATGGAGGTCTTGCTAGGAGGAAAGATTTCAAATCCCATGTATGATTGAGTTGGAGTGCTTCAATTTATGCTTTCTTGGCTTCTTGCCATTCAAGATATTTGATAGCTTGATTGTATGACCTTGGCTTAATAGGAATAGATATAGAAATAGAAAAGGAATTATGTGATTCTGACAAATTGTCATAAAAAAATGGCAA
The DNA here is from genome assembly GCF_030052815.1 of Hevea brasiliensis. NCBI lineage: Eukaryota > Viridiplantae > Streptophyta > Magnoliopsida > Malpighiales > Euphorbiaceae > Hevea > Hevea brasiliensis. Next base: position 83,790,235 of record NC_079499.1, read on the forward strand.
AAGAAAGATTATGTGGAGTACCTTTCATTGAATCCAGAGAAATGGTCTAATAACTAGCTTGCGCTAGCAATGACTTAATCAAATGCAATAATAGTCTTATAAATAGGTTGGGGGTTGCTTTGACCTCCATGATCTTCTAGGATTATTTTCTAGTGGTTTAGTGGTTGTAAGGATAAGCAATGTGTCATTTATTGGTGTTTGAGCAATCTGTATTTATTAGAATTGTGAATTGTCAGGTTTATTATATGGAATAGGAAATACAAAGCTTATGGTCTTTTGTGAAATATCACCAGTATACTGATATGGAAACACATGCTCATAGAAAATACATGTCTTGACACAGTTATCTCATTTGCTTTCAAATTAAAAAGTTTATACCCCTTTGTACCTTGCTTGTAACCAATGAAAATGCATTTATGTGCTATGGTAGATAATTTGGATCTATTTTAATTTAAAGAAGAAAAGTAATAAAGACAACCAAAGACTCTAAGATGAGAAAGGTTGGGAACTTTATCATAAAGCATTTCATAAGGAGTCATGTTATTAATAACAGGAGATGGAACTCTATTGATTAGATGCACAGCATGAGAAACAAATTCAAACCAAAAGACAAAAGGAAGATGACTTTGGAATTGTAATGCCTCAGCTGCATTAAGAATGTGTTGGTGCTTTCTTTCCACAGCACTGTTTTGTTGTGGTGTTTCAACACAACTAGTTTGGGGAAGTATCCCTTTAAAATTGTAGAATTTTGTCATCCTAAAATTTTGCACCATTATCACTTCTAATGCTCTTAATGTTCTTATGAAAATGATTTTGTATCATGGTGCAAAAATTTAGAGGCAAGACTATTGTTTCAGATTTGGTTTTCATCAAGAAAAGCCAAGTAAATCTAGAAAAATCATCTACAATGGTAAGAAAATATCTATAACCATTCAAAAATGGAATTACAAGCCCCTAAATGTTAACATGTATTAAGTCAAAAGAAGCTATAAAATGAGATTCACTAACAGGAATTGGTAATATCTTTTATTTTGCATAATGACAAACATCACAAGTATCAATCTGAGATGGTAGGTCTTTGCAAAAGTCTTATTTGAGGTGTAGAATCCTCTGAGTTGATGCATGCCCCAATCTATAGTGCCATAGGTTGAACTAATGTTGTGTGGGTTTATTGGCTAAAAGGGAAATATTATGAACTTTAATAGGTGGATGTGAGGGTGACGTCAAATGATATAATCCATTTCTCTGCTCAGCTAAGCCAATCTTCCTCCATCCCTTTAGATCCTATACAAAAATCTTTTGTGAAAACTAAGTTACAGGCTGATGCTACTATCAATTTACTATAGGAAATCAAGTTAAAACAAAATGATGGTATATACAACACATCATTTAAGATTAGTTCATTACTAAGATGCACAATGCCTATATGGGATATAATGGCATTTTGATTATTTGGCAGCTTAACAAAGAAATTAGCAATTGATTTACAAGAATAAAATAAAGCTAAGTCACATGTAATGTGATCTGTAGCTCCACTCTCCAATAATCATGCGTGTTTAGATAGTTGAATATGATGCATAATGGATAACACAATACCATAATTGGTAGAGTCAATAATGTGACACCCCTTACCCGTCTACAGTGTAGCCGAGCAAGTTATGCTACTCAGTGTGTCGGAACACCAATTCATGTTTCAATTTCAATTAATCCCTTTTTATTCATTTATTTATAATTTTTGATAAATCTAAATTTTTCCGCAAATTTTATAGAAAATACGACAGAGTGCCGGCTATAAATTGGAAAACAGTTCTTCTGAACCTGTTTAAAAACACTTCCAGTATAATCATAATCTCAATCTCAGTCAACCACCAACATTTTTCAATAATTTCTCAAATCAATTCAGTATCTCAAAATTCACATTCATCTCATATCACACCCAATTCAATGAGAAATACTGATATTTATTTCTGAACATAGCTCATAGGTAATTACAGCAAAAATATGATTACATGAGTTTATAATATACATAACAAAAGTTTACAAATACAAAAGACTTAGGTAGCCCAATGTCCTACCAATGCACTGCAATTTGTGAGATGACTTTGAACTCTGAGTGTAGATCTGAAAACTCACCCCGTATGAGGTCTGCTGGACTCCCCAGCTATGTCTCTAGTACCTGCGCGTGGGAAAAGCAACGCGCTAAGCAATTCTGCTTAGTGGTGACAATATAAAATAAAATAAAATAAAATAATAACATGTATGCAGAATGTATGTTTACATTTTTGGTAGACTTAATTTCAAATATTTATTGCAATATTATTTGATTAAAGTTTGGTAAGATTTATTAATATTGCCCGAGTAACCTATACTAGTTGACTGGACTGGATAAACGGGTAAACTGGTACTGGGTACTAAGTACCTCGGACCATCACACCATCGGTCACATAGTGTCTCCCGGTGTGCAATGAGCGACTAATAAGCTGTAATAATTATCGGGGATTAAACCCAAGCATAACAACTCAATATCATAGCCAAAGGCTATTATGTCACAGAATGGCATGGAAAGCCATGAAATACAGAATGGCATGAAGCCATATGCAATACTGCTAACAGAACCCTATTGGCATGCCAACCTATCCAAACCAATCACATTAGGCCTACTAGGGCATTTAACACTTTTTATTTATGTAATTCTTTGAAATTGAATTTTTATGATTACTATTCATTTCATTGATCAACCAAAATGTTGACTTTTGCATTGGCAATAGGTAAATTAGTTTAAATATCATCAACATACCACATTTTGCATTTTAAACTTGTTGGTATTGGTTGCCAATACCATCTCTAAGCTTAATGCGAATTGGAAAGAATTTTCAGTTTTTAAGCTTTGGGTTTACTATTTCATTAGTTACTGTTGCAGTGGGAATTTGGAAAAATGATAAACATGAAAGTTTTTCCTTATTTTATCTAGTTGAATTTCCTTTTTTGAATCACTCTATTTGGAGTTTTGTAGCTCAAGTTATGGTCCCAAAACCACAACTGGCCGGATTGAAATTTTTCTGGACTGACCATATCTATAGTGCAGTGAATAGTAACTTCAACTCACTTGTTGAATAGGTTCTGGTCATAATTTGGGTTAGGTTTCTTCATAAAAGTTTTTGGTCTATATCTCAGCTTGTTGTGGGTAAAATTTCAGGTCAATTGGACCATTCTACACTGAGTTATGGCCAAATGACCAAACACTATTTATTTGGTCATTCTGCAGAAACAGACTGCAGGTCACCCAGATTGGGGCAAGCTTTTGGTCCACTTGGTTTGGTCTTATGGGCATAGTTTCTTCACCAAAGTTGTGCCATTATGTGTCTAGTTTCATATCCGATTGGCCAAACACCAATTGAACCTCTACAATTCAGGTTATGGCTGCCCAAACCTGCTGGACTCATGTCCAATTCTATAGGTCACCTAGGGCAGCCACACTAAACCTAAATCCCATCACTCAACACACTTCATTTTTGGTTTAAACAAAACTAAATGGTCACTAATTGACCATTAATACCCATTTTCATCATCACATGGTCAAAGTCCTATTTCTCCACCCCAAACCCTAACTCAAACATTACCATTCATGCATTTTCATTGTATTTCTTCAATCCACTTACAAAATGCACATTAAGGGCAGCCATAATAACCTTTTAACTTTATTAAATCATCATAAAGAAACCCTAACCATGGCCGCCAAAAATTTAGGGTTTACATACAATTGGTATTCAACAATTTTACTTTGTAATTTACACTCATTTATACTTACTCAATATAAATTTGAAGAGAAACATAAGTTTAAGTCACTAACCTCTTTTAGCTCAAATCCAAGCCAACCAAAACTTTAATTTTTCTTCAAAATTTTGCTGCCCAAAGCTTCCTCAAGGTGTGGGGTGAATTTTTTGTGAAGACAACTAGGGCTTTTATGGTGTGGAAGCTATGGAAAATCAAGCTTGAAAAAGCTTGTCCATGGAGGTTAGGGAAGGAATGGTTTACGGCAAGGAAGAAAGAAGAAATGAGAAATCTGGTTTTTCTCTCATTTTTCAGCCCATTTGTCTCTTTTAAATATAGTTATGCCATGTGTCAACAGTTGGGTGAAGGCACACTAATGACATCATGTGATGTCATAAATTCCCATTTAATTCATTTTTTTTTCTTTTCTACTCATTTTCAATTTAATTTTTAGTAATATTTATTCACATTTTATGTCATAATAATTATTTACTTAACTGGACAAGTTGGCCAAAAATCACCTCTGAAGGCGAAATGACCAAAATGCCCTCCGTTTGGCTTAACGGGCCAAAATTGTCTGTACTAATTGAAAATTTTTTCTAAGTATTTTCTTAGCATTCTAATGCCATAAGAATCTCAATAACCCTTCTCTTGAGTCCCAGAAATTATTTTATAATTTTTCCCCGAGTTTAGGGCTCCTAGTTGCGAGAATCGCAAACTTCTCACTAGGTTACCCATCACTAGGGCACCGGCTCATTTAACTTGGTTGTATTTTATTTTTTAAAATTTTTCCTAAATTTTTCTTATTAATATTTGAGTTAATTATGGTTCCTCACTTTAGTTTAAATATTTTTCTGGACGTTCTAGTGTCAGCCGACAGTCACCAAACATAAGCGATCATGCGGACTAGCTAAAGTGAGGATGTTACAACTCTTTCCCTCTAATTTAAATTTCGTCCTCGAAATTTACCTGATGCAAACAGTTGAGGGAACTGTTGCCTCATCGTCTCTTCATTTTCCCAAGTTGCCTCCTCGATGTTGTGGTGCCTCCAAAGCACTTTCACCAGTGAAATCTGCTTATTTCTCAACTCTTTCACTTCCCGAGCTAGGATCCGTATGGGTTCTTCTTCATATGTCAAATCCGGTTGTACTTCAATTTCTTCCATGGAGATTACATGTGAAGGATCTGAGCAGTATCTTCTTAGCATAGATACGTGGAACACATTGTGGATCTTGTCCAGCTCTGGTGGTAAAGCTAGCCTATAGGCCACTGGACCCACACGTTCAATGACTTCATATGGGCCAATGAACCTTGGGCTTAACTTACCTTTTCTTCCAAACCTTAGTACCTTCTTCCATGGTGAGACTTTGAGAAACACTTTATCGCCAACCACATATTCTATTTCTTTTCTCTTTAAGTCGGCATAGGATTTCTGTCTGTCTGAGGCAAACTTTAGATTGGCTTTGATTAGTTTTACCTTCTCCTCAGTCTGTTTCACCAGGTCTGACCCTACTAGTTTATCTTCGCCCAATTCAGTCCAACACACTGGAGTTCTACATTTTCTCCCATACAATGCTTCATACAGGGCCATTTGGATGCTAGCTTGGTAGCTATTGTTGTATGCAAATTCTGCCAGTGGGAGGTATCTATCCCAACTTCCCTCTAACTCAATGACACAACTCTTCATCATATCCTCAAGGACCCGACATATATTTCATGTTATTATTACCATTTCAGTTCAATATGTGTATTAGTTTAATTGGTTTTAATTGTTTACCTGGATTACTCTTTCTGATTGCCCATCCGTTTTAGGATGGAAAGCTGTGCTGAAGTGGAGTTGTGTACCCAAGGACTCATGCAACTTCTTCCAGAATCTCAATGTAAACCTTGGGTCTCGATCAGATATGATGGAAAGTGGAATTCCATGCAATCTAACTATCTCACTGATATACAATTCTGCTAACTTCTCCAGTGAGTAGTCAGTCCTAACTGGCAGAAAGTGTGCTGACTTCGTCAATCTATCTACTATCACCCATACTGCATCATGTTTCTTCTGGGTGAGAGGTAGACCACTCACAAAATCCATGGTGACCGGGTCCCATTTCCATTCAGGTATGCGTATAGGCTGTAGCAAACCTGATGAAACTTGATGTTCTGCCTTGACTTGCTGACATGCCAAGCATTTAGTCACATAGTCAGCTATGTCCTTCTTCATACCAGGCCACCAATACTGAAGCTTCAGATCATGATGCATCTTTGTACTTCCTGGGTGCATAGCATAAACACTGGCATGTGCCTCTTTCAGAATACTGGCTTTCAATTCCCCATTATCTGGTATACATACTCTTCCTTTGTAGTACAGACACCCATCTGCTTTTACCTCATAGTTAGTTACTTTTCCCCCTGAGATTTGGCTCATAATAGCCATTAACTTTTCATCTGCCTTTTGCCCATCTAAAATCTGTTGTAGCAGGTTTGGCCTCACTTGCAACTCAGCCAAAATAGCTCCATCTCGAACCAAAGATAGACGGGCATTCAATCATCTCAATGCTGTGATGGATTTTCTGCTCAAAGCATCAGCAACTACATTTGCCTTCCCAGGATGGTAGTTAATTACACAATCATAGTCCTTCAGGAACTCAATCCATCGCCTTTATCTAAGGTTGAGCTCTTTTTGGGTTGGCAAGTATTTCAAGCTTTTGTGGTCTGTGTGAATGTAGCACTTTTCACCATACAAGTAGTGCCTCCATATCTTCCGTGCGAAGATAATTGCTGCAAGCTCTAGATCATGGGTAGGGTAATTCTGTTCATGTGGCCTTAGCTGCCTAGAAGCATAAGCGACCACCTTCCCCTCTTGCATCAATGCACACCCTAACCCATTATGAGAGGCATCACTGTAGACCACAAAGTCCTTTCCTGACACTGGCTGTGTTAACACTGGTGCCTCTGTCAACATAGCCTTCAACTTCTCAAAACTGGTCTGACACTTGTCATTCCAGTCAAATCTGACATTCTTGTGTAACAACTTGGTCATTGGAGCAGCTATTAAGGAAAATCCCTTCACAAATCTTTTGTAATACCCAGCTAGCCCCAAGAAACTTCTGACCATAGTTGTATTCCTGGGAGGCTTCCATTCCATCACTGCTTTTATTTTCTTGTGATCCACTCTAATCCCATCAGTTGACACTATGTGTCCAAGGAATGCAATCTCATTCAACCCGAAGTCACACTTGGACAACTTAGCATACAGCTTCTTTTCTCTTAGGGTTTACAGAATAATCCTCAAATGTTCATCATGTTCTTCCCTGGTCTTGGAATACACCAAAATATCATCAATAAAGACCACTACGAACCGATCTAGGTATGGATGGAAGATACAGTTCATAAGGTCCATGAATGCTGCTGGTGCATTTGTTAGGCCAAAGGGCATCACCAGAAACTCATAATGCCCATACCGAGTCCTGAATGCAGTCTTTGGCACATCTACATCCCTCACCCTCAACTGATGATACCCTGATCTGAGATCAATCTTAGAAAATACTCTTGCTCCCTTCAACTGATCAAATAGATCATCAATTCTAGGCAACGGATATTTATTCTTCATAGTTACTTTATTCAACTGCCGGTAATCGATGCATAGCCTCAAAGTCCCATCCTTCTTTTTCACAAACAGCACTGGAGCTCCCCATGGTGACACACTGGGGCGTATAAACCCCTTATCAAGCAACTCTTGCAACTGAGTTTTCAACTCCCTCAATTCAGTGGGTGCCATCCTATAAGGAGCAATGGAAATGGGTGCTGTACCCGGCATTACCTCAATAGCAAACTCGACTTCCCTTTCTGGTGGTAAACTAGGCAACTCTTCAGGAAATACATCTGGGAAGTCTCTTACTGTGGGTATATCACTCAGGTTTGGCTTAACTTGCCTAGTATCAACCACGTGTGCTAGGTAAGCTTCACAGCCTTTTCTCATCATTCTTCTTGCAACTGTGGCTGAGATAACATTGGACAGGAAATCTGTCCTTTCACCCACAACAGTGATCTCATTACCCTCAGAAGTTTTCAGAGAAATTCTCTTCAATTTACAATCAACTATTGCCTGATGACGTGACAACCAGTCCATTCCCAAAATCATGTTAAACTCGTGGAAGGGCAACTCAATTAGATCTGCCGAGAATTCATACCCCTGAATCCTTAACGGGTAACCCTTGTACACTTTGTTCACCACTACACTGTGGCCCAACGGATTAGTGACCAGAATGTCTTGGTCACTCTCCCGTACTAGTATCCCCCTTTTTATGGGTAGGTTGATGCAGATGTATGAATGAGTGGATCCTGGATCCACCAATGCATGCACAGATGTAATGTAGAGGGAGAACGTACCCCTGATGACGTCTGGGGCATCTTGCTCCTCCTGAGCTCTCATGGCATAGGCTCTGGCAGGTGATCTATCCTCAGCCCTCTCTGCTGACTCAGATGCAGGCCTCTGTGATGGTCCCACTGCCTCAGATTTGCCAGATTTCCTACCTCTTTGTGGTGCAGGAACAGGTCTGTCTGCTTGTGTTGGAGCAGCTGTACTAGTTCTGCGTGGACAATTCCTCAGCTGATGCTTTGTCGACCCACACCTTAAGCAGGCACCAGTCACTCTCCAACACTCCCCCTTATGCCATTTCAGATAATGTGGACATGCAGAAGATGCTGAGGCTGGTCCCCTGAACCCCATCCCTGGAGAGCTGCCCACTGATGGTGTGGACTGACCTCTCCTAGGGGTAAACTGTGGCCTGGGCCCCTGAGACTGACCCTGACCTTATGGTTGACCATGCAGGTGGACCTTTGAACTTCTTCCCAGGTGCAGGAGATGAACTAGATTGACCCGAGCCCCTCTTCTGCTGTCTCTATCTTCTGGTCTGCTCACTTATTCTAACCTTTTCAACTTTTATTGCAGCTTCCACTAACTTGGTAAAGTCTGTGATTCCCAAGGTAGTAATCATATTCTTTATGTTGTCATTTAATCCCTCTTCAAATCTCTTACACCTTTCGGCCTCATTAGGGACTATCTCCCTTCTGTAGCGGCTTAATCTGACAAATTCTTTTTCATACTCGGCCACTGTCAGCTGTCTCTGCTTCAGGTTAATGAACTCTCTTATTCTCTCTTCCAGGTATACACTACCCACATATTTCTTCTTGAATTCTGAGAGGAAGAAGTCCAAAGTTATTACTTCTGGTTGCACTTCACTAGACACCGTATCCCACCATTTATATGCATCGTGTAACACCCTCCCTGTACCAACTCCGTACATTCTACTGTTCCGGTGACCGGTATCGGTCCGGACAGCTAGAACGTCCGGAAAAGTATTTAAACTAAAGTTGGGAATCATAATTAACTTAAATATTAATAAGAAAAATTTAGTAAAAATTTTAGAAATAAAATACAACCAAGTTAAACGAGCCGGTGCCCTAGCGATGGGTAACCAAAGGGAAGTTGCGGTTCTCGCAACGAGGAGCCCTAGACCCGAGGGAAAAATTATAAAATAATTTTTGGGACTCCAGAAAAGGGTTATTGAGGTTCCCATGGCATTAGAATGCCAAGAAAATACCTAGAAAAATTTTTCAATCGGTACAGACAATTTTGACCCGTTAAGCCAAACGGAGGGCATTTTGGTCATTCTGAGGTAATTTTTGGCCGACTTGTCCAGTTGAGTAAATAATTAATATGACATAAAATATGAATAAACATTACTAGAAATTAAATTGAAAATGAGTAGTGGAGGAAAGAAAAGAAAATGAGGAAAAAGGGTTATTTATGACATCATGGTGATGTCATTAAGAAAATTTTAACCAATCACAATTAAGTACCATTTGACTAACTATTAAAAGACATGAAAGAAGACCAAAATAAGAAAAAAATTGCAGCAGCCATCCTTCCCCAAAAAGCCAGCCGAAACCCTCTCCCCATCTCCCTCCATTAATTTGCAACAAAAGCTTCATTTTCCTCTTCATTTCACCCTAAAACCCTAGAGACCTTTCACTAAAATTTGTCCTAGCACCTTGCTAAACCTTTTGGCAGCCAAGAGGGAGAAAGAAAGTGAAGTTTAGGGCTTGGGAAATTCTGCCACTTAAAGGTTAGTGCAACTATAAACATAAAACTCTTAAATTTCATGATTTTGGACTTGAAATTTAGTAAGACTTGTAATTTAAATGAACAAAAACCTATGTGTATGAGCTCTTGAATTTCGGCTGTCCTAGAAAAGGAATATGTAGGAGTGTTTTTGATGAGCTTGAAGTGAAATAGAAACAATGTTTGAAGTTATAAACATATGAGTAATGCATTAGTAGCTAACCAAGGTAAATGGCATAAATCATGAAATTGAATTAGGGTTTAGGAAAGGTGAAAATGTGACTTGGCTTAGGAAATTGTTAGAAAACTTTTTAATGGTCAATTAGTGACTATTTTAGGTAAGTTGAGCACAATATGGACTGAAAAATAGGATTGCAAAGAGAAGGAGTAAGTTGCCCTAGGACAGCAGCAATGGACTGAGATTTCAGTCCAATTACACAGCCATAACTTTGGCTGTGTTGGTCCAATTGGTGTTTGGCCAATTGGACATGAAACTAGGCTTAAAATGGCACATTTTTGCTGAAGAAACCATGCCCAAAAGACCAAAGCAAGAGGACCAAAACTTGGCCCCAATCCGGACACCCTGCAACTGATTCTGCAGAATTGACCAAATGAACAGTATCTGTTCATTTGGCCATAACTCACTGCAGATATGGTAAATTGACCTGAAATTTTTACAGCAACAAGTTAAGACATAGAAAAACAACTTTCATGAAGGAACCTACCCCAAATTATGGCCAGAACCTAACCCAAATGGCAGTGGAAGTCACTATTCATGTTACTGTAGATATGGTAATTTCTACAGAATGGGAATCCGGCCAGCTGTGGTTTTTGGACCATATCTGGAGTTACAAAACTCCAAATGGAGTGATTCAAAAAAAGAAATTCAACTAGACAAAATAAGGAACAACTTTCATGCTTTACATTTCTTCAAATTCCCACAGCAACAGTGTCCAATGAAACAGTGAAGTTGACTCACAAAAACTGAAAATTCTGCTTGTGTTGGTTTAAACTTTGAAATGGTATAAATGCTTAATGCCAACAAGTTTGGAATGCCAAATGTGGTATGTTGGGAGTGCCAAAGTCAATGTACATATTTTTATTCTAAAAGTCAACATTTTTGTTGACCAATAAGATGAATAGTGACACTAAAAATTTGAAATTCACAAATTGAAGAATTTAAAAGTTTCAAATGCCCTAGTATACCTAACAAGATTGGTTTGGATAGTTTGGCATGCCAATAGGGTTCGATTAGCGATCGCACATGGCAATATGCCATTCAGTGATTTCATGGCTTGTAGCCATTCGACTTTGTATTGAGACATGGCCTTGTGCCTGATATTATTTACAGCTTGTTAGTTGTTCTGCTGCACACCGGGAGATGAATATGTGACCGATGGTGTGACGGCCCGAGGTACTAGGTACCAGTGCGTTTGCTATCGATCGATGTCTAGTGTAGGTTTACTCGGGCAACCAAATGAATAAAAGTGAACAACGTTAACGAAATAATGGATATACCAATACCAAACAAAGAAAGCATACACATTCTATACACATTCATTTTCTTGCTATTTTCTTCTATTATATTATTGCACCACTAAGCATTATTGCTTAGCGCGTTACTTTGCCACGCGTAGGTACTGAGATCCCGATCGTGAGCCCGTAGACTACTGTGGGTGAGTCCATCCTGCAGCTTACGCACGATGTCCGTGTCACCTCGTCACTGCGGTGCATTGGTAGGACACTAGATGTCATTTTGTCATTTTGTAATTAAATTTTTATTTTCTCATATGTATTTGGGATTTATGTAATGTATTTTGAGGTTCATGTAAATAATAAAGATTTATGGTTATGTATGGAAGTAATTTGAGTATTTAATTGTTGTTTATATATGAGAACCCTGAGAAAGGGATGTTTGAGAAATGAAAAGGTTGTTGAGACCTGAAATTGAAAAATTGTTGAGATCTTGATATTGAGTTTTGTGATGATATTGGAGTTGGGAATGAATGAATTTATTTATTGGAAGTATTTTTAACAGGTTCCAAAGAACTGTTTTCTCTATTTTTAGCCGGTACTCCGCCGGATTTTTTATAAAATTTTCGGAACCTCAAATAAATAAAAATTTTGCTAAATGGCTTAAATAAAGTATATTTCATAAATTATATGCAAAAGCATGATATAAATTAATTAAGGTATATTAGAGTGTGCCGGTACACCGTGTGGCATTACTTACTCGAGTATACTGTACACGGGTAAGGGGTGTCACATGTAGTGGTATCAGAGCACGGTTTAGGCGTTTCTGGTGCTAGATTGAGTCCATACCATGCATTGTATTTGTAAGAGTCGAGGTGACACTAATGCAGATCTGTTTGTTTTTCTTATTTTGAATAGGATATGGACCCTTCATCTCAGAGGGCAGTTGAGGAGGAAGTGGAGAGTCATGCTCCACCGGTAGCAGCTGAGACTGGGGGTAGGGGAGAACCTACTCCGCCAGCTCAGGCAGAGCCTGCTCATCCTCTACATGCCATGTTCCAACAAATGGCCGACTTCTTTAGACAAATGGCCGGAGTAATGCCAGCACCACCACCACCACCAGCTCCACAGCAGAAATCACACCTGGAAAGGCTAAGAAAGTTTGGGGCGGTGGATTTCTTCGGCAAGAGGGAAGATGACTCTGTTGCAGCCGAAAATTGGTTGAACAGGCAGGCGAGTCTTAAAACAACTCCACTGCACCCCAGAGCAGAACTTAGAAGCTGCTGTATCCTTGTTACAAGATGATGCCTACGAATGGTGGGACACTGTGTCCAGTGAAGTGCAGCTAGAAGCTGTAACTTGGGACTTCTTCCTCTCCGAATTCAAGAAGAAATATGTGGGTACTGTATACCTGGAAGAGAGAAGAAGAGAGTTCATTAATCTGAGGCAGAGGCAGTTGTCAGTGGCCGAGTATGAGAAGGAATTTGTTCGATTGAGCCGCTATGGAAGGGAGATAGTCCCTAATGAAGCTGAAAGGTGCAAGAGATTTGAAGAGGGACTAAATGACAACATCAAGATCCAGCTCACTGCCTTGGGAATCACAGAATTTAGCAAGCTAGTGGAAGCTGCAATAAGAGTTGAAAAAGTGAGAATCAGTGAGCAGACCAGAAGGGAGAGACAGCAGAAGAGGGGACCCGGTCAGTCTAGCTCAGCTCCTGCATTTGGAAAGAAGTTCAAGGGTCCACCTGCACAGAGTTCAGCTCAGCCACATGGTCAGGGTCAGTCTCAGGGGCCCAGGCCACAGTTCACCCCTAGGAGAGGTCAGTCCACACCATCAGTGGGCAGCTCTCCAGGGATGGGGTTCAGGGGACCAGCCCCAACATCTTCTCGCATGTCCACACCGCCTTAAATGGCACAAGGGGAGTGTTGGAGAGTAATCGGTGCTCGCTTGAGATGTGGGTCGACAGAGCATCACCGAGAAATTGTCCACGCAGAACCACTACAATCGCTCCAACACAAGCGACATGCACTGCTCTGCACTACGAGAGGTAGAAAATCTAGCAAATCGGACGCGGTGGGACCATCACGAGGCTGCATCTAAGCCACAGAGAGGCGGATAATGGACCACCTGCGAAATTATGCCCCGAGAGCTCGGGAGGAGCAAGATGCCCTGGGCGTCATCGAGTACGTTCTCCTCTACAATACTCCTGTGCATGCATTGGTGGATCCAGGATCCACTCATTCCTACATTTGCATCAACCTACCCGTAGAAAGGGGGATACTAGTAGGGGAGAGTGACCAAGACATTCTGGTCACTAATCCATTGGGCCACAGTGTAGTGGTGAATAAAGTATATAAGGGTTGCCCGTTAAGGATTCAAGGGTATGAATTCTCGGCAGACCTAATTGAGTTGCCCTTCCACGAGTTTGATGTGATTTTGGGAATGGACTGGTTGTCACGTCATCAGGCAATAGTTGATTGCAAATTGAAGAGAATTTCTCTGAAAACTCCTGAAGGAAATGAAATCATTGTTGTGGGGGAAAGGACAAATTTTCTGTCCAATGTCATCTCAGCCACAGCTGCAAGAAGAATGATGAGAAAAGGCTGTGAAGCCTACCTAGCACATGTGGTGGATACCAGGCAGGCTAAGCCAAACTTGAGTAATATACCCACAGTAAGAGACTTCCCAGAGGTATTTCCTGAAGAGTTGCCTGGGTTACCACCAGAAAGGGAAGTCGAGTTTGCTATTGAGACACTGCCGAGTACAGCACCCATTTCCATTGCTCCTTATAGGATGGCACCCACTGAATTGAGAGAGTTGAAAACTCAGTTGCAAGAGTTGTTAGATAAGGGGTTCATACGCCCCAGTGTGTCACCATGGGGAGCTCCAGTGCTGTTTGTGAAAAAGAAGGATGGGACTTTGAGGCTATGCATCGATTACCGGCAGTTGAATAAAGTGACTGTGAAGAACAGATATCCGTTGCCTAGAATTGATGATTTGTTTGATCAGTTGAAGGGAGCAGGAGTATTTTCTAAGATTGATCTCAGATCAGGGTATCATCAATTGAGGGTGAAGGATGTAGATGTGCCCAAGACTGCATTCAGGACCCGGTATGGGCATTATGAGTTCCTGGTGATGCCCTTTGGCCTAACAAATGCACCAGCGGCATTCATGGACCTTATGAACCGTATCTTCCATCCATACCTAGATCAGTTCGTAGTGGTTTTTATTGATGATATTCTGGTGTACTCCAAGACCAGGGAAGAACATGATGAACATTTGAGGATTGTTCTGCAAACCCTGCGGGAAAAGAAGCTATATGCTAAGTTGTCCAAGTGTGACTTTTGGCTGAATGAGATTGCATTCCTTGGACAGATAGTGTCAGCTGATGGGATTAGGGTGGATCCCAAGAAAATAGAAGCAGTGATGGAATGGAAGCCTCCCAGAAATACAACTGAGGTCAGAAGCTTCTTGGGGCTAGCTGGGTATTACAGAAGATTTGTGAAGGGATTTTCCTTAATAGCTGCTCCAATGACCAAGTTGTTACACAAGAATGTCAGATTTGACTGGAATGACAAGTGTCAGACCAGTTTTGAGAAGTTGAAGGTTATGTTGATAGAGGCACCCGTGTTAACACAGCCAGTGTCAAGAAAGGACTTCGTGGTCTACAGTGATGCCTCTCATAATGGGTTAGGGTGTGTATTGATGCAAGAGGGGAAGGTGGTCGCCTATGCTTCCAGCGATTAAGGCCACATGAGCGAACTACCCTACCAATGATCTAGAGCTTGCAGCAATTATCTTCGCACTGAAGATATGGAGGCATTACTTGTATGGTGAAAAGTGCTACATTTACACAGACCACAAGAGTCTAAAATATTTGCCAACTCAGAGGGAGCTCAACCTTAGACAGAGGCGATGGATTGAGTTCCTGAAGGACTATGATTGTGTGATTGACTATCATCCTGGGAAGGCAAATGTAGTTGCTGATGCTTTGAGCAGAAAGTCCATCACAGCTTTGAGATCATTGAATGCCCGTCTAACTTTGATTCAAGATGGAACTATTTTGGCTGAGTTGCAAGTGAGGCCAAACCTGCTACAGCAGATTTTAGATGGGCAAAAGGCAGATGGAAAGTTAACGGCCATTATGAGCAAAATCCCAGAAGGAAAAGCAACTGACTATGAGGTAAAAGCAGATGGGTGTCTGTATTACAAAGGAAGACTGTGTGTACCAGAAGATGGGGAAGTGAAGGCCAGTATTCTGAAAGAGGCGCACACTAGTGTATATGCTATGCACCTAGGAAGTACAAAGATGTATCATGATCGAAGCTTGATATTGGTGGCACAGTATGAAGAAAAACATAGTGACTATGTAACTAAATGCTTGACATGTCAACAAGTCAAGGCAGAACATCAAGTTCCATCGGGTTTGCTACAGCCTATACGCATACCTGAATGGAAATGGGATCGGGTCACCATGGATTTTGTAAGTGGTCTACCTCTCACCCGGAAGAAACATGATGCAGCATGGGTGATAGTTGATAGATTGACAAAGTCAGCACACTTTCTGCCAGTTAGGACTGACTACTCACTGGAGAAGTTAGCAGAATTGTATATCAGTGAGATAGTTAGACTGCATGGAATCCCACTTTCCATCATATCTGATCGAGACCCAAGGTTTACATCGAGATTTTGGAAGAAGTTGCATGAATCCTTGGGTACACAACTCCATTTCAGCACAGCTTTCCATCCTCAGACGGATGGGCAATCCGAAAGAGTAATCCAGGTAAACAATTGAACCAATTGAATTAGTACAAATATTGAACTAAAATGATAACAATAACATGAAATATATGTCAGGTCCTTGAGGATATGCTGAGGAGTTGTTTCATTGAGTTTGAGGAAAGTTGGGATAGATACCTCCCACTGGCAGAATTTGCATACAACAATAGCTACCAAGCTAGTATCCAAATGGCCCCGTATGAAGCGCTGTATGGGAGAAAATGTAGAACTCCAGTGTGCTGGACTGAATTGGGCGAAGACAAACTGGTAGGGCCAGACCTGGTGAAACAGGCTGAGGAGAAGGTGAAATCAATCAAAGCCAACTTAAAGGTTGCCTCAGACAGACAGAAATCTTATGCCGACCTGAAGAGGAAAGAAATAGAATATGGGGTTGGCGACAAAGTGTTCCTCAAGGTGTCACCATGGAAGAAAGTATTGAGGTTTGGAAGGAAAGGTAAGTTAAGCCCTAGGTTCATTGGCCCATATGAAGTCATTGAACGTGTGGGTCCAGTAGCCTATAGGCTAGCTTTACCACCAGAGCTGGACAAGATCCACAATGTGTTCCACGTGTCTATGCTCAGAAGATACCGCTCAGATCCTTCACATGTCATCTCCAGAGAAGAAATTGAAATACAGCCAGATTTGACATACGAAGAAGAACCTCTACGGATCTTGGCTCGGGAAGTGAAAGAGTTGAGAAACAAGCAAATTCCATTGGTGAAAGTGCTTTGGAGGCACCACAACACCGAGGAGGCAACTTGGGAAAGTGAAGAGACGATGAGGCAACAGTTCCCTCAACTGTTTGCATCAGGTAAATTTCGAGGATGAAATTTAAATTAGAGGGGAAGAGTTGTAACACCCTCCCTGTACCAACTCCGTACATTCTACTGTTCCGGTGACCGGTGTCGGCCCGGACAGCTAGAACGTCCGGAAAAGTATTTAAACTAAAGTCAGGAATCATAATTAACTTAAATATTAATAAGAAAAATTTAGTAAAAATTTTAGAAATAAAATACAACCAAGTTAAACGAGCCGGTGCCCTAGCGATGGGTAACCAGAGGGAAGTTGCGGTTCTCGCAACGAGGAGCCCTAGACCCGGGGGAAAAATTATAAAATAATTTTTGGGACTCCAGAAAAGGGTTATTGAGGTTCCCACAGCATTAGAATGCCAAGAAAATACCTAGAAAAATTTTTCAATCGGTACAGACAATTTTGACCCGTTAAGCCAAACGGAGGGCATTTTGATCATTTCGCCTTCAGAGGTGATTTTTGGCCGACTTGTCCAGTTGAGTAAATAATTAATATGACATAAAATATGAATAAACATTACTAGAAATTAAATTGAAAATGAGTAGTGGAGGAAAGAAAAGAAAATGAGGAAAAATGGTTATTTATGACATCATGGTGATGTCATTAAGAAAATTTTAACCAATCACAATTAAGTACCATTTGACTAACTATTAAAAGACATGAAAGAAGACCAAAATAAGAAAAAAATTGCAGCAGCCATCCTTCCCCAAAAAGCCAGCCGAAACCCTCTCCCCATCTCCCTCCATTAATTTGCAACAAAAGCTTCATTTTCCTCTTCATTTCACCCTAAAACCCTAGAGACCTTTCACTAAAATTTGTCCTAGCACCTTGCTAAACCTTTTGACAGCCAAGAGGGAGAAAGAAAGTGAAGTTTGGGGCTTGGGAAATTCTGCCACTTAAAGGTTAGTGCAACTATAAACATAAAACTCTTAAATTTCATGATTTTAGACTTGAAATTTAGTAAGACTTGTAATTTAAATGAACAAAAACCTATGTGTATGAGCTCTTGAATTTCGGCTGTCCTAGAAAAGGAATATGTAGGAGTGTTTTTGATGAGCTTGAAGTGAAATAGAAACCATGTTTGAAGTTATAAACATATGAGTAATGCATTAGTAGCTAACCAAGGTAAATGGCATAAATCATGAAATTGAATTAGGGTTTAGGAAAGGTGAAAATGTGACTTGGCTTAGGAAATTGTTAGAGAACTTTTTAATGGTCAATTAGTGACTATTTTAGGTAAGTTGAGCACAATTTGGACTGAAAAATAGGATTGCAAAGAGAAGGAGTAAGCTACCCTAGGACAGCAGCAATGGACTGAGATTTCAGTCCAATTACACAGCCATAACTTTGGCTGTGCTGGTCCAATTGGTTTTTGGCCAATTGGACATGAAACTAGGCTTATAATGGCACATTTTTTCTGAAGAAACCATGCCCAAAAGACCAAAGAAAGAGGACCAAAACTTGGCCCCAATCCGGACACCCTGCAACTGATTCTGCAGAATTGACCAAATGAACAGTAGCTGTTCATTTGGCCATAACTCACTGCAGATATGGTCAATTGACCTGAAATTTTTACAGCAACAAGTTAAGACATAGAAAAACAACTTTCATGAAGGAACCTACCCCAAATTATGGCCAGAACCTAACCCAAATGGTAGTGGAAGTCACTGTTCATGTTACTGTAGATATGGTAATTTCTGCAGAATGGGAATCCGGCCAGCTGTGGTTTTTAGACCATATCTGGAGTTACAAAACTCCAAATGGAGTGATTCAAAAAAAGAAATTCAACTAGACAAAATAAGGAACAACTTTCATGTTTTACATTTCTTCAAATTCCCACAGCAACAGTGTCCAATGGAACAGTGAAATTGACTCACAAAAACTGAAAATTCTGCTTGTGTTGGTTTAAACTTTGAAATGGTATAAATGCTTAATGCCAACAAGTTTGGAATGCCAAATGTGGTATGTTGGGAGTGCCAAAGTCAATGTACATATTTTTATTCTAAAAGTCAACATTTTTATTGACCAATAAGATGAATAGTGACACTAAAAATTTGAAATTCACAAATTGAAGAATTTAAAAGTTTCAAATGCCCTAGTATACCTAACAAGATTGGTTTGGATAGTTTGGCATGCCAATAGGGTTCGATTAGCGATCGCATATGGCAATATGCCATTCTGTGATTTCATGGCTTGTAGCCATTCGACTTTGTATTGAGACTTGGCCTTGTGCACGATATGATTCTGACTTGTTAGTTACATTACTGCCGGGAGATGCGTATGTGACCGATGGTGTGACGGCCCGAGGTACTAGGTACCCAGTGCCAGTTTACCCGTTATCCAGTCCAGTCATCTAGTGTAGGTTTACTCGGGGTAACCAAATGAATAAAAGTGAACAACGTTAACGAAATAATGGATATACCAATACCAAACAAAGAAAGCATACACATTCTATACACATTCATTTTCTTGCTATTTTCTTCTATTATATTATTGCACCACTAAGCATTATTGCTTAGCGCGTTTCTTTTGCCACGCGTGATGCTGGAGATCCCGATCGTGAGCCAGTGAGACCACAGGTGAGTCCATCCTGCGATTACGCACGATATCCGTGTCACCTCGTCACTGCGATTGCATTGGTAGGACACTAGATGTCATTTTGTCATTTTGTAATTAAATTTTTATTTTCTCATATGTATTTGGGATTTATGTAATGTATTTTGAGGTTCATGTAAATAATAAAGATTTATGGTTATGTATGGAAGTAATTTGAGTATTTAATTGTTGTTTATATATAAGAACCCTGAGAAAGGGATGTTTGAGAAATGAAAAGGTTGTTGAGACCTGAAATTGAAAAATTGTTGAGATCTTGATATTGAGTTTTGTGATGATATTGGAGTTGGGAATGAATGAATTTGTTTATTGGAAGTGTTTTTAACAGGTTCCGAAGAACTGTTTTCTCCATTTTTAGCCGGTACTCCGCCGGATTTTCTATAAAATTTTCGGAACCTCAAATAAATAAAAATTTTGCTAAATGGCTTAAATAAAGTATATTTCATAAATTATATGCAAAAGCATGATATA
Source organism: Hevea brasiliensis (assembly GCF_030052815.1). Lineage (NCBI taxonomy): Eukaryota > Viridiplantae > Streptophyta > Magnoliopsida > Malpighiales > Euphorbiaceae > Hevea > Hevea brasiliensis. Next base: position 83,810,271 of record NC_079499.1, read on the forward strand.
AATTAATTAAGGTATATTAGAGTGTGCCGGTACACCGTGTGGCATTACTTACTCGGGTATACTGTACACGGGTAAGGGGTGTCACACATCGTCTTGTAACAGAGATATGGCAGCTTTTAGGTTTTGCTCTGGAGTGCAGTGGAGTTGTTTTAAAACTCTACCTATTCTGTTCAACCAATTTTCAGCTGCAATATAATCATCTTCTCTCTTGCCAAAGAAGTCCACTGCTCCAAATTTTATCAATCTTTCTAGGTGTGATTTCGATTGTGGAAGTGGTGGTAGCGGTGGCATTACCCCAGCCATTTGTTTGAAGAATTCGGCCATTTGCTGGAACACGGCCTGTGGAGGTTGAGCAGGCTCTGATGGAGCTGGTGGAGCAGGTTCTCCCATACCCCCAGTCTCAGCTACTGCATGTGGAGCATGACTCTCCACTTCCTTCTCAATTGCCCTCTGAGATGAAGGGTCCATATCCTATTTAACAAAGACAACAGATCTGCATTAGTCTCACCTCGACTCTTACAAATGTAATGCATGGTATGGACTCAATCTAGGCCCAGAAATGCCTAGACAGTGCTCTGATACCACCAAATGTGACACCCCTTACCCGTCTACAGTGTAGCCGAGCAAGTTATGTTACTCAGTGTGTCGGAACACCAATTCATGTTTCAATTTCAATTAATCCCTTTTTATTCATTTATTTATAATTTTTGATAAATCTAAATTTTTCCGCAAATTTTATAGAAAATTCGGCAGAGTGCCGGCTATAAATTGGAAAACAGTTCTTCTGAACCTATTTAAAAACACTTCAAGTATAATTATAATCTCAATCTCAGTCAACCACCAACATTTTTCAACAATTTCTCAAATCAATTCAGTATCTCAAAATTCACATTCATCTCATATCACACCCAATTCAATGAGAAATACTCATATTTATTTCTGAACACAGCTCATAGGTAATTACAGCAAAAATATGATTACATGAGTTTATAATATACATAACAAAAGTTTACAAATACAAAAGACTTAGGTAGCCCAATGTCCTACCAATGCACTGCAATTTGTGAGGTGACTTTGAACTCTAAGTGTAGATCTGAAAACTCACCCTGTATGAGGTCTGCTGGACTCCCCAGCTATGTCTCCAGTACCTGCGCGTGGCAAAAGCAACGTGCTAAGCAATTCTGCTTAGTGGTGATAATATAAAATAAAATAAAATAAAATAATAACATGTATGCAGAATGTATGTTTACATTTTTGGTAGACTTAATTTCAAATATTTATTGCAATATTATTCGATTAAAGTTTGGTAAGATTTATTAATATTGCCCGAGTAACCTATACTAGTTGACTGGACTGGATAAACGGGTAACCTGCATCGGGTACTAAGTACCTCGGACCATCACACCATCGGTCACATAGTGTCTCCCAGTGTGCAACAGAACAGCTAATAAGCTGTAATAATTATCGGGGATTAAACCCGAGCATAACAACTCAATATCATAGCCAAAGGCTATTATGTCACAGAATGGCATGGAAAGCCATGAAATCTGAGAATGGCATGAAGCCATATGCAATCGCTAAGAACCCTATTGGCATGCCAACCTATCCAAACCAATCACATTAGGCCTACTAGGGCATTTAACACTTTTTATTTATGTAATTCTTTGAAATTGAATTTTTATGATTACTATTCATTTCATTGGTCAACCAAAATGTTGACTTTTGCATTGGCAATAGGTAAATTAGTTTAAATATCATCAACATACCACATTTTGCATTTTAAACTTGTTGGTATTGGTTGCCAATACCATCTCTAAGCTTAATGCGAATTGGAAAGAATTTTCAGTTTTCAAGCTTTGGGTTTACTGTTTCATTAGTTACTGTTGCAGTGGGAATTTGGAAAAATGATAAACATGAAAGTTGTTCCTTATTTTATCTAGTTGAATTTCCTTTTTTGAATCACTCTATTTGGAGTTTTGTAGCTCAAGTTATGGTCCCAAAACCACAACTGGCCGGATTGAAATTTTTCTGGACTGACCATATCTATAGTGCAGTGAATAGTGACTTCAACTCACTTGTTGAATAGGTTCTGGTCATAATTTGGGTTAGGTTTCTTCATAAAAGTTTTTGGTCTATATCTCAGCTTGTTGTGGGTAAAATTTCAGGTCAATTGGACCATTCTACACTGAGTTATGCCAAATGACCAAACACTATTTATTTGGTCCTTCTGCAGAAATAGACTGCAGGTCACCCGGATTGGGGCAAGCTTTTGGTCCACTTGGTTTGGTCTTATGGGCATAGTTTCTTCACCAAAGTTGTGCCATTATGTGTCTAGTTTCATATCCAATTGGCCAAACACCAATTAAACCTCTACAATTCAGGTTATGGTTGCCCAAACCTGCTGGACTCATGTCCAATTCTGCAGGTCACCTAGGGTAGCCACATTAAACCTAAATCCCATCACTCAACACACTTCATTTTTTGTTTAAACAGAACAAAATGGTCACTAATTGACCATTAATACCCATTTTCATCATCACATGGTCAAAGTCCCATTTCTTCACCCCAAACCCTAACTCAAACATTACCATTCATGCATTTTCATTGCATTTCTTCAATCCACTTACAAAATGCACATTAAGGGCAGCCATAATAACCTTTTAACTTCATTAAATCATCATAAACAAACCCTAACCATGGCTGCCAAAAATTTAGAGTTTACATACAATTGGTATTCAACAATTTTACTTTGTAATTTACACTCATTTATACTTACTCAACATAAATTTGAAGAGAAACATAAGTTTAAGTCACTAACCTCTTTTAGCTCAAATCCAAGCCAACCAAAACTTTAATTTTTCTTCAAAATTTTTCTGCCCAAAGATTCCTCAAGGTGTGGGGTGAATTTTTTGTGAAGACAACTAGGGTTTTTATGGTGTAGAAGCTAGGGAAAATCAAGCTTGAAAAAGCTTGTCCATGGAGGTTAGGGAAGGAATGGTTTACGGCAAGGAAGAAAGAAGAAATGAGAAATCTAGTTTTTCTCTCATTTTTCAGCCCATTTGTCTCTTTTAAATATAGTTATGCCATGTGTCAACATTGGGTTGGGTGAAGGCACACTAATGACATCATGTGATGTCATAAATTCCCATTTAATTCATTTTTTTTATCTTCTTTTCTACTCATTTTTAATTCATTTTTTAGTAATATTTATTCACATTTTATGTCATAATAATTATTTACTTAACTGGACAAGTCAGCCAAAAATCACCTCTGAAGGCGAAATGACCAAAATGCCCTCCGTTTGGCTTAACGGGCCAAAATTGTTTGTGAAGACAACTAGGGTTTTTATAGTGTGGAAGCTAGGGAAAATCAAGCTTGAAAAAGCTTGTCCATGGAGGTTAGGGAAGGAATGGTTTACGGCTAGGAAGAAAGAAGAAATGAGAAATCTGGTTTTTCTCTCATTTTTCAGCCCATTTGTCTCTTTTAAATATAGTTATGCCATGTGTCAACATTGGGTTGGGTGAAGGCACACTAATGACATCATGTGATGTCATAAATTCCCATTTAATTCATTTTTTTTCTCTTCTTTTCTACTCATTTTTAATTCATTTTTTAGTAATATTTATTCACATTTTATGTCATAATAATTATTTACTTAACTGGACAAGTCGGCCAAAAATCACCTCTGAAGGCGAAATGACCAAAATGCCCTCCGTTTGGCTTAACGGGCCAAAATTGTCTGTACCGATTGAAAATTTTTTCTAAGTATTTTCTTAGAATTCTAATGCTATAAGAACCTCAATAACCCTTCTCTGGAGTCTCAGAAATTATTTTATAATTTTTCTCCCGGGTCTAGGGCTCCTAGTTACGAGAACCGTAACTTCTCACTAGGTTACCCATCGCTAGGGCACCGGCTCATTTAACTTGGTTGTATTTTATTTCTAAAATTTTTCCTAAATTTTTCTTATTAATATTTGAATTAATTATGGTTCCTCACTTTAGTTTAAATATTTTTCTGGACGTTCTAGCTGTCCGGGCCGACACTGGTCACCGGAACAGTAAACTGTACGGACTAGCTAACGTGAGGATGTTACAAATAAAATTAGTCGTCAATTGTCCTGAGTGAGAGCTACCAACAGCAATGTATGATTTTCCAAGAATAGAGACATTACTAGTTGCTGAGTATGTGATTCCAATTGCTGAAATAGAGGGACTTGATTGATTTTGATTTTGATGAGTCTTGAGATGTAATGTCCTCACTTTAGGTAGTCCGTACATTCTACTGTTCTGATGACTAACGTCTGTTCGGATAACCAGGATGTCTGGAACTGCACTTAAACTAGAGTGAGGAGACATAAATTGATTGAATAAAGATCAAGAAAAATTAAGAAAAAATAAAAGAAATGAAATGCCAAAAGGTTAAAGGAGCCGAGGTTTCGGTGATGGGTAACTCTATCGGGAAGCGACTATGAATACAGTTGCCAACCCCAGACTCATGGAAAACCCTATGGGACATTTATTTGGGACTAAATTGAAGGATTAATGATAATGAAAATGATAAGTAAATGCAAGGAAACTTATGTCAATTGGTAAAGACAAATTATGAACGAGGAAGGGCATTTTGGTCATTTCACATGAAGAGTTGATTTTTGACCAAATGTCAATTAAATTAAGTGCAAATTTATATAGTGAAATATGACAGAATTATGATGAAAATACAATTAAAGAAATGTAATTGGAAAAGAAAAAGAAAGAAAAAGAAATTTAAATGTATTTATGACCTAAGCATGACAAAATAATTACCTCATTAAAATTTAAACCAATTAAAATTAGACAACTAAATATAAATATGGACAAGTTAATTAAATGAACCAAAAGCTCATCTTCTTCCTCTCTTGTTCCTTCTTGGTCGAACTCCACCATCACCATTGTCCTCTATTTTTGTTTCTCAAAAGCTTCAATTTCCATGCAATCTTACCATAAAACTCAAAATTTCCCACTCTAAACCTTGATATTTGACCTTGGGGAGAAGGTTGATAAAAAAAAAAAAAAAAGAAAAAAAAAAAAAAAGAGGAAAAGTGAAGGTTTGACGAGTTGGAAATTTCATCAAGCAAGGTTAATGCAATGTATAAGCTTCCTTTCTTTTTTAAGTATTGTTAGCATGTTGAATTAAGTTGAAATTCCATAAAATTAAAAGAATATAATGAATAAATGGAAATCCTAGATTTCAGCAGCCATGGGGAGAATTATAGTTTGATAGTTTTAATTGTCTTAAACTTGTTTAGTGATGAGTATAAATGAGCTAGAACTTGAATTACATGTGTAATGTGAATTTATAAAATTCAAAGCTAGGGTTTTAACCTAAATTTAGGGATTATGTGTTGTGGTTTGAAATTGACATTGTTGAGGTTGATTATTGACTATTTGAAGTGCAATAATGTGATTGAAGTTTGGTAGTTGGAAGGAATTAAAGATTGGAAGTGCCATTTTCTGTGCAGGGAATTCTGGACCTTGAGTCTAGTATGGTTATGTGGCTATAAGTGGAGCCACATTGCTCCAATTAGTATAAGGCTAATTGGAGATGAAACTTAGAACATAATGGCATATTTTTTATGAAGAGACCCTACTCAGAAACTGAACTTAACATGATCTAAAATTAGCTTGAATCCGGGTAACCACCTGCTGGACCTAGAAAAACAACTATATGAACAGTAAACATTCAAATGGGCATAACTCACTCTAGGAAGGTCAGAATGACTTGATTTTTGAACCAATGGAAATGTTAAACATATGAGCACATTTTTCATGGAGAATATAGAGCCCGGTTATAACACCCTCACTTTAGCTAGTCCGTACATTCGACTATTCTGGTGACCAATGTCTGTCCGGATAGCTAGAATGACTGGAACTATATGTGGACTAGAGTGAGGAGTCATAAATAACTCAAATATTAATAAGAAAAATTTAGAAAAAATTTTAAAAATAAAATACAACTAAGTTAAATTAGCCGGTGCCCTAGCGATGGGTAACCTAGTGGGAAGTTACGGTCTTCGCAGTTAAAAGCCCTAAACTTGGGAGAAAATTTATGAAATAATTTTTGGGACTCCAAAGAAGAGTCATTGAGGTTTCTATAGCATTATAATACCAAGAAAAGGCTTAGAAAAAATTTTCGATCAGTACAGATGATTTTGGCTCAATAAGCCAAACGGAGGGCATTTTGGTAATTTCATCCTCAAAGATGATTTTTTACTGACTTGTCCAATTAAGTAAATAAATTATATGACATAAAATATGAATAAATATTACTAAAAATTTAATAAAAAAATGAGTAGAAAGAAAGGAAAAGAAGAAAAGAAAATGGAATTTAATTATATTTATGACATGGGATGATGTCATTAAAACCTCTCCCACCAATCACAATTAAACAAATCCATTATAAGAGATAAAAAAAATCAAAAAAAGGAAGAAAAAGTGGTATTCTTCCTCATTCCCACTAGTTGGCCGAACCTCCAACCAAGAAGCTCTCCTCCATTTTTTGTTTTCAAGAGCTTAATTTCCAAGCTTTCTTCACCTCAAAACCCTATTTGTCCTTCACAAAAATTCATCCCCACATCAAGAGGAAACTTTTGATTATCATAAAGTGAAGAAATTCTAAGGTTTATACAAGTCCAAGAAGTGCCACTTAAAGGTTAGCGCCTAATCTCATTAACTCTTTTGTTTCATGCTTGATTTGGACTTAAGAAGAGTTGAAATTACTTGAAATAAAAAGAAAATGACAACTTTGTGAGGGATTAAATTTTCAACAGCCATAAGAATTGATGGGATTTTGATGAAATGAAGGTTATACTTGTGGTTTCAAGTGTTGATTAACAAGTGAATGTGATTAGCATGGTGATTTACATGTGGTGTGCATAAATTGAAATTTTGATTTAGGGTTTGTGATCATGAATTAAGGCTTTGTGTAATTGTTGGAAATTGACCTAATTGAGCTTGTGTGTTGATCATTTGAAGTGCCATATATGTCAATTGAAGTAAGGGAGTTGGTAGATTGAATATTGGGAGTGCTTCTCTTACGCAGGAAATTTGGACCTATGAGTCCAGGGTCTCATTTGACCTATAACTAAAGTTATGTAAGGCCAATTGGAGGTGAAACTAGACTCAAAATACCCCATTTTTCATGGAGAAATCTTACCCAAATTCTATCCATAAGTTGACCAATTTGCTGGTCCAATCCAGATATCCAAATACTGAACCTAGAAAAATGACCAAATGATACATGTTCATTTGGCCATAACTCTCTTTAGACAGGTCCAAATGATCTGAATTTTATACCATTGGAAAGCTTAGACATAGTACTACAACTTTCATTTAGAACACCAAGTCCAGAAATGCCTCTAACCTAATGAAATTGTTGACTCAAATTATAACACCAAACTGACCTAAACCATTCTGCCCAGAATTTTCTGGACATAAACTACCCGACTAGTTTTGGCAAAATGGCCATAACTTGGTTTATAAAAATTTAAATGCAATGAAACCAATGGTAAAAGTTTTATAAGACATAGGTCTACAATATTTTTCTTTTGACCAAAACCCAGAATCCAAAGGAACTAGGTCAAATGGTTAGAAGAAATTAACATATTAAAACTTGGAGTTTGACCAAATCACAATTGACCCCAGAATAGTGTTCATAGCATATCTCCCGCTAGGAAAATCTATTTAGGTTGAACCATACTGATTGGGAGCCCTAAGAAATAGGGCTCCAACTTTGTTTTAGACGTTGTCCTCAAATTATGAACATAAGAATCCTAAAATGGAGGTCAAATTTACTGATCTGAACCTGGACCCTGAAGACACAAGGTACTCGAGTCTAGGCCAATTAAATTAGTATAACTAATTCTACAAAACTTTGAAAATTGTAATTAAAATTTTTGAGTAACTATAAGACATAGGGCAACAAATTATATGAAGAACGCTAAGCCTAAAAGTAATTACAACATGTCCAATTAAATTGGAAAAAGGTAATGCCAAAATCTGCCTAATTAAAGAGATAGAATTAGGAAATGAACCAGTTATGGTTATTTGACCATAACTTGAGCTACAAAACTCCAAATGGAGTGATTCAAAAAGGGAATTAAACTAGATATATAAAGGAACAACTTTCATGAAGAAAGTTTAGCCAAATTCTACTTTAGCATAGACCAATGGAACAATAAACCTGGGACATAAAAATTAAATTTTTGAAAATGTTTTTAGGAGACTTTGAATTGCAATTGGCAATCAATGCCAACAAATGTAGAACCCAAAATGTGGGATCTTAGTGCAATTGGAATTAACATACCTATTATATAGAAAAAAAAAAGTCAACATTTTGAGTAAATAATAATGTGAATAGTGACCCCAATGATTTAGGAAATAGTAAAATAAATTAGAGAAGCTAATATGATCATTAATATATAATGTGATTAATGAATTTAAATTCTTGAAGTTGAGTGACTCTAGGATTTAGAGAAAATTTAGTTAAATTTGAAATCCATGAAATGTTCATGGATTACTTAGAATATGAATGATAAGTTTTATAAATAGTGTAATGAATAAATGAATCGTATTAATGTATGAATGAGACATTAGTTCTCATTATTGTAGAAATGTTCATGGATTACTTAGAATATGAATGATAAGTTTTATAAATAGTGTAATGAATAAATGAATCGTATTAATGTATGAATGAGACATTAGTTCTCATTATTGTAGAAAGGAAAATATTTAGATGTACAAATGGTACATGAAAATTGATTATTGTGAATTGAAATTATCATAGATGATATGATGAATTGCATAAATTGTGTAGGAATAAGATTTCGGTATTTATGTTTTTGCTATGAATAAAAATTAAAATACTATAAATTATAATCGAAATATTTAATAAAATAATGGTATAATATGCCCATGTATTGCGTAGACACGTGTGTCAGAGTGGATAGATTGGCATGCCAATAGGGTATTGTTTTAGCAGTATTGCGAAAAGGCTTTATGCCTGCATTCATGGCTTTATGCCCGCACTCATGGCTTTATGCCCGCACTCATGGCTTTTATGCCCGATTATGTATTATCATGGGTTTTAGCCATACTAACTGCATACGTGGTTGACGTTCCACATCCCATGGTATGACGGCTCGAGGCACTGTGGTGTCTAGTGGCAACGACTCATTATCCAGTTTAGTTAGCCTGTCATAGGTGTCCTGGGCAATGTAAATTATTGAAATTATTTAAGCATATTAGCAATTAAAAACATTAGAAAGTATTAAATAAAATGTGAAAAAGAGATTAACAATAGAAACATAACAAAAATACAATTTGCAGAATCGTAGAGAGACCTCAAATACAATACTCCTAGAATAAAATGTATATAGAATATTATTACTGTAAGGCTATAAACTCAGTACTTTCAAAGAGGAACGAATTAGCATATAAGATAGTTAATACTAGAAATATCATTTTAAATAAATTAATACTTGAATATTTAGAATGCTTTATTCTTTCTTTATTTGTATAAATTATTTCTTGTTATATTATTGCACCACTAAGCAGAAATGCTTAGCGCGATGGATTTGTTTCCTTTGCGCATGTACTGAAGGCAAAACCCAGTGGATATTAGACTAGGATTTTGAAGTCCAGATCTGTAGAAGTGTCTGAAGTATTCAAAGTTGTCACCTCCTCAGCAATGCATGTAGATAGGGCTCACATTAGTCATATTATGTAATTTGTGCATTATAATTATTTATTATGTTGTAATAAAATTAGGAAATTGTATGTAATATACACCTGATGTAAATTATGAATTTATACAATTAGTTTGCAAATTATGTAAACTAGTGAAATTGAGAATTTTGATATATGTAATAAGCATGAATGAATTTGTACAAATGATTATGGATTTGAATTACATAATGATTTTTGAAATGATCATAAAAGCATGGATGAATTATTTTATGAAAAATATTGTTGAGATTTTTAAACAGGTAAATATTGAGATACGCCAAATGATAATAAAATAGAGGAAACTCCGCTGGTTTCTCCTTAGAAAAATAATTGATATTAAAATATAATGAGAACAAAATTATTAAAGGAATAAAGTAAGATGAGATAGGGCGCTCCAGCACCGAGTGTGACATGCCTTACTCGGTTACACTGTAGACGGGTGGGGGGTGTTACACCAGTTCTTACTCTAAACTAATCAATTTGGTAGAATAATTTAGGTCCACAATTCTGACCAAAACCAAAACCTAACCTGAAATTCTGGACTTTGATCTACCCGACCAGTTTTGGCAAAAATTTCATAACTCAGTCTAAAAAACTGAAAATGCAATATGATCTAGAACTACAATTTTGGTGTTTTGACCAAAACCCAGAACTTAATGGAACTTGAAAAATTTCTAGGACAAGTCAGTACTTCCAAATTCTGAATTTCCTAAACTTGAACCAAAATGCCATTTGACCCCTAGACAGTAATTAATTCATAACTCCCACTCGAAAATTCCAATTGGGATGAGCCAAACTGTTTTGGAAACTTAAGAAATACGACTCCAACTTTAGTTTATGAACTTTACTCAAATTTTAAGTGTAAGGACCCTAAAATGGAAATTGTAAACACTGACCTGAACCTGAAATCCTAAATATATAGGGTTCATGAGTCCAGGTCAGTTAATTAGCCATAACTTACCCTACACAACCTGAAACTTAGTGATTCTTGAATCTGTGTGACCCTTAGACATAGGGGAACAACTCATATGGACATTAGGCCTAAATATGACTATAACATGTCTAAATGGTTGGACAAATTTGAGATTCTATAATCTACCTAGTTCTGGAACAGTAATGAGTCAATGAACTAGTATTGGAAAACTGACCATAACTTGAGCTCTAAAACTACAAATGATATGATTCAAAAAGGAAAATAAAGATAAGACTTCAATGAAGGAAGTGTGATCCAACAGACTTTACATCATAACCAATTTTTTAGGAGAAGTTGCAACACCAAATCTGGACCTTGAGAAAGGTTCATCAAATAACTTGTTATACAATATGGAATTAATCAAAATGATTTGTTAACCACATAACTCACTTGAAAATGAGATTAGGACCCATGTTCCCATCACAAATGGAATGACCATGATATGCCAATGAATAGTACCTATGAATAGTACATAAAATAACATAATGACACTAACTTGCCCAATGTATGCCTAGACTTATGTGTAGAGGTTGGATCGATTGGTATACCAATTAGGGACCACAGATTGCAGTACTGCTTATATGAATAATCATTGATAGACAATATATGTCTAATATGATTATTCTTCTGGCTTTATGCTTGATATGATATGATTACTAGCTTTTATGCCTGACATGCTTTCTGGCTTTATACCTGCCTGCTGGCCTTGTGCCTGACATGACATGATGCATACTTGGTAGACACACAGGGTGTCTGACTAGTATACTCCCATGTATCCGGTCTTAACAGTCAGTTATAGGTTATTTAGGCACTGATATGATTTAATGAGCTTTAATATTAAACAATTACATGATAAAAATCTCAAACACATAATATGCTCCTACACAACCACAAAAATACGCAGTGACCTATAATTGATAAATATACTTTTTTTAAAAAAAAAAATACTATACACATAAAATAGTTGCTTGTATTTATTTAGTTTATTTTTATTTTATTATTGCACCACTAAGCGTTATACTTAGCGCATTGGTTTTTCCATCGCGTAGGTACTGGAGATAAAGAGAAAGCCCAGAAACATCCGACTGAGAATTTTGGAGTCCAAATCTGCATAGAGTCCAGTGTCACCATCCCCATTGCAGTGCATTTTGGTAGGGCCGCATTACGCCATATGATTGTATTTTGTTTGTGTTTACCATAATAAATTCTGGAGTTTTATTGTAAATTATAAATTTATGTAATTAATTTGTACATTGATGTAAATTAATAAAATTTGTGTATTTCATATATGAATTGAATGGGAATGGATATGTATGAAAATGATTGCAAGAATTAAATGTGAGATGATGATGAGATTATCAATTAGAAAATGAAAATTTGATATGAGATTTTCAAACAGGTGAATAATATAATACGATGAATTGTTAGATAAACAGGGAAAACTCCGTTAGTTTCTCCATTTGAATATTTTTAGTTTAATAAATAATGAAATCAAAATTAATAACGGATAAAAGAAGGGACAATATAAGGTGCTCCGGCACAGAATGTAGCTTTTCTTGCTCGGCTACACTGTAGATCGGGTAAGGGGTGTTATATGAGAAGAGCCATTATCTGTTGAAATCAGTCCTTGGTGAAAGAAAACCTGTTTAGACTCTGAATTACTGGAATATTTAACCATATTAAATTCCTGCTGCATAAAAGAATTTCCATCAACAGAATTAGTAGTAGCAAAATTTAGATTAGATCTTGTTCCCTGATATAAATTTTTCTTGGCTGTTGGAATTGAAAATCTTGTGTGTGCACAATAGTATTGTTGCCTGTATAGCTCATTGTAACTGGATTATTTTTAACAAAGCAAGCTGCATGCTCAATACTTTGTCCAATCACACCTGAACTCTAAAGTTGCCTTTCATGTTGAATAACCAAGGAGAAAATTTTGTTAATGGAAGGCAATGGTTCAATTAGCATGATTTGGGACCTCACTGTTGAAAAGTTATCATTCAATCCCTTGAGAAACCGAATAACATAATTAGAATTCTGCATATTTTCTCATAATGACCAATGCTCCACATGAACAAATAGGATTACAAGAACAAATGATAATAGGCCTCAAGTTCATAATTTCATCCCATAAGTTCTTTAGTTGTGTAAAATAATCAGTGACACTCGGCTGACCTTGATTAAAGGTGTGAATATCTTGTTGTAATTTAGCTATTCTGAAAGAGTCCCCTTTTGCAAATTTACCTTTTAAATCATTCCAAACATCCAAAGCTTTATCTATCCATATGATACTTTGTGCAATAGATGAAGATAGAAAGTTAATAAGCCATGAGAGTACCATTGTGTTGCAGTGTTGCCATGCTGAGTATGTAAGGTCAGTAATAGGTGGAAGTAGGAATGACCATCTACAAACTGAAGTTTGTTTTTGGATTGTAAGGCCATCCTCAAGTATCTGCACCAAGGATGGTAGTTTGACCCTGACAAAACTAGTGAGACTGGAACCAGAGATGGGTATTCATTGAGATGTAAATAATAAGGGCTATAAGGGAGGTCCTCGGGTCTTGGAGTATTCGCTATCTCTTCTTAGCTTTGGAAAGAGAAACTTGCTCTGTTTCTTCAAGCAACAAGTAGGAAAACTAAGAGTAATGAAGCTCAAAAAGAAAATGGTGGAAAAGAAGCCATAAGCTCTGATACCATATCAACGTTTGAACGATGAACTATGGATGAATTTCATTCAACTTGACGAAAAGACTGCAGGAATGAGTGAATATATAAAGGTTATTCAACTTGGAGAGCAAGCATAGCCATGTAAGCTCTTCTTAATTTTCATATAACTAATCACTACCATATAAAAATAAAAATCAACTAGTTAGAAACAAACAAAACTAATTCCTACAGCTGTGACATTTTGGAAAGATCCCAAGGGACGTGTAAACTATCTAGTTGCCTTGTTAATCACTGGCCTTGATTTGCTTTGCTGTTGATTGGTTCCATTTGGGATATTTGGATTTTGAACACTTGGTAGCTGCTGATGCTGCTGTAGAGAATTCGTGTGATGCTGCAATTTCATTTGCTCATTATAGCATAAAATGAATTTCTGCCCATTATGCAGTTGTGACTTGTTTTCATTATTCATTTCTACTAGTAATATAGATGGTGGTTTGTTCTGTTAATGATGGTTTGTTTTATCAATATAAATTTCATTTCTTTACATTTTTGAGATAACAATTGTGTAGTGTATATTTGATGCAATGTAATGATAGCGTTTGATTCATAATTAATGACTGATAAACTTTAACTAATTGTGGTTATATATTTAGAAATATCTATTACATATTTTTTTACCAAGAAAAGAAGGATTACAAAGAATATATATATATATATATATATATATATATATATATATAATTATAGTAATTATTATCTTTTATATTAAATATTTAATTTTATTTTTTATTTTATTTTTCTTTTAAGTATCTTTATTATTGTATTGTTATCATAATTTTCATGATTAAATGTTTAAAAATATTATATATATTTCATTAATATTTATTTAATTGTCAAAATTTTATAATGATTCTTGAATTTTTAAATATTTTATTAAATATAAAAATTTAAGAATTATATATCCTAAAATTAATATAACAATTTAAAATTATACAATAAAAAGTAGTCACATAAAGTACTTAAAATTTTTATCTTCTCTCCTTTTTATATATTTAACAAGTTTTAATATATTTTAATATTATTTTATTTTTATTAATATGCATTTAATAAAGATGAATTTTTAAGGTAAAAGGCTTTTTTAAGTCCATATAAAATAGTTTAATGGTCAATTTATTTGGCCGTTCAAACCCTTGAGATTTAAAAAAAAAAACACATAAAAATGCCCAAATTATCTGAAAAACAAATCAAATAAGTCAAGAAACGATTTCACAAGATCAACGGACATTAAAAATAGTGTGGGACGTTAAAACATATCATTCCCATCAATTATTTCCTCTCCTCCCCAGTTTTTACCTTCTCTTCCTTCATTTTCCTTACTTTAGATACGCCTATGGGTTGCTTTTCAGTTTCTCTTACCTCATGATATGCTCAAATAGGTAACAATCTTTTTTCCTGGCGATTTTGTGGGTAGTTTTCCTTCAAAAGAGTGGGAAAATTTTAGTTGTGATGAATTTGTGTTAGAATTTTTTTGTTGCGTTACTGGATCGGTTTTACGGAATTCTATTGTGAAAGTGAGTTGTGCTTCTTAGTGTGGGTATCAAAGATTTGCAAAGTTCTCCTAGTGAGGAAATTTGTTTTTCTAGTTTGAGCATCGAAAGGAAATAACACCATTAGAGGGATGAATTTCTTTATTCTGCAAGTGGGTTCTCTGTTTGCTGCCATGCACAATAATGGGCCAAGGCTTTGCTTAACGGACATTTCAGAACTAGGATCATCATTCGTAGCTGCAGTCAGGCATAAGTGGCTTTATGTGACTGATGATCTGATTATAGATGATTTTGTGTGCTTTTTTTTTTTTTTTTTTGTTGAAAATTTTCATCCTGGTTAGTCGGTTGATTTTTATTTTGAGTCCTAAATGAATTAATACATTTCATTCTTATTTTTTGCTTTACTAGCTTAAATCTCACATATCTCCTCTTTATGGCTTGTCAAAATTTTTAATTTCCTCTGTATCATTTGCTATTTTTTACATGATGTAATTGCTTAGGGAATTTGAATGTTGAGTTATAAGATTTTAACTCTAATTGCGTAAATATTGTGTTTTATTTGCTCAAAGTGTGGAAGATGACAAATGAAACTGGTTTACAGTGTTTATTAGGATTAGTAGTTGGTTACTGTGATTTTAGCAGGACATTATGGGCCTTGTTAATGGAGAGTTATCATTGTTAATTTTGAGCTTTTTGTGCATTTTTTCAATTGTTAAGAGTATAAATGGCCCAAACAAATTAATCAGAATTTCGATGACTATTAGATTATTTTACAAGGGCTTAAAAGTCCTTTTGCCTATTTTCAATTATATAAATAGTAATAAATTATGGAGAAATGAAATAAAATTTTATTTACGTAATTATAATAAATGATAATTTTATATTAATATGTAATTTTTATTATTTTTTGAATTTTTATAGTACAATTAATAAATTATTAATATTATTATTATATTGTTCATGTTATATTATTTTATTAATTGTATAATTTTTTTTTAGTTATGATTATATTATTAAGTCTTCAATTATATATATATGTAAGTCTTGAATTATTTAATGGTTTCACATTTAATATTATAATAAATAATCATTATTATCAGATAAATTACAATTTGCTATATTTATTCTATATTTCTATAATTTTATTCAATACATACACATAAATTTTTTTTATATGAATATTTTATACCTGTTTAATATATATATATATATATATAAAAGTTACAAATTACTAAACGATTACTCTCTTATCGCAATAATATGTAACCTTTATTGTTAGAAAACTTATAAAATATTAACATTCATTTATTCCATACACCTATAATTTTGTTACCAGATACATATAATTTTATTTTTATTTTTTTTTACATTATCTTTATACTTTTCTGATTATTAGTATTATTTTGTAGAGTAATATTAATAATTCTAAATAAAGAATATTTGATTATATTATATTTGCTTAATATATTAAGATGATATAAATAGTGTGATATTTTAAAATGATAAAAATGATTATATAATTTAATTAATATTAAGCTATGTGATATATTAAATAAATATTTTTATTATATTGCTATAAATGGTATTTATTTTTTCAAATTTATTAGATTAATAGAACATAATGATATTTCAAAATATTAATTGTATATTTATTTAAAATTTATTTTTTATGAAATTTGTGTATTTTATATCATTGTAAAGCGATAACAATAGTTGTGAAAAATTATTTTATGAAAAATATATTAAATTAATAAAAAATAGTTACACTTTACAAAAATATAAATATATAGCATTTTAGAAAAATAAATAATAAAATATTATTTTTAATTAATAATAATATTATATATTTTTGTTATTATTAAAATTAAATAATTGATTTTGTAACACTCCTAATTTTTTAAATAATTATTTTATATGTAAATATTAAAATTTTATTATGTTAAGTATTATGGAAATTTACTTGAAATTTTTAGAATTTTTAAAATCGGGTTTGGTTTTCAAAGATAATAAACTTTGTCGATTTAAAAAAAAATTAATTTAAAGACCATGTGACAAAATTAAAAATACATTTGGACTCCACTACTTTGTCTGAGTTTTCTGAAATTTTTTTAAAATTTTTGGGTCTCATTTTTTGTCCCAAGACAGAGTAAAAATTTAATTTGGGTATCCTGAATCGAGCTGACTAAATCAAATCAGACCGAATCAGACTGATCAAATCAAATCTGCCCTTTTCTTTTTCTTTCCTCTTCTCTTTCGGCGTCCCGACACTCCCCTTTTGGCCCCTCATTTCTCTCTCCTCTCTCCTCCCCTCGCCAACTAGCTACCACCCCACCCTCCCTAGCTCGTCGATGCGGTGCCTAAACACCTCCCCTTCGCAGGCCGCTGCTCCGAGACGCTGAAAAATCATGCCAAAGTTTCCCCTTCGCGCAGCACGATTATTCGTCTTCTCGACATGATTCCAGCCTATCCGGCCACCAATTGGACTAGGTTTAGTCCCAAACCTCATATATACCTCGAGAGCTTTCTATAGATACCAATATCACAAATTTTCATTGAGCTAATTGTCCAATATTTGTCTAGAAAGTTTTAGCCTATTTCAGCTACCCCACGGAGATTTTGAGAGTACCGGCATGCTCCACTCGATAAGAGTTTTGTAGCAATATAAATTTCAAAATTTTCTAACACCGAAAATCCGGTGGGTTCCATAGACTTCACAGTATTTTTCTGAGCTTCAAATGAGCTTATTTTATTTTGTAATAATTTTATTCTAACCCCTGATATTGTGAGCTTCGCATAGGTGCCTTCGTTTCACATAAATTCGATCATCACTCAGATTTACAATTTTGGGCCAGACAGACAAGCTACAAGAGTCGCTTTAGAATTGGGTCGAACTTATAGTCTAGCCCACTATTTTCAAATGCTCTGGACGCATTCCAAGTGTCAAAATTGGCGTAGGTAAACTCGATCTCTAAGTTTTTTCAATTAACTAGTGCCGAGTTTAGAATAAAAATCCATAAATATTTATGGGTAGCTAGAAAATTTCAATTCCTTTTGCATTAGCTTTATGATATTATTAAGGACCGCGAGACAAAATTTTAGAAATTTTAGAGCTTATTTAAATGATTTTTTATAAAATGAAAATTTTAGAGATTAAAACATAATTTTTCAATTTTATGAGTATTACTTGTTTTGGAGGGCTCAAGAGGGGCCATATGATGTTGATGAGATGTGGATATGGGAGATGTGATTTACAAGTGTTATTTGGATTATTTTAGAGATTTGGTAGGTCTTAGGTATAGGGGAAACTCTGTTGGATTTTTGACAAAACTTAGGATATCCTTTGATTCTTTAAAGTTTTGCTTTAAGTAAATATTGATAAATTTGTGATATAATTTTTAGGTGAGCCGGGTCTGCCTTCCTCCTCTGCCCAGCTACCATAGTGACTTTTAGTTAATTAGCAAGTAGATATTAATTTCACTTATAATTTCAATATTATTATGTATTCAAGGCATATTTATGCATTACTTATAGATATATGTATATAGTTATTTGCTAAGCATACCTTGTATTGTATTTGTATTTGATGAAATTGCTGTGGTTGTTGCTTTATAGCGATCTGGAGCTGTGTGTGTGTGTTGGTGTAAATTGTGTGAAGATGTTGCATTTCATTCTTAGGGATGCAATAAACTTAGATAGTTATAGAAATTATATGTAAAATCAATATCTTACTTTATGAGTCGAATACTCACTCCTATTCACCCTATTTTTTCCAGGCCACAGGAGGATTTTTTTTTTTTTTTTAGTAACCTACCTCCTTCTTCGTAGGTTTAATTAAAGAAGTTTAATTACATTTCCATTTTTCCTTATCTTCATTCTAGAACTTCGCATGTATCAGCAGTGTAATAATTATTTGGTTTGTAATAATTAAATTTTGAGGATGTAACATTAATTATATGAATGTGTGTGGATATATGGGATGTATTGTTCTGAGGATGAGGGAGCTAAGCTCTCATTTGATTATGTAACTGATTGAGGATTGTGAGGGTGAGCTGAGCTCCCTATATATATATATATATATATATATATATATATATATATATATATATATATATATATATATTGATCACAGGTAAAGTGCGCTAAAAACTCCCCGTTAGGTAGCCCAGTTTATGGCCGGACTCTGTTAGGTTGATTTCTTGAAAATGGGCTTTGGATATGGGCTTTAAGGTTGGACTAGAGAATAGTTAGGCTTACTACAGGCTTTGGGGGCCTTATACTGACCTAAGTCCTAGTGTCGGTCCAACCCATAATTTGGGTCGAGACAAAGTTAGTATCAGAGCTTAAGCTCCAGATTCTTGGAAAAGCTTATATTTGGGAATGTAAAAAGGGGGGTTTTATTCATGCGAAGTATAGGATCCTGTTTCGTTTTTTTGTTTGTAATTCCTTGTTTCTAGATTCTGCGTTATTCCTTGGGTAATTAAGAATGCTTCAGTTTAATGTCATAGTTTTTGTAGAGGACATGTTGATACGAACTAGAGTTACCAGACATGTTGAGGTCTACCATGGGGATACGTACTCCAAGAAATGTTATATTTCAATCATTATGGGTTTAAGTAGAATGCCTATCCAGTGTAAGGCACGAGGACATAAAGGTGACTTTTGGCAGTATAACTACCCTATATGGGAGTGAGGGTATCACTGCTGGTAGTCGTCAGTGGATTGCCCAATTAGAGAAAATTATAGTATCAGTAAATCTGAGAGAGATAAAAGATTAGGAAATTAGTCTTTTGGCACGTACCTAGTAACTATACAATGTTCTCAATGTTTGTGCTATAAGCTGCATATTACAGTACCGATATGGGATTATTGTGTAGAACTGCATGCTTCCCCATGGTGCACCATGATTACAGTACTAATATGCAATGTTCTCAATGTTTGCAAACAGCCTCTATTTTGATACAGTTATATCAAGACAGAGTTCTATTTCTATAGAGGAGTTAGAAAAACTCCCAGTTAGTGTTTAAGACCTTAGAGGTAGAACATCAAAGGTCATAGTGGAGTGATAATTAAAGTTAGTGACTTAGTTATCTTAACTTGAGCGCGGAGTTATAGCATAAGTGGCATGAGACTAGAGGTTTTTAGTATGGTTGCCATGTAATGATGACCCCTAATTAGTTGGATCATCTGGTCTCCGATATGAGATCACTGGCAGTGTTGGCATTACGGTCGACATATTGCCTAAAGTTTAATAAAGATAGCATCTTCTTTGTGTGACAGTGGACCATAAGTATGGTTTTACTCCCTAAAGGAGACTAAAGGTTATGAATAATATTCATAACCTGTGAAATGGCATTCTAAGAAAGTTTACAATATAAAAAGAGAGCAGGTAGCCTTTTATAGTTGTGGTAATGTGGTAGAGGTAGTACCCTGTTGCAGTCAGTTATGCTACAGAATATGATAATGTTTTCTCAAGAGAGACAGAAGAGTATCACTAATATAATGATCTGTAGAATGATGTCCTAAATAGGACTGTAGTGTGATAGGAAATAGCAGCTCAGGTGCCCCTTTAGGGAGAGTATAATTTTTGTGGTTAGGATTATAAGGGATCAGATCATAATGGATACAGAGCTTTGGAGTAGTAAGGGAAAAAAGGAGATCCTGTAGATTCCCTCCTTGAGGTATTAGAGGGTAGTTTGTAACTAAGCAGAGAAAAGTACAATGATTACAAGTCAGTGAGAATAAGTCATAGAATGTCAGTAGATAAAAGGAATTATAGAAATGAAAATTTGGATAGTTGGTTTCAAATGTACCAGGAGAAAAATTCAAATAGCAGTGGAAGTGCTAATCAGAGTGGTCGAACGACCAATTCTGAGTAGTACAAAGGTGAAGATGACCTGGCAAAGACACTAAAAAATATAGTTATCTAGCATAGCTATTAGATCAAGGAGAAGAATGAAACTAAGAAATAAAATAATCAAAGTTATATTTTGGGTAAGATAAAAGAGATGAATTAAAGAGCAAACGAAATAATCAAGAATAGGACATGATTAGAAAGATCAAAGTGAGATATAAAGTACATTAAGTGCTATTTTGGGCAAGGTAAATAGGATGAACTGAAAAGTAATATTAGAAAGCCCAAAACGAGATTACATGAGTGAGGATAGTTGTCAATATATGTAATTGAAAGGTGTAGGACTTAGAGTAGGTCATAGTTCGGATAGTGTCAGGAGCCAAAACATGGAGTTTAGGGTTGCAGCAGGTGGATCAAACTCTGTCTATTCCTGTTCCCAGGATGGAGTAGGTAGCAATGGGATAAGATCCATTTAAACTTCTAACAATATGAGGAAAGTTAGTTGAGGAATGCATTATAGGATGTGCAATGGTATCTTAAACTATCTTATCCGGCAAAGGAGTGAATTAATAAGTAGTAAGTTAAATAAAAGTAAACCTAATGGTTCAAATAGGCATGACAAACAAAAAGGATGGTGGAAAATAGCACATAGGCTTTGGTCCTGAGTAGAGATGGTGAGATAGCAGTTATGGGGTCTATGATCAAGGGTTAGGTAAGCATCTTTAGTATGACCAATAGGGTCACTTAATAAGGAAATATGAATGAAAATAAGTGATAAAACAACAATAGGAGATAGAGTAGGAAAAGATATATATGAGTGGTAGTCACAAATCACTGAGAAGTACAAGGATAAGAGTTATGGCAGTAACTATGATTAAAATCATTTCTGGAAGAGTCTGTTAGTGAGAGGTATCTTCTAGAATACAATGAGATATAGAGATGCAATAGAGCTAGGGTAGGCATAAAAGGTAATAATGGAGTATAAGTAGAGATAGTAAATCTTAAGACGATTTGTTAGGCAAATTGATGGTACAATAGAAGGATTGTTGCAGCTGATATCTTATAGAAAGAGATGATGAAATTTCAAAAAGAAGACTAAGAGACATGAGTTGAACATTCTACAAAAAATAGTGTGCTATTGACTGTAGGAGGAGATTTCTCTTTCTTTTCAAGTTTAGCTTGTGCTTTTGGCTCAAAGAGACTATTATGTTAGTGACCCGGTATTTAAAAAGTTGGTAGGCACCAGTCCATACACATTCTCTTTAAAAGGAAATGATGATAAGTGTAGACCTAATGTTAAGTATGAAAGGACGATCAGAGAGGTGACAGGAGTTAAATCGAGTTAGTTACCGGGGCTTGCAACCCTCCTAAACTAAAAGCTGGAGGAAGTACTATTTATAAATGAGTTTCAGTTGATGAAATTGTTGATATGTAATAAATTATGGGTAAATAAAATTTTATTTACGTAATTATAATAAATGATAATTTTATATTAATATTTAATTATTATTATTATTATTTTGAATTTTTGTAGTACAATTAATAAATTATTAATATTATTATTATGATTAATATTGATCATGTTATATTATTTTATTAATTATATAATTCTTTTTTAATTATTATTATATTATTAAGTCCTCAACTATATATATGTAAGTCTTGAATTATTTAATGGTTTCACTTTTAATACTATAATAAGTAATTATTACTATTAGATAAATTATAATTTACTATGTTTATTTTATATTCCTATAATTTGAGGTGGCCACGGTTCAGGAATCGCCGGTTACAATTCCTGAATCGCCGGTTTATTTTCAATGAAATCATGAACCTGAACCAAACCGCTAGGAGACGGTTTGGAAGACGGTTCCTGAACCGCAGGTTCTGGTTTGAGCCTCGGTTTAAAATGATTTGAAGGGCGGTTCGAAAAAGAACGGTTCAAGACAGTTTGAAGGACGGTTTGGAAGTGGTTTAGGGATGGTTTAAGGGTAGCTTAGACAAAAAAAATTAGAGAAAAATTTTATTGATTCAAAATTTAAGTTATATTTGTAAAAATATTTTAATTTTTCTTAGAAATCTTTCAATCAAAATAAAATAAGAAAAAAAAAGAAAGAAAATAATTTATCTTTAAGAAAAATTTAATAAATAAAAACTTGAACCTGATTAAAAAACTAGAGATAAAATTAATTTTTTTTAAAGAAATTAGCAAAAAGTGTATGAACTTAATTTTGCCTAAATATCCCTTTAGGATTTAGAGAAACAAATATTTCCAGTTCTATTACTTGCCTTTTTTTTTAAATTATATAATAATTGATAATTAAAAAGTATAAAAGAGAAAAAAAATTAAAATAGAGGGTATTGAAAATTTTATTGAGGATTTAAAGTAATAACAAAATAATTGAGATAGCATTGAAAATTTCAATAAATATATAAAATAATAAAGTAGGAAAATTGAGAGAGTATTGGAAATTAAAATGAGGGTAGAAAATAATTATTTAGAGAATTTGAGAAAAATTGAAAAAATATTAAGAATTGAAGAAAATGCAGAAAATAATTGTGTAGAGAATTAATGATATATATAAATAAATTAGAAGTAAGGTAACATATTTATTGAATTTTTTTATATTTAAATCTCCAATTTAATCTGGTTTGAAATCATCGGTTCAATCCAGTTCGAAACCCCCGGTTCACGGTTCTTAAAAAATATGAACATGAGCCAAACCGCAGAAGGACGGTTTCGGTCCGGTTCGAAGCCATTTCAATTTTGACCAGTTTGGTCCGGTTTTGACCGAACCGATTCCTATTCGATTCTGATTCAAAACCAGACCGTGGCCACCCCTACCTATAATTTTATTCAATACATACACATAATTTTTTTTATATGAATATTTTATACCTGTTTAATATATATATATATATAAAAGTTACAAATTACAAAATGATTACTCTCTTAACGCAATAATATGTAACTAGAAAACTTATAAAATATTAACATTCATTTATTCCATACACCTATAATTTTGTTCCAGATACATATAATTTTATTTTTATTTTTTTTTACATTATCGTTATACTTTTCTTATTATTAGTATTATTTTGTAGAGTAATATTAATAATTCTAAATAAAGAATATTTTATTATATTATATTTTCTTAATATATTAAGATGATATAAATAGTGTGATATTTTAAAATGATAAAAATGATTATATAATTTAATTAATATTAAACTATGTGATATATTAAATAAATATTTTTATTATATTGCTATAAATGGTATTTATTTTTTAAAATTTATTAGATTAATAGAACATAATGATATTTCAAAATATTAATTGTATATTTATTTAAAATTTATTTTTTATGAAATTTGTGTATTTTATATCATTGTAAAGCGATAACAATAGTTGTGAAAAATTATTTTATGAAAAATATATTAAATTAATAAAAAATAGTTACACTTTACAAAAATATAAATATATATCATTTTAGAAAAATAAATAATAAAATATTATTTTTAATTAATAATAATGTTATATATTTTTGTTATTATTAAAATTAAATAATTGATTTTGTAACACTCCTAATTTTTTAAATAATTATTTTATATGTAAATATTAAAATTTTATTATGTTAAGCATTATGAAAATTTACTTGAAATTTTCTGAATTTTTAAAATCAGGTTTGATTTTCAAAGATAATAAACTTTGTCGATTTAAAAAAAAATTCAATTTAAAGACCACGTGACAAAATTAAAAATATATTTGGATTCCACAACTTTTTTTAAGTTTTCTAAAATTTTTTTGAAATTTTTGGGCCTCGTTTTTAATCCCAAGATAGAGTGAAATTTTAATTTGGGTATCCTGAATCGAACTGACTAAATCAAATCGAATTGGATCGGCCATTTTCTTTTAATTTCCTCTTCTCCTTCGGCGTCTCGACACTCTCCCTTTGGCCCCTCATTTCTCTCTCCTCCCCTCGCCGACCAGCTACCACCCCACCCTCCCTGGCTCGCTGGCGTGCCGCCTAAATACCACCCCTTTGCAGGCTGCAGCTCCGAGACGTCGAAAAATCATGCCAAAGTTTCCCCTTCGCGCAGCACGATTATTCGTCTTCTCAACATGATTCCAGCCTATCCGACCACCGATTGGACTAGGTTTAGTCCCAAACCTCATCTATACCTCGAGAGCTTTTTATAGATACCAAGATTACAAATTTTCATTGAGCGAATTGTCCAATATTTGTCTGTGAAGTTTTAGCCTATTTCGGCTTTTGAGCTAAATTTCTCCCAAATAGGGAACCCCACGGAGATTTTGAGAGTACCGGCGTGCTCCACTCGACAAGAGTGTCGTGGCAATATAAATTTCAAAATTTTTCAACACTAAAAATCCGATAGGTCCCATAGACTTCGCAGTATTTTTTCGAGCTTCAAATGAGCTTATTTAATTTTGTAACAATTTAATTCTAACCCCTGGTATTGTGAGCTTCGCATAGGTGCCTTCGTTTCATAGAAATTCGATCGTCACTCAGATTTACAATTTTGGGGCGGACAGACAAGCTACAGGAGTCGCTTTAGAATTGGGTCGAACTTATAGTCTACCCCACTATTTTCAAATGCTCTGGACGCATTCCAAGGTAAACCCAAACTCTAAGTTTCTTCAATTAACTAATGCCGAGTTTAGAATAAAAATCCATAAAATATTCGTGAGTAGCTAGAAAATTTCAATTCCTTTTGTATTAACTTTATGATATTGTTAAGGACCGCAAGATAAAATTTTAGAAATTTTAGAGCTTATTTAAATTATTTTTTATAAAATGAAAATTTTAGAGATTAAAACATAATTTTTCAATTTTATGAGTATTGCTTGTTTTAGAGGGCCCAAGAGAGGCCATATGATGTTGATGAGATGTGGATATTTGGATCATTTTAGAGATTGGGTAGGTCCTAGGTATAGGGGGAACTCTGTCGGATTTTCGACAAAACTTAGGATGTCCTTTGATTATTTAAAGTTTTGCTTTAATTAAATATTGATAAATTTGTGATATAATTTTTAAGTGAGTCGGGTCAACCTTCCTCCTCTGCCCAGTTACCATAGTGACTTTCGGTTAATTAGCAAGTAGATATTAATTTCACTTATAATTTCAATATTATTATGTATTCAAGGCATATTTATGCATTACTTATAGATATATGTATATAGTTATTTGCTAAGCATACCTTGTATTGTATTTGTATTTGATGAAATTGCTGTGGTTGTTGCTTTATAGCGATCTGGAGCTGCGTGTGTGAGTTGGTGTGCATGTGGTGTGTATATGGATATGGTTTAGACGAGTAGACGCGGCTGGAGCTTGACTCGTGAGGACCCGATTCTTATTATGGATAAGTTGGGGTAGGCAGGGGATTAGCTCCCATATATATATATATGTGTGTAAGTATGAATTTGATACACGGGTGCGTGAATGCTCCAGATTGCCTTTGGTGTGATTATGACTTATTTGAATTGTGTGAAAATGTTGCACTTCATTCTTAGGGATGCACTAAACTTAGATAGTGACAGAAATTATATGTAAAATCAATATCTTACTCTATGAGTCGAATACTCATTCCTATTCACCCTATTTTTTCCAGGCCATAGGAGGAATTTTTTTTTTATTTTTATTTTAGTAACCTACCTCCTTCTTCGCAGGTTTAGTTAAAGAAGTTTAATTACATTTCCATTTTTCCTTATCTTCATTCTAGAACTTCACATATATCAGCAGTGTAATAATTATTTGGTTTGTAATAATTAAATTATGAGGATGTAACATTAATTATATGAATGTGAGTGGATATATGGGATGTATTGTTCTGAGGATGAGGGAGCTAAGCTCTCATTTGATTATGTAACTGATTAAGGATTGTGAGGGTGAGCTAAGCTCCCTATATATATATATATATATATATATATATATATATATATATATATATATATATATATATATATTATGATCACATGTAAAGTGAGCTAAAAACTCCCCGTTAGATAGCCCAGTTTATGTCTGGACTTTGTTAGGTTGATTTCTTGAAAATGGGCTTTGGATATTGTTTCGCCTGGTTTTACAACCCTGCAAGTGCATGGATCTCTAACAAGTAATAAAGTGATAAGTAGAGTATCGTTCCCACGAGGAATTTTGTTTAGCAAGTACTAATCTATATAGTAATTTTGACTGTCTAGGTTATTGAATACTTAGGGAATGAAGCTTGTTAACTTTAAACACTAAAATGGTAAACCTAAAACGAAATGGTCTATTTTGAAACAATTCTGGAATTAAGATTTCACATTTGAATCTTATTAGGGATGTTATCTCATTTATTTACTGAATTGAGGAATCATTTTCCTTGATGGAAATTAGTCCTAAGTTATCATAAATCCTCTCTCAAGGCACCTAGGGTGTATTCTAATTAACTCAAACCCTACTTTCGTGGTAATTAAATTAATTAAAATCCTTTAAGCTTTTTGACCAATTTTGAAATTTCACAAAGGTATCAGCCTATGTCTAGGTCAGAATTCCTAGGTTCAAGATTTTGATTTTCTAATGTTAATCTTCACCTTTCAGTCCTTCAATTAACATCTACAATCATGGCTAAGTGGGTACTAACACATAGCATGCATTAAGATCACAAGAAATTAAATCAAGAAATGAATCTCAAATCCAATAAATAAAACTTAGCGTTCATCTATAATAATAATTACAAGTGCTACTCTCCCAAATCCAGAATAAGAAAACTACTCACTCATGGTGAGTTCAGCAAACATTATGTTAAAAGGTAAAAACAGTAAAAAGAAAATCATGTAAAAGAAATAAAACAATAAAAATCTGTCTAGGGAGATGAAAAGAAGGAATTGAAGAGAGTTGCAGCTTTGATCTTATTGAGCTTCAGCTGGAAAACCTCTTTTGGCACTGATGTTTCTCCTCAAGACGGCTGGATTTCTCCCCTTTTAAAAACTCCTCAAAAGTGCTGTCAAAAGATAAAAGAGAGAGCGAGCTAGCCACCAAACCAATCTTAACAAAAACCAACCCTTTTTTTGATGTTTTCTTTTCTATTTATAGATGTTGCTCTAGGGTTAGGTCATTTGTGAGTCCAAAAGGCCTTAGGAGTCTCGTTTGAATAAGGAAACAAGAGCGAGAATTTAAGTCAAAAACTGGCTACCGCATAGTACACGGCCCATGTGGCCCGTGTGTCACTACACAGGTCCCGGCACATCGGGCCGTGTAACTTGCTGGAGTGGGATTGTAGAGTCTTACTTTGGCACAGAGAGTTATGTGAGTCTGCGCCAATTACACGGGCCTAGTTACACGAGTCGTGTACTATTGTTTCTATAAGGGTCTTTAAGCTTATCCTCGGCAGAGACTTACACGGGTCCCTGTAGATTACCTGGGTCTAATTACATGACCCGTGTACTTGTGTTTCTCCATTGATTCTCTTGGCTTTCTTCTGGCAGAGAGTTACACGGGTCTGGGGCTTGGATTACACGACCCGTGTACTTTGTATCAGCAGCAATTCTCTGTCTCTTGACTTCTCCAAGCTTTCCTTTGCACTCCTATGCTCCGGGGCTTCACCTAAACACTTGAAATGATGTAGAAAACATAGAATTAAGGGCTTGATAATAGAAATTACAAAAACTAATGAAATCAACTACTATGCACGAAAATACTTGCCTAAATGCTATGAGATAGTATACAAATGTACTTAAAAACATCTATACAATTCAAGTGTATCAAATACCCTAAACTCGAACTTTTGCTTGTCCTCAAGCAAAGCAAAACTCTATTTTAAAACACATTTCAGGGGATACTTAGGAATATAACCAATAATTTAATAAGCATAGAATTAAACTCCTCCAACCTTTACACCAATTTCCCTCTTTCAAAGCATAAGGGTTCTAATAGCTGCCTGTTTAGAACTTCACCTCCTTTCATGGAGCTTCAACTAATTATTCCTCTATACAATACTATTAATAAGCCACAAATAACTTGTTTTATCGAGAAAGATTTGAGAAACACTAACTCCCCAAAATTTACCTCTTTTGTGAGTAATTGTTAAGAAGTAATTCAATTCCAACTCCATAGGCATATCTTAATTTTCTATCTCTACTAATATAGCATGCACTTTTCAAAAGATCAAAAGGTTTTTAAAAAGGTTGTAATGCGGCTAAAGGGATAATGACTTGGTTGCCAATGAAAGGTTTTTAGGGAATGCAAATATGAGGATAGCATGTATGCATAAAATCCAAGTGTACTAAGTTCGTTTTTACATATTTTGCATGGAGAAGAGGGGCTTTTGGCTTTTTATAGTGCCAAGCATGCTTCCATGATACTTATCTTAGGACTTCTTCTCTTTTTCCTTTTTGTCCTCTCCCCCAAGCTTGTAGCTTTTGCTGGGTTGGAAAGGTAAATTTTTCTTTGATTTCAATTGCACACTTGCATTCTTTCTTGAGTTCCACATCCTCTCTTCATTTTCCTTATGCATTTTGCTTCCTCAAAAGGGTATGGTAGGTGTTTTAGGTTAGGAAGGTAAATAACATGGGTAAGCAATAAATTCTAAGGGATAAACATAGGCTTCAAGTTGGCTACAAGGGATATACATTTTAATTAGGAATGGTTAAAGCTTAGTGAGGCTATATCAAAGAATACCTTAATCATTTCTTCATCAAGCATATGCTAGGATTTCACCTTAATAGGTCCAAGAGATATGTTCTAGAGCTAGTAAGGCATTTTTAGGTTTGCTTGTATTTCAAAAATTATTCTCCAAATTTTACAAGTTCAATGTGATAAATTAATAGTTATGAAGAGGTTTAACTAGTCTAGTTCCATTAAAGAGATTAGTTTCTTCACAAGCAACATATTAGAATCCCTTTTTGCCTATCTAGATACGTTCATTCCTCTATCCCGTGGAGTCTAATTATTAGCTTACTAAAATTTGGTTATAGTGCTAAGTTTCACAATTTAAAGTCCAAAATTTTTCAAAAATTTTTAAGAATTTTGATACACAAGAATATTATAGCTGAATTTAAATAATGTAAAGATGTGGATGTAATGATATGCAATGCACTTTTATCCCCCCCCCCCCCCAAAAAAAAAAAAAAAAAAAAAAAACTCAAACCAGACATTGTCCTCAATGTTAAAATAATATGCAAAAGCAGAGAAAATGTACGGAGATTATAAGGAAGCATATTATTTATTAAGCATGGAAAATTTTTGGACATAAAGCAAATAAAAGAGACCTATTATTATAGTTTAGGACTAAAACATGTAAGCTATTACAATAAAGATCCTATCCTATAGTCTTAGCTCTAAAAGGTCTCTGATGATGATGATGGTGATGCTGGCTCTTCTTCTTCTTCATCTAGCTTCTCCATTAGCGTGTCTAATTTGTTGTGTGCTTCCTGGAGGCTGTCCTCGATAGCTCGCATCCTATTGTTAATTGTGGTCTCCATGCGCTGTAGGTATGTGAGTACCGAATCTATCGGTGGTGGTGTGTATGGAGGCACTCGAGCGGGGGACTCCTGAAACATTGGCTCTTGGCCTTCTTCTTGAGGCTATGAAGTCTTGCCAGGTCCTTCCCATGCTTCGTCTCTCTGAGGGATGGCGTTTCCTTTGGCATTCAGCAAGTACCATGTGTTGCCCACCTTCTCACATATCCCCATGGATATGCAGATAGTTTGGTTTATTCTTGACGTTCCAGTGACAAAACGCAGTCTGTGATGTCCTGGAACAAAGCCGAAGTGGAGGGCAATTATTGTGATGAGGACACCAAGCACGATGTGACCTGTAGACTGTTAACAGAGGCATCAGAGATGGTTGCATAAAAAGAAGCCAGTGCTGCACTGCTGTCCGGTGACCATACACCATAAGAAGAAGAGCTCGTTGGCGTTGATAATGCCAAGGCTATCGCCATGGCCCATGATGGTGTGGGCAGTGAACCGATGCATATATCGCAGGGCTGGACTAGTGATGCCCATGGATTTGGATTTGCTGGAGTTATATGGCTCTGTGTTCAGGGCAATGGAACTCCAGAAGTTGATGTTGTTATAGAGCATACAGTTCCTTGGGATCTCTTGGTGGTTGGCATTGTCCAAGCCAAAGATGGAGTTGAACTAGTCTATGTTCATCACTTGGTCGACATCAAGGAGGCGAAATTCAATCCTGCCCCTATCCTCCCTATCGGTAGGCCATAAGGTGGCCTTAAAACTGCCCAAAAATTCCAACGTAGTGTCCTTGTATGCTGGAAATTAGAGTTGGGTGAACCTTGTCCACCCAATGCTATCAAGCAGCCCATCGATTTCATCTTGCAACCCGATTTGCCCCAACAGCAGAAAATCCATATATTTGGTGGAGCTTATTTTCCAGGTGTGAAGCCGGGTGCACATTACCTTGTGAGCGTCATCACGAAATCCCCAAAGAATGGAGATTTCGGGTTGTGGAGCTGGTCGTGGCTGTGGTTGCGGTGGAGGCTAAGGTGGAGAAGGTGAGGATTCTCCTCTTTGCCTTGAAGAAGAGTTGATCCTTCTTATAGATCTCTTTGCAGGAGCTATGAATGAGTTTTTGGGAAGGAGAAGAGTAGGGTTTTGTTGAAGGGAGATGAGATTTGAGAGGTTTTTATAAGCTAGGTAGGGAGGAGACGAAAAGTTTTGTGTTTATGAAGGGTTTTAATGCTAGGGGTGCATTTAAAGAGCCATTAAGACTCTTCGTTTCTCGCGTTTCGCCCCCCAGGAGTCGCGTTTGCGACGAAGTACATGGGCTATGTATTACTACACGGGTCCTAACATGTAGGGCCGTGTAAATTTCTGCTCAAAAATTTCAAATTTTGTCATAGTACACGGCCCGTATAAATAAGCCCTAAGACCCATGTAACTTTTTGTCTCTCAAATTTCTTTACTGGATATGTTACACGGCCCGTGTCAAATACTAGGAGGCCCGTGTAAATTTCTAGCTTTAAGTTATTCTGCTAGAGACATTACATGGCTCGTGTAAATTGGGCTATGGACTCGTGTAACTTTCTGTCTCTCTCAGATTTTAAAATGTAAGAAATTTACAGACTTCCAGAAAGTTACACGGGGCATGTAAAACAATACACGGCCCGTGTAATATTTCGATTTTTCAAATTTTTGTCAAATGAAAAATTATTATTACCACAACACATGAAATGGATGTAGAGTTTAGCAATAGAGCTACTTCCCTGGTTTAGTCCAATTTCCCTTTTGTGGTTTTGACTTGGTGATTCCTTTCCTCTCTTGATCTCTATTCCCCTTTTTAAAAATCCTACAAGATGAAATGCTAATTAGTACACAAAAAATCAATATGAAAGAAAAAGAAAAGAAGAAAAGTTCAGAAAAAACTTTTGAGTTGCCTCCCAAAAAGCGCTTGTTTATAGTCTTTAGCTAGACTTTGCTTGTTTATGGTCTATCAGAAGGATGGTCGAGAGTGCAATTGACTCCCATTTCTATGGGTTCTCCCTGAAAGTAAGGCTTCAGCCTCAGCCCATTGACCTTAAATGCACCTGAGGTTTCGCTCTGCACTTCTACTGCTCCATGTGGAAAGACTCGGGTGACCTTGAAAGGTTCGGACCATCTTGATTTCAGCTTCCCTAGAAACAGTTTCAATCTAGAGTTAAATAATAGGGCAAGATCTCCTTCTTTTATCTCTTTCCTTGCTATGCGCCTGTCATGCCATCTTTTGGTTTTATCCTTGAAGATTTTGGCATTTTTGTATGCATCATATCGGATTTCTTCCAACTCATTCAGTTGTAGGAGCCTTTTTCACCTGCAGCTTTGAGGTCAAAATTTAGTATTTGAATTGCCCAGTAAGCTTTATGTTCAAGTACAATAGAGAGATAACATGATTTTTGTAACATCCTTACTGCAGCAATTCCGTACATTCTACTGTTTCGGTGACCAGTGTCGGTTTGGACAGCTAGAACGTCTAGAAAAATATTTAGACTCGAGTGAGGAGTCATAAATAACTCAAAAAGTGTAAGAACAATTAAGGAAAAATTTTAAAAATAAAAATACAATCAAGTTAAATGAGCCGGTGCCCTAGCGATGGGTGACCGCACAGGGAAGTATTGGTAAAGATAGGTACTGACCCCAGATCCGTGAGAAAATTCATGAAATAATTTTTGGGACTCTAGAAAAGAGTCATTGAGGTTTCTATGGCATTAGAATGCCAAGAAAATGTTTAAAAAAAATTTTCAATCAGTACAGACAATTTTAGTCTGTTAAGCCAAATGGAGGGCATTTTGGTCATTTCATCTTCGAAGATGATTTTTGGCCAACTTGTCCAGTTAAATAAATAATTATTATGATCTAAAATATGAATAAATATTGCTACAAATTAAATTGAAAATAAGTAGAAAAGAAAAGAAAAGAAAATGAAATTTAATTAGGATTATGACATCATGCACATGTAAGCATGATGTAATAAAAATTTGTTAGCCAATCACTATTCAACAAGCATTCATAAAAAGGTTAAAATGAGATAAAAAAAAAAACCCAAAAATCACTCATCTTCTTCCATTTTCTAGAGTTGGCCGAACCATTCCCTAAAGAAAGCTCCATAGCTTCTTCTTTTTTTCAAGCTTTATTTCTCTTAATTTCCTCCATAAATCTTCATACAACTTTCATAAAAAATTCATTTCTATTCTTGGGAAAGCTACTGGTAGTAACAAAGAGAAGAAATATTGAAGTTTTGGAGAGCTTAAATTGATCTCAAAGAGGTTAGTGCACTAATTTATTTCTATTTCTTTTCTAAGTATGACAAGCTTTCTAAATTAAGTTAGATTGATATAAAATTAAAAGAAATTTGTAGGAATAGAAAATTTCTAAATTTCAGCAGCCATTATATGAGTTGTGGTTTGATGGTTTTGAGGAAATTATTTATGTTTATTAGTGATATTGATGAGTAATTGTGATGAACAAATTGATTGGCAAGTGTTTACATGAATTGAAGAATTGTGAGTTAGGGTTTTTGACCTAACTTTGAGGAAATTGATTTGTGTCTTGAAATGGATGATGTTGAGATGATTTAATGACCATTAGAAGTGTTATATATGTCAAATGAAGTTTGTGGAGTTGGGAGAATTGAGTTTGGGAGTGTTGATTTTTCTGCAGGAAAATCGGACCTTTGAGTCCAGTGCATTGTTTGAGTTATAACTGGAGTTGTGTTGCTCCAATTGGTGTGAGGCCAATAGGAGATGAAACCTAGGACAAAATTCCCCATTTTTCATGAAGAAACCATGCCCAAATTCTGTCCATAAGTTGACCAATTTACTGTCCCAATTCGGATGTCCAGACCTTGAACCCAGAAAATTGACCAAGCCATAACTTCTTCTAGACAAGTCTAAATGATCTGAATTTTAACCAGTAGAAAGATTAGACCTAGGACTACAACTTTCATTGAGAACACCAAGCCCAGAAATGCCTCTAACCAAATGAAATTGTTGACTCAAATCGGGACACAAAACTAACCTGCACTATTCTGCCCAGAATTTTTTGGACTAAAGCTCACCCGACCAGTTTTGGCAAAATGGCCATAACTTGGTCTATAAAAATCCAAATGCAATGAAACCAATGGAAAAAGTTTTATAAGACATAGATATACAATATTGATCTTTTAACCAAAGCCTAAAAACCTAGGGAACTAGGTTAAGTTAACATATAAATTTTGGAAATTTTCAAAAGAACCATTTGACCTCAGAACACACATTTAGCTATATCTCCTACTAGAAAACTCCAATTAGGTTGGGCCATACAGATCTGGAACCCTAAGAAACAGGGCTCCAACTTGTTTTTAGACTTGGTCCTCAAATTATGAACATAAGAACCCTAAAATGGGAGTCAAATTTTCTGATCTAAATATGAGTCCTGGTAGAACAGGGTACATGAGTCCTGGTAGAACAGGGTACATGAGTCCAGGCCAGTGATTTTGGTCATAATTAATTCTACAGAACTTGAAAAATTGTAATAAAAATTTTTGAGTGACTATAAGACATAGAGAAACAAATTCTATGAAGGGAGTGTGGCCAAACAGTGGCCACATCCTAGTCAATCTGCTATGTAAAGACAGTGCACTAAATCTGGACGTAAAGAAAAGTCCATAAAACAATTAGGCATATGACATGAAATGAATTAGAATAAATTGTTAAGCATAAAAATAACATGAATTAATGAAATTATAATTACTTAACAATATTATTCTGCCCAAAGTACACCTAGACTCATTTATATAGCTTGGATCGATTGGTATACCAATTAGGAACTACATATTGCAGTACTGCCCACAAGGATAATCATTGACAGACAACATATGTCTAAGATGATTATTCTACTGGCTTTATGCCTGCCCGATGGCCATAGTGCCATTTTTTATTATTACTGGCTTATAGGGCCCGCTGGCCTTGTGCCTGATATGACCGTTGTATACTTGATAGACATACGGCTGTCTAACTTGTATACTCCCGTGTATCCAGTCTTTATAGTCTGTTATAAGTTACTTGGGCATAGAAATAAGTAGAAATCCTTAATTGAAATAAATACATGAGAAGATTATTAAGGTGAACTTCATTGAATTAAACATAAAATACATGATAAAAAGACTCCGATTAATTTATTTTGTCCAAAGTTCTATAAACATGTAAAAGATCTTGAAATTCATAAAATTTTATATTTCCTTGTAAGAATACACGTAGAATAATTATTTCAGTTATTTGTTTATTTTTATTTCAATATATGCACCACTAAGCATTATGTAGCGCGTTGGTTCTTACCACGCGTAGGTACAGGAGAGCCACAGCAGCAGCAGCAGTAGAGCCTAGACAGAACTTGAGCATGAGCAGATCTGCTACAGTGTAGATTGTCACCTCACCAGTTCTTTTTGGTAGGGCTCATGTATAGTTAGATTTTGTATTTTGGTTATTATATGAAATAAATCAGATGGAGATATGCAACTAAATTTTGGATTGTATATAAAATTGTATATTATTGTGAGTAATGTTATATGAATAAAATGCAGGTTTATTTTATTTGAAAATTTTATGAGTAATGTTATGATATAGTACATGAACGATTAACATGAGAAATGATGTGACAGAATGGGATAAAAAAAAAAAATTTCTACACATAATATAATATAAATGAATTAATATTGTACATGACAAGACAGAATAGGATGCTCCGCCACCGAATGTAGCACACTTTGCTCGGCTACACTATGGACATGGTAAGGGGTGTTACATTTATTAGTATCAGAGCAAAGGTTTAGGCATTCCTAGGCATAGGTAAACAGAATGATATAATGTGCATAACATGCATGAGCCCTTATTTAGGAGTCGAGGTGACACTAATGCAGATCTGTTCTTTGTTTGTTTTATAGGATTAATGGAGTCCGATCCTTCAGAGGAAGGGTCTTATAGACCAGTGGAGGAGGAGGAGATTGGTAGTCATGCACCTGTCCGTAGTCAGGGGCGAGACAGGAGAGAGGAGTCATCCCGGGGTACAGTAGGTTGAACGCAGCAGGCATTTTTGGAGCAAATGACTCAGATGCTCCGCCAGTTTACCGGAGCCACCCCACAACCTACACAACGGTCCCCACTAGAGAAATTAAGAAAGTATGGGGCCGTTGACTTTATGGGTAAGAAGGAAGATGACCCATCCGCTGCTGAGCATTGGCTAGAGCGGACTGAGAGAGTGCTGAGGCAGTTACATTGCACGCCAGAGCAACAGTTAGAGTGTGCTCTGTCGTTACTACAAGGGGAAGCCTACCAGTGGTGGGATACTGTGTCTAGAACGGTATAGCCAATGGAGCTTGGTTGGGATTTCTTTTTGACTGAATTCAGAAAGAAGTATATTAGTCATATATACTTAGAGGCTCGAAGGAGAGAGTTTCTAACCTTAAAGTAGAGACAGTTAACGGTTTTTGAGTATGAAAGAGAGTTTGTGAGGCTGGGTAGATATGCACGAGAGGTAATGCCTACAGAGGCAGAGAGGTGCCGTAGGTTTGAGGATGGACTGAATGATAATATCAGAATTATAGTGACAGCACATGGGTATACAGATTTCTCCCGGCTAGTGGCTGCATCACTTAATGTAGAGAGAGTACGAAATGAGGAGCAGTCTAGGAGAGAAAGACAGCGAAAGAGGAGTTCTGGACAAGGTCAGTCTAGTACACCAGTTTTTGAGGGTAAGAGGCCTAAGGTTTCCCAGGGCTAGGGCTAGGGCCAGAGACAGGCATCTCAGTTTACTCAGAGAGGGGGACAGTCCTGAGCGTCAGTGGGGAGTTCTCCTGGCACAGTGGTAGGGGGATCTGCCTCAATACCATTAAGCACCTACTGTGAGAGGAGGCACCGAGGAGAGTGCCGATTCTTGACAGGGGGATGTTTCCGATGCGGAGCTACAGACCATTTTCTATGAGATTGTCCCCATAGGAGTGTTTCCACTGCCCCACCATCGACTGAGAGATCTGCCCCTGCAGTTCAGAGGGGTAGACGACCTATAAGACCAGAGGTGATGGGTACCTCACAGATACCAGCTTTTGAGACGATTGAGCAACCCGAGGCTCGAGTAGCACCTCATGTGTACGCTATGAGGGCACAGGAGGAGCCAGAGCTGGCAAACGTTGCTAGAGGTATATTTCTCATTATAAAATTTTAGTATATGTAATAATAGACCCTATGTATGAGATAAAAGTAAATAGGTACAGAACTAGTTAAGAACAAGATCGTAAAGCCAGAACTAGTAAAACAGATTAAGGAGAAGTAGTTCCTCGACTATTTACATCGAGTAAATTTCGAGGACAAAATTTTTGTTAGAGGGGAAGAATTGTAACACCATCACCGTAGCAATGCAGACATTCTCTTTGTTTGGTGACCGATGTCGATGCAGACGACTAGAACGTCTAGAAAAATATTTAGACTAGAGTGAGGAGTCATAAATAACTCAAATAAGTGTAAGAAAAATTAAGAAAAAATTTTAAAAATAAAAATACAATCAAGTTAAATGAGCCGGTGCCCTAGCAATGGGTGACCGCACGGGGAAGTATCGGTAAAGACAGGTACCGACCCCAAATCCGTGAGAAAATTCATGAAATAATTTTTGGGACTCCAGAGAAGAGTCATTGAGATTTCTATGGCATTAGAATGCCAAGAAAATGTTTAGAAAAATTTTTCAATCGGTATAGACAATTTTAGTCTGTGAAGCCAAACGGAGGGCATTTTGGTCATTTCATCTTCGAAGATGATTTTTGGCCAACTTGTCCAGTTAAATAAATAATTATTATGATCTAAAATATGAATAAATATTGCTACAAATTAAATTGAAATTAAGTAGAAAAGAAAAGAAAAGAAAATGAAATTTAATTAGGATAATGACATCATGCACATGTAAGCATGATGTAATAAAAATTTGTTAGCCAATCACTATTCAACAAGCATTCATAAAAAGGTTAAAATGAGATAAAAAAAACCCAAAAATCACTCATCTTTTTCCATTTTCTAGAGTTGGCCGAACCATTCCCTAAAGAAAGCTCCATAGCTTCTTCTTTTTTTCAAGCTTTATTTCTCTTAATTTCCTCCATAAATCTTCATACAACCTTCACAAAAAATTCATTTCTAGTCTTGGGAAAGCTATTGGTAGTAACAAAGAGAAGAAATATTGAAGTTTTGGAGAGCTTAAATTGATCTCAAAGAGGTTAGTGCACTAATTTATTTCTATTTCTTTTCTAAGTATGACAAGCTTGCTAAATTAAGTTAGATTGATATAAAATTAAAAGAAATTTGTAGGGATAGAAAATTTCTAAATTTCAGCAGCCATTATATGAGTTGTGGTTTGATGGTTTTGAGGAAATTATTTGTGTTTATTAGTGATATTGATGAGTAATTGTGATGAACAAATTGATTGGCATGTGTTTACATGAATTGAAGAATTGTGAGTTAGGGTTTTTGACCTAACTTTGAGGAAATTGATGTGTGTCTTGAAATGGATGATGTTGAGATGATTTAATGACCATTAGAAGTGCTATATATGTTAAATGAAGTTTGTGGAGTTGGGAGAATTGAGTTTGGGAGTGTTGATTTTTATGCAGGAAAATCGGACCTTTGAGTCCAGTGCATTGTTTGAGTTATAACTGGAGTTGTGTTGCTCCAATTGGTGTGAGGCCAATTGGAGATGAAACCTAGGACAAAATGCCCCATTTTTCATGAAGAAACCATGCCCAAATTCTGTCCATAAGTTGACCAATTTACTGTCCCAATTCGGATGTCCAGACCTTGAACCCAGAAAATTGACCAAATGAATAGTACATGTTCATTTGGCCATAACTTCTTCTAGACAAGTAAAAATGATCTGAATTTTAACCAGTAGAAAGATTAGACCTAGGACTACAACTTTCATTGAGAACACCAAGCCCAAAAATTCCTCTAACCAAATGAAATCGTTGACTCAAATCGGGATACCAAACTGACCTGTACTATTCTGCCCAGAATTTTCTGGACTAAAGCTCACTCGACCAATTTTGGAAAAATGGCCATAACTTGGTCTATAAAAATCCAAATGCAATGAAACCAATGGCAAAAGTTTTATAAGACATAGATATACAATATTGATCTCTTAACCAAAACCCAGAAACCTAGGGAACTAGGTCAATTGACTAGGTTAAATTAACATATAAATTCTGGAAATTTTCAAAAGAACCATTTGACCTCAGAACACACATTTAGCTATATCTCCTACTAGAAAACTCCAATTAGGTTGGGCCATACAGATCTGGAACCCTAAGAAACAGGGCTCCAACCTTTTTTTAGACTTGGTCCTCAAATTATGAACATAAGAACACTAAAATGGGAGTCAAATTTTCTGATCTAAACATGAGTCCTGGTAGAACAGGGTACATGAGTCCAGGCCAGTGATTTGGTCATAATTAATTCTACAGAACTTGAAAAATTGTAATAAAAATTTTTGAGTGACTATAAGACATAGAGAAACAAATTCTATGAAGGGAGTGTGGCCAAACAGTGGCCACATCCTAGTCAATCTGCTATGTAAAAATAGTGCACTAAATCTGGACGTAAAGAAAAGTCCATAAAACAATTAGGCATATGACATGAAATGAATTAGAATAAATTGTTAAGCATAAAAATAACATGAATTAATGAAATTATAATTACTTAATAATATTATTCCACCCAAAGTACACCTAGACTCATTTATATAGCTTGGATCGATTGGTATACCAATTAGGGACTGCATATTGCAGTACTGCCCACAAGGATAATCATTGACAGACAACATATGTCTAAGATGATTATTCTACTGGCTTTATGCTTGCCCGATGGCCATAGTGCCAATTTTTATTATTACTGGCTTATGCCTGCCCGCTGGCCTTGTACCTGATATGACCGTTGTATACTTGATAGTCATACGGCTGTCTTACTTGTATACTCCCGTGTATCCAGTCTTTATAGTCTGTCATAGGTTACTTGGGCACAGAAATAAGTAGAAATCCTTAATTGAAATAAATACATGAGAAGATTATTAAGGTGAACTTCATTGAATTAAACATAAGATACATGATAAAAAGACTCCGATTAATTTATTTTTTCCAAAGTTCTATAAACATGTAAAAGACCTAGAAATTCATAAAATTTTATATTTCCTTATAAGAATACACGTAGAATAATTATTTCAGTTATTTGTTTATTTTTATTTCAATATATGCACCACTAAGCATTATACTTAGCGCGTTGGTTCTTACCACGCATAGGTACAGGAGAGCCACAGCAGCAGCAGCAGTAGAGCCTAGACAGAACTTGAGCAGATTTGCTACAGTGTAGATTGTCACCTTACCAGTTCTTTTTGGTAGGGCTCATGTATAGTTAGATTTTGTATTTTAGTTATTGTATGTAATAAATCAGATGGAGATATGCAACTAAATTTTGGATTGTATATAAAATTGTATATTAT
Organism: Hevea brasiliensis; assembly: GCF_030052815.1. Lineage (NCBI taxonomy): Eukaryota > Viridiplantae > Streptophyta > Magnoliopsida > Malpighiales > Euphorbiaceae > Hevea > Hevea brasiliensis. The sequence goes on from NC_079499.1 coordinate 83,851,067, forward strand.
TGTGAGTAATGTTATATGAATAAAATGCAGGTTTATTTTATTTGAAAATTTTATGAGTAATGTTATGATATGGTACATGAACGATTAACATGAGAAATGATGTGACAGAATGGGATAAAAAAAATTTTCTACACATAATTTAATATAAATGAATTAATATTGTACATGACAAGACAGAATAGGATGCTCCGGCACCGAATGTAGCATACTTTGCTCAGCTACACTATGGACCGGGTAAGGGGTGTTACAATTTTCCATAAACTAGTCGGAAGGGTGTTGTGCCAATTGGGGTTTTATATGCAGTGCGATATGCCCATAGTGCATCATCTAACTTCATGCACCAGTCCTTCTTGGATCTGTTTACAGTTTCTCCAAAATATGCTTTAGTTCCCTGTTTGAGATTTCTACTTGACCACTGGTTTGAGGATGATAAGGTGTGGCCATCTTGTAAGTCACTCCATACTTTTTCAGTAATGTTTCGAATTGTTGGTTGCAAAAGTGACTTCCTCCATCACTTAGTATTGCTCGTGGTGTGCCAAATCTCATGAAGATGTTCTTTTTAAGGAACCTTGTGACCACTTTAGCATCGTTGGTTGGTGTTGCAATTGCTTCTACCCATTTTGATACATAATCAACTCCAACTAGAATATACTTGTTTCCACGGGAAGAGGAAAATGGGCCCATGAAGTCTAATCCCCATACATTAAACAATTCTATCTCAAATATACCATGCAGTGGCATTTCATTCCTTCTTGAACTATTATCCGTTCTTTGGCATTGATCACAACCTAGCAAAAACGATTTTGCATCCTTAAACAAATGTGGCCAGTAAAACCCTGCTTGTAAAATTTTTGCTGTGGTTTTTGATGTGCCGAAATGTCCTCCATATAGCGATGAATGGAAGTGATAAATGATACTTTCCATATCTTCCTCTGGTATGCATCTTCTTATCAGCCCATCATTACATATCTTGTATAGTAGAGGTTCCTCCCATAAGTAATATCTCACATCATGTAGGAATTTCTTCCTTTGTTGATAAGTCATGTTTGGAGGCAGTACCCTGCATACAAGAAAATTAACAAAGTCAACGTACCATGGAGCTTTGGAGAATGCAAGTAATTGTTCATCACGAAATGAATCATCAATCGATAAATCTTTGAAGTCCTCCATGTACTCCAATTTTAATATGGAAAGATGGTCAGCTACTACATTTTCGGATCCTTTCTTATCCTTGATTTCATGGTCAAATTCTTGCAGGAGTAGAATCCATTGAATCAGCCTTGGTTTTGCTTCCTTCTTGTTGAAAAGGTACCGGATTGCAGCATGATCTGTGAATACAATGACTTTTGACCCAATGAGGTAAGATCTGAACTTGTCCATTGCAAACACCACTGCTAGGAATTCCTTCTCTGTGGTGGCATAATTGATTTGCACATCATCGAGTGTCTTGCTAGCATAATAAATAGCATGGAGCTTTTTAATTTTTCTTTGCCCGAGCACTACTCCAACTACAAAGTCACTCGCATTACACATCACCTCGAATGGTATCTCCTAATTTGGTGGTTGTATTATTGGAACTGATATCAAGGCTTCTTTGATCCTATTAAAGGAGACAAGGCAATTTTCATCGAAATCAAAGGGAACATCTTGACTTAACAAGTTAGTAAGTGGCTTAGCTATTTTGGAAAAGTCCTTAATGAATCTTCTGTAGAATCCTGCATGTCCCAAAAAACTTCGCACTCCCTTTACTGATGTTGGGGCTGGCATGTTTTCAATGATCTCAATTTTTGCTTTATCAACTTCAATTCCTCTTTCTGATATCAAATGTCCCAAAACTATGCCTTTCCTTAACATGAAGTGGTATTTTTCCCAATTTTAGGACCAGGTTTGATTCTTTACATCTTTGCAACACCTTAGATAAATTAGCTAGGCAATCATCAAAAGTAGTTCCATAGACAGAAAAATCATCCATAAAAACTTCCATGATATCTTCAATATAATCAGAAAAGATAGCCATCATGCATCTTTGAAAGGTAGCAGGGGCATTACAAAGACCAAAATGCATTCTTCTATATGCAAATGATCCATAGGGACAAGTGAATGTTGTCTTTTCTTGGTCTTCTGGATGAATAGGAATTTAAAAGAATCTCGAATACCCATCTAGATAATAGAAATAAGAGTGTTTCGTTAACTTTTCTAACATTTGGTCGATGAAGGGGAGAGGGAAATGGTCTTTTCTGGTAGCATTGTTTAATTTCCTATAGTCTATGCACATTTGCCAACCAGTGACTACTCTAGTAGGGATTAGTTCATTGCTTGCATTTTGGATAACAGTTGTCCCACCTTTCTTAAGAACTACATGTACTGGACTAACCCATTTGCTATCAGAAATTGGGTATATGATACCTGCATCTAATAGTTTTAAAATTTCTTTCTTGACTACTTCTTTCATGTTTGGGTTAAGTCTTCTTTGATGTTCGATTGTGGGTTTACTATTTTCTTCCATGGGTATTCTATGCATGCAAATCGAAGGGTTGATTCCCTTCAGGTTTTCTATTTTATACCTTATGGCTTTGCTATGGATCCTAAGTTCTCTTAACAAATTTTCCTCTTCTAACTTAGACAGGCCAACATTGATTATAATAGGATATTTAGAATTTAAGTCCAGAAATGCGTACCTTAGTGAGGATGGGAGAGGTTTAAGCTCTACCTGTTTGGCATTTTCTTGGAACTTACCTTTAGTTTGTTCCTCTTTTAACTTCTCCATCTCAGAAGCCTTAGCTAAGGGTAGAGGTGGATGAGCTGCTAACTATTGTGCACAGGCCGCTATTTCTGTATTTTCATCATCCACTGTGTGGCTGTGCACAATACATGCTTCAAGAGGATCTTTAGGATGGGTCTTATAAAATTCCTTTTCAACATGTTCGTCAATTGTGTCAACCTTGAAGCATTCATCAGGTTCAAATTTTTGTTTCATCATGTCGAACAAGTTGAATTCCACTTCTTCTTCTCCGACCTTGAGAGTTAGTTTCCCATTTTTGACGTCTATGATAGCTTCGGCGGTTGCCAAGAATGGTCTTCCCAATATGATAGGAATTTTAACATATTCTTCCATCTCAAGGACAACAAAGTCCACTGGAATGAAAAATTTACCCACTTTGATAGGAATGTTCTCAAGTATTCCCACAGGATATTTAACAGATCGATCAACCAATTGCAATGAGATTATTATGGGTTTCAGTTCCCTGATCCCCAGCCTTTTGCATATTGATGGAGGCATTAAACTGACGCTTACCCCAAGATCGCAGAGGGCCTTATCTATTTTCTTGTTACCAATGAGGCAATGTATGGAGACTCTTCATAGATCTTTCAACTTTAGAGGCAGTTTGTTTTGTAGTAAGGCACTGCATTCCTCTATTAGAGCTACTGTTCCATAGTCTTCTAACTTTCTTTTCTTTGACAGAATTTCCTTAAGAAATTTGGCATAGGACAGCATCTGAGAAAGTGCTTCAGTGAAGGGGATGTTGATGTAAAGTTTCTGTAAAACTTCCAAAAACTTCCCAAACTGCTTGTCAAATTTGGCTTTCTGAAATCTCTGAGGAAAAGGTAGGGGAGGCTAGTATGGCTCTACTAATTTCTTTGTCTTCCTTACTTCCTCTTCCTGATCTTTCTTAGCTTCTTCCTCTTTTTTTCTCTGCTTAGTCTTTAGATTTTTCTATGGTTTCCTCTGTCAGTTCTACCTCTAATTGTACTAAAGTTCTCCCACTCCTCAGTGTAACTGCCTTACAATGCTCCCTTGGGTTCATTTCTGGTTGGCTAGGCCATTTGCCAGCAACCTTACTTGAAGAACTTGCTTGCTGAGCGATTTGATTCTCTAACATCTTATTATGAGTAGCAAGTTAGTCCACTCTGGAAGTTAGCTATTTAATCAATTCATTTTGTTGTTGTTGAGCTACTAGGAATCCTTCCATCATGGTTTCCATGGTTATTTTCGGTTCAGGCTGTTGAGGTTGGAGAGGTAGTGATGGCTGTGCGAAGTTTTGACCTCTGTTTTGAAATCCAGGGGGTGCTGGTGGTTTATACCCCTGTTGCTTGTTTATTGGCTGGTTCTGCTGATTGGACCATGAGAAATTTGGGTGGTTCCTCCATCCAGGGTTGTAAGTATTTGAATATGAATTGTTAGGCTGCCTTTGGTTGACGTTTCCTCCATTATTCACATAGTTTATCTGTTCTGAGGAGGGTTCATTGAAATTGCTATATTCTGAATTCATGTATCCTCCTCCATAGCTGTCTTCATGTTGACTGTTTGTACCAACTGCGTTGGCTTGCATTTTTTCGAGTTTCCTTGTGAGCTGATCAAACTGAGCATTTATCATGCTTAGGGCATCAACTTCCAGGGCCCCTGTAGTTTTCCTTGCATTTCCTCTTTCATTTGACCAATCATAATTATGGTATGCTACCCTTTCTAGAAGTTCAAGTGCTTGTGGCACTGTTTTCTTCATTAGATCACCTTCTGCAGCTGAATCAATTGTGCTCCTTGTAGAGGGTAGTAACCCATTATAGAAATTTTGCACTAATAGCCAATATTCTATACCATGGTGTGGACATTCCCTCTGCAGGTCTTTGTATATTTCCCATGCATCATAGAGTGATTCTCCTTCCTTTTGTCTAAATGTGTTGAGCTCAAGTCTCAGTTTTGCAGTCTTTGCGGGTGGAAAATACCTTGCTAGAAAAGCTTGAGAGAGGTTTTCCCAAGTAGTGAACGTTCCAGCTAGTTGAGAAAGTAACCACTTCCTTGCTCTGTCATGAAGGAAGAATGGGAATGCTCTGAGTCTTTTTGCTTAATTAAACACTCCATTCATTTTGAATGTGTCACATAGGGCAAGAAAACACTACAGGTAATAGTTTGGGTCTTCTGTTGGTGAACTGTAAAATGGGTTTGATGAATCATTTGGAGCCATGCTGGTTTTAATTCAAAGTTGTTGGCTTCCACTGTGGGTCTAGTGACACTAGGCTGAAATTCATGGACAGATGGAGCTTCGTAATCTCTCAAGAGTCTTGGTCTGTCATTATTATTGGCCATGGTTGGAATTTTAGGGTCTCCTTGACTGTGCTCTTGATGTTTTCTTTCCCTCCTGATGGCTTTCAGAGTCCTGTTTATCTCCGGATCACAGTCCAAAATTTCTTCTTCTGGCCTTGTTCTGGTCATATACTAGATCGGGCACTTGAGAGAAAAGAAGAGAAATATAACCAGTAAAATAAAATTGTATAATAAATATAATTGCCTAAATCAACTAAATTGCCTATCGCTTAATATTACTAAAACCAAAATCCCCAACAATAGTGCCAAAAACTTGTTTCGCCTGGTTTTACAACCCCGCAAGTGCACGGATTGCTAACAAGTAATAAAGTGATAAGTAGAGTATCGTTCCCACGAGGAATTTTGTTTAGCAAGTACCAATATACACAGTAATTTTGACTGTCTAGGCTATCGAATACTTAGAGAATGAAGCTTGTTAACTTTAAACACTAAAATGGTAAACTTAAAATGAAAATTTCTATTTTGAAACAATTCTAAAATTAAGATTTCACACTTGAATCTTACTAGGGATGTTATCTCATTTATTTACTGAATTGAGGAATCGTTTTCCTTGATGGAAATCAGTCCTAAGTTATCCTAAATCCTCTCTCAAGGCACCTAGAGTGTATTCTAATTAACTCAAACCCTACTTTCGTGGTAATTAAATTGATTAAAATCCTTTAAGATTTTTTATCAATTTTGAAATTCTACTGAGGTATCAGCCTATGTTTAGGTCAGAATTCCTAGGTTCAAGATCTTGATTTTTTAATGTTAATCTTCACCTTTCAGTTCTTCAATTAACATCTACAATCATGGCTAAGTAGGTACCGGCACATAGCATGCATTAAGATCACAAGAAATTAAATCAAGAAACGAATCTCAAATCCAATAAATAAAACTTAGCGTTCATCCATAATAATAATAATTACAAGCGCTACTCTCCCAAATCCAGAATAAGAAAACTACTTTCTCATGGTGAGTTCAGCAAACATCATGTTAAAAGGTAAAAACAGTAAAAAGAAAATCATGTAAAAGAAGTAAAACAATAAAAATCTGTCTAGGGAGATGAAACGAAGGAACTGAAGAGAGTTGCAGCTTTGATCTTGTGGAGCTTCAGTTGAAAAACCTCTTTTGGCACTGATGTTTCTCTTCTTGAGACGACTGGATTTCTCCCCTTTCAAAAAATCCTCAAAAGTGCTTTCAAAAGATAAAAGAGAGAGTGAGCCAGCCACCAAACCAATCTTAACAAAAACCAACCCTTTTTCTGATGTTTTCTTTTCTATTTATAGTTGTTGCTCTAGGGTTAGGTCATTTGTGAGTCCAAAAGGCTTTAGGAGTCTCGTTTGAATCAGGAAATAAGAGCGGGAATTCGAGTCAAAAATTGGCTGTCACATAGTACACGGCCCGTGTGTCACTACACAGGTCCCGGCACATAGGGCCGTGTAACTTGCTGGAGTGGGATTGCGGAGTCTTGCTTTGGCACAGAGAGTTACATGGGTCTGCGCCAACTACACGGGCCTAGTTACACGGGCTGTGTACTATTGTTCCTATAAGGTTCTTCAAGCTTGTCCCCGGCAGAGACTTACACGGGTCCCTGCAGATTACACGGGTCTAATTACACGACTCGTGTACTTGTGTTTCTCTATTGATTCTCTTGGCTTTCTTCTGGCAGAGAGTTACATGGGTCTAGGGCTTGGTTTACACGATCCGTGTACTTTGTATCAGCAGCAATTCACTATCTCTTGAGTTCTCCAAGCTTTCCTTTTCACTCCTATGCTCTGGGGCTCACCCAAACACCTGAAAATGATGTAAAAAACATGGAATTAAGGGCTTGACAATAGAAATTACAAAAACTAATGAAATCAACTATTATGCATGAAAATACTTGCCTAAATGCTATGAGATAGTATATAAATGTGCTTAAAAACATCTACACAATTCAAGGGTATCAGATATGGGCTTTAAGGTTGGGCTAGAGAATAGTTAGGCTTACTACGGGCTTTGGGGGCCTTGTGCTGACCTAAGTCCTAGTGTCGGTCCAGCCCATAATTTGGGTCGAGACAAAGTTAGTATCAGAGCTTAAGCTCCAGATTGTTGGAAAAGATTGTATTTGGGAATGTAAAAAGGGGGTTTTATTCATGCGAAGTATAGGATCCTGTTTCATCTTTTTTAGTAATTCCTTGTTTCTAGATTCTGCGTTATTCCTTGGGTAATTAAGAGTGCTTCAGTTTAATGTCATAGTTTTTATGGAGGACATGGTGATATGAACTAGAGTTACCAGACATGTTGAGGTCTACCATGGGGATACGTACTCCAAGAAATGCTATATTTCAATCAGTATGAGTTTAAGTAGCATGCCTATCCAGTGCAAGGCACAAGGACATAAAGGTGACTTTTGGCTGTATAGCTACCCTAGATGGGAGTGAGAGTATCACTGCTGGCAGTCGTTAGTGGATTGCCCAATCAGAGAAAATTACAGTATCAGTAAATCTGAGAGAGAAAAAAGATTGGGAAATTAGTCTTTTGGGACGTACTGTAGTAACTATGCAATATTCTCAATGTTTGTGCTATAAGCTGCAGATTATAGTACCAATATGGGATTATTGTGTAGAGCTGCTTGCTTCCCCATGGTGCACCATGATGAGGATGTTTGCAAACAGCCTCTATTTTGGTACAGTTATATCAAGACAAAGTTTTATTTCTGCAGAGGAGTTAGGAAAACTCCCAGTTAGTGTTTAAGACCTTAGAGGTAGAAAATCAAAGGTCATAGTGGAGTGATAATTAATGTAACACCCTCCCGGTAACCACTCCGTACATTCTACTGTTCCGGAGACCGGTGTCGGTCCGGACAGCTAGAACGTCCGGAAAAATATTTAAACTAAAGTCAGGAACCCTAATTAACTTAAATATTAATAAGAAAAATTTAGTAAAAATTTTAGAAATAAAATACAACTGAGTCAAGGGCGATGGGTCACCGGAGGGAAGTTGCGGTTCTCGCAACGAGGAGCCCTAGACCCGAGGGAAAAATTATAAAATAATTTTTGGGACTCCAGAGAAGGGTCATTGAGGTTCCCATGGCATTAGAATGCCAAGAAAATACCTAGAAAAATATTTCAATCGGTACAGCCAATTTTGACCCGTTAAGCCAAACGGAGGGCATTTTGGTCATTTCGCCTTCAGAGGTGATTTTTGGCCGACTTGTCCAGTTGAGTAAATAATTAATATGACATAAAATATGAAGAAATATTGCTAGAAATTAAATTGAAAATGAGTAGTGGAGGAAAGAAAAGAAAAATGCAACAAATGCAAATTATGACCTCAAAGTGATGTCATTAAGGAAATGTGGACCAATCACAAATAAGCCATCCTTTGACTAACAAGTTAAAGAGATAAATGAAGACTAATGAGGACCAAAAATCAGCTGCTCTTCTTCTCCTTCTTCTCCACCAAAAACGTGAACCCTTCCTTCCACCCTCCATTGGAGCTCAATCAAGCAAGCTTGATTTCCTACCTTGTCTCACCATAAAATCCTAACCTAGCTTCACTAAAACTTGCCCTAGCACCTTGCTAAAGCCTTTGGCAGCCAAGAAAAGCCAAGAAAGTAAAGGAATTGCTTGGGAAAATTCTGCCCAAACAAGGTTAGTGCATATATACAATTAAAGCTTTTAAAATTCTATGTTAGAGACTTGGAATAAGTAGGAATTTGTAACTAAAATGAATGAAATCTATGTCTATCCATGCCCTAAGTTTTGGCAGCCCTATTGAATGAAAAGGTATGAGTGTTTTGATGGACTTAAAGTGGACTAGATATCAAGATTAAACCATGTATGCATGTGATTATTGAAAGAGATAGTTAATTAAAGCATGTTGTGAAAAATTCATATGGAAATTAGGGTTTGGAAAGGTGAAAGTGTGAATTGGCTTAGGAAATTGTTAGGGCACATTGTAATGGTCAATTAGTGACCATTTTAGATATGTTGACCATAAATGGGACTGAAAAATGCTATGGCAAAGTGAGGTGAAATCTGCCCTATGGACAGCAGCATAGGGACTGAAATTTCAGTCCCTTTGCACTGCCATAACTTGGGCTGTGCTTGTCCAATTGATGTTTGGCCAATTGGACATGAAACTAGGCTTATAATGTCACATTTTTGCTGAAGAAACCATGCCCAAAAGACCAAAGAAAAAGGGTCAAAACTCAGCCACAATCCGGAACCCTGAAACTGCCTCTGCAGAATTTGACCAAATGAACAGTAACTGTTCATTTGGCCATAAGTCACTGTATATTTGGTCAATTGGTCTGAAATTTTTACAGCAAAAAGTTAAGACATAGACAAACAACTTTCATGAAGGAACCTACCCCAAATTATGGCCAGAACCCATTCAACCAAGTGACTCAAGTCACTGTTTATGCACTGTAGATATGGTAAAATTCTGCAGACTGCATATCCGGACAGCCTGGGTTTTTGAGCCATATCTGGAGCTACAAAACTCCAAATGGAGTGATTCAAAAAAGGAAATTCAACTAGACAAAATAAGGAACAACTTTCATGTTTTACATTTCCTCAAATTCCAACAGTAACAGTGTCCAATGGAACAGTGAAGTTGACTCACCAAAACTGAAAAATCTGTTTGTGTTGAGTTACACTTTGGAATGGCAAAAACACTTAATGCCAACAAGTTTTAAACACCAAATGTGGTATGTTGGGAGTGCCAAAGTTGATGTACACATTTTTATTCTAAAAGTCAATATTTTTGTTGACCAATGATAAATAGTAACACCAAAAAAGTTGAAATTCACAAATTGACGAATTTAAGAGTTTCAAATGCCCTAGTATACCTAACAAGATTGGTTTGGATAGTTTGGCATGCCAATAGGGTTCAGTTAGCAGTACTGCACATGGCAAAAATGCCATTCTGTGATTTCATGGCTTTTAGCCATTCGACTTTGCATTGAGACTTGGCCTTGTGCTCGATATTATTTACACTTGTTAGTCGCTGCACACCGGAGATGCATATGTGACCGATGGTGTGACGGCCCGAGGTACTAGGTACCCAGTGCGTTACGTTATCCATCCCGTCTAGTGTAGGTTACTTGGGGCAACCAAATGAATAAAAGTGAACAAAGTTAATGAATTAATGAATATTCCAAAATCAAACAAAGAAAGCATACACTTTGCATACACATTTATTTTCTTGCCAATTTCTTCTATTATATTATTGCACCACTAAGCATTATTGCTTAGCGCGTTGCTTTTACCACGCCGTAGGTACCGGAGATTCTGACCGTGAGCCCAAAGAGACCATGATCGGGTGAGTCCATCCGACGCTTCGCTGTCCGTGTCACCTCACTACTGCAGCATCGGTAGGGCACTAGGTGTCATTTTGTCATTTTGATATTTTGTAGCAGATTTGTATTTTCTCATATGTACTTGAACTCATGTAATATATTTTGATGTTTATGTAAATAATGAAAGTTATGACTATGAATGCAAGATTTGAGCATGTATTTATTGCTTGTATATGAGAAATGGATGTTGAGAAATGAAAAGGTTGTTGAAACCTGAAACTGAAAAATTGTTCAAATCTTGATATTGAGTTTTGTGATGATATTGAAGGTAAGAATGAATGAATTTGTTTATTGGAAGTGTTTTTAACAGTTCAAGAACGTTTTCTCCATTTTTAGCCAGTACTACGGATTTTCTTTAAAATTTTCGAACCTTAAATGAATAATACTTTTGATAAATGGCTTAAACAAATTGTATTTCATAAATTATATGCAAAAGTATGATATAAATTAATTGAGGAATATTAGAGTGTGCCAGACACCGTGTGGCATTACTTACTCGTATACCGTATACGGGTAAGGGGTGTCACATTTAGTGGTATCGAGCACGTTTAGGCGTTTCTGGGCCTAGATTGAGTCCATACCATGCATTGCATTTGTAAGAGTCGAGGTGACACTGACGCAGATCTGTTTATCTTTCTTATTTTGAATAGGATATGGACCCTACATCACAGAGAGCCATTGAGGAGGAAGTGGAGAGTCATGCTCCACCTGCAGCAATGAGACTGGGGCATGAGAGAATCTGCTCCACACCAGCAGAGCTCGCCAGCCTCCATGTGCCATGTTCCAACAAATGGCCGACTTCTTTAGACAAATGGTCGGGTAATGCCAAGACCACCACCACCACCACTCCACAGTAAATCACACTGAAAGGCTAAGAAAGTTTGGGGCGGTGGATTTCTATGGCAAGAGAGAAGATGACTCGGTGGCAGCCGAGAATTGGTTGAATGCAGCAGAGTCTTAAAACAACTCCATCGCACTGCAGCGTAACTTAGAAGTCGCTATATCCTTGTTACAAGACGATGCCTACGGATGGTGGGACACCGTGTCCAGTGAAGTGCAGCAAGTCAGAATTTGGGACTTCTTCCTCTCCGAGTTCAAGAAGAAATATGTGGGTACTGTATACCGGAAGAGAGAAGAAGGGAATTCATTAACCCGAGGCAGATGGTGAGTATGAGAAGGAGTTTGTTCGGTTAAGCCGCTATGGAAGGGAAATAGTCCCTAACTGAGAAAGGTGCAAGAGATTTGAAGAGGGACTGAATGACAATATCAAGATACACCTCACCGCCTTAGGAATCACGCATTTAGCAAGCTAGTGGAAGCTGCAATAAGGGTTGAAAAAGTGAGAATCAATGAGCAAACCGTATGAGAGACAAGAGAAGAGGGGACCAGTCGCCTAGTTCCACCCCGGATTTGGGAAGAAGTTTAAGGGTCCTCCCGCACGAGTTCGGCCGCCACAGTGGTCGTGGTCACCTCAGGGGCCTGTGCCACGCTCACCCCTAGGAGAGGTCACCCACACCATCAAGCGCCTCCGTGGATGGGGTTCAGGGACCAGCCCCAAAGATCTCCTGCATGTCCACACCGCCGAAATGGCACAAGGGGGAATGTTGAGAGTAATCGGTGCTTGCTTGAGATGTGGGTCGACAGAACATCAATCGAGGAACCGCCTGCAGAACTACTACACCGCTCGACACAAGTAGATGCACTGCTCCCGCACCACTAAGGGGTAGAAGGTCGGGTAAATCCGTGGGACCATCTCGCAGGCCTACATCCGAGCCACAGAGAGGCCGATAATGCACCACCCGTAAATTATGCCTTGAGAGCTCAGGAGGAGCAAGATGCCCCGGATGTCATCAGGGGTACGTTCTCCCTCTACTCTACACCTGTGCATGCATTGGTAGATCCAGGATCCACTCATTCATACATCTGCATCAATCTACCCGTAGAAAGGGGGATATTGGTAAGGGAGAGTGACCAAGACATTCTGGTCACTAATCCATTAGGTCACAGTGTGGTAGTGAACAAAGTATACAAGGGTTGCCCTTTAAGGATTCAGGGGTATGAATTCTTGGCAGACTTGATTGAGTTACCCTTCCATGAGTTTGACGTGATTTTGGGAATGGACTGGTTGTCACGTCATCAGGCAATAGTTGATTGCAAATTGAAGAGAATTTCTTTGAAAACCCCTGAGGGTAATGAGATCACAGTTGTAGGGGAAAGGACAAATTTCCTGTCCAATGTCATCTCAGCCACTGTTGCAAGAAGAATGATGAGAAAAGGCTGTGAAGCCTACCTAGCACATGTGGTGGATACTAGGCAGGCTAAGCCAAACTTGAGTGACATACCCACAGTGAGAGACTTCCCAGAAGTATTTCCTGAAGAGTTACCTGGTTTGCCACCAGAAAGGGAAGTTGAATTTGCTATTGAGACACTGCCGGGTACAGCACCCATTTCCATTGCTCCTTATAGGATGGCACCCACTGAATTGAGGGAGTTGAAAACTCAGTTGCAAGAGTTGCTGGATAAGGGGTTCATACGCCCCAGTGTGTCACCATGGGGAGCTCCAGTGCTGTTTGTGAAAAAGAAGGATGGGACTTTGAGGCTTTGTATTGATTACCGACAGTTGAATAAAGTGACTGTGAAGAACAAATATCCGTTGCCTAGAATTGATGATCTGTTTGATCACCAAGGGAGCAGGAGTATTTTCTAAGATTGATCTCGCATCGTATCATTAGCCGAGGGTGAAAGATGTAGATGTGCCCAAGATCGCATTCAGACCCGGATGGGCATTATGAGTTTCGTGATGCCCTTTGGCCTAACAAATGCACCGGCGTTCATGGACCTTATGAATCGTATCTTCCATCCATACCTAGATCGGTTCGTAGTGGTTTTTATTGATGACATTCGTGTACTCCAAGACCAGTGGAAGAACATGATGAACATTTGAGGATTGTTCGCAAACCTCGGGAAAAGAAGTCAGATGCTAAGTTGTCCAAGTGTGACTTACGGTTGGATGAGATTGCATTCCTTGGACACATAGTGTCACTGATGGGATTAGGTGGATCCCAAGAAAATAGAAGCGTGATGGAATGGAAGCCTCCCAGAATACAACCGAGGTCAAGTTTCTTGGGGCTAGCCGGGTATTACGTAAGATTTGTGAAGGGATTTTCCTAATAGCCGCTCCAATGACCAAGTTGTTACACAAGAATGTCGACGGATGGAATGACAAGTGTCGCACCAGCTTTGAGAAATTGAAGGCTATGTTGACAGAGGCACGGCAGCACACCAAGGTCCTGAAAGGACTTTGTGGTCTATAGTGATGCCTCACATAATGGGCTAGGTGTGTATTGATGCAAGAGGGGAAGGTGGTCGCCACGCCTGTGCGATTAAGGCCACATGAACGTAACTACCGCACCCATGATCTAGAGCTTGCAGAATTATCTTCGCATCAAGATATGGAGGCATTACTTGTATGGTGAAAAGTGCTATATTTACACCGACCACAAAAGCTCGAAATATTTGCCAACCTGTATGAGCTCAACCTTAGACAGAGGCGATGGATTGAGTTCTGAAGGATTATGACTGTAATTGATTACCATCCCGGGAAGGCAAATGTAGTTCTTGATGCTTTGAGCAGAAAAGTCCATCACAGCCTTTGAGATCATTGAATGCCCGTCATCTTTGATTCGAGATGGAGCTATTTTGGCCGAGTTGCAAGTAAGGCCAAACTCGCTATAGCAGATACTAGATGGGCGTAAGGTAGATGAGAAGCTAATGGCTATTGTGAGCAAGATTTGAGGGAAAAGCAATCGATTATGAGGTGAAAGCAGATGGGTGTCTCAGATTATAAAGGAAGACTGTGTGTACGGATGATGGGGAATTGAAGGCCAAGATTCTAAAAGAGGCACACACGGTGTATATGCTATGCACCTGTGAAGTACAAAGATGTACCATGATCAAACTCCAGATTGGTGGCCTGGTATGAAGAGGGATATAGGTGACTATGTGACTAAATGTTTGACATGTCAGCAAGTCAAGGCAGAACACCAAGTTCCATCAGGTTTGCTACAGCCTATACGCATACCTGAATGAAAATGGGATCGGGTCACCATGGATTTTGTAAGTGGGCTACCTCTCACCCTAAGAAACATGATGCAAAGCATGGGTGATAGTTGATAGATTGACAAAGTCGACACTTTCTCGCGCTTAGAACCGACTACTCACCGGAGAAGTTAGCGTAATTGTATATCGCTGAGATAGTTAGATCGCATGGAATTCCACTTTCCATCATTTCTGATCGAGACCCAAGGTTTACATCGAGATTCTGGAAGAAGTTGCATGAATCCTTGGGTACACAACTCCATTTCAGCACAGCTTTCCATCCTCAGACGGATGGGCAATCAGAAAGAGTAATCCAGGTAAACAATTGAAACCCATGAAATTGATACAAATATTGAATTGAAATGATAACAATAACGTGAAATACTTGTCAGGTCCTTGAGGATATGCTGAGGAGTTGTGTCATTGAGTTTGAGGGAAGTCGATAGATACCTCCCATCGCGTAATTTGCATACAACAATAGCTACCAAGCTAGTATTCAAATGGCCCCGTATGAAGCAATCGTATGGGAGAAAATGTAGAACTCAGCAGGCCGGACTGAATTGGGAGAAGACAAATCGGTAGGGCTGCACTGTGAAACAGCCGAGGAAAAAGTGAAAATAATCAAAGCCAACTTGAAGGTTGCCTCGCATGCATGTAAATCTTATGCCGACCAAGAGAAAAGAAATAGAATATGTGGTTGGCGACAAAGTGTTCCTCAAGGTGTCACCATGGAAGAAGGTATTGAGGTTTGGAAGGAAAGGTAAGTTAAGCCCTAGGTTCATTGGCCCATATGAAGTCATTGAACGTGTGGGTCCAGTGGCCTATAGGCTAGCTTTACCACCAGAGCTGGACAAGATCCACAATGTATTCCATGTATCCATGCTCAGAAGATACCGCTCAGATCCTTCACATGTCATCTCCAGAGAAGAAATTGAAATACGGCCGGATTTGACATATGAAGAACCTCTACGGATCTTGGCTCGGGAAGTGAAAGAGTTGAGAAACAAGCAAATTCCATTGGTGAAAGTGCTTTGGAGGCACCACAACACCGAGGAGGCAACTTGGGAAAGTGAAGAGACGATGAGGCAACAGTTCCCTCAACTGTTTGCATCAGGTAAATTTCGAGGACGAAATTTAAATTAGAGGGGAAGAGTTGTAACACCCTCCCGGTAACCACTCCGTACATTCTATTGTTCCGGAGACCGGTGTCGGTCCGGACAGCTAGAACGTCCGTAAAAAGATTTAAACTAAAGTCAGGAACCCTAATTAACTTAAATATTAATAAGAATAATTTTCTATAAATTTTAGAAATAAAATACAATCGAAGTCAAACGAGCCGGTGCCCAAGCGATGGGTCATCGGAGGGAAGTTGCGGTTCTCGCAACGAGGAGCCCTAGACCCGAGGGAAAAATTATAAAATAATTTTTGGGACTCCAGAGAAGGGTCATTGAGGTTCCCATGGCATTAGAATGCCAAGAAAATACCTAGAAAAATATTTTAATCGGTACAGCCAATTTTGACCCGTTAAGCCAAACGGAGGGCATTTTGGTCATTTCGCCTTCAGAGGTGATTTTTGGCCGACTTGTCCAGTTGAGTAAATAATTAATATAACATAAAATATGAAGAAATATTGCTAGAAATTAAATTGAAAATGAGTAGTGGAGGAAAGAAAAGAAAAATGCAACAAATGCAAATTATGACCTCAAAGTGATGTCATTAAGGAAATGTGGACCAATCACAAATAAGCCATCCTTTGACTAACAAGTTAAAGAGATAAATGAAGACTAATGAGGACCAAAAATCAGCTGCTCTTCTTCTCCTTCTTCTCCACCAAAAACGTGAACCCTTCCTTCCACCCTCCATTGGAGCTCAATCAAGCAAGCTTGATTTCCTACCTTGTCTCACCATAAAATCCTAACCTAGCTTCACTAAAACTTGCCCTAGCACCTTGCTAAAGCCTTTGGCAGCCAAGAAAAGCCAAGAAAGTGAAGGAATTGCTTGGGAAAATTCTGCCCAAACAAGGTTAGTGCATATATACAATTAAAGCTTTTAAAATTCTATGTTAGAGACTTGGAATAAGTAGGAATTTATAACTAAAATGAATGAAATCTATGTCTATCCATGCCCTAAGTTTTGGCAGCCCTATTGAATGAAAAGGTATGAGTGTTTTGATGGACTTAAATTGGACTAGATATCAAGATTAAACCATGTATGCATGTGATTATTGAAAGAGATAGTTAATTAAAGCATGTTGTGAAAAATTCATATGGAAATTAGGGTTTGGAAAGGTGAAAGTGTGAATTGGCTTAGGAAATTGTTAGGGCACATTGTAATGGTCAATTAGTGACCATTTTAGATATGTTGACCATAAATGGGACTGAAAAATGCTATGGCAAAGTGAGGTGAAATCTGTCCTATGGACAGCAGCATAGGGACTGAAATTTCAGTCCCTTTGCACTGCCATAACTTGGGCTGTGCTTGTCCAATTGATGTTTGGCCAATTAGACATGAAACTAGGCTTATAATGGCACATTTTTGCTGAAGAAACCATGCCCAAAAGACCAAAGAAAAAGGGTCAAAACTCAGCCACAATCCGGAACCCTGAAACTGCCTCTGCAGAATTTGACCAAATGAACAGTAACTGTTCATTTAGCCATAAGTCACTGTATATTTGGTCAATTGGTCTGAAATTTTTACAGAAATAAGTTAAGACATAGACAAACAACTTTCATGAAGGAACCTACCCCAAATTATGGCCAGAACCCATTCAACCAAGTGACTCAAGTCACTGTTTATGCACTGTAGATATGGTAAAATTCTGCAGACTGCATATCCGGACAGCCTGGGTTTTTGAGCCATATCTGGAGCTACAAAACTCCAAATGGAGTGATTCAAAAAAGGAAATTCAACTAGACAAAATAAGGAACAACTTTCATGTTTTACATTTCCTCAAATTCCAACATTAACAGTGTCCAATGGAACAGTGAAGTTGACTCACCAAAACTGAAAAATCTGTTTGTGTTGAGTTACACTTTGGAATGGCAAAAACACTTAATGCCAACAAGTTTTAAACACCAAATGTGGTATGTTGGGAGTGCCAAAGTTGATGTACACATTTTTATTCTAAAAGTCAATATTTTTGTTGACCAATGATAAATAGTAACACCAAAAAAGTTGAAATTCACAAATTGACGAATTTAAGAGTTTCAAATGCCCTAGTATACCTAACAAGATTGGTTTGGATAGTTTGGCATGCCAATAGGGTTCAGTTAGCAGTACTGCACATGGAAAAAATGCCATTCTGTGATTTCATGGCTTTTAGCCATTCTGACTTTGCATTGAGACTTGGCCTTGTGCCTGATATTATTTACAGCTTGTTAGCTGTTCTGTTGCACACCGGGAGATGCATATGTGACCGATGGTGTGACGGCCCGAGGTACTAGGTACCCAGTGCGGTTATCCATCCGTCAAGTGTAGGTTACTTGGGGCAACCAAATGAATAAAAGTGAACAAAGTTAATGAATTAATGAATATACCAAAATCAAACAAAGAAAGCATACACTTTGCATACACATTTATTTTCTTGCCAATTTCTTCTATTATATTATTGCACCACTAAGCATTATTGCTTAGCGCATTGCTTTTGCCACGCGTAGGTACTGGAGATTCCGACCGTGAGCCCAGTAGACCACGATCGGGTGAGTCCGTCCGATACCTCGCTGTCCGTGTCACCTCACTACTGCAGCATCGTAGGGCACTAGGTGTCATTTTGTCATTTTGATATTTTGTAGCAGATTTGTATTTTCTCATATGTACTTGAACTCATGTAATATATTTTGATGTTTATGTAAATAATGAAAGTTATGACTATGAATGCAAGATTTGAGCATGTATTTATTGCTTGTATATGAGAAATGGATGTTGAGAAATGAAAAGGTTGTTGAAACCTGAAACTGAAAAATTGTTCAAATCTTGATATTGAGTTTTGTGATGATATTGAAGTTGAGAATGAATGAATTTGTTTATTGGAAGTGTTTTTAACAGGTTCCGAAGAACGGTTTTCTCCATTTTTAGCCGGTACTCCGCCGGATTTTCTTTAAAATTTTCGGAACCTTAAATGAATAATACTTTTGATAAATGGCTTAAACAAATTGTATTTCATAAATTATATGCAAAAGTATGATATAAATTAATTGAGGAATATTAGAGTGTGCCGGTACACCGTGTGGCATTACTTACTCGGGTATACTGTACACAGGTAAGGGGTGTCACAATTAAAGTTAGTGACTTAGTTATCTTAACTTGAGCACGGAGTTATAGCATAAGTGGCATGAGATTAGAGGTTTTTAGTATGGTTGCCATGTAATGATGGCCTTTAATTAGTTGGATCATCTGGTCTCTGGTATGAGATCACTGGCAGTGTTGGCATTACGGTTGACATATTGCCTAAAGTTTAATAAAGATAGCATCTTCTTTGTGTGACAATGGACCATAAGTATGGTTCTACTCCCTAAAGGAGACTGAAGGTTATGAATAATATTCGTAGCCTATGAAATGGCATTCTAAGAAAGTTTACAATATAAAAAGAGAACAGGTACCCTTTTATAGTTGTGGCAATATGGTAGAGGTAGTACCCTGTTGTAGTCAGTTATGCTACAGAATATGGTAATGTTTTCTCAAGAGAGACGGAAAAGTATCACTAATATAATGATCTGTAGAATGATGTCCTAAATAGGACTGTAGTGTGATAAGAAATAGTAGCTCAGGTGCCCCTTTAGGGAGAGTATAATTTTCGTGGTAAGGATTATGAGGGATCAGATCATGATAGATGTAGAGCTTTAGAGTAGCAAGGGAAAAAAGGAGATCCTGTAGATTCCTTCCATGAGGTATTAGAGGGTAGTTTGTAACTAAGCAGAGAAAAGTACAATGATTGCAAGTCACTGAGAATAAGTCATAGAATGTCAGTAGATAAAAGGAATTATAGAAATGAAAATTTGGATAGTTGGTTTCAGATGTAACAAGAGAAAATTCGAATGGAAGTGGAAGTGCTAATCAGAGTGGTCGAACGACCAATTATGAGTAGTACAAAGGTGAAGATGACCTAGCAGAGACACTAAAAAAAGATGACCTAGCAGAGACACTAAAAAATATAGTTATCTAGCATAGCTATTAGATCAAGGAGAAGAATGAAACTAAGGAATAAAGTAATCAAAGTTATATTTTGGGGAAGATAAAAGAGATGAATTAAAGAGCAAACGGAATAGTCAAGAATATGACAAGATTAGAAAGATCAAAATGAGATATAAAGTGCATTAAGTGCTATTTTGGGCAAGGTAAATAGGATGAACTGAAAAGTAATATTAAAAAGCCCAAAACGAGATTACATGAGTGAGGATAGTTGTCAAGATATAGAATTCAAAAGTGTAGGACTTAGAGCAGTTCATAGTTCAAACAGTGTCAGGAGCCAAAACATGGAGTTCAGGGTTGCAGGACGTGGATCAAACTCTGTCTATTCTTGTTCCTAGGATGGAGTAGGTAGCAATGGGATAAGATCCATTTAAACTTCTAACAATATGAGGAAAGTTAGTTGAGGAATGCATTATAGGATGTGCAATGGTATCTTAAACTGTCTTATCAGGCAAAGGAGTGAATTAATAAGTAGTAAGTTAAATAAAAGTAAACCTAATGGTTCAAATAGGCATGACGAACAAAAAGAATAGTGGAAAATGGCACATAGGCTTTGGTCCTTAGTAGAGATGGTGAGATAGCAGTTATAGGGTCTATGATCAAGGGTTAGGTAAGCATCTTTAGTATGACTAATAGAGTCACTTAATAAGGAAATATGAAAGAAAATAAGTGATAAAACCAAATAAGAGATAGAGCAGGAAAAGATATATATGAGTAGTAGTCACAAATCACTAAGAAGTACAAGGATAAGAGTTATGCAATAACTATGATTAAAATCAATTCTGGAAGAGTCTATTAGTGAGAGGTATCTTCTAGAATACAGTGAGATATAGAGATGCAATAGAGCTAGGGTAGGCATAAAAGGTAATAATAGAGTATAAGTAGAGATAGTAAATCTTAAGACGATTTGTTAGGCAAATTGGTGGTACAACAGAAGGATTGTTGCAGCTAATATCTTATAGAAAGAGACGATGAAATTTCAAAAAGAAGACCAAGAGACATGAGTTGAACATTCTACAAAAAATAGTGTGTTGTTGACTGTAGGAGGAGAATTCTCTTTCTTTTCAAGTTTAGCTTGTGCTTTTGGCTCAAAGAGACTATTATGTTAGTGACCCGGTATTTAAGAAGTTGGTAGGCACCAGTCCATACACATTCTCTTTAAAAGGAAACCACGATAAGTGTATACCTAATGTTAAGTATGAAAGGACGATCAGAGAGGTGACAGGAGTTAAATCGAGTTAGTTACCGGGGCTTGCAACCCTCCTAAACTATAAGCTGGAGGAAGTACTATTTATAAATGAGTTTCAGTGGATGAAATTGTTGCTAATGGGTAAATTTGAGGCAACTTTGAAAAGTCATAGGCAGTATATGTGGTTATATTAAGGAGAATGAACACGCAAAATACCTTGTCTGAAATTATAGCATAGCACACATTTTCCTACATCTATGTTAGTTTAGGCAAAACTTATAGTTTCAAGGGCTCCTATCTAACCATGATGAGCAATTTCCTACAAAGGGTAATAGAAAATGATAATATTCTGATGGTCAAGTTGGGAAAGGAGACACAAAAAGAATTTTCTAGGGTCAATTACAAGTGTTACATAATATGAAGGATGTGCTGGTAGGAGCCAATCGTAAGGTTATAATTATAGAAGTAATGGAACTAGTAATCAAGATAAGACTAAGAAATAAAAAGAAGGTTGAAGTTGATGATGGGATGGACATCTTTGAAGGAAAATGTATAAGGGTGAGAGAGGAAAAAGGTTAAAGAATAAGTACAGTAGGTTAGAAAGATGTCAACAAAAGCAAAACAGAAAAATGTGGATAAGATTCAAATGACAAGAGAAAAGCTCAGCAGATTTGGTTATAATGATGAGAATAAGAAGAATAAGTATGCTATGGACACTCTAAGGCACATTTAAAACATGTTATGGTGAGATGATAGATTCAAGGAGTAATAGAGTCATAATTTAAGTGTCAATGTGTCAGGAAGTACGTCATATAATAAGAAACTTTAGGAAAAAGTTAAGATATTTCCATTCCAGAGGAGGAGTGGGAAATGATAAAGTTGCATGAACTTAGTTATCAGGGAATACAAACACTTTTATCATATAAAAGAAGAGACCCAGTTCATTTTTCAATATTGATAGATGGTGTAGGGTATACTTGGCACTTGGATAGAGCTCTATAGGACTGGATGCATATGATGGGTAGGAGTTAGTCTAAGGACCTTACTAATGACACAAAGTAGATTGGAAATTTGAAGTTTCATAGGAGTGAGAAGATGTACAGGAGTTTACCATTAAGGTCATGGGATAAGCAAAGATGTCGAACAAGATGCCTATGATAGGTGCTATAGGAAAGCATCTCATTGGATACTATAAGATAAGGAACATAAGTTATGTCTTTGGAAGTAGAGATTGTTGAAACAGAGGAATAGGTGAAGGAGCGGAAGCATGGTGATTGGTTCACAGGAGCATTGAATTTTAAAAAATTTTCTTCTAGGGTTACATGCATCATGCCACATCTCTTACGTGCCTAATTAATTTCAATGCTCAATTGCATATTAAAACATTTTTAATATGTATCAGATTCTATGTTTTCCATTCAAGATTGTGAATTAATAAATTAATTCATTTAAACCCTAGTTTAAAAAAAAGTTTGAGCACTAACCTCTTTGATGCACTATGGATGCAATTGGCACCTTTAGGAAGCACCTAGGACCCCAAGTGTTGTCCCTCTAGCTTGTCCACACCAAGATTACCAATGGGCAACCCCTAAATCATCATCTCAAGCCTTGCCAACCAATTATAATTTGGGTTTTTGCCTTTAGAAAGGTTGTATGTGTGTATAGGACACTAGAAACAATTTCTAGCAATTTTAATTCAAAGGGAATGGAGTGATTCTCTTTGAATTGATGAGAAAGCAAGAAGAAGAGAGGGAGAGAAAAGTGTGTCGCCACCTTTGAGGAAGAGAGAATGTTGTATTTTATTCTTCATTCTTTTCCCTTTTATAATTAGGTCATTAAGTCATTTAAACCCTTTGTCACATGTCACCACCATATTGCATCTTATTTTTAATTGACGTAATCACATTAAGCCAAGTGTCAAAGCTAGACTTAATCTTGACTTTGATCACCTTGCATGATAGGAAGACAAATGACAAACTTATATGATGCCATGTGTCACCATCTCATGGTGCCACATGTCACCATGTGAAATGACCAAATTACCCTTATGTTGTAATTTTGAGTTCTCAACCCAAAATCATTATTTCTTCTCTTCTAATCAATTTATATCAAATATAAATTAATTAATTAATCTCCATTAATTAATTTCTCATAATTAAATTCATATTTAAACACTTTAAATATAAATTTAACTTATACTATACATCCAATAACCTAAATTTGGTTTCAAGTCATGCTAGGGACTTTGCAATCTCATTGAAAACTAAACCTATTTAATTAATCAATTAAACTCTTTAATTAATCAATTAAATCAAATTTTATTTGTTGATTAACTTGAAGGAGCGGAAGTATGAAAAAAATAAGTTTAGATCATTGAATTCAAAAATTTTTCATCTAGGGTCACATGCATCATGCAAGATTCATTTTTATCTATTTGATTTCAATGATAAACAGCATATTAAAACTCTTTTAGTATGTTTTTGGATCTACATTTTTCATTTAAGATTTTAGAATTAACTGATTAATTCATTAGAACCCTAGATTAGATCAAGAACAAGTGCACTAACCTTTTTAATGCACTGCAGTGTGTTTGGCACCTTTGGGATGCGCCTAGGACACTAGATGTTGTTCCTCTAGCTTGTCCACACCAAGATCACCAATGGCAGCCCCTTGAATAGCTTCTAAAGCTTTTCCAATTAATTAGAAAATCAGGTTTTGCCTTTTGAGAGATTACAGATGTAAACAAGACACTAGAAACAATTTCTAGTATTTTTAATTCAAGAGATTGTTGGCAAATCTCTTTGAATTGATGAGAGATGAAGAAGATGAGAAGAAGAACACTCCAAGGGCGGTGGAACCAAGAGAATACAATAGCTTGTATTTTTGTTCTTTCATCCTTTCACTTATATAGCTAGGTCACCACTTAAAACCCTTACCACATGTCACCTTCTGATTGGCTCTAGGTTTAATTGACCTAATCACATTGTGCAAAGTGTCAAACCTATATTTAATCTTGACTTTGATCATCTTACATGATTAAAAGACATATGGCAAGCTTATGTGTGTCACCATCTCATGGTGCCACATGTCTCCCTGTGAAATGACCAAAATATCCCTGTGTCTTAATTTTGAGTTCTTAACCCAAAATAATTATTTCTCTTCTTTTAATCAATTTATATCAAATATAAATTAATTAATTAATGTCTATTAATTAATTTCTCAGTAATTAAATTCATATTTAAATACTTTAAATATAAATTTAACTTATACTATACATCCAATAACCTAGATTTGGTTTCAAGCTATGCTAGGGACTTTGCAATCCAATTGCAAATCAAACTTATTTAATTAATCAATTAAACTCTTTAATTAATTAATTAAATCATATTTAATTTTTGGTGATTACTTGTGTATGTGTGTGACTTACTAAGCTCATCACTAATTGGCAATGAGACATGATATCAACTCTTAATATCATCAGAACTCTTTCTTACCATAAATGATTTCTCTAAATCATTTTATGCACCTCATAGACCATGGTTAACACCTAGCATAGCATGCCATGGCCACCCAATTAGTAATAAGGTTTACCTTAAATGAACCTATAATCATATGTTACCATGCACTACAATCTCTCTGTTACAAAATCCCAATTCGAGCTGGAGTCATAGTTTATGTTAAACCCCATTTGCTATGAATATTATGTTCTCTTTTAATTCCAGTTCTTGATTAAAAAGATTTTCTTATCAGAAACTCTTTTCTGAGTAAATCTATTTGTCCTGGCCAGGAACTTGAAACATCAAGAACAAAATGAACATAGGATTTTATCCCTATTTACTTAGGGTAACATAGTCCATCTTGATCAACACCTACCTCTATATATAACTAGTAGGAGCCAACACATGCCCATATACCCATACACAGTACAAGTATGAAAGCAGTATCAAACTCAAACCACCTATAGACAAGATAATTGTGCTATCTCAAGTCTAAAGATTATACGCACTGATATGATTTATGACAATACATTGACAAGAGTAAACTCCATGTGGTTGTCATAAATGTCATTGGTTCGACCTACTTATCATGTATAAGTGCCTATCATGTTTGTTATATGGCATGAGACTCACCATTCCATCTTATTTACATCTCATATAAATAACTTGGGAACAAACATGATTACAATCTTTCTGGATAAGTCATGTCTTTATTGTGAAGTATCCTCGATTGTGAACCTATTTATGATACTTTGTGCTAGAAATACTGTCACTCATATTCTTAACAACTTAAGAATAGAATTTCTAACAAAATATCAATGGACCTTTTCTATTACACATAAATATATTATGTAAATGAAAAAGTGAAAATGCCTTTTATTAATAAAATATTTATAAGATACATACTAAATAATATGCTCTAGGGCATATGTAACACCCCTATTTGCATGGCCTGGTATATTTTATTGCTCCGGTGATCGGTGTCAGTCCGGACAACTGAGGGGATTAGAATCACACTTAAGACAACTAGATAAGCCCTGAACATAAATAATTAGTAATTGTCAATTGGTTAAGTATAAATAACAAAAACATAACACAAGAAGTTAAATAAGCCGAGAGTCACAGCGATGGGTGACCTTCTTGGGAAGGACTGCGAAGTTGATTTAAACTCAAATTTCGAATCTTAAAATGTGACGCCGCGGTCCTTAGGACTATTGCGAACACAGTGGAAAAGAGAAAAATCACGAAAAAGAATTATTAAGCTAGTCAAATAATTAGGGCAGAGATCCGAAAGAAATATTGAATTATTTGCAAACCGGGTCAAATTGGCAAGGGACAATTTGGTCAATTGACCCTAAGAGCTGACTACTGACCTAATTGTCAAATAAAATCGGAGAAAAGAAAATTTTGGAATCGGGAATTAAATTAAATAACTAAAAAAAAAATAAATGAAAAAAAAAAAGAAAAAGAAAAGTTGAAAAAGTGAAGGCTTGTTACATCATGCATGATGCAATAAACTTAATAATTAAATTTTTTGAAATTATCATTAGTTTAAAAACACATAAAAGAAAAGAAAAAAAAAAGACTTATGACATCATGTGTGTGACATCATGCATGACATCAATTGATTTTTAATTTATTTAAATTTTTTTTTATTTTTTGACCAAGTCAATTATGTGGAATAAAAACAAAAATTAAAAAGATTTTTTTTTTTACTTCTTCTTTTTCTCCTTGCCGTGGCACTCCTTCCCTCTCCCTTTCTCTCACAAACCTCCATGGAAGCTTAATTTTAAGCTTCTTAAACCCCAAAATTTCCCGTAAATTCCCTAAGATTCTTGATTAAAACTTGCTATTACCATTTGACAAGAAGATTAAAGAAGAAAGAAGAGGAGAAAATTTAGAAAAGTAAGAGGTTGGGAAGCTTCATTCAAGGTTAGTAGCTAAACTTGGAATTTACGGTTTAATTATTATATTTATAGCTTAATGAACTTAGAAATTAACATTAAATGAAATGAAAACATCCTTAGGCGACAAGAGTATATTTTGGCCAGCTAGGGTTTGTGATGGAAATACTTGTGTTTTGATTGAATTAATTATGTTAGGAAGCTTAATTGAGTGATGGAGTGATGTTAGTATGCTTTGAATTAGTTAAATGTAACAATTAGAGTAGTTAGGGTTTTGGCACCTAGGGTTTGGAAGACAAAAATTGGAGTAGTCAAATGGTGTGTTTGACCTTGTTTGAGGTGAAAAATGGTTATTTGGGACCAATGGTGTATGTTGGAAGTGTTAGAACTAATTGGAAATTCGGACTGGTTATGGGCAGTATGCAGGCAGCATGACCAAGGTCTCTTTCAGGGACCAAAACTAAAATTTTACCAACCCAATCGCTGTAGGGCCAATTGGGAATGAAACTAGACACAAAATGACACATTATTCATTTAGGAATCATGCAAAAAAAAAGTGACCAAAACCTAGTGAACAAATTGACCAAATCCGGTCTTAGGCAATCTGATCTGTACAAAAATGACTAAATGAACAGTGTTTGTTCATTTGGCCATAACTTGGGCTAGGTAGGTCTAAATGACCTAAAATTTTACCAGTAGAAAGCTGAGATATAGACCTAAAACTTAACTTGGGCTAGGTAGGTCTAAATGACCTGAAATTTTACCAGTAGAAAGCTGAGATATAGACCTAAAACTTTCATGAAGAACACAAACCCAAATTATGCCCTTAACCAAATCATTTAGCCACCCAAAGTTGGTGACTTAAAACTGCTAGAACCTAGAAATTTGCCTAGAAATTTGGTTAAGTCCAATCCGATAGCCATGATTCAAATGGCTATAACTTGAGCTACAAAACTCCAAATGGAGTGATTCAAAGAGGAGAATAAAGTTAAGACAATAAGGAACAATTTTTTTGAAGAAAACTTAGCCAAATTCTAACAGCAACATGACCAATGGAACAGTATAACCTAAGACACCAAAACTAAAAGTTTGCAATTTTGCTTAAAAGACCTAAGTTTTGAGAAAACAACCAAAACCAATAAAATTGGTGACCAAAATGTGGTATGTGAGTATAGTTGGAGTTCCCATACCTTTTAAGCATAAGAAAGTCAATATTTTCACTTGAATAGTAACCTCAACATGAAAATTTGCAAGAATGTAAGTTTAAATATATTGGAATTATTATGAAGCAAAGATACTGAGACACTATAAATTTTGTGTTTCAGCTGAAAAAGACCGGGAAGGTCTAAGAGACTGAGTCAAGGCCTAGAGGCGACTCACGTCAGGTTTGTGCACAATGAAAATATCATTGAAAAATTGATTTAATACGCATTATGAAATTTCTGTGTTAATTATGAGTTTTAGAATTTTTGTGTTGCCACTTTGTGAATGAAAAGGTGACTTTGGAAATGTAGTGTGATTTGCATGAAATATTTGAACAAATTACTTTAAATTGATTTCCGATTCACACTTAGCATGACAGTGCCTTATTATTCCTCCTCCATTTATGGGGTTGAGATCGATTATTTTCCTCCCTCTCTGGTTTACCAGTTGAGGTTGTAGATCGGATGAGTACTCATTAGCTAGCTAGCCACCTCCCTCATTGATTTCGATTAGTGAGGTTGTAGATCGCTTTGTCGTGGTGTACAACACGGCATTGATCAGAAATTTTGTGTCATGGCTTAAGTTGTGTATGAATTGGCAACACTATGTTTATTAAATTTTTTGACCAAAATTGTGCTATAATGAATTTTGATAATTTGTGAAATGTAATTGTGAAATATTTAAATTGTGATTTATCAATGAATGTTTTATGTACTGCATTTCAAATCTTTATTGTGCGCTACTGAGTATTTTTATACTCAGCGATAGCTTATTTTGCTATCGCAGATAGGAGCAAAGAAAAAGCAGCAGAGTGAGCTGTTGAACTGGAAAAGGCTTCACTGATTTTGTACGGGTATTATTTTATACACAATGTAATTTAGTTTGATGTAAATCAATATTGTTCATATGTATTAATGTAAAGTTGAGCAGTTGTATTTATAAATTGTAATAATATTATTTTTAGATTTTATATCTGTAAATTAAACTTGTGAATGTAAATTAGCTTTATTGAATGCAATGTGATGGAATTATTTTGAAATGGTTTGATTTGAGAATTTTGAGTTGATTTGGGTTGGGAGTTGTGGAAAAATTTATTGGAAGTGTTTTCTTAGGTATTTGAAGAACTATTTTCTCAAAATACAGACGGCACTCTGCCCAAATTTTTATAAAATTTGCGAAAAAATAAAATGGGATAAAAATTTATACTAGTTTTAAAGCTTCGAATAAATGATTTTAATTCCTACCAAAATGCTCGCCACTTTCAAAATGTAAGAAAATGGTTTCAAAATCCCTTGTAGGATACTTAATGAGTTATTGGTAAGTGAAGTTCAGTAATTCATTAGGTATTCTACGGGATCATGTTATGCCTTACAGAGGGGTAAGGTGTGGCATGTTTTAGTGGTATCAGAGCATGGTTTTGCAATAAATTTTGACTATGTGCGTGAATATTTCTTTGATAAGTACAACTGCTCAAGTGTCTTTAATTGATACATATGACATATTTACATCATGAATATGCACTAACGGAGGTCAACCTCCTTGTGTGTGATTTTAGGAAGTAGAAA
Source organism: Hevea brasiliensis (assembly GCF_030052815.1). Lineage (NCBI taxonomy): Eukaryota > Viridiplantae > Streptophyta > Magnoliopsida > Malpighiales > Euphorbiaceae > Hevea > Hevea brasiliensis. The sequence continues at coordinate 83,880,140 of NC_079499.1, forward strand.
TTTTTGGGAAACAGAATGGATGTGGGAGATCATTCCGTGGAACAATTTGTTGAGGCTGAGGTTCAAGGGGAAGGCCCCACACTCTAGAATGTGAGTGGGTCAGCCACTCCAGCTCCTACTCTAGCACCGTAGTTTCCTGCTTAGTTTGCACAGCAGATGGCTACGTTTTTCCAACAAATAGTAGGAAATGTGCCATCTCAAGCTCAGATGCAAGCACCTATAGCACAACCATAGCCCTCGGCTCAGCAATATGAAAAATTAATAAAATTTGGGGCCACCGAGTTTAAGGGTACTGTGGATCCACTAGAGGCTGAACAGTGGTTAGAAAGAATGGAAAGGGTATTCAGAAAACTACAGTGTGCTGAAGAATTAAAATTTGAATACTCAGTATCTCTTCTGCAAGGGGATGCATATGAATGGTGGAAGACCATCCCCCACAGCCTGGTTGAGCCACCTGTGCTGACATGGACAGACTTCCTAAGGGAATTCAGGCATAAATGGGCTCTTGATGCATATGTAGATATGAAATTGTAAGAATTCGAGTCTGAAGCAAGGGGACAGAATAATAGCAGAGTATGAGCGAGACTTTTCAAGGCTAAGCCACTATGCTGGAAGCTTAGTTTTCACCCCTAGAGACAGATGTAAGAGGTTTGAGGCCAGGTTAAGGCTGAATCTGAGAATGCAAGTTGTGGATTTTTGACATCAGAATTTCTTTGAGTTGATCTCACAGGCCCTGGAACTGGAAAGGATAGAATCAGAAGGGGCAGTGAAGAAGGGCACACAAGAGAAAGAGAATACTGAAAAGGCTACTAGTCAAGCACCTAAAAGTGGTTCAGGGAAGAGGAAACAGTTTAGAGGATCTAGCTCTCACAGATCTGGCAGAGGCAGATTCTCTAGCCAAAGACCACCTCGGTTTGGTCAGTAGACCCAACAAGCACCCCGAGGAGCTCTATTAGTATGGCAGTGTGAAACTTGTGGTAGAACACACGGTGGGGTTTGTTTCAAGGCCACAGGTGCATGTTTTAAATATAGAGGGAGCAGACATTTCGCTAAGGATTGTACTAGTCCGTGCTGATCTAGACCTTTTGCTACATCTGAGGGATCAGCCAATGTCTTTACACCTAAAGGGTCACAGCCAGCTGGTAGAGGTAGAGGCAGAGGTAGGGGTCTTGGTAACACTCCTGGAAGTCAAAGTACTGTTAACCAGCCAGTACCCAGTGGCGCACTAGTCAGAGTGTATACAATGCGTCAGAGGGAGGAGGCTGAAACGTCAAACTTAGTAGCTGGTATTTTCTCCATCCTTGACCAAGATGTTTATGTGTTGTTTGATCTTGGCTCCACACATTCATATGTGTAACACCTTCACTGTAGCAATTCCATACATTCTACTGTTTCGATGACCGGTGTCGGTCCGGAAAGCTAGAACGTCTGGAAAAATAATTAGACTAGAGTGAGGAGTCATAAATAACTCAAATATTAATAAGAAAAATTTAGGAAAAATTTTAGAAATAAAATACAACCAAGTTAAACGAGCTGGTGCCCTAGCGATGGGTAACCCATTGGGAAGTTGCGGTTCTCGCAACTAGGAGCCCTAGACCCGGGAAAAAATTCATAAAATAATTTTTGGGACTCCAGAGAATGGTCATTGAGGTTCCTATGGCATTAGAATGCCAAGAAAATACTTAAAAAAACTTTTCAATCAGTACAGACAATTTTAGTCTGTTAAGCCAAGTGGAGGGCATTTTGGTCATTTCATCTTCGGAGATGATTTTTGACCAACTTGTCCAATTAAGTAAATAATTATTATGACATAGAATAGGAATAAATATTTATGAAAATTAAATTAAAAATGAGTAAAAGAAAGAAGAAAGAAAGATAAACCGACAACTCGGTAAGAGCAAAATTTGATCAATTAAATTTGAGGGTCCAATATTGACCAAAAATAATAATTATTAATTTAATGAAGCTAAATTAATTTAATTAATTGAAATTATAAAAATTAAAAATAAATATTGAAAAGTCAAATTATAATGATTATAAACTTCAAAATAATTTCAAATTTGCCATTCTACTTATTTACCATATTGCCATTAAAATATTTAATTATTATATAGGTTAATTATTGAACAAAAAATCTGCATTTTTTCCCTTCTTGTTCCCGTCCATTTGCTTTCTTCTCTTATTCTCTAAAATTCTCCATTAAAAACCCAAAATCCAAAGCTTAAAACCCTAAGTCACAACCAAATTTTTTCTTAGAAAAATTATAGCCCACCCTAAACTAAAGCCTAATTAGTAGAAAGCACTCAAGAAAACCAAAAAAAAATTGAGTTTGGGGCAAGAGGAATTTCAGCCAAGGTGGACCAAGAAGGAGCTTCAAGTTTTTGATTGATTAGAATGTTGAATTGAAGTTGAGTGAAGCTAAGGAATAAGGTTAGTGCTAGAAATTCTCTTGGAATTTAAAATTATTGCAAGTTGATTTAGGGTTTGCTCAAATATAGAATTTTGTGTTGTGACTTGAATTTGATGATGTTGAGGTTGATTATTGAATATTAGAAGTGTTATAAATGTGAATTGAAGTTTGGAAGTTGGGTGAAATTGAAAATTGGGAGTGCTTCTCTTATGCAGGAAATTCGGACCTATGAGTCCAGGGTAATGTTTGACCCATAACTGAAGTTGTGTGACTCCAATTGGTATGAGGCCAATTGGAGGTGAAACTAGACACATAATGGCACAACTTTTGTGAAGAAACCATGCCCAGAAAACCAGACCAAGTGGACCAAAAGTTTGCCCTAATTCGGGTGACCTGCAATCTGCCTGGGCAAAATGACCAAATGAACAGTATTTGGTCATTTGGCCATAACTCAATGTAGCAAGGTCCAATTGACCTGAAATTTTACCAGCAACAAGTTGAGATATATACCAACAACTTTAATGAAGAAATTTGACCCAAATTATGACCATAACCTAGTCAAATTTCCAACCAAACTTAAGTTACCAAATCTGGCAGAAACAATTTTACCCAGAATTTTGGGTTCAGCCCAATCCGGCCAGTCATGGTTTTTAGGCCATAACTTGAGCTACAAAACTCCAAATGGAGTGATTCAAAAAAGGAAATTCAACTAAACAAAATAAGTAACAACTTTCATGTTGAACATTTTTCCAAATTCCCACTGCAAAAGTGACAAATGGAACAGTAAACTTAGATAGTAAAAATTGAAAATTTAGAAATGCATCTAGGGGACTTTAAATTGCAATTGGCAATTAATACTAGCAAATGTAAAACTCAAAATGTGAGATCTTCGTGTAATTAGAATTAATATATCCATTAAGTATAAAAAAATTCAACATTTTGGTTGACTAGTAAGGTGAATAGAATCAAAATGATTAGTAAATTAAGATAAAGACCTAGAACCAATTCTAAGCTTAAATGCTTAGAATTGTATGACAAATGTGGACTATGCAACCTAGTCAAAATTGTTAAAAAGAAATTAAGGCCATAAATTTGAAATCCATGAAATATTCATGGATTACTTGAAACATGAAAAACAAGTCACCTAATTGATGTGAATAGATAGTTAGGGGCCTATATGCCCATCACAAATGGAATTCATAAAATATTAGTAACTCAACTTGAAATATAAAATTTGTAATTACATAAGTAGATTCTTAAATGTATAAATGAGAAAGGAAAAAATGTTTTGAATACAATGGTACATGTGAACCATTGTTTAGAATTATGATCAATATGAATAACATAATGAATGAATAAATGAACCATATTAATGTATGAATGAGACATTAGTTCTCATTATTGTAGAGAGGAGAAGTATTTTGAGTACAATGGTATAAAAGGATAATTGATGTGAATTGTGATCATATAAATGATCAAATGAATGTATGAATTATAATTGAAATTTATCATGAAATAATGAAGTCATAAAACACAATATATTAATATTTAATGATATTATGTGCCCTTGTATTGCCTAGACATGTGTGTCAGATTGGATAGTTTGGCATGCCAATAGGGTATTATTTTAGCAGTACTGCGAAAGGCTTTATGCCTGTATTCATGGCTTTTATGCCCGTATTCATGGCTTTTATGCCCGTATTCATGGCTTTTATGCCTGATTATGTGTTATCATGGCTTTCTAGTCATACTGACTGCATACGTGGTTGACGTTCTGCGTCCCATGGCATGACGGCCCGAGGCACCACAGTGTTCAGTGCCAACGACTCGTTATCCAGTTTAGTCAGCCTGTCATAGGTTACTTGGGCAGTGAAATTTATGGAAATAAGTTAAGAATACTAGCAATTAAAAATATTAGAAATTAAATAAAATAAATGAGTAGGATGACCTAAAATAAATTAGAATAGTTATTTATTAAAAAGAATCGAAATGAACTTGACCGATATTAAAATTTACTTATTATGAGATAATCTGAGACAACCTAGCAAGTATAGAGAAAATGCTAAAAGATTAGCAAAGAAAATTATAACATAAATGAATATTGCAAATGTGACTTATATAATAATATAAGCATAAATTTATTATTTTCAGATCATTTTTCTTTGTACATTATTATTTTACATTGGCGAAATAAACACTTTCAAAGAAGACTAAATTAGGATAAAACATATTAAATTTTAGAAACCGTATGTGAAGTATAAATAAATCTTAATTATTTGAATTATGTTTTATTTCTATCTTTATTTGTATATTATTTCCTTGTTATATTATTGCACCACTAAGCAGCAATGCTTAGCGCGATGGAATTGTTTCCTTCGCGCAGGTACTGAAGCTATAAGCCAATGGACGTTTAACTGGGAATTTTGGGAGTTTTGATCTGCAGAGTGTCAAAGTTTGTCACCTCCTCAGCAATGCATGTATATAAGGCCCATATAGATCATATTTTATATTTTGTATAAAATGCTTAGATATTGTATTGTAATGTATATTATGAACAGGTAATTAATAGGAATGCGATGTAAATTAATTAATTAGCTTTTTCATATGTAATTAATTTATATATCATGTAAATTATGAAATTTTATAATTATTTTGTAAATTATGTAAATTAAGGAAATTTGAAAATTTTGCTTATGTAATTTGAGAATGTTTATATATGAATTGAGTATGAATAGAAATGATTATGAAATTGAAATGTATGGATGAGATTTGAAATATGAGAAAATTATGAGAATGATTGATGAGATAATTATGATTAGCATGGATAAGATTTTATTTTAGAAATATTGTTGAATTGAATTTCAAACAGGTGAATATTAAAATACGCCAAACAATAATAAAATAGGGGAAACTCCGTTAGTTTCTCCATAGAAAAATAATCTATATTAAATATAACGAGAACAAAATTTTTAAAGAAATAAAGTAAGATAAGTTAGGGTGCTCCGGCACCTAATGTAGCACGCTTTGTTCGGCTACACTGTAGTCGGGTAAGGGGTGTTACAATATGTCAGTGCTAGTGTGATGTGTTTTACTGCTATTCAGTGTGTACTATTGGATTATGATGTGCTAGTAACTAGTCCATTAGGTTAGGAGGTCAGGGTAAATAGACTATATAGGGATTGTCCTCTGGTGATTCAAGGACACACTTTTCTGTCTAATTTGATTGAAATGCCCTTCAGAGATTATAATATTATCTTGGGTATGGATTGGTTAGCCAGGCATCATGCCATGATTGACTGTAGACTGAAGACAGTCACTTTTGGTCTCCCTCAATATGGTGATGTAGTAATTCATTGGGAGAGGCAGTTATTGCTGTCAAACATCATTTCAGCTACACTGGCTAGAAAAATAATTAGGAAGGGGTGTGAGGCGTACTTGGCACATGTGATAGACACCCAAGTGGGTAGTCCAGCATTGAGGGACATCCTTACAGTATGTGACTTTTCGGATGTATTTCCTGATGAATTGCAAGGATTACCTCCAAAAAGACAAGTGCAGTTAGATATTGATATTATGCCTGGTGTGGACCCAATCTCCATAATGCCATACAGAATGGCACTAACAGAACTAAAAGAATTGAAAGTGCAGTTGCAAGAGTTGCTTGATAAGGGCTTTATCCGCCCTAGTGTGTCACCTTGGGGAGCACCAGTGTTGTTTGTAAAGAAGAAGGATGGCACTCTCCGGTTATGCATTGACTATCGACAGTTGAATAAGGTGACAGTAAAGAATAGATACCCATTGCCCCGCATTGATGACTTGTTTAATCAGTTGAGGGGTGCAGCTATATTCTCCAAAATTGACCTGAGATCAGGTTATTATCAGCTGAAAGTACAAGAGCAGAGTATTTCTAAAACTGCTTTTAGAACCCGCTATGGCCATTATGAGTTCTTGGTTATGCCATTCGGGTTAACTAATGCTCCAGCTACTTTTATGGATCTGATGAATACTATCTTCAGACCATACCTCGACCAGTTTGTTGTGGTATTCATAGATGATATATTGGTTTATTCGAGGAATGCAGAAGAGCATGATAGACATCTACGCATTGTACTGCAAACTTTGAGGGAGAAACAACTATATGCCAAATTGTCAAAGTGTGAATTTTGGCTGAAAGAAATATCTTTCTTGGGGCATGTTGTATCGGTAGAGGGCATCAAGGTTGATCCAAGTAAGATAAAAGCTGTCCTTAATTGGAGGCCACCCAGAAATATCATGGAGATTCACAGTTTTCTGGGTTTAGCTGGGTACTACCATAGATTTGTTAAGGGATTCTCTATGTTGGCATCTCCATTGATCAAGCTGCTTAGGAAAGATGTGAAATTTCAATGGACAGATAAATGCCAGCAGAGTTTTGATGAATTGAAGAGGTGTTTGACTGAGGCTCTAGTCCTGACTTTACCTACACCGAGTAAAGAATATACAGTTACAGTGATGCTTCTCACAATGGGTTAGGCTGTGTACTGATGCAAGATCAAAATGTTATTGCCTATGCATCACGTCAGCTGAAACTGCATGAGAGGAACTATCCGACACATGATTTAGAGCTTGCAGCTATTGTGTTCGCTCTTAAGATCTGGGGACATTATTTGTATGGGGAGAAGGGCTATATCTACACAGATCATAAGAGTTTGAAGTATTTGGGCACTCAGAAAGAGTTGAATTTGAGACAGAAGAGATGGTTAGAGTTGATAAAAGACTATGATTGTCTGATACACTATCAGCCAGGAAAAGCTAATGTGGTGGCTGATGCCTTAAGTCGCAAGACTATGGAAAGTCTACGGGTAACTCCTTTGTCTATGGTACATGAGATGAGATCATTACATGCCAGCTTAAAGATTGATGATGAGGGGCAGACAACAGTGGCATGGCATGTACAACCAATGTTGATTGATCATATCAGAATGGCTGCTCAGAATGATTAGAAGTTTCAGAGGCTATTGGAAGAAGTCCGGCAGGGCAAGAAACCAAAATTCTCAATTAGAGATGATGGTCTACTGCTACACTAGGGTAGAATGTGTGTTCCTAATGATGTTGATTTGAGGCAGATCATTTTGAAGGAAGCACATGAGTCTCCTTTTGCCATGCACCCTAGTGGTACAAAAATGTATAGCGGGCTAAAGGAGCATTACTGATGGATGGGTATGAAAAGAGATGTGGCAGAGTTTGTTTCCAAATGACTAACTTGTCAGCAAGTGAAGGCAGAGCATCAAGTACCAACTGGGTTGTTACATCCACTATCAGTACCAGAATGGAAATGGGAGAGAATAACAATGGATTTTGTTATGGGACTTTCGAGGACACATAAGAGTCATGATGCAGTATGGATCATAGTTGACAGATTGACCAAGTCTGCTCATTTTCTGCCAGTTTGGATGGACTACAGTTTAGAAAGATTGGCCAAGTTGTACATTGATGAGATTGTGAGATACATGGAGTGCCAGTATCCATCGTATCGGACAGAGATCCTAGGTTCACTTCTAGATTCTGGGATAGTCTTTAGAGAGCCCTAGGAACTAGATTGAACTTCAGTACAGCATTCCACCCACAGATAAATGGCCAGTTTGAGAGGGTAATTCAGATCTTGGAGGACATGCTATGGGCTCGTGTGATTGAGTTTGAGGGCAGTTGGGACACGCACTTTCCTTTGATTGAGTTTACTTATAACAACAGCTACCAATCAAGCATTGGGATGCCTCCATATGAAGCTTTGTATGGTAGAAAATGCAGAACTCCCCTGTGTTGGGATGAAGTAGGTGAAAGAAAGATAATTGGGCCAGAATTTTTTCAGCAAACTGAAGAGAAAATCAGATTAATCAGAGACCGACTCAAGGCTGCAACAGACCGTCAGAAGTCCTATATTGATATGAAGAGGTGAGAAAGTATTCCTCAAGGTTTCCCCTTGGAAGAAAATTTTGAGATTCGGCAGAAAGGGGAAACTGAGTCCTCGCTTCATTAGGCCATATGAGGTTCTGGAATGAGTGGGTCCTTTGGCATATCAGTTGGTACTACCTCCAGAGTTGGAGAAGATACATAATGTCTTCCATGTGTTCATGTTGAGGAGGTATCGATCAGACCCATCTGATGTACTACCAGTAGAAGAAATTGAAGTGAATCCAGACCTTACATATGAAGAAGAACCCATAGAGATTCTGGCTTATGAGGTGAAGCAGCTACGGAACAAGCAGATCACATTAGTGAAAGTGCTGTGGAACCATCATTCGGGCCAGGAGGCTACTTGGGATCGAGAGGAGGACATAAGGAGATAGAACCCACAGTTGTTCAGAGATTGATACTAGGTAAAATTTCGAGACGAAATTTATTTTAAGGGGGAGAGAATTGTAACACCCCTATTTGCATGGCCTGGTATATTTTACTATTTCGGTGACTGGTGTCGGTCCAGACAACTGAGGGGATTAGAACCATACTTAAGACAACTAGATAAGCCCTTAACACAAATAATTGGTAATTGTCAATTGGTTAAGTATAAATAAGAAAAACAGAACACAAGAAGTTAAATAAGCCGAGAGTCACAGCGATGGGTGACCTTCTCGGGAAGGACTGCAAAATCAATTTAAATTCAAATTTTGAACCTTAAAATGTGACGCCGCGGTCCTTAAGACTATTGCGAACACAGTGGAAAAGAGAAAATCACGAAAATGAATTGTTAAGCTAGTCAAATAATTAGGTCAGGGATCTGGAAGAAATATTGAATTATTTACAAATTAGGTCAAACTGGAGAGGGGCAATTTGGTCAATTGACCCCGAGACCCGACTCCTGACCTAACTGTCAAAAAAAAATAGGAGAAAAGAAAATTTTGGAATTGGAAATTAAATTAAAGAACTAAAGAAAAATAAATGAAAAAAAAAAAAGAAAAGTTGAAAAAGACTTATGACATCATGTGTGTGACATCATGCATGACATCAATTGATTTTTAATTTATTAAATTTTTTTTCTTTTTTGACCAAGTCAATTATGTGGAATAAAACAAAAATTAAAAAGATTTTTTTTTACTTCTTCTTCTCCTTGCCGTGGCACTCTTTCCCTCTCCCTTTCTCTCACAAACCTCCATGGAAGCTTAATTTTAAGCTTCTTAAACCCTAAAATTTCCCATAAATTCCCCAAGATTCTTGATTAAAACTTGCTATTACCACTTGACAAAAAGATTGAAGAAGAAAGAAGAGGAGAAAATTTAGAAAAGTAAGAGGTTGGGAAGCTTCATTTAAGGTTAGTAGCTAAACTTAGAATTTATAGTTTAATTATTGTATTTATAGCTTAGTGAACTTAGAAATTAACATTAAATGAAATGAAAACATCCTTGGGGGATAAGAGTAAATTTTGGCCAACTAGGGTTTGTGATGGAAATGCTTGTGTTTTGATTGAATTAATTATGTTAGGAAGCTTAATTGAGTGATGGAGTGATGTTAGTATGCTTTGAATTAGTTAAATGTAACAATTAGAGTAGTTAGGGTTTTGGCACCTAGGATTTGGAAGACAAAAATTGAAGAAGTGGTCAAATAGTGTGTTTGACCTTGTTTGAGGTGAAAAATGGTTATTTGTGACCAATTGGTGTATGTTGGAAGTGTTAGAACCAATTGGAAATTCGGACTGGTTGTGGGCAGTATGCGGGTAACATGACCAAGGTCCCTTTTAGGGACCAAAACTGAAATTTTACCAACCCAATTAGTGTTAGGCCAATTGGGAATGAAACTAGACACAAAATGACACATTTTTCATTTAGGAATCATGCCTAAAAAGTGACAAAAACCTAGTGAACAAATTGACAAAATCCGGTCTTAGGCAATCTGACCTGTACAAAAATGACCAAATGAATAGTATTTGTTCATTTGGCCATAACTTGGGTTAAGCAGGTCTAAATGACCTGAAATTTTACCAGTAGAAAGCTGAGATATAGACCTAAAACTTTCATGAAGAACATAAACCCAAATTATGCCCTTAACTAAGTCATTTATCCACCCAAATTTGGTGACTTAAAACTGCCAAAACCCAGAAATTTGCCCAGAAATCTGGTTAAGTCCAATCCGGCAGCCATTATTCAAATGGCTTTAACTTAAGCTACAAAACTCCAAATGGAGTGATTCAAAAAGGAGAATAAATTTAAGGCAACAAGGAACAATTTCTATGGGGAAAACTTAGCCAAATTCTAACAGCAACATGACCAACGGAACAGTATAACCTAAGACACCAAAACTGAAAATTTGCAATTTTACTTAAAAGACCTAAGTTTTGAGAAAACAACCCAATGTAAATTAATATTGTTCATATGTATTAATGTAAAGATGAGCAGTTGTATTTATAAATTGTAATAATATTATTTTTGGATTTTATATCTGTAAATTAAACTTGTAAATGTAAATTAGCTTTATTGAATGCAATGTGATAGAATTATTTTGAAATGGTTTGATTTGAGAATTTTGAGTTGATTTGGGTTGGGAGTTGTGGAAAAATTTATTGGAAGTGTTTTTCTTAGGTATTTGAAGAACTGTTTTCTCAAAATACAGACGGCACTCTGCCGAAATTTTTATAAAATTTGCAAAAAAATAAAATGGGACAAAAATTTATACTAGTTTTAAAGCTTCGAATAGATGATTTTAATTCCTTCCAAAATGCTCGCCACTTCCAAAATGTAAGATAATGGTTTCAAAATCCCTTGTAGGATACTTAATGAGTTATCGATTGGTGAAGTTCGGTAATTCATTAGGTATTCTACGGGATTATATTATGCCTTATAGAGGGGTAAGGTGTGACAACATACTGCTAACATAACTTGTGTATGTGTGTGACTCACTAGGCTCATCACTAATTAGCAATGAGATATGATATTAACTCTTAATATCATCAGAACTCTTTCTTACCATAAATGATTTATCTAAATCATTTTAGGCATCTCATAGACCATGGTTGACACCTAGTAAAGCGTGCCATGGCCACCCAATCAGTAACAAGGAATACCTTAAATGAACCTGTAAACATATGTTACTATGTACTAGAATCTCTCTGTTAGAAAATCCCAATTCGAGCTGGAGTCATGGTTAATGTCAAATCCCATTTGCTTTGAACATTATGTTCTCTTTTAATTCCAGTTCTTGATTAATTAGATTTTTTTATCAGAAACTCTTTTCTGACTAAATTTGTCTGTCCTAGCCAGGAACTTGAAACATCAAGAACAATTAAATGAACATAGGATTTTATCCCTATTTACTTAGGATAACAAATTCCATCTTGATCAACACCTATCTCAATATATAACTAGTAGGAGCCAACACATGCCCATATTCCCATACACGGTATAGGTATGAAAGCAGTATCAAACTCAAATCACCTATATATAAGATAACTGTGTTATCTTAGGTCTAAAGATTATATGCACTGATATGATATATGATAATGCATTGATAAGAGTAAACTCCATGTGGTTGTCATATGCGTTACTGGTTCGACCTACTTATCATGTATAAGTGCCTATCATGTTTATTTATGGCATGAGACTCATCATTCCATCTTATTTATATCTCATATAAATTCCTTGGGAACAAACATGAATACAATCTTTCTGGATAAGTCATGTCCTTATTGTGAAGTATCCTCGATTGTGAACCTATTTATGATACTTTGTGCTAGAAATACTGTCACTCATATTCTTAACAACTTAAGAATAGAATTTCTAACAAAATATTAATGGACCTTTTCTATTACACATAAATATATTATGTAAATGGAAAAGTGAAATTGCCTTTTATTAATAAAATATGTACAAGATACATACTAAATGATATGATCTAAGGCATACTACTAACAATCTCCCACTAGCACTAGAGCCATTCATTACAATATCTTAGACCCATCTTCTCAAGATATCGGTATAACTGAGCTTGTGACATAGGCTTCATAAATAGATCAGCTGAATTTTCAGCTAATGCTATTTTCTGCATGGCTACATCGCCTCGCCCAACTATCTTTTTGATAATATGGTAGTGCCTTTCTATGTGTTTGGATTTCTGGTGAGACCAGAGTTTCTTAGCCTGTATGATCGCTCTATTATTGTCACAGTAGAGAGGAACTGCTGACTCAATGGAAGGAACTACTACAAGTTATGACATGAACTTCTTTATCCAAACAGCCTCTTTTGCAGCATTTGATGCAGCAATATACTCAATCTCTGTAGTGGAATCAGTGGTCATGCTCTGTTTGGAACTCTTCTAACTGACTGCACCTCCATTATAAATGAACACAAATCCAGAGGTAGACTTTCTATCATCGATATCTGATTGGAAATCAGAATCAATATAACTATCCAATTGTAAGTCACCACCTCTATAAATCAAGAATAAATTCTTAGTTCTTCTCAAGTACTTAAGGATATTCTTGATAGCTATCCAGTGTTCCAAACCTGAATTGGATTGAAACCTACTAGTCAAACTAACAGCATATGTGATATCTGTTAGTAGTATGCCCTAGAGCATATCATTTAGTATGTATCTTGTACATAATTTTATTAATAAAAGGCATTTCCACTTTTCCGTTTACATAATATATTTATGTGTAATAGAAAAGGTCCATTGATATTTTGTTAGAAATATTATTCTTAAGTTGTTAATAATATGAGTGACAATATTTTTAGCACAAATTATCATAAATAGGTTCATAATCGAGGATACTTCATAATAAGGACATGACTTATCCAGAAAGATTGTATTCATGTTTGTTCCCAAGTTATTTATATGAGATATAAATAAGATGGAATGGTGAGTCTCATGCCATATAACAAACATGATAGGCACTTATAAATGATAAGTAGGCCGAACCAGTGACACTTATGACAAGCACATGGAGTTTACTCTTGTCAATGTTTTGTCAAAATCATATCAGTGCATATAATCTTTAGACCTGAGATAGCACAGTTATCTTGTATATAGGTAGTTTGAGTTTGATACTACTTTCATACTTGTACTATGTATGGTTATATGGGCATGTGTTGGCTCCTACTAGTTATATATGGAGGTAGGTGTTGATTAAGATGGAATCTGTTCCTCTAAGTAAATAGAGATAAAATCCTATGTTCATTTAATTGTTCTTGATGTTTCAAGTTCCTGGCCAGGATAGACAGATTTATTCAGAAAAGAGTTTCTAATGAGAAAATCTTTTTAATCAAGAACTGGAATTAAAAGAGAACATAATATTCATAGCAAATGGAGTTTGACATAAACCATGACTCCAGCTTGAGTTGGGATTTTGTAACAGAGTAATTCTAGTGCATGGTAACATATGATTATAGGTTCATTTAAGGTAAACCTTATTACTAATTGGGTGGCTATGGCATGCTATACTAGGTGTTAACCATGATCAATGAGGTGCATAAAATGATTTAGAGAAATCATTTAGGTAAGAAAGAGTTCTGATGATATTAAGAGTTGATATCATGTCTCATTGCCAATTAGTGATGAGCCTAGTAAGTCACACACATACACAAGTTATCACCTATTTAAATATGACTTAATTAATTAATTAAAGAGTTTAATTGATTAATTAAATAGGTTTGGTTTGTAATTAAATTGCAAAGTCCTAGCATGACTTGAAACCAAATCTAGATTATTGGATGTGTAGTGTAAATTAAATTTATATTTAAAGTGTTTAAATATGAATTTAATTAATGAGAAATTAATTAATAGAGATTAATTAATTAATTTATATTTGATATAAATTAATTAGAAGAAGAAAAATAATTATTTTGGGTTAAGAACTCAAAATTAAGACACAGGGGCATTTTGGTCATTTCACAGTGTGACACGTGGCACCATGAGATGGTGACACATGGGATTAGACATAAGCTTGCCAAATGTTTTTTTTAATCATGTAAGATGATTAAAATCAAGATTAAATATAGGTTTGACACTTGGCACAATGTGATTGGGTCACTTAAACCTAGAGCTAATCAAAGAGTGACATGTGGCAAGGGTTTAATGTGTTAACCTAGCTATTTAAGTGTTGTTATGAAAAGAGAAATAACCAGCAGCCACTCCTCTCCTTTGTCACGCCACTTTGAGGCTTTTCATCTATTCTTCTTCATCTCTCATCAATTCAAAGAGATTAGCCATCAATCTCTTGAATTAAGAACACTAGAAATTGTTTCTAGTGTCCAGTTTACATCTCTAATCTCTTAAAAGGCAGAACTTGAATTTCTAATTAATAGAAAAAGCTTTAGAAGCTGTTCAAGGGCTGCCATAGGTGTTCTTGGTATAGACAAGCTAGAGGGACAACATCTGGTGTCCTGAAGATGAATCTCAAAGGCGCACATACTGCAAAGGCATCAAGAGGTTAGTGTAATCGTTCTTGATTTAATCTAGGGTTCTAAAATTAATCTGATTAATTTTAAAATCTTAAATGGCAAATACAGATCCAAAAACATATTAAAAGAGTTTTAATATATTGTTTATCATTGAAATCAAATAGATAAAAATAAATCTTTCATGATGCATGTGGCCCTAGGTGAAAATTTTTGAATTCAATGGTATAAACTTGTGTTTTTCACGCTTCCGTTCCTTCAATTGGTATCAGAGCCACTATATTTGCCATTTAGATTGTTGATTATATGATTTAATTGTGTGATTTGATCATGAGATGATTGATCCATTGCTGGTTGCAATGGATGTGTGGTGGCACACATGGTGAAGCCACCATTGGTGGCGGCAACAAAGGTTCTTCAAGGTGGCACAAGGTTTGCTTTTTAATTTACAATTGTTGTATGATCTAAAAGCTCATCCTATGTCTAATTAAATTGTTTAATTGGAATTTTAATGGCACAATTAAATTATGATTCAAATCAGAATTTTAAAAATTGTTTGAATGTGATTCAAATCTGAATTTTAAAAGTTGTTTGAATGTGATTCAAATCTGAATTTTTAAAGTTGTTTGAATCATATTTAAATCTGATTTTTTAAAATTGATTGAATAAAATTCAGATCTGATTTTTTAAAAAATGTTTGAATGTGATTCAAATCTGATTTTTTTAAAAATGTTTGAATGTGATTCAAATCTGAATTTTTAAAGTTGTTTGAATGTGATTCAAATCTGAATTTTTAAATTTGTTTGAATGAGATTCAAATCTGAATTTTTAAATTTATTTGAATCATATTCAAATCTGGATTTTTAAGTTGAACATGAAATATTCAATTTAATTTAAGTATGTATGTTTTATTTAATTGTTAAATAGTGATATGCATGATGGATGATCATGGACTATAAAAGACCAATGTGATTGGATTTATTTCTTTTATGTTTCTTTGGGATTGTAAATTAATTTATTTATTTTAATTTATTTTGGGCATGTATTATTAAGTTTGTAATAATTTTTGGGTTGTAATTTCATTTATTTAAGTTCTTGTAAATTCGCCTTGGTATGCCAAGGATTACCATGTAATATTGGATTGTAAGAAGTTCAAGGAGGTCAAGAGCATTGGTGGGACCAGTGGGAGGAATTCAAGATCAAGTGTTGATTATATACTCCTTCAGCAACTCATGTAAAATGAATGAATGAATGAAATGCACCTAGGAATGCCCTGATTCAATTCTTGGTGGCTCAGAATTGAATCCCTTAGAAAGTCCATGATCATACCATATTTATTGCTTATCCATGAATTCATGAGATGTATGGGAATGTATGCTATTATATGATATATGCATGCTAATTGGATAATGTGCAAAGTGAGACCTTAATAGTAATTAGAATGACCATAAAATCTTCCAAACAAATGATTAAGTTGGAAATGTTGTAATTAAAGTAATTATAACATAGGCCCTCCATTGGGGCAATTATTTTAAGAAATTTTAAATAGTTGCATAAGATGTAATTAATTTAAGAGATTTTCTTAAGAATAATTGTTAAGCATGAGATGTTGTAAATATGTAAATGGTTTAGTGGCCAATATTCGATGTACCTGAGGACATTAAAATTATTTGCATAATTACTGGCTCAATGGGATAAACTTAACTAATGCAAGATAAGTCAATAATTGATGTACCTGAGATTTTGAGAATTAGGGGCTAGGTAAAGGATTGAACCTCACATGAGATGTGATGGGCAAGGAGTTGCTCACTTATAGTTTATTGTAATTCCAATAATGGATGTACCTGAGGAAGATCAATAGAATTATAAGAATTCAATCACCCACTAGAAATCCATCCAACTAGGATTTCCGTTTTCTACTTTGGAAGTGTAGGATTCGCTAAGTTAGTGGGAGGACCAATTTGATTAAAAGACCATAATCATTTTGGTTAATTATATGATACATTTACTAATTAATCTGGTTATTTTCTGCAGTTAATTTTCTAATAAAAATGAGCACAAAAAAACCACCACCATCCAATATCCTTGCAAGCATACTTGATCACAATAGGTTGGCAGGACCTAATCTGTCTGATTGGCTAAGCAATTTGAAACTTGTCCTGAACCTTGAACATATAGGATATGTTTTAGATTCAAATGTTCCTAGTCCCTTACCTCCAGAGGCCACACAATAGGAACATGAAACTTTGGACAAGTGGAAGGAGCATGATATGAGAGCTAAGTGTTACATGCTTGCTTCCATAAGTAATGAGTTACAGAAGCAACATGAGAACATGCAGAGTGCGAGTGAGATCCTCCTTCACCTACAAGATTTGTATGGTGAGCACAGCAGGAATGCAAGGTATGAGATATCTAGACAGCTATTCTGTATGAGGATGTCTGAGGGACAGAATGTTGGGGATCATGTCCACAAGATGATTCGGCTGATTGAGCAGTTGGAACATCTTGACTTCAACATGGATTTCCAACTACAAACAGATTTGATCCTTCAGTCCCTTCCTGAGTCTTTTGGGAATTTTGTGACAAATTTCCATATGACTAAATAGGAATGCACCTTAGCTGGTTTACTCAACATGCTGGTTATTGCCCAAAAGAATATGCCGGGCAATAAAGGAAAAGAGGTAGCTTTGATTGCGTCTTCTTCTGCTGGAAAGTCCAATAAGAAGAAGGGCAATAAGAAAAAAGAAAAAAAAAAACTCAGATTCCTGGTCCTTCCAAGAAAATAGCTAAACAGAAAAGGAAGACTAAAGCTGATGGAGGCAAAGGAAAGTGTTTCCACTGCCAAAAGGATGGGCACTGGAAAAGGAACTGCCCAGAGTATCTTGCTTCTCTGAAGGACAAGAAGGATACACTTTCGGAAGGTATGTCCATATCTTGTTATTTAGATTCTGATGATACTCATAGTTCATCTACAGCTTGGGTTTTAGATACTGGTGCCAGTTCTCACATTTCTAATGATATGCAGGAACTAGCAAACAGTAGCAGCTTACGTTCTCAAGATATTAGAGTCCGGATTGGCAATGGCTCAACTGTTGAAGCTTTAGCCATAGGATCTAAATCTTTTTACATGTTTGGACATGTTTTGTGTTTAGATAATATTTTATATGTACCTGATGCTTTTAAGAACATTATTTCTATATCTAGTTTGACTAGAAATGGCTATGAATTTCAGTTCACAGATGATGTTTGAATATTTATTTTGGAAATAAATATGTTGGTTCGGGTTATATGAATGATGGTCTTTATTATTTGGATAATAATGACAAACACAAATTGAATGCAAGTGATATAAAAGAATGCAATGCCATGGTGAAAACCAACTCAAGTTCAAAATATATTTGGCACTTAAAGTTATGTCATATTGCAGAAGATAGGATTGCAAAATTGGAGAAAATGGGGATTCTATCCTCATTGGGCTCTGAGCCTACTCCAACTTGTGAATCTTGCCTTCAGGGCAAAATGACTAGATCACCCTTTGTTGGACAAGGGCTAAGAGTTGAAAATATTTTGGAGCTAATACATAGTGATGTATGTGGTCCATTTAAAGAAATGGCTAGAGGGGGTTTTCATTATTTTATTACCTTTACTGATGATAAATCAAGATTTGGGTATTTGTATTTGATGAAATACAAACATGAATCTTTTGAAAAGTTCAAAGAATTTAAATCTGAAGTAGAAAATAAAACAGGAAAGAGTATTAAAGCTCTTCGATCAGATCGTGGAGGTGAATATTTGAGTACTGAATTTGATGAATACTTGAGAGAGCATGGCATTGTTTCTCAACTGACTCCTTCAGGAACGCCACAACTGAATGGTGTATCTGAAAGGAGAAATCGTACCCTATTGGATATGGTACGTAGTATGATGAGCTATACTGATATGCCAATCTTCTTTTGGGGATTTGCATTAGAATCAGCTTTGTATATTCTAAATAGGATTCCATCAAAATCAGTTTCTTCCACACCTTATGAGATATGGCATAGAAGAAAACCAAGTCTTAAGCATGTTAAGATTTGGGGTTGTCCAGCTTATATCAAAAAGCTGAACACTAATAAATTGGAGACCAGATCAGAAAAAGGTCGATTTATTGGATATCCAAAATATAGTTTTCGATATTATTTTTATTTGCCTACTTCACAAAAGGTTGTGATAAGTAGAGATGCCATATTTCTTGAACAACAGTTTGTTTAAGAAGGAGGCAAAGGAAGGCAAATAGAGTTAGAATTGGAGAATTCTGACCAACCAACAGATCAGATGGATATAGATCCATCTAGTCAACCTATACCCGTTGATGAAACATCTACAGCTGTTCCTCATAGAACAACCAGGGTATCTCACCCACCAGTGAGATATGGTTTTCTTCATGAAGAAGAACAAGAGTTGTCTATTCATGAAGAAGTAGATCATGGAGATGATCCACTTACTTATGAAGAAGCTATATCAGATATAGACTCTTCAAAATGGATTGATGCTATGAAATCAGAGATTGATTCCATGTATAAGAATCAAGTTTGGGATCTTGTTGACCCACCTGAAGGTATTGTACCTATAGGGAACAAATGGGTTTTTAAGAAGAAAATTGGTTATGATGGAAAGGTAGAGACCTATAAGGCAAGGCTAGTAGCGAAAGGGTTTTGCCAAAGGCAAGGAATCGACTATGAGGAGACTTTCTCGCCTGTTGCCATGCTTAAATCAATAAGGATTTTATTAGCAATAGCTGCATACTATGATAATGAGATTTGGCAGATGGATGTCAAAACAGCTTTTCTCAATGGATACATTGAAGAAAACATTTTCATGGAACAACCTAGGGGTTTTGAATTCCAAGATGGTTCCAAGGTATGCAAGCTAAAGCGATCCATTTATGGGTTGAAACAAGCTTCGAGGAGTTGGAACATCTGTTTTGATGAAGCCATTAAATCCTTTGGTTTTATCAAAAATGAGGATGAGCCATGTGTATATAAGAAGGTTAGTGACAGTGCTATCACTTTCCTTGTTTTATATGTGGATGACATACTGTTGATGGGTAATGACACGGGTATGTTGACGACTATAAAGGTATGGTTGTCAAATACATTCTCCATGAAAGACTTAGGGGAGGCAACTTATATTCTTAGGGTTCGCATCTATAGAGATAGAGCGAAAAGAATAATTGGTTTATCCCAAAGTCTATACTTGGAAAAGGTGTTAAAGAGGTTTAACATGCTTGATTCCAAGAGAGGATTGTTACCAGTGAGACATGGTATTCACCTTTCTAAAGAGATGTCTCCAAAGACACCTGAAGAAAGAGATAAGATGGCTAGGATTCCATATGCTTCGGCTATTGGAAGTTTAATGTATGCAATGTTGTGTACTAGGCCGGATATCACATATGCTGTTAGTTTGACTAGCAGGTATCAATCCAATCCAGGTTTGGAACATCGATAGTCATCAAGAATATCCTTAAGTACTTGAGAAGAACTAAGGATTTATTCTTGATTTATGGAGGTGGAGACTTGCAATTGGATGGTTATACTGATTCTGATTTCCAATCAGATATCGATGATAGAAAGTCTACCTCTGGATGTGTGTTCATTTGTAATGGGGGTGTAGTCAGTTGGAAGAGTTCCAAACAGAGCACGACTGCAGATTCCACTACAGAGGCTGAGTATATTGCTGCATCAGATGCTATAAAGGAAGCTGTTTGGATAAAGAAGTTTGTGATAAAACTTACAGTAGTTCCTTCCATTGAGTCAGCAGTTCCACTACACTGTGACAACAATGGAGCAGTCATACAGGCTAAGGAACTAAGGTCTCACCAAAATCCAAACACATAGAAAGGCACTACCACATTATCAGAGATATAGTTGGGCAAGGCGATATAGCCATGCAGAAAAATAACATCAGCTAAAAAATTCAGCTGATCCATTCACTAAGCTTTTGTCACAAGTTCAGTTAGACCGACATCTTGAGAAGATGGGTCTAAGGTATTGTAATGAATGGCTCTAGTGCTAGTGGGAGATTGTTACTAGTATGCCCTAGAGCATATCATTTACTATGTATCTTGTACATAATTTTATTAATAAAAGGCATTTCCACTTTTTCGTTTACATAATATATTTATGTGTAATAGAAAAGGTCCATTGATATTTTGTTAAAAATATTATTCTTAAGTTGTTAAGAATATGAGTGACAATATTTCTAGCACAAAGTATCATAAATAGGTTCACAATCGAGGATACTTCATAATAAGGACATGACTTATCCAGAAAGATTGTATTCATGTTTGTTCCTAAGTTATTTATATGAGATATAAATAAGATAGAATGGTGAGTCTCATGCCATATAACAAACATGATAAGCACTTATAAATGATAAGTAGGCCGAACCAGTGACACTTATGACAAGCACATGGAGTTTACTCTTGTCAATGTTTTGTCATAAATCATATCAGTGCATATAATCTTTAGACCTGAGATAGCACAGTTATCTTGTATATAGGTAGTTTGAGTTTGATACTGCTTTCATACTTGTACTATGTATGGGTATATGGGCATGTGTTGGCTCCTACTAGTTATATATGGAGGTAGGTGTTGATCAAGATGGAAACTGTTCCTCTAAGCAAATAGAGATAAAATTCTATGTTCATTTAATTGTTCTTGATGTTTCAAGTTCCTGGCCAGGACAAATAGATTTATTCAGAAAAGAGTTTCTGATGAGAAAATCTTTTAATCAAGAACTGGAATTAAAAGAGAACATAATATTCATAGCAAATGGAGTTTGACATAAACCATGACTCCAGCTTGAGTTGGGATTTTGTAACAGAGAGATTTTAGTGCATGGTAACATATGATTATAGGTTCATTTAACGTAAACCTTATTACTAATTGGGTGGCCATGGCATGCTATGCTAGGTGTTAACCATGGTCAATGAGGTGCATAAAATGATTTAGAGAAATCATTTATGGTAAGAAAGAGTTCTGATGATATTAAGAGTTGATATCATGTCTCATTGCCAATTAGTGATGAGCCTAGTAAGTCACACACATACACAAGTTATCACCTATTTAAATATGATTTAATTAATTAATTAAAGAGTTTAATTGATTAATTAAATAGGTTTGGTTTGCAATTAAATTGCAAAGTCGCTAGCATGACTTGAAACCAAATCTAGATTATTGGATGTGTAGTATAAATTAAATTTATATTTAAAGTGTTTAAATATGAATTTAATTAATGAGAAATTAATTAATAGAGATTAATTAATTAATTTATATTTGATATAAATTAATTAGAAGAAGAAAAATAATTATTTTGGATTAAGAACTCAAAATTAAGACACAGGGGCATTTTGGTCATTTCACAGTGTGACACGTGGCACCATGAGATGGTGACACATGGGATTAGACATAAGCTTGCCAAATGTTTTTTTTAATCATGTAAGATGATTAAAATCAAGATTAAATATAGGTTTGACACTTGGCACAATGTGATTGGGTCACTTAAACCTAGAGCTAATCAAAGGGTGACATGTGACAAGGGTTTAATGTGTTAACCTAGCTATTTAAGTGTTGTTATGAAAAGAAAAATAACCAACAGCCACTCCTCTCCTTTGTAACGCCACTTTGAGGCTTTTCATCTATTCTTCTTCATCTCTCATCAATTCAAAGAGATTAGCCATCAATCTCTTGAATTAAGAACACTAGAAATTGTTTCTAGTGTCCTGTTTACATCTCTAATCTCTTAAAAGGCAGAACTTAAATTTCTAATTAATAGAAAAAGCTTTAGAAGCTGTTCAAGGGCTGCCATAGGTGTTCTTGGTGTGGACAAGCTAGAGGGACAACATCTGGTGTCCTGAAGACGAATGTCAAAGGCGCAGACATGCTGCAGTGCATCAAGAGGTTAGTGTAATCGTTCTTGATTTAATCTAGGGTTCTAAAATTAATCTAACTAATTTTAAAATCTTAAGTGGAAAATACAAATCCAAAAACATATTAAAAGAGTTTTAATATGTTGTTTATCATTGAAATCAAATAGATAAAAATAAATCTTGCATGATGCATATGACCCTAGGTGAAAATTTTTGAATTAAATGGTATAAACTTGTGTTTTTCACGCTTCCGTTCCTTCAATATCTGGCCTAGTACACATTATTGCATACATCAAACTTTCAATAGCCGAAGCATATGGAATCATGGCGATTTTATCTCTTTCTTCAGGTGTCTTTGGAGACATCTCTTTAGAAAGGTGGATACCATGTCTCACTGGTAACAATCTTCTTTTGGAATCAAGCATGTTAAACCTCTTTAACACCTTTTCCAAGTATAGACTTTGGGATAAACCAATTATTCTTTTCGCTCTATCTCTATAAATGTGAATTCTAAGAATATAGGTTGCATCTCCTAAGTCTTTTATGGAGAATGTATTTGACAACCATACCTTAATAGTTGTCAACATACATATGTCAATACCTATCAATAGAATGTCATCCACATATAAGACAAGGAAAGTGATAGCACTATCACTAACCTTCTTATATACACATGGTTCATCCACATTTTTTATAAAACCAAATGATTTATGGATGTTCCAACTCCTCGAAGCTTGTTTTAACCCATAAATGGATTGCTTTAGCTTGCATACTTTGGAACCATTTTGGGATTCAAAACCTCTAGGTTATTCCATGAAAATGTTTTCTTCAATGTATCTATTGAGAAAAGCTATTTTGACATCCATCTGCCAAATTTCATAATCATAGTATGCAATAATTGCTAATAGAATCATAATTGATTTAAGCATGGTAATAGGCGAGAAAGTCTCCTCATAGTCGATTCCCTACCTTTGGCGAAACCCTTTCGCTACTAGCCTTGCTTTATAGGTCTCTACCTTTCCATCAGAACCAATTTTCTTCTTGAAAACCCATTTATTCCAACAAGGTCCCAGACTTGGTTCTTATACTTGGAATCAATTTCGGATTTCATAGCTTTAATCCATTTTGAAGAATCTATATCTGATATAGCTTCTTCATAGGTAAGAGGATCATCTCCATGATCTACTTCTTCATAAGTAAACAACTCTTGTTTATCTTTATGAAGAAAACCATATCTCACTGGTGGGTGAGATATCTTGGTCGATCTGCGAGAATTATTGTAGATGTTTTATTAATAGGTGTAGGTTAACTAGATGGATCTATATCTATTTGATCTGTTGATTGGTCAAAATTCTCAAATTCTAACTTTATTTGCCTTCCTTTGCCACCTTCTTCAATGAACTGTTGTTCAAGAAATGTGGCATCTCTGCTTACCACAACTCTTTATGATGTAAACAAATACAATAATATCCAAAACTTTCTTTTGGATATCTAACAAATCGACCTTTTTCTGATCTGGTTTCCAATTTATCAGTGTTCAGCTTTTTGATATAAGCTAGACAACCCCAAATCTTAACATGCTTAAGACTTGGTTTTCTTCCATGCCATATCTCATAAGGTGTGGAAGATACTGATTTTGATGGAATCCTATTCAGAATATGCAGAGCTGATTCTAATGCAAATCCCCAAAAGGAGATTAACATATCAGTATAGCTCATCATACTATGTACCATATCTAATAGGGTACTATTTCTCCTTTCAGATACACCAATCAGCTGTGGCGTTCCTGGAGGAGTCAGTTGGGAAACAATACCATGCTCTTTTAAGTATTCATCAAATTCAGTACTTAAGTATTCACCTCCATGATCTGATAGAAGAGTTTTAATACTTTTTTCTGTTTGATTTTCTACTTCAGATTTAAATTCTTTGAACTTTTCAAAGGATTCATGTTTGTATTTCATCAAATACAAATACCCAAACCTTGATTTATCATCAGTAAAGGTAATAAAATAATGAAAACTGCCTCTAGCTATTTCCTTAAATGGACCACATACATCACTATGTATTAACTCCAAAATATTTTCAACTCTTAGTCCTTGTCCAATAAAGGGTGATCTAGTCATTTTGTCTTGAAGGCAGGATTCACAAGTTGGAGTAGATTCAAAACCCAATGAGAATAAAATCCTCATTTTCTCCAGTTTTGCAATCCTATCTTCTGCAACATGAACTAATCTTAAGTGCCAAATATATTTTGAACTTGAGTTGATTTTCATCATGCCATTACATTCATTTAGATTGCTTGCATTCAATTTGTGTTTATCATTATTATCCAAATAATAAAGACCATCATGCATATAATCCGAGCCAACATATTTATTTCAAAAATAAATATTGCAAACATCATTTGTGAACTGAATTTCATAACCATTTCTAGTTAAACTAGATATAGAAATAATGTTCTTAAAAGCATCAGGTACATATAAAATATTATTCAAACACAAAACATGTCCACATATGTAAAAAGATTTAGATCCTATGGCTAAAGCTTCAATAGTTGAGTCATCGACAATCCGGAGTCTAACATCTCTAGCATGGAAGTTACTACTGTTTGCTAGTTCCTTTATATCATAAGAAATGTAAGAACTAGCACCAGTATCTAAAACCCAAGCTGTAGATGAACTATGTGCATCATTAACATCTAAATAATAAGATATAGACATACCTTTTTGAAGGTGTATCCTTCTTTTCCTTCAAAGAAGCAAGATACTCTGGGCAGTTCCTTTTCTAGTGCCCATCCTTCTGGTAGTGGAAACACTTTCCTTTGCCTCCATTAGCTTTGGTCTTCCCTTTCTGTTTGGTTATCTTCTTAGAAGGTTCTGGAACTTGAGGTTTCTTTTTCTTATTGTCCTTCTTCTTGTTGGACTTTCCAGCAAAAGAAGATGCAATCAAAGCTACCTCTTTTCCTTTATCGCTTGGCATATTCTTTTTGGCAATAACAAGCATGTTAAGTAAATCAACCAAGGTGTATTCCTGCTTAGTCATATGGAAATTTGTCACAAAATTCCCAAATGACTCAGGTAGGGATTGAAGGATTAAATCCATATACAGTTGGAAATTCATGTTAAAGTCAAGATGTTCTAACTGCTCTATAAGCCGAATCATCTTGTGGACATAATCCCTAACATTCTGTCCCTCAGACATCCTCATTTGGAATAGCTGTCTAGATATCTCATACCTAGCATTCCTGTTATGCTCACCATACAACTTTTGCAGGTGAAAGAGGATCTCACTTGCACTCTACATGTTCTCATGCTGCTTCTGTAACTCATTACTCATAGAAATAAGCATGTAACATTTGGCTCTCATATCATGCTCCTTCCACTTGTCCAAAGTATCATGTTCCTCTTGAGTGGCCTCTGGAGGTAAGGGACCAAGAACCTTTGAGTCTAGAACATATCCAATACGTTCTATGTTCAGGACAAGTTTTAAATTTCTTAGCCAATAAGAAGATTAGGTCCTGTCAACCTATTGTGATCAAGTATGCTCGCAAGAATATTAGATGGTGGTGGTTATTGTGTGCTCATTATTATCAGAAAATTAACTACAGAAAATAACTAGATTAATTAGTAAATGTATCAAGTAATTAACCAAATGATTATGGTCTTTTAATCAAATTGGTCCTCCTACTAACTTGGCGAATCCTATACTTCCAAAGTAGGAAACAAAAATCCTAGTTGGATGGATTTCTAGTTGGTGATTGAATTCTTATAGTCTTATTGATCATCCTCAGACACATCCATTATTGGAATTACAATAAACTATAAGTGAGCAACTCCTTGCCCATCACATCTCATGTGAGGTTCAATTATTTATCTAGCCCCTAATGCTCAAAATCTCAGGCACATCGATTATTGATTCATCTTGCATTAGTTAAGTTGATCCCATTAAGCCAGTAAACATACAAATAATTTTAATGTCCTAAGGCACATCCATTATTAGCCATCAACTATTTACATATTTACAATATCTCATACTTAACAATTATTCTTAAGAAAATCTCTTAAATTAAATGCATCACATGCAAGTATTTAAAATTTCTTAAAATAATTGCCTCAGTGGAGGGCCCATGATATAATTACTTTAATTATACCATTTCCAACTTAATCATTTGTTTGGAAGATTTAGTGGTCGGCTTAATTACTATTATGGTCTCACTTTGCACATTATCCAATTAGCATGCATATATCATATACTTGCATACATTTCCATGCATCTCATGCATACATGGATAAACAATTAATGTGGTATGATCATGGACTTTTTAAGGGATTCAATTCTAAGCCACCAAGAATTGAATCACGGCATTCCTAGGTGTATTTCATTCATTCATTTTACAAGAGTTGCTGAAGGAGTACATAATCAACACTTGATCTTGATTTCCTCTCACTGGTCCCACCAATGCTCTTGACCTCTTTGATCTTCTTGCAATCCAATTACATTGTAATCCTTAGCATATCAAGGTGAATTTATAAGAATATGGACTTTAAAGTTCTCAAATAAATGAAATTACAACCCAAATTATTACAACACTTATAATACATGCCACTAAAATAAAATTAATTATTTTATAACCCAAAGAAAAATAAAAGAAATAAATCCAATCACATTAGTCTTTTATTGTCCATGATCATCCATCATGCATATTAAAATTTCACAATTAAATGAAGTATAAGTATTAAAAAATAAATTGAATATCACATATTCAACTAAAAAATTCAGATTTGAATCTCATTCAAACAAATTTAAATTTAGAAACTCTTTTCAAATTTAATACCTTGAAAACAATTTTCAAAAATTAATTGTGTGATTAAAATTCCTAATTAAACAATTTAATTAATCATGGGCTTAATTATAGGCCTTAAAGTATACAACAATTGTATAATGAGGCCCAAACCATGCGCACCCATAGAGTTATCAAACATGGCCCAAAACCATGCGCACCCATGGAGTTATCAAACATACCGCCACCATGGGAGCACCAAACAACTTTTAATTAATCAACATTTGATCCAATCACATAATTAAACCTTAATAAACAATCCTAATGGCAAATATAGTGGCTCTGATATCAATTGAAAGAGCGAAAGCATGGTGATTGGTTCATAGGAGCATTGAATTTTAAAAAATTTTCTTCTAGGGTTACATGCATCATGCCACATCTCTTATATGCCTAATTAATTTCAATGCTCAATTGCATATTAAAACACTTTTAATATGTATCAGAATCTATGTTTGCCATTCAAGATTGTGAATTAACAAATTAATTCATTTAAACCCTAGTTTAAAAAAAAGTTTGAGCACTAACCTCTTTGATGTAATATGGATGCAATTGGCACCTTTAGGAAGCACCTAGGACCCCAAGTGTTATCCCTTTAGCTTGTCCACACCAAGATCACCAATGGGCAGCCCCCAAATCAGCTTCTCAAGCTTTGCCAACCATTTATAATTTGGGTTTTTGCCTTTAGAGAGGTTGTATGTGTGTATAGGACACTAGAAAAAATTTCTAGCAATTTTAATTCAAAGGGAATGGAGTGATTCTCTTTGAATTGATGAGAAAGCAAGAAGAGGAGAGGGAGAGAAAAGTGTGCCACTACCTTTGAGGAAGAGAGAATGTTGTATTTTATTATTCTTTCTTTTCCCTTTTATAGGTCATTAAGTCACTTAAACCCTTTGCCACATGTCACCACCATATTGCATCTTATTTTTAATTTACTTAATCATATTAAGCCAAGTGTCAAAGCTAGACTTAATCTTGACTTTGATCACCTTGCATAATAGGAACAAAAATGGCAAACTTATATGATGCCATGTGTCACCATGTGAAATGACCAAATTACCCTTATGTTATAATTTTGAGTTCTCTACCCAAAATTATTATTTATCCTCTTCTAATCAATTTATATGAAATATAAATTAATTAATTAATCTCCATTAATTAATTTCTCATAATTAAATTCATATTTAAATACTTTAAATATAAATTTAACTTATACTATACATCCAATAACCTAAATTAGGTTTCAAGCCATGCTAAGGACTTTGCAATCTCATTGCAAACCAAACCTATTTAATTAATCAATTAAATCACATTTTACTTGGTGATTAACTTGTGTATGTATATGACTCACTAGGCTCATCACTAATTAGCAATGAGATATGATATTAACTCTTAATATCATCAGAACTCTTTCTTACCATAAATGATTTCTCTAAATCATTTTAGGCATCTCATAGACCATGGTTGACACCTAGCATAGTGTGCTATGGCCACCCAATCAGTAACATGGAATACCTTAAATGAACCTATAATCATATATTACCATGCACTATAATCTCTCTGTTACAAAATCCCAATTCGAGCTGGAGTCAAGGTTAATGTTAAACCCCATTTGCTATGAACATTATGTTCTCGTTTAATTCCAGTTCTTGATTAATTAGATTTTTTTGTCAGAAACTCTTTTCTGACTAAATCTGTCTGTCCTGGCCAGGAACTTGAAACATCAAGAACAATTAAATGAACATAGGATTTTATCTCTATTTACTTAGGGTAACAGATTCCATCTTGATCAACACCTATCTCTATATATAACTAGTAGGAGCCAACACATGCCCATATATCCATACACAGTACAAGTATGAAAGTAGTATCAAACTCAAACCACCTATATACAAGATAACTGTATTATCTCATGTCTAAAGATTATATGCACTAATATGATATATGATAATGCATTGACAAGAGTAAACTCCTTGTGCTTATTATATGCGTCACTGGTTCGACCTAATTATCATGTATAAGTGCCTATCATGTTTATTATATGGCATGAGACTCACCATTCCATCTTATTTATATCTCATATAAATTCCTTGAGAACAAACATGAATACAATATTTCTGGATAAGTCATGTCCTATGTGAAGTATCCTCGATTGTGAACCAATTATGATACTTTGTGCTAGAAATATTGTCACTCATATTCTTAATAACTTAAGAACAGAATTTCTAATAAAATATCAATGGACCTTTTCTATTTCACATAAATATATTATGTAAATGAAAAAGTGAAATTTCCTTTTATTAATAAAATATGTACAAAATACATACTAAATAATATGCTATAAGGCATACTACTAACTATAGGGACTAAAGTCATTAAGAGATATGTTAGGGCACAATAAAGGAGAGATAAACACCAAAGCTGATTGAACTTATGAGATATCAAGTCAAGCGCAATGAAGGTATAGTGAGTACTGAAGATGTCAGAAAAAGATTGAAGAGTGGTTTGAGGTACAAGCTTCGCTATGAAATAACGATGATAGCCAGGATACTATAGCAGGCAAAAGAGCTATGCGGATCCTAGTCGAAAGGATGTAGAGTTTGCAATGGATGATTATGTATTCCTAAAGGTCTTTCTAATGAAAGGAGTCATGAGGTTTGAGAAGAAAGGCATGCTGGCACCTAGATATATAGGACCTTTCGAGGTTATTGATAGAGTTGGAACAGTTGCCTACTAGTTCAAGTTACCACCAAGCCTTTCTCATGTCCACCCAGTAGTCCACATCTCCATGCTGAGGAAGTATGTTCCTGACCCTTCACATGTGCTGCAACCAAACGTAGTAGAGTTGAATGAGAACTTGACCTTCGAGGAGCAGCTTATAACCATAGTGGACTATCAGATGATGTAGCTAAGGTCAAAGCAGATCTCTATAGTTAAGGTTTTATGGAGCAGCCAGTCAATGAAAGAATGCACCTAGGAGTCAGAGGTGGATATGCGCAATAAGTACCCGTACTTGTTCAATATGTGATCCTGTATTTTTATTTTGTTTTGTGTAAAATTCGAGAACAAATTTTCTATAAGGGAGAAAGAATATAAAACTCTTAATTTTTTAAATAGTTATTTTACATATAAATATTAATTTTTTATTAGATTAAGTATTATGGAAATTTATTTGAAATTTTCTAAATTTTTAAAATTGAGTTTGATTTTCAAAGATAATAAACTTTGTCGATTTAAAAAAATAATAATTTAAAGATCACATAGCAAAATTAAAAATATATTTGAACTCTATAAAATTTTCTAAGCTTTTTGAAGTTTTTTTAAAATTTTTGAGCCTCATTTTTCATCTTAGGGCAGAGTAAAAACTCAATTTTGGGTATCTTGAATTGAACTAACCGAATCAAATCAGATTAGATTAGAATAGTTGAATCAGACCAGCCCTTTTCTTTTTCTTTCCTCTTCTCCTTTGGCACCCCAACACTCCCCCTTTGGCCCCTCGTTTCTCTCTCCTCTCTCCTCCCCTCGTCGGTTAGTCGCCACCCCACCTTCCCTAGCTCGCTTGTGCACTGCTTAGACAACTCCCCCTCCCCGGTCAACTCTCCAAGACGCTGAAAAAAAATGCCAAAGTTTCCCCTTCGCCTAGCACAATCGTTCATCTTTTCAATATGATTTTGGCCGATCCGGCCATCGATTAGACCGGGTCTAGTCTCAGACCTCATCTACACCTCGAGAGCTTTCCATAGACACCAATATCACAAATTTTTATCAAGCAGATTGTCCAATTTGTTCGAAAAGTTTCAGTCTATTTTGGCGTTTGGGCTAAATTTCTCCTAAACCAGGAACCCCACAGAGATTCCGAGAGTATCGATGTGCTCCACTCAACGAGAGCTTCACGGCAATATAAATTTCAAAATTTTTCTACACCAAAAATCCGATGGGTCTCATGGACTTCGCAATATTTTTCTGAGCTTCAAATGGGCTTATTTAATTTTGTAACAATTTTATTCTAACCCCTAGTGTTGTAGGTTTCGCATAGGTACCTTCATTTCATAGAAATTCAACTGTCGCCTGGATCTGCAATTTTGGGCTGGAAAGACAAGTTGTCAGAGTCGCTTTAGAATTGGATCGAACTTATAGTCTACTCCACTATTTTCAGATGCCCCAGATGTGTTTCAAGCATCAAAATTAGCGTAGGTAAACCCAAACTCTAAGTTTCCTAAATTAATTAGTGCTAGGTTTAGAATGAAAATCCATAAAATATTTATGGGTAGCTAGAAAATTTCAATTCCTTTTGCATTAGTTTTATGATATTGTTAGGGACCGCGGGGCAAAATTTTAGAAATTTTAGAGCTCGTTTGAATGATTTTTTTTTTATAAAATATAAATTTTAGGGACTAAAATATAATTTTTCATTTTTTGTGAGTATTTCCTATTTTGGAGGGTCCATGAGGGGCCATATGATGTTAATAAGATGTAGATATGGCAGATGTGATTTAGAAGTATTATTTGAATCATTTTGCAAGTTGGGTAGATCCTAGGTATAGAGGGAACTCTGCCGGATTTTCGGCAAAACCTAGGATGTCCTTTGATTCTTTAAAGTGTTGCTTTTAAGTAAATATTAATTAATTTGTGATATAATTTTTAGGTGAGCCACGTTAGCCTTCATCCTCCGCTTAGCCGCCGCAGTGACTTTCAATTAATTAGTGAGTAGATATTGATTTTACTTATAATTTCAATATTATTATGTATTCAAGGCATGTTTATGCATCACTTATAGATATATGTATATAGTTATTTGCTAGGAATGCCTTGTATTATATTTGTGTACAACACCTCACCCGACTACGGTGTAGCCGAGCAAGGCATGTTACATTCGGTGCCGAAGAACCCTATTTTATCTTACTTTATTTCTTTAATAATTTTGAACTAGTTATATTTTAAAATAATTCATATTCTATAGAGAAACTAACGGAGTTTCCCTTATTTTATTACTTTTGACGTGATTCACTATTCATCTGCTTGAAATTTTCAATAATATTTTACAATAAATATCTCATCAATAATTCTCATAATCATCTTATCATTTCATGCATCATCTATATATTTCAATTCTGTCTTCAAACCCATGCAATCTCATTCATGCTCAAATTACATAATTTACAAAATAATTACATAATTTCATAATTTATATGATATATAAGTTAATTATATATGAAAAAGCTAATTTATTAGTTTACATCACATTCCTATTAATTACCTTTTCATAATCTATATTACAATACAATAACTAAGCATTTTATACAAAATACAAAAGATGATCTATATGGGCCCTATCTACATGCATTACTGAGGAGGTGACAACCTTGAATACTTCAGACACTTCTGTAGATCAGAACTCCACAATCTTTGTTTAATATTCACTAGGCTTTACCTTTAGTACCTGCACGAGGAAACAAATCCATCGTGCTAAGCATTGCTGCTTAGTGGTGCAATAATATAACAATAAAATAATATACAATAAAAAAAATGGATTAAAATTTGTATACTTTGGAATTTAATCTAATTTCATATAATACTTCTAGTATTAACTATCCTTTATTCTAATTTATTCCTCTTCAGGAGTGCTCAATTCTTTCATAATAATTAAATTTTAATATCGTTCCAATTCATTTCAATTCTTTCTGCTAAATAACTAATCTAATTTATTTAAATATTCTTACTCATTTATTTAATTGCTAATATTTTTAGTTGGTAATATTCTTAACTTATTTCAATAAATTTCACTGCCCAAGTAACCTATGAAAGACTGACTAAATTGGATAATGGGTCGTTGGCATTAGACACCGCGGTGCCTCGGGCCGTTATACCATGGGACGCGGAACGTCAACCACGTATGCAGTCAGTATGGCTAAAAAAGCCATGATAACACATAATCGGGCATAAAAGCTATGAGTGCGGGCGTAAAGCCATCAGTGAGGGCGTAAAGCCATGAGTGTGGGCGTAAAGCCATGAATACAGGCATAAAGCCTTTCGTAGTACTGCTAAAACAATACCCTATTGGCATGCCAATCTATCCAATCTGACACACGTGTCTAGGCAATACATGGGCACATAGTACCATTAAGTGTTCATAAGTTCCATTATTTCATTATAAGTTCTAATTATAATTTCTAGCATTTTAATCTTTTTTCATAATAGAAACATAAATCTCAAAGTCTAATATTTACATAATTTATGCATTCATCGTAATTTATATATTCATTATGTTATCCATAATGATCACAATTCAAAACAATGGTTCTTATAGTTTGTTTTTATACTTCACATAATTTAGTGGTTACTATTCATTTGGTCATTTAAGTCAAAATATTGACTTTCTCATATATAATAGTTACATGAGTTCTAATCACATAAATTTACCACATTTTGGTTCCCAAAAGTGTTGGCATTAGTTGCCAATTTATACTTCTAACCAATGGAAAATAAATCAAAATTTTCAGTTTTGGGTGCTAGAGTTCATTGTTCTATTAGGCCACTCTACAGTGAGAATTTAGCCAAGTGTTCTTAATCAAAGTTGTTATTTATTGTGTCTAGTTACATTTCACGTTTTGAATCAC
This sequence comes from Hevea brasiliensis, assembly GCF_030052815.1. NCBI lineage: Eukaryota > Viridiplantae > Streptophyta > Magnoliopsida > Malpighiales > Euphorbiaceae > Hevea > Hevea brasiliensis. Next base: position 83,914,275 of record NC_079499.1, read on the forward strand.
CCCATTTGAAGTTTTCTAGCTCTAGTTATGGCTATTTTACCATAATTGGTCGGATTTCCTTTACCCAGAATTTCTGGGCAATTTTGGTTCTGCCAGATTTGGTAGTTCAACTTTGGCTAGTAATTTCATTTAATTAAGTCCAAAATTTGAGTTTTTGTTCTACATGAAAGTTGTTCTAATTTGCCTAAGCTTTCCATTGATATAAATTTTAGGTCAATTGGACCTTTCTACACTGAGTTATAACCAAATGAATGAACACTGTTCATTTGGTCATTTTGCCCAGGCAGAATTTGTGCTCCTCGGATTTGGTTAATTTTTTAGGGCATCCTAAGTATGTTTTCTGGACAGGTTTACTTCATCAAAGTTGTGCCATTATGTATCTAATTTCATATCCAATTGGCCTTGCACCAATTGAACCTATACAACCCAAGTTATGGCTGCCCAAACATGCTGGACTCACATCCAAACCTACAGGGCACATTGGACAGCATACCTAACCTCAATTCCTTTAGCACAATTCACTCAATTTCCTACTCAAACATGACCAAATGGTCACTAATTGACCATTACAACTTCTTTTCATCAATACATAACCAAAATCCTAATTTTGGTGCCCAAACCCTAAGTCCAACAATCTCAATTCTCAAATCTTATATTATACTCACAATTAAAGTTTTCAATTCACTTATACATGTAAAGGGACAGCCTACACCATTTCAAATCCATTAAAAGCTATCAAACTCAAGAAGATTTAAGGCTACTGCAAATTGGATAGTGTCCCTACATGCATATTTTTACACAATTTCTTCAATTCTTAGTTCATTCCTAGTTCTAATCAAGAATTAAAAGAGAGAAAGAAAGACTCTAGCACTAACCTCTTTGAGAGTTAACCCGAAGCTTGATAAACTCTTCATTTTCTCTACTTTTTGCTGCCTCTAACTTGCCCAAGGTGTAAGATCAATTTTTCATGAAGAGGTTATGAAGTTTTATGATGTAGTTGGCTAGGATTTAAAGCTTGGGTGAGTGCATCAATGGAGGATTCTCTCTCTCTCTCTCTCTTTAGTTTGGCTGTTTTAGAAGAAGAAGGCTGCTAATTTTTTTTTTTATCTTATTTTTGTTTCATTTTTATCCCTTTAGTTAATTTGTTAAATTGTGATTAGGTGGAAATTTTAATGACATCATAATGATGTCAAAATTCCAAATTTCCTTCATTTTCTTTCCTTTTCTTTTTTACTCATTTTTAATTAAATTTTTAGTAATATTTATTCATATTTTATGTCATAATAATTATTTACTTAACTGGTCAAGTTGGTCAAAAATCATCTTTGAAGACGAAATGACCAAAATGCCCTTTGTTTTACTTAAAACACTAAAATTGTCTGTACCGATTGAATAAATTTTCTAAGCATTTTCTTGGCATTCTAATACCATCAAAACCTCAATGACTCTACTCTGGAGTCCCATAAATTATTTCACGAATTTTCCCCGGGTTTAGGGCTTCTAGCTGTGAAGAAAGCAAGTTCCCGTCAAGGTCATCCATTGCTAAGGTACCGGCTCATTTAACTTGGTTGTATTTTATTTCTAAATTTTTTCCTAAATTTTTCTTATTAATATTTGAGTTTTTTTATAACTTTTCACTCTAGTCTAAATATATTTCCAGACGTTCCAGTAGTCCAGACCAACATCGGTCACCGGAACAGTAGAATGTACGGAATTGCTACAGTGAGGGTGTTACAATTCTTCCCCTCTAACAAAAATTGTCACACCTTACCCTTCCGTAAGGCATAACATGATCTCGTAGTATACCTAATGAATTACCAAACTTCGTCTACTGATAACCCATTAAATACACTATAAGGGATTTTAAACCTTTTCTTATTTCTTTTTACAGTGGTGAGCACTTTGCATAGGTGTTAAATTTTTTTTTTTTTTAACTGAAGTGAAACCAAATAACAAATCTGAAGTATCAATAATTTTTAAAAAAATTTTGGCAGAGTGTCGTCTATATTTTATGAAAATAGTTCTTCAAAAACTTGTAAAAAAAGTACTTCCAATATATTTGTTCAATCCAAAACTCTAATATGGTTCAACTCAAATCAGTGTCCTCAACACAGTTCAAGCTCAATTCAATATCATTTTTAGCAATTCCAAAGATAAAGTGCAAAATAAATGAGTATTTCAAAAGTTGAAATGAGAGAATTATAATACAACATTTTGACAAGCCAAAATAATTTACAACTTTATTTTACAACTGCTCAAGACCAAGTACAATATATACATACAGTTCACATACATTACAACAAAAATTACAAGGAGGTGGTATACTCAAAATACCAGGCAAAATCCCAAAAGTGTAGCACAAGTAGCCTACTCTGCTGCTTTATCTGTCTGTCTACCTGCGACAGCAATGAAAAAGCTATCGCCGAGTAAAATTTACTCAGTGGTGCACGATAACAATTTAAAATGCGGTATATAAAACTTTTATTGACAATTTACAATTCAAATAATTCACAATTTCCTGTCACAATTTTCAAAGCTCATATAACACAAATTTGATCAAACAATTGAATAACACAGTGTTGCCAATCAATAACACAACTTAGGTCATAACACAAATTTTCTGAACATGCCGTGTTGTACACCATGACAAGACAAACTCACCCCACCAATCGAAATCAATGAGGGAGGTGGCTAGCTAGCTAATGAGTACTCATCCAAACTCACCTCAGACTGGCAAGCCAGAGAGGGAGGAAAGTGATCAAATATCAAACTCAACCCCCCAAGTGGAGGAGGAACATATTAATATTGCCATGCTAAGTGTGAATCAAAAACAATTTCAAATCACAATATTTAAATATTTCCTACAAACCACAAAATCACATTTTATCTCAAAATTCCTATTTGCAAAGTAGGCAACACAATAATTTTGAAATAAAATTCCCAAAGCCAAAACAATAAAAAATTATTCATAACTCATTTCTCCAAATAAATTTTCTAGTAAAAGCAGTGAATATAAAAAGTATTGTGCACAGACCTGATTTGAGTCACCTCTAGGCCTTGACTCAATGTTCCTTATGCTTCTCAATATCCTTTTCAACTGAAACACACAATTCAAAGTGTTTCAGTACTCAGTTAACTTGTTTCTAACAATAAGATCCAATATCTAAATTTTCTTGGTACTATTCCCTTCAATTCATTTCTTTAGTCAACCTACAATGTTGACCATTAATGCACACTAGGTAAATTAATTTTAATGTTCCCAATTTATCACATTTTATAGTCTCTAAGTGTTGATATATGTTACCAATTTCATTTTAAAGCTTATTGCATTTTATTGCCATTTTCCAGATTTCATGGTCAATGTTTACTGTCTATTGGACCAAGCTACAGTGTAAATTTAATAGATTTCTCTTCATTATATTTTGTCTTCTTTAATTTCCTTTTTGAATCGCTCCATTTAGAGTTGTATAGCTCAAGTTATGGTCAATTAACCATAACTAGGTCAAATCTAAATTTTAGTTTCCTTTTTAGGCATTTTCGGTTCTGATTTTACTAATTTATTTGGACTGTTTGTAATCATATTGAGGTCTAGAATTCTTCATAAGTATTGCTTCCCTATGTCTTAGGGACAACTAGAAATTTTTCTTACCATTTTTCAAGTCTTATAGAATTCTTTATATGCAAATTGTTAACTTAGACTCAAAGGTCCTATATTGTCATGGTCCTCAATTAGGTCAATGGCTTTGACCTTAAATTCTGACCTTATACATTTATAATTTGAGGAAGTTGTATAAAACAATGTTTTAGGTCTCTTTCTTAGCTTTCTAGATTGGTATGGCTCATTTAAATTGGACACTTATGGTGGGAGATATGCTTATTTGAATTTCTGGATTTTATAGTCAAATGTGCTAATTCCAGATTTAGTGTACCAAATTAATCAAGTTAATTGACCTAGTTCTGTTGATTTTTGGGTTTTGGTCAAATTATCAATATTGTAGATCTATGTCTTATTCAAATTTTGGGATTAATTTCATGTCATTTGGAGTCCTATGGACCAAGTTATGGTCATTTTACCATTGCTGGTCAAGTTGCACTAAAATGGCAAACTTAGGTCATTTTTAGGTCATTTCTAATTCTGGCAGTTTTTATATCAGAAATTGTGCAAGCATTGGGACTTGCTTATGGTCATTTCTGGGTTTTGTGATCTATACAAAAGATGTAGCCCTATGTCTAAGCTTTCCAACCATATAAATTTTAGGTCATTTGGACTTGTTTTGAGTGAGTTATGACCAAAATACTGACTATTGTTCAAATGGTAAATTTTTAGGTTTGCAATGTCACCAATCCGGATTTGGTCAATTTTCATGTCACTTTCTGGATAGAATTTAGGTAGGCTTCCAACATGAAAGTTGGCAAATTTTGTGCCTAGTTTTACCTCCAATTAGCCTCATACCAATTGGAGTCATACAATTCCATTTATAGCCTTAAACACATACTGCCCTTAACACATTTTTGAAGCATCAACCAATCACACATTCAACTAACTATACTTCACTTCTCAAACCTAATTCTGCATTTGGTACCAAACCATAACCACAAAATACATCACATTTTGGGTCAACTTGGGCAGAATATAACAATTCACAATGTACCTATTACAACTCAGAATTTGAAAGTCCAATTTCAACAACACATACACATGAATATCTCTCATTAACACATCTAATTTCCCAACAATAATTACATACACATTCTGCCATTCTTGGTACCATAATTCATTAAACAATTACATGAATTTAAACACTCTACCATGCATCACAAGGCTGCCCAATTTACACATATACATTAAGCTTCCATTTTCAATTCATAAACTCATAATTCAAACTATACACATGGTAATCAAACTCTTATACCTTTAATCACTCTAATTAACCTCATTACCCATCAATTTCAAGTGAAAATGTAACACCTCTCACTCGACTACAGTGTAGCTGAGCAAGGCATGTCACACTCGGTGCCGGAGCACCCTAACTTATCTTACTTTATTTCTTTAAAAATTTTGTTCTCATTATATTTTGATATCAATTATTTTTAGACAGAGAAACCAGCAGAGTTTCCCTTATTTTATTATTAGTTAGCGTACTTCACTATTCACCTACTTAAAATTTCAATAATATTTTACAATAAAAATCTCATCAATTATTCTCATAACCATCTCATAATTCACATCTCATTCATATATCTCAATTTCATATTCATTTTGATGCATTTCCATTCATGCACAATTTATATATATAAATTCTCAAGTTTCATTAATTTACATGATTTACAGACTGATTACATAAATTCATAATTTACATGATCTACAAATTAATTACAATTCCATAATCTATATTTCAACATACAATTCATAGTTTACATTACAAATAATAACTAATTATAATGTACAAAATACATAATATGATCTATATGGGCCCTATCTATATGCATTGCTGAGGAGGTGACAATCTTGAACACTCTGTAAATCAGAACTCCAAAATCTCTGTTTAGTATTCACTGGGCTTTAACTTTAGTACCTGCTCGAGGAAACAAATCCATCGCGCTAAGCATTGTTGCTTGGTGGTGCAATAATATAACAAGAAATAATATATACAAATAAAAATAATTAGAGCATATTTTCTATACTCAAGAATTTTACTGGGTTCATATGAAATTTGCCATACAGTATATTTTCCGTCATTTATGTTGTTCTCTAGAATCTTTTTTGTCATAAGTTTACTATAATCATTTATATAATATACAAATAAATCTAAAATTTATACTTATATTCTTAAGAAAGTTACATTTGTAATGTTATTTAAGTTATAATTCTTCTACTAGTCTTTTTATCACTTCCTTGATACTTTCTAAGCTGTTTACATTCATTTCGTAATATTTAAAATTTTTAGAACTAATTTAATTTACTTCAGATCATTCTAAGGAACAAATTTTTGGAGCTAATCTAATTTATTTCAGAACTTCTTCTCATTTATTTACTTTTTAGCATTTTTATTTGCTAATATTTATAATTTATTTTAATAAATTAGACTACCCAAGTAACCTACGACAGGCTGACTAAACTGGATAACGGGTCGTTGGCACTACCATGCGACGCAGAACGTCATACCATGGGACGCAGAACGTCAATCACGTATGCAGTCAGTATGGCTAAAAAGCCATGATATCACATAATCGGGTATAAAAGCCATGAATACGGGCATAAAAGCCATAAATACGGGCATAAAGCCATAAATATAGGCATAAAGCCTTTCTCAGTATTGCTAAAACAATACCCTATTGGCATGCCAAACTATCTAATCTGACACACATATCTAGGCAATACAAGGGCACATAATATCATTAAATATTAATATATTGTGTTTTATGACTTCATTATTTCATAATAATTTTCAATTATAATGTATTCATTCATTTGATCATTTATATGATCACAATTCACATCAATTATCCTTTTATACCATTGTACTCAAAGTACTTTTTCTTTCTACAATAATGAGAACTAATGTCTCATTCATACATTAATATGGTTCATTTATTCATTCATTATGTTATTCATATTGATCACAATTCAAAACAATGGTTCACATATACCATTGTATTCAAAACATTTTTCCTTTCTCATTTATTCATTTTATGAATTCTATTTGTAATTGGCATACAAGCCCTAACTACCTATTCAGATCAATTAGGTGGCTTACTTTTCATGTTTCAAGCAATCCATAAACATTTCATGGATTTCAAATTTATGGCCTTAATTCCCTTTAACAATATAGTTCTTACACTTTGTGTCTTTGTATTCCTATTTACATTACTATTCACTCAAATTGTTGACTTTTTAATACATAATAAATTTATTGAACCTAAGTTCACCAAGATACCACATTTTGCATTCTAAAGTTGTTGGCATTGGTTGCCAATACCATTTCAAAGGTTAGTGTTGGTTACTTTACAATTTTCAGATTTCAAGCACTAAGTTTACTATTCCATTGGTCATTTGTACAGTAGGAATTTGATAAAATTGTCTTTATGAAAGTTGTTCCTTATTGTGTCTAGTTACATTTCTTTTTTTAAACCACTCCATTTAGAGTTTTGTAGCTCAAGTTATGGGCTAAACACCATAACTGGCCGGATTGCAAATTTCCAGATTTTTCTGGGCAGAACCAATTCTGCAGGTTTTGTATACTAACTGCAAGTCAGTTTTTGGATATGTTATGGTCAAAATTTGGGTTTATTTTCTTCTTGAAAGTTGTAGGGCTATGTCTCAGCTTGCTTCTGATAAAAGTTCAAGTCAATTGGACCTTTCTACACTAAGTTATGACCAAATGAATGAATATTGTTCATTTAGTCATTTTGCCCAGGTAGAATGTAAGTCACCTGGATTAGGGCAATTTTTAGGTCAACTTGGTTTGGTTTTCTAGGTAGGGTTTCTTCACCAAAGTTGTGCCATTATGTATCTAGTTTTTTGTCCAATTAGCCTTGCACCAATTGAAAATATACAACTCCATTTATGACTGCCCAAACCTACTGGACTCACAACCAGTCCTGTAGGTCACTAAGGCAGCATGCCTAAACTCAACTCCATTATCCTTACTCACTTCAATTCCTCCTCACACACATTCAAATGGTCACTAATTGACCATTACAATGTTAATATACCATTACATCAACAAAACTCCAATTTTTTCATAAACCCTATTTCCCAAGTGTCCATCTCATGCTTTTCATGTCATCTAACATATCCAACACACATAGTTCAACATCTAACTCAAGTTATCTCATCACAAACCACTTCTAAACAATTCAAGTCATACAAATCAACAAATCTCATCCTTCTCCCATGGCTGCAAATTTTCATACACACTTCAATATAATTGTTTTATTCAATTTTATAACAAATTCTTATTTAATTTGTCTTCCTAACAAAGATTAAAAAGATAAGGAAGTGAGTATAGGCACTAACCTTGTTAGAGCTACTCCCAAGCTTGCCAAAACATTTGTTTTTCCTCTTCAAATTGCTGTCCAATGCTTGCTCTAGTGGTAGGGATAATTTTTCATGAAAAGAAGTTAGGGTTTGGAGGTGATTTGGTGGGTTGTCTCAAGCTTGCTTTAAGCTTCCATGGAGGAATGGGTTAGGAAGAGTGAGTGACGCTTGGTTTGGGTGAAGAAGAACATATTGCCTTTTGATTTTTTTGTATCATTTATCCTCTTTTATTGTTTAATTTAAGTGGTGCTTAATTGTGATTGGTGGATAGGTTTTCAATGACATCATATGATGTCATAATTAGGTATTTTCTTTCATTTTCTTTTCTTCTTTTCTCTACTCATTTTCAATTTAATTTTTAGCAATATTTATTCACATTTTATGTCATAATAATTATTTACTTAAGTGGACAAGTAGGGCAAAAATCATCTCTGAAGACAAAATAACCAAAATGCCCTCCTTTTGGCTTAACAGATTAAATTGTCTGTACCGATTGAAAATTTTTTCTAAGCATTTTCTTAGCATTCGAATGTCATAGAAACCTCAATGACTCTTCTCTGGAGTCTCAAAAATTATTTCAAAAATTTTCTCTCGGGTTTAGGGCTTCTAGCTGCGAAAACCACAACTTCCCACTGGGTTACCCATCGCTAGGGCACCGGCTCATTTAACTTAGTTGTATTTTATTTCTAAAATTTTTTCTAAATTTTTCTTATTAATATTTGTCGCAAGGGGTTTTGCGGTCGCCTGGGCGAGCACTCACCGAAGTGGGAAAGAGTGAGGAGTCGCCACTTTAATTTTGAGGGAAATTAAAGAAAACCATTTGTGAAGATAAATTAAAATGAAACCTCTTCAAAAGCAGATATTCTAGGTTCGGGATCCGTAAACGGGTGGGGAAGGCGTTAGGTACCCCACCTCGTCCCTCAATGAGGGTGAGCAGATTTAACCTTATGCTCTTTATAAATTAAAATCGATAGTTAGAGGGTTCGAATGGAGATGTTAATCCTTTTGATAAAAGAGAATATTTGATTCTTAACTAATTCGGGTTACCCAGATACACAAATAAATGAGACGACCCTTAGTGAGTTGATGTTGCATAGCAGTTTTCATTTATGGGATTACTTTGCATTTTTGTTAAAATTTGATTTGAGAATCGGATAAGAACTCTCCTCCGATCTCTTTTAAATATTTATTAAAATTTCGATTGAAGACCGGATAAGAACCCTCCTCCGATCTCCTATTTGGTTCAAGAATCGGATTAGAACTCTCCTCCAATCTCTTTATATTTATCAAAATTTTGATTGAGAATCAGATAAGAACTCTCCTTCGATCTCTTGTAAATATGTATTAAAATTTTTGATTGAGAATCAGATAAGAACTCGCCTCCGATCTCTTTTAGATACTTGATTATAATTGGGGTTGAGAATCGGATAAGAACTCTCCTTTGATCTCTTGTAAATATGTATTAAAATTTTTGATTGAGAATCAGATAAGAACTCGCTGATCTCTTTTAAATACTTGATTATAATTGGGGTTGAGAATCGGATAAGAACTCTCCTCCGATCTCTTGTAAATATGTATTAAAATTTTTGATTGTGAATCGGATAAGAACTCTCCTCCGATCTCTTTTAGATATTTGATTACAATTGGGGTTGAGAATCGGATAAGAACTCTTCCCCCGACCTTTTGAAATTTAATTACGATCGTATCGCGTAAGGACCTTAGGCTAAGGGTTCTGGCATCCGAAGACACTGAAAACCCGGATTAGGCCCTTTTTACTCATTGGTACCTTGTTACTAGATAGGGGATACCAGACTGAATTTTAACCGATCTCCTATGTGATCGCCTTAGGCAACATTTGCTCTATTTCATTTGCTAGTCTGAAATTCAATTTTACTCTGATCCCCCACCTTACCCAGTCATCTTCCTGAGCTAGTCTAATGGCTCGTCTTCATAATTTCCTCTAATTTATTATCCGAACTTTTATTTAAAGAAAACTCTTATGTTAAGATACAACTACCAACATTTTATCAAACTACCTATACGTTACCTGGAACCAAAACACCCACGTTTGAAGGTAATGAAGGCTAAAAAATGACATGTGCGGATGAAAAAAAAGGAAGCCCCAGAGGATAACCACCTTCGTGGGGTTTTCAACATGAGATAAACTTAATGAAAATTACAAACATGAATACAAAGAAAATACATAAAATAAAAAAAACGAGCACTTGCTAAAGCAGCGGTATAGACACTCACCTGCAGAGAATCGAATTTATAGAACTAACTATGGAGTCACAAAATATAGTAGAGTTGCGCACTGATAGCCTGGGAACTAACGTTCACCTTGGAATGAAGAGCACCAAGTTAAAATGCAGTCAAACCGAAATGACAATAACCGAGTTCGAATAATATTGAGCTTGGAAGATGAAAGTGGAAATGAAAATAGAACTGAAACTAAGAGAGGGTATCACAGAGTAATGAACGAACTGAAAATGGAGAGTTTCAGTATTCAATCTCTCTTCAAAGAAAATACTTTAGAAAACTGGTTTCTGAAGTTTTTCTAACTTAAAAATAGTAGAGTAGCAAAACTGAATTAAGCTTCAGAGCCTTTCCACTATAGTCACCACCCTTTTTCCTTCGTCCTCCTATCAACAGTTTTCATGCAAGTATTTATAGGGAACGTGTGCTCTCAATGAAGGGTCAGGATTCTCCTTGAGGGAGATGGAAGGTTTGGATTTTAAAGGACATGATCTAATGTTTTGGAATCAAAGAGAATCAAAATGAACGGCTGAGATCCTTTTCAGAATATTTGTCTTTTCTCTCTTCTAATCTGACGGCCCAAAATTTTCTTATGAAGGGTGATCCGAGGGCTGGGAATGAAAGGCGTCGGTCTTGTCATCTTCTTCTTTGATCCAAGGGCTCCGAACTAGTCCTTACAAGTAAGATCAACGGTGGAGATTGGGATGTATAGGACTGTCATGACATACTCTGGCACCTGTTAGCAATGTGGGTGATTCTGCGTGCGGAGGAGATTTGATCTCGTCTGCAACGCTTTAACTACCTCGGCTCTGATTATGACGACAGTCATGGGAAGTTGTCTTATTCTCTTTTCATTTCGATCTCCCCTCCCTTCCGATCTTTCCAATATGCTCTTTCCGATCTCTCATGCCGGGCCTCTCTCCCGATCTCTCTCATTCCAAAGTCTTCTCCTTTGTCCGGGTCTGTTCTGTCAAGGCATTTATTCTTTCAATTCCCGAGGCGTCCGCTTTGTTTTCTGCTAGCAATAAATGCTCAGACCTTCTCTATATATACCTCCGACAGGAAATCCACCCGAATTTCATTTTCTCCTATTTCATTCTCACTTTTCCTGTTCTAACTGCTCCGGTAACAATCTCGGCCATGATAGCTGCTTTTGATCTTTTTCCGGCTATTCACCTTGTTCACCGACTGAAAATTTTCGACCCCAGTGATCAAAAAATCACTATGGCCACCTCTGATGATAGTGGGAGAACCGGACTAAGTTATCGATCCAAATTAACGATATCGATCGTATCGATCTCGAGTTGGTCGACCAATTTAATCAGTGAACCAATTTCGGGCGAGAAGACTGCTAATTTCCCTCCTATCATTGGTGACCGCCCTTTAAAGCTCTTTTGGCTTCTCACCACATTGGATGTCCCAACAGCGGCTCAGTTCCGAGCGATAACATTGATGACGATCTCTCTCATCCTCATGAGAGTCATAGTCCCCCCATATGAGCTGTACATCTGTCCGATGTCGATGGCTGGTTTCCTGATCCAACACATCTTTTGATTCAGCCATGAGACTAGGCTTTGACATAGGTCTTTGTTAGATGGGATGTACTGCTGATCTCTAGAGATCGCCCAAATGATGTAATCTGACCTTTAATGTAATCTGATCTCTTGAGATCGCCCAAATGATGTAATCTGACCTTTTGGAAATGAAATTTTATTTTGACAATTATCATTTTATTATTATTGCTTTGATTATTTTCTGATCTCTGATGTGTTTATCCGATCCGATTCCTAACTGAATAGCCCTTAGCCGATCTATAGTTCTAAACAACCACCTTAATCTGCCGGTTCTTAACCAGCCGATCTCTCCTTGTTCAATTATGGAATTTCCGAAATATTTGTGAGACGTGTCAGAAAAAGCTGGCGAATCCCGCTAACTGATGCGCCGCTTGGGACACCGTGAGCATTAAATGCTCAGACGGGTATAAATAGGGGATGGGTCAGCCAGTTGCTCCCTTATGTCATTTTCAGCCTCTTGCGAGTGATTCCAAAATTCTCTCATTTTTTCAAGTTCTTCCGACACCGATCACACTCTGGTAAGGGTTTTGATCTTTCTTTTAGTTTAAATTTTCTCTTTTCTTTGAAAATGAGCAGCGCCGAGGGTCAGAGAGCGGTGAGCCCCCCTTCCGTTCATGTCTCGTGGTCGTCAGATGAAGTTGAGGTGGTCGGACCGAGCGGGCGATCTGAACCTCCTACATCCTCCATTCCAGCCCGTGGTCAAGTGGCACCCTCAAGACGAATGCATTCTTCAGGGAGAGAAAACCTTCCCGTGGACGAGCTGCCATCAATCCTTCAAGAAACCGATCTGCAGTCGTTTACCCAAGAATATAACCTTCGGGCAGATTCGTATGAGCTTATCAGGTGTCATGGCGATCTCCGAGCCGATCGTTTCTTTGAAGAGAATGATATGATCATGGTATACGAAGAGCAATTAAAAGCTGGGCTGCGGTTCCCTCTTGATGATTTCTTCAAGGAAGTCCTGAAATTTCACCAAGTATGTATAGCCCAAGTACATCCAAACTCATGGCAGATCCTAGTAACCTTTAAAGGCCTCTGCCTAGCTAAGGGGCTCAGACCAACAGCGAAGGTATTCACCGAGCTACATAGGCTAACTCGCCAAAAGGACGATGAGTATTGGTTCCTTCAGGCAAAGCCACATTGTGGGCTTTTTACCGACCTGCCCTCCTCCTTGAAGAATTGGAAGAATCACTTTTTCATTCTGAGGAGCAAGGTTCCAAGCGGTTTTGAGGGTTTCCCGCGTAGCTGGCTGCATCAGGGCCCATTACTTCCAAAGCGCACCACCTTGAATAGGGAAGAGGGCATAATGGTGATGGAATTGAAAGATCAGGCGGCCACATAGAAGTTCTCCTATTTAGATGCAGTGACGGCCGAACTACATCATTGGACAATGAAGCTGATTACCGATGAAGAACGCGGGCTTCAGCTCTCTGACCTCGGCCTCGGTACTTTCTATATCTCTGATCTTTGGGCCTTAGTGAACTCACTGACTTTTTCTTTGTGCAGGCATGGCGGGTAGCGAGGCTTCCAAGGAGAGCCGAAAGCGGAAGAGAGAGGTCTCCAGGAAGGTACGGGAGATGAAGTATGCCGAGGCCTCTCAAACACCAAGGCGCGATCTGGGGGAAACACAGGGAGGCTCGTCCCGACCCTCAGGACCGCCGATCCCTGACATAGAAGTGGTTCGGTCTCCTCCTCGTCAAGAAGAGCCGCCACCACCCCCTCCAGTTGCTTCAAGTGCGGAAGGGGGTCCTTCCCAACCTCCTACGAGGATCCTTTCCCGCGGTGCTCAAGTCCTGATCCATTCGCTGGAGAAGAATAGCACGGTTCGGGAGAATCCAAGCTTGGCTAAGGTCTTGGGGGCCTCGATTTTCCTTTAGGAGGATCGAGATAGGTTGTCCCCGAACAGTCTCGATGATATCCTGACCCGGACTATGAGCTTGAACGTGGAGAGTTTGGTGAACTAACACATTGTCCGGGAGAAGGCTCACCGTATGAGGCAGGAGATTGAGAAGGTGGGTCAGGAAGCCACTTCCCTCCGATCCCAACTTTCATCCTCCCAAAACTACATAGCTGAAATCGAGGGGCGGATGAAGTTCTACTAGGATAAATTGGCTGAAAAGGTTCATGCTCTTGAGGAAGCTCGGGTGCACCGAGCCACTGATGTCACTCGCCTCACTGAGGAACTCAAAGCAAATGAAGAAGAGGCAGTGACAAGGGAGGCTAGCGCCTATGTGAACGCCCATGGGGATCTCTTGGCCGAGCTCAAGAAATGTTATCCCGAGGAGGACTTTTCCTGGATGGTGGACCTGGCTCCCCAAGAAGAAGAGGATAGCGAGGAGGAGGCTGAGGGTGATAGAGAGGGTGGACGAGATGTAGAACAAGCTGGGGGTGATCCTCCAGCTGAATGACTTGTATTTTTATTTTGAAATGAAATGAAGTTCTTTTCTTAAGTTCAATGACTGGATGAGATCGGAAAGTATCTAAGTTGCATAAGCGCCTGATTGTCTGAACATATTAGAATAACTTGAAAGCAATTATTAATCTATGTATGAGAGATCGGTAAAACATTGTAAACATGAGATCGGCCTAAACTGAGAACAAACAGTGAATGAAACTCTAGATTATTAAAATTGGAAACGTAATCTGAACACTTAACATTGGAAGCACCATTAAGCCGGATTAAAATCTTAACTTTATTGAACAACTATCTGCAATATTTATGAAAGGGGGATCGGATGGCATGAAGATCTAATGTTAGTTCAATTTCGTTTGACAAGAGATTGGATGTGTGATTGACTGGCCAGGAAACTTGGTAATTGATTTGAGAGATCGGTAAGGATTTAAATGGCATGGAAACTTAGTGCTGGTTCGATACCTTTTGAAGAGGGATCGGAAATGGGACTAACTGGCAAAGAGAGATCGGAAATGATTGGGGACTTAACGCTGGGGATCTACTTTAAAGTCTATTTATTTTTTTTGGTTGGGGGGGGGGGGGGGGTCGGCCAAAATATGTTGTCGACTGCTGCCCCTCTTTACATAATTTCTATTGGAGGGAAGACTTTTCCCGCATAGGAATTATGTAAAGATTCAGACCCATATTTTGGGCGATTGGGTATTGAAATGTTGAGACTCCAAATCAAGGTTAGGGAACTAAAACCTACTTAGGTCAGTGACCTAAAGATTGGTAACAGGAATTTAAAATGCTAGAAAAATTAAAATCAACTTAGATCAAGGAACCAGAGGTTGATTAACAGGAATTTTAGATGCTGAAAAATTAAAATCAACTTAGATTAAGGAACTAGAGATTGATAGCAGGAATTTAAATGCGAGAAATTAAAAATCAACTTAGATCAAGGCACCAGAGGTTAATAGCAGGAATTTAAATGCGAGAAATTAAAAATCAACTTAGATCAAGGAACCAAAGGTTGATTAATAGGAATTTTAGATGCTGAAAAATTAAAATCAACTTAGATCAAGGAACCAGAGGTTGATAGCAGGAATTTAAATGCGAGAAATTAAAAATCAACTTAGGTCAAGGAACCAGAGGTTGATAGAAGAAATTTAAATGCTAGAAAATTAAAATCAACTTGGATCAAGGAACCAGAGATTGATAACAGGAAATTGAAATACTGGAAAATTAAAATCAACTTGGAACCAGAGGTTGATAGTAGGAATTTCAATGCGAGAAAATTAAAATCAACTTGGATCAAGGAACCAGAGGTTGATAACAGGAAATTGAAATACTGGAAAATTAAAATCAACTTAGATCAAGGAACCAGAGGTTGATAACAAGAAATTGAAATACTGGAAAATTAAAATCAACTTAGATCAAGGAACCAGAGGTTGATAGCAGAATTTTAAAATGCTGGAAATTAAAAATCACAAAGTAAGCCTGACCTGACACAAGAAGTTCTTCCGTGACAAAGTGTACTTAACAGGATCCCGAAGGTCAACGATTAATAGAGGACGAGTTACAAGACTTGACCTGTAACTTCCCTTTCCTTACTCACTACTCCGGATGCCCCTCTTTTATCCTTGAAGTTCTTCTTGTTTTGCGGAAAGAGCCCTTGCGGGTTTTCACTTTCCCTTCTGTCCATCCAGCTAGAAGCGCCCTTCCAGGTTTTCACCTCTAGTTTTTTTTTTTTTTTTTTTTGGCCATTCCCTGCAAATCTCATAGTAGAGTACATGAGGTTATCAATATTCAAATCCTAATCTTATGAAAAAATTTTAATAAATTAATAGCGCATTAGATAAAGAGGTTGAAAAAGGACAATATAAAAGTATGGGTATACGGGAAAGATAAAAGTAAAAAGACAAATGCAAAGATAATATATCAAAATGACTTTATTATGGTTTGGAAAATAAAGGTACAGTTTCAAAGAAAAAAGGGTACAGGGATAAATCTCACAGATTTCTTGTAGTTGACTTTGAAATCTCTTAACTGTCATTATTTCAAGTACTCTATTGACGAAGATTTATGCCATGATGGTTTGTTTTTCCTTCCTCGGTCCCATATCTTCTTCCTTATTTCTCCATTTCCTGGTTCTAAAGGCGTCCTTTTGGGTTTTCACCCTTAGAATTTTTATTTTTATTTTTATTTTTATTTTTTCAGGGTGCCCTTTCGGGTTTTCATCCCTCACTCATTTTACAGAATGTGCCCTTCCGGGTTTTCGCCTTCTTTCGCACATTTTGCTAGGAGCGCCCTTTCAGGTTTTCACCCCTACCCTTTTTCTCTTTTTTTTTTTTTTTTTTTTTTTTAGGCATAGTATCTTTTGACGGTGTCGGCATTCACGGGTCTTGGGAATTCTTCACCATCCATATGGGTCAAGATCAGGGCCTCACCAGAAAACGCCTTTTTAACCACATAGGGTCCCTCATAAGTTGGTGACCATTTACCCCGGGCATCGTTTTGATTTGGAAGCACCTTTTTCAAGACTAGGTCCCCGGGTTGAAATTCGCGTGGGTGAACACCTTTGTTAAATGCCCTGGCCATTCTTCTCTGATATAACTGCCCATGATATGCTACCGCTAGCCTCTTCTCGTCTAGCAAATTTAATTGGTCCAACCTTGACTAGATCCACTCCGACTCATCAATCCCTGATTCCTTTAGAATCCTTAAGGAGGGAATTTCAACTTCGATAGGCAGTACAGCTTCCATCTCGTAAACCACTGAGTATGGGGTTGCCCCAGTTGATGTCCTTATGGAAGTTCGGTATGCGTGAAGAGCGTAGGGAAGCATATCATGCCAATCTCTATAGGTAACTGTCATTTTCTGGATTATTTTCTTGAGATTTTTATTTGCAGCTTCCACTGCTCCATTCATCTGGGGACGGTATGGTGAGGAGTTGAGATGTCGGATCTTGTACTGATCACATAACCTCTGGATCTTCGGACTATTCAAATTTGTGGCATTGTCAGTGACGATTTAACTGGGGAGACCATATCGGTAAATGATATTATTTCTGAGGAATTTGAGGAATGTGTTCTGCGTGATGTGAGCATATGATGTCGCTTCGACCCATTTAGAAAAATAGTCAATAGCTACCAAGATAAATCTATGCCCATTGGATGCCTTGGGGTTGACGGGACCAATCACATCGATGCCCCACTTTGTGAAAGGCCATGTTGAGACGAGGTTGAACAATTGGTGAGGCGGGACATTTATCGGATCTGCATAGATCTGATATTTGTGACACTTCCGAAAGTATTCAATGCAATCCTTCTCCATAATAATCCAGAAGTATCCTCGTCGCAAGATTTGCTTAGCCATCATATGCCCATTAGCATGGGTAGCACAGTTCCCCTCATGAGTTTCGAAAAGGATCCTCTTTGCTTCTTTTGCATCCACGCATCTCAACAATTCGCCGTTTGAGCTCCTTTTGTATAGGATTTCTCCACTGGGGAAGTATCCCAAAGCTAATTTTCGGATCATTCTTCTTTCGTTTCTACTTGCCCCTGGAGGGAATTCTCTGGTTTTGATGTAGACCTGGATGTCATGATACCAAGGTTTACCATCCTTTTCTTCTTCGATCATGAAACAGTATGCCTACTCACTCCTTGCTTTGATCTGCAATTCTTGAGTCGTCTGCCCTTCTTCTATCTGAGCCATGACAGCCAGGGTGGCTAAGGCATCCGCGAATTGGTTTTTGTCCCGGCTGAAGTGAGTGAAAGAAATTTCTTTAAATTTCTTGATCAACTCCAGTAAGTACTTCTGATATGGAATTAACTTCGGATCCTTGGTTTGCCATTCTCCCTTGACTTGATAAATGATCAGAGCTGAATCTTCGTATACCTCCAACTTCCTGACTTTCATCTCGATGGCAGCCTGTAGACCCATCACACAGGCTTCGTATTCTGTGACATTATTGGTACATTCAAACCTTAACTTGATGGCTATTGGGAAGTGTCTTTCATCCGGGGATACCAACACAGCCCCGATTCCATTACCAGATAAATTGACAGCTCCGTCGAAATACATTCCCCATACATCAGCTGGCTCTTTTTCCTCGCCGTCAACTTCGTTCACATGCTCATCCGGGAATTCAAAATCCAAGGCTTCATAATCTTAGATAGGGTTTTCTGCTAAAAGATCAGCAATTACGCTGCCCTTTACTGCCTTCCGGGTCATATAGACAATGTCATATTGAGAGAGTATGACCTGCCATTTGGCTATCCTTCCCAGCACGAATGGGCTTTCGAACACATACTTAATAGGATCCATCCTAGAGATGAGCCAGGTCTTATGATTCAGCATGTAGTGTTTAAGCCGATTTGCCATCCAGGCTAACGCGCAACAAGTTTTCTCCAGGAAAGAGTATCTCGACTCGCAATCATTGAACTTCTTACTCAAGTAGTAGATGGCTCTTTCCTTATGACCAGTATCATCATGCTATCCCAAAACACATCCCATTGAACTCTGTTGGACTGTCATATACAGAATTAGTGGCCTTCTCGCCACCGGAGGAACCAATACTGGTGAATTTGACAGGTACTGCTTAATTTTCTCGAAAGCCTCTTGACAAATGGAATCCCATTGAGTGGTGTTGTTTTTTCGGAGTAATCTAAAGATAGGCTCAGCTTTAGCAGTGAGGTTGGAAATAAATCTCGAGATGTAGTTCAATTTCCCTAGGAAACTGTGCACCTCCCTTTCTGTTTTTGGGGATGGCATCTCTTGAATAGCTCAAACTTTGTCTGGATCTACTTCTATTCCTTTCTCACTCATTGTGAATCCCAACAACTTCCCAGATCTAGCTCCGAATATGCATTTGGTAGGGTTCAGTTTCAGCTAATATTTTCTGAGTCTCTCAAATACTTTCCTCAGTACCTGCACATGGCTTTCTCCTCCCCTGGATTTGATGATCATATCATCCACGTACACCTCCACTTCTTTATGCATCATATCGTGGAATAATGTTACCATAGCACGTTGGTAGGTAGCGCCGACATTCTTTAACCCAAAAAGCATGACCCAGTAGCAAAATACTCCCCATTGAGTGATAAAAGCAGTTTTCTCCTTGTCTTCCTCATCCATTGGGATTTGGTTATATCCAGATGCCCCATCGACACACGAACATCTGCCCAATCCTGCAGCATTGTCTACTAACACATTTATGTGTGGAAGAGGGAAATCATCTTTCAAGCTTGCTTTATTAAGATCCCTGTAATCAACGCACACCCTGACTCTCCCGTCCTTCTTCATTACCGGGACGACATTAGCTATCCATTGAGGATATTTGACTACTTCCAGAAACCCAGCATCATATTGCTTTTTGACTTTGTCCCTAACTTTGAGCAGCGTGTCAGGGTTCATTCTTCTTAGTTTCTGCTTTACCGGGACTGTCCCCGGAATTAAGGGAATTTTTTGTGTCACAATCTGGGGGTCTAAGCCGGTCATATCATCATAACTCCATGAAAATACATCCAAAAATTCTTTGAGCAAACCGACCATAACTTCAAACTCTCCACTCTCCACAACCTTAAGTTCCCTTTTTATTTCTTCTGTGCCTAAATTTACAGTGTGTGTTTCATCCCCGCAAGGCACTAGGGAAGGCTCATCTCTTTCATCCCTTTCTTCTACGAGTTCTCCCTCAAAATCACTTGAAGTAATGGCAGTTATGGGGATTTCAAAATTAACCGGAGGAATTTCTGAGTGAATGGTCCTGAAGAAACGAAAACGAAATGTATGATAAGAATGGATTTCAAAAGGAAAGGAAAAGAGAATTGGATATAAAATGAACTATTAATTCATAATATTTATTTCATAAGAAAAAGGTCCATTTACAGTATTACACTTGCCACTATGGACAAAATGATCAAGTGTAAATAACCAAAGGTACTTTACTCGAAATTGAGTACGGGGATGTCCTCTGCTGTCCATTTGTCTAGTTCTTGCCCTTCAGCCATTGGCGAGACTAGAGCTTCATACAAGGAATCGAGATGGATGACATCAATGGATGGTTCATCGGGTGATTCTTCGGTTTCCGCCGGGTTTTCAATTACCAGTTTGGTGAAGACCTCTATGATTTTTGGGACTACTTTCATTTTCCCGATTTTCTGATCAAACCTTTGATCCCGAAGCATACTTCTCATCCAGAATCGTCCATCCATGAGGGCGTCTTCCTCATAACCCAAGCCGCAACGACCAACTTTTTGGATAGCTGGTATAGGTTCAACAATCCCTTGCAATGTGGCGCCTAACCCCTTGCCCTTTTCATAACTGCTCTTGAGCATCACCTTGGCGACCATAGCCGTAGCCCCTTCATTTCTTGAGATGGTTACTTGTAATTCAAGAGCCTGGAAAGAGCTTTCCAATGACTCCTCAGCTGCTTCCACATAAGGAAGTGATTGTGGCTTGGTGACCAGCATGGCATCCTCCCCCTTCACAGTGATGATTTTGCTGTCCATAATGTATTTGACCTTTTGGTGCAAAGTCGAAGGAACGGCATTCGCTGAATGGATCCAAGGCCTCCCCAGCAACATAGTGTATGCAGGTTCAATGTTCATCACCTGGAACGTGACGTTGAAAGTACATGCACCAATTTGGAGTGGCAAGTCAATATCTCCCAACACCTCCCTCCTTGTACCGTCAAAAGCTCTTACCACCATAGCACCTTGACATATGTTTGACCGGTCGACCGGTAGCCTAGCCAAGGTGGCATTAGTGTAACACCCTCCCTGTAGCAATTCCATACATTCTACTGTTCCGGTGACCAGTGTCAGTCCGGATAGCTAGAATGTCCGGAAAAATATTTAAACTAAAGTGAGGAACCATAATTAACTAAAATATTAATAAGAAAAATTTAGAAAAAAATTTTAGAAATAAAATACAACCAAGTTAAATGAGCCGATGCCCTAACGATGGGTAACCTAGTGAAAAGTTGCGGTTCTCGCAACTAGGAGCCCTAGACCCAAGAGAAAATTCATAAAATAATTTTTGGGACTCCAGAGAAGGGTTATTGAGGTTCCTATGGCACTAGAATGCCAAGAAAATATTTAGAAAAATTTTTCAATCGATACAGACAATTTTGGCCGGTTAAGCCAAACGGAGGGCATTTTGGTCATTTCGCCCTCAGAGGTGATTTTTGACCAACTTGTCTAATTAAGTACATAAATTATATGACATAAAATATGAATTAATGTTGATGAAAAATTAATTTGAAGTTAGTAGAAAAGAAAAGAAAAGAAAATAAAATATAATGTAAATTATGACATCATTGTGATGTCATTTAAAAATCCCCACCAATTACATTTAAACAACCATTTAATTAACTAATAAAAAGAGACAATTGAGACCAAAAAAATCAAAAACACTATCTGCCTTCTTCTACCTCAAACCAGCCGAATTCTTCCCTAACCCAAACCTCCATTAACACTTCATCAAGCTTCACACCCCACTAAGTTTCACCATAAACACACTTAATCACTTCACAAAACTCTTCCTTGCATCTTAAACACTCTCTAACCAGCAAAAAGAAGAAGGAAAAGAAAGTTTTTACAAATTTGGGAGTTAGCTCCAACAAGGTTAGTGCCATCTTTCTCCTTCTTCCTTTGGATATTCATGTTAAAACATTAAGTTAGGCTAGGAAATTGTGGAATTGAAGAAAACTAAACATGCTAGGGTAAAGGGTGAATTTCGGCAGCCTATTGGGGGTGATGATTTTGATTGTTTTGATGGGCTTAGAGTGGATTAGAGATGGTGTTTAAAGTGTATATATATATATATAATGAATTAATGTGTTTAACTAAGGTGTGTGGTGTGAATTGATATGGGGAATTAGGGTTTTGGAGAGAAACTTCGACTTTGCTTATGTAATGGTGAATGAACATTTTAATGGTCAATTAGTGACCATTTGAGGTAAGTTGACCATAATTTAGAGTGAATCATAGCATTACAAACTGATTTGGTATGCTGCCTAATGAAACCAGCAGGGTGGCTGTGAGTCCAGCCTGTTTGGACAGCCATAACTTGGGCTGTGTAAGTTCAATTGGTATTTGGCCAATTGGAAATGAAACTAGACACATAATGTCACAATTTTGGTGAAGAAACCATGCCCAAAAGACCAAAGAAAGTGGACTAAAAACTTGCCCCAATCCGGATGTCCTGCCACCAGATTCTGCAGAATGATCAAATGAATAGTGATTGTTCATTTGGCCATAACTCATTGTAGAATGGCCCAATTGACCTAAACTTTTTACAGCAACAAGTTAAGATATAGACCAACAACTTTCATGAAGAAACCTACCCCAAATTATGACCAGAACCTATCCAACAAGGCAGTTTCAATCACTGTTCACTGCACTGTAGATATGGTCAGTTCTGAAATTTTTCAATCCGGCCAGTTGTGATTTTTGGAGCATAACTTGAGTTACAAAACTCCAAATGGAGTGATTCGAAAAAAGAAATTCAACTAGACAAAATAAGGAACAACTTTCATGTTTATCATTTTCTCAAATTCCCACTACAACAGTAACTAATTGAATAGTAAAATTAGGGTAGAAAAACTGAAAATTCTGCTCCATTAGTTTTAAGCTTAGAAATGGTATTGGTGATTAATGCCAACAAGTTTTGAATGCACAATGTGGTATGTTGGGAGTGTTAAAACCAATGTACCTATTTTCTATGCAAAAGTCAACATTTTTGTTGACTAATGAAGTAAATAGTAACACCAAAGCTTGAAATTCAAAAATTACAAAATTCAAAAGTATCAAATGCCCTAGTATACCTAACAAGATTGGTTTGGATAGTTTGGCATGCCAATAGGGTTCAGTTAGCAGTAATGCACATGGCATTATGCCATTCTGTGATTTCATGGCTTTTAGCCATTTTGACAATGTGTTGAGACTTGGCCTTGTGCCTGATGTTATTACAGCTTGTTAGCTGTTCTGTTGCACACCGGGAAATACATATGTGACCGATGGTGTGACGGCCCGAGGTACCTGATACCCAGTGCCAGTTTACCCGTTTATCCAGTCCAGTCGTCCAGTATAGGTTACTTGGGCAACCAAAAATGAAAGTGAATAAATGTAATGAAGTAATGAATATAATCAGTACAAACTAAGTACGACTACAAACACTCAAAGAAAATTTATTTACTATGAGCCATTAATACATTCACTACATATTTATTTTATGTTATTTCTTTTTATTATATTATTGGCACCACTAAGCATTATTGCTTAGCGCGTTGCTTTTGCCACGCGTAGGTTCTGGAGATCCTGACCGAGAGCCCGGTAGACCACAGACTGGGTGAAACCTCCTGCAGCTCTGCATAGTATCCGTGTCACCTCACCATCTTCAGTGCATTGGTATGACACTAGGCTTCATTTTGGTATTTTGTAACTAACTTTTATATTCTTTTGTGTAAATGGAACTTATGTAATTTATTTTGATGTTCATGTAAATAATGAAAATTGTGGTTCTGAATGGAAAAATTTGAGTATTTACTTATTGCTTATATATGAGTACCATGAGAAATGCATGATTGAGAAATGGAGATGTTGTTGAAAATAAAAACTATATTGAGATTTTGATATTGGAGTTTGAGAATGATTGAATATGATTATTGGAAGTGTTTTTCACAAGTTCCGAAGAATTGTTTTCCCCATTTTTAGCCGGTACTCTACCGGATTTTCTATAAAATTTTCGGAACCTCAAATAAATTATAATTTCAATAAATGGCTTAAATGAATTATATTTCATAAATTATATTCAAAACTATGATAAAAATAAATTAAGGAAGAATAAAAATGAGTGAGATAAAGTAAAGTGTTCCGGTACACCGTGTGACATAGCTTACTCGGATATATTGTAGACGGGTAAGGGGTGTCACATTTAGTGGTATCAGAGCACGGTTTAGGCGTTTCTGGGCCTAGATTGAGTCCATACCATGCATTGCATTTGTAAGAGTCGAGGTGACACTAATGCAGATCTGTTTGTCTTTGTTATTTTGAATAGGATATGGACCCCACATCTAAGAGGGCAGTTGAGGAGGAAGTGGAGAGTCATGCTCCACCTGCAGCAGCTGAAACTGGGGGTAGGGGAGAACCTGCTCTACCAGCTCAAGCAGAGCCTGCTCAACCTCCACAGGCCGTGTTCCAGCAAATGGCCGAATTCTTCAGACAAATGGCTGGGGTAATGCCATCACCACCACCACCTCCACAACCAAAATCACACCTAGAAAAATTGAGAAAATTTGGAGCAGTGGACTTCTTTGGCAAGAGAGAAGATGATTCTGTGGCAGCCGAAAATTGGTTAAGCAGAACAGTCAGAGTTTTAAAACAACTCCACTGCACTCCAGAGCAAAATCTAGAAGCTGCTGTATCTCTGTTGCAAGATGATGCATATGAATGGTGGGATATGGTGTCCAGTGAAGTACAGCCAGAAGTAATAACTTGGGACTTCTTCCTCTCCGAATTTAAGAAGAAATATGTGGGTAGTGTATACCTGGAAGAGAGAAGAAGAGAGTTCATTAATCTGAGGCAGAGACAGCTGTCAGTGACCGAGTATGAGAAGGAATTCGTCAGATTGAGCCGCTACGGAAGGGAGATAGTCCCTAATGAGGCTGAAAGGTGTAAGAGATTTGAAGAGGGATTAAATGACAACATAAAGATCATGATCACTGCCTTGGGAATCACAGACTTCACCAAGTTAGTGGAAGCTGCAATAAAAGTTGAAAAAGTAAGAATAAGTGAGCACTGTAAGAGAGAGACGAGAAGAGGGGCCCGGGTCAGTCTAGTTCATCTCCTGCACCTGGGAAGAAGTTCAAGGGTCCACCTGCACAGAGTTCAGCTCAGCCACAAGGTTAGGGTCAGTCTCAGGGGCCTAGGCCATAGTTTTCCCCTAGGAGAGGTCAGTCCACACCATTAGTGGGCAGCTTTCCAGGGAGGGGGTTCAGGGGACCAGCCCCAGCAACTTCTGCATGTCCACATTGCCTGAAGTGGCATAAGGGGGAGTGTTGGAGAGTGACTGGTGCCTGCTTAAGGTGTGGGTCGACAGAGCATCAGTTGAGGAACTGTCCACGCAGAACTACTACAGCTGCTCCAACACAAGCAGACAGACCTGCTCCTACACCACAAAGGGGTAGGAAATCTGGCAAATATGAGGTAATGGGACCATCACAGAGGCCTGCATCTGAGCTAGTAGGGAGGCCTGATAACAGACCACCTGCCAGAGCTTATGCCATGAGAGCTCAGGAGGAGCAAGATGCCCCGGATGTCATCAGGGGTACGTTCTCCCTCTACAATACATCTGTGCATGCATTGGTGGATCCAGGATCCACTCATTCATACATCTGCATCAACTTACCCATAGAAAGGGGGATACTAGTAGGGGAGAGTGACCAAGACATTCTGGTCACTAATCCATTGGGCCACAGTGTGGTAGTGAACAAAGTGTACAAGGGTTGCCCGTTAAGGATTCAGGGGTATGAATTCTTGGCAGACTTGATTGAGTTGCCTTTCCATAAGTTTGACGTGATTTTGGGAATGGATTGGTTGTCACATCATCAGGCAATGGTTGATTGTAAACTGAAGAGGATTTCTTTGAAAACTCCTGAGGGTAATGAGATCACTGTTGTGGGTGAAAGGACAGATTTCCTGTCCAATGTTATTTCAGCCACAGTTGCAAGAAGCATGATGAGAAAAGGCTGTGAAGCCTACCTAGCACATGTGGTGGATACTAGGCAGGCTAAGCCAGATCTGTGTGACATACCCACAGTAAAAGACTTCCCAGAGGTGTTCCCTGAAGAATTGCCTGGTTTGCCACCAGAAAGGGAAGTTGAATTTGCTATTGAGACACTGCCGGGTACAGCACCAATATCTATTGCTCCTTATAGGATGGCACCCACAGAATTGAAGGAACTGAAAATCCAGTTACAGGAGTTGCTGGATAAGGGGTTCATACGCCCTAGTGTGTCACCATGCGGAGCTCCAGTGCTATTTGTAAAGAAGAAGGATGGGACTTTGAGGCTTTGCATTGATTACCGGCAGTTGAATAAAGTGACTGTGAAGAATAAATATCCGTTGCCTAGAATTGATGATCTGTTTGATCAGTTGAAGGGAGCAGGAGTATTTTCTAAAATTGATCTCAGATCAGGGTACCATCAGTTGAGGGTGAGGGATATAGATGTGCCAAAGACTGCATTCAGGACCCGGTATGGGCATTATGAGTTTCTGGTGATTCCCTTTGGCCTAACAAATGCACCAGCGGCATTCATGGACCTTATGAACCGTATCTTCCATTCACACTTAGATCGGTTCGTAGTGGTCTTTATTAATGATATTTTGGTGTATTCCAATACCAGGGAAGAACATGATGAGCATTTGAGGATTGTTCTGCAAACCCTGAGAGAAAAGAAGCTGTATGCTAAGTTGTCCAAGTGTGACTTCTGGTTGAATGAGATTGCATTCCTTGGACACATAGTGTCAGCTAATGGGATTAGAGTGGATCCCAAGAAAATAGAAGCAGTGATGGAATGGAAGCCTCCCAGGAATACAACTGAGGTCAGAAGTTTCTTGGGGCTAGCTGGGTATTACAGAAGATTTGTAAAGGGATTTTCCTTAATAGCTGCTCCAATGACCAAGTTATTACACAAGAACGTCAGATTTGACTGGAATGACAAGTGTCAGACCAGTTTTGAGAAGTTGAAGGCTATGTTGACAGAGGCACTAGTGTAACACAGCCAGTGTCAGGAAAGGACTTTGTGGTCTACAGTGATGCCTCTCATAATGGGTTAGGGTGTGTATTGATGCAAGAGGGGAAGGTGATCGCTTATGCTTCCAGGCAGCTAAGGCCACATTAACAAAATTACCCTACCCATGATCTAGAACTTGTAGCAATTATCTTCGCACTGAAGATATGGAGGCATTACTTATATGGTGAAAAGTGCTACATTTACATAGACCACAAAAGTCTAAAATATTTGCCAACTCAGAAGGAGCTCAATCTTAGACAGAGGCGATGGATTGAGTTCCTGAAGGATTATGATTGTGTAATTGATTACCATCCTGGGAAAGCAAATGTAGTTGCTGATGCTTTGAGCAGAAAATCCATCACAGCTTTGAGATCATTGAATGCTCGTCTAACTTTGATTCGAGATGGAGCTATTTTGGCTGAGTTGCAAGTGAGGCCAAACCTTTCTGACAGATTTTAGATGGGCAAAAGCGGATAAAAAGTTAATGGCTATTATGAGCAAAATCTCGGAGGAAAAGCAGCGACTATGAGGTGAAAGCGGATGGGTGTCTGTACTACAAAGGAAGAGTATGTGTACGGATGAAGGGGAATTGAAGGCGATGATTCGAAAGAGGCACATACCGGTGTTTATGCTATGCACCTGGGAAGTACAAAAATGTATCATGATCTGAAGCTTGATATTGGTGGCACAGTATGAAGAAGGACATAGTGACTATGTGACTAAATGCTTGACATGTCGCCAAGTCAAGGTAGAACATCAAGTTCCATCGGGTTTGCTACACCCATACGCATACCGAATGGAAATGGGGCCAGGTCACCATGGATTTTGTAAGTGGTCTACCTCTCACCCGGAAGAAACATGATGCGATATGGGTGATAGTAGATAGATTGTGAAGTCGACACACTTCTGCCCGATTAGGGTGACTACTCACTTTGGAGAAGTTAGCAGAATTGTATATCAGTGAGATAGTTAGACTACATGGAATTCCACTTTCCATCATATCTGATTGAGACCCAAGGTTTACATCGAGATTTTGGAAGAAGTTGCATGAATCCTTGGGTACACAACTCCACTTTAGCACAGCTTTCCATCCTCAAACGGATGGGCAATCGAAAAAGTAATCGGGTAAACAATTGAAACCAATGGAATTGATACAAATATTGAACTAAAATGATAATAATAACATGAAATATATGTCAGGTCCTTGAGGATATGCTGAGGAGTTGTGCCATTGAGTTTGAGGGAAGTTGGGATAGATACCTCCCATCGCGTAATTTGCATACAACAATAGCTACCAAGCTAGCATCCAAATGGCCCCATATGAAGCCTTTGTATGGGAGGAAATGTAGAACTCGGTGTCTTTGGGACTGAATTGGGTGAAGACAAGCGGTAGGGCGGACACGGTGAAACAGACTGAGGAGAAAGTAAAACTAATCAAAGCCAATCTGAAGGTTGCCTCAGATAGACAGAAATCTTATGCCGACCTGAAGAGAAAAGAAATAGAATACACAGTTGGCGACAAAGTGTTCCTCAAGGTGTCACCATGGAAGAAGGTACTGAGGTTTGGAAGAAAAGGTAAGTTGAACCCTAGGTTCATTGGCCCATATGAAGTCATTGAACGTGTGGGACCAGTAGCCTACAGGCTAGCTTTACCACCAGAGCTGGATAAGATCCACAATGTGTTCCACGTGTCTATGTTAAGAAGATACCGCTCAGATCCTTCATATGTCATCTCCAGGGAAGAAATTGAAGTACAATCGGATTTGACATATGAAGAAGAGCCCATACGGATTCTGGCTCGGGAAGTGAAAGAGTTGAGAAATAAGCAGATTCCATTGGTGAAAGTGCTTTGGAGGCACCACAACACCGAGGAGGCAACTTGGGAAAGTGAAGAGACGATGAGGCAACAGTTCCCTCAACTGTTTGCATCAGGTAAATTTCGAGGACGAAATTTAAATTAGAGGGGAAGAGTTGTAACACCCTCCCTGTAGCAACTCCGTACATTCTCTTTATTCGGTGACGATGTCGGTCCGGACAGCTAGAACGTCCGGAAAAATATTTAAACTAAAGTGAAGAACCATAATTAACTCAAATATTAATAAGAAAAATTTAGAAAAAAATTTTAAAAATAAAATACAACCAAGTTAAACGAGCCGGTGCCCTAACGATGGGTAACCTAGTGAAAAGTTGCAGTTCTCGCAACTAGGAGCCCTAGACCCGAGAGAAAATTCGTAAAATAATTTTTGGTACTCCAGAGAAGGGTTATTGAGGTTCCTATGGCATTAGAATGCCAAGAAAATATTTAGAAAAATTTTTCAATCGATACAGACAATTTTGGCCCGTTAAGCCAAACGGAGGGCATTTTGGTCATTTCGCCCTCAGAGGTGATTTTTGACCAACTTGTCCAATTAAGTACATAAATTATATGACATAAAATATGAATTAATGTTGATGAAAAATTAATTTGAAGTTAGTAGAAAAGAAAAGAAAAGAAAATAAAATATAATGTAAATTATGACATCATTATGATGTTATTTAAAAATCCCCACCAATTATATTTAAACAACCATTTAATTAACTAATAAAAAGAGACAATTGAGACCAAAAAAATCAAAAACACTATCTGCCTTCTTCTCCCTCAAACCAGCCGAATTCTTTTCTAACCCAAACCTCCATTAACACTTCATCAAGCTTCACACCCCACTAAGTTTCACCATAAACACTGTTAATCACTTCACAAAAACTCTTCCTTGCATCTTAAACTCTCTCTAACTAGCAAAAAGAAGAAGGAAAAGAAAGTTTTTACAAATTTGGGAGTTAGCTCCAACAAGGTTAGTGCCATCTTTCTCCTTCTTCCTTTGGATATTCATGTTAAAACATTAAGTTAGGCTAGGAAATTGTGGAATTGAAGAAAATTAAACATGCTAGGGTAAAGGGTGAATTTCGGCAGCCTATTGGGAGTGATGATTTTGATTGTTTTGATGGGCTTAGAGTGGATTAGAGATGGTGTTTAAAGTGTATATATATATATAATGAATTAATGTGTTTAACTAAGGTGTGTGGTGTGAATTGATATGGGGAATTAGGGTTTTGGAGAGAAACTTCGACTTTTCTTATGTAATGGTGAATGAACATTTTACTGGTCAATTAGTGACCATTTAAGGTAAGTTTACCATAATTTAGAGTGAATCATAGCATTACAAACTGATTTGGTATGCTGCCTAATGAAACCAGCAGGGTGTCTGTGAGTCCAGCCTGTTTGGATAGCCATAACTTGGGCTGTGTAGGTTCAATTGGTGTTTGGCCAATTAGACATGAAACTAGACACATAATGGCACAATTTTGGTGAAGAAACCATGCCCAAAAGACCAAAGCAAGTGGACCAAAAACTTGCCCTAATCGGATGTCACCTTGCAGTTACGAGAATGACCAAATGAACAGTGATTGTTCATTTGGCCATAACTCATTGTAGAATGGCCCAATTGACCTGAAATTTTTACAGCAACAAATATAGACCAACAACTGTCATGAAGAAACCTACCCCAAATTATGACCAGAACCTATCCAACAAGACAGTTGCAGTCATTGTTCACTGCACTGTAGATATGGTCAGTTCTGAAATTTTTCAATCCGGCCAGTTGTGGTTTTTGGACCATAACTTGAGCTACAAAACTCCAAATGGAGTGATTCAAAAATATAAATTCAACTAGACAAAATAAGGAACAACTTTCATGTTTATCATTTTCTCAAATTCCCCTTTACTGTGATAACTAATGGAACAGTAAAATTAGGGTATAAAAACTGAAAATTCTGCTCCATTAGTTTTAAGCTTAGAAATGGTATTGGTGATTAATGCCAACAAGTTTTGAATGCACAATGTGGTATGTTGGGAGTGTTAAAACCAATGTACCTATTTTCTATGCAAAAGTCAACATTTTTGTTGACTAATGAAGTGAATAGTAACACCAAAGCTTGAAATTCAAAAATTACAAAATTCAAAAGTATCAAATGCCCTAGTATACCTAACAAGATTGGTTTGGATAGTTTGGCATGCCAATAGGGTTCAGTTAGCAGTACTGCACATGGAATTATGCCATTCTGTGATTTCATGGCTTTTAGCCATTCTGACATTGTGTTGAGACTTGGCCTTATGCCTGATGTTATTACAGCTTGTTAGCTGTTCTGTTGTACACCGGGAGATACATATGTGACCGATGGTGTGATGGCCCAAGGTACCCAATACCTAGTGCCAGTTTACCCGTTTATCCAGTCCAGTTGTCCAGTATAGGTTACTTGGGTAACCAAAAATGAAAGTGAATAAATGTAATGAAATAATGAATATAATCAGTACAAACTAAGTACGACTACAAACACTCAAAGAAAATTTATTTACTATGAGCCATTAATACATTCACTACATATTTATTTTCTGTTATTTCTTTTTATTATATTATTGGCACCACTAAGCATTATTGCTTAGCACGTTGCTTTTGCCACGCGTAGGTTCTGGAGATCCTGACCGAGAGCCTGGTAGATCACAGACTGGGTGAAACCTCCTGTAGCTCTGCATAGTGTCCGTGTCACCTCACCATCTTTAGTGCATTGGTAGGACACTAGGTTTCATTTTGGTATTTTGTAACTAACTTTTATATTCTTTTGTGTAAATGGAACTTATGTAATGTATTTTGATGTTCATGTAAATAATGAAAATTGTGGTTCTGAATGGAAAAATTTGAGTATTTACTTATTGCTTATATATGAGTACCATGAGAAATGCATGATTGAGAAATGGAGATGTTGTTGAAAATAAAAATTATATTGAGATTTTGATATTGGAGTTTGAGAATGATTGAATATGATTATTGGAAGTGTTTTTCACAGGTTCCGAAGAACTGTTTTCCCCATTTTTAGCCGGTACTCTGCCGGATTTTCTATAAAATTTTCGAAACCTCAAATAAATTATAATTTCAATAAATGACTTAAATGAATTATATTTCATAAATTATATTCAAAACTATGATAAAAATAAATTAAGGAAGAATAAAAATGAGTGAGATAAAGTAGAGTGTTCCGGTACACCGTGTGACATAGCTTACTCGGATATACTATAGACGGGTAAGGGGTGTCACAATTAGGCAGTACGTTGAGCGCAGATCCATTATCAATGAGGACCTTGGCAACTATGCAACCTTTACATTTCACTGTCACATGCAGAGCCTTAGTGTGCATTAAGCCTGCAGGGTCTATTTCTTCTTCTGAGGAAGTGACAAAACTGGATGCCTGAATTTGTCCCACTATCTTTTCGAACTGCCCCGGTGTGATGTCGGGGTTCATGAAGGCCTGATCCAGAATTTTCTGGAGGGCTTGACGGTGCACCTCTGAGCTCAGAATTAGGGACAATAGTGAAATTCGAGCAGGTGTCTTTCTTAACTGTTCCACCATATCGTACTCACTTTGCTTCATTATTTGAAGCAATAGTTCTTCCTATTCTTTTGGTTCCAGGGGTTCTTCTTTCTCCGCTTTCCCAGCCTCCTCTTCCGTATTTTCTCATGGCTCTCCCATTTTTACTTTCGCTCTCTTCTTTTCCCTTTCTTCATTCCTGTAACATCTCCCACTTCTGGTTATAAACTCGATTTCTTGTTCAAGTGGGGAGGATTTTGTGGTAGTGACGGGCTGAGGATTAGCTTGGGGAGTAGCACTGCCAGAACGTCCGACATAAGTCATCTTGAAGTGCTCATGAGGAGTGAAGCATGGTTTAGGAGGTGCCGGGGGTGAAGCAAGGCTAGGAGCCGGTGTACTGCTTGATGCTCCTTGGGTGAAGACTTGGAAATTATAATTCCAAGGTACGGCATGGGTGTTTGTGACAGGGAGCTGAGGCGGGGTTCGGATGATTGTTACTGGTGGTAAGGATGCTGGGGCAGAGAAGGTCATTCTGTGATTTGAGGCATTTTGGCTGAATCGGGCTGCATTTACTCCACCCTCCATCTTTAACCTTGTTTGGCATCTTAAGACTTTGAGGGACAGTAAGTTCTGAACCTCTTGCTTGAACTCTTCACAATTTTGCAGCTCGTGGTTAGCTCCCCTTCCATGATAAGGGCATCCCACCTTATCTTCAGGTTCTAGTGCTTGAGGGTAGAGGTAACCTTCCCTCACTGCCATTCTAAAAATTTTCTCAAAGTGAGGAATCAGCTCATCCACCTCCAAGGTTGACCCTTCTCCTTCCAAATCTATCATATTCACGCCATTGCCCGTACTATGGTTGGGCAATGGGTTTGAGGTAACATTGGGGAGGGAACCGTTCCCTTCAATTTTCAACCACCCATTCCTGATTAGGGCGTGCACCCTCCCCCTGAGTGCCCCATAATTATCAATAGAGTGCCCCTGTGCCCCTCCATGATACTCACACCAGGCACTGGCATCATACCACCTGGGGTATGGCGGCTGAATTGGGTCAAGGGGAATCGGCACTATTTGATTTATACTGACGAGGTATCGGTATATTTCGCTAAGTGGCAGGGGAAGAGGTGGATCAGAATTTCTTGGTGGTCTCGGGTTATTTTGAGGTGGTCTGGGTTGGGTAGGTGGAGGAGGTGGTCTGGCTGGTAGTTTGTTAGTGGTGGATACTGTGGGCGTGGGTGAGGATAATTTGGGAAAGGGGGTGGAATGTTTGTAATGGTTTGGCCATGAGGGGGAGGATATGGCCTATAGTTATTCTGAGGAAGTGGGGAGTGATTGTTCTGCCGGGCGATGGAATGCACATCACCCTCCTTCTTTTTGCCAAAGCTGGCATTTTTCTTTGCAGGGTTCTCAGTCAACTCCTGCAGTCGTCCCATCCTTAAGTTGGCTTCTATCCTCTCACCAGCTTGGATGATGTCCGAGAAGCTATTGGAAGTGTTTCCAATCAACAGATTGAAGTACGGAGCCTTCAATGTTTCAATGAACAGGGAGCAAAGCTCGTTATCAGTAACTGGAGGATATACTTCTGCCGCTTTCTCTCTCCATCTCTGGGCATATTCTTTGAAGCTTTCCCTGTCCCTCTACACCAGGTTTTGGAGGTCTCTCCTTGTGGGGGCCACATCGCAGTTGAACTTGTATTGCTTCAGGAAAGCATCAGCTAAATCTTTCCAGGAGTGTAATTTGCTCCTGTCGAACTGAATGCACCATCTCAGGGCTGCCCCGGAGAGACTCTCATGGAAGAAGTGGACTAGAAGTCTGTCGTCTTCTGTCAAGGCAGACATTTTGGCAATGTAGGTAGCCAGGTGGATGCGGGGGTCTGAGTTCTCAGTGTATTTGTCGAAGTCCAGGATTTTGAACTTGGGCTGCACCACCACATCTGGCACCAATCTCAGTAACTCCACATCGACTGAACCATACATGTTCAGTCCCTCTATTGCTCTTAGTCTCTCTTCTAGAGCGGATAGCTTCTCATTTTCTCTCATCTTTTTTTCTCCTCCCACTGCAAGAGATACTCCCCCAGTTGGGAAATGAGGGGTGGAATGAATTAGAGGGATCAGGATTGAAGTGTATGGTTCGATATTCGAGACAACTGGATAATAGGAGAAGGGTGGGTCATTACTCAGTGGGGCCGGATTAACAGTGATTGTCGGATCCGGGATCGATGGCTAGAAGGTGAAAAAGGTTGAAGCATGATGAGAATCAACCATTGTAGGAGGTGGGGGAGGTAGTGGTAAGTTAGGCTCTGAAGCAGGCTTATTATGGGACATTTCCCTCATTAGTCTCATGAGCTCTGAGACTTGGTCTTTCAGTTCGAACACTTGTCCTTGTAGGTTTTGGACTTGTTCCTGATCTTCCATTATCTTCTTTGTTCGTGATCGTGTTAAGTACACTCGTCTTGGTTGAACCACTTGTTTGGTCATACTGACTTTGCTTGAATCAATGTTGATTTTCTGCAGAAAGTAAAAAAGGAAAATTTTCAGTGAATTTTGAATTAAAAATTAAAAGGATCCTGGTGTGGACAAAGGATACAGTGGCATCTGAGAGCCAAGATGGAATCTGCAAAAGGATAATTGCATCAATTTTATCATGGCATCGTTCGATAGTCCGGCAGTGAATGACTGGATTGAATGCGCGTTTATGATACCTATCCATATGGCGCATCCAATTTTTCGCATAACCCTAGCGAGGGGTTCCTACGGGAGTCATACTATCCATTCACAATTTGCTAAACAATGGCCCAAAGTTATTCCATTAATTGAATAATTCATACATGGCATTCTTTACATTGGTCTAGGCTCAGGGAGGTTCTTTATAATGTAATGACATTTCCTGAGATATTCATAAAGCCTTTTTTCTTGTCTGGCGGGGTTGAATATCCTCAGGGCATACTCAGATTCAGGTAAGAGTTCTTGTTTCCCCTGTGCTGTCATTCTCTCCAGCTGGTCAACCTTTTCTTTTAGCTCTTCATAGAGGGTGGCTTGTCTCTCTTTTTCCTTTCTTTCTTTAGCACATTCTCTTAGGATATCATTGATAAGCTGTGCTTGCTCCTTCAGTTTAAGCTTCTTCTTTTTGCTTTCTTGCTTATACTCTTCTATGAGTATCTCCTGGTATTTTATTTTCTCTTGGAGCTCGCCATTCTGTACTTCTGCTTCTTTTATTATAGCTTGGAGAGAGCTCTTTTCCCTTTCCCATCGTGTTTCTTGCTCTTCAAACCCTATCTTTTCGGTCCTTGCCTCTTCCCTGAGCCTTCTTACTTTTCTTTTGAGGATCTGCTGTTGGTCCTCCAACTGTTTTATTCGTTCTTATAATTGCGAGTTTTCGGTATTCACCTTTTATAGAGAGTCGGCCAAGCGAGCACTAGCCTCTTCTGAAAGGATGTTTTGACAGGGGTCGCTGCCTTCGAATTTGGTTGGACCTGCAGTTAGGTGTCCTTGTTCCCTGCCAGCCCTCCATTTAAGGTAATCGCTCGTGGCACTCGGACCTTTGGGTGACCTTTCCATTATAGTGATGTTTTCCCAAGATCTGCGAGCTATCTTCAATTCTTCCTCATCATTGAGCTCATGGTAGAAATGACCTCGGTGGTATTCTTCAATGTTGATTCTGAACTGGGTTGAGCCGAACTGTCTCATTACTAATGCTGGAGTGCAACTTGTGTATCCAGTCACTCCAATTAGGGATACTGATTGATTACCCCCCGTGCTGACCAAAATGGGTTGACCCGACGTCCACAATTTCTTCCAACAGTAGCCGTGGCTGTTGAAGCTCAGAATCCGTTCTTGCCATTGCAGTTCATCCTTTGGGCTGATTACTAATCTGGCCATCTTCTCGATAAGAGGCTGATCAAGATACCATGTTAACCCCTTCGTCTCCACAGGACACATATGACTGATGATCCAGAGGTGCAACTGTAACACCCCCGTTTGCATAGCCTGGTATATTTCACTGTTCCGGTGACCGGTGTCAGTCCGGACAATTATTGGGATTAGGGCCACACTTAAGACAACTTGAGAAGCCATAAACACAAATAATTAGCAATGTTTAATTAGTTAACTATAAATAAGAAAAACAGAACATAAGAGGTTAAACGAGCCGAGAGTCACAGCGATGAGTGACCTCCTCGAGAATGACTGCGAAGTCGTTTTAAACTCAAATTTTGAACCGTAAAAAGTGACGCTGCGGTCCTTAGGACCTTTATGAACACAGTGGAAAAGAGAAAATCACGAAAAAGAACTGTTAAGTTAGTCAAATAATTAGGTCAGGGAGCCGGAAGAAATATTGGATTATTTGCAAGCGGGATGAACGTGAGGGCAATTTGGTCAATTGACGAGTGACTCTGACATAACTGTCAAATAAAATTGGAGAAAAGAAAATTTCGGAATCGACAATAGAATTAAAGAACTAATAGAAAAATAAATAGAAAAAAAAAAGAAAAGGAAAGAGTTTGGAAAAGTCAAAGTTGATGACATCACTAATGATGTCATAAACAAATTTGTTAAATATTTATTAAAATTGATATTTATGGTCTTCCAAAGCAAAAACGTGTAAAGGAAAAACAAAAGAAAACAAAATAGAAAATCTCTTCTTCTTTCATCTTCCTTGCCGCCCCATTTTCCTCCCAAGTTCCTCCATGAGTGGTCTTCCATGTAAGCTTACTTTTAAGCTTAATTTTCTTCACTTAATTCAAATAACTCCTTAAAAACCTCCTAGAGCTTATTGTTACAACTTGAGAAGAGGATTACAAGAAGAAAGAAGAGTTAAAGATAGGGTTTTGAAGCTTTAACAAAAGGTTAGTATGTTAAATTGTTACTTTTCCATTCAAATGCATGTTTAGGTAATTAAGTGAGCTAATAACTTGATTTAAATGAAACAAATATGGGGAAAGAATTAAATTGAAATTTTGGGCAGCTTGATAGGAGTATGATTTACATGAAATTGATGCATTAGAATGAGTTTAAAAGCTTTGATTAGTTGAATGGTTAAGGTTAAGTGCACTAGTTATGGTTAAATGCAAGAGTTAGTGAGTTTAGGGTTTCAATGCAAGGGTTTATGAACCAAAAATTGGAGAAATGCATAAATGGCATATTTGACCTATTGTGAAATGAAATAATGATCAATTAGGACCAAATAAAGTGTATGGGAATGGTGGAAAATTTAGCTAAATTCGTAGGTCAATGGTCATGCTGCTGGCAGCATGACCAAACCACTGAAGGACCAAAACTCAAATTTTACAAGTCCAATTGGTATGCCACCAATTGGAGATGAAAATAGACATAAAAGAGCACAATTTTCATTGAGGAACCATGGCCAAAAACTGACCAAAACTTGGTGAAACAATTGACCAAAGTGAATTGATAGCGGCTGCCTGCACCAAACTGACCAAATGAACAGTAACTGTTCATTTGGTCATAACTCGAGTTAGGTAGGTCAAATTGACCTGAAATTTTACCAGCAATTAGATATGATATAGACCTAAAACTTTAATGAAGAACACCAACCCAAATTAGGCCATTAACTCATTCAAATCATTGAGCAAAGTTAAATTTACTGTACTGAGATTCTGTAGATTTTTCATTGAGCAGCAATGTTTGGATGGTTATAACTCTCTCTAGAAAACTCGGATTTAGGCGATTCTTGAACCGATGGAAACCTAAGACATAGTACAACATTTCATATGAAGAAAGTGAGACCAAATTATGAACTTAACTTGATCAAATTATTAACCAAAGTTGGACCAAAAATCTGCCAGCACCAAAATCTCGGTATGAGCGATTATCGTGAACAGTAAACTTATTTTGGCCATAACTTGAGCTACAAAACTCCGATTGAGGTGATCCAAAAATGAGAATACACTTAAGACAATAAGGAACATTTTCTATGAAGGAAGTTTTGTCAAATTCCAACAGTAGATCGACCAATGGAATAGTGCAACTTCAGAGCACAAAACCGAAAATTGGCAATTTTGCCAAAATGACCTATGCTTTGAAAAAGTGACCAAAACCAACAAGTTTAATGAACAAAATGTGGTATGTGGGTGAAGTTGGAGTTCCCATACCTATTAATCCTTAGAAAGTCAATTATTTAACTTAAATAGTGCAGTGAATAGTAACCCGGAACACAAAATTTCGAGAACGTCGAATTTAACACGTTAGAAATAGGTAAATGCGAAGTTAAAATTTATTTTGGGATTTATATTAAGTTCTAGTACTGAAACATTGTAAAATTTTGTGTTTCAGTTGAAAAGAATATCGGGAAGGAACCCGAGGAAACGAGTCGAGGCTAAGGGACGACTCGCTTGAGGTTTGTGCACAATAAACCCTATTTAAGCATTTTATCCTTGAAAAATTGATTTATTACGCATTATGAATTTATGAACTTTTGTGTTGCCACCTTGTGATCAAATTGTAACTTTGGAAATGGATTGATTTTTGTATGCAATATTTGAATGAAATGTTTGAAATGAATTTTTGATTCACACTTAGCATGACAATTACTTATTATTCCTCCTCCATTTATGGGGTTGAGATCGTTTATTTTCCTCCCTCTCTGGCTTGCCAGTTGAGGTTGTAGATCGGATGAGTACTCATTAGCTAGCTAGCCACCTCCCTCATTGGTTTCGATTAATGGGGTTGAGATTGCTTTGTCGTGGTGTACAACACGGCATTGATCGAAAATTTTGTGTCATGGCTGAAGTTGTGTACGACTTTGGCAACACTGTGTTTATGCAATTGTTTAACTAAACTGTTGTTTAATATATTATTTGACAAAATGAGTTGTTATGAGCTTTGATATTTGCGAAATGTGATTGTGAAGTATTCAAATTATGTTTCATCAATAAATGATTTATGTATCGCATTTTAAATCTTTATTGTGCACCACTGAGTATGTTTATACTCAGCGATAGTTTAATTTACTGTCGCAGATAAAAGCAAGGAGAAAGCAGCAGAGTGAGCTGCGGGATTGACAAGATCTTTTTGATCCCTTTTTGTATGGGTATTGTTTTATACCCTTATGGTTATTTTGATGTAAATACTGTAATGTCATAAGTATCAATGTAAATTGAGCAGTTGTAAATAAACTATAATAATATTATTTTAGATTTTTTTTTTCTTCTGTAAATTTGATATTTGTACATATGGATTTTCTGCCTTATGTTTTGTGAATGGAATTATTGAACATACTGAGTTGACAAATTTGACTTGGATTGTGAAACTGTTTTGAAATGGATTGACTTGAGTTGAATTGTGAATTATTGGAGGTTGGGAGTTGTAAAATAGTTTTGGAAGTGCTTTTTACAGGTATTTGAAGAACTGGTTTCTCAAAATACAGAGGGAACTCTGTCAAAATTTTTATAAAATTTGCGACAAAATTTGAATGGACAAAAATTTTTACTAGTATTTAAACTTTGAATAAATGGTTTTTAATTCTTACCAAAATGCTCACCACTTCCAAAATGTAAGAAAATTGTTTTAAAATCCCTTGTAGGGTACTTAATGAGTTATCGGTAGGTGAAGTTCGGTAGTTCATTAAGTATTCTACGGGAGCATGCTATGCCTTACGGAGGGGTAAGGTGTGACAGCAACAATTGAGAACAACACTTAATGGATCCCTTGCCTTGTTGTCTGCAGTAAGTAAGGGTTAATAAAGTCTTGGCAAGAATTATCGGTATTGGATTGACCTTCTGTTTTTCTACTGCCCAGAATATCTCTGCAACGCCGCCAATTATGATTCCCGAAGGTCCAGGGAACAAGATCAGGCCATAGATCCCCAAGGCGAGCGTCGATGAAGCTTGATCCCACTGTTCATTTTGGATGTATTGATCCAACCACTTCTTGAGATAAGTCCAATACCATCCATGCGTGTTGCCTTTGATAGTTTCCCTCGCCTTTGCTTCTTCCGGGGGAATCCCCATCATATGTGCAAATCATTTCCAAGTCTGCCTATGCTCAAGGTGTAGGTAGATCCAATTCTGCGCCGCATAAGGAATTTCTAGCAATTCCTGATATTCTTCCATAGTGGGAGCAGTATCAATATCATTGAAAGAGAACACCCCATACTTAGGATTCCAAACTGACAGCATGGCCTTTAATGCTAGGACTTGGACTTTGACTCGTATCAAGGTTGCATTCCTCCCATATTTCTTCTCAAATTGTGCCTTGACCTAATCGGGAAATGACCTCCAACCATTAGATAAACCCTCGAGACTGTTCATTCTGACCTCAACTTTGCTCAGGTCCAATGGAGGTAATAAGCTAGTATGTCCCCTGGTCACATCACTTCGTGGGGGCACTGAATTATGAGGCGGTTCGGGCCATGGTTTAGCATTCTGTTCTGGTCTAAAAACTTCTTCTGCCGACTGACTCGAGGATGCTATGTTTAAAAAAAATGATGCTTATCCTTTTACAGACCTTAATTTGGTGATGCCTGCGGGAAAAACTTCTTAGTAGGGTAAATTCAAGTAATTTTGAATTATACTGTTGGCAGAGTGACACCTACACATTTATCAAAGTAAGAAAGAGTGTAGGTTTTCCTAATAGTATGATTCAAGATTATCCTCAAAAATAAGAAAAAAAAAATAAAACACAAGCAGAATAGGGTAAGAGTAAGTATGCCCCTTTTGTCCTAAAATAGGGAGAGTCCAAGTACCGACTAGGTGCTACCTAATTGGATAGTTCTATCTTATAAGGTAGTTTGCTACGACTTCTAGCTATCGTGATAGTTTAGCTCAAGGTCTAATTTTCTAAAAGCCACAGGTTCCCAAATTGCCCCTACTGTAAACAGTAGAGCCCCATTCTATCACCACGACACTGACGGGAGAATTCCACGAGTATCACAGTGAATAGAACAAGTTTCAATTTGAGCAAAAGCCTTCACGGATACTAACGGGGTAAAACCCACGGGTACCGCTACATGACTCCCTCCTACTTCTTAAAAGGGTAAGAAAGCCCGGGTATAGGGCTGGAGTGTATGAGGACATCGTGTGAGTATTCAGTGTGTGAAGGGACACCTTTACCTCTTCCCAGTATGGGGGAGTTTTTCTTTTTTCTTTTTTAGACGAAAAGTGTTGTAGGAAAATAAAACAAAAATAAACAAAGCGGTTAGCAGAAATAACAATCATCAATAGATTAAGGTTTTTGAATTTCATAAATTGAACCTATCTAACTACAATTCTAGTTTATAGGAGCATAAAATTAAATCTACTTTTGGACCTTTGGACCGGGGCTGAAGGAAAAATACAATCTCCCCAGCGGAGTCGCCAAGCTGTCGCAAGGGGTTTTGCGGTCGCCTAGACGAGCACTCACCGAAGTGGGAAAGAGTGAGGAGTCGCCACTTTAATTTTGAGGAAAATTAAAGAAAACCATTTGTGAAGATAAATTAAAAAACCACTTCAAAAGCAGAGATTCTAGGTTCGGGGTCCGTAAACGGGTGGGGAAGGTGTTAGGCACCCCACCTCGTCCCTCAATGAGGGTGAGCATATTTAACCTTACGCTCCTTATAAATTAAAATCGATAGTTAGAGGGTTCGAATGGAGATGTTAATCCTTTTGATAAAAGGGAATATTTGATTCTTCACTAATTCGAGTTACCCAGATACATAAATAAATGAGACGACCCTTAGTGAGTTGATGTTGCGTAGCAGTTTTCATTTATGGGATTACTTTGCGTTTTTATTAAAATTTGATTTGAGAATCAGATAAGAACTCTCCTCCGATCTCTTTTAAATATTTATTAAAATTTCGATTGAAGATCGGATAAGAACCCTCCTCCGATCTCCTATTTGGTTCGAGAATCGGATAAGAACTCTCCTCCAATCTCTTTATATTTATCAAAATTTTGATTGAGAATCGGATAAGAACTCTCCTCCGATCTCTTTTAAATATGTATTAAAATTTTTTATTGAGAATCGGATAAGAACTCTCCTCCGATCTCTTTTAGATACTTGATTATAATTGGGGTTGAGAATCGGATAAGAACTCTCCTCCGATCTCTTGTAAATATGTATTAAAATTTTTAATTGAGAATAGGATAAGAACTCTCCTCCGATCTCTTTTAGATACTTGATTATAATTGGGGTTGAGAATCAGATAAGAACTCTCCTCCGATCTCTTGTAAATATGTATTAAAATTTTTTGTTGAGAATCGGATAAGAACTCTCCTCCGATCTCTTTTAGATACTTGATTATAATTGGGGTTGAGAATCGGATAAGAACTCTCCTCTGATCTCTTGTAAATATGTATTAAAATTTTTGATTAAGAATCGGATAAGAACTCTCCTCCGATCTCTTTTAGATATTTGATTACAATTGGGGTTGAGAATCGGATAAGAACTCTTCCCCTGACCTTTTGAAATTTAATTACGATCGTATCGCGCAAGGACCTTAGGCTAAGGGTTCTGGCATCCGAAGACACTGGAAACCTAGATT
Source organism: Hevea brasiliensis (assembly GCF_030052815.1). Taxonomy (NCBI): domain Eukaryota; kingdom Viridiplantae; phylum Streptophyta; class Magnoliopsida; order Malpighiales; family Euphorbiaceae; genus Hevea; species Hevea brasiliensis. Next base: position 83,957,214 of record NC_079499.1, read on the forward strand.
AGGCCCTTTTTACTCATTGGTGCCTTGTGACTAGATAGGGGATACCAAACTGAACTTTAACCGATCTCCTATGTGATCGCCTTAGGCAATATTTGCTCTATTTCATTTGCTAGTCTGAAATTCAATTTTATTCCAATCCCCCAACTTACCCAGTCATCTTCCTGAGTTAGTCTAATGGCTCGTCTTCATAATTTCCTCTAATTTATTATCAAAACTTTTATTTAAAGAAAACTCTTATGTTAAGATACAACTACCAACATTTTATCAAACTACCTATACGTTACCCGAAACCAAAACACCCACGTTTGAAGGTAATGAAGGCTAAAAAATGACATGTGCGGATGAATAAAAGGGAAGCCCCGGAGGATAACCACCTTCGTGGGGTTTTCAACATGAGATAAACTTAACAAAAATTACGAACATGAATACAAAGAAAATACATAAAATAAAAAAAATGAGCACTTGCTAAAGCAGCGGTATAGACACTCACCTGCAGAGAATCGAATCTATAGAACTAACTATGGAGTCACAAAATATAGTAGAGCTGTGCGCTGATAGCCTAGGAACTAACGTTCGCCTTGGAATGAAGAGCACCAAGTTAAAATGCAATCAAACCGAAATGACAACAACCGAGTTCGAATAATATTGAGCTTGGAAGATGAAAGTGGAAATGAAGATAGAACTGAAACTAAGAGAGGGTATCACGGAGTAATGAACGAACTGAAAATGGAGAGTTTCAGTATTCAATCTCTCTTCAAAGAAAATACTTTAGAAAACTAGTTTCTGAAGTTTTTCTAACTTAAAAATAGCAGAGTAGCAAAACTGAATTAAGTTTCATAGCCTTTCCACTATAGTCACCACCCTTTTTCCTTCATCCTCCTATCAACAGTTTTCATGCAAGTATTTATAAGGAACGTGTGTTCTCAATGAAGGGTCAGGATTCTCCTTGAGGGAGATGGAAGGTTTGGATTTTAAAGGACATGATCTAATGTTTGGGAATCAAAGAGAATCAAAATGAACGGCTGAGATCCTTTTTCAGAATATTTCTCTTTTCTCTCTTCTAATCTGACGGCCCAAAATTTTCTTGTCAAGGGCGATCCGAGGGCTGGGAATGAAAGGCGCCGGTCTTGTCGTCTTCTTCTTTGATCCAAGGGCTCCGGACTTGTCCTTACAAGTAAGATCAACGGTGGAGATTGGGATGTACAGGACTGTCATGACATACTTTGGCACCGGTCAGCAATGTGGGCGATTCTACGTGCGGAGGAGATTTGATCTCGTCTGCAACGCTTTAACTACCTCGGCTCTAATTATGACGACAGTCATGGGACGTTGTCTTATTCTCTTTGCATTCCGATCTCCCCTCCCTTCTGATCTTTCCAATATGCTTTTTTTTTTCGATCTCTCATGCTGGGCCCCTCTCCCAATCTCTCTCATTCCAAAGTCTTCTCCTTTGTCCGGGTCTGTTCAGTCAAGGCATTTATTATTTCAATTCCCGAGGCATCCGCTTCATTTTCTGCTAGCAATAAATGCTCAAACCTTCTCTATATATACCTCCGATAGGAAATCCTCCCGCATTTCATTTTCTCCTCTTTCTTTCTCACTTTTCCTGTTCTAACTGCTCGGGTAACAATCTCGGCCATGATAGCTTCTTTTGATATTTTTCCGGCTATTCACCTTGTTCACCGACTGAAAATTTTTGACCCCGATGATTAGAAAATCACTATGGTCACCTCTGATGACAGTGGGAGGACCGGACTAAGTTACCGATCCAGATCGAGGATATCGATCATCTTGATCTCGAGTTGGTCGACCAATTTAATCGGCGAACCAATTTCGGGTGAGAAGACTGTTAATTTCCCTCTTATCATTAGTGACCGACCTTTAAAGCTCTTTTGGCTTCTCACCACATTAGGTGTCCCGACAGTGGCTCGGTTCCGAGCGATAACATTGATGACGATCTCTCTCATCCTCATGAGAGTCATAGTCCCCCCATCTGAGCTGTACATCTGTCAGATGTCGATGGCTGGTCTCCTGATCCAACACATCTTTTGATTCAGCCATGAGACTAGGCTTTGACATAGGTCTTTGTTAGAAGGGATGTACTGCCGATCTCTAGAGATCGCCCAAATGATGTAATCTGACCTTTAATGTAATCTGATCTCTTGAGATCGCCCAAATGATGTAATCTGACCTTTTGGAAATGAAATTTTATTTTGACAATTATCATTTTATTATTATTGCTTTGGTTATTTTCCGATCTCTAATGTGTTTATCCGATCCGATTCCTAACTGAATAGCCCTTAGCCGATCTGTAGTTCTAAATAACCACCTTAATCTGCCGGTTCTTAACCAGCCGATCTCTCCTTGTTCAATTATGGAATTTCCAGAATATTCGTGAGACGTGTAAGAAAAAGCTGGGGAATCCTGCTAACCGATGCGCCGCTTGGGACACCGTGAGCATTAAATGCTCAAACGGGTATAAATAGGGGATGGGTCAGCCAGTTGCTCCCTTATGTCATTTTCAGCCTCTCGCAAGTGATTCCAAAATTCTCTCGTTTTTTCAAGTTCTTCCGACACCGATCACACTCCGGTAAGGGTTTTGATCTTTCTTTTAGTTTAAATTTTCTCTTTTCTTTGAAAATGAGTGGCGCCGAGGGTCAAAGAGCGGCGAGCCCCCCTTCCATTCATGTCTCATGGTCGTCAGATGAAGTTGAGGTGGTCGGACTGAGCGGGCGATCTGAACCTCCTACATCCTCCGTTCTAGCCCGTGGTCAAGCGGCACCCTCAAGACGAACGCATTCTTCAGGGAGAGAAAACCTTCCCGTGGACGAGCTACTGTCAATCCTTCAAGAAACCAATCTGCAGTCGTTTACCCAAGAATATAACCTTCGGGCAGATTCGTATGAGCTTATCAGGTGTCATGGCAATCTCCGAGCCGATCATTTCTTCGAAGAGAATGATATGATCATGGTATACGAAGAGCAATTAAAATCCGGGCTGTGGTTCCCTCTTGATGATTTCTTCAAGGAAGTCCTAAAATTTCACCAAGTATGCATAACCCAAGTGTTAGTAGTATGCCCTAGAGCATATCATTTAGTATGTATCTTGTACATATTTTTATTAATACAAGGCATTTTCACTTTTCCGTTTACATAATATATTTATGTGTAATAGAAAAGGTCCATTGATATTTTGTTAGAAATATTATTCTTAAGTTGTTAAGAATATGAGTGACAATATTTCTAGCACAAAGTATCATAAATAGGTTCACAATCGAGGATACTTCATAATAAGGACATTACTTATCCAGAAAGATTGTATTCATGTTTGTTCCCAAGTTATTTATATGAGATATAAATAAGATGGAATGGTGAGTCTCATGCCATATAAAAAACATGATAGGCACTTATAAATGATAAGTAGGCCGAACCAGTGACACTTATGATAAGCACATGGAGTTTACTCTTGTTAATGTTTTGTCATAAATCATATCAGTGCATATAATCTTTAGACCTGAGATAGCACAGTTATCTTGTATATAGGTAGTTTGAGTTTGATACTGCTTTAATACTTGTACTATGTATGGGTATATGGGCATGTGTTGGCTCCTACTAGTTATATATGGAGGTAGGTGTTGATCAAGATGGAATCTGTTCCTCTAAGTAAATAGAGATAAAATCCTATGTTCATTTAATTGTTCTTGATGTTTCAAGTTCTGGCAGACAGAGATAGATTTATTCAGAAAAGAGTTTATGATGGGAAAATCTTTTAATCAAGAACTGGAATTAAAAGAGAACATAATATTCATAGCAAATGGAGTTTGAAATAAACCATGACTCCAGCTTGAGTTGGGATTTTGTAACAGAGAGATTCTAGTGCATGGTAACATATGATTATAGGTTCATTTAAGGTAAACCTTATTACTAATTAGGTGGCCATGGCATGCTATGCTAGGTGTTAACCATGGTCTATGAGGTGCATAAAATGATTTAGATAAATCATTTATGGTAAGAAAGAGTTCTGATGATATTAAGAGTTGATATCATGTCTCATTGCCAATTAGTGATGAGCCTGGTAAGTCACACACATACACAAGTTATCACCTATTTAAATATGATTTAATTAATTAATTAAAGAGTTTAATTGATTAATTAAATAGGTTTGGTTTGTAATTAAATTGCAAAGTCCCTAGCATGACTTGAAACCAAATCTAGATTATTGGATGTGTAGTATAAATTAAATTTATATTTAAAGTGTTTAAATATGAATTTAATTAATGATAAATTAATTAATAGAGATTAATTAATTAATTTATATTTGATATAAATTAATTAGAAGAAGAAAAATAATTATTTTGGGTTAAGAACTCAAAATTAAGACACAGGGGCATTTTGGTCATTTCACAGTGTGACACGTGGCACCATGAGATGGTGACACATGGGATTACACATAAGCTTGCCAAATGTTTTTTAATCATGTAATATGACTAAAATCAAGATTAAATATAGGTTTGACACTTGGCACAATGTGATTGGGTCACTTAAACCTAGAGCTAATCAAAGGGTGACATGTGGCAAGGGTTTAATGTGTTAACCTAGCTATTTAAGTGTTGTTATGAAAAGAAAAATAACCAGCAGCCACTCCTCTCCTTTGTCACGCCACTTTGAGGCTTTTCATCTATTCTTTTTCATCTCTCATCAATTCAAAGAGATTAGCCATCAATCTCTTGAATTAAGAACATTAGAAATTGTTTCTAGTGTCCTGTTTACATCTCTAATCTCTTAAAAGGCAGAACTTGAATTTCTAATTAATAGAAAAAGCTTTAGAAGCTGTTCAAGGGCTGTCATAGGTGTTCTTGGTGTGGACAAGCTAGAGGGACAACATCTGGTGTCCTGAAGACGAATCTCAAAGCGCAGACATTGCTGCAGTGCATCAAGAGGTTAGTGTAATCGTTCTTGATTTAATCTAGGGTTCTAAAATTAATCTGATTAATTTTAAAATCTTAAATGGCAAATACAGATACAAAAACATATTAAAAGAGTTTTAATATGTTGTTTATCATTGAAATCAAATAGATAAAAATAAATCTTACATGATGCATGTGACCCTAGGTGAAAATTTTTGAATTCAATGGTATAAACTTGTGTTTTTCACACTTCCGTTCCTTCAATTGGTATCAGAGCCACTATATTTGCCATTTAGATTGTTGATTATATGATTTAATTGTGTGATTTGATCATGAGATGATTGATCCATTGCTGGTTGCAATGGATGTGTGTGACACACATGGTGAAGCCACCATTGGTGGCGGCAACAAAGGTTCTTCAAGGTGGTGCAAGGTTTGCTTTTTAATTTACAATTGTTGTATGATCTAAAAGCTCATCCTATGTCTAATTAAATTGTTTAATTAGAATTTTAATCACACAATTAAATTATGATTCAAATCAGAATTTTAAAAAATTGTTTGAATGTGATTCAAATATGAATTTTAAAAGTTGTTTGAATGTGATTAAAATCTGAATTTTTAAAGTTGTTTGAATCATATTTAAATCTGATTTTTTAAAATTGATTGAATAAAATTCAGATCTGATTTTTTAAAAAATGTTTGAATGTGATTCAAATCTGAATTTTTAAAAAATGTTTGAATGTGATTCAAATCTGAATTTTTAAAGTTGTTTGAATGTGATTCAAATCTAAATTTTTAAATTTGTTTGAATGAGATTCAAATCTGAATTTTTAAATTTATTTGAATCATATTCAAATCTGGATTTTTAAGTTGAATATGAGATATTCAATTTAATTTAAGTATGTATGTTTTATTTAATTGTTAAATAGTGATATGCATGATGGATGATCATGGACTATAAAAGACCAATGTGATTGGATTTATTTCTTTTATGTTTCTTTGGGATTGTAAATTAATTAATTTATTTTAATTTATTTTGGGCATGTATTATTAAGTTTGTAATAATTTTTTGGTTGTAATTTCATTTATTTAAGTTCTTGTAAATTCGCCTTGGTATGCCAAGGATTACCATGTAATATTGGATTGCAAGAAGTTCAAGGAGGTCAAGAGCATTGGTGGGACCAGTGGGAGGAATTCAAGATCAAGTGTTGATTATGTACTCCTTCAGCAATTCTTGTAAAATGAATGAATGAATAAAATGCACCTAGGAATGCCCTAATTCAATTCTTGGTGGCTCAGAATTGAATCCCTTAGAAAGTCCATGATCATACCATATTTATTGCTTATCCATGAATGCATGAGATGTATGGGAATGTATGCTATTATATGATATATGCATGCTAATTGGATAATGTGCAAAGTGAGACCTTAATAGTAATTAGAATGATCATAAAATCTTCCAAACAAATGATTAAGTTGGAAATGCTATAATTAAAGTAATTATAACATAGGCCCTCCATTGGGGCAATTATTTTAAAAAATTTTAAATAGTTGCATAAAATGCAATTAATCTAAGAGATTTTCTTAAGAATAATTGTTAAGCATGAGATGTTGTAAATATGTAAATGGTTTAGTAGCCAATATTGGATGTACCTGAGGACATTAAAATTATTTGCATAATTACTGGCTCAATGGGATCAACTTAACTAATGCAAGATCAGTCAATAATGGATGTACCTGAGATTTTGAGCATTAGGGGCTAGGTAAAGGATTGAACCTCACATGAGATGTGATGGGCAAGGAGTTGCTCACTTATAGTTTATTGTAATTCCAATAATGGATGTACCTGAGGATGATCAATAGAATTATAAGAATTCAATCACCCACTAGAAATCCATTCAACTAGGATTTCCATTTTCTACTTTGGAAGTGTAGGATTCGCTAAGTTAGTGGGAGGACCAATTTGATTAAAAGACCATAATCATTTTGGTTAATTACATTATACATTTACTAATTAATCTGGTTATTTTCTGATTAATTTTACGATAAAAATGAGCACAAAACAACCACCACCATCCAATAGCCTTGCAAGCATACTTGATCACAATAGGTTGTGGGACCTAATCACATGCGATTGGCTAAGAAATTTAAAACTTGTCCTGAACCTTGAACATATAGGATATGTTCTAGATTCAAATGTTCCTGGTCCCTTACCTCCAGAGGCCACACATGAGGAACATGAAACTTTGGACAAGTGGAAGGAGCATGATATGAGAGCTAAGTATTACATGCTTGCTTCCATGAGTAATGAGTTACAAAAGCAACATGAGAACATGCAGAGTGCGAGTGAGATCCTCCTTCACCTACAAGAGTTGTATGGTGAGCACAGCAGGAATGCTAGGTATGAGATATCTAGACAGCTATTCCGTATGAGGATGTCTGAGGGACAGAATGTTGGGGATCATGTCCACAAGATGATTCGGCTGATTGAGCAGTTGGAACATCTTGACTTCAACATGGATTTCCAACTACAAACGAATTTGATCCTTGATCCTTCACGAGTCTTTTGGGAATTTTGTGACAAATTTCCATATGACTAAACAGGAATGCACCTTAGCTGGTTTACTCAACATGCTGGTTATTGCCCAAAAGAATATGCTGGGCAATAAAGGAAAAGAGGTAGCTTTGATTGCATCTTCTTCTACTGGAAAGTCCAACAAGAAGAAGGGCAATAGGAAAAGAAACCTCAGATTCCTGGTCCTTCCAAGAAAATAGCTAAACAGAAAAGGAAGACTAAAGCTGATGGAGGCAAAGGAAAGTGTTTCCACTGCCAAAAGGATGGGCACTGGAAAAGGAACTGCCTAGAGTATCTTGCTTCTCTGAAGGACAAGAAGGATACACCTTCGGAAGGTATGTCCATATCTTGTTATTTAGATTCTGATGATACTCATAGTTCATCTGACTTGGGTTTTAGATATTGGTGCCATTCTCACATTTCTAATGATATGCAGGAACTAGCAAGCGATGGCGACTTGCGTTCTCAAGATATTAGAGTCGGATTGGCAATGGCTCAACTGTTGAAGCTTTAGCCATAGGATCTAAATCTTTTTACATGTTTGGACATGTTTTGTGTTTGGATAATATTTTATATGTACCTGATGCTTTTAAGAACATCATTTCTATATCTAGTTTGACTAAAAATGGCTATGAATTTCAGTTCACAGATGATGTATGCAATATTTATTTTAAAAATAAATATGTTGGTTCGGGTTATATGAATGATGGTCTTTATTATTTGGGTAATAATGACAAACACAAATTGAATGCAAGAGATCTAAAAGAATGCAATGCCATGGTGAAAACCAACTCAAGTTTAAAATATATTTGGCACTTAAGGTTATGTCATATTGCAGAAGATAGGATTGCAAAACTGGAGAAAATGGGGATTTTATCCTCATTGGGCTCTGAGCCTACTCCAACTTGTGAATCTTGCCTTCAGGGCAAAATGACTAGATCACCCTTTGTTGGACAAGGGCTAAGAGCTGAAAATATTTTGGAGCTAATACATAGTGATGTATGTGGTCCATTTAAGGAAATGGCTAGAGGGGGTTTTCATTATTTTATTACCTTTACTGATGATAAATCAAGGTTTGGGTATTTGTATTTGATGAAATACAAACATGAATCTTTTGAAAAGTTCAAAGAATTTAAATCTGAAGTAGAAAATCAAACAGGAAAGAGTATTAAAGCTCTTCGATCAGATCGTGGAGGTGAATATTTGAGTACTGAATTTGATGAATACTTGAGAGAGCATGGCATTGTTTCTCAGATGACTCCTCTAGGAACGCCACAACTGAATGGTGTATCTGAAAGGAGAAATCGTACCCTGTTGGATATGGTACGTAGTATGATGAGCTATACTGATATGCCAATCTTCTTTTGGGGATTTACATTAGAATCAGCTTTGTATATTCTGAATAGGATTCCATCAAAATCAGTTTCTTCCACACCTTATGAGATATGGCATGGAAGAAAACCAAGTCTTAAGCATGTTAAGATTTGGGGTTGTCCAGCTTATATCAAAAAACTGAACACTGATAAGTTGGAGACCAGATCAGAAAAAGGTCGATTTGTTGGATATCCAAAAGATAGTTTTGGATATTATTTTTATTTGCCTACTTCACAAAAGGTTGTGATAAGTAGAGATGCCACATTTCTTGAACAACAGTTTGTTTAAGAAGGAGGCAAAGGAAGGCAAATAGAGTTAGAATTGGAGAATTCTGACCAACCAACAGATCATATGGATATAGATCCATCTAGTCAACCTATACCCGTTGATAAAACATCTACAGCTGTTCCTCGTAGAACAACCAGGGTATCTCACCCACCAGTGAGATATGGTTTTCTTCATGAAGAAGAACAAGAGTTGTCTACTCATGAAGAAGTAGATCATGGAGATGATCCACTTACTTATTAAGAAGCTATATTAGATATAGACTCTTCAAAATGGATTGATGCTATGAAATCCGAGATTGATTCCATGTATAAGAATCAAGTTTGGGATCTTGTTGACCCACCTGAAGGTATTGTACCTATAAGAACAAATGGGTTTTCAAGAAGAAATTTGGTTTTGATGGAAAGGTAGAGACCTATAAGGCAAGGCTAGTAGCGAAAGGGTTTCGCCAAAGGCAAGGAATCGACTATGAGGAGACTTTCTCGCCTGTTGCCATGCTTAAATCAATTAGGATTTTATTAGCAATAGCTGCATACTATGATTATGAGATTTGGCAGATGGATGTCAAAACAGCTTTTCTCAATGGATACATTGAAGAAAACATTTTCATGGAACAACCTAGGGGTTTTGAATCCCAAGATGGTTCCAAGTTATGCAAGCTAAAGCGATCCATTTATGGGTTGAAACAAGCTTTGAGGAGTTGGAACATCCGTTTTGATGAAGCCATTAAATCCTTTAGTTTTATCAAAAATGAGGATGAGCCATGTGTATATAAGAAGGTTAGTGACAGTGCTATCACTTTCCTTATCTTATATGTGGATGACATACTGTTGATGGGTAATGATACAGGCATGCTGACGATTATAAAGGTATGGTTGTCAAATACATTCTCCATGAAAGACTTAGGGGAGGCAACCTATATTCTTGGGATTCGCATCTATAGAGATAGAGCAAAAAGAATAATTGGTTTATCTCAAAGTCTATACTTGGAAAAGGTGTTAAAGAGGTTTAACATGCTTGATTCCAAGAGAGGATTGTTACCAGTGAGACATGGTATCCACCTTTCTAAAGAGATGTCTCCAAAGACACCTGAAGAAAGAGATAAGATGGCCAGGATTCCATATTCTTCTGCTATTGGAAGTTTAATGTATGCAATGTTGTGTACTAGGCCGGATATCGCATATGCTATTAGTTTGACTAGCAGGTATCAATCCAATCTAGGTTTGGAACATTGGATAGCTGTCAAGAATATCCTTAAGTACTTGAGAAGAACTAAGGATTTATTCTTGATTTATGAAGGTGGAGACTTGCAATTGGATGGTTATCGATTCGATTTCCAATCGGATATCGATGATAGAAAGTCTACCTCTGGATATGTGTTCATTTGTAATGGAGGTGCGATCGATTGGAACCAAGCAGAGCACAACCGCAAATTTCACTCTGAGGTGAGTATATTCTTTGCATCGAGATCTGCAAAGGAAGTTGTTTGGATAAAGAAGTTCGTGTGAGAACTTACAGTAGTTCCTTCCATTGAGTCAGCGGTTCCACTACCTGTGACAATAATGGAGCGATCATCTGAGCTAAGGAACCAAGGTCTCACCAGAAATCCAAACACATAGAAAGGCGCTACCACATTATCAGAGAAATAGTTGGGCGAGGCGATGTAGCCATGCAGAAAATAGCATCAGCTGAAAATCTAGCTGATCCATTCACTAAGCCTATGTCACAGACTCAGTTAGACTGACATCTTGAGAAGATAGGTTTAAGATATTGTAATGAATGGCTCTAGTGCTAGTGGGAGATTGTTAGTAGTATGCCTTAGAGTATATCATTTAGTATGTATCTTGTACATATTTTTATTAATAAAAGGCATTTCCACTTTTTCGTTTACATAATATATTTATGTGTAATAGAAAAGGTCCATTGATATTTTGTTAGAAATATTATTCTTAAGTTGTTAAGAATATGAGTGTAACACCCTCACTGTAGCAATTCCATACATTTTACTGTTCCGGTGACCGGTGTCGGTCCGGACAGCTAGAACGTCTGGAAAAATAATTAGACTAAAGTGAGGAACCATAAATAACTCAAATATTGATAATAAAAATTTAGTAAAAATTTTAGAAATAAAATACAACCAAGTTAAATGAGCCGGTGCCCTAGCGATGGGTAACCCAGCGGGAAGTTGCGGTTTTCGCAACTAGAAGCCCTAGACCTGGGGAAAAATTCATAAAAATAATTTTTGGGACTCCAGAGAAGAGTCATTGAGGTTCCTATGGCATTAGAATGCCAAGAAAATATTTAGAAAAATTTTTCAATCGGTACAGACAATTTTGACCCGTTAAGCCAAACGGAGGGCATTTTGGTCATTTCGCCTTCAGAGGTGATTTTTGGCCGACTTGTCCAGTTGAGTAAATAATTAATATGACATAAAATATAAATAAACATTACTAAAAATTGAATTAAAAATGAGTAGAGAAAAGAAGAAAAGAAAATGAAGGAAAATGCTTAATTATGACATATGATGATGTCATTTAAAAGCCCCCTCCAATCACCATTTGACAAACCAATAAAAAGAGATAAAAATGACTTAAAATGAGATAAAAAAAAACAAAGGAAACCAGCAGTTTCCTTCTTCATACGGGCTGGAATAAGAAAGAAAGAGAAAGAAAAAAAGAAAGAGACCTCCATTGAAGCTCTTGTCTCAAGCTTGATTCCCTTCACTCCCCACCATAAAATCCCTTCTTCTCTTCATTAAAACTTATCCACTCATCTTGGGAAAGTGTTTGGCAGCCTAGAAAAGGAAAGAAAAGGAAGTTTGAGCTTGGGAAAATCTGCCCTACAAGAGGTTAGTGCACATATATACCTTAAACCCTTTATTTCTATGTTAGAAACTTGAAATAGGTAAGAATTTGTGAATTAGATGAACCAAATATATGTGTATGTCCACCATGAATTTCGGCAGCCCTAAGGAAGGAACAATGATGGAGTGTTTTTGATGGTTTTAATGGACTTAAAATGAATTAGAGATTATGTTTAAGGTGTATGTACACATATAGAATGAATGAAAGTGCTTAACTAGGTGTATGGGTGAATTGAAAGGGAAAATTAGGGTTTTGGGAGTGAAAAATTGGACTTGGCTTATGAAATGATTAATGGACATTCTAATGGTCAATTAGTGACCATTTGAGGCAAGTTAATTATAATTTGAAGTGAACTAATGCATGGCAAAGTGAATGAGTATGCTGCCTAGTGAGTGCAGCATGGTGGCTGAGATTTCAACCCACTTAGACAGCCATAACTTTGGCTGTGTAGGTCCAATTGGTGTTTTGCCAATTGGACATGAAACTAGAATTATAATGGCACATTTTTGCTGAAGAAACCATGCCCAAAAGACCAAAGCAAGAGGACCAAAAGTTGGCCCCAATCCGGATACCCTGCACCCAAAATGACCAAATGAACAGTAACTGTTCATTTGGCCATAACTCATTGTAGAAATAGTCAATTGACCTGAAATTTTTACAGAAACAAGTTAAGATATAGAAAAACAACTTTTATGAAGAAACCTACCCCAAATTATGACCAGAACTTAATCAAAATGGCAGTCACAGTCACTGTTCATGGTACTGTAGATTTGGTAAATTCTGCAGAATTGAAATCCAGCCAGCTGTGGTTTTTGGACCATATCTGGAGCTACAAAACTCCAAATGGAGTGATTCAAAAAAGGAAACTCAACTAGACAAAATAAGGAACAACTTTCATGTTTACCATTTCCTCAAATTTCCACTGTAACAGTCCCTAATAGAACAGTAAACTTATGGTACAAAAATTGAAAATTCTGCCACTTAGTGTTAGGCTTAGAAATGGTAATGGTGATCACTTCCAACAAGTTTTAAATGCAAAATGTGGTATGTTTGGAGTGTCAAAACCAATGTACCTATTTTCTATCCAAAAGTCAACATTTTTGTTGACCAATGAGGTGAATAGTGACACCAAAACTTGAAATTCAAATGTGAAATTAGAAATGCATTTAGGGGACTTTAAATTGCAATTGGCAATTAATACTAGCAAATGTAAAACTCAAAATGTGGGATCTTGGTGTAATTAGAATTAATATATCCATTAAGTATAAAAAAGTCATCATTTTGGTTGACTAGTAAGGTGAATAGTAATCAAAATGATTAGTAAATTAAGATGAAGACCTAGAACCAATTCTAAGCTTAAATGCTTAAAATTGTATGACAAATGTGGACTATGCATCCTAGTCAAAATTGTTAAAAAGAAATTAAGGCCATAAATTTGAAACTCATTGTAGAAATAGTCAATTGACCTGAAATTTTTACAGAAACAAGTTAAGATATAGAAAAACAACTTTTATGAAGAAACCTACCCCAAATTATGACCAGAACTTAATCAAAATGGCAGTCACGATCCTTTGTTCATGGCATCTTGTAGATTTGGTAAATTCTGCAGAATTGAAATCCAGCCAGCTGTGGTTTTTGGACCATATCTGGAGCTACAAAACTCCAAATGGAGTGATTCAAAAAAGGAAACTCAACTAGACAAAATAAGGAACAACTTTCATGTTTACCATTTCCTCAAATTTCCACTGTAACAGTCCCTAATAGAACAGTAAACTTATGGTACAAAAATTGAAAATTCTGCCACTTAGTGTTAGGCTTAGAAATGGTAATGGTGATCACTTCCAACAAGTTTTAAATGCAAAATGTGGTATGTTTGGAGTGTCAAAACCAATGTACCTATTTTCTATCCAAAAGTCAACATTTTTGTTGACCAATGAGGTGAATAGTGACACCAAAACTTGAAATTCAAATGTGAAATTAGAAATGCATTTAGGGGACTTTAAATTGCAATTGGCAATTAATACTAGCAAATGTAAAACTCAAAATGTGGGATCTTGGTGTAATTAGAATTAATATATCCATTAAGTATAAAAAAGTCATCATTTTGGTTGACTAGTAAGGTGAATAGTAATCAAAATGATTAGTAAATTAAGATGAAGACCTAGAACCAATTCTAAGCTTAAATGCTTAAAATTGTATGACAAATGTGGACTATGCATCCTAGTCAAAATTGTTAAAAAGAAATTAAGGCCATAAATTTGAAATCCATGAAATATTTATGGATTACTTGAAACATGAAAAATAAGTCACCTAATTGATATGAATAGATAATTAGGGCTTATATGCCCATCACAAATGGAATTCATAAAATATTAATAACTCAACTTGAAATATAAAATTTGCAATTACATAAGTAGATTCTTGAATGTATAAATGAGAAAAGGAAAAATGTTTTGAATACAATGGTACATGTGAACCATTGTTTAGAATTGTGATTAATATGAATAACATAAAGAATGAATAAATGAACCATATTAATGTATGAATGAGACATTAGTTCTCATTATTGTAGAAAGGAGAAGTATTTTGAGTACAATGGTATAAAAAGGATAATTGATGTGAATTGTGATCATATAAATGATCAAATGAATGTATGAATTATAATTGAAATTTATTATGAAATAATGAAGTCATAAAACACAATATATTAATGTTTAATGATATTATGTGCCCTTGTATTGCCTAGACATGTGTGTCAGATTGGATAGTTTGGCATGCCAATAGGGTATTGTTTTAGCGATTACTCGAAAGGCTTTATGCGTATTCATGGCTTTATGCCGCATTCATGGCATTATGCCAACATTCATGGCTTCTACGCTTGATTATGTGTTATCATGGCTTTCTAGCCATCTTGTGCATATGTGGTTGGCGTTCTGCGTCCCATGGTATGATGACCGAGGCACCAAGGTGTCGGTGCCAACGACCCGTTATCGATTTAGTCGACTGTCATAGGTTACTTGGGCGATGAAATTTATTGAGATAAGTTAAGAAAATTATCACATTAAAATATAACAAATTAAAAAAAATAAATGATTAATAAGACGTAAAATAAATTAGAATAGTTATTTATTAGAAAGAATCGAAATGAATGACAGATATTAAAATTTACTTATTATGAGATAATGAGACAACCTAGCAAGTATTGGGAAAATGCTAAAAGATTAGCAAAGAAAATTATAAAATAAATAAATATTGCAAATGAGACTTATATAATAATATAAGCATAAATTTATTATTTTCAGATCATTTTTTTTCTTGTACATTATTACTGTACATTGGCGAAATAAACGCTTCCAAAGAAGACTAAATTAGGATAAAACATATTAAATTTTAGAAACCGCATGTGAAGTATAAATAGATCTGAATTATTTGAATGATGTTTTATTTTTATCTTTATTTGTATATTATTTCCTTGTTATATTATTGCACCACTAAGCAGCAATGTTTAGCGCGATGGAATTGTTTCCTCGCGCAGTAATCAAGCTAGAACCACTGGATGTTTGGTGGAAATTTTGAGAGTTCAGATCTACAGAGTGTCAAAGGTTGTCACCTCCTCAGCAATGCATGTAGATAGGGCTCACATTAAGCATATCATGTATTTTGTGTATGTTAATTATTTCTTATATTGTAATATAAATTAGCAAATTGTAATTAATTTGTATATCATGTAAATTACGAAATTTTGTAATTATTTTGTAAATTATGTAAATTAAGGAAATTTGAAAATTTTGCTTATGTAAATTGAGAATGTTTACATATGAATTGAGTACGAATGGAAATGTATGGAAATGATTATGAAATTGAGTTATATGAATGAGATGTGAATTATGAGATGAATGATTGAGAAATGAAATTGAAAAATGTTGAGATTTGATATTGGAGTTTGAGAGTGATGAGATATAAATATTGGAAGTGTTTTTCACAGGTTCCGAAGAACTGTTTTCTCCATTTTTAGCCGGTACTTCGCCGGATTTTCTTTAAAATTTTCAGAACCTCAAATAAATAATAATTTTGATAAATGGCTTAAAAAAATTGTATTCCATAAACTATATTCAAAACTATGACAAAAAAATTAATTAAGGAAAAAAAATAGAGTGTGCCGGTACACCGTGTGACATATCTTACCTGGATATACTGTAGACGGGTAAGGGGTGTCACAATGAGTGACAATATTTCTAGCACAAAGTATCATAAATAGGTTCACAATCGAGGATACTTCATAATAAGGACATTACTTATCCAGAAAGATTGTATTCATGTTTGTTCCCAAGTTATTTATATGAGATATAAATAAGATGGGATGGTGAGTCTCATGCCATATAAAAAACATGATAAGCACTTATAAATGATAAGTAGGCCGAACCAGTGACACTTATGATAAGCACATGGAGTTTACTCTTGTTAATGTTTTGTCATAAATCATATCAGTGCATATAATCTTTAGACCTGAGATAGCACAGTTATCTTGTATATAGGTAGTTTGAGTTTGATACTGCTTTAATACTTGTACTATGTATGGGTATATGGGCATGTGTTGGCTCCTACTAGTTATATATAGAGGTAGGTGTTGATCAAGATGGAATCTGTTCCTCTAAGTAAATAGAGATAAAATCCTATGTTCATTTAATTGTTCTTGATGTTTCAAGTTCCTGGCCAGGACAGATAGATTTATTCAGAAAAGAGTTTATGATGGGAAAATCTTTTAATCAAGAACTGGAATTAAAAGAGAACATGATATTCATAGCAAATGGAGTTTGAAATAAACCATGACTCCAGCTTGAGTTGGGATTTTGTAACAGAGAGATTCTAGTGCATGGTAACATATGATTATAGGTTCATTTAAGGTAAACCTTATTACTAATTGGGTGGCCATGGCATGCTATGTTAGGTGTTAACCATGGTCTATGAGGTGCATAAAATGATTTAGAGAAATCATTTATGGTAAGAAAGAGTTCTGATGATATTAAGAGTTGATATCATGTCTCATTGCCAATTAGTGATGAGCCTAGTAAGTCACACACATGTCGCAAGGGGTTTTACGGTCGCCTGGACGATCACTCACCGAAATGTGAAGGAGTGAGGAGTCGCCACCTTAGTTTTGAGGCAAACTAAAGAAAACCATTTGGAGGAAAAATGAAACCACTTCAAGACAGAGATTCTAGGTTCGGGGTCCGTAAACGGGTGGGGAAGGTGTTAGGCACCCCACCTCGTCCCTTAATAAGGGTAAGTAGATTTAATTTTGGCGTTCTTTATAAATTGGTTAGGAGGGCTTGAATGGGAATGTTAGTCCTTTTAGTAAAAGGAATATTGGATCTTTCACTAAATTCGGATTAACCAGATACATAAGTAAATGAGACAACCTTAGTGAGTTGGTGTCGCGAATCATCTTGGTTTTGGGATTATTTTACGTACAGGTTAAGATTTGGTGTGAGAATCGGATAAGAACTCTCCTCCGATCTCTTTTAAGTTATTTATTAAAATTTTGGGGGAAGATTGGATAAGAACCCTTCTCCGATCTCCTCTAGACGTTTATTAAAATTTTTGAGTTGAGACCGGATAAGAACTCTCCTCCGATCTCTTTTTAATATTTATTAAAATTTTGAGTTGAGACCGGATAAGAACTCTCCTCCGATCTCCTCTAGACGTTTATTAAAATTTTTGAGTTGAGACCGGATAAGAACTCTCCTCCGATCTCTTTTTAATGTTTATTAAAATTTTGAGGGGAGATCGGATAAGAACCCTCCTCCGATCTCCTCTAGACGTTTATTAAAATTTTTGAGTTGAGACCAGATAAGAACTCTCCTCCGATCCCTATTTAATGTTTATTAAAATTTTGAGTTGAGACCGGATAAGAACTCTCCTCCGATCTCTTCGAAATTTGATCGCAGCTATATATCTTAAAAGCCTAAGTTTAAGAGTTCTGGTACTTAAAGGTGCCAAAGGTCGAAATAAGACTTCTTTTAACTCGTTGGCATTTTGTGACTAAATAAGGGGCGTCATGCGGGATTTTGCTGATCTCCCCTAAGGTCACTTTATCAGTATCCTATCTGTACCCTTTTACTTACCTGAGTTTTGATTTTTATTCCGCCTTATGGCATTTTGCCGGATCGACTTCTACGTCAGCCTAGTGATTCAAACACAGTTACCTACATTTTGTCTAGTTGTTTCTACGTAACTCGGGACTAGATGACTTACGTTCAGAAATAATAAAGATTAACAGAAGTGTGGGTTAACCAGCACGGGAGTAAACTAGAACATACTTTTGCTTTGTTTTTTTTTAGCGTGACATAAACTTAAAGAAAACAACAGGCATAAGAAAGAGAACAAAGGAAATACGTGAAATGAGAGCTAGACTTAATAAAATGGCGATATTAACACTGACCTGTAGGGAGTCGAGTCTATTGATCTAACTACAGAATCGTAAAAAGTAGCAAGATTGCAGGTTGGCAGCCGGAGGACTGTGGTTTGCCTCGAAATGAAGTATTCTTTGTTAAAATGTAAACAGGTCAAAATAACCAAGCTTGAGTGGAGTTGAGCTTAGATAATATGAATGGAAATAGAGGATAACGGAGACAGAAAGTGGGAATGCCACAGGATAATGAACGAACTGAAAATGAAAAGTTTCAGTATTCCAGAATCCCTTTTGCAAGAAAACACTTCAGAAAACTAGTTTCAAAAGTTTTTTCTACGAAAACTCAAAATAGCAGAGTAACAAACTGAATTAAGTTTCAGAGTTATTCCACTATAGTCACTGCCTCTTGCCTATATTTTTCGTCCTTTGAACAGTTTTTTCATGCAGGTATTTATAGGAATCGGGTGCTCCCCATGAAGGGTCAGGATTTATTTGGAGGGAGATGGAGGGTCAAGATTTCGAAGGACATGATCGGATGTTCAGGAACTAAAGAGAATCAAAATGAATGGCTGAGATCTCTCTTCAGAATATTTGTCCTTTTCTTCTTTCGATCTAACAGTCCCAAATCTTCTTGTCCGAACGATCGAGGCTAAGAGCGAAAGGCGCTGGTATTGTCGTCTTCTCTCTTGATCCAAGGGTTCCAGGTTTGTCCTTACAAGTGAGATCAACGGTGGAGATTGGGGTGTACAGGACTGTCATGACATACCCTGGCACCTGTCAGCATTGTGGGCGATTCTTAGGCGTGCGGTGGAGATCTCGTCTGCCACACTTTAACTACCTCGGCTCACGATTCGGCGGCGGTTATTGGGATTTGTCTTATTCTTTTTGCCTTCCGATCCCTCCTCTTTCTGATCTCTTTCACATGCTCTTTTCCGATCTTTCATGCTGGTCTCCTATCTTCCGATCTATTATTTCGATCTTTCCCTTCCTCAGGTCCGGTCTGGTCAAAGCATTAATTACCCCTCGATTCCCGAAGCGTTCGCTTCATTTTCTGCTCAGCAATAAATGCTCATTTTCCCCTATATATACCCACATCGTGAGACATTTCCTTCATCTGATTTTCCTCTCTTCCTTCTTACTTCTCTGTTCTTTGCTCGTGAAGTTCCGCTAAGCGTGGCTTTGATCTTTTTCCGATGGACTTCTTTACTCACCGACTAAAAATTTATGATCCCGGTGAACGAATGACCTTAACTGACGATGGTGAGAGAACTGGATTTGACCGATCTGTATTGCGGACCTCGGTTGTACCGATCTCGAGTCGCTCAACTGAGTTCATTCGGCTTCTCGTCACATTGGGTGTTAAACGGTTTGCTCCCACATTGGGTGTTCGGCGATGGATGAAGCATCCGATCGGCAATATCCAGGATCGATTATAAGCGATCCTTAGATCGACCTTTTGATATAATCGGATCTCTAGTGTATTCCGATCCTTAGAGATCGCCTAAATGATGTAATCTGTCAATGTAATCAGATCTCTAGAGATCGCCCAAATGATGTAGTTAGACCTTTATTGTAATCCGATCCCTAGAGATCGCCCTAATGATGTAATCCGATCTTTTGGAAATAAAAATCTTGTTTCTCCAATTATTATCTTATTGATTATTTTCCGATCTCTGATATATTTGTCCGATCTGGTTCCTAACAAAATGACTCTTAAGCGATCCTTTATTCAAAATATTCAACTTATTATGCCGATCTCCAATTAATCGATCTCGGAATGTTTGAGAGGCGTGTCGAGCAGTGGCGAATCCGTTAAGATGCCTTTGCACGGAACCTCGTGAGCATTAAATGCTCGGACTAGTATAAATAGGGGTAAAGGGTTAGCGGTTGTTCTTTCATTCCATTTTGATCTCTTGCTCACAACTCAGAAGTTCTCTCATTTTCTCAAGTTTCTTCCGGCCGTCGGACTGCAGTAAGGGCTTTGATCTTCTTTTTAGTTTAAGTTCTTTGTTTCTTTTGAAAATGAGCGGCGTAGAAGGTCAAAGAGCGGCAAGTCCTCCTCGATTCGATTCTCATGGTCGTCGGCGAAGAAGAAGTGGTCGGGCCAAGCGCCATAAGCAGAACCTCCTAGGGTCTCCGTTCAGTCGGGGTGGGTCATACCATCAAGCGTGCACCTCTTTCGGGAGGAGACTATCCCTATAGGCGAGCTACGTCGGTTCTTCGAGAATCCGATCTGCAATCGTTTGGCGAGTCTGATGTGCGTCTGATTCGTATGAACTTATCCGATGTCACGGCTATCACCGAGCCGATTACTTTCGAGGAGAATAGCGAGTTATGGTGTACGAGGAACAGTTAAAGGCCGGTCTTCGGTTCCCTCTAGATGACTTCTACAAGGAGGTCCTAAAACTTCACCGAGTGTGCATTGCTCAAGTTCACCCTAACTCGTGGAGGATCTTAGTAGCCTTCCGAGGCCTGTGCGAGCTAAGGGAATCGGACCTACGGCTAAGGTGTTCGGCTGCATAGGCTAACTCGCGCGCAAGGATAGCGAACATTTGGTTCTTTCAGTGAAGCCTCATTGCGGGCTCTTTTCGGATCTGCCCTTGTCCCTTAAGAATTGGAAGAACCGTTTCTTCATTCTGAGGAGCAAAGATCCGAGCTGCTTTGAGGACTTCCCCCGTAGCTGGTGGCACCAGGGGCCCTTGCTTCGGCGCATTACCTAAACCGGAGGATAGCTTAATAGTGATGGATCTGAAGAGTCAGGCTGCCACTCAAAAGTATTCTTGTTTGGATGCGGTGACTGCTGAGCTGCACCATTGGACTATTCAACTGCTCACCGGCCAAGACCGCGAACTTCCGCTCTCTGACCTCGGCATTGGTATTTTCTATATCTCAGATCTCAGGACCTTAGCGATCTCACTGACCTTTTCTTTGTGCAGGTATGGCGGGTGGTGAGGGTTCTAGGAAGCGGAAGAAGGACAAAGAGATCTCTGGAAAATAAAGGAGATGAAGCGTTCGGAAATGCTTGAACGCACAGTCATGAACACAGGGAAGTACAAGGGGACCTGCCTCAACCCTCGGGTCCGCCGACCATAGAAGTGGTCCGGTCTCCTCCTCGCCAAGAAGAGTCGCCTCCACCTCCTCCAGTTGTTTCTAGTGCGGAAGGGGGTCCTTCCCAATCTTCTGCGAGGGCCTCTTCTCGTGGCGCTCAGGTACTGATCGATTCCCTGAAGAATAACCGGACTGTTCGGGAGAACCCCGGTTTTGCCAAAGTTTTGGGGTCTTCCATCTTCCTGCGGGAGGATCGGACGAGCTATCCCGAAACGACCTTGATGATATATTGACTCAATCCATGAGCCTGAACATGGAGTGCCTGGTGAATTAGACCATGGTTCGGGAAAAGGTTCAGTGTCTGGGTAAGGAGATCGGGAAGAAAAATCAGGAAGTGGCTTCCCTCCGATCCCAACTCTCATCCGCTCAGGATTATATATCTAAAGTTGTGGGGCGGGCGAAGTTTTATGAAGACAAGCTGGCGAGCGATCTCATGTCTGGTGAAAGGAATCGGGTTCTCGGAGAAGTCCAGCGCTACAGCCATGAAGGCTGCTCAGTCGCCCAACTCATCGAGGAGCTTAAGGAGAAAGGCGAGGAGCTTAAGGAGAAAGATGACGAGATGGTGGCGGGAATAGCGGAGCCTATGTGAATGCTCACAAGGACCTCTTGGTCGAACTCGAGCGTTACCCGGAGGAGGACTTCTCTTGGATGGCCGACTGGCTCCTGAGGCGGCGATGAGGACAGTGATGAGGAGGGCCGAGGGTGAGAGAGAGTGAGCAAAATGTAAATCAGTGGGGTGATCCTCCAGCTGAATAACTTGTACAAAAAAAATGAAATGAAATGGAATGTCTCTTTTGTTCAATGAATGGATGTGATTGGAAAATCTCTGAATTGCCTAAGTATTTGATTGTATGAGCATAGCGAAACAAGAACTAAATGCAATTATTAATCTAAGTATAAGAGATCGGAAAGCACAATAAGCATGAGATCGGTGGGGAAGAAATGCTGAATGGGACTTGATTGAAAATTTAACTCGAACACTTAAAATCGGAATCCTCATTAAACCTAATCAAAACCTTAGCTCTTAAACTTTCGAAAGGGAGATCGGCAATAATACTGGTAAGAAAAGATCTAGTGCCAGTTCATTTCGTTTATCAGGAATATACTTGACGGGTCCTGAGTTTCGACAATGGGTTTGAGAGATCGGTGAGCGATAAATTTGGTGAAGCTTTGGTGATCACGAGAACTTAACAATTTGATTTAATTCTTTGTGAGGAGAGATCGGAATTGTGACTGCCTATCAAAGAGGGATCGGAAATGTGATTAGCTGTCCAAAGGAGACTTAGTACCAGGGATCGATTTCAAAGTTTTATTGATTTTGGGGATCGGCCAAAATATGGTGTCGACAGCTGCCCCTCTTTACATAATTTCTATTAAAGGAAAAAAAAATTTCCGTGTAGGAATTATGTAAAGATTCAGACTCATATTTTGGACGATTAGGTGTACCTAAGTTAATGACCTAGAAATTGGCAACGGAAGTTAGAATACTAGAAAATTAAAACCAACTTGGATCAAGGAACCAGAGGTTGATAACAGGAAAATTAAAATTGCAGGAAATTAAAATCAACTTAGATCAAGAAACCAGAGGTTGATAGCAGGAATGTAAATTGCAAGAAATTAAAATCAACTTAGATCAAGGAACCAGAGGTTGATGACATTAATTTAAATTGCATGAAATTAAAATCAACTTAGATCAAGGAACCAGAGGTTGATGACAGAAATGTAAATTGCAAGAAATTAAAATCAACTTAGATCAAGGAACCAGAGGTTGATGACATAAATTTAAATTGCATGAAATTAAAATCAACTTAGATCAAGGAACCAGAGGTTGATGACGGACATGTAAATTGCAAGAAATTAAAATCAACTTAGATCAAGGAACCAGAGGTTGATGGCGAAATGTAAATTACATGAAATTAAAATCAACTTAGATCAAGGAACGATGGTTGATGTGAAATGTAAATTGCAAGAAATTAAAATCAACTTAGATCAAGGAACCAGAGGTTGATGACATAAATTTAAATTGCATGAAATTAAAATCAACTTAGATCAAGGAACCAGAGGTTGATGACAGAAATGTAAATTACAAGAAATTAAAATCAACTTAGATCAAGGAACCAGAGGTTGATGACATAAATTTAAATTGCATGAAATTAAAATCAACTTAGATCAAGGAACCAGAGGTTGATGACAGAAATGTAAATTGCAAGAAATTAAAATCAACTTAGATCAAGGAACCAGAGGTTGATAACAAGAAATTTAAATTGCAGGGAATTAAAACTGGCAGGAAATTTAGATTGCATTCACAAAGCAAGCCTGATCCGGACACAAGAAGTTCTTCCCCGATGAAGTGTACTTAACAGAATCCCGAAGACCAATGACGAATGGAGGACAAGTTGCAAGACTTAGCCTATAACCCTACTTCTTCAAATACCCCTTTTCTGCTTTTCGAAAAGCGCCCTTGCGGGTTTTCACTTCCCCTTCGTCCATGTGACTAGAAATGCCCTTTCGGGTTTTCACCTCTAGTTTGTTTTTTTTTTTTTTTTTTTTTTCAAAAGATGCCCTTTCGGGTTTTCATCCCTATTTCTTTTATATACCTTTTTCTTGGTCATTCCCTGCAAATCTCATAGTAAAGTACGTGAGGTTATCAATTGTCAAATCTTAATCTTATGGCAAAAATTTTAACTGATTTAAATAGCGCATTAAATAACGAGATTGTAGAAAGATAAATATAAGGAAAAGATAGAAACATGGGGAATGAAGTGTGGCTTAATATAGATAAAGAAGGAGTTTTAAAGAAGAAGGGTACAAGGATAGATCTCACATATTCCACGTGGCTGATCTTGAAATCCCTTAACTGCCGTTATCTCAAGTATTCTGAAGCCTCATGTCACGACGGTTTATTTCCCTTTTCGGTCTCATGCTTCTTTCCTTATTTCTCCCTTTTGGTTCCTGGGATGCCCTTGCGGGTTTTCACCCCTAGATTTTTGGTTTTTTTTTTTTTTTTAGGCAAAGTATTTCTTGACGGTGTCAGCATTCACAGGCCTCGGAAGCTCTTCACTGTCCATGTGGGTCAAAATCAAGGCTCCTCCAGAAAATGCCTTCTTAACTACATAGGGCCCCTCGTAGGCTGGTGACCATTTGCCCCGGGGATCGTTTTGATTCGACAGTACTTTCTTCAGAACCAAGTCCCCGGGTTGGAATTCGTGGGGTGAACATTTTTGTCAAACGCTCTAGCCATTCTCATCTGGTATAACTGCCCATGACATGCTGCTGCTAACCTTTTCTCATCAAGCAAGTTTAACTGATCCAACCTTGACTGGATCCATTCTGACTCATCGATTCCTGACTCCTTCAGAATCCTTAGAGAAGGGATTTCAACTTCAATTGGTGATACCGCTTCCATGCCGTAAACCAGCGAGTATGGAGTTGCCCCGGTTGAGGTTCTCACGGAAGTTCGGTATGCGTGAAGAGCGTAGGGAAGCATATCATGCCAATCCCTATATGTGACCGTCATCTTCCAGATTATCCTCTTGAGATTTTTGTTTGCAGCTTCCACCGCTCCATTCATCTGGGGGCGGTATGGGGAAGAATTGAGGTGTCGGATCTTGTATTGATCACACAATTTCTGAACCTTTGGACCATTTAGATTCTTGGCGTTGTCAGTGATGATTTCATTAGGGAGGCCATGCCGACAGATGATATTGTTTCTGAAGAATTTGAGAAACGTATTCTGTGTGATGTGCGCGTATGACGTGGCTTCGACCCACTTGGAGAAGTAATAGATGGCTACAAGGATGAATCTGTGCCCATTGGATGCCTTGGGATTGATGGGACCAATCACATCGATGCCCCACATCGCAAAAGGCCATGGTGAGACGAGGTTGAATAACTTGTGAGGTGGCACATTTATTGGATCCGCATAAATCTGACACTTATGGCACTTTCGGAAATACTCGATGCAATCCTTTTCCATTGTAGTCCAAAAATACCCCCGTCGCATGATTTGCTTAGCCATCATGTGCCCATTGGTATGGGTTGCACAATTTCCCTCATGAGTCTCAAAAAGGATTTTCTTTGCCTCCTTTGCATCCACACATCTCAACAGTTCACCGTTGGACCCTCTCTTGTATAGGGTTTTACCACTGGGGAAGTATCCCAATGCTAATCTCCGAAGCATCCTTTTTTCGTTTCGGTTTGCCCCGGAGAATTCTGCAGTTACGCAATAGATCGAGGATGTCATGATACCAAGGTTTCGTCGGGCTCTTCTTCAATCATGAAGCAGTAAGCTGGCTCATCTCTTGCTTTAATCCTCAATGTCTGAATCATCTGACCCTCTTCGATTTGAGCCATAACGGCTAGAGTAGCTAAAGCATCGGCAAATTGATTCTTGTCCCTACTAAGGTGAGTGAAAGAGATCTCTTCGAATTTCTTAATCAGCTCGATGAAAGTACTTACGATATGGGATCAGCTTTGGATCCTTGGTTTGCCATTCTCCCTTGACTTGATAAATTATCAGAGCTGAGTCTCCATACACCTCCAATTTTCTGATTTTCTTCTCGATAGCGGCTTGCAGACCCATTACACAAGCTTCATACTCTGCGACATTGTTGGTACAATCAAACCTCAACTTGACAGCTATCGGAAAATGTTTTCCATCTGGGGATACCAATCTGACTCAATTCCATTCTAGGACAAATTGTGACTCGTCGAAATACATTTCCCATACATTGGCTGGTCCCTCTTCTTCGCAGTCTACTTCATTAATATGCTCATCAGGGAACTCAAAATCCAGAGCTTCATAATCCTGGATAGGATTTTCTGCTAGGAGGTCAGCAATCACGCTACCTTTCACCGCTTTCCGGGTCATGTAGACTATGTCGTATTGGGAGAGTATAACATGCCACTTGGCTATTCTACAGCACGAATGGGCTTTCGAATACATATTTGATAGGATCCATCACGGAGATGAGCCATGTCTTGTGATTCAACATGTAGTGTTTGAGCGATTTGTTGTCGAGCTAATGCGCGACAAGTCTTTTCTAAGAAGGAGTACCTTGACTCACAATCATTGAACTTCTTGCTCAGGTAATAAATGGCCCTCTCTTTTTGGCCGGTATCATCATGTTGTCCCAAAACACATCCCATCGAGTTCTGCTGGACTGCCATATACAGGATCAAAGGCACGCCCACACAGTGGGACCAATCTGAGTGGATTTGTGAATCGCTTGATTGTCTCGAAAGCCGCTTGACAAAGCTGAATCCCATCGGGTGGGTTGTTCTTGGAGTAGTCGAAAATAGGCTCAACTTTGGCGGTGAGATTAGAAATAAATCTCGAAATGTAGTTCAACTTTCCCGAGCTGCGCACCTCCCTTTACATTTTTGGGGATGGCATTTCTTGAATAGCTCGAACTTTGTCTGGATCTACTTCTATCCCTTTCTCGCTTACTATGAATCCCAACAACTTTCCCGATCTAGCTCCGAATATGCATTTGGCTGGGTTCAGTTTCAACTGGTATTTCCTGAGCCTTTCGAATACCCTCCTCATCACCTGAACGTGGCTCTCTTCTCCCCTGGATTTAATGATCATATTATCCACGTACACCTCCACTTCTTTATGCATCATATCGTGGAATAATGTGACCATTGTGCGCTGGTAAGTAGCCCCGGCATTCTTCAACCCGAAGGGCATGACCCGATAGCAAAATACTCCCCATTGAGTGATGAAAGCAGTTTTATCCTTGTCTTCCTCGTCCATTGGGATCTGATTGTACCCTGATGCCCCATCAATACACGAACACCTGCCCAATCCTGCAGTATTGTCAACTAACACATCAATGTGGGGGAGAGGGAAATCGTCATTCAAGCTAGCTTTATTAAGATCCCTGTAGTCAACGCACACCCTGACTCTCCCGTCCTTCTTCATTACTGGGACGACGTTAGCCACCCATTGGGGATATTTGACTACTTCCAAGAACCCAGCGTCATACTGTTTCTTGACTTCATCTCGAACCTTGAGCAGTGTGTCGGGATTCATTCTCCTTAGTTTCTGCTTCACCGGAATCGTTCCTGGAATTAAGGGAATTTTGTGCGTTACTATCTGAGGGTCCAAACCCACCATATCATCATAGCTCCAGGAAAATACATCGAGGAATTCTTTAAGCAGACTGATCATATCTCCCAATTCTTCACTTTCCACTACCTTAAGTTCCCTTTTTACTTCTTGGTGCCTAAGTTTACGGTGCGCGTTTCGTCTCCACAAGGTGCGAGGAGGGCTCGTCCTTTTCACTTTGTCTTCTTGTGTAAGGTCTTCCTCAGAATCACTTGAAGTAATGGCGATTATGGGGATTTCAAAATTAACGAGAGGAATTTACGAGTCTATTGGATTATTAGGTGTTAATTGATGAATAGTCTGAATGAATAAAGAATAGAGCGTGTTATAAGGATGGAATTAAAAGGAAAGAAAGAGAGTATTGGATTTAAAATGCGCTATCAATTCATTAATATTAATGCCATAAGAAAAGGTCCATTTACGATTATTACACTTGTCACCATGGACAAAATGATCAAGTGTAGATAACGGAGGTACTTTACTCGAAATTGAGTACAAGGATATCCTCTGTTGTCGATTGTCGACTCACGCCCCTCGGCCATTGGCGAGACTAGGGCCTCATACAAGGAGTCGGTTGGATGACATCTATGGATGGATCATCGGGTGATTCTTGGTATTTGCGGATGTTGAATGGCCGGCTTAGTGAAGATCTCCGTGATTTTGGGACTACTTTCATCTTTCCCATCTTACGGTCAAACCTCGATCCGAAGTATTTTCCTCATCCAGAATCGTCCATCCACGAGGGCATCCTCCTCATATCCCAAACCACAACGGCCTATTTTCTGAATAGCCGGTATGGGTTCCACAATTCCTTGCAGTGTGGTGCCCAAGCCTTTCCCCTCTTGATACCCGTTCCTCGACATCACTTTGGCTACCATAGCCATAGCCCCTCCTTTCCGGTATCTTGCAATTCAAGGGCACGGAAAGAACTCTCCAACGACTCCTCGGCGCTTCCACATAAGGAAGTGATTGCGGCAGTGACCAATATGGCCTCTTCACCCTTACGGTGATGATTTTGCCGTCCTTAATGTATTTTATTTTTACGGTGCAAAGTTGAAGGAGCGACGTTCGCGAGAATGGATTCATGGCCTTCCCAACGGCATAGTGTAAGCGGCTCAATGTTCATCACGAAGCGTGGCGTTGAAAATACATGCACCGACTTGGATTGGCAAGTCAATGTTTCCAATCACCTCTCTATTGGTACCGTCAAAGGCTCTTACCACCATTGCACTCACAGCGTATATACGGTAGTCGGCCGCGGCTGGCTAAGGTAGCGCTAGCGATACATTGAGGGTGATCCGTTATCGATGAGGACCTTGGCCACTATACAACCCTTGCACTTCACGATTACATGTAGAGCTTTATTGTGCCCTAAGCTGCAGAGTCTACCTCCTCTTGAGAAAAGGCTACAAAGCTGGATGCTGATTTGTTCTACTATCTTCTCAAAGCGCCCTGAGTAATGTCGGGGTTTACAAAGGCTTGATCCGAGATTCTTTGTAAGGCTTGTCGGTGGACTTCGAGCTCGGGATCGGTGATATGATGAAATTCGGGCGGGTGTTTTTCTCAACTGCTCCACCACATCATACTCACTCTGTTTCATTATTTGTAGCAGATGTTCTTCCTCTTCCTTATGTTCAACAGGGTCTACTTCCATGCTATATCAACCTCCTCTTACTTGTTTCTTGATGACTCTCCCATCTTTACTTTCCCTTTTCTCTTTTCTCTTTCTTCGTTTCCGTAACACCTCTCACTTCGAGTTATAAACTTGACTTCTTGCTCAGGTGGAGAGGGCTTTGTTGCGATAACGGGCTGAGGACTAGTTTGGGGAGTAATGTCGATGGTAGGTCCAGCATAAGTCATTCTGAAATGCTCGTGAGGGGCGAAACATGGTTTTGGTGGTGCTGGAGGTGAGGCAAGACTAGGAGCGGATGTCTTGTAGCGCTCCACAGTGAAAACTTGGAAATTATAATTCCATGGGACAGCGTGAGTATTGGTGACGGGAGGCGGCGGAGTTCGGATAACCGATTCTTGGCGGTGAGGCTACCGGGGGTGAGAAGGTGATTCTGGGTTTGGAGGTAGAAGCCGTTTGGCTGAATCTGGTGGTGTTCACTTCCTCTTCCGTCTTCGACCTTGTCTGATATCTCAGAACTTTGAGGGATAGCAAGTTCTGGACCTCCTGTTTGAACCCCTCACAATCTCGCAGCTCATGGTCAGCTGCCCCTCCATGGTAAGGACACCCCGTACTCTCTTCGAATCCGCTACCTGAGGGCAAAGGTAGCCTTCCCTCATTGCTACAGCAAAAATCTCCTCAATGTGAGGAACCAGCTTGTCTACTTCTGGTGTTGATCCTTCTTCCTCAAACTCTATCATATTTACACCATTGCCCGTATTATGGTTAGGCAGTGGGTTTGAGGTAACATTGGGGAGGGAACCATTTCCCTCAATCCTCAACCTCCCGTTTCTGATTAAAGCGTGCACTCTTCCCCTGAGTGCCCATGATTCTCGGTTGAGTGCCCTTGTGCCCCTCCATGGTACTCTGGCAGGCGGTAGCATCATACCACAGGGTATGGTGGGTGGATCAGTCTAGAGGGCTGGTACAATTTGGTTTATACCGACAAGGTATCGGTATATTTCATTGAGTGGGAGGGGAAGAGGTGGATCAGGGTTTCTTAGGGGTCTTGGGTTGTTTAGTGGCGGTCTTGATTGAGCGGGAGGAAGAGATGGTCTTGGTTAGTAATTTGTAGGTGGGGGATATTGTGGGCGTGGGTGTGGATAGTTAGGGAAAGGAGATGGAATGTTTGCAACTATTTGACCATGAGAGGAAGGATATGGTCGGTAGTTGTTTTGGGGAAATGGGGAGTAATTATTCTGACGGGCGACGGAATGCACATCACCCTCCTTCTTCTTGCCAAAGTGTGATCTTCTTTCTGAGGTTCTCTGCGACTCCTCTGATCGTCCTATTCTTAGGTTGGCCTCTATCCTCTCGCCACTGTATGATGTCGAGAGAAAGCTGTTGGAGGTGTTCCCAAACATCAAGTTGAAGTAACGGCAATTCAAAGTTTCGATGAACAAAGAGCATAGCTCATTGTCAGTCACCAGGGGATATACTTCCGCCGCCTTTTCTCTCCATCTCTGGGCATACTGCTTGAAACCTTCCCGGTCTTTCTGTGCCAAGTTCTGGAGGTCCCTCCTTGTGGGTGCCGCATCACAATTGAATTTGTATTGCTTCAAGAAGGTATCAGCTAAATCCTTCCAGGAGTGCAGCTTGCTCCTGTCCAATTGTATGCACCATCTTAGAGCTGTTCCGGAGAGGCTCTCGTGAAAGAAGTGAATGAGAAGTCTGTCATCTTCTGTTAGGGCAGACATTTTGGCAATGTAGGTTGCCAGGTGGATGCGGGGATCTGAGTTCCCGGTGTATTTGTCAAAATCCGGAACCTTGAATTTGGGTGGCACCACCACATCTGGCACCAGTCTTAGTGATGCCACGTCGACCGAACCATACATATTCAGCCCTTCAATTGCTCTCAATCTCTCCTCTAGAGTGACAGTTTCTCACTTTCTTTTGACTTATTTTCTCCCCTCTGCGTGGAATACTCCCAGTTGGGAGATGAGGTGAAGTGAATGGGAGGATCACATTTGAAGGGTATGGGTCGGTGTTTTGAGCGGTTGGGTAATGAGAGTAAGGTAGGTCATTATTTGTAATGCTTAGGATTAGCGGTGATTGTCGGGTCAGGGATGGGAGCGAAAGGTAATAGAAGTTGAAGCTTGGTGAGGATCATTTGTTGGATGTGGTTGAGGAGGTAATGACAGGCTAGGCTCTGCTGTGGGTTTATTCTGGGACATTTCCCTCATTAGTCTCATAAGTTCTGAGACCTGATCTTTCAATTCGGAGACTTGCCTGTAGGTTACGTACTTGTTCTGATCTTCCATTATCTTCTTTGTCAGAGATCTTGTTAAGTACACTTGCTTGGGCTGAGCAGTGTGCTTAGTCGGACTTGCTTTGTTTGAAGCAATATTGATTTCTGTAGGTGTAAAGAAAAGGAAAATTTTAAATAAACTTGAATTTTGCAAAGAAACTAAAAGTCTGATGCGGGCGAAGGATCTGATGGCATTTGAGAGCAGGTTGTCATCTGTAAAAGGATAATCGCACCAACTTTATCATGGCATCGTTCGATGGTCTGACCGTGAATAACGGGATTGAATGCGCATTTATGATACCTGTCCATATAGCGCATTCAATTTTTCACATAACCCTAGCGAGGAGTTTCTCTGGCGATCATATTATTCATTCACAAATTTACTAAACAATGGTCCAAAAATCATTTCATTAAGCTGAATAATTTGTACACCATATTCTTTACATCGGCCTAGGCTGCAGGAGGTTCTTTATAATGAGATGACATTTTCTGAGATACTCATATAACCTTTCTTCTTGTTTGGCAGGATCAAATGCTTTCAGAGCATACTCGGATTCAGGTAATAGTTCTTGTTTTCCCTGTGCTATTATTCTCTCCAGCTGGTCAGCATTCTCTTTCAGTTCTTGATAGAGGCGACATTTTTTTCTTTCTCTTTCCTTTCCTTAGCACACTCTTTCAAGATATCGTTGATGAGTAGTGCTGTTCTTTTGTTTGAGCTTCTTTTTTGTTTTCTTGCTTACACTCTTCAACGAGTACCTCTTGGTATTTCATCCTTTCCTGAAGCTTACTATTCTGCCCTTTCATCTCTTTGACCTCAGCTTGAAGAGAGTCTTTTTCCTTTTCCCACTGTACCTCTTGCTTTTCGAACCCTATCCTTTGGCTCTTGCCTCTTCCTTGAGTCTTCTCACTCTTCTTTTAAGTTTACATTGTTGGTCCTCCAAGCTGTTTTATTTGTTCTTGCAGTTGTAAGTTCTCGGTGTTTGCTTTTTGTAGTGAGTCAAGCGACGATTATCAACTTCTTCTAATAGGATGTTTTGGTGAGGTTCTTTGTCCTCGGATTCTGTAG
Source organism: Hevea brasiliensis (assembly GCF_030052815.1). Classification (NCBI taxonomy): domain Eukaryota; kingdom Viridiplantae; phylum Streptophyta; class Magnoliopsida; order Malpighiales; family Euphorbiaceae; genus Hevea; species Hevea brasiliensis. The sequence goes on from NC_079499.1 coordinate 83,989,833, forward strand.
TTAAGTGTTCTCGGTCCCTGTTAGCTCTCCATTTAAGGTAATCGCCCGAGGCACTTGGGCCTTTAGGTGATCTCTCCATCAGAGTAATGCTTTCCCAAGACTTGCGAGCTAGTTTCAATCCTTCCTCTTCCTGGAGCTCATGGTAGAAGTGACCTTGGTGGTATTCTTCAATGTTGATCATGGATGCGTTGAGCCAAAGCGCCTCATTACCAATGCCAGAGTGTAACTTGTATATCCGGTTACTCGATTAGGGATACCTGGCGATTACCTCCGTCTGATTAAAGCGGGTTGGCTTTGGCGTCCATAGCTTCCTCCAACGGTACTCATGGCTATTGAAACTCAAAATCCGTTCCCACCACTTGCTGTTCATTTTGGTGATTACTAACCGGGTCATCTTCTCGATTTGAGGCTGGTCGAGGTACCAAGTTAATCCCTTTGTCTCCACAGGACACATATGACTGATAATCCAGAGATATAGCAACTGAGAACAACACTTAATGGACCCTTTTCCTGTTATGCTGCGGTAGGTTAGGGTTAACAAGGTTTCGCAAGAATTGCCGATATCGGATTGATCTTACGCCTTTCTACCGAGAACACTTCCACGCTTGCAAGTTATGATTCCCAATGGTCCCGGGAACAAAATCAAACCATAGATCCCCAAGGCGAGTGCTACTCAAGCTAGATGCCACTGTTTCTCTTGGAGGCACTGATCTAACCACATCTGGAGATATTTCAAATACCAACCATGTGTCTTTCCTTTGTGATTTCTTTTGACTTTGCCTCTTAGAAGGATGCCCAACAAATGTGTTAATCGTTTCCAGTGCGCTATGCTCGAGATGAATGTAGATTAGGTTCTGCAAAGAGTAAGAAATCCCTAGCAATGCCTGATATTCTTCCATAGTGGGAACCGTATCAATGTCATTGAAAGAGAATACCCCGTACTTAGAATTACAAACCGACAACATGGCTTTTAATGTCGGGATTTGGACCTTGACTCGCATTAAGGTTGCAATCCTCCCGTACTTCTCTTCAAATCGTGCCTTGACACGATCGAGGCGACCTCCATCCATTAGACGGACCCTCGAGGTCATTCATTACGACCTCTATTTTATTCGGATCTAGTGAAGGTAGTAAGCTAGCATGTGCCTCGGAAACATCATTTTGCGAAGTGCGGACTATGAGCTGATTTGGACCAAAGTTTAGCATTTTGAACCTTTTCTGCCGACTGACTCGAGGATGCCATGATAAAAATGATGCCTATCCTTTTACAGACTCTTGGTTTGGTAATGCCTGCGGGAAAATTCGTTAGCAAGATAAATTAGGGTAATTTTGAATCATACTATTGACAGGTGACACGTACACATTTATCAAAGTAGGAAAATGTGTAGGTGTTTTAGTAGGATTCAAGATTACCCTCAAAAAAATGAACAAAAGGAAATTAAAGCAGAACAGGATAAGAGTAAGTATGCCCCTTTTTGTCCTATAGTAGGGAGACTCCTAATACCGGATGAGCGCTACCTATCTGGATAGTTCTATCTTATAAGGTAGTTTACTACGGCTTTCAGCTATTGTGATAGTTTAGCTCAGGATCTAATTTTCTAAAAGTCACAGGTTCCCAAATTGCCCCTACTGTAAACAGTAGGGCCCCATTCTATAACCATGATATTATCGGGAAAATTCCACGAGTATCACAGTGGATAGAACAAGTTTCAATTTGAGCAGAAGCCTTCACGGATACTAACGGGGTAGAACCCACGGGTACCGCTACATGACTCCCTCCTACTTTCCTAAAAGGGTAAGAAAGCCCGGGTATAGGACCAAAGTGTGTGAGGACATCGTGTGAGTGTTCAGTGTGTGAAGGGACACCTTTACCTCTTCCCAATTCAGGGGGATTTTGTTTTTCCATTTTTCCCTTTTTTTCTTTTTTTTTGAAACGAAGAGCACTGTAGGAAATAAAACAGGCAAAACAAGCAAAATAATCAGCAGCAATAACATATAAAACATTGCTGAATGAGCCCATCTAACTATAATTTGATCGAACAAAATTAAATCTACTTTTGGACCACTAGACCGGGGTTAAGTCAGTCATTTTGAAATCCCGATTAGGTCGCAAGCTGTCGCAAAGGGGTTTTGCGGTCGCACAGACGATCACTCACGAAATGGGAAGGAGTGAGGAGTCGCCACCTTAGTTTTGAGGAAACTAAAGAAAACCATTTGGAGGAAAAATGAAACCACTTCAAGACAGAGATTCTAGGTTCGGTCCGTAAGCGGGTGGGAAGGTGTTAGGCACCCCACCTCGTCCCTTAATAAGGGTAAGTAGATTTAATTTTAGCGTTCTTTATAAATTGGTTAGGAGGGCTTGAATGGGAATGTTAGTCCTTTTAGTAAAAGGAATATTGGATCTTTCACTAAATTCGGATTACCCAGATACATAAGTAAATGAGACAACCTTAGTGAGTTGGTGTCGCGAATCATCTTGGTTTTGGGATTATTTTACGTACAGGTTAAGATTTGGTGTGAGAATCGGATAAGAACTCTCCTCCGATCTCTTTTAAGTTATTTATTAAAATTTTGGGGGAAGATCGGATAAGAACCCTCCTCCGATCTCCTCTAGACGTTTATTACAATTTTTGAGTTGAGACCGGATAAGAACTCTCCTCCGATCTCTTTTTAATGTTTATTAAAATTTTGAGTTGAGACCGGATAAGAACTCTCCTCCGATCTCCTCTAGACGTTTATTAAAATTTTTGAGTTGAGACCGGATAAGAACTCTCCTCCGATCTCTTTTTAATGTTTATTAAAATTTTGAGGGGAGATCGGATAAGAACCCTCCTCCGATCTCCTCTAGACGTTTATTAAAATTTTTGAGTTGAGACCGGATAAGAACTCTCCTCCGATCCCTATTTAATGTTTATTAAAATTTTGAGTTGGGACCGGATAAGAACTCTCCTCCGATCTCTTCGAAATTTGATCGCAGCTATATATCTTAAAAGCCTAAGTTTAAGAGTTCTGGTACTTAAAGGTGCCAAAGGTCGAAATAAGACTTCTTTTAACTCGTTGGCATTTTGTGACTAAATAAGGGGCGTCATGCGGGATTTTGCTGATCTCCCCTAAGGTCACTTTATCAGTATCCTATCTGTACCCTTTTACTTACCTGAGTTTTGATTTTTATTCCGCCTTATGGCATTTTGCCGGATCACCTTCTACGTCAGCCTAGTGATTCAAACACAGTTACCTACATTTTGTCTAATTTGTTTCTACGTAACTCGGGACTAGATGACTTACGTTCAGAAATAATAAAGATTAACAGAAGTGTGGGTTAACCAGCACGGGAGTAAACTAGAACATATTTTTGCTTTGTTTTTTTTTTAGCGTGACATAAACTTAAAGAAAACAACAGGCATAAGAAAGAGAACAAAGGAAATACGTGAAACGAGAGCTAGACTTAATAAAATGGCGATATTAACAGCGACTGTAGGAGTCGAGTCTATTGATCTAACTACAGAATTGTAAAAGTAGCAAGATTGCGGGTTGGCGTAGGAGGCTGTGGTTTGCCTCGAAATGAAGTATTCTTTGTTAAAATGTAAGCAGTCAAAATAACCAAGCTTGAGTGGAGTTGAGCTTAGATAATATGAATGGAAATAGAGGATAACGGAGGCGAGAAAGTGGGAATGCCACGGGATAATGAGCAGGCGAAAATGAAAAGTTTGATATTCAGAATCCCTTTTGCAAGAAAACACTTGAAAACTAGTTTCAAAAGTTTTTCTCTGAAAACTCAAAATAGCGAGTAACAAACTGAATTAAGTTTGAGTTATTCCACTATAGTCACTTGCCTCTTGCCTATATTTTTCGTCCTTTGAGCAGTTTTTCATGCGGTATTTATAGGAATCGGGTGCTCCCCATGAAGGTCGGGATTTATTTGGAGGAGATGGAGGTCAAGATTTGAAGGACATGATCGGATGTTCGGGAACTAAAGAGAATCAAAATGAATGGTGAGATCTCTCTTGAATATTTGTCCTTTTCTTCTTTCGATCTAACGGTCCCAAATCTTCTTGTCGGAACGATCGAGGGCTAAGAGCGAAAAGCGCTGGTATTGTCGTCTTCTCTCTTGATCCAAGGGTTCGGGTTTGTCCTTACAAGTGAGATCAACGGTGGAGATTGGGGTGTACAAGATCATGACATACCACGGCACTGTCGGCGTGTGGGCGATTCTTAGGCGTGCGGTGGAGATCTCGTCGCCACACTTTAACTACCTCGGCTCGATTACGGCGGCGGTTATTGGGATTTGTCTTATTCTTTTGCCTTCCGATCCCTCCTCTTTCGATCTCTTTCACATGCTCTTTCCGATCTTTCATGCTGGTCTCCTATCTTAGATCTATTATTTTGATCTTTCCCTTCCTCAGTCAAGTCTGGTCAAAGCATTAATTGCCCCTCGATTCGGCGTTAAGCCGTTTTACGCTTCGACAATAAATGCTCATTTTCCCTATATATACCCTTGTCAGCAGAGACATTTCCTTCATCTGATTTTCCTCTCTTCTTTCTTACTTTTCTGTTCTAGTTTGCTCGTGGAAGTTCCGCTACAAGCGTGGCTTTGATCTTTTAGATGGACTTCTTTACTCACCGTGAAAATTTATGATCCGGTGATCGAATGACCTTATCGGCGATGGTGAGAAGCTGGATTTGACCGATCTGTATTGCGGACCTCGGTTGTACCGATCTCGAGTCGCTCAAGCGAGTTCATTGGCTTCTCATCACATTGGGTGTTTGACGGTTTGCTCCCACATTGGGTGTTACGGCGGATGAAGCATCCGGTCGGCAATATCCTTGGGATCGATTATAAAGCGATCCTTAGATCAACACTTTGATATAGTCGGATCTCTAGTGTATTAGATCCTTAGAGATCGCCCAAATGATGTAATCTGTCAATGTAATCAGATCTCTAGAGATCGCCCAAATGATGTAGTTAGACCTTTATTGTAATCCGATCCCTAGAGATCGCCCTAATGATGTAATCCGATCTTTTGGAAATAAAAATCTTGTTTCTCCAATTATTATCTTATTGATTATTTTTCGATTTCTGATATATTTGTCCGATCTGGTTCCTAACAAAATGACTCTTAACTGATCCTTTATTCAAAATATTCAACTTATTATGCCGATCTCCAATTAACCGATCTCGGAATGTTCGAGAGACGTGTCAGAACAGCTGGCGAATCCCGTTAACCGATGCACTGCCTGGAACCTCGTGAGTATTAAATGCTCGGACTAGTATAAATAGGGGTGAAGGGTTAGCCAGTTGTTCTTTCATTCCATTTTCAGTCTCTTGCTCACAACTCCGAAGTTCTCTCATTTTCTCAAGTTTCTTCCGACGCCGATCAGACTCCGGTAAGGCCTTTGATCTTCTTTTAGTTTAAGTTCTTTGTTTCTTTTGAAAATGAGCGGCGCCGAAGGTCAAAGAGCGGCAAGTCCTCCCTCGATTCAGTTCTCGTGGTCGTCGGCGAAGAAGAAGTGGTCGGGCCAAGCGCGCATAAGCAGAACCTCCTAGGGTCTCCGTTCAGTCGGGCGGGTCATACCATCAAGCGTGCACCTCCTTCGAGGAGGAGACTCTCCTATAGACGAGCTACCGTCGGTTCTTGAGAATCCGATCTGCAATCGTTTGGCGAGTCTGATTCGTCACGATTCGTATGAACTTATCCGATGTCACGGCTATCACCGAGCCGATTACTTTTTTGAGGAGAATAGCAGAGTTATGGTGTACGAGCAGCTTAAAGGCGGTCTTGGTTCCCTCTAGATGACTTCTACAAGGAGGTCCTAAAACTTCACCGAGTGTGCATTGCTCAATATCACCCTAACTCGTGGAGGATCTTAGTAGCCTTAGAGGCCTGTGCGAGCTAAGGGAATCGGACCTACGGCTAAGGTGTTCGCCGAACGCATAGGCTAACTTCGTAGAAAGGATGACGAACACTGGTTCTTTCAGGCGAAGCCTCATTGCGGGCTCTTTTCGGATCTGCCCTCGTCCCTTAAGAATTGGAAGAACCGTTTCTTCATTCTGAGGAGCAAAGATCCGAGCTGCTTTGAGGACTTCCCCCGTAGCTGGTGGCACCAGGGGCCCTTGCTTCCGAAGCGCATTACCCTAAACCAGGAGGATAGCTTAATAGTGATGGATCTGAAGAGTCAGGCTGCCACTCAAAAGTATTCTTGTTTGGATCCGGTGACTGCTGAGCTGCACCATTGGACTATTCAACTGCTCACCAGCCAAGACCGCGAACTTCCGCTCTCTGACCTCGGCATTGGTATTTTCTATATCTTAGATCTCAGGACCTTAGCGATCTCACTGACCTTTTCTTTGTGCAGGTATGGCGGGTGGTGAGGGTTCTAGGAAGCGGAAGAAAGACAAAGAGATCTCCCGGAAAATAAAGGAGATGAAGCGTTCGGAAATGCTTCGAACGCACAGTCATGAACACAGGGAAGTACAAGGGGACTGCCTCAACCCTCAGTCGCCCGACCATAGAAGTGGTCGGTCTCCTCCTCGCCAAGAAGAGTCGCCTCCACCTCCTCCAGTTGTTTCTAGTGCGGAAGGGGGTCCTTCCCAATCTTCTGCGAGGGCCTCTTCTCGTGGCGCTCAGGTACTGATCGATTCCCTGAAGAATAACCGGACTGTTAGGGAGAACCCCGGTTTTGCCAAAGTCTTAGGGTCTTCTATCTTCCTTCGGGAGGATCGGGACAGGCTATCCCCGAGCAGCCTTGATGATATCTTGACTTAATCCATGAGCCTGAACGTGGAGTGCCTGGTGAATCAGACCATGGTTCGAGAAAAGGTTCAGCGTCTGGGTAAGGAGATCGGGAAGAAAAATCAGGAAGTGGCTTCCCTCCGATCCCAACTCTCATCCGCTCGAGATTATATATCTCAAGTTGAGGCGGGCGAAGTTTTATGAAGACAAGTGGCGAGCAGTCTCATGTCTGGTGAAAGGAATCGGGTTCTCGGAGAAGTCCAGCGCTACAGCCATGAAGCCGCTCAGTCGCCCAACTCCTCGAGGAGCTTAAGGAGAAAGACGAGGAGCTTAAGGAGAAAGATGAAGAGATGGTGACGGGAATAGCCGGAGCCTATGTGAATGCTCACAAGGACCTCTTGGTCGAACTCCAGAAGCATTACCCAGAGGAGGACTTCTCTTGGATGGCCGACCTGGCTCCTAGGGGCGACGATGAGGACAGTGAGGAAGAAGCCGAGGGTGAGAGAGAGAGTGAGCAAAATGTAAATCAGGCTGGGGGTGATCCTCCAGCTGAATAACTTGTACAAAAAAAATGAAATGAAATGGAATGTCTCTTTTGTTCAATGAATAGATGTGATTGGAAAATCTCTGAATTGCCTAAGTATTTGATTGTATGAGCATAGCGAAACAAGAACTAAATGCAATTATTAATCTAAGTATAAGAGATCGGAAAGCACAATAAGCATGAGATCGGTGGGGAAGAAATGCTGAATGGGACTTTATTGAAAATTTAACTTGAACACTTAAGATCGGAATCCTCATTAAACCGAACCAAAACCTTAGCTCTTAAACTTTCGAAAGGGAGATCGGCAATAAAACTGGTAAGAAAAGATCTAGTGCCAGTTCATTTCGTTTATCAGAAATATACTTGTGGGTCTGAGTTTCGACAATGGGTTTGAGAGATCGGTGAGCGATAGATGGTGAAGCTTTGGTGATCACGAGAACTTAACAATTTGATTTAATTCTTTGTGAGGAGAGATCGAATTGTATCGCCTATCAAAGAGGGATCGGAAATGTGATTAGCTGTCCAAAGGAGACTTAGTACCGGGGATCGGTTTCAAAGTTTTATTGATTTTGGGGATCGGCCAAAATATGGTGTCGACAACACATACACAAGTTATCACCTATTTAAATATGATTTAATTAATTAATTAAAGAGTTTAATTGATTAATTAAATAGGTTTGGTTTGTAATTAAATTGCAAAGTCCCTAGCATGACTTGAAACCAAATCTAGATTATTGGATGTGTAGTATAAATTAAATTTATATTTAAAGTGTTTAAATATGAATTTAATTAATGATAAATTAATTAATAGAGATTAATTAATTAATTTATATTTGATATAAATTAATTAGAAGAAGAAAAATAATTATTTTGGGTTAAGAACTCAAAATTAAGACACAGGGGCATTTTGGTCATTTCACAGCGTGACACGTGGCACCATGAGATGGTGACACATGGGATTACACATAAGCTTGCCAAATGTTTTTTAATCATGTAAGATGATTAAAATCAAGATTAAATATAGGTTTGACACTTGGCACAATGTGATTGGGTCACTTAAACCTAGAGCTAATCAAAGGATGACATGTGGCAAGGGTTTAATGTGTTAACCTAGCTATTTAAGTGTTGTTATGAAAAGAAAAATAACCAGCAGCCACTCCTCTCCTTTGTCACACCACTTTGAGGCTTTTCATCTATTCTTCTTCATCTCTCATCAATTCAAAGAGATTAGCCATCAATCTCTTGAATTAAGAACACTAGAAATTGTTTCTAGTGTCCTGTTTACATCTCTAATCTCTTAAAAGGCAGAACTTAAATTTCTAATTAATAGAAAAAGCTTTAGAAGCTGTTCAAGGGCTGCCATAGGTGTTCTTGGTGTGGACAAGCTAGAGGGACAACATCTGGTGTCCTGAAGACGAATCTCAAAGGCGCAGACATTTGCGATTGCATCAAGAGGTTAGTGTAATCGTTCTTGATTTAATCTAGGGTTCTAAAATTAATCTGATTAATTTTAAAATCTTAAATGGCAAATACAGATCCAAAAACATATTAAAAGAGTTTTAATATGTTGTTTATCATTGAAATCATATAGATAAAAATAAATCTTACATGATGCATGTGACCCTAGGTGAAAATTTTTGAATTCAATGGTATAAACTTGTGTTTTTCACGCTTCTGTTCCTTCACCAAGTACATCCGAACTCATGGCAAATCCTAGTAGCCTTCAGAGGCCTCTGCCAAGCTAAGGGGCTCAGACCAACGGCGAAGGTATTCGCCGAGATACATAGGCTAACTCGTCGAAAGGACGACGAGTATTGGTTCTTTCAGGCAAAGCCACATTGTGGGCTTTTTACCGACCTGCCCCCCTCTCTGAAGAATTGAAAGAATCACTTTTTCATTCTGAGAAGCAAGGTTGCGAGCGGTTTTGAGGGTTTCCCGCGTAACTGGCTGCATCAGGGCCCATTACTTCCAAAGCGCATCACCCTGAATAGGTAAGAGGGCATAATGGTGATGGAACTGAAAGATCAGGCGGCCACACAGAAGTTCTCCTGTTTAGATGCAGTGACGGCCGAACTGCATCATTGGACAATGCAGCTGATTACCTGTGAAGAACGCGGGCTTCAGTTCTCTGACCTCGGCCTCGGTACTTTCTATATCTCTAATCTTTGGGCCTTAGCGAACTCACTGACTTTTTCTTTGTGCAAGCATGGCGAGCAGCGAGGCTTCCAAGGAGAGCCAAAAGCAGAAGAGAGAGGTCTCTAGGAAGGTGTGGGAGATGAAGTATGCCGAGGCCTCTCAGACACCAAGGCGCGATTCGGGGGAAACACAGGGAGGCTCATCCCGACCCTCAGGATCACCGATCCCTGACATAGAAGTGGTTCGGTCTCCTCCTCGTCAAGAAGAGCTGCCACCACCCCCTCCAGTTTCTTCGAGTGCGGAAGGGGGTCCTTCCCAACCTACTGCGAGGACCCTTTCTCGCGACGCTCAAGTCCTGATCCATTCGCAGGAGAAGAACTGCACGGTTCGGGAGAATCTGGGCTTGGCTAAGGTCTTTGGGGCCTCGATCTGCCTTCAGAAGGATCGGGATAGGTTGTCCCCGAACAGTCTCGATGATATCCTGACCCGGACTATGAGCTTGAACGTGGAGAGTTTGGTGAACCAACACATTGTCCGGGAGAAGGCTCACCGTATGAGGCAGGAGATCGAGAAGGTGGGTTAGGAAGCCGCTTCCCTCCGATCCCAACTTTCATCCGCCCAAAACTACATAGCTGAAATCGAGGGGCAGATGAAGTTCTATGAGCATAAATTGGCCGAAAAGGTTCATGCTCTTGAGGAAGCTCGGGCGCTCTGAGCCGCTGATGTCGCTCGCCTCACTGAGGAACTCAAAGCAAAAGAAGAAGAGGCAGTGACAAGGGAGGCTGGCGCCTATGTGAACGCCCATGGGGATCTCTTGGCTGAGCTCAAGAAACGTTATCCCGAGGAGGACTTTTCTTGGATGGTGGACCTGGCTCCCCAAGAAGAAGAGGATAGTGAGGAGGAGGCTGAGGGTGATAGAGACGGTGAACGAGATGTAGAACAGGCTAGGGGTGATCCTCCAGCTGAATGACTTGTATTTTTATTTTGAAATGAAATGAAGTTCTTTTTTATGTTCAATGACTGGATGATATCGGAAAGCATCTAAGTTGCATAAGCGCCTGATTGTCTGAACATATTAGAATAACTTGAAAGCAATTATTAATCTATGTATGAGAAATTGGTAAAACATTGAAAACATGAGATCGGCCTAAACCGAGAACAAACAGTGAACGGAACTCTAGATTATTAAAATTGGAAACCTAATCTGAACACTTAAGATTGGAAGCACCATTAAGCCGGATTAAAACCTTAACTTTATTGAACAACTATCTGCAATATTTATGAAAGGGGGATCGAATGGCATGAAGATCTAGTGTTAGTTCAATTTCGTTTGACAAGAGATCGGATGTGTGATTGACTGGCCAGGAAACTTGGTAATTGATTTGAGAGATCGGTAAGGATTTAAATGGCATGGAAACTTAGTGCTGGTTCGATTCCTTTTGAAGAGGGATCGGAAATGGGACTAACTGGCAAAGAGAGATCGGAAATGATTGGGGACTTAACGCTGGGGATCTACTTTAAAGTCTATTATTTATTTTTTTTTTTAGGGGGGGAGGGGGTGTCGGCCAAAATATGGTGTCGACAATATTTGAGTTATTTATGGCTCCTCACTTTAGTCTAAATATTTTTCCAGACGTTCTAGCTGTCCGAACCAACACCGATCACCGGAATAGTAGAATGTACGTAATTGCTACAGTGAGGATGTTACAGAAAACAATTCAGACTTCTTCAGTATCCATGGCTGCCAAAAATGGAGCACCTCCATAACTCATCAAATCTCACAATTTCTTCCATAATCTAACACATCATAACCTCTACTACAACTTTAATGAAGCAACAATGGAAAACAAGCACTTACCTATCTTTGAAGCTTGTTAAATCTTCTTCAAATCTCTCCCTTTTTGCTCCCAAAATGCTGCTCAAGGTGTGTACTCCAACTTTAATGAAGTCAAGTTAGGGAAATGGTGGCTTGATCATGGGGATTTTGAGCTCATAAAGTGGGCAACCATGGGAGAGTTCTCCCAAGTTTGGTTTCGGCCATGGATAAAAAATTGAAGAAATGAGATGATTTTTAGTGGAGAAATCTATCCACAAAGCTTATATAGGTCCCATAATTCATGGTTAGTGGAGCACTAACTTTGGATTAATGAGTTAATTAATCCTAAGTTTCATAATTTGCAATTATGCCACCAAAGTTCTAATATTTATATTATGTACCCAATTCTTATTTTTCATGACATTTTCAAAATTTAATATCACTTATTTTTAATGGACATTTAGGTTAAAAGTCAGCTCTAGGTGTCAATTGACCAAAATGCCCCTATTCGGTTTGTATTCTCGATTTTTTGGTAACACTGATTTTTATTTGTTTCTTGATTTTTCATTTTTCTTTGTACTAATTTATTAATTTTTTCTTTGACATTTCTAATGTCATTTATACCTCAATAGATTTAGGTCCCAAAAATATTTCCCAAGATTCTCCGTGAACCAAGGCTAGTCAACGGTCCTTGCCGCAACTTCCCAGCACGGTCACTCATCGCTATGGTTTTTGGCTCGTTTAACTTAATCACATTTCATTGCTCTTATTTTTTCTTTATTTTTCTTGTATTTTCCTCTATTGTATTTCATTATTTCATGTCTCCTCACTAACATTTAAGTGTAGTTCTAAGCATTCTAGCTATCTAAACAGACACCGGTCACCGAAACAGTAGAACGCACTACCGAATATAGGGGTGTTACAATTCTCCCCCCCATAAAATAAATTTCGTCTCGAAATTTTACCTGATTTTAGTCTCTGAACAACTGTAGGTGCTGCCTCCTCATATCCTCCTCTCGTTCCTAAGTAACTTCCTGGCCTAAATGATGGTCCATAACACCTTAACTAAACGTATACATTTATTTCTCAGCTGCTTCACCTCATGTGCTATGATCTTTATGAGTTTTTCCATCATACGTTGAATTTAAATTCATTTCACTTTTTAAAGGTAAGCAATTCTTTGTACTAACGAATCTATTCTTTCTAGGACCTTGTGTGATCTTATGGAGTGAGAACTTAGTTTTTCTCCTTTCTATAGAATTGTATAATCTTCTTTTCTTTAAGTTTATGTAAGACTTTTAACAATCTAATATAACATTTAATTTATTTGTATAACACCAATCTTTTCTTACTATCGTTCTATCTAATATTCCGATTCATGTTTCCTTATTGAATGACCATTGAGGTCATGTTAGAATTATTTATCTAATCATTGGTCATCTGACCATTCTAGTAAATAATCTTACTCATATTCGTAACATTTCTTTGTTACATCTGAACCAACTGTTTAAATTTTTACTTTCACAACTGTTTTATCTATCGATTTTCAATAATTTATCGGATTCATATAACTGATATTGTTATCTCATAATTTTACTCACTTTCCCATCATTGTGTCCTTTGCCTTTTATGTTTCCACTCATGAAATTCTCTTATTCATTAGTTCCTTGATTTCTCATGCTAGAATCCTTACTAGTCCTTCCGTCTCCTTTACTTACTCCAATCCTGTTAACTTGCCCTTGTCTAGGTATTTTATATTTATCTCACACAAATGTCTCAAATACCTAAATCATTTCTTTCTGACAAAATATCAAAATAACTATAAGACTCCATATCGAGGTCTAGATATCTTCATCCTCAAGGTATTGTTTTTAATTTATAGTCATAGTAAAATCTCAAATTTTAAAGTAATTCCTATCGTATCGGTAGCTCACATTAGTGTAACCGAGTCACTGACTAATAGTGACCTTTCGATATGTTAGTTTTAAAGTTTTCAATTTCTAAATAAAATTTTCATATTTATTTCCCGTAATAGTACTCTTCTTTACCAAATCAAAGACTACTTACAAACATCCTTATCATGATATACCACGAGGAAGCACATAGCTCTACACAATAATCCCATATCGGTACTATAATCTGTAGCTTACAATACAAACATCGAGAACATTACATAGTCACTACGTTATAAACTCATGGACTAGGTTTTCTAACATCTTATCTGTACACTTATTTCCTTCTTTGTCTTTTAAAGTCATATCAACCATATATTGTCAATCCATGACTTTCCATGTAGGCAGTACTACTATCTGTAATCCCTAATTGGTATACCAATCGATCCATACAATATACATAAACCTAGGTTTACTTTGAGCAATTAAGCATTATCAATTGTCTAACAAAATCTTCATGTCCATGTATTGTGGAAAAGGCGGGTTCCACATCACTATTTCATGTGATTTAGCATGTAGTGATAACGAAATTTCCATGTCAATGTACAGTGGGAAAGTGGGTCCCACATACCTGTTTCAAGTAATTTAGTATATAGTGATTTAGTAGGGATAAGCCAATAATGTTTTTCAAAAACCTTTTTTTAGGTTCAATTTCGGGATTTTAACTTTATATATCACTTTGGACAATTTATGGCCACTGTTTGGCCCCATTTCCTAAAAGTAAATTGTTCTTTTATATCTTGTCTTTATTTCCTAAATGACTATTCAAGCTCTAACTCATAGGTTTCTCCTTTTTCTCTATTTCATGTTGCCCTTGTGGGGTTGGGTTTATACTTGGGCTTGGGCTGACAGATTATCAGCCATTTATTGAAAGAAAGTGGCCATTTGCTGGGTCATTTTTGTAGTAATTTATACAAGTGGGGCTGATAAAGTCGGACTTCTGACTCTCTGAGGGGCTGGGGCCTCACCTTGTACTTCCGCCGTCACAGACTGTTCTATTGTCTTATTCTTCTCTTCCATATCTTTTCACAAGATTTTCTATTTCTTATACAACCAACACAAAGAGATTTCTCTCCATTAAATCATATTTATGATGTAATGTACTGTATGCATCAAACCATGACATTGAGCAGTTGTAATATGAAGGAAAAATATTCAAATTACAAGTCAAAATAGAATTTAAAAACTTGCTCTGATACCACTTAAACATGTCACACCTTACCCCTCCGTAAGGCATAACATGATCCCGTAGTATACCTAATGAATTACCAAACTTCGTCTACTGATAACCCATTAAATACACTACAAGGGATTTTAAATCTTTTCTTATTTCTTTTTACAGTGGTGAGCACTTTGCACAGGTGTTAAATTTTTTTTTTTTAACTGAAGTGAAACCAAATAAAAAATCTGAAGTATCAATAATTTCTATAAAAATTTCGACAGAATGCCATCTATATTTTGTGAAAACAGTTATTCAAAAACCTATAAAAAAAATGTACTTCCAATATATTTGTTCAATCCCAAACTCTAATATGGTTCAACTCAAATCAGTGTCCTCAACCCAGTTCAAGCTCAATTCAATATCATTTTCAGCAATTCCAAAGATAAAGTGCAAAATAAATGAGTATTTCAAAAGCTGAAATGAGAGAATTGTAATGCAACATTTTGACAAGCCAAAATAATTTACAACTTTATTTTACAACTGCTTAAGACCAAGTACAAAATCCCAAAAGTGTAGCACAAGCAGCCTACTTTGCTGCTTTATCTGTCTGTCTACTTGCGACAGCAATGAAAAAGCTATCGCTGAGTAAAATTTACTCAGTGGTGCACGATAACAATTTAAAATGCGGTATATAAAACTTTTATTGACAATTTACAATTCAAATAATTCACAATTTCCTGTCATAATTTTCAAAGCTCATATAATACAAATTTGATCAAACAATTGAATAACACAGTGTTGCCAATCAATAACACAACTTAGGTCATGACACAAATTTTTTGAACATGCGATGTTGTACACCACGACAAGACAAACTCACCCCACCAATTGAAATCAATGAGGGAGGTGGCTAGCTAGCTAATGAGTACTCATCCAAACTCACCTCAGACTGGCAAGCTAGAGAGGGAGGAAAGTGATCAAATATCAAACTCAACCCCCCAAGTGTAGGAACATATTAATATTGCCATGCTAAGTGTAAATCAAAAAAAATTTCAAATCACAATATTTAAATATTTCCTACAAACCACAAAATCACATTTTATCTTAAAATTTTCATTTGCAAAGTAGGCAACACAATAATTTCGAAATAAAATTCCCAAAGCCAAAACAATAAAAAATTATTCATAACTCATTTCTCCAAATAAATTTTCTAGTAAAAGCAGTGAATATAAAAAGTATTATGCACAGACCTGATTTGAGTCGCCTCTAGGCCTTGACTCAATGTTCCTTATGCTTCTCAATATCCTTTTCAACTAAAACATACAATTTAAAGTGTTTCAGTACTCAGTTAACTTGTTTCTAATAATAAGATCCAATATCTAAATTTTCTTGGTACTATTCCCTTCAATTCATTTCATTAGTCCACCTACAATGTTGACCATTAATACACACTAGGTGAATTAATTTTAATGTTCGCAATTTATCACATTTTATAGTCTCTAAGTGTTGATATATGTTACCAATTTCATTTTAAAGCTTATTGCATTTTATTGCTATTTTTCAAATTTCATAGTCAATGTTTACTGTCTGTTGGACTAAGCTACAGTGTAAATTTAATAGATTTCTCTTCATTAAATTGTTTCTCATTGTGTCTTCTTTAATTTCCTTTTGAATCACTCCATTTGGAGTTGTATAGCTCAAGTTATGGTCAATTAACCATAACTAGGTTAAATCTAAATTTTAGTTTCCTTTTTAGGCATTTTTGGTTCTGATTTTACTAATTTATTTGGACTGTTTATAATCATATTGAGGTCTAGCATTCTTCATAAGTATTTTTTCCCTATGTATTAGGGAAAACCAGAAATTTTTCTTACCATTTTTCAAGTCTTATTGAATTCTTTATAGACAAATTGTTAACTTGGACTCAAAGGTCCTATATTGGCATGGTCCTCAATTAGGTCAATGGCTTTAACCTTAAATTCTGACCTTATACATTTATAATTTGAGGAAGTTGTCTAAAACAATGTTTTAGGTCTCTTTCTTAGCTTTCTAGATTGGTATGGCTCATTTAAATTGGACACTTCTGGTGGGAGATATGCTTATTTGAATTTTCTGGATTTTATAGTCAAATGTGCTAATTCCAGATTTAGTGTGCCAAATTAATTAAGTTAATTGACCTAGTTTCTTTGATTTTTGAGTTTTGATCAAATTACCAATATTGTAGATCTATGTCTTATTGAAATTTTGGGACTGATTTCATGTCATTTGGAGTCCTATGGACCAAGTTATGGTCATTTTACCATTGCTGGTCAAGTTGTACTAAAATGGCAAACTTAGGTCATTTTTTGGTCATTTCCAATTCTGGCAGTTTTTATAACCAAACTTGTGCAAGCATTTCGACTTGCTTATGGTCATTTCTGGGTTTTGTGGTCTCTACAAAAGATGTAGCCCTATGTCTAAGCTTTCCAACCATATAAATTTCAGGTCATTTGGACTTGTTTTGAGTGAGTTATGGCTAAAATACTGACTGTTGTTCAAATGGTAAATTTTCAGGTTTTCAATGTCACCAATCCGGATTTGGTCAATTTTCATGTCACTTTCTGGACAGAATTTAGGTAGGCTTCCAACATGAAAGTTGGCACATTTTGTGCCTAGTTTTACCTCCAATTGCTTTCATACCAATTGGAGTCACACAATTCCATTTATAGCCTAAAACATATACTGCCCTTAACACATTTTTGAAGCATCAACCAATCACACATTCAACTAACTATACTTCACTTCCCAAACCTAATTCTGCATCTGGTACCAAACCATAACCACTCAACACATCACATTTTGGGTCAACTTGAGCAGAATATAACAATTCACAATGTACCTATTACAACTCAGAATTTGAAAGTCCAATTTCAATAACACATACACATGAATATCTCTCATTAACACATCTAATTTCCTAACAATAATTACATACACATTCTGCCATCCTTGGTACCATAATTCATTAAACAATTACATGAATTTAAACACTCTACCATGCATCACAAGGCTGCCCAATTTACACATATACATCAAGCTTCTATTTTCAATTCATAAACTCACAATTCAAACTATACACATGGTAATCAAACTCTTATACCTTTAATCACTCTAATTAACCTCATTACCCATCAATTTCAAGTGAAAACAATTCAAACTTCTTCAGTATCCATGGCTGCCAAAAATGGAGCATCTCCATAACTCATCAAATCTCACAATTTCTTCCATAATCTAACACACCACAACCTCTACTACAACTTTAATGAAGCAACAATGGAAAACAAGCACTTACTTATCTTTGAAGCTTGTTAAATCTTCTTCAAATCTCTCCCTTTTCCTCCCAAAATGCTGCCCAAGGTGTGTACTCCAACTTTAATGAAGTCAAGTTAGGGAAATGGTGGCTTGATCATGGGGATTTTGTGCTCATAAAGTGGGCGGCCATGGGAGAGTTCTCCCAAGTTTGGTTTAAACCATGGATAACAAATTGAAGAAATGAGATGATTTTTAGTGGAGAAATCTGTCCACAAGGCTCATATAGGTCCCATAATTCTTGCTTAGTGGAGCACTAACTTTGGATTAATGAGTTAATTAATCCTAAGTTCCATAATTTGTAATTATGCCACCAAACTTTCACTATTTATATTATGTACCCAATTCTTATTTTTCATGACATTTTCAAAGTTTAATATTACTTATTTTTAATAGACATTTAGGTCAAAAGACAACTCTAGGTGTCAATTGACCAAAATGCCCATATTCGGTTTGTATTCTCGATTTTTCGGTAACACCGATTTTTATTTGTTTTTTGATTTTTCATTTTTCTTTGTACTAATTTATTATTTTTTTCTTTGACATTTCTAATGTCATTTATACCTCAAAAGATGTTTATTTAGGTCTCAAAAATATTTCCCAAGGTTCTCCGTGATCCAGGGCTAGTCAACGGTCCTCGCCGTAACTTCCCGGTGCGGTCACCCATCGCTATGGTTTTTGGCTCGTTTAACTTAATCACATTTCATTGCTCTTATTTTTTCTTTGTTTTTCTTGTATTTTCCTCTGTTTTATTTCATTATTTCATGTCTCCTCACTAACATTTAAGTATAGTTCCAAGCATTCTGGCTGTCCGGACAGACACTGGTCACCGAAACAGTAAAATGCACTACCGAATATAGGGGTGTTATCAAAATTCCATCCTCGAAATTTACCTGGTGTAAATAGTCGATGAGCTGCTACTTCCTTATTTCTTCACCTTACCAGAGAAAACAGATCTGTATTAGTGTCACCTCGACTCATATTAATGCAATGCATGTTATGCACACGATCTCTTTCTATCTATCGATGCCTAGGAACGCCTAACGCGTGCTCTGATACCAATAAATGTAACACCCCTCACCTGACTATAGTGTAGCCGAGCAAGGCGTGTTACATTCAGTGCCGGAGCACCCTATCTTATCTTACTTTATTTCTTTAATAATTTTGAACTCATTATATTTTAAAATAATTCATATTCTATGGGGAAACTAACGGAGTTTCCCCCTATTTTATTACTTTTGACGTGATTGACTATTTACCTGCTTGAAATTTTTAATAATATTTTACAATAAATATCTCATCAATAATTCTCATAATCATCTCATTATTTCATGCATCATTTATATATTTCAATTCTGTCTTCAAACCCATGCAATCTCATTCATGCTCAAATTACATAATTTATAAAATAATTACATAATTTTGTAATTTACATGATATATAAGTTAATTATATATGAAAAAGCTAATTTATTAGTTTACATCATATTCCTATTAATTACATTTTCATAATCTACATTACAATACAATAACTAAGCATTTTATACAAAATATAAAAGATGATCTATATGGGCCTTATCTACATGCATTACTGAGGAGGTGACAACCTTGAATACTTCAAACACTTCTGCAGATCATAACTCCACAATTTCTGTTTAATATTCAATGGGCTTTACCTTCAGTACCTGTGCAAGAAAACAAATCCATCGCGCTAAGCATTGCTGCTTAGTGGTGCAATAATATAACAAGAAAATAATATACAATAAAAAAAATGGATCAAAATTTGGATACTCTGGAATTTAATCTAATTTCATATAATACTTATAGTATTAACTATCCTTTGTTCTAATTTATTCCTCTTCAGAAGCGATCAATTCTTTTATAATAATTAAATTTTAATATTGTTCCAATTCATTTCAATTCTTTCTGCTAAATAATTAATCTAATTTATTTTAAATATTCTTACTCATTTGTTTAATTACTAATATTTTCAGTTGCTAATATTCTTAACTTATTTTAATAAATTTCACTGCCCAAGTAACTTATGACAGGCTAATTAAACTGGATAACGGGTCGTTAGCACTGGACACCACGATGCCTCGGGCCGTCATACCATGGGACGCGGAACATCAACCACGTATGTAGTCAGTAAGGCTAAAAAGCCATGATAACACATAATCAAGTATAAAAGCCATGAGTATGGGCGTAAAGCCATGAGTGCGGGCATAAAGCCATGAATACAGGTATAAAGCCATGAATACAGGCATAAAGCCTTTCACAGTACTGCTAAAATAATACCCTATTGGCATGCCAATTTATCCAATCTGACACACGCGTCTAGGCAATACATGGGCACATAGTACTATTAAGTGTTCATAAGTTCCATTATTTCATTATAGGTTCTAATTATAATTTCTAGCATTTTAATCTTTTTTATAATAGAAACATAAATCTCTAAGTCTAATATTTACATAATTTATGCATTCATCATAATTTATATATTCATTATGTTATCCATAATGATCACAATTCAAAATAATGGTTCTTATAGTTTATTTTTCTACTTCACATAATTTAGTGGTTACTATTCATTTGGTCATTTAAGTCAAAATATTGACTTTCTCATATATAATAGTTACATGAGTTCTAATCACATAAATTTACCACATTTTGGTGCCCAAAAGTGTTGGCATTAGTTGCCAATCCATACTTCTAACCAATGAAAAATAAATTAAAAATTTTAATTTTGGGTGCTAGAGTTCACTATTCCATTAGGCCATTCTACAGTAAGAATTTAGTCAAGTGTTCTGAATCAAAGTTGTTTTTTATTATGTATGGTTACATTTCACTTTTTGAATCACCCCATTTGGAGTTTTCTAACTCAAGTTATGGCTATTTCACCATAACTGGTCGAATTGCCTTTACCCAGAATTTTTGGGAAATTTTGGTTCTACCAGATTTGGTAGTTCAACTTTGGCTAGCAATTTCATTTAGTTAAATCCAGAATTTGAGTTTGTGTTCTACATGAAAGTTGTTCTAATTTGCCTAAGCTTTCCATTAATATAAATTTCAGGTCAATTGGACCTTTCTACACAGAGTTACAACCAAATGAATGAACACTGTTCATTTGGTCATTTTGCCCAGGCAGAATTGGTGCTACTCGGATTTGGTTAATTTTTTAGGGCATCCTAAGTTTGTTTTCTGGATAGGTTTCCTTCATCAAAGTTATGCCATTATATATCTAATTTCATGTCCAATTGGCCTTGTACTAATTGAACCTACACAATCCAAGTTATGGCTGCCCAAACATGCTGGACTCACATCCAGACCTGCAGGGCACATTGGACAGCATACCTAACTTCAATTCCTTTAGCGCAATTCACTCAATTTCCTACTCAAACATGACCAAATGGTTACTAATTGACCATTACAACTTCTTTTCATCAATAAATAAATAAAATCCTAATTTTATTGCCCAAACCCTAACTCCAACAATCTCAATTCTCAAATCTTACATTATACTCACAATTAAAGTTTTCAATTCACTTATACATGTCAAGGGACAGCCCTACACCATTTCAAATCCATTAAAAGCTATCACACTCAAGAAAATTTAAGGCTGCCAAAAATTGGATAGTGTCCCTACATGCATATTTTTACACAATTTCTTCAATTCTTAGTTCAATTCCTAGTTCCAATCAAGAATTAAAAGAGAGAAGGAAAGACTCTAGCACTAACCTCTTTGAGAGTTAACTCCAAGCTTGATAAACTCTTCCTTTTCTCTTCTTTTTACTACCTCTAACTTGCCCAAGGTGTAAGATCAATTTTTCATGAAGAGGTTATGAAGTTTTATGGTGTAATTGGCTAGGTTTTAAAGCTTGGGTGAGTGCATCAATGGAGGATTCTCTCTCTCTCTCTCTCTCTCTCTCTCTCTCTCTCTCTCTCTCTCTCTCTCTTTAGTTCGGCTGTTTTAGAAGAAGAAGGCTACTAATTTTTTTGTTTTTATCTCTTTTTTGTTTCATTTTTATCCCTTTAGTTAATTTGTTAAATTGTAATTGGGTGAAAATTTTAATGACATCATAATGATGTCAAAATTCCAAATTTCCTTCATTTTCTTTCCTTTTCTTTTCTACTCTTTTTTAATTAAATTTTTAGCAATATTTATTCATATTTTATGTCATAATAATTATTTACTTAACTGGACAAGTTGGTCAAAAATCGTCTTTGAAGGTGAAATGACCAAAATGCCCTTCGTTTTGCTTAAAACATTAAAATTGTCTGTGCCAATTGAATAAATTTTCTAAGCATTTTCTTGGCATTCTAATGCCATCGAAACCTCAATGACTCTACTTTGAAGTCCCAAAAATTATTTCACGAATTTTTCCCTGGGTTTAGGGCTTCTAGCTGTGAAGACAGCAAGTTCCCGTCAAAGTCACCCATCGCTAGGGTACTGACTCATTTAACTTTGTTGTATTTTATTTCTAAAATTTTTTGTAAATTTTTCTTATTAATATTTGAGTTTTTTATGACTCCTCACTCTAGTCTAAATATTTTTTCAGACGTTCTAGCTGTCTAGACCGACACCGGTCATCGGAACAATAGAATGTATGAAATTGCTACGTTGAGGGTGTTACAATTTGTATTTGATGACATTGTTGTGATTGTTGCTTTATGGTGATCTAGAGCCGCGTATGTGTAATGCCCTCACCTTAGGTAGTTATGTATATTCCACTGTTTCGGCGACTAATATCTGTTCAAACGACTGGAATGTCTAGAACTATTCTTAAATCAAGGTGAGGAGATATAATTTAATCTTAAATTAGTTAATTAAGAGTGAAACAAATCAAAAGAAATGGATTAGAAAACAATTAATGTGCTTAAGTCCTGACGATGAGTGACTCCCTTGGAAAGTAACTAAAAATCAGTGTTTTAGATCTATTTGCTATTCCAATTCATGTAGAATCTTGTAAGACTCTTAATTAAGACTTAAATAAGGTATAATAAAGAATTAATAAGTTAAAGAAATTAAAAAGAAACAAATAAAATGCATTAGAATTGGAAAATGGCATGTACGGTAAATTTAAGGAAGATTAAGGGCAAAGATGAAACTAACACTCGTCATGTGACTTGCACATGATTATGGCAGCCATAAAACATCTCAAAATTCATATTAGTATGCAGAAAATAACAAGAAAGGAGAGAGAGAGGAGGTGGCCGAATAAGGGAAGAAAAAGGAGGAAGGAGAACCACCATTTTTCAACTTAAATTTTCACTCCAAATCAAGGTATTTTGCTTCCCAATCACTTCTAAGAAACTTATTTCTACTTTTCTTTAGTTTATTTCATGATTTAAGAGAAAGAAAAGCAAGGGTTCATGTGGGTTGGATAATGGAAGTTGATAGAAAATTGGGAATTCAGGAAAGTAACTTGATTTAATTAGGTTTAATTTGATTTTTAGCATGATTTTAACATTCTAAACACAAAACCAACAAGAATTTTGCATGAATTAACAAAATCCACCTAGGGTTCCTTGTGATATGGTTCGGCCAACATTTGAGAAATTGGGGAAATTTTATTTTTGGTCCAATTAACTAGTTAATTTAACTAATTAAGCAACCTAGATATGAATTCTAACATTAGATTAATTTATTTGGTGTTGAATCAAATTTTCCATAATATGAAGTATGTAGGAAGTTGTTGAAACATAGTGAAATTTGCCATATTTGGCTGCCACTTTGATGAATTTATTTGTAATTGTGTGGATGTTGGTTGGTTGATTGGGAATTACAGGATTAAAGTGCTTTTGACAGAGAATACCAAAGTATTTTCTTGGGGTCCAAAAAATAAAGGAAGCTAGTTCCTTTTGGCATGTAAATCTTGCACACCAAGTATTTGATAAAATACCTAAATGAACTTAACATAATGTGGGAGGTATTACCAATTGGTTAAAGAAAATTACTATAGTTTATCAGGTAGGAAAATTCTTAAGTAAACAACAAAATTAGCTAGATGGGAGTGCTTATTAGGAATAGTTGAGGAATTTATTCTGAACGGTCTATATTTTCCTGTATGACAATAGTTCATAAGGAGAAAGGTGAAAGTGTTGAACTAGGAACCAAATCCACCCAAAATGGAGATAAACAGGTTTGTGCACAACTAGTATTAAACTATTAAATGTTTTTACATATTTATGTTGATAAAATGGCTTTATTGATACATGTTTTATGTTCTCCAAAATATAATTTTAACATAACAATTGACTAAATTTTTATTATTATGATAAATTTTAATTAAAATTATGATTTATATTGTGTTTTATATAAAGAGTATATGTTGTTGAGATTTGCAGTAAATGGATCCATATTGAGATTTCATACCTATATAAAAGGAAATGAATTTATAATATTATTTTCATATCTCACAGCTAATGCTTGACATGGTTATTACCCGTCCCTCATTTGTTGAGGTGACACATTGGTATTTGGATTGATGTGATTTGGATACCATGGTACGTGCACATTATTATAATATGGTCTCCCTCATGTAAGAGGTGAGATAAGATTTGAAGATGGCCCTCACAGATTATTTATATATACGGTGTTATGGATAGTATGTACATAGTGATATGATATGGTCTCCCTCAAGAAAGAGGTGAGATGAGATTTGAAGATGGCCCTTGTGGATTAATCTTACATTAGGCTGGTGAGATTAAGAATGAAATTTGAATTGTGCAAATGTGTTTTAAAGATGATACCATATGAGTAAATGATATATAAGAAACTATTTTCTATATGTGACCCATACTTTTATATTCACCTTTTGAGTATATTTGAATATCCATTTCCATGACTTGTTTTGAATATTATTTTCATGACTTATTATTTGATGATTTAATTGTTTATGGTTTAATATTTGTTGTGCACCACTGTGTATATTTGTACTCAGCGTTAGTTGTTTTCCTTACTAACGCAGATAAATAAAAGGAAAAGATTAGTGGCAAGTAGGAGCAGCACCTGTTATCACTAAGATCAGGAGCAAACTTGATGTAGGTGACTTGGTTCTTGATTTTGTATTTATATGATGTTATCCATTTGCAACAGGATATTTTGTTTTAACATCTAAGTAGGACAAGATAAAATTTTGTTGTCTGTATATAAATATAAACTTTATAAAATGATTTATTAGTTAATTAATTAAAGAAAACTAGTATACAATTCTGATACCTATGGGACTACTAAGTTATGGACTGCCACAGGTTCCCACAGGTGTTAATTTAAGCATTAATTGAATTGTTTTAGCCAAAATATAGCAGTTTTAAATTCTAAATTATCTAATTTAAAGCTTTTTATAGGAAAACTTATATTTGGAAACTATATTATTTTCTTAAGAATGTGCACTACCTCTAATTTTAAAACAAAATATATAGTTGCAAAGTAATTTGAAAAAGATTAAAATGAGTGACAGTAAATTTTTGATTTACAGTTGTTTTGATAATCTTTTTGTAATATGAAGTTATGTAGTAAAATGTTTCTTACTCTATTATGTTTTGAATTAAAATGATTTTAAAACATACCCAATCCTTTGTAATGTGTTCACTAGGTTCTGAGGATTTGATCTCGGCATCCGTTGAACATATTATGGGAGGCATGTTACGTCTAAGAGAGGGGTAAGACGTGATATGTTATTGTTGGTATCAGAGCATAGTTTGAATTGCATACTAGGAGGATTTCCTGTACTAAATGTGTGATTTGTATAACTGCTCATATGTTTAAAACTATTGCATATTGCATATTTACATCATATTTTCAAACCTAATGGGTGAAATTTTCTTTTCTTTTTATAGAGGTATTAGAGACACAATGTCTCATCGTGCTACCATTGAGGCAGGAGGTGAAGGAGGGGATAACTTCAGCCTACAAGGAGATTATAAAATATAAAAATATAAAATAAATAACATTTATATCTTTTTATGAGATAAAATACAAAAATTTCATAAAGTTTAAATTATTTTGTGAATTAATAAAGTAATTTTATTATATTTTAAACAAAATAATCATATAATCTACTATTAAATTTATGTATAAAAAATTAAATAAAATATTTTAAATATTAATAATTTAATATAATCTATTATTATATTAATTAAAAAATATTAAATTTATATAAGAAAATACTTTTCCATTAATCTAATATATTTTCTATTCCACAAAAAATAAACATTCCAAAAAAAAACACTATAAACTATAAAAATTTCACAAAGTTTAAATTATTTTTATGAATTAACAAAGTAATTTTATTATATTTTAAACAAAATAATAATAGAAACTATTATTAATTTATATATAAAAAGAATTAAATAAAATATTTTAATTAATTATCCTGTGCATTGTAGGGGCATTCTGCTAGTTTTCAATAAAGCAAACTTGTTAAACTTTGAGATAAACATTACTACCTATAAATAATAATATATTATATTTCAGCCTTGAATAGAAATTGATAGCATGTAATTAACTTCTTTAGCTTGTTTGTTATTTTTACAGGACAAGAAGGATATTCAACAGGCCATATTACCTTAATGTTTAGAATGTTGCTACATTTATTGTTCAGGTATAATTTGATATACTTTTCTTTCGAATTTAAAATTTTATTTTATTTATCATCTATGATACTTTATTTTAATACTATTAATATTGATATTTTGTTATGGTAAGTCTTGTTAAGATATGTACTATAAATAACTAGGATATATGTATCTGTAGTGATTGTGTGAATATATTTAGATACTAGAATCGTGGCTATAATTACATATTTAATTAGTATTGTATTTCCTATTTAGTTATCCTGTACATATTATAAATTGACACCATTGGCTTGAGAGAATAATCAAGCTCTTCAATCATTCTCAATATTCTTCTTCTGTTTTATTTTCTCACATGGTATCGAGTCCTCGGAGGGTCTGATTTGAAATCTGAAACAAAATCCTCATAGGTAGGAACTTTCCCTCTTTTTTCGGTCACTTTCTGGGAGTCTGTGGCTGTCATAGCCTAGCCTAGTGGATTACTCAGCCCAGGATCAGCCTCAACCATGCTAGTCCCGTCACCTGTTTCTCACTTTTTTGTCACTACCTCTTCATACAGTAGGCTTTTTGGACATATTTCTGAGCAACATTTCAATGTGCTTCTCTTGCCAACATGTCTGAGATTGAGGAGTCCTCCAATACAGCCTCCAACACAGGTTCTAAGATTCTCACACCCATATCCAACATAGGTTCTGAGATTCTCAAACTCATATTTTCTTCCATTGGTAATTCACCAGCTATTATTACTGTTAAATTAGTATGAAGTCAAAATTATATGTCTTGGGCTGCATCAGTGGAATTATGGTTTATGGGGCAGGGGTATGATGACCACTTGGTTAAAAATGCCATAGACATAGCTTTAACAAATATAGCTAATTGGACTAAGCTTGATGCTTAATTATGTAGTCTCTTGAGGCATTCTCTAAACCCAAAATTACTTAATATTTTTCAGTCTTGTAAAATATGTTGCAAAGTTTGGACTAAGGCAAAAACCTTATGTATAAATGATATGCAGTGTATTTATAAGGTAGTATCAAATATGGTATAAGGTAGTATCAGATATGGTTCATTTGCAGCAAAATCAACAAGATATGTCTAGTTATTTGGGACAGGTAGAATCACTGAAAGATGAATTTAATTCTATCATGCCATGTACTGATAATATTTCTGAGCAACAGCGGGACAGATTCTTCATGGTTTTGGCATTGATTAGGCTAAGACCTGGCCTTGATTCTGTTAAAGACCAGATATTAACTAGTCCAGTTATTCCCACTCTAGAGGATGTGTCTGCCAGGCTTCTACGCATCTCACTCAATAAGAATAATTTCTCCAGAATTGAATCTTCAGTTTTAGCTGCACAAAGTGGAAACCAACAGAGACAAGGTACTTATCAGAGAAGCAAAGGTAAAAGGCTCCATTGCACTTATTGTGATAAGAGTAATCACACTCGAGACACTTGTTGGGCCTTTCATGGTTGACCACCATGCCCCCATTCAGTCAAATAATGTGGGCCGATCAACTACTCATATGGCTTAATCCGGTGAAAATGGTATTCTTCCATTACCTGATGGAAAGGATCAGGTGTCAGATTCTATCCTATTAACTGGAGCTGATTACAAGGAATATTTGCAATACCAAATAGCCAAATAACAATCTTCTAGCAGTGCTCATTCTAATAATTTTTTTGCTTGTCTAACACAGTCTTCGCTCACTAGTCCATGGATCCTAAACTCTGGTGCTTTTGATCATATATCTGGTAACAAAAGTCTTTTCTCATCTTTAGTTTCTCCTCCAATTTTGTCTGAAGTTACTTTGGCTAATAGTTCACAAACTTTAGTTAAGGGCATAGGAGAAGTAAAAATATTTCCATCTATTCCTTTAACCACAATTTTGTTCACTCTAGAATGCCCATATAATTTAATCTCCATCAGTAAATTAACTAAAAATCTCAATTGTTCTGTCACCTTTACATCTGACTCTGTTGTTGTGCAGGACCAAAGTACACGGAAGATGATTGGAGTAGGATGTGAGTCACAAGGGTTGTACCATCTTTCTACTTTAAATTCTCCAATTGCTCTTGCCTCTACCACTTCCGCTGATCTTCTTCACAATCATCTGGGTCATTCGAGTCTTGCCAAATTGCAAAAATTAGTTCCTAATCTTTCTAGTTTATCTTCTTTTGAATGTGAGTCCTGTCAACTTGGGAAACAAAGTCGTGTTTCCTTTCCCAAGTGAATCAATAATAGGGTTAAGTCCATGTTTGAAATTGTCCATTCAGACATTTGAGGTCCAAGCCGTGTCAGTACAACTTTGGGATTTCATTATTTTGTTACTTTTGTTGATGATTATTATCGTTGCACTTGGTTATTTTAATGAAGACTCGTTCTAAATTATTCTCTATATTTCAAAAATTCTCTACTAAAATACGTAATCAATTTAGTGTTTCTGTTAAAATACTTCGCAGTGACAATGTAAAAGAATATTTGTCTACTCCCTTTACTCCTTTCTTATCTTTTCAGGGTATTACTCACCAAACTTCATGTGCTTATAGCCCTCAACAAAATGGGATTGCTAAATGAAAGAATCGTTATCTAGTTGAGATTGCCCACACTTTACTCACTCACCATGATGTTCCTCTTCATTTTTGGGGAGATGCTATTCTTACTACTTGTTACTTAATTAACCAAATGCCTTCTTCTGTTTTGCAGAATCAGAGTCCTCATTCCATTTTGTTTCTCGAACAAGATGCCCATCAGTTGTCCCTGCGTGTATTTAGTTATATTTGTTTTGTTCATGATCACACTCCTAGCAAAGATAAACTTTAGCCCAAATCAATAAAATGTGTCTTTTTGGGATATTCTAGACTTCAAAAAGGTTACAAATGCTACAATCCACTTATAAATAAATACTTTGTGTCAGCTAATGTAACCTTCTTTGAAACATCTTCTTATTTTTTCTCTAACACTGCATCCAAGGTTTTTATTCCCACTGCCTTACCAGTTCCTACTCCTCCTCCACCACCAATCAGTCCACCACCTCTACACGTCTACTCACGTCGTCCTCATCCACCCACTAACACCATTGATGCTCCTTTGCTTGATACATGTACAACACTGGCTCCTGGTGACTCTTGCCCTCCTTCATCTTCACTTATTTCGGTCTCGCCTTTAACAGACGATGCTACTTGTCCCATTGCCATCTAAAAAGGTATTCGTTCGTCTTGAAATCCTCATCCTATTTATAATTTTGTGAGTTATTATCATTTGTCTCCTTCCTATTATGCTTTTATCACCACTTTGTCTAATGTATCTGTACTTAAGACTGTTAGAGAAGCTTTGGAACATCCAGGATGGTGTAATGCAATGGTTGAAGAGATAACCGCTATCCATAACAATGGCACTTGGGATTTGGTGTGTTTCGCTGGTTTTACAACCCCGCAAGTGCACGGATCGCTAACAAGTAATAAAGTGATGAGTAAAGTATCGTTCCCACGAGGAATTTGATTAGCAAGTACCAATCTACACAATAATTTTAACTGTCTAGGCTATCGAATACTTAGGGAATGAAGTTTTTTAACCTTAAACACTAGAATGGTAAACTTAAAATGAAATGATTTATTTGCAACAATTCTGGAATTAAGATTTCACACTTGAATCTTATTAGGGATGTTATCTCGCTTATTTACTGGATTGAGGATTGTTTTTCTTGATGGAAATCAGTCCTAAGTTATCCTAAATCCTCTCTCCAGGTACCTAGGGTGTATTCTAATTAACTCAAATGTGACACCCCTTACCCGTCTACAGTATAGTCGAGCAAGATATGCCACACAGTGTACCGGAACACCATATTTTATTTCAATTATTTTTTTTTATCCTTCCTTAATTTATTTCTTCATGGTTATGAAGTGCAATTATGAAATTTAACTCATTTAAGTCATTTATTAAAATTATAAATTTATTTGAGCTTTCGAAAATTTTATAGAAAATCCAGCAGAGTACTGGCTAAAAATGGAGAAAATAATTCTTCGGAACCTGTGAAAAACACTTCCTATACATTTTCAATCATTCTCAAACTCCAATAACCATCAACATGGTCTTAACAATTCTCAACATTCACAATCATCTCAAGTTTTCAACATGAATCCACAATTTCATTCAAATTCAAAATCAAATTTAATTTCATGAAGATATTTTCAAATTATATTAATTAACAAAATTTCACAAAATATGTACATCAACTTATGATTACATAAATTTACTATTTACATGAGTTCATAATTTACAATTCATAAAATACTACCCATTACAAAATGCAAAAACAAAATTTCAAAAGGGACCTAAAGGTCCTACCACTGATGCACTGTAGATGAGAGGTGACTCTGACTCTAGGCAGATCTGTGACCTCACCCAGTCTGTGGTCCGCTAGGCTCTCTGTCTGTCTCTCCATAACCTACACATGGAAAAAAGTGACGCGCTAAGCAATAATGCTTAGTGGTGCCAATAATAAAATAAAAAGAACTAAAAGAAATTAAATATGCAGTGTGTATATTGATGTCTCATGCAGACAAATTTTTGGTTATTATTTGTAGTTTTATTTATTTGGCACTTGTTATATCCATTATTTCATTAAATTTATCAACTTTCATTTTTTTTTATGGTTGCCCAAGTAACCTATACTGGATGACTGGACTGGATAAACGAGTAAACTAGCATTGGGTACCAAATGCCTCAGGCCGTCACACTATCGATCACATATGTATCTCCCGGTGTGCAATAGAATAGCTAATAAGCTATAATTATTATTAAGCACAAGGCCAAGTATCACCATAATAACAGAATGGCTAAAAGCCATAAAATCATAGAATGGCATAATGCCATGTGCAGTACTGCTAACTGAACCCTATTAGCATGCCAGCCTATCCAAACCAATCTTAGTAGGTGTACTTAAAGGAGCGGAAGCATAAAAAACACAAGTTTATATCATTGAATTCAAAAATTTTTACCTAGGATCATATGCATCATGTAAGATTTTTTGTTATCTATTTGATTTCAATGATGAACAACATATTAAAACTCTTTTAATATGTTTTTGGATCTGTATTGGCCATTTAAGATTTTAGAATTAATCAGATTAATTTTAGAACCCTAGATTAAATCAAGAACAAATACACTAATCTCTTGATGTACTGCAGTGTATTTGTACCTTTGGGATGCATCTTTAGGACACCAAATGTTGTCCCTCTAGCTTATCCACACCAAGATCACCTATGGCAACCCTTGAACAGCTTCTAAAGCTTTTTTTATTAATTAGAAAATCAAGTTTTGCCTTTTAAGAGATTAAAGATGTAAACAGGACACTAAAAACAATTTCTAGTATTTTTAATTCAAGAGATTGTTTGTTAATCTCTTGGAATTGATGAGAGATGAAGAATAACAGAGAATGGGAGCCTCAAGGGTGGCGGCACAAAGGAGGCAGCAGCTGATTGTTATTTTTCTTTTTCATAACAACACTTATATAGCTAGGTCACCACTTAAAACCCTTGCCACATTTCACCTTCTGATTGGCTCTAGGTTTAAATTGACCCAATCACATTATGCCAAGTGTCAAACCTATATTTAATCTTAATTTTAATCATCTTACATGATTAAAAGACATTTGGCAAGCTTATGTGTGGTGCCATGTGTCACCATCTCATGGTGCCACATGTCACCCTGTGAAATGACCAAAATGCCCCTGTGTCTTAATTTTGAGTTCTCAACCCAAAATAATTATTTCTCTTCTTCTAATCAATTTATATCAAATATAAATTAATTAATTAATCTTTATTAATTAATTTCTCATTAATTAAATTCATATTTAAACACTTTAAATATAAATTTAACTTATGCTATACATCCAATAACCTAGATTTGGTTTCAAATCATGCCAGGGACTTTGAAATCTAATTGCAAGCCAAACCTATTTAATTAATCAATTAAACTCTTTAATTAATTAATTAAATCATATTTAATTTGGTGATTACTTGTGTATGTGTGTGACTTACTAGGCTGATCACTAACTGGTAATGAGACATGATATCAACTCTTAATATCATCAGAACTCTTTTTTACCATAAATGATTTCTCTAAATCATTTTATGCACCTCATAGACCATTGTTAACACCTAGCATAGCATGTCATGGCCACCCAATTAGTAATAAGGTTTACCTTAAATGAACCTATAATCATATGTTACCATGCACTAGAATCTACAAAATCCCAACCCAAGCTAGAGTCATGGTTTATGTCAAACCCCATTTGCTATGAATATTATGTTCTCTTTTAATTCCAGTTTTTGATTAAAAGATTTTCTCATCAGAAACTCTTTTCTGATTAAATCTATCTGTCCTGGCCAGGAACTTGAAACATCAAGAATAATTAAATGAACATAGGATTTTATCTCTATTTACTTAGAGGAACAGATTCCATCTTGATCAGCACCTACCTCAATATATAACTAGTAGGAGCCGACACATGCCCATATACCCATACATAGTACAAGTATGAAAGCAGTATCAAACTCAAACCACCTATATACAAGATAATTGTGCTATCTTAGGTCTAAAGATTATATGCACTGATATGATTTATGACAATACATTGACAAGAGTAAACTCCATGTGCTTGTCATAAGTGTTACTGGTTCGACCTACTTATCATGTATAAGTGCCTATCATGTTTGTTATATGGCATGAGACTCACCATTTCATTTTATTTACATCTCATATAAATAACTTGGGAACAAACATTATTACAATTTTTTTGGATAAGTCATATTCTTATTGTGAAGTATCCTCGATTGTGAACCTATTTATGATACTTTGTGCTAGAAATACTGTCACTCATATTCTTAACAACTTAAGAATATGATTTCTAACAAAATATCAATGGACCTTTTCTATTACACATAAATATATTATGTAAACAGAAAAGTGAAAATGCATTTTATTAATAAAATATATACAAGATACATACTAAATAATATGCTCTAGGGCAAACTACTAACAGTACTAGGGCACATTACCAAGTTATTGATTGAATTTTCATACTTTACATGTAAGGTTACTATTCATTTTACTATTTAGGTCAAATTATTGACTTTCCAATGCAAAATAGCTACATAATTCCTAATCACATGAATTTACCACATTTTGGTTCCCAAAAGTATTGGCATTAGTTGTCAATCCATACTTCTAACCAATGGTGAGTAAATCAAAATTTTCAATTTTCGTTGCTAGAGTTCACTGTTCCATTAGGCCATTCTACAGTGAGAATTTGGCCAAATGTTATTCATCAAATTTGTTCCTTGTTATGTCTAGTTACATTTCACTTTTTGAATCACTCCATTTGGAGTTTTGTAGCTCAAGTTATGGCCTAAACACCATAACTGGCTGGATTGTAATTTTTCCAGAATTTCTGGGCAGAATCAATTTTGCAATTTTTGTACACTGACTGCAGGTCAGTTTTTGGACATGTTATGGTCAAAATTTGGGTTTGTTTTCTTCAAGAAAGTTGTAGGGCTATGTCTCAGATTTGAACTGGTAAAAATTCAGGTTAAATGGACCTTTCTACAGTGAGTTATGACCAAATAAATGAACACTGTTCATTTAGTCATTTTGCCCAGGCAGAATGTAAGTCACCCAGATTTGGTCAATTTTTAGGACATCCCATGTTTAGTTTCTGGACAGAGCTCCTTCACCAAAATTGTGCCATTATGAGTCTAATTTCATGTTCAATTGGCCTTGCACCAATTGAACCTACACAACCCAAGTTAGAGCTGCCCAAACATGTTGGACTCACATCTAGACCTACAGGGCACTCAAGACAGCACACCCAACCTCAAATCCCAAGCTGCCATTCACTTCAATTCCTCATTATACTAAGCCAAATGGTCACTAATTGACCATTAAAACTTCCATTTACCCATACATAAGCAGAATCCAGAGTTTTCCCCCAACCCCTAACTCTAATGTCACACCTTACCCCTCTGTAAGGCATAACATGATCCCGTAGAATACCGAATGAACTACCAAACTTCACCTACCGATAACTCATTAAGTACCCTATAAGGGATTTTAAACAATTTTCTTACTTTTGACAAGTGGTGAGCATTTTCTAATAGGTATTTAAAACATATGATTAAAAGTAAATCTAGTTAATATTTTTGGTCCATTTTGTTTTTCCGTAAATTTTATAAAAATTTTGATAGAGTTCTGTCTGTATTTTGAAAAACCAGTTCTTCAAATACCTGTACAAAGCACTTCTAAAAATTGTTCTCAACAACTACTTCAATTTCACAATCAAACTCAATCCATTTCAATCAATTTCTCAAGTTCAAAATTCAATAATCCTCAAAATACTAGCAATATATTTCATTCAAATTAAATAAAAATAGTTCCACTCATATTTCATTAAAGACAAAACAATTTATACACATCCTTACAAATTTATATCAAAAGAAACACAAACTAAACTTTATTACAAACTTCATACAAATTTTTGTACAAGCTGCTCAAGACCCATTTACATGTCCATACATTTATATGCAATACATACATCAAAAGAAATATTTACAATTAGGGTATAAATTATACCCGATAGCTTCAAAACAGGAAGATCCTCAATCCTTAGCAGCTCAGTCTGCTGCTCTTCTAGTCTCTGTATCTGCGACAGCAATAGAAGCTATCGCTGAGTACTAGGACTCAGTGGTGCACAACATACTAAAATAATCTTTATGCAAAACTTAAATCACATTTATTCAAAAATTTGGCTAAACATGAGAATTAAGTACAAATCATGCATTATGAGATTTTAAATGCAAACCAAGTTCATTTCAAAGTATCAAAACACATTTTAGAAACCCACAGTTAAATCATGCCA
Organism: Hevea brasiliensis; assembly: GCF_030052815.1. Taxonomy (NCBI): domain Eukaryota; kingdom Viridiplantae; phylum Streptophyta; class Magnoliopsida; order Malpighiales; family Euphorbiaceae; genus Hevea; species Hevea brasiliensis. The sequence continues at coordinate 84,025,017 of NC_079499.1, forward strand.
TTCGAAACAAATAAAATCTCAATAGCCAGAGGCTAAAGAGAAATCACATCACAAGGCTAGCTAGCTCAAATATATGGATATCCATTCACATCCTCTTCTACTGGCACACCTCAACACTTCTCCAGAGAAGGAATCAAAATTCGAAACTAATTACCCCCACTAGTCATGCTAGTGAGGTGTTCAAATATATGGTCATGACACTGTGGTTTCAAAACTTATTTTAACAATTTGCTAAACATTGTCATTTCAAATATACACAGTAACTTTCAACAATTTAAGTCAAAACATCATAACTAATGTCACAAATAAATTTTCAATAATTCAAAGCAAATGTAAAATACATATTTCATTCACTTTATCACTACATTTTAAAGCATAGTGATGTTGTGCACAAACCTCAAGCGAGTCGCCCCTTAGCCTCGACTCGGTTCCTCGGGTTCCTTCCTGATATTCTTTTCAACTGAAACACATAATTTTACAATGTTTCAGTACTAGAACTTAACATAAATCCAAAATAAATTTAGCCTCATTTTTACCTAGCTCTAACGTGCTAAACTAGACGTTCTTGAAATTTTGTGCTTCGGGTTACTATTCACTACACTATTCAAGTCAATTTGTTGACTTTCTAAGGCTTAATAGGTATGGGAATTCCAACTTCATCCACATACCACATTTTGGTCACTAAACTTGTTGGTTTTGGTCATTTTCTCAAAACTTAGGTCTTTTAGGCAAAATTGCCAAATTTTTAGTTTTGGTGTCCCTAATTGTACTGTTTCATTGGTCAGTTTAATGTTGGAATTTGGCAAAACTTTCTTCATAGAAAATTTTTCCTATTGTCTCAAGTTTATTCTCCTTTTTGAATCACCCCAATTGGAGTTTTGTAGCTCAAGTTATAAGCAAATTACGTTTACTGTTCATGCTGCAGAATTTGGTTCTGCAGATTTATTGGTCCAACTTCATTCAGTAATTTGATCAAGTTAGGTCCATAATTTGGTCTAACTTTCTTCATATGAAATGTTCTTCTATTCCTTAGGTTTCTATTGGTTCAAGAATCACCTAAATCGGAGTTTTCTAGAGAGAGTTATAGCCATTAAAACTTTACTGTTCAAATGGAAAATCTGCAGTCTACAGATTCAGGTCACCAACTTTGCTCAGTAATTTGATTGGGTTAATGGCATAGTTTGGGTTGGTGTTCTTCATGAAAGTTTTAGGTCTATATCTCATCTAACCACTGGTAAAAGTTCAGGTCATTTTGACCTGCCTAGGTCGAGTTATGACCAAATGAACAAATACTGTTCATTTGGTCAGCTTGTGCAGAGGCAGTCTGCGATTTTCCGACTTCGGTCACTTTGTTCACTAGGTTTTAGTCACTTTTTGGGCAGGCTTCCTAAATGAAAATTGTGTCATTTAGTGCCTATTTTCATCCCCAATTGGTCCCATATCAATTGGACTTGTAAAATTTAATTTTTGGTGCCTCAAAGTTGACTTTTGGTCATAGTGCATACCCAATCCGAATTTGACTTTGATTCAAACACTTCTAACACACTTAATTAGGTCACAAATGGTCATTTCTTTCCTTAAATTAAGTCAAAGACATCATTTACCAATTTCTTAAATTTTCTCCCAAAACCCTAAGGGTCAAGAACCCAAATTCCTCAATTTCCTCAATTCATGAATTCTAAGTGTACAAGTCTCACTTACTTACTCAATCAAGCATGAGTACCTCTTTAATTCTAATAATTTCTATCAAACCCTAATTAATTTCATGCTGACCAACTTTCATAAAGCTTCATATATGAGTGATTTCTTGAGTTTTTATGTAATTTGCTACTTATTCAAGCTCATTTCTATGCATTTTACTCAAATTAAGTTAGAAAGAGGGACTTACTTGTTGAGCAGAATTTGTAATTCCAAATCTTCACTTCTTTTTGATCCTTCTTATTTCAAATCTCTCTATCAAAGCCAAAGAGCAAGACCTTACTTGGTGAGTATGAAATTTGTGAAGAAATAATAGGGTTTAAGAAGCTTAAATGACCATTAATGGAGGAAATTGAAAAGAAAAAGAAAGAGAAAAGAATGGGAGCCGGCTGAATTTTTTTAGGGAAGAAGAAATGACTTTTCCTTCTAATTTTTTAGGTTTTTTAAGTGAAATTTTATGTATTTGACTTGGTCAAAAAAGTTAGGAAATTAAAATTGATTTTTGACATCAAAATGATGTCATCCACATGATGCAATAAACCTTTTTCTTTTCTTTTTCAATTTTCTTAAATTTTTCATTAGTTCTTTAATCTAATCTTGATTCAAAAATTTTTATTTTCTCCGATTTTATTGGACAGTTAGGTTAGGAGTCAGCTCTCGGAGTCAATTGACCAAATTACCCCTCGCCGGTTCATCCCGGTAATTATTTGACTGACTTAATAATTCTTTTTCGTGATTTTCTCTTTTCCACTGTGTTCGTAATGATCCTAAGGATCGCAGCGTCACATTTTACAGTTTGAAATTTGAGTTTAAAATGACTTCGCAGTCTTCCCGAGAAGGTCACCCATCGCTGTGACTCTCGGCTCGTTTAACTTCTTATGTTCTATTTTTCTTGTTTATACTTAACTAATTGGACATTACTAATTATTTGTGTTTATAGCTTCTCTAGTTATTTTAAGTGTGGTTCTAATCCCATTAATTGTCTGGACCGACACCGGTCACCGGAACAGTGAAATCTACCAGGCTATGCAAACGGGGGTGTTACAATTCTCCCCCCCTTAAAATAAATTTCGTCTCGAAATTTTACCTGGTACTAATCTCTGAATAGCTGTGGGTGCTGTCTCCTCATGTCCTCTTCTCATTCCCAAGTAGCCTCCTGGCCTGAATGATGGTTCGACAGCACCTTTACCAACGGTATCTGCTTGTTCCATAGCTGCTTCACCTCATAAGCCAGAATCTCTATGGGTTCTTCTTCATATGTGAGGTCTGGATTCACTTTAATTTCCTCTACTGGTAGTACATGAGATGGGTCTGATCGATACCTCCTCAACATAGACACATGGAAGACATTATGTATCTTCTCTAACTCTGGAGGTAGTGCCAAACGATATGCCAAAGGACCCACTCTTTCCAGAACCTCATATGGCCCAATAAAGCAAGGACTCAGTTTCCCCTTTCTGTCGAATCTCATAATTCTCTTCTAAGGAGAAACTTTGAGGAAAACTTTCTCATCCACTGCATACTCAATATCTCTTCTCTTCAAATCAATGTAGGACTTATGACGGTCTGATGCAGTCTTAAGTCGATCTCGGATCACCCTAATTTTCTCTTCAGTGTGCTGAACAATTTCGGGTCCAATCATCTTTCTTTCACTCACGTCATCCCAACACAACGAGGTTCTACATTTTCTGCCATACAAAGCTTCATATGGAGGCATTCCAATGCTTGATTGGTAGCTGTTGTTGTAAGCAAACTCAATCAAAGGCAAGTGTGTATCCCAACTGCCCTCAAACTCAATCACACAAGCCTGTAGCATGTCCTCTAAGATCTGAATTACCCTCTCTCGGTGGCCATGCATGCGTGGGTGGAATGCCCGTCTTGAAGTTCAATCCAGTTCCTAGGGCTCTCTGAAGACTACCCGAGAATCTAGAAGTGAACCTAGGATCTGCTCGACACGATGGATCTGGCACTCCATGCGTCTCACAATCTCATCGATGTATAACTTGGCCAATCTTTCTAAAGCGTAGTCCATCGGTGGCGAGAAAATGAGCAGAACTTAGTTAGTGCATGCGACAATGACCCATACTGCATCATGAATCTTCTGTGTCCTCGGAAGTCCCATCACAAAATCCATTATTATTCTTTCCCATTTCCATTCTGGTACTGGTAGTGGATGTAACAACCCAGTGGGTACTTGATGCTCTGCCTTCATTTGCTGACAAGTTAGGCATTTGGATACAAACTCTGCCACATCTCTTTTCATACCCATCCACCAGTAATGCTCCTTTAGCCCCCTATACATTTTTGTGCCACCAGGGTGCATGGCAAAAGGAGACTCATGTGCTTCCTTCAAAATAATCTGCCTCAAATCAACATCATTAGGAACACACATTCTGCCCTGGTGTCGCAATAGACCATCATCTCTTATTGAGAATTCTGGTTTCTTGCCCTGTCGGACTTCTTCCATCAACTTTTGATACTTCTGATCATTCTGAGCAGCCATTCTAAACTGATCAATCAACACTGGCTGTACATGCCATGCAACTGCTGTCCGCCCATCATCATTAATCTCTAAGCTGGCATGCAATGATCTTAACTCATGTACCAAAGACAAAGGAGTAACTCGTAGACTTTCCATAGTCTTGCGACTTAAGGCATCAGCCACAACATTAGCTTTCCCTGGCTGATAGTCTATCAGAAAATCGTAGTCTTTTATCAACTTTAACCATCTCTTTTGTCTCAAATTCAGCTCTTTCTGGGTGCCCAAATACTTCAAACTCTTATGATCTGTATAGAGGTAACACTTTTCCCCATACAAATAGTGCCTCCAGATCTTAAGAGCAAACAAAATAGCTGCAAGCTCCAAATCATGTGTTGGATAGTTCCTCTCATGCGGTTTCAGCTGGCGTGATGCATAGGTAATGACATTTCGATCTTGCATTAATACACAGCCTAACCCATTGTGAGAAGCATCACTATAAACTGTGTATTCTTTACCCGGAATAGGTAAAGTCAGGACTGGAGCTTCAGTCAAACATTTCTTCAATTCATCAAAACTCTGTTGGCATTTATCCGTCCACTGAAATTTTACATCTTTTCTAAGCAGCTTGGTCAATGGAGATGCCAACATGGAGAATCCCTTCAAAAATCTACAGTAGTATCCAGCTAAACCCAGAAAACTACGAATTTCTGTGACATTTCTGGGTGGCCTCCAATTAAGGACAGCTTCAATCTTACTTGGATCTACCTTGATGCCCTCTTCTGATACTACATGCCCCAAGAAAGATATTTCTTTCAGCCAAAATTCACACTTCGACAATTTGGCATATAGCTGTTTCTCCCTCAAAGTCTGCAGTACAATCCGCAGATGTCTATCATGCTCTTCTGCATTCCTCGAATAGACCAATATATCATCTATGAATACCACAACAAACTGGTCAAGGTATGGTCTGAAGATAGTGTTCATCAGATCCATAAAAGCAGCCAGAGCATTAGTTAACCCGAATGACATAACCAAAAACTCATAATAGCCATAGCGGGTTCTGAAGACAGTTTTAGGAATACTCTGCTCTTGTACTTTCAGCTGATAATAACCTGATCTCAGGTCAATTTTGGAGAACACAGCTGCACCCCTCAACTAATCAAACAAGTTATCAATGCGGAGCAATGGATATCTGTTCTTTATAGTCACCTTATTCAACTGTCGATAATCAATACACAAGCGGAGAGTGCCATCCTTCTTCTTTACAAACAATACTGACGCTCCCCAAGGTGACACACTAGGGCGGATAAAGCCCTTGTCAAGCAGTTCTTGCAACTGCACTTTCAACTCTTTCAATTTTGCAGGTGCCATTCTATATGGCGTTATGGAGATTGGATCCACACCAGGCATAACATCAATCTCAAACTGCACCTCTTTTTCTGGAGGTAATCCTAGCAATTCATCAGGAAACACATCCGGAAAATCACATACAGTAGGGATGTCCCTTAGTGCTGGGATCCCCACTTGGGTGTCCATCACATGTGCTAAGTATGCTTCACACCCCTTTCTGATCATTCTTCTAGCTAGTGCAGCCGAAATGATATTTGATGGCAGTAAATGCCTCTCCCCATGTATTACCATATCACCGTACAGAGAGAGACCAAAAGTGACTATCTTTAGTCTACAGTCAATCATGGCATGATGCCTGGCTAACCAATCCATGCCCAAAATAATATCATAATCTCTGAAGGGCATTTCAATCAAGTCTAACAGGAAAAAATGTCCTTGGATCACCAAAGGACAGTCTCTATAAATTCTGTTGACCCGGACCTCTTGTCCTAACGGACTAGTTACTAGCACTTCAAAACCCATTTGCACACATGGAACAGCAAGTGAACAGACTATGCTAGCACTAACATATGAATGGGTTAAACCCGGATCAAACAATACAAATACTTCTTGATCGGAGATAGAGAATATACCGGCTACAAAATCAGAAGTCTCAGCCTCTTCTCGCTGTCTCATTGAATAAACCCTGACTGAAGCACTCCCTTGTGCCGACTGACTAACTGTGCCCTGACTACCAGAAGTAGTGCCTCTACCTCTACCTCTTCCTCTGCCAACTGACTGTGAACCTCTGGGAGCAGGACTCTGAATAGATCCCTCGGCAGTAGTAGGAGCTGGACCATATCTCGGAGCACTAGTACAGTCTTTAGCCATATGGCCCTTGCCTCCGTAGTTAAAGCAGGCTCCAGTGGCCTAATAACACTCCCCCCCATGAATCTTGCCACAAGTCTCACAGAGGCGGGCAGAATGTGAACCCCTGCTCGACTGCTGACCAGACCTAGGGGGTCTCTGTCCAGAAAATCTGCCCCTACCAAATCTTCCACCTCGACCCCTGCTGGGTCCATTAAATTTCTTCTTTTTCCCAGAAGTCCCACCAGAACTCGGCTCTACTGACTTTTCTCCCTTGTCTTTCTCTGATTTCTCAGCTTTCTCTGATTTTTCTTTCACTGGGGTTGCTTCTGATTCTATTCTTTCCAACTCAAGTGCTTGAGACATGAGCTCTGAGAAGTTGCTGTGTCGGAATCCCACAACTTGCATCCTTATGCTGGGCTTCAAACCCATCTCAAATCTCTTGCACCTTGCCTTGCTGGTAGTAAGGAGACTCCCAGCATAATGACTTAAGAAGGAGAACTCCCTCTCATACACTGCCACTGTTCTGTTGCCTTGTTTTAGACTCAGAAACTCTTGTAACTTCTGATCAACATATGTATCTGGGATGTATTTCTGTCTAAACTCTCTGATGAAGTCATCCCAGGTCAGCACTGGTGGTTCAGCTAAGCTGTGGGGGATGGTCTTCCACCAATCATATGCATCCCCTTATAGTAGAGACACAGAATACTCAAACTTCAGTTCATCTTGGCAGTGCAGCTTCTTAAATACTCTGTCCATTCTTTTAAGCCACTGCTCTGCCTCTAAAGGGTCCACTATACCCTTAAATTCTGCAGCCCCATACTTCAGTAATTTATCATATTGTCTGGCTGGAGGCAGTGGTTGTGCCACAGGTGTTTGGGGTGGAGCTTGAGCAGGCATACCCCCAGCCATTTATTGAAACATTGCAGCCATCTGGCATGCGGCATGCGAAACTGCGGCATTTGTGGGTGCAGTGTCTTGACCCACTAACATTCGGTAAAGCGAGGGCTTCCTTGTGCTTGACTTCAGCAATTTGCTCAATCGGCGATCCCCTTCTTCCATTTCAGGCTGAAGTTAGGGTATCTCCTGAACAAGTAACACAAGGAGATTTCCCTCCGTTAGTTCATATTCAAGATGTAATTGTAACACCCTCCTGATAACCACTCCGTACATCCTATTGTTTCGGTGACCGGTGTCGGTCCGGACAGCTAGAATGTCCGGAAAAATATTCAAACTAAAGTCAGGAACCATAATTAACTCAAATATTAACAAGAAAAATTTAGTAAAAATTTTAGAAATAAAATACAATCAAGTTAAGCAGTAGGTGCCCTAGCGATGGGTAACCGGAGGGAAGTTGCGGTTCTCGCAACGAGGAGCCCTAGACCTGGGGGAAAAATTATAAAATAATTTTTGGGACTCCAGAGAAGGGTAATTGAGGTTTCCTTGGCATTAGAATGCCAAGAAAATACCTAGAAAAATTTTTCAATCGGTACAGCCAATTTTGACCCGTTAAGCCAAACGGAGGGCATTTTGGTCATTTCGCCTTCAGAGGTGAATTTTGGCCGACTTGTCCAGTTAAGTAAATAATTATTATGACTCAAAATATGAATAAATATTGCTAAAAATGAAATTGAAATGTGGTAGAAAAGAAAAGAAAAGAAAAATGAAATAAAAAGCAAATTATGACAAATTATGATGTCATTTAAAAATTTCCTCCAATCACAATAAAATAACCAATTAGTTAACCAATAAAAGAGACTAAAAATGGGCTAAAGGAATTAAAAACCAGCTGCTCTTCTTCTCCTTCTTCTCCACCAAAACGTGAACCCTTTCCTTCCACCCTCCATTGGAGCTCAACCAAGCAAGCTTGATTTCCTACCTTGTCTCACCATAAAATCCTAACCTAGCTTCACTAAAACTTGCCCTAGCACCTTGCTAAAGCCTTTGGCAGCCAAGAAAAGCCAAGAAAGTGAAGGAATTGCTTGGGAAAATTTTGCCCAAACAAGGTTAGTGCATATATACATCTAAAGCTTTTTAAATTCTATGTTAGAGACTTGGAATAAGTAGGAATTTGTGACTAAAATGAATGAAATCTATGTCTATCCATGCCCTAGGTTTTGGCAGCCCTATTGAATAAAAAGGAATGAGTGTTTTGATGGACTTAAAGTGGACTAGAGATCAAGATTAAACCATGTATGCATGTGATTATGGAATGAGATAGTTAATTAAAGCATGTTGTAAAAATTCATATGGAAATTAGGGTTTGGAAAGGTGAAAGTGTGACTTGGCTTAAGAAATTGTTAGGGCACATTGTAATGGTCAATTAGTGACCATTTTAGATGTGTTGACCATAAATGGGACAGAAAATGAGATTGCAAAGTGAGGATTGCAGGCTGCCTAGGACAGCAGCATAGGGACTAAAAATTTAGTCCCTTTGCACTGCCATAACTTGGGCAGTGGTAGTCCAATTGGTGTTTGGCCAATTGGACATGAAACTAGGCTTATAATGGCACATTTTTGCTGAAGAAACCATGCCCAAAAGACCAAAGCAAAAGGGTCAAAACTCAGCCACAATCCGGATGCCCTGCACTGAATTCTGCAGAATTTGCCAAATGAACAGTAACTGTTCATTTGGCCATAACTCACTGTAGATTTGGTCAATTGGCCTGAAATTTTTACAGCAACAAGTTAAGACATAGACAAACAACTTTCATGAAGGAACCTACCCCAAATTATGGCCAGAACCCATTCAACCAAGTGACTCAAGTTACTGTTCATGCACTGTAGATATGGTAAATTTCTGCAGAATGCATATCCGGACATCTTGGGTTTTTGAGCCATATCTGGAGCTACAAAACTCCAAATGGAGCGATTCAAAAAAGGAAATTCAACTAGACAAAATAAAGAACAACTTTCATGTTTTACATTTCCTCAAATTCCAACAGTAACAGTGTCCAATGGAACAGTGAAGTTGACTCAACAAAATTTAAAAATCTGTTTGTGTTGAGTTACACTTTGGAATGGCAAAAACACTTAATGCCAACAAGTTTTAAACACCAAATGTGGTATGTTGGGAGTGCCAAAGTTGATGTACACATTTTTATTCTAAAAGTCAACATTTTTGTTGACCCATGATGAATAGTAACACCAAAAAAATTGAAATTCACAAATTGACAAATTTAAGAGTTTCAAATGCCCTAGTATACCTAACAAGATTGGTTTGGATAGTTTGGCATGCCAATAGGGTTCAGTTAGCAGTACTGCACATGGCAAAAATGCCATTCTGTGATTTCATGGCTTTTAGCCATTCTGACTTTGTATTGAGACTTGGCCTTGTGCGGATATTATTCTGACTTGTTAGTTACATTTGCCTGGGAGATACGTATGTGACCGATGGTGTAATGACGAGGTACTAGGTACCCGGTGCGGTTACCCGTTATCCAGTCCAGTCATCTAGTGTAGGTTACTTGGGGCAACCAAATGAATAAAAGTGAACAACGTAAATGAAACAATGAATATATCAATACCAAACAAAGAAAGCATACACATTCTATACACATTTATTTTCTTGCTATTTTCTTTTATTATATTATTGCACCACTAAGCATTATTGCTTAGCGCGTTGCTTTTGCCACGCGTAGGTACTGGAGATCCCGATCGCGAGCCCAGTAGACCACAGACTGGGTGAGTCCATCCGGCAGTTCTGCTCAGTGTCCGTGTCACCTCGTCACCTGCAGTGCATTGGTAGGACACTAGATGTCATTTTGTCATTTTGTAATTAACTTTTTAATTTCTCATATGTATTTGGGATTTATGTAATGTATTTTGAGGTTCATGTAAATAATAAAGATTTATGGTCATGTATGGTATTAATTTGAGTATTTAATGGTTGTTTATATATGAGAACCCTGAGAAAGGGATGTTTTGAGAAATGAAAAGGTTGTTGAGACCTGAAATTGACAAATTATTGAGATATTGATATTGAGTTTTGTTGATAATATTGGAGTTGAGTATGAATGAAATTGTATATTGGAAGTGTTTTTAACAGGTTCCGAAGAACTGTTTTCTCCATTTTTAGCCGGTACTCCGCCGGATTTTCCTTAAAATCTTCGGAACCTCAAATGAATAATACTTTTGATAAATGGTTAAAACAAATCATATTTCATAAATTAACTTCAAAAGCATGACACAAATTAAGTAAGGTATATTAGAGAGTGCCAGTACACCGTGTGGCATTACTTACTCGGGTATACTGTACACGGGTAAGGGGTGTCACAGTAATGCACTGTATGTAACAATTATGGACATTGAGCAGTTGTACTTAAAAAAGAAAAACACAAATTCACAAGTTAAAACATACTTCAAAAATTTGCTCTGATACCATTAAAACATGTCACACCTTACCCCTCTGTAAGGCATAATATGATCCCGTAGAATACCTAATGAACTATCGAACTTCACCTACCGATAACTCATTAAGTACCCTACAAGAGATTTTAAACAATTTTCTTACTTTTGACAAGTGGTGAGCATTTTCTAATTGGTATTTAAAACATATGATTAAAAGTAAATCTAGTTAATATTTTTTGTCCATTTTGTTTTTCCATAAATTTTATAAAACTTTTGACAGAGTTCTGTCTATATTTTGAAAAACTAGTTCTTCAAATACCTGTAAAAAGTACTTCTAAAAATTGTTCTCAACAACTACTTCAATTTCACAATCAAACTCAATCCATTTCAATCAATTTCTCAAGTTCAAAATTCAATAATCCTTAAAATACTAGCAATACATTTCATTCAAATTAAATAAAATAGTTCCACTCATATTTCATTAAAGACAAAACAATTTATACACATCCTTACAAATTTATATCAAAAGAAACACAAACTAAACTTTATTACAAACTTCATACAAATTTTTGTACAAGTTGCTCAAGACCTATTTACATGTCCATACATTTATATGCAATACATACATCAAAAGAAATATTTACAATTAGGGTATAAATTATACCCGATAGCTTCAGAACAGGAAGATCCTCAATCCTTAGCAGCTCAGTCTGCTGCTCTTCTAGTCTCTGTATCTGTGACAGCAATAGAAGCTATCACTGAGTACTAGGGCTCAGTGGTGCACAACATACTAAAATAATCTTTATACAAAACTTAAATCACATTTATTCAAAAATTTGGCTGAACATGAGAATTAAGTACAAATCATGCATTATGAGATTTTAAATGCAAACCAAGTTCATTTCAAAGTATCAAAACACATTTCATAAAACCCACAGTTAAATCATGCCATTCGAAACAAATAAAATCTCAATAGCCAGAGGCTAAAGAGAAATCACATCACAAGGCTAGTTAGCTCAAATATATGGATATCTATTCACATCCTCTTCTACTGGCACACCTCAACACTTCTCCAGAGAAGGAATCAAAATTCGAAACTAATTACCCCCACTAGTCATGCTAGTGAGGTGTTCAAATATATGGTCATGACAATATGGTTTCAAAACTTATCTTAACAATTTGCTAAACATTGTCATTTCAAATATACACAATAACTTTCAACAATTTAAGTCAAAACATCATAACTAATGTCACAAATAAATTTTCAACAATTCAAAGCAAATGTAATATACATATTTCATTCACTTTATCACTACATTTTAAAGCATAGTGATGTTGTGCACAAACCTCAAGCGAGTCGCCCCTTAGCCTCGACTCGGTTCCTCGGGTTCCTTCCTAATATTCTTTTCAACTGAAACACACAATTTTACAATGTTTTAGTACTAGAACTTAACATAAATCCAAAATAAATTTAGCCTCATTTTTACTTAGCTCTAACGTGCTAAACTCGACGTTCTTGAAATTTTGTGCTTCGGGTTACTATTCACTATACTATTCAAGTCAATTTGTTAACTTTCTAAGGCTTAATAGGTATGGGAATTCCAACTTCACCCACATACCACATTTTGGTCACTAAACTTGTTGGTTTTAGTCATTTTCTCAAAACTTAGGTCTTTTAGGCAAAATTGCCAAATTTTTAGTTTTAGTGTCCCTAATTGTACTGTTTCATTGGTCAGTTTAATGTTGGAATTTGGCAAAACTTTCTTCAAAGAAAATGTTCCCTATTGTCTCAAGTTTATTCTCCTTTTTGAATCACCCTAATTGGAGTTTTGTAGCTCAAGTTATAAGCAAATTACATTTACTGTTCATGTTGCAGAATTTGGTTTTGCAGATTTGTTGATCCAATTTCATTCAGTAATTTGATCAAGTTAGGTCCATAATTTGGTCTAACGTTCTTCATATGAAATGTTCTACTATTCCTTAGGTTTCCATCGGTTCAAGAATCACCTAAATCGGAGTTTTCTAGAGAGAGTTATAGCCATTAAAACTTTACTGTTCAAATGGAAAATCTGTAGTCTACAGATTCAGGTCACCAACTTTGCTCAGTAATTTGATTGTGTTAATGGCATAGTTTGGGTTGGTGTTCTTCATAAAAGTTTTAGGTCTATATCTCATCTAATCACTGGTAAAAGTTCAGGTCATTTTGACCTGCCTAGGTCGAGTTATGACCAAATGAACAAACACTGTTCATTTGGTCAGCTTGTGTAGAGGCAGCCTGCGATTTTCCGACTTCGGTCACTTTGTTCACTAGGTTTTAGTCACTTTTTGGGCAGGCTTCCTAAATGAAAATTGTGTCATTTAGTGCTTATTTTCATCCCCAATTGGTTTCATATCAATTGGACTTGTAAATTTTCATTTTTGGTGCCTCAAAGTTGACTTTTGGTCATGGTGCATACCCAATCCTAATTTGACTTTGATTCAAACACTTCTAACACACTTAATTAGGTCACAAATGGTCATTTCTTTCCTTAAACTAAGTCAAAGACGTCATTTACCAATTTCTTAAATTTTCTCCCAAAACCCTAATGTCAAGAACCCAAATTCCTCAATTTCCTCAATTCATGAATTCTAAGTGTACAAGAATCACTTACTTACTCAATCAAGCATGAGTACCTCTTTAATTCTAACAATTTCTATCAAACCCTAATTAATTTCATGCTGACCAACTTTCATAAAGCTTCATACATGAGTGATTTCTTGAGTTTTTATGTAATTTGCTACTTATTCAAGCTCATTTCTATGCATTTTACTCAAATTAAGTTAAAAAGAGGGACTTACTTGTTGAGCAGAATTTGTAATTCCAAATCTTCACTTCTTTTTTATCCTTCTTATTTCAAATCTCTCTATCAAAGCCAAAGAGCAAGACCTTACTTTGGTGAGTATGAAATTTGTGAAGAAATAATAGGGTTTAAGAAGCTTAAATGACCATTAATGGAGGAAATTGAAAAGAAAAAGAAAGAGAAAAGAATGGGAGCCGGCTGAATTTTTTTAGGGAAGAAGAAATGACTTTTCCTTCTAATTTTTTAGGTATTTTAAGTGAAATTTTATGTATTTGACTTGGTCAAAAAAGTTAGGAAATTAAAATTGATTTTTGACATCAAAATGATGTCATCCACATGATGCAATAAACCTTTTTCTTTTCTTTTTCAATTTTCTTAAATTTTTCATTAGTTCTTTAATCTAATCTTGATTCAAAAATTTTTATTTTCTCTGATTTTATTGGACAGTTAAGTCAGGACTCAGTCAATTGACCAAATTACCCCTCGCTGGTTCATCCCGGTTTGCAAATAATTCAATATTTCTTCCGGCTCCCTAACCTAATTATTTGACTGACTTAACAATTCTTTTTTGTGATTTTCTCTTTTCCACTGTGTTCGTAATGGTCCTAAGGACGGCAGCGTCACATTTTACAGTTTGAAATTTGAGTTTAAAATGACTTCGCAGTCCTTCCCGAGAAGGTCACCCATCACTGTGACTCTCGGCTCGTTTAACTTCTTATGTTCTATTTTTCTTGTTTATACTTAACTAATTGGACATTACTAATTATTTGTATTTATAGCTTCTCTAGTTGTCTTAAGTGTGGTTCTAATCCCATTAATTTTCCAGACCGACACCGGTCACCGGAACAGTGAAAACTACCAGGCTATGCAAACGGGGGTATTACATCCAACAACTTCAATACTTCATATACATACAATCAATGAGTTAAGGCATCAAGTTCCTATTCAATGGCATCTATGTACAACTATAATTCATTCAAATTAAAGGAAACCTAATGTACCCTAAGGCTGCCAATATTTGATGAAATTCAGCCATGCAAAATTTATTTTAATTAGCTTAGTTTCATACTCATTTCATGTTCTCCATGATGTATACACAAAGTAATTAAAACTAATCGGATTCCCAAAGCTTGAGAACTCTTCTTTTTCTCTTTCTTTTTGCTGCCCAAGACTTGCACTAGGTGTAAGGGTATATATTTGTGAAGGAAAGCTAGGGTTTTTGGGTGATTTGGGTGGGTTAGCTCAAGCTTGATCAAGCTTCCACGTAGTTTTCTTTCCTCTCTCTCTCTCTCTCTCTCTCTCTCTCTCTCTCTCTCTCTCTCTCTCTCTCTCTAAGTTTTTGGCTTCCCAAAGGTTGAAGATAGCTATTTAGTTCTTTAATTTTTATCTCCTTTTATTCATTTTTAAGTAGTTTATAATGATGTGTCAAAATTTGGTTGGGTGAAAATATTTTAATTGCATCATGCTTATATCATAAATATGACTTTTATTTCATTTTCTTTTCTTTTCTTTTCTATTCATTTTCAATTAATTTTCCTTTAATATTTATTCATATTTTATATCACAATAATTATTTACTTAACTGGACAAGTCGGCCAAAAATCATCTCTGAAGATAAAATGACCAAAATGCCTCCGTTTGGCTTATTGAGCCAAAATTGTCTGTATCGATCGAAAAATTTTTCTAAGCCTTTTCTTGGCATGCTAATGCCATAAAAACCTCAATGACTCTTCTCTAGAGTCTCGTAAATTATTTTATGAATTTTCTCCCGGGTTTAGGGCTCCTAGTTGCGAAGATCGCAACTTTCTACTAGGTTACCCATCACTAGGGCACCGGCTCATTTAACTTGGTTGTATTTTATTTCTAAAATTTTTCCTATATTTTTCTTATGAATATTTGAGTTAATTATAACTCCTCAACTTTAGTATAAATATTTTTCCAGACGTTCTAACTGTCTGGACCGACACCGGTCACCTGAATAGTAGAATGTACGGAATTACTACAGTGAGAGTGTTACAACTCTTCCCCTCGAATTTAAATTTCGTCCTCGAAATTTACCTGATGCAAACAGTTGAGGGAACTATTGCCTCATCGTCTCTTCACTTTCCCAAGTTGCCTCCTCGGTATTGTGGTGCCTCCAAAGCACTTTTGTCACACCCTACTCCTCGTAAGATGTAATATGTTTCCGTAGTACACCTAATGAATTACCGTACTTCACCTACCGGTAACCCATTAAATATACTACAAGGGATTTTAAAACAATTTTTGTACATTTTGGAATTGGTGGGTAGAATTTTTTTTCAAATATTAAAAACCTTTATTTAAAGTCCAAACATAAATCAAATTTTTGGATATTTAAGATTTCCGCAATTTTTACAAAAATTTCGATAGAGTGCCGTCTGTATTTTGAGAAAACAGTTCTTCAAAATCTGAAAATAAAAACACTTCCAATATATTACTCAATCACAACTTCATTTGCAACCACCAAACTTCAAATCAATAACCCTGGCAACACTTCAACTCAAAATCCAAATTTCAAATTAAAAATTAATGACTCAAAACATTTCATAAACTCATGCACATTACATTTTAAATATTTAATTTACATTCACTATTAAATTTACAAACACAAAATCTCAAAAATGATATTATTACAATTTTATCTGTACAACTGCTCAAACTACAGAGATACATATGCATACTATCATATTTACATCAAACTAAACTACCAGGGTATAGACAATACCCGTACAGAAATTCTTCAACCGTGCTCCTCTCTGACTGTAGCAGCTCATTCTACTGCTATGTCCGTTTCTCTATTTGCGACAGCAAGTTAAAGCTATCGTTGAGTATAAAGATACTCAGTGGTGCATATTAAAACATAAAATGTATAATTTAAAACATTCATGAACAATTCATAATTCAAATATTTCACAATCATATTTCAAATTTTCAAATCACATTTATAACAAATCATAATTTTCAAAGCTTAATGCAACACAAAATTTAATCAAACAATTTAATAAACATATTGTTGCCAAACAATAACACAACTTAGGCCATGACACAAAATTTTCGAACATGCCGTGTGTACATCACGACAAGGCAAACACCCTCATGAATCGAAATCAATGAGGGAGGTAGCTAGCTAGCTAATGAGTACTCATCCAAACTCGCACCTAAGACTGGGAAGCCAGAGAGGGAGGAAATTGATCAAATATCAAACTCACCCCACAAGTGGATGAGGAACATATTAATATTGCCATGCCAATTGTGAATTAAAACGATTTAAAAATATGATATTCAATTATAATTGATGCAACAATTAAACAAGCTTCATTTCAAATCTCCATTTCCAAAGTAGGCAATACACAAATTCTCAAATAAAATTTCCAAAGCCATAACTAAATTCAAAACCATATTGTTCAAATATTCCTTACAAATCAATAAATAATTTTCATTTCAAATTTCCATTGTAAAATAGGCAACACAATATTTTTGAAATTCATAATGAATAAAACATATTCAAAATGTATAACAAATTAATTTTCATTGTTGTCGCAATAGATTTTGCGGTCGCCTGGACGATCACTCACCGAAGTGGGAAAAAGTGAGGAGTCGCCACCTTAGTTTTGAGGGGAACTAAAGAAAACCATTTGAGAAGATAAATAAAGAATGAGACCACTTCAAGACAGAGATTCTAGGTTCGGGGTCCGTAAACGGGTGGGGAAGGTGTTAGGCACCCCACCTCGTCCCTTAATAAGGGTAGGTAGATTTAATTTTGCGTCCTTTATAAATTAGTTAGAAGGGCTCGGATGGGAATGTTAGTCCTTTTGGTAAAAGGAATGTTTGATTTTTCACTGATCAGGATCACCCAGATACATAAGTAAATGAGACAACCTTAGTGAATTACTTTTGCATGTTAATTTTACTTGAAAAGGAAGGTTTTATTTAAAATTTAATTTAGAAGATCGGATAAGAACTCTCCTCCGATCTTCTTTTAGATATTAACATTTTGGTTGGGGATCGGATAAGGACTCTCTTCCGATCCCTATTAAATATTTATTAGAGATTTTAATCTGGGATCGGATAAGAACTCTCCTCCGACCTCTTTTAAATATTTATTAAAATTTTAAGCTGAGACCGGATAAGAACTCTCCTCCAATCTCTATTAAGCATTTATTAAAATTTTAAGCTGAGACCGGATAAGAACTCTCCTCCGATCTCTTTTAAATATTTATTAAAAATTTTGAATTGAGGTCGGATAAGAACTCTCCTCCGACCTCTTTTAAGTATTTATTAAAATTTTAGTGAGACCAGGATAAGAACTCTCCTCCGATCTCTTTTAAATATTTATTAAAAATTTTGAATTGAGGTCGGATAAGAACTCTCCTCCGACCTCTTTTAAGTATTTATTAAAATTTTAAGTGAGACCAGGATAAGAACTCTCCTCCGATCTCTTTCGGATTAGCGAGGAGCACGGAAGGGGGCTTTGCCGATCTCCGAATTTCAATTTCAGCTACATGTCACAAGAACTTAAAACTAAGGTTTCGGCATTCAAAAATCTTTGGAGATTAGGTTTCTTGATACCCTATGACTAAATGGGTATCTTGGACTTGATTTACCGACCTTCCATGTAGTCATTTCACGCATACCTATTAATGTCCGATCATTACGTCTAGTTTATTTCGGTTTTATTCCTCTTCATGGTATCTTGCGAATTCCGTTCACGTCACCTAATAGTTTGGCTATTTTCTGACGTGTTATTCAAGCTTTCTCTTGTAAAAGAGGCCCTTAAGTTGCAGATACCTATATTTTGCACGACCACTTACACGCTACTAGGAGCTAAAAGCTCGTATTGAAATAGCGAAAATTGACGAAATGATGGACCGATCACTAAAAAGATAATTCGAGTAACGTTCTTTGAGATTTTTTTGCTTAGAATAAACTTAGAAAACGCGTGCGTAAAGAGAACAGAGAAAGTGCGAAAAGTAAATGCAAATACTTAATAAAGCAGTAATATGAACTCTTACTGTGAGGAGCCAAATATATTGAAATAAGCGTGAGGTGGTAAATAGTGATGAAGATGGCGGATTGATCGGCTGAGAGTTGATGTCTGTGGGGAGCTAAATGTATTGAAATAACTATGAGGTGGTAAATAGTGATGAAGATGGCGGATTGATCGGCTGAGAGTTGATGTGTCGTGAAACCGAGAGATGCTTTAGCTAAAAGGTAACGGTAAGAACCAGGTGGAAGGAAGTTGAGCTTGAGCAGGAGGAAAAGCGAGAGATGATGAGAGTATGACGGATAATGAACAAACTGGAAATGTAGAGTTCCATATTCAAAATCTTTTCAAGAAAACACTCCTGAAAACTAGTTTCAAAAGTCTTTTAATCACTACAAAGCAATGAGTAACAAATGAATGAAGTTTCAGAGTTCCTCCACGATAATAGCGACCTCTTGTCTATATTTTTGTCCCGTCCTTGAGCAGTTTTCATGCGGTATTTATAGGAATCGGGTGCTCCCCATGAAGGGTCGGGATTTATTTTGAGGAGATGGAGGGTCAAGATTTTGAAGTACATGATCGGATGTTCAGGGAATTAAAGAGAATCAAAACAAATGGTGAGATCGCTTCTCGGAATATTTGTCCTTTTCCTCTTTTAATCAGCGGTCTTGAATCCTCTTGTCGGAACGATCCGAGGCTAAGAGTGAAATGTCATCTTCTCTTTTGATCCAAGGGTTCCGAATTCATCCTTACAAGTGAGATCAACGGTGGAGATTGGGATGTACAGGACTGTCATGACATACCCTGGCACCTGTCAGCATTGCGGGCGATTCTTAGGCGTGCGGTGGAGATCTCATCTGCCACGCTTTAACTACCTTGGCTCGATTCGGCGGCGGTTATTGGGATTTGTCTTATTCTTTTGTCTTCCGATCCTCCCCTAGCTCCTATTCCGATCTCTCATGCCGATCTCCTATCTCCGATCTCTATTATCCCTTAATCGATGCGGATTCGGTCCAAGCATTAATTACATCTCGATTCTCGGCGTCGCCGTTTTCCTTCGACATTAAATGTCCATTTCCCCTATATATACCCACATCGCGGAGACATTTTCTTCATCGACTTTCCTCTCTTCTTTTCTTACTTTCCTGTTCTATTGCTCGGTGGAAGTTCGGCTATAATCGTGGCTTTGATCTTTTCCGATGAACTTCTTTACTTACATTGAAAATTCACGATCCGGTGATCGAATGACCTTCTTGATGATGGTGAGAGGACTGGATTTGACCGATCTGTATTGCGGACTTTGGTTGTACCGATCTCGAGTCGCTCAACCGAGTTCATTCGGCTTCTCATCGCATTGGGTGTTCGGCGTCCTTCCTCCACATTGGGTGTTCGACGGTAGTCGGTTTCGAGTGGTAACATCGGTGACGATGTCTCTCATCTTCATGGGAGTCATAGTCACCCCATCTGAGCTGCACATCTATCCGATTCCAACAGCCGGACTCCTGGTCAAACACATATTTTGATTCAGCCACAAGACAAGGCTTTGACATAGGCCTTTAAGATAGGATGTTCCACGGTCTCTAGAGATCGCCCAAATGATGTAATCTGAAATGTAATCAGATCTCTAGAGATTGCCCAAATGATGTAGTTAGACCTTTATTGTAGTCAGATCCTAGAGATCGCCCAAATGATTTATTTTATTTAAAATGCATTGCGATCTCTTAGAGATGACAGTACTGTTGTTATCCAATGTTAGTGTTATCCGATCACTAGAGATCGCCCATATGATGTAATCCGATCTTTTGAAAATAAAGACTTTATTTTGTCGGTTATCATCTTATTATTTTTGCATTGATTATTTTTCCGATCTCTAATGTGGTTATCCGATCGATTCTTTACGAATGACACTTAGTGATCCTTTATTCAAAATTTTTAACTTATTATGCCGATCTCTAATAAACCGATCTCGAACATTCGGATATTTGAGAGAAGTGTCGAAACATTGTCGAGTCCCACCAATCGATGCATTGCCTAGAACCTCGCGAGCATTAAATGCTCGGACTAGTATAAATAGGGGTGGGAGGATTAGCGGTTGTTCTCTCATTCCATTTTCAATCCCTGCTCACAACTTGAAGTTCTCTCATTTTCTCCGGTCTCTCCGCGCCGATCGGACTCGGTAAGGACTTTGATCTTCTTTCTTGTTTAAGTTCTTTGTTTCTTTTAAAAATGAGCGGTGCAGAAGGTCGAGAGCGGCGAGCCCTCCTTCCATTCAGTTCTCATGGTCATCGTCGACGAAGAAGAGCGATCGGGCCCAGCGTGCAACCTAAACCCCTAGGGTCTCTGCTCCAGTCGAGTCGGGTCATACCATCAAGGCTTGCACCACCTTCAAGAGAGAGACCCTTCCTATAGACGAGCTTCCGTCGGTTCTTCGAGAATCCGATCTGCAATCGTTTGTTCAAGAATACAATATTTGTCTGATTCATATGAGTGATCAAGTGCCATGGCGATCTTCGTGTCGATCACTCTTTTGAAGAGAATGACATGGTCATGGTGTACGAGGAAACGATTAAAGGCCGGTCCGAGGTTCCCTCTAGTCGATTTCTATAAGGAGGTCCTAAAACTTCACCGAGCATCCATTGTTCAAATCCACCCCAACTCGTGGCGGATCTTGGTAGCTTTCGAGGTCTATGCCGAGCTAAGGGAATCGGACCTACGGCTAAGGTGTTCGCCGAGCTGCACGGACTAACTCGCGAAAGGATGGCGAACACTGGTTCTTTCGGTGAAGCCTCGTTGCGGACTCTTTTCCGATCGCCTCATCCCTTAAGAATTGGAAGAACCGATTCTTCATTACGAGGAGTAAAGATCCGAGCCATGCTTTGAGGACTTTCCTCGTAGGTGGTGGTACCAGGGCCCTCGCTCAAGCACATTACCACGAGTCAAGAGGAAAGCTTGATAGTGATGGAGTGAAAAGTCGGGCCGCCACTCTAAAATATTCTGTCCAAATGCGGTGGCCGAATCGCACCATTGGACCATGCAATCGATCACCGCCGAGATCGCGAACTTCCTCTCGACCTCGGCATTGGTATTTTCTATATCTCAGTTCTCGGGACCTTAGCGATCTCACTAACCTCTTTTACGTGCGGTATGGCGGGTGGTGAGGGTTCTAGGAAGCGGAAGAAGGAAGAGAGATCTCGGAAGGTAAAGGAGATGAAGCGTTGAACGTCTTCAAACACGATCACGAACACGGGAGATACAAAGAGACCCGCCTCAACCTTGGTCCGCGACCATTGAGGTCGAGATCTCCTCCTAGATCGGAAGAGCGGCCGCCTCTCTCGATTATTCCAAGCACGGAAGGAGCCTTCTCAATCTTACGGAGGACCTCTTCTCGTGGCACTCGAATCTTGATCATTGCTTGAAGAATAACCGACTGTTAGGGAGAACTCCGATTTTGCCAAAGTCACGGGATCTACCATCTTCTTTCAAGAGGATCGGGACAGCTATCCTGAGAATGGTCTCGATGATATCTTGACTCGAACCATGAGCCTAAACGTGGAGTGTCTGGTGAACCAGACCATGATTCGGGAAAAGATTCAGCGTCTGGGTAAGGAGGTTGGGAAGAAAAATCAGGAATTGACTTCCCTCCGATCCCAACTCTCATCCGCTCGGGATTATATATCTCAAGTCGAGGGACGGGCGAAGTACCATGAAGACCAGCTGGCCGAAAGATCTCGTGACTTGGCTGAAAGTGAACGGGCTCTCAGAGAAGTCCAGGCACTTCAGGCCAACGAAGCCGCTCAGGTCGCTCAACTTGTAGAGGAGCTTAACGCGAAGGATAAGGAGCTTTCGGAGAAAGACAAAGAGCTCAAGGAAAAGGATGAAGAGATGGTGTCGGGAATAGCCGGAGCCTATGTGAATGCTCATAAGGATCTCTTGGCCGAACTTCAAAAGCGCTATCCTGAAGAGGACTTCTCTTGGATGGACGACCTGGCTCCCGGGGGCGATGGTGAAGATAGTGAGGGGGAGGGCGAGGAAGAGAGAGAGAGTGAGCAGAATGTAAATCAGGCTGGGGGTGATCCCCCAGCCGAATAACTTGTACAAATTATGAAATGAAATGGAATATCTCTTTTGTTCAATGAATGATTGTGATCGGAAAATTTTAAACCATTGTTTGTCTGAGTATTTGATTGTATAAGCACAGCAAAACAAAAACTAAATGTGATTATTAATCTAAGTATAAAAGATCGGAAAGCACTTTAAGCATGAGATCGGTAGGGAAGAAATGCTGAACGGAACTTGATTGAAAATTTAACTCGAACACTTAAGATCGGAATCCTCATTAAATCGAACCAAAACTTTAGCTCTTAAACTTTCGAAAAGGAGGTCGGCAATAAAACTGGTAGGAAAAGATCTAGTGCCAGTTCATTTTATTTATCAACAGAGATCAGGAATATACTTGACAGGTCCGGAAATTCGACAACGGGTTTGGGAGGTCGGTAAATGATTTGAGAGATCGGCGAGGCTTTAATGAATGTGAGGACTTAGCATTGATTCAATCCTTTGTGAGGAGAGATCGGAAATGTGACCGCCTATCAAAGAGGGATCGGAAACGTGATTAGCTGTTCAAAGAAGAATTTTTATTGATTCTAGGGGTCGGCCAAAATATGGTGTCGACAGCTGCCCCTCTTTACATAATTTCTATTAAAGGAAAAATTTCCGTATAGGAAATATGCAAAGATTCCGACTCATATTTTGGACGATTAGGTGTTTGAAGTTAAGGAACTAAAGCACACCTAAGTTAATGACCTCGAAAATTAAAATCAACTTGGATCTAGAAACCAGAGGTTGATAACAGGAATGTAAATTGCATGAAATTAAAATCAACTTAGATCAAGGAACCAGAGGTTGATAACAGAAATGTAAATTGCATGAAATTAAAATCAACTTAGATCAAGGAACCAGAGGTTGATAACAGAAATGTAAATTGCATGAAATTAAAATCAACTTAGATCAAGGAACCAGAGGTTGATAACAGAAATGTAAATTGCATGAAATTAAAATCAACTTAGATCAAGGAACCAGAGGTTGATAACAGAAATTAAAATTGCATGAAATTAAAATCAACTTAGATCAAGGAACCAGAGGTTGATAACAGAAATTAAAATTGCATGAAATTAAAATCAACTTAGATCAAGGAACCAGAGGTTGATAACAGAAATTAAAATTGCATGAAATTAAAATCAACTTAGATCAAGGAACCAGAGGTTGATAACAGAAATGTAAATTGCATGAAATTAAAATCAACTTAGATCAAGGAACCAGAGGTTGATAACAGAAATTAAAATTGCATGAAATTAAAATCAACTTAGATCAAGGAACCAGAGGTTGATAACAGAAATTAAAATTGCATGAAATTAAAATCAACTTAGATCAAGGAACCAGAGGTTGATAACAGAAATTAAAATTGCATGAAATTAAAATCAACTTAGATCAAGGAACCAGAGGTTGGTAAATGAAATTAAAATTGCATGAAATTAAAATCAACTTAGATCAAGGAACCAGAGGTTGATAACAGAAATTAAAATTGCATGAAATTAAAATCAACTTAGATCAAGGAACCAGAGGTTGATAACAGAAATTAAAATTGCATGAAATTAAAATCAACTTAGATCAAGGAACCAGAGGTTGATAACAGAAATTAAAATTGCATGAAATTAAAATCAACTTAGATCAAGGAACCAGAGGTTGATAGCAGGAATTTAAATTGCATGAAATTAAAATCAACTTAGATCAAGGAACCAGAGGTTGATAGCAGGAAATGTAAATTGCATGAAATTAAAACCAGATGATGTAGATTGCATGAAATTAAAATCAACTTAGATCAAGGAACCAGAGGTTGATAGCTGGAATTTAAATTGCGTGAAATTAAAATCAACTTAGATCAAGGAACCAGAGGTTGATAGCAGGAAATGTAAATTGCAGGAAATTAAAATCAACTTAGATCAAGGAACCAGAGGTTGATGGTGGAAATGTGAATTGCATGAAATTAAAATCAACTTAGATCAAGGAACCAGAGGTTGATAGCAGGAATTTAAATTGCATGAAATTAAAATCAACTTAGATCAAGGAACCAGAGGTTGATAGCAGGAAATGTAAATTGCATGAAATTAAAACCAGATGATGTAGATTGCATGAAATTAAAATCAACTTAGATCAAGGAACCAGAGGTTGATAGCTGGAATTTAAATTGCGTGAAATTAAAATCAACTTAGATCAAGGAACCAGAGGTTGATAGCAGGAAATGTAAATTGCAGGAAATTAAAATCAACTTACAAGGCAAGTCTAACCCTGACGCATGAAGTTCTTTCCCTGACGAAGTGTACTTAACAAGATACCGAAGGCCGATGATTAATGGAAAAGGAGTTGCAAGACTTGGCCCATGACCATCAAGGCTTCAAATGCCCCTCTTCTGTTCCCGATTTTCTTCTTATTTTATGGAAAGCGCCCTTGCGAATTTTCACTTTCCTTACGTCTATTTGACTAGAAGCGCCCTTCCGGGTTTTCACCCCTTTTTTTTTTTTTTTTTTTTTTTTTTTTTTTTTTTTTGATAACTCACTTTTTCAGGATGCCCTTTCGGGTTTTCATCCTTCACTCATTTTGCAGTAGGCGCCCTCTCAGGTTTTCACCCTTTTTCACACATTTTGCTAGGAGCGCCCTTTCGGGTTTTCACTCCTACATTTTTTCTTTTTTTTTTTTTTTTTTTTTTTTTTCCAACTTCCCATATCAATAGGTTGTGTTCACTGCTTAGTCATTCCCTATAATTCTCAATGCAATGTATATAAAGTTACCTGTGTTTAAATTCTTAACTCACAATAAAGCATTAACAAGTTAACAGCGCATGTTCCAAGGTAAATGGGCTAATGGAATATGAGAAAAATATGGTTTTTAATAGCAAAGAATAAGAATATGAATTTGGAAGAAAGAGAAATCTCACGAATTCCTTCATTAACTTTTCTAGACCCTTTACTGCCCCAAATACTAATAGTTTGAGAAGAATCCTTGTGCCATGGTCACTTGCTACCTTTTGACTCCATTTTACGTTCTCAATAAGGTTTCATGTTGCTAGGCGCATCCTTTGAGATTTTCAATCCCGATAACTCACTTTTTCAGGATGCCCTCTCGAGTTTTCATCCTTCACTCATTTTGCAGAAGGCGCCTTCTCAGGTTTTCACCCTCTTTCACACATTTTGCTAGGAGCGCCCTTTCGGGTTTTCACTCCTACATTTTTTTTTTTTTTTTTTTTTTTTTTTTAAGTTCAAGTCCCACATTTTGTAGTATTTTCCTTCGATATAAGATCTCTTGGTTGGAGCTCCCGAGATTGTTCATTCTTATTCAAGCGCCCTGGCCTTTCTTCTTTGGTATATCGTCCATGGTAGATTTCGAATCTTGTTTTGACCTATTCGATTTCATCTAGCTCTGTTCTCCATTAAGATTCACAGCGAAGGAATTTCCATCTTGATTGGCAAAACTGCTTGCATATATGGAGTTGCCCTAATCAGTCATCTTTTCGATCATTCATTTGAGATTCTTGTTTACAATTTCCATGGCTTTGTTCATTTGGGGCCGATAAGGTGATGAATTAAGATGAATCACCCCGGAGGCTTCCAATGACATCGATCCCCCGCATTGCAATCGATCATGGGACGTTTATCCAGCCAGCGTATGTACAGCACTTGTGACATTTTCAAACATATTCAATATAGTTTCTCCTTCCAAAGTAATCTAATAGTATCTCTGTCGTAAGATTTTCTTAGCCATCATGTGTTCGTTAGCTTGCGTGGCATAGTTCCCCTTCATCAGAATCACTAGTATTCAGGGCAATTATTGGTCCTTCAAAGTTAACTTCATGAATATCATAGTTGATTGAATCATTATGTATTGGTTGATTATTATTCTTGAAGAAAATGGAAATGGGCGATTCTGAGAGGAGAATTAAGTGGTTTTATTAAGCAAAGAAAAGGCTAAACAGAAGTAATCGGATATGAAAATTTGGAAAAATGCGCTATTAACTTACTAAGACTTAATCATGAGAGAAGGTCCATTCACAATTCACTTGACACCATGGACAAAGTAGTCAAGTGTTGGTAACCAAATATTCATTACTCAGAGAAAAGTATAAGGATATCCTTTGCCCCCCAAGTATCAAGCTCTTGATTTCCTTTTATTTGCACAATCAGCATTTACGGTTCCAACGCATCCCCTATGCATTCTTTCATGTGCACATTCTCTTTTACGATTTCGTGGTTAGGCAACATTAGGAATTGCACTTTCACTTTCCATCTCCAACCACCCATTTCGATAAGGATTGTACTTTACCTTTGAAAGCTCCACAATTGTGTGTTGAGTGACCAATTGCCCCCTATAGTAGTCACAATGAGTATTTGGATCACACCTCATTGGATATGGGGATTGTAAAAGGTCAAGTGGTATGGGGCTATCTGGTTTATGCTTAAAAGGTAGCAATAAATCTCGCTCAAGGGTATAGGCGGTGGTGGGTCGGGATTGGGGAGTGGGTGATTTAGATGAACTAGTTTGTTTGAGTCGGGGCGTGAAGTGTAAGCAATTGGTTATGGGACCTATTGCAGTTGGGATAAGAAGAACTTGTGGTGGAAAATTGGCTACCATTAGGTTTTGGGAAGGAAATCGAGAACGGTAGGTGTTTTGTGGGGGGCATGGTTGATCACATTGTGCACCTCCCTAGTCTCAAATTTGCCTCAATTCTCTCCCCAGTCTGTATAATGTTAGCAAAGTTGTTGGAAGTGTTCCCGATCATCAAATAGAAATAAGGAGCTTTCAAGGTCTCAATGAAGAGAGAGCAAAGCTCATTGTCAATAAGCGGAGGGTATATCTCATTTGCTTTCTCTCTCCATCTCTGAGCATATTCTTTGAAGCTTTCCCTGTCCCTCTGCACCAAGTTTTGGAGATCTCTCCTTGTGAGGGCCACGTCGCAGTTGAATTTGTATTGCTTCAAGAAGGTATCAGCCAAATCTTTCCAGGAGCGCAGCTTGCTCCTGTCCAATTGTATGCACCATCTCAGAGCTGCTCCGGAGAGGCTCTCGTGAAAGAAGTGAATGAGAAGCCTGTCATCTTCTGTTAGGGCACACATTTTGGCAATATAGGTTGCCAAGTGAATGCGAGGGTCTGAATTCCCAGTATACTTATCGAAATCAGGGACCTTGAATTTGGGTGGCACCACCACATCCGGTACTAATCTTAATGATGCCACGTCAACTGAGCCATACATATTCAAGCCCTCTATAGCTCTTAATCTCTCTTCCAGAGCAGACAGCTTCTCATTTTCTCCCATCTTACTTTCTCCTCCTGATGTGTGAGGTACTCCCCCAATTGGTAAATGAGGGGCGGAATGAATTGGAGGGTTCGGGACCGAAAGGGATGGTTCGGCATTCGGGATGGCTGGATAATAAGAGAAAGGAGGTTCATTATTTAGTGGAACCGGATTGACAGTGACCGTCGGATCCGGGATTGATGGCTGGAAAGTGAAAGAGGTTGAAGCGTAGTGAGAATCAACCGTTGTAGGAGGTGGGGGAGGTAATGGTAGGTTAAGGTCTGAAGCTGGCTTATTTTGGGACATCTCCCTCATCAGCTTCACAAGTTCTGAAACTTGGTCTTTTATTTCAGACACTTGCCCCTGTAGGTTCTGTACTTGTTCCTGGTCTTCCATTATCTTCTTTGTCCGGGATCTTGTTAAGTACACTCGCTGGGGTTGAATCGCGTGCTTGGTCAGACTTGCCTTGTTCGAAGCAATGTTGTTTTTCTGTGAGGAAGTAAAAAAACTTTTAATAAATTTTGGATTTCGTAAAAACTAAAGGTCCTGGTTCGGACGAAGGATACTGTGGCATCTGGGAGCCAAAATGGGGTCTGGAGAAGGATAATTGCATCAATTTTATCATGGCATTGTTCGATAGTCTGACGGTGAATGACTGGATTGAACACGCCTCTATAGTACTTGTCCATATGGCGCTTCCAACTTTTCGCATAACCCTAACGAGGGAGTACCTACGGGAGTCATACTATCCATTCACAATTTTGCTAAACCATGGCGAACCGCCTCATAGGTTCAACAATGGTTTAGCATTCAATATGGTCTAAGAACTTTTCTCGCTAACTGACTTGAGAATGCCATGTTAAAAATGATGCTTATCTTTCATAGACCTTAATTTAGTGATGTCTGCAGGAAAAACTTATTAGCGGGATAGATTCAGGTAATCTTGGATTATATTGTTGGCAGAGTGGTACCTACACATTTATCAAAGTAGGAAAATGTGCAGGTTTTCTTAACAACATGATTCAAGATTACCCTTAAAAGTAAGAACAAAGTAAAATAAACAGAATAGGGTAAGAGTAAGTATGCCCCTTTTGTCCTAGCATAGGGAGACTCCTGATACCGGATGAGTGCTACCTAATTGGATAGTTCTATCTTATAAGGTAGCTTACTACGGCTTTCAGCTATTGTGATAGTTTAGCTCAAGGTCTAACTTTCTAAAAGCCACAGGTTCCCAAATTGCCCCTACTGTAAGCAGTAGAGCCCCATTCTATAACCATGATATTGTCGGGAAAATTCCACGGGTATCACGGTAAATAGAACGAGTTTCAATTTGAGCAGAAGTCTTCACGGATACTAACGGGGTAAAACCCACGGGTACCGCTACATGACCCCCTCCTACTTTCCTAAAAGGGTAAGAAAGCCCGGGTTAGGACCATAGTGTGTGAGGACATTGTGTGAGTGTTCAGTGTGTGAAGGGACACCTTTTACCTCTTCCCAATTCAGGGGGATTTTATTTTTCCATTTTTTCCTTTTTCCCTTTTTTTGAAATGAAGAGCACTGTAGGAAATAGAACAGGCAAAACAAACAAAATAGTTAGCAGCAATAATAATTAATGTATAAAACATCGCCGAATGAGCCCATCTAACTATAATTTGATCTAACAAAATTAAATCTACTTTTGGACCACTAAACCGGGGTTAAAATTACTTCCCCAGTGGAGTCGCCAAGCTGTCGCAATAGATTTTGCGGTCGCCTGGACGATCACTCACCGAAGTGGGAAAAAGTGAGGAGTCGCCACCTTAGTTTTGAGGGGAACTAAAGAAAACCATTTGAGAAGATAAATAAAGAATGAGACCACTTCAAGACAGAGATTCTAGGTTCGGGGTCCGTAAACGGGTGGGGAAGGTGTTAGGCACCCCACCTCGTCCCTTAATAAGGGTAGGTAGATTTAATTTTGCGTCCTTTAT
Source organism: Hevea brasiliensis (assembly GCF_030052815.1). Classification (NCBI taxonomy): domain Eukaryota; kingdom Viridiplantae; phylum Streptophyta; class Magnoliopsida; order Malpighiales; family Euphorbiaceae; genus Hevea; species Hevea brasiliensis. The sequence continues at coordinate 84,054,898 of NC_079499.1, forward strand.
AAATTAGTTAGAAGGGCTCGGATGGGAATGTTAGTCCTTTTGGTAAAAGGAATGTTTGATTTTTCACTGATCAGGATCACCCAGATACATAAGTAAATGAGACAACCTTAGTGAATTACTTTTGCATGTTAATTTTACTTGAAAAGGAAGGTTTTATTTAAAATTTAATTTAGAAGATCGGATAAGAACTCTCCTCCGATCTTCTTTTAGATATTAACATTTTGGTTGGGGATCGGATAAGGACTCTCTTCCGATCCCTATTAAATATTTATTAGAGATTTTAATCTGGGATCGGATAAGAACTCTCCTCCGACCTCTTTTAAATATTTATTAAAATTTTAAGCTGAGACCGGATAAGAACTCTCCTCCAATCTCTATTAAGCATTTATTAAAATTTTAAGCTGAGACCGGATAAGAACTCTCCTCCGATCTCTTTTAAATATTTATTAAAAATTTTGAATTGAGGTCGGATAAGAACTCTCCTCCGACCTCTTTTAAGTATTTATTAAAATTTTAAGCTGAGACCGGATAAGAACTCTCCTCCGATCTCTTTTAAATATTTATTAAAAATTTTGAATTGAGGTCGGATAAGAACTCTCCTCCGACCTCTTTTAAGTATTTATTAAAATTTTAAGCTGAGACCGGATAAGAACTCTCCTCCGATCTCTTTCGGATTAGCAGGAGCCTGGAAGGGGGCTTTGCCGATCTCCCGAATTTCAATTTCAGCTACATGTCACAAGAACCTAAAACTAAGGTTTCTGGCATTCAAAAATGCTGGAGATTAGGTTTCTTGATACCCTATGACTAAATGGGTAATACTGGACTTGATTTACCGACCTTCCATGTAGTCATTTCACGCATACCTATTAATGTCCGATCTGTTCTGTCTAGTTTATTTCGGTTTTATTCCTCTTCATGGTATCTTGCCGAATTCCCGTTCACGTCAGCCTAATAGTTTGGCTATTTTCCTGACGTGTTATTCAAGCTTTCTCTTGTAAAAGAGGCCCTTAAGTTGCAGATACCTATATTTTGCCTGACCACTTACACGCTACTAGGAGCTAAAAGCTCGTATTCAGAAATGACGAAAATTGACGAAATGATGGACCGATCACTAAAAAGATAATTCGAGAGTAACGTTCTTTGAGATTTTTTTTGCTTAGAATAAACTTAGAGAAAACCGCGTACGTAAAGAGAACAGAGAAAGTGCGAAAAGTAAATGCAAATACTTAATAAAACAGTAATATGAACTCTTACCTGTGAGGAGCCAAATATATTGAAATAACTGTGAGGTGGTAAATAGTGATGAAGATGGCGGATTGATCAGCCTGAGAGTTGATGTCTGTGGGGAGCTAAATGTATTGAAATAACTATGAGGTGGTAAATAGTGATGAAGATGGCGGATTGATCAGCCTGAGAGTTGATGTCTGTCGTGAAACCGAGAGATGCTTTAGCTAAAAGGTAACCAGGTAAGAACCAGGTGGAAGGAAGTTGAGCTTGAACAGAGGAAAAGAAAGCGAGAGATGATGAGAGTATGACGGATAATGAACAAGCTGGAAATGTAGAGTTCCAGTATTCAAAATCTTTTCCAAGAAAACACTCCTGAAAACTAGTTTCAAAAGTCTTTTAATCACTACAAAGCAATGAGTAACAAAGCGAATGAAGTTTGAGTTCCTCCACGATAATAGCGACCTCTTGTCTATATTTTTGTCCCGTCCTTGAGCAGCTTTTTCATGCAGTATTTATAGGAATCGGGTGCTCCCCATGAAGGGTCGGGATTTATTTTGAGGAGATGGAGGGTCAAGATTTTGAAGTACATGATCGGATGTTCGAGAATTAAAGAGAATCAAAACAAATGGTGAGATCGCTTCTCGAATATTTGTCCTTTTCCTCTTTTAATCGACGGTCTTGAATCCTCTTGTCGGAACGATCGAGGGCTAAGAGTGAAAACGCTGGTATTGTCATCTTCTCTTTTGATCCAAGGGTTAAATTCATCCTTACAAGTGAGATCAACGGTGGAGATTGGGATGTACAGGATCATGACATACCACGGCACTGTCGGCGTGCGCGATTCTTAGGCGTGCGGTGGAGATCTCATCCGCCACGCTTTAACTACCTCGGCTCGATTCGGCGGCGGTTATTGGGATTTGTCTTATTCTTTTTGTCTTCCGATCCCTCCCTAGCTCCTATTCCGATCTCTCATGCGATCTCCTATCTCCGATCTCTATTATCCCTTAATCGATGCGGATTCGGTCCAAGCATTAATTACATCTCGATTCTCAAGCGTCCGCCGTTTCGCTTCGACATTAAATGTCCATTTCCCCTATATATACCCACATCGGAGACATTTTCTTCATCGACTTTCCTCTCTTCTTTTCTTACTTTCCTGTTCATTGCTCGGTGGAAGTTACGGCTATAAGCTGCGGCTTTGATCTTTTCCGATGAACTTCTTTACTTACCGATGAAAATTCACGATCCGGTGATCGAATGACCTTCTTGATGATGGTGAGAGGACCGATTTGACCGATCTGTATTGCGGACTTTGGTTGTACCGATCTCGAGTCGCTCAACCGAGTTCATTTGGCTTCTCATCGCATTGGGTGTTCCGGCGTCCTTCCTCCACATTGGGTGTTCGACAATGGTCGGTTTGAGTGGTAACATCGGTGACGATGTCTCTCATCTTCATGGGAGTCATAGTCACCCCATCCGAGCTACACATCTATCCGATGCCAGCAGTAGGTCTCTGGTCAAACACATATTTTGATTCACCACAAGACTAGGCTTTGACATAGGCCTTTTAGATAGGATGTTCCACGGTCTCTAGAGATCGCCCAAATGATGTAATCTGAAATGTAATCAGATCTCTAGAGATTGCCCAAATGATGTAGTTAGACCTTTATTGTAGTCCGATCCTAGAGATCGCCCAAATGATGTATTTTATTTTCAATGCAATCCGATCTCTTAGAGATCACGAAATGATGTGATCCAATGTTAGTGTAATCCGATCCTAGAGATCGCCCAAATGATGTAATCCGATCTTTTGAAAATAAAGACTTTATTTTGTCGGTTATCATCTTATTATTTTTGCATTGATTATTTTTCCAATCTCTAATGTGGTTATCCGATCGATTCTTTACGAATGACACTTAGTGATCCTTTATTCAAAATTTTTAACTTATTATGCCGAGATCTAATAAACCGATCTCAGAACATACGGAAATTTGAGAAAAGTGTCGGAAACATTGTCGAGTCCCACCAATCGATCATTTGCCTAGAACCTCGCGAGCATTAAATGCTCGGACTAGTATAAATAGGGGTGGGAGGATTAGCGGTTGTTCTCTCATTCCATTTTCAATCCCTGCTCACAACTTGAAGTTCTCTCATTTTCTCCGTCTCTCCGGCCGATCGGACTCGGTAAGGACTTTGATCTTCTTTCTTGTTTAAGTTCTTTGTTTCTTTTAAAAATGAGCGGTCAGAAGGTCGGAGAGCGCGAGCCCTCCTTCCATTCAGTTCTCATGGTCATCGTCGGCGAAGAAGAGGCGATCGGGCCCGTGCAACCTAAACCCCTAGGGTCTGCTCCAGTCGGTCGGGTCATACCATCAAGGCTTGCACCACCTTCAAGGAGAGAGACCCTTCCTATAGACGAGCTTCCGTCGATTCTTCGGGAATCCGATCTGCAATCGTTTGTTCAAGAATACAATATTTGTCCTGATTCATATGAGTGATCAAGTGCCATGGCGATCTTCGTGTCGATCACTCTTTTGAAGAGAATGACATGGTCATGGTGTACGAGAACGATTAAAGGCGGTCGAGGTTCCCTCTAGCCGATTTCTATAAGGAGGTCCTAAAACTTCACCGAGCATCCATTGTTCAAATCCACCCCAACTCGTGGCGAATCTTGATAGCTTTCCGAGGTCTATGCCGAGCTAAGGGAATCAGACCTACGGCTAAGGTGTTCGCCGAGCTGCATGGACTAACTCGTAGAAAGGATGGCGAACCTTTGGTTCTTTTCAGTGAAGCCTCGTTGCGGACTCTTTTCCGATCTGCCCTCATCCCTTAAGAATTGGAAGAACCGATTCTTCATTCGAGGAGTAAAGATCCGAGCCGCTTTGAGGACTTTCCTCGTGGCTGGTGGTACCAGGGCCCTCGCTCAAGCACATTACCACGAGTCAAGAGGAAAGCTTGATAGTGATGGAGTGAAAAGTCGGGCCGCCACTCTAAAATATTCTGTCCAAATGCGGTGGCCGAATCGCACCATTGGACCATGCAGCGATCACCGTGAGATCGCGAACTTCCGCTCTCGACCTCGGCATTGGTATTTTCTATATCTCGTTCTCGGGACCTTAGCGATCTCACTAACCTCTTTTACGTGCGGTATGGCGGGTGGTGAGGGTTCTAGGAAGCGGAAGAAGGAAGAGAGATCTCGGAAGGTAAAGGAGATGAAGCGTTGGGCGTCTTCAAACACCCGATCCACGAACACAGGAGATACAAAGAGACCCGCCTCAACCTTCTGGTCCGCCGACCATTGAGGTTCGGATCTCCTCCTAGATCGGAAGAGCGGCCCGCCTCTCTCAGTTATTCCAAGCACGGAAAGGGAGCCTTCTCAATCTTCTGGGAGGACCTCTTCTCGTGGCGCTCAGATACTGATCGACTGCTTGAAGAATAACCGGACTGTTAAGGAGAACTCCGATTTTGCCAAAGTCCTGGGATCTACCATCTTCTTTCAAGAGGATCGGGACAGGCTATCCCAGAATGGTCTCGATGATATCTTGACTCGAACCATGAGCCTAAACGTGGAGTGTCTGGTGAACCAGACCATGATTCGGGAAAAGATTCAGCGTCTGGGTAAGGAGGTTGGGAAGAAAAATCAGGAATTGACTTCCCTCCGATCCCAACTCTCATCCGCTCGGGATTATATATCTCAAGTCGAGGGACGGGCGAAGTACCATGAAGACCAGCTGGCCGAAAGGTCTCGTGACTTGGCTGAAAGTGAACGGGCTCTCAGAGAAGTCCAGGCACTTCAGGCCAAGCGCTCGAGGTTGCTCAACTTGTAGAGGAGCTTAACGAAGGATAAGGAGCTTTCGGAGAAAGACAAAGAGCTCAAGGAAAGGATGAAGAGATGGTGTCGGGAATAGCGGAGCTATGTGAATGCTCATAAGGATCTCTTGGCCGAACTTCAAAAGCGCTATCTGAAGAGGACTTCTCTTGGATGGACGACACGGCTCCCGGGCGATGGTGAAGATAGTGAGGGGAGGCGAGGAAGAGAGAGAGAGTGAGCGAATGTAAATCAGCCGGGTGATCCCCCGAATAATAACTTGTACAAATTATGAAATGAAATGGAATATCTCTTTTGTTCAATGAATGATTGTGATCGGAAAATTTTAAACCATTGTTTGTCTGAGTATTTGATTGTATAAGCACAGCAAAACAAAAACTAAATGTGATTATTAATCTAAGTATAAAAGATCGGAAAGCACTTTAAGCATGAGATCGGTAGGGAAGAAATGCTGAACGGAACTTGATTGAAAATTTAACTCGAACACTTAAGATCGGAATCCTCATTAAATCGAACCAAAACTTTAGCTCTTAAACTTTCGGAAAGGAGGTCGGCAATAAAACTGGTAGGAAAAGATCTAGTGCCAGTTCATTTTATTTATCAACAGAGATCAGGAATATACTTGACAGGTCCGGAAATTCGACAACGGGTTTGGGAGGTCGGTAAATGATTTGAGAGATCGGCGAGGCTTTAATGAATGTGAGGACTTAGCATTGATTCAATCCTTTGTGAGGAGAGATCGGAAATGTGACCGCCTATCAAAGAGGGATCGGAAACGTGATTAGCTGTTCAAAGAAGAATTTTTATTGATTCTAGGGGTCGGCCAAAATATGGTGTCGACAATTGTGAAACTATAATTTATAATTTTTTTGTGCACAAACCTGATGCGAGTCGCCTATCGGCCTTGACTCGATTCCTCGGGTTCTTTCCATTGGCCACTTTTCTGTTGGAATTTGGCAAAACTTCCCTCATAGAAAATGTTCCCTATTGTCTTAAGTTTATTTTCCTTTTTGAATCACTCCTATTGGAGTTTTGTAGCTCAAGTTATAGCTAAAATACGGTTACTGTTCATGCCGCAGATTTTTGTTCTGGCAGATTTATTGATCCAACTTCGTTCAGCAATTTGATCAATTTAAGTCCATAATTTGGTATAAATTTCTTCATATGAAATGTTCTACTATGCCTTAGGTTTCCATCGGTTCAAGAATCACCTAAATCGGAGTTTTCTAGAGAGAGTTATAGACATTGAAACTTTACTGTTCATATGGTAAATCTGCAGTCTGCAGATTCAGTGATCAAATTTTGCTCAGTAATTTGATTGGGTTAATGGCATAATTTGGATTTGTGTTCTTCATGAAAGTTTTAGGTCTATATCTCATATAACCACTGGTAAAATTTCAAGTCATTTTGACCTGCGTAGCTCGAGTTATGACCAAATAAACAAACACTGTTCATTTGGTCAGTTTATACAGGGCAGCCTGCAATTTTCCAACTTTGGTCACTTTGTTCACTAGGTTTTAGTCACTTTTTGAGCATGCTTCCTGAATGAAAATTGTGTCATTTAGTGCCTATTTTCAGTCCCAATTGGTCCCATACCAATTGGACTTGTAAAATTTCATTTTTGGTCCCTCAAAGTGGATTTTTGGTCATGCTTCCTACCCAATCCGAATTTGGCTTTGATTTAAACACTTCTAACACTCTCCATAAGGTCTCAAATGACCATTTCCCACTTCATATGAGGCCAAAGACACCATTTACAAGTTTCTCACATTTTTGTCTCCCAAACCCTAGGTCCAAAACCCTAACTCACAATTTTTGTTACATTTTATTAATTCAACACATATAAACTTACTTACTCAACTCATTCAAGCTCATGTTTACTTTTAATTCAATCAAATACATGTAATTCTCACCCCTCCATAGGCTAGACGAATTTCCCATATGGTCCCTCAACAACAATTCTCTTTTCATTTTAAATTAAAATTCTAAGCTAAAGTAACTCAAATCATATAAATTGAAACATTAAATTTCAATCTAATGCTTACCTCAACTTGGAGTTTCCTCTTACTCAATTCCTTCCTTTTCCTCTTTTCTTTCCTTGCTCAAACTTCTTTTCAAGTTGCCTAGACAAGCTTTAACTACGGTGGCTTACTTTTCTATGGTGAAATCTTATAATATGCAAGGTCAAAATTGAGCTTTAATGGAGGTTTTGGTGTGGGAGAGGGAGAGTGAGATGGTTCATGTTTTTGGAAGAAGATGAAGATGACTTTATTTTTTTTTTCTTTTCTTTTCTTTTCTTTTCTTTTATGTCTTAAGAAGACCAAAAATCAATTTAAGTAAATTTATTAATTATATTCTTTATGGCATCATGCATGATGTCATGCATGATGTCATCTCCCTACACCTTTTTCATTTTCTCTTCTTTTTTTTTATTTTTCTATTAGTTTTTTAATTTAATTCTCGATTACAAAATTTTCTTTTCTTCGATTTTATTTGACAATTAGGTCAGGAGTCAGCTCTCGAGATCAATTGACCAAATTGCCCCTCACCGGTTCAACCCGATTTGCAAATAATTCAATATTTCTTTCGACTCCCTGACCTAATTATTTGACTGATTTAACAATTCTTTTTTATGATTTTCTCTTTTCCACTGTGTTTGTAATGGTCCTAAGGACCGCGGTGTCACATTTTACAGTTCGAAATTTGAGTTTAAATCGACTTCGCAGTCATTCCCAAGAAGGTCACCCATCGCTGTGACTCTCGGCTCGTTTAACTTCTTATGTTCAGTTTTTCTTGTTTATACTTAACTAACTGGACATTACTAATTATTTGTATTTATGGTTTATCTAGTTGTCTTAAGTATGGTTCTAATCCGCTTAATTGTCCGGACCTTACCGAAACAGTGAAATATACCAGGCTATGCAAATAGGGGTGTTACAACTTTCACCAGTGGAATTTGCTTATTCCTCAACTCCTTCACTTCTTGAGCCAAGATCCGTATGGGTTCTGCTTCATATGTCAAATCCGGTTGTACTTGAATTTCTTCCATGGAGATGACATGTGAAGATCTGAGCGGTATCTTCTCAGCATGCATACATGAAACACATTGTGGATCTTGTCCAGCTCTGGTGGTAAAGCTAGCCTGTAGGCCATTGGACCCACACGTTCAGTGACTTCATATGGGCCAATGAACCTAGGGCTTAACTTACCTTTTCTTCCAATCCTCAATATTTTTTTCCACGGTGACACCTTGAGGAACACTTTGTTGCCAACTGTATATTCTATTTCGTTTCTCTTCAAGTCAGCATAAGATTTCTGTCTATCTAAGGCAACTTTCAGATTGGCTTTGATTAGCTTTACCTTCTCCTCAGTCTGTTTCACCAGGTCTAGCCCTACCAGTTTATCTTTGCCCAATTCAGTCCAATACACTGGAGTTCGACATTTCCTCCCATACAGTACTTCATACGGGGCCATTTAGATGCTAGCTTGGTAGCTATTATTGTATGCAAATTCTGCCAGTGAAAGGTGTCTATCCCAACTTCCCTCATACTCAATGACACAACTCCTCAGCATATCCTCAAGGACCTGACATATATTTCATATTATTATTATCATTTCAATTCAATATTTGTATTAGTTCAATTGGTTTCAATTGTTTACCTGGATTACTCTTTCTAATTGCCCATCTAAGGATGGAAAGCTGTGCTGAAGTGGAGTTGTGTACCCAAGGATTCATGCAACTTCTTCCAAAATCTCGATGTAAACCTTGGGTCTCGATCAGATATGATGGAAAGTATAATTCCATGCAGTCTAACTATCTCACCGATATACAATTCTGCTAACTTCTCCAATGAGTAGTTAGTCCTAACTGGCAGAAAGTGTGCTGACTTCATCAATCTATCTACTATCACCCATACTGCATCATGCTTCTTCTAGGTGAGAGGTAGACCACTTACAAAATCCATGGTGACCCGATCCCATTTCCATTCAGGTATACGTATGGGCTGTAGCAAACCCAATGAAACTTGATGTTCTGCCTTGACTTGCTGACATGTCAAGCATTTAGTCACATAGTCAGCTATATCCTTCTTCATACCAGGCCACCAATACTGAAGCTTTAGATCATGATACATTTTTGTACTTCCTGAGTGCATAGCATAAACACTGGTGTGTGCCTCTTTCAGAATACTGGCTTTCAATTCCCCATCATCTGGTACACACACTCTTCCTTTGTAGTACAGACACCCATCTGCTTTCACCTCATAGTCAGTTGTCTTCCCTTCTGAGATTTTACTCATAATAGCCTTTAGCTTCTCATCTACCTTCTGCCCATGTAAAATCTGCTGTAGCAGGTTTGGCCTCACTTGCAACTCAGCCAAAATAGCTCCATCTCGAGCCAAGGATAGACGGGCATTCAATGATCTCAAAGTTGTGATGGATTTTCTGCTCAAAGCATCTGCAACCACATTTGCCTTCCTAGGATGGTAGTCAATCACACAATCATAGTCCTTCAGGAACTCAATCCATCGTCTCTATCTAAGGTTGAGCTCCTTTTGGGTTGGCAAATACTTTAAACTTTTATGGTATATGTAAATGTAATACTTTTCACCATACAAGTAGTGTCTCCATATCTTCAGTGCAAAGATAATTACTATAAGTTCTAAGTCATGGATAGGGTAGTTCTGTTCATGTGGCCTTAGCTGCCTGGAAGCATAGGTGACCACCTTCCCCTCTTGCATTAATACACACCCTAACCCATTATGAGAGGCATCACTGTAGACCAAAAAGTCCTTTCCAGACACTAGTTGTGTTAACACTGGTGCCTCTGTCAACATAGCCTTCAACTTCTCAAAACTTGCCTGACACTTGTCATTCCAGTCAAATTTGACGTTCTTATGTAACAACTTGGTCATTGGAGTAGCTATTAAAGAAAATCCCTTCACAAATCTTCTATAATAACCAGCTAGCCCCAAGAAACTTCTGACCTCAGTTATATTTCTGGGAGACTTTCATTCCATCACTGCTTCTATTTTCTTGGGATCCACTCTAATCCCATCAGCTGACACTATGTGTCCAAGGAATGCAATCTCATTCAACCAGAAGTCACACTTGGACAACTTAGCATACAGCTTCTTTTCTCTCAGAGTTTGCAGAATAATCCTCAAATGTTCATCATGTTCTTCCCTAGTCTTGGAATACACCAAAATATCATCAATAAAGACCACTACAAACCGATCTAGATATGAATGGAAGATACGGTTCATAAGGTCTATAAATGCTGCTGGTGCATTTGTTAGGCCAAAGGGCATCACTAGGAACTCATAATGCCCATACCAGGTCCTGAATGCAGTTTTTGGCACATCTACATCCTTCACCCTCAACTGATGATACCCATATCTGAGATCAATTTTGGAAAATACTCCTGCTCCCTTTAACTGATCAAACAGATCATCAATTCTAGGCAACGGATACTTGTTCTTCACTGTCACTTAATTAAACTGCCGGTAATCAATGCATAACCTCAAAGTCCCATCTTTCTATTTCACAAACAGTACTAGAGCTCCCCATGGTGACACATTGGGGCGTATGAACCCCTTATCCAGTAACTCCTACAACTGGATTTTCAGCTCCTTTAATTCAGTAGGTGCCATCCTATAAGGAGCAATAAAGATTGGTGCTATACCCGGTAGTATCTCAATAGTAAATTTGACTTCTCTTTCTGGTGGCAAGCCAGGCAATTCTTCAGGGAACACATCTGGGAAGTCTCTTACTGTGGGTATGTCACACAAATCTGGCTTAGCCTGCCTAGTATCCACCACATGTGCTAGGTAGGCTTCACAGCCTTTTCTCATCAGTTTTCTTGCAACTGTGGATGAGATGACATTGGACAAGAAATCTGTCCTTTCTCCCACAACTGTGATCTCATTACCCTTAGGAGTTTTCAAGGAAATCCTCTTCAATTTACAATCAACCATTGCCTGATGATGTGACAACCAGTCCATTCCCAAAATCACGTCAAACTCATGGAAAGGCAATTCAATCAGGTCTGCCAAGAATTCATACCCCAGAATCCTTAAAGGGCAACCTTTGTATACTTTGTTCACCACTACACTGTGGCCCAATGGATTAGTGACTAGAATGTCTTGGTCACTTTCCCCTACTAGTATCCCCCTTTCTACGGGTAAGTTGATGTAGATGTATGAATGAGTGGATCTTGGATCCACCAATGCATGCACAGATGTGTTGTAGAGGGAGAACGTACCCCTGATGACGTTCAGGGCATTTTGCTCCTCCTAAGCTCTCATGGAATAGGCTCTAGCAGGTGCTCTAGCCTGTGGCCTCTCAGCTGGCTTAGATGTAGGTCTTTGTGATGGACCAACTGCCTCAGATTTACTAGACTTCCTACCCCTTTGAGGTAGGAGCAGGTCTATCTGTTTGTGCTGGGGCAGCTGTGGTAGTTCTGCGTAGATAGTTTCTTAACTGATGCTCTGTTGACCCACACCTTAAACAAGCACCCGTTACTCTCCAACACTCCCCCTTATGCCACTTCAGGCAGTGTGGACAAGTAGAAGATGTTGGGGCTGGTCTCCTGAACACCGTCCCTGGAGAACTGCCCACTGATGGTGTGGACTAGCCTCTCCTAGGTGTGAACTGTGGCTTAGGCCCCTGGGACTGACCCTAACCTTGAGGCTGACCTGAACTCTGAGTAGGTGGACCTTTGAACTTCTTCCCAGGTGCAGGAGATGAGCTAGACAGACCCAGGCCCCTCTTCTGCTGTCTCTCTCTTTCTGGTCTGCTCACTTATTCTGACTTTCTCAACTTTTACTGTAGCTTCCACCAACTTGGTGAAGTCTGTGATTCCCAAGGCAGTGATCATTATCTTGATGTTGTCATTTAGCCCCTCTTTAAATCTTTTACACCTTTCGGCCTCATTAGGGATTATCTTCCTTCCATAACGGCTTAGTCTAACAAATTCTTTTTTATACTCTGCCACTGTCAACTGTCTCTGCCTTAGGTTAATAAATTATCTTCTTCTCTCATCTAGATATACACTACTCACATACTTCTTTTTGAACTCGGAGAGGAAGAAGTCCCAGGTTATTTGTTCTGGTTGCACTTCACTGGATACTGTATCCCACTATTGATATGCATCATCTTGCAGTAGAGATACAACAGCTTCTAAATTTTGCTCTGGAGTGCAATGGAGTTGTTTTAAAACTCTCTTTGTTCTATTCAACCAGTTCTCAGCTACAACAGAATCATCTTTTCTCTTGCCAAAGAAATCCACTGCTCCAAATTTCCTCAATTTTTCCAGATGGGATTTCTGCTGTGGTGGTGGTGGCATTACTCCTTCCATTTGTCTGAAAAACTCGGCCATTTGCTGGATCATGGCTTGTGGAGGCTGAGCAGGCTTTGCTGGAGCTGGTGGAGCTGGTTCTCCCCTACCCCCAATCTCAGCTATTGTAGGTGGAGCATGACTCTCCACTTCCTCCTCAACTGCCCTCTATGACATGGGGTCCATATCCTAATCAAAATAAGAAAATCAAACAGATTTGCATTAATATCACCTCGACTCTTATAAATACAATGCATGGTATGGACTCGATCTAGACCCAGAAATGCACTAAACTGTGCTCTGATACCACTAAATGTGATACCCCTTACTCGTCTACAATATAGCCGAGCAAGATATGCCACACAGTGTACCGGAATACCATATTTTATTTCAATTATTTTTTTTTATCCTTCCTTAATTTATTTCTTCATGGTTATAAAGTGCAATTGTGAAATTTAACTCATTTTAAGTCATTTATTGAAATTATAAATTTATTTGAGGTTTCAAAAATTTTATAGAAAATCCGGCAGAGTACCGGCTAAAAATGGAAAAAACAGTTCTTTAGAACCTGTAAAAAACACTTCCTATACATTTTCAATCATTCTCAAACTCCAATAACCATCAACATGGTCTCAACAATTCTCAACATTCACAATTATCTCAAGTTTTCAACATGAATCCACAATTTCATTCAAATTCAAAATCAAATTTAATTTCATGAAGATATTCTCAAATTATATTAATTAACAAATTTTTACAAAATATGTACATCAATATATGATTACATAAATTTACTATTTATATGAGTTCATAATTTACAAATCACAAACTACTACCCATTACAAAATGTAAAAACAAAATTTTAAAAGGGACCTAAAGGTCCTACCACTGATGCACTGTAGATGAGAGGTGACTCTGACTCTAGGCAGATCTGTGACCTCACCCAGTTTATGGTCTGTTGGGCTCTCTGTCTGTCTCTCCAAAACCTACGCGTGGTAAAAAGCTATACGCTAAGCAATAATGCTTAGTGGTGCCAATAATAAAATAAAAAGAACTAAAAGAAATTAAATATGCAGTGTGTATATTGATGTCTCATGCAGACAGATTTTTTATAATTATTTATAGTCTTATTTATTTGGCACTTGTTATATCCATTATTTCATTAAATTTATCAACTTTCATTTTTTTTTTTTTATGGTTCCCCAAGTAACCTATACTGGATGACTAGACTGGATAAATGGGTAAACTGGCACTGGGTCCCAAGTACCTCAGGCCATCACACCATCAGTCACATATGTATCTCCCAGTGTGCAACAGAACAGCTAATAAGCTGTAATAATTATTAGGCACAAGGTCAAGTATCACCATAATATCAGAATGGGCAAAAGCCATAAAATCACAGAATGGCATAATGCCATGTGCAGTACTGCTAACTGAACCCTATTGGTATTCCAACCTATCCAAACTAATCTTACTAGGTGTACTAGGGCACATTACTAAGTTATTGATTGAATTTTCATTCTTTACATGTAAGGTTACTATTCATTTTACTATTTAGGTCAAATTATTGACTTTTCAATGCATAATAACTACATAATTCCTAATCACATGAATTTACCACATTTTGGTTCCCAAAAGTGTTGGCATTAGTTGCCAATCCATACTTCTAACCAATGGTGAATGAATAAAAAATTTTAGTTTTGGTTACTAGAGTTCACTATTCCATTAGGCCATTCTACAGTGAGAATTTGGCCAAATGTTCTTCATCAAAGTTGTTTCTTATTGTGTCTAGTTACATTTCACTGTTTGAATCACTCTATTTGGAGTTTTGTAGCTTAAGTTATGGCCTAAAAACCATAACTGGCCGGATTGTAATTTTTCCAGAATTTCTGGGCAAAATCAATTCTGCAGTTTTTATATACTGAATGCAAGTCAGTTTTTGGACATGTTATGGTCAAAATTTGGGTTCATTTTCTTCATGAAAGTTGTAGGGCTATGTCTCAGCTTTTCACTAGTAAAAATTCATGTCAATTGGACCTTTCTACACTGAGTTATGACTAAATGAATGAACACTGTTCATTTGATCATTTTTCCCATGTAGAATGTAAGTGACCCGGATTTGGTCAATTTTTAGGGCATCCCATGTTTAGTTTCTGGATAGAGTTCCTTCACCAAAATTGTGCCATTATGTGTCTAATTTTATGTCCAATTGGCCACAACCCATGTTAGAGCTGCCCAAATATGCTGGACTCACATCCAGACCTGTAGGGCACTCAAGGCAACACACCCAACCTCAAATCCCAAGCTGCCATTCACTTTAATTCCTCATTATACTCAGCCAAATGGTCACTAATTGACCATTAAAACTTCCATTTACTCACACATAAGAAGAATCCAAAGTTTTCCCCTAAACCCTAACCCCAACAATTTCAATACTTCATATACATGCAATCAATGAGTTAAGGCATCAAGTTCCTATTCAATGGCAGCCAGGTACAACTATAATTCATTCAAATTAAAGGAAACCTAATGTACCCTAAGGTTGCCAAAATTTAATGAAATTCAGCCATGCAATAAATTAGCTTAGTTTCATACTTATTTCATGTTCTCCATGATGTATACACAAAGTAATTAAAACTAATTGGCACTAACCTTGATTTAACTAATTCCCACAGCTTGAAAACTCTTCTTTTTTTCTTTTTTTTTGCTGCCCAAGACTTGCTCTAGGTGTAAGAGTAAATATTTGTGAAGGGAAGCTAGGATTTTGGGGTGATTTGGGTGGGTTAGCTCAAGCTTGATCAAGCTTCCATGGAGTTTTCTTTCCTCTCTCTCTCTCTCTACATTTTTTGCTATCCAAATTTTGAAGATAGCTATTTAGTTCTTTAATTTTTATCTTCTTTTATTCATTTTTAAGTAGTTTATAATGATGTGTCAAATTTTGGTTGGTGAAAATATTTTAATTGCATCATGCTTATGTCATAAATATGACTTTTATTTCATTTTCTTTTCTTTTCTTTTCTATTCATTTTTCAATTAATTTTTCTTCAATATTTATTCATATTTTATGTCAGAATAATTATTTACTTAACTGGACAAGTTGGCCAAAAATCATCTCTGAAGATGAAATGACCAAAATGCCCTCCATTTGGCTTATTGAGCCAAAATTATTTGTACCGATCGAAAAATTTTTCTAAGCCTTTTCTTGGCATTCCAATGCCATAGAAACCTCAGTGACTCTTCTCTGGAGTCTCATAAATTATTTTATGAATTTTCTCCCGGGTTTAGGGCTCCTAGTTGCGAAGACCGCAACTTCCCACCAGGTTACCCATCTCTAGGGCACCAGCTCATTTAACTTGGTTGTATTTTATTTCTAAAATTTTTTTCTATATTTTTCTTATAAAAATTTGAGTTAATTATGACTCCTCACTTTAGTATAAATATTTTTCCAGATGTTCTAACTATCTGGACTGACACCGGTCACCTGAACAATAGAATGTACGGAATTGCTACAGTGAGGGTGTTACATCAAACCCAACTTTCGTGGTGATCAAATTAATTAAAATCCTTTAAGATCTTTGACCAATTTTGAAGTTCCATAAAGGTATCAGCCTATGTCTAGGTCAGAATTCCTAGGTTCAAGATCTTGATTTTCAAATATTAATCTTCACCTTTCAGTCCTTCAATTAACATCTACAATCATAGCTAAATGGGTACCAGCACATAGCATGCATTAAGATCACAAGAAATTAAATCAAGGAACGAATCTCAAATGCAATAAATAAAACTTAGTGTTCATCTATAATAATAATTACAAGCATTACTCTCCTAAATCCAGAATAAGAAAACTACTCACTCATGGTGGGTTCAGCAAACATCATGATAAAAGGTAAAAACAGTAAAAAGAAAATCATGTAGAAGAAATAAAACAATAAAAATCTGTCTAGGGAGATGAAATGAAGGAACCTAAGAGAGTTTGCAGCTTTGATCTTATAGAGCTTCAGCTAGAAAACTCCTTTTGGTACTGATGTTTCTCTCCTTGAGACGGTTAAAGAGAGTACAGAGTGTGGATTTCTCTCCTTCAAAACTCCTCAAAAGTGCTGTCAAAAGATAAAAGAGAGCCCCCCTCTTCTGATGTTTTCTCTTCTATTTATAATGGTTGCTTTAGGGTTAGGTCATTTTAAGTCTAAAAGGCTTTAGGAGTCTCATTTGAATCAAAAAACAAGAGCAGGAATTTGAGTTATAAAACTGGCTTCCGCATAGTACATAGCCCATGTGTCACTACAGGGCCTGTAGTGTAACTTGCGAGTGGAAGCTGCGAGTCTTGCACCGCAGAGAGTTACAGTGCTGCAACTACCACAGTTCCCGTTACACGGACCGTGTACTATTGTTTCCATAAGGTTGTAACACCCCCGTTTGCATAGCCTGGTAGATTTCACTGTTCCGGTGACCGGTGTCGGTCCGGACAATTAAGGAGATTAGAGCCACATGTAAGACAACTTGAGAAGCCATAAACACAAATAATTAGTAATGTTTAATTAGTTAACTATAAATAAGAAAAACAGAACATAAGAAGTTAAACGAGACGAGAGTCACAGCGATGAGTGACCTCCTCGGGAACGACTGTGAAGTCATTTTAAATTCAAATTTCGAACCGTAAAAAGTGACGCTGCGGTCCTTAGGACCCTTATGAACACAGTGGAAAAAAGAAAATCACGAAAAAGAACTGTTAAGCGAGTTAAATAATTAGGTCAGGGAACCGGAAGAAATATGGAATTATTTGCAAACCGGGATGAATCGGCGAGGGGCAATTTGGTCAATTGACCCCGAGAGCTGACTCTTGACCTAACTGTCAAATAAAATCAGAGAAAAGAATATTTCGGAATCAAGGATTAGATTAAAGAACTAATAAGAAATTTAAGAAAATTGAAAAAGAAAAGAAAAAGGTTTATTGCATCATGTGGATGACATCATTGTGATGTCAAAAATCAATTTTAATTTCCCAACTTTTTTGACCAAGTCAAATACATAAAATTTCACTTAAAATACTTAAAAAATTAGAAGGAAAAGTCATTTCTTCTTCTTTAAAAAAATTCAGCCGGCTCCCCTTTCTTTTCTGTTTCTTTTTCTTTTCAATTTCCTCCATTAATGGTTATTTAAGCTTCTTAAACCCTATTATTTCTTCACAAATTTCATACTCACCAAAGTAAGGTCTTGCTCTTTGGCTTTGATAGAGAGATTTGAAATAAGAAGGATCAAAAAAAAGTGAGGATTTGGAATTACAAATTCTGCTCAACAAGTAAGTCCCTCTTTCTAACTTAATTTGAGTAAAATGCATAGAAATGAGCTTGAATAAGTAGCAAATTACATAGAAACTCAAGAAATCACTCATGTATGAAGCTTTATGAAAGTTGGTCTGCATGAAATTAATTAGGGTTTGATAGAAATTGTTAGAATTAAAAAGGTACTCATGCTTGATGGAGTAAGTAAGTGAGACTTGTACATTTAGAATTCATGAATTGAGAAAATTGAGGAATTAGGGTTCTTGACCCTTAGGGTTTTGGGAGAAAATTTAAGAAATTGGTAAATGATGACTTTGGTTTATTGTGAGATGAAAAATGGTCAATAATGGCCAAAAGAGATGTGTGGGAATTGTTGGAATGAAAACCAAATTCGTAGGTCCAATGATCATGCTGCTGGCAGCATGACCAAACCCACTTTGAAGGACCAAAACTCAAATTTTACAAGTCCAATTGATATGCTACAAATTGGGGATGAAAATAGACATAAAAGAGCACAATTTTCATTAAGGAACCATGCCCAAAAACTGACCAAAACTGGGTGAACAAATTGACCAAAGTGAAATGAGAGCAGGCTGCCACTGCACCAAACTGACCAAATTATAACTCGAGCTAGGATGGTCAAATTGACCTGAAATTTTACCAAAAATTAGATCAGGTATAGATATAAAACTTTCATGAAGAACACCACCCCAAATTATGCCATTAACCCATTCAAATTATTGAGAAAAGTTGAGTTACTGTACCTGCGATTCTGCAGAATTCCATTTGAGCAGTAATGTTTGAAGGGCTATAACTCTCTCTTAGAAACTCGGATTTAGGTGATTCTTAAACCGATGGAAACCTAAGACATAGTAGAACATTTCATATGAAGAAAGTTAGACCAAATTATGAACTTAACTTAATCAAATTACTGAACAAAGTTGGATAAAAAATCTGCCAGAACCAAAATCTCAGCATGAACAGTGCACGTGAACAGTAATCTTATTTTGGCTATAACTTGAGCTACAAAACTCCAATTGGGGTGATCCAAAAATGAGAATACACTTAAGACAATAAGGAACATTTTCTATGAAGGAAGTTTTGCCAAATTCCAACAATAGACTGACCAATGGAATAGTGAAACTTAGAACTCCAAAACCGAAAATTTGCAATTTTGCCTAAACGACCTTAGCTTTGAGTAAACGACCAAAACCAACAAGTTTAGTGATCAAAATGTGGTATGTTGATGAAGTTAGAGTTCCCATGCCTATTAAGCCTTAGAAAGTCAACTATTTGACTTGAATAGTGCAGTGAATAGTAACCCGAAACACAAAGTTTCAAGAGCATCGAATTTAGTACGTTAGAACTAGGTAAAAGCAAAGTTAAATTTATTTTTGGATCTATGTTAAATTATGGTACTGAAACACTATAAAATTGTGTGTTTCAGTGGAAAAGAATACCAGGACAGAACCTGAGGAGTCGAGTCAAGGCAAATAGGCGACTCATTTGAGGTTTGTGCACAACGTATACTTTTTATAATCATCTTTTGCATACTATTTTGAATAATGTGAAATATTGAATTATGGCATTCTTATGATGTTTTGATTTAAATTGTTGAAAGTTATTATGTATATTGAAATGACAATGTTTAGCAAATTGTTAAGATAAGTTTTCAAACCACAGTGTCATGACCATGTATTTGAACACCTCACTAGCACGACTAGTGGAGGTAATTAGTTTCGAATTTTGATTCCTTCTCTGGAGAAGTGTTGAGGTGTGCCAGTAGAAGAGGATGTGAATGGATATCCATATATTTGAGCTAGCTAGCCTTGTGATGTGATTTCTCTTTAGCCTCTGACTATTGAGATTCTATTTGTTTCGAATGGCATGATCTAACTGTGGGTTTTATGAAATGTGTTTTGATACTTTGAAATGAACTTGGTTGCATTTAAAATCTCACAATGCATGATTTGTACTTAATTCTCATGTTCAGCCAAATTTTTGAATAAATGTGATTTAAGTTTTGCATAAAGATTATTTTAGTATGTTGTGCACCACTGAGTCCTAGTACTCAGCGATAGCTTCTATTGCCGCAGATCTGAGAGACTAGAGGAGCAGATGAGTCTTTGAGGTGTAAGGAGCATCAGCTTAAAGTTTTCGGGTATAATTTATACCCCAATTGTAAATATTTATTTTGGTGTATGTATTGCATATAAAGGTATGGACTTGTAAATGGGTCTTGAGCAGCTTGCACAAAATTTGTATGAAGTTTGTAATAAAATTTAGTTTGTATTTCTTTTGATGTGAATTTTGTAAGGATGTATATAAATTGTTTTGTCTCAAATGAAATGATTGTGGAATTGTTGAAATTGATAGAGTTTGATTGTGAAATTGAAGTTGTGGTTGAGAAAAATTTTTAGAAGTGCTTTTTACAGGTATTTATAGAACGGTTTTCTCAAAATACAGAGGAAACTCTGTCAAAATTTTTATAAAATTTGTGAAAAAATAAAATGGGCCAAAATTTCCAACTAGCTTTTCACTTAAGTACATGTTTTAAATACTTATTAGAAATGCTCACCACTTACCAAAAGTAAGAAATTGTTTTAAAATCCCTTGTAGGGTGCTTAATGAGTTATCGGTAGGTGAAGTTCGGTAGTTCATTAAGTATTCTACGGGATCATGTTATGCCTTACAGAGGGGTAAGGTGTGACATGTTTTAGTGGTATCAGAGCAAATTTTTGAAGTATGTTTTAACCTATGAATTTGTGTCTTTTCTTTGTTAAGTACAACTGCTCAATGTCCATAATTGTTACATACAGTGCATTACATCATGAATATGAACTAATGGGGGGAAATCTCCATCTATTACTTGTTCAGGAGATACTCTAACTTCAGATTGAAATGGAAGAAGGGGATCGCTCAGTTGAGCAGTCTGTTGAAGCTGAGGCACAAGGGGAAGCCCCAGCTTTACCGAATGTTAGTGGGTCAGCAACACCAGCCCCACAAATGCCGCAGCCTCGCACACCGCATGCAGATGGTCTGCGATGTTTGACAAATGGTCGGGGTATGCCTGTTCAAACTCCACCCCAACCACCTGTGGCACAACCACTGCCTCCAGCCAGACAATATGATAAACTACTGAAGTATGGGGCTGCAGAATTTAAGGGTACAGTGGACCCTTTAGAGGCAGAGCAATGGCTGGAAAGAATGGACAGAGTGTTTAAGAAACTGCACTGCCAAGATGAGTTGAAGTTTGAGTATTTCGTGTCTCTACTGCAAGGGGATGCGTATGATTGGTGGAAGACCATCCCCCACAGCTTGGTTGAACCACGGTCTTGACACAGGATGACTTCATCGAGAGTTCGCATGTAAATACATCCCAGATGCATATGTTGATCAGAAACTGCAAGAATTTTTGAGTTTGAAACAAGGGAACCGATCGGTGGCAGAGTATGAGAGGGAGTTCTCTCGCCTGAGTCACTATGCGGGGAGTCTCCTTACTACTAGCAAGGCAAGGTGCAAGAGATTTAAGACGGGTTTGAAGC
This sequence comes from Hevea brasiliensis, assembly GCF_030052815.1. Classification (NCBI taxonomy): domain Eukaryota; kingdom Viridiplantae; phylum Streptophyta; class Magnoliopsida; order Malpighiales; family Euphorbiaceae; genus Hevea; species Hevea brasiliensis. The sequence goes on from NC_079499.1 coordinate 84,076,111, forward strand.
CCAGCATAAGGATGCAAGTTGTGGGATTTCGACAAAGCAACTTCTCAGAGCTTATGTCTCAAGCACTTGAACTGGAGAGAATTGAATCAGAAGCAACCCCAATGAAAGAAAAATCAAAAAAAGCTGAGAAATCAGAAAAAGACAAGGGGGAAAAATCAGTTGAACAAAGTTTTGGTGCTACCTCTGGAAAGAGAAAGAAGTTTAGTGGACCCAGCAGGGGTCGAGGTGGAAGATTCAGTAGGGGCCGATTCTCCGGACAGAGACCCCCTAGGTCTGGTCAGCAGTCGAGCAGGGGTTCATATTCTGCCCACCCCTGTGAGACTTGTGGCAATATTCATGGGGGAGAGTGTTACTGGGCCACTGGAGCCTGCTTTAACTGCGGAGGTAAGGGCCATATAGCTAAAGACTGTACTAGTGCTCCGAGATATGGTCCAGCTCCTACTACAGCCGAAGGATCTATTCAGAGTCCTGCTCCCAGAGGTTCACAGTCTGTTGGCAGAGGAAGAGGCAGATGTAGAGGCACTGCTTCAGGCAGTCAAGGCACAGTTGGTCAGTCAGGACAAGGAAGTGCTTCAACCAGAATCTACACAATGAGACAGCGAGAAGAGGCTGAGACTTCTGATGTGGTAGCTGGTACATTCTCTATCTCTGATCAAGAAGTATTTGTATTGTTTGATCCGGGTTCAACCCATTCATATGTTAGTGCTAGCATAGTTAGTTCACTTGCTGTTCCATGTGTGCAAATGGATTTTGAAGTGCTAGTAACTAGTCCGTTAGGACAAGAGGTACGGGTCAACAGAATTTATAGAGACTGTCCTTTAGTGATCCAAGGACATGTTTTCCCATCAGACTTGATTGAAATGCCCTTCAGAGAGTATGATATCATCTTGGGCATGGATTGGTTAGCCAGGCATCATGCCATGATTGATCAGAGATCAAGACAGTCACTTTTGGTCTCCCTTTGTACGGTGATGTGGTAATACATGGGGAGAGGCATTTACTGCCATCAAACATCATTTCGGCTGCACTAGCTAGAAGAATGATCAGAAAGGGGTGTGAAGCATACTTGGCACATGTAATAGACTGTAACACCCACCCGGTAACCACTCCGTACATCCTACTGTTCCGGTGACCGGTGTCGGTCCGGACAGCTAGAACGTCCGAAAAAAAATATTTAAACTAAAGTCAGGAACCCTAATTAACTTAAATATTAATAAGAAAAATTTAGTAAAAATTTTAGAAATAAAATACAACCAAGTCAAACGAGCCGGTGCCCAAGCGAGGGGTAACCGGAGGGAAGTTGCGGTTCTCGCAACGAGGAGCCCTAGACCCGGGGGAAAAATTATAAAATAATTTTTGGGACTCCAGAGAAGGGTTATTGAGGTTCCTATGGCATTAGAATGCCAAGAAAATACCTAGAAAAATTTTTCAATCGGTACAGACAATTTTGACCCGTTAAGCCAAACGGAGGGCATTTTGGTCATTTCGCCTTCCGAGGTGATTTTTGGCCGACTTGTCCAGTTGAGTAAATGATTAATATGACATAAAATATGAAGAAATATTGCTAGAAATTAAATTGAAAATGAGTAGTGGAGGAAAGAAAAGAAAATGCAATAAAATGCCCATTTATGACATAATGTGATGTCATTAAGAAAATTTGGACCAATCACCATTTAGCCATCCTTTGACTAACTAAATAAAAGACTAAATGAAGACTAAAACCACCAAAATTTCCAGCAGCCCTCACCTTCACAAATGCTCACCCGTAGCTCTCAAATCCCATAGCCAAACTTCCATTGATTTTCAACCAAAGCTCACTTTCTCTCTTCTTTTCACCATAAACCCTAAACCCCTTTCATTAAAAGTTGTCCACTCATCTTAGGGAAGTGTTTGGCAGCCTAGAAAGTGAAGGAAAGTGAAGTTTTGAGTGGGGAAAAATCTGCCCTAATCAAGGTTAGTGCATATATGAAGTTTAAAACTCATTAGTTCCATGATCTATGCTTGTAATGAATGAAAAATTGTGAAATAATGAAACAAATCCATGTGTAGCTCTACCAAAGAATTTATGCAGCCCTATGGGAGATTGAGGTTGATTGTTTGATAAGCTTAGAATGGTTGGAAATCATGGTTATGATATTAATATGCATGGAGACTTAAGTAAGTATGTTAATCAAAGTGTATGAGTAATGAGTTTGGACATTAGGGTTTGTGTAGGTGAAATTGTGACTTAGCTTAGGAAATGGTTAGGGAACTTTTTAATGGTCAATTAATGACCATTTTAGGTAGGTTGACCCTAATTAGAACTGAAAAATTGGATGGCAAACTCAAGGTGAAAACTGCCCTATGGACAGCAGCATAGGGACTAAAATTTCAGTCCCTTTGCACTGCCATAACTTGGGCTGTGCTAGTTCAATTGAAGTTTGGCCAATTGGACATGAAACTAGGCTTATAATGGCACATTTTTGCTGAAGAAACCATGCCCAAAAGACCAAAGCAAAAGGGTCAAAACTCAGCCACAATCCGGAACCCTGAAACTGAATTCTGCAGAATTTGCCAAATGAACAGTAACTGTTCATTTGGCCATAAGTCACTGTATATTTGTTCATTTGGTCTGAAATTTTTACAGCAACAAGTTAAGACATAGACAAACAACTTTCATGAAGGAACCTACCCCAAATTATGGCCAGAACCCATTCAACCAAGTGACTCAAGTCACTGTTCATGCACTGTAGATATGGTAAAATTCTGCAGACTGCATATCCGGGCAGCTTGGGTTTTTGAGCCATATATGGAGCTACAAAACTCCAAATGGAGTGATTCAAAAAAGGAAATTCAACTAGACAAAATAAGGAACAACTTTCATGTTTTACATTTCTTCAAATTCCAACAGTAACAGTGTCCAATGGAACAGTGAAATTAGGGCACCAAAACTGAAATTTTCTGCTAGTGTGTGTTACACTTTGAAATTGCAAAAACACTTAATGCCAACAAGTTTTAAACACCAAATGTGGTATGTTGGGAGTGCCAAAGTTGATGTACACATTTTTATGCTAAAAGTCAACATTTTTGTTGACCAATGATGAATAGTAACACCAAAAAAGTTGAAATTCACAAATTGACGAATTTAAGAGTTTCAAATGCCCTAGTATACCTAACAAGATTGGTTTGGATAGTTTGGCATGCCAATAGGGTTCAGTTAGCAGTACTGCACATGGCAAAAATGCCATTCTGTGATTTCATGGCTTTTAGCCATTCTGACTTTGCTTTGAGACTTGGCCTTGTGCTCGATATCATTCTGACTTGTTAGCCGTTGCACACGGAGATGCATATGTGACCGATGGTGTGACGGCCGAGGTACTAGGTACCAGTGCGGTTACCGTTATCGATCCGATGCGTCTAGTGTAGGTTACTTGGGCAACCAAATGAATGAAAATGAGCAATGCGAAGAAATAAATGAATGGATATACAAATACATGACAAACAAAACATGTACATGCAATACATATTTCTATCTGTCATTTCTTGTTATTTTATTATTGCACCACTAAGCATTATTGCTTAGCACGTTGCTTTTGCCACGCGTAGGTACTGGAGACCCCGATCGTGAGCCCAGTAGACCACAGACTGGGTGAGGCCATCCGACAGTTCTGCTTTGTGTCTGTGTCACCTCGTCACCTGCAGTGCATTGGTAGGACACTAGATGCCATTTTGTCATCTTGTAATTAACTTTTTATTTTCTCATATGTATTTAGGATTTATGTAATGTATTTTGAGGTTCATGTAAATAATAAAGATTTATGGTTATGTATGGTATTAATTTGAGTATTTAATGGTTGTTTATGTATGAGAACCCTGAGAAAGGGATGTTTTGAAAACTGAAAAGGTTGTTGAGACCTGAAATTGACAAATTACCGAGATATTGATATTGAGTTTTATTGATGATATTGGAGTTTGAGATGATGAAATAAAAATATTGGAAGTGTTTTTAACAGGTTCCGAAGAACGGTTTTCTCCATTTTTAGCCGGTACTCCGCCGGATTTTCTTAAAAATTTTCGGAACCTTAAATGAATGATACTTTTGATAAATGGTTTAAATAATTTGTATTTCATAAATTATGTGCAAAAGCATTGTCTAAATTAATTGAGGAATATTAGAGTGTGCCGGTACACCAGGTGGCATTACTTACTCGGGTATACTGTACACGGGTAAGGGGTGTCACATTTAGTGGTATCAGAGCACGGTTTAGGCGTTTCTGGTCCTAGATTGAGTCCATACCATGCATTGCATTTGTAAGAGTCGAGGTGACACTAACGCAGATCTGTTTATCTTTCTTATTTTGAATAGGATATGGATCCTTCCTCTCAGAGAGCCGTTGAGGAGGAAGTGGAGAGTCATGCTCCACTGCAGAGCGAGGCTGGGGCATGAGAGAATCTGCTCCACCCGGCTCAGCAGAGCCTGCTCGCCTCCACGTGCCATGTTCCAACAAATGGCCGACTTCTTTAGACAGATGGTCGGGTAATGCCAAAGACCACCACCACCAACACCAGCTCCACAGCAGAAATCACACTTGGAGAGGCTAAGAAAATTTGGGGCAGTGGATTTTTATGGCAAGAGAGAAGATGACTCTGTTGCAGCCGAGAATTGGTTGAACAGAATGGGCAGAGTACTAAAACAACTCCACTGCACTCCAGAGCAAAACCTGGAAGCTGCCATCTCTTTGCTGCAAGACGATGCCTATGAGTGGTGGGACACCGTGTCTAGTGAAGTGCAGCCAGAAGCTGTAACTTGGGACTTCTTTCTTTCAGAATTTAAGAAGAAATATGTGGGTACTGTATATCTGGAAGAGAGAAGAGAGTTTATTAACCTAAGGCAGAGACAGCTGTCAGTGGCTGAATATGAGAAAGAATTTGTCCGATTGAGCCGTTATGGAAGGGAGATAGTCCCAAATGAAGCTGAAAGATGCAAGAGATTTGAAGAGGGACTAAATGACAACATCAAGATCCAGCTCACTGCCTTGGGAATCACAGAATTTACCAAGTTAGTGGAAGCTGCCATAAAGGTTGAAAAAGTGAGAATTAGTGAGTGGACTAGAAGAGAGAGACGAGAAGAGGGGACCGGGTCGAGTTCGGCTCTGCATCGGGGAAGAAGTTCAAGGGTCCTCTGCACAAAGTTCAGCTTCCACAGTGGCCAAGGTCAATCTCGGGGCCCAGCCACGCTTCACCCCTAGGAGAGGTCACCCACACCATCGGTGGGCGGCTCTCGTGGATGGGGTTCAGGGGACCAGCCCCAGCATCTTCTGCGTTGCCACACTGTCAGAAATGGCACAAGGGGGAATGTTGGAGAGTGACTGGTGCTTGCTTGAGATGTGGGTCGACAGAACATCAACTGAGGAACTGCCCACGCAGAACTACTACAGCTGCTCCGACACAAGTAGACAGACCTGCTCCTGCACCACCAAGGGGTAGAAGGTCTGGTAAATCTGTGGGACCATCTCGAGGCCTACATCCGAGCCGCAGAGAGGCCGGATAATGCACCACCGCCGTAAATTATGCCTTGAGAGCTCAGGAGGAACAAGATGCCCCGGACGTCATCAGGGGTACGCTCTCCCTCTACAATACTCCTGTGCATGCATTGGTGGATCCAGGATCCACTCATTCTTACATTTGCATCAACCTACCCGTAGAAAGGGGGATACTAGTAGAGGAGAGTGACCAAGACATTCTGGTCACTAATCCATTGGGCCACAGTGTAGTGGTGAATAAGGTATACAAAGGTTGCCCGTTAAGGATTCAAGGGTATGAATTCTTGGCAGACTTGATTGAGTTGCCTTTCCATGAGTTTGACGTGATTTTGGGAATGGACTGGTTGTCACGTCATCAGGCAATAGTTGATTGCAAATTGAAGAGAATTTCTTTGAAAACCCCGAGGGTAATGAGATCACGATTATGGGGAAAGGATGATTTCTTGTCCAATGTCATCTCACCACGATTGCAAGAAGAATGATGAGAAAAGGTGTGAAGCCTACCTAGCACATGTGGTGGATACTAGGCGTGCTAAGCCAAACCCGAGTGACATACCCACGGTGAGAGACTTCCTAAGTATTTCTGAAGAGTTGCACGGTTTGCCACCGTAAAGGGAAGTCGAATTTGCTATTGAGACAACTGGTACCGCACTCCATTTCCATTGCTCCTTATAGGATGGCACCCATCGAATTGAGGAGTTGAAAACTCAATTGCAAGAGTTGCTAGATAAGGGGTTCATACGCCCCAGTGTGTCACCATGGGGAGCTCCAGTGCTGTTTGTGAAAAAGAAGGATGGGACTTTGAGACTATGCATCGATTACCGGCAGTTGAATAAAGTGACTGTGAAGAACAAATATCCGTTGCCTAGAATTGATGATCTGTTTGATCAGTTGAAGGGAGCAGGAGTATTTTCTAAGATTGATCTCGCATCGGGTATCATCGATTGAGGGTGAAGGATGTAGATGTGCCCAAGATCGCATTCAGACCCGACACGGGCATTATGAGTTTCTAGTGATGCCCTTTGGCCTAACAAATGCACCAAGAAGGCATTCATGGACCTTATGAACCGTATCTTTCATCCACACTTAGATCGGTTCGTAGTGGTCTTTATTGATGATATTTTGGTGTATTCCAAGACTAGGGAAGAACATGATGAGCATTTGAGGATTGTTCTGCAAACCCTAAAAGAAAAGGAGCTGTATGCTAAGTTATCCAAGTGTGACTTTTGGCTGAGTGAAATTGCATTCCTTGGACACATAGTGTCAGCTGATGGGATTAGGGTGGATCCCAAGAAAATAGAAGCAGTGATGGAATGGAAGCCTCCTGGAAATACAACGAGGTCGAAGCTTCTTGGGGCTAGCTGGGTATTCAGAAGATTTGTGAAGGGATTTTCCTAATAGCCGCTCCAATGACCAAGTTGTTACTCAAGAATGTCGATTTGGACTGGAATGACAAGTGTCGGACCAGCTTTGAGAAATTGAAGGCTATGTTGACAGAGGCACCAGCAGCAACACCAAGGTCGTGGAAGGACTTTGTGGTCTATAGTGATGCCTCACATAATGGGTTAGGGTGTGTATTAATGCAAGAGGGGAAGGTGGTCGCCTATGCCTCCAGGCAGTTGAGGCCACACGAACAGAACTACCCTACCCATGATCTAGAGCTTGCAGCAATTATCTTCGCACTGAAGATATGGAGGCATTACTTGTATGGTGAAAAGTGCTACATTTACACAGACCACAAGAGCCTGAAATATTTGCCAACCCAGAAGGAGCTCAACCTTAGACAGAGGCGATGGATTGAGTTCCTGAAGGACTATGACTGTGTAATTGATTACCATCCTGGGAAGGCAAATGTAGTTGCTGATGCTTTGAGCAGGAAATCCATGACAGCCTTGAGATCATTGAATGCCTGTCTATCTTTGGTTCGTGATGGAGCTATCTTGGCTGAGTTGTAAGTGAGGCCAAACCTGCTACAACAGATTTTAGATGGGCAGAAGGTAGATGAGAAGCTAATGGCTATTATGAGCAAAATCCCAGAGGGAAAAGCAACTGACTATGAGGTGAAAGCAGATGGGTGTCTGTATTACAAAGGAAGACTGTGTGTACCAGATGATGGGGAATTGAAGGCCAGTATTCTGAAAGAGGCACACACCAGTGTATATGCTATGCACCCAGGAAGTACAAAGATGTATCATGACCTGAAGCTTCAGTATTGGTGGCCTGGTATGAAGAAAGACATAGCTGACTATGTGACTAGATGCTTGACATGTCAGCAAGTCAAGGCAGAACATCAAGTTCCATCGGGTTTGCTACAGCCTATACGCATACCTGAATGGAAATGGGATCGAGTCACCATGGATTTTGTAAGTGGTCTGCCTCTCACCCAGAGGAAACATGATGCAGCATGGGTAATAGTGGATAGATTGACAAAGTCAGCACACTTTCTGCCAGTTAGGACTGACTACTCACTAGAGAGGTTAGCAGAATTGTATATCAGTGAGATAGTTAGACTGCATGGAATCCCACTTTCCATCATATCTGATCGAGACCCAAGGTTTACATCGAGATTTTGGAAGAAATTGCATGAATCCTTGGGTACACAACTCCATTTCAAAGATGCCTTTCCATCCTCGACGGATGGGCAATGCGAAAGAGTAATCCAGTAAACAATTGAAACCCATGAAATTGATACAAATATTGAATGAAATGATAACAATAACGTGAAATACTTGTCGAGTCCTTGAGGATATCTTGAGGAGTTGTGTCATTGAGTTTGAGGAAGTTGGGATAGATACCTCCCATCGCGTAATTTGCATACAACAATAGCTACCAAGCTAGTATTCAAATGGCCCCGTATGAAGCAATCGTATGGGAGAAAATGTAGAACTCAGCAGGCCGGATCGAATTGGGCGAAGACAAATGGTAGGGCTGCACTGTGAAACAGTGAGGAGAAGGTGAAATCAATCAAAGCCAACTTAAAGATTGCCTCGCATGCATGTAAATCTTATGCCGACCTGAAGAGACAAGAAATAGAATATGTGGTTGGCGATAAAGTGTTCCTCAAGGTGTCACCGTGGAAAATGGTATTGAGGTTTGGAAGAAAAGGTAAGTTGAGCCCTAGGTTCATTGGCCCATATGAAGTCATTGAACGTGTGGGTCCAGTGGCCTATAGGCTAGCTTTACCACCAGAGCTGGACAAGATCCACAATGTGTTCCATGTATCCATGCTCAAAAGATACCGCTGGACCCTTCACATGTCATCTCCAGAGAAGAAATTGAAATACAACCGGATTTGACATATGAAGAAGAACCTACGAATCTTGGCTCGGGAAGTGAAAGAGTTGAGGAACAAATGATTCCACTGGTGAAAGTGCTTTGGAGGCACCACAACACCGAGGAGGCAACTTGGGAAAGTGAAGAAACGATGAGGCAACAGTTCCCTCAACTGTTTGCATCAGGTAAATTTCGAGGACGAAATTTAAATTAGAGGGGAAGAGTTGTAACACCCACCCGGTAACCACTCCGTACATCCTACTGTTCCGGTGACCGGTGTCGGTCCGGACAGCTAGAACGTCCGGAAAAATATTTAAACTAAAGTCAGGAACCCTAATTAACTTAAATATTAATAAGAAAAATTTAGTAAAAATTTTAGAAATAAAATACAACCAAGTCAAACGAGCCGGTGCCCAAGCGAGGGGTAACCGGAGGGAAGTTGCGGTTCTCGCAACGAGGAGCCCTAGACATGGGGGGAAAATTATAAAATAATTTTGGGACTCCAGAGAAGGGTTATTGAGGTTCCTATGGCATTAGAATGCCAAGAAAATACCTAGAAAAATTTTTCAATTCCAGATGCAGACAATTTTGACCCGTTAAGCCAAACGGAGGGCATTTTGGTCATTTCGCCTTCCGAGGTGATTTTTGGCCGACTTGTCCAGTTGAGTAAATGATTAATATGACATAAAATATGAAGAAATATTGCTAGAAATTAAATTGAAAATGAGTAGTGGAGGAAAGAAAAGAAAATGCAATAAAATGCCCATTTATGACATAATGTGATGTCATTAAGAAAATTTGGACCAATCACCATTTAGCCATCCTTTGACTAACTAAATAAAAGACTAAATGAAGACTAAAACCACCAAAATTTCTAGCAGCCCTCACCTTCACAAATGCTCACCCGTAGCTCTCAAATCCCATAGCCAAACTTCCATTGATTTTCAACCAAAGCTCACTTTCTCTCTTCTTTTCACCATAAACCCTAAACCCCTTTCATTAAAAGTTGTCCACTCATCTTGGGGAAGTGTTTGGCAGCCTAGAAAGTGAAGGAAAGTGAAGTTTTGAGTGGGGAAAAATCTGCCCTAATCAAGGTTAGTGCATATATGAAGTTTAAAACTCATTAGTTCCATGATCTATGCTTGTAATGAATGAAAAATTGTGAAATAATGAAACAAATCCATGTGTAGCTCTACCAAAGAATTTATGCAGCCCTATGGGAGATTGAGGTTGATTGTTTGATAAGCTTAGAATGGTTGGAAATCATGGTTATGATATTAATATGCATGGAGACTTAAGTAAGTATGTTAATCAAAGTGTATGAGTAATGAGTTTGGACATTAGGGTTTGTGTAGGTGAAATTGTGACTTAGCTTAGGAAATGGTTAGGGAACTTTTTAATGGTCAATTAATGACCATTTTAGGTAGGTTGACCCTAATTAGAACTGAAAAATTGGATGGCAAACTCAAGGTGAAAATCGCCCTATGGACAGCAAAGATAGGGACTAAAATTTCAGTCCCTTTGCACTGCCATAACTTGGGCTGTGCTAGTTCAATTGAAGTTTGGCCAATTGGACATGAAACTAGGCTTATAATGGCACATTTTTGCTGAAGAAACCATGCCCAAAAGACCAAAGCAAAAGGGTCAAAACTCAGCCACAATCCGGAACCCTGAAACTGAATTCTGCAGAATTTGCCAAATGAACAGTAACTGTTCATTTGGCCATAAGTCACTGTATATTTGTTCATTTGGTCTGAAATTTTTACAGCAACAAGTTAAGACATAGAAAAACAACTTTCATGAAGGAACCTACCCCAAATTATGGCCAGAACCCATTCAACCAAGTGACTCAAGTCACTGTTCATGCACTGTAGATATGGTAAAATTCTGCAGACTGCATATCCGGGCAGCTTGGGTTTTTGAGCCATATATGGAGCTACAAAACTCCAAATGGAGTGATTCAAAAAAGGAAATTCAACTAGACAAAATAAGGAACAACTTTCATGTTTTACATTTCTTCAAATTCCCACAGTAACAGTGTCCAATGGAACAGTGAAGTTAGGGCACCAAAACTAAAATTTTCTGCTATTGTGGGTTACACTTTGAAATTGCAAAAACACTTAATGCCAACAAGTTTTAAACACCAAATGTGGTATGTTGGGAGTGCCAAAGTTGATGTACACATTTTTATGCTAAAAGTCAACATTTTTGTTGACCAATGATGAATAGTAACACCAAAAAAGTTGAAATTCACAAATTGACGAATTTAAGAGTTTCAAATGCCCTAGTATACCTAACAAGATTGGTTTGGATAGTTTGGCATGCCAATAGGGTTCAGTTAGCAGTACTGCACATGGCAAAAATGCCATTCTGTGATTTCATGGCTTTTAGCCATTCTGACTTTGCATTGAGACTTGGCCTTGTGCCTGATATCATTTACAGCTTGTTAGCTGTTCTGTTGCACACCGGGAGATGCATATGTGACCGATGGTGTGACGGCCCGAGGTACTAGGTACCCAGTGCCAGTTTACCCGTTATCCAGTCCAGTCGTCTAGTGTAGGTTACTTGGGCAACCAAATGAATGAAAATGAGCAATGCAGAAGAAATAAATGAATGGATATACAAATACATGACAAACAAAACATGTACATGCAATACATATTTCTATCTGTCATTTCTTGTTATTTTATTATTGCACCACTAAGCATTATTGCTTAGCGCGTTGCTTTTGCCACGCGTAGGTACTGGAGACCCCGATCGTGAGCCCAGTAGACCACAGACTGGGTGAGGCCATCCGACAGTTCTGCTCAGTGTCTGTGTCACCTCGTCACCTGCAGTGCATTGGTAGGACACTAGATGCCATTTTGTCATCTTGTAATTAACTTTTTATTTTCTCATATGTATTTAGGATTTATGTAATGTATTTTGAGGTTCATGTAAATAATAAAGATTTATGGTTATGTATGGTATTAATTTGAGTATTTAATGGTTGTTTATGTATGAGAACCCTGAGAAAGGGATGTTTTGGCGAAAAAGGTTGTTGAGACCTGAAATTGACAAATTACCGAGATATTGATATTGAGTTTTATTGATGATATTGGAGTTTGAGATGATGAAATAAAAATATTGGAAGTGTTTTTAACAGGTTCCGAAGAACGGTTTTCTCCATTTTTAGCCGGTACTCCGCCGGATTTTCTTAAAAATTTTCGGAACCTTAAATGAATGATACTTTTGATAAATGGTTTAAATAATTTGTATTTCATAAATTATGTGCAAAAGCATTGTCTAAATTAATTGAGGAATATTAGAGTGTGCCGGTACACCAGGTGGCATTACTTACTCGGGTATACTGTACACGGGTAAGGGGTGTCACATAGACACCCAAGTGGGGAGTCCAGCACTGAAGGACATCCCTACTGTATGTGACTTTTCGGATGTATTTCCTGATGAATTGCCAGGATTACCTCCAGAAAGAGAGGTGCAGTTTGAAATTGATGTTATGCCTGGTGTGGACCCAATCTCCATAACACCATATAGAATGGCACCTGCAGAATTAAAAGAGTTAAAAGTACAATTGCAAGAGTTGCTTGACAAGGGCTTTATCCGCCCTAGTGTGTCACCTTGGGGAGCTCCAGTGTTGTTTGTAAAGAAGAAAGATGGCACTCTCCGATTATGCATTGACTATCGGCAGTTGAATAAGGTGACAATAAAGAACATATATCCATTACCCCGTATTGATGACTTGTTTGATCAGTTGAGGGGTGCAGCTGTGTTCTCCAAAATTGACCTGAGATCAGGTTATCATCAGCTGAAAGTACAAGAGTAGAGTATTCCTAAAACTGCCTTCAGAACCCGATATGGCCATTATGAATTCCTAGTCATGCCATTCGGGTTAACTAATGCTCCGGCTGCTTTTATGGATCTGATGAACACTATCTTCAGACCATACCTCGACCAGTTTGTTGTGGTATTCATAGATGATATACTGGTCTATTCGAGGAATGCAGAAGAGCATGATAGACATCTGCAGATTGTACTACAGACTTTGAGGGAGAAACAGCTATATGCCAAATTGTCGAAGTGTGAATTTTGGCTGAAGGAAATATCTTTCTTGGGGCATGTAGTATCAGAAGAGGGCATTAAAGTAGATCCAAGTAAGATTGAAGCTGTCCTTAATTGGAGGCCACCCAGAAATGTCACAGAAATTCGTAGTTTTCTAGGTTTAGCTGGATACTATCGTAGATTTGTGAAGGGATTCTCCATGTTGGCATCTCCATTGACTAAGCTGCTTAGAAAAGATGTAAAATTTCAGTGGACGGACAAATGCCAGCAGAGTTTTGATGAATTGAAGAGATGTTTGACTGAAGCTCCAATCCTGACTTTACCTACTCCGGGTAAAGAATATATAGTATATAGTGATGCTTCTCACAATGGGTTAGGCTGCGTATTAATGCAAGATCGAAATGTCATTGCCTATGCATCACGCCAGCTAAAACCGCATGAGAGGAACTATCCAACACATGATTTGGAGCTTGCAGCTATTGTGTTTGCTCTTAAGATCTGGAGGCATTATTTGTATGGGGAGAAGTGCTACATCTATACAGATCATAAGAGTTTGAAGTATTTGGGCACCCAGAAAGAACTGAATTTGAGACAGAGGAGATGGTTAGAGTTGATAAAAGACTATGATTGTCTGATAGACTATTAGGCAGGGAAACCTAATGTTGTGGCTGACGCCTTAAGTCGCAAGACTATGGCAAGTCTACGAGTTACTCCTTTGTCCTTGGTACACGAGTTGAGATCATTGCATGCCAGCTTAGAGATTAATGATGATGGGCAGACAGCAGTTGCATGGCATGTACAACCAGTGTTGATTGATCAGATTAGAATGGTCGCTCGTAATGATCGAAGTATCGGTTAATGGAAGAAGTCTGACAGGGCAAGAAACCAGAATTCTCAATCAGAGATGATGGTCTATTGCCACACCAGGGCAGAATGTATGTTCCTAATGATGTTGATTTGAGGCAGATCATTTTGAAGGAAGCACATGAGTCTCCTTTTGCCATGCACCCTGGTGGCACAAAAATGTATAGGGGGCTAAAGGAGCATTACTGGTGGATGGGTATGAAAAGAGATGTGGCAGAGTTTGTATCCAAATGCCTAACTTGTCAGCAAGTAAAGGTAGAGCATCAAGTACCTACTGGGTTGTTACATCCACTACTAGTACCATAATGGAAATGGGAGAGAATAACGATGGATTTTGTGATGAGACTTTCGAGGACACAGAAGAGTCATGATGCAGTTTGGGTCATTGTTGACAGACTGACTAAGTCTGCTCATTTTCTGCCAGTCCGGATGGATTATAGTTTGGAAAGATTTGCTAAGTTATACATCGATAAGATTGTGAGACTGCATGGAGTGCCAGTATCCATCATGTCAGACAGAGATCCTAGGTTCACTTCTAGATTCTGGGGTAGTCTTCAGAGAGCCCTAGGAACTAGATTGAACTTCAGTATGGCATTCCACCCACAGACAGATGGCTAGTCTGATAGGGTAATTCAGATCTTGGAGGACATGCTACGGGCTTGTGTGATTGAGTTTGAGGGCAGTTGGGATACACACTTGCCTTTGATTGAGTTTGCTTACAACAACAGCTACCAATCAAGCATTGGGATGCCTCCATATGAAGCTTTGTATGGCAGAAAATGTAGAACCCCGTTGTGTTGGGATAACGTGGGTGAAAGAAAGATGATTGGACCTGAAATCGTTCAGCAAACTGAAGAGAAAATCAGGGTGATTAGAGGTCGACTTAAGACTGCATCAGACCGTCAGAAGTCCTACATTGATTTGAAAAGAAGGGATATTCAGTATGTAGTGGGTGAGAAAGTTTTCCTCAAGGTTTCTCCTTGGAAGAGAATTATGAGATTCGGCAGAAAGGGGAAACTGAGTCCTCATTTCATTGGGCCATATGAGGTTATGGAAAGAGTGGGTCCTTTGGCATATCGGTTGGCACTACCTCCAGAGTTGGAAAAGATACATAATGTCTTCCATGTGTCTATGTTGAGGAGGTATCGATCAGACCCATCTCATGTACTACCAGTAGAGGAAATTAAAGTGAATCCAGACCTCACATATGAAGAAGAACCCATAGAGATTCTGGCTTATGAGGTGAAGCGACTCTGAAACAAGCGGATACCATTGGTAAAAGTCTTTGTGGAACCATCATTCGGGCCAGAGGCTACTTGGGAGCGAGAGGAGGACATGAGGAGACAGCACCACAAATGCTCAGAGATTGATACTGTAAAATTTCGAGACGAAATTTATTTAAGGGGGGGAGAATTGTAACACCCCCGTTTGCATAGCCTGGTAGATTTCACTGTTCCGGTGACCGGTGTCGGTCCGGATAATTAAGGAGATTAGAGCCACACGTAAGACAACTTGAGAAGCCATAAACACAAATAATTAGTAATGTTTAATTAGTTAACTATAAATAAGAAAAACAAAACATAAGAAGTTAAACGAGCCGAGAGTCACAGCGATGAGTGACCTCTTTGGGAACGACAGCGAAGTCATTTTAAACTCAAATTTCGAACCGTAAAAAGTGACGCTGCGATCCTTAGGACCCTTATGAACACAGTGGAAAAGAGAAAATCACGAAAAAGAAGCGTAAGCTACCAAATAATTAGGTCAGGGAACCGGAAGAAATATGGAATTATTTGCAAACCGGGATGAATCGGCGAGGGGCAATTTGGTCAATTGACCCTGAGAGCTAACTCCTGACCTAACTGTCAAATAAAATCGGAGAAAATAATATTTCGGAATCAAGGATTAGATTAAGGAACTAATAAGAAATTTAAGAAAATTGAAAAAGAAAAGAAAAAGGTTTATTGCATCATGTGGATGACATCATTGTGATGTCAAAAATCAATTTTAATTTCCCAACTTTTTTGACCAAGTCAAATACATAAAATTTCACTTAAAATACTTAAAAAATTAGAAGGAAAAGTCATTTCTTCTTCTTTAAAAAAATTCAGCCGGCTCCCCTTTCTTTTCTCTTTCTTTTTCTTTTCAATTTCCTCCATTAATGGTCATTTAAGCTTCTTAAACCCTATTATTTCTTCACAAATTTCATACTCACCAAAGTAAGGTCTTGCTCTTTGGCTTTGATAGAGAGATTTGAAATAAGAAGGATCAAAAAGATGTGAGGATTTGGAATTACAAATTCTGCTCAACAAGTAAGTCCCTCTCTCTAACTTAATTTGAGTAAAATGCATAGAAATGAGCTTGAATAAGTAGCAAATTACATAGAAACTCAAGAAATCACTCATGTATGAAGCTTTATGAAAGTTGGTCTGCATGAAATTAATTAGGGTTTGATAGAAATTGTTAGAATTAAAAAGGTACTCATGCTTGATGGAGTAAGTAAGTGAGACTTGCACACTTAGAATTCATGAATTGAGGAAATTGAGGAATTAGGGTTCTTGACCCTTAGGGTTTTGGGAGAAAATTTAAGAAATTAGTAAATGATGACTTTGGTTTATTGTGAGATGAAAAATGGTCAATAATGACCAAAAGAGATGTGTGGGAATTGTTGGAATGAAAACCAAATTCGTAGGTCCAATGGTCATGCTGCTGGCAGCATGACCAAACCCACTTTGAAGGACCAAAACTCAAATTTTACAAGTCCAATTGATATGCCACAAATTGGGGATGAAAATAGACATAAAAGAGCACAATTTTCATTAAGGAAATGAGAGCAGGCTGCCACTGCACCAAACTGACCAAATGATAACTCAAGCTAGGAAGGTCAAATTGACTTGAAATTTTACCAACAATTAGATAACGTATAGATCTAAAACTTTCATGAAGAACACCACCCCAAATTATGCCATTAACCCATTCAAATTATTGAGCAAAGTTGAGTTACTGTACCTGCGATTCTACAGAATTCCATTTGAGCAGTAATGTTTGAAGGGCTATAACTCTCTCTAGGAAACTCGGATTTAGGTGATTCTTAAACCGATGGAAACCTAAGACATAGTAGAACATTTCATATGAAGAAAGTTAGACCAAATTATAAACTTAACTTAATCAAATTACTAAACAAAGTTGGATAAAAAATCTGCCAGAACCAAAATCTCAGCATGAATAGTACACGTGAACAGTAATCTTATTTTGGCTATAACTTGAGGTAAAAAACTCCAATTGGGGTGATCCAAAAATGAGAATACACTTAAGACAATAAGGAACATTTTCTATGAAGGAAGTTTTGTCAAATTCCAACAATAGACTGACCAATGGAATAGTGCAACTTTGAACTCCAAAACTAAAAATTTGCAATTTTGCCTAAACGACCTAAGCTTTGAGTAAACGACCAAAACCAACAAGTTTAGTGATCAAAATGTGGTATGTGGATGAAGTTAGAGTTCCCATACCTATTAAGCCTTAGAAAGTCAACTATTTGACTTGAATAGTGCAGTGAATAGTAACCCGAAACACAAAGTTTCAAGAGCATCGAATTTAGTACGTTAGAACTAGGTAAAAACGAAGTTAAATTTATTTTTGGATCTATGTTAAATTATGGTACTGAAACACTATAAAATTGTGTGTTTCAGTGAAAAAGAATACCGGGACAGAACCCGAGGAGTCGAGTCAAGGCAAATAGGCGACTCATTTGAGGTTTGTGCACAACGTATACTTTTTATAATCATCTTTTGCATACTGTTTTGAATAATGTGAAATATTGAATTATGGCATTCTTATAATGTTTTGATTTAAATTGTTGAAAGTTATTATGTATATTGAAATGACAATGTTTAGCAAATTGTTAAGATAAGTTTTCAAACCACAGTGTCATGACCATATATTTGAACACCTCACTAGCACGACTAGTGGGGGTAATTAGTTTCGAATTTTGATTCCTTCTCTGTAGAAGTGTTGAGGTGTGCCAGTAGAAGAGGATGTGAATGGATATCCATATATTTGAGCTAGCTAGCCTTGTGATGTGATTTCTCTTTAGCCTCTGACTATTGAGATTCTATTTGTTTCGAATGGCATGATCTAACTGTGGGTTTTATGAAATGTGTTTTGATACTTTGAAATGAACTTGGTTGTATTTAAAATCTCACAATGCATGATTTGTACTTAATTCTCATGTTCAGCCAAATTTTTGAATAAATGTGATTTAAGTTTTGCATAAAGATTATTTTAGTATGTTGTGCACCACTGAGTCCTAGTACTCAGCGATAGCTTCTATTGCTGTCGCAGATACAGAGACTAGAGGAGCAGCAGACTGAGCTGCTGAGGTGTAAGGAGCATCAGCTTAAAGTTTTCGGGTATAATTTATACCCCAATTGTAAATATTTATTTTGATGTATTTATTGCATATAAAGGTATGGACTTGTAAATGGGTCTTGAGCAGCTTGTACAAAATTTGTATGAAGTTTGTAATAAAATTTAGTTTGTATTTCTTTTGATGTGAATTTTGTAAGGATGTATATAAATTGTTTTGTCTCAAATGAAATGATTGTGGAATTGTTGAAATTGATAGAGTTTGATTGTGAAATTGAAGTTGTGGTTGAGAAAAATTTTTAGAAGTGCTTTTTACAGGTATTTGAAGAACGGTTTTCTCAAAATACAGAGGAAACTCTGTCAAAATTTTTATAAAATTTGCGGAAAAATAAAATGGGCCAAAATTTCCAACTAGCTTTTCACTTAAATACATGTTTTAAATACTTATTAGAAATGCTCACCACTTACCAAAAGTAAGAAATTGTTTTAAAATCCCTTGTAGGGTGCTTAATGAGTTATC
Source organism: Hevea brasiliensis (assembly GCF_030052815.1). Lineage (NCBI taxonomy): Eukaryota > Viridiplantae > Streptophyta > Magnoliopsida > Malpighiales > Euphorbiaceae > Hevea > Hevea brasiliensis. The sequence continues at coordinate 84,094,717 of NC_079499.1, forward strand.
GGTAAGTGAAGTTCGGTAGTTCATAAAGTATTCTACGGGATCATGTTATGCCTTACAGAGGGGTATGGTGTGACAAAGGTTCTTCAAGCTTGTACTCGACAGAGACTTACATAGGTCCCTGCAGATTACACGGGTCTGGTTACACGACCCGTGTACTTTTGTTTCTCCATTGGCTATCTGGCTTTCTTCTTGCAAAAGGTTACATGGGTCTGGGGCTTGGCTTACACGACCCGTGTACTTTGTATCAGCAGCAATACTCAGTCTCTTGACCTCTCCAAGCTTCCTTTTGCACTCCTATACTGTGGGGCTTCACCCAAACACCTGAAATGATGCAGAAAATATGGAATTAAGGGCTTGATAATATAAATTACAAAAACTAATGAAATCAACTACTATGCATTAAAATACTTCCCTAAATGCTATGATATAGTATACAAATATGCTTAAAAACATCTATATAATTCAAGTGTATCTTGGTGCCACTATCGAAGGGCAAATCTATTGTTGGCTGTTGATGGGTTTATACAGTCAAGGTGGGGCTTGATGGCCAGACTGATAAACTTAAAGCTCGCCTTGTTGCAAAGGGCTATACTCAGATCTTTGGCCTCAATTACAGTGATACCTTCTCTCCTGTGGCTAAGATTGCCTCGGTTCATCTTCTTATTTCCTTAGCTGCTATCCATCACTGGCCACTTCATCAGCTGGATATCAAAAATGCCTTGTTACATGGCCAGCTAGCTGAGGAAGTTTATATGGAGCAACCACCAAGGTTTGTTGCTCAGGGGGAGTCTAGTTTGATGAGTCGCCTACAACGTTCTTTGTATGGCTTGAAATAATCTCCTAGAGCATGGTTTGGATGGTTCAGTACTGTAGTTCAACAATTTGGAATGTCTCGGAGTAAAGCTGACCATTCAGTATTTTTCCATCATAATGGCAATGATAAGTGCATTTATTTCGTTGTTTATGTTGATGACATTGTTATTACAGGAAATGATTATGTTGGGATCTCAAAACTCAAATAACACTTGTCCAGTCATTTTTAGACTAAGGATCTTTGGAAGCTAAAGTATTTCTTGGGGATGGAAGTGGCATAATCCAAAACAGGTATCACCATTTCTCAAAGAAAATATGCTTTGGATATACTGATAGAGACGGGCATGTTAGACTGTAGACACGCAGATATTCCTATGGATCCAAATATCAAACTTGTTCCTGGATAGGGGGAGCCATTAGAGGATCCTGGTAGATACAGGAGATTGGTTGGAAAACTCAATTATCTTACAATCACATGCCCAGACATCTCATTTGCTGTAAGTGTGGTCAGTCAGTTTCTTCAAGCACCATGTAGTAGTCATTAGGATGCAGTTATTAGGATGCTCAGATATATTAAAGGAGCTCCAGGACAAGGCCTATTATATGAAGACAGGGGTCATTCACAGATTATTGGTTACTCAGATGCAGATTGGGCAGGTTCTCCTTCAGATGGACAGTCTATTTCAGGATATTGCATTATGATTGGAGGTAATTTGATTTCTTGAAAAAGTAAGAAGCAAGATGTGGTTGTTAGGTCAAGTGCAGAAGCATAATATTGAGCCATGGCTTTAGCAACTTGTGAACTTATATGGTTGAAACAACTTCTCTAAGAGTTGAAGTATGGGGAACTTAAACAAATGCAGCTAATCTGTGACAATCAAGCTGCATTTCACATTGCCTCTAATCCAGTGTTTCATGAGAGAACGAAACATATAGAGGTGAATTGTCATTTCATCAGACAAAAGATTGAATCTAGGTGTATTACCACTAGCTTTATTAGCTCAAATGACCAATTAGTAGATATCCTAACAAAATCTCTCAGAGGCTCTCGGATTGAATATATTTGTAACAAGCTTGGAGCATATGATTTGTACGCTCCAACTTGAGGGAGAGTGTTAAGATATGTACTATAAATAGTTAGGATATGTGTATCTGTAGTGATTGTATGAATATATTTAGGTACTAGAATCGTGGCTATAATTACGTATTTAATTAGGACTGTATTTCCTATTTAGTTGTCCTGTACATATTATAAATTGACACCATTGACTTGAGAGTATAATCAAGTTTTTTAATTATTTTCAATATTCTTCTTTTGTTCTATTTTCTCACAAATCTTAAATTGTTTTCTCTCTTTAAAAATTAAGCAAGAATTATCCCAAAATTTGTGTTGCTTGATCTAGATTTTGTGCCATTTGATAGAACTATTTTATTTTATTTTATTTATGATGTTGCAAACTTTTTCTTTTCTAAATATTAATGATTAAGTGTTGTAAATGAGCTAATAAATGAGTCAGATTTTGAATTGGGCTCGTTAATATTAAAAATAAACTTGAAATAAGTTGAGCTTAAATTTAATAATTTTTAAACTGAGTTTGAGCAGTTTGATTGCTGAAGAATAACTGTTGAAAATATGTTGGAGTAATATTTTGATATTATCTATTTCCAAAGCTTTTTTAATGGACTATACCATTAATTTTTTGCGAAATTTTTTTTTTGTTGCATATTTGTACTGTTGAACAATCGACCTTTGTTGTTGGGTTGTAGTGTTAAGAGTATTTCTTCTCTAATTCAGGTTTGCTGCCTGTCTTTTTAGGGACTAACAAATCAGGCCCATTACTGGCCCAACCCGAACAAACTGAACGGAACCTAAATTTTCAGTTTGGTTCAGTTATTCTTCGCATATTGTTTGGGTTCGGTTTGATATTTATACCAATTTGTTTATTTGATTATCTCGGCTCGGCTCGGTCGGATGATCTGCCCTGCTATTTCTGCCAATATGCTCTCTCAAGGGTTAATTTCCCCAATTTTCGTTCATGACAGTGCTCGGCTTTGTACTGGGTTTTTCTTCGCCCGTATTAGAGTCTTGATTTTAGTGACTAAGCAGTGATTTTCTGTTGCAGAAACACAAACTTCTGTGCCAGATTTTTTTTTCTTACAACGGACAGTGATGGCTTCCCTCTTCAAAGTAATGGCTACTTTGAAGCCCTAACTAGTCGATGTTTGATTTTCAATTTCATTTTCATTTTCTTTTTTTTTTTTTTGACTTATTTATGCCTTTGCACTTCAATCGATTGATGTCAGGATCCATCCAAACTCTCTGCATATCGGGATAGGAGGTTTTCTGGAACGCAAGAAGAATTTGAACGTGCACTTCAGACCTCAACTACTGTTTACATTGGGAACATGTCCTTCTACACTACAGAAGAGCAGGTGTACGAGCTTTTTTCTAGAGCTGGAGAAATTAAAAAGATAATTATGGGATTAGATAAGAACACGAAAACCCCTTGTGGGTTTTGCTTTGTCCTGTGAGTCTTGTGTTTGAACATTATAATTGCAATAGTTGATGATTGTGACTAGTTTTTGTGATTCAGTGCTTTGTATATGTGCCTATCACTATCAGGTACTACTCTAGAGAAGATACTGAGGATGCAGTTAAATATATCAGTGGGACAATTCTTGATGATCGTCCAATTCGTGTTGATTTTGATTGGGGATTCCAAGAAGGAAGGCAATGGGGCCGTGGTCGAAGTGGCGGACAAGTGAACTTTCTGTGCTATCTTTTAGTAGAGTTTTTACCCTTGTATGTCCTCTTATTTTTTTTTTTCTCCCTTTTTTGCAGGTTAGAGATGAATATCGTACTGACTATGATCCTGATATCCTTTCATTGTATTTATTTTTAGATGCTTTATTTTAATGTTTATGTTATTTTCTTTCACTATTATCTGGTAAAAATTCTAAGTGCTTATTTTCCACGAGAATAGATGGTTTTGAAATCCCTCTTTGGTCTAGCTTTTTAATAAGATTATCCTATTGTTGAAACTTGGAACTGAAACTCTACTGGATTAGCAAGTGATACGAGCTATCCAGGCAAAGTGGCAAACAGCTTATCATTATGACTGTCTTCAAATGGTTTTGTTCCGTCAAATTTTACATGATTCTATTGACTGGATCATCTAGCTTCCTTTTAAATTATCCAGACAAACTGTGATTGCTTTGAGAGAAGGCAAGGAACATTCATTTCCTGCCAGTGAAGAAATTAATTGATTTAAAAGTGGAATTTTATTTTAGTATGGTTAGCCAGAATGACAGGTCTTGGGAAACAAAAATTCAACCTCTCCTTTATGTCTCCTTAACATGATATACGCAGAGGTGGTTATGGAAAATTGGTTCAGCGAGAGCTGGAACAGAGACAGCTTGTGGATTATGGAACTGGTTCATTGGGCTCTTTCCCTCCAGTCATGACACCTTATTGTAAGTTGTTGCAAGTTAGGTCTTGAGGATCTCTCTTTCTTCAGCCACAATTTTAATTCATAATTTTCATTGCTGTTGGCTGGAGTAAGTTATTGCCTTCTACAGTTATATTCTTTGTGCTTTCTTTGTATAAACTTGGCATGGCATGGCCCAACCTAGCTAATGCCAGGCCTAGAATTATGGTTTAATTTAAACTTTGTTCAAGCCTACAATATCATAAAGTTATTTATAATGAAATATGATGGAATGCCAATGGATACACTATAATGTTTTTTTTTGTGAAGGTTTAACCCTAAAATTCAGGGTTTACCCAGCTATGAGAATACATACAGGCTATCAGTAACTTTCTGAAACATGAGCTGTGATGATAAGTTTAGCCATGGTGGTTATGGTATGGTGTAATAAGTAGGGTTTTACCGCTGTTGGAAACCTTTGTTGTTTGCTTGATCATGAATAATTGTTTGCTGGAGTTTCCATGCTGATTATTGGACACTGAATACTGGCTTAATGGATTCTTTTACTGCCCTTTTATACTGTTATCACAGAATTCATTTGCATTATGAAATATTAGTTTTACATTTAAAAATACCTTTGAACCCTCTCAATAAAGTCACTTGGAAATCTTTGGGGTACCAGATTACGTTTTCATTACTTGTGAATTCTGTTCTTTAAGTTTGGTCATTTTTGGCTTTTTGGTTTTGTTATTCTGCTTTCAATAGTGCCTTAATATTTGCCTAAAACTGGCAGTATGTTAGTACGTTGTACAAAAATTTTTCTGTGTTAACATCTTTGGACATTTTGTTTTTGCAGATGGCAGGCATGGCGGAAGCCATGGTCATGGAGGTTATCATCGGCATGGTAGAGGTATTTCTGTTTTTGAGTACTTTTAATTGCCTTGGGTATCTTTTATTAGAAAATACTATCTCTTCAATCTTTTTTAGTTCAGTACTTCTAACTGAAAATTTTTTTCAATTGCCTTGCTGACAATTTATTTTTCTTGATTGGTCATAAAGATTTTAACTTGGTCCTCTTTTGGAGAGCAGATTATCACCGGAAGCGGCACCGAGATGATGATCGTCATACAAATGATTCCTCGAGGAGAACCCTAGATCATGAATCAAGGAGAAACTCTGATCCTGACTCCCGACCGGTAATTTTTAGATGCTTAACAGTCTGTGTCACATACAGCCATTTTTTACTATTGATTTGTGCCCATCGTACAAGGGATTTATGTTTTGGACTGGGAAAAGGGAATGTCTCCTTTACTACCTGCTTTTCAGCTGATTTCATTTTGGGAATTGCATGGGTGATTTTAGAGAAGCAAAAGTTTCCTATGTGTTTTTTGCTTACTCCAGTTCTTAAGTATATTTCCATTATGTTGCTTAATTCTGTGCTGCTTTGATGTCACAGGAGAAGAATCCGCGTTTTCGTGAGAGTGGCGACTCTGATGAAGATGAGGAGGAATATGATCGAAAGCGACGATCTTAGCCTATTCTTACTGCTGTATTTTGAATTAGCAAGATAATGTGATAGCATTTTGTGCAAAGTCTAATGAAGGGTATTAATTTCAATGAAGGTAAATTTATGGTCATGAAATATGCAACTGCCAAGGTTTTTTTTTTTTTTTGTTTTTAAGTTAGCTTTTGCTGATGTTATAATGAATATGCCCTACATTTGGGATTGGACTTCATTGTTGTATGCATTTGGAAGGGTAAATATCGCAGGTGGTCACTCGAGTGTTTTTACAAAAGTCACTGAATTTTATTTTTTTCTGTAAAATTCATTGAATTTCAATTTGATTTCATAAAAGTTACTGTAACCGGAAATTAAAGGTTTTCAAGTTAACTTGTTAATCTGTTAACTATTTTACAAATAAAATTATATTATTTTATTAGTTTCTTAATAAAAAAAATTAGATGCATAAAATGCATCTAGTTACTGGCTTGTCGTCAAATTTCTCTTTTTTTTTTTTTTATTTCTTCTTCATCAACAACTAATAGTTAGGTAATTTTATTTGTAAAATAATTGACAGATCAGTATGTTAACTTGAAAACCTTTAATTTTTTGTTATAATGACTTTTATGAAATCAAATTGATATTTCAATGAGTTTTATAAAAAAAAAATTTAAAATTCAGTGACTTTTATGAAAATATTTATAAAATTGAGTGACCGCGAATGATAATTAGCCGTAGTTGGAGCCATGTGAACTTACCCTGCTGACATTCATTGTTCATGTCTGCATTTCTTTTGTTGAATCAGTGAGTTTCTTGAGCAACCAGAATCCCTGTAAATGCCCCTCAATGTTTGAATCACTTGACCTAACCTTAATTGAACATTGTTGGCCATTGAATGTATTTCGTCCATGTTGGCCATTGAAAACTTGTATAAAGTTCACATGGTGTTCATAGTTCGCCTGATAAGTGTCATGTCATGATTTTTGTGCTAACATTTGGACTAACATTGTCAAATTTTACTAGTTGTTTATTTAAGCCATGACATAAGGTCCTTGAAGCTTAAGGCACTGCTAATTAGGTTGAGCAGTATCAAAGTACCTGATCTGCATGCTCACTTAACTTCTATGATGATTATTCTTTTACGTAATGGTTAAGTTACAATGCTTCTTGAATCACTATGGACTTTCCTTCTTTCTTCTTTCCTCCTTTCAACTTCAGTCATTGTGCGTCTGAGAGACGCAGCTTTGTGTCTTGGTTTGGTATGTGACTATGTCTACAATCATTATTAAGAAAATGAGGAAAAACCACTAATTGACAAGCCAGTGACGCTTCCGAATAAAGTATTTCTGACTAGCAAGCACTAATCTAGCAGATACTTCTCTGCCTTACAAGAAGTTAAATGTTTGCTTACCTCACAATTCGCTTAACCTTCAAACTTTAAAATTTCTAAGTGCATATCATATACCTGTTTGAAGGTTATGATTTTATAAGAATTTAATTTAATTTATTACATTTTTTATTATAATTTTATTAGAATTTAATTTATTTTAACAGTTTTTATATTTAAAATGAAAGAATTTAATTTTTTTTTAATGAAAATAAAATAAAATTCATACATGATTATATCATAATTGCTTTTTTCTTACAAAAGATTTGTTTTAAAGGAATATATTTTTTTACCATTTTTGTATATTTAGATGCGGATATAGTTAGTGTGATTTGTAGTTCTTTTAAATTAATTTTTTAAATTAAAAAGAATTGAAAATTTTCACGTTATTGATAAAAAAGAAATTATTTAATTAAATTTTTATAAAATTTTAATTTTCAAATAAAAGGTTTAGACTCTTTAATTGCTATAATCAATTATAATAAGATACCATTTTGATAAAAGAAAAAAAAATAAATCACAAGCTCTTAAATATCAAATCATAAAATCACATGATAATTTTTTATAATTTTTCTTTTTTAATACATCAGCAAATAATTTGTTATCTTGTTTGCCCCTTTGGCTATAAAGTGCGAATTGACGAATTTTTGTTCGAATTTCGAAGAGAAATTACTTCACTCTGTTTTTTCCTTCCTTCAAGATTGCATATTTAATTAATTATTTCCCATTTTTTCCCTTGTATATAATGAGCATAATCTAGATTGGTGATCTTCTATCTATATCTTATAAATAACACGATATTTTTCTTTGAAAAATTTTTAATATATTAAAAAAAATTAATTAATTAACATAAATGACGGCAAAAAGGAGCAAATTTTCTTTACACCATGATCGTGGGGTTTACGATAGCGACCAATATCAACTTTGACTCCCACACCGCATACAAAGCCAAAAAGCTGGTATACATGAACTAAAGCAAACCAAATAAACGAATACATTACAGAGAAATTAATCAAGGTGGTGGTGAAATTATGGCATTGTTGGCTTTGAGTTTGCTACTTTGTGTTCCTATCCTAGTTTGGTGTCTAAAACTATTGCAGGCAATATGGTGGAAACCGAGAATGATAGAGAAGAAGCTGAAAAGGCAAGGTATCCATGTTCTACCATACAAACTGCTTGTTGGGAACATTAAAGAGATGAACAAGTTAGCCTCTGAGGCTAGGTCTAAGCCCATGGAACTATCCCATGATATTGCCACTCTCCTTAATCCTATGCTTCAAAAGCTCGCCATGACATATAGTAAGTATTTTCAATTCATGCTTGTAGAATTTTTTTCTGGGTGCGAAACCAACCCTAGTTTTAATATTCAGAATTTTTGATGTGGTGCAGAGAAGCCAATTGCTATTTGGCATGGAACGGTTCCTTGTGTGGTGATTATGAATCCAAAATTAATAAAAGATATAATGACAAGAAAATTTGAATTTCAAAAGCCAGAAGTAAGTCCAACCATGAAGTTTTTCTTAAAAGGCCTTTCAAATATTGATGGAGACAAATGGGCAATGCATAGGAAAATAATCAATCCTGCCTTCCACATGGAAAAGTTGAAGGTGATCATATACCATTATCATCTTTATTATATATTGTTAATTAATGTTTCCTAATTAGGTTTGTGTAATTAGTTCTTGTTTTGTTGTTAGTTTTTCTGCCATATTGATGTTGTTTTATTGCATATCTCTGAACCTTTTTCCTAGAATTTTTTTTCGCTTCGCATGCCATTACCTAAGTGGAGTATAACGGGTGGCCTATCAGTCTGATTTTAGTCAGTGATGTCCATGTTAAGTTTTCCCTAAACTTTTAATTTACATTAATTTTTTGCTTATAAAAAAAAAAAAAGGTTTCCTAGCTTAGTGCATTGATCGATTTTTCTATGAACGCACGTAAGATAATCACAAAAGTTTGCATATCAGATTTATGAAAATTGGTTTCATTGTTATTTAGAGGAAATTGTTCTTGCTAGTAAACTCATTAATACTAGCAATTGTGCCAATATTTTTTAGGGGATAATCACAAAAGTTTGCATATCAGATTTATGAAAATTGGTTTCATTGTTATTCAGAGGAAATTGTTCTTGCTAGTAAACTCATTAATACTAGCAATTGTGCCAATATTTTTTAGGGGATGTTGCCATCTTTTATGGTATGCTGTGAAGAAATGGTTGAGAAATGGGACAAGTTGCTAAGCTCAGCAAACTCATGTGAATTAGATGTTTTGCCTGAGTTTCAAAACTTAACTGGAGATATTATATCAAGAGCAGCTTTTGGTAGCAATCTTGAAGAAGGAAGGTTGATTTTCTCTCTCCAAAGGGAACAAGGGAAACTCCTTGAGCAATCGATTTTCAATTTCAATTCTCTATGGTCAAGGTACATTTACAATGTCCACATAAAATATTATAATTTATTACCATGTTTTTCCTATCTAATAATTCATGTTCTTATGATCTTCAACCATGAGCTTTGAATTCAAAGTTGATTTTTAGTCTCCAATCTCTATGGTCAAGGTGGATTTATATTTCTACAAGAATTTTCCAATAAGGATTCAACGTTCTATTTCTTCAATAATGGCTTTTGTTTTCAAAGTTTTTAATTTAATTGTTACAAAAATCGTCAAATTTGGAACTTTCAAGTTCAATATAAAATTTCGACCGTATTCTTTACGTTTTCTTTTAAACTTTAAAAAATTTTCGAAGAATGAAATTGTCAAGATTTGAACTAGAATTGAAATCCAACGACTAGATTTTAGCCCAATGACATAAAAAATTTAACTTCAACTATGAGTATACATTAAAAACAAACCTTTTATCAAGTTTTGTCTTTGTATATCTCCAGGTTATTGCCTTCAAAATTAAAAGAATTAAAAGAAAAAATGATGCAAAACCACCAACAAGTTCGAGCCTTACTGCAAGGCTTAATAGAGACTAGAGAGAAGGCCATACTGTCAGGAAATGAATACCAAAATGATTTACTAAATCTGCTACTCAAGTCTAATTTCAATGAGGCTCAAGAGAGCCCAAATTTGGGGATGTCAAGAGAAGATGTGATAGAAGAGTGCAAACTATTCTACTTTGCTGGTCATGAAACCACTGCTAATTTGCTTACTTGGACGATGATTGTATTGAGTATGCATTTAAATTGGCAAGAAAAGGCTAGGCAAGAGGTTCTGGACCTTGTTGGAAAAAATAAACCAACATTTGATGAATTGAACCGCATGAAGATTGTAAGTTTTGCTTGTGTTTCAAGAACTATTTTCAATCTAATTTCTTAAATTCAGTTGACAAAGATAAATAATTTTACTTTCAGGCGAGGATGATCCTGTTTGAGGTTCTCAGGCTGTACCCACCAACATCTGTTGTTAGATCTATACCAAAAGAGACCCAACTAGGAGAATACTCTCTTCCAGCAGGAGTGAACTTGACGATCCCATTGTACCTTGTCCAGAGGGATCCTGAACTATGGGGAGAAAATGCAATGGAGTTCAACCCTGAAAGATTTTCTGATGGGTTTACAAAACCCTTCTTTTCTTTTGGTTGGGGACCTCGAATATGCATTGGACAGAACTTCGCTATGTTAGAAGCTAAACTAGCACTAGCTATGATCTTGCAACACTTCTCCTTCGAGCTTTCGCCTACTTACAGACATGCTCCTTATGTTGCTCTTACTCTTCAACCTCAGTTTGGTGCGCAAATTGTCCTTAGCAAAATCTGAGGCAGCCATGATTTTTTTTTTTTTTTAATCTAATGATCATTATGAGATAATCTTATATTAGATGCACTTTTCTAATGATCATCAAGCTATATATAAGATGAAGCTTATATCAGAGCGCCTTTCTATGAAATAAAGATTTTCTGATGGGTATTCTTTTTGTTTGGTTGGGGATCTCGAATATGCATCGGATAGAACTTTGCTATGTTGGAAGCTAAACTAGCACTAGCTATGATCTTGCAACACTTCTCCTTCGAGCTAGCTTTCTCCTACGTACAGACATCCTCCTTGTGTTACTCTTACTCTTCAACCTCAGTTTGGTGCGCAAATTGTCCTTAGCAAAATCTGAGGCGGCCATGATTTTTTTTATTTTTTAATCTAATGATCATTATGAGATAATCTTATATTAGATGCACTTTTCTAATGATCATTAAGCTAGTTATATATAAGATGAAGCTTATATCGGAGCACGTTTCTATGAAATAAAGATTTTCTGATGGGCATTCTTTTTTTTTGGCTGGGGATCTCGGTTATGCATCGGATAGAACTTTGCTATGTTGGAAGCTAAACTAGCACTAGCTATGATCTTGCAACACTTCTCCTTCGAGCTAGCTTTCTCCTACCTACAGACATCCTCCTTGTATTACTCTTACTCTTCAACCTCAGTTCGGTGCACAAATTGTCCTTCGCAAAATCTGAGGCAGTCATGATTTTTTTTTCTTTTTTTGGTACATTTGCTTTCTCGAACTCTAAAATTCCAAAGCCCCTCCATTACTCATTGAGCTAAAGCTGATTGGTGCAGTCAAAAATTTTTTAAGTAGCTGATGGATACTTCTATAGTGTTTTGTTTAATCATTTATCATGCAGAACAAGCTAAGTTGTCCCGCTTGTTGCTGCCAGATTATGGTTACTATTTTTATTATTATTATTTTTTCTCAATATTTTACCATGATTAGTAATGAAATTATTATCATATTTTTCATCCTAAAAGAGAATAAAATACAATTATTTTAAAATATATTGTTCCCGTGAATATTACAGTAACTTTAAGTACGATTTAGTATATATGATGTTAAATATAAGTAAAATTATTTAAAGTTATTTCAATAAAAAAAATGATAGCTAATGTAAATCAAATAAATTAAATCGTTAAATAACTTAAATAATTAATTAAACAAACGTAAAAAAAAATAAAATAAAAAAAAAAGATTATATAAGTTGTATTTAAGTGGAATAAGCACTAACCTTTCTTGCCCCAATTATGACTTTGTCTAAACTTTACTTTCTCTCACTTTTTTAGCTGCCAAACACTTCTTCAAGGCTTAATTACTAATTTTTGTATTGAAGTCTATGGATTTGTGGTGTGTTTGCATGGGAATTCAAGCTTGCATGAGCAAAAATGGAGGAGTTCCCTCTAATAGGGTTTCGGCCAAGGTGAGTGGAGGTAGAAGATGAAGCTAATTTTGGTTTTATTTATTTCCTTTTATCTCTTATAATTGTGCTTGTCTAATTTTGATTGGCTAAGAATTTTTTAATTGCATCACTATTGCATCATGCACATGTAATAATTGGAATTTAATTTCACTTTATTTTATTTTTCTTTTCTTCTTTCTTTTACTCATTTATAATTAAATCTTTATCAATATTTATTCATATTTTATTACAGAATTCTCACTTGCTTAAATGGAGATGTTGGTCAAAAATTAACTCTGAGGGTGAAATGACCAAAATACCCTTCGTTGTGTTCACTGAGTTATAATTGTCTGTACCAATTGACATAATTTTTTTTTGTATTTTCTTGGCATTTTATTATCATCTAAACCTCAGTAATCCTCCACTTAAGTTCCAAATAATTATTTTATAGGTTTCCCACGAGTCTGGGGTCGCTAACTGTATTCACAGTCGCTTCCCGTTAAGGTTACCCATTGCCAGAGCTTCGGCTCATTTAACCTCTTTGCATTTCATTTCTTTAATTTCTCCTAAATTTTTCTTAGCCATTATTTAGAATATTTATAGCTTTTCACTCTAGTTTAAATATAGTTTCAAATATTTTGACTGTCCGAATAGACATTTATTACTAGAATAGTAGAATGTATAGATTACCTAAAGTGATGGCGTTACAGCACTACTGGCTCTACTGAGAATTTAAATTTAAATAAAATTCAATCTTTATGAAATTTTCTAATCCCCATAAAATTTCTATCAAAGTCAAATTAACTTTTTACCTTGCTAAAGTAATTATGCCTTCCCACTTAAAGAGAAACTCATTTTCTCTCACCTTTATTATCATTTCATTTGCTGCATCCCTTCTTCTCTCCCATTCCCTTTCAAATTCTCTCAACTTCATACCCAAAGCTTAAACTCACCATTATAAACTCATAAAACCCAAAAACTTTCCTTTCTTTTCTTCTCTCTCTTTCTTTTCTCTTCCGTGTGCCATCACTCCCATTGTGTGTTTCTTACGCTTGCCACTGTGACAAGATCAACATCAGCTCTCCTCTAGTCATTCTTGCCGTCATTTGCCACCCACCCTCGGCAAATCACCTCACTAACAGCCCTTGGTTCTCCTTTGTGCGATTCAATGCCACTTTGGTCCATATCCAATGCATATTTGGTACACTTTCAATTCCTATTTTTGATTTTGTGCTTTCTTTGAACCACTCTTGGCTCTAATAGCCATTTCTTGGTAATATGGGTACTGGGTATTATTTGGGTGTTGAAAATTTGAAGAAGACTTACAAGAGAGATTGATGGAAAATGTAACGCCCTCACTTTAGATAGTCCGTACATTCTACTATTCCAGTGACTAATGTTTGTCCGGACAGCCAGAATATTTGAAACTATATTTAAACTAGAGTGAGGAGTTATAAATAACCTAAATAATGGTAAGAAAAATCACGGAAAAATTTTAGAAATGAAATGCAATAAGGTTAAATGCGCCAGAGTTACAACGATGGGTAACCCTAACGGGAAGCGGCTGTGAAGATAATTGCCGACCCTAAACCCGAGGGAAAACCCTGTGAAATAATTTTTGGGACTCCAGTGAAGAATTATTGAGGGTTAGATGACAATATATTACTAAGAAAATACAAGAAAAATTAAATCAATCGGTATAAAATATTTTACCTCAATAAGCAAAACGAAGGGCATTTTGGTCATTTCACCTTCAGAGATGATTTTTGACCAACTTGTCCATTTAAGTAAGTGAGTTATATAACATAAAATGTGAATAAATATTGATGAAAATTTAATTAAAAATGAGTAAAGAAAGAGAAGAAAAGAAATAAGCATAAAATGAAATTAATTCAACTTATTACATAGGCATGAGGTAAGATGATGCTATAAAAATTCTCTTAGCCAATCACCATTCAACAAACTCTCATAAAACAATTAAAAAGGGGACAAGAACCAAAGAAAATTCAGCTTCTTCCACCTCCATTCAAGTTGGTCGAAACCCATCTCTCTCTCCTCCATTAAAATTTCTTCCATCAACCTTGCTAATCCTTGATTTCTCACCACAAAATCCATAAATTTCTTCACTAAAACTTGTCACCCAACCTTGCTAAGGTGTTTGGCTGCCAAGAATTAAGGAGAAAGTGAAGTTTTAGAACCCTAGAATCTTGCTTCAAGAGGTTAGTGCTAATTCACTTCCTTCTCTCTCTATATTCTTTGTTAGGACCATGAAATGAGTTAAGAATTGTAGAAATTTAAACAAAATATGCATGTTTGGACCTCTCTTAATTTTTGGAAGCCATGAATTAAAGATGGTCTTGATGAATTTTAATGGAATTGAAATGGTGCAATTGTAACACCCTCCCGGTAGCAACTCCGTACATTCTACTGTTCCGGTGACCGGTGTCGGTCCGGACAGCTAGAACGTCCGGAAAAATATTTAAACTAAAGTGAGGAACCATAATTAACTCAAATATTAATAAGAAAAATTTAGGAAAAATTTTAGAAATAAAATACAACCAAGTTAAATGAGCTGGTGCCCAAGCGATGGGTAACCCAGAAGGAAGTTGCGGTTCTTGCAACTAGGAGCCCTAGACCCGAGAGAAAATTCATAAAATAATTTTTGGGACTCTAGAGAAGGGTCATTGAGGTTCCTATGGCATTAGAATGCCAAGAAAATATTTAGGAAAATTTTTCAATCGGTACAGACAATTTTGACCCGCTGAGCCAAACGGAGGGCATTTTGGTCATTTCGCCTTTAGAGGTGATTTTTGGCCGACTTGTCCAGTTGAGTAAATAATTATTATGACATAAAATATGAATAAACATTACTAAAAATTAAATTGAAAATGAGTTGTGAAGAAAAGAAAAGAAAATGAGAAAAAAGGCTCATTTATGACATCATGAGGATGTCATTTAAAAGCTACAACCAATCACAATTGAACAACCATTTAACTAACTAATAAAAAGAGATAAACAAGACCAAAAAAAGACCAAAAGCTAGCAGCCATCTCCTTCCTCCCAAACCAGCCGAAACCCATCCTTAGCCAAACCTCCATTGTTGCTCAAATTGAGCTTGAAATCTCCCAAAAACCAACCTTAAAATCCTAATATCCTTTCACAAAAAGTCATCCCCACATCATAAGGTAACTCTAGGCAGCCATAAGAAGTAGGAATTCTAAGGAGAATACAAGTCCAAGAAGTGCCACTTAAAGGTTAGTGCACCTATCTACTTAAAACCCTTATTTTCCATGTTAGGGACTTGAAATCAACATAAATTTGTGAATTAAATGAACCAAATTTGTGTGTATGCTGTCGACACCATATTTTGGCCGATCCCCAGAATCTATAAACTTCGAAACCGATCCCTAGCACTAAGTCTCTCCTTGCCATCTAACCACAGTTCCAATCTCTCTTCACAGAGAATTGAGTCAATGCTAAGCCTTACCGGTCTCTCAATCATTCACCGATCTCTCAAGCCAATTGTCAAATATCCTGACCAGTTAACTATATTCCCGATCTCTCTTGTCAGACGAAATTGAATTAACACTAGAGCCTTGCTGCCAGTATTCATGGTCGACCTCCCTTTTAAAAGTTTAGGAATAATCAAGCTAAGGTTCCAATCCGGTTTAATGAAGATCCCGATCTTAGATGTTCAAGCCAAATTTTCAATTAAGTTCCGTTTAGCATTGGTTCCTTACCAATCTCATGCATGTTGTGTTTTCCGATCTCTCACACTTAGGATAATAATCGCTTTCAGTTATTTCAATATACTCAGACAATCAAGTGTTTATAAATTTTCCGATCACAACCATTCATTGAACAAAAGAGTCATTTCATTTCATTTCATTTCAGAATTTGCACAAGTTATTCGACTGATCTACATTTCGCTCACCCTCTCCCTCCTTCTCACTATCCTCACCCTCGTCCCCGGGAGCCAGGTCAGCCATCCAAGAGAAGTCCTCCTGCAGGTAACGCAGGTTCGGCTAAGAGGTCTGGTGAGCATTCACATAAGCAACTGCTATTCCTGTCACCATTTCTTCGTCTTTCGCCTTAAGCTCCTCGATAAGTTGAGCGACCTGAGAAGCTTCGTTGGCCCGAAGCGCCTGGACTTCCCCGAGAGCACGATCCCTTTCAGCCAGAACATGAGACTGTTCGGCCAGCTTGTCTTCATAGAACTTCGCCCGCCCCTCAACTTGAGATATGTAATCCTGAGTGGATAGGAGTTGGGATCGGAGAGAAGCCACTTCCTGATTCTTCTTCTCGATCTCCTTACCCAGGCGATGAGCCTTTTCCCGAACTATGTGCTGGTTCACCAGACACTCCACATTCAGGCTCATGGATCGAGTCAGGATATCATCAAGGTTGTCCGGAGACAGTCTGTCCCGATCCTCCCGAAGGCAGATAGAAGACCCCAAGACTTTGACAAAATCAGGGTTCTCCCGTACAGTTCGATTGTTCTCCAGAGATCGACGACTTGAGCGCCACGAGAAGAGGGCCTCGAAGAAGGTCGAGAATGACCCCCTTCTGTGCTTGGAGCAACTGGAGGAGGCGGAGCCGGCTCTTCCCTTTGAGGAGGAGATCGGACAGCTTCTGTGATCGGCGGTCCCGAAGGTCGGGGCGGTTCCCCTCGTATCTCTCCAGGTTCATGGCCGGGTGTTTGAAGTAGTGCCGAACGCTTCATCTCTTTTACTTTCCGGGAAATCTCTCTGTCCTTCTTCCGCTTCTTGGAACCCTCACCACCCGCCATACCTGCACAAAGAAAAGGTCAGTGAGATCGCTAAGGTCCTGAGATCTGAGATGTAGAAAATACCAATGCCGAGGTCAGAGAGCGGAAGTTCGCGATCTTGGCCGGTGATCAGCTGTATGGTCCAATGGTGCAGCTCGGCAGTCACCGCATTTAAACAGGAGAACTTTTGAGTGGCAGCCTGATTCTTCAGTTCCATCACTATGAGGCTTTCCTCCTGGTTCAAGGTAATACGCTTCGGAATCAAGGGCCCTTGGTGCCACCAGCTACGGGAGAAGTCCTCAAAGCAGGTCGGATTTTTGCTCCTCAGAATGAAGAAGCGGTTCTTCCAATTTTTAAGGCTGGAGGGCAGATCGGTAAAGAGCCCACAATGAGGCTTCGCCTGAAAGAACCAGTGCTCGTCGTCCTTTCGGCGAGTTAGCCTGTGCAGTTCGGCGAATACCTTAGCCGTAGGTCTGATCCCCTTAGCTCGGCACAG
This sequence comes from Hevea brasiliensis, assembly GCF_030052815.1. NCBI lineage: Eukaryota > Viridiplantae > Streptophyta > Magnoliopsida > Malpighiales > Euphorbiaceae > Hevea > Hevea brasiliensis. The sequence continues at coordinate 84,112,281 of NC_079499.1, forward strand.
GCCTCGGAAGGCTACTAAGATCCGCCACGAGTTGGGGTGGACTTGAGCAATGCATACTCGGTGAAATTTTAAGACCTCCTCGAAGAAATCGTCCAGAGGGAATCGCAGACCAGCCTTTAACTGTTCCTCATATACCATAACCAGGTCATTCTCTTCAAAGAAGTAATCGACTCAGTGATAGCTGTGACACCGGATAAGTTGATACGAATCAGGACGAATATTGTACTCCTGGCCAAACGATTGCAGATCGGATTCTTGCAAGATCGATGGCAGCTCGTCCATGGGAAGATTCTCCCTCCCTGAAGAAGGTGCATGCCTTGATGGTGCGATCCGCCCCCGAGCTGGAACGGAGACCCTAGGAGGTTCTGGTTGCGCGCTTGGCCCGACCACCTCTTCTTCGTCAGACGACCACGAGAACTGAATGGAAGGAGGGCTCGCCGCTCTCTGACCCTCGGCACCGCTCATTTTCAAAGGAAATAAAGAACTTAAACTAAAAAGAAGATCAATGCCCTTACCGGAGTCTGATCGGCGTCGGAAGAACTTGAGTAAATGAGAGAACTTTGAGGTTGTGAGCGAGAGATTGAAAATGACATACAGGAGCAAATGGCTAACCCCCCACCCCTATTTATACTCGTCCGAGCATTTAATGCTCACGAGGTTCCAGGCAGCGCATCGGTTAGCGGGACTCGCCAGCTGTTCTGACACGTCTCACAAATATTCCCAAGATTCCATAAAGAGATCGGTTGATTATAGAGCGGTAGATCCGGGTGTTTCGAATTACAGATCGGATAAGTGTCATTCAGGTAAAGAATCAGATCGGATAATCATATTAGAGCTCGAAAAATAATTAATAAGATAATAATTGACAAAATAAAATCTTTATTTCCAAAAGATCGGATTACATCATTTGGGCGATCTCAAGAGATCGGAATACATTTCCAAAAGTCAGATTACATCATTTGGGCGATCTCAAGATCGGATTACATCTGATTACATCAAAAGGCCGACCTCTAAAGATCAGCGGAACATCCTATCTAAAGAGGCCTATGTCAATAGCCAACATTGTGACTGATCCACAGGGTGTCGCCGACCGGATAATAGAGATCGGAAGATGGGAGATCAGCATGAGAGATCGGAATAGGAACATGTCAAGAAGATCGAAAAGGGGGAGGGATCGGAAGACAAAAAGAATAAGACAAATCCAAATAACCGTCGTCAGAATCAGAGCCGAGGTAGTTAAAGCGTGGCAGACGAGATCTCCACTGCACGCCTAAGAATCGCCCGCAATGCTGACAGGTGCCAGGGTATGTCATGACAGTCCTGTACATCCCAATCTCCACCGTTGATTTCACTTGTAAGGACGAACCCGGAGCCCTTGGATCAAGAGAGGAGACGACAAGACCAGCGCCTTTTCTCTCTTAGCCCTCGGACGCTCCGGACAAGTGGATTTGAGACCGTCAGATTGAAAGAAGAAAAGGACAAATATTCTGAAGAATAATCTCAGCCGTTCATTTTGGTTCTCTTTAATTCTCAAGCATCCGATCATGTCCTTCAAAATCTCGACCCTCCATCTCCCTCAAAATAAATCCTGACCCTTCATGGGGAGCACCCGATTCCTATAAATACCTGCATGAAAAACTGTTCAAAGGACGGGCAAAAAAAGAGAGGTAGTTATTATAGCGGAAGAACTCAAAGCGCATTCGCTTTGTTATTACGCTACTTAGAAGTGTTGATTAAAAAGACTTTTGAAACTAGTTTTCTGAAGTTTTTTTTTTCTTGAAAAGGATTCTGAATACTGGAACTCTACATTTTCAGTTTGTTCATTATCTGGTCACACTCTCACTTTCAGCCCTTTATCATCTCTGTTTTCATTCCCATTGTCCAAGCTCAACTTCATTCCACTCGGTTTTTATCTTAATCTGATTGCATTTTGACTAAGCACCCTTCAGTTCACGACGAACATCAGCCCTCAGGCTAATCAGTCCGCTGTCTTATCACTATTTGTCACCCCGTAGTTGTTTCAATAAATTTGGCTCCTTATAGGTAAGAGCTCATACTGCTGTTTTATTAAGTGTTTACGTTTACTTTTTGCACTTTCTTTGTTCTTCTTACATATGCGATTTTCTCCAAGTTCATTTTGTGCAAAAGAACCCCAAAGAATGTTACTCTCGAGTTATCTCTTTAGTGATCAGTCCATCATTTTATTAATCTTCGTCATTTCTGAATGCAAGTTTTCTAGCTCCTAGTAGCGTGTAAGTGGTTGGGTAAAACGTAGGTAACTGCAACTTAAGGGTCTTTTTTAAGAGAGAGAGCCTGAATAACACGTCAGGAAAATAGCCACAATATTAGGCTGACGTAAACGGCAATTCGGCAAGATGCCATAAAGTGGGATAAAACCAAAGTAAACGAAACAGAATAGATCGGACATTAATAGGTACTGGTAAAGTGACCTTAGGGGAAGTCAGCAAAATTTAGTCCAGCTTCTCTTATTTAGTCACAAAATATCAATTAGTTAAAAGAAGCCTTATCCCCAGCACCTTAGAACGCCAGAATCCTTAGCTTTAGGACCTTATGACATGTAGCTGAAATTAAAATTCGGGAGATCGGAAAGATCCCATTCAGGTTCCTGTTAATTTAAAAGAGATCGGAGGAGAGTTCTTATCCGGTCTCAAATCAAAATTTTAATAAATATTAAATAGAGATCGGAGGAGAGTTCTTATCCGGTCTCAACTCAAAATTTTAATAAGCATTAAATAGAGATCAGAGGAGAGTTCTTATCCGGTCTCAACTCAAAATTTTTAATGATTTAATAGAGATCGGAGGAGAGTTCTTATCCGATCTCAACTCAAAATTTTAATAAATATTAAAGAGTTCGGAGAAGAGTTCTTATACAATTCTTAAATTAAATTTTAATAAAATAGTTCTTTTAAATAAGATTAACATGCAACGGTAACTCACTAAGGTTGTCTCATTTACTTCTGTATCTGGGTGATCCAAATTTAGTGAAAAATCAAATGCTCCTTTAGTCAAAAGGATCAACATGCCCATTCAAGCCCTCCTAACTAATGCAAAATTAAATCTACTTACCCTTATTAAGGGACGAGGTGGGGTGCCTAACACCTTCCCCACCCGTTTACGGACCCCGAACCTAGAATCTCTGTCTTGAAGTGGTTTCATTTCAATTTATTTTCCAAATGGTTTTCTTTAGTTTCCCTCAAAACTAAGGTGGCGACTCCTCACTCTTTCCCACTTCGGTGAGGGTTCGTTCAGGCAACCGCAAAACTCCTTGCGACAGCTTGGCGACTCCGCTGGGGACCATGATATCCGAATTTACCCTCGGTCTAGAGGTCTAAAAAGTAGATTTAATTTTCCAATCAAATTATAGTTAGGTGGGCTCACCCGGCGATAGTTTACATGTTAAATTTTGTTTATTCCTACTAACTGTTCCTCTTGTTTTGCTTGTTTTGCTTGTTTTATCCTCCTACAGTGCTCTTTGTTTCGAAAAAAAAAAGGAAAAAGGAAAAATGGAAAGAATAAAATTCCCCTGAATTGGGAAGAGGTAAAGGTGTCCCTTCACACACTAAACACTCACACGATGTCCTCACACACTTCGGTCCTATACCCGGGCTTTCTTACCCTTTTAGGAAAGTAGGAGGGGGTCATGTAGCGGCACCCATGGGTTTTACCCCGTTAGTATCCGTGAAGGCTTCTGCTCAGATTGAAACTCGTTCTATCCACTGTGATACTCGTGGAATTTTCCCGATAATATCATGGTTATAGAACGGGGCTCTACTGTTACAGTAGGGGCAATTTGGGAACCTGTGGCTTTTAGAAAATTAGACCTTGAGCTAAACTATCACAATAGCTGAAAGCCGTAGTAAGCTACCTTATAAGATAGAACTATCCGGTTAGGTAGCACTCATCCGGTATCAGGAGTCTCCCTATGCTAGGACAAAAGGGGCATACTTACTCTTACCCTGTTCTGCTTTAATTTCCTTTTGTTCGTTTTTGTGAGGGTAATCTTGAATTCTACTGAAACACCTACACATTTTCCTACTTTGATAAATGTGTATGTGTCACCCTGCCAACAGTATGATTCAAAATTACCCAAATTTATCTTGCTAACGAGTTTTTCCGCAGGCATCATCAAACCAAGAGTGCAGAAAAGGATAAGGCATCATTTTTATCATGGCATCCTCGAGTCAGTCGGCAGAAGAAGTTCAGAATGCTAAACTTCGGTCCAAGTCAACTCATACTCCAGTACCCTCGCAAAATAATGTTTCCAAGGCACATGCTAGCTTACTACCCTCATGGGATCTGAATAAAATTGAGGTCAGAATGAACAGCCTCGAGGGTCTGTCTAATGGATGGAGGTCGTTTCCCGATCAGGTCAAGGCACGATTTGAAAGGAAATACGGGAAAATTGCAACCCTAATGCGAGTCAAGGTCCAAATCCCGGCATTAAAGGCCATGCTGTCAGTTTGGAATCCTAAGTACGGGGTATTCTCTTTCAATGACATTGATACAGTTCCCACTATGGAAGAATATCAGGCATTACTGGAGATTCCTTACTCAACACAGAATCGGATCTACCTACACCTTGAGCATAGGCAGACCTGGAAACGATTAACACATTTGTTGGGTATTCCTTCGGAGGAGGCAAAGTCAAAAGAAACGGTCAAAGGAAACACGCATGGATGGTATTGGACCTACCTCGAGAAGCGGTTAGATCAATTCCTCCAAGAGAAACAGTGGGATCAAGCTTCAGTAGCACTCGCATTGGGAATCTATGGCCTGATTTTGTTCCCGGGACCATTAGGAATCATAACCTGCAGCACGGTGGAAGTATTCTGGGCGGTAGAAAGGCAGGAGGTCAATCCGATACCGGCAATTCTTGCGGAGACCTTATTAACCCTTACCTACTGCAGACAACAGGGTAAAGGGTCCATCAAGTGTTGTTCTCAATTGTTGTATCTCTGGATTATCAGTCACATATGCCCTGTGGAGACAAAGGGATTGACTTGGTACCTTGACCAGCCTCCCATCGAGAAGATGACCCGGTTAATAATCAGTCCGAAGAATGAACAGCAGTGGCGGGAACAGATTTTGAGTTTCAATAGCCATGATTATTGTTGGAGGAAGCTGTGGGCGTCAGGCCAATCCGTTTTGATCAGCACGGGAGGTAATCAGTCGGTGTCCCTGATCGGAGTAACCGGATACACAAGTTACACTCCGGCCTTGGTAATGAGGCAGTTTGGCTCAACACAGTCCAGAATCGACATTGAAGAATATCACCAAGGTCATTTCTACCATGAGCTCAAGGAAGAGGAAGGGTTGAAAATGGCTCGCAAGTCTTGGGAGAACATCACTCTGGTGGAGAGATCGCTTAAAGGCCTAAGCGCCTCGGGCGATTATCTTAAATGGAGAGCTGACAGGGACCGAGAATACTCAACTACAGAATTCGAAGACAGCGATCCGCGCCGAGATGTCCTATTAGAAGAAGCTGATGATCGCCTGGTTGACTCACTACAAAAGGCAAACACCGAAAACTCGCAACTGCAAGAACAAATAAAACAGTTGGAGGACAAACAGCAGATTCTCAAGAGGAAAGTAAGAAGGCTCAGGGAAGAGGCAAGGGCCGAAAAGATGGGTTTTGAAGAGCAAGAGATACGGTGGGAAAAGGAAAAAAACTCTCTCCACGCTGTAATGAAAGAAGTAGAAGCACAGAATAGTAAGCTTCAGGAAAAGATAAAATACCAAGAGATACTCGTTGAAGAGTATAAACAGGAAAACAAAAAGAAAAAGCTCGAATTAAAAGAACAGGCACTACTCATCAACGATATCTTGAAAGAATGTGCTAAGGAAAGGAAGGAGAAAGAAAGACAAGCTGCTCTCTATCAAGAGCTGAAAGAGAATGTTGACCAGCTGGAGAGAACGATAGCACAGGGAAAGCAAGAACTCCTACCTGAATCCGAGTATGCTCTGAAAGCATTCAACCCTGCCAAACAAGAAGAAAGGTTATATGAGTATCTCAGAAAATGTCATCTCATTATAAAAAACCTCCCAGAGCCTAGGCCGATGTGAAGAACACGGTGTACAAATTATTCAGTTAATGAAATGATTTTTGGACCATTGTTTAGCAAATTTGTGAATGAATAATATGACTCCCGTAGGAACTCCCTCGCTAGGGTTATATGAAAAATTGAATGCGCTATATGGACAGGTATCATAAATACGCATTCAATCCGGTCATTCACAGTCAGACTATTGAACGATGCCATGATAAAAGTGATGCAGTTATCCTTCAACAGATTTCATTTCTGGCTCTCAAATGCCACCGTATCCTTCGTCCACATCAGGACCCTATTTAATTTTGATCAAAATTCACTAAAAATTTCTTTTTTTTTTTCCTTACAGAAAAACAACATTGCTTCGAACAAGGCAAGTCTGACCAAGCACGCGATTCAACCCTAGCGAGTGTACTTAACAAGATCTCGAACAAGAAAACTAATGGAAGACCAGGAACAAGTACAGAACCTACAGGGGCAAGTGTCTGAACTAAAAGACCAAGTTTCAGAACTTATGAAGCTTATGAGGGAGATGTCCCAAAATAAGCCAGCTTCAGACCTTAACCTACCATTACCTCCCCCACCTCCAACAAATGATCCGCACCAAGCTTCAACTTCTTTCACCTTTCAATCACCTATCCCAGACCCGACAGTCACTGTCAATCCGGTTGCCATGAATAATGACCTGCCTTTCTCCTATTACCCGGCTGTCTCAAATGCCGAGCCTCACCCTTCAATCCTAATCCCTCCAGTTTACTCCACCCCTCAGCTCCCGGCCGGGGGAGCATATAATGCAGTGGGAGGGGAAAATAAGATGAAAGAAAACGAGAAACTATCTGCTCTAGAAGAGAGACTGAGAGCGATAGAGGGGTTGAACATGTATGGTTCGGTCGACGTGGCATCACTAAGATTAGTGCCCGATGTGGTGGTGCCACCCAAGTTCAAGGTCCCTGATTTCGACAAGTACACGGGGAATCCAGATCCTCGCATTCACTTGGCCACCTATATCGCCAAGATGTCTGCTCTGACAGAGGATGACAGACTGCTGGTCCACTTCTTTCATGAGTGCCTCTCAGGGGCAGCTTTGAGGTGGTGTATTCAGTTGGACAGGAGCAAACTGCACTCCTGGAAGGATTTAGCCGAGGCCTTTTTGAAGCAGTACAAATTTAACTGCGATGTGGCCCCCACAAGGAGGGATCTTTAAAATCTGGTGCAGAAAGACCGAGAAATCTTCAAGGAGTATGCCCAGAGATGGAGAGAAAAGGCGGCAGAAGTACATCCCCCGGTGACCGATAATGAGCTATGCTCTCTATTTATCGAGACTTTGAAGGCCCCCTACTTCAACTTGATGATTGGAAACACTTCCAACAGCTTCTCTGACATCATACAGGCCGGTGAAAGAATAGAGGCCAATCTAAGAATGGGACGGTTGCAAGAGTTGACTGAGAACCCTGCGAAAAAGACTGCCAGCTTTGGCAAGAAGAAGGAGGGTGATGTGCATTCCGTCACCCGTCAAAACAATTATTCCCCATTCCCTCAAAACAATTATCGGCCATATCCTCCCCCTCATGGCCAAACAGTCGCCAACATTCCACCTCCTTTCCCAAATTATCCACACCCACGCCCACAATACCCTTCACCTACAAATTACCAACCAAGACCACCTCCTCCTCCTGTTCAACCAAGACCACCACAAAACAACCCAAGACCTCCAAGGAACCCTGATCCACCTCTTCCCCTCCCTCTCAGTGAAATATACCGATACCTTGTCGGTATAAACCAAATTGTACCAGTCCCCTTAGACCCAATCCAGCCGCCATATCCCAGGTGGTATGATGCCACTGCCCGTTGTGAGTACCATGGAGGAGCACAAGGGCATTCAACTGATAACTGTGGGGCACTCAGGGGGAGAGTGCACGCTTTAATCCGAAACGGGTGGTTGAAGATCGAGGGAAATGGTTCCCTCCCCAATGTTACCTCAAATCCATTGCCCAATCATAATGCGGGTAATGGAGTAAATATGATAGAGCCAGATGGAGAGAGGTTGGCACCGGAGGTAGATGAGCACATCCCTCACTTTGAGGGGATTTTTGCCATGGCAGTAAGAGAAGGCCACCTTTGCCCCCGGATATCAGGGTCGGGAAAAGATACGGGATGTCCTTACCATGGAGGGGCAGCTGACCATGAGCTGCGAGATTGTGAGGGATTCAAACAAGAGGTCCAGAACTTGTTATCCCTCAAAGTTCTGAGATGCCAGACAAAGTCAAAGACGGAAGGGGGAGTGAACACCACTAGATTCAGCCAAACTGCTTCTACCTCCGAACCCAGGATCACCTTCTCACCTCCAGTAGCCTCACCGCCAGTAACGGTTATCCGAACTCCGCCCCAGCTCCCTGTCACCAATACTCACGCTGTCCCTTGGAACTATAATTTCCAAGTTTTCACTCAGGGAGCATCAAGCAGTACATCCGCTCCTAATCTTGCCTCACCTCCGGCACCACCAAAACCATGTTTTGCTCCTCACGAGCATTTCAGAATGACTTATGCTGGACCAACCAGCAACATTACTCCCCAAACCAGTCCTCAGCCCATTATCGCCACAAAACCCTCTCCACCTAAGCAAGAAGTCGAGTTTATAACTCGAAGTGGGAGGTGTTACGGGAACGAAGAAAGAGAAAAGAGGAAAGGGAAAGTAAAAATGGGAGAGTCGTCAAGAAATACAGAAGAGGAGGTTGAGAAAGCAGGGGAAGTAGACCCTACTGAACATAAAAAAGAGGAAGAACTGCTGCTCCAAATAATGAAACAAAGTGAGTATGATGTAGTGGAGCAGTTGAGGAAGACACCTGCCCGAATTTCACTGTTATCACTGATCCTGAGCTCAGAAGTCCACCGACAAGCCTTGCAGAGAATCCTAGATCAGGCCTTTGTAAACCCCGACATCACACCGGGGCAGTTTGAGAAGATAGTAGAACAAATCCAGGCATCCAGCTTTGTAGCCTTTGCTGAAGAGGAGATAGACCCTGCAGGCTTAAGGCACAATAAAGCTCTGCATGTAACTGTGAAATGTAAGGGTTGTATAGTGGCCAAGGTCCTCATCGATAACGGATCAGCCCTCAATGTACTGCCTAGCGCTACCTTAGCCAGGCTGCCGGTCGACCAATCGTATATACGTCAGAGCGCTATGGTGGTAAGAGCCTTTGACGGTACCAGGAGAGAAGTGCTGGGAGACATTGACTTGCCAATCCAAGTCGGTGCATGTACTTTCAACGTCACGTTTCAGGTGATGAACATTGAGCCGGCCTACACTATGTTGTTGGGGAGGCCGTGGATCCATTCTGCGAATGCTGTTCCTTCAACTTTGCACCAGAAAATAAAATACATTAAGGACGGCAAAATCGTCACTGTAAGGGGTGAAGAAGCCATATTGGTCACCAAACCGTAATCACTTCCTTATGTGGAAGCGGCTGAGGAGTCGTTGGAAAGCTCTTTCCAGGCCCTCGAATTACAAGATACCGGGAAGGAAGGGGCTATGGCTGTGGTGGCCAAAGTAATGTCAAGAAATGGGTATCAAGAGGGAAAAGGCCTAGGCACTGCCTTGCAAGGGATCATGGAGCCGATACCGGCTATCCAGAAGATAGGCCGTTACGGATTGGGTTATGAGGAAGATGCTCTCGTGGATGGGCGATTCTGGATGAGAAACAGACTTCGAGATCAGAGATTCGACCAGAAAATCGGGAGAATGAAAGTAGTCCCGAGAATTACGGATGTATTCACTAAACCGGTCATTGACAATCCGGCAGATGTGGAAGAATCACCTGATGACCCATCCATCGATGTCATTCACCTAGATTCCTTCTACGAAGCTCTGGTCTCGCCAGTGACTGAGGGGCAAGAACTGGACAACTGGACAGCAGAGGACATCCCTGTACTCAATTTCGAGTAAAGTACCTTTGGTTATCTACACTTGATCATTTTGTCCATGGTGGCAAGTGTAATATTGTAAATGGACCTTTTTCTTATGGCATAAATATTAATGAATTAATAGCGCATTTTAAATCCAATTCTCTTTTCCTTTCCTTTTGAATTCCATCCTTATAATATGTTCTATTTTCATTCATTCAGGACCATTCATCAATTAACACCTAATAATCCAATAGACTCAGAAATTCCTCTGGTTAATTTTGAAATCCCCATAACTGCCATTACTTCAAGTGATTCTGAGGAAGACCTTACAAAGGAAAGCAATGAAAAGGATGAACCCTCCCTAGTGCCTTGTGGAGACGAAACGCACACCATAAATTTAGGCACAGAAGAAGTAAAAAGGGAACTTAAGGTAGTGGAGAGTGAAGAATTGGGAGATATGATCAGTCTGCTTAAAGAATTCCTCGACGTATTTTCCTGGAGCTATGATGATATGGTGGGTTTGGACCCTCAGATAGTGATGCACAAAATTCCCCTAATTCCAGGGACAATCCCTGTAAAGCAGAAGTTAAGAAGAATGAATCCCGACACACTGCTCAAAGTTCGGGATGAAGTCAAGAAACAGTATGACGCTGGGTTCCTGGAAGTGGTCAAATATCCTCAATGGGTAGCTAACGTCGTCCCGGTAATGAAGAAGGACGGGAGAGTCAGAGTATGCGTTGACTACAGGGATCTTAATAAAGCAAGCTTGAAAGACGATTTCCCTCTCCCTCACATTGATGTGTTAGTTGACAATGCTGCGGGATTGGGCAGGTGTTCGTGTATTGATGGGGCATCAGGGTACAATCAGATCCCGATGGATGAGGAAGACAAGGATAAGACTGCATTCATCACTCAATGGGGAGTGTTTTGCTATCGGGTCATGCCTTTTGGGTTGAAGAATGCTGGTGCTACCTACCAGCGTGCAATGGTCACATTATTCCACGATATGATGCATAAAGAGGTGGAAGTGTATGTGGATGATATGATCATTAAATCCAGAGGAAAAGAAAGCCACGTACAGGTGATGAGGAGGGTATTCGAGAGACTCAGAAGATATCAGTTGAAACTGAACCCTGCCAAATGCATATTTGGAGCTAGATCTGGGAAATTGTTGGGATTCATAGTAAGTGAGAAGGGAATAGAAGTAGATCCAGACAAGGTTCGAGCTATTCAAGAAATGCCATCCCCAAAAACAGAAAGGGAGGTGCGCAGTTTCCTGGGAAAATTGAACTACATATCGAGATTTATTTCTAATCTCACTGCCAAGGCCGAGCCTATTTTCAGACTACTCCGGAAGAACAACACCACCCAATGGGATTCAGTTTGTCAAGAGGCTTTTGAGAAAATCAAGCAGTACTTGTCAAACCCACCGGTGTTGGTTCCGCCAGTGGCAGGAAGACCTCTGATCCTGTATATGGTAGTCCAGCAAAACTCCATGGGGTGTGTTTTGGGACAGCATGATGATACCGGGCAAAAGGAGAGGGCTATTTATTACCTGAGCAAGAAGTTCAATGATTGTGAGTCAAGGTACTCTTTCTTAGAAAAGACTTGCTGCGCGTTAGCCTAGACAGCAAATCGCCTCAAGCACTACATGTTGAATCACAAGACCTGGCTCATCTCCAGGATGGATCCTATCAAATATGTATTCGAAAGCCCATTCGTGCCAGGAAGGATAGCTAAATGGCAGGTCATACTCTCCCAATACGACATAGTCTACATGACCCGGAAGGCGGTGAAAGGTAGCGTGATCGCTGATCTCCTAGCAGAAAATCCTATCCAGGATTATGAAGCTTTGGATTTTGAGTTCCCTAATGAGCACATTAATGAAGTGGACTGCGAAGAAGAGGGACCAGCCGATGTATGGGAAATGTATTTCGACGGAGCTGTCAATTTGTCCGGTATTGGAATTGGAGCTGTATTAATATCCCCAGATGGAAAGCACTTTCCGATAGCTGTCAAGTTGAGATTTGACTGCACCAACAACGTCGCGGAATACGAAGCTTGTGTGATGGGACTATAGGCTGCCATCGAAATGAAAATCAGGAAGTTGGAAGTATATGGAGACTCAGCCTTGATTATTTATCAAGTCAAAGGGGAATGGCAAACCAAGGATCCCAAGCTAATCCCGTATCAGAAGTACTTATTGGAGCTGATTAAGAAATTCGAAGAAATCTCTTTCACTCACCTTAGTAGGGACAAGAATCAATTTGCTGATGCCTTAGCCACCCTAGCTGTTATGGCTCAAATCGAAGAGGGTCAGATGATTCAGACATTGAAGATTAAAGTAAGAAATGAGCCAGCTTATTGCTTCATGATTGAGGAAGAACCTGACGGTAAACCTTGGTATCATGATATCCTGATCTACTACAGAACCAGAGAATTCCCCCCAGGGGCAAACCGAAATGAAAAGAGGATGCTTCGGAGATTAGCATTGGGATACTTCCCCAGTGGTGAAACCCTATACAAGAGAGGGTCCAACGGTGAACTGTTGAGATGTGTTGATGCAAAAGAGGCGAAGAAAATCCTTTTTGAGACTCATGAGGGAAATTGTGCAACCCATGCCAATGGGCACATGATGGCTAAGCAAATCATGTGACGGGGGTATTTTTGGATCACAATGGAAAAAGATTGCATCGAGTATTTCCGAAAATGCCATAAGTGTCAAATCTATGCTGATCCGATAAATGTGCCACCTCACAAGTTGTTCAATCTCGTCTCACCATGGCCTTTCGCAATGTGGGGCATTGATGTGATTGGTCCCATCAATCCCAAGGCATCCAATGGGCACAGATTCATCCTTGTGGCCATCGACTATTTCTCCAAGTGGGTCGAGGCGACATCCTATGCGCACATCACACAGAATACGTTTTTCAGATTTCTCAGAAGCAATATTATCTGCCGGCATGGCCTCCCTAATGAAATCATCACCGATAACGCTAAGAATCTGAATGGTCCGAAGATCCAGAAATTATGTGATCAATACAAAATCCTACATCTCAATTCTTCCCCATACCGTCCCCAGATGAATGGAGCGGTGGAAGCTGCAAACAAAAACCTCAAGAGGATAATCCGAAAAATGACAGTCACATATAGGGATTGGCATGATATGCTTCCCTACGCTCTTCACGCATACCGGACTTCTGTAAGAACCTCAACCGGGGTAACTCCGTACTCACTGGTTTACGGGATGGAAGCAGTATTACCTGTAGAAGTTGAAATTCCTTCCCTAAGGATCCTGAAGGAATCAGGGATTGATGAGTCAGAATGGATCCGATCGAGGTTGGATCAGTTAAACTTGTTGGATGAGAAAAGATTAACAGCGGCATGTCATGAGCAGTTATACCAGAGGAGAATGGCTAAGGCATTTGACAAAAGCGTTCGCCCACGCGAATTCCAACCCGGGGACTTAGTTCTGAAGAAAGTACTGCCGAATCAAAATGATCCCCGGGGCAAATGGTCGCCAACCTACGAGGGACCCTATGTGGTTAAAAAGGCATTTTCTGGAGGAGCCTTGATCTTGACCCACATGGACGGTGGAGAGTTTCCGAGACCTGTGAATGCTGACACCGTCAAGAAATACTATGCCTAAAAAAAAAAAAAAAAAAAAAAGAGTAGGAGTAAAAACCCGAAAGGGCGCTCCTAGCAAAATGTGTGAAAGAAGGCGAAAACCCCGAAGGGGCGCTTTCTGTAAAACGAGTGAAGGATGAAAACCCGAAAGGGCGCCTTGAAAAAGTAAGTTAGCAAAAAAAAAAAAAAAAAAAAAAAAAATCTAGGGGTGAAAACCTGAAAGGGCATCCCAAGAACCAAAAAAGGAAAAATAAGGAATGGGGGGCATGAAACCAGGATGAAGAGGAAACTGTCACGGCATGAGGCTTCAGAGAACTTGAAATAATGGTATTTAAGGGATTTCAAAATCAGCCACAGGGAATATGTGAGATCTATCCTTGTACCCTTCTTCTTTGAAACTTCTTCTTTGTTTATATTAAACCGTAATAAAATCACACTTCATTCCCCATGTTTCTATCTTTCCCTTATATTTCTGCAATCTCGTTATTTAATGCGCTATTTAAATCAGTTAAAATTTTTGCCATAAGATTAAGATTTGACAATTGATAACCTCACGTACTTTACTATGAGATTTGCAGGGAATTACCAAAAAAAAAAAAAAAAAAAAAAACTAGACGTGAAAACCTGAAAAGGGCATCTCTAGTCATATACACGAAGGGGAAGTGAAAACCCGCCAGGGCGCTTTTTCGGGGAAAAGTCAAAAAACAGAGGAAGGGCATTTGAAAAGTGGGGTCTTGGGTCAAGTCTCGCAACTCGTCCTCCATTAATCTTTGGCCTTCGGGTTTCTGTTAAGTACACTTCATTGGGGAAAAACTTCTTGTGTCCGGATCAGGCTTGCTTTGTGAGTGCAATTTTAAATTTCCTGCCAATTTTAATTTCCTGCAATTTTAAATTTCCCGTTATCAACCTTTGGTTCCTTGATCTAAGTTGATTTTAATTTCCCGCAATTTACATTTCCTGTTATCAACCTCTGGTTCCTTGATCTAAGTTGATTTTAATTTCCCGCAATTTACATTTCCTGTTATCAACCTCTGGTTCCTTGATCTAAGTTGATTTTAATTTCCCGCAATTTAAATTTCCTGTTCCCGCAATTTAAATTTCCTGTTATCAACCTCTAGTTCCTTGATCTAAGTTGATTTTAATCTCCTGCAATTTAAATTTCCTGTTATCAACCTCTGGTTCCTTGATCTAAGTTGATTTTAATTTCCCGCAATTTACATTTCCTGTTATCAACCTCTGGTTCCTTGATCTAAGTTGATTTTAATCTCCTGCAATTTAAATTTCCTGTTATCAACCTCTGGTTCCTTGATCTAAGTTGATTTTTAATTTCCAGCAATTTACATTTCCTGTTATCAACCTCTGGTTCCTTGATCTAAGTTGATTTTAATTTCCAGTAATTTTAAATTTCCTGCCAACTTAAATTTCCTGCAATTTTAATTTCTTGCTATCATTCCCTATGTTTTTGGTTCTTTGATCCAAGTTGTTTTTAGTTCAACTTCTGTTGCGAATTCCTAGGTCACCAACTTAAGTGTGCTTTAGCTCCCTAATTTCGAACACCTGATCGTCCAAAATATGAGTCTGAATCTTTACATAATTCCTACACCGGAAATTTTCCCTTTAATAGAAATTATGTAAAGAGGGGCAGCTGTCGACACCATATTTTGGCCGATCCCTAGAATCTATAAACTTCGAAACCGATCCCTAGCACTAAGTCTCTCCTTGCCATCTAACCACAGTTCCGATCTCTCTTCACAGAGAATTGAGTCAATGCTAAGCCTTACCGGTCTCTCAATCATTCACCGATCTCTCAAGCCAATTGTCAAATATCCTGAGCAGTTAACTATATTCCTGATCTCTCTTGTCAGACGAAATTGAATTAACACTAGAGCCTTGCTGCCAGTATTCATGGTCGACCTCCCTTTTAAAAGTTTAGGAATAATCAAGCTAAGGTTCCAATCCGGTTTAATGAAGATCCCGATCTTAGATGTTCAAGCCAAATTTTCAATTAAGTTCCGTTTAGCATTGGTTCCTTACCAATCTCATGCATGTTGTGTTTTCCGATCTCTCACACTTAGGATAATAATCGCTTTCAGTTATTTCAATATACTCAGACAATCAAGTGTTTAGAAATTTTTCGATCACAACCATTCATTGAACAAAAGAGTCATTTCATTTCATTTCATTTCAGAATTTGTACAAGTTATTCGGCTGGGGGATCACCCCCAGCCTGATCTACATTTCGCTCACCCTCTCCCTCCTCCTCTCACTAACCTCACCGCCTCGGAGCCAGGTCGGCCATCCAAGAGAAGTCCTCCTCTGGGTAACGCTTCTGGAGTTCGGCTAAGAGGTCCTGGTGAGCATTCACATAAGCACCTGCTATTCCTGTCACCATTTCTTCGTCTTTCGCCTTAAGCTCCTCGATAAGTTGAGCGACCTGAGAAGCTTCGTTGGCCCGAAGCGCCTGGACTTCCCCGAGAGCACGATCCCTTTCAGCCAGAACATGAGACTGTTCGGCCAGCTTGTCTTCATAGAACTTCGCCCGCCCCTCAACTTGAGATATGTAATCCTGAGTGGATAGGAGTTGGGATCGGAGAGAAGCCACTTCCTGATTCTTCTTCTCGATCTCCTTACCCAGGCGATGAGCCTTTTCCCGAACTATGTGCTGGTTCACCAGACACTCCACATTCAGGCTCATGGATCGAGTCAGGATATCATCAAGGTTGTCCGGAGACAGTCTGTCCCGATCCTCCCGAAGGCAGATAGAAGACCCCAAGACTTTGGCAAAATCAGGGTTCTCCCGAACAGTCCGATTGTTCTCCAGAGAAGCGATCAGCACTTGAGCGCCACGAGAAGAGGGCCTCGAAGAAGGTCGAGAATGACCCCCTTCTGTGCTTGGAGCAACTGGAGGAGGCGGAGCCGGCTCTTCCCTTTGAGGAGGAGATCGGACAGCTTCTGTGATCGGCGGTCCCGAAGGTCGGGGCGGTTCCCCTCGTATCTCTCCAGGTTCATGGCCGGGTGTTTGAAGTAGTGCCGAACGCTTCATCTCTTTTACTTTCCGGGAAATCTCTCTGTCCTTCTTCCGCTTCTTGGAACCCTCACCACCCGCCATACCTGCACAAAGAAAAGGTCAGTGAGATCGCTAAGGTCCTGAGATCTGAGATGTAGAAAATACCAATGCCGAGGTCAGAGAGCGGAAGTTCGCGATCTTGGCCGGTGATCAGCTGTATGGTCCAATGGTGCAATTTCTAGCGATCACCGCATTTAAACAGGAGAACTTTTGAGTGGCAGCCTGATTCTTCAGTTCCATCACTATGAGGCTTTCCTCCTGGTTCAAGGTAATACGCTTCGGAATCAAGGGCCCTTGGTGCCACCAGCTACGGGGGAAGTCCTCAAAGCAGGTCGGATTTTTGCTCCTCAGAATGAAGAAGCGGTTCTTCCAATTTTTAAGGCTGGAGGGCAGATCGGTAAAGAGCCCACAATGAGGCTTCGCCTGAAAGAACCAGTGCTCGTCGTCCTTTCGGCGAGTTAGCCTGTGCAGTTCGGCGAACACCTTAGCCGTAGGTCTGATCCCCTTAGCTCGGCACAGGCCTCGGAAGGCTACTAAGATCCGCCACGAGTTGGGGTGGACTTGAGCAATGCATACTCGGTGAAATTTTAAGACCTCCTTGAAGAAATCGTCCAGAGGGAACCGCAGACCGGCCTTTAACTGTTCCTCATATACCATAACCAGGTCATTCTCTTCAAAGAAGTAATCGGCTCGGTGATAGCTGTGACACCGGATAAGTTCATACGAATCAGGACGAATATTGTACTCCTGGCCAAACGATTGCAGATCGGATTCTTGCAAGATCGACGGCAGCTCATCCATGGGAAGATTCTCCCTCCCTGAAGAAGGTGCATGCCTTGATGGTGCGATCCGGCCCCGAGCTGGAACAGAGACCCTAGGAGGTTCTGGTTGCGCTCTTGGCCCGACCAAAGCCCTTACCGGAGTCTGATCGGCGTCGGAAGAACTTGAGTAAATGAGAGAACTTTGAGGTTGTGAGCGAGAGATTGAAAATGACATACAGAAGCAAATGGCTAACCCCCCACCCCTATTTATACTCGTCCAAGCATTTAATGCTCACGAGGTTCCAGGCAGCGCATCGGTTAGCGGGACTCGCCAGCTGTTCTAACACGTCTCACGAATATTCCCAAGATTCCATAAAGAGATCGGTTAATTATAGAGCGGTAGATCCGGCAGTCCTGTACATCCCAATCTCCACCGTTGATTTCACTTGTAAGGACGAACCCGGAGCCCTTGGATCAAGAGAGGAGACGACAAGACCAGCGCCTTTCGCTCTTAGCCCTCAGATCGCTCCGGACAAGTGGATTTGAGACCGTCAGATTGAAAGAAGAAAAGGACAAATATTCTGAAGAATAATCTCAGCCGTTCATTTTGGTTCTCTTTAATTCTCAAGCATCCGATCATGTCCTCCAAAATCTCGACCCTCCATCTCCCTCAAAATAAATCCTGACCCTTCATGGGGAGCACCCGATTCCTATAAATACCTGCATGAAAAACTGTTCAAAGGACGGGCAAAAAAAGAGAGGTAGTTATTATAGCGGAAGAACTCTGAAACTGCATTCAGTTTGTTATTCTGCTACTTAGAAGTGTTGATTAGAAAGACTTTTGAAACTAGTTTTCTGAAGTTTTTTTTTTCTTGAAAAGGATTCTGAATACTGGAACTCTACATTTTCAGTTTGTTCATTATCTGGTCACACTCTCACTTTCAGCCCTTTATCATCTCTGTTTTCATTCCCATTGTCCAAGCTCAACTTCATTCCACTCGGTTTTTATCTTAATCTGATTGCATTTTGGCTAAGCACCCTTGATTCCACGGCGAACATCACCCTCGAGCTAATCAGTCCATTGTCTTATCACTATTTGTCACCCCGTAGTTGTTTCAATAAATTTGGCTCCTTACGGTAGAGCTCATCTCTTTGTTTTATTAAGTGTTTACGTTTACTTTTCGCACTTTCTTTGTTCTTCTTACATATGCGATTTTCTCCAAGTTCATTTTGTGCAAAAGAACCCCAAAGAATGTTACTCTCGAGTTATCTCTTTAGTGATCAGTCCATCATTTTATTAATCTTCGTCATTTCTGAATGCAAGTTTTCTAGCTCCTAGTAGCGTGTAAGTGGTTGGGTAAAACGTAGGTAACGCAACTTAAGGGTCTTTTTAAGAGAGAGCACGAATAACACGTCGGGAAAATAGCCACAATATTAGGTGGCGTGGCGGCAATTCGGCAAGATGCCATAAAGTGGGATAAAACCAAAGTAAACGAAGCAGAATAGATCGGACATTAATAGGTCTTGGTAAAGTGACCTTAGGGAGGTCGACAAAATTTAGTCCAGCTTCTCTTATTTAGTCACAAAATATCAATTAGTTAAAAGAAGCCTTATCCCCAGCACCTTAGAACGCCAGAATCCTTAGCTTTAGGACCTTATGACATGTAGCTGAAATTAAAATTCGGGAGATCGGAAAGATCCCATTCAGGTTCCTGTTAATTTAAAAGAGATCGGAGGAGAGTTCTTATCCGGTCTCAAATCAAAATTTTAATAAATATTAAATAGAGATCGGAGGAGAGTTCTTATCCGGTCTCAACTCAAAATTTTAATAAGCATTAAATAGAGATCGGAGGAGAGTTCTTATCCGGTCTCAACTCAAAATTTTTAATGATTTAATAGAGATCGGAGGAGAGTTCTTATCCGATCTCAACTCAAAATTTTAATAAATATTAAAGAGTTCGGAGAAGAGTTCTTATACAATTCTTAAATTAAATTTTAATAAAATAGTTCTTTTAAATAAGATTAACATGCAACGGTAACTCACTAAGGTTGTCTCATTTACTTCTGTATCTGGGTGATCCAAATTTAGTGAAAAATCAAATGCTCCTTTAGTCAAAAGGATCAACATGCCCATTCAAGCCCTCCTAACTAATGCAAAATTAAATCTACTTACCCTTATTAAGGGACGAGGTGGGGTGCCTAACACCTTCCCCACCCGTTTACGGACCCCGAACCTAGAATCTCTATCTTGAAGTGGTTTCATTTCAATTTATTTTCCAAATGGTTTTCTTTAGTTTCCCTCAAAACTAAGGTGGCGACTCCTCACTCTTTCCCACTTCGGTGAGGGTTCGTTCAGGCGACCGCAAAACTCCTTGCGACATATGCCTACCATGAATTTCGGCAGCCCTAAGGAAGGAACAATGATGGAGTGTTTTGATGGACTTAAAGTGGATTAGAGATCATGTTTAAAGCATGTATGCATGTGGTTAGTGAATGAGTTAGTAATTAAGGTATGTTGTGAAAATTTATAATGAAAACTAGGGTTTTGAGAGTAAAATGTGGACTTGGCTTATGAAATTGTTAAAGAACATTCTAATGGTCAATTAGTGACCATTTGAGGAAATTTGACCATAATTTGGACTGAAATATAGCATGGCAAAGTGAATGAGTATGCTGCCCAGTGAGTGCAGTAGGGTGGCTGTGATTCCAGCCCACTTGGACTGCCATATCTTTGGCTGTGTTGGTCCAATTGGTGTTTGGCCAGTTGGACATGAAACTAGACTTATAATGGCACATTTTTTCTGAAGAAACTATGCCCAAAAGACCAAAGCAAGAGGACCAAAAGTTGGCCCCAATCCGGGTACCCTGCAAGCCAATTCTGCAGAATGACCAAATGAATAGTAACTGTTCATTTAGCCATAACTCACTGTAGAAATGGTCAATCGACCTGAAAGTTTTACAGCAACAAGTTAAGACATAGAAAAAAAACTTTCATGAAGAAACCTACCCTAAATTATTAGCAGAACCTAACCCAAATGGCAGTCACAGTCACTGTTCATGGTACTGTAGATTTGGTAAATTCTGCAGAATTAAAATCCGGCCAGCTGTTGTTTTTGGACTATATCTGGAGCTACAAAACTCCAAATGGAGTGATTCAAAAAAAGAAATTCAATTAGACAAAATAAGGAACAACTTTCATGTTTACCATTTCCTCAAATTCCCACTGCAACAGTGCCCAATAGAACAGTAAAGTTGGGCTACAAAAACTGAAAATTCTGCTTCCCTTGGTTTAAACTTAGAAATGGTATAAATGCTTAATGCCAACAAGTTTTGAATGAAAAAATGTGGTATGTTGGGAGTGTCAAAACCAATGTACCTATTTTCTATCAAAAAGTCAACATTTTTGTTAACCAATGAGGTGAATAGTGACACCAAAACTTGAAATTCAAAAATTGAAGAATTCAAAAGTATCAAATGCCCTAGTATACCTAACTAGATTGGTTTGGATAGTTTAGCATGCCAATAGGGTTCAGTTAGTAGTACTGCACATGGCAATATGCCATTCTGTGATTTCATGGCTTTTAGCCATTCTGACCTTGTATTGAGATGTGGCCTTGTGCCTGATATTATTCTGACTTGTTAGGCTACATTACATTGCCTGGAGATACATATGTGACCGATGGTGTGATGGCCCGAGGTACTAGATACCCAGTGCCAGTTTACCCATTTATCCAGTCCAGTCGTCCAGTATAGGTTACTTGGGCAACTAAATGAATGAAAGTGGACAAAGTTAATAAAATAAATGGATATACAAATACAAAACAAATAAAACATATACATTCAGTGCATATTTATTTCTGTTATTTCTTTCTATTTTATTATTTGCACCACTAAGCATTATTGCTTAGCGCGTTGCTTTTGCCACGCGTAGGTTCTGGAGATACTGATCGTGAGCCCAGTAGACCGCAGACTGGGTGAGTCCATCCCGCAGCTCTGCACAGTGTCCGTGTCACCTCAACTTCTACAGTGCATTGGTAGGACACTAGGTGTCATTTTGGTATTTTGTAACTAATTTTTATTTTCTCATATGTAATTGAACTTATGTAATGTATTTTGAGCTTCATGTAAATAATGAAGATTTGTGGTTATGTATGGAAAAATTTGAGTATTTATTCATTGCTTATACATGAGTACCCTGAGAAATGATTGATTGAGAAATGTTGTTGAAAAATATTGAGTTTGTGATGACATTGGAGTTTGAGAAATGATTAAGTATGAATATTGGAAGTGTTTTTCACAGGTTCCGAAGAATTGTTTTCTCCATTTTTAGCCAGTACTCTGCCGGATTTTCTACAAAATTTTCGGAACCTCAAATAAATTATAATTTCGATAAATGGCTCAAATATATTATATTTCACAAGTTATATTCAAAAGCATGATAAAAATTAATTAAGGTATATTAGAGTGTGCCGGTACACCGTGTGACATTGCTTACTCGGGTATACTGTACACGGGTAAGGGGTGTCACAGCAATGATGGTTTATAATGAGTATACAAGTATTAGAACTTTGATTTATATGTGTGGAGCAAAATTGAAAACTTTGGGAATTAGGGTGTGAGCAGAATAAGGGTTTTGTTGAGTTGATAGTGAAGTTGTGTTCTAATGGTTAATTAGTGGCCATTTGATAAAGTTTGACCTTAAAATGAAAGCAATTGTGGCATTGAATTGGGAATTAGAGATGTTGCCCTCTTGTGCCAGAAATTATGGACTTGAGTCCAATGGGTTTGGGCAGCCATAGCTTGGCTTGTATAGCTTCAATTGGTATAAGGCTAATTAAAGGTGAAACTAGAGACATAATGCCACATTTTTTATGAAGAGAGCCTACTCAGAAAACCAACTTAAGATGACCTAAAATTTGTCTAAATTCGGGTATCCCAATTCTGGACTTGGAAAATGACCAAACAAATAGTGTTTCTTTATATGGTCATAACTTTGTGTAGAGAGGTCCAAATGACCTGATTTTTAAACCCATGGAAGCTTAGATAGTTTAGAATAACTTTTATGGAGAACAAAAATCCAAATTCTAAGCAGAACCAATTCAAATTGCTAGCCAAAATTAGGACACCAAAACTGCTAGAACCAAATCTGCCTAGAAAATCTGGGAATGGACCAATCCGGCCAATTATGGTAAAAATGCTATAACTTGAGCTCAAAAAACTCCAAATAGAGTGATTAAAAAAGAGAATTAAAGAAGAAATATTAAGGAACAACTTTGATGAAAAAAGTTTAGCCAAATTCTTACTGTAGATTGGTCCAATAGAATAGTAAACATAGGCAATAAAATCTAAAAATTTGAAATAACTTCTAATAAGCCTTGAATTGAGTTTGGCAACTAATGCCAACAAATGTAACATCCAAAATGTGGTATTATAATGTAATTAGAACTTGCATATCTATTATTTATGAAAAATTCAACATTCATGCATGAATAGTAAGGTGAATAGTAACCACTAAACACTAAGTGTAAAAAACTAAACAATCAACCTTGTTAATATGCCCTAGTATACCTAAAATGATTGGTTTGGATAGGTTGGTATGCCAATAGGGTTTCGATTGTAGTACTGCCTATGGCTTTATGCCATTTCGTGATTCATGGCTTTAGTGCCATTTTGTGATGTTATGACTTTTAGCCATTTTGATACTTTTGACATATTTGGCTTTATGCCTGATGATTATTATGGCTTGTTAGCCATTCTGTTGCACACTTGGAGACAATTTATGACCGATGGTGTGACAGCCAGAGATACATGATACCCAGTATCAGTTTACTCATTTATCCAATCCAATCAACTGGTATAGGTTACTTGGGCAATGAAAATAAGTCTTAAAGATTTGTAACCATGAAATGAACATAAAAGTCAAAAAATTAAAGATATTACAAATAATTATAAAAAATTTCAGTCTGGATAAATTAACAGTATAATTTTTTATATTTATTTATTTTAGTTTATTTTTATATTTTATTGGCACCACTAAGTTGTATTGCTTAGCGTGTCGCTGTTTGCCACGCATAGGTACTGAAGATAGAGATAAAGCCTGGTAGTTCTCAGACTGGGATTTTTGAGACTTCAGATTTGCAGATAGTGTTCGATGTCGCCTCCTCGTTGTAGTACATTTTGGTAGGGCCTGCATGTATTATATTAGGGTATTTTATTTTTGTTCACTGTAATTAATTCTAGAGTTATAATGTAAATTGTAAGTTGTATAATTAATTTGTACATAATGTAAGAAAATAAATTTGTAAATTTCATGTATAAGATGAGTTTGAATTTGATATGGATGAATTTATGAGTTTTATGGAAATGATTGTATTATTTGAATTAGAAAATGTAGATAAGATTTTAAATAGGTGAATATGTTCACATGACAAGTGTAAACAAAATAAGGGAAACTCTGCCCGTTTCTCCACTTAAAAAAAAAAGAGATAAGGAAATAAAATATATTGAGTTTGAAAATATAATGACGATAAAATTATAATGGAATATAATAAGATAGGATAGGGTGCTTCGGCACCGAGTGTGACATGCATCGCTCACCTACACTGTAGACAGGTGAGGGGTGTCACAGAAAAGTAAAGAAAAACATGATAAGAGGACTAAAAATAGAAAAACCCAGGTAGAAGAACCCAAAACTCTTAGTCCTGGAGCTTCTAGAAATGGCTGCAGCAGCTCCTCTTCTTCAGAATCGATGGCATCCTCCTGCCTTCTATTTTTGTAATTTTTCTTTCCTTTCTTTCTTATTGTTTCTTCTTGTTACCTCTTGTAGCAAAAAAAACTAAGAAATGATGCTTTTATATGGTCCCAAAAGTTGCCCTAAAAATAGATGAGAGCTAAGGAGTGGATAGGAAATGAGGTGTAAAAATATCCAAATCAGCAAAGTTATTCACATTCTAGGTAGTCTGCTTAGGGTACTGCTTACCCTAAGCAACTTCTTCAGTAATTTTCAGCCTCTGCATGCACTGTCTGCTTAAGGTTAAGTAGACCCTCAGCAAATCTCGAAAAGTTTGGAATAAAATGAGTTTTTCTGCTCATGCTTGACTTTCAGCTTGGCCTAAGTTGCACCTTAAGCATTGCCGCTTACCCTAAGCAGGATCTCAAGTAGGACCTTAAGTAAATCTCGGCAAGTTTGTGGATGAAAACTTGAATGTGCTAGATTTAAACTGTGCTTGGCTTGCGGCTTGACCCAGGCTTAAGACTAAGCAATTTGGCATACCCTAAGCAACATCATAAGCAAAGTCTCAAGCAAAATTTGGCCAATTTAATCTTTCAAGGCTTGATTTCTTCGACTTTCCTCCATGCTTAAGGAGCTCTAAATTTCTTCAAATCACTTTCCATTGCACTCATTGACCCTCAATTTTCCACAAAAACCTATCAAAAACAAAAAAATTACAAAATTAAATATAAAGTAACTGAAGTTAACAAATAAGCTAAAATAAAGCTAAAAACATAAAATATACTAAAATATAAGAGCAAAATGGATGCAAAACTACCCTAAAATGCCTAAATGAAATGAGTGCAACAAATTCCCCCAAGCTCAAACCTTTGCCTGTCTTCAAGCAAATTAAAAACAACTAATGCAATTGGGGAACCTTCCTTTAAATTCGTGAAAACTACTTATCCAAGCTCTCAAGCTTACCTTTAGTGACCAACAAAACCATATACCCATTTTCAAGGTACAAAGAATTCAATCCTTACCAAAGTTATCACCGCTTAGCCTTGAGTTAATTATCTGTATCATCAAGTCCAAACCAATCAATCACAAAGAATAATCATGCCTAAATAGACTCTAGTGCAATCCATAAACTAAAGTGTCTTAAATAATGATGGAAGTAAATGAATGGATGAATGATATCCCAATTCCATAAGCAATTCTCCTATTCCAATCTCCACTAATGTAGCAAAACACCATCAAAAAATCAAAGGACTTTCAAGGATTGTAATGGCGCTAAGGGGGTGATAATGTGGTTAACAAAGAAAGAATAAATGTAACAAAGTATGAGAATAATCAAATTATTAAAAGATCAAGACACACAATTCTTTTTTTCTTTTAAATCAAATGGGAGAAGGACCTTTACAACTATTCACCAATGCTAGTATATAATTTTGAAGCCTTTGGAGAGACTACATAAATAACATTGACTTTGAATTGCAATTGTCCTTTTTAATTCACTCTCAAACTCATTTCTTTGTGAACTTAGATGGTGAATTACTTTACATATCATAATTGAATTTGCTAGCATTTTTACTTTAGTCACTTCTCCCAACTAATTATTATTTTTTCTTTTTTTATATATTTTTTTATTATTTTTTTTAAGTGTATCTATCACTCAAAGAATTATTCTCATGAAGGGTAGGTAAGTGTTTGGGTTTATGGCTAGGCAGTAATGTGGGTTCCAAAGAAATGAAAGGGATCAATGTAGGCTCAAATTGATTCCAAAGGAAAATTTTAAATTGAGGTTGGCTAAGGCTAAAATATGGGTTTAAAATTCAAAGAATACCTAGATCATTTCTTTCTCAAGTGCATGCTATGATTTCGCCTTGAAAGGTTTAGAAGGATTATTTTAGAATTGGTGAGACATCAATTAGCTACCCGAGATTTTTCTCTAGGCACTCAAACTCAATGCAATTGATTGGGTGGCCCTTGGCTAAGAAGATATAAGCTAAGGCAATAATCTAATAACCTTGCACCTATCCAGAACTTTCAATTCATCAAACCCTTCTAAAAGTAAGCTCCATTACTCTTCAAAGCAACTCTCAATCCTCTAAGGACAAGGTAAAAATTTAATTTTATGATATGCGTGATCCTAAAATAAATGCATAAATCAAATTAAAACTAAGTGTAATCTATATGAAAATTATATGCTAGTGTATGAGTATGAATATAGACATATGTGTGGTATAAGTATAAGTGTATGGATTAACCATATATGAATGAATGAATTTTTTAAAAATTAAAATTTTTTTTTTCAAGTTTTGGAAAAATTTTGCCCTCACCCCTAAACTCAAATGAGATATTATCCTTAATGTTTGAAATGAATGCAAAGATGGGCAAAATTGTGTGAGCTAATCAATTAATGAAATATATGCAATTGGGAATTAAATTAATATATGCTCAAGAATTCCAAGATTAAGCTCAAAATGATATTAACAATGAAACTTTAGAGAGAAAAATGTGAAAAAGCATCCCAAATATATGAATTTACAATGCTTAAAAAGGTGCTTAAGATGTTGCTTAACCTGTTGCTCAAGGTTAAGCAAGGTTTGCATATGGTTAAGCAAGATCGTAAGCAGTAGCAACATGCTAAAAATATAAAGAACTGCAAGTAAGCCAGTACCTCATGATGAAATTAAACATATTTGGCTGAAGGTAAACTGTGTTACTTATAAATATTGACAAAATTAGAACTAAATAAAAGATAAAGTACAAAAATAATATGTAAAAAAATGAAAAGGAAAAAGTAGAATGAAATAAGATTTAACAGTTAAAACAAGAATCAAACCAAAGAGCATTCACTACTGCAAAAGCATATTATAAAATAAAGTAAGATAAAAGTAAGCTAAAGGAAATTTGTAAAGTGCAAGCACAGTCATAAAATAAAAGAAACTACAATTGTGATCAAAGTTTGGAATTTAACACAAAAATTACAAAAGTAAACCCAAGACATAAACTAAAATTGAAATAAAAACAAAGTCTGGAATAATACCTAAACTATTGTTAAACTAAAGAAATTGTTGTTACTGTTGCTGCTGTCAAGGCTTTGTGTGACACCCCTTACCCATCTACAGTGTAGCCAAGCAGGATATGCCACTCAGTGTGCTGGAGCACCAATTCATGTTTTAATTACAATTTATCCCTTTTAATTCATTTATTTACAATTTTCGATAAATCTGAATTTTTCCGAAATTTTTATAGAAAATCCAGCAGAGTGCCGGCTGTATATTGGAAAAATAGTTCTTCTGAACCTGTTTAAAAACACTTCCAATATAATTTCCAAATCCAGAACTCCATTACACATATTTCAAGTCAATCTCAAAATCTCAATACTATTCTCAGAATTTTTCTGTTCACATCACCACTTGAAACATATTCATAAATATTTCTTAACATTTCATTTATCAACATACATTATACATAAAATTTCATTAACATGAAATTTCATATATTTACATTATTACATAATTACAAGAGTTTATAGTTACAATCCAAAACTAATACAAAATGCAAAATACAAAATGCTACCCAAAGTCCTAATGTCCTACCATATGCACTGCAGATGTAAGGTGACTCTGGACTCCAGATGCAGGTCTGAAAGTTCACTTGGTTAGATGTCTGTTGGGCTCCCCAGCTAGGTCTCCAGTACCTGCGCGTGGCAAAAGTGACGCGCTAAGCAATTCTGCTTAGTGGTGATAATATAAAATAAAATAAAATGAAATAAAAATAAGTATGCAGAATGTATGTTTACATTTTTTGGTAGACTTAATTTCTGATATTTATTGCAGTATTATTTGATTAAAATTTGGTAAAATTTATTATCATTGCCCGAGTAACCCATACTAGTTGACTGGACTGGATAAATGGGTAAACTGGCACTGGGTACTAAGTACCTTGGACCATCACACCATTGGTCATATTGTGTCTCCCGGTGTGCAACAGAACAGCTAATAAGTTGTAATAATTATCGGGGATAAAACCCAAGTATATTATCTCAATCAACATAGCCAAAAGCTATTTTATCACAGAATGGCATGGAAAGCCATGAAACACAGAATGGCATAAAGCCATATGCAGTACTGCTAACAGAACCCTATTGGCATGCCAACCTATCCAAACCAATCTTGCTAGGTGTACTAGGGCACGTTACACTTTTAAACTTTACAATTCTTGAAATTTAAATTTAGGTGTTACTATTCATTTCATTAGTCAACTAAAATGTTGACTTTTGCATAGACAATAGGTACATTAGTTCTAATACTCCCAACATATCACATTTTGCATTCTAAAATTGTTGGTATTGATTGCCAATACCATTTCTAAACTTAATGTTAATTGGACAGAATTTTCAGTTTTCATGCTTTGTCTTTATTGTTCCATTAGTCATTTTTGCAGTGGGAATTTGGTAAAATGATCAACAAGAAAGTTGTTCCTTATTTTGTCTAATTGCATTTTGTTTTTTGAATCACTCCATTTGGAGTTTTGTAACTCAAGTTATGGCCCAAAAATCACAACTGGCTGGATTATGATTTTTCCAGAATTTATGGACTGACCAAATCTACAGTATTAGGAGCAGTGACTTCAGGTCACTTTTTGAATATGTTATGGTCATAATTTGGGTTAGGTTTCTTCATGAAAGTTTTTGTATCTCAGCTTGTTGCTGGTAAAATTTCAGGTTAATTGGACCTTTCTACACTGAGTTATGGCCAAATGACTAAACACTATTCATTTGGTTATTTTGCCCAGGCAGAATGCAGGTCACCCGGATTAGGGCAATCTTTTGGTCACTTTGATTTGATTTTCTGGGCATGGTTTCTTCACTAAAGTTGTGCCATTATGTGTCTATTTTCATGTCCAATTTGCCTTGCACCAATTGAACCTCTACAATTCCAATTATTGCTGCCCAAACCTGCTGGACTCATGCCCGATCCTTGGCGAGTCACCAAGCGACCACACCAAACTCCAATCCCACTACACAATTCACTTCATTTTTGATTTAAACAGAACCAAGTGGTCACTAATTGACCATTAAAACCTACTTTCATTATCACATGACCAAAGTCTCATTTCCATCCCAAACCCTAACTCAAACATCACAAACCATGCATTATCATTGCATTTCATCACTCCACTTACAAGATGCATATTAAGGGCAGCCATACTAGCATTTAGCTCCATAAAACTCATCACAAGCATACCCCAACCAAGGCTGCCAAAATTTAGGGATGGCATACAAATGGTATTTCATCAATTTCTTTGTCATTTGCACTCATTCATAGTCCTTAAACATAAATTGAAAATGAAAACCAAGGTTGGGTCACAAACCTCTAATGGAGTCACCCTTCAAGCTTGTAAGAACTCTTCCACTTTACTTCCTTTTGTTCGAAAAAGCTTCACTAGGATGTAAGAACAAATTTTTATATTGCTAGGTTAGGGTTTTGTTGAGAAAAGACTAAGGAATTCAAGCTTTGTTAATTCAAAAATGGTGGAGTGAAGGGAGAGACATGGAACGGCAAAGGAGGAAGAAGACATGGCTGATGCAAATTCTAGAATTTCTCTCCTTTTCTTTATCCTTTAATGTATTTTAATTACCTTCCTTTAATTTGATTGGCCATCCTTTTTAATTACCTCATGCTTACATAAGCATGAGGTAATAAATCCTATTTTCTTTGCTTTTCTTGTTTACTTAATTTCAATTAAATTTTTAATAATATTTATTCATATTTTATGTCATAGAAATTATTTATGTAACTGGACAAGTTGGCCAAAAATCATCTCTGAATATGAAATGACCAAAATGCCCTCCGTTTGGCTTAACGAGCCAAAATTGTGTGTACCGATAGAAAAATTTTTCTAAGTATTTTCTTGGTATTCTAATGCCATAAGAACCTCAATGACCCTTCTCTGGAGTCCCAATAGTTATTTTATAATTTTTTCCCGGGTCTAGGGTTGCTAACGGCCTTCACCGTCACTTCCCCTTCGGGTTACTCATCCCTAGTGTTTCGACTCGTTTAACCTTATTGTATTTCGTTTCTCAAAATTTTCCTTGATTTTTATGACCATTATTTAGTTTCTTTATAACTCCTCACTCTAGTCTATTTATAATTTTAAACATTTTAGCTGCTCGGACTGACATTGGTCACCGGAATAGTAGACTATATGGACTAGCTAAAGTGAGGATGTTACGCTTTGCGACTGCTAATGGGGGCATAGGGGTTAGTGCATCAAGGTATTCTTCAGGTTCTGCAGGAGCTTCTTGCTGATCTGAAGCTTCAGAGGCTGTCTCTAAGTTTTCTATGAGGTCCTTCATTTGCTGTAGCATGTCTTGGCCCCAATGATATAAGTTGTTAAAAGATTGAGCCAATTTATTATAGAGCTCCAACATTTGAATTTCCTGATGCTTTTGTTTCCTTTTAAGAGATGAAAATCACTTTTTAAGCCTCTTTTCTAGCTTCTTCTACTGTTTTACCTACTGCTGACCCAAAGCATCAATTTTAACTTCTAACCCCTTCAAGGTTTCAAGAATTTATGTGGTTTTAGTTGGAGGAACAAATGGCTGGCTAATTAGATTCTAAGGATCTTAAAAGGGATAGAATTTTTGGTGAAAACTGTTGTTCAATAGCTACTTGAGGTGCTTACACAGGTTCTGTTGGTGCATAAGCACCTGGTGCTGCAGAACCACTAGCATCACTATACTGTTGTAATAACACATAAGTGTGCCCTTTCTTCTCACAAAAATCCAAGTGAGACAACATTGTGCTGTCTAAAGATGATTCACCAGAAACTGGTGTAGGAGGGGGCTTGAGGCGAAATATCATCCATTAAAATTATATAAAAAGCACCAGGTAATGCCCAGGAAATATGGTGGAGTCACAATGGTCTCACTTAAGTACCACCTCCTTAGACAGCATTTCCTAGACATGCACTTCATACAATCCTAATAGAATCAAACCACTGGTAAGTACCGTCTTCCCATAACACTACCATGGTACTAAGGATTTATGCCACGAAGGCATAGATAGACAGGAGTCGCCACCCGGGTAATAACCGGGACATATTCAGTGTTTCTTCTGAGGGTCATGGATGGCAACTTACTCCTTGCAGAGTTTCCACAATCGTCATTACCATAGCCCAATGTCTAGGTTCGGGATAGTGGGTATGTAAGGGGAAGGTGTTAGGCACCCCTTACGCCTGGTCTAACCTCGTTAATTCGAGTGCCAGTCCTCTACTAATGTTTCTAGAAGTCTTGTTTATTATTCCTTTATTAAACTTTATCCTAAAAATGCAATTCTAATCCTACACACGCAAGTAATTCACAAAAGGATTGTTATTTACATACAATTTTCATGCACAAGTAATTCGTATCTATGGGGTTGCTAATTATTTAAAATATATTTACCAGATGACTAAAATTAATTTATTATTGAGAATTTAATTTACAAACAAATTCAATTTCAAATAACCCTACGTTTCTATTTAACATAATTAATTAATTTTCACCAAGTTACCCTAAGGATAATTAAACTAAGTTAATTATGTACATGTGTAATTTATTCTAATATCACATAAGGCCTAAACAATCACAACCTAATAAAGATTTCTAATATGCAAATTTATTTTACAATTACCAAGTATTAAATTAAATTTATTTACATGCCAATGTTAGTTTAATTTACAAATAAGATTAATTTTAATTTACAAAGTATTTATATAAATTAATTACATGCAAAAGTCAGTTAAATTAAAAATAAAGTTAATTTTAATTTACCAAATAAAAGTTCTATTATTACTACAATTTCATGCCAATGGTTATTTGAGAAGTTTAGAGCTACTTACCTGTTGATAAATGCAGTTGCCATTGGGGCAAGCTACCCTTAAAAATGGGTCTTCTCTTCTAGTATGGCAATGATATCCCTGGCTTACTCCCGTTTAGCTCCATATAAGCTCCACGCAAATGCCCTCTTTGGTACTTACCTTAGGGCTACTTACCAATTTTGTTTGTGATAAAAAATAAAGAAACTAAAGAAAATAAAAGAAATAAACAAAATATTAATAACAATTTACATTGGATTCTAACTCTAGTCTCTTAAAGGGTTAAGACTCCTAATTAGTTACAACTACTTAATAGTCTAAGTCTTCTAACATGATCCAAACACTTCATAACACTTCTTGAATTAAAAGAACACAGAAAAATAGATCAAATATCAATTAAAACCTAAGAAAATACAAGAACATGCATAAATATACAATTTCTAAATTCTGGCAGATTAACGGTAGCAAGAAATCCGTTTTTTTAAAAATAGTTATACATGCCTAAAAATCATAACAAAATTAAAGAAGACAGCCTACATATCATAAAAGATCATAAAATTTATAAATCAAACAAAACCCTAGCCGAATGGTCTACATAAATCATAACTTTTCTAAGTGACAGAATCGTACTATTTTTTTGTAAAATTCATAACTCATTAACCACAACAGATATGAATGCAAAGCCAATTGGAAAAGATTCATAAGATTCTGAAGTTAATTTTAGACACTAGATTTGCACAAAAATATTAAGGAACAAGGGAGATATGGGCTCTACAAGTCGGATATCCTGCAAATTAGATTTTACAGGAACCCTAACTTCAAACAGCCATAACTTACAAAATATTAAAGCTTTTTTAGTGATTCTTGAGCCTAAAATTAATGGAATTTCGTATAGAATATGAATATAATTTTTATAAATTTTTTCAGATTCAGAAAATAAAGAAAAATAATAAAAATACGAGAGATAAAAACTAAATATGTGCAGAGTTGTGTGTCCCCTCAAATTAAACATGATTACATGATCAATATGAACATATAAAATAAATTGAAGACAAGGAGCATAGAATTAAAATATTGTATGGCATAGATCTTGAAAAGAAAACAATAAAAACTAACCTTCCAGAAATCTTGTATGAAAATCTTCTTGAAGAAAAGAAAAAATAAGGAAGAACTCAAAGAGTCTTGAATATCTCTAAATTTCCTATAGCTCTGAATTTTCTCTTCCTCTTTCCTCCCATCATCCCCTCTTTCCTTCTTTAGTAGGGTATTTATAAGGTTTTGGGAGAGAGGTGTGATAGGGTTTAGAGTCTTAGGGTGATAAAATTTTAGATGACTTAAACAACTACGATTGCAGAATTCGAATAAGACTGGAATATGGGTGAGGTGTTTCAACCAATAGGAAGATAGGAAAAAATGGAAGGCACCAATAGGGAGTGAGGAAGAGGTGTGATAGGGTTTGGAGTCTTAGGGTGATAAAGTTTAGATGACTTAAACAACTACGATTGCAGAATTCAAATAAAACTGGGATATGGGTGAGGTGTTTCAACCAATAGGAAGACAGGAAAAAATGGAAGGCACCAATAGGGAGTGAGGAAGAGAGTGGGGCCAAGGAGGAGAGAGATATTTTGTTATTTTAATTTTTAGAAAATAATTAAATGGGTCCCATTTAAAATTCTTAACTAGGCTTTCTTAGGCTCATGGAGCCCAATTAAACTTAATTAGATTCATTTAAGAACTACCCATATTAAATTTAAACAAAATAAAATTTTCTTTAAATTTAATTAAATTAATTTCCCCAAAACTTTATTATTATTTTTATTTTTTTCAAGATTATGCCACGGAATTAATAATTCAGCTCCATGCCTCCAATTACATCTTACAGTCATATAATTTTTCATCATCAGGTTTCCCACGGCCTCAATGCACATACTCATCGCAAAATAAGGGTCTACAGTTTGCCCCCCACTTTGGTGAAAGTTGAAATCAATGCGAAAGCATTGCTCAAGTTTCATCAAAGTGAAACTCAAATTTCTGATAACTATAAAACATTGGCTATGAGGATCAAGTATATCTTGCTCGGTCGACATACTATATATTATGAGACTAGCTACGGTCTCATAACAGTAATAACTGTGTCATGTGAAAAAATGAGTGTATCTTGCTCTGTCGATACACTCTGCGTCATGAGACTAGCTACGGTCTCATAACAGTGATAACTGTGTCATGTGAAAATTGAGTGCATCTTGCTCTATCGATACACTCTGTGTCATGAGACTAGCTACGGTCTCATGACAATGGAAACTGTGTGATTTGAAATGTTGTGGATTCGTATTTAGGACCGCAGTCCTAAACTACCTACGTATCCCCCTCGCTATCCTGAGGAAGAATCAGACCCACTCGTAGTTCGACACTTGAAATTGTGATGATGCATGTTCTTCTACGCCTTACACACCTACAAGTGACATGTTGATGCGTGTTCTTCTACGCCTTACACAACTATGCCATATGCCCTAAACAACGTCTAAGGACTTATCAAAAAATATCTGTCATGAAATGTTGTGGGTTCGTATTTAGGACTGTGGTCCTAAACTACCTACGTATCCCCCTCGCTATCCTGAGGAAGAATTAGACCCCCTCGTAGTTTGACAATTGAAACTGTGGTGATGCATGTTATGCTACGCCTTATACACCTACAGGTGACATGTTGATGCATGTTCTTCTATGCCTTACACAACTATGTCATGCGCCCTAAACAACGTCTAAGGACTTACCAAAAAAATATCTATTTCATGATTTGAAAAAATTGAGATGACTAGGTCTCAAAACTCTTTTTTTTTTTTTTTTATTTTTGTGCTTCTTGTATGTTGCTTCCTATCATGGGCATGCTGATTTTGCTAGAGATTCTAAAAAAAACTTAGTCCTCTGAGGGACCTCTTTTTGCAAAACTTTCTTTTAGCCTCAAAATTTTTGAGAAAAATTATTCACCGAAAAGACTTCCTTAAGGTCACAATACAATTGCCCTCTGATTTTTCTTTTTCTTCTCTCCCCCCATGGTTTCTGCCTTGACTCATTTCTCTTCCATGAACTCTATTCTCTGTGCCCTAACTTTTGCCTAAAATGTCCTTTTGGATTTTCATCTCAGCGGGCTTGCTCTAACTTTTGCCTAAGCGGCCTTTTCGGGTTTTCCACCTACCGAGCTCCTTTTTTTTTTTTTTTTGGAAATTAGACAATTACCAGGGCATTCATATCAAGCACCTAACTTGTCATGCTCAGAAGACATAGATTAAATCCAAACAATGCAGTTCAATTACTTAATCATTTGATGTATCCCTCAAGACACAAACATTCGCGATCATAATTAAATAAAACCTATTCCTGGTTAATGCAATAAAAGCTTCTTTATTTATTCAGGTACACCATTACTCCCTCTTACATTTAGTTTTACCAAATTTCTAACTTCCAAAGTTAGAAATAAGCTTTATAACCTGCTGAATGGCCTTTTAAGGTTTTCCATCTAGATCTTCTCTCATCTCTCCTTTTACCTAGATCGCGTTTCGCAAGTTTTCAATCTAGCATTTTTTTTTTACCCTTACTTTTGCCTAGACCACCTTTTATAAGTTTATAGCCTAGCGGGCCTATCTCACACAAAGTACCGTTTGAGCTTGTCTAAGTTGACTGGTTCTTGAAATTCATTCCCATCCAGGTCTGATATTCTTACAGCACCTCCTGACAAGATCTTTTTGACTATGTATGGACCATCCCAGTTTGGCTTAAACTTTTCTCTTGGATCAAAAGGGATGGGCCGAGCTTGTTTCAAAACCATGTCTCCCTCTTTGATCTTTTTTGGCTTCACCTTCTTATTAAAGGCCCTTGCTATCTTCCTTTGATAAGCCTGCATATGATACAAGGCTCACATCCTCTTCTCATCAATCAAAGCTAGTTCTTCATATCTTTTCTGGGCCCACTCATTTTCAG
This sequence comes from Hevea brasiliensis, assembly GCF_030052815.1. Classification (NCBI taxonomy): domain Eukaryota; kingdom Viridiplantae; phylum Streptophyta; class Magnoliopsida; order Malpighiales; family Euphorbiaceae; genus Hevea; species Hevea brasiliensis. Next base: position 84,148,266 of record NC_079499.1, read on the forward strand.
GAATCTTAACTTCTAATATCACTCTCAAGGATTTGACCTCTAGCTCAATGGGTAGCACTGCTTCAGTCCCATACACTAAAGAGAATGGAGTTGCCCCTGTGGATGTTCTTGTAGTAGTGCGATAACCCCAAATAGCATAAGGGAGTTTCTCAGGCCAATCCTTATAGGTTTCAACCATTTTTCTCAGAATGGTTTTCACATTCTTATTTGTCGCTTTCATCGCTCCATTAGTCTGTGGCCTGTATGGTGAGGACTTGTGATGCTTAATCTTGAATTCGGTAATTAATTCTAAGAAATCACTTTTGAACTGGCTACCGTTATCTGATACTATCTCATGGGGTACCCCAAACCTGCAAATCAAGTTCTTTCACACAAACTTACTTATCTGCTTGGCCCCTGCTACTTTATAAGATTCAGCTTCAACCCACTTGGTGAAATAGTCAATTGCCACAATGATAAATCTATGGCCATTAGAAGCTGTGGGAGAAATCTTCCCAATAATGTCTATGCCCCATATTGAGAATGGCCACGGTGAAGTCATACTGTAGAGTTCATTAGACGGTAGGTGATTCAAATTCCCATGGATTTGGCACTCATTGCATCTTTTCACAAATTTAGCGCAGTCAGTATCCATGGTAGACCAGTAATAGCCCAATCTTAAAATTTTGCCTGCTAATACCCTTCCATTCATGTAAGGACCACACACTCCTGCATGTACTTCCTCCATTATCCGCTCGCATGACTTTTCACACACACAAGAGCAATAGTCCTTCGAAGAACCTTTTGTAGAGTTGCCCCCCAGCCAAAGTGAACTGAGTGGCTAATCTACAAATTTTAGCTCTATCCCTACTATTGGCTGACTATGGGTATTCTCTTACCTCTAAATATCTTCTTATGTCTTCATACCATTTCATCTCATCTTCTAGATCTAAATGTGCTATTATTAACCCTTCATAGCATGGGATTCTACTCCTCATCAGGATAACTGGCTGGGTCAGCTTTTGATCACGCTTCTCCCATAAGGATGCCAGCGTGGCTAGAGCATCAGCCATCTAGTTTTGAGCTCTAGGCATGTGCTTCATTGTCACTTCCTCAAAACTAAATAATAGTTTCTTAGCATACTCTAGGTATGGCCTCAACTTTTCTTCTTTCAACTCCCATTCACCTTTAACATGGGAAACCACTAGCATTGAATCTCCGAACACCTCCACTTTTTTAGCCCCAACAGCTATTAATGACTCTAGGCCACAAATGTAAGCCTTATATTCTGCAATATTATTAGTGATTGGGAAACATAGCCTTTTTGACATTAATAATTGTTCTCCATTCGGTGCTTCCAAAACTACCCCTATACCGGCTCCGCTCTTATTCATGGCCCCATCAAAGTACATTTTCCATGGCTGGACCTCTACTAGCTTGAGACTCTCATCCGGGAAGGCTGTTTCGACTTCTTCCCCTTCATTAACTAGATTTTCAGAAAGAAATTTGGCCACTACACATCCTTTGATGGTTTTTCAAGTCTCATACACAATATCAAATTCAGACAGTAGGACCAACCATTTGGCCAATTTTCCAACTAGTGTCGGTACTTCAAATAGGTACTTTAAAGGATCCATCCAGGATACTACAATAACTCGATGGGTCTGAAAGTAGTGCCTTAACTTCTTAGTTGCCCATACTACGACCTGCATGTGTTCTTTCTATTAGTGAATAATTCTCCTCATAAGCAAGGAGTTTCTTACTGATGTAATAGATGGCTCTCTCCAGATTCTCTACTTCTTGTGCTAACATTGCCCCCAGGGCCATGTTTTCCACTGATAGGTAGAGGATTAGAGGGATGCTAGGGATGGGTGGTGACAAAATTGGTGGATTGCTCAAGTACTGCTTTATCTTTTCAAATGCCTCTTGACATTGCTCATTCCACACCACTGGCTGATTCTTTCTTAGTAGCTTAAAAATTGGTTCACAGGTAGTTGTGAGCCTAGCTATGAACCTACTGATGTACTGTAATTTTCCTAAGAAACCTCTAATCTCTTTTTCTGTTCTCGGGGCTGGCATCTCCTGGATTGCCTTCACCTTATCTGGGTCAACCTCAATCCCTTTCCTACTGATCATATGCCCTAACAGTTTGCCTGAAGTGACCCCAAACACACACTTGCTAGGGTTCAGTCTCAATTTATACTTGATGACCCTCTGAAAGAACTTCTCTAATGCCTCAAAATGTCTCTCCCTAGTTGGGGATTTTACTACCATGTCATCCACATATACTTCAACTTCTTTGTGCATCATGTCATGAAACAACATAGTAGCCATTCTTTGATAAGTGGCACCATCATTTTTTAGCCCAAAAGGCATGACCTTATAACAATAAGTCCCCCATTCAGTGATAAAAGCTGTCTTTGCTTTATCTATCAAATCCATGAGGATCTGATTATATCCCGAAAAACCATCCATGAAAGAGTACATGGCCATGCAAGCAGCACTGTCAACAAGCACATCGATGTGAGGCAATGGGAAATCATCCTTAGGAGTAGCCTTATTCAGGTCCCTATAATCTACACACATCCGAACTCGACCATCCTTCTTGGGGACTGGCACAATGTTGGCTAACCACTCGGGATACTCAATTACTTCAATGAAATTAGCCTCAATGAGCTTTTTCACCTCTTGAGCTATCTTTTCTTCCCATTCTGGCCTAAGCCGACGCTTCTTTTGTTTTACTGGCCTCATGTTAGGGTCTATGGGGATCTTGTGTTGTACTATGTCTCGATCAATTCCCGGCATATCTTTATAAGACCAGGCAAATGCTTCTTGGTACTTTATTAATAAGGCCACAAATTTATCTCTTTCTTTTTGGGTTAAATCTTCAGCTAACTTAATGTCTTTAGGATCATCTGGTGTACCCAAATTAATAGAGATTGATTTTAATGCATTAACAGAAACAGATTCTAAATGATTATGAATGCCATGCGTGTAGCCATTAGGATGAACATCAAACAAATAAGAGAAAGGACTAGTCATATTATTTATTTTTGCCTCAAAATTGTCATCAAGTACATCAGAAATAACAATATCAGTATCACTACTGTGAGCATTACAAAAGACAGAATTAAACTTAGGGGTGTAGGTCCAAGTGCTTGGCTTCCATGCAGACCTTAACTTGATGGCACTGACCTCTTGTTCTAATTCTTCAACATGCGGCAGCTCCTGGTCATCAGTCCATGCAATTGTGCCCTCCCTGATAAATTTGGTGGGCTTGAGTCCCTCTTCATCTTCAGTTGGCTGATAGCCCAGCCCATATCTAGTGATCTGCCCCTTTATTTCTGGAAAAGTCACTAAGCCATTAGCTCGTTTTCCCAGACCCATGCCAGGAAAAAACTTCATCTCTTTCATCACAGTGGCCACCCTAGGGTCCATACAGTCTCCATAGATCCCAGCAACTTGGAAACCAGACAATAGTGGTACTGAACCATCCACTTGCAGCATAGCTACTTCCCCATCTCTTTCAGCATTGACGGTGATTATACCATCTTGGTGCGGGATCTTGATCTTTTGGTGGAGTGTAGAGGGGACTCCACCTAAGGGATGGAACCAGATTCTACCCAACAATAAGGAGAATGTCATGGGGATGTCTAGCACAGTGAACTCACCTTCAATTTCTATAGGCCCCACCTTAACCATAGTCTTGAATACCCCTATCACGTTTCTCTTTGAATCATCATAGGCCCTGATAACCAGATCAGAACCAGTTAGTTCAGACATAAAAATTCCTAATTTTGGCAAAATCTTCAGAGGGCATACGTTGATGGCTGACCCATCATCTATCATCACACAAGGCACTTTCCACCCTCTAACCTCGGTGGTCACAAACAGAGCCCTGCTATGGTTTCTCCCCTCAGCTGGGAGATCATGATCAGAGAAAGTAATATGACCCCCATCTTCTATAAGCACAACTTTGGCAATCTCTTCTGGAGTTATCTTCGTGGAGACCTTGAGTACACTCAGGGCCTTGGTCAGTGCGGTTCTGTGTTTTTCTGATGCCAATAGCAATTCCCAGACCGTTACGCTAGCCTGAGTCCTTTTCAATTGCCTAAGGAACTGATCATCCTCTTCATCTGTGTCCTCTTCAGCCAACACCTTGGCTTTCCCTCTCACATTGTCTTTCTCCATGGGTGGATCAGGATAATATCTACCACTCTTGGTCATGTGGCTCACCCTACTCTTTTCCTCTCCGTCAGAGTCAACCCAAACATCTAACAAACCTTCCTCATCACTGGAACTATCCCAAATATCAATTACCACTACAGATCGAGGTTCATCAAGCTTTTGGATAGGTTGGATAAGGTTGAGAATTTGGTCAGGGTCAATTGAGGTGGTGGAAATCATGTAAAGTCCTGGTGGAGGTGGAACATTATGGTTGGGCATTGGGTTGGTGCGTGTATTGGGTCGATTTTTTGGGTCAGCTATTTTCTTAGCATCGATCAGGTATTGAAGTTTGTGTTTTAGCCGAAAACATCTATCAGTGTCATGGCCATGAGTTTGATGGAATTGGCAGTATAGGTTAGCATTGTAATTGGGTGGCAGTGGGTTTGGTGGTGGTTTAGGCGCCAAGGGTTGGAGGAGGCCCCGAGCTTTGAGTCGCTCGAAGACTTTAGATAGAGGTTGGTTGAATTGAGAGAACTTTCTAGGGGTGCGGGACACGGTTTGAACCTCAATGACTTTGTTTTCCCCAGTAATGTTGCCAGCTGACTGGTATCCTCCCCTCTTGGGCTGATAACTCTTCCTTTCATTGTTCAATACATCCTCCACTAATACCCCAGCATCATATAGCTGTTCAAAGGTAGACAAGGGATAATAACAAAGTTTTTCATAATAACTAGGCTGCAGACTTTTCACAACCAATCACACTTGATCCTTTTCAGCGGGCCTATTGGTCATCTTCATGGCCTTTTTCCTCCATCTCAATAGATGCTCTGAAAAGGTTTCATTTGGTTTTTGCCTAGTGGTCTCTAAGTCTCTTAGGGTAACATCTAAAGCTATATTATAGGAGTATTGTTGCACAAATCTCCTAACTAGCTCCTATCAATCTTTTCTCATAGTGGCTTCTAGCCCATGATACCATGAAGATGCAACCCCTTCTAGTGACATAGAAAAGAACTAAGTGACTTGGTTCTTAGTCAAACCAGTTGTTTTCATGACTATAAGATAAGACCTGAGATGGGTTTTTGGGTCACCAGTACCATCGAATTTAGCCAAATCAGGCATCTTGAATTTTTCAGGTAGATTTCCATCCAACTGGATGTCAAAGTCATCTGCATCTAATAGCCCCATTCCAACAAATTCAGCTTGCTTTTTCACACTAGCTTGAAGATTTTTCATCATCTCAGTAACAACTCTAATCTCCTCACTTATCCCCTTTTCTTTCTTTTTGGCCTTGTCTTGGAGATAATCTTCTTCATCCCAAACGTCATCAAAGGCCTTCTTTTTACTAGTCTCTTCTTCGGGCCTTTTCACGTGAACATCACTAGGCCCACCCATCTCTAGCTTCTTCTCAATGTTAGCCATGATTTTTCCTTCAAGCTCAGCCATCTTGGCATTCAAAGCTTCTTCAAGCATCTGTCTAAACATGACCTTAGTGTCTTCCATTTTAGCTTGTGCAGGTGTAACTCTTACTAATCTCTTTCCCTCCCTAACCCAAGTGACCTGATTAGAAGTCTTCCTGATGTGTTCTAAAGCTATGTTTACTACAAGAGAAAAAAAATACAAGGTTTTAACATCTTATGCTATGTACAAATGCAATGCATGAATGCATGAATATGCACTTTCATTTTTACCTTTGCCTTTACAAAACCAAAACCGAACTGTACTAATACGACCAAAATCGAACCGAAATCGAACTGTATAAACCAAACTAAAATCGGACCAAAGACTAAATGATAAACTGAAAAGAATGTCTCCAGAACTAAATCTTCACCCCCTTATACCTTCAACTCTCACGTGTAGTGTAAGGAAAAAAAATTCTATCCTAGGCTACGGTACACTAGACGCACCAACAAGAGGTGGTCCAGGACGACCTTTCCTCTATAAACAAATGATTTGTATCCTTAAAGTTTAACCATAAGTAAGCATCCTCTTGCTTAACATGGGTTTTAAAATGGACTTGGGCCTATATACACATTGGGTTTATGCATAGGCCTAGGTTCATCTCAACTACCACTAGAACTTATGGTTTGAATAGTAAGGATACGAATCCAGCACAACAAAAATCTGCGGGGTACCTAGGGTTGAAATCTATGGCTCATGGGCTTTATTGGGTGGGAAAAGGGTCACCCATGCGAAAGCTTGTCCATTAAGCATAACGGCTGGAGCTGTGGCTCTTTTATATACTCGAAGGTACGGGCATGGGGTACTAGCATTCACCAATTCGTCATAGCTCGAGTAGAACCATGGTCTCCTTGGCTAGTACTAACCAGGCTAAAAGGGTAAGGGTGATCCGTGTAATAGTGTAGTGCAATGCAAAAAGTTTAACAAAGGAATAATCTTAGACTAATAGAAACATGTTGGAGTAACTATCCATTTAGCCCCCAGCGGGGTCGCCAAACTGTAGGAGGGGGCGTGAGGCGAAATATCATCCATTAAAATTATATAAAAAGCACCAGGTAATGCCCAGGAAAGATGGTGGAGTCAAAATGGTCTCACTTATGTACCACCTCCTTAGACAGCATTTCCTAGACATGCACTTCATACAATCCTAATAGAATCAAACCACTGGTAAGTACCGTTTTCCAATAACACTACCACGGTACTAAGGATTTATGCCACGAAGGTATAGATAGACAGGAGTCGCCACCCGGGTAATAATCGGGACATATTCAGTGTTTCTTCCGAGGGTCATGGATGGCAACTTACTCCTTGCAGAGTTTCCACAATCGTCATTATCATAACCCAATGTCTAGGTTCGGGATAGTGGGTACGTAAGGGGAAGGTGTTAGGCACCCCTTACGCCTGGTCTAACCTCGTTAATTCGAGTGCCAGTCCTCTACTAATGTTTCTAGAAGTCTTGTTTATTATTCCTTTATTAAACTTTATCCTAAAAATGCAATTCTAATCCTACACACGCAAGTAATTCACAAAAGGATTGTTGTTTACACACAATTTTCATGTACAAGTATTTCCTATCTATGGGGTTGCTAATTACTTAAATGATATTTACCAGATGACTAAAATTAATTTATTATTGAGAATTTAATTTACAAACAAATTCAATTTCAAATAACCCTACGTTTCTATTTAACATAATTAATTAATTTTCACCAAGTTACCCTAAGGATAATTAAACTAAGTTAATTATGTACATGTGTAATTTATTCTAATATCACATAAGGCCCAAACAATCACAACCTAATAAAGATTTTTAACATGCAAATTTATTTTATAATTACCAAGTATTAAATTAAATTTATTTACATGCCAATGTTAGTTTAATTTACAAACAAGATTAATTTTAATTTACAAAGTATTTATTTAAATTAATTACATGCAAAAGTCAGTTAAATTAAAAATAAAGTTAATTTTAATTTACCAAATAAAAGTTCTATTATTACTACAATTTCATGCTAATGGTTATTCGAGAAGTTTAGAGCTACTTACCTGTTGGTAAATACAGTTGCCATTGGGGCAAGCTACCCTTAAAAAAGGGTCTTCTCTTCTAGTATGGCAATGATATCCCTGGCTTACTCCCGTTTAGCTCCATATAAGCTCCACGTAAATGCCCTCTTTGGTACTTACCTTAGGGCTACTTACCAATTTTGTTTGTAATAAAAAATAAAGAAACTAAATAAAATAAAAGAAATAAAGAAAATATTAATAACAATTTACATTGGATTCTAACTCTAGTCTCCTAAAGGGTTAAGACTCCTAATTAGTTACAACTACCTAATAGTCTAAGTCTTCTAACATGATCCAAACACTTCATAACACTTCTTGAATTAAAAGAACACAGAAAAATAGATCAAATATCAATTAAAACCTAAGAAAATACAAGAACATGCATAAATATACAATTTCTAAATTCTGGCAGATTAACGGTAGCAAGAAATCCAATTTTTTAAAAATAGTTATACATGCCTAAAAATCATAAAAAATTTACAGAAGACAGCCTACATATCATAAAAGATCATAAAATTTATAAATCAAACAAAACACTAGCCAAATGGTCTACATAAATCGTAACTTTTCTAAGTGACAAAATCATACTATTTTTTTGTAAAATTCATAACTCATTAACCACAACAGATATGAATGCAAAGCCAATTGGAAAAGATTCACAAGATTCTGAAGTTAATTTTAGACACTAGATTTGCACAAAAATATTAAGGAACAAGGGAGATATGGCTCCACAAGTCGGATATCCTGCAAATTAGATTTTACAGGAACCCTAACTTCAAATAGCCATAACTTACAAAATATTAAAGCTTTTTTAGTGATTCTTGAGCCTAAAATTAATGGAATTTCGTGCAGAATATGAATATAATTTTTACAAATTTTTTACAGATTCAGAAAATAAAGAAAAATAATAAAAATACAAGAGACAGAAACTAAACATGTGCAGAGTTGTGTATCCCCTCAAATTAAACATGATTACATGATCAATATGAACATATAAAATAAATTGAAGACAAGGAGCATAGAATTAAAATATTGTGTGGCATAGATCTTGAAAAGAAAACAATAAAAACTAACCTTCCAGAAATCTTGTATGAAAATCTTCTTGAAGAAAAGAAAAAATAAGGAAGAACTCAAAGAGTCTTGAATATCTCTAAATTTCCTATAGCTCTGAATTTTCTCTTCCTCTTTCCTCCCATCATCCCCTCTTTCCTTCTCTAGTAGGGTATTTATAAGGTTTTGGGAGAGAGGTGTGATAGGGTTTGGAGTCTTAGGGTGATAAAATTTTAGTTGACTTAAACAACTACGATTGCAGAATTCGAATAAGACTGGGATATGGGTGAGGTGTTTCAACCAATAGGAAGACAGGAAAAAATGGAAGGCACCAATAGGGAGTGAGGAAGAGGTGTGGTAGGGTTTGGAGTCTTAGGGTGATAAAGGTTAGATGACTTAAACAACTACGATTGCAGAATTCGAATAAAACTGGGATATGTGTGAGGTGTTTCAACCAATAGGAAGACAGGAAAAAATGGAAGGCACCAATAGGGAGTGAGGAAGAGAGTGGGGCCAAGGAGGAGAGAGATATTTTGTTATTTTAATTTTTAGAAAATAATTAAATGGGTCCCATTTAAAATTCCTAACTAGGCTTTCTTAGGCTCATGGAGCCCAATTAAACTTAATTAGATTCATTTAAGAACTACCCATATTAAATTTAAACAAAATAAAATTTTCTTTAAATTTAATTAAATTAATTTCCCCAAAACTTTATTATTATTTTTATTTTTTTCAAGATTATGCCACGGAATTAATAATTCAGCTCCATGCCTCCAATTACATCTTACAGTCATATAATTTTTCATTATCGGGTTTCCCACGGCCTCAATGCACATACTCATCACAAAATAAGGGTCTACAACTGGCACAAGCATATATAAACTAGCATCAAAGCCAAATGAATTGGCTATGGCAGTTATATATCCTCCAAAAACTATGTTACCTGTGGTGCGCCTTGTGACAATTTGGTGGCAATGAGTAGCTAAGAAGTAGGCTGTGCTAATTGGTTTTCTCTCCTTCATACACCACAAGAAAAATAAATCTCTAGCACCCACAATGCTATTACTATGCCCTCTGCCTAAGATAGTGTAAGAGATAAATCGATGAAGATATTTCAACATAGTATCTACAATCCTGGTTGCCTTTGCTATCCTCTGCCTATAATAACCTCCATAAGGGGCAATTTCCTTCCAGAACTTAATAGGATCATAGATGGTTTGTTGCCACTCAATGCTTTTACATCCAGCATCCTGAAAACCAAAGATTGCACTTATAGAGCCCATATCTAACTCCCTATCTATACCAGCATATCTGAAACAGATTACATCTCTATGGTCAGAGACATTAGGTTTGAAATTCAACCTTAGGAAACTCAAAAACTCCAAAGTCAAATCTTTATACACTGGTTCCCTAATCCTAGCAAACTAAATCCAATTGACAACATCTAAATAAGCAAACACAGAATCATATATTCCCAATTCTCTTAAAATTTGCTCATCCATATATTTATTTGCTGAAATGGGCTTAGAGGCTAAACTCTCATTTGCATTTTTCATATCTATGTCTTCAAAGGCCCAAGGTAATGGAGAAGTTACCTCCTCTATGTCATCTGTAGGTGCTGAAGGTGCTGTTGAAGCACTGGCAGGTTGAGAAGATGTTAAGGGTGATTGAAATACAAGGATTGGATCAACTGGCAATGAAATTGATGATGTTGACCTTGTTCTCTTACTGACTAGCTCTGAGGAAACCCTAGGTAAAGATTCTAAGTCAATAGGAATAGGAGATGATGCTTTTCTTTTCGCAACAGAGGCTTTCTTAGTTCTACTTGCAATCGTTTTGGTTTTGGTTTTAGGTTTTGCTTGAGTTTGCGCAGGCTCAGGCATTGGTTCTTGAACTTGGGTTTCAGTAGTGGGTGTTTCAATAGGGGTTTCGATGGCAGGGGCAAGGATGGGGGTTTCTATGGCGGCTTCTTATTGTGGTGTGAGAGGTGTCAGCGAAATGAGGGAAGGAGTTTGGTCTTGGGTTAGTGGTGGTGAATGTGGTGGTGATGGGTTTGGGTTAGGGTTAGCACTAGCAGAAGGTGAAGATGGGTGTTCCATTTTCGATTTAGCAAAATTTTTGGATTTTTGGGGTTTGTGGGTAGACCAAACCTTAGTTCTCACCATTAAATAAGAAGAAATAATCCCTTTAACTTCCTAAGAAGTGCTTGAAGGTATGGTGGAGAGTGTGGTAGTGTGCTTTGGTTTTTTAAGAGAGACAATGGGATAAAAGTGGTGGAAATTTAGGACTTTGAAATTGAGGGCAAACAACTGGTGGCTTGGGGTAATGCTTAGGGTAAGCACAAATTTGCTTAAGGTTAAGCATGACTTGCATAGGGCGCAGCTTAGGGTAAGCATGTAGCAATTGCTGAACTAAAGATTCTGGAAATGCTTAAGGTTAAACAAGATTTGCATGGGGTACAGCTTAGGGTAAGCAACATCAATAGCAAGTTTCAGTAGGTTTTGGGAAAAATTATGATTTCACTTATCAAAAACAGTCCAAATGTTATGGAATGCTATCATGACCCTCAGCAATTATCAAATACACAAAAACAACAGAAAATCCAAGAATTTAAGCTCATCATCTCTCAAAAACTTATCAAGCATGATAAAAATATGTGGGAATTGAGAGACAAATAGCTCAAATTAGGCACAAATTATAGATGGCCCTTGCTGCTTAATGAAATAGATTTATTCCTAAGCTTATACCCAAAACACACTTTCAGCAGCATTTGAGACAAATTCCATGCATTCAAAACTTGCAGAAAATACATAGAAATTGATTTCTTAAGCAACATGAACAGTAACATAAACAGTAACTTAAACAAAATTATGCAAATTCTAACAAACTACAAAAACTATATATACACTAAAAGGTAAAACTCAACAAACATTATTTTTGCACTTCAATAAAGCTCAAATCAGTCCTAAATATCAAAGTTGATCCTCATGCAAGTTGCATTTTACAAAATTTACACAGGACACAACTTTAAGCATGTGCTATCAAGTAGATTTCAATATCAGCAGGTTAACACAAGTTTAAAAGTGTTATTGTTCACAAGGACTAGATAAATATAGAAATTTTCTTTATACTTGCTCCCTCTCAATTCTTCCCTTTTTGCTACAAATCTCAATTTGCTCAATCTTCATGAATGACCTACAAAAGATAAACAAATGTCACTCTTGAGTTTAATGAGGGTAAAAACTAAAATGAGATGAAATAGAAAATTAATAAACTGTAAAAGGATATGCTTGAGTTACCTCCCAAGAAGTGCTTGTTTAAGGTCTTAAGCTTGACCTTCCACTCTAAATCACCTAAATATCCCTAATTGGGGAACTAAGCCATGAAACTTCTATAACCTTTTGTGTGGGCTCTCCAACAATATAGTGCTTTAGTCTTTGCCCATTAACATTGAAAGTACCTGAAGTTTCATTCCTTATCTCCACAACTCCATATGGATATACCCTTGTAATGGTGTAAGGCCCTGATCATCTTGACTTCAATTTTCCAGGAAATAACCTTAACCTGGAATTATATAAGAGAACAACATCTCCCTCTAGAAATTATTTCCTCCTAATGTGCTTATCATGCCATCTCTTAGTTCTTTCCTTATACAACATGGCATTGTCATAAGCATCCAGTCTAAGTTCCTTAAGTTCATTTAATTACAACATTCTCTTTTCTCCTGCAGTCCTTAAGTCAAAACTTAGTGTCCTTATAGCCCAATATGCTCTATGCTCTAACTCCAAAGGTAAATGACAAGCTTTTCCATTAACCAATCTAAAAGGGGTGGTGCCAATGGGAGTTTTAGTTTTAAAAGCTGTCCTATAGGCCTAGAGAGCATCATCCAACTTTAATGACTAATCTTTCTTTGAACTATTCATTGTTTTCTTAATAATCCTTTTTAGCTATATATGTGAAATCTCCATTTGACCACTAGTTTATGGATGGTAGGGTGTTGCAACCTTATGATTAACTCTGTATTTTTGTAATAATCTCTCAAATTGATGGTTGTAAAAATGATAACCTCCATCACTTATAATGGCACGTGGAGCTCTAAATCTTGTAACAATGAATTTCTTAAGAAATTTAACCACAACTCTAACATCATTAGTTGGAGATGGTATAGCTTCAACCTATTTGCTCATATAATCTACCCCAACCAAGATGTACTTATTCCCAAAGGATGATGGAAAGGGTCCCATAAAATCAATGCCCCACACATCAAATAGTTCCATTTTCAATATGTTTTGGAGGGGCATCTAATCTCTTTTTGAGATATTTCTTATCCTTTGATACCTATCACATGCATTTACAAACTTTTTTATATCTTTAAACATATATGGCCAAAAGAACCCTGCTTGAAGAACTTTTTCTACAGTCTTTGTAACACTCATATGACCCCTATAAGGTGAAGAATGGCAATCTCTAATGACATCCCCTATCTCCTCATCAGCTAAATATCTCCTAATTAGCCCATCTCCACACCTCTTAAACAAAAATGGCTCTTCCCAATCATAATCCCTCACATCAAAAAGAAATTTCTTCTTTTTCTACCATGCCAAATCAGGTGGAAGGATTCCATATACCAAATAGTTCACAAAATCTGCATACCAAGAGATTTTTGCACTAATGGTTGCTAACAGCTGCTCATTAGGAAAATAATTATCTATTGGAAGCTCTTTCCTCAAATTATCTCCTTGTTCTTGCCTCAATCTAGACAAATGATCTGCTACTACATTTTCTACTTCTTTCTTATCCTTAATTTTTAAATCAAACTCTTGAAGGAGTAATACCCACCTTATCAACCTAGATTTAGCTTTTTTTTTTTTTTCTGAAAAAGATACTTGATAGCTCATGATCTGTGTACACTATTACCTTAGACCCCACAAGATAGGACCTGAATTTATCTACTGCAAATACCACTGCCAAAAACTCTTTTTCTGTGGTAGAATAATTCATTTGAGCATCATCTAAGGTCCTACTTGCATAATAGATTGCATACACCTTCTTATCTTTCCTTTGTCCTTAAACAGCCCCAATGGCATAGTCACTTGTGTCACACATCAACTAAAAAGGTAATGACCAATCAGGTGGCTGTATAATAGGAGCAGATATCAAAGCCTCTTTTATCCTGCAAAAAGCATTCATACAATCAGTATCAAAATGAAATTCCATATCTTTACTCTAAATTAGTAAGAGATTTAGAAATCTTAGAAAAATCCTTGATGAATCTCTTGTAAAATCCAACATACCCTAAGAAACTCATCACTCATTTCACAGATGTTGGGGGTGGCATTTTCTTAATAATTTCTACCTTTGCTTTGTCCACCTCAATACCCCTATTTGACACAAGATGTCCTAAAACAATTCCTTCTTGTACCATAAAATGGCACTTTTCCTAATTCAAAACTAAGTTAAACTCTTCACATCTCTGTAAAACTTTAGACAAGTTAAATAAGCATTCATCAAAAGATTTACCATACACAGAAAAACCATCCATGAACACTTCCATAATATCCTCAATAAAATCAGAAAAAATAGACATCATATATCTCTGAAATGTAGCTGGGGCATTACATAATCCAAATGGCATCCTTCGATATGCAAAGGTACCATAGGGACATGTGAAGGTAGTTTTATCCTGATCATCCGGGTGAATAGGGATATGAAAGAACCCTGAATAGCCATCCAAATAGCAAAAATAAGAATGATGAGCTAATCTCTCAAGCATCTGATCTATAAATGGTAATGGAAAATGGTCCTTTCTAGTTGCACTGTTCAATTTCCTATAATCTATGCACATTCTCCATCCAGCTACAGTCCTAGTAGGTATTAGTTCATCATTTTAATTTTTCACTACTGTGATGCCCCCTTTCTTGCATACAACATAAACTGGACTTACCCAATTACTATTAGAAACAAGGTAAATGACACCTGCATCAAGCAATTTTAAGATTTGCTTTTTCACAACCTCTTTCATATTTGGATTCAATCTTCTTTGTGACTCTCTAGAGGCTTTGTGATCATTTTCCAACAAAATTCTATGCATGCACACAGAAGGATATATTCCTTTAATATCATCAATGGTGTAACCAATTATCCTTCTATGCTCTCTAAGAACTCTTAATAATTTTTCAAATTCACAATCATTCAATTTAGCACTAATAATCACAGGATATGTAGAATTTTGACCAAGAAAAGCATACCTGAGATTTGTTGGAAGAGGTTTTAACTCTACCTTCATTGTTTCACTTTTTTTAAACATTGGTGGTGAGGTAGCATCTTGCTTCAAATCTCTAATCTTCTAAACACTAGTCATAGGCAAAGGTGAATTTCCTTCCAAAATTTGAGCATATTCTGTAGCTTCTTCAATCTCATCCCCCTTTTTGATATTGTGAACTAAACAAGCTTCTAAGGGATCTTCAGGATGTTGTTTTTTAAACACTTCTCCAACCAACTCATCTACCACTTCAATTCTCAAACATGAATTTGAATAATCGTTCTTTCTCATTACTTGAAACAAATTAAATTCAACTTTTTCTTCCCCAACTTCTAATATAAGCCTTCCATTATTTACATAAATCACAGCTCCAACAGTAATAAGGAAAGGTCTGCCAAGAATAATAGGAATGCGTACATCCTCCTTCATCTCTAATACTACAAAGTCTACTGGTGTGAAAAAATTTCCAACTTTCAAAGGAACATTCTCAATCACCCCAATTGGAAATTTAATAGACCTGTCTGCTAACTGTAGTGAAATGGTGGTAGGCTTCATTTCTCCAATCTTCATCTTCTCATAAATAGAAAATGGCATTAGACTAACACTAGCTCCAAGATCACATAAAGCTTTTTCTATACTGATATCTCCAATGTGACATGGTATGGAAAAACTACCAGGATCCTTCAGTTTGGGTGGAAGCTTATTTTGCAAGATAGCACTACTTTCTTCTATAAGAGCTATTGTCTCAAATTCTTCTAACTTCTTCTTGTTAGACAAAATCTCCTTCAAAAATTTAGCATATGAAGGTATTTGTGCTAAGGCATCAGTGAAAGGAATAGTCACATGCAAAGACTTCAACACTTCTAAAAATTTTCCAAATTGTTTATCTAACTTTGCTTTCTGAAATCTTTGTGGGAATGGTAAACGTGGCATATAAGCCTTAGGTGCAACATATTTAGGTTCTTTCTCTTCACTCTCTCTCTCTTTACTCCCTTTCTCCTCCACTAAACTCTCTTTCTCAACTTTAACTCTAACCTCAACTTCAGCTTTTTCATCTCCTTCTCTATTTTTCTCTTCTTCAACTTTCTCTTCAATCTTTTTATCTCCACTCTCTAATAGTTTTCCACTTCTCAATGTAATGGCCTTGCAATGCTCCCTTGAATTTTCTGGTTGGCTAGGAAGCTTCCCAAATGCTTTGTTGTTTGAAGAGCTAGCTTGTTGAGCTATTTGATTCTCCAACATCTTGTTGTGTGTTGCCATTTGATCCACTTTAGATGCTAATTGAGAAATCATTTCTTGTTGACTTTGATGGCTTACTAGTAAAGTCTCAATCATGCCTTCCAATCTAGCTGTCTTGTCCGGTTGTGCTTATTGTGGTGGAGGTTATTATGGTTGTGGTGGAGCAGGTGCATTTTGAGGTTTAGGAATTCCAGGAGGAGGACCTCTATTCTACTGAAAATTCTAATGTTGTTGATACCTAGAAGGTTGTTGAAAATTCTGGTGTTGTCCTTGTCTACCTCCCTAAGAGAAATTGGGGTGGTTTCTCTATGCTGGATCGTAAGTTGCAAAAAATGGGTTACCGCATAATCTTTGATTGTAGTTCCCTACATAATCTACTTGCTCACTTGAAATGCCTTGACCAAATGCAGGAAAATTAGTTGCACAGTTGACATTTGCAGCTCCAAGATCTGCTGAGTTACTTGAATCTCCAACTGAAGAGTCTACTTTTATGCTTAGCTTGTCCATCTTCCTTGTCAAAGCATTAAACTTAGTATTAATCATATTCATGGGATCAAGCTCAAACATACTAACTGGTTTCTTGATCTCATTCCTCTCACAACTCCACTGGTAGTTGTTATAAGCAATTTTATCTAGAGCAAAAAAAGTTTCATTTTCATATTTCTCTATAAGATCACCTCCAGAAGATGCATCAATTGTACTTCTAATAGCTGGTAAAACTCCATTGTAAAAGTGTTGAACAAGCATCCACTTAGGGATCCCATGGTGTGAACATATCCTTTGCAAATCCTTGTACCTCTCCCATGCTTCATACAAGCTCTCATCATCTCTAGGTTTGAAAGCAGTCAGCTCATTTCTTAGCTTAGCTGTCTTACTTGGTGGAAAATATTGAGCTAAAAATGCTTGAAAAAGTTCACCCCATGTTGTGATAGAACTCAGTGGCAAAGAATTTAACCACTCTCTAGCTCGGTCCTTCAAAGAGAAAGGGAATAATCTGAGTCGAATTGCATCATCAGAAACTCCATTTATCTTCAACATATCACTGATCTCAAGAAAGTGTGCAAGATGAACATGTGGACTTTCACTTGGACTTCCCCCAAATTGTGATTGTTGTACCATTTGACACAGTGTAGGCTTCAATTCAAAATTATTAGCTTCCACTCTTGGTCTTGTGATACTTGGCATAAAATCCCCAATGTTAGGATAAGCGTGATCCTTCACAGAATGGTTGTTATTATTGTTGGCCATTTCTTCTTATGGTTGCTCTTGCTCTTGCTCTTACTCTTGTGCTCTTTCTTATTATTGTTGAGCTTTAAATTCAGCTTTTCTCCTCTTAGCTTATGCTCTTAAAGCTCTTGCTGTCTTTTCTATTTTTGGATCAAAGAATAAATTAATTTCTTCACCTTTTGTCCTTCTCATAAAATAAAAGTACCTGAAAAACAAAATAAACAAATTCTCAAAGTAAAATGGTAAAAGAAATTAAAAATAAAATACACAAATTAACCAAATAAACAATCGTTCAATATCAAACAAAAATCAAATCCCCAGCAACAGCGCCAAAAACTTGATGCATGTATCCGCAAGTATACGGGTCGTATCAAGTAATAAAGTGATAAGTCAAGTATCGTTCCCACGAGGATTTGCCATTTGAGTACCAAACTATGAATGAAGCGATTATTTGGGCTAATGATTGGTGAATAAATGGTAAATATAAATGAGTGAAGTAAAATTCATAAATCTAACTAAAATGGGTAAGAGCAAGTAAATAAATTCTAAATCTAGATGTAATTGAACTAAATCAATAATGGGTAATTTAAATAAAAGTTTAATTATGATAAAAATGATTCCAGAGTTAGGGGTTCATGCATAAATTAATTGGGATTTGTCTTGGGTATTTCAATTTTAAGGAAAAATAGAGTTTGAAAGTGATTGATTCTAAATTCCTTTGATATCTTTTTCAAGCAAACCAAAGTGTGTTTTAAGATAACTAAACCTTCTTTCGTACGATATTTGATTAACTTAAAACCCATTAAGTTTTTGTAACCAATCATTAAATCCTCTTAAAACCCTAGTTTATTTCTAAATCTAGGTGATTTTAAGTTCTAATCCTTGATTATCTATCAATGATTTTTACCTTTCGGTCCTTCAATCAAAGATTAACACAATACCTAATGGGTACCAACATTAGGCAAGTAAATCAAGCACACAAGCAAAGAATCAAAATTTATATTTATATAAAATATAGAAATAACCAGTCTAAATCCACAAATTAATCTAAAACATGTTTTCTAACTCTGAAATCCAAAGAGTTTACTCACTCATGTTGGTATTTACAAGAGAGATTAATGGAAAAGTAAAGAAAAACTTGATAAGAGGACTAAAATAGAAAAACCCAGGTAGAAGAACCCAAAATCAGAGTCCAGGAGCTTTCAGAAATGGCAGCAGCAGCTCCTCTTCTTCAAAATTGATGGCATTCTCTTGCCTTTTATTTTTATAATTTTTCTTTCCTTTCTTTCTTATTGTTTCTTCTTGTTACCTCTTGTCACACCTTATCCCTGGTAAGGCATGACAAGTTCCTATAGCATACTTAATGAATTACCGAACTTCACCTACCGATAACCCATTAGTTATGCTATAAAGGATTTTAAAACAAATCATAGCTTTTTATCTTATCAATTATTTTATGGAAAACTGCATGAGAATAGTTAAAATTCCATTTAAACATTCATTGGAAATAATGATAGACTAAATATTGCAAAAGTTACATTTTCATAAGTCTCAAACTAGAATACAAAATAGTTACAAACTCAAAATGTGATAGCAATGCAATGCTTTTAAATACAAACTGCTCAATGTTCGTACATCCATATATATAGGTACAAAATACATCAAAAGGAAATTATAGGGGTATACCTACGATATATACCCACAATCAAAATCAAAATGCTGCTTCTAAGTCTCTCACTCAGCAGCATTCTCTTTTCCCTTTCCTGCGACAGTATAAATAAGTTATGCTGAGTATATCACTCAGTAGTGCACAACTAATAACTTTAAAACTTAAAATAAAGTAAAACTTGTTAAGGCATAATAAATTATATTCTTCTTAAGCATGAAAACATCACAATAGTTCTAAGTTCATAAGAGCCATTTATTGGAATAACATTTCAAATGAGAAATCACACTTTATAAATCACAATTCACAAAGCATTAGTGTTGCCAACATCAACACACAGTTCAGGCCATTACACAAAATTTCACGATCAGTGTCGTGTTGTACACCACAATAAAGCAATCTCAACCTCACTAACCGTTATTAATGAGGGAAGGGCTAGCTAGCTGATGAGTACTTAGGTAGTCTTACCCCACTAACCGTTATTAGTGGGAGACATAATCAATATCAATTATCAACTCGAAGTAGCTGTTACTACTGGGGAGTTCCGAAAGGGACTGTCATGCTAACTGTGGTTTCAAAACAGTTTCCAAAAATTTTCCACTCAACAATCACATTTATAAACCAATAAACACATTTAAATTCATCATAATATCCATATAAAGGTGACAACACCCAAATTTCTTAAATGCAAGAGAAAAACTATATTTCAGTCAAAGTAAATTCGTTCAAAGCAAACTCATTCAAATAAATACATTCTAAACAATTTACAAGTTTAAAAACGAAGAAAAGGTTAGTTGTGCACAAACCTTCAATGCTCTCTTTTCTCTTTACTTATTATTCCTTGTCCGTCCCAACTTCTTTCTCTACTGAAAATACACAAATAGAATGTCTCAATACGCATCTCAATTGCTGCCAAGAACTTAATACATGAATATCTAATGCATCCTAAATTAGCTTTGTAAATCTTAGAGAGTTTTGGTTTTGGACAGCTTGGTGCCCCAATCTTTGAACCCAAATTTTACTTAGTTTTGATCATAATTTGGTGAGGTGTTCTTCATGAAAATTGTTCATATGGGTCTTAACTTTATTTTTCTTTTAAAATCGTCTAATTTGGAGATGTGTAGCTAAAGTTATGACCAAAACACGGTTACTATTTACATTATTGTTCACCCTGCAGTTTAAATTCTGGCAGATTTAATAATCCAACTTCATTCAGTAATTTGATCAAGCTAAATCCATAATTTGGTCTAATGTTCTTCATACAAAATGTTTTAATATGCCTTAGGTTTCCATTGGTTCAAGAATTGCCTAAATTGAAGTTTTCTAGAGAGAGTTATGGCCATGCAAATTTTACTATTCATATGGTTAATCTACAGATTTCTAGATTTTTTGTATATTTGGTGATTCAAATTTGCTTAGCAATTTGATTAGGTTAGGTCCATAATTTGCCCTTAAGTTCTTCAAATGAAATGTTCTACTATGTTTTAAGTTTCTATCGGTTTAAGAATCACCTAAATCGGAGTTTTCTAGAGAGAGTTATGGCCATGCAAGTTTACTGTTCACGTGTCTAACTCTGTAGGTTCCAGAATTTTGTCTCCAAGTTCAAGCCAAGTTTTAGGCAATTTCTGGGCAGTTTCTGGGTTAGGTATCTTCATGAAAATTCTAGCCCTATGTCTTAAGTTTCATTTTCAATTGGTTTTACACCAATTGGAGTTGTGTAGCTCAGTTTATGGGCTGTCAAACACACTGAACTCAGTGTGCAAATTCTGCCCTAGGTTTAAATTTTCATTTCTTCAATTATTCCCACTAACCAACCTCAATTCACATTTAATTCACCCAAAATGACTATAATTTAGCATTGACACATCAATGGAACTTCCTAACATAAACCCCACAATTTTCAAATACCAAAGTTTGCAATTTTCCCTAATCCTACCATTTCATTACTTCCTTCATTAACCTAATGTCAATTCAAACTAAATAAACCTCAAATGATCATAATTTAACACTACACACCCCAATTTCACTCTCTAGCACCAAAGCTCCAATTTTTCCATAAACCCTAATCTCCCATAATTAAATTTATACACATTTCATGCAATTTTTTTGCCCCAATCATGTATACTACTTCAACTAAGCTTAATCTCATCATCAATTTCATTCAAAGACATCAAACCCTAACTTTTCTCCAATTTGGCTAAAACCCTAGTTTAGATTCCATACATGTTTTCTTTCATTTTCTTGTAAAATTTCATCATAATCTAACTTAATTTAAGGTTTGTATAACTGAATGAGCATTAAAGAACTTATCTTTTGATGACTTCCTTCCAACTCCCCAAATCTTCAATTTTCTTCTAATCTCTTGTTTCCCCTAGCTTTTACTCTCTCAATGAAAGATCTCTTTGATGTTTACTATAAGTTAGATGGAAAACTCATGAAAGATAAGTAAGAGATTGAGCTTGGAGGATGGATGTCTATGGAGGAGGAAGAAAAAAGAAGAAAGAAATAATGAAAGAGGGAGAGGGGAGGTGGGGCAGCATGAATGGGAGAGGAAGGGAGGGTTTTGTCTTCTTTTATACCTATTTTATTTCTTTTAATTAACAATTGAATTTAATTATCAAAAACCCATAAGTCATAATTTAAAATTTTATCTTAATGAAAATGAAAATTTAAGTTTTCACTTCTTAAATTTCCCCTTACACATTTTTACTTGAATTTTTCCTCAAAACTTTATTCATAATTCAATTTATTATTTTCATTTACTTAAATTGACATTTTGGTCAAAAATCAACTCTTAAAGTAAATTGACCAAAATGCCCCTTATCGGGTCATAATCCCTCTTTTACAATATACCCGGTGAGTCCTTATATTTTTGGGTCACTTGAATTTTTATTGTGTTTATCTCAATTAATTTTCTATTTATTTTTGGTCTTCAAGGTGTCTTTGAATAGTACTAGTTACGGACCAAAAATGATACTATTCAGAGCTCAGAGGTTCGGAGTGTTACAATTCTCCCCTCTTTAAAAATAAAATTTCTTCCTCGAAATTTACCTAGTCTCATTCTCTGAATAGCTATGGGTGCTGCCTTCTCACATCCTCCTCACACTCCCAGGTAGCCTACTGGCCTGAATGATGGTTCTACAACACTTTCACCAGAGGTATTTGCTTGTTCCTCAGCTGCTTCACCTCATGTGCCAAGATCTTTATGGGCTCTTCATCATATGTCAGGTCTGGATTCACCTCAATCTCTTCTACTGGCAAAATGTGAGAGGGGTCTGCTCTGTACCTCCTCAACATGGAGACATGGAAGACATTGTAAATCTTTTCCAACTCCAAAGGCAATGCAAGTCTATATGCCAATGGACCCACTCTTTCCAGAACCTCATACGGCCCAATGAAGTGAGGACTTAGTTTTCCTTTTTTACCAAACCTCATGATCCTCTTCCATGGGGAAACTTTCAGGAACACCTTGTCACCCACAATGTACCGAATATCTCTTCTCTTTAGGTCAATGTAGGACTTCTGTCTATCCTTTGCAACTTTGAGTCTATCTCTAATTAGATTAACCTTTTCTTCCGTCTGCTGCACTAATTCTGGGCCAATCAACTTCCTCTCGACCACTTTATCGCAACACAAGAGAGTTTTACACTTTTTGCCATAAAGTACTTTGTATGGAGGCATCCCGATGCTTGACTGATAACTGTTGTTGTAGGCAAATTCAATTAAAGGCGAGTGTGTGTCCCAACTCCCCTCAAACTCAATCACACAAGCCCGAAGCATATCCTTCAAAATCTGAATGATCCTTTCATATTGGCCCTCTGTCTGTGGATGAATGTTGTACTGAAGTTCAATCTAGTTCGTAGGGCTTTTTGGAGACTACCCCAGAATCTAGAAGTGAACC
The DNA here is from genome assembly GCF_030052815.1 of Hevea brasiliensis. Lineage (NCBI taxonomy): Eukaryota > Viridiplantae > Streptophyta > Magnoliopsida > Malpighiales > Euphorbiaceae > Hevea > Hevea brasiliensis. The sequence continues at coordinate 84,171,279 of NC_079499.1, forward strand.
TTGGGTCTCTGTCTGACACAATAGACACTGGCACTCCATGTAACCTTACCACATCATCAATGTACAGTTTAGCCAATCTTTCCAGGCGATAATCCATCCTCATTGGCAAAAAGTGTGCAGACTTGGTCAATCTATCAACAATAACCCAAACTGCATCATGATTCTTTTGTGTACGTGGAAGTCCTGTCACGAAATCCATGGTGATTCTTTCCCATTTCCACTAGGGAATTGGTAATGGCTGTAGCAACCCTATAGGCACTTAGTGTTCTGCCTTTACTGGCTGACAAGTTAGGCATTTGGCAACATATTCTGCAATGTCTTTCTTCATTCCTCTCCACCAATAGTGCTCTTTCACACTTCTGTACATTTTGGTTCCACCAGGGTGCATTGCAAAAAGTGAATCATGTGCTTCCTTTAAAATGGTCTGCCTCAGTTCAACATTCTCAAGAATGCAAATTCTGCACTTATATAACAACAAGCCCTCATCATTTACTAATAATTCTGGTTTCTTGCTATCCCGAGCCTCTTCCATTAACTTCACATACTTATCATCCTTCTGTGCAACTGCATTAATTTGTTCTGCCAGCATTGGCTTCACTTGCCCTTTTCTGCGACAGCATAAATAAGCTATCGCTGAGTATATCACTCAGTGGTGCACAACTAATAACTTTAAAACTTAAAATAAAGTAAAACTTGTTAAGGCATAATAAATCACATTCTTCTTAAGCATGAAAACATCACAATAGTTCTAAGTTCATAAGAGCCATTTATTGGAATAACATTTCAAATGAGAAATAAAACTTCATAAATCACAATTCACAAAGCATTAGTGTTGCCAACATCAACACATAGTTCAGGCTATGACTCAAAATTTCATGATCAGTGCCGTGTTTTACACCACAACAAAGCAATGTCAACCTCACTAACCGTTATTAATGAGGGAAGGGCTAGCTAGCTAATGAGTACTCATGTAGTCTTACCCCACTAACAATTATTAATGGTAGACATAATCACTATCAATTATCAACCCCAAGTAGCTGTTACTACTAGAGAGTTTCGAAAGGGACTGTCATGCTAACTGTGGTTTCAAAACAATTTCCAAAATTTCCCACTCAACAATCACATTTATAAACCAATAAACACATTTAAATTCATCATAATATCCATATAAAGGTGGCAATACCCAAATTTCTTAAATGCAAGAGAAAAACTATATTTCAGTCAAAGTAAATTTGTTCAAAAAAAAAACTCATTCAAATAAACACATTCCAAACAATTTACAAGTTTAAAAGCGAAGAAAAGGTTAGTTGTGCACAAACCTTCAATTCTCTCCTTTACTCACTATTCCTTATTCGTCCCAACCTCTTTCTCTACTGAAAATACACAAATAGAATGTGTCAATATGCATCTCAATTGCTGCCAAGAACTCATTACATGAATTTCTAATACATCCCAAATTAGCTTTGTAAATTTTAGAGAGTTTTAGTTTTGGACAGCTTGGTGCCCCAATCTTTGAACCCAATTTTTACTTAGTTTCGATCATAATTTGGTGAGGTGTTCTTCATGAAAATTGTTCATCTGGGTCTTAACTTTATTTTCATCTTTGAATTGCCTAATTCGGAGTTGTGTAGCTCAAGTTATGACCAAAACACGACATCGCTTACGCATCGCTCACCCTACGATTTGATTCTGGCAGATTTAATGATCCAACTTCGTTCAACAATTTGATCAAGTTAAATCCATAATTTGGTCTAATGTTCTTCATAAAAAAATGTTCTACTATGTCTTAGGTTTTCATCGGTTTAAGAATCGTCTAAATTGAAGTTTTCTAGAGAGAGTTATGGCCATGCAAAATTTACTGTTTATATGGTCAATCTATAGATTTCTAGATTTTCTGTAGATTTGGTGATTCAATTTTGCTTAGCAATTTGATTTGGTTAAGTCCATAATTTGGCCTTAAGTTCTTCATATGAAATGTTCTACTATATTTAAGTTTCTATCGGTTCAAGAATCACCTAAATCGGAGTTTTCTAGAGAGAGTTATGGCCATGCAAAGTTTACTGTTCACGTGCCTAATTCTGCAGGTTTCAGAATTTTGTCTCCAAGTTCAAGCCAAGTTTTAGGCAATTTCTGGGCAGTTTCTAGGTTGGGTCTCTTCATGAAAATTCTATCTCTATGTCTTAAGTTTTATTTCCAATTGGTTTCACACCAATTGGAGTTGTGTAGCTCAGTTTATGGGCTGTCAAACACACTGAACTCAGTGTGCAAATTCTGCCCTAGGTTCAAATTTTCATTTCTTCAATTATTCCCACTAACCAACCTCAATTCACATTTCATTCACCCAAAATGGCTATAATTTAGCATTGATATATCAATGGCACTTCCTAGCACAAACCCAACAATTTTCAAACACCAAAGTTTGCAATTTTCCCTAATCCTACCATTTCATTACTTCCATTCATCAACCCAATGTCAATTTAAACTAAATAAACATCAAATGATCATAATTTAACATTATACACCCCAATTTCACTCTCTAGCACCAAAGCTCCAATTTTCCCATGAACCTTAATCTCCCATAATTAAATTTATACACATTTCATGCAATTTCTTTACCCCAATCATGTATACTACTTCAACTAAGCTTAATCTCATCATCAATTTCATTCAAAGATATCAAACCCTAACTTTTCTCCAATTTGGCCAAAACCCTAGTTTAGATTCCATACATGTTTTCTTTCATTTTCTTATGAAATTTCATCATAATCTAACTTAATTTAAGGTTTGTATAACTAAATGAGTATTAAAGAACTTATCTCTTGATGACTTCCTTCCAAATCCCCAAATCTTTAATTTTCTTCTAATCTCTTGTTTCTCCTAGCTTTTACTCTCTCAATCAAAGATCTCTTTGATGTTTACTATAAGTTAGATGGAAAACTCATGAAAGATAAGTAAGGGATTGAGCTTGGAGGATGGGTGTCTATGGAGGAGGAAGAAAGAAAAAGAAAGAAATAATGAAAGAGGGAGAGGGAAGGTGGGGCGGCATGAATGGTAGAGGAAGGGAGGGTTTTGTCTTTTTTTATACCTATTTTATTTCTTTTAATTAACAATTGATTTAATTATCAAAAGCCCATAAGTCGTAATTTTAAATTTTGTCTTAATGAAAATGAAAATTTAAGTTTTCACTTCTTAAATTTCCCCTTACACATTTTTACTTGAATTTTTCCTCAAAAATTTATTCATGATTCAATTTATTATTTTCATTTACTTAAATTGATATTTTGGTCAAAAATCAACTCTTAAAGTGAATTGACCAAAATGCCCCTTATCGGGTAATAATCCAACTTTTACAATATACCCGATGAGTCCTTATATTTTTAGGTAACTTGAATTTTTATTGTGTCTATATCAATTATTTTCTATTTATTTTTTATCCTCAAGGTGATTTTGAATAGTACTAGTCACGGACCAAAAATGGTACTATTTAGAGCTCGGAAGTTCAAGGTGTTACACCTCTTATGGCAAAAAAAAAACTAGAAAATGATGTTTTTATATGGTCCCAAAAGTTGCCCTAAAAATAGATAGGAGCCAAGGAGTAGATAGAAAAGGAGGTGTAAAAATATCCTGGTCAGCAAAGTTATTCACGTTCTAGGCAGTCTGCTTAGGGTACTGCTAATGCTAAACAACTTCTTCAGTAATTTTCGGCCTCTGCATGCACTGTCTACTTAAAGTTAAGTAGACCCTCAGCAAATTTCAGCAAGTTTAGAATAAAAAATGAGTTTTTCTACTTATGCTTGACTTCCAGCTTGACCTGAGTTACACCTTAAGCACTGCCGCTTACCCTAAGCAGGATCTCAAGCAGGACCTTAAGAAAATCTTAATAAGTTTGTGGATGAAAACTTGAATGTGTTAGATTTAAGCTGTGCCTGACTTGCGGCTTGACCCAGGCTTAAGGCTAAGCAATTTGACATACCCTAAGCAACATCATAAGTAAAGTCTCAAGCAAATTTTGGCCAATTTAATCTTTCAAGGCTTGATTTCTTCGACTTTCCTCTATACTTAAGGGGCTCCAAATTTCTTCAAATCACTTTTTATTATACTCATTGACCCTCAATTTGCCATGGAAACCTATCAAAAATAATAAAATTACAAAAATCAAATATAAAGTAACTAAAGTTAACAAATAAACTAAAAACATAAAATATACTAAAAACATAAGGGCAAAATAGATTCAAAACTAACCTAAAATGCTTTTAGTCCCACACCTACAACTCCTTCATCCTACCCATGGGACCACTGTCCATTACACTCAAGGATATATACACATTGAACGGTCTAATAGTAATTGGGAATGATGTGCCTAGCTTGATCATAAAACCTGACCCAAAATATCTGCACAAGGGGAAGTTCACTTTTTACAGTGTCTTGATTTCTGTTAGGACTATTGATCATATTATTTTTCATCTGGTGCCTCCTTTCCAAGTACCTATTCTACCCTATGTCTGGTAAGCCTTCTTTTGAGCTCCTCCCACTGGCCCACTTAGTAGCCATAGGAGGTGAGTGCATCATGGGGAGCGTGTTACTTAGTTCTATCTACCAAGCATTGGCTCAAATGATTCATGATGCCCCTTTGAGTAGTGAATGGGAGCTTTTGGGTGGCTCAAATATGGCTCATCTCATACTTTCCTCAGTTATCAAGTTCTTGCCCAACTCCTTTAATTAAGATCTTTGAGTCTCAAGTCGTGTCCTTTATCTATGATTGGAGTAGGAACAAATCTGAGGTTCTTTCCCCTATATTAAGGCCTTGTTATCTCATTATTGAGAGTCTTATCCCCCTTAGTGGGGTTTTGTTTTGTTTTTATTTATTGCAAAATTTTGATGAGCTTTTTAGCAATTCAAGTACGGGTGATGATCTTCTATCAGTGAGTCTGGTAGTGTTACTTATTATTCCTCCATTGAAGTTTGGTGTTTTTTTTTCTTCTTTTACAGGTCACAGAGGTAGTAAGTTCTCGAAAAGGCAATATTGTAGAAGGTTTTTTTTGTTGTCCAAAATGAAAAAAGACCAATTACTACCTAGAAGATTATTTTTCTCTACCAGCAAGTTATGCCACGAGCACTCTATTTTATCTTAATTCATTTTTATTCTTCCTTTTGAATATAAATTGTGAAATATAATTTATTTAAGCCATTTATCGAAATTATAATTTATTTGAGGTTCCGAGAATTTTATAGAAAATCCGACAAAGTACCGGCTAAAAATGGAGAATGAACTCGTGAAAAACACTTCCTATGATCATATTCAATCATCTCATCACTCTCAAACTTCAATATCAAAATCTCAACATTTTTCACCATTCATTTCTCAATCATTCATCTCATGTGATATCATGTATAAATCACAGATAAACATTCACTTTTACATTCATTAATACGATTTTTCATTATTTACATAAACCTCAAAATACATTCCATAAGTTCAAATACATATGAGAAAATAGAAATTAGTTACAAAATGTCAAAATGAAACCTAGTGTCCTACCAATGCACTGTGGATAGTGAGGTGACACGGACACTATCCTCTGTCCAAATCTCGCTAAGCATAAAGCTTAGTGGTGCAAATAATACAAGAAAATATAATATGCAAATAAAAATAATAATTTCCTTGCTATTGTGTTCATAAGAAATGAATAATTACTAACTTATTGTTTAGTCGAGGGCTAATCATGTTTTATGATATTAACTTCTTCATGCATTTCGTTAATTATTTTCTTCATGATCTTGAGCTTCTTTGTATTTTTGTAATCATTCCTGATTCTTAATTTTCGTATTTTCTTTAATAATCAGTTCAATCACAGTTATACTTTTCCATGCCCAAGTAACCTATGTCATACCATGGGATGGCTAAAAAGCCATGATATCACATAATCGGGCATAAAAGCCATGAATACGCATAAAGCCTTGATCGCTAAAACAATACCCTATTGGCATGCCAAACTATCCAAACCAATCTTGTTAGGTATACTAGGGCATTTGATACTTTAAAATTCTTCAATCTTTGAATTTCAACTTTTGGTGTCACTATTCATTTCATTGGTCAACAAGAAAGTTGACTTTTGCATAGAAAGTAGGTACATTGACTTTGGCACTTCAAACATACCACATTTTTCATTTAAAACTTGTTGGAAGTGATCACCATTACCATTTCTAGGCTTAAACCAAGGGAAACAAAATTTTCAGTTTTGAAGCTTAAATTTACTATTCCATTATTATAGTGGGAATTTGATAAACATAAAAGTTGTTCCTTATTTTGTCTAGTTGAATTTCTTTTTTGAATCACTCCATTTGGAGTTTTGTAGCTCAAGTTATGGCTAAAATAAGTTTAAATTTTTGGTTTGATTTTGGTCCAATTAATTTGACCAAGTTAAGTTCATAATTTGGTCTAACTTTCTTCATATGAAATGTTCTACCATGCCTTAGGTTTCCATCGGTTCAAGAATCGCCTAAATCCAAGTTTTCTAGAGAGAGTTATAGCCATCCAAACATTACGTCAAGTGAAAATCTGCAGAGTTGCAGGTTTGATAACTTAACTTTGCCCAATAATTTGAATGGGTTAATGGCATAATTTGGGGTAATGTTCTTCATGAAAGTTGTTTTTCTATATCCTATCTTATTGCTGTAAAAATTTCAGGTCAATTTGACCATTCTACAGTGAGTTATGGCCAAATGAAGTTCATTTGGTCATATTGGGGTCAAATTTTGGTCCTCTTGCTTTGGTCTTTTGGGCATGGTTTCTTCAGCAAAAATGTGCCATTATAAGCCTAGTTTCATGTCCAATTGGCCAAACACCAATTGGACTAACACAGGGATATATAGTCCCAAAGTGGTGAAATCTCAACCATCATACCATTCCACTTTGCCATGCCATTTTTCAGTCCAATTTATGGTCAACATACCTCAAATGGTCACTAATTGACCATTAGAATGTTCTTTAACCAATTCATAAGCCAAGTCAAATTTTCATTACTAAACCCTAGCTAAATTTCAAAGTTTTCACAATTTCCCTAATTTCAAATTTCAAAACTTAATCAATTAAATTCCTATCACTTCTCATGCATATAACCTCATCAATCATCATCACTATTCATGTATATATGCAGGAATTCATTAAACCCCATAAGGTTCCCAAGGTTGCTGAATTAGGGATGTTTAATTCCTTAACTAATTCTTTCAATTTCTTAAATTTCCCACTTAATTTGGCATGCATACTACACCTAAAATTGAAAGAAAAGGTTTTAGTGCACTAACCTTTAAGTGGCAAAATTTCTCCAAGCTTAACTTCACTTTCCTTGTACTCTCTTGGCTGCCAAACACTTCCTCTACGTCCAAGGATTCATTTTAGTGTTGGGGTCTTGAGGAAATATGGTGAGGAAGCATGAGAAATGAAGCTTTTGTTTGAAAATCAATGGAGGGAGAAGAGGGAGAGATTCACGTCTTGAGGAAGAAGAAGAAGAAGAGCAGCTGGTTTTTAATTCCTTTAGCCTTCATTTTGTCTCTTTTATTTGTTAATTTGATAGTTGTTTAAAGGTAATTGGTTAGAGCTCTTAATGACATCATCAAGATGTCATAAATGAGCCTTTCTTTGATTTTTCTTTTCTTTTCATCACTACTTAATTTCAATTTAATTTTTAGTAATATTTATTCATATTTTAAATCATAATAATTATTTACTCAAGTGGACAAGTCGATCAAAAATCACCAAATAACCAAAATGCAGTCAAAATTGTATTGAAAAATTTTTCTAGGTATTTTCTTGGCATTCTAATGCCATAGGAACCTCAATAACCCTTCTCTGGAGTCCCAAAATTATTTTAAAATTTAACTTCCCTCTAGTTACCCTTCGCTATGGCACCGGCTCATTTAACTTGGTTGCATTTTATTTCTAAAATTTTTACTAAATTTTTCTTATTAATATTTGAGTTAATTATGGTTCTTCACTTTAGTTTAAATATTTTTTTTTCCAGAAGTTCTGGGAGGATGTTACACAGATCATCTCTGAACATAATTTTTCATTTTTCTATGTTTGTATTTTTTTTTCCTCTTATGAAAATATTATAATGTACTTACATTCTAATAATTATTAATGAATTGCAATTTTTTTAATTTTTTATGGATAAATTTTTTTAATATTCAAGCTAGAATTTATAAGTATTTAGTAATAGTATTTATTTAAAAAAAATTATGCCATTATATTACCATAACAATAAATCATATATTTAGATATTAAAACTAATTATAAGCATACAATATCTTAATAAATCATAAAATTTAATAATGTAATATATTTTTAAATCCTAATTTATATCTTTGAATGTAACATTCACCATTTTCCAATGTCAAAATTTCTGTCATTGATGGGAAATTTCGGTGAAAAATAGGGTTTCACTGACGGTAGAAATAGTGGTAAGTGTTTGTATGTGCCATAAGTCTTATGTTTGAGAGATTTAGATATTTGTTTTTTTCACAAAGAAAAAGGACTAGCTTTTTTGGGCAGAGTGCAATTCAATAGCCGAAAGTTCTCTCAGTCTTTTAACTTGAAAACTTTAAAAAGAAATTGAAATTTCAGATTTTCTTTCGTTCCCTTTACTGTTTCATACAAACCATTTTCACACAAATCTTTTCTTATGAACAAGAGACTTAAGTTTCAATCATGTTTTGGTGTTGAACTAGGGGTGAATCAAAGTTTTCAAAAGGTAGAGTAAAGCTTCCGAAAGGGTAAGTTGCTAACATGCATGTGAAGTTACTACTAAAAGCTTTACACTTTTGTTTGAATTTTTATTGCTTAAAGCCTTGGTATAGTTCACAAGTTGTTAAATTGATGTTTTATGCGATTGAACTAAAATTCTCTTATTTTGGATTTGGATTAAATATTGGGTGCATGTCATGATTTTAGGGCTTCTTGAACTAGTTAAGAGTTTTAAAAGTTATGAGCAAGTTGGATTTTGAGTTATTATGAAATATGCAAGTTTTAAAGTATTTTTCCTTTTGTTTTAGAGTTATTATGAGTTGAGGATTCTTAAAAATTAAAGGGTATGGATGTATGTTGTGTTTCTAAGTTGTTTTGAATCAGTGGGCATGATGAGTAGGTAGTTTTATGGTTGGATCAAGTTTTAAAGCTTTTAAGATGAGTTGATGGTGTTTGGTTAAATGGTTTTTCTACAGTTCAAATTGTGAATTCTAGAAATTCTCAAGTTTAGCTATCGAAAGCCATTATTTTGATAGCAAGAGTAGATACTGCTTCTTAAAGTTTTTTTAAAGATCAGGCTGCTGCCTGCTGAAGGCATTTAAGGTTCAAGACTTTAATAGCTGAAGTTCTTTACTTTGGCAGCTGAAGTTCTTTACTTTGGCAGCTGAAGTTGCTTCTGCCTACTTTATTTTCCTTTTTTGTTCTAAAGCTCTAAAACTTGTTTTTATATCCCAAATAGTTGTATGATATATGTATAGAGCATTGGAGATTTGAATAACTCATTAGGGTCCATCTTTGTTAGGATTGGACTTGAGGGACCCAGAAAAGCTACAATTAAGGAATAGCTACCATTTGTGTTTTTGGTGTTAATAGGCTACAAGAGGTGAGTAACACTAACCCTAATAAATGATAACTTCTTTGATTAATTGTAATTGAATTCATGACTATTCACATGCATCATTTCATGATTTTATTAGGTTGTATGTATCTAAAACATGAATATATTGCATTACTGCAAAGATAATTATTGATGTTTGATAGATATTGGATGATCCACTAATTTTCCTTATGATCGGAATAGGTTATGAATATGAGATGATCAGGTATGATATAATATGGTAAGACTAGGTGAGGCCTAATAAGCCCCTAGCTCACTATTTATGATAGAAGAAGTCCCGAGGAGCATCTTTATGAGTAGTGCAATTTGGTTTTTAGGAAATCACAGGTGGCAAGTCTATCTTATGTGAATTGCTTATTTTGTGTAAACTCTGTTAGTAGTATGCCCTAGAACATATCATTTAGTATGTATCTTGTACATGATTTTATTAATAGAAGGCATTTCCACTTTTTCATTTACATAATATATTTATGTGTAATAGAAAAGGTCCATTGATATTTTATGAGAAATTCTATTCTTAAGTTGTTAAGAATATGAGTGACAGTATTTCTAGTACAAAATATCATAAATAGGTTCACAATTGAGGATACTTCATAATAAGGACATGACTTATCAAGAAAGATTGTATTCATGTTTGTTTCCAAGTTATTTATATGAGATATAAATAAGATGGAATGGTGAGTCTCATGCCCTATAACAAACATGATAGGCACTTGTACATGATAAGTAGGCCGAACCAGTAACACTTATGACAAGCACATGGAGTTTACTCTTGTCAATGCATTGTCATAAATCATATTAGTGCATATAATCTTTAGACCTAAGATAGCACAGTTATCTTGTATATAAGTGGTTTGAGTTTGATACTACTTTCATACTTGTACTGTGTATGGGTATATGGGCATGTGTTGGCTCCTACTAGTTATATATGGAGGTAGGTGTTGATCAAGATGGAATCTGTTCCTCTGAGTAAATAGAGATAAAATACTATGTTCATTTAATTGTTCTTGATGTTTCAAGTTCCTAGCCAGGACAGATAGATTTAATCAGGAAAGAGTTTCTGATGAGAAAATCTTTTTAATCAAGAACTGGAATTAAAAGAGGACATAATATTCATAGCAAATGGAGTTTGACATAAACCATGACTTCAGCTTGAGTTGGGATTTTGTAACAGAGAGATTCTAGTGCACAATAACATATGATTATAGGTTCATTTAAGGTAAACCTTATTACTGATTGGGTGGCCATAGCATGCTATGCTAGGTGTTAACCATGGTCTATGAGGTACATAAAATGATTTAGAGAAATCATTTATGGTAAGAAAGAGTTCTGATGATATTAAGAGTTGATATCATATCTCATTGCCAATTAGTGATGAGCCTAGTAAGTCATCACACACATACACAAGTTATCACCTAATTAAATATGATTTAATTAATTAATTAAAGAGTTTAATTGATTAATTAAATAGGTTTGATTTGCAATTAGATTGCAAAGTCCCTAGCATGACTTGAAACCAAATCTAGGTTATTAGATGTACAGTATAAGTTAAATTTATATTTAAAGTGTTTAAATATGAATTTAATTAATGAGAAATTAATTAATAAAGATTAATTAATTGATTTATATTTGATATAAATTGATTAGAAGAAGAGAAATAATTATTTTGGGTTGAGAACTCAAAATTAAGACACAGGGGCATTTTGGTCATTTCACAGGGTGACATGTAGCACCATGAGATGGTGACACATGGCACAACACATAAGCTTGCCAAATGTTTTTTAATGATGTAAGATGATTAAAATTAAGATTAAATATATGTTTGACACTCGGCACAATGTGATTGGGTCAATTAAACCTAGAACCAATCAGAGGGTGACATGTGGCAAGGGTTTTATGTGTTGACCTAGCTATATAAGTGTTGTTATGAAAAGAAAACAACACAACCAGTAGCTATTTTCCTTGGTGCCGCCACCCAAGAGGCTCTCCCATCTCTTCATCTTCTTCTCTCATCTATTCCAAGAGATTAGCAAACAATCTCTTGAATTGAAAATACTAGAAATTATTTTTAGTGTCCTGTTTACATCTTTAATCTCTTAAAAGGTAAAACTTGATTTTCTAATTAATAGAAAAAGCTTTAGAAGCTGTTCAAGGGCTGCCATAGGTGAACTTGGTGTGGACAAGCTAGAGGGACAACATCTGGTGTCCTGAAGACGTATCCAAAAGGCACAAATACACTGCAGTGCATCAAGAGGTTAGTGTATTTACTCTTGATCTAATCTAGGGTTCTAAAATTAATCTGATTAATTTTAAAATCTTAAATGGCAAATACAGATCCAAAAACATATTAAAAGTGTTTTAATATGTTGTTTATCATTGAAATCAAATAGATAAAAATAAATCTTGCATGATGCATATGACCCTAGGTGAAAATTTTTTTATTTCAATGGTATAAACTTGTGTTTTTCTTGCTTCCACTCCTTCAATTGGTATCAGAGCCACAATATTTTCCATTTAGATTGTTGATTATATGATTTAATTGTGTGTTTTGATCATGAGATGATTTATCCATTGCTAGTTGCAATGGATGTGTGGCGGCATGCTTGAAGAACACCAATATGGTGTGCAAGATTTATGGCTTCATGGGTGGTGCAAGGTTTGGCTTTTTAATTCTGCAATTGTTGTATGATCTAAGGCCTATCCTATGACTAATTAAAGTGTTTAATTAGTAGTTTTAATCACACAATTAAATTTTAATTCAAATCTGAATTTTAAAAATTGTTTGAATGTGATTCAAATCTGAATTTTAAAAGTTGTTTGAATGTGATTCAAATCTTAATTTTTAAAGTTGTTTGAATCATATTTAAATCTGATTTTTTAAAGTTGTTTGAATAATATTCAAATCTGAATTTTTAAAAATTATTTGAATGTGATTCAAATCTGATTTTTAAAAATTGTTTGAATGTGATTCAAATCTGAATTTTTAATGTTGTTTGAATGTGATTCAAATCTGAATTTTTAAATTTGTTTGAATGTGATTCAAATCTGAATTTTTAAATTTGTTTGCATCATATTCAAATCTGGATTTTTAAGTTGAATATGAGATATTCAATTTAATTTAAGTATATATGTTTTATTTAATTGTTAAATAGTGATATGCATGATGGATGATCATGGACTATAAAAGACCAATGTGATTGGATTTATTTCTTTTATGTTTCTTTGGGATTGTAAATTAATTAATTTATTTTAATTTATTTTGGGCATGTATTATTAAGGTTGTAATAATTTTGGGTTGTAATTTCATTTATTTAAGTTCTTGTAAATTCGCCTTAGTATGCCAAGGATTACTACGTAATATTGGATTGCAAGAAGTTCAAGGAGGTCAATAGCATTGGTGGGACCAGTGGGAGGAGTTCAAGATCAAGTGTTGATTATGTACTCCTTTAGCAACTCTTGTAAAATGAATGAATGAAATGCACTTAGGAATGCCCTAATTCAATTCTTGGTGGCTCAAAATTGAATCCATTAGAAAGTCCATGATCATACCATATTTACTGCTTATCCATGAATGCATGAGATGTATGGGAATGTATGCAATTATATGATATATGCATGCTAAATGGATAATGTGCAAAGTGAGACCTTAATAGTAATTAGGATGACCATAAAATCTTCCAAACAAATGATTAAGTTGGAATTGCTATAATTAAAGTAACTATAACATGGGCCCTTCATTGGGGCAATTATTTTAAAAAAATTTAAATAGTTGCATAAGATGCAATTAATTTAAGAGATTTTCTTAAGAATAATTGTTAAGCATGAGATGTTGTAAATATATAAATGGTTTGGTGGCCAATATTGGATGTACCTGAGGATATTAAAATTATTTGCATAATTACTGGCTCAATGGGATCAACTTAACTAATGCAAGATAAGTCAATAATGAATGTACTTGAGATTTTGAGCATTAGGGGCTAGGTAAAGGATTGAACCTCATATGAGATGTGATGGGTAAGGAGTTGCTCACTTATAGTTTATTGTAATTCCAATAACGGATGTACATGAGGATGATCAATAGAATTATAAGAATTCAATCACCCACTAGAAATCCATCCAACTAGGATTTCCGTTTTCTACTTTGGAAGTGTAGGATTCGCTAAGTTAGTGGGAGGACCAATTTGATTAAAAGACCATAATCATTTTTGTTAATTACATGATACATTTACTAATAAATCTGGTTATTTTTTACAGTTAATTTTCTGATAATAATGAGCACAGAACAACCACCACTATCTAATATCCTTGCAAGCATACTTGATCGCAATAGGTTGACAGGACCTAATCTGTCTGATTGGCTAAGAAATTTGAAACTTGTCTTGAACCTTGAACATATAGGATATGTTCTAGATTTAAATGTTCCTAGTACCTTACCTCCAGAGGCCACTCAAGAGGAACATGAAACTTTGGACAAGTGGAAGGAGCATGATATGAGAGCTAAGTGTTACATGCTTGCTTCCATGAGTAATGAGTTACAGAAGCAGCATGAAAACACGCAGAGTGCGAGTGAGATCCTCCTTCACCTACAAGAGTTGTATGGTGAGCACAACAGGAATGCTAGGTATGAGATATCTAGACAGTTATTCCGCATGAGGATGTCTGAGGGACAGAATGTTGGGGATCATGTCCACAAGATAATTCGGCTGATTGAGCAGCTGGAACATCTTGACTTTAACATGGATTTCCAACTACAGACGGATTTGATCCTTTAGTCCCTTCCTGAGTCTTTTGGGAATTTTGTGACAAATTTCCATATGACTAAAGAGGAATGCGCCTTAGCTAGTTTACTCAACATGCTGGTTATTGCCCAAAAGAATATGCCGGGCAATAAAGGAAAAGAGGTAGCTTTGATTGCACCTTCTTCTACTGGAAAGTCCAACAAGAAGAAGGGCAATAAGAAAAAGAAATCTCAGATTCTTGGTCCTTCCAAGAAAATAGCTAAACAAAAAGGGAAGACTAAAGCTGATGGAGGGAAAGGAAAGTGTTTCCACTGCCAGAAGGATGGGCACTGGAAAACAAACCACCCAGAGTATCTTGCTTCTCTGAAGGACAAGAAGGATACACCTTGGGAAGGTATGTACATATCTTGTTATTTAGATTCTGATGATACTCATAGTTCATCTACAGCTTGGGTTTTAGATACTGGTAGCAGTTCTCACATTTCTAATGATATGCAGGAACTAGCAAATAGTAGCAGCTTCCATTCTCGAGATGTTAAACTCCGGATTGGCAATGGCTCAACTGTTAAAGCTTTAGCCATAGGATCTAAATCTTTTTACATGTCTGGACATGTTTTGTGTTTGGATAATATTTTATATGTACCTGATGCTTTTAAGAACATCATTTCTATATCTAGTTTGACTAGAAATGGCTATGAATTTCAGTTCACAGATGATATTTACAATATTTATTTTGGAAATAAATATGTTAGTTTGGGTTATATGAATGATGGTCTTTATTATTTAGATAATAATGACAAACACAAAATGAATGCAAGTGATCTAAATGAATGCAATGCCATAGTGAAAACCAACTCAAGTTCAAAATATATTTGGCACTTAAGGTTATGTTATGTTACAGAAGATAGGATTACAAAACTGGAGAAAATGGGGATTCTATCCTTATTGGGCTCTGAGCCTACTCTAACTTGTGAATCTTGCCTTCAGGGTAAAATGACTAAATCACCCTTTGTTGGACAAGGGCTAAGGGCTGAAAATATTTTAGAGCTAATACATAGTGATGTATGTGGTCCATTTAAGGAAATGGCTAGAGGCAGTTTTTGTGACACCCCTTACCCGACTACAGTGTAGCCGAGCAAGTTATGCCACTCAGTGTGCCGAGCACTCTATTTTATCTTAATTCATTTTTATTCTTCCTTTTGAATATAACTTGTGAAATATAATTTATTTAAGCCATTTATCAAAATTATAATTTATTTGAGGTTCCGAGAATTTTATAGAAAATCCGGCAGAATACCAGCTAAAAATGGAGAAAAACGTTCTTCAGAACCTGTGAAAAACACTTCCAATATTCATATATTCGTATTCAATTACTCTCAAACTCCAATAATCATCATCTCAACATTTGTCAACCATTCATTTCTCAATTTCAATTCTCAATCATTCATCTCATTTGATAGTCATGTAACAATCACAGATCAATATTCACTTTTCCATTTACAAACACAAATTTGCATTATTTACATGAAAATCAAAATACATTACATAAGTTTCATTACATATGGGAAAATCAAAATTTATTACAGAATGCCAAAATGACACCTAGTGTCCTACCAATGCACTGCAGAAGTTGAGGTGACACGGACACTATGCAGAACTGTGAACGGCCTTACCCAATATGTGGTCTACTGGGCCCTCTGTCCAAATCTTCAGTGCCTACGCGTTGTAAAAGTGACGCGCTAAGCATAAAGCTTAGTGGTGCCAATAATACAAGAAAATACAATATGCAAATAAAAATAATAATTTCCTTGCTATTGTGTTCATAAGAAATGAATAATTACTAACTTATTGTGTAGTCGAGGGCTAATCATGTTTCATGATATTAACTTCTTCATGCATTTCGTTAATTATTTTCTTCATGATATTGAGCTTCTTTGTATTTTTGTAATCATTCCTGATACTTAATTTTCGTATTTTCTTTAATAATCAGTTCAATCACAGTTATACTTTTCCATGCCCAAATAACCTATCTTTGGACGCATTGGGTGGATAACGGGTCATTGGCACCGACACCACGGTGCCTCGGTGTCATACCATGGGACGCGAGCGTCAACCACGTATCACGATCGGTATGGCTAAAAAGCCATGATATCACATAATCGGCATAAAAGCCATGAATACGGGCATAAAAGCCATGGATACGGGCATAAAGCCATGAATACAGGCATAAAGCATTTCCTTCGCGATCGCTAAAACAATACCCTATTGGCATGCCAAACTATCCAAACCAATCACATTAGGCCTACTAGGGCATTTTGCATTTTTAAGTTTCACAATTTTTGAATTTCAAGTTTGATAACTTAACTTTGCCCAATCATTTGAATGGGTTAATGGCATTATTTGGGGTAGGTTTCTTCATGAAAGTTGTTTGTCTATATCTTATCTTATTGCTGTAAAAATTTCAGGCCAATTAACTAAATCTACAGTGAGTTATGACCAAATGAACAGTCTTCATGAAAGTTGTTTGTCTATATCTTATCTTGTTGCTGTAAAAATTTCAGGTCAATTAACTAAATCTACAGTGAGTTATGGCCAACTGTTCATTTGGTCAATTCTGCAGGGGCTGTTGCAGGGTGTCTGGATTGGGGCCAAGTTTTGGTCCTCTTGCTTTGGTCTTTTGGGCATGGTTTCTTCAGCAAAAATGTGCCATTATAAGCCTAGTTTTATGTCCAATTGGCCAAACACCAATTGGACCAACACAGCCCAAGTTATGGCAGTGCAAGTGGACTGAATTTTCAGTCCCTCTGCTTTCTTGTCTAGGGCGACTGCAACTTCACTTTGCAATCCTATTTTTCAGTCCATTTTATGGTCAACTTACCTAAGATGGTCACTAATTGACCATTAAAATGTGCTCTAACAATTTCCTAAGCCAAGTCAATTTTCACTCCCCAAAACCCTAGCTTCACATTAGGTTTTCTACAAAATGCCTTAGTTAGCATACCAACTTATTATTCTTATGTTTATAAACTTCCTACATGATTCTAGTTCACTTCAAGCTCATCAAAAACACTCCTTCCTATTCCTTCACTAGGGCAGCCAAAACTCATGTACACATACACATGAATTTTGTTCATTTAAATTACATTTTCTTACTAAATTCAAGTTCCATTTCATGAAATTAAAGAGTTTTAGGTATATAGTGCACTAACCTTGAATAGGGCAGTTTTTTTCCCAACTCAAACTTCTCTTTCTTTCCTCTTTTTGGCTGCCAAAAGCTTGTTTAAGGTGTAGGGTAAAATTTTAATGAAGTGGGGTTAGGGTTTTATAGTGAAACAAGGTAGGAAATTAAGCTTGCTTGATTGAACATCAATGGAGGGAGGAAGAAGAGAAACTCACGTTTTTGGCTTAAGAGAAGGCAGCTGGTTTTTGGTCTTCCTTGGTCTTTATTTAGCTCTTTTATTAGTTAGTCAAATGGTTACTTAATGGTGATTGGTTGGCAATTTTAAATGACATCACAATGATGTCATAAATAAGCTTTTTCTTCACTTTCTTTTCTTTCCTCCACTACTCATCTTCAATTTAATTTCTAGTAATGTTTATCCATATTTTATGTCATATTAATTATTTACTCAACTGGACAAGTCGGCCAAAAATCACCTCTGAAGGCGAAATGACCAAAATGCCCTCCGTTTGGCTTAACGGGTCAAAATTGTCTGTACCGATTGAAAAATTTTTCTAAATATTTTCTTGGTATTCTAATGCCATAGGAACCTCAATGACCCTTCTCTGGAGTCCCAAAAATTATTTTATGAATTTTTCCCCGGGTCTAGGGCTCTTCGTTGCGAGAACCGCAACTTCCCTCTGATTACCCATCGCTTGGGCACCGGCTCATTTGACTTGGTTGTATTTTATTTCTAAAATTTTTACTAAATTTTTCTTAGTAATATTTGAGTTAATTATGGTTCCTCACTTTAGTTTAAATATTTTTCCAGACGTTCTAACTGTCTGGACCGACACCGATCACCGGAACAGTAGAATGTACGGAGTGCTACCGGGGAGGGTGTTACAACTCTTTCCCTCTAATTTAAATTTCGTCCTCGAAATTTACCTGACTTAAGTAATCGGGGAGTTGCTACCTCCCTGTTTCTTCACTTCCTTGTATCGCCTCATCAGTGTCTGGGTTTGGCTCTTTCTGAGCTTCCATAGCATATACTTGTGGTGCCACCATGACTTCAGGCTTTTCAACGGTCTCAGAAACAATCTTCTGTGAAATATCAGCCGTTTCTGCTCTACCCGATCTTTTACCCCTTTGAACTACAGGGAAAGGTCTATCAACTTGTACCGGAGCTATTGAACCACTCCTTTGAGGGCAATCTCTTATGAAATGATCCGTAGCCCCACACTTGAAACACTCTCCAGTTAACAGTCGACACTCCCCTCCGTGTTTTCTACCACAATGCATACATTCAGGCACTGGGGTTGATCCCCTTGTTATTGTCCCCGGGGAACTAGCTATAGATATTCCAATCTGGCCTCTGTGGTCCTGTGTCTGATCTTGTGAACCAGAACCCTTAAACTTCTTACTATCAGTCGGTATACTTGACTGTCCTGGTCCAAATTCCCTCTTACGCTGCCTATCTTTCCTATTTTGTTCATTTATTCTCACTTTCTCCACTTTTAATGCAGCTTCCACTAGCTTGGTGAAGTCAGTGATTCCCAAGGCAGTGAGCTGGATCTTGATGTTGTCATTTAGTCCCTCTTCAAATCTCTTACATCTTTCAGCTTCATTAGGGACTATCTCCCTTCCATAGCGGCTTAATCGAACAAATTCCTTCTCATATTCAGCCACTGACAGCTGCCTCTGCCTCAGGTTAATAAACTCTCTTCTTCTCTCTTCCAGGTATACAGTACCCACATATTTCTTCTTAAATTCGGAGAGAAAGAAGTCCCAAGTTATAGCTTCTGGCTGCACTTCACTGGATACCGTGTCCCACCATTCGTAGGCATCATCTTGCAACAAAGATATGACAGCTTCCAGGTTTTGCTCTGGAGTGCAGTGGAGTTGTTTTAGAACTCTGCCCATTCTGTTCAACCAATTCTTGGCTGCAACAGAGTCATCTTCTCTCTTGCCATAGAAGTCCACAGCTCCGAACTTTCTTAGTCTTTCCAGGTGTGATTTCTACTGTGGAGCTGGTGGTGGTGGTGCTGCTGGCATTACCCCGGCCATTTGTCTAAAGAAATCGGCCATTTGCTGGAACATGGCCTGTGGAGGCTGAGCAGGCTCTGCTTGAGCTGGTGGAGTAGGTTCTCCCCTACCCCCAGTCTCAGCTGCTACAGGTGGAGCATGACTCTCCACTTCCTCCTCGACTGCTCTCTGTGATGAAGGGTCCATATCCTATTTAAAATAAGAAAGATAAACAGATCTGCATTAGTGTCACCTCGACTCTTACAAATGCGATGCATGGTATGGACTCAATCTAGGCCCAGAAACGCCTAAACCGTGCTCTGATACCACTAAATGTGACACCCCTTACCCGACTACAGTGTAGCCGAGCAAGTTATGCCACTCGATTGTGCGAGCACTCTATTTTATCTTAATTCATTTTTATTCTTCCTTTTGAATATAACTTGTGAAACATAATTTATTTAAGCCATTTATCGAAATTATAATTTATTTGAGGTTCCGAGAATTTTATAGAAAATCCGGCAGAATACCGGCTAAAAATGGAGAAAACCGTTCTTCAGAACCTGTGAAAAAACACTTCCAATATTCATATATTCGTATTCAATTACTCTCAAACTCCAATAATCATCATCTCAACATTTGTCAACCATTCATTTCTCAATTTCAATTCTCAATCATTCATCTCATTTGATAGTCATGTAACAAACACAGATCACTATTCACTTTTCCATTTACAAACACAAATTTGCATTATTTACATGAAAATCAAAATACATTACATAAGTTTCATTACATATGAGAAAATCAAAATTTATTATAGAATGCCAAAATGACACCTAGTGTCCTACCAATGCACTGTAGAAGTTGAGGTGACACGGACACTATGCAGAACTGTGAACGGCCTTACCCAATCTGTGGTCTCTGGGCCCTCTGTCCAAATCTTGATCTACAGCGTTGCAAAGCGGCGCTAAGCATAAAGCTTAGTGGTGCCAATAATACAAGAAAATACAATATGCAAATAAAAATAATAATTTCCTTGCTATTGTGTTCATAAGAAATGAATAATTACTAACTTATTGTGTAGTCGAGGGCTAATCATGTTTCATGATATTAACTTCTTCATGCATTTCGTTAATTATTTTCTTCATGATATTGAGCTTCTTTGTATTTTTGTAATCATTCCTGATACTTAATTTTCGTATTTTCTTTAATAATCAGTTCAATCACAGTTATACTTTTCCATGCCCAAATAACCTATCTTTGGACGATGGATTTGGATAATGGGTCGTTGGCACTGGACACCGCGGTGCCTCGGGCCGTCATACCATGGGACGCAGAACGTCAACCACGTATGTAGTCAGTATGGCTAAAAAGCTATGATATCACATAATCGGCATAAAAGCCATGAATACGGGCATAAAAGCCATGGATACGGGCATAAAGCCATGACTACAGGCATAAAGCCTTTCCTTTCGCAATACTGCTAAAACAATACCCTATTGGCATGCCAAACTATCCAAACCAATCACATTAGGCCTACTAGGGCATTTTGCATTTTTAAGTTTCATAATTTTTGAATTTCAAGTTTTCATGTCACTATTCATTTCATTAGTCAACTAAAATGTTGACTTTTGCATAAACAATAGGTACATTGGTTTTAATACTCCCAACATACCACATTTTGTATTCAAAATTTGTTAGTTTTGGTCACTTTCTCAAAGCTTAGGTCATTTTGGCAAAATTGTCAATTTTTGGTTTTGGTGTCACTATTCACCTCATTGGTCAACAAAAATGTTGACTTTTGGATAGAAAATAGGTGTATTGGTTTTAAAACCCCAAACATACCACATTTTGTATTTAAAACTTGTTGGTATTGGTTGCCAATACCATTTCTAAGCTTAATGCTATTTGAACAAAATTTTCAGATTTGGTGCTTCATTTTTATTGCTCCATTTGATATTTCTACAGTGGGAATTTGAGGAAATGGTAAACATGAAAGTTGTTCCTTATTTTGTCTAGTTGAATTTCTTTTTTTGAATCACTCCATTTGGAGTTTTGTAGCTCAAGTTATGGCCAAAATAAGTTTACTGTTCACGTGTACTGTTCATGCTGAAATTTTGGGTTTTGATAGATTTTGGTCAAACTTTGGTCAGTAATTTGACCAAGTTAAGTTCATAATTTGGTCTAAATTTCTTCATATGACATGTTCTACCATACCTTAGGTTTCCATCGGTTCAAGAATCGCCTAAATCCGAGTTTTCTAGAGGGAGTTATAGTCATCCAAACATTACTGTTCAAATGTAAATCTGCAGAGTTGCAGGTTTGATAACTTAACTTTGCCCAATCATTTGAATGGGTTAATGGCATTATTTGGGGTAGGTTTCTTCATGAAAGTTGTTTGTCTATATCTTATCTTGTTGCTGTAAAATTTCAGGTCAATTAACCAAATCTACAGTGAGTTATGGCCAAATGAGCGATTCTTGTTCATTTGGTCAATCTGCAGTACATTGGGGTGTCGGATTGGGGCCAAGTTTTGGTCCTCTTGCTTTGGTCTTTTGGGCATGGTTTATTCAGCAAAAATGTGCCATTATAAGCCTAGTTTCATGTCCAATTGGCCAAACACCAATTGGACCAACACAGCACAAGTTATGGCAGTGCAAGTGGACTGAATTTTGAGTCCCTCTGTCTTGTCCTAGGGCAGCGACAGTAACTTCACTTTGCAATCCTATTTGTCAGTCCATTTTATGGTCAACTTACCTAAGATGGTCACTAATTGACCATTAAAATGTGCTCTAACAATTTCCTAAGCCAAGTCAATTTTCACTCCCCAAAACCCTAGCTTCACATTAGGTTTTCTACAAAATGCCTTAGTTAGCATACCAACTTATTATTCTTATGTTTATAAACTTCCTACATGATTCTAGTTCACTTCAAGCTCATCAAAAACACTCCTTCCTATTCCTTCACTAGGGCAGCCAAAACTCATGTACACATACACTTGAATTTTGTTCATTTAAATTACATTTTCTTACCAAATTCAAGTTCCATTTCATGAAATTAAAGAGTTTTAGGTATATAGTGCACTAAACTTGAATAGGGCAGTTTTTTTCCCAACTCAAACTTCTCTTTCTTTCCTCTTCTTGGCTGCCAAAAGCTTGTTTAAGGTGTAGGGTAAAATTTTAATGAAGTGGGGTTAGGGTTTTATGGTGAAACAAGGTAGGAAATTAAGCTTGCTTGATTGAACATCAATGGAGGGAGGAAGAAGAGAAACTCACGTTTTTGGCTTAAGAGAAGGCAGCTGGTTTTTGGTCTTCCTTGGTCTTTATTTAGCTCTTTTATTAGTTAGTCAAATGGTTACTTAATGGTGATTGGTTGGCAATTTTAAATGACATCACAATGATGTCATAAATAAGCTTTTTCTTCACTTTCTTTTCTTTCCTCCACTACTCATCTTCAATTTAATTTCTAGTAATGTTTATCCATATTTTATGTCATATTAATTATTTACTCAACTGGACAAGTCGGCCAAAAATCACCTCTGAAGGCGAAATGACCAAAATGCCCTCCGTTTGGCTTAACGGGTCAAAATTGTCTGTACCGATTGAAAAATTTTTCTAAATATTTTCTTGGCATTCTAATGCCATAGGAACCTCAATGACCCTTCTCTGGAGTCCCAAAAATTATTTTATGAATTTTTCCCCGGGTCTAGGGCTCCTCGTTGCGAGAACCGCAACTTCCCTCTGATTACCCATCGCTTGGGCACCGGCTCATTTGACTTGGTTGTATTTTATTTCTAAAATTTTTACTAAATTTTTCTTAGTAATATTTGAGTTAATTATGGTTCCTCACTTTAGTTTAAATATTTTTTCGGACGTTCTAACTGTCCGGACCGACACCGGTCACCGGAACAGTAGAATGTACGGAGTGCTACCGGGGAGGGTGTTACAGTTTTCATTACTTTATTACCTTTAATGATGATAAATCAAGGTTTGGGTATTTGTATTTGATGAAATACAAACATGAATCCTTTGAAAAGTTTAAACAATTTAAATCTGAAGTAGAAAATCAAACAGGAAAGAGTATTAAAGCTCGTGGATCAGATCGTGGAGGTGAATATTTGAGTACTGAATTTAATGAATACTTGAGAGAGCACGGCATTGTTTTCCAGTTGACTCCTCCAGGAACCCCACAGCTGAATAGTGTATCTGAAAGGAGAAATCGTACCCTATTGGATATGGTACATAGTATGATGAGCTATACTGATATGCCAATCTCCTTTTGGGGATTTGCATTAGAATCAGCTTTGTATATTCTGAATAGGATTCCATCAAAATTAGTTTCTTCCACACCTTATGAGATATGGCATGGAAGAAAACCAAGTCTTAAGCATGTTAAGATTTGGGGTTGTCCAGCTTATATCAAAAAGATGAACACTGATAAATTGGAAATCAGATTAGAAAAGGGTCGATTTGTTGGATATCCAAAAGATAGTTTTGGATATTATTTTTATTTGCCTACATCACAAAAGGTTGTGATGAGTAGAGATGCTACATTTCTTGAACAACAGTTTGTTCAAGAAGGAGGCAAAGGAAGGCAAATAGAGTTAGAATTGGAGAATTCTGACCAACCAACATATCAGATGGATATAAATCCATCTAGTCAACCTACACCCATTGATGAAACATCTACAGCTATTCCTCGTAGAACAACCAGGGTATCTCACCCACCAGTGAGATATGGTTTCCTTCATGAAGAAGTAGGTCATGGAGATGATCCACTTACCTATGAAGAAGCTATATCAGATATAGACTCTTCAAAATGGATTGATGCTATGAAATCCGAAATTGATTCCATGTATAAGAATCAAGTTTGGGATCTTGTTAACCCACTTGAAAGTATTGTACCTATAGGGAACAAATGGGTTTTCAAGAAGAAAATTGGTTCTAATGGAAAAGTAGAGACCTATAAGGCAAGGCTAGTAGCGAAAGGGTTTCGCCAAAGGCAAGGAATCAACTATGAGGAGACTTTCTCGCCTGTTGCCATACTTAAATCAATTAGGATTCTATTAGCAATAGCTGCATACTATGATTATGAGATTTGGCAAATGGATGTCAAAACAGCTTTTCTCAATGGATGCATTAAAGAAAACATTTTCATGGAACAACCTAGGGGTTTTAAATCCCAAGATGGTTCCAAGGTATGTAAGCTAAAGCGATCCATTTATGGGTTGAAGCAAGCTTCGAGGAGTTGGAACATCCGTTTTGATGAAGCCATTAAATCATTTGGTTTTATCAAAAATGAGGATGAGCCATGTGTATATAAGAAGGTTAGTGACAGTACTATCACTTTCCTTGTCTTATATGTGGATGATATACTGTTGATGGGTAATGACACAGGTATGTTGACAATTGTAAAGGTATGGTTATCAAATACATTCTCCATGAAAGACTTAGGGGAGGCAACCTATATTCTTGGGATTCGCATCTATAGAGATAAAGTGAAAAGAATAATTGATTTATCCCAAAGTCTATACTTGGAAAAGGTGTTAAAGAGGTTTAACATTCTTGATTCCAAGAGAGGATTGTTACCAGTGAGACAAGGTATCCACCTTTCTAAAGAGTTGTCTCCAAAGACACCTGAAGAAAGAGATAAAATGGTCAGGATTCCATATGCTTCTGCTATTGGAAGTTTAATGTATGCAATGTTGTGTACTAGGCCGGATATCGCGTATGCTGTTAGTTTGACTAGCAGGTATCAATCCAATCCAGGTTTGGAACACTGGATAGCTGTCAAGAATATCCTTCAGTACTTGAGAAGAACTAAGGATTTATTCTTGATTTATAGAGGTGGAGACTTGCAATTGGATGGTTATACTGATTCTGATTTCCAATCAGATATCGATGATAGAAAGTCTACCTCTGGATATGTGTTCATTTGTAATGGAGGTGCAGTCAGTTAGAAGAGTTCCAAACAGAGAATGATTGCAGATTCCACTACCGAGGCTAAGTATATTGCTGTATCAGATGCTGCAAAGGAAGCTGTTTGGATAAAGAAGTTCGTGACAGAACTTGCAGTAGTTCCTTCCATTGAGTCAGCAGTTCCACTACACTGTGACAACAATGGAGCAGTCATACAGGCTAAGGAACCAAGGTCTCATAAAAAATCCAAACACATAGAAAGGCGCTACCACGTTATCAGAGAAATAGTTTGACGAGGCGATGTAGCCATGCAGAAAATAGCATCAGCTGAAAATCTAGCTGATCCATTCACTAAACCTATGTCATAGACTCAGCTAGATCGACATCTTGAGAAGATGGGTCTAAGATATTGTAATGAATGGCTCTAGTGCTAGTGGGAGATTGTTAGTAGTATGCCCTAGAGCATATCATTTAGTATGTATCTTGTACATGTTTTTATTAATAAAAGGCATTTCCACTTTTTCATTTACATAATATATTTATGTGTAATAGAAAAGGTCCATTGATATTTTATTCGAAATTCTATTCTTAAGTTGTTAAGAATATGAGTGACAATATTTCTAGTACAAAGTATCATAAATAGGTTCACAATCGAGGATACTTCATAATAAGGACATGACTTATCCAGAAAGATTGTATTCATGTTTGTTTCCAAATCATTTATATGAGATATAAATAAGATGGAATGGTGAGTCTCATGCCATATAACAAACATGATAGGTACTTATACATGATAAGTAGGCCGAACTAGTGACACTTATGACAAGCACATGGAGTTTACTCTTGTCAATGCATTTTCATAAATCATATCAGTGCATATAATCTTTAGACCTGAGATAGCATAGTTATCTTATATATAGGTGGTTTGAGTTTGATACTGCTTTCATACTTGTACTGTGTATGGGTATATGGGCATGTGTTGGCTCCTACTAGTTATACATGAAGGTACGTGTTGATCAAGATGGAATCTGTTCCTCTAAGTAAATAGAGATAAAATGCTATGTTCATTTAATTGTTCTTGATGTTTCAAGTTCCTGGCCAGGACAGATAGATTTAATCAGGAAAGTGTTTCTGATGAGAAAGTCTTTTTAATCAAGAACTGGAATTAAAAGAGAACATAATATTCATAGCAAATGGAGTTTGACATAAACCATGACTCCAGCTTGAGTTGGGATTTTGTAACAGAGAGATTCTAGTGCATGGTAATATATGATTATAGGTTCATTTAAGGTAAACCTTATTACTGATTGGGTGGCCATGGCATGTTATACTAGGTGTTAACCATGGTCTATGAGGTGCATAAAATGATTTAGAGAAATCATTTATGGTAAGAAAGAGTTCTGATGATATTAAGAGTTGATATCATATCTCATTGCCAATTAGTGATGAGCCTAGTAAGTCACACACATACACAAGTTATCACCTAATTAAATATGATTTAATTAATTAATTAAAGAGTTTAATTGATTAATTAAATAGGTTTGATTTGCAATTAGATTGCAAAGTCCCTAGCATGACTTGAAACCAAATCTAGGTTATTGGATGTACAGTATAAGTTAAATTTATATTTAAAGTGTTTAAATATAAATTTAATTAATGAGAAATTAATTAATAAAGATTAATTAATTGATTTATATTTGATATAAATTGATTAGAAGAAGAGAAATAATTATTTTGGGTTGAGAACTCAAAATTAAGATACAGGGGTATTTTGGTCATTTCATAGGGTGACATGTGGCACCATGAGATGGTGACACATGGCACTACACATAAGCTTGCCAAATGTTTTTGAACCATGTAAGATAATTAAAATTAAGATTAAATATAGGTTTGACACTTGGCACAATGTGATTGGGTCAATTAAACCTAGAACCAATCAGAGGGTGACATGTGGCAAGGGTTTAATGTGTTGACCTAGCTATATAAGTGTTGTTATGAAAAAAAAAAAAACACAACCAGCAGCTATTTTCCTTGGTGCTGCCACCCAAGATGCTCTCCCTTCTCTTCATCTTCTTCTCTCATCTATTCCAAGAGATTAGCAAACAATCTCTTGAATTGAAAATACTAGAAATTGTTTCTAGTGTTCTGTTTACATCTTTAATCTCTTAAAAGGCAAAACTTGATTTTCTAATTAATAGGAAAAGCTTTAAAAGCTGTTCAAGGGCTGCCATAGGTGAACTTGGTGTGGACAAGCTAGAGGGACAACATCTGGTGTCCTGAAGACGTATCCGAAAGGCACAAATACACTGCAGTGCATCAAGAGGTTAGTGTATTTGTTCTTGATCTAATCTTGAGTTCTAAAATTAATCTGATTAATTTTAAAATCTTAAATGGCAAATACAGATCCAAAAACATATTAAAAGTGTCTTAATATGTTGTTTATCATTGAAATCAAATAGATAAAAATAAATCTTGCATGATGCATGTGACCCTAAGTGAAAATTTTTTATTTCAATGGTATAAACTTGTGTTTTTCATGCTTCCGCTCCTTCAAACTCGTGTGATTGATGCATTGCATATGTATGAATTGATCTATATGACAAATGAATATCTGTTAGTTTACTCACTAAGCTTTCCAAAGCTTACCCTTTTTCCTTAACCCAGGTGAAGTGTTACAGGATTAGAGACATCTACCAGAAATGATAGCAAGTTTTATATGTATGTTTTAAGTTTTTAGTGGACATGTAATTATAAACTATTAGATATTATGCTTAGTTTTGGAGGTTTATTAATATATATATTGAAAGTGTAAGAATGTTTATGTGTTTACCAAAATCTGTAATCACTCTTTGGTAATTATGTATGAATAAAGGGATTACATTTTAGTACTTAATGAATGTAATGAAAAGGCTCAAATTTTTGAGCTATTATTAAAGAAATGTTTTATGCTATGATGGAAGTGCTAAAGTGTAGTTGCTTATGAGTTGCTTTACATTTTAGATTATATGGAATAATTGGATGTCACATCTTACTCTTCTATAAGGCATAATATAATCCCATAATATAATTAATGAATTACTGAACTTCACGTGCTGATAACCCATTAAATACACTACAAGAGATTTTAAAATAATTTTTGTACTTTTAGGAAATGGTGAGAATTTTTTGTAGGAACTAAAAACATTTAATTGAAGTTGAAAAGTTATGTAAAATTTTTGGCCAATTTTATTTTTCCGCAAATTTTGGAAAAATTTTGGCTGAGTGCCGATAGTATTTGCAAAAACCAAAAATTTTACCTGTAGAAAAACACTCCCAGATATGCACTTTATCAAATCACAACCACCATTACTTTCAATCAATATAAATCAACCCAATCTCCATAATTCAAAAAAAATTCAAATATTTCAAATTCATTTATACACATTGCATTCAAAATAAATAATTCACAATCACAATTTAATTTATTGGCATAAAAATCCAAAAGGTAATATTATTATAATTTACGATACAACTGCTCAATTTTGCATACATACATATGAAAATACCATATTACATCAACCAAAACACAATGGGTATAAATAATATACCCGTACAAAAATCTTCAAGTTGTGCTCCCCTATTACTGTAACAGTTCACTCTGTTGCTATGTCCTTTTCCCTATCTGCGACAGCAAAAAAAAGCTATCGCTGAGTATAAAAATACTCAGTGGTGCACAATAATATATAAAATGCAAAATATAAAACATTTATTATTAATTCACATTTCAAATATTTCACAATCACATTTCAATTTTCAAATCACATTTATCACAAATTACAATTTAAATATTTCATAATTTTCAAAGCTTAATATAACACAAATTTGATCAAACACTTTAATAAACACAGTGTTGCCAATCAATAACATAACTTAGGTCATGACACAAAATTTCCAAACATACTGTGTTGTACACCACGACAAGGCAAACTCACCCCACTAATCGAAATCAATGAGGGAGGTGGCTAGCTAGCTAATGAGTACTCATCCAAACACACTTCAGACTGGCAAGCCAGAGAGGGAGGAAAATGATCAAATATCAAACTCAACCACACAAGTAGAGGAGGAACATAGTAAGGACTGCCATGCCAAGTGTGAATTAAAAACAATTTCAAAATCATATTATTCAACATTTCATTCAAAACATTAATCAATTTTCATTTCAAATTTCCATTTACAAAGTAGGCAACACAACATTTCTTAAGGCATTATTTAGCACAAAATGCTCCAAAAATGTATTCAAATGAATTTTCTAATAGTAAATCGAAAGTGAAAAGTTATTGTGCACAAACCTGATGTGAGTCGCCTCTAGGCCTTGACTCAATTTATTCTATCCTTATCCAAGACTTTTTCAGCTGAAACACATAATTTATAGTGTTTTAATATCTTATCTCACAATAAATCCAATAATTAATTCATATATACTTAATTCTTGACCCAATATGCTTAAACTAACGTTCTTAAAAATTTTCATTTCGGGCTTACTATTCATGATACTATTCAAGTCAATTTGTTGACTTTCTTATGCTTAATAGGTATAGGGATTTCAATTTCACCCACATACCACATTTTGGTTACCAATTTTGTTGGTTTTAATTGCTCCTTAGATTTTTAGGTTTGCTAGGCATAATTTCAATTTTCCAGATTTGGTGTCCTGTTTATACTGTTCTATTGGTCATGTTGCTGTTAGAATTTTGCAAAGTTTTCTTCATAGAAGTTGTTCCTTATTGTCTTAACTTTAATTCTCTTTTTGAATCACTCCATTTGGAGTTTTTTAGCCCAAGATATGACTATTTGAATGGGGCTGGCCGGATTTGATATTACCCAGAATTCTTGGCATTTTCTGGATACTGGCAGTTTTGGTGTGCTGATTGCAAGTGACTTTTCGGATAAGTTATGATCAAAATTTGGGTTTTTTTTCTTCATGAAAGTTGTAGGGCTATGTCTTAGCTTTCAATCGGTATAAGATTCAGGTCATTTGGACCTTTCTAGACCAAGTTATTGTCATTTAAGTGACTACTGTTTATTTCATTATTTTTGTACAGAGCAGTGTGCCCAAATCTAGATTTGGCCTAAATGTTCACTACCCTAATGTCATTTTCTGGGCATAGTTCCTGCATGAAAAATGTGTCATTTTGTGTCTATTTTCATTCCCAATTGACATTACACCAATTGGGTTGGGAAATTTTCAGTTTTAGTCCTTGAAAAGGACCTAGGTCAAGCTGTCAGCATACTAACCCTAACAAATCCAAATTGAAACTTGGTTCTAGCAATTCACACACACCACAAATGGTCACAATTAACCATTTCTCAACTCAAGTAAGGTCAATGGCATCAATTAACCAATTCTAAAATTTTTTTCCCAATTATCAAAATACTCAAGAACCCTAATTACATAAGTTCAAATTTAATGCATTCAAAATATATATCCATACTCTACATATATAACTCAACCTAAATAACCAGTTAATTTCACCAAATTCCATCAATTTTAACCACACCTAAGGCTAGCCAAATTTCTAGTTACTCCCCCAACAAGTTTTTTTCTTTTGATTTTAAGTTAAAATCTAAGCTACTAAAACTAAAAACATAAGTATTAAACAAAAAAATTCCAATTCAAACTACTAACCTCAACCTTGAATTTCAATTCTTCACTTACTTCCTTTTCTCCTTTTCTTTCTTCTTCAATCTTCTTCTTAAGGCTCAATAATAATTTTCTTTAAGGAAAGTAAGGGATTTAGGGTTGAATTTAGGGTTTAGAAAGCTTGAAATTTAGCTTTCATGGTGAAAATTAGAGAGAGAGATAAGAGAGAGAGAGATGGGGCGGCCAAGGGGAGGAAGAAGACTCAAAATAAATTTTCTTTTAATTAGTTATTTTTATGTATTTATCTCTACAATTGACTTAGTCAAAAATATAATTAAATTAAAATTACTTTTTGATGTCATAAATGATGTCATCTTGATGAGGTCATAATTCAATTTTTCATTTCTTTTCTTTTTTCTTTATTTTTCATGGTTCTTTAATTTAAATCTATATTTCAAAATTTTCATTTCTCAAATTTTATTGGACTGTTAGGTTAGGAGTCATCTCTAGGAGTGAATTGACTAATTTGCCCCTCGCCGGTTTGATCCGGTTTGCAAGTTATTCGATATTTCTTCCGGATCCCTAACCTAATTATTTGACCTGCTTAAAAATTCTTTTCTATGATTTTCTCTTTTCCACTATGTTTGCAATAGTCCTTAGGATAGCGGCATCACATTTTTCGATTCAAAATTCGAGTTAAGACTGACCTCACAGTCACTTCCCGGGAAGGTCACCCATCGCTGTGACTCTTAGCTCATTTAACCTTTTATGTTCTCTTTTTCTTATTTATACTTAACCTTCTAGCACTCACTATTTATTTTCATTCAGGGTTTTTGTAGGTGTCTTAAACATAGTTCTAATCCTCTTATTTGTTCAGACCAACACCAGTCACTGAAACAGTAACATATACCAGGCTATGCAAATAAGGGTGTTACATTGGATATTTTCATCAGGTTTTAGGTTTGTTATGAGTTCTGGCAGCCTTAAGTTGATCCATTCCCTAACTCTAGTAATAACCCCTAGTTGGCTCATTACAAGGTTGATATTAAAGCTCTAGGTTAGATGAGGGGACCTAGATGCTAAGAAAGATTAGAGAAAGTATGTCAACCAACACAGTTAGGAAAATACATGTGCATTAAGGTTTTGTCCCGTTATGTGTTTGTAGTGTATATGTTTCATGTTATGTTTTGTTTTCATGTGATTTCACATGAACTTTACATATGCTCAACACTTCTTATTTGATTTCAGAATATGCAAGGTTTAAGATGGTCTATAAGATTGACCGTTGCACCACCTGAAAAATGAGGGTATAGGAGCACCACCCACTAATCCCATTACTAGTGGGAGAGCAAGCAGAAATGGTGGAGGAGAATCCTCAAGAGGCCCCAAAAGGTCTTTTAAGGTTAGTAGAGAGACATCTAATGCACTTAGGATGTCTATGGATGCACAAAGGGGTTCTTATAGTTTTCAAAATAGTATGAGGACCCTAGTTTTTCTAGTATAGGTAAAGGACGAGATGACTAATACAAAGAGGAAAGGCATGAGTCAAAATTTGTGTCTCCACCTCCATAAGGTTAGGAATTTGGGTTTGGGTACAACTACAACCAATAAGGAAACTTTGGAAACACTGGGTTTATGGGCTACCCTCAGTAACCACCTTCTATGCCCTACCCATCTTTCTTATCATTGTTTAACCTTCAGTCCATGTATCCTTCCTAATAGTACCCTTAAAACCCACCAACCACCATAGGAACTCAGAATCCCATGGAGGGACTTACAAGAGTGCAAACACCATCACCTATAGCTTCAACAATTCAAACTTAAGGGATTGGGTCAGGTAGCAGATGTAAGGCAAAAATGATACATTATTTGAAGTTGGATGCACTCAAGTAAAAAAAAGGAGATGATCCTTTTGCGTATGTTAAGGTAGTCAAAACTATAGCTGATGAATTGGAGGCTAGTGACAGTAGAGCCATTCAAATGGCTGGATTAACACTAAAGTGTAAGAAGGCCAAGGAGTGGTATAAGACCTACATTGCTAATAGGGTTGATAATATGACCTAGCAATAATTTGTTACAGAGTTTACCAATTAGGCTTTTCTAGAAAACTCTAAGAAATTAAAGGTGGTAGAGTTTGAATAATTGAGGCAAATAGTTAATATGAGTATGGATGAGTATACAGACAAGTTTATGGACCTTCTGCAATATGTGGGATAGGAGTATGATACCAACAAGAAGAAGGCTAAAAGGTACACTTAGAGGTTGCACTCTCACTACTCTTCATTGATATTGTTTGTAGAAACCTATAGCTTCTATTCCATAATAGATGCTATGAGGAAGATCAAAGTAAGGGTTATCATTGAAGGGAGTTATCATTGAAGGCTAAGCAGTCTATTATTCTTAAAGTCACAAATGCAAGGAGGTTCAGTCACTGACTAAGACCACTTCATCATCCAGAAATAAGAAAGAGAAAGGGGCAAAGTTTACTAGAAAATAGAAGAAAAATAAGTTTTAAAGCAGGATCAAATCTAGTATTAGGATGGTGAGTGGTTCTAGTTCGGGTTTAAATACGTCAAGGTGTGTAAGATGTGGAATATCCTACAGGGGACCCTACAGGTTTGGAACTTCTAAATATTACAAGTGTGGTCAAGAGGGACATGTGGCAAGGGAGTGTCCCAACATTAAAAGGATGGCCTTGCAACAAGAAGTAAAAATATGGCTCAACCAGTTGCAAGGCAAGCTCCTTCTCAAGGAAAAGGACAAGGGAAAGGACGAGGGGCTTCTTCCTCCATGGTAGGTTCTTAATGAAGGGTTTCTATGGCACCAACTCGAATCTTCACCATGACACAGCAAGAAGCAAACACCTCCAACACAATAGTGTTAGGTAAACTTCATATAGAAAGCTTTAGTGTGCATTTTTTTATTAATATACTCTTTTGTCACCCCTAATATAATCCTAAGTTTAGGATTGGTGGTTTGAAGCTTAGAATGTCCATTGTTAGTTAGTGGAACCAAGTGTGACTCTTTAATGATAGAGATGATCTATTACTCCTGTCCAATTATGGTTCAGGACAAATGCTTTCCAACTGACCTAGCGGTTCTAGAGTTGACTGATTTTTTAATGTCATTCTAAGTATAGATTGGCTCTCAGCCAATTATGCTACTTTGGACTGTAGGAATAAGGTAGTGAAGTTTAGCAGACAGGATGGGTTAGAAGTAGTGCTTTTATAAGATCAGATACCAAGTATAAAAGGGGTGATTTTTGCTATGCAAGCCAAAAAAAATGCTCAAAAAAAGGATGTAAAGGGTTTCTAGCTCATGTCAAGGAAGTTGTTATGAACAAAGACGGACCGGGTCAATTCCAATGGTGAGGGAGTTCTTAGATGATTTTTAGAGGAACTACCTGAGTTGCCACCTGAAAGAGAGATAGATTTTGATATTAATCTAGTATGTGGTACTAGACCTATTTCTATCCCTCCTTACAGAATGACCCCTATAGAACTGAATAAGTTAAAGGAGAAATTTCAGGATTTAGTAGACAAGGGCTTCATTAAACCAAGTTCCTCTCCTTGGGGTGCTCCAGTGTTATTTGTAAAGAAGAAGAATGGTTCCTTGAGTCTATGCATTGATTATAGGTAGTTGAATAAAGTAACCACAAACCACAAAGAATAGGTACCCTTTGCCCTGTATCAATGATTTATTTGATCAACTAGTAGGAGCTAGTTGTTTCTCTAAGATTGGTTTAAGATTCAAAAGATATCACCAGTTGAGAATCAAAGAGACAGATATTCCAAGGATTGCTTTTTGGACTAGGTACAGGCATCATAAGTTTTTTGTGATGTCATTTGGGCTAACTAATATCCCAGCTGTATTCATGGATCTCATGAATAGGGTATTCAGACTTTTTTCTCAATTGCTTTTTTATCATCTTCATTGAGATATTTTAGTGTATTTCAAAAGTCCAAAAGAGCATGCACATCATTTGAGAGTGGTTCTCTAGACTCTAAGAGAGCATTAGTTGTATAGCAAGTCTTCAAAGTGTGAATTTTGGTTGAAAGTATATCTTTCTTAGGGCATGTAGTGTCAGAAAATGGTATTAAAGTAGACCCTAAGAAAGTTAAACTAGTGGTAGATTAGACAAGGCTAACCATTATGACAGAGATCAAAAGCTTCTTAGGCTTGGCTAGCTATTACAGAAGATTTGTACCAGATTTCTCCAAGATAGCTACACCAATGACTAGGTTGACTCAAAAGAATAGAAAGTTTGAATGGATCGATCAATGTAAAAAAAGTTTTCTAAAGTTAAAAGAGTGTTTGATTACAACATTGGAATTGGCTTTGCCTTTAGCAGTGAAGATTTCACAGTGTATTGCAATGCTTACAGGATGGGATTAGGATGTGTTCTCTTGTAGAATGGCAAGGTAATAGCTTATTATTTAAGGCAGTTAAAGAAGCATGAATCTTACTATCCCGCCCATGATCTAAAAATGGCGATTGCAGTTTTTGCCCTTAAGATGTGGAAATATTATCTTTATAGGGCAAAATATGAAATTTTCATTGACCACAAGTTCAGTACATCTTTAATTAGAAGGAACTAAATCACAAGCAGAGAAGGTGGGTAGAAGTAAACACCCTTAGCCAAAAATCATTTAGCAATTTGACTCATATATCAATGGAAAGATGACCCATATTGAAAGAGTTTCACTAATTGATAGTTGAAGGGTTACAATTGGTGTTATTGGCTAGAGGCACATGGGTAGCACAGATGAAAGTAACACCTGTATACTTGAGACAAGTGGTGAAGAAACAACATGAAGATCTAAAGTTAGTAAGGATAGTGAGAATTGTGATTTTCGATTTGATGGGAAAAGAGTTCTGAGGTATGGTAGTAGATTATGTGTACTAAATGATATCAGACTCAATAGAGACATTATGAGATAAATTAATAATGCTATATATAGTGTACATCCCATGACCACCAAATGTACCAAGATTTGAAGAAAGTATATTGGTGGCCTTCCATGAAAAAGAAGATTGCTCAATTTGTATCTGCATGTGAGGTATGTCAGAGGGTAAAGTTTGAATATCAAAAACTAGCAGGGACGCTTAACCCACTACCCATTACAGAGTGTAATTGAAAAATATGGCTATACACTTCGTTGTGGGGTTGCCAATGGCCTCTAATAGACATGACTCAATATAGGTAATAGTAGACAGATTGATCAAGACTGCCCACTTCATCCCTATGAGAGCTAACTATTCTGTGGATAAGTTGGCTCAGTTGTATGTTACAGAGATAGTAATATTGCATAAAGCTATAATGACAATAATTTTAGACAAGGGGCCACAGTTCACTCAAGGTATCAATATTGTATCCAGAATAAATTAAGCACCAAGTTGGATTTCAGCACAATTTTTCATCCTCAAACTGGTAGATAATAAAAAAGAATCATACAGACTCTGGAGAATATGCTAAAGAAGCATGTACTCAACTTTGGAGGATCCTCGAAGAAGTATCTTCCATTAGTTGAATTTGCATACAAAAATAGCTATCACTTTAGCAATGGCACCTCATGAAGCTCTGTATGAGAGGAAATGCAGGTCTCTAATGGGAAAAAGTTGGTGAACAAGCTTTAGTAGGCACTAAGTTAGTGGAGATCACCAATCAGGCGACGCCTTTAATAAAGACAAGGTTAAAGATAGCAACCAGCAGATAGAAAAGTTGTGCAGATCTTTGTAGAAAAGAAGTTGTTTTCTAAGAAGGTGACATAGTGTTTCTAAAGGTATCTCCTATGAAGGGTGTTAATCGGTTTGAAAAGAAATGTAAGCTATCTCCAAGGTACCATGGACCATTTGAAGTACTACAGAAGGTTAGAAATGTATCTTATAAGCTAGCTCTACCACTAGAGATATAGCGAATCCATCTGGTTTTCCATGTTTCAATTTTATGAAAGTGTCACACCTTATCCCTTATAAGGCATGACATATTCCCGTAGCATACCTAATGAATTACCGAACTCCACCTACCGATAACCTATTAGTTATGCTACAAAGGATTTTAAAACAAACCATATCTTTTTATCTTATCAATTCTTTTGCGGAAAACTACATGAGAATAGTTAAAATTCCATGTAAACATTCATTGGAAATAATGATAGACTAAATATTGCAAAAGTTACATTTTCATAAGTCTCAAAGTAAAATACAAAATAGTTACAAACTCAAAATGTGATAGCAATGCAATGCTTTTAAATACAAATTGCTCAATGTCCGTACATCCATACATATAGGTACAAAATACATCCAAAGGAATCACAAGGGTATACCTAACGTAAATACCCACAAACAATACCAAAATGCTACTTTCAAGTCTCTCACTCGGCAGCCTTCTCCTTTCCCTTACCTGCGACAGCATAAAGAAGCTATCGCTGAGTATATCACTCAGTGGTGCACAACTAATAACTTTAAAACTTAAGGTAAAACACAATTTTTCAAAGCATAATAAATCACATTTTTCTTAAGCATGAAAACTTCATAATAGTTCTAAG
The DNA here is from genome assembly GCF_030052815.1 of Hevea brasiliensis. Taxonomy (NCBI): domain Eukaryota; kingdom Viridiplantae; phylum Streptophyta; class Magnoliopsida; order Malpighiales; family Euphorbiaceae; genus Hevea; species Hevea brasiliensis. The sequence goes on from NC_079499.1 coordinate 84,208,930, forward strand.
TCCATAAAGACCATTTATTGGAATAACATTTCAAATGAGAAATCACACCTCATAAATCACAATTCACAAAGCATTAGTGTTGCCAATATCAACACAAAGTGTAGGCCATGACATAAAATTTCACGATCAATGCCGTGTTGTACACCACAACAAAGCAATCTCAACCTTACTAACCGTTATTAATGAGGGAAGGGCTAGGTAGCTAATGAGTACTCATGTAGTCTTACCCCACTAACTGTTATTAATGGGAGACATAATCAATATCAATTATCAACTCCAAGTAGCCATTACTACTGGGGAGTTCCACAAGGGACTGCCATTGTCACACCTTACCCCTCTGTAAGGCATAACATGATCCCGTAGAATACCTAATGAACTACCGAACTTTACCTACCGATAACTCATTAAGTACCCTACAAGGGATTTTAAAACAATTTTCTTATTTTTGATAAGTGGTGAGCATTTTCTAATAAGTATTTAAAACATTTAGTTAAAATTAAAACTAGTTAATATTTTTAGTCCATTTTAGTTTTCCGCAAATTTTATAAAAATTTTGACAAAGTTCTGTCTGTATTTTGAGAAACCAGTTCTTTAAATACCTGTAAAAAGCACTTCTAAAAATTTTTCTCAACAACTACTTCAATTTCACAATCAAACTCAATCCATTTCAACAACTCCACAATCATTTCAATCAATTTCTTAAGTTCAAAATTCAATAATTCTCAGAATACTAGCAATTCATTTCATTCAAATTAAATAAAATAGTTCCACTCATATTTCATTAGAAACAAAACAATTTATATTCATCATACTAGAAATTTACATTAAGAAAATCCAAACTAAATTTATTACAACTTTATACAAACTTTGTACAAGCTGCTCAATACCGATTTTACATGTCCATACAATTACGTGCAATACATACACCAAAATGAATATTTACAGTCAGGGTATAAATTATACCCGATAACTTCTAGCAGGTAGCTCCCCTATCCTTAGCAGCTCAATCTGCTACTCTTCTAGTCTCTATATCTGCGACAGCATGCAAAGCTATCGCTGAGTGATGAACTCAGTGGTGCACAAACTAATATTTTAAAACTTAATACAAATTATGCTTGACAATTCATAACAAATAGAATTTTAAAATTTCTAAATTCTTCAAAATCCATGACCTTCAGAAATCAACATTTTCATTCATGCAAATTATTCATTTGAATAACATTTTGATCAAATAGTAACTATTTAGTTACATTTCTTTTAAATTCCAAAACAATACAAAAATTCTTGAATCACTAACAAATTATTTATTTGAATCACAATTTATCAAATCATGCATAATTTAAAGAGCGTTGCCAACAATACACACAGTCGAACCCATGACCCAAAATTCGAATAGATGCCGTGTTGTACACCACGACATTTCACATTCTCCCAATAACCGAGGCTAAAAGGGAGAAATAAATACTAGCTAGTATATATGAGTACTCATTCACATCATTCCCCAACTGGCAAGCCAGAGAGGAAGAAACTCGCCCCATCAAGTGGAGGAGTTATCTCAATAGACAAGCTAATGAGAATTCACAACATATTTTGTCATGTCAACTGTGTTTTCAAATCATATTCAAAACAATTTCTATTTACAAAGTGTTTACAAATCATCAACATATTTAATCATCATAAATTCATGCTCAAGGTTGGCAACACATCAAACTTAAAATTTACAATCCTCAAAATAATGCAATAAATCCTTAAATGCATAAGAAAATTTATATTCAAATTATACAATTTCATTCAATAAGTTAAAATTCTCAACACAACAAAAATCATAAATCATACAATAAATTTATTTCAAATCAATTTGGAATTGAAAAATAACAAAAGAGTTAGTTGTGCACAAACCTCAAGCGAGTCGCCTCTTGGCCTTGACTTGGTTCCTCGGGTTCTTTCCCGATATTCTTTCCAACTGAAACACATAATTTCATAATGTTTCAGTACTAGAACTTAACATAAATCCAAAATAAATTTATTTTCACTTTTACCTAGCTCTAACGTGCTAAACTCGACGTTCTTGAAATTTTGTGTTTTGGGGTTACTATTCATTCGCTATTCAAGTCAAATTATTGACTTTCTAAGGCTTAATAGGTATGAGAATTCCAACTTCACCCACATACCACATTTTGGTCACCAAACTTGTTGGTTTTGGTCATTTTCTCAACACTTAAGTCTTTTAGGCAAAATTATCAATTTTCAGTTTTGGAGTCCTAAGTTGCACTGTTTCATTGGTCCTTTTACTGTTGGAATTTGGCAAAACTTTCTTCATAGAAAATTTTTTCTATTGTCTTAAGTTTATTCTCCTTTTTGAATCACCCCAATTAGAGTTTTGTAGCTCAAGTTATAAGCAAATTACGTTTACTGTTCATGCTGCAGAATTTTGTTCTGGCAGATTATTAATTCCAAATTTGTTCAGCAATTTGATCAAGTTAGGTCCATAATTTGGTCTAACTTTCTTCATATGAAATGTTATACTATGCCTTAGGTTTCCATCGGTTCAAGAATCACCTAAATCCGAGTTTTCTAGAGAGAGTTATAGCCATTGAAACTTTACTGTTCATGTGATAAATCTGCAGTTTTATAGATTCAGTGAGTCAACTTTGCTCACTAATTTGATGGGGTTAATGGCATAATTTGGGTTAGTGTTCTCCATGAAAGTTTTAGGTCTATATCTCATCTAACGACTGGTAAAATTGCAGGTCATTTTGACCTGCCTAGCTCGAGTTATGACCCAAATACTATTACTGTTCATGTGTACTGTTCATACTGTAGATTTTCAAGTTTGGGCAGTTTGTTCACCATGTTTTGGTCACTTTTTGGGCATGCTTCCTAAATAAAAATTGTGTCATTTAGTGCCTATTTTCAGTCCCAATTGGTCCCATACCAATTGGACTTGTAAAATTTCATTTTGGGTCCCTCAAAGTGGATTTTTGGTCATGCTTCATACCCAATCCGAATTTGGCTTTGACTTAAACACTTCTAACACACTTAATTAGGTCACAAATGACCATTTCTTCTCCTAAACTATGTCAAAGACATCATTTAGCACTTCTTCACATTTTTTGTCTCTAAACCCTAATGTTCAAAACCCTAATTCATGTCATTTGTTGCATTTAGCTAATTAAACACTTATAAACATGCTCCCTCAACTCAATTAAGCTTCCTAACATGTTTAGCTCAAACAAATTTATACTTTGTCCAACCAAACCCTAGCTGTCCAAAATTCTATATAATACCTCAACAAATTTTCTTTCTATTTTAAGTTTATTTACAAGCTCAATAAGTTAGAAATGTAAGAATCAAACTCAAATTATCAAATTTGATTACTAACCTTTTATGTAGAATTTCCAAGTCTTTATTTCTTCAATTTTTCCTTTTCTTTCTTGCTCCAATCTTCTTTTCAAGACTCAAAGACAAGATTTAACATGAGAAACTAGGAAATTTATGGTGTAATTTATGGTTTTAAAAGCTTAAATATAAGCTTTAATGGTGGAAAAATAAAAAGAAAGGGAGAGGAGAGCTTGGAAGAGAGAGAAACGTAAATGAATGGAAGATGAGTGTTTTCTATTTTTTTTTTCTTTTCTTTTTCTTTTATATCTTTAGTCTTATGGAAGACCATAAATGTAATTAATTAAATATATTAATTATTATTTTTATGCCATCATGCAAGATGTCATGCATGATGTCATCACCTTTTTAACTTTTTCATTTTCCATTTTCTTTTTTTTTCTATTTTTCTGTTAGTTCTTTAATTTAATTCTCGATTCCGAAATTTTCTTTTCCCTGATTTTATTGGACAGTTAGGTCAGGAGTCAGCTATCGGGGTCAATTGACCAAATTGCCCCTCGCCAGTTCATCCCGATTTGCAATTAATTCCATATTTCTTCCGGCTCCCTGACATAATTATTTGACTGGCTTAACAGTTCTTTTTCGTGATTTTCTCTTTTTCACAGTGTTCATAAGGGTCCTAAGGACCGCGGCGTCACATTTTACGGTTCGAAATTTGAGTTTAAATCGACTTCGCAGTCGTTCCAGAGGAGGTCACCCATCGCTGTGACTCTCAGCTCATTTAACTTCTTATGTTTTGTTTTTCTTATTTATACTTAACTAATTGGCGATTACTAATTATTTGTCTTTATGGCTTATTTAGTTGTCTTAAGTATGGTTCTAATCCCCTTAATTGTCCGGACCGACATCGGTCACCGGAATAGTGAAATATACCAGGTTATGCAAATGGGGGTGTTACAACCATGCTAACTGTGGTTTCAAAACAGTTTCCAAAAATTTCCCACTCAACAATCACATTTATAAACCAATAAACACATTTAAATTCATCATAATATCCACATAAAGGTGGCAACACCCAAATTTCTTAAATGTAAGAGAAAAACCATATTTCAGTCAAAGTAAACTTGTTCAAAGCAAACTCATTCAATTTAACACATTCCAAACAATTTACAAGTTTAAAAACAAAGAAAAGGTTAGTTGTGCACAAACCTTCAATAATTCTCCTTCCTTGTTACCTACTTCTCCTTGTCCATTCTAAATTATTTTTCTACTGAAAATACACAAATAGAATATCTCAATAGCAACCTCAATTGCTGCCAAGAACTCATTACATGCATGTCTAATGCATCCCAAGTTAGCTTTGAAAATTTTAGAATATTTTGGTTTTGGAACAGCTTAGTGCCCCAATCTTTGAATCCAATTTTTACCTAGTTTCGATCATAATTTGGTGAGGTGTTCTTCATGAAAATTGTTCATTTAGGTCTTAAATTTATTTTCCATTTTGAATCGCCTAATTCGAAGCTGTGTAGCTCAAGTTATGACCAAAACACAGTTACTGTTCATGTCACTGTTCATCCTGCATATTCAGTTCTGGCAGATTTATCCATCTAACTTTGTTCAGCAATTTGATTAAGTTAAGTCCATAATTTTGTAACACCCCTAAGTTCGGTAGTGCGTTCTACTGTTCCAATGACCAGTGTTGTCCGGACAGCTAGAATGCCTAGAACAATACTTCGATATGTGTGAGGAAACATAAAATAATGAAATACAAGAAAAGAAAATACAAGAAAAACAAAGGAAAAATAATAGTAAAGAAATGCAACCAAGTTAAGCGAGCCGAGAACCCTAGCGATGGGTGACCGCACCGAGAAGTCACGGCGTGGACCGTTGACTAGCCCTGGACCGCGGGGAGCCCTGGAAAATATTTTTAGGACTTAAATAGACACCTATTAAAATACAAATATCATTAGAAATATTAAATGAAAATTAAATAATTAGTACAAAGAAAAGTGAGAAATCGAAAAACGGACAAAACCCGGTATTACCGAAAAATCGGGAATGCAACTCGAACAGGGGCATTGTGGTCATTTGACATCCCGAGTTGTCTTTCGACCTAAATGTCCATTAAAAATAAATAATATTACACTTGGAAAATATAATGAAAAATTAATTTAGTGGTACCTAATGTAAATAGCAAAAATGGAGGGTAAATGGAGTAATTATCAATTAAAACATATAATATACTTTAATTAAGGTGAGTGGAGCACTATGGATTAAATTTAATCTTAAGTGGGTAGGTGTACTTCCATTATACTTCATCTTCAACCTTTTTCCTTACCCATGCCGAAATGAAATTCTTTGAAAACCACCATTGCCGCATTTGATTCAAGCTTCATCATCTCCTCCATTTCACCTCCAAACACCAAAGTTCCTTCATCAATCTTGATCCCCACCTTACAAGGAAGAGTTTGATAGCAATTTTAAGAAGTTTTAGTGAAGATTTAGCAAGTCCCAACAATAGGTAAGTTTGTGTTTTTGATTGTTGCTTTGTTAAAGTTTGTAAGGATATTATGGGTGTTTGATTTATAGAGAAATTTTTGAGGTTTGATGTTGAATGGGGATGTGTACTTTTGGCAGCCATGGAAACACTTTGAAGGTAGTTTAGTTTTGCTTGTAAATGGTGAATTAAATGATTGATTAAATGTATATTGTGTAGGAAATTGTTTGGGTGATGTATACTTAGTATATGTAAATGTGAATTGAAATTTGAAGCTTGGAAATTAATGGAATGTAAAGGTACCATTGCGGCAGGTTGTTAACTCTTGAAGAATGCTGGAATTCATGCTTGGTTTATGGTATATTAAGGTTGAATTGTGTTGGATGTTAGGGCAGTTTGAGTGTATATATGATGGTGTGAAGTTGGACATGAAAAAAATGTTATGGTTAGGTGATTGAATTGTTGTAAATTGAGTTGAAAAATTCTGCACTTTATGGTGTATGTTAAATGTAATTGTAAGCTGCCAAAATGACCTATAATATGTTGTGAATTATGTTTAGGTCATGGTACAACCAGAATTGGCTTGAATATTGAGTTTGGTAAGTGTTAGGAGTGATCCTTGATGTGTATGAAAGAAATGCAATAAGGCAGTTTGTATTTTAGGCCCATAACTTTAAGTGTGTGGCTCCAATTGGTATGAGACCAATTGGAGGTGAAACTAGGCACAAAATGTGCCAACTTTCATGAAGGAAGCTTGCCAAAATTCTGCTTGCAAGGTAGCTTGAAAAGTGACCAAATCCGGATTAAGTGCAATTGAGGCCTGAAAATTGACCATTTGGGCAGCAGTTAGTGTTTAGGCCATAACTCACTCAAAACAGGTCCAATTGACCTGAAATTTTGACCATGAATAGTTAAGACCCATATCTACAAGTCTTATGAAGACACCAAAACTCGGAAATGACCATAAGCAAGTCAAACAGCTTGCACAAGTTCGGGTCCAAAAACTGGCCGAACCTAAAATGACCTAAAATGACCTAAAGTGATCAATTTTGGTGCAATTTGACCAGTAATAGTAAAATGACCATAACTTGGTCTACATAACTCAGAATGACCTGAAATTTGCCCCGCGTTCCATAAGACATAGATCTACAAGTTTGTAGTTTTGACCGAAACCCGAAAATCGAGGGAACTAGGTCGTCCTGCTAGATCAAACTAGTATCCCGGAATCCAGCAAATTGCACTAAAATGCAGTATACATGGAAATGAACTTGGTAACATGTACCAACCCTAAAAGACTATCGAATGTGACATGTTAGTAACATTAAAACCTAATTTATCTAGAATGCATCGAGGGTCAATATATTATGTTGATTAAGCAAATAATAGTATTCAGTAAATTATTTATCAAACATTATCGTTAGAGACAGTTTAATTAAGTACTGAAACACTTCAAATTGTGTTTCTCAGTTAGCAAAGACTCAGGGAAAGGGAAGGAAACACTGAGTCAAGACCAGGAGACAGTTATCAGAGGTTTGTGCACAACAGCTAATTCTTTTGAATTTTTCAATTGAAATAAATTATGACTATTTGTATATTGTTGTTTTGAATTATGAAACTGTGAAAAATTGTTTGAGTGATATTTGATGGATATTTATTGCTTGAAAAACATTGTAAATGGTTTGAAACTATAAAAAACTGTTTGAATGATATTGATGGATACTTATTGATTGAAAAGCATTGGAAATGATTTGAAACCACAGCTATCATGTATATTGATTGTATTCCTCGCTAGCTTGTCTAGTGGGACGAATTGAATTCCCTCTCTGGCTGAAGTGTTGAGGTGTGTGCCTGTTGAGGATGAATAGAATGAGTACTCATATTTTTTTGCTAGCTAGCTATGTTATTCCTCATTAGTCATCGAGTTTTGGGACAAATTTGATACCTCATTAGCCATCGGCTTTTGGGACGAATTGAACTTTGGAACATGATTAAGATGTGTGTGATTTATTGATATGTATTATAAGATTGTGAAATGGAGTTTAAATTCTTATTGACATTCACTGTCTTTCGAATTTAACTATGTTTTGATTTCTGAGATTTATTGTGATATTGTGTTAAATTCCTTCTGACATTCATTGTCTTGAATTTAACTATGATTTACATATCCATCATTTAAATGATTTATGAATTGTGATTTAAAGTTGTATTTGGTTAATGTTGTGCACCACTGAGACATTGTCTCAGCGATAGCTTTTTATTGCTATCGCAGGTAGATAGACTATTGTGACAGATTAGGCTGCTAGTACATCCAGCGAGAGATTATCGGGTATAATGAGTATACCACATTTTGCATTTTGTACTGTAATGTATGACCACTGTATGTACATATTGTTTTTGGTTTTGAGCAGTTGTAAATTAAAATTATATATTGAAGTTGTAAAGTAAATTATGAGATATTTTGGCTTGTAAAAATTGTACTGTATTTCCTTATCTCAGTCTTTAAAAAAAATTATTGTGGATTTGAGTTGAGAAATATGTTGTGTTGAGAAATATGTTGGAGTTGAGATTTGGAAATATATTGAAGTGCTTTTTACAGGTTTTCTGAAGAACTGTTTTATCCAAAATACAGATGGCACTCTGCCAAAATTTTTACAGAAATTACTAATAGTCCAAATGAGTTAGCTGTTTCACTTCAGTTCACAAAGGTTTTTAACACCTGTTGTCGCAAGGTGTTTTGCGGTCTCCTGGACGAACACTCACCGAAGTGGGAAAAATGAGGAGTCGCCACTTTAATTTTGAGGGAAATTAAAGAAAACCATTTGTGAAAGTTAGTTAAAATGAAACCACTTCAAAAACAGAGATTCTAGGTTCGGGGTCCGTAAACGGGTGGGGAAGGTGTTAGGCACCCCACCTCGTCCCTCAACGAGGGTAAGTAGATTTAACTTCACGTCCTTCATAGTTAGGAGGATTTGAATGGAAATGTTAATCCTTTTGACCGAAAGGAATATTTGATTTTTCACCAATCCGGATTACCCAGATACATAAGTAAATGAGACAACCTTAGTGAGTTGCTGTTGCGTATTAATTTTATTTTAGGGGGAATCATCTTACGTATTTGTTAAAATTTAATTTGGGAATTGGATAAGAACTCTCCTCCGATCTCCTTTAAATGTTTGAAAAATTTTTAGGTTGAGAATCGGATAAGAACTCTCCTCCGAATCTCTTTTAAATATTTATAAAAATTTTTAGGTTAAGAATCAGATAAGAACTCTCCTCTGATCTCTTAAATATTTGTTAAAGTTTTTTTTTTAGTGAGAATCGGATAAGAACTCTCCTTCGATCTCTTTTAAATATTTGTTAAAATTTTCATGTGAGAACTGGATAAGAACTCTCCTCCGATCTCCTTTATTAAAATTTTAGGCAAGAATCAGATAAGAACTCTCCTCCAATCTCCTTTAAATGCTGATCTCCTTTAAATGCTTGTTAAAATTTTGAGCGAGAATCGAATAAGAACTCTCCTCCGATCTCTTTTAAAATATTTAGAAAAATTTTAGGTTAAGAACCGGATAAGAACTCTCCTCCGATCTCTTTCATTTTAATAGGAATCGGATAAGGACTTTTCCGATTTCTCGGAACTTAATTATAGCTACCCATCACGAAATCCTAGAACTAAGGGTTCTAGCGTTCGAAGATGCCGGAGTTCGGAATAAGGCTTCTTTTAACTCATTGGTACCTCGTAGCTAGTCAGGGGATACCAAACTAAATTTTCCAACCTTCTTATGTGGTCGCCTTACCAGTACCTTTTGATACCCGATTTATCCCATTTATCTATCTTAAGGTTCAATTTCACTCCGCTTTGTGACATCTTACTCAATTGTCTTTTGCATTATTCTAGTGATTCGGCCTCACTATTTTCCCGACTTATTATTCAGACCTTTCATTGTTTTAAAGAGACCCTTAAGATACAGTTACCTACATTTTATCCAACCACTTATACGCTACTCGAGACTAGAAGACTTACATTCAGGAATAGCAAGGATTAACAAAAGAATGGACTGATCAACACGGAAGTAAACTCGAGAATGACCTCCTTCGTGTTCTTTAGCGCAATATAAACTTGGAGAAAATTATATATATATATATATATATATATATATATATATATATAAATGCGTAAAATAAGAACGAGCACTTAATAAAAGCAATATGAGTACTCACCTGTAGGGAGTCAGATCTTTTGAACTAACTACGGGACCACAGAACGTAATGAGGCCGTGGGTTGGGAACCTGAAGGCTAGGGTTCGCCTTGAAATGAAGAATTCCTTTGCTAAAATGCAGACTGATCAAAATTATAGCAGAGTATAAATGAAGTTTAGCTTGGACAACGGGAGTAGAAATAAAGATAACAAAGACAGAAAGTGAGGATGTCACAGGATAATGAACGAACTGAAAATGGAGAGTTTCAGTATTCAGAAATCCCTTTGCAAGAAAATACTTCAGAAAACTGGTTTCAAAAGTCTTTCTTATGAAAGCTCAAGGATAGCAGAGTAACGAGCTGAATTAAGTTTCAGAGTCTTTCCGCTATCTTCACTATTCGTCCCCCTTCTTTGAACAGTTTTCATGCAGGTATTTATAGGAACCGGGAGCTTCCCCTGAAGGGTCAGGATCTATTTTGAGGGAGATGGAGGGTCAGGATTTCAAAGGACATGATCTGAGGCTCAGGAATTCAAGAGAATCAAAGCGGATGGCCGAGACCCCCCTCCAGAATATTTGTCCTTTTCTCTCTTCTAATTTGACAGACCAAAATTTTCTTGTCAAGAACGATCCGAGGGCTGAGAGTGAAAGGCGCTAATCATGTCGTCTTCTTCTTCGATCCGAGGGATCCGAGCTCGTCCTTACAAGTAAGATCAACGGTGGAGATTAGGATGTACAGCACTGTCATGACGTACTCTGGCACATGTCAGTAATGCGGGCGATTCTGGGGCGTGCGGTGGAGATTTCGTCCGCGACGCTTTAACTACCTCGACCCTGATTATGACGATAATCAGCAGAAGTTGTCTTATTCTCTTTGTCTTCCGACCTCCCCTCCTTTCTAGTCTTTTCATCGTGATCCTTTTCCGATCTCTCATACCGAGCTCCTTTCTTCCGATCTCTCCTGACACGCTCCTTTTTCGGTCCTTCATGCTGGCCTCCCTTCTTCCGACCTCTCCTACTCTGGTCTTTTCTTTATCAGGTCCGGTCCAGTCAAAGCATTTATTCCCTCAATTTCCGAGGCGTCCGCTTCGTTTTCTGCTTAGTAATAAATGCTTAGACCATCCCCTATATATACCTTCAGCAGGAAACCTTTCCTCATTTGATTTTTCCACTTTCCTTCCCACTTTTCTTGTTCTAACTGCTCCAGCAATAATTTCGGCCATGGTGGCCACTTTTGATCTTTTCCTGATTATTCTCTTTGTCCCTTGTCTGAAAATTTACGATCCCGGTGATCGAAGAATCATGATGATCTTATCTGATGACAGTGAGAGAATTGGACTAATTAACCGATCTGGATCGAGGACCTCGATCGTGCCGATCTCGAGTCGTTCGACCGGTATAATCGGCGAACCGATTTCGGGCGAGAAGACTGCTAATATTCCCCTCAACACCGGTGACTGCTCTTTGGCATTCATCTGGCTCTTCTCCACACTGGGTGTTCCGACAGTGGCTCGGTTTCGAGCGGTAACTTTGATGACGACCTCTCTCATTCTCATGAGAGTCATAGTCCCCCCAGCCGGTCTCCTGGTCAAACACATCTTTTGACTCAGCCACGAGACTAGGCTTTGACACAGGCCTTTTAGATAGGATGTTCCACCGATCTCTAAAGATCGCCCTTATGATGTAATCAGACCTTTAATGTAATCCGATCCCTAGAGATCGCCCAAATGATGTAATTGGACCTTTTGGAAATAAAATTTATTTTATCAATTATCACTTTATTATTATTGATTATTCTCCGATCTCTGGTGTGTTTATCCGATCTGGTTTCCAACTGAACAGCCCTTATCCGCTCTGCACTTCCAAACATTTGCCTTAATTAGCCGATCCCTAACTAGCCGGTCTCTTCTTATGGAATTTTGGAATATTCGAGAGACGTGTCAGAACAGCTGGCGAGTCCGGCTAACCGATGCACTGCCTGGAACATCGTGAGCATTAAATGCTCAGACGAGTATAAATAGGGGTGGGGTAAGCCAGTTGCTCCCTCATGCTATTTTCAATCTCTCACAAACAACTTCAAAATTCTCTCGTTTTCTCAAGTTCTTCCGACACCGATAAGACTCCGGTAAGGGTTTTGATCCTCCTTTTAGTTTAAATTCCTTGTTTCCCTTGAAAATGAGCGGCGTCGAGGGTCAGAGAGTGACAAGCCCCCCTTCCATTCAGATCTCGTGGTCATCTGATGAAGTGGAGGTGGTCGGACCATGCGTGCGACCTGAACCTTCTACGGTCTCTGTTCCAGCTAGGGGGCAAGCAGCACCATCAAGGCATGTACCTTCTTCGGGGAGGGAAAATCTTCCCATGGACGAGTTGCCATCGGTCCTTCAAGAAACCGATCTGCAGTCGTTCAGCCAGGAGTATAACATTCGGCCTGATTCCTAAGTTGATTAGGTGTCACGGCGATCTTCGTGTCGATCACTTCTTTGAGGGGGACGATATGATCGTGGTCTACGAAAAACAATTAAAGGCCGGTCTGCGGTTCCCTTTGGACGACTTCTTCAAGGAAGTTTTAAAATATCACCAAGTGTGCATCGCCCAAGTTCACCCGAACTCGTGGCGGATCTTAGTAGCCTTCCGAGGCCTATGCGGAGCTAAGGGACTCCGACCCATAGCTAAGGTATTCGCCAAACTACATAGATTAACTCGTCGAAAGGACGACGAGTATTGGTTCTTCCAGGCGAAACCTCATTGTGGACTTTTTACCAACCTGCCTTCCTCCCTGAAGAATTGGAAGAACCGCTTCTTTATCCTGAGGAGTAAAATTCCGAACAGCTTTGAGGGCTTCCCCCGCAGCTGGCTGCACCAGGGCCCCGTACTTCCGAAACGCATCACCTTAAATAGAGAAGAAGGCCTGATGGTGATGGAGCTAAAAGATCAAGCGGGCAGAGAGAAGTTTTCTTGTTTGGATGCAGTGACTGCCGAACTGCATCACTGGACTATGGAGTTGATCACGGGCGAAGATCGCGGGCTTCAACTCTCTGACCTCGGCATCGGTATTTTTCTATATCTCAAATCTTTGGACCTTATCGATCTCACTGACCTCTTTTTTGTACAGGTATGGCAAGCGGCGAAGCCTCCAAGGAGAGCCGAAAGCGAAAAAGAGAGGTCTCCCGGAAAGTGCAAGAGATGAAGCGATCCGAGCTACTCCAGACGCCCAGCCATGAGCCCGGGGAAATACAAGGGGGCCCACCTCAACCTTCGGAGCAGCCGATCCCCAAGGTGGAAGTGATCCGATCCCCTCCTCGCCAAGAAGAGCCACCTCCACCTCCTCCAGAGGAGGTCCTTCTCAACCTACCGCAAGGACTCTCTCCCGCGGTGCTCAAGTGCTGATCCATTCCTTGGAGAAGAACCGAACTGTTTGGGAGAATCCGGGTTTGGCTAAGGTTTTGGGGGCTTCCATCTGCCTTCGAGAGGATCGGGACAGACTGTCCTCGGACAAAGTCGATGACATCCTAACTCGATCCATGAGCCTGAATGTGGAGTGCTTGGTGAATCAGCACATCATCCAAAAGAAGGCTCATTGCCTGGGTAAGGAGGTCGAGAAGATGGGTCATGAATTGTCTTCCCTCCGATCCCAACTCTCATCCGCTCAGAACTACATATCTGAAATTGAGGGGCGGATGAAGTTCTACGAAGATAAGCTAGCCGAGCAAGCTCATGTTCTGGCCGAGCGAACTCGTGTCCTTGAAGAAGTTCAGGCGCTCCGAGCCGATGAAGTTGCTCACCTCACTGAGGAGCTCAAAGCGAAAGAAGAAGAGATAGTGACAAGGGAGGCTGGCGCTTATGTGAATGCTCACAGGGATCTCCTGGCCGAGCTCAAGAAGCGATACCCTGAGGAGGACTTCTCCTGGATGGTCGACCTGGCTCCCCAAGACGACGAGGAAAGCGAGGAGGAGGCTGAGGGTGAGAGAGGAAGTGAGCAAAATGTAGATCAGGCTGGGGGTGATCCTCCAGCCGAATGACTTGTATAAACTTCAACATGAAATGAAATTCTCTTTTGTTCAGTGAATGGATGTGATCGGGAAATCTCTAAATTATTTAAGCACTTGATTGTCCGACCATATTAAAACAACTAAAGGTGATTATTAATCTAAGTGTAAGAGGTCATAAAACACAATAAGCATGAGATCGGCAGGGAAACAACGCTAAACGGGATTTGATTAAAATTGGAAATTTGACTTGAGCTGTTAAGATCGGGATCGCCATTAAACCGGATTGGAACCTTAACTTGATTATTCCCAAACTCTTAAAATGAGAGATCGGCAATAAGACTGGTGACATAAAGACTAGTGTTGGTTCAATTACTTTTGACAAGAGAGATCGGGAATGTAATTGATTGATCAGGGGACTTGACTATTGGTTTGAGAGATCGGTGTGGCTTTAAATGGTACGGGGACTTAGTGTTAAATCGATTCCTTTTGAGAGATCGGAAATGTGGTTGTCCGGCAAAGAGAGATCGGAAATGTAATTGGCTGGCAAAAAGGAGAATTATTGCTGGGGATCAGTTTCAAAATTTATTGAATCTTGGGATCGGCCAAAATATGGTGTCGACAGCTGCCCCTCTTTACATAATTTCTATTAAAGGGAAAATTTTTCCCGTGTAGGAATTATGTAAAGATTCAGACCCATATTTTGGGCGGTTAGGTGTTCAAGGTTAGGAAACTAAAGCCTACTTAAGTTAGTGACCTAGAGATTGGTAACAGGAGTTAAAATGCTAGAAAATTAAAATCAACTTGTATCAAGGAACCAGAGGTTGATAACAGGAAATTTAAAATGCTGGAAAATTAAAATCAACTTAGATCAAGGAACCAGAGGTTGATTGACAAGAAATTTAAGATGCTAAAAATTAAAATCAATTTAGATCAAGGAACCAGAGGTTGATTGACAAGAAATTTAAGATGCTGAAAATTAAAATCAACTTAGATCAAGGAACCAGAGGTTGATTGACAAGAAATTTAAAACGCTGGAAAATTAAAATCAACTTAGATCAAGGAACCAGAGGTTGATTGACAAGAAATTTAAAATACTGGAAAATTAAAATCAACTTAGATCAAGGAACCAGAGGTTGATAACAGGAAATTTAAAATACTGGAAAATTAAAATCAACTTAGATCAAGGAACCAGAGGTTGATAATTTAAAATGCTAGAAAATTAAAATCAACTTAGATCAAGGAACCAGAGGTTGATTGACAAGAAATTTAAGATGCTGAAAATTAAAATCAACTTAGATCAAGGAACCAGAGGTTGATAATTTAAAATGCTGAAAATTAAAATCAACTTAGATCAAGGAACCAGAGGTTGATTGACAAGAAATTTAAAATGCTGGAAAATTAAAATCAACTTAGATCAAGGAACCAGAGGTTGATTGACAAGAAATTTAAAATATTGGAAAATTAAAATCAACTTAGATCAAGGAACCAGAGGTTGATAATAGGAAATTTAAAATACTGGAAAATTAAAATCAACTTAGATCAAGGAACCAGAGGTTGATAATTTAAAATGCTGGAAAATTAAAATCAACTTAGATCAAGGAACCAGAGGTTGATTGTCAAGAAATTTAAAATACTGGAAAATTAAAATCAACTTAGATCAAGGAACCAGAGGTTGATAACAGGAAATTTAAAATGCTGGAAAATTAAAATCAACTTAGATCAAGGAACCAGAGGTTGATTGACAAGAAATTTAAAACGCTGGAAAATTAAAATCAACTTAGATCAAGGAACCAGAGGTTGATTGACAAGAAATTTAAAATACTGGAAAATTAAAATCAACTTAGATCAAGGAACCAGAGGTTGATAATAGGAAATTTAAAATACTGGAAAATTAAAATCAACTTAGATCAAGGAACCAGAGGTTGATAATTTAAAAGGCTGGAAAATTAAAATCAACTTAGATCAAGGAACCAGAGGTTGATTGACAAGAAATTTAAGATGCTGAAAATTAAAATCAACTTAGATCAAGGAACCAGAGGTTGATAATTTAAAATGCTGAAAATTAAAATCAACTTAGATCAAGGAACCAGAGGTTGATTGACAAGAAATTTAAAATACTGGAAAATTAAAATCAACTTAGATCAAGGAATCAGAGGTTGATAACAGGAAATTTAAAATGCTGGAAAATTCTAATCAACTTAGATCAAGGAACCAGAGGTTGATTGACAAGAAATTTAAAATATTGAAAAATTAAAATCAACTTAGATCAAGAAACCAGAGGTTGATAACAGGAAATTTAAAATACTGGAAAATTAAAATCAACTTAGATCAAGGAACCAGAGGTTGATAATTTAAAATGCTAGAAAATTAAAATCAACTTAGATCAAGGAACCAGAGGTTGATTGACAAGAAATTTAAAATGCTGGAAATTTAAAATCAACTTAGATCAAGGAACCAGAGGTTGATAACAGGAAATTTAAAATGCTTGAAAATTAAAATAAACTTAGATCAAGGAACCAAAGGTTGATAATTTAAAATGCTGAAAATTAAAATCAACTTAGATCAAGGAACCAGAGGTTGATTGACAAGAAATTTAAAATACTGGAAAATTAAAATCAACTTAGATCAAGGAACCAGAGGTTGATAACAGGAAATTTAAAATGCTGGAAAATTAAAATTAACTTAGATCAAGGAACCAGAGGTTGATAATTTAAAATGCTGAAAATTAAAATCAACTTAGGTCAAGGAACCAGAGGTTGATTGACAAGAAATTTAAAATGCTAGAAAATTAAAATCAACTTAGATCAAGGAACCAGAGGTTGATAATTTAAAATGCTGAAAATTAAAATCAACTTAGATCAAGGAACCAGAGGTTGATTGACAAGAAATTTAAAATGCTGGAAAATTAAAATCAACTTAGATCAAGGAACCAGAGGTTGGTAATTTAAAATGCTGAAAATTAAAATCAACTTAGATCAAGGAACCAGAGGTTGATAATTTAAAATGCTGAAAATTAAAATCAACTTAGATCAAGGAACCAGAGGTTGATAATTTAAAATGCTAAAAATTAAAATCAACTTAGATCAAGGAACCAGAGGTTGATTGACAAGAAATTTAAAATGCTGGAAAATTAAAATCAACTTAGATCAAGGAACCAGAGGTTGGTAATTTAAAATGCTGAAAATTAAAATCAACTTAGATCAAGGAACCAGAGGTTGATTGACAAGAAATTTAAAATGCTGGAAAATTAAAATCAACTTAAATCAAGGAACCAGAGGTTGATAACAGGAAATTAAAATCAACTTACAAAGCAAGTCCAATCTCGACGCGAGAAGTTCCCCCCCGATGAAGTGTACTTAACAAGATCCCGAAGGCCAATGATTAATGGAGGACGAGTCATAAGACTTGACCTACGACTTCCTTTCTTCGGATGCTCCTTTTCTGTTCTTGACTTTCTTCTTACTTCATGAAAAGCGCTCTTACGGGTTTTCACTTTCCTTTCGCCCACCTGACTAGAAGCGCCTTTTCAGGTTTTCACCTCTAGTTTTTTTTTTTTTTTTAGCCATTCCCTGCAAATCTCATAGCAAAGTATGTGAGGTTATCAATTTCAAATCCTAATCTTATAGAAAAATTTTAAATGATCAACAGCGCATTAGATAAAAAGATTAAAGAAGGACAATGTTAAAGAAGGAAAGAGATAAGAAAATATGACTTTATTGTGGTTTTAGGAAACAAAGGTACAATGTCAAAGAAAAAAGGCACAAGGACAGATCTCACATATTCCTTGTAGTTAGCTTTGAAGTCTCTTAACTGCCATTATTTCAAGTACTCTGAAATCTCATGCCATGACGGTTTATTTCCATCCTTGGTTTCATACCCCGTTCCTTATTTCTCCCTTTTGGTTCTTGGGATGCCCTTTCGGGTTTTCACGCCTAGATTTTTTTTTTTTTTTCGCTCACTCTTTCAGGACGCCCTTTTGGGTTTTCATCCCCTACTCATTTTACAGAAAGTGCCCTTCGAGGGTTTTCACCTTCTTTCACACATTTTGCTAAGAGCGCCCTCTCTTTTAGGCATAGTATCTCTTGACGGTGTCATTATTCACAGGTCTTGGAAATTCTTCACCGTTTATATGGGTCAAGATCAAGGCCCCACCAGAAAATGCTTTTTTAACCACATAGGGTCCCTCGTAGGTTGGTGACCATTTTCCTCGAGGATCATTTTGATTCGGGAGAACTTTCTTCAGAACTAGGTCCCCGGGTTGAAATTCGCGAGGGCGAACACTTTTGTCAAATGCCCTAGCCATTCTTCTCTGGTATAATTGCCCATGACATGCTGCTGCTAGCCTCTTCTCATCCAGCAAGTTTAATTGGTCCAACGTTGACTAGATCCATTCTGACTCATCAATCCCCGATTCCTTCAGAATCCTTAGGGAAGGAATTTCAACTTCGATAGGTAATACAGCCTCCATCCCATAAACCAGCGAATAAGGAGTTGCCCCAGTTGATGTTCTTACGGAAGTCCGGTATGCGTGAAGGGCGTAAGGGAGCATATCATGCCAATCCCTATAAGTGATCGTCATTTTCCGAATTATTCTTTTGAGATTTTTGTTTGCGGCTTCCACCGCTCCATTCATCTGGGGACGGTATGGGGAGGAATTGAGATGTCGAATCTTGTATTGATCACATAACTTCTGGATCTTTGGGCCATTCAAATTCTTGGCGTTGTCAGTGACGATTTCATTGGGGAGGCCGTGTCGGCAGATAATATTATTTCTGAGGAATTTGAGAAATGTGTTCTGTGTAATATGGGCATATGACGTCGCTTCGACCCATTTAGAAAAATAGTCGATCGCTACTAGGATAAACCTGTGCCCATTGGATGCCTTAGGGTTGATGGGACCAATCACATCGATGCCCCACATTGCGAAAGGCCATGGTGAAACGAGATTGAACAATTGGTGAGGTGGAACATTTATCGGATCTGCGTAGATTTGACACTTATGGCACTTCCGAAAATATTCTACGCAATCCTTTTCCATGGTAGTCCAAAAATATCCCCGTCGCATGATTTGCTTAGCCATCATATGCCCATTGGCATGGGTTGCATAGTTTCCCTCATGAGTCTCGAAAAGGATTCTCTTTGCCTCTTTTACATCCACACATCTCAGCAATTCGCCGTTAGAGCTTCTTTTGTATAGAATTTCTCCACTGGGGAAGTATCCCAATGCTAATCTTCGAATCATCCTCTTTTCATTTTTGCTCGCCCCTGAGGGGAATTCTCTGGTTCTGATGTAGAGTAAGATGTCATGGTACCAAGGTTTACCATCAGGTTCTTCTTCGATCATGAAGCAGTAAACCGGCTCACTTCTTGATTTAATCTTTAACACCTGAGTCGTTTGCCCTTCTTCCATTTGAGCCATAACAGCCAGGGTGGCTAAGGCATCTGTAAATTGATTTTTATCTCGACTAAGGTGAGTGAAAGAGATTTCTTCAAATTTCTTAATTAGCTCCAGTAAGTACTTCTGATATGGGATTAGCTTCGGATCCTTAGTTTGCCATTCTCCCTTGACTTGGTAAATGATCAGAGCTGAGTCTCCATACACCTCCAACTTTCTGATTTTCATTTCGATAGCAGCTTGTAGACCCATTACACAAGCTTCATATTCTGCGATGTTGTTGGTGCAGTCAAATCTCAACTTGATAGCTATCGGAAAGTGTTTCCCATCCGGGGATACCAATACAGCTCCGATTCCATTACCGGATAAATTGACAGCTCCGTCAAAATACATTTCCCAAACATCAGTTGGCTTTTCTTTTTCGCAGTCTACTTCATTAATATGCTCATCAGGGAACTCAAAATCCAGAGCTTCATAATCCTGGATAGGGTTTTCTGCTAAGAGATCAGCGATCACGCTACCTTTTACCGCTTTCCGGGTCATATAGACAATGTCATACTGGGATAGAATGACCTGCCACTTGGCTATCCTTCTTGGCACGAATGGACTTTCGAACACGTACTTAATAGGATCCATCCTGGAGATGAGCCATGTCTTGTGATTCAACATGTAGTGCTTGAGGCGATTCGCTATCCAAGCTAGTGCGCAGCAAGTTTTCTCTAGGAAAGAATACCTTGACTCACAATCATTGAACTTTTTGCTCAGGTAATAAATAGCTCTTTCCTTCCGGCCGGTATCATCATGTTGCCCCAAAACACATCCCATTGAGCTTTGTTGGACTGCCATATACAGAATCAGAGGCCTTCTGGCCACTGGTGGAACCAATATTGGTGGGTTTGACAGGTAATGCTTGATTTTCTCGAAAGCCTCTTGGAAAACTGAATCCCATTGAGTGGTGTTATTCTTTCAGAGTAGTCTAAAAATAGGCTCGGCCTTAGCGGTGAGATTAGAAATAAACCTTGATATGTAGTTCAATTTCCCCAAGAAACTGCGTACCTCCCTTTCTATTTTTGGGGATGGCATCTCTTGAATGGCTCAGACTTTGTCCTGATCAACTTCTATTCCCTTTTCGCTCACTATGAATCCCAACAATTTCCCAGATCTAGCTCCGAATATGCACTTGGCAGGGTTTAGTTTCAGCTGATATTTCCTGAGTCTCTTGAATACTTTCCTCATCACCTGCACATGGCTCTCCTCTCCCCCGGATTTGATGATCATATCATCCACGTACACCTCCACTTCCTTATGCATCATATCGTGGAATAATGTGACCATGGCGCGTTGATAGGTGGCTCCAGCATTCTTTAACCCGAAAGGCATGACCCGATAGCAAAATACTCTCCATTGAGTGATAAAAGCAGTTTTCTCCTTGTCTTCCTCGTCCATTGGGATTTGATTGTATCCCGACGCCCCATCGATACACGAACACCTGCCCAATCCCGTAGCATTGTCTACTAGTACATCAATGTGAGGGAGAGGGAAATCATCTTTCAGGTTCGCCTTATTAAGATCCCTGTAGTCAATGCATACCCTGACTTTCCCGTCTTTCTTCATTACCGAGACAACGTTAGCTATCCATTGGGGATATTTGACTACTTCCAGGAACCCAGCATTATACTGTTTCTTGACCTCATCCCTAACTTTGAGCAGTGTGTCCGAATTCATTCTTCTTAGCTTCTGCTTTACCGGGATTGTCCCCGGAATTATGGGAATTTTGTGCGTCACTATCTGGGGGTCCAAACCAACCATATCGTCATAGCTCCAGGAAAATGCGTCCAGGAATTCTTTGAGCAAACTGATCATATCTCCCAATTCTTCACTATCCACAACCTTAAGTTCCCTTTTCATTTCTTCCGTGCCTAAGTTTATGGTGCGTGTTTCGTCTCCACAAGGCACTAGGGAAGGTTCATCCCTTTCATCCCTTTCTTCTGTGAGCTCCACCTCAGAATCACTTGAAGTAATGGCAGTTATGGGGATTTCAAAATTAACCAGAGGAATTTCTGAGTCTATTGAATTATTAGGTGTTAATTGATGAATGGTCCTGAATGAATGAAAATAGAATATATTATAAGGATGGAATTCAAGTGGAAAAAAAAGAGAATTGGAAATAAATGCGCTATTAATTCATTAAGATTTATGACATAAGAAAAGGGTCCATTTACAATGTTACACTTGCCACCATGGACAAAATGATCAAGTGTAGATAACCAAAGATACTTTACTCGAAATTAAGTACAGGGATGTCCTCTGCTGTCCAGTTGTCCAACTCTTGCCCCTCAGCTATTGGCGAAACCAGAGCCTCATACAAGGAATCCAAGTGGATGACATCAATGGATGGTTCATCGGGTGATTCTTCTGCCGGATTTTCGATGACCGGTTTAGTGAAGACCTCTGCGATTTTTGGGACTACTTTCATTCTCCCGATTTTCTGGTTAAATCTCTGATCCCGAAGTCTAGTCCTCATCCAGAATCGTCCATCTATGAGGGCATCTTCCTCATATCCCAAACCGCAACAGCCCACCTTCTGGATAGCCGGTATAGGTTCAACAATTCCTTGTAATGTGGCGCCTAGGCCTTTGCCTTCTTCATATCCATTCCTCGACATTATCTTGGCTACCATAGCCATAGCCCCTTCATTTCTGGTTTATTGTAATTCGAGGGCCTGGAAAGAGCTTTCCAACGACTCCTTAGCAGCTTCCACATAAGGAAGTGATTGTGGCTTGGTGACCAATATGGCTTCTTCCCCTTTCAAAGTGATGATTTTGCCATCCATAATGTACTTTCTTTTGTGATGCAAAGTCGAAGGAACGGCATTCGCTGAATGGATCCACGACCTCCCCAGCAACATAGTGTAGGCCGGTTCAATGTTCATCACTTGGAATGTGACGTTGAAGGTGCATGCACCAATTTGGAGTGGCAAGTCAATATCTCCCAATACTTCCCTTCTTATACCGTCAAAGGCTCTTACCACCATAGCACTTTGACGTATATTCGATTGGTCAACTGGCAGTCTAGCCAAGGTAGCACTAGGCAGTACGTTGAGTGCTGATCCATTATCAATAAGGACCTTGGCCACTATACAATCTTTACATTTCACTGTCACATGGAGGGCTTTAGTGTGTGCCAAGCCTGCAGGATCTATCTCTTCTTCAGAAAAGGTGACAAAACTGGATGCCTAGATTTGTCCCACTATCTTCTCGAACTGCCCCGGTGTGATGTCGGGATTCACAAAGGCCTGATTCAGGATCTTCTGCAAGGCTTGACGGTGCACCTCAGAGCTCAAAATTAGTTACAATAGTGAAATTCTGGCGGGCGTCTTTCTTAACTGCTCCACCACATCATACTCACTCTGCTTCATTATTTGGAGCAACAGCTCCTCCTCTTCTTTAGGCCTGGCGGGTTCTACTTCCTCTGTTTTCCCAACCTCCTCTTCTGTACTCTTCTGCAGCTCTCCCATTTTTACTTTCCCTTTTTTCTTTTCTTTTTCATCAGACCCGTAACATCTCCCACTTCTGGTTATAAACTCAACCTCTGATTCAAGCGGGGAAGATTTTGTGATGGTGGCGGGCTGAGGATTAGGTTGGGGAGTAGTATTGCTGGTAGGTCCGGCATAAGTCATTCTGAAGAGCTCATGGGGAGTGAAGCACGGTTTTGGAGGTGCCGGAGGTAAAGCAAGACTAGGAGTCGACGTACTGCTTGACGCTCCTTGGGTGAAAACTTAGAAGTTATAATTCCAAGGTATGGCATGGGTATTGGTGACAGGAAGTTGAGACGGGGTTCGGATAACTATTACTGGTGGTGGTGGCGTTGGGGCATTGGGAGCAGAGAAGGTTAATCTAGGATTGGGGGTTGAGGTATTCTGGCCAAACCTGGCGGTATTTACTTCGCCCTTCACATTCAATCTCCTTTGGCATCTTAAAATTTTGAGGGACAGCAAGTTCTGGACCTCTTGCCGAATCCTCACGCCTCGCAGACTCATGATCACCGCCTCCATGGTAAGGACATCCCGTACCCTTTTCTGATCCTGATACAAGAGGGCAAAGGTAACCTTCCCTCATCGCCATGGTAAAAATTTCCTCAAAGTGGGGATCAGCTCGTCTACCTCTGGTGTCGACCTCTCCCCGTCTGATTCTATCATGTTTACACCATTGCCTGTATTATGATTAGGTAACGGGTTTGAGGTAACATTGGGGAGGGAACCATTTCCCTCAATCTTCAACCACCCATTCCGGATTAAAGCGTGCACTCTCCCTCTAAGTGCCCCGCAGTTGTCAGTTGAATGCCCTTGTGCCCCCCCATGATATTCACAACGGGCAGTGGCATCATACCACCTGGGGTATGGTGGCTGTATTAGGTCTAGGGGAACTGGTACTATCTGGTTTATACCGACGAGGTATCGGTATATTTCACTGAGTGGGAGGGGAAGGGGTGGATCAGGATTTCTTAGTGGTCTGGGGTTATTCTGAGGTGGTCTGGGTTGGGTAGGTGGAGGAGGAGGTCTAGGTTGATAATTTGTAGGTGGTGGGTATTGTGGGCGCGGGTGTGGATAATTTGGGAAAGGAGGTGGAATGTTTGCAACTGTTTGGCCATGAGGGGGAGGATATGGCCGGTAGTTATTTTGAGGAAGTGGGGAGTAATTATTTTGCCGGGTGACGGAATGCACATCACCCTCCTTCTTTTTACCAAAACTGGCAGTTTTCTTCGCAGGATTCTCAGTCAACTCCTACAGCCGTCCCATCCTTAAATTAGCCTCTATTCTCTCACCGGCTTGGATGATGTCCGAGAAGCTGTTGGAAGTGTTTCCAATCATCAAATTGAAGTAGGGAGCCTTCAATGTTTCGATGAATAGGGAGCATAGTTCGTTATTAGTTACTGGAGGATATACTTCTGCAGCCTTTTCCCTCCATCTTTGGGCATATTCCTTGAAGCTTTCCCTGTCTCTCTGCACCAGGTTTTGGAGGTCCATCCTTGTGGGGGCCACATCACAGTTAAATTTGTACTGCTTCAAGAATGCATCAGCTAAATCCTTCCACGAGCGCAGTTTGCTTTTATCCAACTGTATGCACCACCTCAGGGCTGCTCCAGAGAGGCTCTCGTGAAAGAAGTGGATGAGAAGTCTGTCATCTTCTGTTAAGGCAGACATTTTGGCAATGTAGGTTGCCAGGTGAATGCGAGGGTCTGAGTTCCCGGTGTACTTGTCGAAGTTTGGGACTTTGAATTTGGGTGGCACCACCACATCTGGCACCAATCTAAGTGACGCCACATCGACTGAACCATACATGTTCAATCCCTTTATTGCTCTCAGTCTTTCCTCTAGAGCAGATAGTTTTTCATTTTCCCTGGACTTATTTTCTCCTCCTACTGCAAAAGATACTCCCCCAACTGGGAAATGAGGAGTGGAGTGAACCGGAGGGATCAGTATTGAAGGGTATGGGTCGGCATTTGAGGTAGCAGGGTAATGGAAGAAAGGTGGGTCATTATTTATAGTAGCCGGATTAACAGTGATTGTCGGATCCGGGATAGGTGACTGAAAGGTGAAAGAAGTTGAAGCTTGATGCGGATCATTTGTTGTAGGTGGTGGGTGAGGTAGTGGTAGGTTAGGTTCTGAAGCTGATTAATTTTGGGACATCTCCCTCATTAGCCTCATGAGTTCTGAGACCTGGTCTTTTAGCTCGGATACTTGCCCTTGTAAGTTCTGTACTTGTTCCTGATCTTCCATTATCTTCTTTGTTCGGGATCTTGTTAAGTACACTCACTTGGGTTGAACCGTGTGCTTGGTTAGATTTGCTTTGTTCGAAGCAATGTTGATTTTCTATAGGGGATAAATAAAAGCTTTTAGTGAATTTTGAATTTCGTAAAAAAAAAACTAAAGGTCCTGGTTCGGACAAAGGATACAGTGGCATTTGGGATCCCAAATGAAATCTGCAGAAGGATGGTTGCATCAATTTTATCATGGCATCATTCGATAGTCTGACTGTGAATGACTGGATTGAATGCGCGTTTATGATACCTGTTCATATGGCATATCCAATTTTTCGCATAGCCCTAGCGAGGGGGTTCCTACGGGAGTTATACTATTCATTCATCATTTTGCTAAACAATGGCCCAAAAAGTTTTCCATTAACTGAATATTTATACACAGCATTCTTTACATCGGCCTAGGCTCAGGGAGGCTCTTTATAATGAGATGACATTTTCTGAGATACTCGTATAACCTTTCTTCTTGTTTGGCAGGGTCGAATGCTTTCAGAGCATACTCGGATTCAGGAAGGAGTTCTTGTTTTCCCTGTGCTATCGTTCTTTCCAGCTGGTCAACATTCTCCTTCAGCTCTTGATAAAGAGCAGATTGTCTTTCTTTCTCCTTCCTTTCCTTAGCACATTCTTTTAGAATATCGTTGATGAGTAATGCCTGTTCCTTCAATTTGAGCTTCTTCTTTTTGTTCTCTTGTTTATACTCTTCTACGAGTATCTCTTGGTATTTCATTTTTTCCTGAAGCTTACTATTCTGCACTTCTACTTCTTTTACCAGAGCTTGAAAGGAGCTTTTTTCCTTTTCCCACCGCACTTCTTGCTCTTCGAACCCCATCTTTTCAGTTCTTGCCACTTCCCTGAGTCTTCTCACTTTTCTTTTAAGGTTCTGCTGTTGGTCCTCTAACTGCTTTATTTGTTCTTGCAGTTGCGAGTTTTCGGTGTTTGCCTTCTGTAGTGAGTCAGCCAAATGATTATTAGCTTCTTCCGATAGGATGTTTCGGTGAGGGTCGCTGTCTTCGAATTCTGTAGTTAAGTGTTCTTGGTCCCTGTCAGCCCTCCATTTAAGATAATCGCCCGTGGCACTTGGGCCTTTAGGCTACCTCTCCATCAGAGTGATGTTTTCCCAAGATTTGCGAGCTATTTTCAACCCCTCCTCTTCCTTGAGCTCATGGTAGAAATGACCTTGGTGGTATTCTTCCGTATTGATTCTGAACTGTGTTGAGCCGAATTGTCTTACTACTAAGGCCAGAGTGTAACTTGTGTATCCAGTCACTCCGATTAGGGATACCGATTGATTGTTCCCCATGCTGATCAGAATGGATTGACTTGATGTCCACAATTTCTTCCAACAATAGTTATGGCTATTGAAGCTCAAAATCTATTCTTGCCACTGCGGCTCATCCTTCGGGCTGATTACCAATCGGGTCATTTTCTCGATGAGAGGCTGGTCAAGATACCAAGTTAATCCCTTCGTCTCCACAGGACACATATGACTAATGATCCAGAGGTGCAACAACTGAGAACAACACTTAATGGACCCCTTGCCTTGCTGTCTGCAGTAAGTGAGTGTTAAGAAAGTCTCGGCAAGTATTGCCGGTACTAGATTGACTTTCTGTTTCTCTACTGCTCAGAACATTTCCACAACACCGCAGGTTATGACTCCGGAAGGTCCAGGGAACATGATCAAGCCGTAAATTGCTAAAGCGAGCATCAATGAAGCTTGATCCCACTATTTATCTTGGATGCATTGATCCAACCCTTTCTTGAGGTAAGTCCAATACCATCCATGCGTGTTTCCTTTGACGGTTTCTCTCACCTTTGCTTCTTCTGGTGGGATCCCCAGCATATGTGCGAGTCGTTTCCAGGTCTGCCTATGTTCGAGGTGTAGGTAAATCCGATTCTGCGCCGCATAAGGGATTTCTAGCAATGCTTGATATTCTTCCATAGTGGGAGTAGTATCGATGTCGTTGAAAGAGAACACTCCAAACTTAGGGTTCCAAACTGGCAACATGGCCTTTAGTGCCGGGACCTGGACCCTAACTCGCATCAAGGTTGCAATCCTCCCATATTTCTTCTCAAATTGTGCTTTGACCCGATCGGGAAACGACTTCCAACCATCGGCCAGACCCTCGAGACTGTTCATCCTGACTTCAATCTTGCTTAGGTCCAATGAAGGTAATGGGCTAGTATCTCTTTGTGGGGGCACTGAGCTATGAGACGATTCGGGCCATGGTTTAGCATTCTGTTCTGATTTAAGAACTTCTTCTACTGACTGACTCGAGGATGCCATGTTAAAAGTGATGCTTATCCTTTTACAGACCTTATTTTGGTGATGCCTACAGGAAAAACTGGTTAGCGGGATAAATTTAGGTAATCTTGAATTATACTGTTGGCAGAGTGACACCTACACATTTATCAAAGTAGGAAAATGTGTAGGTTTTCTTAACAGTATGATTCAAGATTACCCTTAAAAATAAGAACAAAATGAAATAAACAGAATAGGGTAAGAGTAAGTATGCCCCTTTTATCCTAAAATAAAGGAGAGTCCTAGTACCGGCTAGGTGCTACCTAATTGGATAGTCCTATCTTATAAGGTAGCTTACTACGGCTTCCAGCTATCGTGATAGTTTAGCTCAAGGTCTAATTTTCTAAAAGCCACAGGTTCCCAAATTGCCCCTACTGTAAATAGTAGAGCCCCATTCTATCCCCCACAATACTGTCGGGAAAATTCCACAGGTATCACAGCAAATAGAACGAGTTTCAATTTGAGCAGAAGCCTTCACGGATACTAACGGGTTAAACCCACGGGTACCGCTACATGACCCCCTCCTACTTTCCTAAAAGGGTAAGAAAGCCCAGGTATAGGGCTGAAGTGTGTGAGGACATCGTGTGAGTGTTCAGTGTGTGAAGGGACACCTTTACCTCTTCCCAATTCAGGGGGATTTTATTTTTCCTTTTTTCTTTTAAACGAAGAGCGCTGTAGAAAGTAAACAAGCAAGACAAGCAAAATGGTTAACAGGAATAACAATAATTAACGTATAGAATTTCGTAGAGTGAGCCCACCTAACTATGATTTGATCGCAAAATTAAATCTATTTTTGGACTTCTAGACCGGGGTTAGGTTTCTGATCCCCAGCGGAGTCGCCAAGCTGTCGCAAGGTATTTTGCGGTCGCCTGGACAAACACTCACCGAAGTGGGAAAAATGAGGAGTCGCTACTTTAATTTTGAGGGAAATTAAAGAAAACCATTTGTGAAAGTTAGTTAAAATGAAACCACTTCAAAAACAGAGATTCTAGGTTCGGGGTCCGTAAACGGGTGGGGAAGGTGTTAGGCACCCCACCTCGTCCCTCAATGAGGGTAAGCAGATTTAACTTCACGTCCTTCATAGTTAGGAGGGTTTGAATGGAAATGTTAATCCTTTTGACCGAAAGGAATATTTGATTTTTCACCAATCCGGATTACCCAGATACATAAGTAAATGAGACAACCTTAGTGAGTTGCTATTGCGTATTAATTTTATTTCAGGGCGAATCATCTTACGTATTTGTTAAAATTTAATTTGGGAATCGGATAAGAACTCTCCTCCGATCTCCTTTAAATGTTTGAAAAATTTTTAGGTTGAGAATCGGATAAGAACTCTCCTCCGAATCTCTTTTAAATATTTATAAAAATTTTTAGGTTGAGAATCAGATAAGAACTCTCCTCCGATCTCTTAAATATTTGTTAAAGTTTTTTTTTTTAGTGAGAATCGGATAAGAACTCTCCTCCGATCTCTTTTAAATATTTGTTAAAATTTTCAAGTGAGAACTGGATAAGAACTCTCCTCCAATCTCCTTTATTAAAATTTTAGGCGAGAATCAGATAAGAACTCTCCTTCGATCTCCTTTAAATGCTTGTTAAAATTTTGAGCGAGAATCGGATAAGAACTCTCCTCCGATCTCTTTTAAAATATTTATTAAAATTTTAGGTTGAGAACCGGATAAGAACTCTCCTCCGATCTCTTTTATTTTAATAGGAATCGGATAAGGACTTTTTCGATTTCTCGGAACTTGATTACAGCTACCCGTCACGAAATCCTAGAACTAAGGGTTCTAGCGTTCGAAGATGCCAGAGTACGGAATAAGGCTTCTTTTAACTCATTGGTACCTCGTAGCTAGTCAGGGGATACCAAACTAAATTTTCCGACCTTCTTAAGTGGTCGCCTTACCAGTACCTTTTGATACCCGATCTATCCCATTTATCTATCTTAAGGTTTGGTTTCACTCCGCTTTGTGACATCTTACTCAATTGTCTTTTGCATTATTCTAGTGATTCGGCCTCACTATTTTCCCGACTTATTGTTCAGACCTTTCATTGTTTTAAAGAGACCCTTAAGATACAGTTACCTACATTTTATCCAACCACTTATATGCTACTCGGGACTAGAAGACTTACGTTTAAGAATAGCAAGGATTAACAAAAGAATGGACTGATCAACACGGAAGTAAACTCGAGAATGACCTCCTTCGTGTTCTTTAGCGCAATATAAACTTGGACAAAATTATATATATATATATATATATATATATATATATATATATATATATATATATAAAGAATAAAGGAAATGCGTAAAATAAGAACGAGCACTTAATAAAAGCAATATGAGTAATCACCTGTAGGGAGTCGGATCTTTTGAACTAACTACGAGACCAAAGAACGTAATGAGGCCGTGGGTTGGGAACCTGAAGGCTAGGGTTCGCCTTGAAATGAAGAATACCTTGCTAAAATGCAGACTGATCAAAATTATAGCCGAGTACAAATGAAGTTTAGCTTGGACAACGGGAGTAGAAATAAAGATAACAAAGACAGAAAGTGAGGATGTCACAGGATAATGAACGAACTGAAAATGGAGAGTTTCAGTATTCTGAAAGCCCTTTGCAAGAAAATACTTCAGAAAACTAGTTTCAAAAGTCTTTCTTATGAAATCTCAAGGATAGCAGAGTAACGAGCTGAATTAAGTTTCAGAGTCTTTCCGCTATCTTCACTATTCGTCCCCCTTCTTTGAACAGTTTTCATGCAGGTATTTATAGGAACCGGGTGCTTCCCCTGAAGGGTCAGGATCTATTTTGAGGGAGATGGAGGGTCAGGATTTCAAAGGACATGATCTGAGGCTCAGGAATTAAAGAGAATCAGAACGGATGGCCGAGATCCCCCTCTAGAATATTTGTCCTTTTCTCTCTTCTAATTTGACGGCCCAAAATTTTCTTGTCAAGAACGATCCGAGGGCTGGGAGTGAAAGGCGCTGATCTTGTTGTCTTCTTCTTCGATCCGAGGGCTCCGAGCTCGTCCTTACAAGTAAGATCAACGGTGGAGATTAGGATGTACAGCGCTGTCATGACGTACTCTGGCACATGTCAGTAATGCAGGCGATTCTGGGGCGTACAGTGGAGATTTCATCCACGACGCTTTAACTACCTCGGCCCTGATTATGACGATAATCAACAGAAGCTGTCTTATTCTCTTTGTCTTTCGACCTCCCCTCCTTTCCGGTCTTTTCATCATGATCCTTTTCTGATCTCTCATACCGAGCTCCTTTCTTCTGATCTCTCCTGACACGCTCCTTTTTCGGTCCTTCATGCTGGCCTCCCTTCTTCCGACCTCTCCTACTCTGGTCTTTTCTTTATCAGGTCCGGTCCAGTCAAAGCATTTATTCCCTTAATTTTCGAGGCATCCACTTCGTTTTCTGCTTAGTAATAAATGCTCAGACCATCTCCTATATATACCTTCAGCAGGAAACCTTTCCTCATTTGATTTTTCCACTTTCCTTCCCACTTTTCTTGTTCTAACTGCTCCGGCAATAATTCCAGCCATGGTGGCCACTTTTGATCTTTTCCTGATTATTCTCTTTGTCCCTTGTCTGAAAATTTACGATCCCGGTGATCGAAGAATCATGATGACCTTATCTGATGACAGTGAGAGAACTGGACTAATTAACCGATCTGGATCGAGGACCTCGATTGTGCCGATCTCGAGTCGTTCGACCGGTATAATCGGCGAACCGATTTCGGGCGAGAAGACTGCTAATATTCCCCTCAACACCGGTGACTGCTCTTTGGCATTCATCTGGCTCTTCTCCACACTGGGTGTTCTGACAGCGGCTCGGTTTCGAGCGATAACTTTGATGACGACCTCTCTCATTCTCATGAGAGTCATAGTCCCCCCAGCCGGTCTCCTGGTCAAACACATCTTTTGACTCAGCCACGAGACTAGGCTTTGACATAGGCCTTTTAGATAGAATGTTCCACCGATCTCTAAAAATCGCCCTTATGATGTAATCAGACCTTTAATGTAATTCGATCCCTAGAGATCGCCCAAATGATGTAATTGGACCTTTAGGAAAAAAAATTTATTTTGTCAATTATCACTTTATTATTATTGATTATTTTTCGATCTCTGGTGTGTTTATCCGATCTGGTTTCCAACTGAACAGCCCTTATCCGATCCGCACTTCCAAACATTTGCCTTAATTAACCGATCCCTAACTAGCCGGTCTCTTCTTATGGAATTTTGGAATATTCGAGAGACGTGTCAGAACAGCTGGCAAGTCCCGCTAACCGATGCACTGCCTGGAACATCGTGAGCATTAAATGCTCGGACGAGTATAAATAGGGGCGGGGTAAGCCAGTTGCTCTCTCATGCTATTTTCAATCTCTCGCGAACAACTTCAAAATTCTCTCATTTTCTCAAGTTCTTCCGACACCGATCAGACTCCGGTAAGGGTTTTGATCCTCCTTTTAGTTTAAATTCCTTGTTTCCCTTGAAAATGAGCGGCGCCGAGGGTCAGAGAGCGACAAGCCCCCCTTCCATTCAGATCTCGTGGTCATCTGATGAAGTGGAGGTGGTCGGACCAAGCGTGCAACCTGAACCTTCTAGGGTCTCTGTTCCAGCTCAAGGGCAAGCAGCACCATCAAGGCATGTACCTTCTTCGGGGAGGGAAAATCTTCCCATGGACGAGTTGCCATCGGTCCTTCAAGAATCCGATATGCAGTCGTTCAGCCAAGAGTATAACGTTCGGCCTGATTCCTACGAGTTGATTAGGTGTCACGGCGATCTTCGTGCCGATCACTTCTTTGAGGGGGACGATATGATCGTGGTCTACGAAGAACAATTAAAGGCCGGTCTGCGGTTCCCTTTGGATGACTTCTTCAAGGAAGTTTTAAAATATCACCAAGTGTGCATCGCCCAAGTTCACCCGAACTCGTGGCGGATCTTAGTAGCCTTCCGAGGCCTATGCCGAGCTAAAGGACTCTGACCCACAGCTAAGGTATTCACCAAACTACATAGATTAACTCGTCGAAAGGACGACGAGTATTGGTTCTTCCAGGCGAAACCTCATTGTGGACTTTTTACCGACCTGCCTTCCTCCCTGAAGAATTGGAAGAACTGCTTCTTTATCCTGAGGAGTAAAATTCCGAACATCTTTGAGGGCTTCCCCCGCAGCTGGCTGCACCAGGGCCTCGTACTTTCGAAATGCATCACCTTAAATAGAGAAGAAGGCCTGATGGTGATGGAGCTAAAAGATCAGGCGGGCAGAGAAAAGTTTTCTTGTTTGGATGCAGTGACTGCCGAACTGCATCACTAGACTATGGAGTTGATCACGGGCGAAGATCGTGGGCTTCAACTCTCTGACCTCGGCATCGGTATTTTCCTATATCTCAAATCTTTGGACCTTAGCGATCTCACTGACCTCTTCTTTGTGCAGGTATGGCAAGCGGCGAAGCCTCCAAGGAGAGCCGGAAGCGAAAGAGAGAGGTCTCCCCGAAAGTGCAGGAGATGAAGCGATCAGAGCTACTCCAGACGCTCAGCCATGAGCCCGAGGAAATACAAGGGGGCCCACCTCAACCTTCGGAGCAGCCGATCCCCGAGGTGGAAGTGATCCGATCCCCTTCTCGCCAAGAAGAGCCACCTCCACCTCCTCCAGTCGTTTCGAATGCGGAAGGAGGTCCTTCTCAACCTAACACAAGGACTCTCTCCCGCGGTGCTCAAGTGCTGATCCATTCCTAGGAGAAAAACCGAACTGTTCGGGAGAATCCGTGTTTGGCTAAGGTTTTGGGGGCTTCCATCTGCATTCGAGAGGATCGGGACAGACTGTCCTCGAACAATCTCGATGACATCCTAACTCGATCCATGAGCCTGAATGTGGAGTGCTTGGTGAATTAGCACATCGTCCGAGAGAAGGCTCATTTCCTGGGTAAGGAGGTCGAGAAGATGGGTCATGAAGTGTCTTCCCTCCGATCCCAACTCTCATCCGCTCAGAACTACATATCTGAAATTGAGGGGCGGATGAAGTTCTAAGAAGATAAGCTAGCCGAGCAAGCTCATGTTCTGGCCGAGCGAACTCGTGTCCTTGAAGAAGTTCAGGCGCTCCGAGCCGATGAAGTTGCTCACCTCACTGAGGAGCTCAAAGCGAAAGAAGAAGAGATAGTGACAAGGGAGGCCGGCGCTTATGTGAATGCTCACAGGGATCTCCAGGCCGAGCTCAAGAAGCGGTACCCTGAGGAGGACTTCTCCTGGATGGTCGACCTGGCTCCCCAAGATGACGAGGAAAGCGAGGAGGAGGCTGAGGGTGAGAGAGAAAGTGAGCAAAATGTAGATCAGGCTGGGGGTGATCCTCCAGCCGAATGACTTGTATAAACTTCAACATGAAATGAAATTCTCTTTTGTTCAGTGAATGGATGTGATCGGGAAATCTCTAAATTATTTAAGCACTTGATTGTCCGACCATATTAAAACAACTAAAGGTGATTATTAATCTAAGTGTAAGAGGTCGGAAAACACAATAAGCATGAGATCGGCAGGGAACCAACGCTAAACGGGATTTGATTAAAATTGGAAATTTGACTTGAGTTGTTAAGATCGGGATCGCCATTAAACCGGATTGGAACCTTAACTTGATTATTCCCAAACTCTTAAAATGAGAGATTGGCAATAAGACTGGTGACATAAAGACTAGTGTTGGTTCAATTACTTTTGACAAGAGAGATCAGGAATGTAATTGATTGATCAGGGGACTTGACTATTGGTTTGAGAGATCGGTGTGGCTTAAAATGGTACGGGGACTTAGTGTTAAATCGATTCCTTTTGAGAGATCGGAAATGTGGTTGTCCGGCAAAGAGAGATCAGAAATGTAATTGGCTGGCAAAAAGGAGAATTAGTGCTGGGGATCAGTTTTGAAATTTATTGATTCTTGGGATCGGCCAAAATATGGTGTCGACACCTGTAAATAGTGCTCACCACTGTAAAAGAAGTAAGAAAAGTTTTTAAAATCCCTTGTAGTGTATTTAATGAGTTATCAGTAGACGGAGTTGGTAATTCATTAGGTATACTACGGGATCATGTTATGCCTTACAGAGGGGTAGGGTGTGACAAATTTGGTCTAATGTTCTTCATAAGAAATGTTCTAATATGTCTTAGGTTTCCATCGGTTCAAGAATTGCCTAAATCAAAGTTTTCTAGAGAGAGTTATGGCCATGCAAATTTTACTGTTCATATAGTAAATCTGCAGATTTCCAGATTTCTGTGGATTCGGTGATTTAATTTTGCTCAGCAATTTTATTGGGTTAAGCCCATAATTTGGCCTCAAGTTCTTCATATAAAATGTTCTGCTATGTCTTAGTTTTCCATCGGTTCAAGAATCGCCTAAATTGGAGTTTATAGAGAGAGTTATGGCCATGTAAATTTTACTGGTCAATGGTCAAATTCTGCAGGTTCCAGAATTTTATCTCCCATTTCAAGGCTCATTTCGGGTAGCTTAAGGTCATTTTCGAGGTAGGGTATCTTCACGAAAATTCTAGCCCTATGTCTTATGTTTTGTTTCCAATTGATTTCACACCAATTGGAGTTGTGTAGCTCAAGTTATGGGCTTCCAAACACACTGAATTTAGTGTGCAAAATTCTGCCCTAAGTTCAATTTTTCATTTCTTCAATTGTTCCCTCTAACCAACCTTAATTCACATTTAATTCACCCAAAATGACTATAATTTAGCATTGACACATTAATGGCACTTCCTAACACAAAACCTATAATTTTCAAACACCAAAGTTTGCAATTTTCCCTAATCCTACCATTTCGTTACTTCCATTCATCAACCCAATGTCAATTCAAACTAAATAAAGCTCAAATGATCATAATTTAACACTACACACACCAATTTCACTCTCTAGCACCAAAACCCAATTTTCCCATGAACCCTAATCTTCCATGATTCAATTTATGCAATCCTATGAAATCTTACTACTCCCAATCATGCAGACTACCTCAATTTAACTTAGATTTATCATCAATTTAACTAAAATACATCAAAACCCTAATTTTTCCTAAGTTGGCCAAAACTGTAGTTTAGGTTCCATGCATGTTTCTTTTCAATTTCTCATGAAATTTCATCATAAGTTAACTTCATTAAAGGCTTATACAACTAATCTAACATGAAAAGAAACTTACCTTAAGTGATTTCTTTCCAACTTCAATTTTTCTTCTAATTTCTTTTCCTCTATTTGCTCCAATGCCTCAATCAAAGTTCTCTTTGATCTTTTCTTTTAGTGGGTTATGGGATTTATGAAGGGAATTTAAGGGAATTAAAACTTGGGAGGGGAAATCAATGAGGAGAAGAAGTGGAAGAAGAAGAGTAAAAGAGAGAGAGAGGAAGGGAGAGGAGTGGGTGGTGGCACCTTATAAAAAAATAAAAATGAAGAAGACATTTGTCTTCTTATATATATATATATTCAACCCCAAAATTAGTTTATTAAAATTATAAATTTTAATTGTGTCATAAGGATAATTAAATTTAAATTTTTATTCCCCCCCTTTTTTTTTACATTTACACTTAATTTTTTCTTTTAATTAAATAATTAAATTTAATTATCAAAAGCCCATAAGTCCTTCATTTTAATTTTGTCATAATAGAAATGAAAGTTTAAGTTTTCATTTCTTAAATTTTGCCTTACATATTTTTACTTGAATTTTTCTTCAATTTTTTACCCCATAATTTAATTCATTAATTTCATTTAATTTAATTGATATTTCGGTCAAAAGTCAACTCTTGAGGTAAATTGACCAAAATGCCTCTTATTGGGTCATAATCCCTCTTTTTCAATATACCCGGTGAATCCTTATATTTTTGGGTCACTTGAATTTTTATTGTGTCTATCTCAATTAATTTTCTATTTATTTTTGGTCCTCAAGGTGTCTTTAAATAGTACTAGTCACGGACCAAAAATGGTACTATTCATAACTCGGAGGTTCAGGGTGTTACAATTCTCCCCTCTTTAAAAATAAATTTCTTCCTCGAAATTTACCTGGTTTCATTCTCTGAATAGCTGTGGGTGCTGCCTTCTCATGTCCTCCTCATGCTCCCATGTAGCCTCCTAGCCTGAATGATGGTTCCACAGTACTTTCACCAGAGGGATTTGCTTGTTCCTCAGCGGTTTTACTCCATATGCTAAGATCATTATGGGTTCTTCATCATATGTCAGGTCTGGATTCACTTCAATCTCCTCTACTGGCAAAATATGAGAGGGGTCTGATCTGTACCTCCTCAACATCGAGACATGGAAGACATTGTGAATCTTTTCCAACTCTAGAGGCAATGCAAGTCTATATGCCAATGGACCCACTTTTTCCAGAAACTCATACGGCCCAATGAAGCGAGGACTTAGTTTCCCCTTTCTATCAAACCTCATGATCCTCTTCCATGGGGAAACTTTCAAGAACACCTTGTCACCCACACTATACCAAATATCCCTTCTCTTTAGGTCAATGTAGGAATTCTGTCTATCCATTGCAACTTTGAGTATGTCTCTAATGAGCTTAACCTTTTCTTCTGTCTGCTACACTAATTTTGGGCCAATCAACTTCCTCTCGCCCACTTCATCCCAACACAAGAGAGTTCTACACTTTCTGCCATAAAGTGCTTCATATGGAGGCATCCCGATGCTTGACTATTAACTGTTATTGTAGGCAAATTCAATTAAAGGCAAGTGTGTGTCCCAACTCCCTTCAAACTCAATCACACAAGCCTGAAGCATATCCTCCAAAATCTGAATGATCCTTTCAGATTGGCCGTCTGTCTATGGATGGAATGTTGTACTGAAGTTCAATCTAGTT
This sequence comes from Hevea brasiliensis, assembly GCF_030052815.1. Lineage (NCBI taxonomy): Eukaryota > Viridiplantae > Streptophyta > Magnoliopsida > Malpighiales > Euphorbiaceae > Hevea > Hevea brasiliensis. Next base: position 84,246,301 of record NC_079499.1, read on the forward strand.
CCTAGGGCTTTTTGGAGACTACCCCAGAATCTAGAAGTGAACCTTAGATCTCTGTTCGACACAATAGACACTGGCACTCCATGTAACCTCACCACATCATCAATGTACAGTTTGGCCAATCTTTCCAAGCTGTAATCCATCCTCACTGGCAAAAAGTGTGTAGACTTGGTCAATCTATCAATAATAACCCAAACTGCATCATGATTCTTTTGTGTATGTGGAAGTCCTATCACGAAATCCATAGTGATTCTTTCCCATTTCCACTCGGGAATTGGTAATGGCTGTAGCAACCCTGCAGGCACTTGGTGTTCTGCCTTTACTTGCTGACAAGTTAGGCATTTGGCAACATATTCTGCTATGTCTTTCTTCATTCCTTTCCACTAATAGTGCTCTTTCACACTTCTGTACATCTTGGTTCCACCAGGGTGCATTGCAAAAGGTGAATCATGTGCTTCCTTTAAAATGGTCTGCCTCAGTTCAACATTCTTAGGAATGCACATTCTGCCCTTATATAACAACAAGCCCTCATCATTTATTGATAATTCTGGTTGTTTGCCATCCTGAGCCTCTTCCATTAACTTGACATACTTATCATCCTTCTATGCAACTGCTTTAATTTGTTTTGCCAGCATTGGCTTCACTTGCCAAGTAGCTACCATCTGCCCATCTTCATTAATCTCCAAATTAGCATGTAATGCCCTTAACTCATGCACCATGGACAATGGAGAAACCCTCAAACCAGCTATAGTCTTGCTACTTAAAGCATTAGCTACAACATTAGCTTTTCCAGGCTGATAGTCTATCAAACAATCATAATCTTTTATCAACTCTAACCATCTCTTCTGCCTCAAATTTAACTCCTTTTGTGTGCCCAAGTACTTCAAACTTTTATGATCTGTATATATATAACATCTCTCCCCATACAAGTAATGTCTCCAGATCTTCACGGCAAAGAAAATGGCTGCCAGCTCCAAGTCATGCGTGGGATAATTCCTCTCATGCTATTTAAGTTGGCGTGAAGCATAGGCAATGATATTTCTATCTTGCATCAACACACAGCCTAATCCATTATGAGAAGCATCACTATACATGGTACACTCCTTACCCAAAGTGGGCAAGGTTAAGACTAGAGCTTCAGTTAAACACCTCTTTAACTCATCAAAACTTTCCTGGCACCGATCAGTCCACTGAAATTTTATATCCTTCCTAAGTAGCTTGGTCAGTGGAGATGCTAGCATGGAGAATCCCTTCACAAACCTTCGGTAATACCCTGCTAAGCCAAGGAAACTCTGAACTTCCGTGACATTTCTATGTGGCTTCGAATTAAGAATGGCTTTTACTTTGCTAGGATCCACCTGGATACCCTCTGCAGATACAATATGCCCCAAAAATGTAATCTCCTTTAGCCAAAACTCACATTTCGATAGTTTGGCATACAACTGCTTCTCCCTCAAAGTCTGCAATACTATCCTCAAGTGTTTATCGTGTTTCTCTACATCCTTTGAGTACACCAAAATATCATCAATGAACACCACAACAAATTGGTCCAAATATGGCTTGAAGATAGTGTTCATCAGGCCCATAAAAGTAGCTGGAGCATTAGTCAACCCGAATGGCATTACCAAGAACTCATAGTGGCCATACCGAGTCGTAAAGGCAGTTTTAGGAATACTTTGCTCCTGCACCCTCAACTGGTAGTAGCCTAATCTCAAGTCAATTTTGGAGAATACAGTTGCATCCTTCAACTGATCAAACAAATCATCAATCCGTAGCAGAGGATATCTATTCTTTATGGTCACCTTATTCAACTGTCTGTAGTCTATGCATAGGCGGAGAGTACCATCCTTCTTCTTTATAAATAATATTAGTGCTCTCCATGGTGACATGCTAGGGTGGATGAAACTCTTATCTAACAATTCTTGCAATTGCACCTTTAACTCTTTCAACTTAGCAGGTGCCATCCTATAAGGAGTGATGGAGATTGGCTCCACACTAGGCATAATCTCAATTTCAAATTGAACCTCTCTTTCCGGAGGCAATCTCGACAATTCTTTCAGAAAGACATCCAGAAAATCCCATACCGTAGGAATATCTTTAAGATTTGGACTCCCCACCTGGGTGTCTATCACATGAGCTAGATAAACTTCACATCCCTTTCTAATCATATTTCTAGCAAGTGCAGCTGAAATGATGTTGGATGGCAATAACTGCCTCTCCCCGTGTATCACTACGTCTGCATACTCGGGAAGACCAAAAGTGACTGTCTTTAGTCTACAGTCGACCATGGCGTGATGCCTGGCTAACCAATCCATGCCCAAGATAATCTCAGAAAGGCATATCAATTAAGTCTGACAGGAATGTATGTCCTTGGATCACCAAAGGACAATCCTAATATAATTTGTTCACCCTAACCTCTTGCCCTAAGGGACTAGTCACTAGCACATCATAATCCATTTTCAAGCAAGGAATGGCAACAGAACATGCAATACTGGCACTAGCATAAGAATGTGTAGAACCAGGTTCAAACAGCACATATACATCTCTACCAAAGATGGAGAAAGTACTAGCCACAACATCTGATATCTCAGCTTCATCCCTCTAGCGCATGGTGTACACCCTGGCTGATGCATCACTATGCTCTGGTTGGCTTGCTGTGCCCTGGCTGCCAGAAGTGTTACCTTTACCCTTGCCTCGGCCTCTACTAGCTATTTGTTGTCCTCTGGAAGTAGAACCTTGAACAGATCCCTCAGTGGTGGTAGGCGGCCCACACCTGCGAGCACTAGTACAATCTCTAGCAAAATGCCCACTTCCACCACAGTTGTAACAGGCTCCCATGGCCTTATAACATACTCCTCCATGATTCTTGCCATAGGTTTCACAGGTAAGAGTAAGAAAGGAACCCCTAGATGTCTCCTATCCGGATCTAGGTGGCCTCTGCCCTAATAATCTTCCCCTACTAGATCCTCTGTTACTTGGTCCGCCAAAGCTCTTTCTCTTACCCGAATTGTTACTTGGACTCTGACCTGTAGGCTTACTACTCTTCTCTTTTTCAGTGGTTACCTTCTCAGGTGCCCCTTCCAGTTCTATCCTTTCCAATTCAAGGGCCTGTGGTATCAACCCAGAGAAGTTGTCATGTCGAAACCCAACCACTTGCAATCTCAAACTAGGCCTCAAACCGGCCTCAAATCGTTTGCATCTGTCTCTACTGGTAGTGAGTAAGCTTCTAGCATAGTGGCTGAGGTGGGAAAAGTGTCTCTCATACTCGATTACAGTCCTGTTCCCTTGCTTCAAACTGAGAAACTCCTGTAGCTTCATATCTACATATGTGTTGGGAACATACTTCTGTCTAAATTCTCTAAGAAAGTCATCCCATGTCAACACAGGGGGCTCAACCAAACTGTGAGGAATGGTCTTCCACCACTCATATGCATCTCCATGCAGTAGAGAGACCGAGTATTCGAACTTCAAATCATCGGTGCAGTGCAGTTTCTTGAACACTCTCGCCATCCGCTCTAACCATTGCTCAGCTTCCAATGGGTCCACTGTATCCTTGAACTCTATTGCTCCATACTTCATTAACTTGTTATATTATCTGGCTGGGGATGGTGGTTGCACTGGAGGTGCCTGCACAGGAGCTTGGACTAGTATATTGTCAGCCATTTGCTGAAATAATGTAGCCATCTGCCGAGCGAACTGAGCAGGAAACTGCATGGGTGGGACGGGTGTAGCCGATCCACTGGCATTCTGAGGAGCTGGGGCTTCCCACTATGCCTCAGCTGCTACTGATTGCTCTACTGTGTGATCCCCCTCTTCCATACTGAATCACAAAGAATTCTACTCCCTGGACAACCAATACAAGGAGATTTCCCTCTATTAGTCTATATTTATGATGTAATGCATTATATGTATCAATTAATGACAGTTGAGCAGTTGTACTTATCAAAATTTTTCAAACATGCAATTTCAAAACTTGTGTAAAAACCAAAACTCTGATACCACTAAAACATGTCACACCTTATCCCTTGTAAGGCACGACATGTTCTCGTAGCATACCTAATGAATTATTGAACTCCACCTACCGATAACCTATTAGTTATGCTACAAAGGATTTTAAAACAAACCATAGCTTTTTATCTTATCAATTCTTTTGTGGAAAACTACATGAGAATAGTTAAAACACCATGTAAACATTCATTGGAAATAATGATAGACTAAATATTGCAGAAGTTACATTTTCATAAGTCTCAAAGTAAAATACAAAATAGTTACAAACTCAAAATGTGATAGCAATGCAATGCTTTTAAATACAAATTGCTCAATGTCCGTACATCCATACATATAGGTACAAAATACATCCAAAGGAATCACAAGGGTATACATAAAATAAATACCCACAAACAATGCCAAAATGCTACTTTCAAGTCTCTCACTCGGCAGCCTTCTCCTTTTCTTTACCTGCGACAGCATAAAGAAGCTATCGCTGAGTATATGACTCAATGGTGCACAACTAATAACTTTAAAACTTAAGGTAAAACACAATTTGTCAAAGCATAATAAATCACATTTTTCTTAAGCATGAAAACTTCATAATAGTTCTAAGTCCATAAAGGCCATTTATTGGAATAACATTTCAAATGAGAAATCACACTTCATAAATCACAATTCACAAAGTATTAGTGTTGCCAACATCAACACACAGTTTAGGCCATGACATAAAATTTCACGATCAGTGCCGTGTTGTACACCACGATAAAGCAATCTCAACCTCACTAACCGTTATTAATGAGGGAAGGGCTAGCTAGCTAATGAGTACTCATGTAGTCTTACCCCACTAACCGTTATTAATGGGAGACATAATCAATATCAATTATCAACCCCAAGTAGCCGTTACTACTGGGGAGTTCCAAAAGAGACTGCCATGCTAACTGTGGTTTCAAAACATTTTCCAAAAATTTCCCACTCAACAATCACATTTATAAACCAATAAACACATTTAAATTCATCATAATATCCATATAAAGGTGGCAACACCCAAATTTCTTAAATGTAAGAGAAAAACCATATTTCAGTCAAAATAAACTTGTTCAAAGCAAGCTCATTCAATTTAACACATTCCAAACAATTTACAAGTTTAAAAAAGAAGAAAAGGTTAGTTGTGCACAAACCTTTAATAATTCTCCTTCCTTGTTACCTACTTCTCCTTGTCCATTCCAACTTCTTTTTCCACTGAAAATACACAAATAGAATACCTCAATACCAACCTCAATTACTGCCAAGAACTCATTACATGCATGTCTAATGCATCCCAAGTTAGCTTTGAAAATTTTAGAATATTTTGGTTTTGGGAAAGCTTAGTGCCCTAATCTTTGAACCCAATTTTTACCTAGTTTCAATTATAATTTGGTGAGCTGTTCTCCATGAAAATTGTTCATTTAGATCTTAACTTTATTTTCATTTTTGAATCGCCTAATTCGGAGCTGTGTAGCTCAAGTTATGACCAAAACACAGTTACTGTTCATGTCACTATTCATCCTACAGATTCAGATCTGGCAGATTTATCGATCCAACTTCGTTCAGCAATTTGATAAAGTTAAGTCCATAATTTGGTCTAATGTTCTTCATAAGAAATGTTCTACTATGTCTTAGGTTTCCATCGGTTCAAGAATCGCCTAAATCAAAGTTTTCTAGAGAGAGTTATGGCCATGCAAATTTTACTATTCATATGGTAAATCTGCAGATTTCTAGATTTCTGTAAATTCAGTGATTCAACTTTGCTTAGCAATTTGATTGGGTTAAGTACATACTTTGGCCTCAAGTTCTTCATATGAAATGTTCTGCTATGTCTTAGGTTTCCATCGATTCAAGAATCGCCTAAATTGGAGTTTTCTAGAGAGAGTTATGTCCATGCAAATTTTACTGTTTATATGGTCAAATTCTGCATGTTCCAGAATTTTATCTCCCATTTCAAGGCTCATTTCGGGTAGTTTAAGGTCATTTTCGGGGTAGGGTATCTTCACAAAAATTCTAGCCTTATGTCTTATGTTTCATTTCCAATTGGTTTCACACCAATTAGAGTTGTGTAGCTCAAGTTATGGGCTTCAAAACACACTGAATTCAGTGTACAAAATTCTGCCCTAAGTTCAATTTTTCATTTCTTCAATTGTTCCCTCTAACCAACCTCAATTCACATTTAATAGCACTTCCTAACACAAAACCTATAATTTTCAAACACCAAAGTTTATAATTTTCCCTAATCCTACCATTTCGTTACTTCCATTCATCAACCCAATGTCAATTCAAACTAAATAAAGCTCAAATGATCATAATTTAACACTACACACACCAATTTCACTCTCTAGCACCAAAACCCAATTTTCCCATGAACCCTAATCTTCCATGATTCAATTTATGCAATCCTATGAAATCTTACTACTCCCAATCATGCAGACTACCTCAATTTAACTTAGATTTATCATCAATTTAACTAAAATACATCAAAACCCTAATTTTCCCTAAGTTGGCCAAAACTGTAGTTTAGGTTCCATGCATGTTTCTTTTCAATTTCTCATGAAATTTCATCATAAGTTAACTTCATTCAAGGCTTATACAACTAATCTAACATGAAAAGAAACTTACCTAAAGTGATTTCTTTTCAACTTCAATTTTTCTTTCAATTTCTTTTGCTCTACTTGCTCCAATGCCTCAATCAAAGTTCTCTTTGATCTTTTCTTTTAGTGGGTTATGGGATTTATGAAGGGAATTTAAGGGAATTAAAACTTGGGAGGGGTAATCAATGAGGGGAAGAAGTGGAAGAAGAAGAGTAAAAGAGAGAGAGAAGAAGAGAGAGGAGTGGATGGTGGCACCTTATGAAAAAATAAAAATGAAGAAGACATTTGTCTTCTTATATGTATATATTTGTCTTCTTATATATATATATATTTAACCCCAAAATTAGTTTATTAAAATTATAAATTTTAATTGTGTCATAAGGACAATTAAACTTATATTTTTATTCCCCCTTTTTTTTTACATTTATAATTAATTTTTCCTTTTAATTAAATAATTAAATTTAATTATCAAAAGCCCATAAGTCCTTCATTTTAATTTTGTCATAATAGAATTGAAAGTTTAAGTTTTCATTTCTTAAATTTTCCCTTACATATTTTTACTTGAATTTTTCTTTAATTTTTTACCCCATAATTCAATTCATCAATTTCATTTAATTTAATTGATATTTCGGTCAAAAGTCAACTCTTGAGGTGAATTGACCAAAATGCCCCTTATCGGGTCATAATCTCTCTTTTTCAATATACCTGGTGAATCCTTATATTTTTGGGTCACTTGAATTTTTATTGTATCTATCTCAATTAATTTTCTATTTATTTTTGGTCCTCAAGGTGTCTTTAAATAGTACTATTCACGGATCAAAAATGATACTATTCATAACTCGGAGGTTCCAGAAAGTTTTTGTTAGATCCGAACAAAGTTGTCAGTGACCAAGATATAAAAATTTTAGAAGATCTTTCTTATGTCAAAAAGCCTATCTGGATTGTAGACACACATATTTGAAGGCTAAGGAACAAAGACATACCAATAGTTAAGGTCTTGTGGAGTCACCACAATAAGGAAAATGCATATGGGAGACTCATGACTCAATGTTATAGGAATATCCCTACCTATTTCATGTATGTTCTTATTTTGTTTAGACATTCAGGGACATTCTTAAAGGGGGAGAATGTAACATCCATTATTTTTCGATATTAGAATTCTTGTCATTGATAGGAAATTCTAGTGAAATTTAGGGTTGCACAGACGGTGGAAGTAATGGTAAGTGTTTGTTTACGCCATAAGTGTTATGTTAGAGAGTCTTAGATGTTCATTTTTTTTCACAAAGAAAAAGGGTTTTTTTTTTCAAGTAGAGTGAACTTCGATAGTCAAAAGATGGGCTTTTGGCAGCTAAAAGTCTCATCAACAGCAAGTGGCATAAATAGTCTTTTAACTTGAAAACTTTAAAAAGGAGCTGAAATTTTATATTTTCTTTCTTTCCCCATACTATTTCATGCAAACTAGTTTTTACACAAATCTTTTCTTGTGAACAAGAGATTTAAGTTTCAATCATGTTTTGGTGTTAAGCTATGGGTGAATCAAAGTTTTCAAAGGGTAGAGTAAAGCTTCAAGAAGGGTAAGTTCCTTGTATGCATGTGAAGTTGTTGCTAGAAGTTTTACACTTTTGTTTGAATTTCTATTGCTTAAAGCTTTGCTATAGTTCACAGTTGGGAGGCAAACTGTAAACCCTTATTTTCTGATTTATTATGAGTATGTACATTGAGGCTATGGGAAACTCGATGATGAAAAATTGTATGACTGTAAGATGTAATTGGAGGTATGGAGTTAAATTATTTATTCCGTGGCATGATTTTAAAAAAAATAATATATTTTTTTCAGAAATTAATTTAATTAAATTTAAATAAAATTTTTTTTGTTTAAATTTAATATGGGTAGTTCTTAAATAGACCTAATTAAGTTTAATTGGCCCATATGGGCCTAAGAAAGCCTAGTTAGAAATTTTAAATAGAACCCATTTAATTTATTTTCTGAAAATTAAAATAAGAAAATATATTTTTCTCTCTCCCTCTCCCATACAAACTCTCTCTCTCACTTGGCCCCACTTTTTTTCTCATTCCCTATTGGTGCCTTCCCCTTTCCCTCTCTTCCTATTGGTTCAAACACCTTATCAATTTCCCAGTCTCACCCAAATTCCGCAATCCCAGTTGCTTAAGTTATCTAAACCTTCTCATCCTAGGACTCCAAACCCTACCAGACCTCTCTTCCAAAACCCTATAAATACTCTAATGGAGTTGAGGAAAAAAAAAGGAGGAAAAAAAAAGAAAAAGAGAAAAAAAAGGGGAGGAAGAAGAAAAAAGAGAAAAAAAAAAAGAAAGAAAAAAGCGAGGAAGGAGAAAAAAGAAAAGAAAAAAAAAAGAGTAGTAAGAAAAAAAAAAGGGGAGAAATATTCAGAAAATTCAGAGCTATTTAGAGACATTTTAGAGCTATAGAAAATTTAGAGATGTTCAAAACTCTTTTAGTTCTTTCTTGTTTCTTTTCTTTTTTTCAAGAAGATTTTCATACAAGATTTCTTGAAGGTTGGTTTTTGTTATTTTCTTTTCAAGATCTATACTACGTAATATTTAATTCTATGCTCTTATCTTTTAATTTAGCTTGCAAGCTCATGTAGATCATGTAATCATATTTAATTTGAGGGGATACAAAAGTCTGCACATATTTAGTTTTCTGTCACTCAGGTTTTTATTATTTTTTATTATTTTCTGAATCTGTGATAATTTTTGTAAAATTATATTCATATTCTGCATAAAATTTTATTAATTTTAAGCTCAAGAATCACAAAAAAAGTTTTTGTGTTTTGTAAGTTATGGCTGTTTGAAGTTAGGATTCCTGCAAAATCCAATTTGCAGCATACCCGACTTGTGAAACCCATATCACCCTTGTTTCTTAATGTTTTTGTGTGAATCTGGTATCTAAAATTAAGTTCAAAATCTTATGATTCCTTTTCAATTGGTTTTGCATTCATATCTATTTTGGTTGATAAGTTATGAATTTCACAAAAAAGTAGTGCGATTCTGTCACTAAAAAAAGTTACGATTTGTGTAGACCATTTGGCTAGGGTTTTGTTTGGTCTATAAGTTTTATGATCTTGTGTGATATTTTGGCTATTATATGTAATTTTTTTATGATTTTTAGGCATGTCTAATTATTTTTCAAAAATCAAATTTCTTATTACTATCAATCTACCAGAATCTAAGAATTGAATATTTATGCATGTTCTTGTGTGTTGTTGGGTTCTAATTGATATTTGATCTATTTTTCTGCGTTCTACTAATTCAAGAAGTGTTATGAAGTGTTTGGAATATGTTAGAAGACCTGGACCCTTAGGTAGTTATAACTAATTAGGAATCTTAAACCTTTAGGAGGCTAGAGTTAGAATCCAATATAAATTGTTATTAGTATTTTCTTATTTTCTTTACTTTTTTTATTTTCTTTAAGTTTTCTTTATTTTTTTTTTAATTACAAACAAAATTGGTAAGTAGCCCTAAGGTAAGTACCAAAGAGGGCATTTACGTAGAGCTAAACGGGAGTAAGCCAGAGATATCAATACCATACTAGAAGAGAACGCCCCTTTTTAAGGGTAGCTTGCCCTAATGGCAACTGCAATTATCAACAAGTAGCCCTAAATTCCTAAAATAATTGTTGGCCTGAAAATGTAGTAATAATAGGATTTTTATTTGATAAATTAAAATTAAGTTTATTTTTTAATTTAACCGACTTTCATATGTAATTAATTTAAATAAATACTTGGTAAATTAAAATTAATCTTGTTTATAAATTAAACCAATCTTAGCATATAAAATAAATTTTATTTAATACTTAGTAATTGTAAAATAGATTTGCATGTTAGAAATCTTTATTAGGTTATGATTGTTTGGGCCTTATATGATATTAGAATAAATTACACATGTACATAATTAATTTAGTTTAATTATCCTTAGGGTAACTTTGTGAAAAATTAATTAATTAGGTTGAACAAAAACTTAGGGTTGTTTGAAATTGAATTTGTTTGTAAATTAAATTCTCAATAATAAATTAAATTTAGTCATCCGGTAAATATCATTTAAATAATTAACAACCCCATATATAGGAATTACTTGTGCATGAAAACTATTTGTAAACAATAACCCTTTTGTGAATTACTTGCTTGTGTAGGACTAGAATTTCATTTTTAAGATAAAGTTGAATTGAGGAATAATGAACAAGACTTCTAGAAACATTAGTAGAGGATTGACACTCGAATTAACAAGGTTAGACCAGGCGTAAGGGGTGCCTAACACATTCCCCTTGCGTATCCATTATCCCCGTAACACCCTCAGATTAAACAGTTTCGTACATTCTACTATTTCGGTGACTAACGTCTGTTCGGATAGCTAGAATGTCGAGAACCATAATTAAATTACAGAGAGAGGTCATAAATTAAATGAATAAAAATTAAATGAGATTGGATAAAAATAAGAGAAATGAAGCACAAATTGGTTAAATGAGCTTAGGTTTCGGTGATGAGTGACCTACTCGGGAAGTGGCTGTAAGATCAGTTACTATCCTAGATTCGTGTGGAACTCTGTAAAATCCTTAATCAAGGATTAATTTAGAAATTTTAGGAAAATTGAAAGTCAAAGAAATGAAAAGGGAAGAAGTACAATTAAGTGAATCATAACCTAAGGATTCATCGAGAATTATAAAAAAAAAAAAAAGATGGATTATAACCCAATGAGGGGCATTTTGGTCAATTCACTTCAAGAGTTAACTTTTGACCTAAATGTCCACTAAAATTTGTGAGATTAAAATATTGAAAAGAAATTTAAAAAATAAAGAAGTGTATGGAAAGGAATTTGGAAATTAGAATTTTGTAATTATGACATCATAATAACATCACCATGACACAATTAAAAAATTATAATTTTAAATTATTTAATTATGGATAATTATCTTGGTATAAAAGAAGACAAAAGACAATTAAAAATCAAAATAAAAATCCATTTCCTTCTTCCTCATGGCCGGCTCCCATCTCTTCCTCCCTTCCACCATTTTCAACCATTTAAGCTCTTGAAACCTTGATCTTTCCCATCAATTTCCATGATTAAACACTAGAAAACCTCTAATTAGTTTATGATTGGAAGATTGGAAGGAAGAAACTCAAGAAAATTTGAAGGATTTTGAAGATTGAAAATCACCTATTGAGGTAAGTTTATGTTCAAGCTTAGTTTACTTTAGATTTCTTGAATTTAAGTTTAGTTATAATGAATTAGCATTAGAAATGAATGAAATCATGTTTGAATATTTAAGAGTGAAATTCGGTTAGCTTGGGTAACCTAGGGTTTTGAGTGATTTGATGAAATTGAACTTGAGTTTAAGCTTGCGACATCCTCGTTTTAGGTAGTTCCATACATTTAACTGTTCCGATGACTAACGTCTGTTCGGACAGCCAGGATGTCTGAAACGACACTTGAACTAGAGTAAGGAGCCATAAATAAACTAAATAATGACTAAGCAAAGTTAAAGAGAAAACAAAGAAATGAGATGCAAAGGAGTTAAGGAGCACAAGGTTCCGACGATGGCTAACCCTACTGGGAAGCGACTGTGGATACAATTGCCAACCCAGGCTCATGAGGAATCCTATGAGATAATTATTTGGGACTAAATTGAAGAATTAATGAAGATTAATGAAAATAGAAATGTCAAGAAAATGCAAGAAAATTTATGCCAATCGGTAAAGGCAAATATAATCTGATAAACTCAATGAAGGGCATTTTGGTCATCTCACTTGGAGAGTTGACTTTTGACCAAAATATCAATTTAATTAAGTAAGATTAATATATTAAAAATATGAAGAAAATTTTGATAAAAATTTAAAATTTATGTGTAATGGAAAGAAAAGAAAGAAAGAAAAGAAAAGTTAATTAAATTATGACCTAAGCATGACTAATGATGACATCATTAAAAATTTAATTATACTAGATGAAGACAAATATGCAAATATAAGACAAAAACTAATGAATGAAGGAAAAGATTATCTTCTTCCATTTCCCTTCCCATGGCCGAATCACCCTCCTTAGCCATCCTCCATTAATGCTTCCTCAAGCTTCAATTTCCCATCAATTTCTTTCATATTTTCCCAACCTCCAAACATAAAAACTTGATTTTAGATCTTGCTAGAGAGATTAGAAGCAAAAAGAAGTGGAAAACTTGAAGATTTGGGAAGCTTGGAATTAGGTCAAACAAGATTAGTGCAAGTTCTACTTAGCTCTCTTCTTTAATCCTTGATAGCATGTTGAAATGAGTTGAGATTTGCATGAAATAATTGAGTTTGTTTTGAAACCACAGCTGGCATGGCAATTTCAATTGTGTCCCTCATTATATAAGGTGAAATTGATATTGTATTCCTCCCTTTCTGGCTCGCCAGTTGAGGTTGAGTTAGGATGAGTACTCATATTGTTAACTAGCCATCTCCCTCATTAATTGTGGTTAGTGAGGTTATAGATTGCTTTGTCGTGGTATACAACACAACATTAATCATTAAATTTTGTGTCACAGCATTAACTATGTGAATTGTTGGCAGCACTATTGTTTGCAATTGCTTTGATAAAATGTTACTGAAACAATTGACTTATATTATTGAAAATATTGACCTTGGTTTTATGAATTATGAAGACTTTGAATATTTCAAGTTTTTTGTTATGATTTGACAAAGCATGTTTTGCTTTGAGTTTTAAATTTTTAGTTGTACACCACTGAATTCACCACTCAGTGATAGCTTTTGTATGCTGTCGCAGGTGAAGGAAAGGATAAAGCAGTTGAGTAAGATTATTTGAAGCTGTGGCTCGTAGCTTTATTGGGACTATCTTCGGGTATATCATAGGTATACCCTTGTATATTAGGTTTTAATGTAATTATGTAGCTAAATGTATGTATTTACATTTAAGCAGTTGTACAAAAACTTTGTAATATTATTTTTGAGACTTAAATCAAATGTAAATGGTTGTAATATTCTTTCTTGTGAGTTGAACATTTGAAAATTTTATAATCAATTTCCTTAATTCCAATGGATGCCAACTTGCAATAAAATGTTTCTTGTATTGTAAATGTAAAAGCTGTATCCTTTTTGGTTTGTGGATGAAAGAAAGAAAATTTTTGAATGATGATTTATTTAATTATGTTATATAAATTGCCACAAATGAATTTAATAGGTTTTAAAATTGTTATTTAGCAAAATTTCAGTCGTAACCATGTGAATTTTCCATAAAATAAAAGAAAATAATTTCTTTGAATTATAGAATGTCGAATTAATTTCTCAACTAATGTCTCCACCTTTTTGCAATAATTTAACTTAAGAATAAAATTGTTTTGCCAAAATCCCTTGTAGTATATATTATAGATTATCGGTAGAAGAAGTATGGTAATTTATTAGATATACTACAGTATCATGTCACATCTTATAGAGGGGTAAGGTGTGACAATCCCAAACTTAGACATGGGCTATGGAAATGATAGTTGTTGAAACTCTACAAGGAATAAGTTGCCATCTATGACCCTTAGAAGAAACACTGAACATATGTCGGTTATTACCCGAGTGGTGACTCCTATCTATCTATGCTTTCGTGGCATAAACTTAGTACCGTGGTAGTGTTATGGGAATACAGTACTTACCAGTGGTTGAATTCTTTTAGGATTATATGAAGTGCATATCTAAGAATTATTGTCTAAGGAGGTGGTACTTAAGTGAGACCATTGTAACTCTATCATCTTTCTTGGCTATTACCTGGTGCATTTTATATAATTCTAGTGGATGATATTTCGTCTCATTCCTCACTAGAACCCTCCATTCTTATATGCCTTTTATGATTTATATTATTTATGAGAATACTAATAAAATGATATTTATAGCGATGATATATGTATTTGTACTAATAACATAAATAATAACAAAAAAATCCATCATTAATTCAAATCCTTCCATTACTAATTACCTTTAGCGATAATGTATCTGTTGCTAATACTTCAACAACGAGAAACTATTCTTTACAAATTCGCCGTTAATAATTTTAGCGATGAAATATGTGTTGACAACATGTTCAGCAATGAGAGGTTATACTATACAAACTCAGCGTTAATTATTTTTAGTGATGATTTATCCATTGCTAATTCTATAAATAATTTCAAGTGCTAATATTGCTATAATTAATATAAATTAAAATTTTAAAATTATTTTAATAGTAATTCTACTTATACCAAAAAATCGTATTATAATTATATATTCTTAATTCTATAAGTATTATTAATTCATTAAATATTATTTAATTTATTCTAATAAAATTAACAAACAGTCTTAAACACTAAATATCACTTTCACTAATTATTCTAAATATTTACAAACTTATAATATTAAATTATAAATTGCTATTAAAAAATAGCCAAATACATCATCAGACACTCGTAATTTTAACTTTTGCCTAACGGACACCTTAGCTAATTCTTTTACCCATTAGATACCTTAAAAAATATACCATTTAAACACAAAAATGCACAGTCAGCATGTAGAGTGAAAGCACGCACCAAGAAGCACATGAAGGAGATTTATCCTGTAACACCCTTACTGTAGCAATTCTGTACATTCTACTATTTCGATGATCGGTGTCGGTCTAGATAGCTAGAATATCTGAAAAAAAATATTTAGAATAAAGTGAGAAGTCATAAATAACTCAAATAATGGTAAGAAAAATTTGGGAAAAATTTTAGAAATAAAATACAACCAAGTTAAATGAGCGGGTGCCTTAGCGATGGGTAACCCAATGGGAGGTTGCGATCCTCGTAGCTAGGTGCCCTAAACCCAAGAGAAAATTTATGAAATAATTTTTGGGACTCCAGAGAAGATTCATTGAGGTTTTGATGGTATTAGAATGCCAAAAAAATTCTTAGAAATACTTTTAGATCGGTATAGACGATTTTGGCTCAATAAGCCGAATGGAGGGCATTTTGATCATTTCATCTTCAGAGATAATTTTTGGTCAACTTGTCCAGTTAAATAAATAATTATTATGAAATAAAATATGAGTAAATATTGGTAAAAATTTAATTAAAAATTAATAAAAAAAAGAAAAGAAAATGAAAGAAAATTTGAAATTTTGACATCACATGATGTCATTAGTGTGCTCTCCACTAATCACCATTTAGCAACACCATTAAATTCATTTAAAAAGAGAAAAATGAGTCAAAAATGAAACACAAATTCTTCTCACTTTCTTCTCCATTTTCGGCAGCCTTCATTTTCTCTCTCTTTTCTCTCTTAACCTCCATTAAAGCTCTCTTGTGAGCTTGATTTCCCCCACCATTTCACCATAAAACCCTATCATCCCTTCACAAAAATTGATCCTTACCATTAGCACAATATTTCGGCAGCAATTTGAAGAGGAAAAAGTGAAGTTATACCTTAGAAAAATTCTGCACTCAAGAGGTTAGCGCCATATCTCTCTCTCCCTCTTATTGTTTCACGCTAAGACATCAAATTAAACTAAGAATTTTGGAAAAAGAAAGCAAAATATGCATGTTATAGCCACACTAAATTTCGGTAGCCCTAAGGTACTATAGGGTTCCTATGATTCAAGTGAATTATAATTGTGTATTGATGTCATTGAACATGGTTTTGATGATTAGAACACTTGAATGTTTTTTGTTTGAGCAAATTGAAATTGTGGAGTTAGGGTTTGGGGAAAACCTAGGGTTTGCTCATGTGTTGGTAAATGGAAGTTCTAATGGTCAAATTACTGACCATTTGGCTGTATGATGAGGAAATGAAGTGAATTATGGCTTTGGAATTGAGGTTGGGTGTGCTGCCTTGAGTGACCTGCAGGGCTAGATGTGAGTCCAACAAGTTTGGGCAGTTGTAAGTTGAGTTGTGTAGGTTCAATTGGTGCAAGGTCAATTGGACATAAAACTAGACACATAATGGCACAACTTTGATGAAGAAACCATGCTTAGCAAACCACAATAGAATGGCCTAAAAATTGACCTAATCTGGGTAACATAGAAACTGCCCTGGAAATTGACCAAATGAACAGTGTTTGTTCATTTGGCCATAACTCAGTGTAAAACTATTCAAATGACCTGAAATTTATATCAATGGAAAGCTTAGAAAATTTAGAACAACTTTTATGAAGAACACAAACTTAAATTTTGAACCCAACCAATTGAAATTTCGAGCCTAAGTTAGGACACTAAATCTGGTAGAACCAAATTCTGTCCAGAATTTCTGGACAAAACCAATTCGGCCAGTTATAGTATTTAGGCCATAACTTGAGCTAAAAAAACTCCAAATTGAGTGATTCAAAAATGAAATTAAATAAGACACATAAAGGAATAACTTTCATGAAGAAAGTTTTATCAAAATTCTACTGTAACAATGACCAATGGAATAGTAAACTTAACGCATGAAATCTGAAAATTTTGAATAACATAAATAAGCTTTGAAATGGTATTGGCAATCAATATTAACAAATCTAGAACCCAAAATTTAGTATAATTATGTATCTATAATTTGTATACATATTATGTATGAAAAAGTTAACAAATTGAGTGAATAGTAATGTGTGAATAATAATCCCAAAAACATAAGGAATAATAAAAGAAATTAAAGAAGCCATTATGATTGATAATATATAATATGATTAGTGAATTGTAATTTTTGAATTTGAGTGACCCTAAAACATAGAAGAATGTTTTAAGTACAATGGTGCATGAGAACCATTGATGAGAATTGTAATCATATGAATTATCAAATGAATGTATAAATTATGGAATTTTTCACAAAATAATGAAGTCATAAAATACAATATATTAACATTTAATAGTACTATGTGCCCATGTATTGCCTAGACACATGTGTCAGATTGGATAGATTAGCATGCCAATAGGGCATTATTTTAGCAATACTGTGAAAGGCTTTATGCCTGTATTCATGGCTTTATGCCTGCACTCATGGCTTTATGCCCGCACTCATGGCTTTTATGCCAGATTATGTGTTATCATAGCTTTTTAGCCATAATAACTGCATACGTGATTGACGTTCTGCGTCCCATGGTATGACGGCCCGAGGCACTGCGGTGTCCAGTGCCAACGACCAGTTATCCAGTTTAGTTAGCCTATCATAGGTTACCTGGGCAGTGTAAATTATTGAAATTATTTAAGCATTTTAGCAATTAAAAACATTAGAAAGTATTAAATAAAATGTGAAAAAGAGATTAGCAATAGAAACATAACAAAAATACAATTTGCAGAATCATAGAATAAAATGTATATTGAATATTATTACTGTAAGGCTATAAACTCAGTACTTCCAAAGAGGAACGAATTAGCATATAAGATAGTTAATACTAGAAATGTCATTTTAAATCAAATTGATACTTGAATATTTAGAATGTTTGATTCTTTCTTTATTTGTATACATTATTTCTTGTTATATTATTGCACCACTAAGCAGAAATACTTAGCGCGATGGATTTATTTCCTTCGCGCAGATACTTAAGCTAAAACCCAGTGGACATTTGACTAGAATTTTTGGAGTCCAGATCTGCAGAAGTGTCAGACGTGATTAAGGTTGTCACCTCCTCAGCAATGCATGTAGATAGGGCTCACATAAGTCATTTTATATATTTTGTATATTATAAATATTTTGTATGTTGTAATGTAAACTAAGAATTGTAAACTAAAAATTTGTAAGTAATATTTATGTGATATAAATTAATAAATTGATTAGTTCATATGTAATTAATTTGTATATCATGTAAAGTATGAACTTTATGTAATTAGTTGTAAATCATATAAATTAATAGAAATATGAGAATTTTGATATGTGAATAGAGTATGAAGGAAAGTGGATGGAAATGAATATGAGAATTGAAATACACGGATGATATTAGAATATGAGATGATTATGAGATTTTATTTTGAAAATATTTTTGAATTTCAAACAGGTGAATAGTTAAATACGCCAAATGGTAATAGAAACAGGGGAAACTCTACTGGTTTCTCCGTAGAAAAATAATTGATATTAAAATATAATGAGATCAAATTATTAAAGGAATAAAGTAAGATAAAATAGAGTGCTCCAGCACCGAGTGTGACATGTCTTGCTCGCCTACACTGTAGTCGGGTAAGGGGTGTTACATATCCAGCCTACGTGGCATGTCTCATGGCTGGCTAGTGCTTGAGGTTTAAAAATGATGATCATTTGTTGGACTGGGTTCATTCTTCTTCCATGCAAGCTCCATTTCCTTTGAATCTTTTGCACATTTTCTTAAATTTTTTTTCTTTAAAACTTCTTTATTTATTTACGTCTTTACATCCTGTACAATCTAGGTGTATTTACTTTAGTTTTAAATTAGAAAGAGTTAATAAAACCCTAATTGTATGAAATTGGGGAAAGTAATTATTTCGCATATCCAGTGTGTCACACCCTACCCCTCTGTAAGGCATAACATGATCCCGTAGTATACCTAATGAATTACCAACTCCGTCTACTGATAACCCATTAAATACACTACAGGGGATTTTAAAAACTTTTCTTACTTCTTTTACAGTGGTGGGCACTATTTACAGGTGTTAAAAACCTTTTTGAATTGAAGTGATAAAATTAACACATTTGAATTATTTGGAATTTCTGTAAAAATTTTGGCAGAGTGCCATCTGTATTTTGGATAAAACAGTTCTTCAGAAAACCTGTAAAAAGCACTTCAATATTTTTCCAAATCTCAACTCCAACATATTTCTCAACACAACATATTTCTCAACTCAAATCCACAGTGATTTTTCAAAGACTGAGATAAAAGAAATATAATACAATTTTTACAATTCAAAATAACTCATAATTTACTTTAAAACTTCAATGTACAATTTTAATTTACAACTGCTCAAAACCAAAAACAATATGTACATACAGTGGTCATACATTACAGTACAAAATGCAAAATGTGGTATACTCATTATACCCGAAAATCTCTCGCTGGAGGTACTAGCAGGCTAGTCTCTTGCCTGTCTGCCTACCTACTGCGACAAAGAATAAAGCTATCATTTGAGACAATGTCTCAGTGGTGCACAACATTAACCAAATACAACTTTAAATCACAATTCATAAGTTAATTAAATAGTGGATACGTAAAACCATAGTTAAATTCAAGACAATAATGTCATAAGGAATTTAACAAAATATTACAATAAATCTCAGTAATCAAAACATAGTTAAATTCAAAAGACAGTGAATGTCAATAAGAATTTAAACTCCATTTCACAATCTTACAATACGTATCAATAAATCACACACAGCTTGAAATCATGTTCCAAAGTTCAATTCATCCCAAAAGCCGATGGCTAATGAGGAATAACATAGCTAGCTAGCAAAAATATGAGTACTCATTCTATTCATCCTCAATAGGCACACACCTCAACACTTCAGCCAGAGAAGGAATTCAATTCGTTCCACTAGACAAGCTAGCGAGGAATACAATCAATATACATGATAGCTGTGGTTTCAAACCATTTACAGTGCTTTTCAATCAATAAGTATCCATTAAATATCATTCAAACAATTTTTCACAGTTTCACAATTTAAAACAATAATATACAAATAGTCAAAATTTATTTCAATTGAAAATAATTCAAAAGAAATAGCTGTTGTGCACAAACCTCTGATAACTGTCTCCTGGTCTGGACTCAGTGTTTCCTTCCCTTTCCCTGAGTCTTTACTAACTGAGAAACACAATTTGAAGTGTTTCAGTACTAAATTAAACTATCTCTATCGATAATACTTGATAAGTAATTCACTGAAAGCTATTATTTGCTTAATCACCTAATATATTGACCCTCGATGCATTCTAGGTAAATTAGGTTTTAGTGTTACTAATATGTCACATTCGATAGTCTTTTAGGGTTGGTACATGTTACCAATTTCATTTCCTTGTTTAGTGCATTTTATTGCAACTTGCTGGATTCCGGGATACTAGTTTGACCTAGCCGGACGACCTAGTTCCCTCGGTTTTCGGGTTTTGGTCAAAACTACAAACTTGTAGATCTATGTCTTATGGAACGCGGAGCAAAATTTCAGGTCATTCTCAGTTATGTAGACCAAGTTATGGTCATTTTACTATTGCTGGTCAAATAGCATCAAATTTGGTCATTTTAGGTCAATTTTGGTCAACTTTGGTTCGGCCAGTTTTTGTATCCGAACTTGTGCAAGCTGTTTGACTTGCTTATGGTCATTTCTGGGCTTTGGTGTCTTCATAAGACTTGTAGATATGGGTCTTAACTATTCATGATTAAAATTTCAGGTCAATTGGACCTGTTTTGAGTGAGTTATGGCCTAAACACTAACTGCTGCCCAATTGGTCAATTTTCAGGCCTCAATTGTACTTAATCCGGATTCGGTCATTTTTCAAGCTACCTTGCAAGCAGAATTTTGGCAAGTTTCCTTCATGAAAGTTGGCACATTTTGTGCCTAGTTTCACCTCCAATTGGTCTCATACCAAATGGAGTTACACATTTAGTGTTATAGGCTGAAATGCATACTATCCTTAAATACATTGCTTAAACATCTATCAATTACACATTTACCTTGCTATAAATCCACTTCTCAACCCAATTCTGATTTGGTACATTACCAAAACCATATATCACTTCACATTAAAGTCACTTTGGGCAGAATACAAATATCCTCAATACACCAAATGAAATCCTAATTCACAAAATCCAAATCCAATAATATATATACATATAAACATTCCTAATTATTACATACTATTTCCACAACCAATTTACATACATATTCATCAATCCTCAATATCACAATTCATCCAATATCTTCATGAATTCAACATTCATCAAGGAGTCTCAAGGCTGCCGAAATGCTCCACATTGCCAAAGTTTCCCATAATTTCATCAACTTTAATTTCAAATGCACAATCACCATATACATGTGGAATTAACTTACTAGGACATTAAATCACCCTACTCAACATGAATTCCCATCAAATATATGTAAGAATAATTCATTAAATATAGAACTCCATGGCTGTCCAAAATTGGATATATCAAGAACTCCTCAAAACTTTAAAATTTTCTTCACAAATCAAACACCCATACATGCTTACAAACTTTAACAAGGCAATATTCAAAAATACAAACTTACCTATTGTTAGGACTTGTTAAATCTTCACTAAACTTCCTTGATTTTTCTATCAAACTCTTCCTTGTGATGTGGGGATAAATTTTAATGATGCTACCTAGGGGTTTGGAGGTGAAATGAAGGAGAGGATGAAGCTTGAAGCAAAACGGCAATGGAGGTTTTCAAGCTCTTCATTTCGGCATGGATGAACCAAATGAGGAAGATGAAGTTGCAAATTGTATAATGGGTGTACACCTGCCATTTAGTTCTTAATTTATTCCATAGTGGTCCACTTACACAAATTAAATCATATTATATGTTTAACTTTCATTTATTCCACATTAAACCCATAATTTTTGCTATTTACTTTAGGTACCATCAATTTAATTTTTCATTATATTTTCCAAGTGTAATATTATTTATTTTTAATGGGCATTTAGGTCAAAAGAAAATTCGGGATGTCAAATGACCACAATGCCCCTGTTCGGGTTACATTCCCTATTTTTCTGTAACACCGGGTTTTGTCTGTTTTTCGATTTCTCACTTTTCTTTGTACTAATTATTTAATTTTTCTTTGATATTTCTAATGATATTTATACTTCAATTGATGTCTCTTTAAGTCCTAAAAATATTTTCAGGGGTTCCCATGATCCAGGAGCTAGTCAACGGTCCACGCCGTGACTTCCGTCATGATCACCATCGCTAGGGTTCTCGCCGCTTAACTTGGTTACATTTCTTTGCTATTATTTTTCCTTTGTTTTTCTTGTATTTTCTTTTCTTATATTTTATTATTTTATGTCTCCTCCCTCATATCAAAGTGTAGTTCTAGGCATCCTAGCTGTCCGGACAACACTGGTCACCGGAAACGAGAAACGCACTCTAGAACATAGGGTGTTACAATTCTCCCCCCCTTAAATAAATTTCGTCTCGAAATTTTTACCTGGCATTAGTCTCTGAACAGCTGTGGGTGTTGTCTCCTCATATCCTCTTCACGTTCCCAAGTAGCTTCCTGGCCTGAATGATGGTTCCACAGCACTTTAACCAGGTGTATCTGTTTGTTCCTCAGTTGCTTCACCTCATAAGCCAGAATTTTTATGGGTTCTTCCTCATATGAGAGGTCTGGATTTACCTCAATCTCTTCAACTGATAGTACATGAGATGGGTCTGATCTGTACCTCCTTAACATGGACACATGGAAGACACTGTGTATCCTTGCTAGCTCTGGAGGTAATGCCAATCGTTATGCCAAAGGACCCACTCTTTCCAGAACCTCATATGGTCCGATGAAACGAGGACTCAGTTTCCCCTTTCTGCCAAATCTCATAATCCTCTTCCAAGGAGAAACTTTGAGGAATACCTTATCACCCACTGCATATTCAATATCTCTTCTCTTCAGATCAACATAGGACTTCTGACGGTCTGATGCAGCCTTGAGTCTATCTCTGATCAACCTAATCTTTTCCTCTGTCTGCTGAACAATTTCTGGCCCAATCATCTTCCTTTCACCTACTTCATCCCAACATAAGGGAGTTCTGCACTTTCTGCCATACAAAGCTTCATATGGAGGCATCCCAATGCTTGATTGATAGCTTTTGTTATAAGCAAACTCAATCAAAGGCAAGTGTATATCCCAACTACCTTCAAATTCAATCACACAAGCCCGTAGCATATCCTCCAATATCTGAATAACCCTCTCGGTGGCCATGCATGCATGGGTGGAATGCTGTGCTGAAGATCAATCTAGTTCCTAGGGCTATCTGAAGACTACCCCAGAATCTAGAAGTGAACCTAGGATCTCTGTCAGACACAATTGATACTGGCCTCCATGTAATTTTACAATCTCATATATGTACAATCTGGCCAATCTTTCCAGGCTATAGTCCATCCGAACTGGCAAAAAGTGAGTAGACTTGGTCAATCTGTCAACTATAACCCATACTGCATCATGACTACTCTGTGTCCTTGGAAGTCCTGTAACAAAATCCATAGTTATTCGTTCCCATTTCCACTGCATCGACAAAGGATGTAACAAACCAGCTGAAACTTGATGTTCTGCCTTTACTTGCTGACAAGTTAGGCATTTGGAAACAAATTCAGCTATATCTCTCTTCATACCCATCCACCAGTAATGTTCTTTCAGCCCTCTGTACATTTTAGTTCCACCAGGGTGCATAGCAAAAGGAGACTCATGTGCTTCCTTCATAATGATTTGTCTCAATTCCACATCACTAGGAACGCACATTTTGCCCTGATGTAGCAATAAACCATCATCTTTCACAGAAAATTCAGGTTTCTTGCCCTGCTGGACTTCTTTCAGTAGCTTCTGATATTTTTCATCACTTTGAGCAGCCATTCTGATTTGATCAATCAACACTGGCTGTACATGCCATGCCATCACAACTCTTATGCATCCCTCATCATCAATCTCTAAACTGGCATGCTGTGCTTTCAATTCACATACCATGGACAAAGGAGAAACTCTGAGACTTGCCATAGTCTTGCGACTTAAGGCGTCAGCCACTACATTTGCTTTCCCTGGCTGATAGTCTATCAAGCAATCATAATCTTTGATGAGTTCTAACCATCTCCTCTGCCTCAAATTTAATTCCTTCTGGGTGCCTAAGTACTTCATGTAACACCCTCCCGGTAATCATTCCGTACATTCTACTGTTCCGGTGACCGGTGTCGGTCCGGACAGCTAGAACGTCCGGAAAAATAATTAAACTTAAGTCAGGAACCATAATTAACTCAAATATTAATAAGAAAAATTTAGTAAAAATTTTAAAAAATAAAATACAACCAAGTTAAACGAACCGGTGCCCTAGCGATGGGTAACCAGAGGGAAGTTGCGGTTCTCGCAACGAGGAGCCCTAGACCCGGGGGAAAAATTATAAAATAATTTTTGGGACTCCAGAGAAGGGTCATTGAGGTTCCTATGGCATTAGAATGCTAAGAAAATACCTAGAAAAATTTTTCTATCGGTACAGACGATTTTGACCCGTTAAGCCAAACGGAGGGCATTTTAGTCATTTCGCCTTCAGAGGTGATTTTTGGCCGACTTGTCCAGTTGAGTAAATAATTAATATGACATAAAATATGAATAAACATTACTAGAAATTAAATTGAAAATGAGTAGTGGAGGAAAGAAAAGAAAAATGAGGAAAAAGCTTATTTATGACATCATGGTGATGTCATTAAGAAAATTTAGACCAATCACAATTAAACCATTATTTGACTAACTAATAAAGAGACTAAATGAAGACTAAAAAAATCAAAAATTGCAGCAGCAGCCATCCTCCCCAAAAGAAACCAGCCGAAACCCTAGTCCCATAGCCACCTCCATGAAAGCTCTTTCAAGCTTTAAATTTCCATGCTTCCTCACCCTAAAACCCATAAGTCCCTTCATCAAAAATTAATCCCACACCTAGACAAAGCTTTTGGCAGCCAAGAAAAGGAAGAAAAGTGAAGTTTAGGGGCTTGGAAAATTCTGCCACTTGAGGTTAGTGCTCTATATACTTAAAACTCTTTCATTTCATAAATAGCAACTTGAATTTAGTGAGAAAATGTAAATTAAATGAACAAAAATTCTTGTGAAGGTGTACATGAATTTCGGCTACCCTAGCTATGGAATAGGAGGAAGTGTTTTTGATGAGCTTAAAGTAAATTAGAAACCATGTTTGAAGTTTATAAACATAAGAATGGTGAATTAATAGCTAACTAAGGTAAAGTGTAGAAATCATGACTTGGAACTAGGGTTTTTGGAGTAAAATGTGAACTTGGCCTATGCAATTGTTAAAGAACCTTTTAATGGTCAATTAGTGACCATTTTAGGTAATTTGACTAACAAATGGACTGAAAAATGAGGTTGCAAAGTGAGGCTGCAGGCTGCCCTAGGACAGCAGCATAGGGACTGAAAATTTAGTCCATTTGCACTGCCATAACTTGGGCTGTGTTAGTCCAATTGGTGTTTGGCCAATTGGACATGAAACTAGGCTTATAATGGCACATTTTTGCTGAAGAAACCATGCCCAAAAGACCAAAGCAAGAGGACCAAAACTTGGCCCCAATCTGGATACCCTGCAATTGGTTCTGCAGAATTGACCAAATGAATAGTAACTGTTCATTTGGCCATAACTCACTGTAGATATGGTCAATTGACCTGAAATTTTTACAGCAACAAGTTAAGACATAGACAAACAACTTTCATGAAGGAACCTATCCCAAATTATGGCCAGAACCTAACCCAAATGGTAGTGGAAGTTACTGTTCCTGTTACTGTAGATATGGTATTTTCTGCAGAATGGGAATCCGGCCAGCTGTGGTTTTTGGACCATATCTGGAGCTACAAAACTCCAAATGGAGTGATTCAAAAAAGGAAATTCAACTAGACAAAATAAGGAACAACTTTCATGTTTTACATTTCTTCAAATTCCCACAGTAACAGTGTCCAATGGAACAGTGAAGTTGACTCACCAAAACTGAAAATTCTGTTTGTGTTGGGTTACACTTTGAAATGGTATTAACACTTAATGCCAACAAGTTTTAAACACCAAATGTGGTATGTTTGGGGTGTTAAAACTAATACACATATTTTCTATCCAAAAGTCAACATTTTTGTTGACCAATGAGGTGAATAGTGACCCCAAAACTTGAAATGCACAAATTGAAGAATTTAAAAGTTTCAAATGCCCTAGTATACCTAACATGATTGGTTTGGATAGTTTGGCATGCCAATAGGGTTCAGTTAGCAGTACTGCACATGGCAAAATGCCATTCTGTGATTTCATGGCTTTTAGCCATTCTGACTTTGCATTGATACTTGGCCTAGTGACTGAGATTATTTACTGACTTGGTAGTACATTGCCTGCCGGGTGATGCATATGCGATCGATGGTGTGACGGCGAGGTATTAGATACCCGGTGCGGATTACGTTATCGATCCGATCGTCTAGTGTAGGTTACTTGGGGCAACCAAATGAATAAAAGTGGACAAAGTAAATAATATACAAATACCAAACAAATAAAACATATACATTCACTACACATTTAATTTCTTGCTATTTTCTTTTATTATATTATTGCACCACTAAGCATTATTGCTTAGCGCGTTGCTTTTGCCACTCGTAGGTACTGGAGATACATATCGTGAGCCCAGTAGACTGCAGACTGGGTGAGTCCATCCTGCAATCCTACACAGTGTCCGTGTCACCTCAACTTCTGCAGTGCATTGGTAGGACATTAGGTGTCATTTTGACATTTTGTAACTTAACTTTGTTTTTCTCATATGTAATTAAACTTGTGTAATGTATATTGATGTTTATGTAAATTATGAAAATTGTACTTGTGAATGGAAATATAAATGTTTACTTGTGATTTATATGTGATCATCACATGTGATGGATGATTGAGAACTGGAATTGAAATGTTGTTGAGATCTTAATATTGATGAGATTTTGTTGATAAATTGAAGTTGGGATTGTTTGCAAATTATTTGGAAGTGTTTTTAACAGGTTCCGAAGAACTGTTTTCTCCATTTTTAGCCGGTACTCCGCCGGATTTTCTTTAAAATTTTCAGAACCCCAAATAAAAAAATAATTTCGATAAATGGCTTAAATAAATCATATTTCATAAATTAGCTTCAAAAGCATGACACAAATTAAGTAAGGTATATTAGAGAGTGCCAGTACACCGTGTGACATTACTTACTCGGGTATACTGTACATGGGTAAGGGGTGTCACACTTCAAGCTCTTGTGATCTGTGTAAATGTAGCATTTCTCCCCATACAAATAGTGTCTCCAGATCTTCAGAGCAAAAACAATAGCTGCTAGCTCCAGATCATGTGTTGGGTAGTTCCTCTCATGCGGTTTCAACTGGCGTGATGCATAAGCAATGACATTCCGATCTTGCATCAGTACACAGCCTAACCCATTGTGAGAAGCATCACTATAAACTGTGTATTATTTACCCGAAGTAGGTAAAGTGAGGACTGAAGCTTCAGTTAAACACCTCTTCAACTCATCAAAACTCTGTTGACATTTATCTGTCCACTGAAATTTTACATCTTTCCGAAGCAGCTTGGTCAGTGGAGAAGATAACATAGAAAACCCCTTCACAAACCGATGGTAATATCCAGCTAAACCCAGAAAACTGCGAATTTCTGTGATGTTCTTGGGCGGCTTCCAATTAAGGATAGCTTCTACTTTGCTGGAATCTACCTTGATCCCTTCAGCTGACACAACATGTCCCGAAAAGGAGATTTCTTTCAGCCAAAATTCACACTTCGATAATTTGGCGTATAGTTGTTTCTCCCTTAAAGTCTGCAGTACAATCCGCAGGTGTCTATCATGTTCTTCTGCATTCCTCGAGTATATCAAAATGTCATCAATAAACACCACCACAAATTGATCGAGATATGGTTTGAAGATAGTGTTCATCAGATCCATAAAAGTAGCTGGAGCATTTGTTAACCCGAATGGCATTACTAGAAACTCATAGTGGCCATACCGAGTTCTGAAAGCAGTTTTTGGAATACTCTACTCTTGCACCTTCAACTGATAATAACCAGATCGCAAATCAATTTTGGAGAATACAGCTGCACCGTTCAACTGATCAAACAGATCATCAATGCGAGGCAATGGATATCTGTTCTTTATTGTCACCTTATTCAACTGCCGGTAGTCAATGCATAAGCGGAGAGTACCATCCTTCTTCTTAACAAACAACACTGGTGCTCCCCAAGGTGACACACTAGGGCGGATGAAGCCCTTTTCAAGTAATTCTTGCAATTGTATCTTCAACTCCTTCAACTCTGCTGGTGCCATTCTATATGGCGTTATGGAGATTGGATCCACACCAGGCATAACATTAATTTCAAACTGCACTTCTCTTTCCGGAGGTAATCCTGGCAATTCATCAGGAAATACATCTGGAAAGTCATATACTGTAGGGATGTCCTTCAATGCTGGACTCCCCACTTGGGTGTCTACCACATGTGCCAAGTATGCTTCACACCCCTTTCTGATCATTTTTCTGGCTAGTGCAGCCGAAATGATGTTTGATGGCAATAACTGCCTCTCTCCATGTATTATCACCTCACTGTACTGAGGGAGACCAAAAGTGACTGTCTTCAGCCTACAGTCAATCATGGCATGATGCCTAGCTGACCAATCCATGCCCAAGATGATATCATAATCTCTGAAGGGCATTTCAATGAAATCAGATAGAAAAGTGTGTCCTTGGATCACCAAAGGACAATCTCTATACATTCTATTCACCCTGACCTCCTTTCCTAGCAGACTTGTTACTAGCACCTCAAAGTCCATTTTTGCACATGGAACAGCAATGCAATCAATGATGCTAGCACTCACATAAGAATGGGTAGAACCCGGATCAAATAACACAAACACATCTTGGTTAAAAGTTGAGAAGGTACTAGCCACAACATCAGATGTCTCGGCCTTTTCCCTCTGTCTCATTGCATAGACTCTGACCGGAGCACTGTCTTGTTCTGAATGTTTCACTGTACCTTGGCTGCCTGCTGAGCTACCTCTACCCCTGCCTCTACCTCTACTGGGTGGTTGTGAACGTCTAGTGACAGGGCTCTGAACTGACCCTTCTACAGTAGTAGGAGGTGGTCCAACTCTGCGACTACTGGTGTAGTCCTTGGCAAAGTGTCCTGTGCCTCCACAATTATAACAGGCTCCAATAGCCTTATAGCATATCCCACCATGATTTTTTCCACAAGTTTCACATTGGCGGGGAAGGTAGGAACTTCTGGAACTCTGCTGACCAGATAGTGGAGGTCTCTGTCCTGAATATCTTCCCCTACCAGACTTCTTGCCACCTCTGCCATGTCCCCCATGGTTCTTCCTCTTTCCAGTAGGACCACTGGAACTCTGTTCTACTGATTTTCCCTCTTTCTCTGTCTTCTCTGATTTCTTTTTCTTAGGAGCAGCTTCAAACTCAATTCTTTCCAACTCTAGGGCTTGAGAAACAAGTTCAGAGAAGGTAGTGTGTTTGAATCCGACTACTTGTAGTCTGATACTGGGCTTTAAGCCGGTTTCAAACCTCTTGCATCTCTCCCTGCTAGTAGAAAGTAAACTCACTGCATAATGGCTTAGGCGAGAAAATTCTCTTTCGTACTCAGCCACTGATCTGCCCCCCCTGTTTCAGACTTAGGAATTCTTGTAATTTCTGGTCTATATAAGCATCAGGGACATATTTTTGTCTGAATTCCCTGAGAAAGTCATTCCATGTTAGCACTGCAGGTTCTACCAGACTGTGGGGAATGGTTTTCCACCAGTCATAAGCATCCCCCTGTAACAAAGATACAGAGTATTCAAATCTGAGCTCCTCTGTGCAATGCAGTTTCTTAACTACCCTATCCATCCTTTCTAACCACTGTTCAGCCTCTAGAGGATCTATTGTCCCCTTGAACTCTGTAGCCCCATATTTCATCAATTTATCATCTCGCCTAGTAGAGGCGTGGTTGTACCATCGGTGTATGTATTGGGACGTGAGTAGGCACATTACCAGCCATTTGTTGGAACATTGCGACCATCTGTGAAAGCTGAGCGAAGCTGCAGAAATCATGAGTCTTCTTGAACCACTGACATTATGTAGGCCTGGGGCATCCCCTTGCACCTCAGCCTCTATAGATTGATCGACTGAACGATCACCCTCTTCCATGGTCAATGCGAGGATCTTAGATCTCCTGAACAAATAAGACAAGGATATTTCCTCTCATTAGTGCATATTTATAATGTAATGTACTGTATGTATCAAACAATGATATTGAGCAGTTGTACTATGAAGAAAGAATATTCAAGTAACATGTGAAAACAGAATTTAAAAACTTTGCTCTGATACCACTAAAACATGTCACACCCTACCCCTCTGTAAGGCATAACATGATCCCATAGTATACCTAATGAATTACCAACTCCGTCTACTGATAACCCATTAAATACACTACAAGGGATTTTAAAAACTTTTCTTACTTCTTTTACAGTGGTGAGCACTATTTACAGGTGTTAAAAACCTTTTTGAACTGAAGTGATAAAACTAACACATTTGAATTATTTGGAATTTCTGTAAAAATTTTGGCAGAATGCCATATGTATTTTGGATAAAACAGTTCTTCAGAAAACCTGTAAAAAGCACTTCAATATTTTTCCAAATCTCAACTCCAACATATTTCTCAACACAACATATTTCTCAACTCAAATCCACAGTGATTTTTCAAAGACTGAGATAAAAGAAATATAATACAATTTTTACAAGTCAAAATAACTCATAATTTACTTTACAACTTCAATGTATAATTTTAATTTACAACTGCTCAAAACCAAAAACAATATGTTCATACAGTGGTCATACATTACAATACAAAATGCAAAATGTGGTATACTCATTATACCCGAAAATCTCTCGCTGGAGGTACTAGCAGCCTAGTCTGCTGCCCTGTCTCGCCACCCGCACAAAGAATAAAGCTATCGCTGAGACAATGTCTCAGTGGTGCACAACATTAACCAAATACAACTTTAAATCACAATTCATAAGTTAATTAAATAGTGGATACTTAAAACCATAGTTAAATTCAAGACAATAATGTCATAAGGAATTTAACACAATATTACAATAAATCTCAGTAATCAAAACATAGTTAAATTCAAAAGATAGTGAATGTCAATAAGAATTTAAACTCCATTTCACAATCTTACAATACGTATCAATAAATCACACACAGCTTCAAATCATGTTCCAAAGTTCAATTCATCCCAAAAGCCGATGGCTAATGAGGAATAACATAGCTAGCTAGCAAAAATATGAGTACTCATTCTATTCGTCCTCAATAGGCACACACCTCAACACTTCAGCCAGAGAGGGAATTCAATTCGTCCCATTAGACAAGCTAGCGAGGAATACAATCAATATACATGATAGCTGTGGTTTCAAACCATTTACAGTGCTTTTCAATCAATAAGTATCCATCAAATATCATTCAAACAATTTTTCACAGTTTTACAATTTAAAACAATAATATACAAATAGTCAAAATTTATTTCAATTGAAAATAATTCAAAAGAAATAGCTGTTGTGCACAAACCTCTGATAACTGTCTCCTAGTCTGGACTCAGTGTTTCCTTCCCTTTTCCTGAGTCTTTACTAACTGAGAAACACAATTTGAAGTGTTTCAGTACTAAATTAAATTGTCTCTATCGATAATGCTTGATAAGTAATTCACTGAAAGCTATTATTTGCTTAATCACCTAATATATCGACCCTCGATGCGTTCTAGGTAAATTAGATTTTAGTGTTACAAATATGTCACATTCGATAGTCTTTTAGGGTTGGTACATGTTACCAATTTTATTTCCTTGTTTAGTGCATTTTATTGCAACTTGCTGGATTCCGGGATACTAGTTTGACCTAGCCGGATGACCTAGTTCTCTCAGTTTTTGGGTTTTGGTCAAAACTACAAACTTGTAGATCTATGTCTTATGGAATGCGGAGCAAAATTTCAGGTCATTCTGATTTATGTAGACCAAGTTATGGTCATTTTACTATTTCTGGTCAAATGGCATCAAATTTGGTCATTTTAGGTCAATTTTGGTCAACTTTGGTTCGGCCAGTTTTTGGACCCGAACTTGTGCAAGCTGTTTGACTTACTTATGGTCATTTCTGGACTTTGGTGTCTTCATAAGACTTGTAGATATGGGTCTTAACTATTCATGGTTAAAATTTCAGGTCAATTGGACCTGTTTTGAGTGAGTTATGGCCTAAACACTAACTGCTGCCCAATTGGTCAATTTTCAGGCCTCAATTGTACTTAATCCGGATTTGGTCATTTTTCAAGCTACCTTGCAAGCAGAATTTTGGCAAGTTTCCTTCATGAAAGTTGGCACATTTTGTGCCTAGTTTCAGATCCAATTGGTCTCATACCAAATGGAGTTACACATTTAGTGTTATAGGCTGAAATGCATACTGTATTTAAATACATTGCTTAAACATCTATCAATTACACATTTACCTTGCTATAAATCCACTTCTCAACCCAATTCTGATTTGGTACATTACCAAAACCATATATCACTTCACATTAAAGTCACTTTGGGCAGAATACAAATATCCTCAATACACCAAATGAAATCCTAATTCACAAAATCCAAATCCAACAATATATATACATATAAACATTCCTAATTATTACATACTATTTCCACAACCAATTTACATACATATTCATCAATCCTCAATATCACAATTCATCCAATATCTTCATGAATTCAACATTCATCAAGGAGTCTCAAGGCTGCCGAAATGCTCCACATTGCCAAAGTTTCCCATAATTTCGTCAACTTCAATTTCAAATGCACAATCACCATATACATGTGGAATTAACTTACTAGGATATTAAATCACCCTACTCAACATGAATTCCCATCAAATATATGTAAGAATAATTCATTAACTATAGAACTCCATGGCTGTCCAAAATTGGATATATCAAGAACTCCTCAAAACCTTAAAATTTTCTTCACAAATCAAACACCCATACATGCTTACAAACTTTAACAAGGCAATATTCAAAAATACAAACTTACCTAT
This sequence comes from Hevea brasiliensis, assembly GCF_030052815.1. Taxonomy (NCBI): domain Eukaryota; kingdom Viridiplantae; phylum Streptophyta; class Magnoliopsida; order Malpighiales; family Euphorbiaceae; genus Hevea; species Hevea brasiliensis. The sequence continues at coordinate 84,279,687 of NC_079499.1, forward strand.
TGTTAGGACTTGTTAAATCTTCACTAAACTTCCTTGATTTAGCTATCAAACTCTTCCTTGTGATGTGGGGATAAATTTTAATGAAGCTACCTAGGTGTTTGGAGGTGAAATGAAGGAGAGGATGAAGCTTGAAGCAAAACAGCAATGGAGGTTTTCAAGCTCTTCATTTCGGCATGGATGAACCAAATGAGAAAGATGAAGTTGCAGATTGTATAATGGGTGTACACTTGCCATTTAGTTCTTAATTTATTCCATAGTGGTCTACTTACACAAATTAAATCATATTATATGTTTAACTTTCATTTATTCCACATTAAACCCATAATTTTTGCTATTTACTTTAGGTACCATCAATTTAATTTTTCATTATATTTTTCAAGTGTAATATTATTTATTTTTAATGGACATTTAGGTCAAAAGACAATTCAGGATGTCAAATGACCACAATGCCCCTGTTCGGGTTACATTCCCGATTTTTCGGTAACACCGGGTTTTGTCGGTTTTTCGATTTCTCACTTTTCTTTGTACTAATTATTTAATTTTTCTTTGATATTTCTAATGATATTTATACTTCAATTGATGTCTCTTTAAGTCCTAAAAATATTTTCGAGGGTTCCCATGATCCGAGCTAGTCAACGGTCCACGCCGTGACTTCCCGGTGCGGTCACCCATTGCTAGGGTTCTCGGCTCGCTTAACTTGATTACATTTCTTTGCTATTATTTTTCCTTTGTTTTTCTTGTATTTTCTTTTCTTGTATTTCATTATTTTATGTCTCCTCCCTCATATCAAAGTGTAGTTCTAGGCATCCTAGCTGTCCGGACAACACTGGTCACCAGAACAGTAGAACGCACTACCGAACATAGGGGTGTTACACAGTGTGCCATTATGGAGAAATAACAATATTAAAGGTTTACTGGACAAAGATGAATCATGGTAGAAGAGTCTTTGGTTGCAGACATTATGGGGTGAGATTAACATTCATAATCTATGAAATTTGATTCGGTTTTTTTGTTGTTGTTGCATGAGGCACAAGATAATCTACTAGGATCACATAAAGTGCACCAGGTACTGCCCATGAAAGATAGTGGAGTCACATCAGTCTCCCTTAAGTACCATCTCCTTAGACAATATTTCTTAGACATACAATTTATATAATCTTAATATAATCGAGTCCACTAGTAAGTACCATTTTCCCATAAAACTACCACGGTACTAAAGATTTATGCCACAAAGGCATAAATAGACAGGAGTCGCCACCTAAGTAATAACCGGGACATATTCATTGTTTTTTATGAGGGACATCTGATTGAGGTATCAATTTCTGAAGGGACAACCGAAGAGACTTGATTGATGTACTCAATTTTCCAACAGGGTCTTCGATGGCAACTTACTCCTTGCAAAGGTTCTACTACCGTCATCACTACAGCCAAATGTCTAAATTCGGGATAAAAGGTATGTAAAGGGAAGGTGTTAAGCAACCCTTATACCTAGTCTAATATCGTTAATTTAACTGCCAGTCCTCCGCTAAAATTTCTAAAAGTCTTATTTATTATTCCTTTATCAAACTTCTTACCTAAAAATGCAATTTCTAAGCCTACACATGCAAGTAATTCAAACAAGGGTTATTATTTATAAATAATTTTCATGAACAAGTACTCCCTATTTATGGGGTTACTAAATTAAATTAATTGAAATTTACTGAATAATTACAATTAATTTATTATTGACAATTTAATTTATAAACAAGTTCAATTTATAAACAATCCTAAGTTTCTATGTAACTAATTAATTTATTTACTTACCAAGTTACCTTAAGGATAATTAAATTAAATAAATTATGTACATGTATAATCTATTCTAATAAATACATAAAGGTCCCAAACAATTACAATCTAAAAAAAAATTATTTCTAATATGCTAATTTATTTTACCATTTACTAAGTATTTAATTAGATTTACTTTACATGTCAAAGTTGCTTTTTTATACAAAAAAGATTTAATTTTAGTTTACCTATTTATTTAGTTAAATTTCAATACACAAATAGGTTAAAGATACAAATAAAATTGATTTTATTATTTACCAAGTCCTATTATTGTTGCATATTACATACAAAACTGTTATTTTAAAAAAGTTTAAGGGTACTTACATTTTAATTATTGCAGTTGCCATTGAGGCAAGCTACCTTTGAAGAAAAGCCTTCTCTCTAGTATAGCAAGTTAATCACTGTCTTACTCTAGTTAAGCTCTACGCAATTATTACCTTTTTTGGTACTTATCTTAGGGATACTTAATAATTTATTTTTTAAAATAAAATAAACATTATAATTAAAAATTTAATCACTTACAATATTAGCCTTTAATGTGCCAAAACTATACAATGGTCATGGGTCCATCTAACCTAATTCTAACACTTCAAAACACTAGATCACATTATAACATCATTAAAATTAGATCAAGACACAATTTAAAACTTGAACCCAAAAAGAAATAAACAAAATGAAATTTTCAGATTAGGCAGATTCACCGTACCTTTGTGTTTGAATTTCTAAAAATATCTAAACAAGTATAAAAATTACAAAAAAAATTACAGGAGAAAGATCAAACATCATATTAAATTATAAAATTAATAACTAGGTCAAAATCATTACCAAATAATTAACAAAAATCAGAACTTTAATAGTGATATATTTGTACTATTTTTTTGAGACTGCGATATCTTTTAAACTACAAAATAGTTTTTTGTGAAACCAATGAGAATAGTTAGACAAGATCTTGAATTTAATTATAGACCAAACAATAGTAGAAAACGATGAAGAATTGAAAAAGATATGAACCTTAAAAGTCAGCTACACTACAAATCATGATCTGCAGAAACCCTAAATTTGGATAGCCATAACTTACTTAATTTAATAGCTTTTTCACAATTCTTGAGATTAAAATTATCAAAATTTCATAAAGATTTCAAACATAATTTTCATAAAATTTTTATAGAAATATAAGTACACAAAAATTAATAAAAAATAAAGTGACAGTAACAAGAACATGTGCAGAGTTATTATCACCCTCAAATTTTCATATATATGTGAATGTTATGAATATATGAGGCCATCTAAAGGCACATAAACATGAAAGAATAGATATATGGCATATTTATTGAATATTCAAAATTTAGAACGCATACTTTAAAGAGATCTTGAAGGTTTCTTTGGGAAAGAAAAAAAAAAAAAGCCAAAAGAAGAAGAAAGAAAGAGGGAGATGGAGAAGATAGAGTGAGCGTTTTTTTTCTTGTGTTGTGTTGTTCTCTCCTCTCCTCCCTTTCTCTTTCTGTTTCTTCTTTTCTGTTAGGTATTTATAGGGTTTAGGTCAAAATATTATATAAAAAGTTTATATAATCCCTAAATAGGAAGATTTAAGAAGTCTTAAAGAGGAAACTTCCTATTTGATTTTTATTTTCCTTTAAAAATAAATATATAAAAAAATGGTGACTTTTATTTATTTAATTAAAATACCCCACTGGGCCTTATTGGCTTTAGAGAGCCCAATTATGTCTAATTAGGTTCTTTAATAAAACAAATTTTCAAAATTAAATTTAAACAAAAAATGAATTTCATTTAAATTTAATTAAACATTTTTTACTCTTCAAAATTATTTTCTCTAAGAAATATGCCATACATATGATTATCTATTTTTAATGCCTCTAAATATATCTCATAGTCATACAAATTTTTCATCATCAAGTTCCTCACAGCCTCAATGTACATGCCCACAAGGTCACAAAAATAGTAGTTTGCTCCCACTTTGGCAAGATTTGAAATCAATGCGAAGGCATTGCTCAAATTTTGTCAAAGTGACAACATAATTTTTTATTAAAACTATTTGAAAGTAAGTGAAATATCGACTATGAGAATTAGGTATATCTTACTCTGTCGATATACCCTCTACTTGAGTTAAGTTTAGGATTTTGAATTGTGAGACTAGCTACGATCTCACAATAACGAAAATTAAGTGTATCTTGCTCTGTCGATACTCTCTGTATCATGGGACTAGCTATGATACCACAACAGTGACAACTATGTGATTTGTAATTTCGAGTCTATCTTGTCCTGTCGATACCTTCTGTGTCATGGGACTACCTACGGTCCTACAATAGTAATAACTGTGTGATCTGAAATTTCGAGTGTATCTTGCTCTATCGATATGCTCTGTGTCATAGAACTAGTTATAGTCTCACAATAATGGCAAGTGTGTGATTTGAGATTTAGTGGATTCATATTTAGGACTGTGGTCCTAAACTGCCTACGTATTCTCCTTGTTATCCTTGAAGAGGAATCAAACCCATATGTAGTTCGACACTTAAAAACTGTGGTGATGCACAATCTTTTACGCTTTAAACACCAGCAGGTGATATGTTGATGCGTGTTCTTTTATGCCTTACATCACTATATTGTGCACCCTAAATAAAGTCTAAGGACTTATCAAAAACTAATATGTGATTTGGAATTTTATGGATTCGTATTTAAGACTATGATCCTAAACTGCCTACGTATCCTCCTCGTATTTCTTGAAGAGGAATCAGACTCACACATAGTTTGACACTTGAAAACTATGGTGATTAAAGGATCTTCTATGCCTTACATACCTACAGGTGACATGTTGATGTGTGTTCTTATATGCCTTACACAACTATGTTGTATGCCTTAAATAAAGTCTAAGGACTTACCAAAAACACTAATATGTGATTTGAAAACTGAGATGACTAGATCTTAAAACTGCTTGTAATCTATGTGCTTTCTATCCTTTATGTATGCATGCTTATTTCCACTGGGGAACATCTTTGAAAACTTCAATGGGAATGAATGTCACTAGGATTTTTTTCAAAAAATTTCAAAGCTTTTCTGGTGGTATTGTGAAAAACTCACTAAAAAGGTAAGAATCTTTCAAAACTTTTCAAAAAATACACACCAAGAGACTACCTCTAGGTCAAAACACAATTTCTCTCTGATTTTTTTTTTAAGTCTCTTTTCTTTCTCACTATGGCTTGTCATTCTAAGACCATATTTAAGCTCATGTCTCACTTTGATTCAATCTACTTCTTCTTCTCTTCTGTGTATTTTATTCTTTGTGCCCTAATTTTGGCCTAAAACACCCTTTTCGGTTTTCATTTCAGTGGACTTGCTCTAATTTTTGCCCAAGCTGCCCTTTCAAATTTTCAATTTAGCAAGCTTTATTTTTGCCTAAACTACCATTTCATGTTTTTTATTTAGCCTTTTCTTTTCTTTTTTTTTTTTTTAACTCAATCTGCTATAAGGAATTCACCATTGATTATTCTATAATGATAAAAAAACCTCACATTGAACTGAAATATGCTGTCCTATTACCTAGCTATTTGATGTATCCTTCTAGACACAAGCATTTGCAATCATAACTAAATAGAATCCATTTATTTTCATGCAATAAAAACCTTTTTTATTAATTTGGGTATACCATTAACCCTTTTACATTTAGTTTTGCTAAATTTCTAACCTTTCAAAGTCAAAAATAAAATTATAACCTACTGAATGGCCCTTTCGGGTTTTCATCCATATCTTCTCTCATTTTTCTTTTGCCTACACCGTCCTTTCTAATTTTCATCCTAGCATTTATTATTTTTCTTTTATTCTTTGTTTCATTTATTTTTTTTATTATTTATTGACCTTAACTTTTGCCTAGACCGCCCTTTGCGAGTTTTCAGCCTAATGGGCCTATGTCACTCAAAGTACCTTTTGAGCCTATCAAGGTTAATTGATTCCTGGAGCCCATTTTCATTCAGGTCTGATATTCTCATGGCACCTCTTGGAAAAATCTTCTCGACAATATATGGGCGATCCCTATTTGGTTAGAATTTTTCTCTTGGATCAAAAGTAAACAGTCCGGCCTGTTTCAGAACCATGTCACATTCTTTGATTTTTCTTAGTCTAACCTTTTTATTAAAGGCCTAGGCTATCTTTTTCTGATAAGTCTATAGATGATACAAGCCCTCATTCTCTTTTCATCAATCAAGGCCAATTCCTTATGTCTTTTCTAATCCCACACATTTTTTAGGACCTTGGCTTCAAGCATTACTCTTAAGGATTCAACGTCTAACTCAATAGGTAGCATTGCTTCAATTCCATATACCAAAGAGGGGTTGTGCTCATGGATGTTCTTATAGTAGTGCGATAACTCCAAAGAGCATAAGAAAGTTTCTCAAGCTAATCCTTATAGGTTTCAACTATTTTCCTGAAAATAGTTTTCAGATTCTTATTTACCACTTAAACTATTCCATTAGATTGAGGCTTATATGGTGAAGACTTATGATGCTTGATTTTAAACTCTTCAATTAATTCCAAAAAACCACCTTTGAACGATGTGCCATTATCTAAAACTATCTCGTGAGATACCCAAGATCGGCAAATCAAATTCTTCCATACAAACTTGCTCATTTGCTTAGCATCCACTACCTTAAAGGATTCAATCTCAACCCATTTAGTGAAGCTGTCAATGGCCATGATTATAAATCTATGGCCATTAGAAGCTATGGGAGAAATCTTCTCGATGATTTCTATACCCTAAACCAAAAATGGCTATGGCAAAGTCATGCTATAGAGCTCACTTGGAGGTAGATGATTCAAATTCCTATAGATTTGACATTCATAGCATTTCTTAACAAACTTAGCATAGTCAGTCTCAATGGTAGACTAGTATTAACCCAACCGTAGAATTTTTTCAGCCAAAACCTTTCCATTCATATGGGGACCACACATTTCGAAATGTACTTTTTCCATTAGCTGCTCAGCCTATTTTTCTATTACACATAAGAGCAAGAGTCCTTCAAAAAAGCCTTTTATAGAGTTGTTCCCCAATCAAAGTGAACTGAGTAGCTAATCTATGAATTGTAGCTCTATTTCTTTTATTGGCTAATTGCGAGTATTCCCTCACTTCTAGATACCTTATTATGTCTTCATACCGTTTTCCTTTATCCTTTAGGTCCCCATGTGCTACTACTAATCCTTCATAATACGAAATTCTACTCATCATTAGGATAATTGACTGAGTCAATTTTTTATCACCCTTTTTCGATAGGGATATCAGTGTGGTTAGGGAATTGACCATCTAATTCTAAACTCATGGCATGTGCTTTGTAATCACCATATCAAAAATTAGCTAATAGTTTCTTTACATACTCCAAGTATAGCCTCAATTTTCTTTCCTTCAATTCCCATTTAGCTTTAATATAAGAGACCATTAGTATCAAATCTCCAATTGCCTCTACTTTCTTAGCCCTAATAATTATCAATGCTTCCAATACACAAATGCAAGCCTCATATTCAGATCTACAGGGATCTTGTATTGTACTATATCACGGTTAATTCCAAGTATATCCTTATAAGACCAGGCAAACACTTTTTGATACTTTGTTAATAAAGTTATAAATTTATTTCTTTCTTTTTGAGTTAGATCTTTGGCTGATTTATTTCTTTGGAGTTTTTTGGTATACCTAAATTAATAGAGATTGATTTTAATGCATTAACAGAAATATATTCTAAACGGTTATGAATGCCATGCATATGCCTATTAGAATAAACATCAAACAAGTAAGTAAAAGGACTAGTCATGTTATTGATCTTTGCCTCAAAATCAGCACCAAGTACATTAGAAATTTAACATTATTATCATTACAAAAGAAAGACTCAAACTTAGGAATGCAGCTCTAGGTGCTTGGCTTCCATGCAATCTTTAGATCAGTGGTGCCAATTTTCTACTCTAGCTCTTTCACATGTTGTAGCTCATGATCATCTTTCCAGGTAATTACCCCTTCTTTTAAGAACTTGGGAGGCTTTGGCTCTTTTTCCTCTTGAATTGGCTCATAGCCTAAACCATGCCTTGTGATCTACCCTTTGATCTCAGGAAAAGTCATCAAGCCATCTACATGTTTTACTAGGCCCATGCTAGGAAAAAACTTCATCCCCTTCTTCATAGTAGCCACTTTTGGATCCATCCAGTTTTTATAGATCCTACCAACCTGAAAAGCAGACATTGGTAGAGCTAAACAATTTACTTATACTACAACTACCTCCCTATTAGAATCAGTCCAAACATCCAAAGGACCCTCATCATCATAAGAACTATCCCAAATATCAATAGCCATTATAAATTAAGGTTCATCAAGCTTCTAGACGGGTTGGATAAGGTCAATAATTTGGTCAGGATTATCTAGGGTGGTGGAAATCATATAAAGACCTGGTAGAGGTGGAAAATTATGATTGGGCATAGGGCTGGTACAGATGTTTGGTTGGGTTTTTAGGTCAGTTATCCTTTTGGCATCAATTAGGTCTTAGATCTCATGCTTAAGGAAAATTATGATTGGGCATAGGGCTGGTACAGATGTTTGGTTGGGTTTTTAGGTCAGTTATCTTTTTGGCATCAATTAGGTCTTGGATCTCATGCTTAAGCCAGAAGCATTAGTCAATGTCATGACCGTGGGTTTTGTAAAAGTGGCAATAGTAATTGATATCATAGCTAGGTGGGAGTAGATTTGGTGGTGGTCTGGGTGCTAGGGGTTACAAGAGGCCTTGAGCTTTTAGAAGCTCAAAAACTTTGGATAAGGTTTGTTTGAATTGGGAAATCTCCTTGGGGTGCGAGACATATCACAACAACATTTTCCACTTGTAACCATAAAACGAAGTGTGGCTAAAAACGCTAAATGTTGTAGCTAAATAATTTAGCCACTAAAATGTTTACCATAGCCTATCATAGTAAGAAGTGGCATAGATAAAACTTAGCTACAGTATTTACATCTTTCATAGCTAATAATATTTTTTTCTTGCCACATATTTTATTACTTTGTAACACCCTCACTTTAGATAGTCCATATGTTCTATTGTTCCGGTGACCAATTTCTGACCAGACAGCCAAAATATCTGAAACTATAATTAAACTAGCATGAGAAGTCATAAATAGATCAAATAATGGTAAGAAAAATTAAGGAAAAATTTTAGAAATGAAATACAATAAAGTTAAATGAGTCGGTGCCCTAGCGATGGGTGACCCTAACGGGAAGTAGCGATGAAGACAGCTAATGACCCTAAACCTGAGGGGAATCCCTTAAAATAATTTCTGGGATGCCAGAGAAAAGTTACGGAGCCCTAGGTAGCATTAGAATGCCAAGAAAAGGTTAGGAGAATTTTATCAATCGGTACATACTATTTTGGCTCCTTAAGCCAAACGAAGGGCATTTTGATCATTTCACCTTCAGAGACAATTTTTGACCAACTTGCCCATTTAAGTGAGTGAATTATATGACATAAAATATGAATAAATATTGCTAAATATTAAATTGAAAAGGAGTAGGAAAGAAAAGAAAAGAAAATGAATAAAAATTGGAATTATGACATAAGATGATGTCATTTAGCATGCCTCCACCAATCATAATGTAATAAGCTTTCTTAAAACAATTAAAAGAGATAAAAATCAAAGAAAAAAAAATCAAATTTTCCTCCTTCTTCATCTTGCCGAGACACTTCCATGAGCCTTCCACTATTAATGAATTTTTTAGCTTTATTTCCTTCCTTATCTCACCCCAAACCTACTAGTTGTCTTCACAAAAATTAATCCTAGCACCTTGAACAACCCCTAGGCAGTAAAAAGGAAGGGAAACCAAGAAGTTTATCAAGCTTGGGTTAGCTTTCAAAGAGGTTAGTGCTATTTTTCTTTACTTTCTCTTTAGATTTCATGTTGGGAGCATGAATTGAGTTGGAAATTTAAGGAATTGAAAGAAAATAATCACGTATGGACCAACTTCAATTTTTGGCAGCCTTGATGATTGAAGTGTTTGATGAGTTTTGAATGAGTTAAAATTGTTTATGGGTGGCTTTAAATGTGAATATGAGACTTATAACATCATTAAGTATATTGAATTGATGTATATGCATGAATGGATATTTGAGAATTAGGGTTTGAGGCATGAAGTTAGGGTTTTGCTCATGTGTTAGTGAATGGAAGTCCTTATGGTCAATTAGTAACCATTTGGCTGTGTTTGATGCAGAACTGAAGCGAATTATGGCTTTGGATTTGAGGTTGGGTATGCTGCCTCATAGGACCTGTAGGGCTGGATGTGAGTCCAGCAAGTTTGGGTAGCTGTAACTTGAGTGGTGTAGGTTCAGTTGGTGCAAGGCCAATTGGACATGAAACTAGACATATAATGGCACAACTTTGATGAAGAAACCTTTTCCAGAAAATAAACTTAGAATACCTTAAAAATTGACCAAATCCGGGTAACCAACCTGCTGGTCCTGGAAATTGACCAAATGAACAGTGTTTGTTCATTTAGCCATAACTCCGTGTAGAAATATCCAAATGACCTAAATTTTATATCAATAGAAAGATTAGACAATTTAGAACAACTTTGATGAATAACACAAACTCAAAGTCTGAACTAACTAATTCAAATTGCTGGTCCAAGTTAGGACACCAAATCTGGCAGAACCAAATTTGCCTAGAAAATCTGGGTAAGGTCCAATCCGACTAGTTATGGTAAATTGACCATAACTTGAGCTATAAAACTCCAAATGGAGTGATCCAAAAATGAAATTAAAGAAGACACATAAAGGAACAACTTTGATGAAGAAAATTTTACCAAATTTCTACTGTAATGATGACTAATGGAACAGTAAACTTAAGGTATGAAATCTGAAAATTTTGAATAACTTAAAATAAGCTTTGAAATGGTATTGACAATCAATGGCAACAAAAATAAAATACAAAATGTGGTATCTTGGTGAACTTAGGCTTAACAAATCTATTATGAATTAAAAAGTCAACTTTTGTGTAGGAATGGCTAAGTGAATAGTAATAACCAAAATTAATGGAGTGAAAGGTACCTCACTTAAATGATTTAATGAATGTTTAAATTATGTAAATGAGTATATAAGGTTTGTATTCTCATCACAAATAGAACTTAAGAGACATTGTTAATATATTTTGAAATGTGATTTGGAAATCAATATAAATGAAAATGTTAAATATAGGGACATGTAAAATCATATAATAAATTAGATAAGGAATTAGAAAGGAAAAATAGATGATATAAATGATATTAATGAATATATGCATTAGATGAAAATGAGTCTAGATATTGTACTTCCAATAGGAAATAAAGTTTAAAATGTTACAACAAATATATATATAATGGAATACATAATGAAATAATTGTTATAAATTGTGATCGTATGAATGACATAATAAATGAATAAATGAATCATATTAATGTATGGATGAGACATTAGTTCTCATTATTGTAGAAAGGACTAATACTTTGAGTACAATGGTATAGAAGGATAATTGATGTGAATTGTGATCATATGAATGATCAAATGAATGTATAAATTATAATTGGAATTTGTCATGAAATAATGAAATCATAAAACACAATATATTAACATTTAATGGTACCTATGTGCCCATGTATTGCCTAGACAAGTGTGAAAGATTGGATAGATTGGCATGCCAATAGGGTATTGTTTTAGCAGTACTGCATAAGGCTTTATGCCTTTATTCATTGCTTTATGCCCGTATTCATGGCTTTATTCCCACACTCATGGCTTTTATGCCCGATTATATGTTATCATGGCTTTTTAGCCATACTGACTGCATACGTGGTTAACGTTCCGCGTCCCATGGTATGACAGCCCGAGGCACCGCGGTGTCCAGTGCCAACGACCCATTATCCAGTTTAGTCAGCCTGTCATAGGTTACTTGGGCAGTGTAAATTATTGAAATTATTTAAGAACATTAGTATTGAATGAAATGAGGAAAAAGATTAGCAATGGAAACATAACTAAATCAAGTAGTGCAAATGAAATTTTCAGAATTGTAGGAACCGAAAATACAATACTTTAGAATTATATTTCAGTCTTTCTTATTTGTATATATTATTTTCTTGTTATATTATTACACCACTAAGCAGAAATGCTTAGCGCGATGGATTTGTTTCCTTTGCTCAGGTACTGAAGATAAAACCCAGTGGATATCAGACTGGGATTTTGGAGTTCGGATCTACAGAAGTGTCAGAAGTGTTCAAGTTGTCACCTCCTCAACAATGCATGTAGATAGGGCTCACAAAAGTTATTTTATGTGTTTATAATTAGTTATTAATTGTAATGTAAATTATGGTATTGTAATTAATTTGTACATCATGTAAATTGTGAATTTATGAAATTAGCTTGTAAATCATGTAAATTATGAAGTTTGAGAATTTTGATACATAAATTGAGTATGAATGGATATGTATGCAAATGAGTTGCAAGAATTGAATGTGTGATGAGATGATTATGAAAATAATTGATGAGATTTTATTGTGAAAATATTATTGAAATTTCAAGCAGGTGAATAGTGAAATACGCCAAATGGTAATAGAAACAGGGGAAACTCCACTGGTTTCTCCATAGAAAAATAATTGATATTAAAATATAATGAGAACAAAATTTTTAAAGGAATAAAGTAAGATAAAATAGGGTACTCTAGCATCGAATGTAGCACACCTTGCTCGGCTACATTGTAAATGGATGAGGGATGTTACATACTTCATAGCTAAAAGTTTTAAAAAAAATTTCCATAAATATAAAGAGCTTGTGGGTAATGGTTCACACTTTTTAGCTCCACAAATTGAAATTTGTAACAACTTTAATTTAGCTATAATCATACAAAATCTGTTACTAATACAACTCAACTTAATTAAGCCTTTATCCCAAAAATTTGGAGTTGGCTTAATTTTACAAAATCTGTTACTAATGAGTAAAATTAATTGTTATAGACATCTTCTTTGTGGTAAAAATAATATTTTATTAGTTACAGACCTTATAAAGTCATGACTAAATATTAGAAGTACTTGCTATGGATATCACATTATTTGCGACAAAAATAATACCATATTAACTATGAACCTCACAAACCCATAACTAGGTATGAGAAGTACTTGTTATGGATATTATGTTCTTTGTGGCAAAAATAATACCGTATTAGCTATAAACCTCACAAACCTGTAACTAAGCATTAGAAGTACTTGTTGTGGATATTATAATGTTTACGGCAAAAATAATATCATATTAGTAATTTCTTTCAATTTCAGCTACGGACATCAAAAATTTATAGCTCTATTATTAAATCATTCGCTTCAATGACTTAGACCATGGCAGATATATTTAAATTTTAACTATGAAATAGAAAAATCCATAATTAATTAAGGATTGACATCTCCGTTATAAGATTATCCATGGCTAAAGTTTTTACATTTTGCAGTTTTGAATAGAAAATACAGATGTGGCAAAAATTAAAATCTTGGGTATGGACATCTAGTTATGGTTTATATAAATTTTATAATTAATTATCATGATATTAACCTTCATATGTCAAAGATATTATAATACAAATAAAATAAGAGAAAACATATAATTAAATAGAAATCAAAAGTATATATAAATAGTGCAAATAAAGAAAAAGAGTTGTTAATTTTAGGTTTGTAACATGGCAGTTGAACGAAAGTTTAACAACCAAAACGAAAGTCAATTGCTAATAGATTGAAATTCCTGAAATAATAAATGAGAAATAATGCATTTTCATAGTTTCTTCAATAATTTTCGACATCCTTCAATTGCTTGCAAGGACAAAGAAATGCACAAATATATTAAATTATTATTTTGTAAGAGAATTATTTATAAAATAGATTCCTAATAATCTATAAAATTAGTCATTAAGATTAATTAATTAATATACAGTAAGATAAAAAATACAAATTATGTATTGATTTGTAGAATGACTTACCATTTTACTCACAAGGATTTTCAATAGTTGTTAGATTTTGTTGAACTTGACTTGTAAGCATCGTGCTAAACTTCTCTTCCCATAGCCCATTCAATTCTGCTATTTTATCATCCATTTGTTTCTCCATTCCTTTACTTAGAGAGGATAACATGATCTATTTCTCACTGTTTGTCCCAAAAACCAAACAAAATCAGTGGAGTTCTCACCAATAGCCTGTTGGTCTTCATCAAACTCTACTGGTAGTTTTTCTCCACTTTCCAAACTAATAAGCTTAATTCCACGTGCAGGTCCTCTTGTTTTTCTTTTGACATTATTTGAACTTATTGAAAATAAACGAAAGTCATTTAATTTAATTAATGAATCACACAGACACATATCAAATACCATATTGAGAATTAAGATTTTTAAAAGGCACAACTAACCTGACGTGTCGCTCACATGTCCAACAACTTCTTTAGGTACTCCTTGTGTCATTTCTTCAAAGTTATTATTAGTGACATTATGTTCTTCAGGAGTGGTAGGTACAATATCATATTCCCTCAATAAAGCATATATCTCAATAAGTTTCCATCCATACCTTTTATAGCTTGCAAGCACATTTTGGACATTACCATCATCAACGATTTCTATAAACCCATCATGGTCAGCAAGAGTGCTCATTGCTTGTAAGTAATAAAATTTATCACCTTCCATAATGTTAAATTCACGTTCCTCCTTCAAATGATGTAGCAAATCAAAGTATGCAATATAGTCAATGTCAATGTCACATTTCTCTTTGATTTTTCTGCTCACATAATACCTTCTAGGTGAAAAAACAAAATGTCCCCCATAATGATATCTAATTATCTTAGTTTTCCACATATCCAAGTTTCCTATCATAAGAAATCCTAGGAAAAAAGTCAATGGCCAAAATTCTGACAACAATTATTGAAAAAAAAATGAGAAATAAGTTTCCAATCACAAGAAATTCAAAAAAAAAAAATCAACAACCAAATTTGTGTCAACAATTATTAAAAAAAAAAGTAAGAAAAATATGAAATTTTTATAATGAGTGTAAATCACTAATTATACGCTTACCCACAGAAAGGCTTGTCTTGCTGGTTGTGGAGGAAAGTGACGATTGCTAAATGGCCTCCCATTACTTGTTAGAGATTCTCCACCAATATGATCTTCTTAATTAAGTAATTCGAATTCTTGTGAAATTTCAGTTTCATTAATATTCTTTTCTTGATCATTTTGATTGACCTTTTCTTTCCTTTTCTTAAACCTCCACGCCTAGCCATGTTTTTGGATGAACCTATATTTTTCTCAAAAATATTAAATTCCATATAATAGTCACTTTCATAAATTACTAAATTTATAAATTTAGTTCTCTCAAATATATTAAACATAATAAAATAGAAAGAAAATTAAAAAAATAAAACAAAAAGACAGAAAAATGTAAATGCTTGCAAACAGAAATATTATTATATTATTGGATCTTGGATCAATTATAGATTTTTTTTTTCAAGGAGTTGCAAGAGGTCATGGTTCTTGATCTTTCTTCAACAAGCATTGAAAAGTTGCCAAATTCAATCTCTCAATTGGTGCTTCTAAGTGCCTAGTGCCTAGAGAATGTGAAAATCTAAAGCATGTGCCGACGTTAGTTTATACATGCTTTAGATTTTCACATTCTCTAGGCACTAGGCACTTCGAAGCACCAATTGAGAGATTGAATTTGGCAACTTTTCAATGCTTGTTGAAGAAAGATCAAGAACCATGACCTCTTGCAATGCTTTAGATTTTCACATTCTCTAGGCACTTAGAAGCACCAATTGAGAGATTGAATTTGGCAACTTTTCAATGCTTGTTGAAGAAAGATCAAGAACCATGACCTCTTGCAACTCCTTGAAAAAAAAAATCTGTAATTGATCCAAGATCCAATAATATAATAATATTTTCTATTTCATGCGTTTACATTTTTCTGTCTTTTTGTTTTATTTTTTTAATTTTCTTTCTATTTTATTATGTTTAATATATTTGAGAGAACTAAATTTATAAATTTAGTAATTTATGAAAGTAACTATTATATGGAATTTTAATATTTTTAAGAAAAATATAGGTTCATACAAAAACATGGCTATATATATATATATATATATATATATATATATATATATATATATATATATATATATTAAAATACTATGCATTCTGAATATAAAATGAGGACAAAAAAGAATTCACCTTTTAAAGTTGAGCAAAAACAATTCATTCTCAAAACAGAGAAAAAACATGGCCTTGTTGAGCCTTACCTATCTAATTAACATGTATCAATATAATAGGAAAATAAAAGAATGAAAGAGGAAAATAATAAGAATACTAAATTATTAACAATAGTGGTCGATATGTATTTGAAAATCTAACCAGTTCAATGATTGGAACAAGAGCCAATCAAAGACGAGAAGAACGTTAAAGAAAATTCATAATAATATAAAATAATCCACTACCTACAATCATTTAGAAGAATATCAATAGTAAAAAGAGAATATCTATATAGAGAATTTTCACACCTGTAGGTTTAGCTTTTGTCAATCTTAGCAGAGGGAATATCCAAAGCAAATTGCTTTTAGAATTTTAATCGTATAGGGTTCTATTTAGGGTTTGATGTAGTTAAGAGATTCAAAAAGCATACTTAAGTGGGAAGGATTAGCAAAGGCGGCACCTAAAAAAAATTGAGGCAGCACTGAAAAGTTTTGGGAAAAAAATTTGAGGGAAAAATTTTAGTGTTATGGGATTTACAGTATTTATGTTAATTATATATAATTATTATCAACATAAGACTCTTTATTTTTTTAATAAGTAAATTTGACAATAATTTTTTTTTAGGTGATACCAAATAAAAATGACTAATAATAGAATTATAAGTATGAACTAGCTAGGCTTATATAAATTAGTCCATTTTACATAATGACTCTATATATATATATATATATATATATATATATATATATATATATATATATATATATATATATATATTTGTTGAAGAGTTATACAATGTATTATTTAATTTGCCCCCTTGGGAAAAGGTGGAATTGTTACTGGATTAATAACTTACTAATTCAATTAATGAATTAACAATAGAATTAGGGATAGCAGTGGGTTGAATTTTTTTGGATACTCGATCTAATTGCAATCTATTAAGATAGGTATAGGCAGTATTTTAATTAGGTTTGTGATAGATTCGAGTTTAATAATTAACACCCGTGTCAAATTTGAGTTTTATGTGTTGAGTACCTATTTCCTAAATGCATATATATATATATATATATATATATATATATATATATATATATATATATATATATATATATATATATATATATATATTTTAATTAATAATATCAATAAAAAAGTTTTTATCAATAATTTGTATTTTAATATTATATAATATATATATATATATATATATTATATAATATATATTTTTTAGATAAATATAATTTAAATATTTTATAGAATTATAAAATATTAAAATACAAATTATTGATAAAAACTTTTTTATTGATATTATTAATTAAAATATATAAAACTAAACAACTTTTAGCATTATTTGGGTAATAATGATTGGAGTCGAAGATAAAATTAAGAAATTTGGCCAAAAAATAAAGAAATTAAACTTCTTCTTTTTTGTAATTTAAATTAAGAAATCAAGAAATTTAGCCATAAATTTTAATTTTTGAGCTAAATTGAGTTTAAATTGAACCTTCTAAGTTAATTTGGATAAAAAGTTTAAAATAAGTTAAATTAAACTTTCCAATAAATACAGAGGGCAAAAATGAATTTTTTTGCATTGCACTTATTTATAAGAAAAATACAAAGTGTTTTTGCTCAAAGCATATATTTCTTCCATAAAAATTTTACATTCAAAAAATATGTAATAATCCAAAGATATATATATATATAGAGAGAGAGAGAGAGAGAGAGAGAGAGAGAGCTAACCATTAATACTTCACAATTTCACTTTTAACAAATATAAAAGTGTGCAATTTTCATATAGAGTATAATTTTCATATATAATTAGCCACGAGATAAGTTTAATATAAAATTACATTTATATTAATTTTGACATATATTGTATAATTTTATTCTCTTTGAATTAACTTTGAAATTTTTGGAAAAAAATCATTGTTTACTGAATGATAATTTTAATTTATATATTTACTAAAACATAATTAAAAAGCAAACGTAAATCATATTGAGGATAAAAAAAAAATTAATAATATATACTCAAAGGCTATGATAACATAGTTCAAAATAAATATCAAACTTAGGAGTGACTAATATTAATAGATTAATAAATAAATATTTATATAATCCGTTTTTTAATATAAATGTTTCTAATAATTACTAGAATTATATACTTAGCTACACATTGATAGTAGATATGATTAAAATTAAATAGCTAGTAATTAATGCCAACCTTATTGAATGTTAATAGTGATATAAATATTTAATGCTAGCAGCTAATATATATTTCAATTAATGGTAAAGACATTTATTTATCATGGCTATATATTAGTATCAACTGCATCTTAAATTTCATGGCTCGTAGTACCATTATGAAATTGTTATTGCTATAAATATTTAATACCCATAGCCAAATACTCTAATTTAGCTATATATTAACATTAGTTGCATTTTAAATTACATAGCTAATAGTGCCAATTTAAAATGGTTATTGCTATAAATATTTAAAACTTGTAACTAGATATCTTAATTAGTTACAACACTCCAACATGGCTAAAATGTCATAGCTAAAAGGCCAATAATTGCTATGACACTTACAGATTAAAAAAAATATATTGTATTTGCTTCAAAATTTTAATTATGTGACTAAGAAATTAAATCAATTCAAAAATAGCTACAAAATTTTAATTTTTATAGCTACTTATCTATATTAGCCATAATTTTTGTTTTCGTAGCTATTGATCCGTAGCTATATAAAATTGTTATTTTAAGAAAGTTTAAGGGGATACTTACCTTTTAATTATTGCAGTTGCCATTAGGGTAAGTTATCCTTAAAGAATGGCCTCTTCTTCTAGCATGGCAAATTAATCCCTATCTTGCTTTCGTTAAGCTCTACTAAGCTCAATGCAATTATTGTCCTTTTTGGTACTTACCTTAGGGTTACTTACCAATTTATTTTTCAAAATAAAATAAATATTACAATTAAAATTTTAATCACTTATAATATGGGCCTTTAACAAGCCAAAACTATACAATGGCCATGGGTCCATCTAACCTAATTTTAACACTTCATAACACCATATCACATCATATACATCATTAAAATTAGATCAAGATACAATTTAAATATTGAACACAAAAAAGAAATAAACAAAATGAAATTTTTAGATCTAACATATTCATTGTGTCTTTGTATTTGAATTTCTAAAAATACCTAAACAAGTATAAAAATTACAAAACAATTATAGGAGAAAAATCAAACATCATATTAAATTATAAAATTAATAATCAGTTCAAAATCATTACCAAATAATTTACAAAATCGAAACTTTTAATAGTGATAGATTTACACTATTTTTTTAAAATTGTGATATCACTTAAACTACAAAATAGTTTTTCATGAAACCAATGAGAAAAGTTGGACAAGAACTTAAATTTAATTTTAGACCCAAGAATAGTAGAAAAAGATGAAGAATTGAAGGAGATATGAACTTTGAAATTCAGCTGCACTATAAATCGTGATATGCAGACACCTTAATTTCAGACAGCCATAACTTACTCAATTTAACGACTTTTTTTTTTATGATTCTTGAGGCTAAAATTATCAAAATTTCATGAAGATTTCAAATATAATTTTCATACAATTTTTACATAAATATAAGTACACAAAAATTAATAAAAGATAAAGTAACAATAATAAGAACATGTGCAGAGTTTTTATCACCATCAAATTTTCACATATACATGAATGTAATGAACATATGAGACCATAAAAAGACACATAAACATGAAAGAATAGATATATGGTATATTTCTTGGATATTCAAAATTTAGAACATATACTTTAAAGAGATCTTAAAGGTTTCTTGAAGAAAAAAGGAAGAAAGCCAAAAGAAGAAGAAAGAAAGAGGGAGATAGGGAAAACTTACTGAATTGGAGACATGGAGTGAGAGTTTTTTTTTTTTTACGTTGTGTTGTTCTCTCCTCCGGATAAATTTTGACAACTATCCCTAAACTTATCTAGTTATAATATTATAGTCCCTTAACTTAAAAATGTAACATAAAACCCCATCAATTTTCAAATTTTGTATAGTAAAATCCTTCTAACCTCTAATTACCTGTTTTTTAGTTAGACACTAACCTGGATAGTTTCAGCTTAGAGCTTAATTAGTATTTCTTATTTCTCTCTCAAGCCATGTGTAAATTGAATCCTTTTTTTTCTATAAATAGAATAATTTTTCACGTATGGAGAGAATAATTTTACACTTTGAATAAGAGATGAGAGAGAAGTGATGACTAAGCACCATGCCAGAGTTGTTCACACCAGTTTCTAAATGAAAAATCAATAATTAAAAGTCAGAGGGATTTTACTGTGCAAAATTTAGAAGTTTAGGGAGTTTTATGTTACATTTTAAAGTTGAAGGACTGTAGTATTACAACTATATAAATTCAAGGATATTTATTGAAATTTATCCTCTCTCCTCCCCTCCCCCCCCCCCTCTCTCTCTCTTTCTCTCTCTCTCTCTTTTCATCTTTTCTGTCAGGTATTTATATTGTTTAGGTTAAAACACTATATAGAAAGTTCATATAATCCCTAAATAGGAAGATTTAAAAAGTCTTAAAGAGGAAACTTCCTATTTGATTTTTATTTTCCTTTAAAAATAAACAAATAAAAAGAATTGTGGACTTTTATTTATTTAATCAAAGTACACTATTAAGCTTTATTGGCCTTAGAGAGCCCAATTAGATCCAATTAGGTTTTTTAATAAAACAAATTCTCAGAATTAAATTTAAACAAAAAATAAATTTCATTTTAATTTAATTAAAAATTTTTTACTTTTCAAAATTATTTTCTCCTAGAAATATTCCACACATATGATTATCCATTTTTAGTGCCTTTAAATATATCTCATAGTCATGTAAATTTTTCATCATCGGGTTTCTTATGGTCTTAATGTACATACTCAAAAGGTCACAAAAATATGGATCTATAGTTGTATTAATTTTTTTTTTTTATATTGTGTTATGAGATGAAGACTATTGTTGCATGTGGGTTTTTCTATTAGTATGATCATCTAGTGCCTGAATACTTGAAGAATGTCATTCTGGGCTTGCTTTTAAAGGTAAGGGAACATGAAGTAGAAATGAAAAGAGCCTTGAAAACGTCCGAAATTCAAGAAAGATTGATTGTTTTTATAGCCACAATTTTAGTTGTATTTGTAACTTAGATGTTGTGGCAAGGATAGGTTTAGGCAATTCTTGTTGGGTGCATTGATGAGTGGTGCACAATTTTGGTTGTTTAAATTATTGTGAAATGTGCATACCCTCTTAATGTTGTAATTTTTTTATTGAAAATTTAGCTATGAATGTTGTGTTTGTATAATTGATGCATTGTAATTCATTTTAAATTAATGCATGATGAAATTTTCTCCTTAATGTACATATATTGTGTATTGAATAACTAGTTAACAATTAATAAAAAAACCAATAGAACCCTCTGCAGAACTAAGGAACATAATCATTTTTTTTATCAGAACTAAGGAACATAACCTGTAAATAAAAGTGTACATGACAAAATCAATTTACTACTAAATATATATTTTGCAGATGACAAAGATAAATCAACCCTTTGTCTATAAGTTGCATGAATCAACCCAAACAACTATAAATGAATTATTTCCAATAAGTTGCTTAATTGAACCATATAAATCAAATGTAAGTGTTCAAGTTGCATAAAAGAAAATGCAAAGTTACCAACAAAAGTCATTACATTTCACCATTAACTTAACAAAAGTCAGTCAATTACATCACTATCATTTTGGTCAAATTCACACTTACAAGTGCAACCAAAATATAATCCTAAAAAGTTAGCAATATCCTACTTTCCAACATCCATTTTTCACAACACTTCATCAAAATTAAATCTTACACCAAAACATGTCCAAAATCTAACAAAGACAACATAAAATAACAGAACCAATAGTTTATAAAATGTTCAAAATTGACCCAAATGACAACATGACAATTTGTTTATGGTGCTGTAACATTACCCTATGATTGCTAGCTATTTGAACTCCTTGTTTGGTTGCATACTTCAAAGGTACAGTTGTTTTGCGATTGCCCCAGTTTAGACCTTTATGTCATAATATTTCCAAATCTCCTTTATTGCAACAGTTTTGAAGTGATAGCTTATTTGCTTTCCATCTCAGACTTGGTGGTTTAAATCCTAGATCACTAGTAACCTTAGAAGCTCTTTCACTTAGGGTCGTTGGCCTTGGTAGCTCACAAACTTGCTGAATGACAATCTAAGCTCCACAATTAGATTGAAATGCATTAGTTAGAGAAAATAAATTAACAACATTATCCAATATTGGTTAGATAAAATGAATTAACAACATTATCCAATATTATAACTCACATTTTAAACTAAGAACCCTACGTCTTCATTGACATAATAGCAAAATCCATACAATTTGCCTTTCTTTTATTATTGGCTAGTATTTGGTTCAGTTGGAACACTAGTTCTCTTGCTCTCATAGGCACTTTGTTTAATACCCATGCTACAAAATACTTATAATATAAAAGACACTCATTATTCAAGAAGGAATGGACCAATACAGAGGGTAAATACATGAAATTACAACAACAATCAATGGCAAATCATTGGCAACACTAAATTAGAAAGTAATCATTTTGACTACAGTAAAAAACAATATAAAATACTCCTATTTGAAAACACCTATGTTTAATATTTTAATAACCAAAAAACCTAACTTCTCTTTTCATAAACACAAAAGCTTATACCCCTTAACAACGGAAGTATACAAATATGCAGAAACCCAAAATTGAAACATATTAACAAATGAACTTACATTTTTGAGAAAATATGTTACGTCATGTGAGTGTTTAGTTGTTAATATCACCGGTAAGCAAAGCTTAATGACATTCAGATAATCAAAAGGCGTTGGCAAATAATCTACTTCAATGAGAATCTAACCAATACTTAGATTTTTTCTTCTTCGTTTGTGCACTTCTTGGAGAAAAAATTTCAAACTTTGCATTTGTATTCAAAGGTCTAACCTCCATGAACATTGCCCTTATTCTATATAATACATTTCCAAAGCTATAATGCCAAGTTAGATTATATTATGTCCATTTGACAGTCTTTACATTACTTCGATTGTGCATTTTTGTGTTTAAATGTTACATTTTTTTTTAGGTGTCTAATAGGTAAAAAAAATGGATAAATTACCATCTAGTTTTTGTATTTTAAAGAAATTAACTATTTTGTCCCTATATTTAAAAAAAAATACACTATTTAGTTCTTATATTTACTTTCATTCAACTTTTTAATCTCTCCATCAGTTTTTTTTAGTCAATATTGGTCAATATATTATTTAGTCTCTCTATTTTAGTAAAACTAATTAGTTAGTCCCTATATTTTGGAAAAACACATTAGTTATGTGACGCCCCTCACCCGTTTACAGTGTAACCGAGCGATGAGTGCCACATTCGGTGCTGGAGAACCTTATCTTATCTTATCATGTCTATTGTAAATTTTAATGTCATTTAAATCAGGTAATTTATGTGTAGAATTTTTTTTTATATCTTATTTCTGTGGAGACCCGGACAGATCCTCCTCTGTTTTATTAGCATCTAGCGGGTTCCACTATCACCTGTTAACATATTCATAGTCATCTCACATATTTCTATATCATATTCTCTTTTATCATATCATTCACAACTATTTATGAGATCTCAAAATGAAGTATCATCTATTGCATTCATATGAAAATTCATAGATAATAAATTACAAGTTTTCATTTCAATCTCAAGTTTAATTTCAAGTCCAAAATGAAATACATCATAAACTAGTAATTACATCATGACTAAACATAATGAACCAAAATACTAGTTTATACATGGGCTCTACCAAAATACAAAAGACCAGTGAGGTGACTCGGGACAGTGGCAAATCTGGTCAGAGCTCTATCAGTGCACTACTAGTGCTGCTGCTGCAGCTGCTGCGCCTGATCTCTAGTACCTACGTGATGGAAAACCAACGCGCTAAGCATAATGCTTAGTGGTGCATAATTTATAATAACAATAATTTAACAATTGAAATAATATCTGCAAATCATAATTTCTAGGTCTTTTACATTTTTATTGCTCTTTGGAAGCAATTAACATTATCGGGATCTTTTATGATTACTTATTATATTTTAAGTCTTAATTAATTTTTGTCAGTGCCCAAGAAACCTATAACAAATTATAAAAGCTGGATGCACAGGTGTATATTGGTTAGACAGTCATATGTCTATCCAGTATACGTTTGTCAGGTACGAGACTAGTTGTCGGGCACGAGACCCATTGTCAGGCTTGTAAAGTCGAAAATAAAGTAGGCACAATGGCCAGTAAGTAGGCATATAGCTTGTAGAACAATCATACCAGACATATATTGTCAGTTCATAATTTTCTCGATAGGCAGTACTACTATCTGTAGTCCTTATTGGTATACCAATTTATCCAAGCTAAATAAATAAGTCTACGTATACTATGGGTAATTAAATATTTTTAATTATTTTAGCACTATTCAATATTACTATTTTCTGGTACTGTTCATTGGTACCATTAATTTTATATTAATAGGGCATTAGTCCCAATTTACATATTCATATCATTTTTAATATTTAATTATTCTTATGAGTATTTTAATTATCATATATAGCATTGTTCCCTAAGAACCTTTCTTTAGGTTCATTTTGATGTATTATCTTTATCTAGGAATTTGACTAGGTTAGAATGTCTATTTGGTCACACTTCCTTCATAACAAATGCTCTTCTATGTTTAAACTTGAATTTTAGTTTTTGAATCACTGAATTTGGGGTTATAGAACTCAAGTTATAGTCAAAATACCATAACTGGTCCCTTTGCCTCTAAGCTGACTAGAATTTACAATTTCTGGTCAATAAATTTTGACCAGTCTTTTGATCATTTTATGGTCATTTTTAGACTTAGGTTCCTTCACAAGATATGTTCCTCTATGTCTTAGGGACTCCCAGGTACAATTTCATAATTTTTAAAGCTTGGTGTAGTGAGTTATTGTCAATGTACTAACCTAGACTCTCAGTCCTATAAGGGTAATAACCAACTTCAGGGCAGTATGTTTGACCCTCTTTTTAGGGTCTTTACACTTGGAATTTGACAAAGGTGTCTAAATCAATGTTGTAACCCTAAGTATCATGTTTCCAGATCATATCCGCACATCTCAAATGGAATTTCCTAGTGGGAGTTATGGCCAAATGAACACATGGGTATCAAATGGCATTCTGGGTTCAACTTAACATTTTCTAGATTTCAATTCCTAACTTTGGCTAATATTTTCCCTAGGATGCAATGGTTTCTAAAGCTTGGTCAAAACATAAAAATTGTTGTGCTATGTCTTATTAAACTTTTGGCACTAGTTTCACTCAATTTGCAACTTTGGAGACCAAGTTATGGCATTTTTCCCAAAACTGGTCAGGCATATCAAAGGAACAGTATTTTGGACAATTTCTGGGTTGACAGTTTTAGTAACCCAATTTATGCTAATAATTTGAATTGGTTATAGGAAAAACTGGGTCAAGTGGTCTTCATAAAAAGTGTAGCCCTATGTCTAAGTTTTCCATTAATGTAAATTTTAGGTCATTTGGACCAGTATAGAGAGAGTTATGACTAAATGAACATGTACTGTTCATTTGGTCATTTTCTGGGTTGGCAGTTTTAGTGACCCAAGTTGTGCTAACAATTTGAATTGGTTAAAGGCAAAACTGGGTCAAGTAGTCTTCATGAAAAGTGTAGCCCTATGTCTAAGCTTTCTATTGATGTAAATTTTAGGTAATTTGGACCAGTACAGAGAGAGTTATAATCAAATGAACACGTACTGTTCATTTAGTCATTTTCTGGGTTAGCAGTTTTAGTCATCCGGGTTTGGATAGAGAATTGGTTATGATTTTGGCAAAATTTGGGCATGGTATCTACATGAAAAATGGGCTATTTTGAGTCTATTTTCACCTCCAATTAGCCTCATACCAATTGGAGTCACACATTTTCAGTTATGGGTCAATAAACCCACTAGACTCATTGAGTCCAAACCTGCAGAAAATTGAACACTCCCAATATCTCAATTCCTTCAACTTCCTTACTTCAATTTGCATGCAATATACTTCTATAAGCATCAATCTCAACTCAATAGGTCAATTTCAATATTTACACCAAGTCCTCAAGTATTTACACAAACCCTAGTTTTCAAAGTTTTAAATTTTCACAAACACTACACAATCAAACACCCAAACATTTCAACTCATCACACATTCTCATGGAACCATTTTTCATCACTTAAAAGCAATAAACTTCAAGTTCCATGGCTGCCAAAAATTCAAGGGTTCTTTCCTCTAGATTTTCTTTTTATTTTAATGATATTTATGCTTGGCTAAACATGCTTTTCATGTTTAATAAAGAGAAGAAGAGGGATTAGTGCACTAACCTTAGTTGAACTTCCCTAACTTCAATTTTCTTGCTTCCAATGGGTGTCTGTAGCTTCCAATGGGTGTCTGTAGCTTCCTTAGGGTGTGGAAAGTATTTTTTGTGAAGGGTGCTATGGGTTTTGGGTGGATTAAGCTTGGGAAATCAAGTTTGAAAGCTTGAATATCAATGGAGGAAATGGGGGACAAGGGTGCTAGCCATGTAGAGGAAGAGAGAGAGAAAGAGTGGAGAAGAAGATGGAGTTAGTGGCTTTAGTCTTCTAATGGGTATATATATATATATATATATATATATATATATATATATATATATATATATATTCTATTGTGTACTTTAAATTTTAAAATTTCCATAAGCTTTTTTTTTTCTTTTCTTTTCCTTTCTTTTCTTTTCTTTTCTCTTCTCATTTTCCAAATTCAAATTCATAAATTTAATTTATGTTAATTATTTTATTTTCTAATTTTAATTTGACATTTAGGTCAAAATTCACCTCTTAGGTGAAATGACCCAAATGCTCATTCATGGTGCTCATTGGGTTATTTTTGTTATTTTATACCAATTAATAAATTCTCTAAATTTTATTTTATTTTTTCTAAATTTTTTTTAACATCTTTAATGTCATTTTTACCTAAATAAACCTTAAATTTGGTCTCAAAATTATTTCCTGTATTTATTAAATTTTCTTAACATTTATTCCATCAATTTATGCCTCTTTATTATAGTTTAAGTGTAGTTCCAGACATTCTGACTGTCCAAACAGATATTAGTTGACGGAACAGTAAAATGTACAAACTACCTACGGTGAGGGCGTTACAAGTTAGTCCCATAATTTGACTTTGTTAACTATTTAATTCTATAATTTTTTTTTATACCTAAACTACCCTAAACCCATCCTTATTTCTTTCTTATCCTCCCTTATATCTCTTTTTATATTTCTTTTTCTCTACACCCATACCCTTCTCCTCCTCATTCTCTCTTTGTTTTCATCTACAATAAAAATTGTAAAAGTTGTCTACACAAAAATGTTAATAAGTTTTCTTAAATTTCTAAATAATCAAGAAAAATTATTTCCTAGTATAGAAAACATAAAAATAATGTCTAAAAAATTAGAAATTTCAAAAAAATGTAAATTCAGATTTAGTCTTCATATAGTAAAATTTTTATTTTTAATATATTTTTCAAAATATATAGACCAATTAATTAGTTTCACTAAAATAGAAGGACTAAATAGCAGTATTTTCAAAATACAGGGATCAACTAATTAGTTTCTCTAAAATAAAGAGACTAAATAATAATTTGAGTAGTATGAATAATAGAAAATTTGACAGAGAAATTAAATAGTTTAACGTAAACAAAATAAAAGGACTAAATAGTGCATTTTTAAAATACAATAACTAAACAGTATACTTTTAAAATACAAAGACTAAATAATTAGTTTCGTTAAAATATATGACTAAATAGTAATTTTCCCTAACATAAAAGTTTGCGAACCATCAGCTCACCCTACTCAGGGTCTTTCTTTATTTTGCTTATTATTAAAAAGGAAATTATAAAAAAGTATTATGTGATTTCACTTATTTTCAATTCAGGGTTTGAGGTTTACTTTGTGACAAAGTGGTACTTTAAGGTTTCATCCATTAGCAAAGAATAACTTTTTGTCAGTCTCCGTTAAAAAATTGTTGACATGGATTTAAAAAATAATTTTTAAAAAATAAAAAAATTAATTTTTAATAATTTAACATTAAAAAAAAATGAGCACTTCTCTGTGAAAACCTCCTCAACATTAAAAAACCAAGATGAGAGTCAACAATCAATGTAGACTTTAGTGGGAGTTCCAGCCATTGTCGTATGGGATGCTTATCGTGGCCTTGAGCTAGGAAGGCTCGTCGACCAACGTCTTGGTGATGTTATTGAAAAAGTAGAGGTTGTACAAGGTGATGGAGGCGTTGGTACTATTATCAAACTTACATTTCCTCTTGAACTCCTAGAGTTGGTAAACTGAAAAATATTTACAAAGACTGATTATGATAATCGTGTGAAGGAAATAGAAGTCATTGAAGGAGGTTACAAAGATCTTGGCATTGATCTTTTGCATTGTTGCTTGGAGATCATTGAGAAGGATGCTGAATCAAGTATTATCAGATCCACGATAGAGTTTGAGATAGATGACATCAACCTGAGCTTGCTTCTTTTGTCTCCATCAAGCACTTTGAGCTTATGGCAGAAACTATTTGGAAATATCTCACCGACAAGAAATCCACCACATAAATAGAGTTTATACTCTTCCTGATGCATTTTCTTTCTTTTTCAATTCTCATGACAAAGTAGAAAACATATATTTAGAAATAAGGATACTTCAAAGTTATACAGAGAATGCTACAAAAAAAAAAAAGAAAAAAACCTCCTCGATTTTCAAATTTGTCATTGCACTCTGCAAAACATGAATTTTTCTTACATAAGTAGAGAAATAAAGAAAAAGTTGGAAGAAGCTCCCGCTTAACTACTAGAATTATAATGGCATATGCTCTAGAATATAATGATGAAATAGGAATTTGTTTATTTACTGGTTTTCTTATTATTCGAGAGAACTAGCAGGCATTTGACCTTGAAGGTGATAGCGAATGCCTCATTCTCTTGAGAGGTCAGAATAGTGACAGAGCAAGGTCAGTTGGGATCATTTGGGGTGGGACAGCTAATTGAGGTAGGTTGAAGCTTAAAGTTAGCCAACCCCCAGAAGTTTATGATTGAATGCTTATTCAATAAACAAGGAGAAAACCAAGTAGCGGTGGCCATTAACTATAGATTACAACCTACCCAAAGTAACATGTAAAGCAAACTGAAAATTACAAGCTATAGAGTGCCATGTTTACCATAATACATACATTTATATATCTTCAAAACTTTGAGAAACACTGAACTACTTGAATTGACTTGATTAATTAGCAAGTGAAAAGAGCATATTCAAGTATTATGTAGTGTTAAGTAACAAAATGTTAATTAGAAAATCTAATGAAGAAAGCATGATTGTAACAAATAATCAAACAACAAACAAATTCATAATCTAAGAAAGAGTGCTAATAGCAGATAAAACTGAGATTTTTCTTTTCCATTTTTTAATGTTAAATTATTAAAAAATAATTTTTTATTTTTAAAAATGCACTTCAGATGGAAAGATTGCTAACGGAACCAAGCCTTGAGGTAATTACTGTATTACAAAACGAATCAGAGTAGTGAAAATGATGGAAATGTACTTTTTTGTAATTTCTCCTTATTAAAACATTAAAAAAAAAAAAGTTTCTTCTTCCCCAAGCCGCCTTTGCTTTGGGATATATCGCAGCTTGCTTCTATGCCTTAGGCATCGAGCAACTCAGTTGAGTCTCGCTAGCTATTTTCTCCTTATCAGATAATCATTAGATCTACGGTCACTTCAATCGATTCCTCTTCTGATCAAACATGGCTCCGGACCCAAACAGTGCCAGTGGCAGCGGAACCTCCAAAGAGGATACGTCGGTGAAGGTGCCGTCTAAGGACCCCAAAAAGAAGGACGAGAAGAAGGATGAGGATCTGGTGAGTTATGAATCAGTTTAAAGTAATGATTTTGCTTGTCTAGAGGAGGTGCTTTGAAGCTAGGAGAGGATTGCTTGTTGCGTTGGGGTTTTTCCCAACATTTAGCTGGAATTGTTTCGGTTAGCTAGTGGAGTGGATTGAGTGCTGTCTTTCATTAACGTGCAGCTGGGTAGATTGGGATTTGATTATCTTGCATAAAGTCTAGTGGGGAATTCAACTTCTCCTTTTGTTTAATATCCTAGATATCTCTGGTCGAAGGAAATTTGGTTGTCGTGTGCTTCTCATAATCTCGTGTGAATTAATTATATGCAGTCAGATGAGGACCTGGCATTGAAGCTGCAGTTGGAGTTATATGTGGAAAGGGTTCAGGATCCTGATCCTCGTTTGCAGAAGGTTGCTTTGGAGAGTATGAGGTAATTCAAAGATGTAAACATGAAGCATAACATTACTATGAACTGCCCTTCTATTCTGAATATTGCAGCGTGATTGAAGAGCAATCTGATTGGAAGCTTCTGTTTTGTTTGTGTGTCTGTGTGTTTGTGTGTGTGTGTGTGTGTGTGTGTGTGTGTGTGTGTGTGTGTGTGTGTGTGTGTGTGTGTGTTATATTGGCTGTATAGATCATTGCTTCTTCTGGATATTTGTACTCATTCAGTGTTAGCTTGTTTTGTTTTGGGCTCTAAACCAATATAGAATTGCTTACAAAGAAAACCTCTCTGTTATAAGGGAGCTATGTTAATGCACGTGGTGTACTTCCATTTATTTAATTTTTTATTTAATTTTTATTTTTATTATGCCTGTGATTGCATTGTAGAATTAGAAATGAAGATGATGTCTTTGTGTTATGATTCATTGTTGACACACACTAAAGAATTTTCCATGCCATTATTCATTAACAAGGAATTAAATGAATTGGAAAATCTGGCATATGTGTAATTTTACCATTGTGTCTATTGTTAATTTACATGTTTTTGCATTGGATTGAATATATGCTGTAAGAAATTATTGGCATCAACTTGAAAAGCCCATTTAGAAAATGACTTGATTGTACCTATCCGTACCAGGGTTGGTGAGCCCTGGAGTTTAAGAAAGCGTAGCCCCAGACTCAGACCAGTAAGCTATCAGTAGAGCTGGTACCCCTTGCCCCTTTGCACCCTCTGAAATAACATTTATGTTCCTGTATGGCAAACCATTACAGACATGGATATGTTTTCATATTGCATTGCTCCTAAATAGAAATGGAAGATTTAAAATGTCAAACTTGTGGTGCATATGAAATGACTGTAGGAGTTAAAGATACCTCTATTGGATTGAGGTTTGATGTGCATAAAATATTTTCTTGCAGGCAGGAAATTCGAACATCAACAAGCTCAATGACCTCTGTACCAAAGCCATTGAAATTTCTGAGACCACATTATGGAATTCTGAAGGCATATTATGAAACAATGGCTGACTCAGATTTGAAGGTATATATTCTGTGGGTGGAATTTTACCTTTATCATATTATCTGTTGTAGCTAAATCAGGGTTTTTTTTTTTTTTTTTTTTTTTTTTTTTTTTTTTTTTTGCAGAAATACTTGGCAGATATATTGTCGGTTTTGGCATTGACCATGTCTGCTGAGGGAGAACGGGTATGCCTAATTATTTAGGACTTTAAGCTTATGTTAATTTCTGTTTGAGTGATATGCTAGCAAGCATGTACTTTAGTTGTGCATCTTCACTTGTTATGCTTTTCCTTTTCCGTGTCCTCCCATTCATATTTTCCCCATGCTTGTCATAATTGATAAACACTTGTAAATTTTTCTAATTATTTTTTGTATATCTGTTAGTCCCTCAGTAGACTAATAAGTCATTTTCATTTGATGAGACTTTCAGGAGAGCTTAAAGTACCGATTGTTGGGCTTAGAAGGTGATATTGGTTCATGGGGCCATGAATATGTTAGGTGAACATCAAATCTTTGAACATGGTTCTTATTAGTTATCTAAATGTTAATATTTGAATGGTTTTTGCTAATATTATGACAAAAGGTTTGATTTATGAGCTGGTTAAGTGGTTGTCATAATTGCATTGTGCCTTGGACTAGCAAGTTGACATGTTTCTAATGAGAATTTTCTTGGTCTGAACTTGTATTTTCTGTCTACTGATTTATTTCAGGGACTTTTGTTGCCTGAGTTGTATAATATGAGGTTATTGTTAGAATCCCTCAATTAGTGTAAATCCCGTAATCGGTGTGAATTAGCTGTAAATTAGGAATCATTGTATTTATTGACTATTATTAGTTTCTTAGTTAGTCTTAGCCTTTGTATATAAATTAGAGTGCTTGTAAATCATTTTAGTATGAAGAAATATAAAAGAAAATTTTTCAAATTCTCTATTTTCTACATGGTATCAGAGTAGTGCCAAAATTTATAGGCGTGAATAGTATAGTTTTGGGTATTTTTTTTTTGGTAAAGCTTCTACGTCGTTCTAGGAAGGGAGGTGACTGTCACCACCCACTTGAGGAGGAAGGACACCTGCCGATCGGCTTACTCCCGGAGTCCCGCAGCCGTCAGGTGAAGCGCGTGAGCTCACGCCCTCCAGAAGTCTCACGTCATTCTTCACGCGCCGGCGTGTGCACCTTTTTTTTTTTCGGTGATTTCTCCGACCGTGTCTTTTGCCAACGACCTTCCCTGTCCGGTGCGCCTCTGACCAATTTGTTTTCACACTTGGTTTGCACATTTAATATTTTTTTTTTGGTACCTTCCGTTACTCAGTTTCTTGCTTTCTGTCTCAGTGCCTATTTCTTTAATTGAAAAATGACTGATAAAAAGAAAAAAAACTTCTGAAACAAAGGCTGGATTTGTTGGTGATAATCTCTTTTTACAAATTAGTCCTGTAAAGTTGGATAGAACTAATTATTTGGCATGGTCTAGATCTTGGCTACTGTTTATTCAGGTTAGAGGACTGCAAGGGTATATCACTGAAGATAGAAAAAAGCCATAAAGTACTAGTTTTATCTACAGCCAATGAGAGTCAGAGAACTCTCTTGTTATGTCATGGCTCATCAATTCTATGCAACTTCATATAGCTCGTGGGTATTTACTATTGGATAGTGCCGCTATCATTTGGAGTGCTGTTTCTCAAACTTATTCTCAAGTTGGGAATGATGCACAAGTTTATGAGCTTAGGAACAAGGTTCATGGAATGAAACAAAGTGAGTTGACAGTTGCTCAGTATTATGCGAAATTGAGTGGTCTATAGCAAGAGTTGGATTTCTATCAGGACTTTCAGGCTTCATGTCCGGCTGATGCATTAAGTTCCAGAAATTGGTTGAGAAGGAGCGCTTATATGATTTTCTTGCTGGGCTAAATGTGGAGTATGATCAGATTCGGGTCCAAGTGCTTGGTAAGGATCCTTTGCCCACCTTAAGGCAGACATACTCTTATGTTCAGCAGGAGTGTTATGATCAATTCTACAACTGTTGATAAGGCTGGATTAGCTGCTAACTCCATACGAGAATAGTCATATGGTCTATCAGATAAGGATCACTTGCATTGTGACTACTGTGGGAAATCTCGGCACACTAAAGAACAATGTTGGAAGTTGCACAGCCGCCCAACTAAACGGCGTGGAGGAATAAGGATGGGCTCTGCTAGATCACAAGCAAATGTATCTGAGGCTGTGAGTGTTTCTGAAGATACCGCTATCACTGGGATATTTTCCAATGAAGAGGTATAGACTCTGAGACGATTTCTATCACAGCTTGAATCATAATCTACTACAGTTGCCTCTTCTAATTTCGTCAACTCAGGTAATGATTTTCTTGCCAATAATAATAATTCATTTTGGGTTATAGAGATTCTGAAGCAAACAATCATATGACAGGCTCTTCGAATAAATTCATATCCTATTCTCTATGTTCAGGTAAAGAGAAAGTTCACATTGCAGATGGATCTTTATCTAATGTTTCTGGAATAGGTTCTGTTAAATTCACTCTTACTATAAGTCTTAGTTTTGTCTTACATGTGCCTAACTTTCCTATTAACTTGTTGTCTGTCAGTTCTATCACAAAAGCTCTCAACTGCAAAATTGTATTTTTTCCCACTCACTGTGTGTTTCAGGAGTTGATAACAGAGAAAATGATTGACAGTGGTAGACTGCAAGATGGGCTATATCTATTGAATGATTGTGTTGATCAGGCCATGTTAGGACAGTCTATGGGTGCCGAGGAAGAAATTATTCAGTGGTATAGGAGACTTGGACATCCTTCATTTACTGTTTTAGAGAAACTTTATCCTCTTTTGTTTAAGCAATGCAAAACTGAATTGTTAGTATGTGATGCTTGTGAGTTTGCCAAACATACTAGACAATCTTATCTTGTAATAAATAATAAGGCTTCAGTTCCTTTTATGACTATCCATTCTGATGTGTGGGGGCCTACTCAAACTGTGTCTTTATCAGGTTATAGATGGTTTGTGACATTTATTGATTGTTGCAGTAGGTTAACTTGGGTATATCTGATGAAAGGGAAAAATGAAGTATTTTCATATTTTCAGCAGTTTCATAAAATGATTAGCACCCATTTTGATGCTCATGTTAAAATACTAAGAACTAATAATGACACAGAGTATATGAAAGGAGTTTTTCAGGAATATTTGAAGTCACACAAAATTTTTTATCAGACTAGCTAACACTAGTGCTCAAAATGGAGTGTCTGAGAGAAAAAAATAGACATTTACTTGAGGTTGCTAGGTCTCTTATGTTTACAATGAATATTCTCAAATCTTACTAGAGGGATGCAATTCTTTCTATTGCATATCTTATTAACAGGATGCCACTCCGGACTTTGGAGTTTAAGAATCATTTAGAGGTTTTGCAAGGTAAAAATTCATATACTGTTCCTCCAAAGGTTTTTGGTTATGTTTACTTTGTTCATCAGCCTAATAGGGGGAAGTTAGAACCTTAAGCCCTCAAGTGTGTCTTTGTTGGTTATTCCAGTACTTAGAAGGGATATAGGTGTTATCACCTTCCTATACAGAAATATTTTGTGAGCATGGATGTTACCTTTAGGGAATCTGAATCTTATTTCCATCAATCTCTTCAGGGGGAGCATAGGAAGGAAGAAGAGGTGTTTTTCCCTTCTTCTTTGTGCTCTCCCAACTTTCAACTTCAAAGAGAAAATATGGGTCTAAAGCCTATACCTAATAATGATATTCAGGGGGAGTCACCTAAATCTTAAGGGAGACTGAATGGACCAGATTTGAGAATCTATACTCGGTGGAACAAGACAGATATAGCCATCGAGCAGGAGACTACTGATCAATTGGAATCTCTGGATTTAATTCCTGAACATCCTGAGGTATGTGATGAGTCTTCTTTGGTTCCTAAAGAGTCTAATTTTAATTCTCTGTCTACTCTTCCTTCTTCTAATAATGATCTTGATATTCCTATTGCTCTCAGAGAAAAGGTGTTAGAACCTGTACTAAACATTTTATCTCTAACTTCATTTCCTATGATTCTTTGTCTCTATCCTATAAAGTCTTTCTATTATCTGTTTCTTTCGTTTCCATCCCACAGGATTGGAAGAAAGCATGTCCTGATCCAAAATGGAAGGCAGCCATGGTGGAGTAGATGAAAGCTCTAGCAAAGAATAAGACATGGGAACTTGTTAATCTTCCATTAGGGAAAAAACCAGTTGGATGCAAATAGGTGATCACAGTGAAACATAGAGTAGATGGTTTAATTAAAAGGTATAAGGCTAGGCTGGTAGCAAAAGGCTTCACACAGACGTATGGGGTAGATTACCAGAAAACGTTGGCTCCTGTTGCTAAAATGAATACCATCAGAATTTTACTATCATGTGCAGTAAATCTTGAGTGGGATTTGCTGCTGTTTGATTTAAAAAATGCCTTTCTACATGGTGATTTGAAAGAAAAAGTATATATGGAAATTCCTCCAGAGTTTGAGAATGGGAAGACCAAAGGAAAAGTTTGCAGATTGAAGAAAGCACTGTATGGTTTAAAACAGTTACCTAGGGCATGGTTTGATAGGTTTAGTAAGGCTATGGTTTCTTTTAGATACTACCAAAGCAATGCTGATCACACATTATTTATTAAGCACTGTAGGGGTAAGATCACTATGCTTATTGTCTGTGGATGATATTGTGATAATTGGTGATGATAGGGAAGAAATGATTCATCTAAAGGAACAACTAGCACAGGAGTTTGAAATCAAAGATTTTGGGAAGGCTAAAGTACTTTCTTGGAATAGAGGTTGCTAGATTAGGTAAAGGAATCTTTATTTTTCAAAGGAAGTACATTCTAGATCTGTTGGAGGAAACGGGAATGCTAGGTTGTAAACCAGCAGAGTCTCCCATTGAGGCAAATCACAAATTGCAAGCTGGAGTTGGGGAATCTGTGGATATTGGGAGATATTAGAGGTTGGTTGGCAGACTGATTTACCTTTCGCATACAAACTAGATATAGTATATGCAGTGGGTCTAGTGAGTCAGTATATGCATGATCTTCGTGAATCTCATTTGGAGGCTATTTTCCCCATCTTGTGATACTTAAAATCTGCACCTGGGAAATGACTTCTTTTCTCAAAGCATGGCCATCTTCATATTAAGGCTTTTACAGATGCAGATTGGGTTGGATCTCTTGATGATAGGAGGTCAGACATCTGGTTACTGTACTTTTATTAGTGGTAATCTAGTCACTTGGAGAAGCAGGAAGCAAAATGTGACGGCTAGATCCAGTGCAGATGATGAGTTTAGAACAATGGCTCAAGGTATTTGTGAACTATAGTGGTTACAAAAGTTGATGGAGGAATTAAAATTGCTGGAAACTAGTAGTTGTCTCTGTTATGTGATAACAAAGCTGCCATCAATATAGTTCACAATCTAGTTCAGCATGATCGGACCAAGCATATAGAGATTGACAGATACTTTATGAAAGAAAAAGTTGTCAATGGTTCCTTAAGTATCTCTTACGTAAGGTCGAAAGACCAGTTAGCTAATGTGTTCACTAAGGGATTAAATTGTAAAGGGTTTCATACCCTAGTTTGCAAGTTGGGCATGTGCAACATGCATGAACCAACTTGAGGGGGAGTGTTAGAATCTCTCAATTTGTGTAAATCCCTTAATCAGTGTAAATTAACTGTAAATTAGAATATAATTAGGAATCATTGTATTTATTGGCTATTATTAGTTTCCTAGTTAGTCATAGCCTTTGTATATAAATTAGAGTGCTTGTAAATCATTTTAGTATGAAGAAATATAAAAGAAAAATTTTCAAATTCTCTGTTTTCTACAGTTATTTATTTATTTATTTTTATTTTTATACTAATTGTTCTCATTGTGTATTGCACACATTTGGGCTTTGCCATACCCATTGCAGCATCTTATTTAATCCTTTCCTTTTTAAAATTTATTGTGCTTACTTTATGATGCTAATATGAATCAATTTTAAATCTAATAATTTGATTTAATTTTTATCAGGAACTTGGCAGGAGAGTGTGCTCAAGAATATGCAAAGCGACA
The DNA here is from genome assembly GCF_030052815.1 of Hevea brasiliensis. Taxonomy (NCBI): domain Eukaryota; kingdom Viridiplantae; phylum Streptophyta; class Magnoliopsida; order Malpighiales; family Euphorbiaceae; genus Hevea; species Hevea brasiliensis. Next base: position 84,317,364 of record NC_079499.1, read on the forward strand.
GGTTAGATCTATCCTTTATAATTGTAGAAAGAGATGATTCTCATTGATTTCAATTAATCTGTACATGGGTATATATATACAATTGATTCCTATAATTGTGTTCTACTAATTAGGAAGAAATCCTAAATAAGAAATCCTAAATAGGAATACAGAATATACAGAGAAATAATATAGTGATTGACTTTCCATAACACTCCCCCTCAAGTTGGAGCATAGATGTTAATCATGCCCAACTTGTTACAAATGTAGTCAATCCTAGCTCCATTTAGAGCTTTTGTGAAAATATCTCCTAAGCGCTCTCCGGTTTGATGTGTCTGTTGAGATGATCTGTTGTTGAATCTTTTCACGAATAAAATGACAATCAATCTCAATATGTTTGGTCCGCTCATGAAACACGGATTAGAAGCAATATGAAGAGCGACTTGATTATCACATCACAATTTCGCGAGGAGGTCTTAAAACCTGTCTCATCTAGTAATTGAAGTATTCACATTACCTCACATACTGATTGTGCCATGGCTCTGTATTCGGATTCAGCACTAGATCGAGAAACTACACTCTGCTTCTTGCTTCTCCAAGATACTAAATTTCCTCCAATAAAAAAGCAATATCCAGTAGTTGACCTTCTGTCAAGCTTAGATCCAGCCAAGTGGGGTTCTGAAAAACATTCAATATTCAAATGCCCATGATTACCTTATAGCATACCTCTTCTGGAGTGCCCTTGGATAACATAAGATTTGTTCCAAGGCTTCCCAATGAGCAACGGTTGGGAAGACATAAAGCGACTTACCACACTAACGGCATAAGCAATGTCGGGGCCAGTGGTGTAAGGTAGTTCAATTTTCCTACCAATCTCCTGTATCTCTGGATCTTCAAACAACTCACTATCCCCTACTTGATTGTAAAGTTGGAGTCATTGAGTGCGCTACAAGGCTTAGCACCTAATTTTCTGTCTCTGTCAATAGATCGAGGACATATTTTCTTTGAGACAAGAAAATACCCTTCTTACTTCTAATAACTTCGATACCCAATAAAAACGTTAACAAACCCAATTCGTTGGTCTGAAAATGAGTTTAGAGGAATGATTTAAGAGATAAAAAACCTGCAGAGTCACTCCCAGTTATAACAATGTCATCCACATAGACTACGAAGAGAATTAGACCAGCCTCAGATTGCCTATAAAACACTGAGTGATCACACTTACTCTTTTGCATACCAAATTCTGTCTTGCTTCAGAATCTCCCAAACCATGCCCTAGGACTTTGTTTCAAGCCATAAAGAGACTTCCGAAGCCTACAAACTTTACCCAACTCCCCCTGAGCAACAAACCCAGGTGGTTGCTCCATATACACCTCCTCCTGAAGATCTCCATGAAGGAAAGCATTCTTGATATCCAATTGATGCAGGGGCCAATCATATGTAGCTGCTAAAGAGATAAATAAGCGAATAGAAGTAAGTTTAGCTACAGGAGAAAAAGTATCAGAGTAATCAACCCCATATGTCTGAGCATATCCTTTTGCTACAAGGCGTGCTTTTAACCTAGCCACAGAACCATCAGGATTTACCTTTACTGTAAATACCCATTTGCAACCAATAGCTTTCTTACCAGTGGGCAAAGGCAATAGTTCCCATGTACCATTAGCATCTAAAGCCTCCATTTCCTCTTTCATAGCATCACACCAGCCCGGGATGAGACAAAGGCCTCACCAATGATTAGGGATAGGAACAGAGTCTAAAGAAGTAACAAAACACCAAGAACAAGAAGACAATTGATTATAAGAAACAAAAGAAGAGATAGGATAAGTACATGAACGTTTGCCTTTACGAAGAGCAATGGGTAAGTCTAGATCAGAATCATGATCAGTATGAGGTACAGGATCTCCCAACGAAGTAGCTGGTGGAGGATCTGAGTCAGGAATCTCCAATCTCCAATCTCGTGGAATAAACATGAACAACGGGAGGTCGAGTAGGTCTAGAGACAGAAGGAACAGGCTGTGGGAGAGGACTAGACATTGGTTGGACAGTATATATTAAGAGATCATCCTCCTCCCCCTGACTCTCATTCACAGATGATGGAGGAAAAAATGGAGTGGACTCAAAAAATGTGACATCTGCAGAAACTAGATAACGATTAAGAGTAGGAGAGAAACAACGGTACCCTTTTTGGAGCCGGGAGTACCCAAGGAAGACACATTTGAGAGATTTTGGATCCAATTTAGTAACCTGTGGACGAACATCACGCACAAAACATGTACAACCAAAAATACGGGGTTCAATAGGGAACAAAGATTTTGTAGGAAACAAAGCAGTGTAAGGAATATCCCCATTAAGGACAGAAGACGGCATACGATTGATCAAAAAACATGCCGTAGAAGCTGCATCCGCCCAAAAGTATTTAGGTACTTTCATATGAAAAAGAAGAGCACGAGTTACCTCAAGAAGATGCCGATTTTTTCTTTCGGCCACACCATTTTGGGATGGGGTATCCACACAGGAAGACTGATGAAGAATGCCATTTTGTGTCATATAAGACTGAAATTGTGCTGAAAAGTATTCTTTGGCATTGTCACTTCTTAATATGCGCACAGAAATATTAAATTGAGTTTTGATTTCATTACAAAAGGCACAAAAGATAGAAAACAACTCAGAACGATTCTTCATTAAATATAACCAGGTAACACGAGAGTAATCATCAACAAAAGTAACAAAATAACGAAATCCAGTTTTAGAAGTAACAGAACAAGGACCCCAAACATCAGAATGAACTAACTCAAAAGGGGATGAAGCCCGTTTATTGACTCTAGACACAGAAGGCAAACGATGATGTTTTGCAAACTGACACGACTCACATTCTAGTACTGATAAAGACTGAAATTGAGTACACAGCTTCTTCATGGTAGACAAAGAAGGATGACCCATTCTACAATGAGCTTCAAGAGGTGTTAAGGTACTGGAGCAAACAAGCGACCGCGGTACATGATTTTCCAGAATGTAGAGACCACCTGACTCGCGTCCTCTACCAATAATCTGCTTCGTCGTAAGATCCTGAAACAAACACTGGTCAGGAAAAAAGGAAACAGAACAATTTAAGGTACGAGTAAGTTTACTAACAGAAAGTAGATTAAAAGAGAATTTTGGTAGACACAAAACAGAAGATAAAGAAATTGACGAAGTCGGGTTCGCAGTTCCAGAACCCATGACACAAGAAGTAGAACCATTAGCTAAAGTAACAGTGTTGGAAGTGAGATTAGACTGAAAAGCAGATAGAAGACTAGAATTACCTGTCATGTGATCTGTCGCACCAGAATCAATAACCCATTTGGATGAGGAAGACACAAGGCATGTAGTGGATTTACCTGACTCAGCAATCGCAGTGACAGGGGAACTGGTAGGCTTTAGAGATGCGTGATATTAGGAAAATTGTGCTAAATCATCTGCTGATTCCAAAATAGTTTTCTCAAAGGAAGATACTGTAGAATCCTCTGCTGTCATATTTGCCACCTGTTATCGCTGATTTTTCCTCTGAAGTTGCAGACAATTGTATTTTGTATAGTCAGGCTCATGGCAATAATAACAAATGACTCCTCTTGATTCCTGATTAGAACTAGCTTCTCCATTACGCTTTTTACTTTTGTTACCTGTAATTCCTCCTCTACTTCCTCTTCTATTACTCTGTTGTCCATTTGGATTACGGCTAATAAGAGCACTACTGGCAGGCTGTGAAGATTGAGTATTCTCTGTATGAAGGACTCGTGTGAACGTTTCATGCAAAGAGGAAATCTCAGAACTGGAGAGAATCTGAGATTTAGCAGTCTCATACTCTGAAGGAAGGCACAAGAAAACTCATAATGACCAGTTGCTCCGTTGGGCTCTTGAACTTTCACATCAGGACTAAAAGGCAACAATACATTAAGTTCCTCATATACCCGTTTAAAATCCATAAAATAAGCCGTGAGAGACTTATCCTCTTTCTCAGCACGGTAGAATGCCTTACAAACATCATAAATACGGGAGATATTCCCTTTACCAGAATATAGAAAATCTAAGTAATCCATCAATTCCTTAACAAATTCATAGTGATTAATTAAACTAATTACCTCACTATGAATCGAGTTCCGAAGCTGCAAAAACAACCGAGCATCCTCCCTTAGCCAAGTTTGTCGTGTATCATCAGCGGGTGGATCTTTAGTAAGGTGATCATCCTTATCAATGCTACGCAAATAGACCCTATGATCTTACTCCACTCCTGTAATTCGAACCATTAAGTTTGTGTTCCGTGATCTTAGTCATCACCGGAATCACATCAGAAATAACATTCTTATTGTCTGCCATTTGTTGAGACAAAGAAAACTAACCGAAACGCTAATCCAAAGTGCTTATAGCAGCAAAATAATCCAAAATCACAAATCAAGCAAATACCGAAATAGGATCTGAGAGCCAAACCTCAGAAGTCCTTTAATGGTGTACTGGATCAGGCAACAGCACACAGTGGTGGAATGAGGGGGTTGAGACGATGCCGGCGATGTTGATCGGGGTTGAAACGGCCGATCGGCCGCCAAGGTCTCTCCTGAGCTGGGTAGTGAGAACAAATAGTCACCCTAGATTGATGACCTGCTCTGATACCATGTAGAAAGAGATGATTCTCATTGATTTCAATTAATCTGTACATGGGTATATATATACAATTGATTCCTATAATTGTGTTCTACTAATTAGGAAGAAATCATAAATAAGAAATCCTAAATAGGAATACAGAATACAGAATATACAGAGAAATAATATAGTGATTGACTTTCCATAACAATAATCAATATTGAAATTACTTATCAAAGAAAGAAAAAAAGTTTTCGTAGTAGTAGTTATGATGATCATGACATTGTCTTTTTTTTTTATTAGTCAGTGCAATGGGTTCCCTCTTGATTTGCATTTACATTAAACAATGCCAAGTAGTTTCGTTTATCTTGGAAATCAAATTGTTTAATCTATCTGTGTTAGCACTAAATAATAAAAATATGTGTGTTCTTTGTTCATGTGTAGATTCATTGAATTTTCCTGATAGTTGCATATATTTCTATATTTAGCATCTGTGAACATGATCCTCAATCGATTTTCATAGTTGCTTGAACATTTTATTTTATCAAAGTCTGATTATGTTTGTTGCATATAAAATGCTGCAGAGTGAGGAAACCTCAATTGAAGATCTAATGGAACTTGTAACACAAATTGTTGCTTTTCACATGAAGGTAGGCCTTGAAATATAATTTTTGTTATAGGTTTCTCTATGTGTGACCAGAATGCACACTTCAGTCTCGATGAATTGCAAAACCATTTAAATTTGTTTTGTATATCTCCAAATGCTGTTTAACTTATAACCATGGTCATGTCGGGGGAAAAATGTTGGTTTCTATATTTATTGATATTTGTATTTTTTTTGGCAGCACAATGCTGAACCTGAAGCAGTTGACCTTTTAATGGAGGTGCCATGCAATATTATTTCTGTTATCTTCTCGCCTGGTCCAGTTTTATATATGCAAATAACTTTCTCTACTTTTCTGAGCTTGAAATCTAACGACCGACAAATTTTAGGTTGAAGACCTTGATCTTTTGATTGACCATGTGGACAAAACAAATTTCAAGAGGACCTGCCTATATCTCACCAGTGCAGCAAGGTAGCTAAAATTGCATTTTTATGATTTAGTGGACATTGTCAGTAGATTACAAAAGCATTCATTCTTCAGCTTAAGGCAGAAATTCATGTTGCCCAATGGAACTTGTTTCTGCTTGTTATTTAAAAGAAATGTTGAGTTACTTGCATTTTCAGTATTCAATATGTAGATAACCAAATTGGAAGTGGATAAAATACTGCTCTTTGGTAGGAGATATAATCAGCACATTCATCTCTGCACTTTACCCTATTTATATGATTTGAGCAATTAATGCTTCAGAAAATCAGTCGTGACTTGAAACAATTAATTTGAAAAAATCTTCACTTCCAGCACTACATATGAACTTAGGAGAACCACACTCCAAAAGTTAGTTATTGAGGTTGGAGAGCCCAAGTCCATTTATACCTACACTGAAATCCCACACTTTCAATGTGGGATACAAGTTCTCTTGCAATTGGATTGTAACATTCCACCACGCTCCGCAGTCCTGGGCCCATGCAAGCTGGCTTTGCACTAGCTTAATCTAGCCCTGGGCGAACACTGCTATTTTGGCGTCACCACCTGCGCCACATGATTGCAACTGGAAGTCATAGTGAACGGCTCTAATACCATTGATACGAACTTGTGAGAATCACATCCCAAAAGCTAGTTATTGAGGTTGGAAAGCCCAAGTCTGTATATATACCGTACACCTAATCCCTTACTTTAAATTAAGGACACAAGCTTTCTTGCATTAGGACTGTAACATACTACTTGAAGCAAGTTAACATGCTTTCATTCGTTCCTGAATCATATGCTAATCTATTGGGTTTAGCTCAATTATATACTTGTTGGCAACTGCAAATAGGTGTGTGGATTTGATGCCCATACTTTTTTCTTATAAGATAAAACAAAAAAAATGAAATGTTGCAAGCGAGATGAGAATGAAAACTGGAATGCTTTTCAAACTTCTTACGTACCATGTGAGCATGGGGGATGTGCGAGTATGTGGCTGCTCTCTCTCTCTCTCTCCCCCCCTGGTATTGACATTTCATGTTGCAATGTGATGCAGATACCTTCCTGGACCAGATGATATGCTAGTTCTGGATATTGCTTATATGATATATCTCAAATATGAAGAATATTCAAATGCACTCCAGATTGCACTATTCCTTGATAACATGCAGGTTTGACATTGTTACGAATTTAGGAAGCTTTTGCTTTTGTCGCCCTATTTAACCTAAATTTTAAGGAGGGGCACATGCATTGCTTCTTGTTGAATGTTAATTTGAATTTCACAGCTATAAGTGCGTTGGATTTTTCCCAGCACTGTGTAACCTTAAGGCTGTTACAAGTAGATTAGGACTATCTTTTAAATCTATTTGTGTGTTAATTCTAACAGCATAAAATATTTGTGTGTTAATTCTAACAGCGTAAAATATATGTTGCCAGTATGTGAGGCAGGTTTTTACAGTTTGTGATGATTTGCTCCGAAAAAAGCAATTCTGTTACATAGTTGCTCGGCATGTAAGTTTGACTTTATTGAAGATGCACATAGCATGCATTTTACAGCAGCACATGTTGGCTGAATGCTGTTCCATTTATGCAGGGTATTACTTTCGAGCTTGATGATGAAATGGCTGCAGATGATGAGGACAGGGAAGCATTGCAGGAAATCATCAACAACACCAAGTCAAGTGAAGGTTATCTAACCCTTGCTCGGGATATAGAGGTCATGGAGCCCAAATCTCCTGAAGATATCTATAAGGTTTGGATTTGAAGGCATATTGTAGATTTCTTTAAAGTGTTTACATTTTGCACATGCAGACATAAGCCAATAAGGAAAACGATTGTTTACTTAACTAACTTCGCAACATGCTTGATTTTTCTTAGGCACATTTGCTTGATGGCCGGGCTAGTGCTGGTGCTAGTGTCGATTCTGCTAGACAAAATTTGGCTGCTACTTTTGTCAATGCATTTGTAAATGCAGGCTTTGGTCAGGTAAATATTGTTAAAATTGCATGTGAAATGCCTGGATTTGTGGGTTGTGTTGATAAATATTCTTATGTTTGTTACAGGATAAGTTAATGACAGTTCCATCAGACTCTTTAAGTGGTGGTTCGTCAGGGAATTGGCTTTTCAAGAATAAAGAACATGGAAAGGCCAGTGCTGCTGCAAGCCTGGTATGCATTCCTTTACCATTATGTAATCCATGTATGATTGCTTGTAGATTTCTTATGTCTTTCACTCACAACAGGGTATGATCTTACTGTGGGATGTTGACTCTGGACTTGCGCAAATTGATAAATATTTCCATAGCAATGACAACCATGTTATTGCTGGTGCACTACTAGGAGTTGGGATTGTCAACTGTGGTATAAAAAACGATTGTGATCCTGTGAGTTTTCATTCTTTCTATGCCAGAACAACCAAATGTGTGGCCACTTATTGTATCTTGATTGCACAAACGACTTCTTTTCTCAGGCACTGGCTCTTCTCGCTGATTATATAGATAAAGAAGATTCATCCATCAGAATTGGGGCTATAATGGGTCTCGGAATTGCATATGCTGGTTCTCAGAATGAGCAGGTAAGCTATCCTGTTTGCTTCTTTCATTTTGTGGTTGGCTTCCCTTCTTTTGAAAAAACATAACATGTTATAATATTCCTTCTGTTGAAATGGGCTATCTATTTCATAATATAATATGTAATCTACTGATATAACCTTTCATGCACCAGTATCTTGGTAACTGAAATTTAAAGTATTTGCATAATTGGAATGGCATTGCGAGTTGGTAGATTTGTTACTGGCTAAGAGTGTTGGTTTCTTTGATTAGCTTATGTTCGGTTCCACCAACTTGCCATTTAATGATTTGACAGATACGCAGTAAATTGTCCCCCATTCTTAATGATGCAAAAGCACCACTTGATGTAGTTGCATTCACTGCAATCTCACTGGGCTTGATATATGTGGGTTCCTGCAATGAAGAAGTTGCACAGGCTATTATATTTGCATTAATGGACCGAAGTGAGTTAGAATTACAAGAGCCCCTTACTCGGTTCTTGCCTCTTGGCCTTGGTCTTCTATACCTTGGGAAGCAGGTACATTTGGCTTTAAAGTTATATCATGTTTAATCTGCCACTATTTTATTTTATTTCCTTCCCAATGTGTCTGGGGACACCTGTACCGCACAACAAATATGGACTGCAACTATATTTTCATGCTGTTTTTTTTTTTTTCTTTTCTTTATGTAACAGGAAAGTGTAGAGGCCACAGCAGAAGTTTCAAAGACATTTAATGAGAAAATCAGAAAATGCTGTGATATGACACTGCTTTCTTGTGCCTATGCGGGGACTGGGAATGTTCTCAAGGTATTCTGTCAATGTCAATGGCAATCAAAATATTATTTTATAAAGTCATTGTTCCAATTCACTGATTCTTTCTTCATTCAGGTTCAAAACCTCCTGGGTCATTGTGCTCAACATCTTGAGAAGGGTGAAACCCACCAGGGACCAGCTGTGCTGGGGATTGCTATGGTAGCAATGGCAGAGGAATTGGGGCTTGAAATGGCAATTCGTTCATTGGAGCATCTTTTGCAGTATGGGGAACAAAATATCCGTCGGGCAGTTCCTGTGGCTCTTGGTCTCCTTTGCATATCAAACCCAAAGGTATTAATCATTTTGTAGTTATTGAAAGTCTGCTTATTCAGTGCAAGCAAGCATTTTAACTGGCTGTCAATTTATACATGGGGCTTCATAAGCAAATTAGTTAGATTCTATTTATTTTGTATCATTTCTAAAAGTGTACAAAATTTATGTTAGAATTCCAAATTCATTAATTAATGCTTCGATGTACAGAAGATGAGAGATTTTGTTGCTTGATTTATTTATTTATGTATTCATTGCTTACTTTATGTACCAAGTTAACGTTATGGACACATTAAGCAGACTCTTGATTTATTTATTTATGTATTCATTGCTTACTTTATGTACCAGGTTAACGTTATGGACACATTAAGCAGACTTAGCCATGATGCAGATTCAGAAGTTGCAATGGTAAGATGGAGTTTACTTGTATCTGTTCCTTTTTTTTTTTTTTTTTTTTTTCCTTCTTTCCTCCATCGTTGACAGTCTAAACGCTGCAATATTTGTTTCATTGCTGCAGGCTGCAGTTATTTCCTTAGGTTTGATAGGTGCAGGAACCAATAATGCCCGAATTGCTGGCATGCTTCGCAATCTTTCAAGCTATTACTACAAAGATGCTAGCCTTCTGTTCTGTGTAATGCTTCTCATAACCTCTCTTATAGAGCAATTATTTCTAGTTATGCAAAGGGTTAATTGTCACTGATTTCATTTGTTGGCCATCTCAGGTGCGAATTGCTCAAGGTCTTGTACATTTGGGGAAAGGCTTACTGACTCTTAATCCATATCATTCTGATCGTTTCTTGTTATCGCCGTAAGTAATCTCTTATATAGGAAACTAGCTCCTTAAAGTCTCCTGGTGATAATGGTTGAGTTGTTAACATGCAAAAAACCTGAGGTTAACTTGATTATTCACTTGTGTGCTTGCATGTTACAATCACTAACTGGATCTATATCTTTTCTTTTCCTTTAGGACGGCTCTTGCTGGTTTAGTAACCATGCTTCATGCATGTCTAGATATGAAAGCTATCATCTTGGGAAAATATCATTATGTTCTTTATTTCCTTGTTTTAGCAATGCAGGTTTGTTTCCTTTTGACTCTTTAATCTGTTTCATAGGTACCTTTATCTAAAGTTGAATCAATCATATTCTCACTGCCATGTTATTTTTTGGATGACAGCCACGAATGTTGTTGACTGTGGATGAGAATCTCAAACCTTTATCTGTACCTGTTCGAGTGGGACAAGCTGTTGATGTTGTTGGTCAGGCAGGTCGACCCAAGACTATTACTGGTTTCCAGACCCACTCAACGCCAGTGCTTCTGGCTGCAGGAGATAGAGCTGAGCTGGCCACTGAGAAGTGAGATTTATCATCCCTCTATAGTTATTAGGATTTCAACTGTTGGGACAGTACATTTAACAGTCAAGCTTCTTATGCAGGTATATTCCTCTTTCACCCATTCTTGAAGGCTTTGTCATCTTGAAGGAGAACCCTGAGTACAGGGAAGGTCACTAATTATTAATCGGGGCATGAAATGGAGCTTGTTTGGTATCAGATAGGTCCTTGCCTAAAAGCATCAAGATCGGGAAATCAAAATTTGTTCGGGATTTTGGGCAAGGTTGTAATGGATGCAGGTCAGCTCTATCGATTCTTTCCCCTCCAGTTTTTCGGAGCACAGCAGAACATTGTGAAACTAGGCATCCAGTTGAGAGGGGAAAAACACACCCAAACTGATTTTTTACACTTGCTTTCTAGTTTTATAATGAATGTATATTGGACAGGGAGGCCCTTTGATCGCTTGTTTCATTAAAATAGAAAGCAGCATATGTTAGGTTAGTGCTGCGTCAGGGAGGAAGTGATTTATTTTTATTTATTTATTTTTGCAGTTCTGTTTAATTTATTTTTATTTTTTTCCATTTCCCCTGGAGCCTAAGCTGCCTTCTTATTTGGATTGATAATTATCAGTTTGAGCTTGGTGGATATAAAATTAACTTGTGCCGTAACTCGGAACTATTGTCTTGATTTTTGCCCCTTCTAATGATTTGGCATTCATAATGACAAAAAGAACTCATTTATTGTATTGAAAAGAGGGACTTGAACATTCTTAATTTGCACGTGGTGTACGTTGGGCTGTTTGAATTGTGTACCTGCTGGATTGGTTTGTTTTGCCTTGGACTTGGGCTTCAGCCCATGTCTAAACCGCATTGAACATCGATCTTTGGGGAAAATGTAGATCGGTATGTGTGATATGCAAGAATTGGCTTTTCTTTCTAATCTCTTTGCTTCTTTATCTCTGTTTTCTCTCAATTTCTTATGCTTTCGCTTGATTTAAGTTCAAAGCTTAGAGTCAGTTCTAATAATGTAAGGTTTCTTGAAGGATTAGGAATTCTCTACGAATTCTATTCAAATTATTTTATATTTTCGCCAGTCTTATCAGCGCAATTGCCCAATTAACAATAGGCTTAAACACTCATTGTCTGGTTGCTCTCTCAGCCTAGACCGTTTCCTTTTCCTTTCCTTCAAAAAACTTGCATCAAGGCCTCCTTAACAGTTCGATGCTGTCAAGCCAACAAAAAATCAATCTTGTGTAAATATGCTGATATGGTGGCGAAGGCTCTGTGGGATGCTGGAGACTACAATATCATGTTGATGATTCTTCATAAACAACTGTAGTGCCATGATGTTTCTTGTTTTAAAACGCTAGAAGACAGCGAAAACACGGTCGCCATACTCAACAACAGCATACTCCTTAATTTGATCAGCATGCTTTCTCTGTCTAATACCGTTGACATAGAAAGGAAAAATGAATTATTGCCCCCTTCATCAACTTTTTAACTTTTATCCATGGTATAAGTTTTTTTTAAAGTAATTAAATCACCTAAATTATATATATATATATATATATATATATAAAACTCCTTAATGTGACTAAATTACTATTTATCTTAAATTTCAAATAATCAAGAAAAAGGGCATGTGTTTTAGAAAATTGTACAAATAATTATTAAATTTGATAGAAATAATGGTAAAATTATATAAAAAAAAATTAATACTTCTTAACTTCTAAAAATGATAGATAAAAATAGACGATAGTGTAAAAAGTAAATGATTATATATATATATATATATAAACTTACAAATAGCTTGTACCTTTCTATGTTTTATTTTATTTATTTATTTATTTTTATGTTATTTTTTTAAAAATTATTTTATTTAAAATTATTTATTATTTTGATAAGATTAAGGAGTATTAATTTTTTTTTTTTCAAATTTTACTATTATCTCTACTAAATACAATAACTATTTCTACAATTTCTTAAAACCATCTTATCACTTCTCTTTTTTTGTCATTAGGTGAGATAAATAATAATTTAGTTAAATTAAAATTAATAGCTTGTACCTTTCTATGTTTTATTTTATTTATTTATTTATTTTTATGTCATTTTTTAAAAAATTATTTTATTTAAAATTATTTATTATTTTGATAAGATTAAGAGTATTAATTAATTTTTTTTTCAAATTTTACTATTATCTCTACTAAATACGGTAACTATTTCTACAATTTCTTAAAACCATCTTATCACTTCTCTTTTTTTGTCATTAGGTGAGATAAATAATAATTTAGTTAAATTAAATATTATTTTATTATATTTCATATTATTTAATTATTTTTATAAGTACTGTAAAAAAACTTTAAATGACATATAGAGTAGCTGAAAGGAGTAATTATTTATAATTATTATATTAAATTTAGTGAATTTCTTATTGAAATAAGTGGAAATAAATAATCTTTAAATTTAAACTCTGTCTAATAATTAGGTATCCATTGCCATTGACATAAAAAGGAAAAAAAAATTATTAATTATTCAATTATTATATATTATATAAATATAAAGTAAATGATCATTAACTCTATATCTGTAATATGTATACTTTAACTTACAGATAGTTTTTACCCTTTTATGTTCTACTTTAATTATTTATAATTATTATCTTAAATTTCTATTTTAATTATTTATAAGCATAGGTAAATTAAAAAAAAAATTACTTTGTGGTTTTCTTCACTTTTCAAGTAGATTCTAAGATTAACTTTTTGACAAAAAAATATCTTGAATTTATGTACTATTAACAGAGAGGGAAAATTATTTAGACACGATAAGAAAAAAAAATTATAATTTAGTCCTTCAGATTTAGTAAAACATCCATGTTAATCCTTATTTTTTTAAAACCAACCTAATTAGTCTTTGATATTTTAATAAAACTACATATTAGTCAATTCATCTAATTCTCCATCCAATTTGCCATTAATTATATAAAAAATAAAAAAAAATACCCTTAACTTTATTTTCAATAAGAAACAATTTAATTCTTAAAGTTTTGTTTTATTAACAAAATATTCAATTAGATTTAATTTACTAGTAAAATAATATTATAATACAAATATTATTACAAAACAGGCCTTTCTATAATATTTATTTTATTGTTATATTATACTTTTTACAATTGATAAAAAATAAAAAAGTAATTTAAACATTTTCGTCGTTTAAGTAAGGACTAGTTTATAGATTTATTAAAATATCAATAATTAAATATATATTTTAAAACATACAAGAACTAATATAAAGGTGGATTTACTTGAAAGAAAGTCGAGATAATTTTTTTTTTTTTTTTTTTTTTAAGGAAGTGAGATCAATTGATTCACTAAGTTTATATATATATATAGAGAGAATATCACCCAAAAATTACTAATACCTCCACTAAAAATTAATTAATAATAAAAAATAACGATTCATTCAATTTTTTTTATTTTTAAAAACTAATTATATAAAGATTGAAGTACCATCAAATAAAAAAATAAATTAAAATTTTTTTCCTATATTTGCATGGAAGTTTAAGTCAATTGATAGAAAAAAAAATAAATATTTTTAATATTATATTCTAAAAAAGCTTTAAACCTATTGTAATCGTTAATGTTGAAAGAGTATTTTTTGCAATTAAAATTTGGTAAATTTAACTAGAGGATCAATTATTCAATAATTATTTGATTATATATATTAAAAAAGACATTCTTAATTGCATTGATAATGAAGAGATTGTGCGACACTTTTAGAAAATGAAATTCATTAGGAATAATAATAGATATTTAAGATTATAGAGAATTTGTTATTTTATAAAATTATTTTCCTTTAATTTTTACTATTCTTGCTACATAAAAAAAAAAATTATATGCATTCTTTTTTCTCATTAGATATTTTATTAATTTATACAATATTTTTTTATTCAAATTGAGTAAATAATACTTGTTGACCTACTGACTCAAATTTCTAACTTTGCTTTTGAACTAATATATAAATTTTATTAAATTTTAAAAATTAACTTATAATTTATCCAAACGATAAAAAAAAGTAATTCAGATATCTGTTAATTATTTGTTTAGGACTCTCTCACATGACCAATCAATAATTTATAACATTAATGGTTAGATTTATTTGTCATATATAAAGAGCATTGATTTTTTTTTTTAATTTTATAAATTGCAATATTAACTCATTTGCGATGTACGAATGCAACTCAACACTTGAAGTTGAAAACGGCCAATTCACCACACGAGTGGTATATAGGGATTTCAATTTTTTTTTTTTAAATTTTCTTTATTACGAAAGTAAGGGAAGGGTCAAATCAGAGTCTCTCAAATTCGATATATATAAAATCACCACTGAAGTATAGTAGAATTTTAAAGAATTTTAATCTCATTAAGGCTCTTTTTCATCTTAATTAGTTGATGCTAACGTTGTCTATTATTTTGATTTATAGTTGTTCAATTACTTAGCTATGTAGAGAATGCAAGCTTCCTTTGAAGAAGGTTTCGTATACTTTTTGTTTTTATTTTTGGTCAAAGGGACAAAAAGGATTAATATTGGGAGACTCGAGTTTGATACTTATTAGATTTGCGTTATGCCAATAAATGAAACTAACATAATTAGACTTATTTGATTTAATTGTTGGACACGACTGACAGCTGATAATTAATTATAGTTGATATATTTTAAGAATTTAATAAAATTATGTCTAATTATTATTATTGATATGTAAAAATGACTAATAAAAATATATATTATCATTACAAGAAATTAAAAAAAAATAGCTACGAATATTACCGACCAAATATACTTAAATTTCATTGTTAATCAGTGATTACAAATGAATTACCGACAAAATTTTTTTGTCCACAAATACTAACGTTGGTAATTTTTACCGATGAAAAAAATATTGTCTCTAAATTTATGGACAAATTATTTCATAGGTAAATTTAAATTTTTTTGTAGGTAATTTTGTGAAAGATTTTACTCTTATAAATTACTGACTATTTACCGATAAAATTTTTCGTACAAAAACAAATTTTTGTAGCTAATTTTTATTTAATATTTTTTAATTTAGTCTTTCACTTTTTAATTTATTTTAATTTTTTAATTTAATTTTAATTTAAATTAACTTTTAAATTCAATTTAATTTAAAATTTTATTTAATATTTTCAAATTAATTTTTTAATTAATTTTTAATTTTATTTTTTTAATTTTTAAATTAAATATTAAACATTAATCATTTTAATTTAAATGCAAAATTAATTTATAATTTTTTAAGATTTAATTGACTTCAAAAAAAATTACTAGTGGGGCCCAAAGTAGGCCCCACATAGTGGCTATGCCACAATTGCCCTGTGTTGGGGAGTGATTTTTCTTTTATAGACAAACTCACTCCCCTCCAATTTATTCACAAATGATGTGAAAATTTCACATTTTTTGTGATTTATCGATGAATTAATGACTAAATATATTTCATTGGTAATTATAGACGAAAAAAATTTTTGCAGGTATTTTTTTTAAATTTTATGTTCTATTTTCTCCTTAATATTATCTACAAAAAGAGTTTCATTGGTAATTATCGACTAAAAAAATTCATAGGTTTTTTTTTTTAAATTTTCTTCTCTATTTTCTCCTTAATATTACCTACGAAAAGCGTTTTGTTAGTAATTACCAACGAAAATAATTCATAGGTAAAATTTTTTGAAATGTTTAGAAATTTTCTTCTCTATTTTTTCTTTAATATTACCTACAAAAACCGTTTCGTTGGTAATTACTGACGAAAACAATTCATAGGTAAAATCTTTTGACCTGTTTAGAAATTTTCTTTTCTATTTTCTCTTTAATATTACCTACAAAAATCATTTCGTTGGTAATTACAGACAAAAACTTTTCATAGGTAAAATATTTTGAGCTTTTTAATTTTTTTTTTATATTCTTCTTAATATTATCTATGAAAAGTTTTTCGTTAGTAATTACCGACGAAAAAGTTTTTATATGTAAAATTTTTTGACTTTTTTAGAATTTTTCTTCTCTATTTTCTGCTTAATATTACCTATGAAAAGTTTTTTTGTTAGTAATTACCGATGAAAAAATTTTCGTAGGTAAAATTTTTTAAGCTTTTTAAAATTTTTCTTCTCTATTTTCTTCTTAATATTACCTACGAAAAGTTTTTCGTTGGTAACTACCAACGAAAATGTTTTCGTAGGTAAAATTTTTTTAGCTTTTTATAATTTTTCTTCTTTATTTTCTTCTTAATATTATTTACGAAAAGTTTTTCGTTGGCCATTAACTATAAAAATGTTTTCATAGGTATTTTTTTTTTAATTTTATTTTCTATTTTCTCTTTAATATTACCTACGAAAAGCGTTTTGTTAGTAATTATTGACGAAAACAATTTGTAGGTAAAATTTTTTGACCTGTTTAGAAATTTTTTTCTCTATTTTCTCTTTAATATTACCTACAAAAACTGTTTTGTTGGTAATTAACGATGAAAATAATTCGTAGGTAAAATCTTTTGACCTGTTTAGAAATTTTCTTATTTATTTTCTCTTTAATATTACCTACAAAAACTGTTTCGTTGGTAATTACCAACGAAAATTTTTCGTAGGTAAAATTTTTTAAGCTTTTTAACATTTTTCTTCTCTATTTTCTTCTTGATATTATCTACGAAAAGTTTTTCGTTGGTAATTACAAACGAAAAAGTTTTTGTAGGTAAAATCTTTTGAATTTTTTAGAATTTTTCTTTTCTACTTTCTGCTTAATATTACCTATGAAAAACTTTTTGTTAGTAATTACCGATAAAAAAATTTCATAGTTAAAATTTTTTAGGCTTTTAAAAATTTTTTTTCTCTATTTTCTTCTTAATATTACCTACGAAAAGCTTTTCGTTGGTAATTACCGACGAAAATGTTTTCGTAGGTACCTAAGAAAATGTTTTCGTAGGTACCTACAAAAATGTTTTCATAGGTAAAATTTTTTTAGTTTTTTATAATTTTTCTTCTTTATTTTCTTCTTAATATTACCTACGAAAAGCTATTCGTTAGTAATTATCGAAAAAAAAATATTTTCATAGGTATTTTTTTAATTTTATTTTCTATTTTCTCTTTAATATTACCTAATAAAAGCGTTTCATTAGTAATTACCTAAGAAAAGTGTTTCGTTGGTAATTACCTAAGAAAAGCGTTTCGTTGGTAATTACCTAAGAAAAAAATTCGTAGGTAAAATTTTTTGTACTATTTAGAATTTTTCTTCTCTATTTTTTCCTTAATATTACCTACGAAAAGCGTTTCGTTGGTAATTACAGATGAAAAAATTTATAAGTATTTTTTTTAAATTTTATTTTCTATTTTCTCCTTAATATTACCTACGAAAAACATTTCATTGGTAATTACCGACAAAATATTTGATTAGTATTTTTTTTATTTGGTCACTAATTTTTGCCACCAATATTAAGCACTACTTTTTCTTACTAAATTGCATCGTCGGTAAAGCGTTCGTCGGTAATTAGTCAGTAATTTCGTAGGTACATCGTCGGTAATTGTAATTGTTCGTCAATAAAACGTCGATAAATCGTCAGTAAATTACTAATGAAATTTTATGATCGGTAATTTTTATAGTTATTTTTAACATTTCTTGTAGTGTATATTATTTATTTTATTATTAAAATAGAAATATAATTATTAATTTATTATATAATATAAAAGAATAAAATATATAATTATTCTAAGTGTATATAAGAATTATCATTATAAATTATAATTGTTATTTAGAATATTTTCATACTTATTATAATTTTAAATAACTTGTTGATATAAAAAAATTAATTTAAAACAAAAAAATTTTGTAATTAATAAATTTTAAAAAAAATAATGTAGTCTAAAAAAAATAAAAGCAAATAAATTACCAACTGATGAGAAATGATTTTAAAAATAGAGTTGATACAAATTACAACTAGTAGAAGGTCTATAAGTCATCAATTACAGTTTGGATAAGCTTACTAAATACATTAGTCCATCAGCTACAATTTGGATAAGCTTACTAAATACATTGGTTCACTTATTTGGGTGTGTATTTAGAGATAATAACGGGTAAAATACCCACAAAAATTATCCTAATCGAATTTGAATCCAATTAATTTTCTCAATACCTAAACCCGTACTAAACCCGATTAAAATTTATCCTCAACAACCTGAACCTATCTCAAAACCCAAAAAATACTCAAATTTGTTTAATTTTATATATTTAATGAATAATTTATATAATTTTTTTATTAATAATTTATATTTTAAAAAATTTAATAATTCTATAAAATATTAAATTATATTTATTTAAAAAAAGTATATAAAAATTAACTATAAAGTTTAAGTTGTGATTCCTCTAGGATAGATTAAGACACACCAAGAGAAAATTTGTTCTAACCATCTCCAAAATAAGAAACCAAACCCAAAAGGCTAAGAAGAACCAAAAAGAAGCAAAGGGAACATCCAAGAACAAGAATGAAATTCCAAGATGGAAGAATAACCTTGAACATGTAATGAAATTTAACAAACTAGGCTAAATTTGATAAGAGTTGGATTAAGTTTTAAGAAGAATTAAGATTATAAGAATATTTGTAAAGCTCTCCAATGAGAGAAAATTATATTCTGAACTTCAAAATTATTGCAAAATGAAGGAGAAATCTCCTTTTAATGAAGGCAATCCAAACAACAAACATGGTAATGACCAATGTGTCTTCCTATGCTTGGATATTATACTTAAGCAAAAATGGATAAGTTCAAACATAAATAATATGGGTATAATAAGATATAATCAGATTGAAAAGGCCTCTATTAATATAATTCAGCCTTCAAAAGCGTACAAAACAGGTGCCAAATTAGGCAGCTAGTGTATCCCAAAAATAGAGTTGATCCTTTTTCCTTATTTGGCATGTACGTGTACAAACTATTCTCCAATAATTGGGTGGCAATGGGACAGGTATGGACAAGATTAAAACACACATTTGGAGCATGTGGAGTGTGAAATGGTGCATGAATGGACAGCCTAGACCTTGGCCCCATGTAGTTGAACCGATTCCTCTCTATGGTACACCAATGGTTTGGCTAACATACCAACCACCATGAAATTGATGTCCTTGAGTGCTCCCTCTTCTGAGCCAAATTCTTCCATCATGTTAAGCTTGTTAATGTGTTTGGACACCATGCCTTGAAACTTCTTTTCTATGGACCTTATAATTGGACCTTGGTGTGGCAATAGTGTAACCGGTTTCTCATCAGTATATATTTTATATTTAATTAATTATTTATATAGATGACTTTTGTAATACTATTATACAAAATTCAAACCCGACCCAAACTTATCATAAATATTATTTTTTAAATTCGAATTCGTCTCAAATTCGATTATATAGACCTAAGCCTATCGAATTGGGTACCGCAAATACCCATCGTATTGACATCTCTATGTATTTCAGTTATTAACTAAATAAAAAAAAAAGTTAATGTAAACACCCACTTAAGAGTTAGTTAAATATATATAATTTTAATCAATTATAATACTTTTAATAATAATGATTTTGTCTTTATGATGAGGACAACTAAATTATCAAAAGGACGTTTGCATCCTAACCTTATTTGAATTTTACCAAATTACTAATTAAATTAGTCATATTTATTGGGATTGGCTAATTATATGTCAAATTCTCTTCTATAAAAGTTATGCAGACTATATATAATTATATCCAACTTCACTATCGGTTGTTAATTTCTTTATTTGTTTTCAAGGTATACACATTGAATTTTTTTTTAGGAGTAAATATGGATATTTAAAATATTAAATTGTATAGTTGTTATAGTTTCATTGTTAAATTTAAAATTTTAATTATGAAATTTGATATTCACACACTTATCAATCTATTTTTAACTTAACCATATATTTTGAAATTATCCAAATTTTAGAATAACAAGGAATAATAAAATTCTGAAAAGGGATACTCTAGGTTCACGTATTATTAATTTGAAATACAAAATCTGCAAATATATTAATTAAACAAACAAGGAAACCACACCAATGCTATCAATAAAAAATAATAAAAAAAAGCTAAAGTTAAATCCAACGTCAAGAACCTTTGTTTCTAAGACTATATAATTTAGAATTCGAGCATATACCAACAGGAATCTACAGACTTGAAGAAATCATCAACTCCATGAACGAGTAGTTGGCCATCATTGTAAATATCCCAGTGAGTAATTCTAACGTTATTCATCTCAACTGGATTGCTCACAAGAAGTTTACGACACTTGTCTTTTGGATTCAAGTACGCCAATTCAGGGGCTTTTTACCGTATAAGTGCATTAAAAAAATAATTAACCAAAGAAGGGTGAGGTTGAAGAAAATTACAAAAAATAGGGTGAAAATCAGTATAACATTAATCAAATTAACGTTTTGTATTTAATTTACAAATTTTATGTTGAGACGCTATTTATAATAGCGTTTTGAGATAAAGTCAATGTTGGAACGCTAATAAAAATAGCGTTTTGTCAAAACATATTAACTTTTCAAGTAAATATTGCTTGGACGCCATTTATAATTGCGACGAAGCTTAGCTAATTTTTTTTAATATTATTTTAATTTTAAAAATTATTTATTTAAATCTTATATATTATTATTATTATTATTATTATTATTATTATATATTTATTCTATAATTTTTTTATTGTATAGGCTCTTTTATTATATTTTACTATTATAATATGTGAATATTTTTTTATTATATATTATATATTTTTTATTGTTATATCACTTCAAAAATATAAATGAATTGCATACATTGTTTGTGAAAATATTAATTTACTCAATCATCAATTCAGTAAAATATTAACGGATACGATTGAGTAAGTTGGAGAAAATTAGATTAAAAGGTGGTTCATAAGTGACCAAACGAAAACTAGACATTCCTAATAAAAACCTAGCATCTTAGTCACTTATAAACCACTTTTTGATCTAATTTTCTCCGGCTTGCTTTATCGTATCTCTCTTGGCTGTTAATATTTTACTAAATTGGTGATTAAGTACATTAATATTTTGACAAACAATGTATGCAATTCATTTATATTTTTGATGTGATATAACAATAAATAATATATAATAAATAATAAAAAAATATTCACATATTATAATAGTAAAATATAATAAAATAATATATAATAAAATAATCTATATAATAAACAAATTTTATAGAATAAATATATAATGATAATAATATATAATATATAAGATTTAAATAAATAATTTTTAAAATTAAAATTAAAATAATATTAAAAAAATTGGCCAAGCTTGGACGCCATTTATAATGGGTCCAAGCAACATTACTTTGAAAGTTGATATGTGGAGCCAAATTTAACAAAACGCTATAGCGTCTTAACATTAACTTTATATAAAAACGCTATTATAATTTCAATATAAAAATTATAAATTAAATACAAAAAGCTAATTTGATTAACGTTTTACTGATTTTCATCTTGTTTTTGTATTTTTCAGCCTCACCCTTCTTTGGTTAATTATTTTTTTTAATGCACTTATGCGGTAAAAAACCCCCAATTCAGAGCCAATGGAGAGAGACCCAGAATCAAATGCCTTCTTGTCAACCTTGGATGTTACAATTTGGGAGTTGAATGAAAGCCGTCGATCATTATTCATTCTAAAATGTACTTGATCGTCCTTGGGTATGAACATGGTGATTGCGCTGTGATTGAATATTGTGAATGTATTATTGTCGTTGGCGTCGAAGCCATCTGGTGCGATCAGGCGTAGATTTCTGTACATCATCAGTGACATGATTTTGAAACCTGAATCCCATAAAGCTCTTTTGATTTTATCAACTTCTATCACAACTTGTTGCTTTGGCTTTCTTATGAAGGTTCCTAAGTTTTCTAGAAACAAGGCTTCTGAGAGAGAGTGAGAAGAGAATTGCAAGGAGGCAATAAGACTTGAAAGCCATTGTATCAGAAACTTTCGAGAAACCCAAATCATTGATTAATTGTTTATCATATTAATGTTTATTAAAGGTACTACTAGACTCCTAACAATATATGATTTCTATACGGTTTTCAACTCTATTAGCTTAGGATTCAACCCAGCCAATCCTTTATTCATGACACGTTTGTGCATTAATAACATATTATATTAGGTCATAAATGTTTAATTTTTCATTGCAATTTTTTTTATAATATAAGATATATCAGACATGATTAATATTTGATATTAAATTATAATTAATTTTTACCTAAATTGAGCATTAAATATTTTGTTTTATATATATGTGAGGATATATAAATTTAGTAAACCATATATATATATATATATATATAATCCTAAATCTTTTAATTAATTTTTACTTTTTTATACACTAGCATGCATCAAATAATTTATAATACCTAATTATTTTATTTATATATGTAATAACAAAATATTAATTTAATTACTTAATTAAAATTTTTGCAGTAATTAGCATTATAATTCAATTAGTGGAATATAATCTATAGATTTTGAAATATTCCATTTTTATTGTTGTTAGAAAAATTTATATATCTACTACAAAATTGTAAAATAAAAATTTTCAAAATATGGCAATTTCTCTTTTTTAAAATAGCAATTTTTTTCTTCGATAATGTTATATTGTGTGAGTATTAATTTAAATTTGTATGCATATTAATATATTTAGTATTGAATAATTAATGGTGGAATATTTTCATTACTGATTAGCTTTAATTAATTAATAAGTATTAAGATTTAATTTCATTATAAAACAAAATTGTGGTAAATCTTTCATACTCATTAAAAATTATAAAAAAATAAAAAATATGAAAATTAATTGTGTGAGCATAAAAAATATAATAATATTTATATGTATAAGAATATATTTATTAGTTGGAGTTTACAAGGATTTTCTTAAATTATTTTTTATTTTAAAAGTTTAGTAATTGATATTGTGATTATGGATAAATTTTATAGGGAATTATAAATAATGATTTTAATACTATTTGAATTAATCTTTTCAGTATGAATATCTAATAAAAAGTAACCTATATTAGGAAGTAGTAATTCAATTATTTAAGATTATATAGTCTTTAAGTATCATGATTATTTATTTTTTAAATAAATTTTCTTACATAGGATATTATACCTTTAATTAGTATATAAATTTATGTTTATATATTTAAGAAAAGTATAATGGAGAAGTTTTAAATCAGGCAAGTATAGAATTTTATAAATTTTAATAGGAATAACTAATTGTGGAATACAATATCAATATTATATCTATTTAATTCATAATTAAGAAATCTTCAGAATAAAATGATAGTAAAAAGTTTTTCTATTAATAATTATAAATTATTTTCTTTAATTGGATAAAAAAAAATATAATGATTGTGATTATGTGATCAGATTTCTTAAGGGATTGAATGACCAATATAGTGCTGTTAATTCTCAAATCATGTTATTAAATCCATTTCCTTCGATGAATAGGGCTTTTTCTTTAGTCGTTCAAAAAGAAAGGCAATTGTATCCTTTGTGAGAATTGTATTGAATCTAAGCCTTTGGCTTACTGAACCAATAGAACTGATACACCATATTCTCGAGCTAAGCCATTTTTTGCCTAATCTACTGCTGCTTCAAAGCCTTTTTGTTCATCTGGAGGAGATACTAGGTTTTGCACCTACTATGGAAAACCTAGATATACTATAGAGACTTGTGACAAAAAGAATGGTTATCCACCTAGTTATAAATCAAGATTTTATTCTGCAAATGTCAACAGTGTTTCCAACACTGATGATTCCTTTTTTCACCCACAGCAGACTGATTTTGTTTCTTCTCCACAAGGCAATATGGCAATCTTGGTTTTGCTTTAACTCAAGAGCAATATTACTCTGTTAGCTTGGCTTCAAGCATCTCAAATTAACACAACCACTTCATCAATACATCCTCCCACCTCATCTGTTCCCACTTCTAGTCATGTCAGCAACCTTGTTTCTTCATTAACTCCACAAGCAAGTAACGATTCACTTCATCTTGTTTTGCGAAGTCAAATAAGTGGATAATTGATACTGGAGCCATAAATCACATTACTCATTCTATGCATTTTTTTTTAGTTCATTTGATTCTTTTTCACCCTTATCTGTTTCCTTTCCAAATGGTACCAAAGTCACAACTCAAATTTCTGGCACTGTTACAATCTTAGATTTTTTTTAATTCTTGACAATGTTCTTTACATTCCAGAATTTCATTTCAATTTGATTTCAGTGACTAAGCTTACATCCTTTACTAATTACTGTCTGATATTCCATAAAAAAATTCCTGTTTTCTTCAGAATCAGAACGCTTGGAGGATGACTGGTATAGCTGAAGTTCAAGATGGACTCTATGTGATTCATTAAGCTGCAAATTCTCCCTCATCTCATACATCCTTGACTGCCACTTCTTCATTTGATTCTTGGCATTACAGATTTGGACACCCTTTTAATTCATGGCTTTATTAAACTTCTACAGCAACATCTTTCTGATTTTTCTTTTACCAATAATTCTTCTTGTGAAATCTGTCATTTTGCAAAACAAAGAAAGTTTCCATTTCATGTAAGTCAATCACAAACAATTAAAGCATTTTAGCTAATCCATGTTGATATTTAAGGACAATTCTCTATTCCTTTTTTGCACGATCATAGATACTTCATAACTATTGTCGATGACTACCCTAGACGTACTTGGGTGTTTCTTTTATAATCAAAATCTCAAACAAGACAATCTCTTCAATCTTTCTTTTTCATGGTTGAGACACAATTCTCTACTAAAATTCAAATCATAAGAAGTGATAATGGAAGTGAATTCAATATGCCAATCTTTAATGTAGCAAAAGGCATTATTCACCAAACATCTTGTGTTTTAAACCCCTCAACAAAATGGTTTAGTTGAATACAAACATCAACCTTTTCTCAATGTTGCTAGGTTCTTACTTTTTCAATCTCATTTACCTTATCAATACCGGCCTTATACTATTCAGCATGTTGTTTATCTAATCAACAGAGTTCCCATCTCCTTTATTACATAATAAATATCCTTATGAAATGCTTATCTTCCTAATTTAAGTCATTCAAAGGTTTTTAGGTCTCTATGTTTTGCTTCCACCCTTACAGCTAACAGAACTAAATTTGATTCCAGAGCCAACAAGTGCGTCTTTCTTGATTATAAACTAGGCACCAAAGGCTATATCTTTCTGGATTTTAAAAGCCAAAACATTTTTGTCTCTAGAAATTTTGTTTTTCATGAACACTTGTTTCCTTTCAAAGATGAAACTTCTACCTTTCCATCTCTCTCTTCCACAAGATTCCACACTCCATTTCAGCAAATCTTCCCCTTAGGCATTCCACTAGAATCAGAAAACCTCCACATTACTTGTGGGATTATTATTGCAATTTATTATCAGTCGCAGCTCCAATTATACATTCTACTCTAGGTAATCCGCATCCGTTATCTTCTGTTCTTTCATACTCTCATCTGTCTGACACACAAACACTTTACATTATCCATTTCTGTTACTTTTGAACTCAAGACCTATAATCAAGCTATTAAACATGAGAACTAGAAGCAAGCTATGTAGGCAGAGATTGATACTCTTGAGAAAAATAAGATCTAGATTGTTTTGATTTGCCACCTAGAAAGAGCCCTATTGGCTACAAATGGCTTTTAATGATCAAATATAGAGTTGATGGCACAATTGAGAGGTATAAGGCTCGTTTGGTAGCAAAGGGCTACACTCAAACTGAAGGCGTTGACTATTTTGATACCTTTTCTCTAGTTGCCAAGATGACAACTATCAGATTGTTATTATCACTTGCTGCAAGACACAACTAGCACTTGTGGCAACTTGATGTGAATAATGCATTCCTTCATGAGGAATTAAATGAAGAAATTTACATGGTTTTACCAGGTTTCCCTGCTTCGAAACCAAATCAAGTGTGTCACTTGCAAAAGTCCCTTTATGGTCTTAAACAAACTATTTGACTGTGGTTTTTCAAATTGTCCACTACTCTGCTTTCGTTGGGGTACATGAAATCATAGGCAGATCATTCCTTATTTGTCAAATAAATTATACAGGACATCATCATTCTACTTGTATATGTTAATGATCTTATTCTTCCAGGCACAAATATCTTGGAAATTTTTGAAGTCAAATCCTTTCTTGACAATCAATTCAAGATTAAGGATTTGGGGGATCTTTTTATTTTCTTTTGGGTCTAGAAGCTGCTGCTAGAAACTCTGATAGCAATTCTCTCAATCAAAGAAAATAGGCCTTAGACATTTTGTCAGATGCTGGGTTTCTAGACTCTAAACCAGCTAAAACCCCAATGGACTATAAAGTGAAACTCAATAAAGACCAAGGAAACTTTCTGCCTGATACAATGCAGTATAGAAAGCTTGTTGGGAGACTTCTTTATCTCACCTCAACCAAGCCTGACATCTCATTTACTGTGCAACAATCAGTCAATTCATGGATAAACTAACTCATGTCCATTTGCAGGCAGCTCATAAAATTCAAAGGTACATCAAAGGTGCACCTGGAGCTGGTCACTTTTTCCTAGCCTAATCTGATCTCCAATTGAAAGCTTTCAATGATTCAGATTGGGCAGGTTGTGTTAACTCTAGAATATCCATCACAGGCATAGTGAACCAGCGCTTCTCATTTGTGACAATAAATATGCTTTTCAAATAGCTGCTACCTTTTCATGAACGTACAAAATGCATAGAAATTGACAATCATATAGTCAGAGAGAAGCTTCATTCTGGTCTCATCAAGCTATTGGCAGTCTCTTATTCAGCTCAATTAGCTGATATCTATAACAAACCACTTGTTATTCAACCTTTTCAAGATATTTTCACCAAGCTAGGAATGATTAATATATATTCTCCAACTTGCAGGGCCGGGGCGGGAGCCGCGGGGGGAATTTAACGTGGTTCACATAGTATTATAACAAGCACGGGGATTAAACCAAATAAGAAAGGGTGCTAAAGTTAGTTAGTGTTATAATAAGCACGCAAATCTAAAGCGCACGCACAAATTGTACAATTACAAAGTGTTGAAAATAGAAGAAGAATAACACAGGATTTGGTTCAACCGTAAGGTCTACATCTATGGGCAAGACAAGAGAAAAAGTTTCACTATAATGAAAAGAGCAAGATACAATCAATCAAAACTCTCAAACTCTAACTCTAGTGTGTTTTCCCAAATATCTCACAACTCTACCGCAAAGGGTAGAATATTACAATATTTATAATGGTCCATACAGCGGGGCATTGCCCCCTCACCCCCAAGGAGATCAGTGGTAGGTTTCGGGCTCGGGCCTATCGGCCCATGCCCTCAGCTACCACCACAGATCTCACTTTTTATTCCAATCGGGTCGCAACACAAAACTTTAGGGTCGGGTCACAATTCGGGTCCATGAAAAATATATCCAAAATTTAAGCTACAAAAAAATAACAATTCTTCCTCTTGGCTTGAATTACCTTTATCATCAACAAAATAACCACAAAAACTCTCTGTCTTGCCATATGCCTTCGCAAGGGCATTACTAAGCATTACAAACACCAACCAAGTCTAGGCAATGCCTAAACTTGCTGATTGGGACTCTCTTGGTCATCATATCTGCTGAATTATTATGTGTAGAGACTTTTTGCATAACTACAGTCCCCTGAGATACAATGTCCCGAATGAAGTTGTCGACACCATATTTTGGCCGGTCCCCCGAAATTAATAAACTTTGAAGCCGATCCCCAACACAGTCCCCTTTACCAACCGACCACACTTCCGATCTCCCCACAAAAAATTTAATTAATACCAAGTCTCCAGGTCATTTAAAGCCTCACCGATCCCTCAAACCAATTCTCGAGTCCCCCGATCATTTAGTTGTATTTCCGATCTTTCTTGTCAAATAAGATTGAACCAACATAAGGCCTTCGTATCACCAGTCTTATTGCCGATCTCTCATTTAAAAATTTGAGAATGATAAAGGTTTCGACTCAGTTTAAAGATGATCCCGATCTTAAGTGTTCAAAGCCAAATTTTTAATTTTAATTAAGTCCCGTTTCGTAACTGATCTCATGCATATTGTGTTTTCCGATCTCTTATACTTAGATTAATAATCACTTTCAGTTGTCATTCTAATATGTTCAAAAAATCAAGTGCTTATGCAATTTAGAAACTTTCTGATCACAATCAATCATTGAACAAAAAGGGAACTTTCATTTCATTTCAAAATTTATACAAGTCATTCGGCTGGGGGATCGCCCCCAGCCTGAACTACATGTTGTTCATTTTCTCTCTCACCTTCAGCCTCCTCTTCGCTATCCTCACCTTCGTCTTCGGGAGCCAGGTTGGCCATCCAGGAGAAGTTCTCCTTAGGATAACGCTTCTTGAGCTCAGCCAGGAGATCTCTATGAGCATTCACATAAGCGCCGGCCACTCTGGTCACCATTTCTTCTTCTTTCGCCTTGAGCTCCTCAGCAAGATGAGGGAGTTGAGCAGCTTCATCAGCTCGGAGCGGCTGAACTCCCTCGAGAACACGATCTCGCTCGGCCAGAACATGAGCTTGCTCGGCCAGCTTGTCCTCATAGAACTTCATTCGTTCCTCAATTTGAGATATGTAGTCCTGAGCGGACGAAAGTTGGGATCGGAGAGAAGACATCTCATGACTCATCCTCTCGACTTCCTTACCCAGGCGATGAGCCTTCTCCCGGACCATGTGCTGGTTCACCAAATACTCCACGTTCAGGCTCATAGATCTGGTCAAGATATCATCAAGGTTATCCGGAGACAGCCTATCCCGATCTTCTCGAAGACAGATGGAGGACGCTAAGACCTTGGCGAAACCAGGGTTCTCTCGAACCGTGCGGTTTTTCTCCAACGAGTGGATCAGCACTTGGGCACCGCGGGAAAGGGACCTTACAGGAGGTTGGGAAGGACCCCCTTCCGCACTCGGAGCGACTGGAGGAGGTGGAGGCGGCTCTTCTCGGCCAGGAGGAGATCGGACCACTTCTATGACCGGAGGCCCAGAAGGTTGAGACGAGCCTTCTGTATTTCCCTGCTCATGACCAGTGTTTGAAGGCTGGAATGCTTCATCTCCGTACTTCCGAGATCTCTCTTCCGCTTCCGGCTCTCCTTAGAGGCTTCGCCGCTTGCCATACCTGCACAAAGAAGAGGTCAGTGAGATCGCTAAGGTCCAAAGATCTGAGATATAGAAAATACCGATGCCGAGATCAGAGAGCTGAAGCCCGCGATCTTGACCGGTGACCAGCTGCATAGTCCAATGGTGTAGCTCGGCCGTCACTGCATCCAAACAAGAGAACTTCTCTCTGGACGCTTGTTCCTTCAACTCCATCACCATTGCACCCTCTTCCCTATTTAGGGTGATGTGTTTCGTCAGCAAGGGACCCTGATGCAGCCAGCTCCGAGGGAAGCCCTCAAAACCGTTCGGAATTTTGCTCCTCAAGATAAAGAAGCGGTTCTTCCAATTCTTCAAGGAGGAAGGCAGGTCTGTAAAAAGCCCACAATGGGGTTTCACCTGGAAGAACCAATACTCGTCGTCCTTACGACGAGTTAGCGGCATCTGATTCAAATGAACACCTTAGCTGTAGGTCGGAGCCCCTTAGCTCGGCATAGGCCTCGGAAGGCTACTAAGATCCGCCACGAGTTCGAGTGAACTTGGGCGATGCACACTTGGTGATATTTTAAAACTTCTTTAAAGAAGTCGTCAAGAGGGAACCACAGCCCAGCTTTTAACTGTTCTTCATACACCATGATCATATCGTCCCTCTCAAAGAAGTGATCTGCTCGAAGGTCGCCATGACACCGGATAAGTTCGTACGAATCAGGCTGGATGTTGTACTCCTGGCTAAACGACTGCAGGTCGGTTTCTTGCAAGATTGATGGCAGCTCCTCCATGGGAAGATTTTCCCTCCCAGAAGAAGGCACATGCCTTGATGGTGCTGGTTGTCCTCGAGCTGGAACGGAGACCCTAGGAAGTTCAGGCTGCGCGCTTGGTCCGACCACCTCTACCTCATCGGACGACCACGAGAACTGAATGGAAGGGTGGCTTACTGCTCTCTGACCCTCGGCACCGCTAATTTTCAAGGGAAACAGAAAATTTAAACTAAAAGAAAGATCAAAACCCTTACCGGAGCTTGATCGGTGTCGGAGGAACTTGAGAAAACGAGAGAATTTGGAAGTTGTTCGCGAGAGACTGAAAATGACATAAAGGAGCAACTGGCTAACCCCACCCCTATTTATACTCGTCCGAGCATTTAATGCTCACGATGTTCCAGGTAGTGCATCGGATAGTGGGACTCGCCAGTTGTTCTGACACGTCTCATGAATATTCTGGAGATTCCATAAAGAGATCGGTTAACTATAGAGCGGCAGATTAAGGTGTTTTGAATTACGGATCAGATAAGTGTCATTCAAATTAAGAGTCGGATCGGATAAATACTTCAGAGATCGAAAAATAATCAATGCAATAATAATAAAACAACAGTTGTCAAAATAAATTTTATTTCCGAAAAGATCTGATTACATCATTTGGGCGATCTTTGGAGATCGGATTACATTAAAAAGTCTAATTACATCATAAGGGCGATCTTTAGAGATCGGTGGAACATCCTATCGAAAAGGCCTATGTCAAAGCCTAGTCTCGTGGCTGAGTCAAAAGATGTGTTTGACCAGGAGACCGGCTGGGGGGACTATGACTCTCATGAGAATGTGAGAGATCGTCATCAAAGTTACCGCTCGAAATCGAGCCGCTGTCGGAACACCCAGTGTGGAGAGGAGCCAGATGAACGCCAAAGCGATCACCGGTGTTGAGGAATATTAGCGATCTTCGCCGAAACGATTCGCGATTATATCGGGCGAACGATTCGAGATCGGCACGATCGAGGTCCTCGATCGGTCGGTGAATTAGTCGATTCTCACTGTCATCAGATAAGGTCATCATGATTTTTCGATCACCGGGATCGTAAATTTTCAGGCAAGGAACAAAGAGGACAACCGGAAAAGATTAAAAGCGGTCATTTTGTCCGGAATTGTTGCCGGAACAGCTAGAACAAGGAAAATGAGGAGAATAGGGGAGAAAGTCAAGTGAGGTAGGGCTTCCCGGTTGAAGGTATATATATAGACAAATTTGAGCATTTATTGCAAGCAGAAAACGAAGCGGACGCCTCGAGAATTGAGGGAAATAAATGCTTTGACTGGACCGAACCTAATAAAAAGGAAGACTGGTGTGGTAAAGATTGGTAGAAGGGAGGAGAGAGCGTGTCAGGAGAGATCGGAAGAGAGGAACCTGGTATGAGAGATCGGAAAAGGATCACGTTAAAAAGATCGGAAAGGAGGGGTGGTCGGAAGACAAAGAGAATGAAACAGCTCCTGCCGATTATCGTCATAATCAGAGCCGAGGTAGTTAAAGCGTTGCAGGTGAAATCTCAACCGCACGCCCCAGAATCGCCCGCACTACTGACATATGTCAGAGTACGTCAGGACAGCGCTGTACATCCTAATCTCCACCGTTGATCTTACTTGTAAGGACGAGCTCGGAGCCCTCAGATCGAAGAAGAAAAACGACAAGATCAGCGCCTTTCACTCCTAGCCCTCAGATCGCTCTTGACAAGAAATTTTGGGCCATCAGATTAGAAGAGAGAAAAGGACAAATACTCCGAAAGGGATCCCAGTCGTCCGTTCTGATTCTCTTTAATTCCTGAGCCCTTAGATCATGTCCTTTAAAATCTTAACCCTCCATCTCCCCCAAAACAGATCCTGACCCTTCATGGGGAGCACCTAGTTCTTATAAATACCTGCATGAAAAACTATTCAAGGAGGACGAAAGAAAGAGGGCAGTGACTATAGTGGAAGAACTCTGAAACTTAATTCAGTTCGTTACTCTGCTTTTTTTTAGCGTTCATAAGAAAAACTTTTGAAACCAGTTTTCTAAAGTGTTTTCTTGCAAAAGGGATTCTTGAATACTGAAACTCTCTATTTTCAGTTCATTCATTATCCTGTGGTGCTCTCATTTTTAGCTCTTTGTTTTATTTAGTTCCACTCCCATTATCCAGGCTCAACCTCATTTAAACTCGGGTATTATTTCGACCCGATTGCATTTTAGCGAAGCATCCTTCGTTTCAAGGCGGACCTTAACCTTCCGGTTACCAAACCTGCAGTTCTATTAAGCTTTGTGATTCAATACTTAGTTTAATAGATTTGGCTCCCTACAGGTGAGTGCTCGTATTGCCATTTTATTGAGTGCTCATTTTCATTTTTTTTGCATTTCCTTTGTTCTTTTATGTACGTAGTTTTTTTTTTAAAGTTTATATTGCGCTAAAGAATACCAAAAGGTTACTCTTGGGTTTACTCCTTTGTTGATCAGTCCATTCTTTTCATTAATCTTTGTTATTTCTGAATGCAAGTCTTCTAGTTTCGGGTAATGTATAAGGGGTCGAGTAAAATGTAGGTAACCGTATCTAAAGGGTCTCTTTAAAAATAATAAAAGGTCTAAACAATGAGTCGGGAAAATAGTAAGGCCGAATCACTAGAATAATGCAAAAGATAATTGAGTAAAACAACACAAGGCAGAGTAAAACCGAACTTTAAGATAGATAAATGGGATAGATCGGGTATCAAAAGGTACTGGTAAGGCGACCACATAGGAAGGTCGGAAAATTCGGTTTGGTATCTCCTGACTGGATACAAGGTACCAATGAATTAAAAGAAGCCTTATTCCGAGCCCCTGCATCTTTAAATGCCCAAACCTTTAGTTCTAGGATTTCGTGACGGGTAGCTGTAATCAAGTTTCGAGAGATCGGAAAAGTCCTTATCCTATCCCTATTAAAATAAAGGAGATCGGAGGAGAGTTCTTATCCGATTTTCACTTAAAATTTTTTAATAAATACTTAAAAGGAGATCGGAGGAGAGTTCTTATCCGGTTTCCACTTAAAATTTTAATAAATATTTAAAAGGAGATCGGAGGAGAGTTCTTATCCGGTTTCCCCTTAAAAGTTTTAATAAATATTTAAAAAGGAGATCGGAGGAGAGTTCTTATCCGATTCTCAAGCTTAAATTTTTTTAATAAACATTTAAAAAGAGATCGGAGGAGAGTTCTTATCCGATTCTCAAGCTTAAAAATTTTTAATAAATATTTAAAAAGGAGATCGGAGGAGAGTTCTTATCCGATTCTCAAGCTTAAAATTTTTTTAATAAACATTTAAAAAGAGATCGGAGGAGAGTTCTTATCCGATTCTCAAGCTTAAAATTTTTTAATAAACATTTAAAAAAGAGATCGGAGGAGAGTTCTTATCCGATTCTCAAACTTAAAAAAATTAATAAATATTTAAAGGAGATCGGAGGAGAGTTCTTATCCGATTCCCAAATTAAATTTTAACAAATACGTATGATAATCCCCCCCTAAAATAAAACGAATACGCAATAGCAAGTCACTAAGGTTGTCTCATTTACTTATGTATCTGGGTAATCCGGATTAGTGAAAAATCAAATATTCCTTTTTGTTAAAAGGATTAACATTTCCATTCAAACCCTCATAACTATAAAGAACGTGAAGTTAAATCTGCTTACCCTCGTTGAGGGACGAGGTGGGGTGCCTAACACCTTCCCCGCCCGTTTACGGACCCCGAACCTAGAATCTCTGTTTTTGAAGTGGTTTCATTTTAATTTACTTTCACAAATGGTTTTCGTTAATTTCCCTCAAAATTAAAGTGGCGACTCCTCACTTTTCCCACTTCGGTGAGTGTTCGTCCAGGTGACCGCAAAACACCTTGCGACAGAAGTGATATCTGACATCAATGTGCTTAGTTCGCTCATGTACATCTGATTCTTTGTGAGATGTATTACACTCTAGCTGTCACAAAACATTGTTGCCTTATTCTGTACCAACGCAAGATCACCTACCAAATCTTGTAACCACAAAACTTTCTTTACTGCCTCTGTTAAGGCCATATATTCAGCCTTTGCGGTAGACAAAGCAACTGTAGCTTGCAATGTTACCTTCCAACTGATAGCACTTCCAGAAAGAGTAAACAAATAACTTGTCAAAGATCTCCTCTTATCTAAGTCCCCTGCAAAATTTGAATCCACATAGCCAACAACTGAATCACTCATTTTGGCCCTGTCAAATGTCAGACCAATATCTGTAGTACCCTTCAAATACCTCAAAATCCATTTCACTGCCTGCCAATGCTCTTTCCCTGGACACGCCATGTATCTACTCACAACACTAACTGCATGTGAAATGTCAGGATGGGTGCATACCATAGCATACATGATACTACCAATAGCACTCGAATAAGGAACACTGGACATGTGCTCCATCTCCTCATTTGTTTTGGTTGACATGTTTGTAGATAACTTGAAAAGGCCAGCAAATGGAACAGTCACAGGCTTAGCATTATTCATGTCGAAACACTTAAGCACTTTCTCAACATAGGCCTGTTAATGTTAGTTATGTGTGTCCTAGAGTATGCACTAATCTTATAACTTGTAAATAACATTGTAAATATTATAATGGCAATGAACATTTCATTTAAATGTTATGTGTGTTTAATACCATATTTGTTTGAAATTGTCCATTAGCAATATGTTATGTGTTCTATTCTTATGAGATAAGAATATGAGTGGCATAATATATGGGACATTTGTTATAAATCAGAGTTTGCAGCTAAAGGATATTTTGGTGGGCACATTATATCCAAAGAGCTGTCACCTCTTTTTATCTCCATTGATCAGTATGAGATACTGATGAATATGGAATGGTGGGCCTCATGCCATCTGATATAAGATATCGGGATAAATACAGTGGACACTTATGAGATAAGTAGGTCGAACTTGTGACGTTCAGATAACATGAACATGGCATTTACTCGAGTCAATAAAATGTTATCTGTGTCATATTAGTGCATATAATTCTTAGGCCTGAGATGATACGGTTGTCTCTTATATGGATAGTTTGAGTTTGATACTATTTACATATCCGTACTGTGTATGGATACTTTGGTGTGTATTGGCTCAGATTAGTCATATGTTGGGACAGGTGTTCAGTCAAGAGGGGATTTGTAGCCTTGAGTAAACAGGTTAAAAGTCCTATGCGGATTTGAGCTGGTCTTGACAAGATTAAGTTCCTGACCAGGACGGATGACTTTGTCAGGAAAGGTGTTTCCTAATGGTAAAGTCGTATATGTCAAGAATCAGATTTCAAATGAGTGCATAAGATTCCACAATAAGGGGTTTGACTCAATCATGACCTTTAATGGAATTGGGATATAATACAGAAGGATTTTAGTGCATGATGATGTATGATTAAAGGTTCATTTTAAGAAATTTCTTATTGCTGATTGGGTGGCCATGGCATGCTATGCTAGGTGTCAACTATGATCTATGATATGCCTAAAATGATTTGAGAAAATCATTTATGGGTTGGAAGAATTCTAATGATATTAAGAGTTAATATCATTTCTCATTACCGATTAGTAATGAGCCTAGTAAGTCACACACCTGCACAAGTTAACCACCAAGTTAATTATAATTTAATTAATTAATTAAAGAGTTTAATTAATTAATTAATTAAATAGATTCAGTTTGCAATAAGATTGCAAAATCTCTAGCATGACTTGAAACCAAATCTTGAATATTGGATGTATGATGAAAGTTGAATTTATATTTAAAGAGTTTAAATATGAAATCAATAGTGAGATTAATTAATGGAGATTAATTAATTAATTAATTTATATGTGATATAAATTAATTTGAGGGAGAAATTACAATTTTGAATTGAGAATTCAAAATTCATTGCAAGGGCAAAACGGTCATTTTACAAGGTGACATGTGGCACCATGAGATGTGACATGTGTCACTCATGGATGTATGCCATTTGTCTTCCATGTGATGGAAGATGATTGTTGATGATTTAATTTTGTCTTGATAGGTGTCATAATGAGATTAAGACACATAAAAAGCTAGATTAAATTGGAGCTTGACATGTGGCACTCCATTAATGGGTTTTGTCTCTTGTATATAAATACAAGATAAGAAGAATTGACTCCTTTTTCCTCCTTGAGACCTTCGATGGCAACCTCTTTCTCTCTCCTTCTTGTTTTTTTTCTCCATTGATGATAGAAAGAAAGCTTGTTTTTTTTTCTTGAATCAAAGACACTAGAAAAGGTTTCTAGCTCAAATACATCCATAGAAATCACCTAAAGTAAATACCCTAATTGTTAATGGTTGGTAAGCATCAAAGAGAGAACTTGGGCTGCCTAAGGTGATCTTGGTGGAAGCTTGTGGTGGACAAGCTAGAGGTGAAGGAGCGGAAGCATGAAAAATACAAGTTTATACGATTGAATTCAAAAATTTTCACCTAGGGTCACATACATCATGCAAGATTTATTTTTATCTATTTGATTTCAATGATAAACAACATATTAAAACTCTTTTAATATGTTTTTGGATATGTATTTTCCATTTAAGATTTTAAAATTAATCAGATTAATTTTAGAACCCTAGATTAGATTAAGAACAAATACACTAACCTCTTGATGCACTGCAGTGTATTTGCGCCTTTCGGATGCATCTTTAGGACACCAGATGTTGTCCCTCTAGCTTGTCCACACCAAGAACACCTATGGAAGCCCTTGAAAAGCTTTTAAAGCTTTTTCTATTAATTAGAAAATCAAGTTTTGTCTTTTAAGAGATTAAATATGTAAACAGGACACTAGAAACAATTTCAAGTATTTTTAATTCAAGAGATTGTTTGCTGATCTCTTGGAAATGATGAGAGATGAAGAAGAGAGGGACAGGAGCCTTTGGGTGGCGGCACAAAGAGGATAGCTGCTGGTTGTTATTTTTTCTTTTCATAACAACACTTATATAGCTAGGTCACCACTTAAAACCCTTGCCACATGTCACCTTCTGATTGGCTCTAGGTTTAATTTACCCAATCATATTGTGCCAAGTGTCAAACCTATATTCAATCTTAATTTTAATAATCTTACATGATTAAAAGACATTTGACAAGCTTATATGTAATGCCATGTGTCACCATCTCATGGTGCCACATGTCACCCTGTGAAATGACCAAAATGCCCCTGTGTCTTAATTTTGAGTTCTCAACCCAAAATAATTATTTCTCTTCTTCTAATCAATTTATATCAAATATAAATTAATTAATTAATCTCTATTAATTAATTTTTCATTAATTAAATTCATATTTAAACACTTTAAATATAAATTTAACTTATACTATACATCCAATAACCTATATTTGGTTTCAAGTCATGCTAGGGACTTTGCAATCTAATTGCAAATCAAACCTAATTAATTAATTAATTAAACTCTTTAATTAATTAATTAAATCATATTTAATTTGGTGATTACTTGTGTATGTGTGTGACTTACTAGACTCATCACTAATTGGCAATGAGACATGATATCAACTCTTAATATCATCAGAACTCTTTCTTACCATAAATGATTTCTCTAAATCATTTTATGCAACTCATAGACCATGGTTAACACCTAGCATAGCATGGCATGGCCACCCAATCAGTAATAAGGTTTACCTTAAATGAACCTATAATTATATGTTACCATGCACTAGAATCTCTCTTTTACAAAATCCCAATTCAAGCTAGAGTCATGGCTTATGTCAAACCCCATTTGTTATGAATATTATGTTCTCTTTTAATTCTAGCTCTTGATTAAAAAGATTTTCTTATCAGAAACTCTTTTCTGATTAAATTTATCTGTCCTGGCCAGGAACTTGAAACATCAAGAACAATTAAATGAACATAGGATTTTATCTCTATTTACTTAGAGGAACAGATTCCATCTTGATCAACACCTATCTCCATATAACTAGTAGGAGCCAATACATGCCCATATACCCATACACAGTACAAGTATGAAAGCAGTATCAAACTCAAACCACCTATATACAAGATAATTGTGCTATCTTAGGTCTAAAGATTATATACACTGATATGATTTATGACAATACATTGACAAGAGTAAACTCCATGTGCTTGTCATAAGTGTCACTGGTTCGGCCTACTTATCATGTATAAGTGCCTATCATGTTTGTTATATGGCATGAGACTCACCATTCCATCTTATTTATATCTCATATAAATAACTTAGAAACAAACATGAATACAATCTTTTTGGATAAGTCATGTCCTTATTATGAAGTATCCTCGATTGTGAACCTATTTATGATACTTTGTGCTAGAGATACTGTCACTCATATTCTTAACAACTTAAGAATAGAATTTCTAACAAAATATCTATGGACCTTTTCTATTACACATAAATATATTATATAAATGGAAAAGTGGAAATGGCTTTTATTAATAAAAATATGTACAAGATATATACTAAATGATATGCTTTATGGCATACTACTAACAATCTCCCACTAGCATTAGAGCCATTCATTATAATAACTTAGACCCATTTTCTCAAGATGTCGGTCTAGCTGAGTCTGTGACATAGGCTTAGTGAATGGATCAGTTGGATTTTCAGTTGATGTTATTTTCTGCATGGCTACATCGCGTCGCCCAACTATTTCTCTGATAATGTGATAGCACCTTTCTATGTGTTTGGATTTTTGGTGAGACCTTGGTTCCTTAGCCTGTATGACTGCTCCATTGTTGTCATAGTGTAGTGGAACTGTTGACTCAATGGAAGGAACTACTGCAAGTTTTGTCACGAACTTCTTTATCCAAACAGCTTCCTTTGCAGCATCTGATGCAGCAATATACTCAGCCTCGGTAGTGGAATCTGCAGTCGTGCTCTGTTTGGAACTCTTCCAACTGACTGCACCTCCATTACAAATGAACACATACCCAGAGGTAGACTTTCTATCATCGATATCTGATTGGAAATCAGAATCAGTATAACCATCCAATTGCAAGTCTAAACCTCCATAGATCAAGAATAAATCCTTAGTTCTTCTCAAGTACTTAAGGATATTCTTGACAGCTATCCAATGTTCCAACCTGGATTGGATTGATACCTGCTAGTCAAACTAACAGCATATGCGATATTCGGCCTAGTACATAACATTGTATACATTAAACTTCCAATAGCCGAAGCATATGGAATCCTGGCCATTTTATATCTTTCTTCAGGTGTCTTTGGAGACATCTCTTTAGAAAGGTGGATACCATGTCTCACTGGTAACAATCCTCTCTTGGAATCAAGCATGTTAAACCTCTTTAACACCTTTTCCAAGTATAGACTTTGGGATAAACCAATTATTCTTTTCGCTCTATCTCTATAGATGTGAATCCCAAGAATATAGGTTGCCTCCCCTAAGTCTTTCATGGAGAATGTATTTGACAACCATACCTTTACAGTTGTCAACATACTTGTGTCATTACCCATCAACAGTATATCATCCACATATAAGACAAGGAAAGTGATAGCACTGTCACTAACCTTCTTATATACACATGGCTCATCCTCATTTTTGATAAAACCAAATGATTTAATGGCTTCATCAAAATGGATGTTCCAACTCCTCGAAGCTTGCTTCAACCCATAAGTGGATCGCTTTAGCTTGCACACCTTGGAACCATCTTGGGATTCAAAACCCCTAGGTTGTTCCATGAAAATGTTTTCTTCAATGTATCCATTGAGAAAAGCTATTTTGACATCCATCTGCCAAATCTCATAATCATAGTATACAGCTATTGCTAATAGAATCTTAGTTGATTTAAGCATGGCAACAGGCGCAAAAGTCTCCTCATAGTTGATTCCTTATCTTTAGCGAAACCCTTTCGCTACTAGCCTTGCCTTATAGGTCTCTACCTTTCCATCAGAACCAATTTGCTTCTTGAAAACCCATTTGTTCCCTATAGGTACAATACCTTCAGGTGGGTCAATAAGATCCCAAACTTGATTCTTATACATGGAATCAATTCGGATTTCATAGCATCAATCCATTTTGAAGAGTCTATATCTGATATAGCTTCTTCATAGGTAAGTGGATCATCTCCATGATCTACTTCTTCATGAGTAGACAACTCTTGTTCTTCTTCACGAAAGAAACCATATCTCACTGGTGGGTGAGATACCCTGGTTGTTCTATGAGGAATAGCTATAGATGTTTCATCAATGGGTGTAGGTTGACTAGATGGATCTATATCCATCTGATTTATTGGTTGGTCAGAATTCTCCAATTCTAACTCTATTTGCCTTCCTTTGCCTCCTTCTTGAACAAATTGTTGTTCAAGAAATGTGACATCTCTACTTATCACAACCTTTTGTGAAGTGGGCAAATAAAAATAATATGCAAAACTATCTTTTGGATATCCAACAAATCGACCTTTTTCTGATCTGGTTTCTAATTTATCAGTGTTCAGCTTTTTGATATAAGCTGGACAACCCCAAATCTTAACATGCTTAAGACTTGGTTTTCTTCCATGCCATATCTCAAAAGGTGTGGAAGAAACTGATTTTGATAGAATCCTATTCAGAATATACAAAGCTGATTCTAATGCAAATCCCCAAAAGGAGATTGGCATATCAGTATAGCTCAT
Source organism: Hevea brasiliensis (assembly GCF_030052815.1). Taxonomy (NCBI): domain Eukaryota; kingdom Viridiplantae; phylum Streptophyta; class Magnoliopsida; order Malpighiales; family Euphorbiaceae; genus Hevea; species Hevea brasiliensis. The sequence goes on from NC_079499.1 coordinate 84,358,640, forward strand.
CATACTATGTACCATATCCAATAGGGTGCGATTTCTCCTTTTAGATACACCATTCAGCTGTGGTGTTCCTGGAGGAGTCAGCTGGGAAACAATGCCGTGCTCTCTCATGTATTCATCAAATTCAGTACTCAAATATTCACCTCAATGATATGATCGAAGAGCTTTAATACTCTTTTCTGTTTGATTTTCTACTTCAGATTTAAATTCTTTGAACTTTTCAAAGGATTCATGTTTGTATTTCATCAAATGCAAATACCCAAACCTTGATTTATCATCAGTAAAGGTAATAAAGTAATGAAAACTATCTCTAGCCATTTCCTTAAATGGATCACATGCATCACTATGTATTAGCTCCAAAATATTTTCAGCCCTTAGCCCTTGTCCAACAAAGGGCGATCTAGTCATTTTGTCTTGAAGGCAAGATTCACAAGTTGGAGTAGGCTTAGAGCCTAATGAGGATAGAATCCCCATTTTCTTTAGTTTTGCAATCCTATCTTCTGCAACATGACATAACCTTAAGTGCCAAACATATTTTGAACTAGAGTTGGTTTTCACCATGGCATTGCATTCTTTTAGATCACTTGCATTTATTTTGTGTTTGTCAATATTATCCAAATAATAAAGACCATCATTCATATAACCCGAACCAACATATTTATTTCCAAAATAAATATTGCAAACATCATCTGTGAACTGAAATTCATAGCCATTTCTAGTCAAACTAGGATATAGAAATGATGTTATTAAAAGCATCAGGTACATATAAAATATTATCCAAACACAAAACATGTCCAGACATGTAAAAAGATTTAGATCCTATGGCTAAAGCTTCAACAGTTGAGCCATTGCCAATCCGGAGTCTAACATCTCTAGAATGCAAGCTGCTACTATTTGCTAGTTACTGCATATCATTAGAAATGTGAGAACTAGCACCAGTATCTAAAACTCAAGCTGTAGATGAACTATGAGTATCATCAGAATCTAAATAACAAGATATGGACATATCTTCCGAAGGTTTATCCTTCTTGTCCTTCAGAAAAGCAAGATACTTTGGGCAGTTCTTTTTCCAGTGCCCATCCTTCTAGCAGTGGAAACACTTTCCTTTGCCTCCATCAGCTTTAGTATTTCCTTTATGTTTAGCTATTTTCTTGGAAGGACCAGGAATCTGAGATTTCTTTTTCTTATTGCCCTTCTTCTTGTTGGACTTTCCAGTAGAAGAAGATGTAATTAAAGCTACCTCTTTTCCTTTATTGCCTGGCATATTCTTTTGGGCAATAACCAGCATGTTGAGTAAACCAGCTAAAGTGCATTCCTGTTTAGTCATATGGAAATTTGTCATAAAATTCCCAAAAGACTCAGGAAGGGACTGAAGGATCAAATTCGTCTGTAGTTGGAAATCCATGTTGAAGTCAAGATGTTCCAGCTGCTCAATCAGCCGAATCATCTTGTGGACATGATCCCCAACATTCTGTCCCTCAGACATCCTCATGCGGAACAGCTACCTAGATATCTCATACCTAGCATTCCTGCTATGCTCACCATACAACTCTTATAGGTAAAGGAGGATCTCACTCACACTCTGCATGTTCTCATGCTGCTTCTGTAACTCATTACTCATGGAAGAAAGCATGTAACACTTAGCTCTCATATCATGCTCCTTCCACTTGTCCAAAGTTTCATGTTCCTCTTGAGTAGCCTCTAGAGGTAAGGGACCAGGAACATTTGAATCTAGAACATATCCTATATGTTCAAGGTTCAAGACAAGTTTCAAATTTCTTAGCCAATTAGACAGATTAGGTCCTGTCAACCTATTGCGATCAAGTATGCTTACAAGGATATTAGATGGTGGTGGTTGTTCTGTGCTCATTATTATCAGAAAATTAACTGCAAAAAATAACCAGATTAATTAGTAAATGTATCATGTAATTAACCAAAATGATTGTGGTTTTTTAATCAAATTGGTCCTCCCACTAACTTAGCGAATCCTACACTTCCAAAGTAGAAAATGGAAATCCTAGTTGGATGGATTTCTAGTGGGTGATTGAATTCTTATAATTCTATTGACCATCCTCAGGTACATCCATTATTGGAATTACAATAAACTATAAGTGAGCAACTCTTTGCCAATCACATCTCATATGAGGTTCAATCATTTACTTAGCCCCTAATGCTCAAAATCTCAGGTACATCCATTATTGACTTATCTTGCATTAGTTAAGTTGATCCCATTGAGCCAGTAATTATGCAAATAATTTTAATGTCTTCAGGTACATCCAATATTGGCCACCAAACCATTTACATATTTACAATATCTCATACTTAACAATTATTCTTAAGAAAATCTCTTAAATTAATTGCATCTTATGCAACTATTTAAAATTTCTTAAAATAATTGCCCCAATGGAGGGCCCATGTTATAATTACTTTAATTATAGCATTTTCAACTTAATTATTTGTTTGGAAGATTTTATGGTCATCCTAATTACTATTAAGGTCTCACTTTGTACATTATCCATTTAGCATGCATGTATCATATACTGCATATATTCACATACATCTCATGCATTCATGGATAATAAATAAATATAGTATGATCATCGACTTTCTAAGGGATTCAATTCTGAGCCACTAAGAATTGAATCAGGGCATTCCTAGGTGCATTTCATTCATTCATATTACAAGAGTTGCTGAAGGAGTACATAATCAACACTTGATCTTGAATTCCTCTCACTGGTCCCATCAATACTCTTGACCTCCTTGAACTTCTTGCAATCCAATTACATAGTAATCCTTGGCATACCAAGGCGAATTTACAAGAACTTAAATAAATGAAATTACAATCCAAAAATTATTACAAAATTAATAATACATGCCCAAAATAAATTAAAATAAATTAATTAATTTACAATCCCAAAGAAACATAAAAGAAATAAATCCAACCACATTGGTCTTTTATAGTCCATGATCATCCATCATGCATATCACTATTTAACAATTAAATAAAATATACATAATTAAATTAAATTGAATATCTCATATTCAACTTAAAAATCCAGATTTGAGTATGATTCAAATAAATTTAAAAATTCAGATTTGAATCTCATTCAAACAAATTTAAAAATTCAGATTTGAATCACATTCAAACAACCTTAAAAATTCAGATTTGAATCACATTCAAACAAATTTTAAAAAATTAGATTTGAATCACATTCAAACAATTTTTTAAAAATTCAGATCTGAATATTATTCAAATAAATTAAAAAATTTAGATTTGAATATGATTCAAACAACTTTAAAAATTCAGATTTGAATCACATTCAAACAATTTTTAAAATTCAGATTTGAATCACATTCAAACAATTTTTAAAATTCTGATTTGAATTAAAATTTAATTGTATGATTAAAACTACTAATTAAACACTTTAATTAGTCATAGGATAGGCCTTAGATCATACAATAATTGCAGAATTAAAAAGCCAAACCTTACACCACCCATGAAGCCATAAACCTTGCGCACCATGTTGGTGTTCTTCAAGCATGCCGCCACACATCCATTGCAACCATCAATGAATAAATCATCTCATGATCAAAACACACAATTAAATCATATAATCAACAATCTAAATGACAAATATAGTGGCTTTGATACCAATTGAAGGAGCAGAATCATGAAAAACACAAGTTTATACCATTGAATTTAAAAATTTTCACCTAGGGTCACATGCATCATGCAAGATTTATTTTTATCTATTTGATTTCAATGATAAACAACATATTAAAACTCTTTTAATATGTTTTTGGATCTATATTTGCCATTTAAGATTTTAAAATTAATCAAATTAATTTTAGAACCCTAGATTAGATTAAGAACAAATACACTAACCTCTTGATGCACTGCAGCGTATCTGTGCCTTTCGGATGCGTCTTCAGGACACCAGATGTTGTTCTTCTAGCTTGTCCACACCAAGAACACCTATGGCAGCCCTTGAACAGCTTCTAAAGCTTTTTCTATTAATTAGAAAATCAAGTTTTGCCCTTTAGGAGATTAAAGATGTAAACAGGACACTAGAAATAATTTCTAGTATTTTTATTTCAAGAGATTGTTTGGTAATCTCTTGGAATTGATGAGAGATGAAGAAGAAGAGAGGGAGAGGAGCCTTTGGGTGGCGGCACAAAGAGGATAGCTGCTGGTTGTTATTTTTTCTTTTCATAACAACACTTATATAGCTAGGTCACCACTTAAAACCCTTGCCATATGTCACCTTTTGATTGGCTCTAGGTTTAATTGATCCAATCACATTGTGCCAAGTGTCAAACCTATATTTAATCTTAATTTTAATAATCTTACATGATTAAAAGACATTTGGCAAGCTTATGTGTAATGTCATGTGTCATCATCTCATGGTGCCACATGTCACCCTGTGAAATGACCAAAATGCCCCTGTGTCTTAATTTTGAGTTCTCAACCCAAAATGATTATTTCTCTTCTTTTAATCAATTTATATCAAATATAAATAAATTAATTAATCTCTATTAATTAATTTCTCATTAATTAAATTTATATTTAAATACTTTAAATATAAATTTAACTTATACTATACATCCAATAACCTAGATTTGATTTCAAGTCATGCTAGGGACTTTGCAATCTAATTGCAAACCAAACCTATTTAATTAATCAATTAAATTCTTTAATTATTTAATTAAATCATATTTAATTTGGTGATTACTTGTGTATATGTGTGACTTACTAGGCTCATCACTAATTGGCAATGAGACATGATATCAACTCTTAATATCATCAGAACTCTTTCTTACCATAAATGATTTCTCTAAATCATTTTATGCACCTCATAGACCATGGTTAACACCTAGCATAGCATGGCATGGCCACCCAATCAGTAATAAGGTTTACCTTAAATGAACCTATAATCATATGTTACCATGCACTAGAATCTCTTTGTTACAAAATCCCAATTCAAGCTGGAGTCATAGTTTATGTTAAACCCCATTTGCTATAAATATTATGTTCTCTTTTAATTCCAGTTCTTGATTAAAAAGATTTTCTCATCAGAAACTCTTTTCTGATTAAATCTATCTGTCATGGCCAGAAACTTGAAACATCAAGAATAATTAAATGAACATAGGATTTTATCTCTATTTACTTAGAAGAACAGATTCCATCTTGATCAACACCTATCTTCACATATAACTAGTAGGAGCCAACACATGCCCATACACCCATACACAGTACAAGTATGAAAGCAGTATCAAACTCAAACCACCTATATACAAGATAACCGTGCTATCTCAGGTCTAAAGATTATATGCACTGATATGATTTATGACAATACATTGACAAGAGTAAACTCCATGTGCTTGTCATAAGTGTTACTGGTTCGGCCTACTTATCATGTATAAGTGCCTATCATGTTTGTTATATGGCATGAGACTCACCATTCCATCTTATTTATATCTCATATAAATAACTTGGGAACAAACATGAATACAATCTTTCTGGATAAGTCATGTCCTTATTGTGAAGTATCCTCGATTGTGAACCTATTTTTGATACTTTGTGCTAGAGATACTGTTACTCATATTCTTAATAACTTAAGAATAGAATTTTTAACAAAATATCAATGGACCTTTTCTATTACATATAAATATATTATGTAAACAGAAAAGTAGAAATGCCTTTTATTAATAAAAATATGTACAAGATACATACTAAATGATATGCTCTAGGGCATACTACTAATAAGAGGAGCAACAAGTGATGCTCTTGGAGACTACCAAAGGGAGCAAGAAGTTTGATTCTACACCCCTTCAGGTTAATTGTCTTTAAACCCTCTTTTAGTTAGGGTTTGCTAGGTTTAATTGTTAAACCTCAATCCTTAATGGCAAATGAATCACAAATGCATGTTAAAAGAGTGTTTTGACATGCTTTATGGCATTAGAGAAAGGCTAGGATCATAATACACTTGTATGTATGCATGAAACCCTAGATAAAATTTTTGAAATCCATCCTCTAAGGACCCAACCACGCTTCCCAATGCCATCAATTTGGTATTAGAGCCGCTATATTTGCCATTAGGATTGTTTATGGGACTTAATTATGTGATCGGATGACATTTGGGGTTATTTGAATGAGTTTCGGATTGAAAAACCCTAAGTATATTGTCTTTGCCGCAAGAAATACGGCCTAGGGGTGTCCCAGGCCACAGGCCGTGTTTATGGGTTTGTGGCATAAAAATGGGTAGAAGGTTACACGGGTCATGTTACTAATTAACATGGGCCATGCTTTGGCACCACACGGGCCGTGTAATTTGGTGCCTTAGGCCGTGTAACTGTTACATGGGCCGTGTTGTTTTCACACGGGGCGTGTTTTACATGGAGGGCATGTTTTGGCAAATTAAAGGGTTTTTATGCAATTTTTGTGTATTTTGAGACCCTAAATTAAGCCTAGACCTAATTAAATTGTTTAATTAGGATTTCCAATCATACAAATAATATTTTGAAAATTGTTTTCCTGAAAATTGAATTTAGGAAGGGCTCCTAAATTTGAGATTAATTTGAATGAGATTCAAATTTAGTTATAAATTGGGTACATGATATTCGATTTAATTATGCATGTATATTTATGTTTAAGTGTTAAATGTTAATATGCATGATGGATGACCATGGACAATGAAAGACCAATGTGATTGAATTTATTTCTTTTGTTCTTCTTTGGGATGTAATAATTAATTTTATTTATAGTGGCATGTAATATAAGTGTTATATTACATAGGATGTAATTTCGTTTGTTTAAGGACTATAAGGTCCATATTCTTGTAAATTCACCTTAGTATGCCAAGGGTTACTTTGTAATTGAATTGCAAGAAGCATGAAGAGATCAAAAGCATTGGTGGAACCAGTGGGAGCACATCAAGATCAAGAGTTAATTTATGTACTTCATCAGCATCTCTTGTAATAGAATAGATGAAATACACCTAGGAAATGCCTTAATTCAATTCTTAGTGACTCTGAATTGAATCCCTTAGAAAGTCCATGATCATACCATTTTATTTATTATCCATGTATGCATGAGATGTATATGAATTGATGCTTGTATGAAATATATGCATGCCAAATGGATAATGTACAAAGTGAGATCTTAATAGTAATTAAGCCAACCACAAAATCTTCCAACAAATAATTAAGTTGGTAATGATATAATTATGGTAATTATATCATGGCTCTCCACTAGGGCAATTAAATTTGGAAATTTTATATACTTAGACTGTTGGTTATGGTTACATAGGGATGGTTTTCATAGTCTAAGAGATTTTCTAAATTTTATTGTTAAAGCATGTGATATTGTGAGCATGTGGGTACTTTGGTGATCAAGAATAGATGTACCTGAGGTCATCAAGGTTCAAAATTCCATACTCACTGGTCTAGTGGGCTCAACTTAACTAATGCAAGAAAGATCAAGAATGGATGTACCTGAGGTTTTGAGCATTAGGAGCCAAAATTTATTGATTGAATTTCACATAAGATGTGATGAGCAAGTGTTGTTCATTTATATGTTGTTAAAAGTATCCAAAAAAATGTGATTTGAGGATGGTTAACAATATATAAGAATTTAATCAGCCATTAGAAATCCATCCAACTAGGATTTTCGTTTCTTACTAAAGAAGTGTAGGATTCGCCAAGTTAGTGGGAGGACCAATTTGATTAAAAGACCATAATTGTAACACCCCTCATCCATCTACAGTGTAGCCGAGCAAGGTGTGCTACATTCGGTGCCGGAGCACCCTATCTTGTCTTATCGTGTACAATAGTAATTTAATTATATTATCTTACATATAGGAAATTTTTTTATCCCATTTTATTTTTTATGGAGACTTGATTAGGGTTTCTTCATGAAAAATGGGGTATTTTGGGTATAGTTTCACCTCTAATTGGCCTCATACCAATTGGAGTCACACAATTTTAGTTATAGCTCAAACAAGACACTGGACTCATAGGTTCGAATTTCCTGCAAAGAACATGCACTCCCTATATTCATTCCTCCTTACTCCCAAACTACAATTTGTCATTCATAACACTTCAATTAAACAACAATTAGGCTCAATTTGATCAATTTTAAGCACATAACATAAAAGCCCTAATAGTTAGGTCAAACCCTAACTCAATTGTCCAACATATGCAACACACTTCATTCAACTTCTAATACACTTAATGTCGTTAATCATCATCACTAGACAAAGTAAAGTAAATCAAAATAATCAAGATCTTATGGTCACCAAGGCTGCCGAAAATTTAAATTCCCACATACTCAAAATTTTCTTTTAATTTCAAAAAAAATTATACTTAATTTGGCATGCTTCAACTAGTTAAGGAAGAAAGGAAGGATGTTTAGTGCACTAACCTTGATCAAGCAAATTCCAAACTCTCAAAACTTCAAATTTTCCACTTCGTTTTAGTACTAGTAAACTCTTCTAGGTGTGAGGATGAATTTTTGTGAAGGACAATTAGGGTTTTGGGGTGAAGAAAGGAGAGATTTCAAGCTTTGAAAAGCTTGAAAATGGGAGAGCTTCTTTCCATGGAGGTTCGGCCTCCTTAAAGAAAATGAAGAAGATGGCTTTTTAATTGTTAATTTGTCTCTTTCAACTCTCTCTTATCTCTTTATATGTATTTGTTGAATTTTCATTGGTCAAACTTTTTAATTTTTTATATTTATGACATCATAAATCTTATTTCTTTTCTTATTTCTTTCTTTTCTTTTCTTTTACTTTTTCTACCATCATTCATCATTTTAATTTATTTTATGTATTTTTTTAATTTCTCTCATTTTAATTGATATTTAGGTCAAAATTCAACTCTAGGATTGAAATGACCAAAATGCGCCTTATTATAGTTATTGAATTATAATTATCTGAACTGAATAATTAAATTTTCTTTAATTTTTCTTAGCATTTTTATTGCCTTTTAAACCTCCTAAAGCCTTCAATTTTGTCATATTATTTATCTTATAGGGTTTCCCTATGGGTCTGGGGTTAGCAACTGTCTCTACAGTCGCTTCCCGGCAAGATCACCCATCACTATGACCCCGGCTCCATTGCAATTCATTTCCTTTATTTTTTCTTAATTTTTCTTGGTATTTATTCAGTTAATTTATACCTCCTCACTGTAGTTGAAGTATAGTTCCAGACATTTTGACTGTCCAGACAGACATTAGTCGTTAGAATAGTAGAATATTCGGACTACCTAAAGTAAAGGCGTTACAATAATCATATTGGTAGTTAATTTACTTGATACAAGATAACTAATTTGAATCTTACCTTTTTCTGCAGTAATTGAATCTGATAATTATGGAACAAAGGTCCAACCCATTATCATGCATACTAGATGACAATAGGCTCACCAGACCTAACTTTTCTGATTGGCTAAGGAATTTGAGAATTATTCTCAATCTTGAGCGTAAAGGATATGTTCTTAATTCTAAGATTCCTAGTGCACTACCACCTGAAGCCACAAAAGAAGAACATGACAATTTGAGAAAGTGGCATGAAGATGACATGCAAGCTAAGTGCTATATGCTTACTTCAATGACTAATCAGTTATAGAAGTAGCACGAGAAAATGCAAACATCTTCTGAAATACTGAGTCACCTTCAAGAGTTGTTTGGTAAAAACAGTAGGTTGGCTAGATATGAGATATCTAAACAACTGTTCAGAATGAAAATGTATGAAGACCAGGATGTGGGAGAACATGTCCATACCATGATCTGGCTTATAGAGCAGCTGGAGGCATTGGATTTCTCTATGGACTTTTCTCTTCATACGGATTTGATCCTTCAATCCTTGCCGGAGTCTTTTAGAAGCTTTATCACAAACTTCCATATGACTAAACAAGAATGCACTTGGGCTGGTCTTCTGAACATTCTTGTAATTATTCAAGGCAATATGCCTGGCAGGAAGGGAAAGGAAGTGGCACTTGTTGCTTCTTCTTCTTCTCATAAGACCAAGAAGAAGAAGAAAAGCAACAAGAAGAAGCCGTCTTCTATCCCAGGTCCTTCTGGTAGAGTGGGCAAAAAGAGCTAAACTGTGAAGAAGAAGGCAGAAGCAGCTCCTACTGACAAGGGAAAGTGTTTCCACTGTCAAAAGGATAGACACTGGAAAAGAAATTGCCCAGAATACCTAGAGTTAGTAAAGAACAAGAAGGCAAGACCTTCTGAAGGTATAGCTATTTCTTGTTTCTTAGATTCTGGTATTGCTTTTCATATTAATTCTGCTTGGGTCATTGATACTAGTTCTAATTCACATATAATTTCTGATGTGCAGGAACTAGTAAATCTTAGGAGCTTGGATTATGGAGAAGTGAGGTTGAAGATTGGTGATGGATCAAGTGTTGATGCCAAAGCCATTGGATTTACTTCTCTTATTGTAAATAATCATTTTGATGATGATGTTTTGTATTTAAAGGATGTTTTGTATGTACCCAACATGTATAAAAATATCATTTTTGTATTTAGTTTGACTAGAGATGGTTATGAATTTAGATTCATAAATGATGTATGTATAGTTTATTATGGTAATAAAGTTATATGTCTAGGTTATTTGCATAATGATCTTTATCATGTTGATAATGAATGCAAAATAGTTCCATGCTCCGAATATGAAATTAATGCAACAAAAAATATCAACCTTAATCTAAAACAACTTTGGCACTTGAGATTAGGTCATGTAGCAGAAGATAGGATCAATAAGTTAGAAAGGATGGGGATTTTGTCCACTTTGGGAAATGAACCATCACCTACTTGTGAGTCCTGCCTTCAGGGCAAAATGACCAGATCTCCCTTTGTGGGACAAGGGCCAAGAGCTAAAGATATTTTGAAACTCATACATAGTGATGTGTGTGGGCCATTTAGAGAAATGGCTAGAGGTGGATATTACTACTTCATTACCTTCACCGATGATAAATCTCGGTTTGGGTATTTGTATTTAATGAAATACAAGTCTGAATCCTTTGAAAAGTTCAAAGAATTCAAGGCTGAAGTAGAAAATCAAACAGGAAAAAGTATTACAACCCTTCAATCTGATCGAGGTGGTGACTATTTAAGTACACAGTTTGATGAGTTCCTTCGAAAATAGGGCATAATTTCACAATTGACCCCTCCAAGTACACCACAGTTGAATGGTGTGTCGGAAAGAAGAAACTGTACTTTGTTAGACATGGTACGCAGCAGGATAAGCTTCACTGATTTGCCTATTTCCTTATGGGGATATGCATTAGAAACTGCACTGTATATTCTTAATAGGATTCCAACTAAATCAGTTTCTTCCACACCTTATGAGATATGGCATGAAAGATAACCATCCCTTAAACATGTTAAGATATGGGGTTATCCAACTTTTATCAAGAAGCTAAAAACTGATAAATTGGAAACAAGGTTTGAAAAAGGTAGATTTATTGGATATCCAAAAGACAGTTTTGGATATCCAAAAGACAGTTTTGGATATTATTTCTATCTTCCACAATCACAAAGATTTGTGATAAGTAGAGATGCAATTTTCTTGGAAAAAGAGTTTCTTCAAGAAAGTGGCAAAGGAAGGAAGATAGAATTGGAATTAAAGAATTTCATAAATAACCAACAACATACACCCATGGATGTTGATCCAGTGGGAGAGCCTATGCCTATAGATAATACATCCACAACACTAGCTCTTCGTAAATCTAGTAGAATATCTCATCCACTAGAGAGATATGGATTTTTTCATGAGAATGAACAAGAGTTGTTTATTCATGAAGAAGTTGATCATGGTGATGATCCTACTAGTTATGAAGAAGCTATATCAGATATAGATTCTTCAAAATGGCTAGAAGCTATGAAATCTGAAATGGATTCCATGCATAAGAACCAAGTTTGGGATCTTGTAGACCCACCTAAGGGTGTTGTACCCATAGGATGTAAATGGATTTTCAAGAGGAAGATTGGTCCTAATGGAAAGGTAGAGACCTTCAAAGCTAGGCTTATAGAGAAAGGGTTTCGCCAAAGGGAATGAATAGATTATGAAGAAACATTCTCTCACATAGCCATGCTTAAATCCATAAGGATTCTTCTAGCCATTGCAGCACACTATGATTATGAGGTTTGGCACATGGATGTCAAAACCGCTTTTCTCAATGGTGTTATTGAGGAAAACATATACATGGAACAACCCAAGGGTTTTGAATCCAAAGAAGGTTCTAAAGTGTGCAAGCTTAAGAGATCCATTTATGGTCTTAAGCAAGCTTCTAGAAGCTGGAATAAACATTTTGATGAAGCCGTTAAAACTTTCAATTTTTTTCAAAACATTGATGAGCCGTGTGTGTATAAGAAGACTAGTGAGAGTATGACTACCTTTCTAGTGTTATATGTGGATGACATATTATTGATAGGCAATGATATTGGTATGCTAACATCTGTAAAAACTTTGTTGTCAAGTACTTTCACTATGAAAGACCTTGAAGAAGCTACCTATATTCTGAGAATTCGGATCTATAGAGATAGATCGAAAAGAGTAATAGGTTTATCCCAAAGGCTTTACTTGGAAAAGATATTCAAGAGGTTCAACATGCTTGATTTCAAGAGGGGATTGTTACCTATTAGGCATGGGATTCACCTTTCTAAGGAGCAGTCTCCCAAGACTCCTGAAGAAAGGGAAAAGATGGCCAAGGTTCCTTATGCTTCAGCCATAGGAAGCCTAATGTATGCCATGCTGTGTACTAGGCCTGATATTGCCTATGCTGTTAGTGTGACTAGCAGGTTTTAATGCAATCCAGGTTTGGAACACTAGACAGCTGTCAAGAATATCCTTAAGTACTTGAGAAGGACTAAGGATTTATTCTTGATATATGGAGGAGGTGAACTTCAACTAGAAGGATTTACAGATTCTGATTTCCAATTAGATATTGATGATAAAAAGTCTGTCTCAGGGTTTGTATTTTTGTGTAATGGAGGAGTTGTCTGTTGGAAGAGTTCCAAACAGACAACTACAGCAGACTCCACGACTGAAGCTGAGTATGTTGCTGCATGTGATGCTACAAAAGAGGCTGTTTGGATCAAGAAGTTCATTTCAGAACTGGAAGTGGTTCATTCCATTTAGTCAGCAGTTCCTCTCTACTGTGACAATAATGGAGCCATTGCTCAGGCAAGGGAGCCTAGGTCTCACCAGCAATCCAAACACATAGAGCGGCAATTTCATATTATCAGAGAGATAGTTGGAAGAGGTGATATTGCCATGCAGAAAGTAGCTTTAGCTGACAATCTGGCTGATCCACTAACCAAGGCTATGACACAGCAACAGTTAGATAAACATCTGGAGAAGATGGGTCTTAGATACTGTAGTGAATGGCTCTAGGCCAAGTGGGAGATTGTTAGTTATGTGTACCCTAGAGCATGTATTAATCTTGTAACTTGTAAATAACATTGTAAATATTATAATGGCAATGAACGTTTCATTTAAATGTTATGTGTGTTTAATATCATATTTATTTGAAATTGTCCATTAGCAATATGTTATGTGTTCTGTTCTTATGAGATAAGAATATGAGTGGCAGAATACATGGGACATTTGTCATAAATCAGAGTTCACAGCTAAAGGATATTTTGGTGAGCACATTATATCCAAAGAGCTGTCACCTCTTTTTATCTCCATTGATCAGTATGAGATACAGATGAATATGAAATAGTAGGCCTCATGCCATCTGATATGAGATATCAGAATAAATATAGTGGACACTTATGAGATAAGTAGGTCAAACTTGTGACGTTTAGATAACATGAACATGGCATTTACTCGAGTCAATAGAATGTTATCTGTGTCATACTAGTGCATATAATTCTTAGACCTAAGATTACGTGATTGTCTCTTATATGGGTAGTTTGAGTTTGATACCATTTACATATCTGTACTGTGTATGGATACTTCGGTGTGTGTTGGCTCAGATTAGTCATATGTTGAGACAGGTGTTCAGTCAAGAGGGGATCCGTAGCCTTGAGTAAATAGGGTTAAAAGTCCTATGCGAATTTAAACTGTTCTTGACAAGATTAAGTTCCTGGCCAGGACGAATGACTTTGTCAGGAAAGGTGTTTCCTAATGGTAAAGTCTTATATGTCAAGAATCAAATCTCAAATGAGTGCATAAGATTCCACAATAAGGGGTTTGACTCAACCATGACCCTTAATGGGATTAGGATATAATACGAAAGGATTTTAGTGAATGGTGATATATGATTAAAGGTTCATTTTAAGATATTTCTTATTGCTGATTAGGTGGCCATGGCATGCCATTCTAGGTGTCAACCATGGTCTATGAGATGCCTTAAATGATTTAGGGAAATCATTTGTGGGTTGGAAGAGTTCTAATGATATTAAGAGTTAATATCATTTCTCATTACCAATTAGTAATGAGCCTAGTGAGTCACACACCTACACAAGTTAACCATCAAGTTAATTATGATTTAATTAATCAATTAAATAGATTCGATTTGCAATAAGATTGTAAAGTCCCTGGCATGATTTGAAACCAAATCTTGAATATTAGATGTATGATGAAAATTGAATTTATATTTAAAGAGTTTAAATATGAATTCAATAGTGAGATTAATTAATTAATTAATTTATATTTGATATAAATTAATTTGAGGGAGAAATTACAGTTTTGGATTGAGAATTCAAAGTTCATTGCAAGGGCAAAATGATAATTTTATAAAGTGATACGTGGCACCATGAGATGGTGACATGTGTCATTCAAGGATATATGCCATTTGTCTTCCATGTGATGGAAGATGATTATTGATGATTTAATCTTGTCTTGACAAGTGTCATAATGAGATTAAGACACATAAAAAGCTAGACTAAATTGGAGCTTGACATGTGGCACTCCATTAATGGGTTTTGTCTCTTGTATATAAAAACAAGATAAGAAGAATTGACTCCTTCTTTTTCCTCATTGAGACCTTAGACGGCAACCTCTCTCTCTCTCCTTCTTGAGTTTTTTCTCCATTGATGATATAAAGAAAACTTGTTTCTTTCTTGAATCAAAGACACTAAAAAAGGTTTCTAGCTTAAATACATCCATAGAAATCACCTAAAGCAAATACCCTAATTGTTAATGGTTGGCAAGCATCAAAGAGAGAACTTGGGCTGCCTAAGGTGATCTTGGTGGAAGCTTGTGGTGGACAGGCAAGAGGAGCAACAAGTGGAGCTCTTGGAGACTACCAAAGGAGCAAAAAGTTTGATTCTACGCCCCTTTAGGTTAGTTGTCTTTAAACCCTCTTTTAGTTAGGGTTTGCTAGGTTTAATTGTTAAACCTTAATACTTAATGGCAAATGAATCACAAATGCATGTTAAAAGAGTGTTTTGACATGCTTTAGGGTATTAGAGAAAGGCTAGGATTATAATACACTTGTATGTATGGATGAAACCCTAGATAAAATTTTTGAAATCCATCCTCTAAGGCCCTAACCACACTTCCCAACGCTATCAGTTGAGACAAGAAAAGCTTCTCAACACTTCTATCTCTGGTAATTTCCATTTCCAATATCTTCTTTGCAGCACCCAAATCTTTCATCTCAAAGTCATCACTCAACTGCTTTTTCAGAATGTTAATTTGTGACATGCTTTTAGCTGCAATAAGCATGTCATCTACATAAAACAGCAAATAAATAAAGGAATCATCTGAAAGCTTCTTATGATACACACAACTATCATATGAACTATGATTAAAGCCATTACGAACCATGAATGTATCAAATCTTTTGTACCACTGCCTAGGAGACTGTTTCAGACCATATAAAGATGTCTTAAGAAAGCAAACACTGTTTTCTATACCTGGAATGAGAAATCCCTCAGGCTAACTCATATAAATTTGCTCCTCCAACTCACCATGAAAAAATGTTGTCTTCACATCTAGTTGCTCAAGCTCTAGATCATGAAGAGCAACCATAGTAAGTAAGACTCTGATAGAACTGTGCTTCACAACTGGAGAAAACACTTCATTAAAGTCAATCCCCTCCCTCTGAGTAAATCCTTTTGCTACCAATCATGCCTTATATCGAGGTGCTTTAACTCGTGGAGTGCCTTCCTTTTTCTTGAACACCCATTTGCAGCCTACCACTTTTTATCCCTTAGGCAATGTTACAAGCTCCCAAGTCTAATTCTTGTGAAGAGATTCAATTTTTTCACTCATAGCATCGACCCACTGATCTGCATCTAAACAAGAAATAACTTCTTTATAATTGCTAGGTTCATGCACATCAACTGTCTCAGCAACTGACAAGGCAAATGCAACTAGATTCACATATGCATATCTCTGCAATGGTCTAATATGTCTTCTCTCTCTACTAGTTACAATGCTATATGGTTCCTGTTGCTGTTGTTCAGGTGCATCCTCTTGTTGATCAGGATCTTGCACCTCATCCTCTAAATTACTAGATTGAACTGCTGAAGTATCAATATCAAACTCCACCTGTTCTCTGACACCGTGATCTGATTCAGCTATTGACTTCTCTCTCTGACTATCCAATGAAGCAGACTCATTAAATGTCAAATCCCTGCTGATAATTAATCCTGGAGACTTTGGATCATCGCACCACAACCTGTAGCCTTTTACTCCAGATGCATATCCTAGAAATATGCATTTTCTTGCTCTTGGCTCAAGCTTACCATCTCTCACATAAGCATAAGCAGGGCAACCAAATACTCTTAGCTGAGAGTAATCAGCAGGTGAACTGGACTAGATCTCAAAAGGAGTTTTACACTCAATAGCTATAGATGGAGATCTATTAACAAAGAAATAGGCTATGTTAATTGCTTCAGCCCAGAAATCCTTTCCCAATTTTGAATGTGAGAGCATGCTTCATGCTTTGTCACAAAGCATTATGTTCATGCATTTTGCAATACCATTTTGTTGTGGTGTCCTTGTACAAGTGCGATGTCTCACTATACCTTCATTGCTGCATAATGCATCGAACTCACGATTGCAAAATTCCAACCCGTTATCAATTCCAAGATGCTTGACCTTCTTTTCTGTTTGCTTCTCAATCATTGTCTTCCACTTTACAAAGGTTGAAAATGCCTCATCTTTTGTTTTCAGAAAATACACCCACACCATCCGAAAGTAATCATTAATCAAAGTCATGAAGTACCTGGCACCACTCTTGGAAGGGATTCTGTTAGGACCCCATAGATCTGAGTGGATATAATCCACCGTTCCTCTGGTCTTACGCACTGCCTTTTTATCGATCTTGAACCTGGTCTATTTGCCAAACACAGAGTGTTCACAAAAGTCCATAGATTCTATTTTTTGCTCGTCCAACAAATCCCGCTTGCTTAACACAGATAATCCTCTTTCACTCACATGACCAAGATGCATATGCCACAATTGAGTCTGATTCTGATTATTGCTTCCGGATGCTATTGCAGCTTCCCCTGAAATTGTACTGCCCTAAAGAAAATACAATCCTGAAATCAAACTGCTCTTCATGAGTACCATAAAGCCCTTGCACACTTTGAGAACTCTATTCTCTACATGGTATCTGAATCCATGAGAGTCAAGTGTCCCAAGAGAAATGAAGTTCCTCTTTAGTCCTGGAACATGCCAACACTCTATAGTTCTGATAATGCCATCAAACATCCTCAATCTGATGTTACCAATTCCTTCAACAGATAATGCACGATCATTGCCTAGAAACACCTTGCCACTCATCTGTTTGTAAATGACAAACTAGTTTCTGTGTAGACACATGTTATAAGTAGCACCAATATCAAGAATCCAGTAATTTTATCCATGATCTGAACTCACGGATAAAATTTCTCCAGCACTATCATCACCATCAGAATCAATAAAATTATCAACCACATTCGCAGAACTTTCTAGTTGCTTTCCCTTTTTATTTTTCAACTTGGGACAATCTCTCCTATAGTTATCTTGCTCTCCACACTCAAACAGTTGGCCTTTTTCATTCTTAACTTAGATCTAGCCTTAGATTTCTTCCTGTTGGAAGAACCCTCCCTTGAATGTGTTCTTCCCCTGCTCACTAAACCTTCCCCCTCAAATCTTTCTCTATTATCTAGAAATTTCTTTTTCAACTCCTTTGATTTTAGAGAATTACTAATATCATCTAGTGAAATACTATCTTTTCCATACAACAGAGTATCAATAAAAGTTTCATAGGAGGGTGGCAAAGAACATAATACAATAAGGGCCTAATCCTCACTATCAATCTCAATATCAATATTCTTCAGATTCATAATGATTGAATTGAATTCATCCAGATGTTCTTTAATGGGTGTACCTTCGCTCATTCTCAGATTGTAAAGTCTTTTCTTCATATACAGGTGGTTAGTCAGTGATTTGGTAGAGTATAACTCCTTTAATTTCTTCCATGCCGTAGATGCTGAGCTTTCACTAGCAATCTCATGTAGGACATTATCAGTTACGCTCATGAAAATCGCACTCAAGGCTCTCTCCTTTAGATCAGCCTTCTCAGCCTCTTTCATACCTTCTGGAAAGTTGTCCTCGATTGCCTTCTATAGACCTTGTAGGATCAAGGAAGATTTAGTTTTAATCTTCTACAGACTGAAACTCGATCCACCATCAAACTTCTCCATCTCATACTTCGTTGAAGATGATGCCATCTGTAAACCCTAGGTTTTGTGCACAAAGCTCTGACACCAGTTTGTTATAAAAGCACGCAAATCTAAGGCACATACACAAATCACACAATCACACAGTATTGAAAATAGAAGAAGAATAACACAGGATTTAACGTAGTTCAACCATAAGGTCTACGTCCACGGCCAAGACAAGAGAAAAAGTTCCACTATAATGAAAAGAGCAAGATACAATCAATCAAAACTCTCAAACTCTAACCCCAGTGTGTTTTCCTAAATATCTCACAACTCTACCGCAAAGGGTAGAATATTACAATATTTTTAATGGTCCATACCACGGGGCGTTGCCCCCGCACCCCCAAGGAGATCAGTGGTGGGCTTTGGGCCCAGGCCTATCAACCCGTGCCCTCTGCTACCACCATAGATCTCACTCTTTATCCCAATCGAGTCACAGCACAAAAATTCAAGTCGAGTTACAATTTTGGTCCATGAAAAATATATCCAAAATTCAAGCCACAAAAAATAACGGTTAGAGAGCTAGTTTACATGTTCTTCTCTTGTTAAATAAAGCTACTCTATTCTTGTGTATATATATATATAATCTGCAGTTGTAATGTAACACTCTCCCGGTAGCACTCCGTACATTCTACTGTTCCGGTACCGGTGTCGGTCCGGACAGCTAGAACGTCCGGAAAAATATTTAAGCTAAAGTCAGGAATCATAATTAACTCAAATATTAACAAGAAAAATTTAGTGAAAATTTTAGAAGTAAAATACAACCAAGTTAAATGAGCCGGTGCCCTAGCGAGGGGTAACCCAGAGGGAAGTTGCGGTTCTCGTAACGAGGAGCCCTAGACCCGGGAAAAAATTCATAAAATAATTTTTGAGACTCCAAAGAAGGGTCATTGAGGTTCCTATGGTATTAGAATGCCAAGAAAATATTTAGAAAAATTTTACAATCGGTACAGACAATTTTGACCCGTTAAGCCAAACGGAGGACATTTTGATCATTTCGCCTTCAGAGACGATTTTTGGCCGACTTGTCCAGTTGAGTAAATAATTACTATGACATAAAATATGAATTAATATTGATGAAAAATTAATTGAAAGTTAGTAGAAAAGAAAAGAAAAGAAAATGCAATAAAATGCCAAATATGACATATTGTGATGCCATTTAAAAAGCTTCCTCCAATCACAATTAAACAACCCTTTAATTAACTAATAAAAGAGACCAAAGGAGACAAAAAATTCTGGTCATCTTCTTCTTCTTCTTCAGCCAAAACGTGACCTCCCCTTTTCCATAACCCTCCATGAAAGTTTCCTTTAATTTCTTCCATTTCCCATGAAATTCCACTACTAAACCCTAAGTCACCTTCACTAAAACTTGTCCCCACATCACAAGGCAACTCTAGGCAGCCACAAAGAGGAGAAATTCTAAAGTTTTCACAAGCTCAATAAGTTGAGCAAAGAGGTTAGTGCTTAATTATGCATGTATATCTCTTGTTCCATGTTAAGGACTTAAAAATGAGTATGAAATTGTGGATTAAATGAATGAAACTTATGGGTATGTATGCCATGGATTTCGGCTGCCCTAAGGAAGGAATAGGATTGAGTGTTTGTGATGGACTTGGAGTGAACTAGAAACCATGTTTAAAGTGTATAAATATAAGGATAATGAACTAGTAGTTAATTAAGGTAAGTTGTGAAAATTCATAATGGGAATTAGGGTTTTAAGGGTGAAAATTGGACTTGGCATTTGAATTGATTAATGGACATTCTAGTGGTCAATTAGTGACCGTTTAAGGCAAGGTAATCATAATTTGAAGTGAGTTAATGCATGGCAAAGTGAATGTGTAGGCTGCCTAAAGACAGCAGCAGGGTGACTGAAATTTCAGTCCACTTAGACTGCCATATCTTTGGCTGTGTAGGTCCAATTGGTGTTTGGCCAATTGGACATGAAACTAGGCTTATAATGGCACATTTTTTCTGAAGAAACCATGCCCAAAAGACCAAAGTAAGAGGACCAAAAGTTGGCCCCAATCCGGATACCCTGCAACAGCACCTGCAGAAATGACCAAATGAACAGTAACTGTTCATTTGGCCATAACTCACTGTAGATATGGTCAATTGACCTTAAATTTTTACAGCAACAAGTTAAGACATAGACAAACAACTTTCATGAAGAAACCTACCCCAAATTATGACCAGAACCTAACCCAAATGGTAGTGGCAGTCACTGTTCATGTTACTGTAGATATGGTCAATTCTGTAGTTTGGCAATCCGGCCAGTTGTGGTTTTTGGACCATATCTGGAGCTAAAAAACTCCAAATGGAGTGATTCAAAAAATGAAATTCAACTAGACAAAATAATGAACAACTTTCATGTTTACCATTTCCTCAAATTCCTACTACAACAGGGCTTAATGGAACAGTAAATTTGGGTCACAAAAATTGAAAATTCTGCCCCCTTGGTTTTAAGTTTGGAAATGGTATTTGTGACTTATTCCAACAAGTTTTAAATGCAAAATGTGGTATCTTTGAGAACTTAGGTTCAATAAATTTATTGTGTATGAAAAAGTCAACATTTTGGTTGACTAGTAAGGTGAATAGTAAACAAAATGACACATATTACATAAGTAATACAACTTGAAATATAAAATGTAATTAACACAAATGGATTGTTTAGAGTATAAATGAGATAAAGTTATCATTAGGATTTACGTCTTTGTTTCAAATAGGATTATAATACCTTGTACAAAAATTGGTACATGAGAGGTAATAATGTGAATACTAATTCATATAAATATTGTAACGATTAGATGAATCACATGGATGGGTAAATGGGTTAATTGCTCTCATCATGAGAGAAATGGAAATATTTCGAAGTACAAATGGTACATGAAAATCGATTGATGTAAATTGCAATTAATGTGAATGGTATGATGAATGCATAAATTATATAAAAATGAGATTTGAAGATTTATGCTTCTACTATAAATAAAATTAAAATACTATGAACGATAATTGGAACATAAAATGAAATAATAAAACTTATGAACATTTAATGATATTATGTGCCCTTGTATTGCCTAGACATGTGTGTCGGATTGGATAGTTTGGCATGCCAATAGGGTATTGTTTTAGCGATCTGCGAAGGCTTTATGCCTGTATTCATGGCTTTATGCCCGTATTCATGGCTTTTATGCCCGTATTCATGGCTTTTATGCCGATTATGTGATATCATGGCTTTTTAGCCATACTGACTGCATACGTGGTTGACGTTCTGCGTCCCATGGTATGACGGCCCGAGGCACCGCGGTGTCCGGTGCCAACGACCCGTTATCGATCCGATCGTCCAGTATAGGTTACTTGGGCAACCAAATGAATGAAAGTGGACAAAGTTAACGAAAAGAAAAAAATAAAAAAAAGGGATATACAAATGCAAACCAAATAAGGCATATACATTAAATACACATTTATTTTCTGCTATTTTCTTTTATTTTATTATTGCACCACTAAGCTTTATGTTTAGAGCGTCTCTTTTGCAATGCGTAGGTACTGAAGATTTGGACAGAGGGCCCAGTAGACCACATATTCGGTAAGGCAGTTCACAGTTCTGCATAGTGTCCGTGTCACCTCACCATCTACAGTGCATTGGTAGGACACTAGGCTTCATTTTGGTATTTTGTAATTGATTTTTATTTTCCTTTGAGTAAATAAAACTTATGTAATGTATTTTGATTTTCATGTAAATAATGCAAAATTGTGTTTGTAAATGGAAAAGTGAATATTGATCTGTGACTGTTACATGACTATCAAATGTGATGAATGATTGAGAAACGAATGGTTGAAAAATATTGAGATTTTGATATTGGAGTTTGTGAATAGATGAATATGATTATTAGAAGTGTTTTTCACAGGTTCCGAAGAACTGTTTTCTCCATTTTTAGCTGGTACTCCGCCGGATTTTCTTTAAAATTTTCGGAACCTCAAATAAATTACAATTTCAATAAATGAATTATATTTCACAAGTTATATTCAAAACTACGATAAAAAAATGAATTAAGATAAAATAGAGTGCTCCGGCACACTGAGTGGCATAACTTGCTCGGCTACACTGTAGTCGGGTAAGGGGTGTCACATGTAACCAAGTCTATTTCATTCTTTGATAAATAAAGGTTTCCCTCTCATTTTCAATACATATCTAAATATTTAGTTTTATAATATCCAAAAAAGTCCTAGATAAGTGGCATAGGTTGTGTTTAATTTTAATAGAAGTTTAGTGGTAGGAACTGAGCTTTGGGTTGTATTTATAGTTCTTCAATTTATTTAGAATAATGGATATCACAATGTTTATTTTGAGTGTGATAATATTTAAGTGGTAAATTTTAATTTTTGTTTGCTAGATGATCTTTTTAATAGTTTGAGATCACTAGTAACTTTCATTTGATCTCCTTTTATGGAGTTCTTGATGCATATACTTTATAACTTGGCACTTGAATGAAATAATGGGTTGATGTGTCACAAATGTGCTAATGAATGAGTGCTATAAAATCGTATATTGAGTCCATATTGACTGTTTATGACAACAATGGTTTCGAGATGATAAAATGCCTCAAATTGGCTTGGCATAGTCATAAGCAATGCAAATCTTCAGTGGAGGAATGCCTTAAATTGGCTTGGAGTAGCTAGACATAGGTGGTTGGTGAAAACCTATGATAGCCTTCATGAGGGTCTTCATCAGCCTATGGAAAACCAATAAATCCCATAGAAAGACTCAATAAGGGTCTTCACCTAACCTTATGAAGCTAGGACATGCTTGCAAGAGTTCTCTAGGAATCCTTATAAGGATCTTCATTAATGTTAGGAAGACATAAAATGCTCAAGTCCTTTGAAAAGGAGCTAAAGGTCTTCAACAACCTTAAAAAGCTGATGAATCTTGTAGAACTTCTCTAGGAACCTTTATGAGAGTTTTTTATTTTTTTTATTTTTTTTATAACCTTTGGAAGTCAAAGAATGATTATTAGGAATCATTATAAGGTTCTTCCCCTAACCTTAGAAACTAATGAATGGGGTCATCATTGGGATCACAAAGGAAAAAGAAAAGATAAAAGATAATGTCACACCCTACCCCTCCGTAAGGCATAACATGATCTCGTAGTACACCTAATGAATTACCGTATTTCGCCTATCGATAACTCATTAAATACACTACAAGAGATTTTAAAACACTTTTCGTTCATTTTGAAAGTGGTGGGTAAATTTTTCACAAATATTAAAAACCTTTATTTATCACTAAATCATAAATCAAATTTTTGGATATTTAAAATCTCTGTAATTTTTACAAAAATTCCGGTAGAGTGCCGGCTGTATTTTGAGAAAATAAATCTTTAAAACCTACAAAGAAAAACACTCCCAATGTTTTTACTCAACCACCACTCCAATACAAATCATTTTCATATCCCCATTCAACACAATTAACTCAATCCAAATTTTCAGCCATACTTAGCATAATGAAAACCATACATGGATTTCAAAACTCAGGAAGAAATTTGGATATTACATTTATTACAAAACTCAGAAATAAATTTGAACATTACAATAATTTGCATTTTAATTACATACCCAAAATAATATTACAAAAGTTCTTGTACAACTGCTCAAATAAATTACATACATATAATTACATACATACATAAAAACCTATGTACAAGGATATACCTATGATATACTTGGAGCTAATCTGAATGTGTCTTCAAGGAGCAACTATAGAAAATCTCACTCAGTTGCTCTATCTTTACTTTCACCTGCGACAGCATACAAAGCTATCGCTGAGTGGTGAACTCAGTGGTGCACAACTATAATTTAAAATATAGTACAATATACCTTAGCAAAATTACAGTAAAGAATTTGAAAATTTGGATATTCATCAAATTCCAAAAATCAAACTATTCATTGCCAATAATATAAATCATTTGTTGAAATGACTTTCATCAAGAAATTCAATTTATCAAATCACAACTGGACATTTAAAGTAATTCCAACAATTATGAAAATAAAGATTAATTTCAATAAAATCAATTATGCATAAATCCCATTTGAAATCGAAATTCTTTACTATTTAAAAACCATTCTTTATCTCACTAACTATGCATGACGAATCCGTAAGGGCTATTTTCAGGGCGATTCTAACTCCCTATGGTCGGGGAAATCGAATTGGGATTCTAACTCCCTATGGTCGGGGAGATCGAATCATCGTGCACATTACACACCACAATAATGCAACTTCCGAAAGGGCCAATGAAAAACTTAGATCTAACCTCTAATAAGAGGAGAATCTAAGCATGTGCACGTACCATGGTAATCAAAACAAAACAAAGCTAACTTCATTGTCTCCTCAACAAATGAGAGAGACGGGTAATAACCTAGTCAAGCATCTATAGTGAGATATAAAACAATATTATGAATCTCTTTGTCCTTTTTATGAGCATAAATCACAACACAATTCAATTCTATATCAATTCCAATATCCAATAATTTTTATGCTCATCATAATTCAAAATATATTTTATCACAATTTTTTCAAAACTAATTTATTCAATCCACAACAATACTCAATAATTGTTGAAATATCATTTCACAAAGCTAAATTCATGCATACTATAACAATTTCAATAATCTTTGAATTAAATCCAATACTTGATAAATATAATATATAAGGAAAATAATGTCATTTAAACAAATGAAATATTCAGAACAAAATCAATTAAAAACTAGTTGTGCACAAACCTCTTTGTCTACTAGTTTACTCAAATTTTCGTTTCTCCTTTGAAGATCTATTTCAAGTTTCTTTTTCAACTGAAAGACACAATTTAAAGTGTTTCAGTATCATATCTCATAATTAATTCATTAATTTATTTCATGCCTACTTAATTGTAGCCTTAAATTTGCTTGAAATAGTATCCTTTGAATTTTTCATTTTGGGTCACTATTCATTGCACTATTCAAGTCAAAATGTTATCTTTTTCCTACTAAATAGGTTTATTAATTCTAATTGCACTCATATACCACATTTTGGATGTCAATTTTATTGGCATTGATTGCCAATTCAATTTCTAATTTCCCTAGGTGCAAATCAAAAAATTCAGTTTTAAGTCACTATTTTCTACTAATCCATTGGTCTGGTTTCTGTGGGAAATTTGGCTAAATATCCTTCATCAAAGTTGTTCCCTATTGTCTTAGCTTTAATTCCCTTTTTGAATCACTCCATTTGGAGTTTTTTAGCTCAAGTTATGCTTAAAAGACTATTCTAGACTCAATGGTTACTTATGCAAATTTCTAGATTTTGGATGTTGATTTGATCTAGCTAAATGTCCTGTTTGCTTTGGTTTTTAGGTTCTGGTTAAAAGAGAAATTTTATAGTTCTATGTCTTATTGAATTTTTGGCACTAATTTCATATCATTCTGGGTTATATACACCAAGATATGGTCATTTTACTAAGGCTGGATAGATTGCATTCTCAATGCACATTTAGGTCATTTTTAGGTCAATTTCAATTCTGGCAGATTTTGTAACCCAACTTGGGCAAGCAAATTGACTTGCTTAATGGAATTTCTGGGCTTGGTGGTCTGTACCAAAGTTGTAGCTCTATGTCTAAGCTTTCCAACGGCATAAATTTCAGGTCATTTGTACTTGTCTACAAGGAGTTATGGTCAATTACGTGATTACTGTTCATATGGTCAGATTTTAGGTTTGCAAGGTTGCAATTCCGGATTAGGTCAATTTTAATGTTACTTTCCAGATAGAATTTTGGTAAGTTTCCAACATGAAAGTTGGCACATTTTATGCCTAGTTTCACCTCCAATTGGCCTCATGCCAATTGAGGTCACACATTTAGGGATATAGGCTCAAATGCATACCGCCCTTAACACATTTCTCAAACACCAACCAAATATACATTCAACTTGCTATAATTTCACTTCTCACACCTAATTCTGAATTTGTAACATACCCTAACCATTCATCACATCACATTATGGTCAATTTGGGCAGAATATACAAATCCTCAATACACCAAATACAACTCTAAATCACAAAGTCAACATTGATATAATTTTTTACATGATATCACCTAACCAATACATGGAATTCCATCAACAATTTGCATACACTTCTATTAATCCTTAGTACCATAATTCATTAAACAAATTCATGAAAGTTAGCACTCTTCATTACATCACAAGCCTGCTGAATTTCCCAATTTGCAAAAGTCTTCACCCTTCTTTTCAAACCCCTAAAATTCAATTATTCAAATACACATACACATGGAATTCACTCACCAACACATCAAATTACTTTAATCAAACTTAATTCACATTAAATATAATTAATTATATGCAAGAATATTTCACTTACCCTTCCCTTTCCATGGCTACCGAATTACACCCTTCACATAATTCATCAAATCCTCAAATTTTCTTCACCAAATTACTGATCTCGAGCTTAATATAAACTTTACTTAAGAAAGGAAGGAGTTTGGACACTTACCTCTTTTTGGAGCTTGCTCAAACTTCACCAAAACTCCTTCTTTTTGCTCCCAATATCTTTCCCATGTGGTGTAGACCAACTTTAATGAAGAAAAAGTGAAGGAATTATGGCTTCATGATGGAGGTCTTGAGCTCCATGCAAGGTGCGGCCATGGAGGAAAAATGGGGACTTCAATTCGGCAAGATGAGAAATGAGGAAGAAGATAAAGGTATTAGTGGTTGATTCTTGTCCTTAGTGGCCTTATATATGTCCACTAATTCCTCCACTAAGTCCCACTAATTATGATTAACATTATAATAATCCAAAGTTATCATAATTGCTATAATGCCCTTATAATTCTTTTAATTACATTATGTATAATATTTCTTGTTTTCATGACATTTTCAAAATTTAATACTATTTATTTTTAATGGACATTTAGGTCAAAAATCAACTCTAGGTGTCAAATAACCAAAATGCCCCTCTTTGGGTTGTATTTCAAAATTTTCGATAACACCAATTTAATCCTGAATTTGTCGGTTTCTTAATTTTTTGTTTTTATTTGTACTAATTAACTAAATTTTCTTTGACATTTCAAATGTCAATTATACCTCAATAGGCTTTTAATTATGTCTCAAAAATTATTTCCGAGGGTTCCCCGCGATCCTAGGGTCGGCAACTGCCTTGGCTGTAACTTCCTGGTGTGGTCACCCATCGCTACGTTTTCTGGCTCATTTAACCTAATTGCACTTCATCTCTTTTATTTTCTCTTAAATTTTCTTGTATTTTCTTGCCTTATATTTCATCATTTTATGTATTCTCAATATCATTTAAGTGTAGTTCCAGACATCCCAGTTGTCCAGACAGACACTGGTCACCGAAACAGTGATTTGCACAGGTCTATGCATATAGGGGTGTTACAATTCTCTCCCTCCCCCCTTAAAAGAAATTTCGACCTTGAAATTTTGCCCACTATCAGTCCTTAATCATCCGTATGTGTTGTTTCCTCATGTCTCTCTCACATTTCCATATAGCCTCATAATCTGAATGATGGTCCGTAGCACTTTAGCCAATAATATTACAGATCGATTGCTCACCTTGTGTGACTAGTTCCTTATGAGCTTCTATCATAAGTTAAATTTGAATTCTTTTCAATTCTAGAGGTAAGCAATTCTGTGTGCTGACGAATCCACTCTTTCTCAAACCTCGTATAATCCTAAGAAGTGAGAACTTAGTTTTTCTCTCTTATAATCTTCTTATCTTAGAGTCTATGTAAGACTTCTAACAATCTAATATAACGTTTAATTTGTGTGTACAACACTAATCTTCTCCTATTATTGTTCTATTTAATATTTTGATTCATATTTCCTTATTGAATGACCATTGTGGTCGTATTAGAATTACTTATCTAACATTTGCCATAGATTCATAACTGTTATCTTATCTTGCCACTTATTTTGAATCTAGGCCTATATGCCATTTTACACTATCTTGTTTGCTTTTGTTTAACATATTTCGATATTTGCACTTTTATACCATAAATATTTTTCCTGATTTCATTCCTTTTTACTATCTTTATCCTTCCTTGACTCGACTGTCAAGTCAAAGTTTAGCGCCTTATATTATCCCTAATAAATCCGCTATACTTCAATATTACTTTGATTTGATCCTCTGACCATTCTAGTCCGTATTCTCACTGATATTCGTAACATTTCTTTGTTACCTTTGAACCAACTATTCAATTTTTCACTTTCACAACTCTTTTATCTATCGATTTTCTATAGCTTATTTTTCACTGATTTGCAATCATTACTTCCTCTTGTACTAGACTATAACGTATTCTTTAATATCTTAAGAAGAGAGTCTACAAAATTGTCCTTTTTCTCTTGTCATGTACTAATCATAATCTAGTCATTATGGTTCGCACAATAGAATTGTGCTCTTTCTAGGAAATACCTGGCCAATTATTTCTTATCTCATCATTGTCTTAATTAGAACATCATTTTATAATTTATTTCATTGGTGACATCTCCCAGTGTCTCACGAGAAAATATTGTTATGTTCCTATACTTTACCGCATGATACTACTGATCCTCTTTTCCTATAATAAACTCCTTGAAACATCATTTTATAATGGATAATTATCATCCGTAGCATCCTATCTCCTTCAAGGGAACAAAATTTTTCTTTGTGCCCTGCTGTCACACTAATATAATATTGTTTTTGGCTAGACTTTAGGCGAAAAATCCATGACAATATCAAATAATTATAACCTCATATCTGAGACTGGATGACCTTACCCTATCAATGTTATCTTTAATTTATGACCATACCGAAATCTTTAGTCTTATAGCAATTTTTTACGTATCATAGTTCGGGTTAGATAACTGAGTCAATGACTCTAGTTATCTTATAACTATAACCTTTTGATATTCTAACTTTAGAGTTTTAAACTCCTAAGTAGGATTTCTAAACTCATTTCCAACAATAAAATTCTGTCCTGGCATAACTATACCAAAACAGATGCTGTTGGCAACTATTCTCATCTTGATGTACTATCGAGTAATATGTAGCTCTACACAATAATCTCAAGTCAGTACTGTAATCTGTAGCTTATAGTATAAACATTAAGAATATTGCATAGTTACTACGATACATTCCAATAGATCAAACTTTCCTATATTTTATCCTTTTCGAATTTACCAATATTCAAAACTTATTCTGATTACAATATCCATTAACAATTACTAACAATAATATCTTTGCCCTCATCTAGAGAAATTCTATTACTGTAACTTACTTTTAGGTCCTCTTGCCTTACGTTAAGTAGGCTCGCCAATTAGCTTTATAATTTATGGTCTGTTAGAAAATACTTTTAGCTAATAATTCTTCTAAAATTAATGTCAATCATACTTGTTATCGTAGTTTTTATCCTAAAGGACTAGTCACTAATACATCAAAATTTGTTCCCATGTAAAGGAATAACAATAAAACATATAATTATAACACTAACATACAAATAAGTAGTGCTGGGATCAAATAATAACTAATTGTTTCTTCCAAAATTAAGAACTTACTAGCAGCTACATCCGAAGTTTCTGCTCTTTCTCCTTGGTGCATAGTGGACGCTCTGACTGATGTGCTACTATGTTCGGGTTGATTTACTGTGCTAGGGTTGCTAGAAATATCGATTCTGTTTCTATCTCGGCCCTAATAGACTATTTGTGAATTTCGAAGAGTAGAGCGATGTGCTCTAGTACAATCTCTAGCAAAGTGTCCACGTTCACCACAATTATAGTAGGCTCCACTGACTTTATGACAAATGCCCCCATGTAACTTGCCACATACCTCACAGACACGTATAGGGTAGGAACTTCTAATTCTTTGCTGACTGGTTCCCGATTGCTTCTGCCCTGAAGATTCGCCTCTGTCATATCCATGAGTTTCCTCAAATCCTCTTCTCTTCCCTAAACCACTACTCGAACTCTAACCCATAGGTCTTTCACTCTTCTCTATTTCATGCTGCCCTTGTGGGGGTTGGGCTTGTGCTACAGCTTGGGCTAACAGATTATCAGTCATTTATTGAAAGAAAGTGGCCATTTACTGGGTCATTTGTGCGGTAATTTATACCGATGGAACTGGTACAGTCGGGCCTCCAACACTCTGAGAAGCTGAGGCCTCTCCTTGTGCCTCAACTGTAACTAGTTATTCTACTGGTTTATCTCCTTCTTCCATTTCTATTCATAAAATCTTCTTTTCCTGGGACAACCTACATAAGGAGATTTCTCTCCATTAGTTCATATTTATGATATAAATGTACTATATGTATCAAACATTTGATCAGTTGTATTTACTGAAAAATATTTCAAATTCATAATTCAAAATTTTCATTAAAACCATTGCTCTGATACCACTAAACATGCCACACCCTACCCCTCCGTAAGGTATAACATGATCCCGTAGTACACTTAATGA
This sequence comes from Hevea brasiliensis, assembly GCF_030052815.1. NCBI lineage: Eukaryota > Viridiplantae > Streptophyta > Magnoliopsida > Malpighiales > Euphorbiaceae > Hevea > Hevea brasiliensis. Next base: position 84,389,794 of record NC_079499.1, read on the forward strand.
ATTACCGTACTTCGCCTAACAATAACTCATTAAATATACTACAAGGGATTTTAAAACACTTTTTGTTCATTTTGAAAGTGGTGGGTAAATTTTTCACAAATATTAAAAACCTTTATTTATCACTAAATCATAAATCAAAATTTTGGATATTTAAAATCTCTGTAATTTTTACCAAAATTCCGACAGAGTGCCGGCTGTATTTTGAGAAAACAAATCTTCAAAACCTGCAAAGAAAAAAACTCCCAAAGTTTTTACTCAACCACCACTCCAATACAAATCATTTTCATATCCCCATTCAACACAATTAACTTAATCCAATTTTTCAGGCCATACTTAGCATAAAGAAAACCACACATGGATTTCAAAACTCAGGAAGAAATTTGGATATTACATTCATTACAAAACTCAAAAATAAATTTGAATATTACAATAATTTGCATTTTAATTATACACTCAAATTAATATTACAAAAGTTCTTGTACAACTGCTCAAATAAATTACATACATAATTACATGCATACATCAAAACCTATGTACAAGGGTATACCTATGATATACTTGGAGCTAATCTGAATGTGTCTTCAAGGAGCAGTTACAGAAAATCTCACTCAGTTGCTCTATCTTTACTTTCACCTGCGACAGTATACAAAGCTATTGCTAAGTGGTGAACTCAGTGGTGCACAATTATAATTTAAAACATAGTACAATATACCTTAGTAAAATTATAGCAAAGAATTTGGAAATCTGAATATTCATCAAATTCCAAAAATCAAAATATTCATTGCCAATAATATAAATCATTTGTTAAAATAACTTTGATCAATAAATTTAATTTATCAAATCACAACTGGACATTTAAAGTAATTCCAACAATTATGGAAATAAAGATTAATTTCAATAAAATCAATTATGCATAAATCCTATTTGAAATCGAAATTCTTTACTATTCAAAAACCATTCTTTATCTCACTAACTATGCAAGACTAATCCGTAAGGGCCATCTTCAGGGTGATTCTAACTCCCTATGGTCGGGGAGATCGAATCAGGATTCTAACTCCCTATTGTCGGGGAGATCGAATCATTGTGCACATTACACACCACAATAATGCAACTTCCAAAAGGGCCAATGAAAAACTTAGATCTAACCTCTAATAAGAGGAGAATCTAAGCATGTGCACGTACCATGATAATCAAAATAAAACAAAGCTAACTCCATTATCTCCTTAACAAATGAGAGAGACGGGTAATAACCTAGCCAAGCATCTATGGTGAGATATAAAACAATATCATGAATCTATTTGTCTTTTTTGTGAGCATAAATTACAACACAATTGAATTCAATGTCAATTCCAATATCCAATAATTTTTATGCTCATCACAATTCAAAACATATTTTATCACAATTTTTTCAAAACTAATTTATTCAATCTACAACAAAGCTCAATAATTGTTGAAATATCATTTCACAAAGCTAAATTCATACATACTATAACAATTTCAATAATCATTGAATTAAATCCAATACTTGATAAACATAATACATAAGGAAAATAATGTCACTTAATCATATGAAATATTCAAAACAAAATCAATTGAAAACTAGTTGTGCACAAACCTCTTTGTCGACTAGTTTACTCAAATTTTCGTTTCTCCTTCGAAGATCCCTTTCAAGTCTCTTTTTCAATTGAAACACACAATTTACAGTGTTTCAGTACCATATCTCATAATTAATTCATTAATTTATTTCATACCTACTTAATTGTAGCCTTAAATTTACTTAAAATGGTATCCTTTAAATTTTGCATTTTGGGTCACTATTTATTGCACTATTCAAGTTAAAATGTTGACTTTTTCCTACTAAATAGGTTTATTAATTCTAATTGCACTCATATACCACATTTTGGGTGTCAATTTTACTAGCATTGATTGCCAATTCAATTTCTAATTTCCCTAAGTGCAAATCAAAAAATTCAGTTTGGGTCACTATTTTCTACTGTCTCATTGTTCTAGTTACAGTGGGAATTTAACTAAGTGTCCTTCATCAAAGTTGTTCCCTATTTTCTTAGCTTTAATTCCCTTTTTGAATCACTCCATTTGGAGTTTTGTAGCTCAAGTTATGCCTAAAAGACTATTCTAGACTCAATGGTTACTTATGCAAATTTCCAGATTTTGGATGTTGATTTGATCTAGCTAAATGTCCTGTTTCCTTTGGTGTTTATGTTCTGGTCAAAAGAGAAATTTTATAGGTCTATGTCTTATTGAATTTTTAGCTCTGATTTCATGTCATTCTGAGTTATATACACCAAGATATGGTCATTTTACTAAGGCTGGACAGATTGCATTCTCAATGCACATTTAGGTCATTTTTAGGTCAATTTCAATTCTGGCAGATTTTGTAACCCAACTTGGGCAAGCAAATTGACTTGCTTAATGGCATTTCTGGGTTTGGTGGTCTTTACCAAAGTTGTAGCTCTATATCTAAGCTTTCCAACTGTATAAATTTCGGGCCATTTGTACCTGTCTGCAGGGAGTTATGGTCAATTACGTGATTACTGTTCATATGGTCAGATTTTAGGTTTGCAAGGTTGCAATTCCGGATTAGGTCAATTTTAATGTCACTTTTCGGACAAAATTTTGGTAAGTTTCCAACATGAAAGTTGGCACATTTTATGCCTAGTTTCACTTTCAATTAGCCTCATACCAATTGGGATCACACATTTAGGGTTATAGGCTCAAATGCATACTACCCTTAACACATTTCTCAAAGACCAACCAAATATAAATTCAACTTGCTATAATTTCAATTCCCATACCTAATTCTGAATTTGTATCACACCATTCATCAGATCACATTATGGTCAATTTGGGCAGAATATACAAATCCTCAATACACCAAATACAACTCTAAATCACAAAGTCAACATTGATATAATTTTTTACATGATATCACCTAACCAATAAATAGAATTCCATCAACAATTTACATACACTTCCATTAATCCTTAGTACCATAATTCATCAAACAAATCCATAAAAGCAAGCACTCTTCACTGCACCACAAGGTTGCTGAATTTCCCAATTTGCAAAAGTTTTCACACTTCCTTTCAAACCCCCAAAATTCAATTGTTCAAATACACATACACATGGAATTCACTCACCAACACATCAAATTACTTTAATCAAACTTAATTCCCATTAAATGCAATCAATTATATGCAAGAATATTTCACTTACCCTTCCCTTTCCATGGCTGCCGAATTTACACCCTTCACGTAATTCATCAAATCCTCAAATTTTTTTACCAAATTACTCATATCAAGCTTAATATAAACTTTACTTAAGAAAGAAAGGAGTTTGGACACTTACCTCTTTTTGGAGCTTGCTCAAACTTCACCAAAACTCTTTCTCTTTGCTTCCAATATCTTTCCTATGTGGTGTAGACCAACTTTAATGAAGAACAAGTGAAGGAATTATGGCTTGATGATGGAGGTCTTGAGCTCCATACAAGGTGCGGCCATGGAGGAAAAATGGGGACTTCAATTCGGCAAGGTGAGAAATGAGGAAAAAGATGAAGGTATTAGTAGTTGATTCTTGTCCTTAGTGGCCTTATATATGTCCACTAATTCCTCCACTAAGTCCTGCTAATTATGATTAACATTATAATAATCTAAAGTTATCATAATTATTATAATGCCCTCATAATTCTTTTAGTTACATTATGTATAATATTTCTTGTTTTTATGGCATTTTCAAAATTTAATACTACTTATTTTTAATGGACATTTAGGTCAAAATTCAACTCTAGGTGTCAAAATGACCAAAATACCCCTCTTCGGGTTGTATTTTGATTTTTTCGCTAGCACCGATTTAATCCTAAATTTGTCGGTTTCTTAATTTTTCGTTTTTATTTGTACTAATTAACTAAAATTTCTTTGACATTTCCAATGTCAATTACACCTCAATAGGCTTTTAATTATGTCTTGAAAATTATTTTCGAGGTTTCCCCGCAGTCCTAGGGTCGGCAATTGCCTTCGCCGTAACTTCCCGGTGCGATCACCCATCGCTACGGTTTCTAGCTCGTTTAACCTAATTGCACTTCATCTCTTTTATTTTCTCTTAATTTTTCTTGTATTTTCTTACCTTATATTTCATTATTTTATGTATTCTCAATATCATTTAAATGTAGTTCCAAACATCCTAGCTATCCGGACAGACACTGGTCACTGGAACAGTGATTTGCACAGAACTATGCATATAGGGGTGTTACAGATAATGTGTCTATGGTGTATATTAGGGATGTTTATCATTAAAATGTCTAAACTCTTATATAGGCTTTGAGTTTACAAGATACATACAATTAAGTGTATATGCCATAAAATTAATTTAGAAATAAATTAGTATTTTTAAAATTTTATAGAAATTTTGCGTGGTAACGGCTAAAACTATATAAAAACAGTTCTTCAAACTTGTTGAAAATCAATTTATAAAAATATATCATGCATAATTTGAACTCAATCAAACTCAAATCATCTCCTTTCATTCAATCAACATAAAGCAAATTTACTCATCTCATATACAAATCAAAATAAATGTTCTTATACAAATTTACAACCAAAAGATAACAAATACAGTACAAATCCATTTATACAATTGCTCATTGGTCTTTTATATACATATAGACTAATTTACATCAAAATGAATTTACAATGGATATACCTATTATACCCAAGGATAATCCAAACACAGCTCCTAAAAAACAGTTACAAGTAACTTACTCTGCTGACTTGCCTTTCTCTTTACCTGCGGCAGCATAAAGAAGCTATCGCTAAGTATTCACTTAGTGGTGCACAACTAAATTTTAAAACACAATATAAGACATATTTTATCAAATCATAACAAGGAAATTGAAATATATTCAAATTTACCATAATTCATGAAATTGAAATAACAAATTTCAATAATTGTAAATCATTATTTCAATCACATTTTATCTAAAATATTCACACTTTAAGGGTGTTGCCAACAATTCATACAGTTAGAGCCATGACACAAAATTTTTAATCAATGCCATGTTGTACACCACGATAAAGCCATCTCACCCAAATAACCGAGGCTAAAGGGGGACACAAAGGCTAGCTAGCTATATTAGTACTCATTCGAATTAGCCTCAACTAGCAAGCCACAGAGGGAAACTCAATCCCACAAGTGGAGGAGATCACATCAAATATCATCTCACTTGACAAGCTAATGAGAAACACAAATCACATTGCCATGCTAACTATGATTTCAAAACAAATTCATATAATTTCCATTCAAAGAATCACATTGCAAATTAAATAAATATATTTCATTCATCAAATTCCCCTTATAGGGTTGGCAACACACAATTTCTCAAAACATTTCTAAAGACATTCAAAACCGGCTCACCCCTTGCTATAATAAAATTGATAGCCAACATCCGCCTTTTCCATAATCATAAATTCATTCCACAATTCAAAGTTTTCAAAACAAAATACAAAAATATCATTTGTAGCAAGGGAAAACATAATTGACACATTCAAAGTTCATTCAATTCAATTTCAAATTTTAAAACAAAAGAGTAGTGTAGTTGTGCACAAATCTTCAATGAATCTCTTTCTTTGTATTTTAAGCCTTCCCTTTCTTGGAAGTCTCTTTGTCTACTGAAATTACACAATTACCAAGCTTTAATACTCATTCTAAGTTCCATTCATAGTTAACTAAATAAAATTCTAATGAATTCCTAAGTTCTAGTTGATTTTGAACTCAGGGTAAATTTGAAACCTAACCTTGCAACCCAAATTCAACCTAATTCTAATCATAATTTGATGAAGTGTTCTTCATGAAAATTGTTCCTCTATGTCTTAGTTTTATTTTCCTTTTTGAATCACTCAATTTGAAGTTCTAAATCTCAAGTTATGACCAAAATATTAGACACTATTTCGGGTGCCATCAGATTTGTATCTTAACTTTTTATTCTTTATCCGGGTATTTTAAGTTCATAAATTGGCCCTGATCCCTAAAACAATATTTTAGGTCTTTGTCTTAGGTATCTAAATTAATTTGAATCACTTCAATTAGAATTTTGTAGAGGAAGTTATGGCCTAATAACTATTCGGAAGTCACAGGGCAATTTGGCTAAAGTGCAGGAATTCCAGATTTGGGATTCTTGAATTATCCTAACATATCCCCTACTTTGTCCTAAGAACTGGGCTCTGGTCAAAACATGACATTTTTAGCTCTATGTCTTATGAGAATTTTGGCTTCAAAATCACCTAATTTACATTTATATAACTCCAATTATGGCCATTTTTCCAAAACTGGTCGAATAGCTAATAGTTCAGGATTTTCAGGTTAGTCCAGAATTAGGGCAGATTTGCTAGACCAACTTTGTCTAGCAATTTGATCAACTTAGGGTCATAATTTGACTTCATGATTTCCATAAGAGTTGTTATCCTATGTTAATAGAATCCCAAAATCACCTAAATTAGAGTTTTTTAGAGTGAGTTATGTATAATTTACTAAGTACTGTTCATTTAGTTATTTCTGCTGTCACACCCTACTCCTCGTAAGATGTAATATGCTCCCATAGTATACCTAATGAATTACGTACTTCGCCTACCGGTAACCCATTAAATATACTACAAGGAATTTTAAAACAATTTTCGTTCATTTTTAAATTGGTGGGTAAATTTTTTTTTTTTCAGATTTTAAAAACCTTTATTTAAAGTCCAAACATAAATTAAATTTTTAGATATTTAAAATCTTCGCAATTTTTACAAAAATTTCGGCAGAATGCCGTCTGTATTTTGAGAAAACAGTTCTTCAAAACCTGAAAATAAAGATACTCCCAATATTTTTCTCAATCACAACTCCATTATTCAATCTCTTTTCACAAATCAACACAAGCAACTCAAAACACAGTTTAAATTAAATCAAACATTGAAACCTCTCATTAAGGTAACAAAATTAATATTTACATTCATGGGATCATAAAAAATTTATTAGTGAAAAACTTTATAAATACATAAAATCTCAAGATAACCTTATAATAATTTGTATTTCATTACAATCCAAAAATATATTACAAAAGAGTTGGTATAACTGCTCAAAGTAAATTTCATACATACAATTACAGAATTACATCAAAATCTAAAGTACAAGGGTAAACCTATGATATACCCGAAGATAGTCTCACTATGCCTTTTAGTAATCTTGCTTAGCTACTTTATATTTTCTTTCACCTGCGACAGTATACAAAGCTATCGCTGAGTGGTGAACTCAGTGGTGCACAAACTAATAATTTAAAACTTAATACAAGTTATGCTTGATAATTCATAAGAAATAAAAATTTAAAATTTCTAAATTCTTCAAAATTCATAGCATTCAGAAGTCAATATTTTCATTCATGTAAATTATTCATTTGAATAACATTTTGATCAAATAGTAACTATTTATCTATATTTCTTTTAAATCCTGAAACAATACAAAAATATTTTGAATCACTGATAAATTATTTATTTCAACCACAATTTATGAAACTATGCATAATTTAAAGGGCGTTGCCAACAATTCACACAGTTGAATGCATGACCCAAAATTCAAATAGATGCCGTGTTATACACAATGACATTTCACACTCTCCTAATAACCGAGGCTAAAAGGGAGGAACAAAGACTAGCTAGTACATATGAGTACTCATTCAAACTCTTCCCCAACTGGCAAGCCAGAGAGGAAGGAACTCGTTCCATCTAGTGGAGGAGATATCTCACTAGACAAGCTAATGAGAATTCACAACATATTTTGTCATGTCAACTGTGGTTTTAAATCATATTCAAAACAATTTCTATTTACAAAGTCTTTACAAATCATCAACATATTTAATCATCATAAATTTATGCTCAAGGTTGGCAACACATCAAACTTAAAATTTACAATCCTCAAAACCATGCAATAAATCCTTAAATGCATAAGAAAATTTATATTTAATTTATACAATCTCATTCAACAAATTAAAATCCTCAACACAACAAAATTATAAATCATAAAATAAACTTGTTCAAATCAATTTAGAAGTGAAAAGTAACAAAATAGTTAGTTGTGCACAAACCTTAAGCGAGTTGCCTCTTGGCCTTGACTCGATTCCTCGGGTTCTTTCCCGGTGTTCTTTTCAACTGAAACACACAGTTTCACAGTGTTTCAGTATCATAACTCATCGTAAATCCAAAAATAAATTTAAATTCACTTATACCTAGCTTTAATATGCTAAACTTAGCGTTCTATAAATTTTGTATTTCGAGGTTACTATTCATAACACTATTCAAGTCAATTTATTGACTTTTTAAGGCTTAATAGGTATGGGAATTCCAACTTCACCCACATACCACATTTTGGTTACTAAATTTGTTAGTTTTGGTTGTTTACTCAAATTCTAAGTCTTTTAGGCAAATTTATAAATTTTTAGTTTTGGGTGTCTTATGTTGCACTGTTCCATTGGTCATTTTACTGTTAGAATTTGGCTAAGCTTTCTTCATAGAAAATGTTTCCTATTGTCTTAACTTTATTCTCCTTTTTGAATCACTCCAATTGGAGTTTTTTAGCTCAAGTTATAGCCATTTGAATCATTGCTGCCGGATTGGACTTAACCAAGATTTCTAGGCACCAAACTGCTTCTGGTAATTTTAAGTCACCAAATTTGGGTGGCCAAATGACTTGGTTAAGGGCATAATTTATGTGACACCCCTTACCTGTCTACAGTGTAGCCGAGCAAGTTATGCCACTCAGTGTGTCAGAACACCAATTCATGTTTCAATTTCAATTAATCCCTTTTTATTCATTTATTTATAATTTTTGATAAATCTAAATTTTTTCGCAAATTTTATAGAAAATCCGGCAGAGTGCCGGCTATAAATTGGAAAATAGTTCTTCTGAACCTGTTTAAAAGCACTTCCAATATAATTATAATCTCAATCTCAGTCAACCACCAACATTTTTCAACAATTTCTCAAATCAATTCGGTATCTCAAAATTCACATTCATCTCATATCACACCCAATTCAATGAGAAATACTCATATTTATTTCTGAACACAGCTAATAGGTAATTACAGCAAAAACATGATTACATGAGTTTATAATATACATAACAAAAGTTTACAAATACAAAAGACTTAGGTAGCCCAATGTCCTACCAATGCACTGCAATTTGTGAGGTGACTTTGAACTCTGAGTGCAGATCTGAAAACTCACCCTGTATGAGGTCTGCTGGACTCCCCAGCTATGTCTCCAGTACCTGCGCGTGGCAAAAGCGACGCGCTAAGTAATTCTGCTTAGTGGTGACAAAATAAAATAAAATAATAACATGTATGCAGAATGTATGTTTACATTTTTGGTAGACTTAATTTCAAATATTTATTGCAATATTATTCGATTAAAGTTTGGTAAGATTTATTAATATTGCCCGAGTAACCTATACTAGTTGACTGGACTGGATAAACGGGTAAACTGGTACTGGGTACTAAGTACCTCGGACCATCACACCATCGGTCACATAGTGTCTCCCGGTGTGCAACAGAACAGCTAATAAGCTGTAATAATTATCGGGGATTAAACCCGAGCATAACAACTCAATATCATAACCAAAGGCTATTATGTCACAGAATGGCATGGAAAGCCATGAAATACAGAATGGCATGAAGCCATATGCAGTACTGCTAACAGAACCCTATTGGCATGCCAACCTATCCAAACTAATCACATTAGGCCTACTAGGGCATTTTACACTTTTTATTTATGTAATTCTTTGAAATTGAATTTTTATGATTATTATTCATTTCATTGGTCAACCAAAATGTTGACTTTTGCATTGGAAATAGGTAAATTAGTTTAAATATCATCAACATACCACATTTTGCATTTTAAACTTGTTGGTATTCGTTGCCAATACCATCTTTAAGCTTAATGTGAATTGGACAGAATTTTCAGTTTTCAAGCTTTGGGTTTACTGTTCCATTAGTTACTATTGCAGTGGGAATTGGAAAAATGATAAACATGAAAGTTGTTCCTTATTTTGTCTAGTTGAATTTCCTTTTTTGAATCACTCCATTTGGAGTTTTGTAGCTCAAGTTATGGTCCAAAAAGCACAACTGGCCGGATTGAAATTTTTCTGGACTGACCATATCTATAGTGCAATGAACAGTGACTTCAACTCACTTGTTGGATAGGTTCTGGTCATAATTTAGGTTAGGTTTCTCCATCAAAGTTGTTGGTCTATATCTCAGCATGTTGTGGGTAAAATTTCAGCCCAATTGGACCATTCTACACTGAGTTATGGCCAAATGACCAAATACTGTTCATTTGGTCATTCTGCAGAAATAGACTGCAGGTCACCCGAATTGAAGCAAGCTTTTGGTCCACTTGGTTTGGTTTTATGGGCATGGTTTCTTCACCAACGTTGTGTCATTTTGTGTCTAGTTTCATGTCCAATTGGCCAAACACAAATTGAACCTCTACAATTCAAGTTATGGCTGCCCAAACCTGCTAGACTCATGTCCAATTCTGCAGGTCACCTAGGGCAGCCACACTAAACCTAAATCCCATCACTCAACAAACTTCATTTTTGGTTTAAACAGAACTAAATGGTCACTAATTGACCATTAATAACCATTTTCATCATCACATGGTCAATGTCCCATTTCTCCACCCCAAACCCTAACTTAAACATTACCATTCATGTATTTTCATTGCATTTCTTCAATCCACTTACAAAATGCACATTAAGGGCAGCCATAATAACCTTTTAACTTCATTAAATCATCACAAACAAACCCTAACCATGGCTGCCAAAAATTTAGGGTTTACATACAGTTGGTATTCAATAATTTTTCTTTGTAATTTACACTCATTTATACTTACTCAACATAAATTTGAAGAGAAACATAAGTTTAAGTCACTAACTTCTTTTAGCTCAAATCCAAGCTAACCAAAACTTTAATTTTTCTTCAAAATTTTGCTGCCCAATGCTTCCTTAAGGTGTGGGGTGAATTTTTTGTGAAGACAACCAGGGCTTTTATGGTTTGGAAGCGAGGGAAAATCAAGCTTGAAAAAGCTTGTCCATGGAGGTTAGGGAAGGAATGGTTTACGGCAAGGAAGAAAGAAGAAATGAGAAATCTGGTTTTTCTCTCATTTTTCAACCCATTTGTCTCTTTTAAATATAGTTATGCCTTGTGTCAACATTGGGTTGGGTGAAGGCACACTAATGACATCATGTGATGTCATAAATTCCCATTTAATTCATTTTTTTTTCTTTTATTTTCTACTCATTTTCAATTCAATTTTTAGTAACATTTATTCACATTTTATTTCATAATAATTATTTACTTAACTGGACAAGTCGGCCAAAAATTACCTCTGACGGCGAAATGACCAAAATGCCCTCCGTTTGGCTTAATAGACCAAAATTGTCTGTACCGATTGAAAAATTTTTCTAAATATTTTCTTGGCATTCTAATGCCATAGGAACCTCAATGACCCTTCTCTAGAGTCCCCAAACTTATTTTATGAATTTTCTCCCGGGCCTAGGGCTCCTAGTTGCGAGAACCGCAACTTCCCACTGGGTTACTCATCGCTAGGGTACCGGCTCATTTAACTTGGTTGTATTTTATTTCTAAAATTTTTCCTAAATTTTTCTTATTAATATTTGAGTTAATTATGGTTCCTCACTTTAGTTTAAATATTTTTCCAGATGTTCTAACTGTCCGGACCGAAACTAGTCATCGGAATAGTAGAATGTACGGAGTTGCTACAGGGAGGGTGTTACTACTCTTCCCCTCTAATTTAAATGTCGTCCTCGAAATTTACCTGATGCAAACAGTTGAGGGAACTATTGCCTCATCGTCTCTTCATTTTCCCATGTTTCCTCTTCGGTATTATAGTGCCTCCAAAGCACTTTCACCAGTGGAATCTGCTTATTCCTCAACTCTTTCACTTCCCGAGCCAGGATCCTTATGCGTTCTTCTTCATATGTTAAATCCGGTTGTACTTCAGTTTCTTCCATGGAGATGACATGTGAAGGATCTGAGCGGTATCTTCTTAGCATAGACATGTGGAACATATTGTGGATCACCTCCAGCTCGGGTGGTAAAGCTAGCCTGTAAGCTACTGGTCCTACACGTTCAATGACTTCATATGGGCCAATGAACCTAGGGCTCAACTTACCTTTTCTTCCAAACCTCAGTACCTTCTTCCACAGTGACACCTTGAGGAACACTTTGTCGCCAACCGCATATTCTATTTCTTTTCTCTTCAGGTCGGCATAAGATTTCTGTCTATCTGAGGCAACCTTCAGATTGGCTTTGATTAGTTTTACTTTCTCCTCAGTCTGTTTCCCAGTGTCCGCCCTACCGCTTTGTCTTCGCCAATTCAGTCCAAAGACACCTGAGTTCTACATTTTCTCCTGCATGCTGCTTCATACTGAGGCCATTTGGATGCTAGCTTGGTAGCTATTGTTGTATGCAAATTCCGCTGGGAGGTATCTATCCCAACTTCCCTCCAACTCAATGACACAACTCCTCAGCATATCCTCAAGGACCTGACATATATTTCATGTTATTATTATCATTTTAGTTCAATATTTGTATTAATTCCATTGGTTTCAATTGTTTACCTGGATTACTCCTTCTGATTGCCCATCCGTTTGAGGATGGAAAGCTGTGCTAAAGTGGAGTTGTGTACCCAAGGATTCATGCAACTTCTTTCAAAATCTCGATGTAAACCTTGGGTCTCGATCAGATATGATGGAAAGTGGGATTCCATGCAGTCTAACTATCTCACTGATATACAATTCTGCTAACTTCTCCAGTGAGTAGTCAGTCCTAACTGACAGAAAGTGTGCTGACTTCGTCAATCTATCTACTATTACCCACACTGCATCATGCTTCTTCTGGGTGAGAGGTAGACCACTTACAAAATCCATGGTGACCCAATCCCATTTCCATTCAGGTATGCGTATAGGCTGTAGCAAACCCGATGGAACTTGATGTTCTGCCTTAACTTCCTGAAATGTCAAGCATTTAGTCACATAGTCAGCTATGTCTTTCTTCATACCATGCCACCAATACTGAAGCTTCAGATCATGATACATTTTTGTACTTCCTGGGTGCATAGCATAAACACTGGCATGTGCCTCTTTTAGAATACTGGCTTTCAATTCCCCATTATCTGGTACACATACTCTTCCTTTGTAGTACAGACACCCATCTACTTTCACCTCATAGTCAGTTGCTTTTCCCTCTGAGATTTTGCTCATAATAGCCATTAACTTTTCATCTGCCTTTTGCCCATCTAAAATCTGTCAGAGTTTGGCCTCACTTGCAACTCAGCCAAAATAGCTCCATCTCGAACCAAAGATAGACGGGCATTCAATGATCTCAAAGCTGTGATGGATTTTCTGCTCAAAGCATCAGCAACTACATTTGGCTTCCCAGGATGGTAGTCAATTACACAATCATAGTCCTTCAGGAACTCAATCCATCGCCTCTGTCTAAGGTTGAGCTCTTTCTGAGTTGGCAAATATTTTAGACTTTTGTGGTCTGTGTAAATGTAGCACTTTTCACCATATAAGTAGTGCCTCCATATCTTCAGCGCGAAGATAATTGCTGCAAGCTCTAGATCATGGGTAGGGTAATTCTGTTCATGTGACCTTAGCTGTCTAGAAGCATAAGCGACCACCTTCCCCTCTTGCATCAATACACACCATAACCCATTATGAGAGGCATCACTGTAGACCACAAAGTCTTTTCCTAACACTGGCTGTGTTAACACTGGTGCCTCTGTCAACATAGCCTTCAACATCTCAAAACTAGTCTGACACTTGTCATTCCAATCAAATCTGACATTCTTGTGTAACAACTTGTTCATTGGAGCAGCTATTAAGGAAAATCCCTTCACAAATCTTCTGTAATACCCAGCTAGGCCCAAGAAACTTTTGACCTCAGTTGTATTCCTGGGAGGCTTCCATTCCATCACTGCTTCTATCTTCTTGGGATCCACTCTAATCCCATCAGCTGACACTATGTGTCCAAGGAATGCAATTTCATTTAACCAGAAGTCACACTTTGACAACCTAGCATACAGCTTCTTTTCTCTCAGGGTTTGCAAAACAATTCTCAAATGCTCATCATGTTCTTCCCTGGTCATGGAATACACCAAAACATCATCAATAAAGACCACTATGAACTGATCTAGGTATGGATGGAAGATACGATTCATAAGGTCCATGAATGCCGCTGGTGCATTTGTTTGGCTAAAGGGCATCACCAGAAACTCATAATGCCCATACCGAGTCCTGAATGCAGTCTTTGGCACATCTGCATCTTTCCCCTCAACTAATGATACCCTGATCTGAGATCAATTTTGGAAAATACTCCTGCTCCCTTCAACTAATCAAACAGATCATCAATTCTAGGTAATGGATACTTATTCTTCACAGTTACTTTATTCAACTGCCGGTAATCAATGCATAACCTCAAAGTCCCATCCTTCTTTTTCACAAACGGCACTGGAGCTCCCCATGGTGACACGCTGGGGCGTATGAACCCCTTATCCAGTAACTCCTGTAACTGGATTTTCAGTTCCTTCAATTCTGTGGGTGCCATCCTATAAGGAGCAATAGAGATTGGTGCTGTACCCGACAGTATCTCAATAGCAAATTCAACTTCCATTTCTGGTGGCAAACCAGACAATTCTTCAGGGAACACATCTGGGAAGTCTTTTACTATGGGTATGTCACACAGATCTGGATTAGCCTGCCTAGTATCCACCACATGTGCTAGGTAGGCTTCACAGCCTTTTCTCATCAGTTTTCCTGCAACTGTGGCTGAGATGACATTGGACAAGAAATCTGTCCTTTCCCCCATAACTGTAATCTCATTACCCTCAGGAGTTTTCAAAGAAATTCTCTTCAATTTACAATCAACCATTGCCTGATGACGTGATAACCAGTCCATTCCCAAAATCACGTCAAACTCATGGAAAGGCAACTCAATCAGGTTTGCCGAGAATTCATACCCCTAAATCCTTAACGGGCAACCCTTGTACACTTTGTTCACTACTACACTATGGCCCAATGGATTAGTGACCAGAATGTCTTGGTCACTCTCCCCTACTAGTATCCCCCTTTCTACGGGTAGGTTGATGCAGATGTATGAATGAGTGGATCCTGGATCCACCAATGCATGCACAGATGTATTGTAGAGGGAGAACGTACCCCTGATGACGTCTGGGGCATCTTGCTCCTCCTGAGCTCTCATGGCATAGGCTCTGGCAGGTGGTGTACCCTCAGGCCTCTCTGCTGGCTCAGATGCAGGCCTCTGCGATAGTCCCACTGCCTCAGATTTGCCAGATTTCCTACCCCTTTGTGGTGCAGGAGCAGGTCTGTCTGCTTGTGTTGGAGCAGCTGTAGTAGTTCTGCATGGACAGTTCCTCAGCTGATGCTCTGTCGACCCACACCTTAAGCAGGCACCAGTCACTCTCCAACACTCCCCCTTATGCCATTTCAGACAATGTGGACATGCAGAAGATGCTGGGGCTGGTCCCCTGAACCCCGTCCCTGGAGAGCTGCCCACTGATGGTGTGGACTGACCTCTCCTAGGGGTGAACTGTGGCCTGGGCCCCTGAGACTGACCCTGACCTTGTGGTTGACCTGAACTCTGTGTAGGTGGACCTTTGAACTTCTTCCTAGGTGCAGGAGATGAACTAGACTGACCCGGGCTCCTCTTCTGCTGTCTCTCCCATCTAGTCTACTCACTTATTCTTACTTTTTAACTTTTATTGCAGCTTCCACTAACTTGGTGAAGTATGTGATTCCCAAGGCAGTAATCATGATCTTTATGTTGTCATTTAATCCCTCTTCAAATCTCTTACACCTTTCGGCCTCATTAGGGACTATCTCCCTTGCCGTAGCGGCTTAATCTCACAAATTCCTTTCCATACTCGGCCATTGTCAACTGTCTCTGCCTCAGGTTAATGAATTCCCTTCTTCTCTCTTCCAGGTATACACTACCCACATATTTCTTCTTGAATTTTGAGAGGAAGAAGTCCCAAGTTATTACTTCTAGTTGCACTTCACTAGACACCGTATCCCACCATTCATATGCATCGTCTTGTAACAGAGATATGGCAGCTTCTAGGTTTTGCTCTGGAGTGCAGTGGAGTTGTTTTAAAACTCTGCCTGTTCTGTTCAACCAATTTTCGGCTGCAACAGAATCATCTTCTCTCTTGCCAAAGAAGTCCACTGCTCCAATTTTTCTCAGTCTTTCCAGGTGTGATTTTGGTTGTGGAGGTGGTGGTGGCAATGGCATTACCCCAGCCATTTGTTTGAAGAATTCGGCCATTTGCTGGAACACGGCCTGTGGAGGCTGAGCAGGCTCTAATGGAGCTGGCGGAGCAGGTTCTCCCCTACCCCTAGTCTCAGCTGGTGCAGGTGGAGCAAGACTCTCCACTTCCTCCTCAACTGCCCTCTGAGATGTGGGGTCAATATCCTATTCAAAATAACAAAGACAAACAGATCTACATTAGTGTCACCTTGACTCTTACAAATGCAATGCATGGTATGGACTCAATCTAAGCCCAGAAATGCCTAAACCTCTGATACCACTAAATGTGACACCCCTTACCCGTCTACAGTGTAGCCGAGCAAGTTATGCCACTCAATGTGTCAGAACACCAATTCATGTTTCAATTTCAATTAATCCCTTTTTATTCATTTATTTATAATTTTTGATAAATCTAAATTTTTTCGCAAATTTTATAGAAAATCCGGCAGAGTGTCGGCTATAAATTGGAAAACAGTTCTTCTGAACCTGTTTAAAAACACTTCCAATATAATTATAATCTCAATCTCAGTCAACCACCAACATTTTTCAACAATTTCTCAAATCAATTCGGTATCTCAAAATTCACATTCATCTCATATCACACCCAATTCAATGAGAAATACTCATATTTATTTCTGAACACAGCTCATAGGTAATTACAGCAAAAATATGATTACATGAGTTTATAATATACATAACAAAAGTTTACAAATACAAAAGACTTAGGTAGCCCAATGTCCTACCAATGCACTGCAATTTGTGAGGTGACTTTGAACTCTGAGTGCAGATTTGAAAACTCACCCTGTATGAGGTCTGCTGGACTCCCCAGCTATGTCTCTAGTACCTGCGCGTGGCAAAAGCGACGCGCTAAGCAATTCTGCATAGTGGTGACAATATAAAATAAAATAAAATAAAATAATAACATGTATGCAGAATGTATGTTTACATTTTTGGTAGACTTAATTTCAAATATTTATAGCAATATTATTCGATTAAAGTTTAGTAAGATTTATTAATATTGCCCGAGTAACCTATACTAGTTGGTGGATCGATAAATGGGTAACCGCATCTGGGTACTAAGTACCTCGGACCATCACACCATCGGCCACATAGTGTCTCCCAGTGTGCAAATGAACAGCTAATAAGCTGTAATAATTATCGGGGATTAAACCCGAGCAAAACAACTCAATATCAAAGCCAAAGGCTATTATGTCACAGAATGGCATGGAAAGCCATGAAATACAGAATGGCATGAAGCCATATGCAGTACTGCTAACAGAACCTTATTGGCATGTCAACCTATCCAAACCAATCACATTAGGTCTACTAGGGTATTTTACACTTTTTATTTATGTAATTCTTTGAAATTGAATTTTTATGATTACTATTCATTTCATTGGTCAACCAAAATGTTGACTTTTGCATTGGCAATAGGTAAATTAGTTTAAATATCACCAACATACCACATTTTGCATTTTAAACTTGTTGGTATTGGTTGCCAATATCATCTCTAAGCTTAATGTGAATTGGATAGAATTTTCAGTTTTCAAGCTTTGGATTTACTGTTCCATTAGTCACTGTTTCAGAGGGAATTTGGAAACATGATAAACATGAAAGTTGTTCCTTATTTTGTCTAGTTGAATTTCTTTTTTTGAATCACTCCATTTGGAGTTTTGTAGCTCAAGTTATGGTCCAAAAACCACAACTGGCCGGATTGAAATTTTTCTGGACTGACCATATCTATAATGCAGTGAACAGTGACTTCAACTCACTTGTTGGATAGGTTCTGGTCATAATTTGGGTTATGTTTCTTCATGAAAGTTGTTGGTATATATCTCAGCTTGTTGTGGGTAAAATTTCAGGTCAATTGGACCATTCTACCCTGAGTTATGGCCAAATGACCAAACACTATTCATTTGGTCATTCTGTAGAAACAGATTGCAGGTCACCCGGATTGAAGCAAGCTTTTGGTCCACTTGGTTTGGTCTTATGGGCATGGTTTCTTCACAAATGTTGGGTCATTTTGTGTCTAGTTTCATGTCAAATTGGACAAACACCAATTGAACCTCTACAATTCAAGTTATGGCTGCCCAAACTTGCTGGACTCATATCCAATTCTGCAGGTCACCTAGGGCAGCCACACTAAACCTAAATCCCATCACTCAACACAATTCATTTTTGGTTTAAACAGAACTAAATGGTCACTAATTGACCATTAATACCCATTTTCATCAGCACATGGTCAAAGTCCCATTTCTCCACCCCAAACCCTAACTCAAACATTACCATTCATGCATTTTCATTGCATTTCTTCAATCCACTTACAAAATGCACATTTAGGGCAGCCATAATAACCTTTTAACTTCATTAAATCATCACAAACAAACCCTAACCATGGTTGCCAAAAATTTAGGGTTTATATACAATTGGTATTCAACAATTTTTCTTCGTAATTTACACTCATTTATACTTACTCAACATAAATTTGAAGAGAAACATAAGTTTAAGTCACTAACCTCTTTTAGCTCAAATCCAAGCCAACCAAAACTTTAATTTTTCTTCAAAATTTTGTTGCCCAATGCTTCCTTAAAGTGTGGGGTGAATTTTTTATGAAGACAACTAGGGCTTTTATGGTGTGGAAGCTAGGGAAAATCAAGCTTGAAAAAGCTTGTCCATGGAGGTTAGGGAAGGAATGGTTTACGGCAAGGAAGAAAGAAGAAATGAGAAATCTGGTTTTTCTCTCATTTTTCAACCCATTTGTCTCTTTTAAATATAGTTATGCTATGTGTCAACATTGGGTTGGGTGAAGGCACACTAATGACATCATGTGATGTCATAAATTCCCATTTAATTCATTTTTTTTCTTTTCTTTTCTACTCATTTTCAATGCAATTTTTAGTAATATTTATTCACATTTTATGTCATAATAATTATTTACTTAACTGGATAAGTCGGCCAAAAATTACCTCTAAAGGCGAAATGACCAAAATGCCCTCCATTTGGCTTAACAGACTAAAATTATCTGTACCGATTGAAAAAATTTTCTAAATATTTTCTTGGCATTCTAATGCCATAGGAACCTCAATGACCCTTCTCTAGAGCCCCCAAACTTATTTTATGAATTTTCTCTCGGGTCTAGGGCTCCTAGTTGCGAGAACCGCAACTTCCCACTGGGTTACCCATCGCTAGGGTACCGGCTCATTTAACTTGGTTGTATTTTATTTCTAAAATTTTTCCTAAATTTTTCTTATTAATATTTGAGTTAATTATGGTTCCTCACTTTAGTTTAAATATTTTTCTAGATGTTCTAACTGTCCGGACCGACACTAGTCACCGGAACAGTAGAATGTATACAGGGAGGGTGTTACAACTCTTCTCCTCTAATTTAAATTTAATCCTCGAAATTTACCTGATGCAAACAGTTGAGGGAACTATTGCCTCATCGTCTCTTCATTTTCCCATGTTGCCTCTTCGGTATTGTGGTGCCTCCAAAGCACTTTCACCAGTGGAGTCTGCTTATTCCTCAACTCTTTCACTTCCCGAGCCAGGATCCTTATGGGTTCTTCTTCATGTTAAATCCGGTTGTACTTCAATTTCTTCCATGGAGATGACATGTGAAGGATCTGAGCGGTATCTTCTTAGCATAGATATGTGGAGCACATTGTGGATCTTGTCCAGCTCTGGTGGTAAAGCTAGCTTGTAAGCTACTGGTCCCACACGTTCAATGGCTTCATATGGGCCAATGAAACTAGGGCTCAACCTACCTTTTCTTCCAAACCTCAGTACCTTCTTCCACGGTGACACCTTGAGGAACACTTTATCACCAACCGCACATTCTATTTCTTTTCTCTTCAGGTCGGCGTAAGATTTCTGTCTATCTGAGGCAACCTTCAGATTGGCTTTGATTAGTTTTACTTTCTCCTCAGTCTGTTTCCCCAGGTCTGAGCCTACCAGTTTGTCTTCGCCCAATTCAGTCCAGCACACTGGAGTTCTACATTTTCTCCCGTACAGTGCTTCATACGGGGCCATTTGGATGCTAGCTTGGTAGCTATTGTTGTATGCAAATTCTGCCAGTGGGAGGTATCTATCCCAACTTCCCCCCAACTCAATGACACAACTCCTCAGCATATCCTCAAGGACCTGACATATATTTCATGTTATTATTATCATTTTAGTTCAATATTTGTATTAATTCCATTGGTTTCAATTGTTTACCTGGATTACTCCTTCTGATTGCCCATCCGTTTGAGGATGGAAAGCTGTGCTAAAGTGGAGTTGTGCACCCAAGGATTCATGCAACTTCTTCCAAAATCTCGATGTAAAAATTGGGTCTCGATCAGATATGATGGAAAGTGGGATTCCATGCAGTCTAACTATCTCACTGATATACAATTCTACTAACTTTTCAAGTGAGTAGTTAGTCCTAACTGGTAGAAAGTGTGCTGACTTCGTCAATCTATCTACTATTACCCACACTGCATCATGCTTCTTCTGGGTGAGAGGTTGACCACTTACAAAATCCATGGTGACCCGATCCCATTTCCATCCAGGTATGCGCATAGGCTGTAGCAAACCCGATGGAACTTGATATTCTGCCTTAACTTGCTGACATGTCAAGCATTTAGTCACATAGTCAGCTATGTCCTTCTTCATACCATGCCACCAATACTGAAGCTTCAGATCATGATACATTTTTGTACTTTCTAGGTGCATAGCATAAACACTGGCATGTGCCTCTTTCAGAATACTGGCTTTCAATTCCCCATTATCTGGTACACATACTCTTCCTTTGTAGTACAGACACCCATCTACTTTCACCTCATAGTCAGTTGCTTTTCCCTCTGAGATTTTGCTCATAATAGCCATTAACTTTCATCTGCCTTTTGCCCATCTAAAATCTGCTGTAGCAGGTTTGGCCTCACTTGCAACTCAGCCAAAATAGCTCCATCTCGAACCAAAGATAGACGGGCATTCAATGATCTCAAAGCTGTGATGGATTTTCTGCTCAAAGCATCAGCAACTACATTTGCCTTCCCAGGATGGTAGACAATTACATAATCATAGTCCTTCAGGAACTCAATCCATCGCCTCTGTCTAAGGTTGAGCTCTTTCTGAGTTGGCAAATATTTTAGACTTTTGTGGTCTGTGTAAATGTAGCACTTTTCACCATATAAGTAGTGCCTCCATATCTTCAGTGCGAAGATAATTGCTGCAAGCTCTAGATCATGGGTAGGGTAATTCTGTTCATGTGACCTTAGCTGTCTGGAAGCATAAGCGACCACCTTCCCCTCTTGCATCAATACACACCCTAACCCATTATGAGAGGCATCACTGTAGACCACAAAGTCTTTTCCTGACACTGGCTCTGTTAACACTGGTGCATCTGTCAACATAGCCTTCAACATCTCAAAACTTGTCTGACACTTGTCATTCCAATCAAATCTGATATTCTTGTGTAACAACTTGGTCATTGGAGCAGCTATTAAGGAAAATCCCTTCACAAATCTTCTGTAATACCCAGCTAGGCCCAAGAAACTTCTGACCTCAGTTGTATTCCTGGGAGGCTTCCATTCTATCACTGCTTCTATCTTCTTGGGATCCACTCTAATCCCATCAGCTGACACTATGTGTCCAAGGAATGCAATTTCATTTAACCAGAAGTCACACTTTGACAACTTAGCATACAGCTTCTTTTCTCTCAGGGTTTGCAAAACAATTCTCAAATGCTCATCATGTTCTTCCCTGGTCATGGAATACACCAAAATATCATCAATAAAGACCACTACGAACCGATCTAGGTATGGATGGAAGATACGGTTCATAAGGTCCATGAATGCCGCTGGTGCATTTATTAGGCCAAAGGGCATCACCAGAAACTCATAATGCCCATACCGAGTCCTGAATGCAGTCTTTGGCACATCTGCATCTTTCACCCTCAACTGATGATACCCTGATCTGAGATCAATTTTGGAAAATACTCCTGCTCCCTTCAACTAATCAAACAGATCATCAATTCTAGGTAATGGATACTTATTCTTCACAGTTACTTTATTCAACTGCCGGTAATCAATGCATAACCTCAAAGTCCCATCCTTCTTTTTCACAAACAGGACTGGAGCTCCCCATGGTGACACACTGGGGCATATGAACCCCTTATCCAGTAACTCCTGTAACTGGATTTTCAGTTCCTTCAATTATGTGGGTGCCATCCTATAAGGAGCAATAGAGATTGGTGCTATACCCGGCAGTATCTCAATAGCAAATTGAACTTCCCTTTCTGGTTGCAAACCAGGCAATTCTTCAGGGAACACATCTAGGAAGTCTTTTACTGTGGGTATGTCACACAGATCTGGCTTAGCCTACCTAGTATCCACCACATGTGCTAGGTAGGCTTCATAGCCTTTTCTCATCAGTTTTCTTGCAACTATGGCTGAGATGACATTGGACAAGAAATCTGTCCTTTCCCCCATAACTGTAATCTCATTACCCTCAGGAGTTTTCAAAGAAATTCTCTTCAATTTACAATCAACCATTGCCTGATGACGTGACAACCAGCCCTTTCCCAAAATCACGTCAAACTCATGGAAAGGCAACTCCATTAGGTTTGCCGATAATTCATACCCCTGAATCCTTAACGGGCAACCCTTGTACACTTTGTTCACTACTACACTGTGGCCCAATGGATTAGTGACCAGAATGTCTTGGTCACTCTCCCCTACTAGTATCCCCCTTTCTACGGGTAGGTTGATGCAGATGTATGAATGAGTGGATACTGGATCCACCAATGCATGCACAGATGTATTGTAGAGGGAGAACGTACCCCTGATGACGTCCGGGGCATCTTGCTCCTCCTGAGCTCTCCTGGCATAGGCTCTGGCAGGTGGTGTACCCTCAGGCCTCTCTGCTGGCTCAGATGCAGGCCTCTGAGATAGTCCCACTGCCTCAGATTTGCCAGATTTCCTACCCCTTTGTGGTGCAGGAGCAGGTCTGTCTGCTTGTGTTGGAGCAGCTGTAGTAGTTCTGCGTGGACAGTTCCTCAGCTGATGCTCTGTCGACCCACACCTTAAGCAGGCACCAGTCACTCTCCAACACTCCCCCTTATGCCATTTAAGACAATGTGGACATGCTGAAGATGCTGAGGCTGGACCCCTGAACCCTATCCCTGGAGAGCTACCCACTGATGGTGTGGACTGACCTCTCCTAGGGGTGAACTATGGCCTAGGCCCCTGAGACTGACCCTGACCTTGTGGTTGACCTGAACTCTGTGTAGGTGGACCTTTGAACTTCTTCCAGTGCGGAGATGAACTAGCGACCGGGCCCCTCAACTGCTGTCTCTCCCTTCTAGTCTGCTCACTTATTCTTACTTTTTCAACTTTTATTGCAGCTTCCACTAACTTGGTGAAGTCTGTGATTCCCAAGGCAGTAATCATGATCTTTATGTTGTCATTTAATCCCTCTTCAAATCTCTTACACCTTTCGGCCTCATTAGGGACTATCTCCCTTTCGTAGCGGCTTAATCTCACAAATTCCTTTTCATACTCGGCCATTGTCAACTGTCTCTGCCTCAGGTTAATGAATTCCCTTCTTCCCTCTTCCAGGTATACACTACCCACATATTTCTTCTTGAATTCTGAGAGGAAGAAGTCCCAAGTTATTACTTCTAGTTGCACTTCACTAGACACCGTATCCCACCATTCATATGCATCGTCTTGTAACAGAGATATGGCAGCTTCTAGGTTTTGCTCTGGAGTGCAGTGGAGTTATTTTAAAACTCTGCCTGTTCTGTTCAACCAATTTTCGGCTGCAACAGAATCATCTTCTCTCTTGCCAAAGAAGTCCACTGCTCCAAATTTTCTCAGTCTTTCCAGGTGTGATTTCTGTTGTGGAGGTGGTGGTGGTGGTGGCATTACCCCAGCCATTTGTTTGAAGAATTCGGCCATTTGCTGGAACATGGCCTGTGGAGGCTGAGCAGGCTTTGATGGAACTGGCGGAGCAGGTTCTCCCCTACCCCTAGTCTCAGCTGGTGCAGGTGGAGCATAACTCTCCACTTCCTCCTCAACTGCCCTCTGAGATGTGGGGTCCATATCCTATTCAAAATAACAAAGACAAACAAATCTACATTAGTGTCACCTTGACTCTTACAAATGCAATGCATGGTATGGACTCAATCTAGGCCCAGAAACGCCTAAACCATGCTCTGATACCACTAAATGTGACACCCCTTACCCGTCTACAGTGCAGCCGAGCAAGTTATGCCACTCAATGTGTCAGAACACCAATTCATGTTTCAATTTTAATTATTCCCTTTTTATTCATTTATTTATAATTTTTGATAAATCTTAATTTTTTCGTAAATTTTATAGAAAATCCGGCAGAGTGTCGGCTATAAATTGGAAAACAGTTCTTCTGAACCTGTTTAAAAACACTTCCAATATAATTATAATCTCAATCTCAGTCAACCACCAACATTTTTCAACAATTTCTCAAATCAATTCGGTATCTCAAAATTCACATTCATCTCATATCACACCCAATTCAATGAGAAATACTCATATTTATTTCTGAACGCAACTCATAGGTAATTACAGAAAAAATATGATTACATGAGTTTATAATATACATAACAAAAGTTTACAAATACAAAAGACTTAGGTGGCCCAATGTCCTACCAATGCACTGCAATTTGTGAGGTGACTTTGAACTCTGAGTGCAGATTTGAAAACTCACCCTGTATGAGGTCTGTTGGACTCCCCAACTATGTCTCTAGTACCTGCGCATGGCAAAAGCGACGCGCTAAGCAATTCTGCTTAGTGGTGATAATATAAAATAAAATAAAATAAAATACTAACATGTATGCAGAATGTATGTTTACATTTTTGGTAGACTTAATTTCAAATATTTATTGCAATATTATTCGATTAAAGTTTGGTAAGATTTATTAATATTGCCCGAGTAACCCTATACTAGTTGACTGGACTTGATAAATGGGTAAACTGGTACTGGGTACTAAGTACCTCGGACCATCACACCATCGTTCACATAGTGTCTCCCGGAGTGCAAATGAACATCTAATAAGCTGTAATAATTATTGGGGATTAAACCCGAGCATAACAACTCAATATCATAGCCAAAGGCTTTTATGTCACAGAATGGCATGGAAAACCATGAAATACAGAATGGCCTAAAGCCATATGCAGTACTGCTAACAGAACCCTATTGGCATGCCAACCTATCCAAACCAATCACATTAGGCCTACTAGGGCATTTTACACTTTTTATTTATGTAATTCTTTGAAATTGAATTTTTATGATTACAATTCATCTCATTGGTCAACCAAAATGTTGACTTTTGCATTGGCAATAGGTAAATTAGTTTAAATATCATCAACATACCACATTTTTCATTTTAAACTTGTTGGTATTGGTTGCCAATATCATCACTAAGCTTAATGTGAATTGGATAGAATTTTCAGTTTTCAAGCTTTGGGTTTACTGTTCCATTAGTCACTGTTGCAGTGGGAATTTAGAAACATAATAAACATGAAAGTTATTCCTTATTTTGTCTAGTTGAATTTCTTTTTTTGAATCACTCCATTTGGAGTTTTGTAGCTCAAGTTATGGTCCAAAAACCACAACTGGCCGGATTGAAATTTTTCTAGACCGACCATATCTACAGTGCAGTGAACAGTAACTTCAACTCACTTGTTGGATAGGTTCTGGTCATAATTTGGGCAAGGTTTCTTCGTTGTTGTTCTATATCTCATCTTGTTGTGGGTAAAATTTCAGGTCAATTGGACCATTCTACACTGAGTTATGGCTAAATGACCAAACACTATTCATTTGGTCATTCTGCAGAAACAGACTGCAGGTCACCCGGATTGGAGCAAGCTTTTGGTCCACTTGGTTTGGTCTTATGCCCATGGTTTCTTCACAAAAGTTGTGTCATTTTGTGTTTCATGTCCAATTGGACAAACACCAATTGAACCTCTACAATTCATGTTATGGCTGCCCAAACTTGCTGGACTCATGTCCAATTCTGCAGGTCACCTAGGGCAGCCACACTAAACCTAAATCCCATCACTCAACACACTTCATTTTTGGTTTAAACAGAACTAAATGGTCACTAATTGACCATTAATACCCATTTTCATCATCACATGGTCAAAGTCCCATTTCTCCACCCCAAACCCTAACTCAAACATTACCATTCATGCATTTTCATTGCATTTCTTCAATCCACTTACAAAATGCACATTAAGGGCAGCCATAATAACCTTTTAACTTCATTAAATCATCACAAACAAACCCTAACCATGGCTGCAAAAAATTTAGGGTTTATATACAATTGGTATTCAACAATTTTTCTTTGTAATTTACACTCATTGATACTTACTCAACATAAATTTGAAGAGAAACATAAGTTTAAGTCACTAACCTCTTTTAGCTCAAATCCAAGCCAACCAAAACTTTAATTTTTCTTCAAAATTTTGCTGTCCAATGCTTCCTTAAGGTGTGGGGTGAATTTTTTATGAAGACAACTAGGGCTTTTATGGTGTGGAAGCTAGGGAAAATCAAGCTTAAAAAAGCTTGTCCATAGAGGTTAGGGAAGGAATGGTTTACGACAAGGAAGAAAGAAGAAATGAGAAATCTGGTTTTTCTCTCATTTTTCAGCCCATTTGTCTCTTTTAAATATAGTTATGCCATGTGTCAACATTGGGTTGGGTGAAGGCACACTAATGACATCATGTGATGTCATAAATTTCCATTTAATTTATTTTTTTTTCTTTTCTTTTCTACTCATTTTCAATTCAATTTTTAGTAATATTTATTTACATTTTATGTCATAATAATTATTTACCTAACTGGACAAGTCGGCCAAAAATTACCTCTAAAGGCGAAATGACCAAAATGCCCTCCGTTTGGCTTAACAGACCAAAATTGTCTGTACCGATTGAAAAATTTATCTCAATATTTTTTTGGCATTCTAATGCCATAAGAACCTCAATGACCCTTCTCTAGAGTCCCCAAACTTATTTTATTAATTTTCTCACGGTTCTAGGGCTCCTAGCTGCGAGAACCGCAACTTCCCACTGGGTTACCCATCGCTAGGGTACCGGCTCATTTAACTTGGTTGTATTTTATTTCTAAAATTTTTCCTAAATTTTTCTTATTAATATTTGAGTTAATTATGGTTCCTCACTTTAGTTTAAATATTTTTCTAGATGTTCTAACTGTCCGGACCGACACTAGTTGCCGGAACAGTAGAATGTATACAGGGAGGGTGTTACAACTCTTCCCCTCTAATTTAAATTTCGTCCTCGAAATTTACCAGATGCAAACAGTTGAGGGAACTGTTGCCTCATCATCTCTTCATTTTCCCATGTTGCCTCTTCGGTATTGTGGTGCCTCCAAAGCACTTTCACCAGTGGAATCTGCTTATTCCTCAACTCTTTCACTTCCCGAGCCAGGATCCTTATGGGTTCATCTTCATATGTTAAATTCGGTTGTACTTCAATTTCTTCCATGGAGATGACATGTAAAGGATCTGAGCGGTATCATCTTAGCATAGACATGTGGAACACATTGTGGATCTTGTCCAGCTCTGGTGGTAAAGCTAGCCTGTAAGCTACTAGTCCCACACGTTCAATGGCTTCATATAGGCCAATGAACCTAGGGCTCAACTTACCTTTTCTTCTAAACCTCAGTACCTTCTTCCACGGTGACACCTTGAGGAACACTTTGTCGCCAACCGCACATTCTATTTCTTTTCTCTTCAGGTCGGCATAAGATTTACATGCATGCGAGGCAACCTTCAGATTGGCTTTGATTAGTTTTACTTTCTCCTCAGTCTATTTCCCCAGGTCTGGCCCTACCAGTTTGTCTTCGCCCAATTCAGTCCAGCACACTGGAGTTCTACATTTTCTCCCGTACAATGCTTCATACGAGGCCATTTGGATGCTAGCTTGGTAGCTATTGTTGTATGCAAATTCTGCCAGTGGGAGGCATCTATCCCAACTTCCCTCCAACTCAATGACACAACTCCTCAGCATATCCTCAAGGACCTGAAATATATTTCATGTTATTATTATCATTTTAGTTCAATATTTGTATTAATTCCATTGGTTTCAATTGTTTACCTGGATTACTCTTTCTGATTGCCCATCCGTTTGAGGATGGAAAGCTGTGCTAAAGTGGAGTTGTGTACCCAAGGATTCATGCAACTTCTTCTAAAATCTCGATGTAAACCTTGGGTCTCGATCAGATATGATGGAAAGTGGGATTCCATACAGTCTAACTATCTCACTGATATATAATTTTGCTAACTTCTCCAGTGAGTAGTCAGTCCTAACTGGTAGAAAGTGTGCTGACTTCGTCAATCTATCTACTATTACCCACACTGCATCATGCTTCTTCTGGGTGAGAGGTAGACCACTTACAAAATCCATGGTGACCCGATCCCATTTCCATTCAGGTATGCGTATAGGCTGTAGCAAACCCGATGGAACTTGATGTTCTGCCTTAACTTGCTGACATGTCAAGCATTTAGTCACATAGTCAGCTATGTCCTTCTTCATACCATGCCACCAATACTGAAGCTTCAGATCATGATACATTTTTGTACTTCCTGGGTGCATAGCATAAACACTGGCATGTGCCTCTTTCAGAATACTGGCTTTCAATTCCCCATTATCTGGTACACATACTCTTCCTTTGTAGTACAGATACCCATCTACTTTCACCTCATTGTCAGTTGCTTTTCCCTCTGAGATTTTGCTCATAATAGCCATTAACTTTTCATCTGCCTTTTGCCCATCTAAAATCTCTTTGTGCGAGTTTGGCCTCACTTGCAACTCAGCCAAAATAGCTCCATCTCGAACCAAAGATAGACGGGCATTCAATGATCTCAAAGCTGTGATGGATTTTCTGCTAAAAGCATCAGCAACTACATTTGCCTTCCCAGGATGGTAGTCAATTACACAATCATAGTCCTTTAGGAACTCAATCCATCACCTCTGTCTAAGGTTGAGCTCCTTCTGAGTTGGCAAATATTTTAGACTTTTGTGGTCTATGTAAATGTGGCACTTTTCACCATATAAGTAGTGCCTACATATCTTCAGTGCGAAGATAATTGCTGCAAGCTCTAGATTATGGGTAGGGTAATTCTGTTCATGTGACCTTAGCTGTCTGGAAGCATAAGCGACCACCTTCCCCTCTTGCATCAATACACACCCTAACCCATTATGAGAGGCATCACTGTAGACCACAAAGTCTTTTCCTGACACTGGCTCTGTTAACACTGGTGCATCTGTCAACATAGCCTTCAACATCTCAAAACTTGTCTGACACTTGTCATTCCAGTCAAATCTGATATTCTTGTGTAACAACTTGGTCATTGGAGCAGCTATTAAGGAAAATCCCTTCACAAATCTTCTGTAATACCCAGCTAGCCCCAAGAAACTTCTGACCTCAGTTGTATTCCTGGGAGGCTTCCATTCCATCACTGCTTCTATCTTCTTGGGATCCACTCTAATCCCATCAGCTGACACTATGTGTCCGAGGAATGCGATTTCATTTAACCAGAAGTCACACTTTGACAACTTAGCATATAGCTTCTTTTCTCTCAGGGTTTGCAAAACAATTCTCAAATGCTCATCATGTTCTTCCCTGGTCTTAGAATACACCAAAATATCATCAATAAAGACCACTACGAACCGATCTAGGTATGGATGGAAGATACGGTTCATAAGGTCCATGAATGCCACTGGTGCATTTGTTAGGCCAAAGGGCATCACCAGAAACTCATAATGCCCATACCGAGTCCTGAATGCAGTCTTTGGCACATCTGCATCTTTCACCCTCAACTGATGATACCCTGATCTGAGATCAATTTTGGAAAATACTCCTGCTCCCTTCAACTAATCAAACAGATCATCAATTCTAGGTAATGGATACTTATTCTTCACAGTTACTTTATTCAACTGCCGGTAATCAATGCATAATCTCAAAGTCCCATCCTTCTTTTTCACAAACAGCACTGGAGCTCCCCATGGTGACACACTGGGGCGTATGAACCCCTTATCCAGTAACTCTTGTAACTGGATTTTCAATTCCTTCAATTCTGTGGGTGCCATCCTATAAGGAGCAATAGAGATTGGTGCTGTACCCGGCAGTATCTCAATAGCAAATTGAACTTCCCTTTCTGGTGGCAAACCAGGCAATTCTTCAGGGAACACATCTGGGAAGTCTTTTACTGTGGGTATGTCACACAGATCTGGCTTAGCCTGCCTAGTATCCACCACATGTGCTAGGTAGGCTTCACAGCCTTTTCTCATCGCTTTTTCTTGCAATCTGTGAGATGACATTGGACAAGAAATCTGTCCTTTCCCCCATAACTGTAATCTCATTACCCTCAGGAGTTTTCAAAGAAATTCTCTTCAATTTACAATCAACCATTGCCTGATGACGTGACAACCAGCCCATTCCTAAAATCACGTCAAACTCATGGAAAGGCAACTCAATCAGGTTTGCTGAGAATTCATATCCCTGAATCCTTAACGGGCAACCCTTGTACACTTTGTTCACTACTACACTGTGGCCCAATGGATTAGTGACCAGAATGTCTTGGTCACTCTTCCCTATTAGTATCCCCCTTTCTACGGGTAGGTTGATGTAGATGTATGAATGAGTGGATCCTGGATCCAACAATGCATGCACAGATGTATTGTAGAGGGAGAACGTACCCCTGATGACGTCCGGGGCATCTTGCTCCTCCTGAGCTCTCATGGCATAGGCTTTGGCAGGTGGTGTACCCTCAGGCCTCTCTGCTGGCTCAGATGCAGGCCTCTGTGATAGTCCCACAACCTCAGATTTGCCAGATTTCCTACCCCTTTGTGGTGCAGGAGCAGGTCTGTCTGCTTGTGTTGGAGCAGCTGTAGTAGTTCTGCGTGGACAGTTCCTCAGCTGATGCACTGTCGACCCACACCTTAAGCAGGCACCAGTCACTCTCCAACACTCCCCCTTATGCCATTTCAGACAATGTGGACATGTGGAAGATGCTGGGGCTGGTCCCTTGAACCCCGTCCCTGGAGAGCTGCCCACTGATGGTGTGGACTGACCTCTCCTGGGTGTGAACTATGGCCTAGGCCCCTGAGACTGACCCTGACCTTGTGGTTGACTTGAACTCTGTGTATGTGGACCTTTGAACTTCTTCCCAGGTGCAGGAGATGAACTAGACTGACCTGGGCCCCTCATCTACTATCTCTCCCTTCTAGTTTGCTCACTTATTCTTACTTTTTCAACTTTTATTGCAGCTTCCACTAACTTGGTGAAGTATGTGATTCCCAAGGCAGTAATCATGATCTTTATGTTGTCATTTAATCCCTCTTCAAATCTCTTACACCTTTCGGCCTCATTAGGGACTATCTCCCTTTCGTAGCTGCTTAATCTCACAAATTCCTTTTCATACTCGGCCATTGTCAACTGTCTCTGCCTCAGGTTAATGAATTCCCTTCTTCTCTCTTGCAGGTATACACTACCCACATATTTCTTCTTGAATTCTGAGAGGAAGAAGTCCCAAGTTATTACTTCTAGTTGCACTTCACTAGACACCGTATCCCACCATTCATATGCATCGTCTTGTAACAGAGATATGGCAGCTTCTAGGTTTTGCTCTGGAGTGCAGTGGAGTTATTTTAAAACTCTGCCTGTTCTGTTCAACCAATTTTCGGCTGCAACAGAATCATCTTCTCTCTTGCCAAAGAAGTCCACTGCTCCAAATTTTCTCAATCTTTCCAGGTGTAATTTTGGTTGTGGAGGTGGTGGTGGTGGTGGCATTACCCCAGCCATTTGTTTGAAGAATTCGGCCATTTGCTGGAACATGGCCTGTGGAGGTGGCGAGGCTCGATGGAGTGGCGGGCGAGTTCTCCCCTACCCCTAGTCTCAGCTGGTGCAGGTGGAGCATGACTGTCCACTTCCTCCTCAACTGCCCTCTGAGATGTGGGGTCCATATCCTATTCAAAATAACAAAGACAAACAGATCTACATTAGTGTCACATTGACTCTTACAAATGCAATGCATGGTATGGACTCAATCTAGGCCCAGAAACGCCTAAACCGTGCTCTGATACCATTAAATGTGACACCCCTTACCCGTCTACAGTGTAGCCGAGCAAGTTATGCCACACAATGTGTCAGAATACCAACTCATTTATTTATAATTTTTGATAAATCTTAATTTTTTCGCAAATTTTATAGAAAATCCGGCAGAGTATCGGCTATAAATTGGAAAACAGTTCTTCTGAACCTGTTTAAAAACACTTCCAATATAATTATAATCTCAATCTCAGTCAACCACCAACATTTTTCAACAATTTCTCAAATCAATTCGGTATCTCAAAATTCACATTCATCTGATATCACGCCCAATTCAATGAGAAATACTCATATTTATTTCTGAACACAGCTCGTAGGTAATTACAACAAAAATATGATTACATGAGTTTATAATATACATAACAAAAGTTTACAAATACAAAAGACTTAGGTAGCCCAATGTCCTACCAATGCACTGCAATTTGTGAAGTGACTTTGAACTCTGAGTGCAGATTTGAAAACTCACCCTGTATGAGGTCTGCTGGACTCCCCAGCTATGTCTCTAGTACCTGCGCATGGCAAAAGTGACGTGCTAAGCAATTCAGCTTAGTGGTGACAAAATAAAATAAAATAAAATAAAATACTAACATGTATGCAGAATGTATGTTTACATTTTTGGTAGACTTAATTTTAAATATTTGTTGCAATATTATTCGATTAAAGTTTGGTAAGATTTATTAATATTGCCCAAGTAACCTATACTAGTTGACTGGACTGGATAAATGGGTAAACTGGTACTGGGTGCTAAGTACCTCGGACCACCACACCATCGGTCACATAGTGTCTCTCGGTGTGCAACAGAACAGCTAATAAGCTGTAATAATTATCGGGGATTAAACCCGAGCATAACAACTCAATATCATAGCCAAAGGCTATTATATCATAGAATGGCATGGAAAGCCATGAAAAACAGAATGGCATGAAGCCATATGCAGTACTGCTAAAAGAACCCTATTGGCATGCCAACCTATCCAAACTAATCACATTAGGCCTACTAGGGCATTTTACACTTTTTATTTTTGTAATTCTTTGAAATTGAATTTTTATGATTACTATTCATTTCATTAGTCAACCAAAATGTTGACTTTTGCATTGGCAATAGGTAAATTAGTTTAAATATCACCAACATACCACATTTTGCATTTTAAACTTGTTGGTATTGGTTGCCAAAATCATCTCTAAGCTTAATGTGAATTGGATAGAATTTTCAGTTTTCAAGCTTTGGGTTTACTGTTCCATTAGTCACTGTTTCAGTGGGAATTTGGAAACATGATAAACATGAAAGTTGTTCCTTATTTTGTCTAGTTGAATTTCTTTTTTTTTGAATCACTCCATTTGGAGTTTTTTAGCTTAAGTTATGGTCCAAAAACCACAACTGGCCGGATTGAAAATTTTCTGGACTGACCATATCTACAGTGCAGTGAACAGTGACTTCAACTCACTTGTTGGATAGGTTCTGCTCATAATTTGGGTTATGTTTCTTCATGAAAATTGTTGGTCTATATCTCAGCTTGTTGTGGGCAAAATTTCAGGTCAGTTGCTCCATTCTACACTAAGTTATGGCCAAATGACCAAACACTATTCACTTGGTCATTCTGCAGAAACAGACTGCAGGTCACCTGGATTGGAGCAAGCTTTTGGTCCACTTGGTTTGGTCTTATGGGCATGGTTTCTTCACAAAAGTTGTGTAATTTTGTGTCTAGTTTCATGTCCAATTGGACAAACACCAATTGAACCTCTACAATTCATGTTATGGCTGCCCAAACTTGCTCGACTCATATCCAATTCTGCAGGTCACCTAGGGCAGCCACACTAAACCTAAATCCCATCACTCAACACACTTCATTTTTGGTTTAAACAGAACTAAATGGTCACTAATTGACCATTAATACCCATTTTCATCATCACATGGTCAAAGTCCCATTTCTTCACCCCAAACCCTAACTCAAACATTACCATTCATGCATTTTCATTGCATTTCTTCAATCCACTTACAAAATGCACATTAAGGGCAGCCATAATAACCTTTTAACTTCATTAAATCATCATAAACAAACCCTAACCATGGCTGCCAAAAATTTAGGGTTTATATACAATTGGTATTCAACAATTTTTCTTTGTAATTTACACTCATTTATACTTACTCAACATAAATTTGAAGAGAAACATAAGTTTAAGTCACTAACCTCTTTTAGCTCAAATCCAAGCCAACCAAAAATTTAATTTTTCTTCAAAATTTTTCTGCCCAATGCTTCCTTAAGGTGTGGGGTGAATTTTTTATGAAGACAACTAGGGCTTTTATGGTGTGGAAGCTAGAGAAAATCAAGCTTGAAAAAGCTTGTCCATGGAGGTTAGGGAAGGAATGGTTTACGGCAAGGAAGAAAGAAGAAATGAGAAATCTAGTTTTTCTCTCATTTTTCAGCCCATTTGTCTCTTTTAAATATAGTTATGCCATGTGTCAACATTGGGTTGGGTGAAGGCACACTAATGACATCATGTGATGTCATAAATTCCCATTTAATTCATTTTTTTTTCTTTTCTTTTCTACTCATTTTCAATTCAATTTTTAGTAATATTTATTCACATTTTATGTCATAATAATTATTTACTTAACTGGACAAGTCGGCCAAAAATTACTTCTAAAGGCGAAATGATCAAAATGCCCTCAGTTTGGCTTAACGGACCAAAATTGTCTGTACCTATTGAAAAATTTTTCTAAATATTTTCTTGGCATTCTAATGCCATAGGAACCTCAATGACCCTTCTCTAGAGTCCCCAAACTTATTTTATGAATTTTCTCTCTGGTCTAGGGCTCCTAGTTGCGAGAACCACAACTTCCCACTGGGTTACCCATCACTAGGGTACCGGATCATTTAACTTGGTTGTATTTTATTTCTAAAATTTTTCCTAAATTTTTCTTATTAATATTTGAGTTAATTATGGTCCTTAATTTAGTTTAAATATTTTTCCAGATGTTCTAACTGTTCAGACCGACACTAGTCACCGGAACAGTAGAATGTATACAGGGAGGGTGTTACAACTCTTCCCCTCTAATTTAAATTTCGTCCTCGAAATTTACCTGATGCAAACAGTTGAGGGAACTGTTGCCTCATCGTCTCTTCATTTTCCCATGTTGCCTCTTCGGTATTGTGGTGCCTCCAAAGCACTTTCACCAGTGGAATCTGCTTATTCCTCAACTCTTTCACTTTCCGAGCCAGGATCCTTATGTGTTTTTCTTCATATGTTAAATCTGGTTGTACTTCAATTTCTTCCATGGAGATGACATGTGAAGGATCTGAGCGGTATCTTCTTAGCATAGACATGTGGAACACATTGTGAATCTTGTCCAGCTCTGGTGGTAAAGCTAGCCTGTAAGCTACTGGTCCCACACGTTCAATGGCTTCATATGGTTTAATGAACCTAGGGCTCAACTTACCTTTTCTTCCAAACCTCAGTACCTTCTTCCACGGTGACACCTTGAGGAACACTTTGTCGCCAACCGCATATTCTATTTCTTTTCTCTTCCGGTCGGCATAAGATTTTTGTCTATCTGAGGCAACCTTCAGATTGGCTTTGATTAGTTTTACTTTCTCCTCAGTCTGTTTCCCCAGGTCTGGCCCTACCAATTTGTCTTCGTCCAATTCAGTCCAGCACACTGGAGTTCTATATTTTCTCCCGTACAGTGCTTCATACGGGGCCATTTGGATGCTAGCTTGGTAGCTATTGTTGTATGCAAATTCTGCCAGTGGGAGGCATCTATCCCAACTTCCCTCCAACTCAATGACACAACTCCTCAGCATATCCTCAAGGACCTGACATATATTTCATGTTATTATTATCATTTTAGTTCAATATTTGTATTGATTCCGTTGGTTTCAATTGTTTACCTGGATTACTCTATCTGATTGCCCATCCGTTTGAGGATGGAAAGCTGTGCTAAAGTGGAGTTGTGTACCCAAGGATTCATGCAACTTCTTCCAAAATCTCGATGTAAACCTTGGGTCTCGATCAGATATGATGGAAAGTGGGATTCCATGCAGTCTAACTATCTCACTGATATACAATTCTCCTAACTTCTCCAGTGAGTAGTCAATCCTAACTGGCAGAAAGTGTGCTGACTTCGTCAATCTATCTACTATTACCCACACTGCATCATGCTTCTTCTGGGTGAGAGGTAGACCACTTACAAAATCCATGGTGACCCGATCCCATTTCCATTCAGGTATGCGTATAGGCTGTAGCAAACCTGATGGAACTTGATGTTCTGCCTTAACTTGCTGACATGTCAAGCATTTAGTCACATAGTCAGCTATGTCCTTCTTCATACCATGCCACCAATACTGAAGCTTCAGATCATGATACATTTTTGTACTTCCTGGGTGCATAGCATAAACACTTGCATGTGCCTCTTTCAGAATACTGGCTTTCAATTCCCCATTATCTGGTACACATACTCTTCCTTTGTTGTACAGACACCCATCTACTTTCACCTCATAGTCAGTTGCTTTTCCCTCTGAGATTTTGCTCATAATAGCCATTAACTTTTCATCTGCCTTTTGCCCATCTAAAATCTGCTGTAGCAGGTTTGGCCTCACTTGCAACTCAGCCAAAGTAGATCCATCTCGAACCAAAGATAGACGGGCATTCAATGATCTCAAAGCTGTGATGGATTTTCTGCTCAAAGCATCAACAACTACATTTGCCTTTTTAGGATAGTAGTTAATTACACAATCATAGTCCTTCAGGAACTCAATCCATCGCCTCTGTCTAAGGTTGAGCTCCTTCTGAGTTGGCAAATATTTTAGACTTTTGTGGTCTGTGTAAATGTAGCACTTTTCACCATATAAGTAGTGCCTCCATATCTTTAGTGCGAAGATAATTGCTGCAAGCTCTTGATCATGGGTAGGGTAATTCTGTTCATGTGACCTTAGCTGTCTGGAAGCATAAGCGACCACCTTCCCCTCTTGCATCAATACACACCCTAACCCATTATGAGAGGCATCACTGTAGACCATAAAGTCTTTTCCTGACACTGGCTGTGTTAACACTGGTGCCTCTGTCAACATAGCCTTCAACTTCTCAAAACTAGTCTGACACTTATCATTCCAGTCAAATCCGACATTCTTGTGTAACAACTTGGTCATTGGAGCAGCTATTAAGGAAAATCCCTTCACAAATCTTCTGTAATACCCAGCTAGCCCCAAGAAACTTCTGACCTCAGTTGTATTCCTGGGAGGCTTCCATTCCATCACTGCTTCTATCTTCTTGGGATCCACTCTAATCCCATCAGCTGACACTATGTGTCCAAGGAATGTAATTTCATATAACCAGAAGGCACACTTTGACAACTTAGCATACAGCTTCTTTTCTCTTAGGGTTTGCAAAACAATTCTCAAATGCTCATCATGTTCTTCCCTGGTCTTGGAATACACCAAAATATCATCAATAAAGACCACTACGAACCGATCTAGGTATGGATGGAAGATACGGTTCATAAGGTCTATGAATGCCGCTGGTGCATTTGTTAGGCCAAAGGGCATCACCAGAAACTCATAATGCCCATACCGAGTCCTGAATGCAGTGTTTGGCACATCTGCATCTTTCACCCTCAACTGATGGTACCCTGATCTGAGATCAATTTTGGAAAATACTCCTGCTCCCTTCAACTAATCAAACAGATCATCAATTCTAGGTAATGGATACTTATTCTTCACAGTTACTTTATTCAACTGTCGGTAATCAATGCATAACCTCAAAGTCCCATCCTTCTTTTTCACAAACAGCACTGGAGCTCCCCATGGTGACACACTGGGGCGTATGAACCCTTTATCCAGTAACTCCTGTAACTGGATTTTTAGTTCCTTCAATTCTGTGGGTGCCATCCTATAAGGAGCAATAGAGATTGGTGCTGTACCCGGCAGTATCTCAATAGCAAATTCAACTTCCCTTTCTGGTGGCAAACCAGGCAATTCTTCAGGGAACACATCTAGGAAGTCTTTTACTATGGGTATGTCACATGAGATCAGCTCGCCTAGTATCCACCACATGTGCTAGGTAGGCTTCACAGCCTTTTCTCATTAGTTTTCTTAAAACTGTGGCTGAGATGACATTGGACAAGAAATCTGTCCTTTCCACCATAACTGTAATCTCATTACCCTCAGGAGTTTTCGAAGAAATTCTCTTCAATTTACAATCAACCATTGCCTGATGACGTGACAACCAGTCCATTCCCAAAATCACGTCAAACTAATGGAAAGGTAACTCAATCAGGTTTGCCGAGAATTCATACCCCTGAATCCTCAACAGGCAACCCTTGTACACTTTGTTCACTACTACACTGTGGCCCAATGGATTAGTGACCAGAATGTCTTGGTCACTCTCCCCTACTAGTATCCCCCTTTCTTCGGGTAGGTTGATACAAATGTATGAATGAGTGGATCCTGGATCCACCAATGCATGCACAGATGTATTGTAGAGGAGAAACGTCGCTGATGACGCCCGGGCATCTTGCTCCTCTGAGCTCTCATGGCATAGGCTCGCGGTGGTCTACCCTCGTGCCTCTCTGGGCTCGGATGCGAGCCTCTGTGATGGTCCCACTGCCTCAGATTTGCCAGATTTCCTACCCCTTTGTGGTGCAGGAGCAGGTCTGTCTGCTTGTGTTGGAGCAGCTGTAGTAGTTCTGCATGGAGAGTTCCTCAGCTGATGCTCTGTCGACCCACACCTTAAGTAGGTACCAGTCACTCTCCAACACTCCAACGCTCGCAAATTTTATAGAAAATCCGGTAGAGTGTCGGCTATAAATTGGAAAACAGTTCTTCTGACCCTGTTTAAAAACACTTCCAATATAATTATAATCTCAATCTCAGTCAACCACCAACATTTTTCAACAATTTCTCAAATCAATTCGGTATCTCAAAATTCACATTCATCTCATATCACACCCAATTCAATGAGAAATACTC
Organism: Hevea brasiliensis; assembly: GCF_030052815.1. Lineage (NCBI taxonomy): Eukaryota > Viridiplantae > Streptophyta > Magnoliopsida > Malpighiales > Euphorbiaceae > Hevea > Hevea brasiliensis. Next base: position 84,429,298 of record NC_079499.1, read on the forward strand.
ATATTTATTTCTGAACACAGCTCATAGGCAATTACAGTAAAAATATGATTACATGAGTTTATAATATACATAACAAAAGTTTACAAATACAAAAGACTTAGGTAGCCCAATGTCCTACCAATGCACTGCAATTTGTGAGGTGACTTTGAACTCTGAGTGGAGATCTAAAAACTCACCCTGTATGAGGTCTGCTGGACTCCTTAGCTATGTCTCTAGTACCTACGCATGGAAAAAGTGACGCGCTAAGCAATTCTGCTTAGTGGTGATAATATAAAATAAAATAAAATAAAATAATAACATGTATGCAGAATGTATGTTTACATTTTTGGTAGACTTAATTTCAAATGTTTATTGCAATATTATTCGATTAAAGTTTGGTAAGATTTATTAATATTGCCCAAGTAACCTATACTAGTTGACTGGACTAGATAAACGGGTAAACTGGTACTGGGTACTAAGTACCTCGAACCATCACACCATCGGTCACATAGTGTCTCCCGGTGTGCAATGAGCGACTAATAAGTCGTAATAATTATCAGGGATTAAACCCGAGCATAACAACTCAATATCATAGCCAAAGGCTATTATGTCACAGAATGGCATGGAAAGCCATGAAATACAGAATGGCATGAAGCCATATGCAGTACTGCTAACAGAACCCTATTGGCATGCCAACCTATCCAAACCAATCACATTAGAACTACTAGGGCATTTTACACTTTTTATTTATCTAATTATTTGAAATTGAATTTTTATGATTACTATTCATTTCATTGATCGACCAAAATGTTGACTTTTGCATTAGCAATAGGTAAATTAGTTTAAATATCATCAACATACCACATTTTGCATTTTAAACTTGTTGGTATTGGTTGCCAATATCATCTCTAAGCTTAATGTGAATTGGACAGAATTTTCAGTTTTCAAGCTTTGGGTTTACTATTCTATTAGTTACTGTTGCAGTTGGAATTTGGAAAAATGATAAACATGAAAGTTGTTCCTTATTTTGTCTAGTTGATTTTCGTTTTTTGAATCACTCCATTTGGAGTTTTGTAACTCAAGTTATGGTCCAAAAACCACAACTGGCCGGATTGAAATTTTTCTGGACTGACCATATCTACAGTGCAATGAACAGTGACTTCAACTCACTTTTTGGATAGGTTTTGGTCATAATTTGGGTTAGGTTTCTCCATGAAAGTTGTTGGTCTATATCTCAGCTTATTGTGGGTAAAATTTCAGGTCAATTGGACCATTATACACTTAGTTATGGCCAAATGACCAAACACTGTTCATTTGGTCATTCTGCAGAAATAGACTGCAGGTCACCCGGATTGGAGCAAGCTTTTGGTCCACTTAGTTTGGTCTTATGGGCATGGTTTCTTCAGAAAAGTTGTGTCATTTTGTGTCTAGTTTTATGTCCAATTGGAAAAACACCAATTGAACCTCTACAATTCAATTTATGGCTGCCCAAACCTGCTAGACTCATGTCCAATTCTGCAGGTCACCTAGGGCAGCCACACTAAACCTAAATCCCATCACTCAACACACTTCATTTTTGGTTTAAACAGAACTAAATGGTCACTAATTGACCATTAATACCCATTTTCATCATCACATGGTCAAAGTCCCATTTCTCCAGCCCAAACCCTAACTCAAACATTACCATTCATGCATTTTCATTGCATTTCTTCAATCCACTTACAAAATGTACATTAAGGGCAGCCATAATAACCTTTTAACTTCATTAAATCATCACAAACAAATCCTAACCATGGCTGCCAAAAATTTAGGGTTTACATACAATTGGTATTCAACAATTTTTCTTTGCAATTTACACTCATTTATACTTACTCAACATAAATTTGAAGAGAAACATAAGTTTAAGTCACTAACCTCTTTTAGCTCAAATCCAAGCCAACCAAAACTTTAATTTTTCTTCAAAATTTTGCTGCCCAATGCTTCCTTAAGGTGTGGGGTGAATTTTTTGTGAAGACAACTAGGGCTTTTATGGTGTGGAAGCTAGGGAAAATCAAGCTTGAAAAAGCTTGTCCATGGAGGTTAGGGAAGGAATGGTTTACGGCAAAGAAGAAAGAAGAAATGAGAAATCTGGTTTTTCTCTCATTTTTCAGCCCATTTGTCTCTTTTAAATATAGTTATGCCATGTGTCAACAATGGGTTGGGTGAAGGCACGCTAATGACATCATGTGATGTCATAAATTCCCATTTAATTCATTTTTTTTTCTTTTCTTTTCTACTCATTTTCAATTCAATTTTTAGTAATATTTATTCACATTTTATGTCATAATAATTATTTACTTAACTAGACAAGTCGGCCAAAAATTACCTCTGAAGGCGAAATGACCAAAATGCCCTCCGTTTGGCTTAACAGACCAAAATTGTCTGTACCGATTGAAAAATTTTTCTAAATTTTTTCTTTGCATTCTAATGCCATAGGAACCTCAATGACCCTTCTCTGGAGTCTCCAAACTTATTTTATAAATTTTCTCTCGGGTCTAGGGCTTCTAGTTCCCACTGGGTTACCGCAACTTCCCACTAGGTTACCCATCGCTAGGGTACCGGCTCATTTAACTTGGTTGTATTTTATTTCTAAAATTTTTCCTAAATTTTTCTTATTAATATTTGAGTTAATTATGGTTCCTCACTTTAGTTTAAATATTTTTCCAGATGTTCTAACTGTCCAGACCGACACTAGTCACCGGAACAGTAGAATGTACGAAGTTGCTATAAGGAGGGTGTTACAATTTGGGTTTGTGTTCTTCATGAAAGTTTTAGGTCTATATCTCAGCTTTCCACAGGTAAAATTTCAGGTCATTTAGACCTACCTAGCCCAAGTTATGGCCAAATGAACAAACACTGTTCATTTGGTAATTTTTGTACAGGTCAGATTGCCTAATTCCGGGTTTGGCTAATTTGTTCACTATGCTATGGTCACTTTCTGGGCATGATTCCTTAATGAAAAATGTTCCATTTTGTGATTATTTTCATTCTCAATTGACCTCATGCCAATTGGACTTGTAAATTTTCAGTTTTGGTCCCTGAAAGGGACCTTGGTCCTGCTACCTGCAGCATGACCCTAAGCAATCCGAATTTGCATTTGGTTCCAACACTTCTAACATACTCCAATTGGTCACAAATGATCATTTCTCAGCTCAAACTAGGTCAAACACACCATTTAACACATTCTCACATTTTTGTCTTCTAAAACCCTAGGTGCCAAACCCTAATTTTCATGCTTAGCTCAATTCATGCAATTTAAACATACAAATCACCTATACAACATTAATTCACCAAGATTTCATGTTTAACCTAACTAAACACCATTAAACTCTAGGGTACCATGGCTGTTAAAATTTTCTACTCATCATGCATGCAAGATTATTTTCATTTTCTTCACAATTTCCATGCATCTCAACTAAATTTCAAGTAGTATTTAAAGATTTAAAACCAATTTATACATACCTTGATTTATGGATTCTCTAATTCTCCAAGTCTCCTTCTTTTCTTCTTCTTTTTGTTACTAATCACTCCACCAAGGTCTAAAATCAAACTTTAATGTTGGTGGTTAGGGTTTTTATGGTGAGAAAGGGAGGAGAAATCAAGCTTTTATGGGTTAAAAATAGTGGAATTGTGAGAGAATTAGAAAGAAAGAGAGAGTGGCGGAAATCCATGAGAAAGAAGACAAAAAAATAAATTTCTTTATTTGGTTATTTTATGTGTATTTATCCCAAATTAACTTAGTCAAATTAAGTAAATAATTGATAATTATTTATTGAGTCATACATGATGTCATCCATGATGATGTCATTTTTCTTTATTTTCTTTTCTTTTCTTTTTCCTTTCTTTTTCCTCACTTCTTTAATTTAATTCTATATTTTGAAATTTTTATTTCTCTGATTTTATTAGACAGTTAGGTCAGGAGTCAGCTCTATGGGTGAATTGACCAAATTGCCCCTCGCCGATTTGACCCTGTTTGCAAATAATTCAATATTTCTTCCGGATCCCTGACCTAATTATTTGACTTGCTTAACAATTCTTTTCTGTGATTTTCTCTTTTCCACTGTGTTTGCAATAGTCCTAAGGACCGCAGCGTCACATTTTTAGGTTCGAAATTTGAGTTTAGACTGACCTCGCAGTCACTTCCCGAGAAGGTTACCTATCGTTGTGACTCCCGGCTCATTTAACCTTTTATATTATGTTTTTCCTGTTTTTACTTTTTTATCTGGTAATCACTATTTATTTTTGATTAGGGCTTTTCTAGGTGTCTTATACATAGTTCTAATCCTCTTAATTGTCCAGACTGATACCGGTTACTGGAACAGTAACATATACCAGGCTATGCAAATAGGGGTGTTACAATTCTCCCCCCCTAAAAATAATTTCGTCCTCGAAATTTTACCTGGTATCAGTCTTTGAACAGTTGTGGGTGCTGTCTCCTTATGTCCTATTCACGCTCCTAAGTAGCTTCCTGGCCTGAATGATGGTTCCTTAGCACTTTAACCAATACTATTTACTTATCGATTGCTCACCTCATGTGCCAAGTTTCTTATGAGCTTCTGTCATAAGTTAGATTCAAATTCATTTCAATTTTAAAGGTAAGCAAATCAGTGTGCTAGTAGATCCACTCTTTCTAGGACCTCATATGATCCTATGGGTGAGAACTTAGTTTTACTCTTTTCTTGTTGTTGTTTTAGCAATTATTTTTCTTTGTAGTCTTTTTCTCTTTTTTTTTTTTTTTTTTTTTTTTTTTTAAATGACCTTGTTGGTCATATATGAATTGCTTATCTCTTTATTAGCCATAGGTCCATAACCATTATCTTACCATCTCCATTTATGACCAAGGCCTATGTGCCATTTTGCACTATCTTGTTTGCTTTTGTTTAACTTATTTTCTTCTTGATAAAATAGTTCGGGATATCGTTATGCGTCTTAAGTAGGTTGTTTGCCCTGGTGGCAACTCCTCATCTAGTGTTTTTCTCATTTCTTACTGTTCTATTTGTTTTTTTTTTCACAGCTTAACTTTAATTATTTTATTCCTCAATCTTATCTTCTTCCTTAACTTGACTGTCGAGTCATGATTTAGCACCTCTTATCATCCCTAATAAATCCACTATACTTCAATATTACCTTGATTTGGTCCTCTGACCATTCTAGTCAACACTTTAACTAATATTCATAACGTTTCTTTATTACATTCGCATCATCTATTCTAATTTTTACTTCCACAACTCTTTTATCTATCAATATTATATAGCTTATTTTTCGCTGGTCTGCGATCATTACCCTTTATTTTTTAACCATAAATAATTTTGTAATCTTAAGAAGGGAGTCTATCGGACTCTCCTGTTTCCCATGCTATTCAAAAGTTTCGTTTTAATTCTAATCTAATCCTTATGATCCGCATAATAAAATTGTGCTCTTCCTAAAGAATACCTGGCCAACTAGTTCCTATCGAATTATTGTTATTAGTAGAATATCATTTCTTAACTGTTTTATAAGTTATAATTGTCATCCATAGCATCCTGTCTCTTCTAGGGGAATAAAATTATATTTTGTGTCTTACTGCTAAACAAATAGAATATTGTTCCTTACTAAACTTTGAGCAAAAGATCTATTGCAATACCATAACAACTATAAACCCCATATTGGAGACTGGATGACTTAGCCCTATAAGTGTTATTTTTAATTTTTGATCATACTAAAATCTCTAGTCCCATAACAATTCTTGATGTACTGTAATTCATGCTAGGGTAACGGAGTCTTTAACTTTCACTACCTTGCAAGCATGATCTTTTGATAATCTAATTATAGAGTTTTAAATCCCGAATTAGGATTTTTAAACTCAGTTCTAGTAATAAAACTCTATTCTGGTATATTTGTACCAGAGCGAAAGTCATTTATAACTATTCTTATCCTTATGTACTATTAGGTAGTATGTAGCTCTACACAATAAATCTCAAGTCAGTATTGTAATCTGCAGCTTACAGCACAAACATCAAGAATATTGCATAGTTACTACGATACATCCCAATAGATCAAACTTCCCTATGTCTTATTTCTTTCAAATCCACTAATATCTTAAACTTATTTTGATTATGGTACTTACTGACATCTATCAACAGTAATACCTTTACTTCCATCTAGGGCAGATATATTGCTATAACTTACTTTTTGGTCATCTTGCCTTATCTAATTAGGCTTACTAATTAACTTTATAATTTATCGTAGTCTAGGAGATGTCTCTCATTAGAAACTTTTCCAAAATTAATTCCAATCACGCTTATTATCGCAATTCTTATCCTAAAAGACTAATTACTAACACATTAAAATTTATCTCCATGCAAGGGAATAACAGTAGAACATATAATTTTGCATTAGCATATAAATAAGTAGAGCCGAAATCAAATAGTACATAATTATTCCTTTCACAAGTTAAGAAAATACCGGCAACTACATCTGAAGTCTCTGCTTCTTCCCCTCGATGCATGGCATTCCCTCTTTCTAGTGTATTCCTCTGCTCGGGTTGGTCCATTGTGCGAGGATTACTTGAAGTGTTGTCTCTACTTCTGCCTTTGCCCCTACTGACTATTAATGAGCCTCTAAAATCAGAAGCTTGGACTGATTCCTCTGGTGTAGTATGTCGCATAAATCGATGTGCGCTAGTACAATCTTGGTCGAAATGTCCAATTCCACCACAATTGAAGCAGGCTTCAGTGACCCTATGGCAAATACCCCCATGAAATTTTCCACAAACGTCACAAATACGGATAGGGTAGGAACTTCTGGTTCTTTAATGAATGGTTCTTTATTGCTTCTGCCCTGAAGATCTGCCTCTGTCATACTTAGGAGCTCGGGGTCCCTCAAAATCTTTTCTCTTTCCCAAATTACTACTCAAACTTTGACCAATGGGTTTCCCACTTTTCTCTTTTTCACGCTGCTCTTGAGGGGGTTGGGTTTGTACTTGGGCCTGGGCTGACAGATTATCAGCCATTTGCTGAAAGAACATGGCCATCTGCTGGGCCGTTTGTGCAGTAATTTGTATAGGAGGGACTGGTACAATTGGACCTCCAACGCTCTGCGAAACTAGGGCCTCTCCTTGTACGTTAGCTGTATCAGACTGCTCTATCGTTTTATCCCTCTTGTCCATATCTATTCACAGGATTTTTTTTTTATTTCCTGTACAACCAACACAAGGAGATTTCTCTCTGTTAGTTCATATTTATGATGTAAATGTACTACGTGTATCAAACATTTGAGCAGTTGTACTTATCAAAAAATATTTTAAATTCACAGTTCAAATTTTACTTTAAAAACCTGGCTCTTATACCACTAAAACATGTCACACCCTACTCCTCATAAGATGTAACATGCTCCCGTAGTACACCTAATGAATTACCGTACTTCGCCTACCGATAACCCATTAAATATACTATAAGGGATTTTAAAACAATTTTCGTTCACTTTTAAATTGGTGGGTAAAATATTTTTTTTTTCAGATTTTAAAAACCTTTATTTAAAGTCCAAACATAAATTAAATTTTTAGATATTTAAAATCTCCATAATTTTTACAAAAATTTTGGCAGAGTACCGTCTGTATTTTGAGAAAACAGTTCTTCAAAACCTGAAAATAAAGACACTCCCAATATTTTTCTCAATCACAACTCCATTATTCAATCTCATTTCACAAATCAACACAAGCAACTCAATACACAGTTTAAATTAAATCAAACATTGAAACCTCTCATTAAGGTAACAAAATTAATATTTACATTCATGGGATCATAAAAAATTTAGTAGTGCAAAACTTTATAAATACATAAAATCTCAAGATAACCTTATAATAATTTGTATTTCATTACAATCCAAAAATATATTACAAAAGAGTTGGTACAACTGCTCAAAGTAAATTTCATACATACAATTACAGAATTACATCAAAATCTAAAGTACAAGGATATACCTATGATATACCCGAAGATAGTCTCACTATGCCTTTTAGTAATCTTGCTCAGCTGCTTTATATTTTCTTTCACCTGCGACAGCATATAAAGCTATCGCTGAGTGGTGAACTCAGTGGTGCACAAACTAATAATTTAAAACTTAATATAAGTTATGCTTGATAATTCATAACAAATAAAAATTTAAAATTTCTAAATTCTTCAAAATTCATAACATTTAGAAATCAATATTTTCATTCATGCCAATTATTCATTTGAATAACATTTTGATCAAATAGTAACTATTTATCTACATTTCTTTTAAATCCCGAAACAATACAAAAATATTTTGAATTACTGACAAATTATTTATTTCAACCACAATTTATCAAACTATGCATAATTTAAAGGGCGTTGCCAACAATTCACACAGTTGAACGCATGACCCAAAATTTAAATAGATGCCGTGTTGTGTACTATGACATTTCACACTCTCCCAATAATCGAGGCTAAAAAGGGAGGAACAAAGACTAGTTGTTATATATAAGTACTCATTCAAACTCTTTCCCAACTGGCAAGCCAGAGAGGAAGGAACTCGCCCCATTTAGTGGAGGAGATATCTCACTAGACAAGCTAATGAGAATTCACAACATATTTTTCCATGTCAACTGTGGTTTCAAATCATATTCAAAATAATTTCTATTTACAAAGTGTTTACAAATCATCAACATATTTAATCATCATAAATTCATGCTCAAGGTTGGCAACACATCAAACTTAAAATTTACAATCCTCAAAACCATGCAATAAATCCTTAAATGCATAAGAAAATTTACATTTAATTTATACAATTTCATTCAACAAATTAAAATTATCAACAAAACAAAATTATAAATCATAAAATAAACTTGTTCAAATCAATTTAGAAGTGAAAAGTAACAAAATAGTTAGTTGTGCATAAACCTTAAGCGAGTCGCCTCTTGGCCTTGACTTAATTCATCGGGTTCTTTTCCAGTATTCTTTTCAACTTAAACACACAGTTTCACAGTGTTTCAGTATCATAACTCATCGTAAATCCAAAAATAAATTCAAATTTACTTATACCTAGCTTTAATATGCTAAACTTAGCGTTTTTTAAATTTTGTATTTCGAGTTTACTATTCACGATACTTTTCAAGTCAATTTATTGACTTTCTAAGGCTTAATAGGTATGGGAATTCCAACTTCACCCACATACCACATTTTGGTTACTAAATTTGTTGGTTTTGGTTGTTTACTCAAATTCTAAGTCTTTTAGGTAAATTTGTAAATTTTCGGTTTTGGGTGTCTTATGTTGCACTATTCCATTGGTCATTTTACTGTTAGAATTTGGCTAAGCTTTCTTCATAGAAAATGTTCCCTATTATCTTAACTTTATTCTCCTTTTTGAATCACTCTAATTGGAATTTTGTAGCTCAAGTTATAGCCATTTGAATCATAGCTGCCGAATTGGACTTAACCCAGATTTCTAGGCACCAAACTGCTTCTGGCAGTTTTAAGTCACCAACTTTGGGTGGCCAAATGACTTGGTTAAGGGCATAATTTGGGTTTGTGTTCTTCATAAAAGTTTTAGTTCTATATCTTAGCTTTCCATAGGTAAAATTTCAGGTCATTTAGACCTGCCTAACCCAAGTTATGGCCAGATGAACATTGTTCATTTGGTCATTTTTGTACAGGTCAGATTGCCTAATTCCTGGTTCAGCCAATTTGTTCACTATGGGGCATAATTCCTAAATGAAAAATGTTCCATTTTATGTCTATTTTCATTCCCAATTGGCCTCATACCAATTGGACTTGTAAATTTTCAGTTTTGGTCCCTGAAAGGGACCTTGGTCCTACTGCCTGCAGCATGACCCTAAGCAATCCGAATTTGCATTTGGTTCCAACACTTCTAGCATACTCCAATTGGTCACAAATGACCATTTCTCAGCTCAAACTAGGTCAAACACACCATTTAACACATTCTCACATTTTTGTCTTCCAAAACCCTAGGTGCCAAACCCTAAGTTTCATGCTTAGCTCAATTCATGCAATTTAAACATATAAATCACCTATACAACATTAATTCACCAAGATTTCATGTTTAACCTAACTAAACACCATCAAACTCTAGGGTACCATGGCTGGTGAAATTTTCTACTCATCATGCATGCAAGATTATTTTCATTTTCTTCACAATTTCCATGCATCTCAACTAAATTTCAAGTAGTATTTAAAGATTTAAAACCAATTTATACATACCTTGATTTATGGATTCTCTAATTCTTCAAGTCTCCTTCTTTTCTTCTTCTTTTTGTTACTAATCACTCCACCAAGGTCTAAAATCAAACTTTAATGTTGGTGGTTAGGGTTTTTATGGTGAGGAAGGGAGGAGAAATCAAGCTTTTAAGGGTTAAAAATGGTGGAATTGTGAGAGAATTAGAGAGAAAGAGAGAGTGGCAGAAATCCATGAGAAAGAAGACAAAAAAATAAATTTCTTTATTTTTTTATTTTATGTGTATTTATCCCAAATTGACTTATTCAAATTAAGTAAATAATTGATAATTATTTATTGAGTCATACATGATGTCATCCATGATGATGTCATTTTTCTTTATTTTCTTTTCTTTTCTTTTTCCTTTCTTTTTCCTCACTTCTTTAATTTAATTCTATATTCTGAAATTTTCATTTCTCCGATTTTATTGGACAATTAGGTCAGGAGTCAGCTCTAGGGGTGAATTGACCAAATTGCCCCTCGCCAGTTCGACCCGGTTTGTAAATAATTCAATACTTCTTCTGTATCCCTGACCTAATTATTTGACTTGCTTAACAATTCTTTTCTATGATTTTCTATTTTCCACTATGTTCGCAATAGTCTTAAGGACCATACGTCACATTTTCCAGTTCGAAATTTGAGTTTAGATTGACCTCGCAGTCACTTCCAGGAAAGGTCACCTATCGCTGTGACTCCCGGCTCATTTAACCTTTTATATTCTTTTTTTTCTATTTTTACTTTTCTATCTGGTAATCACTATTTATTTTCGATCAGGGCTTTTCTAGGTGTCTTAAACATAGTTCTAATCCTCTTAATTGTCCATACTGATACCGGTCACCGGAACAGTAACATATACCAGGCTATGCAAATAGGGGTGTTACATCTGTCAGGTCTAGAATTACAATTCCGGATTCAAGCCTTAATTAGGGTAACTTGTGATCATTTTCTGAGTAGACTCTCTTTATAGAAGTTGGATCATTATGTCTTAAGTTTCATTTCCAATTAGTTTCACACCAATTGGAGTTGTGTAGGTCAACTTATGAGCATTTAAGTGTGCTAGATTCAAGTTTTTAGAATTCCAGACCTAATGCACCCTATCCAATTTATCACTTCCCTCACCAAAACAATATCAATTCACAACCCAAACACATCAAATGACCAGAATTTGGCCTTATAAACATTCATTGAACAACATATCACAAAACCCTAATTTCTCCAAAACCCCAATCTTCCATCTTCCCCAATTCATACCAATTTCATGCAATTTCAACAATTCTAAGCATACAATTCATGCACACATTTCTCCCAACTCTAAAATCCATATTCAATCAAACCAAAACATCAAAACCCTAGCTCCCTAAGTTTGGCTAGATTCCATACCTCAATTTCTATGCGTAATTTCTTCCATTTTTCATGTTAATTCTTCATCACTCAACTTAAATTTAAGAAATAGAAAGTAATTCAAGCTTAGATGTAACTTACCTCTAATGGAGCTTTTCTAATATTCAAATTCTTTCAAGTTTCCCCCAATTTCTTATTCCCAATCTTCCAATCATAGGCAAATTAGGGGCTTTCTACTAATTTGGGGTAACAATTAGGGAAGAAATTGGGGTTAAGAAGTTTTGGAGTGCTTAACAATGGAAGAAAAAATGAGGGAAGGAAGAGAGAGAGTGAGGCCAGCCAAGGTGGAAGGAGATGGAAATAATTTTTGTTTTATTTTTACTTAAAATTTTCTCTTATATAAATATCTAACAAATTAATTAATTTAAATTATAATTTTAATTATTATAATTTTAACAATTCAATTAATTCCATTTGTATCCTTTTTAATTTTCCTACACATAACACTAAAATTAATTCTATTCCAATATTTTAGCCTCACACATATTAATGGACATTTAGGTCAAAAGTTCACTCTTGAAGTGAATTGACCAAAATGCCCCTCATCAGGTTATAGTCCATTTTTTTCTGTTATATCCGATGAGTCCTTAGGTTATGATTCCCTTATTTGTACTTATTCTCTTTTCATTTGTTTGGTTTTCAGGTTCTCAATACTTTCTAAATAATTCATTAATTAAGGACTCTATAGGGTTCCACACAAATTTAGGGTGGCAACTGAACTTATAGTCGCTTCCCATATAGGTCACTCATCTTCGAGAACCTAAGCTCATTTAACCTATTTATATTTCATTGCTCTTATTTTCATCCAACCTCATTTGATCTTATCAGTTTTATTTATGACTCCTCTATGTGATTTAAGTATAGTTCCAGACATTCTAGCTGTCCGGACAGACATTAGTCACCGGAACAGTAAAATGTACAAAACTACTTAGTATGAGGGTGTTATAACAACAACAAATGCTTATCTTTATAACAATAGATAATGATGATAACTATCTATTTATAAGATAAAAACAAGTAAAAATTCAAGATAGGAGTTTTATCATACCCAATCTCTATAGAAGACTTCTATTTGATTTAAATAATCATTCAGTGTAGCAACTTTTTGATAAACCCTTGTAGCCATAGCTTATACCGGACCTAGGTGTCTTAATCTATGTTTTGATGATAATAAATAACTAGTATACTACTAATTTTATTGAAAGTATTTGTGATGAGTTTGTAGGCCTTAAATTCAAAATTATCAAATTACTTCAAATCAAGGTTAAAAAAGAGCAAGATAGGGAAGCAAACCTTTGTAGGATCCTACAATGTAATTTTTATTTATTTTTATGCATTGTTAATCCTATTTTACTAATTGTGTTGGCTCAAGTCTAGGTGTTACTAAGAAAATCTTATTTAACTTAATTTTCACCTAGTTATTGACTAAGGGAGAAATAAATAAATTTTTTATTTTTTCAGAAATGTAAAATTAATTTTGGGAAGTGTTTTAGTTGAAAATTACATTGAATTAACTTTTTAATGCTTTAAACGGATTAAAAATCTAATTCCGGGATCAAAAGTTATGCATTTTTCAAGTTTTCAGGAAAACTGAACAGAATGAACTTTGACAGCAGAAATGGAAGACTTAGGCAGCCGAAGTCTATTTTTCAAAAATGATATTTTGGTTAAATAATCTTTAATAGTTGAAGCAGGGGACTTCGGTAGCCAAAACTTGGTTTCTAAAAGCTGTTAGAATGCATTTTTAAGTGGTTGAATGGCTAATTTTGCATTTAAAGCATCCCTAATGATCATATTTATGCCAAAACTATAAATATAAAGTGTTTTGATTTGAAAAAAAGTTACAACAACCATTATTTATGAATTTATTGTATTAAAACCTTCTTTAACACTTTCTCTCTCTAAAACTTAAGCCAAAGCATTTAATCCATTGGAATTTCTTTTGAGCTGCAATTTCTTTATTGTTCTGAGATAGAAAGTGAGTTTGTTGAGTGATTTATTATTTCTCTTCATTAGAGAATGGTTATAGAGTATTGAATTTCTCTTAAGTAAAAAGGGTATATGAGAGTGTTTAGATTTGCATTAAAGGTTATAAGGTTTATAAGAGTGCTAGAGATTGCACTTAAGATTGTAAGGGGTTTGATCTTCACCCAAAGAAGATTATTATAGTGCAGTGAATTCTCAAGAAGGGCCTTGAGAAGAAAGGACATAGGCTTGAGATAGTTGAATCTCTACAAATTTGTTATGTTCATTCTTCTTTTCTCTCTTTCTTGTGCTTATTCTCAAAAATCCCTCTTAGCCTTTAAAATTTTTAATTATAACCCAATTCACTCCTTCCCCCCCCCCGCGCCCCGCTTCTTAGTTTCTTACAAGGGACAACAAGTGGTATCAGAGCTAAGTTTCCATTTTCTTAAGATTTAACCATCTTAGAGCAAAGATCATGGCAACCCTCAACTCACAAGCTCAAGAAAGTCAATAGATAGTAAAACCACTTTTTTTTTTTTTAATGGAAATGATTTTCTCTATTGTAGAAATAGGATTTATTATTTCCTCAAATCAAAAGGAGTGGATTTATGGGTTATAATTGAAAATGGTCCCTTCATTCCTATCAAAGCAGTAGATGGTGAGCATGTACCACAGACAAAGGGTGAATGGAGTAAGCATGATAAATATATGTTTTCTTTGAATATAAGAGTTATGCATATGTTGAGAATTTCTTTAAATGATTTTTATTATGATAAAATTTCTAAATGCTCCAATGCTAAAGATATATGAGATTCTATTGATTTTATGTACAATTCTAACCATTGTTGTCAAGTTGATGAAGTTAAGAACACAAAAACTATTCTTCTTATCAACAAATGGAGCAAGTGCCACAATTGGATAACACTCATGAACAAAGCTTTAAAGAACACTCCATGATTGACATATGCTTAATTGCTTTAGAAGATGATGAAAAAGAATTAAAAAGAATAAGAAGCATGGAGTGTTCAATATCCATAAGATGTGAAGGTGAAGAGACCGATGATGAAGTTGCTAACATATGCTTCATGACAATGGAGGAAAGCTCCAATGATGTAACTTTAAATGATAATGTTGTTGAATTTTCTTATGATGAAATTCTTGAACTAAGGACATCTCCTTCTAAGTTTGCTAAAGGAAAGGACAAACTTGGTGCTATTTTGGACTCCCAAAGGTTCCTTAGCATCATGTATGGCCTTGGCTATACCAAATTTGCTCAACCAACTCCTTCTAAGACTATATCTGTAAAAACAACTAGTTTTAATGAACCTAGTCCCCAAAAATCTTATTCTAAGGTTTCTAGATAAGAGTTAAAAGCTCTTAGTGGCAATGCATATAAAAAGAACACTCATGGACATCATGTCTCTAGACAAAATGTCCATAAAATGATTGCACCTAGGAAATTTTCTTATAAACCAAATTTCCAAAAATTACATGCCACTAGGCCACATAATCATCACACTCACAATGCCTCATGCTTATATGCACATAATGAACACCAAAAGAGTAGTCACATGAGACCATATGCACATTCTTATGCTTATAGATCAAGAATAAGAAGGTTCAATGGTCATTGTCACTATTATGATAAGTTTGGTCACACCAACTATAGGTGTGCTATTAGGAAAGCCCATCTTAGATATGGTAGAATGTTTAATTTTAATAATGATGGAACTACTAGCCCCCAAGTGCATTTGGGTACCTAAAGTTATTTGAATTATTTTGTGTAGGTGTGCTTGAAATCCTCAGCTTGAGGTAAGTGGTACTTAGATAGTGGATGTTCAAGACACATGACCAAAAATGCTAACCTCTTCCTTTCACTTGAGAAGAAGGATGGAGGTGGGCAAGTGATCTTTGGTGACAATAGTAAAGGTAAAATTATGGGGATAGGTAAGATTGGCAAGAAAAACTGTCTTATGCTTTACAAAGTTCTTTTAGTTGATGGTTTAAAGCATAACTTACCAAGTGTTCGTCAATTATGTGATAAGGGTTATAGAGTTATTTTTGAGTCAAAATTTTACTTTGTTTCTAGGATGTGTGATAATAAACTATTATTCGTGGGTGAAAGGGTGAAAATATTTATGTTATTAATTTGCATGCTATGTCTATAAAGATGTCAAGTGCTTTGTATCTATTAGTGATGACTCTTGGAATTGGCATAGAAGGCTAGCATGGCATAAAAGGCTTGCACATGCTAGCATGAATCTTCTTGCAAACTTGAATAAGGATGAGCTAGCATGGATAAACTTGCACATGCTAGCATGGATCTTCTTGCAAACTTGAACAAGGATGAGCTAGTTGATGGGCTTTCAAAGATCAAGTTTTAAAAGGATAAGGTGTGTGATGCATACCAAATGGGTAAGCAAGTCAAGAGTTCTTTTAAATCTATTCATAAGGTATCTATTTCTGAACCCCTTCAATTATTGCATATGGATTTGTTTGGTTCTACCAGAGTAGCTAGGTTAGGTGGTGCATATTATGGCTTTGTAATTGCTGATGACTACTCTAAGTATCTTGGGTTGATTCCTTGCTCATAACGATGATTGTTTTGATATTTTTGAAAGATTCTCAAAAAGGTTCAACTTGAAAAAGGTTTTCAAATATCTTCTATTAGAAATGATCATGGTAGAGAATTTGAAAATTAGAAATTTTGAAAAATTTTGTAACCCACTAGGGATCATTCACAATTTTTCTTCTCTTAGGACTCTCCGATTTCAGGGTCAAAAGTTATGCATTTTTCAAGTTTTCAGGAAAAGTGGACAAAAAGGACTTTAGTAGCTGAAATGGGAGATTTAGGCAACCAAAGTCTATTTTTCAAAAATGATATTTTGGCAGAATAAACTTTGGGCCGAAGTAGGAGACTTCGGGAGCTGAAACTAGGTTTCTAAAAGCCATTCAAATGCTTTTTTAAGTAGTTAAATGGCTAGTTTTCAATTTAATGCTCCCCCAACGGTCATATTTATGCTAAAACTATAAATATAAAGTGTTTTTAATTTGAAAAAAGTTACAACAACCATTTATTTGTGAATTTATTGTATTAAAACCTTCTTTCATACTTTCTCTCTCTAGAACTTGAGCCAAAGCATTTAATCTATTGGGATTTCTTTTGAGTTGTAATTTCTTTGTTGTTTTGAGATAAAAAGTGAGTTTGTTGAGTGATTTATTATTTCTCTTCATTTGAGAGTAGTTATAGAGTATTAAATTGCTCTTGAGTAAAAAGGGTATATGAGAGTGTTTGGGTTTGCATTAAAGGTTTTAAGGTTTATAAGAATGCTAGAGATTGCACTCAAAATTATAAAGGGTTTGATCTTCACCAAAAAAAAATTGTTATAATGGAGTGAATTCTCAATAAGGGCTTTGAGAAGAGAGGATGTAGGCTTAGGATAGTTGAACCTCTATAAATTTATTGTGTTCATTCTTTTTTTCTCCTTTCCTTGTGCTTATTCTAAAAAATCCCTCTTAGCCTTCAAAATTTTTAATTAGAGCACAATTCACTCCCTCTCCCCCCTCCTCCCCTCCCCTAGGTTGCTACAAGGGACAACAACTTCTATTGCCATGCAACATCTGTAACACCCTCCCGGTAGCAACTCCGTACATTCTACTGTTCCGGTGACCGGTGTCGGTCCGGACAGCTAGAACGTCCGGAAAAAAATATTTAAACTAAAGTAAGGAACCATAATTAATTCAAATATTAGTAAGAAAAATTTAGTAAAAATTTTAGAAATAAAATACAACCAAGTTAAACGAGCCTAGGTTCTAGCGAGGGGTAACTCAGAGGGAAGTTGCGGTTCTCGCAACGAGGAGCCCTAGACCTGGGGGAAAAATTATAAAATAATTTTTGGGACTCCAGAGAAGGGTCATTGAGGTTCCTATGGCATTAGAATGCCAAGAAAATATTTAGAAAAATTTTTCAATCGGTACAGACAATTTTGACCCGTTAAGCCAAACGGAGGGCATTTTGGTCATTTCGCCTTCAGAGGTGATTTTTGGCCGACTTGTCTAGTTGAGTAAATAATTATTATGATCTAAAATATGAATAAATATTACTAAAAATTAAATTGAAATTGAGTAGTGATGAAAAGAAAAGAAAAATCAAAGAAAGGCTCATTTATGACATCTTGATGATGTCATTAAGAACTATAACCAATTGCATTCAAACAACCAAGTGACTAACTAATAAAAGAGACAAAATGAAGGCCAAAGGAATTAAAAACCAGCTGCTTTTCTTCTTCTTCTTCCTCAAGACGTGAATCTCTCCCTCTTCTCCCTCCATTGATTTTCAAACAAAAGCTTCATTTCTCATGCTTCCTCACCATATTTCCTCAAGACCCCAACATTAAAATGAATCCTTGGACCTAGAGGAAGTGTTTGGCAGTCAAGAGAGTACAAGGAAAGTGAAGTTAAGCTTGGAGAAATTCTGCCACTTAAAGGTTAGTGCACATATGTATTTAAAACTCATTAATTCCATGTTAGAGATGTGTAATAGGTAAGAAATTGTGAAATAAATGAACCAAACCCATGTGTATGCGTACATGAATTTTCGGTAGCCCTAGGAAGGAATGAGTTTGATTGTATTAATGGACTTAGAGTGAATTGGAGATTATGTTTAAAGTGTATACATATATATATATAGCGAATGAAAGAGTAAATTAGGGAAATTGTGAAAACTTTGAAATTTAGCTAGGGTTTAGGAATGAAAATTTGACTTGGCTTATGAATTGGTTAAAGAACATTCTAATGGTCAATTAGTGACCATAAATTGGGCTGAAAAATGGCATGGCAAAGTGGAATGGTAGGCTGCCTAAAGACAGCAGCATGATGGCTGAGATTTTAGTCCACTTGGACTGCCATATCCTTGGCTGTGTTGGTCCAATTGGTGTTTGGCCAATTGGACATGAAACTAGGCTTATAATGGCACATTTTTTCTGAAGAAACCATGCCCAAAAGACCAAAGCAAGAGGACCAAAAATTGGCCCCAATCCGGATACCCTGCAAACAGCCCCTGCAGAATGACCAAATGAACAGTAACTGTTCATTTGGCCATAACTCACTGTAGAATGGTCAAATTGACCTGAAATTTTTACATCAACAAGATATGATATAGACAAACAACTTTCATGAAGAACATCACCCCAAATTATGCCATTAACCCATTCAAATTATTGGGCAAAGTTAAGTTATCAAACCTGCAACTCTGCAGATTTTCACTTGAGCAGTAATGTTTGGATGGCTATAACTCTCTCTAGAAAACTCGGATTTAGGCGATTATTGAACCGATCGAAACCTAAGGTATGGTAGAACATTTCATAAGAAGAAAGTTAGACCAAATTATGAACTTAACTTGATCAAATTACTAACCAAAGTTGGACCAAAAATCTGCCAGACTCAAAATCTCAGCATGAACAGTGCACGTGAACAGTAAACTTATTTTGGCCATAACTTGAGCTACAAAACTCCAAATAGAATGATTCAAAAAATAAAATTCAACTAGACAAAATAAGGAACAACTTTCATGTTTACCATTTCCTCAAATTCTTACTGCAACAGTGCCCAATGGAATAGTAAAGTTGAGTTACAAAAATTGAAAATTTTGCTTCTCTTGGTTTAAGCTTAGAAATGGTATTAATGCTTAATGCCAACAAGTTTTAAATGCAAAATGTAGTACATTGGAAGTGTTAAAACCAATGCAACTATTTTCTATGCAAAAGTCAACTTTTTTTTGACCAATGAAGTGAATAGTGACACCAAGACTTGAAATTCAAAAATTGTGAAACTTAAAAGTGCAAAATGCCCTAGTAGGCCTAATGTGATTGGTTTGGATAGATTGGCATGCCAATAGGGTATTGTGTTAGCAGTACTGCGAAAGGCTTTATGCCCGTATTCATGGCTTTTATGCCCGTATTCATGGCTTTTATGCCCGATTATGTGATATCATGGCTTTTTAGCCATACTGACTGCATACGTGGTTAACGTTCTGCGTCCCATGGTATGATGGCCCGAGGCACCGCGGTGTCCAGTGCCAATGACCCGTTATCCACCCGATGGTCGTCCAAAGATAGGTTACTTGGGCATGGAAAAGTATAAGCGTGATTGAACTGATTATTAAAGAAAATACAAAAATTAAGTATCAGGAATGATTACAAAAATACAAAGAAGCTCAAGATCATGAAGAAAATAATTAACGAAATGCATGAAGAAGTTAATATCATAAAACATGATTAGCCCTCGACTAAACAATAAGTTAGTAATTATTCATTTCTTATGAACACAGTAGCAAGGAAATTATTATTTTTATTTGCACATTATATTTTCTTGTATTATTGGCACCACTAAGCTTTATGCTTAGCGCGTCGCTTTTGCAACGTGTAGGTACTGAAGATTTGGACAGAGGGCCCAGTAGACCACAGATTCGGTAAGGCAGTTCACAGTTCTGCATAGTGTCCGTGTCACCTCGTCACCTGCAGTGCATTGGTAGGACACTAGGTGTCATTTTGATATTTTGTAACTAAATTTTTATCTTCTCATATGTATTTGGATCTATGTAACATATTTTGATGTTCATGTAAATAATGAAAATTGTATTTGTGAATGGAAGAGTGAATGTCTATTTATGACTTGTACATGATTAACAAAGGAGATGAATGATTGAGAAATGAATGTGAACTGAAAAATATTGAGATTTTGATAAATGGAGTTGAGATGAATGAATAAGAATATAGGAAGTGTTTTTCACAGGTTCCGAAGAACGGTTTTCTCCATTTTTAGTCGGTACCTTGCCGGATTTTCTATAAAATTTTCGGAACCTCAAATAAATTACAATTTCAATAAATGAATTATATTTCACAAGTTATTTTCAAAACTATGATAAAAATGAATTAAGATAAAATAGAGTGCTCGGCACACTGAGTGGCGTAACTTGCTCGGTTACACTGTAGTCGGGTAAGGGGTGTCACATTTAGTGGTATCAGAGCCCGGTTTAGCGTTTCTGGGCCTAGATTGAGTCCATACCATGCATTGCATTTGTAAGAGTCGAGGTGACACTAATGCAGATCTGTTTTTCTTTCTTATTTTGAATAGGATATGGACCCTTCATCACAGAGAGCAGTCGAGGAGGAAGTGGAGAGTCATGCTCCACCTACGATGGCGAGGCGGGGTAGGGAGAACCTACTCCACCAGCTCAAGCGAGCACTGCTCGGCCTCCACAGCCATGTTTGACAAATGGCCGATTTCTTTAGACAAATGGCGGGGTAATGCCGGCACCACCACCACCACCGGCTCCACAAAGAAAATCACACTGGAAAGACTAAGAAAGTTTGGGCGGTGGACTTCTTGGCAGAGAGAAGATGATTACGTGGCCCGAGAATTGGTTGAAACAGGCGCAGAGTTCTAAAACAACTCCACCGCACTCGAGCAAAACACGAAGTGCCATATCTTTGTTGCAAGATGATGCCTACAAATGGTGGGATCTGTGTCGATGAAGTGCAGCGAAGCTATAACTTGGGACTTCTTTCTCTCGAATTTAAGAAGAAATATGTGGGTCTTGTATACGGAAGAGAGAAGAAGAGAGTTTATTAATCGAGGCGAGACAGGTTGTCGATGGCGAGTATGAGAAGGAATTCGTAAGATTGAGCCACTATGGAAGGGAGATAGTCCCTAATGAAGCTGAAAGGTGTACGAGATTTGAAGAGGGATTAAATGATAATATAAAGATCATGATCACTGCCTTGGGGATCACAGACTTCGCCAAGTTAGTGGAAGCTGCATTAAAAGTGGAGAAAGTGAGAATAAATGAACAAAATAGGAAAGATAGGCAGCGTAAGAGGGAATTTGGACCAGGACAGTCAAGTATACCAACTGATAGTAAGAAGTTTAAGGGTTCTAGTTTACAAGATCAGACACAAGACCACAGAGGCCAGATTGGAATCTCAATAGCTAGTTCCCCGGGCACAGTAACAAGGGGATTAACCCCAGTGCCTGAATGTATGCATTGTGGTAGAAGACACAGAGGGGAGTGTCATCGTTAGCGGAGAGTGTTTCAAGTGTGGGGCTACGGATCATTTCATAAGAGATTGCCCTCAGAGGAGTGGTTCAATAGCTCCGGTACAAGTTGATAGACCTTCCCCTATAGTTCAAAGGGGTAAAAGATCGGGTAGAGCAGAAACGGCTGACATTTCACAAAAGATTGTTTCAGAGACAGTTGAAAAGCCCGAAGTCAGGGTGGCACCACAAGTATATGCTATGGAAGCTCAGGAAGAGCCAAACCCAGACACTGATGAGGCGATACAAGGAAGTGAAGAAATAAGAAGGTAGAAACTTCCCGATTACTTAAGTCAGGTAAATTTCGAGGACGAAATTTAAATTAGAGGGGAAGAGTTGTAACACCCTCCCGGTAGCAACTCCGTACATTCTACTGTTCCGGTGACCGGTGTCGGTCCGGACAGCTAGAATGTCCGGAAAAAAATATTTAAACTAAAGTAAGGAACCATAATTAATTCAAATATTAGTAAGAAAAATTTAGTAAAAATTTTAGAAATAAAATACAACCAAGTTAAACGAGCCGGTGCCCTAGCGAGGGGTAACTCAGAGGGAAGTTGCGGTTCTCGCAACGAGGAGCCCTAGACCCGGGGGAAAAATTATAAAATAATTTTTGGGACTCCAGAGAAGGGTCATTGAGGTTCCTATGGCATTAGAATGCCAAGAAAATATTTAGAAAAATTTTTCAATCGGTACAGACAATTTTGACCCGTTAAGCCAAACGGAGGGCATTTTGGTCATTTCGCCTTCAGAGGTGATTTTTGGCCGACTTGTCCAGTTGAGTAAATAATTATTATGATCTAAAATATGAATAAATATTACTAAAAATTAAATTGAAATTGAGTAGTGATGAAAAGAAAAGAAAAATCAAAGAAAGGCTCATTTATGACATCTTGATGATGTCATTAAGAACTATAACCAATTGCATTCAAACAACCAAGTGACTAACTAATAAAAGAGACAAAATGAAGACCAAAGGAATTAAAAACCAGCTACTTTTCTTCTTCTTCTTCCTCAAGACGTGAATCTCTCCCTCTTCTCCCTCCATTGATTTTCAAACAAAAGCTTCATTTCTCATGCTTCCTCACCATATTTCCTCAAGACCCCAACATTAAAATGAATCCTTGGACTTAGAGGAAGTGTTTGGCAGCCAAGAGAGTACAAGGAAAGTGAAGTTAAGCTTGGAGAAATTCTTCCACTTAAAGGTTAGTGCACATATGTATTTAAAACTCATTAATTCCGTGTTAGAGATGTGTAATAGGTAAGAAATTGTGAAATAAATGAACCAAACCCATGTGTATGTGTACATGAATTTTCGGCAGCCTTAGGAAGGAATGAGTTTGATTGTATTAATGAACTTAGAGTGAATTGGAGATTATGTTTAAAGTGTATACATATATATATATAGCGAATTAAAGAGTAAATTAGGGAAATTGTGAAAACTTTGAAATTTAGCTAGGGTTTAGGAATGAAAATTTGACTTGGCTTATGAATTGGTTAAAGAACATTCTAATGGTCAATTAGTGACCATTTGAGGTATGTTGACCATAAATTGGACTGAAAAATGGCATGGCAAAGTGGAATGGTAGGCTGCCTAAAGACAGCAGCATGATGGCTGAGATTTTAGTCCACTTGGACTGCCATATCCTTGGCTGTGTTGGTCCAATTGGTGTTTGGCCAATTGGACATGAAACTAGGCTTATAATGGCACATTTTTTCTGAAGAAACCATGCCCAAAAGACCAAAGCAAGAGGACCAAAAATTGGCCCCAATCTGGATACCACCAAAGCGACCCTGCAGAATGACCAAATGAGCGATGA
This sequence comes from Hevea brasiliensis, assembly GCF_030052815.1. NCBI lineage: Eukaryota > Viridiplantae > Streptophyta > Magnoliopsida > Malpighiales > Euphorbiaceae > Hevea > Hevea brasiliensis. The sequence goes on from NC_079499.1 coordinate 84,452,823, forward strand.
ATCGTTCATTTGGCCATAACTCACTGTAGAATGGTCAAATTGACCTGAACTTTTTACAGAAACAAGATATGATATAGAAAAACAACTTTCATGAAGAACATCACCCCAAATTATGCCATTAACCCATTCAAATTATTGGGCAAAGTTAAGTTATCAAACCTGCAACTCTGCAGATTTTCACTTGAGCAGTAATGTTTGGATGGCTATAACTCTCTCTAGAAAACTCGGATTTAGGCGATTATTGAACCGATCGAAACCTAAGGTATGGTAGAACATTTCATAAGAAGAAAGTTAGACCAAATTATGAACTTAACTTGATCAAATTACTGACCAAAGTTGGACCAAAAATCTGCCAAACCCAAAATCTCAGCATGAACAGTGCACGTGATTAGTAAACTTATTTTGGCCATAACTTGAGCTACAAAACTCCAAATGGAGTGATTCAAAAAAGAAAATTCAACTAGACAAAATAAGGAACAACTTTCATGTTTACCATTTCCTCAAATTCTTACTGCAACAGTGCCCAATGGAATAGTAAAGTTGAGTTACAAAAATTGAAAATTTTGCTTCTCTTGGTTTAAGCTTAGAAATGGTATTAATGCTTAATGCCTACAAGTTTTAAATGCAAAATGTAGTACATTAGAAGTGTTAAAACCAATGCAACTATTTTCTATGCAAAAGTCAACTTTTTGTTGACCAATGAAGTGAATAGTGACACCAAGACTTGAAATTCAAAAATTGTGAAACTTAAAAGTACAAAATGCCCTAGTAGGCCTAATGTGATTGGTTTGGATAGATTGGCATGCCAATAGGGTATTGTGTTAGCAGTACTGCGAAAGGCTTTATGCCCGTATTCATGGCTTTTATGCCCGTATTCATGGCTTTTATGCCCTATTATGTGATATCATGGCTTTTTAGCCATAATGACTGCATACGTGGTTGACGTTCTGCGTCCCATGGTATGACGGCCCGAGGCACCGCGGTGTCCAGTGCCAACGACCCGTTATCCAGTATAGGTTACTTGGGCATGGAAAAGTATAACTGTGATTGAACTGATTATTAAAGAAAATACGAAAATTAAGTATCAGGAATGATTACAAAAATACAAAGAAGCTCAAGATCATGAAGAAAATAATTAACGAAATGCATGAAGAAGTTAATATCATAAAACATGATTAGCCCTCGACTAAACAATAAGTTAGTAATTATTCATTTCTTATGAACACAGTAGCAAGGAAATTATTATTTTTATTTACATATTATATTTTCTTGTATTATTGGCACCACTAAGCTTTATGCTTAGCGCGTCGCTTTTGCAACGCGTAGGTACTGAAGATTTGGACAGAGGGCCCAGTAGACCACAGATTCGATAAGGCAGTTCACAGTTCTGCATAGTGTCCATGTCACCTCGTCACCTGCAGTGCATTGGTAGGACACTAGGTGTCATTTTGATATTTTGTAACTAAATTTTTATCTTCTCATATGTATTTGGATCTATGTAACATATTTTGATGTTCATGTAAATAATGAAAATTGTATTTGTGAATGGAAGAGTGAATGTCTATTTATGACTTGTACATGATTAAAAAATGAGATGAATGATTGAGAAATGAATGTGAACTGAAAAATATTGAGATTTTGATAAATGGAGTTGAGATGAATGAATAAGAATATATGAAGTGTTTTTCACAGGTTCCGAAGAACGGTTTTCTCCATTTTTAGCCGGTACCTTGTCGGATTTTCTATAAAATTTTCGGAACCTCAAATAAATTACAATTTCAATAAAAGAATTATATTTCACAAGTTATTTTCAAAACTATGATAAAAATGAATTAAGATAAAATAGAGTGCTCGGCACACTGAGTGGCATAACTTGCTCGGCTACACTGTAGTCGGGTAAGGGGTGTCACAACATCCTTCATGTTTCATATGTCTTAAGCATTGGTTACATGCAATCGGCCTAGAAATATCTAATTAGCTAGAGAAGATTTTACCTTAATGAAGTTAGCTATAACTTTGTACTAGATGCTCAAAATGCATCATGTCGATCTAGGAGGTCAGAATGATAGTAGATTGGTCTAGTGTCTTGGCAATCGGTCAGTGTTAACATAAGTTCTCTGCGCTAAATCATTTTTTTAGGATTCTAGTACTTAATGCCTCATCGTGCTAAGCCATAAATCCTTAACATGTATGCTTTAAGGTTTTCTCAACCTAGTTAGATCAGCCAAACGGAATTCTGCCTAACATTCAGAACTTGATCCAACTTGTCATCGTGTTTAGAGAATATTAAGTATATCGAAGTCATCACAAGGTCGTTCTTTCCTTATGGAATTAAAGGGCTTTATAAGCAATCTTGCAAACATGCTAATTTAAGGTCAGAATTCTCATAAAATCATGTTCTTTTCATTGCGAACCTTTAACTCACACTAAGTCAATGCCATATAAATCAACTAATAGATGAATTCAAACTTAAATATCAACTAAGACTAATCCTAAGATATTATATCTATTTTTCTCAAACCTTGTTGACTTAAATGAGTCTCGTGTTTATTTAAAATTAATTATTAGGCAAAGTGTTAAAAGAAGTTGAGATGTTAAGTAACTCATGTGTTTAAGAAGGCTAATTATTGTGTAGTTTTCTACGCCATAAATACTTAACATGTATGCCTTAAGCTTTTGTCAAACTAGTTAGATCGGCCAAATGGAATTCTGCCTATCATTCAGGACTTGATCCAACTTGTCATCGTGTTTAGAGAATATTAAGTATATCGAAGTCATCTCAAGTTCATTCTTTCCTTATGGAATTAAAGGGCTTCACAAGTAATCTTGCTGATATGCTAATCTAAGGTCAGAACTATCATAAAATCGGGCTCCTTTCATTGCGAACCTTTAACTCACAGTAAGTTAATGCCATATAAATAAACTAAAAGATGAATTCAAAGTTAAATATCAACTAAGACTAATCCTAAGATATTATAACTATTTTTCTCAAACCTTATTGACTTAAGTGAGTCTTGTGTTTATTTAAACTTAATTATTAGGCAAAGTGTCAACAGAAGTAGAGATGTTGAGTAACTCATGTGTTTAAGAAGGCTAATTATTGTGCAGTTTTCTACGCCATAAATCCTTAACATGCATGCCTTAAGGTATTTTCAAACTAGTTAGATCGGCCAAATGGAATTCTGCCTATCATTCAGGACTTAATCCAACTTGTCATCGTGTTTAGAGAAAATTAAGTACATCAAAGTCATCTCAAGGTCATTCTTTCCTTATAGAATTAAAGGGCTATACAAGTAATCTTGCTGATATGCTAATCTAAGGTCAGAACTCTCATAAAGGTCAGAACTCTCATAAAATTCATTGCGAACCTTTAACTCACACTAAGTCAATGCCATATAAATCAATTAAAACATTAATTCAAACTTAAATATCAAGTAAGACAAATCCTAAGATATTATATCTACTTTTCACAACCTTGTTGACTTAAGTGAGTCTTGTGTTTATTTAAAATTAATTGTTAGGCAAAGTGTCAACAGAAGTTGAGATGTTGAGTAACTCAAGTGTTTAAGAAGGCTAATTATTGTGCAGTTTTCTACGCCATAAATCCTTAACATGTATGCCTTAAGGTTTTTCCAAACTAGTTAGATCGGCCAAATGGAATTCTGCCTATCATTCAGGACTTGATCCAACTTGTCATCGTGTTTAGAGAATATTAAGTATGCCAAAGTCATCTCAAGGTCGTTCTTTCCTTATAGAATTAAAGGGTTTTACAAGTAATCTTACCGATATGCTAATCTAAGGTCAGAACTTTCATAAAATCGGGTTCTTTTCATTGCGAACCTTTAACTCACACCAAGTCAATCCCATATAAATCAACTAAAACACTACTTCAAATTTAAATATCAACTAAGACAAATCCTAAGAAATTATATCTATTTTTCACAAACCTTGTTGACTTAAGTGACTCATGTGTTTAAGAAGGCTAATTATTGTGCAGTTTTCTACGCCATAAATCCTTAACATGTATGCCTTAAGGTTTTTTCAAACTAGTTAGATTAGCCAAATGGAATTCTGCCTATCATTCAGGACTTGTTCCAACTTGTCATCGTGTTTAGGGAAAATTAAGTATATCGAAGTCATCTCAAGGTCGTTCTTTCCTTATGGAATTGAAAGGCTTTACAAGTAATCTTGTTGATATGCTAATCTAAGGTAAGAACTCTCATAAAATCGGGTTCTTTTCATTGCGAACCTTTAACTCACACTAAGTCAATGCCATATAAATCAACTAAAAGATGAATTCAAACTTAAATAACAACTAAGAATAATCCTAAGACATTATATCTATTTTTCTCAAACCTTATTGACATAAGTGATTCTTGTGTTTATTTAAACTTAATTAATAGGCAAAGTTCAACAGAAGTTAAGATGTTGAGTAACTCATGTGTTTAAGATGTCTAATTATTGTGCAGTTTTCTACGCCATAAATCCTTAGCATGTATGCCTTAAGGTTTTTCTAAACTAGTTAGATCGGCCAAATGGAATTCCGCCTATCATTCAGGACTTGATCCAACTTGTCATCGTGTTTAGAGAATATTAAGTATACCGAAGTCATCTCAAGGTCGTTCTTTCTTTATAGAATTAAAGGGCTTTACAAGTAATCTTGCTGATATGCTAATCTAAGGTAAGAACTCTCATAAAATCGGGTTCTTTTCGTTGCGAACCTTTAACTCACACTAAGTTAATGCCATATAAATCAACTAAAACATTACTTCAAACCTAAATATCAACTAAGACAAATCCTAAGATATTATATCTATTTTTCACAAACCTTGTGGACTTAAGTGACTCTTGTGTTTATTTAAAATTAATTATTAGGCAAATTGTCAACAGAAGTTGAGATGTTGAGTAACTCATGTGTTTAAGAAGGCTAATTATTGTGCAGTTTTCCACGCCATAAATCCTTAACATGTATGCCTTAAGGTTTTGCCAAACTAGTTAGATCGGCCAAATGGAACTCTGCCTATCATTCAGGATTTGATCCAACTTGTCATCGTGTTTAGAGAATATTAAGTATATCGAAGTCATCTCAAGGTCGTTCTTCCTTATGGAATTAAAAGGCTTTACAAGTAATCTTGCTGATATGCTAATCTAAGGTTAGAACTCTCATAAAATTGGGTTCTTTTCATTGCAAACCTTTAACTCACACTAAGTCAATGCCATATAAATCAACTAATACATTAATTCAAACTTAAATATGAACTAAGACTAATCCTAAGATATTATATCTATTTTTCACAAACCTTGTTAACTTAAGTGAGTCTTCTGTTTATTTAAAATTAATTATTAGGCAAAGTGTCAATAGAAGTTAAGATGTTGAGTAACTCATGTCTTTAAGAAGGTTAATTATTGTGTAGTTTTCCACGCCATAAATCCTTAACATGTATGCCTTAAGGTTTTGCCAAACTAGTTAGATCGGCCAAATGGAATTCTGCCTATCATTCAGGACTTGATCCAACTTGTCATCGTGTTTAGAGAATATTAAGTATATCGAAGTCATATCAAGGTCGTTCTTTCCTTATGGATTTAAAAGGCTTTATAAGTAATCTTGCTGATATGCTAATCTAAGGTCAGAACTCTCATAAAGTCCGGTTACTTTCATTGCGAACCTTTAACTCACACTAAGTCAATGCCATATAAATTAACTAAAAGATGAAATCCAACTTAAATATCAATTAAGACTAATCCTAAGATATTATATCTATTTTTCTCAAACCTTATTGACTTAAGTGAGTCTTGTGTTTATTTAAACTTAATTATTAGGCAAAGTGTCAATAGAAGTTGAGATGTTGAGTAACTCATGTGTTTAAGAAGGCTAATTATTGCGTAGTTTACTACGCCATAAGTCCTTAACATGTATGCCTTAAGGTTTTGTCAAACTAGCTAGATCGGCTAAATGGAATTCTGCCTATCATTAAGGACTTGATCCAACTTGTCATCGTGTTTAGAGAATATTAAGTATATCGAAGTCATCTCAAGTTCATTCTTTCCTTATGGAATTAAAGGGCTTCGTAAGTAATCTTGCTGATATGCTAATCTAAGGTCAGAACTCTCATAAAATCGGGCTCCTTTCATTGCGAACCTTTAACTCACACTAAGTCAAAGCCATATAAATCAACTAAAAGATGAATTCAAAGTTAAATATCAACTAAGACTAATCCAAAGATATTATACCTATTTTTCTCGAACCTTATTGACTTAAGTGAGTCTTGTGTTTATTTAAACTTAATTATTAGGCAAAGTGTCAACAGAAGTTAAGATGTTGAGTAACTCATGTGTTTAAGAAGGCTAATTATTGTGCAGTTTTCTACACCATAAATCCTTAACATGTATGCCTTAAGGTTTTTCCAAACTAGTTAGATCGGCCAAATGGAATTCTGCCTATCATTAAGGACTTGATCCAACTTGTCATCGTGTTTAGAGAATATTAAGTATGCCAAAGTCATCTCAAGGCCGTTCTTTCCTTATAGAATTAAAGGACTTTATAAGTAATCTTGCTGATATGCTAATCTAAGGTCAGAACTCTCATAAAATAAGGTTCTTTTCATTGCGAACCTTTAACTCGCACTAAGTCAATGCCATATAAATCAACTAAAACATTACTTCAAACTTAAATATCAACTAAGACAAATCCTAAGATATTATATCTATTTTTCACAAACCTTGTTGACTTAAGTGACTCATGTGTTTAAGAAGGCTAATTATTGTGCAGTTTTCTACACCATAAATCCTTAACATGTATGCCTTAAGGTTTTTTCAAACTAGTTAGATCGGCCAAATGGAATTCTGCCTATCATTCAGGACTTAATCCAACTTGTCATCGTGTTTAGAGAAAATTAAGTATATCGAAGTCATCTCAAGGTCGTTCTTTCCTTATAGAATTAAAGGGCTTTACAAGTAATCTTGCTAATATGCTAATCCAAGGTCAGAACTCTCATAAAATCGGGTTCATTTCATTGTGAACCTTTAACTCACACTAAGCCAATGCCATATAAATCAATTAAAACATTAATTCAAACTTAAATATCAACTTAGACAAATTATAAGATATTATATCTATTTTTCACAAACCTTGTTGACTTAAGTGAGTCTTGTGTTTAATTAAAATTAATTGTTAGGCAAAGTGTCAACAGAAGTTAAGATGTTGAGTAACTCATGTGTTTAAGAAGGCTAATTATTGTGCAGTTTTCTACGCCATAAATCCTTAACATGTATGCCTTAAGGTTTTTCCAAACTAGTTAGATCGGCAAAATGGAATTCTGCCTATCATTCAGGACTTGATCCAACTTGTCATCGTGTTTAGTGAATATTAAGTATGCCAAAGTCATCTCAAGGCCGTTCTTTCCTTATAGAATTAAAGGACTTTATAAGTAATCTTGCTGATATGCTAATCTAAGGTCAGAACTCTCATAAAATTAGGTTCTTTTCATTGCGAACCTTTAACTCACACTAAGTCAATGCCATATAAATCAACTAAAACATTACTTCAAACTTAAATATCAACTAAGGCAAATCCTAAGATATTATATCTATTTTTCACAAACCGTGTTGACTTAAGTGACTCATGTGTTTAAAAAGGCTAATTAGTTTGCAGTTTTCTACGCCATAAATCCTTAACATGTATGCCTTAAGGTTTTTTCAAACTAGCTAAATCGGCCAAATGGAATTCTGCCTATCATTCAGGACTTGATCCAACTTGTCATCGTGTTTAGGGAATATTAAGTATATCGAAGTCATCTCAAGGTCGTTCTTTCCTTATGGAATTAAAAGGCTTTACAAGTAATCTTGTTGATATGCTAATCTAAGGTCAGAACTCTCATAAAATTGGGTTCTTTTCATTGCGAACCTTTAACTCACACTAAGTCAATGCCATATAAATCGACTAAAAGATGAATTCAAACTTAAACATCAACTAAGACTAATCCTAAGATATTATATCTATTTTTCTCAAACCTTATTGGCTTAAGTGATTCTTGTGTTTATTTAAACTTAATTATTAGGCAAAGTTCAACAGAAGTTCAGATGTTGAGTAACTCATGTGTTTAAGAAGGCTAATTATTATGCAGTTTTCTACGCCATAAATCCTTAGCATGTATGCCTTAAGGTTTTTCTAAACTAGTTAGATCGGCCAAATGGAATTCCGCCTATCATTCAGGGCTTGATCCAACTTATCATCGTATTTAGAGAATATTAAGTATACCGAAGTCATCACAAGGTCGTTCTTTCCTTATAGAATTAAAGGGCTTTACAAGTAATCTTGCTGATATGCTAATATAAGGTCAAAACTCTCATAAAATCGGGTTCTTTTCATTGCGAACCTTTAACTCACACTAAGTCAATGCCATATAAATCAACTAAAACATTACTTCAAACTTAAACATCAACTAAGATAAATCCTAAGATATTATATCTATTTTTTGCAACCCTTGTGGACTTAAGTGACTCTTGTGTTTATTTAAAATTAATTATTAGGCAAAGTGTCAATAGAAGTTGAGATGTTGAGTAACTCATGTGTTTAAGAAGGCTAATTACTGTGCAGTTTTCCACGCCATAAATCCTTAACATGTATGCCTTAAGGTTTTGCCAAACTAGTTAGATCGGCCAAATGGAACTCTGCCTATCATTCAGGACTTGATCGAACTTGTCATCGTGTTTAAAGAATATTAAGTATATCAAATTCATCTCAAGGTCGTTCTTTCCTTATGGAATTAAAAGGCTTTACAAGTAATCTTGCTGATATGCTAATCTAAGGTTAGAACTCTCATAAAATTGGGTTCTTTTCATTGCGAACCTTTAACTCACACTAAGTCAATGCCATATAAATAAACTAAAACATTAATTCAAACTTAAATATGAACTAAGACTAATCCTAAGATATTATATCTATTTTTCAAGAACCTTGTTGACTTAAGTGAGTCTTCTGTTTATTTAAAATTAATAATTAGGCAAAGTGCCAACAAAAGTTGAGATGTTGAGTAACTCATGTCTTTATGAAGGCTAATTATTGTGCAGTTTAACACGCCATAAATCCTTAATATGTATGCCTTAAGGTTTTGCCAAACCTGTTAAATCGGCCAAATGGAATTCTGCCTATCATTCAGGACTTGATCCAACTTGTCATCGTGTTGAGAGAATATTAAGTATATCGAAGTCATCTCAAGGTCGCTCTTTCCTTATGGATTTAAAAGGCTTTACAAGTAATCTTGCTGATATGCTAATCTAAGGTTAGAACTCTCATAAAATCCAGTTATTTTCATTGCGAACCTTTAACTCACACTAAGTCAATGCCACATAAATTAAATAAAAGATGAATTCAAACTTAAATATCAACTAAGACTAATCCTAAGATATTATATCTATTTTTCTCAAACTTTATTGACTTAAGTGAGTATTATTTTTATTTAAACTTAATTATTAGGCAAAGTGTCAAAAGAAGTTCAGATGTTAAGTAACTCACATGTTTAGGAAGGCTAATTATTGTGCAGTTTACTACACCATAAATCCTTAACATGTATGCCTTAAGGTTTTTTCAACCTAGTTAGATCGGCCAAATAGAATTCTACTTATCATTGAGGACTTGATCCAACTTGTCATCGTGTTTTGAGAATATTAAGTATATTGAAGTCATCTTAAGGTCATTCTTTCCTTGTAGAATTAAAGGGCTTTACAAGTAATCTTGCTGATATGCTAATCTAAGGTCAGAACTATCATAAAATCGGGTTCTTTTCATTGCAAACCTTTAACTCAAACTAAGTCAAGGCCATATAAATCAACTAAAAGATGAATTCAAACTTAAATATCAACTAAGACTAATCCTAAGATATTATATCTATTTTTCACAAACCTTGTTGACTTAAGTGAGTCTTGTGTTTATTTAAACTTAATTATTCGGCAAAGTATGAATTGAAGTTGAGATGTTGAGTAACTCATGTGTTTAAGATGGCTAATTATTGTGCAGTTTTCAATGCCATAAATCCTTAACCTGTATGCCATAATGTCTTGCCAAACTAGTTAGATTAGCCAAATGGAATTCTGCCTATCATTCAGCACTTGATCCAACTTGTCATCGTGTTTAGAGAATATTAAGTATATCGAAGTCATCTCAAGGTCGTTCTTTCCTTATGGAATTAAAAGGCTTTACAAGTAATCTTGCTGATACGCTAATCTAAGGACAGAACTCTCATAAAATCGAGTTCTTTTCATTGCGAACCCTTAACTCACACTAAGTCAATGCCATATAAATCAACTAAAAGATGAATTTAAACTTAAATATCAACTAAGACTAATCTTAAGTTATTATATCTATTTTTCTCAAACCTTGTTGACTTAAGTGAGTCTTGTGTTTATTTAAACTTAATTAATAGGCAAAGTGTCAATAGAAGTTGAGATGTTGAGTAACTCATGTGTTTAAGATGGCTAATTATTGTGCAGTTTTCTATGCCATAAATCCTTAACATGTATGCCTTAATGTTTTGTCAAACTAGTTAGATCAGCCAAATGGAATTCTACCTATCATTCAGGACTTGATGCAACTTGTCATCGTGTTTAGAGAATATTAAGTATATCGAAGTCATCTCAAGGTCGTTCTTTCCTTATGGAATTAAAAGGCTTTACAAGTAATCTTACTGATACGCTAATCTAAGGACAGAACTCTCATAAAATCGAGTTCTTTTCATTGCGAACCCTTAACTCACACTAAGTCAATGCCATATAAATCAACTAAAAGATGAATTTAAACTTAAATATAAACTAAACTAATCCTAAGATATTATATCTATTTTTCTCAAACCTTATTGACTTAAGTGAGTCTTGTGTTTATTTAAACTTAATTATTAGGCAAAGTGTCAATAGAAGTTGAGATGTTAAGTAACTCATGTGTTTAAGAAGGCTAATTATTGTGCAGTTTTCTACGCCATAAGATTTGTCGAACTAGTTAGATCGGCCAAATGGAATTCTGCTTATCATTCAGGACTTAATCCAACTTGTCATCGTGTTTAGAGAATATTAAGTATATCGAAGTCATCTCAAGGTCATTCTTTCCTTTTGGAATTAAAGGGCTTTACATGTAATCTTGCTGATATGCTAATGTAGGGTCAGAACTATCATAAAATCGGGTTCTTTTCATTGTGAACCTTTAACTCACACTAAGTCAATGCCATATAAATCAACTAAAAGATGAATTCAAACTTAAATATAAACTAAACTAATCCCAAGATATTAGAACTATTTTTTTCAAACGTTATTGACTTAAGTGAGTCTTGCGTTTATTTAAACTTAATTATTAGGCAAAGTGTCCATAGAAGTTGAGATGTTAAGTAACTCATGTGTTTAAGAAGGCTAATTATTGTGCAGTTTTCTACGCCATAAATCCTTAACATGTATGCCTTAATGTTTTGCCAAACTGGTTAGATTAGCCAAATGGAATTCTGCCTATCATTCAGGACTTGATCCAACTTGTCATCGTGTTTAGAGAATATTAAGTATTTCGAAGTCATCCCAAGGTCGTTCTTTCCTTATGGAATTAAAAGGCTTTGCAAGTAATCTTTCTGATATGCTAATCTAAGGTCAGAACACTCATAAAATCGAGTTCTTTTCATTGCGAACCCTTAACTCACACTAAGTCAATGCCATATAAATCAACTAAAAGATGAATTCAAACTTAAATATCAACTAAGACTAATCCTAAGTTATTATATCTATTTTTCACAAACCTTGTTGACTTAAGTGAGTCTTGTGTTTATTTAAACTTAATTATTAGGAAAAGTGTCAATAGTAGTTGAGATGTTAAATAACTCATGTGTTTAAGAGGGCTAATTGTTATGCAGTTTTCAACATCATAAATCCTTAACATGTATGCCTTAATGTTTTGCCAAACTAGTTAGATCGGCCAAATGGAACTCTGCCTATCATTCAGGACTTGATCCAACTTGTCATCGTGTTTAGAGAATATTAAGTAAATCGATGTCATCTCAAGGTCGTTCTTTCCTTCTGGAATTAAAAGACTTTACAAGTAATCTTGCTGATATGCTAAACTAAGGTCATAACTATCATAAAATCGGGTTCTTTTCATTGCGAACCTTTAACTCACACTAAGTCAATGACATATAAATCAACTAAAACATGAATTCAAACTTAAATATCAACTAAACTAATCCTAAGATATTATATCTATTTTTCTCAAACCTTATCGACTTAAGTGAGTCTTGTGTTTATTTAAACTTAATTATTAGGCAAAGTGTCAATAGAAGTTGAGATGTTAAGTAACTCATGTGTTTAAGAAGGCTAATTATTGTGCAGTTTTCTACGCCATAAATCCTTAACATGTACGCCTTAATGTTTTGCCAAACTAGTTAGATAAGCCAAATGGAATTCTGCCTATCGTTTATGACTTGATCCAACTTGTCATCGTGTTTAGAGAATATTAAGTATATCGAAGTCATCTCAAGGTCGTTCTTTCCTTATGGAATTGAAAGGCTTTACAAGTAAATTTGCTGGTATGCTAATCTAAGGTCAGAACTCTCATAAAATCCGGTTATTTTCATTGCGAACCTTTAACTCACACTAAGTCAATGACATATAAATCAACTAAAAGATGAATTGAAACTTAAATATCAACTATGACTAATCCTAAGATATTATATCTATTTTTTTCAAACCTTATTGACTTAAGTGAGTCTTGTGTTTATTTAAACTTAATTATTAGGCAAAGTGTCAATAGAAGTTGAGATGTTAAGTAACTCATGTGTTTAAGAAGGCTAATTACTGTGCAGTTTACTATGCCATAAATCCTTAACATGTATGCCTTAAGGTTTTTCTGAAACTAGTTAGATCGGCCAAATGGAATTCTGCTTATCATTCAGGACTTGATCCAACTTGTCATCGTGTTTAGAGAATATTAAGTATATCAAAGTCATCTCAAGGTCATTCTTTCCTTTTGGAATTAAAGGGCTTTACATGTAATCTTGCTGATATGCTAATCTAAGTTCAGAACTATCATAAAATTGGGTTCTTTTCATTGCGAACCTTTAACTCACACTAAGTCAATGCCATATAAATCAACTAAAAGATGAATTCAAACTTAAATATCAACTAAGACTAATCCTAAGATATTATATCTATTTTTCACAAACCTTATTGACTTAAGTGAGTCTTGTGTTTATTTAAACTTAATTATCAGGCAAAGTGTCAACAGAAGTTGAGATGTTGAGTAACTTATGTGTTTAAGAAGGCTAATTGTTGTGTAGTTTTCTACACCATAAATCCTTAGCATGTATGCCTTAAGGTTTTTCCAAACTATTTAGATAGGCCAAATGGAATTCTGCCGATCATTCAGAACTTGATCCAACTTATCATCGTGTTTAGAAAATATTAAGTATATCGAAGTCATCTCAAGGTCGTTCTTTCCTTATGGAATTTAAGGTCTTTGCAAGTAATCTTGCTGATATGCTAATCTAAGGTCAGAACTCTCATAAAATCGGGTTCTTTTCATTGCGAACCCTTAATTCACACTAAGTCAATGCCATATAAATCAACTAAAAGATGAATTCAAAATTAAATATCAACTTAGACTAATCCTAAGATATTATATCTATTTTTCACAAACCTTGTTGACTTAAGTGAGTCGTGTGTTTATTTAAACTTAATTATTAGGCAAAGTGTCAATAGAAGTTGAGATGTTAAGTAACTCATGTGTTTAAGAAGGCTAATTATTGTGCAGTTTTCTACGCCATATATCATTAGCATGTATGCCTTAAGGTTTTGTCAATCTAGATAGATCGGCCAAATGGAATTCTGCCTATCATTCATGTAACACCCCTATTTGTATAGCCTGGTATATTTTACTATTCCGGTGACTGGTGTCGGTCTGGACAATTAAGGAGATTAGAACCTCACTTAAGACAACTAGAGAAGCCATAAACACCAATAATTAGTAATTTCCATTTGGTTAAGTATAAAAAAGAAGAACAGAACATAAGAAGTTAAACAAGTTGAGAGTCACAGTGATGGCTGACCTTCTGGGGAAGGATTACGAAGTCATTTTAAACTCAAATTTTGAATCGTAAAATGTGACATCGCGGTCTTTAGAACCACTATAAACACAGTGGAAAAGAGAAAATCACAAAAAAGAGCTGTTAAGCCAGTCAAATAATTAGGTCAGGGAACGGGAAGAAATATTGGATTATTTGCAAACCGGGATGAACCGGCAAGGGGCAATTTGGTCAATTCACCCCGAGAGCTGACTCCTGACCTAACTGTCAAATAAAATCGGAGAAAAGAAAATTTTGAAATTGAGAATTAAATTAAAGAACTAATAGAAAATTAAATAAAAAAAAGAAAGAAAATGAAAAAGTTAAAAAGGTGATGACATCATGCATGACATCATGCATGATGCCATAAAAATAATAATTAATATATTTAACTAATTGGAATTTTTTATCTTCCTAAAGACAAAATACTTAAAAGAAAAGAAGAGAAGAGGAAAAAAAAAAGATTTCATTATCTTCTTCCTTATCCCATTGCCGCCCTCACTCTCCCTCATTTCTCCATGAATTTTCCTCCATTAAAGCTTGCACTCAAGCTTAAAACTCTTCATTAAACCTTAATAGCTCCCATAATTGATTCATGAAAACTTGTTCTAGTCACTTGAGGAGGAGATTGGTCATCAAAGAAAGAAGAAAAAAGGAAAGCTTAAAGACACCTAACAAGGTTAGTGATTTAAGATGCAAAATTTGTTTATTTGTTGTGTTTTTAGCTTGATTAACTTGTAAATAAACTTAAAATGAAATGAAACAAATTATTGAGGGACTAAGCTGAAATTCGGCCAGCATGAAGGGGAGGATGATTTGCATGATTTGAATGGTTTGAATGGGTATAGGAACTTTAATTAGTTGAATGGTTAGGATTAAAGGCTTTGAAAGTAGCTAAATGCATGAGTTTGTGAATTAGGGTTTTGAACATTAGGGTTTAGAGACCAAAAATATGAAGAAGTGGTAAATGATGTCTTTGACCTAATGTGAAGTGAAAAATGGTCATTTGTGACCAAATGAAGTGTGTTGGAATGGTTGGAGTTAAGGCCAAATTCGGATTGAGTATGGTCATGCTGCTGACAGCATGACCAAATTTCCATTGAGGGACCAAAAATGAAATTTTACGAGTCCAATTGGTATGGGACCAATTGGGGATGAAAATAGACACTAAATGACACAATTTTCATCTGGGAAGCATGCCCAAAAAGTGACCAAAACCTAGTGAACAGATTGACTAAAGTTGAAAAATCACAGTCTGCCTCTGTACAAACTGACCAAATGAACAGTGTTTGTTCATTTGGCCATAACTTGAGCTAGACAGGTCAAAATGACCTGAAATTTTACCAGTGGACAGTTGAGGTATAGAAATAAAACTTTCATGAAGAACATAAACCCAAATTATTCCATTAACCAAGTCATTTGGCCACCCCAATTTGGTGACCTAAAACTGCCAACACAAAAAATTGCCCAGAATTCTGGGTTGAGTCCAATCCGGCAGCCATAGTTCAAATGGCTATAACTTGAACTACAAAACTCCAATTGGAGTGATTCAAAAAGGATAATAAACTTAAGACAATAAGGAACATTTTCTATGCGGGGAGTTTTGCCAAATTCTAATAGTAAAATGACCAATGGAACAGTACAACCTTAGACTCCAAAACTAAAAATTTATCAAATTTGCCTAAAAGACTTAGAATTTGAGTAAACAACCAAAACCAACAAATTTAGTGACCAAAATGTGGTATGTGGGTGAAGTTGGATTTCCCATACCTATTAAGCCTTAGAAAGTCAACAATTTAACTTGAATAGTGTAGTAAATAGTAACCCAAAACACAAAAATTTAAGGAACGTCGAGTTTAATACGTTAGAGCTAGGTAAAAGTGAAGTTAAATTTATTTTTGGATTTATGCTAAGTTATGGTACTGAAACACTGTAAAATTGTGTGTTTCAGTTGAAAAGAATACCTGGAAAGAACCCGAGGAACCGAGTCAAGGCCAAGAGGTGACTCGCTTGAGGTTTGTGCACAACATCACTATGCTTTAAAATTCATTGATAAAGTGAATGAAATATGCATTTTACTTTTGCTTTGAATTGTTGAAAGTTTATTGTGACCTTATTTATGATGTTTTGATTTAAATTGTGAAAGTTATTGTGTATATTTGAAATGACAATGTTTGGCAAATTGTTAAGATAAGTTTTGAAACCACAGTGCCATGACCATATATTTGAACACCTCACTAGCATGACTAGTGGGGGTAATTAGTTTCGAATTTTGATTCCTTCTTTAGAGAAGTGCTGAGGTGTGCCAGGAGAAGAGGATTTGAATGGATATCCATATATTTGATCTAGCTAGCCTTGTGATGTGACTTCTCCTTAGCCTCTGGCTATTGAGATTATATTTGTTTCGAATGGCATGATCTAACTGTGGGTTTTATGAAATGTGTTTGATACTTCGAAATGAAATTGTTTGGAATAAAATCTCATAATTCATGTTTTGTGTTTAACTCGCATGCTTAGTTCAATTTTTGAATAAATGTGATTTAAATTCTGCATAAAGATTATTTTTGTATGTTGTGCACCACTGAGTCCTAGTACTCAGCGATAGCTTTTATTGCTGTCGCAGATATAGAGACTAGGGGAGCAGCAGACTGAGCTGCTGAGGATTGAGGATTTATCAGCTTGAAGTTATCGGGTATAATTTATACCCTGCTTGTAAATATTTATTTTGATGTATGTATTGCATATAAATATATGGACATGTAAATCGGTCTTGATCAGTTTGTACAAAGTTTGTATAAAGTTGTAATAAAATTTAGTTTGAATTTTCATACTGTAGATTTTGGTATGATGTATATATATAGTTTGTTGTCTTTAATGAATGGAATGTTTTATTTTAATTTGAATGAGATTGATAGATATTATTTTACTGATGATTGAATTTTAGAAATTGAGAAATGTTGATTGTTGAATTTTGAGATTTGAGAAATTGTTGAGATTGATTGTGAAATTGAAGTAGTGGTTGAGAAAATTTTTAGAAGTGCTTTTTTTTTCAGGTATTTGAAGAACTGTTTTCTCAAAATACAGACGGAACTCTGGCAAAATTTTTATAGAATTTGCGAAGAAATAAAATGGACCAAAAATATTAACTAGTTTTTAATTTCAATTAAATGTTTTAAATATGTATTAGAAAATGCTCACCACTTACCAACAATAAGAAAATTGTTTTAAAATCCCTTGTAGAATACTTAATGAGTTATCGGTAGGTGAAGTTCGGTAGTTCATTAGGTATTCTACGGGATCATGTTACGCCTTACAGAGGGGTAAGGTGTGATAATTCAGGACTTGATCCAACTTGTCATCGTCTTTAGAGAATATTAAGTATATCAAAGTCATCTCAAGGTCGTTCTTTCCTTATGGAATTAAAGGGCTTTACAAGTAATCTTGCTAATATGCTAATCTAAGGTCAGAACTATCATAAAATCGGGTTCTTTTCATTGCGAACCTTTAACTCACACTAAGTCAAAGCCATATAAATCAACTAAAAGATATTATATCTATTTTGCTCAAACCTTATTGACTTAAGTGAGTCTTGTGTTTATTTAAACTTAATTATTAGGCAAAGTGTCAACAGAAGTTGAGATGTTGAGTAACTCATGTGTTTAAGAAGGCTAATTATTATGCAGTTTTCTATGCCATAAATCACTAACATGTATGCCTTAAGGTTTTGCAAAACTAGTTAGATCTGCCAAATGGAATTCTGCCTACCATTCAGGACTTGATCCAACTTTTCATCGTGTTTAGAGAATATTAAGTATATCGAAGTCATCTCAAGGTCATTCTTTCCTTATGGAATTAAGGGGTTTTACAAGTAATCTTGCTGATATGCGAATCTAAGGTCAGAACTCTCATAAAATCGGGTTCTTTTCATTGTGAACCTTTAACTCACACTAAGTCAATGCCATATAAATCAACTAAAAGATGAATTCAAACTTAACTATCAACTAAGACTAATCCTAAGATAGTATATCTATTTTTCTCAAACCTTGTTGACTTAAGTGAGTCTTGTGTTTATTTAAACTTAATTATTAGGCAAAGTGAAGTTGAGATGTTAAGTAACTCATATGTTTAAGAAGGCTAATAATTGTGCAGTTTTCTACGCCATAAATCCTTAACATGTATGCCTCAAGGTTTTGTCAAACTAGTTAGATCGGCCAAATGGAATTCTGCCTATCATTCAGGACTTGATCTAACTTCTCATCGTGTTTAGAGAATATTAAGTATATCAAAGTCATCTCAAGGTCATTCTTTCCTTTTGGAATTAAAGGGCTTTATAAGTAATCTTGCTGATAAGCTAATCTAAGGTCAGAACTATCATAAAATCAGGTTCTTTTCATTGCGAACCTTTAACTCACACAAAGTCAATGCCATATAAATCAACTAAAAGATGAATTCAAACTTAAATATCTACTAAGACTAATCCTAAGATATTATATCTATTTTTCACAAACCTTGTTGACTTAAGTGAGTCTTGTGTTTATTTAAACTTAATAATTAGGCAAAGTGTCAACAGAAGCTGAGATGTTGAGTAACTTATGTGTTTAAGAAGGCTAATTGTTGTGCAGTTTTCTACGCCATAAATCCTTAGCATGTATGCCTTAAGGTTTTTCCAAACTAGTTAGATAGGCAAATGGAATTCTGCCTATCATTCAGGACTTGATCCAACTTGTCATCATGTTTAGAGAATATTAAGTATATCGAAGTCATCTCAAGGTCGTTCTTTCCTTATGGAATTAAAGGGCTTTACAAGTAATCTTGCTGATATGCTAATCTAAGGTCAGAACTCTCATAAAATCGGGTTCTTTTCATTGCGAACCTTTAACTCACACTAAGTCAATGCCATATAAATCAACTAAAAGATGAATTCAAACTTAAATATCAACTAAGACTAATCCTAAGATATTATATCTATTTTTCTCAAACTTTGTTGACTTAAGTGAGTCTTGTGTTTATTTAAACGTAATTATTAGCCAAAGTGTTAATAGAAGTTGAGATGTTAAGTAACTCATGTGTTTAAGAAAGCTAATTATTGTGCAGTTTTCTACGCCATAAATCCTTAACATGTATGCCTTAAGGTTTTGTCAAACTAGTTAGATCAGCCAAATGGAATTCTGCCTATCATTCAGGACTTGATCCAACTTGTCATCGTGTTTAGAGAATATTAAGTATATCGAAGTCATCTCAAGGTCGTTCTTTCCTTATGGAATTAAAGGGCTTTACAAGTAATCTGGCTGATATGCTAATCTAAGGTCAGAACTCTCATAAAATCGGGTTCTTTTCATTGCGAACCTTTAACTCACACTAAGTCAATGCCATATAAATCAACTAAAAGATGAATTCAAACTTAAATATCAACTAAGACTAATCCTAAGATATTATATCTATTTTTCTCAAACCTTATTGACTTAAGTGAGTCTTGTGTTTATTTAAACTTAATTATTAGGCAAAGTGTCAACAGAAGCTGAGATGTTGAGTAACTCATGTGTTTAAGAAGGCTAATTATTATGCAGTTTTCTACACCATAAATCCCTAACATGTATGCCTTAAGGTTTTGCCAAACTAGTTAGATCAGCCAAATGGAATTCTGCCTATCATTCAGGACTTGATCCAACTTTTCATCTTGTTTAGATAATATTAAGTATATCGAATCATCTCAAGGTCATTCTTTCCTTATGGATTTAAAGGGCTTCACAAGTAATCTTGCTGATATGCTAATCTAAGGTCAGAACTCTCATAAAATCAGGTTCTTTTCATTGCGAACCTTTAACTCACACTAAGTCAATGCCATATAAATCAACCAAAAGATGAATTCAAATTTAGCTATCAACTAAGACTAATCCTAAGATAGTATATCTATTTTTCTCAAACCTTGTTGACTTAAGTGAGTCTTGTGTTTATTTAACCTCAATTATTAGGCAAAGTGTCAATAGAAGTTGAGATATTAAGTAACTCATATGTTTAAGAAGGCTAATTATTGTGCTTTTTTCTACGCCATAAATCCTTAACATTTATGCCTCAAGGTTTTGTCAAACTAGTTAGATTGGCCAAATGGAATTCTTCCTATCATTCAGGACTTGATCTAACTTGTCATCGTGTTTAGAGAATATTAAGTATATCGAAGTCATCTCAAGGTCATTCTTTCCTTATGGAATTAAAGGGCTTTACAAGTAATCTTGCTGATATGCTAATCTAAGGTCAGAACTATCATAAAATCGAGTTCTTTTCATTGCGAACCTTTAACTCACACTAAGTCAAAGCCATATAAATCAACTAAAAGATGAATTCAAACTTAAATTTTAACTAAGACTAATCCTAAGATATTATATCTATTTTTCACAAACCTTGTTGACTTATGTGAGTCTTGTGTTTATTTAAACTTAATTATTAGGCAAAGTGTCAACAGAAGTTGAGATGTTGAATAACTTATATGTTTAAGAAGGCTAATTATTGTGTAGTTTTCTACGCCATAAATCCTTAACATGTATGCCTTAAGGTTTTGCCAAGCTAGTTAGATAGGCCAAATGGAATTCTGCCTATCATTCAGGACTTGATCCAACTTGTCATCATGTTTAGAGAATATTAAGTATATCGAAGTCATCTCAAGGTCGTTCTTTCCTTATGGAATTAAAGGGCTTTACGAGTAATCTTGTGATATACTAATCTAAGTTCAGATCTCTCATAAAATCGGGTTCTTTTCATTGCGAACCTTTAACTCACACTAAGTCAATGCCATATAAATCAACTAAAAGATGAATTCAAACTTAAGTATCAACTATGACTAATCCTAAGATATTATATCTATTTTTCTCAAACCTTATTGACTTAAGTGAGTCTGGTGTTTATTTAAACTTAATTATTAGGCAAAGTGTCAACAGAAGTTGAGATGTTGAGTAACTCATGTGTTCAAGAAGGCTAATTATTGTGCAGTTTTCTATGCCATAAATCCTTAACATGTATGCCTTAAGGTTTTGTCAAACTAGTTAGATTGGCCAAATGGAATTCTGCTTATTATTTAGTACTTGATCCAACCTTTCATCGTGTTTAGAGAATATTAAGTATATCGAAGTCATCTCAAGGTCATTCTTTCCTTATGGAATTAAAGGGCTTTGCAAGTAATCTTGCTGATATGCTAATCTAAGGTCAGAACTCTAATAAAATCGGGTTCTTTTCATTGCGAATCTTTGATTCACACTAAGTCAATGCCATATAAATCAACTAAAATATGAATTCAAACTTAAATATCAACTTAGACTAATCCTAAGATATTATATCTATTTTTCTCAAACCTTGTTGACTTAAGTGAGTCTTATGTTTATTTAAACTTAATTGTTAGGCAAAGTGTCTAGAAGTTGAGATGTTGAGTAACTCATGTGTTTAAGAAGGCTAATTATTGTGCAGTTTTTGTTAGCAAGCTATGTGAATTCTTTTTGGATACAGTTGAAACAATATAAAATTTATTTGTTTGCTTTTCTCATCTCTTCCATTTTTACTTCTGTTGCTTCAGTTTATTATTTTGATATCTATACTGCCAAGTTGCTTCATTAATTATTTGAAAAGATTTACATATGCTTTGTGGATAAACTAAGTTGTTGCTTAGAGACTTGTGTTATATTGATGTAGAACTCGACTTTCTTTTTCATATCATAGTGCTATATTGTTTATAAAGTGTAGACTAGCTTAAATTTTATTTAAAATTTTTAAGCCTTCTTCACAAATTACTTCTACACATACTTTAAAATGCTCAAGCGCTTATTTTTTTTGGGTTAAAATTGGTCTAACTGAGACTCTAACTCGAGATCTCACAATTTCGAGAACCACTTCAATATCATTGAGTTAAATCTCATTAATGCGAAGTATTTAATTTTTCATAAAACTACACACTGAAAAATAATGAAAAATTGATTATAGTCCAATTCACCCTTCATCTTTCATATATTTTGAAACAATAGGATCAATGACAATTTCCAAGTGATTATATAAATCATCTAAAAATAAGCATTGTTTTATTTTGGTGCCATATTATAAAAGACTAACGTTAAGGGCAAGAGTGTAGCTAGCAAATATCAATTAATTCTTCTATTAATATTAGAGAGTGAATTATATTGATAAGATTCAAATCCTACTTTCACTCTTAATTTTTTTTTTATTTTTTATTATTTATTTTGAAAATATTAACTAGAATCAAATGTTGAGATTAACAACTCGCTTATAAATTAATGGGCACAATTATTATTTTAGTTGACTTGGTAAATGGATCCAACATATATGATGGAAATATTATATCCTACAAATGTGTATGTTAGGCCCATAGCTTCCCATAGCTTCCATTAGCAATCTCATCCGTTCCTACGTTATATATAGTTTTAAAGGCCCAAGATTTATGGTATTTATACTCCAATTGACTTTTTAAGGGCCCATAAGATGTTTTTAGGCTCTGACGATGTCTCTGTGTTACACTCTTTTAGGGGAAAATAAGAAAAAAAGCTAAATTTTGCCTAAACTTCTGACCCATATTCAAATAAATTCATTTTACTTTTTTTTTTTTAAAATCAACTCACAATATTCTATTTAAATTCAAATAGATTTAATTTTTTAATTAAAAAATTAAAATAATAATTTTTTAATTAATTTTTATATTAATAATATTTTTAAAAAATACATTTTTTATTATTAAAAATGGGAAAATATTGTTTTATTTTTTATTTTTTACAAAAGTTGGGTTTATTTAAACTTAAACAGAAAATTGTAGAGTAGTTGGGACAAAAACTTAAAATGAGTTTATTTAGACATGCATCAAAAGTTTAAGGGCAAAATTGAGTTTTTTTTTTAAGTAAAAAAAAATGAAAAGAAATAAATAAAGAATATGAGGAGGGGGGAATAGATTTTTTTTTGTCCCTCTAATCCTGTTTGGAAAGGGATGAAAGTTGGAGAAAAAAATAATAGGAAAACAAAATTTTCTTATTTGGAAGAATGAAATTAAAAAGTAAATTACTTTATATCCTTGTTACCTATACTCAACTCAACTCAATTAAACTTTTATCCTAAGGGTCGGTTATATGGATTCTCTTTCTCCATTCTAAATGATTTTGGATTAAATCTTTGGAAATGTGTAATGCTTCTAGGTCATATTGTACTACTTTCCTCTAAGTCAGTTTAGGTCTACCCTTTTTTTTCTTTTTATCCTTTAGCCTAATGTGCTCTACTTGTCTAACTGGAGCCTCCGTATGTCAACGCTTTACATGATCAAACTACCTCAATCTCCCTTCTCTTAACTTATCCTCAATTGGCACCACTCCTACCTTTTCTCTAATACTCTCATTACAAACTTTATCAAGTCTAGTATGACCACTCATCCACCTTAACATTCTCATCTCCGCAACTCTTATCTTAGACACATACGACTCCTTCAGTGCCCAACACTCACTACCATATAACATGGCCGGTCGTATGGTTGTACGGTAAAATTTACCTTTCAACTTATTGGGAATTTTGTGATCACATAATGTCACACCCTATCCTTCTTTAAAGTATGACATGATCCCGTAGTATACCTAATAAATTACTAAACTTCACCTATCGATAATCTATTAGATATACTACAAGGGATTTTGACAAAACAAATGCATTTTCAAATTTAGCATGGTGATAAAAAAATTATCTTGAGTGTTTTCATCTCAAGGATGTGTCATAGAACTTATTTAGTAATAATTAGACATTTTTAAAATTTTGTGGAAAATTCGCATAGTTACGGCTAAAACTGGGTAAAAACAGTTCTTCAATTTACCTGCAAAAGCAATTTATAAAAATGTCCCAGTGCAATCTCCATCAACTCAACTTAATTTGTTTCATTCCATTCTCAATCAAACCCATCATAAAGAATTTAATTCATTATTTACAAAACTCAAAAGGAGATTTAAATAATACATTCATTGGAGTGATAAAATTAATTTTACAAAATATACAAATAAATAAAATCTCAAATTAATATTACAATAATTTGCATTTGATTATGTTCCAAAAATAATATTACAAAAGAGTTTGTACAACTGCTTGAATGTACTTACATACAAATAGTTACATGATTACATCAAAATCTAATGCATAAGAGTATACCTACAATATACCCAAAAATAATCCCAGCCTGTCTTCAAGGCACAACTTCCAATGATCTCACTTAGCTGCTCTATCCTTCATTTCACCTGCGACAACATACAAAGCTATCGCTGAGTGGTGAACTCAGTGGTGCACAACTAATAATTAAAAATGCAATACACTATACTTTGACAAAATCATAACAAAAAGATTGGAAATATTCAATTTCATCATAATTCATAAAATCTAAATCAACATTTTCAATAATGTAAATTATTTATTTGAATGACAGTGATCAATAATTAAAATTTACCAAATCGTAAATGGACATTTAAAATATTCCGATTAAATTATGGAAACAGATAGTAAATTTCACGAAATAGGGAAAAGCATAAAAATATAAACCAACTAAAAAAAAAATAAATAGTCTCTTTTAAATCATTTGTGCATAAAATATCATTTTGGAAGCACAATTGCTCACTTTCAAATCCATTCTTATTCTCACTAACTTAATGCAAGACTAAACTGTAAGGGCTATCTTCGAAGTTATTCTCACTCCCTATGATAGGGGAGATCAAATCATGCATATTCCATCCATTACACCATAACAAATATAATTCCGAAACGGCCATCTTCAACTTAGATCTAACCTCTTATATGAGGAACATCAAATCATCATTGTGCACATACCATGGTATTCAAAATAAAGCTAACACTAGTGTCTCCTCAACAAATGAGGAATGGATAATAACCATGTCTAGCATTAGTAGTGAGATATTAAATAACATAAAAAAAATTCATTGCTCTTTTTTTTGTGAGCATATAATCACAATACAAATCATTTCCATGCCAATCTCAGTAATCAATATTTTCCATGCAAATCACATTCATTCGTGCCATAAAAATTTTCAATAATTATTGAAATAAATCATAACTTGATAAACATAAATCATGTATCAATAAAATCATTTAATCATTCAAAATATGCAAAACATTTGTAAATTAAAAACTAGTTGTGCACAAACCTCTTTTAGTTGTCTTGATCTAATCCAAATTTTCCTCTTTCCTTGAGTGGCTCCATTCCAACTGAAACACATAATTTTAAAGTTTTTCAATACCCCTCCAAATTATTTTTACCTATTAGGTCTCATAAGTTGAATTCTAGTATTTATGGTTATGGGGTTACTATTCATTTGACTAGTTATGTAAAATATTGACTTTTTCATCCTTAATAGGTATACTATTTCTAAACTCATGGTCATACCACCACATTTTGGGTCACAATTTTATTGGCATTGATTGCCAATTGCAATTCAAGGCTTCTGAAGAGAATTTCCAAAATTTTAGATTTGGTTATCTACATTTACTGTTTTATTGGATCAATCTACAGTGGAAATCTGGCTAACCTTCCTTCATCAAAGTTATTCCTTAATGTATCTACTTTAATTCCCCTTTTAAATCACTCCATTTGGAGTTTTGTAGCTCAAGTTATGTCATTTTTACTATGGATGGCTGGATTGGTTATTGTCCAAAATTCTGGGTTCTGGCAGTTTTGGTGAGTAAAATCTGGTTAATAATTTGAATGTGTTATACTTAGAATTTGGATTTGTGCTCTGCATGAAAGTTGTTCTACTATGTCTAATCTTTCCAATGGTTCAAAAATTAGATCATTTGGACCTTTCTACATCAAGTTATGACTATTTGAACATGTACTGTTCATTTGGTCAATTCTGTCCAGTGGCAGGGTACCTAATCCGGATTCAACTTAATTTTAGACCAACTTGGGATCAGTTTTAGGGTAAGGTTTCTACATGAAAATTGTGGCTTTGGGTCTTAATTTTCATCTCCAATCTACTTCACACCAATTGGAGTCATACATTTCAACTTATAACCACCTAAGTGGACAAGACTCTGGCTGTCCAGAATCCAGCAACTCTACCATCTTTACTTCTCCCAATTTCATTCATCAATTCATGTTAATTCTCAACTCAAAATTCACCAAATGACCACAATTAGGCATAATAACCCCAATTAGTCAACATTTCACCTAAAAACCTAATTTCCATAAACCCTAAAATTTTCTCATCTTCCAAACTCATACAATTCCATGCAAACTTACTACCCCAAATATATATATATATATATATATATATATATATATATATATATATATATAACATCATTTAACTAAGAATTCATGTCCAATTCATTTAAAACACATCAAAACCCTAATCCCCTTTGGCTGGTTGAATTTCCCTCTTGAAGATTCATGCATGATTTACCATATCAATTTCCCCTAATTGAACTTAAATTCAAGGATTAAATATGTAGAATGGCTTGAAGTGCACTTACCTCTTTCAAGTTCCCTTCCAATCTTCAAATCTTTCACTTTCCCTTGAAATTCTTCTTCTCAATCTTTTCTTTGAAGTTTAATTAGAAGGTTTCTACTAAGTTTGGGAAAATTTTGTGGAAATAGTTGAAGTTTCAAGAGCTCACTTTGGTGTAACAATGGAGGAAATAAAAGATAAAGAGAGAAGAAGAAGAAGTACCAGCTGCCTAGGAAGAGGATAATGAAATTGCTTTTATTTTAATTAATTTTGTCTCTTTATGTCAATATTTATCCCTATAGTTCTTAATTTAATAATTATAATTTTAATTGCATCATTAATATGTCATGCTTATGTCATTAAAGTAGCTAAAATTTTGAATTTCTATTTCTTTCATTTTCTTTCCACTACCTTTTCACTTTTAATCTATTTTTCAATATTTTAATTTTCTACATTTTAATGGACATTTAGGCCAAGAGTCACCTCTAAGGGTAAATTGACCAATTTGCCCCTTACCGGCCTGATCCATTTTTCCAACAGCACTAGGTTGCTTCTTGAACTCTGATTCAATCATTTAAGCATGTTCTCAATTCTTTTCTATAGTTTTCACATTACCACTAGCTTCACAATTATCCCCAGGCCCAAGGTGCCATAGGGTCCCACACGAAATCAGGGTAACGACTGAGTTCGCAGTCACTTCCCGATTCGGTCACCCATCACTGTGGCTTCAGCTCATTTAACCCATCATGCTTTATTTTCCTTATTTCCAATTCATCTTCATATAATTGCTATTAATTTTTTTTCATGGCTTTTCTAGATGACTTAAATACGATTCTGAACATCTTGACTGTCCGGACCGATACTAGTCACTGGAACAGTAGACTGCATGGAACTGCCTACTTTGAAGGCGTTACACATAAAACTCCCGTGGCACTTCTCCTGTCACACCTTATCCTTCTGTAAGGCATAACATGATCCCGTAGAATACCTAATGAACTACCGAACTTCACCTACCGATAATTCATTAAGTACACTATAAGGGATTTTAAAACTATTTTCTTGCATTTTGAAAGTGGTGAGCATTTTAGTAGGAATTAAAATCATTTATTAAAAGCTTATAAACTAGTAAAAATTTTATCCATTTAAATTTTACCTCAAATTTTATAAAAATTTTGATAGAGTTCCGTTTATATTTGGAGAAAACCGTACTTCAAAAACTTGTAAAAAGCACTTCCAAAAATTTTTCACAACTCCCAACCACCAAATAATTTCAAGTCAACTCAATTTAATCCACTTCAAAAATAATTTCACAATCCAATCAAAGTTTAACATCACAAAATATTTAATAACTTCATTCACAGTGTATAAAGTATGAAATTCTCAACTACAAATATTAATTTACAAAAAGAAGTTTCAAACATAATATTATTACAATTTATTATACAACTGCTCACTTTACATTGATACTTATGACATTACAGTATTTACATCAAAATAACAACAAGGGCATAAAACAATACCCGTACAAAAATGATCAAGAGTTCTTGTCAATCCCGCAGCTCACTCTGCTGCTTTCTCTTTGTTCTTATCTGCGACAGCAAAACAAGCTATCGCTGAGTATAAAAATACTCAGTGGTGCACACTAAAAATTTAAAATACAATACATAAATTATTCATTAGCAAAACACAGTTTAAATATTTCTCAATTATATTTCATAAATTTTCAAAGCTCATAATAACACAATTTAGTCAAATAATTTAAGAAACACAGCGTTGCCAATTCATACACAACTTAAGCCATGACACAAAATTTCCGATCAATGCCACATTGTACACCACGACAAAGCAATTTACAACCTCACTAATCAAAATCAATGAGGGAGGTGGCTAGCTAGCTAATGAGTACTCATCCGATCTACAACCTCAACTGGTAAACCAGAGAGGGAGGAAAATAATCGATCTCACTCCATAAATGGAGGAGGAATAATAAGGCATTGTCATGCTAAGTGTGAATCAAAAATCAATTTCAAACATTTTATTCAAATGATTCGTGAGAAATCCAATAAATTTCCAAATTCATAATTTCATTCACAAGATGGCAACACAATTCATAATTAACTTCAAATTTTCATAAATCACACTAAATCAATATTTCAATGACAAAAGGTTCAAATAAGGTTTATTGTGCACAAACCTGACGTGAGTCGCCTCTAGGCCTTGACTCGGTCTCTCAGAGCTTCCATGTCTTTTTCAACTGAAACACACGGTTTCACAGTGTTTCAGTTCCATAACTTAGCATAAATCCAAAAATAAATTTAACTTCACTTTTACCTAGCTCTAACGTGCTAAATTCGACGTTCTCGAAATTTTTGTGTTTCAGGTTACTATTCACTATACTATTCAAGTCAAATTGTTGAATTTATAAGGCTTAATAGATATGGGAATTCCAATTTCACCCACATACCACATTTTGGTCACCAAACTTGTTGGTTTTGGTCATTTTCTCAACACTTAAGTCTTTTAGACAAAATTGTCAAATTTTCGGTTTTGGAGTCCTAAGTTGCACTATTTCATTGGTCATTTTACTGTTAGAATTTGGCAAAACTTTCTTCATAGAAAATGTTTCCTATTGTCTTAAGTTTATTCTCCTTTTTGAATCACCCCAATTGGAGTTTTGTAGCTCAAGTTATAAGCAAATTACATTTACTGTTCATGCTGCAGAATTTTGGTTCTGCAGATTTGTTAATCCAACTTCGTTCAACAATTTGATCAAGTTAAGTCCATAATTTGGTCTAATTATCTTCATATGAAATTTTTTAATATGTCTTAGGTTTCCATCGGTTCAAGAATCACCTAAATTGGAGTTTTCTAGAGAGAGTTATAGCCATTGAAACTTTACTGTTCAAATGGCAAATCTGCAGTTCGCAGATTCAGTGACCCAACTTTGCTCAGTAATTTGATTTGGTTAATGGCATAATTTGGGTTTCTGTTCTTCATGAAAGTTTTAGATCTATATCTCATCTAACCACTGGTAAAATTTCAGGTCATTTAGACCTTCCTAGCTCGAGTTATGACCAAATGAACAAACACTGTTCATTTGGTCAATTTGTGCAGTGTCAGCCTGTAATTTTTCAACTTTGATCAATTTGTTCACTAGGTTTTAGTCACTTTTTGGGCATGCTTCCTAAATGAAAATTGTGTCATTTAGTGCCTATTTTCATCCCCAATTGGTCCCATATCCATTGGATTTGTAAAATTTCATTTTTGGTCCCTCAAAGGGAATTTTGGTCATGCTGCCAGCACATGACCTTATCCAATCCGAATTGGCTTTTAATTCCAACACTTCTAACACACCTTATTTGGTCACAAATGACCATTTTTCACTTCACATTAGGTCAAAGACATCATTTCACCATTTATCCAAATTTTGTCTCCCAAACCCTAGGTCCAAAACCCTAACTTCCATGTTTAACTCACTTGTTGAATTCTAATTGCATACTTAGAAGTTACACACTCATTCACACTTAACTAATTCATAATTTGTATCAAAATTATCCATCCTCAAACCTAAACCCTAGCTGCCCACATTTCTATTTGGTCTACCATGCTTGATTTTATTCACTTATTTGTTGCTTACAAATGTAGCTTAGCTACTTAAACATAAATTCAAAGAGAGAATGAAGGAAGAGTACCAACCTTAAGTGAGCAGAATTTTTAGCTCTAATTCTTCAATTTCACTCCCTTTTTCCTTTTCTTTTCTTCTTCAAATTCTTCCCCAAGTGAAGTTAACAAGTTTTTATGGATTAATTTGGGGACAAAATAAGGTTAAGTGGGTGGAATCAAGCTTGTATCAAGCTTTCATTGGAGTTTTTAGGTGAGGGAGAGGGAGAGAGAATGGTTCACTTTTTTTTTTGAGAGGATGAAGTCTTTTTCTTTTTTTTTTCTTTTGTTTTGTTTTTATCCCTATGGAAGACCCAAAAATCCATTTAATTAATTTATTAATTATATGACTTATGGAATCATGCATGATATCATGCATGATGTCATCTTCCTACACCTTTTTAACTTTTTCATTTTCTCTTCTTTTTCTTCTTTTCTATTAGTTCTTTAATTTAATTCTCGATTCCGAAATTTTCTTTTCTTTGATTTTATTTGACAATTAGGTCAGGAGTCAGCTTTCGGGGTTAATTGACTAAATTGCCCTTTGCCGGTTTAACCCGGTTTGTAAATAATTTCATATTTCTTCCAGCTCCCTGACCTAATTATTTGACTGGCTTAACAGTTCTTTTTCATGATTTTCTCTTTTCCACTGTGTTTATAAGGGTCCTAAGGACCGCGGCGACATATTTTATAGTTCGAAATTTGAGTTTAAAATGACTTCGCAGTCGTTCCCGATAAGGTCACCCATCGTTGTGACTCTCGGCTCGTTTAACTTCTTACGTTCTGTTTTTCTTATTTTTACTTAACTAATTGGACATTACTAATTATTTGTGTTTATAGGTTATCTAGTTGTCTTAGATGTGGTTCTTGTCACACCCTACTCCCCTGTAAGATGCAACATGATCCCGTAGTACACCTAATGAATTACCGTACTTCGCCTATCGATAACCCATTAGATATACTACAAGGGATTTTAAAACAATTTTTATGAAATTTAAATCATTGGTTAAAATCTGGTGTTATATAATTTTTTTTTTTTTTTAAATTTCGGCAAAGTGCCGGCTGTATTTTGAGAAAACAGTTCTTCAATCCTGCAAAAGAAAATGCTCCCAATATGTTTTCTCAAATACAACTTCAATAGCTTCATTTCAATTCACAATTCAATTCTCAATAAACAATCAATTCATTTTCAAACTACTTTCATCATAAAGAACTATTTCATTGATTACAAGACTCAAAATTTATAATACCAAACTATTCAAGTAAATGAAATCTCAACTTTATATTTACGATAATTTACATTTAATTACATGCCAAAATGTTTTATAAGAGTTTTTATACAACTGCTCAAATAATTTACATACATATTATTACATGCATACATCAAAACCTATGTACATGGGTATACCTATGATATACCTGGAGCTGATCTGAAAGTGTCTTCAAAAAACTTACTCACTGCTCTATGCTCTTCTTACCTACGACAGCACACAAAGCTATCGCTGAGTGGTGAACTCAGTGGTGCACAACTATAATTTAAAACATAATACAATATACATTGACAAAATTTGCAGTAAATAATTTGGAAATCTGAATACTCATCAAATTCCAAAACTCAAAATATTCATTGCCATTAATGTAAATCATTTGTATAAAATGACTTTGATTACGAAATTCAATTTATCAAATCATGACTAACCATTTAAGGTACTTCCAACAAAATCAATTATACATAAATCATAACTGAAATCACAATTCTTTACTGTTCAAAAACATTCTGTGTCTCAAAAGCCATGTTGTATCTCAAAAATCATTCTTTATCTCACTAACTATGCAAGACTAATCCGAAAGGGCCATATTCGATGTGATTCTAACTTCCTATGGTCGGGGAGGTCGAATCAGATTCTAACTCCCTATGGTCGGGGAGGTCGAATCATCGTGCACAGTACCATCACAATAATGAATCTTCCGCAAGGGCCATAACAATAAAATAAACTTAGATCTAACCTCAAATCAGAGGAAAATCTAAGCCTGTGCACGTACCATGGTAATCAAAACACAACTAACTCCATTGTCTTCTCAACAAATGAGAAAGACGGGTAATAACCTAGTCAAGCATCTATAGTGAGATATAAAACAATATCACAATCCTTTTAGTGAGCATAAATCACAATATAATTCGATTCAAATTCAATTCCAATATCCAATAATTTTTATGCTCATCACAATTCAAATTATAAATTTGCATTTTTCATGAAAATTACCATCACAATTCAAAACATGTTCTATCACAATTTTCTAAAACATAATTTATTCAATCCATAACAATGCTTAATACTTGTGGAAATACCATTTCACAAAGCTAAATTCATACATACTATAACAATTTTCAATAATCATTGAATTAAATCCAATGCTTGTTAAACATAATACATAAGAAAAATATGTCATTTAATCATATGAAATATTCAAACAAAATTAGTTAAAAACTAGTTGTGCACAAACCTCTGATAACTGTTTCTTGGTCTTGACTCAGTGTTTCCTTCCCTCTCCCTGAGTCTTTGCTAACTAAGAAACACAATTTGAAGTGTTTCAGTACTTAATTAAACTGTCTCTAACGATAATGTTTGATAAATAATACACTGAATGCTATTATTTGCTTAATCAACCTAATATGTCGACCCTCGATGCATTCTAGGTAAATTAGGTTTTAATGTTACTAACATGTCACATTCGATAGTCTTTTAGGGTTGGTACATTTTACCAAGTTCATTTCCGTGTATACTGCATTTTCTTGCAATTTGCTAGATTCCGGGATAATAGTTTGACCTAGCCGGACGATCTAGTTCCCTCAGTTTTCGGGTTTCGGTCAAAACTACAAACTTGTAGATCTATGTCTTATGGAAAGCGGGGCAAAATTTCAAGTCATTCTGAGTTAAGTAGACCAAGTTATGGTCATTTTACTATTTCAGATCAAATTGCACTAAAATTGGTCACTTTAGGTCATTTTAGGTCATTCTAGGTTCGGCCAGTTTTTGGACCCGAATTTGTGCAAGCTTTTTGACTTGCTTATGGTCATTTCTGGGCTTTGGTGTCTTCATAAGACTTGTAGATATGGGTCTTAACTATTCATGGTTAAACTTTCAGGTCAATTGGACCTGTTTTGAGTGAGTTATGGCCTAAAGACTAACTGCTGCCCAAATGGTCAATTTTCAGGCCTCATTTGCACTTAATCCGGATTTGGTCATTTTTCAAGCTACCTTGCAAGCAGAATTTTGGCAAGCTTCCTTCATGAAAGTTGGCACATTTTGTGCCTATTTTCACCTCCAATTGGTCTCATACCAATTGGAGCCACACACTTAAAGTTATAGGCCTAAAACTCAAACTACCTTATTACATTTCTTCCATACACATCAAGCATCACTTTTTACACTCACCAAACTTAACATTCAAACCAATTCTGATTGTACCACAACCTAAACATAATTCACAACACATTATAGGTCATTTTGGTAGCTTACAATTACATTCAACATACACCAACAAGTGCAGAATTTTTCAATCCAATTTACAACAATTCAATCACCTTTTTATGCTCATTTACATGTCCCACTTCACACCACCTTACACACACTCAAACTGCCATAACAACCAACATATTTTAACATCATTATTCCATAAACCAAGCATGAATTCCAGCATTCTTCAAGAGTTAGCAAACTGCCACAATGGTACACTTACATTCCATTACTTTCCAAGCTTTAAATTTCATTTTACATTTACATATACTAAGTATACATCACCCAAACAATTTCCTACACAATATACATTTAATCAATCATTTAATTCACCATTTACAAGCACAAATAAACTGTCTTCAAGGTGTTTCCATGGCTGCCAAAAGTATACACTCCCATTCAACATCAAACCTCAAAAATTTCTCCATAAATCAAACACCCATAACCTCCTCACAAACTTTAATGAAGCACTAATAAAAAATACATACTTACCACTTTGGAAACTCTTCAAAACTTCACCAAAACTTGATCTTCTTGCTGCCTATCTACTGCCCATGGTGTAAGGATTAACTTTAATGAAGGAAAGTGGAGAGAAAAAAGCTTGGATCACCCTTGCATGGAGCTCCAAAACCATGCGGCAATGGAGTTCTTCCCTTCTCCATTTTTGGCTGAATTTTGAGAAATGAGGAAGATGACAATCTGCTGGTCCAAGATGAAGATTATATGGTCCACTTTAATGAGTTAGTGGAGCACTATTGCAAGTTTAATGTTAATTTATTCAAAAGTTTTAATTTCCCACATTTAACTCCCCATTTTTGCTATTTACATTAGGTACCCCTAAATTAATTTTTCATTATATTTTCCAAGTGTAATATTATTTATTTTTAATGGACATTTAGGTCAAAAGATAACTCGGGGTGTCAAATGACCACAATGCCCCTGTTCGGGTTGCATTCTCGATTTTTCGGTAACACCGGGTTTTGTCCGTTTTTCGATTTCTCACTTTTCTTTGTACTAATTATTTAATTTTTCTTTGATATTTCTAATGATATTTATACTTCAATTGATGTCTCTTTAAGTCTTAAAATTAATTTCCAGGGTTCCCCGTGGTCCAGGGTTAGTCAACGGTCCACACCGTAACTTCTCGGTGCGGTCACCCATCGCTAGGGTTCTTGGCTCGCTTAACTTGGTTACATTTCTTTGCTATTATTTTTCCTTTGTTTTTCTTGTGTTTTCTTCTCTTGTATTTCATTATTTTATGTCTCCTCACTCATATCGAAGTGTAGTTCTAGGCATCCTAGCTGTCCGGACAACACTGGTTACCGGAACAGTAGAACGCAGTACCGAACATAGGGGTGTTACAATTCTCCCCCCCTTAAAATAAATTTCGTCCATGAAATTTTACCCAATAGTCATCTTACAATAGTCATACATTTAATTTTTTCCTTTTTATACGATCGTATAATCTTCTTTTCCTCAAATTTGTATAAGACTTTTAACAATCTAATACAACTTTGTATATCACCAATCTTCTCTTACTATTGTCCTGTCTAATATTTCGATTCATGTTCCTTCTTGAATGACCCTTGAGGTCATGTTAGAATCATTTATCTAGTCATTGGTCCTCTGACCATTCTAGTCTATAGTCTTCCTCACATTCGTAACATTTCTTTGTTATATTTGAACCAATTGTTCGAATTTTTTTACTTTCATAACTCTGTTTATTTGTCAATATTCTATAACTTACTTCCTTTTGTACTGAACTATAACCTTTCGATATTCTAACTTTTGAGTTTTAGATCCCTAAGTAGGATTTTCAAACTTATTTCTAACAATTAAATTCTGTCCTGGCATAACTATACCAAAACAGATGTCGTTGGTAACTATTCTTATCTAGGTATACTATCGGGTAGTACGTAGCTCTACACAATAATCTCAAGTCAGTACTGTAATCTGCAGCTTACAGTATAAACATCAAGAACATTGCATAGTTACTACGATACATCCCAATAGATCAAACTTTCCTATCTTTTATCCTTTTCGAATTCACCGATACCTGAAACTTATTCTGATTACAATATCCATTAACAATTAACAACTGGAACATCTCTGCCTTCATCTAGAACAATTCTATTACCGCATCTTACTTTTACGTCCTCTTGCCTTACATTAAGTAGGTTTGCCATTTAGCTTTATAATTTATGGTGTGTTAGAAAATACTTTTCACCGATAAACTCTTCCAAAACTAATTTCACTTATTATCACAATCCTTATCTTAAGGACTAATCACTAATGCATCAAAATTTATTCCCCTGTAAAGGAATAACAACAGAACATATAGTTCTAACTCTAACATAAAAGTATGCAGACCCTAGGTCAAACAATACATAAACGAAGAGTGCCATCCTTCTTCTTAACAAACAATACTGGCGCTCCCCATGGTGACACACTAGGGTGGATGAAGCCCTTTTCAAGTAGTTCTTGCAACTGTACCTTCAACTCCTTCAACTCTGCTGGTGCCATTCTGTATGGTTTTATGGAGATTGGATCCACACCAGGCATAACATTAATTTCAAACTGCACCTCTCTTTCCAGAGGTAATCCTGGCAATTCATCAGGAAACACATCTGGAAAGTCATATACTGTAGGGATGTCCCTCAATGATGGACTCCCCACTTGGGTGTCTATCACATGTGCCAAGTATGCTTCACACCCCTTTGTAATCATTTTTCTGGCTAGTGCAGCCAAAATGACGTTTGATGGCAATAGCTGCCTCTTCCCATGTATTACCACATCACTGTACTGAGGGAGACAGAAAGTGACTATCTTCAGCCTACAGTCAATCATGGTATGATGCCTAGCTAACCAATCCATGCCCAAGATGATATCATAATCTCTAAAGGGCATTTCAATGAAATCAGATAGAAAAGTGTGTCCTTGGATCACCAAAGGACAATCCTTATACATTTTATTAACCCTGACCTCCTGTCCTAGCGGACTTGTTACTAGCACCTCAAAGTCCATTTTTGTACGTGGAACAGCAATGCAATCAATGATGCTAGCACTCACATAAGAATGGGTAGAACCCAGATCAAATAACACAAACACATTTTAGTTAAAAGTTGAGAAGGTACCAGCCACAACATCAGATGTCTCGACTTCTTCCCTCTGTCTCGTTGCGTAGACTCTAACCGGAGCACTGTCTTGCTCTGATTGTTTCACTGTGCCTTGGCTGCCTGCTGGGCTACCTCTACCCCTGCCTCTACCTCTGCTAGATGGTTGTGAACTTCTAGTGACAGGGCTCTGAACTGACCCTTCTGTAGTAGTAGGAGGTGGTCCAACTCTACGACTACTAGTGCAGTCCTTGGCAAAGTGTCCTGTGCCTCCACAGTTATAACAGGCTCCAATAACCTTATAGCATATCCCACCATGATATCTTCCACAAGCTTCATATTGATGAGAAGGGTAGGAACTTCTAGTTGTTCGACGACTGGACCTTGGTGGTCTCTGCCTTGATGATCCACCTCTGTTATATCCCTGAGCTCGGGGCTCCTCAATTTCTTTTCTCTTTCTCAAATTACTGCTTGAGCTCTGACCCATAGGTTTCTCCCTCTTCTCTATTTCATGTTGCCCTTGTGGGGGTTGGGTCTGTACTTGGGCTTGGGCTGACAGATTATCAGCCATTTGTTGAAAGAAAGTGGCCATTTGCTGGGCCATTTGTGCAGTAATTTGTACCAGCAAAATAGGTACAGTCAGGCTTTCGACATTTTGTGGAGCTGGGGCCTCAACTTGTTCTTCTGCCATCACAGACTGTTCTATTGTCTCATTCTTCTCTTCCATATCTTTTCACAAGATTTTCTATTCCTGTACAAGCAACATAAGGAGATTCCTCTCCATTAGTTCATATTTATGATGTAAATGTACTATATGTATCAAACATTTGAGCAGTTGTAGTTACCGACAAAAAGATTTCAAATTCACAGTTCAAAATTTACTTTAAAACCATTGCTCTGATACCACGAAACATGTCACACCCTACTCCCCTGTAAGATGCAACATGATCCCGTAGTACACCTAATGAATTACCGTACTTCGCCTACCGATAACCCATTAGATATACTACAAGGGATTTTAAAATAATTTTCGTGAAATTTAAATCATCGATTAAAATCTGGTGTTATATAATTTTTTTTTTTTTTTGAAATTTCGGCAAAGTGCTGGCTGTATTTTGAGAAAACAGTTCTTTAATCCTGCAAAAGAAAATGCTCCCAATATGTTTTCTCAAATACAACTTCAATAGCTTCATTTCAATTCACAATTCAATTCTCAATAAACAATCAATTCATTTTCAAACTACTTTCATCATAAAGAAACATTTCATTGATTACAAGACTCAAAATTTATAATACAAAACTATTCAAGTAAATGAAATCTCAACTTTATATTTACGATAATTTACATTTAATTACATACCAAAATGTTTTACAAAAGTTTTTATACAACTGCTCAAATAATTTACATACATATTATTACATGCATACATCAAAACCTATGTACATGGGTATACCTATGATATACCTGGAGCTGATCTGAAAGTGTCTTCAAAAAACTTACTCATTGCTCTATGCTCTTCTTACCTGCGACAGCATACAAAACTATCGCTGAGTGGTGAACTCAGTGGTGCACAACTATAATTTAAAACATAATACAATATACATTGACAAAATTTACAGTAAATAATTTGGAAATCTAAATACTCATCAAATTCCAAAACTCAAAATATTCATTGCCATTAATGTAAATCATTTATATAAAAAGACTTTGATCACGAAATTCAATTTATCAAATCATGATTAACCATTTAAGGTAGTTCCAACAAAATCAATTATACATAAATCATAACTGAAATCATAATTCTTTACTGTTCAAAAACATTCTGTCTCAAAAGCCATGTTGTATCTCAAAAATCATTCTTTATCTCACTAACTATGCAAGACTAATCAGAAAGGGCCATATTCGATGTGATTATAACTCCCTATGGTCGGGGAGGTCGAATCAGATTCTAACTCCCTATGGTCGGGGAGGTCGAATCATCGTGCACAGTACCATCACAATAATGAATCTTTCGTAAGGGCCATAACAATAAAATAAACTTAGATCTAACCTCAAATCAGAGGAAAATCTAAGCCTGTGCACGTACCATGGTAATCAAAACACAACTAACTCCATTGTCTTCTCAACAAATGAGAAAGATGGGTAATAACCTAGTCAAGCATCTATAGTGAGATATAAAACAATATCACAATCCTTTTAGTGAGCATAGATCACAATATAATTCGACTCAAATTCAATTCTAATATCCAATAATTTTTATGCTCATCACAATTCAAATCATAAATTTGCATTTTCCATGAAAATTACCATCACAATTCAAAACATGTTCTATCACAATTTTCTAAAACATAATTTATTCAATCCATAACAATGCTTAATACTTGTGGAAATACCATTTCACAAAGCTAAATTCATACATACTATAACAATTTTCAATAATCATTGAATTAAATCCAATGTTTGTTAAACATAATACATAAGAAAAATATATCATTTAATCATATGAAATATTCAAACAAAATTAGTTAAAAACTAATTGTGCACAAACCTCTAATAACTGTTTCTTGGTCTTGACTCAGTGTTTCCTTCCCTCTCCCTGAGTCTTTGCTAACTGAGAAACACAATTTGAAGTGTTTCAGTACTTAATTAAACTGTCTCTAACGATAATGTTTGATAAATAATTCACTGAATGCTATTATTTGCTTAATCAACCTAATATGTCAACCCTCGATGCATTCTAGGTAAATTAGGTTTTAATGTTACTAACATGTCACATTCGATAGTCTTTTAGGGTTGGTACATTTTACCAAGTTCATTTCCGTGTATACTGCATTTTCTTGCAATTTGCTAGATTCCGGGATAATAGTTTGACCTAGCCGGACGACCTAGTTCCCTTGGTTTTCGGGTTTCGGTCAAAACTACAAACTTGTAGATCTATGTCTTATGGAACGCAGGGCAAAATTTCAAGTCATTCTGAGTTATGTAGACCAAGTTATGGTCATTTTACTATTTCAGGTCAAATTGCACTAAAATTGGTCACTTTAGGTCATTTTAGGTTCGGCCAGTTTTTGGACCCGAACTTTTGCAAGCTTTTTGACTTGCTTATGGTCATTTCTGGGCTATGGTGTCTTCATAAGACTTGTAGATATGGGTCTTAACTATTCATGGTTAAAATTTCAGGTCAATTGGACCTGTTTTGAGTGAGTTATGGCCTAAATGCTAACTGCTGCCCAAATGGTCAATTTTCAGGCCTCATTTGCACTTAATCCGGTTTCGGTCATTTTTCAAGCTACCTTGCAAGCAGAATTTTGGCAAGCTTCCTTCATGAAAGTTGGCACATTTTGTGCCTATTTTCACCTCCAATTGGTCTCATACCAATTGGAGCCATAAACTTAAAGTTATAGGCCTAAAACTCAAACTGCCTTATTGCATTTCTTCCATACATATCAAGCATCACTTTTAACACTCACCAAACTTAACATTCAAACCAATTCTGGTTGTACCACAACCTAAACATAATTCACAACACATTATAGTCATTTTGGCAGCTTACAATTACATTCAACATACACCAACAAGTGCAGAATTTTTCAATCCAATTTACAACAATTCAATCACCTTTTTATGCTCATTTACATGTCCCATTTCACACCACCTTACACACACTCAAACTGCCATAACAACCAACACATTTTAACATCATTATTCCATAAACCAAGCATGAATTCTAGAATTCTTCAAGAGTTAGCAAATTGCCACAATGGTACACTTACATTCCATTACTTTCCAAGCTTTAAATTTCATTTTACATTTACATATACTAAGTATACATCACCCAAACAATTTCCTACACAATATACATTTAATCAATCATTTAATTCCCCATTTACAAGCACAAATAAACTGCCTTCAAGGTGTTTCCATGGCTACCAAAAGTACACACTCCCATTCAACATCAAACCTCAAAAATTTCTCCATAAATCAAACACCCACAACCTCCTCACATACTTTAATGAAGCACTAATAAAAAATACATACTTACCACTTTGGAAACTCTTCAAAACTTCACCAAAACTTGATCTTCTTGCTGCCTATCTACTGCCCATGGTGTGAGGATTAACTTTAATGAAGGGAAGTGGAGAGAAAGAAGCTTGGATCACCCTTGCATGGAGCTCCAAAACCATGCGGCAATGGAGTTCTTCCCTTCTCCATTTTTGGCTGAATTTTGAGAAATGAGGAAGATGACAATCTGCTGGTCCAAGATGAAGATTAAATGGTCCACTTTAATGAGTTAGTGGAGCACTATTGCAAGTTTAATGTTAATTTATTCAAAAGTTTCAATTTCCCACATTTAACTCCCCATTTTTGCTATTTACATTAGGTACTCCTAAATTAATTTTTCATTATATTTTCCAAGTGTAATATTATTTATTTTTAATGGAAATTTAGGTCAAAAGACAACTCGGGGTGTCAAATGCCCACAATGGCCCTGTTCGGGTTGCATTCTCGATTTTTCGGTAACACCGGGTTTTGTCCGTTTTTCGATTTCTCACTTTTCTTTGTACTAATTATTTAATTTTTCTTTGATATTTCTAATGATATTTATACTTCAATTGATGTCTCTTTAAGTCTTAAAATTAATTTCCAGGGTTCCCCGTGGTCCAGGGTTAGTCAACGGTCCACACCGTGACTTCCCAGTGCGGTCACCCATCGCTAGGGTTCTTGGCTCGCTTAACTTGGTTACATTTCTTTGCTATTATTTTTCCTTTGTTTTTCTTGTGTTTTCTTCTCTTGTATTTCATTATTTTATGTCTCCTCACTCATATCGAAGTGTAGTTCTAGGCATCCTAGCTGTCCGGACAACACTGGTTACCGGAACAGTAGAACGCACTACCAAACATAGGGGTGTTACAGTTCTAATCCCCTTAATTGTCTGGACCGACTCCGGTCACTGGAACAGTGAAATATACCAGGCTATGCAAATAGGGGTGTTACAATTCTCCCCCCCCCCTCCCCCTTAAATAAATTTCATCTCGAAATTTTACCTGGTATTAATCTCTAAACAGCTGTGGGTGCTGTCTCCTCATGTCCTCCTCTCGTTCCCAAGTAGCCTCCTGGCCTGAATGATGGTTCCACAGCACTTTTACTAACGGTATCTGTTTGTTCCATAGC
This sequence comes from Hevea brasiliensis, assembly GCF_030052815.1. NCBI lineage: Eukaryota > Viridiplantae > Streptophyta > Magnoliopsida > Malpighiales > Euphorbiaceae > Hevea > Hevea brasiliensis. Next base: position 84,494,847 of record NC_079499.1, read on the forward strand.
TGCTTCACCTCATAAGCCAGAATCTCTATGGGTTCTTCTTCATATGTAAGGTCTGGATTCACTTCAATTTGCTCTACTGGTAGTACATGAGATGGGTCTAATCAGTACCTCCTCAACATAGACACATGGAAAACATTATGTATCTTCTCTAACTCTGGAGGTAGTGCCAACCGATATGCCAAAGGACCCACTCTTTCAAGAACCTCATATGGCCCAATGAAACGAGGACTCAGTTTCCCCTTTCTGCCAAATCTCATAATTCTCTTCCAAGAAGAAACTTTGAGGAAAACTTTCTCACCCACTGCATACTCAATATCTCTTCTCTTCAGATCAATATAGGACTTCTGCCAATCTGATGTAGTCTTAAGTCGATCTCTGATTACTCTGATCTTCTCCTCAGTTTGCTGAACAATTTCGGATCCAATCATTTTTCTTCACCAACGTCATCCCAACACAACGAGGTTCTACATTTTCTGCCATACAAAGCTTTATATGGAGGCATCCCAATGCTTGATTGGTAGCTGTTGTTGTAAGCAAACTCAATCAAAGGCAACTGTGTATCCCAACTGCCCTCAAACTCAATCACACAAGCCCGTAGCATGTCCTCCAAGATCTGAATTACCCTCTCGATCGCCATGCATCTGCGTGGATGGAATGCGATCTTGAAGTTCAATATAGTTCCTAGGGCTCTCTAAAGACTACCCCAGAATCTAGAAGTGAACCTAGGATCTCTGTCTGATACAATGGATACTGGCACTCCATGTAGTCTCACAATCTCATCAATGTACAACTTTGCCAATCTTTCTAAACTGTAGTCCATTCGAACTGGCAGAAAATAAGTAGACTTGGTTAGTCTGTCAACAATGACCCATACTTCATCATGACTCTTCTGTGTCCTCGTAAGTCCCATCACAAAATCCATAGTTATTCTCTCCCATTTCCATTCTAGCACTGGTAGTGGATGTAATAACCCAGTTGGTACTTGATGCTCTGCCTTTACTTGCTGACAAGTTAGGCATTTGTAAACAAACTCCACCACATCTCTTTTCATACCCATCCACCAGTAATGCTCCTTTATCCCTCTATACATTTTTGTACCACCAGGGTGCATGGCAAAAGGAGACTCATGTGCTTCCTTCAAAATGATCTGCCTCAAATCAACATCATTAGGAACACACATTCTACCCTGGTGTAGCAATAGACCATCATCTTTTATTGAGAATTCTGGTTTCTTGCCCTGCCGGACTTTTTCCAACAGCTTCTGATATTTCTGATCGTTCTGAGCAGCCATTCTAATCTGATCAATCAACACTGGCTGTACATGCCATGCAACTGCTGTCTGTCCATCGTCATTAACCTCTAAGCTGGCATGTAATGATCTTAACTCATGCACCAAAGATAAAGGAGTAACCCGTAGACTTGCCATAGCCTTGCGACTTAAGGCGTCAGCCACAACATTAGCTTTCCCTGGCTGATAGTCTATCAAACAATCATAGTCTTTTATCAACTCTAACCATCTCCTCTGTCTCAAATTCAGCTCTTTCTGGGTGCCTAAATACTTCAAACTCTTATGATCTGTGTAGATGTAACACTTCTCCCCATACAAATAATGTCTCCAGATCTTAAGAGCAAACACAATGGCTGCAAGCTCCAAGTCATGTGTCGGATAATTCCTCTCATGCAGTTTTAGCTAGCGTGATGCATAGGCAATAACATTTCGATCTTGCATCAACACACAACCTAACTCATTATGAGAAGCATCACTATAAATTGTATATTCTTTACCCGGTGTAGGTAAAGTTAGGACTGGAGCTTCAGTTAAACATCTCTTCAATTCATCAAAGCTTTGCTGGCATTTATCCGTCCACTGAAATTTTACATCTTTTCTAAGCAGCTTGGTCAATGGAGATGCCAACATGGAGAATCCCTTCACAAACCGACGGTAGTATCCAGCTAAACCCAGAAAACTGTGAATGTCTGTGACATTTCTGGGTGGCCTCCAATTAAGGACAGCTTCAATCTTACTTGGATCTACCTTAATACCCTCTGCTGATACTATGTGCCCTAAAAAGGATATCTCTTTCATCCAAAATTCACACTTCGACAATTTGGCATATAGCTGTTTCTCCCTCAAAGTCTGCAGTACAATGCGCAAATGTCTATCATACTCTTCTGCATTCCTCGAGTAAACCAATATATCATCGATAAATACCACAAAAAACTGGTCGAGGTATGGTCTGAAGATAGTGTTCATTAGATCCATAAAAGCAGCCGGAGCATTAGTTAACCCGAATGGCATGACCAAGAACTCATAATGGCCATAGCGGGTTTGAAAGGCAGTTTTAGAAATACTCTACTCTTGTACTCTCAGCTGATAATAACCTGATCTCAGGTCAATTTTGGAGAACATAGCTGCACCCCTCAACTGATCAAACAAGTCATCAATACGGGGCAATGGATATCTGTTCTTTATTGTCACCTTATTCAACTGCCGATAGTCAATGTATAACCAGAAAGTGCCATCCTTTTTCTTTACAAACAACACCTGCGCTCCCCAAGGTGACACACTAGGGCAGATGAAGCCCTTGTCAAGCAACTCTTGCAACTGTACTTTCAATTCTTTTAGTTCTGCTGGTGCCATTCTATATAGCGTTATGGAGATTGGGTCCACACCAGGCATAACATCAATTTCAAACTGCACTTCTCTTTCTGGAGGTAATCCTGGCAATTCATTAGGAAACACATCCGGAAAGTCACATACAATGGGGATGTCCTTCAGAGCTGGACTATCCACTTGGGTGTCTATCACATGTGCCAAGTATGCCTCACACCCTTTCCTAATCATTTTTCTGGCCAGTGCAGCTGAAATGATGTTTAAAGGCAATAACTGCCTCTCCCCATGTATTACCACATTAATACTATAACAAACATCCTCACATCTTCACTGCCCCTTCTGATTCTATGACTAACATCCTCACATCTCCCATCTACTTGAAGGATTGAGCTGAGATATTTAAAGTGATTACTTTGGGGCAATACCACTCTATCCAAACTAACTCCTTCCCTATCACTAGTTCGGCCTTCTCTGAACTTGCAATGCATGTGTTCCATCTTCGTTCTACTTAACTTAAAACCTTTTGACTCTATAGTACTTCTCCAAAGCTCTAGCTTTCTATTGACTCCTTCTCGCTTCTTATCTTTCAGAACTATATCATCTACAAATATCATGCACCAAGGGATACTCTCTTGTATATGTTTCATCAATTCATCTAAAACTAATGTAAAAAGGTAAGGGCTTACAGCTGAACCTTGGTGTAATCCAATTGAGATAGGAAAATCTCTTGTGTCCTCTCCCACTATGCGCACAATAGTAGTTGCTCCTTCATACATATCTTTCAATACTTGTATGTACCTAATAGATGCCCTATTTTGTTCTAACACTCTCCATAAGACATCTCATGGAACACTATCATAAGCCTTCTCCAAATTGATAAAAACCATGTGTAGATCTTTCTTCACATCTCTATATTTCTCCACCAAGCTTCTAATGAGAAAGATCGCTTCCATAGTTGAACGACCGGGCATGAAGCCAAATTTATTGGGAGAGATAGAAGTGTCATGACGTAATCGATGTTCCACAACTCTCTCCCACAACTTCATATTATGGCTCATGAGTTTAATTTCCCTATAGTTTTAGCAACTCTGTATGTCTCCCTTATTTTTAAAAATAGGTATTAAAATACTCCTCCTCCATTCCTCAGGCATTTCTTTGAGTTTAGAATCTTATTAAATAATTTAGTTAACTATGCCACTCTCATATCAACCAAACACTTCCACACTTCAATTGGTATTCCATCAGGTCCACAGGCTTTACCCACTTTTATTCTCTTAAGTGCCTCCTTTACTTCTAAAGATCTAATCCTTCTAGTATAATACATATTCTTTTCTATTACTCTGTAGTCTATATTCACGTTATTACCATTTTGACTATTGTTAAAGAAATCATCAAAATAATTTTTCCATCTTTCTTTGATGTCCTCATCTTTTACTAACACTTTTCCTTCTTTATCCTTAATGCACCTAACTTGATTGAGATCTTGGCATTTCTTTTCTCTTCTACTATTAGTAGTATGCCCTAGAGCATATCATTTAGTATGTATCTTGTACATGTTTTTATTAATAAAATGCATTTTTACTTTTCCGTTTACATAATATATTTATGTGTAATAGAAAAGGTCCATTGATATTTTGTTAGAAATTCTATTCTTAAGTTGTTAAGAATATGAGTGACAGTATTTTTAGCACAAAGTATCATAAATAGGTTCACAATTGAGGATACTTCACAATAAGGACATGACTTATCCAGAAAGATTATAATCATGTTTGTTCCCAAGTTATTTATATGAGATATAAATAAGATGGAATGGTGAGTCTCATGTCATATAACAAACATGATAGGCACTTATACATGATAAGTGTTAGTAGTATGCCCTAGAGCATATCATTTAGTATGTATCTTATACATATTTTTATTAATAAAAGGCTTTTCCACTTTTCTGTTTACATAATATATTTATGTGTAATAAAAAAGGTCCACTGATATTTTGTTAGAAATATTATTCTTAAGTTGTTAAGAATATGAGTGACATTATTTCTAGCACAAAGTATCATAAATTGGTTCACAATCGAGGATACTTCATAATAAGGACATGACTTATCCAGAAAGATTGTATTCATGTTTGTTACCAAGTTATTTATATGAGGTATAAATAAGATGGAATGGTGAGTCTCATGCCATATAGCAAACATGATAGGCACTTATAAATGATAAGTAGGCCGAACCAGTGACACTTATGACAAACACATGGAGTTTACTCTTATCAATGTTTTGTCATAAATCATATTAGTGCATGTAATCTTTAAACTTGAGATAGCACAGTTATCTTGTATATAGGTAGTTTGAGTTTGATACTGCTTTCATACTTGTATTGTGTATGGGTATATGGGCATGTGTTGGCTCCTACTAGTTATATATGGAGGTAGGTGTTGATCAAGATGGAATATGTTCCTCTAAGTAAATAGAGATAAAATCTTATGTTCATTTAATTGTTCTTGATGTTTCAAGTTCCTGGCCAGGACAGATAGATTTATTCAGAAAAGAGTTTCTGATGAGAAAATCTTTTTAATCAAGAACTAGAATTAAAAGAGAACATAATATTCATAGCAAATGGAGTTTGACATAAACCATGACTCCAGCTTGAGTTGGGATTTTGTAACAGAGAGATTCCAGTGCATGGTAACATATGATTATAGGTTCATTTAAGGTAAACCTTATTACTAATTGGGTGGCCATGGCATGCTATGCTAGGTGTTAACCATGGTCTATGAGGTGCATAAAATGATTTAGAGAAATCATTTATGGTATGAAAGAGTTCTGATGGTATTAGGAGTTGATATCATATCTCATTACCAATTAGTGTTAAGCCTAGTAAGTCACACACATACACAAGTTATCACCTAATTAAATATGATTTAATTAATTAATTAAAGAGTTTAATTGATTAATTAAATAGATTTGGTTTGCAATTAGATTGCAAAGTCCCTAGCATTACTTGAAACCAAATCTAGATTATTAGATGTATAGTATAAGTTAAATTTATATTTAAAGTGTTTAAATATAAATTTAATTAATGAAAAATTAATTAATAGAGATTAATTAATTAATTTATATTTGATATAAATTGATTAGAAGAAGAGAAATAATTATTTTGGATTGAGAACTCAAAATTAAGACACTAGGGCATTTTGGTCATTTCGCAGTGTGACACGTGGCACCATGAGATGGTGATACATGGCATTACACATAAGTTTCCCAAATGTCTTTTAATCATGTAAGATGATTAAAATTAAGATTAAATATAGGTTTGACACTTGGCACAATGTGATTGGGTCACTGAAACCTAGAGCTAATCAAAGGGTGATATGTGGCAAGGGTTTAATGTGTTAACCTAGCTATATAAGTGTTGTTATGAGAAAATAAAATACAACCAGCAGCCACACTCCTTTGTCACGCCATTTTGAAGCTCTCCCTCTCTTCCTCTTCATCTCTCATCAATTCAAAGAGATTAGCCATCAATCTCTTGAATTAAAAATACTAGAAATTGTTTCTAGTGTCCTGTTTACTTCTCTAATCTCTTAAAAGGCAGAACTTGAATTTCTAATTAATAGAAAAAGCTTTAGAAGCTGTTCAAGGGCTGCCATAGGTGTTCTTGGTGTGGACAAGCTAGAGGGACAACATCTGGTGTCCTGAAGACGAATCTCAAAGGCACAGATATGCTGCAGTGCTTCAAGAGGTTAGTGTAATCATTCTTGATTTAATCTAGGGTTCTAAAATTAATCTGATTAATTTTAAAATCTTAAATGGCAAATACAGATCCAAAAACATATTAAAAGAGTTTTAATATGTTGTTTATCATTGAAAGTAAATCTTGCATGATGCATGTGACCCTAGGTGAAAATTTTTGAATTCAATGGTATAAACTTGTGTTTTTCACGCTTCCGTTCCTTCAATAAGTAGGTCGAACCAGTGACATTTATGACAAGCACATGGAGTTTACTCTTGTCAATGTATTGTCAACAATCATATCAGTGCATACAATCTTTAGACCTAAGATAGCACAGTTATCTTGTATATAGGTGGTTTGAGTTTGATACTGCTTACATACTTGTACTGTGTATGGGTATATGGGCATGTGTTGGCTCCTACTAGTTATAGATGGAGGTAGGTGTTGATTAAGATGGAATTTGTTCCTCTAAGTAAATAGGGATAAAATCCTATATTCATTTAATTGTTCTTGATGTTTCAAGTTCCTGGCGAGGACAGATAGATTTATTCAGAAAAGAGTTTTTGATGAGAAAATCTTTTTAATCAAGAACTGGAATTAAAAAAGAATATAATATTCATAGCAAATGGGGTTTGACATAAACCATGACTCCAGCTTTAGTTGGGATTTTATAACAGAGAGATTCTAGAGCATGGTAACATATGATTATAGATTCATTTAAGATAAACCTTATTACTAATTGGGTGGCCATGCCATGCTATGCTAGGTGTTAACCATGGTCTATGAGGTGCATAAAATGATTTAGAGAAATTATTTATGGTAAGAAAGAGTTTTGATGATATTAAGAGTTGATATCATGTCTCATTGCCAATTAATGATGAGTCTAATAAGTCACACACATACACAAGTAATCACCAAATTAAATTTGATTTACTTAATTAATTAAAGAGTTTAATAGATTAATTAAATAGGTTTGGTTTGCAATTAGATTGCAAAGTCCCTAGGATGGCTTAAAACCAAATCTAGGTTATTGGATGTATAGTATAAGTTAAATTTATATTTAAAGTATTTAAATATGAATTTAATTAATGAGAAATTAATTAATAGAGATTAATTAATTGATTTATATTTGATATAAATTGATTAGAAGAAGAGAAATAATTATTTTGTGTTGAGAACTCAAAATTAAGACACAATGGTATTTTGATCATTTCACAGGGCGACATGTGGCACCATGAGATGGTGACACATGGTACTACACATAAGCTTTCCATATGTTTTTTAATCATGTAAGATGATTAAAGTGAAGATTAAATATAGGTTTAACACTTAGCATAATGTGATTGGGTCAATTAAACCTAGAGCCAATCAGAAGGTGACATGTGGCAAGGGTTTTAAGTGGTGACCTAGCTATATAAGGGAAAGGATGGAAAAAAAAAATACCTAGCTGCTATTTGTTTCATTGGTGCACCCCAAAGCACCTCTCCCTTTCATCTTCTTCATCTCTCATCAATTCAAAGAGATTTCCCAACAATCTCTTGAATTAAAAATACTAGAAATCGTTTCTAGTGTCCTGTTTACATCTGTAATCTCTCAAAAGGAAAAACTTGATTTTCTAATTCATAGAAAAAGCTTTAGAAGCTGTTCAATGGCTGCCATAGGTGATCTTGGTGTGGACAAGCTAGAGGGACAATATCTGGTGTCCTAAAGATGCATCCCAAAGGTGCCAAACACACTGCAGTGCATCAAAAGGTTAGTGCACTTATTCTTGATGTAATCTAGGGTTCTAATAATTAATCTGATTAATTCTAAAATCTTAAATGACAAATATAGATCCAAAAATATATTAAAAGAGTTTTAATATACTGTTTATCATTGAAATCAAATAGATAAAAATAAATCTTGCATGATGCATGTGACCCTAGATGAAAAAATTTTGAATTTCAATGATCTAAACTTGTGTTTTTCATGTTTCCGCTCCTTCAATTGGTATCAGAACCACTATATTTGCCATTTAGATTGTTGATTATATGATTTAATTGTGTGGTATGATCATGAGATGATAGATCCATTGCTGGTTACAAAGGAATGGTGACGGCATGGGGATGAACACCATTGGTGCGCACACTTTGTGGTCTCCAATGGTGTGCGCAAGGTTTGGGTTTTTGAATCTACAATTATTGTATGTTCTAAGGTTCATCCTATGACTAATTAAAATATTTATTAGGTGCTTTAATCACACAATTAAATTTTGATTCAAATCTGAATTTTAAAAGTTATTTGAATATGATTCAAATCAGAATTTTAAAAGTTGTTTGAATGTGATTCAAATTTGAATTTTAAAAGTTGTTTGAATGTGATTCAAATCTAAATTTTTAAAGTTGTTTGAATATAATTCAAATTTGAATTTTTGAATTTGTTTGAATGTGATTCAAATCTGAATTTTTAAATTTGTTTGAATGTGATTCAAATCTGAATTTTTAAATTTGTTTGAATCGTATTCAAATCTGGATTTTTAAGTTGAATATGAGATATTCAATTTAATTTAAGTATATATGTTTTATTTAATTGTTAAATAGTGATATGCATGATGGATGATCATGGACTATAAACGATCAATGTGATTGGATTTATTTCTTTTATGTTTCTTTGGGTTGTAAATTAATTAATTTATTTTGGGCATGTATTATAAATGTTGTAATATTTTTTGGGTTGTAATTTCATTTATTTAGTTCTTGTAAATTCGCCTTGGTATGCCAAGGATTACTATGTAATTGGATTGCAAGAAGATCAAGGAGGTCAAGAGCATTGGTGGGACCAGTGAGAGGAATTCAATATCAAGTGTTGATTATGTACTCCTTCAGCAACTCTTGTAATATGAATAAATGAAATGCACCTAGGAATGCCCTGATTCAATTCTTGGTGGCTCAGAATTGAATCCCTTAGAAAGTCTATGATCATACCATATTTATTTATTATCCATGAATGCATGAGATGTATGAGAATGTATGCAAGTATATGATATATGCATGCTAATTGGATATTGTGCAAAGTGAGACCTTAATAGTAATTAGAACGACCACAAAATCTTCCAAACAAATGATTAAGTTGGATATGTTATAATTAAGATAATTTTAACATGGGCCCTCCATTGAGGCAATTATTTTAAGAAATTTTAAATACTTGCATATGATGCAATTAATTTAAGAGATTTTCTTAAGAATAATTGTTAAGCATGAGATGTTATAAATATGTAAATGGTTTGGTGGCCAATATTGGATGTACTTGAGGACATTAAATTATTTGCATATTTACTGGCTCAATGGGATCAACTTAACTAATGCAAGATAAGTCAATAATGGATATACCTGAGATTTTGAGCATTAGGGGCTAGGTAAAGGATTGAACCTCACATGAGATGTGATGGGCAAGGAGTTGCTCACTTATAGTTTATTGTAATTCCAATAACGGATGTACCTGAGGATGATTAATAGAATTATAAGAATTCAATCACCCACTAGAAACCCATCCAACTAGGATTTCCGTTTTCTATTTTGGAAGTGTAGGATTCGCTAAGTTAGTGGGAGGACTAATTTGATTAAAAGACCATAATCATTTTGGTTAATTAAATGAGACATTTACTAATAAATCTGATTATTTTTTGCAGTTAATTTTCTGATAATAATGAGCATAGAATAACCACCACCATCCAATATTCTTGCAAGCATACTTGATCTCAATAGGTTGACCGAACCTAATCTCTCTGATTGGCTAAGAAATTTGAAACTTGTCCTGAACCTTAAACATATAGGATATGTTCTAGACTCAAATGTTCTTGGTCCCTTACCTCTAGAAGCCACTCAAGAGGAACATGAAACTTTGGACAAGTGGAAGGAGCATGATATGAGAGCTAAGTGTTATATGCTTGCTTCCATGAGAAATGAGTTTCAGAAGTAGCATGAGAATATGCATAGTGCGAGTGAGATCCTTCTTCACCTACAAGAGTTGTATGGTGAGCACAGCAGGAATGCTAGGTATGAGATATCTAGACAGCTATTCCGCATGAGGATGTCTGAGGGACAGAATGTTGGGGATCATGTCCATAAGATAATTCGGCTGATTGAGCAACTGGAACATCTTGACTTTAACATGGATTTCCAGCTGCAGACAGATTTGATCCTTCAGTCCCTTCCTGAGTCATTTGGGAATTTTGTGACAAATTTCCATATGGCTAAGCAGAAATGCACCTTGGCTAGTTTACTCAACATGTTGGTTATTGCCCAAAAGAATATGCCAGGCAATAAAGGAAAAGAGGTAGCTTTGATTGCATCTTCTTTTGCTAGAAAGTCCAACAAGAAGAAGGGCAATAAGCAAAAGAAACCTCAAATTCCTAATCTTTCCAAGAAGATAAGCTAAACAGATACGGAAGACCAAAGCTGACAAAGGCAAAAGGAAAGTGTTTCCACTGCCATAATGATGGGCACAGAAATAGGAACTGCCTAGAGTATAGCCAATAATAGAAGCTTACACTAATGAGATATTAGACTCCAGGTTGGCAAAAGCTCAACTGTTGAACCTTTAGCCATAGGATCTAAATCCTTATACATGTATAGACATGTTTTGTATTAAATAAGGTTTTGCATATACCTGATACCTTTTAAGAACATCATTTCTATATCTAGTTTGACTAGAGATGGTTATGAATTTTAGTTCATAAATGATGTTTGCAATATTTATTTTGGAAATAAATATGTTGGTTCAAGTTATATGCATGATAGACTTTATTATCTAGATAATAATGTTAAATACAAATCTAATGCAAGCAATCTAAAAGAATGCAATGCCATGATGAAAATCAACTCAATTTCAAAATATATTTGGCACCTAAGGTTAGGCCATGTTGTAGAAGATAGGATTGCAAAACTGGAGAAAATGAGGATTTTATCCTCATTGGGTTTTGCACCTACTCCAACTTGTGAATCCTGCCTTCAGGGCAAAATGACTAAATCACCCTTTGTTGGACAAGGACTAAGAGTTGAAAATATTTTGGAGCTAATACATAGTGATGTATGTGGTCCATTTAAAGAAATAGCTAGAGACGATTTTCATTATTTTATTACCTTTAATGATGATAAATCAAGGTTTTGGTATTTGTATTTGATGAAATACAAACATGAATCCTTTGAAAAGTTCAAAGAATTTAAATCTGAAGTAGAAAATCAAACAGGAAAAAGTATTAAAGCTCTTCGATCAGATCGTGGAGGTGAATACTTAACTACTGAATTTGATGAATACTTAAGAGAGCATGGCATTGTTTCCCAGCTGACTCCTTCAGGAACACCACAGCTGAATGGTGTATCTGAAAGGAGAAATCGTACCTTAATGGATATGATACGTAGTATGATGAGCTATACTAATATGCCAATCTCCTTTTGGGGATTTGAATTAGAATCATCTTTGTATATTCTGAATAGGATTCTAACAAAATCAGTATCTTCCACACCTTATGAGATATGGCATGGAAGACAACCAAGTATTAAGCATGTTAAGATTTGGGGTTATCCAGCTTATATCAAAAAGCTAAACACTGATAAATTGGAAACCAGATCAGAAAAGGGTCAATTTGTTGGATACCCAAAAGATAGTTTTGAATATTATTTTTATTTGCCCACATCACAAAAGGTTGTGGTAAGTAGAGATGCCACATTTGTTGAACAACACTTTGTTTAAGAAGGAGGCAAAGGAAGGCAAATAGAGTTAGAATTGGAGAATTTTGACCAACAAACAAATCAGATGGATATATATCCATCTAGTTAACCTACATCTATTGATGAAACATCTATAGCTGTTCCGCGTAGAACAACCAGGGTATCTCACCCACCAGTGAGATATGGTTTCCTTTATGAAGAAGAACAAGCATTGTCTACTCATGAAGAAGTAGATCATGGAGATGATCCACTTACCTATGAAGAAGCTATATCAGATATAGACTCTTCAAAATGGATTGATGCTATGATTCAAGATTGATTCCATCTATAAGAATCAAGTTTGGGATCTTATTGACCCACCTGAAGGTATTGTACCTATAGGGAATAAATGGGTTTTCAAGAAGAAAATTGGTTCTGATGGAAAGGTAGAGACCTATAAGGCAAGGCTAGTAGCAAAATGGTTTTGCCAAAGGCAGGGAATCGACTATGAGGAGACTTTCTCGCCTGTTGCCATGCTTAAATCAATTAGGATTCTATTAGCAATAGCTGCATACTATGATTATGAGATTTGGCAGATGGATGTCAAAATAGCTTTTCTCAATGGATACATTGAAGAAAACATTTTCATGGAACAACCTAGGAGTTTTGATTCCCAAGATGGTTCCAAAATGCGCAAGTTACAGCGATCCATTTATGGGTTAAAACAAGCTTCGAGGAGTTGGAACATCCATTTTGATGAAGCCATTAAGTCATTTGATTTTATCAAAAATGAGGATGAGCAATGTGTATATAAGATGGTTAGTGATAGTCTTGTCACTTTTCTTATCTTATATGTGGATAATATTCTGCTGATAGGTAATGACAGAGGTATGTTGACAACTATAAAGGTATGGTTGTCAAATACATTCTCCATGAAAGACTTAGGGAAGGCAACCTATATTCTTAGGATTCGCATCTATAGAGATAGAGCGAAAAGAATAATTGGTTTATCCCAAAGTCTATACTTGGAAAGGGTGTTAAAAAGGTTTAACATGCTTGCTTCCAAGAAAGGATTATTAGCAGTGAGACATGGTATCCACCTTTCTAAAGAGATTTCTCCAAAGACACCTGAAGAAAGAGATAAAATATCCAAGATTCCATATGCTTCGGCTATTGGAAGTTTTAAGTATGCAATGTTGTGTACTAGGCCGAATATTGCATATACTGTTAGTTTGACTAACAAGTACCAATCCAATCCAGGTTTGGAATGCTGGATAGTTGTCAAGAATATCCTTAAGTACTTGAGAAGAACTAAGGATTTATTCATAATATATGGAGGTGGTGACTTGCAATTGGATGATCATACTGATTCTGATTTCCTGTAACACCCCTCACCCGACTATAGTGTAGCCAAGCAAGGCGTGCTACATTCGGTGCCGGAGCACCCTATCTTATCTTACTTTATTATTTTAGTAATTTTGAATTCGTTTAATTTAATATCGATTATTTCTCTATGGAGAAACTAGTAGAGTTTCTCCTATTTTATTATCAGTTGACGTATTTCACTATTCACCTGTTTGAAATTTTCAAAAATATTTTACAATAAAAATCTCATCAATTATTTTCAGAACCATCTCATAATTCACATCTCATTCATATATCTCCATTTCATATTCATTTCCATACATTTCCATTCATGCACAATTCATATATATAAATTCTCAAGTTTCATTAATTTACATGATTTACAGACTGATTATATAAATTCATAATTTACATGATCTACAAATTAATTACAGTTCCATAATCTATATTTCAACATACAATTCATACTTTACATTACAAATAATAACTAATTATAATGTACAAAATACATAATATGATCTATATGGGCCCTATCTACATGCGTTGCTGAGGAAGTGACAACCTTGAACACTCTGCAGATCAGACTCCAAAATCTCTGTTTAGTATTCGCTAGGCTTTAACTTCAGTACCTGCACGAGGAAACAAATCTATCGCGCTAAGCATTGCTGCTTAGTGGTGCAATAATATAACAAGAAAATAATAATATACAAATAAAGGTAGAAATAAACCATAGTTCAAATAATTTAGATTTATAATTAATTTAGTTTCTAATATTAACTGTCCTCTATCCTGTCATGTTCTTCTTTGGAGGTGTTCAATTCAGAAATTTGCATTAATAATGTACCAGATACGAATAATCTAAAATTTAAACTTATACTTATATTCTTATGTAAGTCACATTTGTAATATTATTTAAGTTATAATTCTTCTACTAGTCTTTTTATCACTTCCTTGATACTTTCTAAGTTATTTACAATCATTTCGTCATATTTAAAATTTTTTTGGAACTAACTTAATTTACTTCAGACCATTCTAAGAAACAAATTTTTAGAGCTAATCTAATTTATTTCAGAACTTCTTACTCATTTATTTACTTTCTAGCATTTTTAATTGCTAATATTCGTAACTTATTTTAATAAATTAGACTGCCCAAGTAACCTATAACAGGCTGACTAAACTGGATAATGGGTCGTTGGCACTGGACACCGCGGTGCCTCAGGCCGTCATACCATGGGACGCAGAACGTCAACCACGTATACAGTCAGTATGGCTAAAAAGCCATGATAACACATAAAGCCATGAGTGCGGGCATAAATCCATGAATATAGGCATAAAGCCTTTTGTAGTACTGCTAAAATAATACTTTATTGGCATGCCAAACTATCCAATCTGACACACATGTCTAGGTAATACAAGGGCACATAATATCATTAAATATTAATATATTATGTTTTATGACTTCATTATTTCATAATAATTTTCAATTATAATGTATACATTCATTTGATCATATATATGATCACAATTCACATCAATTATCCTTTTATATCATTGTACTCAAAGTACTTTTTCTTTCTACAATAATGAGAACTAATATCTTATTCATACATTAATATGGTTCATTTGTTCATTCATTATGTTATTCATATTGATCACAATTCAAAATAATGGTTCACATGTACCATTGTATTCAAAACATTTTTCTTTTCTGATTTATGCATTTTATGAATTCTATTTGTGATGGGCATATAAGCCCTAACTACCTATTCACATCAATTAGGTGACTTACTTTTCATGTTTCAAGCAATCCATGAACATTTCATGGATTTCAAATTTATGGCCTTAATTTTCCTTTAACAATATAGTTCTTACACTTTGTGTCTTTATATTACTATTCACATTGCTATTCACTCAAATTGTTGACTTTTTAATACATAATGAATTTATTGAACCTAAGTTCACCAAGATACCACATTTTGCATTTTTTTTTTTGGTATTGATTTCTAATACTATTTCAAAGCTTATCTTATGTCATTCAAAATTTTTAGATTTTATACCCTAGGTTTACTGTTCCATTGGTCATTTGTACAATAGGAATTTGACAAAATTGTCTTCATAAAAGTTGTTCCTTATTGTGTCTAGTTACATTTTTTTTTTGAATCACTCCATTTGGAGTTTTGTAGCTCAAGTTATGGTCATTTTACCATAACTGGCCGAATTGACCTGTACCTGAATTTCTGGGCAATTTGGTTCTGCCAGATTTGGTGACCTAAGTTTGGTTGCCAATTTGACTAGGTTATGATCAGAATTTGGATTTGTGTTCTTCATGAAAGTTGTAGGACTATATCTCAGCTTTCTACTAGTAAAATTTCAGGTCAATTAGACCTTTCTACACTGAGTTATGACCAAATGAATAAATACTGTTCATTTGGTCATTTTGCACAGGCAGAATGCAAGTCACCCGAATTAGGGTAATTTTTAGGTCAACTTGGTTTGGTTTTCTAGGCAGGGTTTCTTCACCAAAATTGTGCCATGTGTCTAGTTTCATGTCCAATTGGTCTTGCACCAATTAAACCTATACAACTCCATTTATGGCTCAAATAATACATTGGACTCAAAGGTCCGAATTTCCTGCATAAGAATCAACACTCCCAAATTCAATTCTCCCAACTCCACAAACTTCATTTGACATATTTGGCACTTCTAATGGTCATTAAATCATCTCAACATCATCAAATTCCAAGCAATAATATAAAAACTAAGTTAGGTCAAAACCCTAACTTATAATTTAATCTCAATCATACATCCATGCAATTTGATTTCTAATGCCTTAAACTTCATTAATCATCTTCACTAACTAAAACAAAATCATCAAAACTATCAAATTTATTTACTTCCTAGGGTTGCCATAAATTGAAACTTCAACATATTCTAAGTTTTCTTTTCTTTTCATGCCATTTCAACTTAATCAAGCATGCTTTTCATGCTTAGGAAAGATAAAGGGTATGGTTAGTGCACTAACCTCTTTGGAGCTTCACTTAACTGGACAAGTCGGCCAAAAATCGTCTCTGAAGGAGAAATGACCAAAATGCCATCCGTTTGGCTTAACAGAATAAAATTGTCTGTACTGATGTTAAAATTTTTCTAAACCTTTTCTTGGCATTCTAATGCCATAGAAATGTCAATGACTCTTCTCTGGAGTTCCAAAAATTATTTTATGAATTTTTTCCCGGGTTTAGGGCTCCTAACTGCGAAGACCGCAACTTCTCACTGGGTTACCCATCGCTAGCGAACTGACTCATTTAACTTGGTTGTAATTTATTTCTAAAATTTTTCCCAAATTTTTCTTATTAATATTTAAGTTAATTATAGTTCCTCACTTTAGTTTAAATATTTTTTCCAGGCGTTCTAGCTGCCCAGACCGACACCAGTCACCAGAACAGTAGAATATGCGGAATTGCTAGGTGTTACATTTCCAATCAAATATCAATGATAGAAAGTCTACCTCTGGGTATGTGTTCATTTGTAATGGAAGTGCAGTCAGTTGGAACAGTTTCAAACAGGGTATGACTGCAGATTCCAATACCGAGGCTGAGTATTTTGGTACATCAGATGCTGTACAAGAAGCTATTTGGATATAAGGAACCTCAGTCTCACTAGAAATCCAAACACATAGAAAGGCGCTATCACATTATTAGAGAGATAGTTGGGTAAGGCGATATAGCCATGCAGAAAATAACATCAGCTGAAAAATCCAGCTGATCCATTCACTAAGCCTTTGTCACAAGCACAGTTAGACCGACATCTTGAGAAGATGGGTCTAAGGTATTGTAATGAATGGCTCTAGTGCTAGTGGGAGATTGTTAGTAGTATGCCCTAGAACATATCATTTAGTATGTATCTTATACATGTTTTTATTAATAAAAGGCATTTTCACTTTTTCATTTACATAATATATTTGTGTAATAGAAAAGGTCCATTGATATTTTGTTAGAAATTCTATTCTTAAGTTGTTAAGAATATGAGTGACAGTATTTCTAGCACAAAGTATCATAAATAGGTTCACAATCGAGGATACTTCACAATAAGGACATGACTTATCCAGAAAGATTGTAATCATGTTTGTTCCCAAGTTATTTATATGAGATGTAAATAAGATAGAATGGTGAGTCTCATGCCATATAACAAACATGATAGGCACTTATACATGATAAGTAGGCCGAACCAGTGACATTTATGACAAGCACATGGAGTTTACTCTTGTCAATGTATTGTCATAAATCATATCAGTGCATATAATCTTTGGACCTGAGATAACACAGTTATCTTGTATATAGGTGGTTTGAGTTTGATACTGCTTTCATACTTGTACTATGTATAGGTATATGGGCATGTGTTGGCTCTTACTAGTTATATATGGAGGTAGGTGTTGATCAAGATGGAATCTATTCCTCTAAGTAAATAGGGATAAAATCCTATGTTCATTTAATTGTTCTTGATGTTTCAAGTTCCTAGCCAGGACAGATAGATTTATTTAGAAAAGAGTTTATGATGAGAAAATATTTTTATTCAAGAACTAGAATTAAAAGAGAACATAATATTCATAGCAAATGGGGTTTGACATAAACCATGACTCCAGCTTGAGTTGGGATTTTATAACAGAGAAATTCTAATGCATAGTAACATATGATTATAGGTTCATTTAAGGTAAACCTTATTACTAATTGGGTGGCCATGGCATGCTATGCTAGGTGTTAACCATGGTCTATGAGGTGCATAAAATGATTTAGAGAAATCATTTATGGTAAGAAAGAGTTCTGATGATATTAAGAGTTGATATCATGTCTCATTGCCAATTAGTGATGAGTCTAGTAAGTCACACACATACACAAGTAATCACCAAATTAAATATGATTTAATTAATTAATTAAAGAGTTGAATTAATTAATTAAATAGGTTTGGTTTGCAATTAGATTGCAAAGTCCCTAGCATGGCTTAAAACCAAATCTAGGTTATTGGATGTATAGTATAAGTTAAATTTATATTTAAAGTTTTTTAAATATGAATTTAATTAATAAGAAATTAATTAATAGAGATTAATTAATTAAATTATATTTGATATAAATTGATTAGAAGAAGAGAAATAATTATTTTGAGTAGAGAACTCAAAATTAAGACACAGGAGTATTTTGGTCATTTCACAAGGTGACAAGTGGCACCATGAGATGGTAACACATGGCACTACACATAAGCTTGCCATATGTCTTTTAATCATATAAGATGATTAAAGTCAAGATTAAATATAGGTTTAACATTGGCACAATGTGATTGGGTCAATTAAACCTAGAGCCAATCAGAAGGTGACATGTGGCAAAGGTTGTAACACCCCTATTTGCATGGCCTGGTATATTCCACTCTTCCGGTGACTGGTGTCGGTCCAGATAATTAAGGGGACTAGAGCCACACTTAAGACAACTAAAGAAGCCATAAATACAAATAATTAGTAATCGCCAATTAGTTAAGTATAAATAAGAAAAACAGAACATAAGAAGTTAAATGAGCCGAGAGTCACAGCGATGGGTGACCTTCTTGGGAACGATAGCGAAGTCGATTTAAACTCAAATTTTGAACCTTAAAATGTGACACCGCGGTCCTTAGGACCATTACAAACACAGAGGAAAAGAGAAAATCATGAAAAAGAATTGTTAAATCGGTCAAATAATTAGGTCAAGATCCGGAAGAAATATTAAATTATTTACAAACCGGATCGAACCGGCGAGGGGCAATTTGGTCAATTGACCCCAAGAGCTGACTCCTGACCTAACTGTCAAATAAAATTGGAGAAAAGAAAATTTCAGGATCGAAAATTTAATTAAAGAAGTATAGGAAAAGAAAGAAAAAAAAATATAATATAAGAATTATGACATCACTTACTATGTAATTATGATGCAATAAGGGAATTATTCATTAATTAATTTATTTTTATTTAATTAAAAAGGGATAAAAACAAATCAAAAAGAAGACAAATACTCATCTTCTTCCTTCCACCCATAAGTCGTCCCTCTCTCTCTCTTAGGTTTCTCTCAAAAATCCTCCATAACCACATAATTTGGAGCTTTTAAAACCTAGCTTCACTCCATAAATCCTACCCAAACTTTATAGAAAACTTCTAATTAACACTAAATTGGAAGATTGAGAGAAAGGAAGTGAAGAAATTGAGGGAAGAAAGTGAAGATTCAAAAGTCTCACAAGAGGTAAGTTCTCTCTTTTAATTTAATTGGTTTATAAGTGTATATTTAAGGTTGAAAGTGAGAATTTCATGAAAATATGAAAAGAAAAACAATTGTTGAGGAATTATGTATGAATTTGGCTAGCTAGGGTTTATGTTTGAAAGGGTTTTTTGATACAAATAATGAAGTTGTTAAGTGTAAATGAATATATGAGTATTAAATATGCATTTAGAATTCAACAAATGTAACAAATTGGTGAATTAAGGTTTGGCACCTAGGGTTTGAAAGACAAAAGTGTGAGAATTGATCAAATAGTGTGTTTGACCTTGTTTGAGATGAAAAATGGTCATTTGTGACCAATTGAGGTGTGTTGGAAGTGTTAGAAGTGAGTTTAAATTTGGATTGAAAATGGCCATGTTGTAGGCAGCAGGACCAAGGTCCCTTTGAGGGACCAAAATTGAAAATTTACAAGTCCAATTGGTATGAGACCAATTGGGAATGAAAATAGACACAAAATGACACATTTTTCATTTAGGAATCATGCCCAAAAAGTGACCAAAACCTAGTGAACAAATTGACCAAATCTGGGTTTCTGCAGTCTGACCTGTACAAAAATGACCAAATGAACAGTGTTTGTTCATTTGGCCATAAGTTGGGCTAGGTAGGTCGAACTGATCTGAAATGTTACCAGTGGACAGCTGAGATATAGACCTAAAACTTTCATGAAGAACACAAACACAAATTATGCCCTTGACCAAGTCATTTGGCCACCCAAATTTGGTGACCTAAAACTGCCAAAACCAGTTTGGTGCCTAAAAATCAAGGTTAAGTCTAATCCGGCAGTCATGATTCAAATGGCTATAACTTGAGCTACAAAACTCAAAATGGAGTGATTCAAAAAGGAGAATAAATTTAAGACAATAGGGAACATTTTTCTGTGAAGAAAGTTTTGCCAAATTCTAACAGAAAAATGACCAATGGAACAGTGCAACATAAGACACCAAAACTGAAAATTTGCAAATTTGCCTAAAAGACTTAGAATTTGAGTAAACAACCAAAACCAACAAATTTAGTTACCAAAATGTGGTATGTGGGTGAAGTTGAAATTCTCATACCTATTAAGCCTTAGAAAGTCAACAAATTGACTTAAATAGTGTAATAAATAGTAATCCCGAAACACAAATTTTAAAGAACGTCAAGTTTAGCACATTAGAGCTAGGTAAAAGTGAAATTTAATTTATTTTTGAATTTATGCTAAGTTATGATACTGAAACACTGTGAAACTGTGTGTTTTAGTGGAAAAGAATACCGGGAAGGAACCCGAGGTGTCGAGTCAAGGCCAAAAGGTGATTCATATAAGGTTTGTGCACAGCGTATAATTTCTGTAAATTATCTTCTGCATATTATTTTGAATAATTTGAAATATTGAATTGTGACATCATTGTGATGAAATATTTATTATGCTTTTGATTTAAATTGTTGAAAGTTATTTGTGTATATTTGAGGTGGCATAAATGTTTAGTAAATTGTTAAGATAAGTTTTGAAACCACAGTGTCATGACAATATATTTGAACACCTCACTAGCATGACAAGTGGGGGAATCAGTTTCGAATTTTGATTCCTTCTCTGGCTGAAGTGTTGAGGTGTGTGCCAGTAGAAGAAGAAAAAGAATGGATTCCCATATATTTGAGCTAGCTAGCCTTGTGATGTGACTTCTCCTTAGCCTCTGGCTATTGAGATTATATTTGTTTCGAATGGCATGATTTAACTGTGGGTTTTATGAAATTGGTTTTGATACTTTGAAATGAAATTGTTTAGATTAAAATCTCATAATTCATGTTTTGTATTTAATTCTCATGTTCAATCTAATTTTTGAATAAATATGATTTAAATTATGCATAATGATTATTTTAGTATGTTGTGCACCACTGGGTCCTAGTACTCAGTGATGGCTATTATTGCTATCGCAGATTTAGAGACTAGAGGAGCAGCAGATTGAGCTGCTGAGGATTGAGGAGCTACCTGCTTGAAGTTATCGGGTATATTTTATACCCTGACTGTAAAAATTTATTTTGATGTATGTAGTGTACGTAAATGTATGGACATGTAAATTTGGTCTTGAGCAGCCTGTATAAAGTTTGTAATAAATTTTAGTTTGAATTTCTTTTAATTTAAATTTTTATAATGATGTATATAAATTATTTTGTCTTTAATGAAATATGAATGGTAGTATTTTGTTTTAAATTGAGTGAAATTCATTAATGGTATTTTGATGATTGTTGGATATTGGAAATGGTGGATTGAATTTTGGAGATTGATAATGATATTGAAATTGATTGTGAATTTGAAGAAGTTGTTGAGACAGATTATTGGAAGTGCTTTTTACAGGTATTTTAAGAACCGTTTTCTCAAAATTCAGATGGCACTCTACCGAAATTTTTATAAAATTTGCGAAAAAATAAAATGGGCCAAAAATTTTAACTAATTTTTAACTTTAATTAAATGATTTTAATATCTATTAGAAAATGCTCACCATAATTAAAAGTAAGAAAATTGTTTTAAAATCCCTTGTAGGATACTTAATGAGTCATCGGTAGGTGAAGTTCGGTAGTTCATTAGGTATTCTACAGGATCATGTTATGCTTTACAGAGGGGTAAGGTGTGACATGTTTCAGTGGTATCATAGCAAAATTTTTGAAGTATGTTTTAACTGATGAATTTGTGTCTTTTCTTTGCTAAGTACAACTGCTCAATGTCCTTATTTGTTACATACAGTGCATTACATCATAAATATGAACTAACGGAGGGAAATCTCCTTGTGTTAATTGTTCAGGAGATACCCTAACTTCAGACTGAAATGGAAGAAGGGGATCGCTCAGTCAAGCAATCTATTGAAGCTGAGGCACAAGGGGAAGCCCCAGCTCTACAAAACTTCAGTGGATTAGTAGCACCAGCTTCACAAATGCCGTAGTTTCCTGCACATTTTGCACAACAGATGGCTGCGATGTTTCAACAAATGGCTGGGCGTTTGCCTACTCAAGCTCCACCCCAGATACCTGTGGTACAACCGCAACCTCCAGTCAGACAGTATGACAAACTGTTGAAGTATGGGGCTACAGAATTTAAGGGTACAGTAGACCCGCTTGAGGTAGAGCAATGGCTTGAATGAATAGACAGAGTGTTCAAGAAGCTGCACTGCCAAGATGAACTAAAATTTGAATATTCTGTGTCACTACTATAAGGGGATGCGCATGATTGGTGGAAGACCATCTCCCACAGCTTGGCTGAACCACCAGTACTGACCTGGGATGACTTCATCAGAGAATTCAGACAGAAATATGTCCCAGATGCATATGTGGATTAGAAACTACAAGAATTTCTGAGTCTGAAAAAAGGGAATAGATCAGTCGCAGAGTATGAGAGGGAGTTCTCCCGCTTAAGCCACTATGCTGGGAGTCTCCTTTCTACCAGCAAGGCAAGGTGCAAGAGATTTGAGACGGGTTTGAAGCCCAGTTTAAGGATGCAAGTAGTGGGATTCAGACACAGCAATTTTTCAGAACTCATTTCTCAAGCACTTGAGTTGGAGAGAATTGAATCGGAAGCGACCTTAGCAAAAGAAAAATCAGAAAAGCTGAAAAATCAAAGAAAGACAAGGGTAAAAAGTCAGTAGAGCTAAGTCCTAGTGGTACCTCTAGAAAGAAGAAGAAATTTGGTGGACCTGGCAGAGGTCGAGGTGGAAGATTTGGAAAGGGCAGATTCTCTGGATAGAGACCCCCTAGGTGCAGTCGGCGATCAGCGAGGTTCATATCCCGCCCTCGTGAGACTTGTGGCAAGATTCATGGGGGAGAATGCTATTGGGCTACGGGAGCCTGCTTTAACTGTGGAGGCAAGGGCCATTTAGCTAAAGACTGCACTAGTGCTCCTAAATATGGTCCAGCTCCTACTATTGCCGAAGGATCTATTCAGAGTCCTGCTCCCAGAGGTTCACAATCAGTTGGCAGAGGAAGAGGCAGAGGTAGAGGCACTGCTTCAGGCAGTCAAGGTACTGTTGGTCAGTCAGCACAAGGAAGTGCTTCAGCCAGGGTTTACACGATGAGACAGCGAGAAGAGGCTGAGACTTCCGATGTGGTAGCCGATACATTTTCTATCTCTGAGTAAGAAGTATTTGTGTTGTTTGATCCGGGTTCAACCCACTCATATGTTAGTGCTAGCATAGTCAGTTCACTTTCTATTCCATGTGTCCAAATAGGTTTTGAAGTGCTAGTAACTAGTCCGTTAGGATAAGAGGTTCGGGTCAACAGAATCTATAGAGACTGTCCTTTGGTGATCCAATGACATGTTTTTCTGTTAGATTTGATTGAAATGCCCTTCAGAGATTATAATATCATCTTGGGCATGGATTGGTTAGCCAGGCATCACGCCATGATTGACTGTAGACTGAAGACAGTCACTTTTGGTCTCCCTCTGTACGGTGATGTGATAATACATGGGGAGAGGCATTTACTGCCATCAAACATCATTTCAGCTGCACCAGCCAGAAAAATGATCAGAAAGGGGTGTGAAGCATACTTAGCGCATGTGATAGTCACCCAAGTGGGGAGCCCAGCACTGAGGGACATCCCTACAGTATGTGACTTTTCGGATGTGTTTCTTAATGAATTGCCAGGATTACCTCCAGAAAGAGAGGTGCAGTTTGAGATTGATGTTATGCCTGGTGTGGACCCAATCTCCATAACACCATATAGAATGGCACCTGTAGAATTGAAAAAGTTGAAAGTGCAGTTGCAAGAGCTACTTGACAAGGGCTTTATCCGCCCTAGTGTGTCACCTTGGGGAGCGCCAGTTTTGTTTGTTAAGAAGAAAGATGGCACTCTTCGCTTATGTATTGACTATTGGCAGTTGAATAAGGTGACAATAAAGAATAGATATCCATTGCCCCGCATTGATGACTTGTTTGATCAATTGAGGGGTGCAGCTGTGTTATCTAAAATTGACCTGAGATCAGGTTATTATCAGCTGAAAGTACAAGAGTAGAGTATTTCTAAAACTCCCATGGCCATTATGAGTTCTTGGTCATGCCATTCGGGTTAACTAATGCTCTGGCTGCTTTTATGGATCTGATGAACACTATCTTTAGACCATACCTCGACCAGTTTGTTGTGGTATTCATAAATGATATATTGGTCTATTCGAGGAGTGCAGAAGAGCATGATAGACATCTGCGGATTGTACTGCAGACTTTGAAGGAGAAACAGCTATATGCCAAATTGTCGAAGTGTGAATTTTGGCTGAAGGAAATATCTCTGTTGGGGCATGTAGTATCAGAAGAGGGTACCAAGGTAGATCCAAGTAAGATAGAAGCTGTCCTTAATTGGAGGCCACTCAGAAATATCACGGAGATTCGCAGTTTTCTGGGTTTAGCTGGATACTACCGTAGATTTATGAAGGGATTCTCCATGTTGGCATCTCCACTGACCAAGCTGCTTAGGAAAGATGTAAAATTTCAGTGGACAGATAAATGTCAGCAAAGTTTTAATGAATTAAAGAGATGTTTGACTGAGGCTCCATTCCTGACTTTACCTACACCGAGTAAAGAATATACAGTTTATAGTGATCCTTCTCACAATGGGTTAGGCTGTGTGTTGATGCAAGATCGAAATTTCATTGCCTATGCATCACGCCAGCTAAAACCGCATGAGAGGAATTATCTGACACATGATTTGGAGCATGCAGCTATTGTGTTTGCTCTTAAGATCTGGAGACACTATTTATATGGGGAGAAGTGCTACATCTACACAGATCATAAGAGTTTGAAGTATTTGGGCACCCAGAAAGAGCTAAATTTGAGACAGAGGAGATGGTTAGAGTTGATAAAAGACTATGATTATTTGATAGACTATCAGCCAGGGAAAGCTAATGTTGTGGCTGACGCCTTAAGTCGTAAGACTATGGCAAGTCTATGGGTTACTCCTTTGTCTATGGTACATGAGTTGAGGTCATTACATGCTAGCTTAGAGATTAATGATGAGGGACAGACAACAGTTGCATGGCCTGTATAGCCAGTGTTAATTGATTAAATCAGAATGGCTGCTCAAAATGATGAAAGGTATCATAAGCTATTGGAAGAAGTCAGACAGGGCAAGAAACCAGAATTCTCAATAAGAGATGATGGTCTATTGGTACACCAGGGCAGAATGTGTGTTCCTAATGATGTTGATTTAAGGAAGATCATCTTGAAGGAAGCACATGAGTCTCCTTTTGCCATGCACCCTGGTGGCACAAAAATGTATAGAGGGCTAAAGGAGCATTACTGGTGGATGGGTATGAAAGAGATGTGGCAGAGTTTATTTCCAAATGCCTAACTTGTCAACAAGTGAAGGCAGAGCATCAAGTACCCGTTGGGTTATTACATCCACTACTAGTACCAGATGGAAATGGGAGAGAATAATGATAGATTTTTTTATAGGACTTCCGAGGACACAGAAGAGTCATGGTGCAGTATGAGTCATTGTTGATACACTAACCTAGTCTGCTCATTTTTTGCCAGTTCGAATAGACTACAGTTTAGAAAGATTGGCCAAGTTGTACATTGATGAGATAGTAAGACTGCATGGAGTGCCAGTATCCATCGTATTAGATAGAGATCCTAGGTTCACTTCTAAATTCTGGGGTAGTCTTTAGAGAGCCCTAGGAACTAGATTGAACATCAATACGGCATTCCACCCACAGACAGATGGCTAGTCCGAGATGGTAATTTAGATCTTGGAGGACATGCCACGGGCTTGTGTGATTGAATTTGAGGGCAGTTGGGACACACATTTGCCTTTGATTGAGTTTGCTTACAACAATAGCTACCAATCAAGCATTAGGATGCCTCCATATGAAGCTTTGTATGGTAGAAAATGTAGAACCCTGTTGTGTTGGGATGATGTGGGTGAAAGAAAGATTATTGGACTAGAAATTGTTCAGTAAACTGAAGAGAAAATCAGGGTGATCAGAGATCGACTTAAGACTGCATCAGACCGTCAGAAATCCTATGTTTAACTAAAGAGAAGGGATATTGAATATGCAGTGGGTGACAAAGTATTCCTCAAGGTTTCCCCTTGGAAGAGGATTATGAGATTTGGTAGGAAGGGGAAACTGAGTCCTCGCTTCATTGGGCCATATGAGGTTCTGGAAAGAGTGGGTCCATTGGTATATCGGTTGGCACTACCTCTAGAGTTAGAGAAGATACATAATGTCTTCCATGTGTCTATGTTGAGGAGGTATCAATCAGACCCATCTCATGTACTACCAGTAGAGGAAATTGAAGTGAATCCAGACCTCACATATGAGGAAGAACCCTTAGAGATTCTGGCTTATGAGGTGAAGCAGCTACGGAACAAGCAAATACCGTTAGTCAAAGTGCTGTGGAACCATCATTCGGGCCAGGAGGCTACTTGGGAACGAGAGGAGGACATGAGGAGACAACACCCACAGCTTTTCAGATATTGACACCGGGTAAAATTTTGAGACGAAATTTATTTTAAGGGGAGGAGAATTGTAACACCCCTATTTGCATGGCCTGGTATATTCCACTATTCCGGTGACCGATGTCGGTTTGGACAATTAAGAGAATTACAACCACACTTAAGACAACTAGAGAAGCCATAAATACAAATAATTAGCAATTGCCAATTAGTTAAGTATAAATAAGAAAAACAGAACATAAGAAGTTAAATGAGCTGAAAGTCACAGCGATGGGTGACCTTCTCGGGAACGACTGCGAAGTCAATTTAAACTCAAATTTCGAACCGTAAAATGTGACGCCACAGTTCTTAGGACCATTACGAACACAGAGGAAAAGAGAAAATCATGAAAAAGAATTGTTAAGTCAATCAAACAATTAGGTCAGGATCCGGAAGAAATATTAAATTATTTACAAACCGGATCGAACCGGCGAGGGGCAATTTGGTCAATTGACCCCAAGAGCTGACTCCTGACCTAACTGTCAAATAAAATTGGAGAAAAGAAAATTTCAGGATCGAAAATTTAATTTAAGAAGTATAGGAAAAGAAAGAAAAAATATATATAATATAAGAATTATGACATCACTTACTATGTAATTATGATGCAACAAGGGAATTATTCATTAATTAATTTATTTTTATTTAATTAAAGAGGGATAAAAACAAATAAAAAAGAAGACAAATACTCATCTTCTTCTTTCCACCCATAAGCCGTCCCTCTCTCTCTCTTAGGTTTCTCTAAAAAATCCTCCATAACCACACAATTTGGAGCTTTTAAAACCTAGCTTCACTCCATAAATCCTACCCAAACTTTATAGAAAACTTCTAATTAACACTAAATTGGAATATTGAGAGAAAGGAAGTGAAGAAATTGAGGGAAGAAAGTGAAGATTCAAAAGTCTCACAAGAGGTAAGTTCTCTCTTTTAATTTAATTGGATTATAAGTGTATATTTAAGGTTGAAAGTGAGAATTTCATGAAAATATGAAAAGAAAAACTATTGTTGAGGAATTATGTATGAATTTAGCTAGCTAGGGTTTATGTTTGAAATGGGTGTTTTGATACAAATAATGAAGTTGTTAAGTGTAAATGAATATATGAGTATTAAATATGCATTTAGAATTCAACAAATGTAACAAATTGGTGAATTAAGGCTTGGCACCTAGGGTTTAGAAGACATGTAACACCCTCCCGGTAACAACTCCGTACATTCTACTATTCCGGTGACCAGTGTCGGTCCGGACAGCTAGAACATCCGGAAAAATATTTAAACTAAAGTGAGGAACCATAATTAACTCAAATATTAATAAGAAAAATTTAGAAAAAATTTTAGAAATAAAATACAACCGAGATAAACGAGCCGGTGCCCTAGCGATGGGTAACCCAGAGGGAAGTTGCGGTTCTCGCAACTAGGAGCCCTAGACCCAGGGGAAAAATTATAAAATAATTTTTGGGACTCCAGAGAAGGGTTATTGAGGTTCCCATGGTATTAGAATGCCAAGAAAACACCTAGAAAAATTTTTTAATCGGTACAGACAATTTTGACCCGTTAAGCCAAACGGAGGGCATTTTGGTCATTTCGCCTTCAGAGGTGATTTTTGGCCGACTTGTCCAGTTGAGTAAATAATTATTATGACATAAAATATGAATTAATGTTGATGAAAAACTAATTTAAAGTTAGTAGAAAAGAAAAGAAAAGAAATTGAATGAAAACTTGAATTATGACATCATAATGATGTCATCAAAAAGGCCTCCACCAATCACACTTTAACAAGCACTCTTAAACCACTTAAAAAGGAAAGAAATGAGTTAAAATTAAACAAATTTTCTGCTCTTCTTCTCCAAATTTCGCAGCCCTCTCCCTCACCTCTCTCAACCTCCATGAAAGCCTCCTTGTAAGCTTGATTTCTCCCTTCATCCCACCATAAAACCCCATCTTCCTTTCACAAAAATTGGTCATCACAATTTGTGCAATACTTGGGCAGCAAAAAGAAGTGAAAATAAAGAAGTTTTTTTCAAGCTTGGATTGGCATACAACAAGGTTAGTGCACATATATACTTAAATCTCCTTTATTCCATGTTAAAGCCTTAAAGTGAGTAAGAATTTGTAACTTAAATGAATGAAATTTATGTTTATGCATGCCTTGAATTTCGGCAGCCCTAAGGAAGGAACAATGATGGAGTGTTTTTGATGGTTTTAATGGACTTAGAATGAATTGGAGATTATGTTTAAGCTATATATCTACATAGATAATGAATTAGTGTGCTTAACTAAGGTGTATGGGTAAATTGAAATGGAAACTAGGGTTTTGAGGGTGAAAATGTGGACTTGGCTTATGAAATTGTTAAAGGAAATTCTAATGGTCAATTAGTGACCATTTGAGGAAATTTAACCATAATTTGGACTGAAAAATAGCATGGCAAAGTGAATGACTATGCTGCCTAGGGACAGTAGCAATGGTGACTGAGATTCCAGTCCAATTAGACAGCCATAACTTTGGCTGTGTTGGTCCAATTGGTGTTTGGCCAATTGGACATGAAACTAGGCCTATAATGGCACATTTTTGCTGAAGAAACCATGCCCAAAAGACTAAAGCAAGAGGACCAAAAGTTGGCCCCAATCCGGATCCCCTGCAACAGCACCTGCAGAAATGACCAAATGAATAGTAACTGTTCATTTGGCCATAACTCACTGTAGATATGGTCAATTGACCTGAAATTTTTACAGAAAAAAGTTAAGACATAGACAAACAACTTTCATGAAGAAAGCTACCTCAAATTAGGACCATAACCTCACCCAAATGGCAGTCATAGTCATTGTTCATGTTACTGTAGATTTGGTAATTTCTGCAGAATGGAAATCCGGCCAGCTGTGGTTTTTGGACCATATCTAGAGCTTAAAAACTCCAAATGGAGTGATTCAAAAAAGGAAATTCAACAAGACAAAATAAGGAACAACTTTCATGTTTTCCATTTCTTCAAATTCCCACTGAAACAGTGTCCAATGGAACAGTAAATTTGAGTTCCAAAAACTGAAAATTCTGCTTCCCTTGGTTTAAACTTTGAAATGATATAAATGCTTAATGCCAACAAGTTTTGAATGCCAAATGTGGTATGTTGGGAGTGCCAAAGTCAATGTACATATTTTCTATCTAAAAGTCAACATTTTTGTTGACCAATGAGGTGAATAGTGACACAAAAACTTGAAATTCACAAATTGAAGAATTTAAAAGTTTCAAATGCCCTAGTATACCTAACAAGATTGGTTTGGATAGTTTGGCATGCCAATAGGGTTCAGTTAGCAGTACTGCACATGGCAATATGCCATTCCGTGATTTTATGGCTTTTAGCCATTCTGACCTTGCATTGAGACTTGGCCTTGTGCCTGATATTATTTACAGCTTGTTAGCTGTTCTGTTGCACACCGGGAGATGCGTATGTGACCGATGGTGTGACGGCCCAAGGTACTTGATACCCAAAGCGCTTTACCGTTATCCATCCCTGCCTAGTGTAGGTTACTTGGGGCAACCAAATGAATAAAAGTGGACAAAGTAAATGATATACAAATACCAAACAAATATAACATATACATTCATTACATATTTATTTCTTGCTATTTCCTTTATTTTATTATTGCACCACTAAGCATTATTGCTTAGCGTTGCTTTGCCACGCGTAGGTTCTGGAGATACAGATCGTGAGCCCAGTAGACCGCTGACTGGGTGAGTCCATCCTGCAGTTCTGCACAGTGTCCGTGTCACCTCAACTTCTGCAGTGCATTGGTAGGACACTAGGCGTCATTTTGATATTTTGTAGCTAATTTTTACTTCCTCATATGTATTTGAACTTATGTAATGTATTTTGATGTTCATGTAAATAATGAAAGCTATGGTTATGAATGCAAAATTTGAGCATTTATTTATTGTTGTATATGAGCATTATGAGAAATGGATGTTTGAGAAATGAAAAGGTTGTTGAGAACTGAAATTGAAAATTGTTGAGATTTTGGATATTGGCGTTTGAGATGATTGAATAAAAATATTGGAAGTGTTTTTAACAGATTCCGAAGAACTGTTTTCTCCATTTTTAGCCGGTACTCTGCCGGATTTTCTTTAAAATTTTCGAAACCTCAAATAAATGACAATTTCGATAAATGGCTTAAATAAATTATATTTCACAAATTATATTCAAAAGCTTGATAAAAATTAAATAAGGCATATTAGAGTGTGCCGGTACACCGTGTGACATTGCTTACTCGGGTATACTGTACAAGGGTAAGGGGTGTCACATTTAGTGGTATCAGAGCACGGTTTAGGCGTTTCTGGGCCTAGATTGAGTCCATACCATGCATTGCATTTGTAAGAGTCGAGGTGACACTAATGCAGATCTGTTTGTCTTTGTTAAATAGGATATGGACCCTTCATCTCAAAGAGCAGTCGAGGAGGAAGTGGAGAGTCATGCTCCACTTGCAGCAGCTGAGACTGGGGGCATGGGAGAACCTGCTCACGACTCAAGCGAGCCTCGCCACCTCCACAGGCCATGTTCTAGCAAATGGCCGATTTCTTTAGACAAATGGCCGGGGTAATGCCAGCACCACCACCACCACCACCAGCTCCACAGCAGAAATCACACCTGGAAAGGCTAAGAAAGTTTGGAGCAGTGGACTTTTTCGGCAAGAGAGAAGATGATTACATTGCGGTAGAATTGGTTGAATGTAACAGGCAGGCAGAGTTCTAAAACAACTCCACTGCCCCCCAGAGCAAAACCTAGAGGCTGCCATATCTTTATTGCAAGATGATACCTATGAATGGTGGGACACGGTGTCCAGTGAAGTGCAGCCAGAAGCTGTAACTGGGGACTTCTTTCTCTCTGAATTCAAGAAGAAATATGTGGGTACTGTATATCTGGAAGAGAGAAGAAGAGAGTTCATTAACCTGAGGCAGAGACAGCTATCAGTGGCCGAGTATGAGAAGGAATTTGTCCGATTAAGCCGCTACGGAAGGGAGATAGTCCCTAATGAAGCTGAAAGGTGTAAGAGATTTGAAGAGGGACTAAATGACAACATAAAGATCCAGCTCACTGCCTTGGGAATCACAGAATTTAGCAAGTTAGTGGAAGCTGCAATAAGGGTTGAAAAAGTGAGAATCAGTGAGCAGACCAGAAGGGATAGACAGCAGAAGAGGGGCCCAGTCGCCTAGCTCATCTCCCGCACTGGGAAGAAGTTCGAGGTCCACCGCCAGAGTTGGTCGCCCACATGGCGAGTGGTCACCTCGGGGCCCAGTGCCACGCTCACCCCTAGGAGAGGTCAGTCCACACCATCAGTGGGCAGCTCTCCAGGGATGGGGTTCAGGGGACCAGCCCCAACATCTTCTGCATGTCCACACTGTCTGAAATGGCACAAGGGGGAGTGTTGGAGAGTAAATGGTGCCTGCTTGAGATGTGGGTCGACAGAACATCAACTGAGGAACTGCCCACGCAGAACTACTACAGCTGCTCCAACACAAGCAGATAGACCTGCTCCTGCACCACAGAGGGGTAGAAAATCTGGCAAGTCTGAGGCTGTAGGACCATCGCAGAGGCCTGCATCTGAGCCAGCAGAGAGGCCTGACAGCAGACCACCTGCAATAGCTTATGCCCTGAGAGCTCAGGAGGAGCAAGATGCCCCAGACGTCATCAGGGGTAAGTTCTCCCTCTACACTACACCTGTGCATGCATTGGTGGATCCAGGATCCACTCATTCCTACATTTGCATCAACCCACCTGTAGAAAGGGGGATACTAGTAGGGGAGAGTGACCAAGACATTCTGGTCACTAATCCATTGGGCCACAGTGTAGTGGTGAACAAAGTATACAAGGGTTGCCCGTTAAGGATTCAGGGGTATGAATTTTTGGCCGACCTGATTGAGTTACCCTTCCACGAGTTTGACGTGATTTTGGGAATGGAATGGTTATCACGTCATCAGGCAATAGTTGATTGCAAATTGAAGAGAATTTCTCTAAAAATTTCAGAGGGTAATGAGATCACAGTTGTGGGGGAAAGGACAGATTTCTTGTCCAATGTCATCTCAGCCACCGTTGCAAGAAGAATGATGAGAAAAGGCTGTGAAGCCTACCTAGCACATGTGGTGGATACTAGTGTGCTAAGCCAAACACAGGTGACATACCCACGTAAGAGATTTCAGGTATTTCTGAAGAGTTGCACAGTTTGCCACCGTAAAGGGAAGTTGAATTTGCTATTGAGACAACTGTACAAAGACCCATTTCCATTGCTCCTTATAGGATGGCACCCACGGAATTGAGGGAGTTGAAAACTCAGTTGCAAGAGTTGCTTGATAAGGGGTTCATACGCCCCAGTGTGTCACCATGGGGAGCTCCAGTGCTGTTTGTGAAAAAGAAGGATGGGACTTTGAGGCTTTGTATTGATTACCGGCAGTTGAATAAAGTGACTGTGAAGAACAAATATCCGTTGCCTAGAATTGATGATCTGTTTGATCAGTTGAAGGGAGCAGGAGTATTTTCTAAGATTGATCTCAGATCAGGGTATCATCAGTTGAGGGTGAAGGATGCAGATGTACCAAAAACTGCATTCAGGACACGATATGGGCATTATGAGTTTCTAGTGATGCCCTTTGGCTTAACAAATGCACCAGCGGCATTCATGGACCTTATGAACCGTATCTTCCATCCATACCTAGATCGGTTCGTAGTGGTCTTTATTGATGATATTCTGGTGTATTCCAAGACCAGGGAAGAACATGATGAGCATTTGAGGATTGTTCTGCAAACCCTGAGAGAAAAGGAACTGTATGCTAAGTTGTCCAAGTGTGACTTCTGGTTAAATGAGATTGCATTCCTTGGACACATAGTGTCAGCTGATGGGATTAGGGTGGATCCCAAGAAAATAGAAGCAGTGATGGAATGGAAGCCTCCCAGGAATACAACTGAGGTCAGAAGCTTCTTGGGGCTAGCTGGGTATTACAGGAGATTTGTGAAGGGATTTTCTTTAATAGCTACTCCAATGACCAAGTTGTTACACAAGAATGTTAGATTTGACTGGAATGACAAGTGTCAGACCAGTTTTGAGAAGTTGAAGGCTATGTTGACAGAGGCACCAGTGTTAACACAGCCAGTGTCAGGAAAAGACTTTATGGTCTACAGTGATGCCTCACATAATGGGCTAGGGTGTGTATTGATGCAAGAGGGAAAGGTGGTCGCTTATGCTTCCAGACAGCTAAGGCCACATGAACAGAACTACCCTACCCATGATCTAGATCTTGCAGCAATTATCTTCGCACTGAAGATATGGAGGCATTACTTGTATGGTGAAAAGTGCTACATTTACACAGACCATAAGAGTCTGAAATACTTGCCAACTCAGAGGGAGCTCAACCTTAGACAGAGGCGATGGATTGAGTTCCTGAAGGATTATGATTGTGTGATTGACTACCATCCTGGGAAGGCAAATGTAGTTGCTGATGCTTTGAGCAGAAAGTCCATCACAACTTTGAGATCATTGAATGCCCGTCTATCTTTGATTCGAGATGGAGCTATTTTGGCTGAGTTGCAAGTGAGGCCAAACCTGCTACAGCAGATTTTAGATGGGCAAAAAGTAGATGAAAAGTTACTGGCTATTATGAGCAAAATCCCAGAGGGAAAAGCAACTGACCATGAGGTGAAAGCAGATGGGTGTCTCAGACATTACAAAGGAAGACTGTGTACGGATAATGGGGAATTGAAGGCCAGTATTCTAAAAGAGGCACACAACAATGTATATGCTATGCACCCAGGAAGTACAAAGATGTATCATGATCTGAAGCTTCAGTATTGGTGGCCTGGTATGAAAAAGGACATAGCTGACTATGTGACTAAATGCTTGACATGTCAGTAAGTCAAGGCAGAACATCAAGTTCCATCAGGATTGCTACAACCTATATGCATACCTGAATGGAAATGGGATCGGGTCACCATGGATTTTGTAAGTGGTCTACCTCTCACCCGGAAGAAACATGATGCAGCATGGGTAATGGTGGATAGATTGACCAAGTCAGCACACTTTCTGCCAGTTAGGATTGACTACTCACTAGAGAAGTTAGCAGAATTGTATATCAGTGAGATAATTAGACTGCATGGAATTCCACTTTCCATCATATCTGATCGAGACCCAAGGTTCACATCGAGATTTTGGAAGAAGCTGCATGAGTCCTTGGGTACACAACTCCACTTCAGCACAGCTTTCCATCCTCAGACGGATGGGCAATCAGAAAGAGTAATCCAGGTAAATAATTGAAACCAATGAAATTGATAAAAATATTGAACTGAAATAATAATAATAACATGAAATATATGTCAGGTCCTTGAGGATATGCTGAGGAGTTGTGTCATTGAGTTTGAGGGAAGTTGGGATAGATACCTCCCACTGGCAGAATTTGCATACAACAATAGCTACCAAGCTAGCATCCAAATGGCCCCATATGAAGCACTGTATGGGAGAAAATGTAGAACTCCAGTGTGCTAGACTGAATTGGGCGAAGACAAATTGGTAGGGCCAGACCTGGTGAAACAGACTGAGGAGAAAGTGAAACTAATCAAAGCAAATCTGAAGGTTGCCTCAGACAGACAGAAATCTTATGCCGACCTAAAAAGAAAAGAAATAGAATATGTGGTTGGCGACAAAGTGTTCCTCAAGGTGTCACCATGGAAGAAAGTATTGAGGTTTGGAAGGAAAGGTAAGTTAAGCCCTAGGTTCATTAGCCCATATGAAGTCATTGAACGTGTGGGTCCAGTGGCCTATAGGCTAGCTTTACCACCAGAGCTGGACAAGATCCACAATGTATTTCACGTATCCATGCTCAGAAGATACCGCTCAGATCCTTCATATGTCATCTCCAGGGAAGAAATTGAAATACAACCGGATTTGACATATGAAGAAGAACCTCTACGGATCCTGGCACGGGAAGTAAAAGAATTGAGGAACAAACAGATTCCACTGGTGAAAGTGCTTTGGAGGCACCACAACACCGAGGAGGCAACTTGGGAAAGTGAAGAGACGATGAGGCAACAGTTCCCTCAACTGTTTGCATCAGGTAAATTTCGAGGACGAAATTTAAATTAGAGGGGAAGAGTTGTAACACCCTCCCAGTAACAACTCCGTACATTCTACTGTTCCGATGACCGGTGTCTGTCCGGACAGCTAGAACGTCCGGAAAAATATTTAAACTAAAGTGAGGAACCATAATTAACTCAAATATTAATAAGAAAAATTTAGTAAAAATTTTAGAAATAAAATACAACCGAGTTAAACGAGCCGGTGCCCTAGCGATGGGTAACCCAGAGGGAAGTTGCGGTTCTCGCAACTAGGAGCCCTAGACCCGGGGAAAAAATTATAAAATAATTTTTGGGACTCCAGAGAAGGGTTATTGAGGTTCCCATGGCATTAGAATGCCAAGAAAACACCTAGAAAAATTTTTCAATCGGTACAGACAATTTTGACCCGTTAAGCCAAACGGAGGGCATTTTGGTCATTTTACCTTCAGAGGTGATTTTTGGCCGACTTGTCCAGTTGAGTAAATAATTATTATGACATAAAATAGGAATTAATGTTGATGAAAAACTAATTTAAAGTTAGTAGAAAAGAAAAGAAAAGAAATTGAATGAAAACTTGAATTATGACATCATAATGATGTCATCAAAAAGGCCTCCATCAATCACACTTTAACAAGCACTCTTAAACCACTTAAAAAGGAAAGAAATGAGTTAAAAATTAAACAAATTTTCTACTCTTCTTCTCCAAATTTCGCAGCCCTCTCCCTCACCTCTCTCAACCTCCATGAAAGCCTCCTTGTAAGCTTGATTTCTCCCTTCATCCCACCATAAAACCCCATCTTCCTTTCACAAAAATTGGTCATCACAATTTGTGCAATACTTGGGCAGCAAAAAGAAGTGAAAATAAAGAAGTTTTTTTCAAGCTTGGATTGGCATACAACAAGGTTAGTGCACATATATACTTAAATCTCTTTTATTCCATGTTAAAGCCTTAAAGTGAGTAAGAATTTGTAACTTAAATGAATGAAATTTATGTTTATGCATGCCTTGAATTTCGGCAGCCCTAAGCAAGGAACAATGATGGAGTGTTTTTGATGGTTTTAATGGACTTAGAATGAATTGGAGATTATGTTTAAGCTATATATCTACATAGATAATGAATTAGTGTGCTTAACTAAGGTGTATGGGTAAATTGAAATGGAAACTAGGGTTTTGAGGGTGAAAATGTGGACTTGGCTTATGAAATTGTTAAAGGACATTCTAATGGTCAATTAGTGACCATTTGAGGAAATTTAACCATAATTTGGACTGAAAAATACCATAGCAAAGTGAATGACTATGCTGCCTAGGGACAGCAGCAATGGTGACTGAGATTCCAGTCCAATTAGACAGCCATAACTTTGGTTTTTTTGGTCCAATTGGTGTTTGGCCAATTGGACATGAATCTAGGCCTATAATGGCACATTTTTGCTGAAGAAACCATGCCCAAAAGACCAAAGCAAGAGGACCAAAAGTTGGCCCCAATCCAGATCCCCTGCAACAGCACCTGCAGAAATGACACTGTTCATTTGGCCATAACTCACTGTAGATATGGTCAATTGACCTGAAATTTTTACAGCAAAAAGTTAAGACATAGACAAACAACTTTTATGAAGAAACCTACCCCAAATAATGACCAGAACCTCACCCAAATGGCAGTCACAGTCACTGTTCATGTTACTGTAGATTTGGTAATTTCTGCAGAATGGAAATCCGGCCAGCTGTGGTTTTTGGACCATATCTGGAGCTTCAAAACTCCAAATGGAGTGATTCAAAAAAGGAAATTCAACTAGACAAAATAAGGAACAACTTTCATGTTTGCCATTTCTTCAAATTCCCACTGAAACAGTGACCAATGAAACAGTAAAGTTGAGTTCCAAAAACTGAAAATTCTGCTTCCCTTGGTTTAAACTTTGAAATGATATAAATTCTTAATGCCAACAAGTTTTGAATGCCAAATGTGGTATGTTGGGAGTGCCAAAGTCAATGTACATATTTTCTATCTAAAAGTCAACATTTTTGTTGACCAATGAGGTGAATAGTGACACAAAAACTTGAAATTCACAAATTGAAGAATTTAAAAGTTTCAAATGCCCTACTTTACCTAACAAGATTTGTTTGGATAGTTTGGCATGCCAATAGGGTTCGATTAGCGATCGCACATGGCAATATGCCAATCCGTGATTTTATGGCTTTTAGCCATTCGACCTTGCATTGAGACTTGGCCTTGTGCACGATATTGTTTACTGACTTGTTAGTCGCTCTGCACACCGGAGATGCGTATGTGACCGATGGTGTGACGCCCGAGGTACTTGATACCCAATGCGGTTACCCGTTATCGATCCATGCGTCTAGTGTAGGTTACTTGGGGCAACCAAATGAATAAAAGTGGACAAAGTAAATGATATACAAATACCAAACAAATATAACATATACATTCATTACATATTTATTTCTTGCTATTTCCTTTATTTTATTATTGCACCACTAAGCATTATTGCTTAGCGCGTTGCTTTTGCCACGCGTAGGTTCTGGAGATACAGATCGTGAGCCCAGTAGACCGCTGACTGGGTGAGTCCATCCTGCGATTCGCACGATGTCCGTGTCACCTCAACTTCTGCAGTGCATTGGTAGGACACTAGGCGTCATTTTGATATTTTGTAGCTAATTTTTACTTCCTCATATGTATTTGAACTTATGTAATGTATTTTGATGTTCATGTAAATAATGAAAGTTATGGTTATGAATGCAAAATTTGAGCATTTATTTATTGTTATATATGAGCATTATGAGAAATGGATGTTTGAGAAATGAAAAGGTTGTTGAGAACCGAAATTGAAAATTGTTGAGATTTTGGATATTGGAGTTTGAGATGATTGAATACAAATATTGGAAGTGTTTTTAACAGATTCCGAAGAACTGTTTTCTCCATTTTTAGTCGGTACTCTGCCGGATTTTCTTTAAAATTTTTGAAACCTCAAATAAATGACAATTTCGATAAATGGCTTAAATAAATTATATTTCACAAATTATATTCAAAAGCATGATAAAAATTAAATAAGGCATATTAGAGTGTGCCGGTACACCGTGTGACATTGCTTACTCGGGTATATTGTACACGGGTAAGGGGTGTCACAAGACAAAAGTGTGAGAATTGGTCAAATAGTGTGTTTGACCTTATTTGAGATGAAAAATGGTCATTTATGACCAATTGAGGTGTGTTGGAAGTGTTAGAAGTGAGTTTAAATTCGGATTGAAAATGACCATGCTGCAGGCAGCAGGACCAAGGTCCCTTTGAGGGACCAAAACTGAAAATTTACAAGTCCAATTGGTATGAGACTAATTGGGAATGAAAATAGACACAAAATGACACATTTTTCATTTAGGAATTATGCCCAAAAAGTGACCAAAACCTAGTGAACAAATTGACCAAATCCGAATTTCTATAGTCTGACCTGTACAAAAATAACCAAATGAACAGTATTTGTTCATTTCGCCATAACTTGGGCTAGGTAGATCTAACTGACCTGAAATTTTACCAGTGGATAGCTGAGATATAGACCTAAAACTTTGTGAAGAACACAAACCCAAATTATGCCCTTAACCAAGTCATTTGGCCACCCAAATTTGGTGACCTAAAACTGCCAGAACCAGTTTGGTGCCCAGAAATCTGAGTTAAGTCCAATCCGGCAGCCATGATTCAAATGGCTATAACTTGAGCTAAAAAAACTCCAAATGGAGTGATTCAAAAAGGAGAATAAAGTTAAGACAATAGGAAACATTTTCTATGAAGAAAGTTTTGCCAAATTCTAACAGAAAAATGACCAATGGAATAGTGCAACATAAGACACCAAAACTGAAAATTTACAAATTTGCCTAAAAGACTTAGAATTTTAGTAAACAACCAAAACCAAAAAATTTAGTTTCCAAAATGTGGTATGTGGGTGAAGTTGGAATTCCCATACCTATTAAGCCTTAGAAAGTCAATAAATTGACTTAAATAGTGTAATGAATAGTAACCCCGAAACACAAATTTTAAAGAACATCAAGTTTAGCACATTAGAGCTGGGTAAAAGTGAAATTTAATTTATTTTTGAATTTATGCTAAGTTATGATACTGAAACACTGTGAAACTGTGTGTTTTAGTGGAAAAGAATACTGGGAAGGAACCCGAGGTGTCGAGTCAAGGCCAAAAGGTGACTCATATAAGGTTTGTGCACAATGTATAATTTCTGTAAATTATCTTCTGCATATTGTTTTGAATAATTTGAAATGTTGAATTGTGACATCATTGTGATGAAATATTTATTATGCTTTTGATTTAAATTGTTGAAAGTTATTTGTGTATATTTGTGATGGCATAAATGTTTAGTAAATTGTTAAGATAAGTTTTGAAACCACAGTGTCATAACCATATATTTGAACACCTCACTAGCATGACTAGTGGGGGTAATCAGTTTCGAATTTTGATTCCTTCTCTGGCTGAAGTGCTGAGGTGTGTGCCAATAGAAGAAGAAAAAGAATGGGTTCCCATATATTTGAGCTAGCTAGCCTTGTGATGTGACTTCTCCTTAGCCTCTGGCTATTGAGATTATATTTGTTTCGAATGGCATGATATAACTGTGGGTTTTATGAAATTGGTTTTGATACTTCGAAATGAAATTGTTTGGATTAAAATCTCATAATTCATGTTTTGTATTTAATTCTCATGTTTAGTCTAATTTTTGAATAAATATGATTTAAATTCTGCATAAAGATTATTTTAGTATGTTGTGCACCACTGGGTTCTAGTACTCAGCGATGGCTGTTATTGCTATCGCACATTTAGAGACTACAGGAGCAGCAGATTGAGCTGCTGAGGATTGAAGAGCTACCTGCTTGAAGTTATCGAGTATATTTTATACTCTGACTATAAAAATTTATTTTGATATATGTAATGTACGTAAATGTATGGACATGTAAAATTGGTCTTGAGCAGCCTGTATAAAGTTTGTAATAAATTTTAGTTTGAATTTCTTTTAATGTAAATTTTTGTAATGATGTATATAAATTATTTTGTCTTTAATGAAATATGAATGGTAGTATTTTGTTTTAAATTGAGTGAAATTCATTAATGGCATTTTGATGATTGTTGGATATTGGAAATGGTGGATTGAATTTTGGAGATTGATAATGATGTTGAAATTGATTGTAAATTTGAAGAAGTTGTTGAGACAGATTATTGGAAGTGCTTTTTATAGGTATTTAAGAACTATTTTCTTAAAATACAGACGGCACTCTGCCGAAATTTTTATAAAATTTACGGAAAAATAAATGGGCCAAAAATTTTAATTAGTTTTCAACTTTAATTAAATGATTTTAATACCTATTAGAAAATGCTCACCGTAATTAAAAGTAAGAAAATTGTTTTAAAATCACTTGTAGGGTACTTAATGAGTTATCGGTATGTAAAGTTCGGTAGTTCATTAGGTATTCTACGGGATCATGTTATGCCTTACAGAGGGGTAAGGTGTGACATGTTTTAGTAGTATCAGAGCAAAATTTTTGAAGTATGCTTTAACTGATGAATTTGTGTCTTTTCTTTGCTAAGTACAACTGCTCAATGTCCTTATTTGTTACATACAGTGCATTACATCATAAATATGAACTAATGGAGGGAAATCTCCTTGTGTTAATTATTCTGGAGATACCCTAACTTCAGACTGAAATGGAAGAAGGGGATCGCTCAGTCGAGCAATCTGTTGAAGCTATGGTACAAGGGGAAGCCCCAGCTCTACAAAACGTCAGTGGATCAGTAGCACCAGCTCCATAAATGCCACAGTTTCCTGCACATTTCGCACAGTAGATGGCTGCGATGTTTCAACAAATGGCTGGGCGTATGCCTGCTCAAGCTCCACCCCAGATACCTGTGGTACAACCACAACCTCCAGTTAGACAGTATGACAAATTGTTGAAGTATGGGGCTACAGAATTTAAGGGTACAGTAGGCCCGCTTGAGGTAGAGCAATGGCTTGAAAGAATGGACAGAGTGTTCAAGAAGCTGCACTGCCAAGATGAACTAAAATTTAAATATTTTGTGTCACTACTACAAGGGGATGCGTATGATTGGTGGAAGACCATCCCCCACAGCTTGGCTAAACCACCAGTACTGACCTGGGATGACTTCATCAGAGAATT
This sequence comes from Hevea brasiliensis, assembly GCF_030052815.1. Taxonomy (NCBI): domain Eukaryota; kingdom Viridiplantae; phylum Streptophyta; class Magnoliopsida; order Malpighiales; family Euphorbiaceae; genus Hevea; species Hevea brasiliensis. The sequence continues at coordinate 84,537,239 of NC_079499.1, forward strand.
CAGACAGAAATACGTCCCAGATGCATATGTGGATCAGAAACTACAATAATTTCTGAGTATGAAACAAGGGAACAGATCAGTGGCAGAGTATGAGAGGGAGTTCTCCCGCTTAAGCCACTATGCTAGGAGTCTCCTTTCTACCAGCAAGGTAAGGTGCAAGAGATTTGAGACAGGTTTGAAGCCCAGTTTGAGGATGCAAGTAGTGGGATTCAGGCATAGCAATTTTTCAGAACACATTTCTCAAGTACTTGAGTTGGATAGAATTGAATCAGAAGCGACCCTAGCAAAAGAAAAATCAGAAAAACTGAAAAATCAAAGAAAGACAAGGGTGAAAAGTCAGTAGAGCCAAGTCCTAGTGGTACCTCTAGAAAGAAGAAGAAATTTGGTGGACCTAGCAGAGGTCGAGGTGGAAGATTTGGAAGGGGCAAATTCTCTGGACAGAGAAGCCCTAGGTCTGGTCAGCAGTCAAGCAAGGGTTCATATCCTGCCTGCCCCTGTGAGACTTGTGGCAAGATTCATGGGGGAGAATGCTATTGGGCTACGGGAGCCTGCTTTAACTGTGGAGGCAAGGGCCATTTAGCTAAAGACTACACTAGTGCTCCTAAATATGACCCAGCTCCTATTACTACCGAAGGATCTATTCAGAGTCCTGCTCCCAGAGGTTCACAATCAGTTGTCAGAGGAAGAGGCAGAGGTAGAGGCACTACTTCAGGCAGTTAGGGTACTGTTGGTCGGTTAGCACAAGGAAGTACTTCAGCCAGGGTTTACACGATGAGACAGCGAGAAGAGGCTAAGACTTCTGATGTGGTAGCTGATACATTTTATATCTCTGATCAAGAAGTATTTGTGTTGTTTGATCCAGGTTCAACCCACTCATATGTTAGTGCTAGGATAGTCAGTTCACTTGCTATTCCATGTGTCCAAATGGGTTTTGAAGTGCTAGTAACTAGTCTATTAGGACAAGAGGTTCGTGTCAACAGAATCTATAGAGACTGTCCTTTGGTGATCCAAGGACATGTTTTTCTGTCAGATTTGATTGAAATGCCCTTCAGAGATTATGATATCATTTTGGGCATGGATTGGTTAGCCAGGCATCACACCATGATTAATTGTAGACTGAAGACAGTCACTTTTGGTCTCCCTCTGTACGGTGATGTGATAATACATGGGGAGAGGCATTTACTGCCATCAAACATCATTTCAGCCGCACTAGCCAGAAAAATGATCAGAAAGGGGTGTGAAGCATACTTGGCACATGTGATAGACACCCAAGTGGGAGGCCCAGCACTGAGGGACATCCCTACAGTATGTGACTTTCCGAATGTGTTTCTTGATGAATTGCTAGGATTGCCTCCAGAAAGAGAGGTGCAGTTTGAGATTGATATTATGCTTGGTATGGACTCAATCTCCATAACACCATATAGAATGGCACCTGCAGAATTGAAAGAGTTGAAAATGCAGTTGCAAGAGCTACTTGACAAGGGTTTTATCCGCCCTAGTGTGTCACCTTGGGAAGCGCCAGTGTTGTTTGTTAAGAAGAAAGATGGCACTCTCCGCTTATGTATTGACTATCGGCAGTTGAATAAGGTGACAATAAAGAATAGATATCCATTGCCCCGCATTGATGACTTGTTTGATCAGTTGAGGGGTGCAGCTGTGTTATCTAAAATTGACCTGAGATCAGGTTATTATCAGCTGAAAGTACAAGAGCAGAGCACTTCTAAAACTGCCTTCAGAACCCACTATGGCCATTATGAGTTCTTGGTCATGCCATTCGGGTTAACAAATGCTCTGGCTGCTTTTATGGATCTGATGAACACTATCTTCAGACCATACCTCGACCAGTTTATTGTGGTATTCATAGATGATATATTGGTCTATTTGAGGAGTGCAGAAGAGCATGATAGACATCTGTGGATTATACTGCAGACTTTGAGGGAGAAACAGCTATACGCCAAATTGTCGAAGTGTGAATTTTGGCTGAAGGAAATATCTTTGTTGGGGCATGTAGTATCAGAAGAGGGCATCAAGGTAGATCCAAGTAAGATAGAAGTTGTCCTTAATTGAAGGCCATCCAGAAATATCACGGAGATTCGCAGTTTTCTGGGTTTAGCTACATACTACCGTAGATTTATGAAGGGATTCTCCATGTTGGCATCTCCACTGACCAAGCTGCTTAGGAAAGATGTAAAATTTCAGTGGACAGATAAATGCCAGCAAAGTTTTGATGAATTAAAGAGATGTTTGACTGAGGCTCCAGTCCTGACTTTACCTACACCGGGTAAAGAATATACAGTTTATAGTGATCCTTCTCACAATGGGTTAGGCTGTGTGTTGATGCAAGATCGAAATGTCATTGCCAATGCATCACGCCAGCTAAAACCGCATGAGAGGAATAATCCGACACATGATTTGGAGCTTGCAGCTATTGTGTTTGCTCTTAAGATCTGGAGACACTATTTGTATGGGGAGAAGTGCTACATCTACACAGATCATAAGAGTTTGAAGTATTTGGGCACCCAGAAAGAGTTGAATTTGAGACAGAGGAGATGGTTAGAGTTGATAAAAGACTATGATTGTTTGATAGACTATCAGCCAGGGAAAGCTAATGTTGTGGCTGACGCCTTAAGTCGTAAGACTATGACAAGTCTATGGGTTACTCCTTTGTCTATGGTACATGAGTTGAGATCATTACATGCCAGCTTAGAGATTAATGATGAGGGGCAGACAGCAGTTGCATGGCATGTACAGCCAGTGTTGATTGATCAGATCAGAATGGCTGCTCAGAATGATGAAAGGTATCAGAAGCTGTTGGAAGAAGTCAGACAGGGCAAGAAACCAGAATTCTCAATAAGAGATGATGGTCTATTGGTACACCAGGGCAGAATGTGTGTTCCTAATGATGTTGATTTGAGGAAGATCATCTTGAAGGAAGCACATGAGTCTCCTTTTGCCATGCACCCTGGTGGGACAAAAATGTATAGAGGGCTAAAGGAGCATTACTGGTGGATGGGTATGAAAAGAGATGTGGCAGAGTTTATTTCCAAATGCCTAACTTGTCAGCAAGTGAAGGCAGAGCATCAAGTACCTGTTGGGTTATTACATCCACTACCAGTACCAGAATGGAAATGGGAGAGAACAACGATGGATCTTGTGATGGGACTTCCGAGGACACAGAAGAGTCATGATGCAGTATGGGTCATTGTTAATAGACTAACCAAGTCTACTCATTTTCTACTAGTTCGAATAGACTACGGTTTAGAAAGATTGGCCAAGTTGTACACTGATGAGATAGTAAGACTGCATGGAGTGTCAGTATCCATCGTATCAGATAGAGATCCTAGGTTCACTTCTAGATTCTGGGGTAGTCTTTAGAGAGCCCTAGGAACTAGATTGAACATCAATACGACATTCCACTATACCGATAACTCATCAGACCGTCAGAAGTCCTATGTTTAACTAAAGAGAAGGGATATTGAATATGCAGTGGGTGACAAAGTATTCCTCAAGGTTTCCCCTTGGAAGAGGATTATGAGATTTGGTAGGAAGGGGAAACTGAGTCCTCGCTTCATTGGGCCATATGTGGTTCTGGAAAGAGTGGGTACTTTGGCATATCGGTTGGCACTACCTCCAGAGTTAGAGAAGATACATAATGTCTTCCATGTGTCTATGTTGAGGAGGTATCGATCAGACCCATCTCATGTATTACCAGTAGAGGAAATTGAAGTGAATCCAGACCTCACATATGAGGAAGAACCCTTAGAGATTCTGGCTTATGAGGTGAAGCAGCTACGAAACAAGCAAATACTGTTAGTGAAAGTGCTGTGGAACCATCATTCGGGCCAAGAGGCTACTTGGGAACGAGAGGAGGACATGAGGAGACAGCACCCACAGCTGTTCAGAGATTGATACCAAGTAAAATTTCAAAACGAAATTTATTTTATGGGGGGGAGAATTGTAACACCCCTATTTGCATGGCCTGGTATATTCCACTATTCCGGTGATCGGTGTCGGTCCGGACAATTAAGGAGATTAGAACCACACTTAAGACAACTAGAGAAGTCATAAATACAAATAATTAATAATTGCCAATTAGTTAAGTATAAATAAGAAAACAGAACATAAGAAGTTAAATGAGCCGAGAGTCACAGTGATGGGTGACCTTTTCGGGAACGACTGCGAAGTCAATTTAAACTCAAATTTCGAATCGTAAAATGTGACGTCGCGGTCCTTAGGACCATTACGAACACAGAGGAAAAGAGAAAATCACGAAAAAGAATTGTTATGTCGGTCAAATAATTAGGTTAGGGATCCGGAAGAAATATTAAATTATTTACAAACCGGATCGAACCGACGAGGGCCAATTTGGTCAATTGACCTCGAGAGCTGTCTCCTGACCTAACTGTCAAATAATGTGACACCCCTTACCCGTGTACAGTATATCCGAGTAAGCAATGTCACACGGTGTATCGGCACCCTCTATTTTACCTTAATCAATTTTTGTCATAGTTTTGAGTATAGTTTATGAAATATATTTTATTTAAGCCATTTATCGAAATTATTATTTACTTGAGGTTCCGAAAATTTTAAAGAAAAATCCGGCAGAGTACCGGCTGAAAATGGAGAAAACAGTTCTTCGGAACCTGTGAAGAACACTTCCAAAATCATTTCCAAACAATCCCAACTCCATTTTATCAACAAAGTCTCAACATGACTTTCAACAACCTTTCCATTACTCAAACATTCATTTCTCATAGTATTCAAACATAAGCAATAAACAAATATTCAAAATTTTCCATTCACAAACAAAATTCTCATTATTTACATGAATATCAAAGTACATTACATAATTTCAAATACATATGAGAAAATAAAAGTTAGTTACAAAATACCAAAATGAAACCTAGTGTCCTACCAATGCAGTGTAGAAGGTGAGGTGACACGGACACTATGCAGAGCTGCAGGATGGACTCACCCAGTCTGCGGTCTACTGGGCTCACGTTCAGTATCTTCAGAACCTACGCGTGGCAAAAGCAACGCGCTAAGCAATGATGCTTAGTGGTGCAATAATAAAATAAAAGGAAATAGCAGAAAATAAATATGTATTGAATGTATATGTCTTATTTGTTTTGTATTTGTTATATTCATTTATTTCTTTAACTTTGTCCATTTTCATTCATTTGGTTGCCCAAGTAACCTATCTTGAGCATCGGATTTGGATAAACGAGTGGCGCCTTTGGGTATCTAGTACCTCGGGCCGTCACACCATCGGTCACATATGCATCTCCCGGTGTGCAACAGAACGGCTAACAAGCTGTAAATAATATTAGGCACGAGGCCAAGTCTCAACACAATATCAAAATGGCTAAAAGCCATAACATCACAGAATGGCATATTGCCATGTGCAGTACTGCTAACTGAACCCTATTGGCATGCCAAATTATCCAAACCAATCTTGTTAGGTATACTAGGGCATTTGATACTTTTAAGTTCTTCAATTTTTGAATTTCAAGTTTTGGTGTCACTATTCACCTCATTGGTCAACAAAAATGTTGACTTTTGGATAGAAAATAGGTACATTGGTTTTTGCACTCCCAACATACCACATTTTGCATTCAAAACTTGTTGGCATTAAGCATTAATACCATTTCTAAGCTTAAACCAAGGGAAGCAAAATTTTCAGTTTTTGTAGCCCAAATTTACTGTTCCATCGGGCACTGTTGCAGTGGGAATTTGAGGAAATAGTAAACATGAAAGTTGTTCCTTATTTTGTCTAGTTGAATTTCTTTTCTTGAATCACTCCATTTGGAGTTTTGTAGCTCCAGATATGGTCCAAAAACCACAGCTGGCCGGATTTCAAAACTGCAGAATTTACCAAATCTACAGTACCATGAACAGTGACTGCCAGTGCCTTTTTGGATAGGTTCTGTTCATAATTTGGGGTAGCTTTCTTCATGAAAGTTGTTTTTCTATGTCTCAACTTGTTACTGTAAAAATTTCAGGTCAATTGACCATATCTACAGTGAGTTATGGCCAAATGAACAGTTACTGTTCATACTGTTCATTTGGTCATTCTGCAGAACCTGTTTGCAGGGTATCCGGATTGGGGCCAATTTTTGGTCCACTTGCTTTGATCTTTTGGACATGGTTTTTTCAGTAAAATTGTGCCATTATAAGTCTAGTTTCATGTCCAATTGGCCAAACACCAATTGGACCTACACAGCCAAAGATATGGCAGTCCAAACAGGCTGGACTCATAGCCTCCCTGCTGCTGTCACTAGGTAGCCTACCAAAACTCTTTGTAACCCTCTAATGCACTTCAAATTATGGTCAACTTACCTCAAATGGTCACTAATTGACCATTAAAATGTTCTTTAACAATTTCATCAGCCAAGTCAAAATTTTACTCTCAAAACCCTAGCTTCCCATTATGATTCACACAAGATGCCTTAATTTACTAACTCATTCACTAACCACATACATACATGCTTTAAACATGATCTCTAGTCCACTTTAAATCCATCAAAACAATCAACCCTATCCCTTCCTTAGGGCTGCCGAAATTCATGGTGGATATACACAAAATTTTTATTCATTTAAGTTACAATTTCTTACTTAATTCAAGTCTCTAATCATGGAAATAAAGAGTTTAAGGTATATATGTGCACTAACCTTTAAGTAGCACTTCTTGGACTTGTATTCTCCTTAAAATTTCTACTTCTTATGGCTGCCTAGAGTTGCCTTGTGATGTGGGGATGAATTTTTGTTAAGGGATATTAGGATTTTAAGGTTGGATTTTGGGAGATTTCAAGCTCAATTTGAGCAACAATGGAGGAAGAAGGTATGGGAAGGGTGCCGGCCATGGGAAACAAGGAAGAAGATGTTAACTTCTTTCTATTATTTGACCTTAATTTTATATCTTTCTTATCCCTTAATAAAACTTGTTAATCCCCCATTGGTTTAAAAATTTTAATTGAGGTCATCATGACATCATTTATATATATTAATCTTATTTCTTTTCTTTTCATCACTACTAATTTTCAATTTAATTTTTAGTAATGTTTATTCATATTTTATGTCATAATAATTATTTACTTAACTGGACAAGTTGGCCAAAAATCACCTCTGAAGGCGAAATGACCAAAATGCCCTCCGTTTGGCTTAACGGGTCAAAATTGTCTGTACCGATTGAAAAATTTTTCTAAATATTTTCTTGGCATTCTAATGCCATATGGACCTCAATGACCCTTCTCCGGAGTCTCAAAAATTATTTTATGATTTTTCCCCCGGGTTTAGGGCTCCTAGTTGTGAGAACCGCAACTTCCCTCTGGGTTACCCATCGCTAGGGCACCGGCTCGTTTAACTTGGTTGTATTTTATTTCTAAAATTTTTACTAAATTTTTCTTATTAATATTTGAGTTAATTATGGTTCCTCACTTTAGTTTAAATATTTTTCCGGACGTTCTAGCTGTCCGGACCGACACTGGTCACCAGAACAGTAGAATGTACGGAGTTGCTACCGGGAGGGTGTTACAACTCTTCCCCTCTAATTTAAATTTCGTCCTCGAAATTTACCTGATGCAAATAGTTGAGGGAACTGTTGCCTCATCGTCTCTTCACTTTCCCAAGTTGCCTCCTCGGTGTTGTGGTGCCTCCAAAGCACTTTCACCAGTGGAATCTGTTTGTTCCTCAATTCTTTTACTTCCCGAGCTAGGATCCGTAGAGGTTCTTCTTCATATATCAAATCCGGTTGTATTTTAATTTCTTCCCTGGAGATGACATGTGAAGGATCTAAGCGGTATCTTCTGAGCATGGACACGTGGAACACATTGTGGATCTTATCCAGCTCTGGTGGTAAAGCTAGCCTATAAGCCACTGGACTCACACATTCAATGACTTCATATGGGCCAATGAACCTAGGGCTTAACTTACCTTTTCTTCCAAACCTCAATACCTTCTTCCACGGTGACACCTTGAGGAACACTTTGTCGCCAACCGCATATTCTATTTCTTTTCTCTTCAGGTCGACATAAGATTTCTGTCTATCTGAGGCAACCTTCAGATTGGCTTTGATTAGTTTCACTTTCTCCTCAGTCTGTTTCACAGTGCAGCCCCACCGGTTGTCTTCGTCCAATTCAGTCCAGCACACTGGAGTTCTACATTTCTTCCCATATAATGCTTCATACGGGGCCATTTGGATGCTAGCTTGGTAGCTATTATTGTATGCAAATTCTGCCAGTGAAAGGTATCTATCCCAACTTCCCTCAAACTCAATGACACAACTCCTCAGCATATCCTCAAGGACCTGACATATATTTCATGTTATTGTTATCATTTTAGTTCAATAGTTGTATTAATTCAATTAGTTCAATTGTTTACCTGGATTACTCTTTCTGATTGCCCATCAGTCTGAGGATGGAAAGCTGTGCTGAAGTGGAGTTGTGTACCCAAGGACTCATGCAACTTCTTCAAAAATCTCGATGTAAACCTTGGGTCTTGATCAGATATGATGGAAAGTGGAATTCCATGCAGTCTAACTATCTCACTGATATACAATTCTGCTAACTTCTCTAGTGAGTAGTCAGTTCTAACTGGCAGAAAGTGTGCTGACTTTGTCAATCTATCAACTATCACCCATACTGCATCATGTTTCTTCCGGGTGAGAGGTAGACCACTTACAAAATCCATGGTGACCCGATCCCATTTCCATTCAGGTATGCGTATAGGCTGTAGCAAACCTGATGGAACTTGATGTTCTCCTTGACTTGCTGACATGTCAAACATTTAGTTACATAGTCAGCTATGTCTTTCTTCATACCAGGCCACCAATACTGAAGCTTCAGATCATGATACATCTTTGTACTTCCTGGGTGCATAGCATATACACTGGTGTGTGCCTCTTTTAGAATACTGGCCTTCAATTCTCCATCATTTGGTACACACAGTCTTCCTTTGTAATACAGACACCCATCTGCTTTCACCCCATAGTCAGTTACTTTTCCCTCTGAGATTTTGGTCATAATAGCCATTAGCTTCTCATCTATCTTCTGCCCATTTAAAATCTGCTGTAGCAGGTTTGGCCTCACTTACAACTCAGCCAAAATAGCTCCATCTCGAACCAAAGATAGACGGGCATTCAATGATCTCAAGGCTGTCATGGATTTTCTGCTCAAAGCATCAGCAACTACATTTGCCTTCCCAGGATGGTAGTTAATTACACAATCATAGTCCTTCAGGAACTCAATCCATCTCCTCTGTCTAAGGTTGAGCTCCTTCTGAGTTGGCAAATATTTCAGACTTTTGTGGTCTGTGTAAATGTAGCATTTCTCACCATACAAGTAATGCCTCCATATCTTCAGTGCGAAGATAATTGCTACAAGCTCTAGATCATGGGTAGGGTAATTCTGTTCATGTGGCCTTAGCTGTCTGGAAGCATAAGCGACCACCTTTCCTTCTTGCATCAATACACACCCTAACCCATTATGAGAGGCATCACTATAGACCACAAAGTCCTTTCCTGATACTGGCTGTGTTAACACTAGTGCCTCTGTCAACATAGTCTTCAACTTCTCAAAACTAGTATGACACTTGTTATTCCAGTTAAATCTGACATTCTTGTGTAACAACTTGGTCATTGGAGCAGCTATTAAGGAAAATCCCTTCACAAATCTCCTGTAATACCCAGCTAGCCCCAAGAAACTTCTGACCTCAGTTGTATTCCTGGGAGGCTTCTATTCCATCACTGCTTCTATTTTCTTGGGATCCACCCTAATTCCATTAGCTGACACTATGTGTCTAAGGAATGCAATCTCATTCAACCAGAAGTCACACTTGGACAACTTAGAATACAGCTTCTTTTCTCTCAGGGTTTGCAGAACAATCCTCAAATGCTCATCATGTTCTTCCCTGGTCTTGGAATACACCAGAATATCATCAACAAAGACCACTACGAACCGATCTAAGTGTGGATGGAAGATACGGTTCATAAGGTCCATAAATGCCGCTGGCGCATTTGTTAGGCCAAAGGGCATCACCAGAAACTCATAATGCCCATACCGGGTCCTGAATGCAGTCTTGGGTACATCTACATCCTTCACCCTCAACTGATGATACCCTGATCTGAGGTCAATTTTGGAAAATACTCCTGCTCCTTTCAACTGATCAAATAGATCATCAATTCTAGTTAACAGATATTTGTTCTTCACAGTCACTTTATTCAACTGCCGGTAATCAATGCATAACCTCAAAGTCCCATCGTTCTTTTTCACAAACAGCACTGGAGCTCCCCATGGTGACACACTGGGGCGTATAAACCCCTTATCAAGTAACTCTTGTAACTGAGTTTTCAACTCCCTCAATTCAGTGGATGCCATCCTATAAGGAGCAATGGAAATGGGTGCTGTACCCGGCAGTGTCTCAATAGCAAATTCAACTTCCCTTTCTGGTGGCAAACCAGGCAACTCTTCAAGAAATACTTCTGGGAAGTCTCTTACTGTGGGTATGTCACTCAGGTTTGGCTTAGCCTACCTAGTATCCACCACATGTGCTAGGTAGGCTTCATAGCCTTTTCTCATCATTCTTCTTGCAACTGTGGCTGAGATAACGTTGGATAGAAAATCTGTCCTTTCCCCCACAACTGTGATCTCATTACCCTCAGAAGTTTTCAAAGAAATTCTCTTCAATTTGCAATCAACTATTGCCTGATGACGTGACAACTAGTCCATTCCCAAAATCACGTCAAACTCGTGGAAGGGCAACTCAATCAGGTCTGCCAAGAATTCATACCCCTGAATCCTTAACAGGCAACCCTTGTATACTTTGTTCACCACTACACTATGGCCCAATGGATTAGTGACCAGAATGTCTTGGTCACTCTCCCCTACTAGTATCCCCCTTTCTACGGGTAGGTTGATGCAGATGTATGAATGAGTGGATCCTGGATCCACCAATGCATGCACAGGTGTATTGTAGAGGGAGAACGTACCCCTGATGACGTCCGGGGCATCTTGCTCCTCCTGAGCTCTAATGGCATAAGCTCTGGTAGGTGGTCTGTTATCTGGCCTCTCTGCTGGCTCAGATGCAGGCCTCTGTGATGGTCCTACTACCTCAGATTTGCCAGATTTCCTACCCCTTTGTGGTGCAGGAGTAGGTCGGTCTGCTTGTGTTGGAGCAGCTGTAGTAGTTCTGCGTGGACAGTTCTTCAACTGATGCTCTGTTGACCCACACCTTAAGCAGGCACCAGTCACTCTCCAACACTCCCCCTTATGCCACTTCAGATAGTGTGGACATGCAGAAGATGCTGGGGCTGGTCCCCTGAACCCCATCCCTGGAGCGCCCACGATGGTGTGGGTGACCTCTCCTAGGGGTAAGCGTGGCTGGGCCCCGAGGTGACCACGACCTTGTGGCTGGCCTGAAATCTATGCAGATGGACCCTTGAACCTCTTCCCAGGTGCAGGAGATGAACTAGACTGACCCGGGCCCCTCTTCTGCTGTCTATCCCTTCTGGTCTACTCACTGATTCTTACTTTTTCAACCTTTATTGCAGCTTCCACTAACTTGGTAAATTCTGTGATTCCCAGGGCAGTGAGCTGGATCTTTATGTTGTCATTTAGTCCCTCTTCGAATCTCTTGCACCTTTCAGCTTCATTAGGGACTATCTCCCTTCCATAGCGGCTCAATCGAACAAATTCCTTCTCATATTCGGCCACTGACAGCTGTCTCTGCCTCAGGTTAATGAACTCCCTTCTTTTCTCTTCTAGGTATACACTACCCACATATTTCTTCTTGAATTCTGAGAGAAAGAAGTCCCAAGTTACTATTTCTGGTTGTACTTCACTGGACACCGTATCCCACCATTCATAGGCATCATCTTGTAACAGAGATATGGCAGTTTCCAAGTTTTGCTCTGGAGTGCAATGGAGTTGTTTTAAAACTCTGCCTGTTCTGTTCAACCAGTTTTCGGCTGCAACAGAATTATCTTCTCTCTTGCCGAAAAAGTCCACTGCTCCAAATTTTCTTAATCTTTCCAGGTGTGATTTTGGTTGTGGAGCTGGTGGTGGTGGTGGTGCTGCTGCTGCTGGCATTACCCCAGCCATTTGTCTGAAGAATTCGGCCATTTGTTGGAACATGGCCTGTGGAGGTGGCGAGGCTCTGCTTGGTAGTGAGCGAGTTCTCCCATACCCCCAGTCTCAGCTGCTGCAGGTGGAGCATGACTCTCCACTTCCTCCTCAACTGCTCTTTGTGACGTAGGGTCCATATCCTATTCAAAATAACAAAGAAAACAGATCTGCATTAGTGTTACCTCGACTCTTACAAATGCAATGCATGGTATGGACTCAATCTAGGCCCAAAAATGCCTAAACCGTGCTCTGATACCACTAAATGTGACACCCCTTACCCGTGTATAGTATATCCGAGTAAGCAATGTCACACGGTGTATCGGCACCCTCTATTTTACCTTAATCAATTTTTGTCATAGTTTTGAGTATAGTTTATGAAATATAATTTATTTAAGCCATTTATCGAAATTATTATTTACTTGAGGTTCCGAAAATTTTAAAGAAAAATCCGTGATCTAGGCTAAAAATGGAGAAAACAGTTCTTTGGAACCTGTGAAAAACACTTCCAAAATCATTTCCAAACAATCCCAACTCCATTTTATCAACAAAGTCTCAACATGACTTTCAACAATCTTTCCATTACTCAAACATTCATTTCTCATAGTATTCAAACATAAGCAATAAACAAATATTCAAAATTTTCCATTCATAAACACAATTCTCATTATTTACATGAATATCAAAATACATTACATAATTTCAAATACATATGAGAAAATAAAAGTTAGTTACAAAATACCAAAATGAAACCTAGTGTCCTACCAATGCAGTGTAGAAGGTGAGGTGACACGGACACTATGCAGAGATGCAGGATGGACTCACCCAGTCTGCGGTCTACTGGGCTCACGTTCAGTATCTCCAGAACCTACGCGTGGCAAAAGCAACGTGCTAAGCAATGATGCTTAGTGGTGCAATAATAAAATAAAAAGAAATAGCGGAAAATAAATATGTATTGAATGTATATGTCTTATTTGTTTTGTATTTGTTATATTCATTTATTTCTTTAACTTTGTCCATTTTTATTCATTTGGTTGCCCAAGTAACCTATACTGAACGACTGGACTAGATAAACGGGTAAACTGGCACTGGGTATCTAGTACCTCAGGCCGTCACACCATCGGTCACATATGCATCTCCCGGTGTGCAACAGAACAGCTAACAAGCTGTAAATAATATTAGGCACGAGACCAAGTCTCAACACAATATCAAAATGGCTAAAAGCCATAAAATCACAGAATGGCATGTTGCCATGTGCAGTACTGCTAACTGAACCCTATTGGCATGCCAAACTATCCAAACCAATCTTGTTAGGTATACTAGGGCATTTGATACTTTTAAGTTCTTCAATTTTTGAATTTCAAGTTTTGGTGTCACTATTCACCTCATTAGTCAACAAAAATGTTGACTTTTGGATAGAAAATAGGTACATTGGTTTTGGCACTCCCAACATACCACATTTTGCATTCAAAACTTGTTGGCATTAAGCATTAATACCATTTCTAAGCTTAAACCAAGGGAAGCAAAATTTTTAGTTTTTGTAGCCCAAATTTACTGTTCCATCAGGCACTGTTGCAGTGGGAATTTGAGGAAATGGTAAACATGAAAGTTGTTCCTTATTTTGTCTAGTTGAATTTCTTTTTTTGAATCACTCCATTTGGAGTTTTGTAGCTCCAGATATGGTCCAAAAACCACAGCTAGCCGGATTTCAAAACTGCAGAATTTACCAAATCTATAGTACCATGAACAGTGACTGCCAGTGCCTTGTTGGATAGGTTCTGGTCATAATTTGGGGTAGGTTTCTTCATGAAAGTTGTTTGTCTATGTCTTAACTTGTTGCTGTAAACATTTCAGGTCAATTGACCATATCTACAGTGAGTTATGGCTAAATGAACAGTTACTGTTCATTTGGTCATTCTGCAGAACCTGTTTGCAGGGTATCCGGATTGGGGCCAATTTTTGGTCCACTTGCTTTGATCTTTTGGACATGGTTTCTTCAGCAAAATTGTGCCATTATAAGTCTAGTTTCATGTCCAATTGGCCAAACACCAATTGGACCTACACAACCAAAGATATGGCAGTCCAAATAGGCTGGACTCACAGCCTCCCTGCTGCTATCACTAGGCAGCCTACCAAAACTTTTTGTAACCCTCTAATGCACTTCAAATTATGGTCAACTTACCTCAAATGGTCACTAATTGACCATTAAAATGTTCTTTAACAATTTCATCAGCCAAGTCAAAATTTTACTCTCAAAACCCTAGCTTCCCATTATGATTCACACAAGATGCCTTAATTTACTAACTCATTCACTAACCACAAACATACATGCTTTAAACATGATCTCTAGTCCACTTTAAATCCATCAAAACAATCAACCCTATCCCTTCCTTAGGGCTGCCAAAATTCATGGTGGATATACACAAAATTTTTATTCATTTAAGTTACAATTTCTTACTTAATTCAAGTCTCTAATCATGGAAATAAAGAGTTCAAGGTATATATGTGCACTAACCTTTAAGTAGCACTTCTTGGACTTGTATTCTCCTTAGAATTTCTACTTCTTATGGCTGCCTAGAGTTGCCTTGTGATGTGGGGATGAATTTTTGTGAAGGGATATTAGGATTTTAAGGTTGGATTTTGGGAGATTTCAAGCTCAATTTGAGCAACAATGGAGGAAGAAGGTATGGGAAGGGTGCCGGCCATGGGAAACAAGGAAGAAGATGTTAACTTCTTTCTATTATTTGACCTTAATTTTATATCTTTCTTATCCCTTAATAAAACTTGTTAATCCCCCATTGGTTTAAAAATTTTAATTGAGGTCATCATGACATCATTTATATATATTAATCTTATTTCTTTTCTTTTCATCACTACTCATTTTCAATTTAATTTTTAGTAATATTTATTCATATTTTATGTCATAATAATTATTTACTTAACTGGAAAAGTCGGCCAAAAATCACCTCTGAAGGCGAAATGACCAAAATGCCCTCCGTTTGGCTTAACGGGTCAAAATTGTCTGTACCGATTGAAAAATTTTTCTAAATATTTTGTTGGCATTCTAATGCCATAGGGACCTCAATGACCCTTCTCCGGAGTCTCAAAAATTATTTTATGATTTTTCCCCCGGGTCTAGGGCTCCTAGTTGTGAGAACCGCAACTTCCCTCTGGGTTACCCATCGCTAGGGCATCAGCTCGTTTAACTTGGTTGTATTTTATTTCTAAAATTTTTACTAAATTTTTCTTATTAATATTTGAGTTAATTATGGTTCCTCACTTTAGTTTAAATATTTTTCCGGACGTTCTAGCTGTTCGGACCGACACCGGTCACCGAAACAGTAGAATGTACGGAGTTGCTACCGGGAGGGTGTTACAAATAAAATTGGAGAAAAGAAAATTTCAGGATCAGAAATTTAATTAAAGAAGTATAGGAAAAGAAAGAAAAAAAAATATATAATATAAGAATTATGACATCACTTACTATGTAATTATGATGCAATAAGGGAATTATTCATTAATTAATTTATTTTTATTTAATTAAAGAGGGATAGAAACAAATCAAAAAGAAGACAAATACTCATCTTCTTCTTTCCACCCATAAGCCGTCCCTCTCTCTCTCTCTTAGGTTTCTCTAAAAAATCCTCCATAACCACACAATTTGGAGCTTTTAAAACCTAGCTTCACTCCATAAATCCTACCCAAACTTTATAGAAAACTTCTAATTAACACTAAATTGGAAGATTGAGAGAAAGAAAGTGAAGAAATTGAGGGAAGAAAGTAAAGATTCAAAAGTCTCACAAGAGGTAAGTTCTCTCTTTTAATTTAATTGGTTTATAAGTGTAGATTTAAGGTTGAAAGTGAGAATTTCATGAAAATATGAAAAGAAAAACAATTGTTGAGGAATTATGTATGAATTTGGCCAGCTAGGGTTTTTGTTTGAAATGGGTGTTTTGATACAAATAATGAAGTTGTTAGGTGTAAATGAATATATGAGTATTAAATATGCATTTAGAATTCAACAAATGTAACAAATTGGTGAATTAAGGTTTGACACCTAGGGTTTGGAAGACAAAAGTGTAAGAATTGGTCAAATGGTGTGTTTGACCTTGTTTGAGATGAAAAATGGTCATTTGTGACCAATTGAGGTGTGTTGGAAGTGTTAGAAGTGAGTTTAAATTCAGATTGAAAATGGCCATGCTGCAGGTAGCAGGACAAAACTGAAAATTTACAAGTCCAATTGGTATGAACCAATTGGGAATGAAAATAGACACAAAATGACACATTTTTCATTTAGGAATCATGCCCAAAAAGTGACCAAAACCTAGTGAACAAATTGACCAAATCCGGATTTCTGCAGTTTGACCTGTACAAAAATGACCAAATGAACAGTGTAGGTCTAACTGACTTGAAATGTTACCAGTGGACAGTGGAGATATAGACCTAAAACTTTCATGGAGAACATAAATCCAAATTATGCCCTTAACCAAGTCATTTGGCCACCCAAATTTGGTGACCTAAAACTGCTAGAACCAGTTTGTTTCCCAGAAATCGGGGTTAAGTCCAATCCGGCAGCTATGATTCAAATGGCTATAACTTGAGTTACAAAACTCAAAATGGAGTGATTCAAAAAGGAGAATAAAGTTAAGACAATAAGGAACATTTTCTATGAAGAAAGTTTTGCCAAATTCTAACAGAAAAATGACCAATGAAACAGTGCAACATAAGACACCAAAACTGAAAATTTGCAAATTTGCCTAAAAGACTTGGAATTTGAGTAAACAACCAAAACCAACAAATTTAGTTACCAAAATGTGGTATGTGAGTGAAGTTAGAATTCTCATACCTATTAAGCGTTAGAAAGTCAACAAATTGACTTAAATAGTGTAATGAATAGTAACCCCGAAACACAAATTTTAAAGAACATCAAGTTTAGCACATTAGAGTTAGGTAAAAGTGAAATTTAATTTATTTTTGAATTTATGCTAAGTTATGATACTGAAACACTGTGAAACTGTGTTTTAGTGAAAAAGAATACCGGGAAGGAACCCAAGGTGTCGAGTCAAGGCCAAAAGGCGACTCATATAAGGTTTGTGCACAACGTATAATTTCTGTAAATTATCTTCTGCATATTGTTTTGAATAATTTGAAATGTTGAATTGTGACATCATTGTGATGAAATATTTATTATGCTTTTGATATAAATTGTTGAAAGTTATTTGTGTATATTTGTGATGGCATAAATGTTTAGTAAATTGTTAAGATATGTTTTGAAACCACAGTGTCATGATCATATATTTGAACACCTCACTAGCATGACTAGTGAGGGTAATCAATTTTGAATTTTGATTCCTTCTCTGGCTGAAGTGCTGAGGTGTGTGCCAGTAAAAGAAGAAAAAGAATGGGTTCCCATATATTTGAGCTAGCTAGCCTTGTGATGTAACTTCTCCTTAGCCTCTAGCTATTGAGATTATATTTATTTCGAATGGCATGATATAACTGTGGGTTTTATGAAATTGGTTTTGATACTTTGAAATGAAATTCTTTGGATTAAAATCTCATAATTTATATTTTGTATTTAATTCTCATGTTCAGTCTAATTTTTGAATAAATATGATTTAAATTCTGCATAAAGATTATTTTAGTATGTTGTGCACCACTGGGTCCTAGTACTCAGTGATGGCTGTTATTGCTATCGCAGATTTAGAGACTAGAGAAGCAGCAGATTGAGCTGCTGAGGATTGAGGAGCAGCAGATTGAGCTGCTGAGGATTGAGGAGCTACCTGCTTGAAGTTATCGGGTATATTTTATACCCTGACTGTAAAAATTTATTTTGATGTATGTAATGTACGTAAATGTATGGACATGTAAAATTAGTCTTGAGCATTCTGTATAAAGTTGTAATAAATTTTAGTTTTAATTTCTTTTAATGTAAATTTTTGTAATGATGTATATAAATTATTTTGTCTTTAATGAAATATGAATGGTAGTATTTTGTTTTAAATTGAGTGAAATTCATTAATGATATTTTGATGATTGTTGGATATTGGAAATGGTGGATTGAATTTTGGAGATTGATAATGATGTTGAAATTGATTGTGAATTTGAAGAAGTTGTTGAGACAGATTATTAGAAGTGATTTTTACAGGTATTTGAAGAACTATTTTCTAAACATACAAACGGCACTCTGTCGAAATTTTTCTAAAATTTGCGAAAAAATAAAATGGGCCAAAAATTTAACTAGTTTTCAACTTTAATTAAATGATTTTAATACCTATTAGCAAATGCTCACCACAATTAAAAGTAAGAAAATTGTTTTAAAACCCCTTGTAGGGTACTTAATGAGTTATCGGTAGGTGAAGTTCAGTAGTTCATTAGGTATTCTACGGGATCATGTTATGCCTTACAGAGGGGTAAGGTGTGACGAGGGTTTTAAGTGGTGACCTAGCTATATAAGGGAAAGGATGAAAAGAAAAATACCTAGCTGTTATTTGTTTCATTGTTGTTGCCCCAAAGCACCACTCCCTTTCATCTTCTTCATCTCTCATCAATTCAAAGAGATTTCCCAACAATCTCTTGAATTAAAAATACTAGAAATCGTTTCTAGTGTCCTGTTTACAACTGTAATCTCTCAAAAGGCAAAACTTGGTTTTTTAATTCATAGAAAAAGCTTTAGAAGCTGTTTAAGGGCTGCCATAGGTGATCATGGTGTGGACAAGCTAGAGGGACAACATCTAGTAACCTAAAGACGCATCCCAATGGTGCCAAACACACAGCAGTGCATCAAAAAGTTAGTGCACTTGTTTTTTATTTAATCTAGGGTTCTAATAATTAATCTGATTAATTCTAAAATCTTAAATGGCAAATATAGATCCAAAAATATATTAAAAGAGTTTTAATATGCTATTTATCATTGAAATCAAATAGATAAAAATAAATCTTGCATGATGCATGTGACCCTAGATGAAAAATTTTGAATTTCAATGATCTAAACTTGTGTTTTTCATGCTTCCGCTCCTTCACCTCTTTGCTAATCTATAAATATCTTTCTCCCCTTCTTTAGTTCCAAGTTTCTCATTTATATTTTCAAAAGCCTACGCTCTTACCTAACTAACTGCCTTTTTTGCCTCTTTCTTTGCTATCTTATACTGTTCATATGCCTCATTATTATCACACTTAGGTAATTTCTTATACCATTTGTGACACCCCTTACCCGACTACAGTGTAGCCGAGCAAGTTATGCCACTCAGTGTGCCGAGCACTCTATTTTATCTTAATTCATTTTTATTCTTCCTTTTGAATATAACTTGTGAAATATAATTTATTTAAGCCATTTATCGAAATTATAATTTATTTAAGGTTCCGAAAATTTTAAAGAAAATTTGGCGGAGTACCCGCTAAAAATGGAGAAAACAGTTCTTCGGAACCTGTGAAAAACACTTCCAATATTCATATATTCGTATTCAATTACTCTCAAACTCCAATAATCATCATCTCAACATTTGTCAACCATTCATTTCTCAATTTCAATTTTCAATCATTCATCTCATTTGATAGTTATGTAACAATTACAGATCAATATTCACTTTTTCATTTACAAACACAAATTTGCATTATTTACATGAAAATCAAAATACATTACATAAGTTTCATTACATATGAGAAAATCAAAATTTATTACAGAATGCCAAAATGACACCTAGTGTCCTACCAATGCAACTGCAGTTGAGGTGACACGGACACTATGCGAGCGTGAACGGCCTTACCCAACTGTGGTCTCTGGGCCCTCTGTCCAAATCTTCAGTACCTACGCGTTGCAAAAGCGACGCGTTAAGCATAAAGCTTAGTGGTGCCAATAATACAAGAAAATACAATATGCAAATAAAAATAATAATTTCCTTGCTATTGTGTTCATAAGAAATGAATAATTACTAACTTATTGTGTAGTCGAGGCTAATCATGTTTCATGATATTAACTTCTTCATGCATTTCGTTAATTATTTTCTTCATGATATTGAGCTTCTTTGTATTTTTGTAATCATTCCTGATACTTAATTTTCGTATTTTCTTTAATAATTAGTTCAATCACAGTTATACTTTTCCATGCCCAAGTAACCTATCTTTGGGACGGATGGATAACGGGTCGTTGGCACTGGACACCGCGGTGCCTCGGGCCGTCATACCATGGGACGCAGAACGTCAACCACGTATGCAGTCAGTATGGCTAAAAAGCTATGATATCACATAATCGGGCATAAAAGCCATGAATACGGGCATAAAGCCATGAATACGGGCATAAAGCCGTGAATACAGGCATAAAGCCTTTCGTTTCGCAGTACTGCTAAAACAATACCCTATTGGCATGCCAAACTATCCAAACCAATCACATTAGGCCTACTAGGGCATTTTGCATTTTTAAGTTTCACAATTTTTGAATTTCAAGTTTTCATGTCACTATTCATTTCATTAGTCAACTAAAATGTTGACTTTTGCATAAACAATAGGTACATTGGTTTTAGTACTCCCAACATACCACATGTTGTATTCAAAACTTGTTGGTTTTGGTCACTTTCTCAAAGTTTAGGTCATTTTGGCAAAATTGCCCATTTTTGGTTTTGGTGTCACTATTCACCTCATTGGTCAACAAAAATGTTGACTTTTGGATAGAAAATAGGTGTATTGGTTTTAACACCCCAAACATACCACATTTTGTATTTAAAACTTGTTGGTATTGGTTGCCAATACCATTTCTAAGCTTAATGCTAATTGAACAAAATTTTCAAATTTGGTGCTTCATCTTTACTGTTACATTTGTTATTTTTACAGTGGGAATTTGAGAAAATGGTAAACATGAAAGTTGTTCCTTATTTTGTCTAGTTGAATTTCCTTTTTTGAATCACTCTATTTGGAGTTTTGTAGCTCAAGTTATGGCCAAAATAAGTTTACTGTTCACGTGCACTGTTCATGCTGAGATTTTGGGTCTGGCAGATTTTTGGTCCAAATTTGGTCAGTAATTTGATCAAGTTAAGTTCATAATTTGGTCTAACTTTCTTCATATGAAATGTTCTACTATACCTTAGGTTTCCATCGGTTCAAGAATCGCCTAAATCCGAGTTTTCTAGAGAGAGTTATAGTCCTCCAAACATTGCTGCTCAAATGAAAATTCTGGAAATCTCAGTAGAGTAAACTTCACTTTGCTCAATGATTTGATTTGGTTTTGGTCATAATTTGGGGTAGGTTTCTTCATGAAAGTTGTTTGTCTATGTCTTAACTTGTTGCTGTAAAAATTTCAGGTCAATTGACCAAATCTACAGTGAGTTATGGCCAAATGAATAGTTACTGTTCATTTGGTCATTCTGCAGGGGCTGTTTGCAGGGTATCCGGATTGGGGCCAAGTTTTGGTCCTCTTGCTTTGGTCTTTTGGGCATGGTTTCTTTAGCAAAAATGTGCCATTATAAGCCTAGTTTCATGTCCAATTGGCCAAACACCAATTGGACCTACACAGCCAAAGATATGGCAGTCCAAGTGGGCTGGAATCACAGCCTCCCTACTGGTTACCCTAGGCAGCCTACCAATTAAGTTTGCATCACTCTAAATCTCTTCAAATTATGGTGAACTTACCTCAAATGGTCACTAATTGACCCTTAAAATGTTCTTTCACCATTACCTAAGCAAGGTCCAAGTTTCTCTCTAAAATTTCCAGCTCATGCAATATACATGTTACTAGAACGAATAGTGCACTCAGTGCACAATCAGCATGCAGAAACAGGGTGCAAAAATAATCACTATAATTTATAGAAACAAGATTTGAAGACCATATTTTCCAGAACTCAACCTTCATATGTCTAACTCAATCTCCAATTGGAATCACATCAAAATCAGATCGTAAATTGCAGAACTAATTAAAAAGGTGCAACCTGTCCAGAATCCAGTACATGCAGGATAGTAGTAAGGAAATGTAAAAATATCACCCAGCAGCTACCACAATTAGCTCTTGGCCATAACTACAAGGTTTTAGAGCATTCAATAAGCGTTTCAAGGACTCAAGAATCACATCATTTCGAGTTTTATAGCTCCAGTTATGATTTATTGAAGGTGGCTGTCATGTTGCAGGGATTCAGCAGAACAGAGTCCACATCTGAGCAATAAAATGTTTTGTCCTCAAACCCTAACCTAACATTAGAATCAAGTCTGACATAAAACTACAAAGTTTTAGAACATTCCTTAAGGTTTCTTTTGACATAAAAATCACCCTGATCTGAGATTTCTAACTCTAGTTATGAATTTTTAAAATTTACTGTTCACGCATACACTGTACAGATTCCAGATTTTCACTCATCTACAAGTTTCTATGGCATCTAGTTGTAGGATTTACTAATTTCTTCTATAAAACACAGAAATAAACATAAGTTAAAGCACTAACCTTGGTTGAAAATCTAGCTAGTCACTCCCTTTTGCTTCCAATCTCTCAAGCTAGGTCAAAAATCAAGTTTTTGTGTTTGGAGGTTGGGAAAATATGAAAGATTTTAATGGGAAATTAGAGCTTCAAAAAGCATCCATGGAGGAAGGCTCAAGAAGTGGTTCACGTCCAAAAGAAGAAGAAGAACCAGAAATTTTGTGTCTTCATTTGTCATTTTTCTCTTTTTAATTTGGCTTATTAGGTTGTGATTGGTGGAAGCCCTCCAAATGACATCATGTGATGTCATATTTAGGTTTTTCTTTCATTTTCTTTTCTTCTTTTCTCTACTCATTTTCACATTAATTTTTAGTAATATTTATTCATATTTTATGTCATATTAATTATTTACTCAACTGGATAAGTCGGTCAAAAATCACCTCTGAAGGCGAAATGACCAAAATGCCCTCCGTTTGGCTTAACGGGTCAAAATTGTCTGTACCGATTGAAAAATTTTTCTAAATATTTTCTTGGCATTCTAATGCCATGGGAACCTCAATGACCCTTCTCTGAAGTCCCAAAAATTAATTTACAATTTTTCCCCCGGGTCTAGGGCTCCTCGTTGCGAGAACCGCAACTTCCCTCTGGTTACCCATCACTTGGGCACCGGCTCATTCGACTTGGTTGTATTTTATTTCTAAAATTTTTACTAAATTTTTCTTATTAATATTTGAGTTAATTTTGGTTCCTGACTTTAATTTAAATATTTTTCAGGACATTCTAGCTGTCCGGACCGACACCGGTCACCGGAACAGTAGGATGTACAGAGTAGTTACCGGGAGGGTGTTACACCATTCTCTCTTTCTCTTCACTGCCTTTTATACTTCCTTATTACACCACCATCTCTCTTTTGAGGGTGCTCCATGTTCTCTAAACTCTCTAAGTACTTTTCTAGCTACTTCTCTAATCTTTGATGCCATCTGTATCCACATATCATTGGTCTCCACATCCAGCTTCCATGCTTCGGACTCAAGAAGCTCATTTTTGAACTTCACTTGCTTTAATCCTTTCAACTCCCACAACTTTGTTCGAGCTACACTATTTCTTCTAACCTTACTTGAATTGTTCCTAAACTTGACATCCGAGACTACTAACCGATGTTGACTTATTAAAGTCTCTCCTGGAATGACCTTGCAATCCTTGCATAGAGCTCTATTTGTCTTCTTGGTTAAGAGGAAGTCAATTTGGCTTCTATGTTGCCCACTTTTAAAAGTCAATAAATATGACTCTCTTTTTATAAAGTAAGTATTTGCTAGTATTAGGTCGTATGCCATAGCAAAATCCAGGATGCTTTTTCCCTTCTCATTTCGGCTGCTAAAACGAAAACCTCCATGAACATTCTTATAACCTTGCCTATCACTTCCTACCGATGAAAACATTCTCTTCATTTGGTATGTTTTACATTAGATCATCTATATCTTCCCAAAACCTTTGTTTACTCTTACTATCTAGTCCTATTTGTGGGGATTAAGCACTAACTACATTTATTATTTCTCCTTCTAGTACTAGCTTTACTAGTATAATTCTATCTCCTATTCTTTTCACAGCTATTACAATATCTTTAAATGTCCTATCTATGATTATGCCCGCTCCGTTCTTGTTCCTCTCCTTTCCGGTAAATCACAGTTTGTATCCTGAATTACCCACTTCCTTGCTTTTCTCTCCTACCCATTTAGTCTCCTGAATGCAAGCAATATTCACCCTTCTTCTTTCCAAGGTATCTACAAGCTCCATTAATTTTCCTATAAGCGATCCAACATTCCAAATACCAACCCTGATTCTCCTCCTATCCTGTTCCTTCCTAATTGATCTTCTTCTATGATATCTTCTATTGTTCTCTATGCCTATCTTGTGTTTTGTTCTACTATCTGTTCTACTATCTATCCTATGGACTAACTTCTTTACCCAAACTCGTCCATAATGTGGGAACCCTTGCTCATTTAGCACCACACCTGGGCGCCGGCATGGCCGGTCGCTTTCGGTGAAAGCCCTACACCCTTGCATATTTTTCACTACGCCCAGGCTCCGATGTAGCGCGTCGTAAGTAGAGGAAGCCCCAACGTTTATATCATTTGAATCCATATCATGAGGTGTGACGAAATTTTTATGCTGGTTGTCACCTACCACAACTCTTCTCCTTTATTTGGACTTAGGACCGGCTAAGCACAAACTACTTAAGTGAAATTCCTTATTACCTATATAATATAAATTTTTTGCAACGATAATACTACTATCATTTAACTTGGATCAACTTCACAGATCAATATATAGTTTATTTTCACAATACTTCAAGGCCTAAGGAAACATTTTTAATGAATTGCTTAACAAATGAGTATTAATATAACATCCCATATATGATATACTACTAATTTGTGTATGAGTATGCTAACTGATGGGCAAACTGAGTGAATCAATTCAAAAGATATAAATTTTTCCTCAAGTGCAGATAACCTCTATCCCTTTTGAGATTCAAACAATAAAAATTGTGCAAAATAAAACAAAAACGGAATAAACTATAAAAATCACACATGAAACGAAATTTCCCATGATTAGTTTAGCCATACTTTTAAATATATCAAAGTCTGCTGTTTCATTAATCTTTTCCTGTAATACACATCTTGTCAAGATATATATATACATTTCAAGGCAGTGACTCCTCTTGGCTATCCTCATCGTATAACTCTTGGTTCTCAAACTCCATAGAGTTGAACTCATTTTGGTTCTCAGAATTTCCATAATAACCTTGATTTTGAGTACTTACCTTCCTTGGCGCATAAATATTAGCAGGATAATAAGAATTCTCATTCTTCACATTATAATAGTACTTGCCACCTTCCATAAATCTTGTATCGCTCATTCCTTGTCGCTGATCAGTCAAGTAGCCATTGTTAACGTTGTAGTTGCTGGTGTAGCTATTCCTGTTGTTCTGATTATATCCTTTCTCATAGCTACCGCTAGCAAGCTCATATCCATTGTTATTGTACCTTCCAGTGTAGCCATTGTAATTGTTTTGATTTCCTGTCTCATGGCTTTCGCTGGCAAGCTTGTAGCCATTATTGTAGTTGTAATTTCCATTGTTGTTGTTGAAGTTGCTAGTTTGATACGCTTTCTCATACGTTTCGCCATCAAATTCTTCATTCAAGAGCTCATTTTCTGTTGTAGTCTCCTTTGTTGGAGGAAAAAGGCCAGAACCATGACCATAGAGGCCATGATCACCAATTTCACTCAGAGTGTAGATTGGTGCTGGTGCTGGTGCTGTTGTTGGTGTTGGGGCTAATGCTACAGCTGGGGTTGGCGCAGGTGCTTCAATGGGTGAAAGATTACTCTCTTTAGCATTGTTTGTGATGCTATAATGGGTAAACTTACTAAAGAACTTGCTCTCTCTAGCATGGATTAGACTAGAGGAGAAGAGAACTAGAAGGAAGTAGAAAAACAAATGTTTACCAAAAGAAGCCATAGATTGGGGATGAGAATTGAGAAATGAAATAAAAATTTTTGCTGAGAATGAGATTTGATTTCCTCCAAAATCCTTATATAAAATAATTGAGCTAGAGTGTTGATGATGTGCCGGAGAATTATGCGTGGATTGAGGATTGTGGGGTAGGAAATAATGGAACATAGTGTAGGCTTGCATGTGCCTTCCATGAGAGTGTCTAACAAAGGAGAAACCTAATCTTTTATATTACAAAGATCACATACATAGTCAAAAGTGGCATATTTTCCTTTTTCTGGCTAACAAAGTAAGACATGTCTCTCTTGCTTTCATAGAAGAGCTGTGTGAAATTGAATATTGATTATGATGATTGATGCCCTCAATCACTCCTTGGAGGTTGAGTTAGTTGGGGAATAGGGACTAACTTAAAAAAGTGAAAACAAAAGAAGGATGGGAGTGGGAGGCCGCACTTGATTAATTATTTATTGCTTTGAGTTTGGTCTACCTTCTTTTCTATTACTTCTTTATTCGGCTTTGTTCATATATATATATATATATATATATATATATATATATATATATATATATATATATATATATTTTTTTTTTTTTTTTCCTTTATTTTTTTTCTCTTTTAATATGCAGTACCAAAATTAAACTCAGCCATAAGACTCTTAATTACACTCAACCTAGACACCACAGGTTGAGTGAAAAGACTTGGAAAAAAAAAAAACTGAAATTCTCAAACGCATGCAAGCACAAAACTCAACAACAAATAACCAGAGCATCTGAACATCCGCAAACAATAAACAAGAAATAGGTAACGGATGGAAACAAATAATGGAGCTATCAGATCAGTCTACCATCAAACAAGAAGGAGACTCTCAACTAATCCAGCAAAGTGACAGCTGCATCACCAAAGACTTACTGTCATAAATATTTTCAGATCAAGTTTTATATATGAGATTAATTTTTTTTTTTCAAGCGATTTTTAAAATGCACTTATTCATATTGATATGATGCATTTATGATAAATAATTTTAAAGTATTTTTAATAAAAAAAATATAAAGTTCATTGAGAAAAGGGTCTAAGATTGCAAATATTAAAGAAGAAGGTGTTTGAATCTTTAAAATTCTTCTTTCTATAAAAGCTTTCACAACTTACAATTAAATTTTTGGGACGGGTTACTTCTTGTTGGTGACAGCCCCTTCTTCCCTTCTCTAGATCTTCTTCTTTTTTGTATGTTTTGTTTCAATAACTCTGAAATCTGTATTATTTTATAATGAATTCTAGAAATTTATTCTCAAAACTATTATTGTTGATAAATATTAAGTTCTCTCACTCTTCATAAGGACTTATTATATTATCAAAACTATTATTTTAGTAGTGCGGAGGCATGAAAAATTATAGAGATTATTTTATCATCAAACTAAATAAAAGATCAATGGCTACTTAAAGATTTATATTATTTTTCCAGATCATCTTTAAATATAGAAATCTAATATTAGTCACATTAAAAGATCAACGAATTTTATTATCTACAATAGTAAATTTTATGTATGATATAAGGGGTGTGGTTTTATCAGATTATTTTATAATGTTTAAAGCTTTAATATTATTAATGAATTTATATTTTTTCCCAAAAAAAAAGAAGAGAGTGTTTAAAAAAAAAAAAACGAAAAGTATGGGGCAAAAGGAATATCTTGAATTTATCATTGTTAAGTGATCTTGAAGGGATTTGCGTGATGATCGGAGCTAATTTGAAAACTTTTTTCTCTGCACATGGTCCAGTTGACTAAAGTCTATAGATTGCAGCTCTGCTCCAGAAATTGAGGGAGAGTTCGGGCTTGACAGGGGTCAAACCATTAATTATAAATGTTTATTAATTAATTATAATAAATCATTAATTATTTATAAATAATTAAAATTAGATAGAGTTAAATTCATTATACTTAGGCTTCGAAAAATATTTTTTTAGAAAATAATTTTTATATTTCTATTGTTTAAAGTATTAAAAAATAAAATAATAAAAAATATTTTTTTAAAAATAATTTTTATAAAAATATTTTTTATATATAAATTATTCTTTATAAAATAAACAACCTTATCAAAAAATTTTATAAATTTTGAAGGCCAAAACTTCCTCTTCAGCCCCTAGTACAGTGTTTGAAAATATGGTTTTTGAGGCAGATAGAGCCCAAAGATCCCACTACTATTGTCTCATGTCTCAATTGGATCAATTTCACAGATCAATTTTCTGATTGTGGCCCATGAATTCTGCTATTTGAGGTTTAATCCATTGTCAGTTTTTCATTTTACATATGAAAAGAAAAACTTTATTAATAGGCAATCATGTGAAAGAAACTTTATCATTTATTATGATAATTTAAATTTAAAAATAATTATAAATATTTTATAATTATTTATAAATGTGATTTTATTTATTTATTTATTTGCTTTAAAAAATTTCAATAGTAAAATTAATATTAATTAAATTGAATGAAATTTAAAATATTTTTAATTTAAATTGTTTTGAGGAAAAATTTTAACAAAGTTTATTATTTTGTTCTATATTTTAAAACATACGTTTAGTTGGTATCTATAATTTTTTTTTTTTACTCTTTATTCCTTTTAGTCGTTTAAGTCATTAATTTGAATTTCCTTCAATCTCTATAATTTAAAAGATATAATTATATAATCTCACTATTTTTTATAAATCTTAAATTATTCAGTCATAATAATAATTTTATCTTTTCTTTGAATATCTTGAGTAATAAAATTTTATTTTAAAATAAATAAAGAAATTAAATGTAAAGATTAATTAATATATTTTTTAAAAAGGATAACTGCCAAAAAAAATTTACACTTTTCAAATTTTTGCAATTCTATCCCATACTATGAAAATTACTAATTAAACCTTAAACTTTTTAACCCTTGCTAATTATACTCCACAATTAAGAAAACTGTTATCCCACTATCGGAGATGCCGTATAAGCACCATGTAATAATATAACTTTAATAATATGCAATGCTTTTCATATTAGCATCCTGAAATAATATGTTTTTACCCTAAAATATATATTTTCGGTCAAGTATCTTAATCTTATATCATTGTTTCATCTGTCAACATTAAAGAATGTTTAAATACATACTTGTCAAATATATATATATATATATGTAAGGTACTTACATCTAATTAAACATTGTATGTCTCATCTTCTACATATGCTGCAACTAGGACAAGCTTATATGGCATTTTCATGGCATCTTACCTGGCATTTCTATTCGTGAGATAACAGTTTTTTTAACAATAGGGTAGAATGGGTAAGGGTTAAAAAGTTTTGGGTTTGATGAATGAAATTGGGTCTAGGGCACCCATGTGGGTTAACACGGATCCATATCTTATAAATAATAAAATAAAAGAATTTTATTATTATCTTAAAAATGTTTAAAGGTCAACAAACATATAGCTGCTCATGCAATTATGTGTAAAAGAATATTAAATGTTACATTTTGAAAGGCCATCTTCTATTAGAGTTGGCTGCAAAAATATACAATTTCTTAAGGATAAGAAACTGAACACTTGGTCTTTAAAACAAGTTTTACAAAGTTACAGCAACTTTGTAAAGAAGAGAAAATTGGCTTTCGAGTGATCTTATTTTGGCTTTCAAAATACTCTCATCTTCAAGCACATTTGTTAGAGCATCATTTTCTGTAATACGGTGTGCACATAGACTGTGATTTATTTATGTCCTAACATGTGATTAACTCTAAGACTAGTGATACAAACAATGGTGCTTAGTGTTTATGCATGAGCATGGTTTAGAAACCATGTAAAATAGTTTTTGTTCATTGATATTAGAGCTTCTAAGTTTGTTTCCTAGTCCTTATGATGTTTATAACATGTTTATAAAGTTAGAATTAATGTATAATTATTCTAAATTTTTTCGGGTTCAATTTTTTGAGTTATACATAATCATGGGCTTTTATTTTGGGTATGAATATCTTACGGTGTGTTTAATATCTGTGCATGATATTAGTATCATTCGATAGTAGACATTTCCCTTTTTTTCAATGATATATCGCATGCTCAAGTTGGATTAGAAAGAAGGAAGATATAGCCCTGCAAAGTTTTAAAAAAAATCATTTGAATCTACCTTAAAAGTTTTTTTTTTTCCAAGAATTTGAACATGATCCTTCTAATCAATTCCCAATCTCGGGTTAAATGTGTGTTTCACTAATCTGATAGCTATGTTTCTTGAAAATTGAACTTGACCCTAGATATGAAAAGTACATGTGCGAAAACCCCCCATCGCACCAAGGCAGGAGACCATAAACTGATAGGAAGGCAAAGCGTGAAGTCTAGCACATCCTAGTATGTACAGGCGCCTTGGTTGCTGCTTCCAAATGACATGTCATTTTTGCAAAATGGTGCGTTGTCGTGCCTAAATAACATGTCATTTGTCGTTTTGCCTAAATGGCTTGTCATTTGAAGGTCCGTCATAGATTTTCAAATATTTTAAAAAAATATATTATTTAAGGGATTTTTCACTAGAAAAAATTCATAAAATCCTAAAAAATTATTTAAAATTATTTATGACTTAAAAATTATTTTTTGGGACATTTTTTATTATTCTATTTTTTTAAAAATCATATAAAATTGTTTGTTTACCCAAAAATTATGAAATTTTTCTCAAAATTTTTTTGTTCACAATCCTTCTCATAAATATAGAAAATTAGGTCCAAGAGAAAGGAAATGCATCTTTATTACATATTCTAAATAGTTAAAGGATATGTTTTTATTGGTGAATAGAAAATGGCACTATAATTGAGTTCGAATCATGTGATGTCACATTTTTGCAGAATGATTATCCTAGACCGGGGGAGATAGGTCAAGATTTATTTCTATATGAACTTACAGACTAGACATGTAATGCCCTCACCGTAGATAGTCCATATGTTCTACTATTCCGATGACTAACGTTTGTTCAGACAGCTAGAATGTCTGGAACTACACTTAAACTAGGGTGAGAAGACATAAATTGATGAAATAAAGACCAAGAAAAAATAAGGGAAAATAAAAGAAATGAAATGTAACTAGGTTAAAGGAGCCGAAACCACGGCGATGGGTGACCGCACTGGGAAGTCACTGCGTAGACAGTTGATGACCCCAGACCTGCGAGGAGCCCTAGGTGTCACACCTCACCCCTCTGTAAGGCATAACATGATCCCGTAGAATACCTAATGAACTACTGAACTTCATCTACCGATAACTCATTAAGTATTCTACAAAGGATTTTAAAACCATTTTCTTACATTTTGGAAGTTGTAAGCATTTTGGTAGGAATTAAAATTATTTATTTAAAGTTTTAAAACTACTTAAAATTTTTGTCCCATTTTTATTTTTTCGCAAATTTTATAAAAATTTCGGCAGAGTGCCGTCTGTATTTTGAGAAAACAGTTCTTCAAATACCTGAAAAAAACACTTCCAATAAATTTCCACAACTCCCAACCTCCAAATAATCTCAATTCAACTCAGTTCAACATAACTCAAATCAATTCCACAATTAAATCAAAAATTTGTCATCTCAAAATAATTTACAATTTCATTCACATTGCATTTAAAATTTAATTTACATATACAGGTCTTAATTTACAAAAAGAAAATCCAAAATACCATTATTATAAGTTACTGTACAACTAATCAACTTTACATTGATAAATAAAATATTACAATATTTACATCAAATAATTACAATGGTATAAATAAATACCCGTTCAAAAGTGATCAAAGAAGTTCTTGCCAATCCAGCAGCTCACTCTGTTGTTTTTCCTTGCCCTTATCAGCGACAGCAAAATAAGCTATCACTGAATATAAAAATACTCAGTGGTGCACAATAAAAATTGAAATGCAGTACATAAAACATTCCTTGACAAATTCACAATTTGAATATTTCATAATCACATTTCATAATTTATCAAAACTCATTATAGCACAATTTTCGTCAAATAATTTAATAAACACAGTGTTATCAATTCATACACAACTTAAGCCATGATACAAAATTTTCGATCAATGCCGTGTTGTATACCACGACAAAGCAATCTACAACCCCACTAATCGAAATCAATGAGGGAGGTGGCTAGCTAGCTAATGA
Organism: Hevea brasiliensis; assembly: GCF_030052815.1. Taxonomy (NCBI): domain Eukaryota; kingdom Viridiplantae; phylum Streptophyta; class Magnoliopsida; order Malpighiales; family Euphorbiaceae; genus Hevea; species Hevea brasiliensis. The sequence goes on from NC_079499.1 coordinate 84,569,403, forward strand.
GTACTCATCCGATCTACAACCTTAACTGGTAAACCAGAGAGGAAGGAAAATAATCGATCTCAACCCCATAAATGGGGGAATAATATGGTACTGTCATGCTAAGTGTGAATGCGAAATCAATTTAAAACAATTTATTCAAATATTGCATACAAAAATCAAATCAATTTCCAATGTTACATTTTCATTCACAAAGTGGCAACACAAAAGTTCTTAAACTCATAATGAGTATTAAATCAAATTTTCAATGATAAAATGCTTAAATAGGGTTTATTGTGCACAAACCTGACATGAGTCGCCTCTAGGCCTTAACTCAGTCTTTTGTCCCTTGCGGGCCTTTTTCAGCTGAAACACAAAATTTATAATGTCTCAGTTTCTTTGCCTCACAATAATTCTAATAATTAATCTCATTATGCTTAAACTTCATTCTTGAATAATTTCATGTTGAGGTTACTATTCATAGTACTATTCAAGTCAAAATATTGATTTTTTTTATGCCTAAAAGGTATGGGAAGTCCAACTATACTCACATACCACATTTTGGTCACCAATTTTGTTGTTTTTGGTTGTTTTCTCAAAATTTAAGTCTTTTAAGTAAAATTGCCAATTTTTAGTTTTTGTGTCTTAGGTTGCACTATTCCATTGGTCATTTTGCTCTTAGAATTGGGCTAAGTTTTCTTCATAGCAATTGTTCCTTAATGTCTTAACTTTATTTTCCTTATTGAATCACTCCATTTGGAGTTTTGTAGCTCAAGTTATAGCCATTTGAATCATGGCTGCTGGATTGGACTTACCCAAATTTTCTGGACAAATTCTGGTTCTGGCAGTTTTAGGTCACCAAATTTGGGTGACCAAATGACTTGGTTAAGGGCATAATTTGGGTTTGTATCATTCATGAAAGTTTTAGATCTATATCTCAGCTTTCCACTGGTAAAATTTCAGGTCATTTAGACCTGCCTAGCCCAAGTTATGGCTAAATGAAAAAACACTATTCATTTGGTCATTTTTGTATAGGTCAGATTGCCAATTCCGGATTTGGTCGATTTGTTCACTAGGTTTTGGTCACTTTTTGGGCATGACTCCCGAATGAAAAATGTTCCATTTTGTGTCTATTTTCAGTCCCGATTAGCCTCACACCAATTGGACTTGTAAATTTTCAGTTTTGATCCTTGAAAGGAACCTTGGTCCTGCTGCCTGCACCATGACCCTAAGCAATTCAAATTTGCATTTGGTTCCAATACTTCTAACATATTCCAATTGGTCACAATTGACCATTTCTCACCTCAAACCAAGTCCAACACATCATTTAACACATTCTCACATTTTTGTCTTCCAAACCCTAGGTGCTATGAACCCTAATTATACAATTCATCATAATTCCCATGAAATTTGAGTTCACTTATCAGTCTAACCACAATTACCACATTATTTAAGCTCTAATTCATGTTTAGTTTAACTAAATACTATCAAATCCAACACCCTAATAAGCTGGCCAAAATTTAAGTTTGGTCCCTCAACAATAATTTTCTTTTCATTTAAAATTTATTTCCAAGTTCAATAAGCTAAAAATGTAAAAATCAAACTAAAAGTGTCAATTTTGCTTACTAACCTCAACCTTTGATTTTCAATCTTCAATTCTCTATCTTTTGCCCTTTCTTTCCTCTTTCAATCTTCTCCTTAGGTTGAGGAAACAAGCTTTGATGAGGTGTTTACGGAAAATATTAAGGTTAAGTGAGGGAATTCAAGCTTGAGTGCAAGCTTCAATGGAGGACAATCATGGAGATGAGAGGGAGAGGTGGACGGCTACTTGAAGAAGATAAGTGTTTTCTTTTTTTTCTTTATCTTTCTTTTCTTTTATGTCTTTAGGAAGACCACAAATTTAAATGAAATAAATTTTAATTATAATAATTATTGCATTATGCATGAGGTCATGCATGATGTCATCACTTTTTACTTTTCCTTTTTTCTTTTTTTTTTTTCTATTTGTTCTTTAATTTAATTCCCGATTTCAAAATTTTCTTTTCTCCGATTTTATTTGACAGTTAGGTTAGGAGTCAGCTCTCGGGGTCAATTGACCAAATTGCCCCTTGTCGGTTTGACCCAGTTTGCAAATAATTCAATATTTCTTTCGGCTCCCTGACCTAATTATTTGACTGGTTTAACAATTCTTTTTTGTGATTTTATCTTTTTCCACTGTGTTCACAATAGTCCTAAGGACTGCGGCATCATATTTTATGGTTCGAAATTTGAGTTTAAATCGACCTCGCAGTCCTTCCCAAGAAGGTCACCCATCGGTGTGACTCTTGGCTCATTTAACTTCTTATATTCTGTTTTTCTTATTTATACTTAACTAATTGACAATTACTAATTATTTGTGTTCAGGGCTTATCTAGTTATCTTAATTGTGGTTCTAATCCCCTTAATTATCCGGACCGATACCGATCACCGGAACAGTAAAATATACCAGGCTATGTAAATAGGGGTGTTACAATTCTCTCCCCCCCCCCCCCTTAAAATAAATTTTGTCTTGAAATTTTACCTGGTATCAGTCTCTGAACAGCTGTGAGTGTTGTCTTCTCATGTCCTCTTCTCGTTCCCAAGTAGCCTCTTGACCCGAATGATGGTTCCACAGCACTTTCACTAACGGAATCTGCTTGTTCCTTAGCTGCTTCACCTCATAAGCTAGAATCTCTATGGGTTCTTCCTCATATGTGAGGTCTGGATTCACTTCAATTTCTTCTACTGGTAGTACATGAGATGGGTTTGATCGATACCTCCTCAACATAGACACATGGAAGACATTATGTATCTTTTCTAACTTTGGAGGTAGTGCCAATCGATATGCCAAAGGACCCACTCTTTCCAGAACCTCATATGGCCCAATGAAACGATGACTTAGTTTCCCCTTCTTGCCAAATCTCATAATCCTCTTCCAAGGGGAAAGCTTGAGGAATACTTTATCACTCACTGCATATTCAATATTCCTTCTCTTCAGATCAACATAGGACTTCTGACGGTCTGATGCAGTCTTAAGTCGATCTCTGATCACCCTGATTTTCTTCTTAGTCTGCTGAATAATTTCGGGCCCAATCATCTTCCTTTCACCCAAGTCATCCCAACACAATGGGGTTCTACATTTTCTGCCATATAAAGCTTCATATGGAGGCATCCCAATGCTTGATTGGTAGCTGTTGTTATAAGCAAACTCAATCAAAGGCAAGTGTGCGTTCCGACTGCCCTCAAACTCAATCACACAAGCCCGTAGCATGTCCTCTAAGATCTGAATTACCCTCTAAGACTGGCCATCTGTCTGTAGGTGGAATGCCATATTGAAGTTCAATCTAGTTCCTAGGGCTCTCTAAAGACTACCCCAGAATCTAGAAGTGAACCTAGGATCTCTGTCTGATACGATGGATATTGACACTATGTGTAGTCTCACAATCTCATCAATGTACAGCTTGGCCAATCTTTCTAAACTGTAGTCCATCCAAACTGGAAGAAAATAAGCAGACTTGGTTAGTCTGTCAACTACGACCCATACTGCATCATGACTCTTCTGTGTCCTCGGAAGTCCCATCACAAAATCCATTATTATTCTCTCCCATTTCCATTCTGGTACTAGTAATGGATGTAACAATCCAGTTGGTACTTGATGCTTTGCCTTCACTTACTGACAAGTTAGGCATTTGAAAATAAACTCTGCCATATCTCTCCTCATACTCATCCACTAGTAATGCTCCTTTAACCCTCTATACATTTTTGTACCACCAGGGTGCATGGCAAAAGGAGACTCATGTGCTTCTTTCAAAATGATCTGCCTCAAATCAACATCATTAGGAGCACACATTCTACCCTGGTGTAGCAGTAGACCATCATCTCTTGAGAATTTTGGTTTCTTGTCCTACCGGACTTCTTCTAATAATTTCTGATACTTCTGATCATTCTGAGTAGCCATTCTAATCTGATCAATCAACACTGGCTGTACATGCCATGCAATTGTTGTCTGCTCCTCATCATTAATCTCTAAGCTGGCATGTAATGATCTCAACTCATGTACCATAGACAAAGGAGTAACCCATAGACTTACCATAGTCTTGCAACTTATGGCGTCAGCCACAACATTAGCTTTCCCTGGCTGATAGTCTATTAGACAATCATAGTCTTTTATCAACTCTAACCATCTCCTCTGTCTTTAATTTAGTTCTTTCTGGGTGCCCAACTACTTCAAACTCTTATGATCTGTGTAGATGTAGCATTTCTCCCCATATAAATAGTGCCTCCAGATCTTAAGAGCAAGCACAATAGCTGCAAGCTCCAAGTTGTGTGTCGGATAATTCCTCATGCAGTTTCAGCTGACGTGATGCATAGGCAATGACATTTCGATCTTGCATCAACACATAGCCTAACCCATTGTGAGAAGCATCACTATAAACTGTATATTCTTTACCCAATGTAGGTAAAGTTAGGACTGGAGCCTTAATCAAACACCTTTTCAATTCATCAAAACTCTATTGGCATTTGTCCGTCCATTGAAATTTCACATCTTTCCTAAGCAGCTTGGTCAATGGAGATGCCAACATGGAGAATCCTTTCATAAAACGGCGGTAGTATCCAGCTAACCCTAGGAAACTGCGAATCTCTATAATATTTCTAGGTGGCTTCCAATTAAGGACAACTTCTATCTTGCTAAGATCTACCTTAATACCATCTACAGATACTACATGCCCCAAGAAAGATATTTCTTCCAGCCAAAATTCACACTTCGACAATTTGTCGTATAGCTGTTTCTCCCTCAAAGTTTGCAGTACAATGCACAGATGTCTATCGTGCTCTTCTGCACTCCTCGAATAGACCAATATATCATCTATGAACAAACTGATTGAGGTATCGTCTGAAGATAGTGTTCATCAGATCCATAAAAGCAGCCGGAGCATTAGTTAACCTGAATGGCATGACCAAGAACTCATAATGGCCATAGTGGGTTCTAAAAGCAGTTTTAGGAATACTCTGCTTTTGTATTTTTAGTTGATAATAACCTGATCTTAGGTCAATTTTGGAGAACACAGCTGCACCCCTCAACTGATCAAACAAGTCATCAATGCAGGGCAATGGGTATCTGTTCTTTATTGTCACCTTATTCAACTGTCGATAGTCAATGCATAACCGGAGAGTGCCATCCTTCTTCTTTACAAACAATACTGGCGCTCCCCAAGGTGACACACTAGGGCGAATAAAGCCCTTGTCAAGCAGCTCTTACAACTGCACTTTCAACTCTTTCAATTCTGCAGGTGTCATTCTATATGGTGTTATAAAGATTGGGTCCACACTAGGCATAACATCAATTTCAAACTGCACTTCTCTTTCTGGAGGTAATCCTGGCAATTCATCAGGAAATACATCCAGAAAGTCACATACCGTAGGGATGTCCCTCAATGCTAGACTACCCACTTGGGTGTCTATAACATGTGCCAAATACGCCTCACACCCTTTCCTAATCATTTTTCTGGCCAGTGCAGCTGAAATGATGTTTGATGGCAATAACTGCCTCTCCCCATGTATTACTACATCACCATACTGGGGGAGACCAAAAGTGACTGTCTTTAATCTATAGTCAATCATGGCATGATGCTTGGCTAACCAATCCATGCCCAAGATAATGTCATAATCTCTGAAGGGCATTTCAATCAAATTAGACAGAAAAGTGTGTCCTTGGATCACCAAAGGATAATCCCTATATAGTCTATTTACCCTGACCTTTTGGCCTAATGGACTAGTTATTAGCACATCATAGTCCATTGGTACACATCGAATAGCAATAGAACACATCACACTAGCACTGACATATGAATGTGTGGAGCCAAGATCAAACAACACATATACATCTTGGTCAAGGATGGAGAAAATACCAACTACTACGTTTGACGTTTCAGCCTCCTCCCTCTAATTCATTGTATACACTCTGACTGGTGCGCCACTGGGTGCTGGCTGGTTAATAGTACTTTGACTTCCAGGAGTGTTACTAGGACCCCTACCTCTGCCTCTACCTCTACCAGCTGACTGTGACCCTCTTGGTGTAGAGACTTGGGCTGACCCTTCAGATGTAGCAGAAGGTCCAGATCGGCACGGACTAGTATAATCCTTAGCAAAATGTCTGCTCCCTCCATAGTTATAGTATGCACCTATGGCCTTGAAACACACCCCACCATGTGTTCTACCACAGGTCTCACATTGCCAAACTGATAAAGATCCTCGAGAAGCTTGCTGGGTCTGCTGACCAAACCGGGGTGGTCTTTCGCCAGAAAATCTGCCTCTACCAGATCTGCGAGAACTAGATCCTCCCGACTGTTTCCTTTTCCCTGAACACTTTCAGGTGCTTGACCAGTAGTCTTTTCAGTCTTCTCTTTCTCTTGTGTACCCTTCTTTACTGCCCCTTCTGATTCTATCCTTTCCAGCTCCAGGACTTGTGAAATCAACTCAGAAAAATTCTAGTGCCTGAATCCCACAACTTGCATCCTCAGATTCGACCTTAACCCGGACTCAAACCTCTTACATCTGTCTCTAGGGGTGGAGACTAAGCTTCCAGCATAGTTGCTTAGCCTTGAAAAGTCCCGTTCATACTCTGCTATTGTTCTATCCCTTTGTTTCAAACTCATGAATTCTTGTAACTTCATATCCACATAAGCATCAGGGACCCACTTCTGTCGAAACTCCCTCAAAAAGTCTAACCAGGTCAACACAGGTGGCTCAACCAGGCTGTGGGGGATGGTCTTCCACCATTCATATGCATCCCCTTAGAGAAGAGATACTGAATATTCAAATTTTAATTCTTTAGTACACTGCAGCTTTCTGAAAACCCGTTCCATTCTTTTCAACCACTGTTCTGCCTCCAGTGGATCCATAGTGCCCTTAAACTTGGTGGCCCCAAATTTCATCAATTTCTCATATTGCCGAGCCGATGGCTGTGGTTATGCTACAGGTGCTTGCATCTGAACTTGAGGTGGCACATTTCCCGTCATTTGTTGGAAAAACACAGCCATCTGCTGTGCAAACTGAGTAGGAAACTACAGTGCTGGAGTAGGAGCTGGAGTGGCTGACCCACTCACGTTCTGGAGTGCTGGGGCTTCCCCTTGAACCTCAGCCTCAACAGATTGTTCCACGAAATGATCTCCCTCTTCCATTCCATTTCCCAAATATTTCTACTTCCTGAGATCAAACACAAGGAGGTTGACCTCCGTTAGTGCATATTCATGATGTAAATATGTCATATGTATCAATTAAAGACACTTGAGCAGTTGTACTTATCAAAGAAATATTCACATACATAGTTAAAATTTATTGCAAAACTATGCTCTGATACCACTAAAACATGTCACACCTCACCCCTTTGTAAGGCAAGACATGATCCCGTAGAATACCTAATGAACTACCGAACTTCACCTACCGATAACTCATTAAGTATCCTACAAGTGATTTTAAAACCATTTTCTTACATTTTGGAAGTGGTAAGCATTTTGGTAGGAATTAAAATCATTTATTCGAAGTTTTAAAACTACTTAAAATTTTTATTTTTCCGCAAATTTTATAAAAATTTCGGCAGAGTGTCGTCTGTATTTTGAGAAAACAGTTCTTCAAATACCTGAAAAAAACACTTCCAATAAATTTCCACAACTCCCAACCTCCAAATAATCTTAATTCAACTCAGTTCAACATAACTCAAATCAATTCCACAATTCAATAAAAAATTTGTCATCGCAAAATAATTTACAATTTCATTCACATTGCATTTAAAATTTAATTTACATATACAGGTCTTAATTTATAAAAAGAAAATCCAAAATACCATTATTATAAGTCACTGTACAACTACTCAACTTTACATTGATACATAAAAAATTACAATATTTACATCAAATAATTACAAGGGTATAAATAAATACCCGTACAAAAGTGATCAAAGAAGTTCTTGCCAATCCAGCAGCTCACTCTGCTGCTTTTCCCTTGCCCTTATCTGCGACAGCAAAATAAGCTATCGCTGAGTATAAAAATATTCAGTGGTGCGCAATAAAAATTGAAATACAGTACATAAAACATTCCTTGACAAATTCACAATTTGAATATTTCATATTCACATTTCATAATTTATCAAAACTCATTATAGCACAATTTTTGTCAAATAATTTAATAAACACAGTGTTGTCAATTCATACACAACTTAAGCCATGACACAAAATTTCCGATCAATATCGTGTTGTACACCACGACAAAGCAATCTACAACCCCATTAATCGAAATCAATGAGAGAGGTGGCTAGCTAGCTAATGAGTACTCATCCAATCTACAACCTCAACTGGTAAACCAGAGAAGAAGGAAAATAATTGATCTCAACCCCATAAATGGGGGAATAATATGGCACTATCATGCTAAGTGTGAATGCAAAATCAATTTAAAACAATTTATTCAAATATTGCATACAAAAATCAAATCAATTTCCAATGTTACATTTTCATTCACAAAGTGGCAACACAAAAGTTCTTAAACTCATAATGAGTATTAAATCAATTTGTCAATGATAAAATACTTAAATAGGGTTTATTGTGCACAAACCTGATGTGAGTTGCCTCTAGGCCTTAACTCAGTCTTTTGTCCCTTGCGAGTCTTTTTCAGCTGAAATACAAAATTTATAGTGTCTCAGTATCTTTGCCCCACAATAATTTCAATAATTAATCTCATTATGCTTAAACTTCATTCTTGAATACTTTCATGTTGAGGTTACTATTCATAGTACTATTCAAGTCAAAATATTGACTTTCTTATGCCTAAAAGGTATGAGAAGTCCAACTATACTCACATACCACATTTTGGTCACCAATTTTGTTGGTTTTGGTTGTTTTCTCAAAACTTAAGTCTTTTAAGTAAAATTGCCAATTTTCAATTTTGGTGTCTTAGGTTGCAATGTTCCATTGGTCATTTTGCTCTTAGAATTGGGCTAAGTTTTCGTCATAGAAATTGTTCCTTCATGTCTTAATTTTATTTTCCTTTTTCAATCACTCAATTTGGATTTTTGTAGCTCAAGTTATAGCCATTTGAATCATGGCTGCTGGATTGGACTTACCCAAATTTTCTGGGCAAATTCTGGTTCTAGCAGTTTTAAGTCACCAAATTTGGGTGGCCAAATGACTTGGTTAAGGGCATAATTTGGGTTTGTTTTCTTCATAAAAGTTTTAGGTCTATATCTCAACTTTCCACTTGTAATATTTCAGGTCATTTAGACCTATCTATCCCAAGTTATGGCCAAATGAACAAATACTGTTCATTTGGTCATTTTTGTACAGGTCAGATTGCCAATTCCGGATTTGGTCAATTTGTTCACTAGGTTTTGGTCACATTTTGGGCATGATTCCTAAATGAAAAATGTTCCATTTTGTGTCTATTTTTAGTCCCAATTAGCCTCACACCAATTGGACTTGTAAATTTTTAGTTTTGGTCCCTGAAAGGGACCTTGGTCCTACTGCCTATAGCATGACCCTAAGCAATCCGAATTTGCATTTGGTTCCAATACTTCTAACATATTCCAATTGGTCACAATTGACATTTCTCACCTCAAACCAAGTCTAACACATTATTTAACACATTCTCACATTTTTGTCTTCCAAACCCTAGGTGCTATGAACCCTAATTATACAATTCATCATAATCCCATGAAATTTGAGTTCACTTATCATTCTAACCACAAATTACCACATTATTTAAGCTCTAATTCATGTTTAGTTTAACTAAACACTATCAAATTCAACACCTTAATAAGCTGGCTGAAATTTAACTTTGGTCCCTCAACAATAATTTTCTTTTCATTTAAAGTTTATTTCCAAGTTCAAAAAGCTAAAAAATGTGAAAATCAAACTAAAAGTGTTAAGTTTGCTTACTAACCTCAACCTTTAATTTTCAATCTTCAATTCTCTATCTTTTGCCCTTTCTTTCCTCTTTCAATCTTCTCCTTAGGTTGAGGTAACAAGCTTTGATGAGGTGTTTATGGAAAATATTAAGGTTAAGTGAGGGAATTCAAGCTTGAGTACAAGCTTCAATGGAGGACAACCATGGAGATGAGAGGGAGAGGTGGACGGCTACTTGAAGAAGATAAGTGTTTTCTTTCTTTTTTTCTTTCTTTTCTTTTATGTCTTTAGGAAGACCACAAATTTAAATTAAATAAATTTTAATTATAATAATTATTGCATCATGCATGAGGTCATGCATGATGTCATCACTTTTTACTTTTTCTTTTTTCTTTTTTTTTCTATTAGTTTTTTAATTTAATTCCCGATTCCAAAATTTTCTTTTCTCTGATTTTATTTGATAGTTAGGTCAGGAGTCAGCTCTCGGGGTCAATTGACTAAATTGCCCCTCGCCTATTCGACCCGGTTTGCAAATAATTCAATATTTCTTCTGGCTCCCTGACCTAATTATTTGACTAGCTTAACAATTCTTTTTCGTGATTTTCTCTTTTCCACTGTATTCAAAATAGTCCTAAGGACTGCAGCATCACATTTTACAGTTCGAAATTTGAGTTTAAATCGACCTCGCAGTCCTTCTTGAGAAGGTCACCCATCGCTGTGACTCTCGGCTCATTTAACTTCTTATGTTCTATTTTTCTTATTTATATTTAACCAATTGACAATTACTAATTATTTGTGTTCAGGGCTTGTCTAGTTATCTTAAGTGTGCTTCTAATCCCCTTAATTATCCGGATCGACACCGGTCACCGGAACAGTGAAATATACCAGGCTGTGTAAATAGGGGTGTTACACTAGGACATAATTTTCGAGACGTAATTAAAGGTTTATTAAGGTGTAAATGATATTAAAAATGTCAAAGAAAATTATTTAATTGGTATAGGTGAAAATAAAAATGAAATAGACAGTATAAAATTAAAGAAACCGTCGGGTCAGAGATTTAGTCGGTATTGCCCAAAAAGTTTGACTGTAATCCGAAGAGGGGCATTTTGGTCATTTGGCACTGAAAGTCGACTTGTGATCTAAATGTCCATTAAAATAAGTGACGTTATAATTTTGAAAATCCTATGAAAACATGAAACTATATATGTAATGTAATTAAAGGAAAAATGAGGGGTATTATAAGGATTATTAAAACTTTAATTATTATAATTAATAATTAAATCTTAAGTGGGGTATATAAAGGCATAAGAGGACAAATTTCATCCACTCACTTTCATGTTCTTCATTTCCTTCTCCCATGGCCAAAATTGGTTCTTTCTTTTCCTCCATGAATGTTCTTTATGCAAGCTTCAAATCCCCTCCATTTTTAACATAAAATTACAAGTCCACTTCACAAAAGTTAGTCCTCACACCTTGGGAAGTCTATAGGCAGCAAAAGGAAGGAGAAATTTTGAAGTTTTACAAGCTTGGAAATTTCTTGATTAAAGGTTAGTGCATAATTTCTCTTCCTTTCTTAGTTACATCTTAAATTGAGCTTATATGCTAAGAAAATTGAAGAAAATGATGAGGAATGGTGAACCCTAGAATTTGGCAGCCATGGGAACCATGAGAGTTTGATTAATTCATACATGTAAATGGTGATTAGTGATGTTGATTAAGGTAGTTACATATACTAGAATTTAATTGCATGTGTATATTTGAGGTTGACAATTTGAATTAGCGCTTGAACAAATTATTAGAGACTTGTGTAATTACCTCATTTCGGTAGCCTTGAGAAGCATGGGATATTGATAATTTCATGCATATAAAAGGTGATTTGTGATGTTGATGAATGAGTTATATGTTAAGGGATGAAGTTTCATGTATTAGAAATTTGATTGAATGTGTATTGTTGACCTTGACCATTTGAATTAGGGTTTTGAACTAATTATTGGAGACTTCGTGTAATTGCTAAAATGTGATTATATTGAGATGAATTAATGATGTTTAGAAGTGCCATGAATGCCAATTTGTAGTTTGGGAGTTGGACGAATGCAATTTGGGAGTGTAATTTCTTTGCAGGTTGAGAATTGTTGAATTCAGTATATGTTTTAAGCTATAACCGAAATTGTGTAGCTTCAATTGGTATTAGGCCAATTGGAGATGAAACTAGACCTAAAATGCTTCATTTTTTATGAAGAAACCATGCCTAGATTCTATTCAAAACTTAACCTAATTGTTGCCCCAATTCGGCTGAGCATGTAAGGAACCCAGAAAATTGACTAAATGAACAGTGTACGTTCACTTAGTTATAACTCACTCTAGACAGGTCCAAATGACCTAAATGTTATACCATTGGAAAGCTTAGATATAGGACTACAACTTTCATGAAGACCACAGAGCTCAGAAATTCCTTAAACCAATCTAAATTATTGGCCGAAATTAGGTTACAAAACTGCCTAGAACTATATTGCCCAGAAATTGCTAGATATAGGCTTACTTGACCAGTTTTGGCAAAGAGGCCATAACTTGGTATACAGAGATTCAAATATAATGAAACTAGTGGCAAAATATCCACATGACATCCATCTACAATATTGGTATTTTGACCAAAACCCAAAAATTAAGGGAACTAGGTCAATTGGCTAAATCAAGTTAGTATACAAATTCTGGAAATTGCCTAGGTGACCATTTGACTCTAGAATAGTCTTTTAGTCATATCTCTCACTAGGAAACTTCAATTGGGATGAGCCATATTGTTCTGGAAACTTGAGAAAAGAGCTCCAACTTTGTTTTAGACACTTTCCTCAAATTATAAATGTAAGAATCCCAAAAGTTGAGTCAAAACTACTGACCTGAACTAGGATCCTGTTGGCACTGGGTACTTGAGTCTAGGCTAGTGAATTTTCTATAAGTAATTCTAAAAAACTTGAAAAATTGCAATCCAAAATTTTGAGTGACCATAAGACATAGGGCAACAAATTACATGAAGAACACTAAGTCTAAAAGTGACTGCAACATGTTCAATTAAATTGGTAAATTGTAACTTCAAAATCTGTCTATCTAAGGATCCAGAATTAGGAAATGAACTAGTTATGGTTATTTGACCATAACTTGAGTTCCAGAAATCCAAATGACATGATTCAAAAAGAGAAAAAAATACAAGACATAGAGGAATAACTTCCATGAAGGAAGTATGGCCAAACAGTGGCCAAAAAGTGATCAAATTGATAGGTAAAGTTAAGAAATTAAAATTGAACCTAAAGAAAGGTTTACAAGATAAACTATTTTATGGTAGGATTTTAACCCTAATATGTTACTAAACACTAAATTACATGAAACAGGTATGTGGGACCTACTTTCCCACTACAAAGTGACATGAAATTTCTAATAAGTAATTGATAATGCTTAATTGCCCAAAGTAAACCTAGGCTTATGTATATAGTTTGGATCGATTGGTATACCAATTAGGGACTACAGATAGAAGTACTGCCTACATGAATAATCATTTATCGATAAAATATGTCTGATATGATTGTTCTATAGGCTATATGCCTGCCCGTTGGCCATTGTGCCTAATTTCATTTCTGGCTTTGATAGCCTGCCGGCTGGCCTTGTGGCTGACATAACAGTTGTATACAGGGTAAGATATATGGTTATCTAACCAGTATACTCCCGTGTATCCAGCCTTTATAGTCTGTTATAGGTTACTTTGGCACTGATATGATTTTAAAGAGACAGAAAATGAAATAAATACACAAATAAGATCCTGATAAATAAATTGATCCCAAAGTCAAATAAATTTGTAAAGAATTAGAATTTATGAAATTTGCCTAGAAATATTATTTTTAATTATCCAGTTATTTTTCTTTAAAGTTATGCACCACTAAGCAATTCATTTAGCCCGTTGGTTTTCCATCGCGTAGGTATTGGAGACCAGGCACCGCCACAAAGACAAGCTGCAGCAGAGTGCCAGCAGATTTGCTCAGATCGGCGATGTCTGCTAGTCACCTCGTGAGCTTGATTTTAGGGCCCATGTATTTTTAGTTTTGCATTTTGTTTATTGTATTTAAGTAAATGATGTAAATCTTTTTGAGATATGTAATTCAATTTTTCTATTGTAAATAAATTGTAAATTATTGTAGATAAATTTCATATGAATGGAATGAAGTATATTTACTTGAAATTGATATGAGCAAATTATATAAGTACATGATGTATATGTAAATGTGAGATAGATATTAAATTGTTTTTAATAGGTGAATAGTGAAACCCGCCAGATGCTAATAAATAGAGGAGGCTCTGCCCAGGTATCCACAGAAATAATTTGTGATAAAAAAAAAATTTTTACCACATGTTTTCTATGAAATTAAAATTTAAAAATAGACAGGATAGGATAAGATAGCATGCTCGGGCACCGAATGTGATACGCTTTACAAGGCTACACTGTAGATGGGTAAGGGGTATCACAAGACAACTTTCATTGCACAACCTGAAATGGGTTCTTTTCCAGGTGGGAGTATTTCACCTGTTGAGGAATTGGTTCCTATTGACATTAAAATACATCCTGTAGTGAATCCATCTGATATAATTGGTCCATTTGGGAGTAACTTTGTCATGACCTAACTTTTAAGCCACACCGATACTAGGACTTGGATCAACATAAGGCTCTCAAAACCCATAGTAAGCTTGATTAGTCTACAACCCAATAATAAAACTCAAAAAAAGAAGGCCCAACATCAAGAAAATAAACGAACAGAATCTGACTATAAAATGGACAATCTAATGGGGAGAAATCTCACTCGACCTGTATCACAAACAAAACCACAATTGGGGAGCTCAACTCACCCTTATAAACCAAATTAACATCTAATCAAAATGGAGAGCTCAGCTCACCCTAAATCCAATGTCACACAAGCACTATAAGTTAAATACATTAGTTTTACAATACAAGAATACCATTATAGTCATTGTGGAGTTCTAGATTTGAATAATAAAATTAATAATTAATACATTAACCATTTCAAGTTCCCTGCAAGAAAGAAAGCAGCTTAACTCCAAAAAAAATCCACCTGTCACCGAAGGAAAAATAACTGAATAGGGGTGAGTGTTCAACTCAGAGAGTTTAGATATTAATTATAGTTATAATTTCTATAGTTATCTAAGACTGATGTGTTCCTAAGTATGAAATGCACACCGAGCACTTATATCAAGCAATTCACCCAATTTTCGTACAAGAAGATAATTTGGAGCTACACACACACCCAAAATCGCATTTTCACACATAAGTATGGGAGTCAATGCTCCATTCAGCTCTCTTAATCCAAGACCTGTCAGCGAGTTCAACTTAAGTCAGACTTTCGCTTAAATCCAAGTGCGAGGGCCAGCAAGATCAACTCAAAGTCGTGCCTCACCCCGACTTTCTATACCCATAAGAACTGGGTTTCAGCAAGACTAGCTCAAGCCATGACTACCCATCCAATCCATATCGATCATATACCATATAAAAATATGACACACACACAGAGCTCCAAATTATTCTCATGGTGGCAATCACAAACAATTAACAACAATTAAATGTACAGCAATAAGAATGTTTTTAGTTTATTTAAATAAGCATGAATATATATATATATATATATATATATATTGCATGAGCATGCCAAGAATATAAATAATATTGAAATTATAAAAATAATCAATATCTAACTCACAGTGCAACCTAAGGTTTATTGGTTCTGCTAAGAACAAGAAATGGTTGATTTGGATAACCTAAGTAAATATGCCAAAGAACTATCAAGAATAGATCAATAATTATTAATTAAAGAAATAAAAGATTTTCTAAGTTTATGTTGAAAATTCGATAGAGTTTCCCCTATACCTAGGACCTAACCTCCTTGCAAGAAAACACAATTTATATCTCAACAACCCAAAACACAATAAAACGCAATAGGATGCCTATTTGGGGCTTGACTCAACTTAAGGCAAAAAGAGTAAATTTGCATTCGGGGTTACCTACGTTAATTTTGATACTTGGAATGCATCCAGGGCGTCTGAAAATGGTAGGAATAACTATAATATTGACCTACTTCTGAGGTGGGTCCCAGAGCTTACATGTCTAGACTAAAACTATTGTCCCAGGAACAAGTAGAATTACTCCAAAACGAAAGTCCCTATATGAAGCCCACAACATAAGGTGCTAGAAAAAAAATTTATAGAAACAAATTTTAGTTAACCCAAAAAATGACTTTAAAGATCCGAAATCTCACTAGCAATCTTGTGGGACTTGAAAATTTTTTGATATCGAAAAATTCTCAAATTATATCGTTTCCAAGCTCTCAGAGTGTACAACACACTGGTATACTCAATTTTTTGAGAAAAATTTTAGTTTGGGAGAATTTTATTCGAAAATCAAAATGGGCTAAAACTTCTAGTTTGATTTGCACAAACCAAAAAACGATACCACGCAAGCTTGGTGTCTACACGATGCCTATGAAGAGAGAAGCATTTTGATACCAAGAACCCTGGAAACAGTGACAGAATAAGGAAGTTATGACCAAAAAAAGAAAAAGAAAAGAAAGAAGAAAGAAAGAGAGAGAGAGAGAGAGAGAGAGAGAGAGAGAGAGAGAATGTTGGGGGGGGGGGGTGGCTACTGCTACACGTTTTAAATGTTTTAATTCTTTTTTTTTACTTTTACTTTTTTCCTTTTAAATTCTTAAACTTTTTATTCTTTCAACAAGGTTTAAAGTTTTTTTCAATGTAGTCCAAAATACTATAACACAATGAAATTAAATTTGTTAATAATAATAATACATACATACATACATACATACATACAAACATACAATATATTGAAGCAACAATATAAAATATATCTAATACATTAATAGTAAAACTTTAATTAAAATCAATTTCATATAGTTAAGATGCTATTTATTTTTGGAGTAAAATACTATATTTATCTTTTGTGCTATTAGTATAAAATAATATTATAATAAATTCTACGTCAAATACGTTCAAAATTAAAATTCAAAACTTGAATTTAAAGCTTCAAAATAATTTCATAAACGCATCTTTAAATAATAATATAAATCTTAAAATAATACAATTAATAAATTGTTTATTTTCTTTAAATTTTTAGGGCATTACAATCTTTCTCCCTTAAGAAAATTCATCCTTGAATTTTAAACAGCCAGGGATTATGAAAAGAAGATGATTGAAACAAGTGCGAACACTTATTACTCGAGCTTTGCATAGATGGTTGAAAATGTTTTACTTCTATCTACCCTTGCTGTAGTACGCCAACTACTGTCCTCCATTTGAAACTAAGCCATCACATCTTACTACTCATTTATCTTTTTCTGACATCTCTAGTTACCACAATGCTTCCATTCACCCTATTGTAGTATCTTGCAATTATAGTCTTTATTTCCTTTTATTACTAATCTCTGTGGAGCAAAGATTTAACTCATATGACCTAGTTTGCAATGTCTTGTGAAGTGTCTTTTGAAGTAATTACTTTTACACGCACCTTACCTGAGATCACTACTGAAACTGTTGGTCATTAAAGCTTTAGCAAGACTTTCTCCATGCTTAAAGCACCTATACTCCTTAATTCCATGATATTATGAGCTTCTAGCCTACTTTTTGCCATGACATCCTTGTACTAACTCCTACCTATCTCATGTAACTAGCTATGTAGAGCTCAATCCAAGTGCCGAACATCCATTTACTATCTATCAACATTGGAAAGTGAACTGGGTCTTTTCTCTGACCTAATAAAAGTCTATATATTCAAGAGTAACCTAGTTAGCATGACTGTATCATTTCCCATTCCTCCAGAATGAAAGTAAATGACTTCAACCTGAAACTTCTTGCTATTTGATGTACTTTTTAATACATTGGTACTTAGATAGAGGTTCCATTACTCCCTTAACCTATCATTTTTTATAACTTTTCCTTTTTTGCCCTTGTACCTTTTCCTTCGAAGATGCCCATCCCATCATCAATTTTAGCATTTTATTTATTTCTTAGTCTAACACGATAGCTAGCTTCATTACTATTAGAATTTTAATGTTGTGATTTGTTCCTACCAAAACATCCTTTATGTTATATAACACTGCAGAGTCAACCGACTATTCATGCTCTACAACACATGTAATTCACCATGGAAGGTTCCTGTTGTTCCTCCTTCCCCAACTTAACCATCAGAACATTATTATTTCCTACTATCCTTTGTAGGAAATTGCTCATCATTCTTAGTTAGGGACTCTTTAACCTATAATTTCCATAAGAACTAATATGGCATTTGGAAATGTGTGTTGTACCACACTCATAGACAAGATATTTAACATGTTCATTATCCTTGATGTAGCCATGTCTACTGCCCACAGCCTTTCAAAATTGAACCTTAAATTTACCCATTAGTAGAAGTTTCATTCATTGATTCTCATCCGCAGATAGCACTTGCTCTAGCTTATAGTTTAGAACGGTTACATGCCTTAGTAACTAACTTGATCTAGCTTCTGCCACTACCCTGACCGTCCATCCATCCTTGACTTTAGGTGATCGTCATTTCCATATCAGGAGATTATGCATGAACTGGTGCCTACCAAATTCTTAAATAACTGGGTCATCTCGACCCAGTCTCATCCTTATATAACCTTCTAGAGCCAAAAGCACAAGCTAAACTTGAAGAGAAGGAGAAATATCCTCCTACAATCAACTACACACGATTGTCCATAAAATAATGTTTAACCCATGTTTCTTGGTCTTCCTCTTCAAATTCTATCATCTCCTTGCAAAAATTATGCTCTAACTATAAGGTATCAGTTGCACTAGCCCTCTATCATACCACTGTCCTGCCTGACATAACTTTTTATAATTTATTAACTTTGCTTATACTCAATTTATATTTCATACTTATCATCATTTGTATTGTGCCTCTGACTTTTTCTATATTTTGAAAGATATCTTTTCACTAATAGATTCTTCTAGTGCTAACTCCACCCTTACCTATAACTATTAATTTGATCCTTGAACTTTCTAGTGACTTATAACTACCTATACCTATTGCTTCCTATTCTACCCCTACTGTTGTTCTGTCATTATTGCTTTACTGCAAAGTGACTCTATTGATCACACTGAAGACATTCGCTTAACATGCATAACAATCCTCTAACTACTTTCTCACTATCTCAAATAGTCTAACCTAAAACCTATGTGTCATTGTCCATCATTTTTTTTATCATGCCTATTTGATTCATTATATTAACTTTTATTCAACTTACTATTTATTAACTTCTTCTCTCTGCCTAATAAGACAATTCAGAACACCATTGCGCACCTTTCAGCTTTTGCTCATTATTGCATTCCTCCCCTAACATTCTCGATGTTGTTAACAAGTTAAAGGAATCTTACCCCATTGCTATCCACTTCACCTTAAGAACAGGGAGCAAGTAGAGGCTGATCCAATCTTGTAACTTGAAGCTCCACATTTTAACCTCTAACACTGCCCCAACTATGACCTGTTCTAAGTCCTACACTTTTGGATTATATGTGTTGACAACTGTACTAACTGATGTGGTCCTATCCTAGGCTCTTTAGTCTTACTTTTCAATTCACCTCATTTACCTTGTCCACAATAACACTTTGACTATTGTATTTCTTATTATTTTTTTGTACTTTCTTAGTCACGTCATCTATGCTTTTATGTTACTTAGAATTGATCCTCTGACCATTTTGATTAGTACCCCACTAGTACCTGAGCTTTTCACCCTCCAATCACTAAACCTTAAATATCCTGCACACTTTTTGTCATGTTTTTTCACCACTGTCTATTCTGATCCCAAAATTCATACTTATAACTACCTTAAGGAAGGGATCTATGTGAGTTTCATCTTCTATTCTACTTAATTAGTCAAAACTTAGGGTACTAGGTACTCAATTCCCATCCCTAAATTCAAAAGAACCACATTTATCATGATTTGATCACTTATAACTCTTATAGTGGAACTTGTATCCTCCCTAGGGTACTTGAGCCAATAACTCTCTATCACACTACAGTCCCATTCGGGACTTCATTTCGTAGGTTACTACACTAGTAGTAACCTTTTGTCTCTCCTAATACACTGAAACCATACTAAAACCTCTGATCTTATGACAACTCATGCTATAACTCTATGCTCAAGTTAGGATAATCAAGTTAATGACTATAGTAATCACCTAAAAGCAACATCTGATACTCTATCTTAAGGATTTTAAACCATAATTAGGAGTTTCCTAATTCCTCTGTAATAACAGAATCTGTTATAGCGCTACTGCACCAAAATAGAAGCCGTCTGTGAAACCTCATAATAGAACACCATGGGGATGCACACAGTTACACACAATAATCTCATGTCCATACCGCAATCTACAGCTTATAGAATAGACATTAAGAACATTGCATAGGTCACTATGGTATGTCCGTAGTGGTACCCTTACCCCCCAAATAGGGCAGTTATATTGCTATAATTCACCTTTATTACTCATGTCTTGTACTAGATAGGCATGCCACTTAGCCTTATTCTGACAGAAACACAACATTTCTTAGAGTATGTATCCCTATGGTAGACCTCAACACGTCTGCTAGCTCAAATTTACACCGTAATGTACTCCATGAAAACTGAGAAACTAAACTGAAGTACTTTTATGCTACCAAAGGAATAACATAGAATCTAGAAATAAGGAATTACAGAAAAAGACAAAATAAGATCCTATACTTTGCCTATGACAACTCTAAGCACACACTTTTCTATGAATCTAGAGCATAAGCTCTGATACTAACTTTTTATGACACAATTTTCAGGCCAAACTGGCACTAAAACCTGGGTCGGCATACCCCTGAAGCCCATAGTAAGCTTAAGTAGTCTACAACCCAATAACAAAACCCAAAAAAGGAAGGCCCAATAGCAAAAAAAAAAAAAAAAAAAAAAAAAACAGATAGAATCCAGCCATAAGATCAATAATCTAATGGGAGTATTACAAACAAAACCACAATTGGAGAGCTCAGCTCACCCTCACAAACCAAATCAACATCCAATATCGAAATAGGGAACTTAGCTCACCCTAAATCCAATATCACATAAGCACTATGAGTCAAATACTTTAGTTTTACAATACAAGAATACTATTATAGTCACTAAGGAGTTATAGATTTGAATAATAAAATTAACAATTAATACATTAACCATTTCAAGTTCCTTGCGAGAAAGAAAGTAGGTTAACTCCAAAATAACATATACCTGTCACCTAGGAAAAAATAATTGAATAGGGATGAGTGTTCAACTTAGAGAGTTTAGATATTGAATATAGTTATAATTTCTATAGCTATCTAAGACTGATGCGTTCCTAAGTATGAAATGCACACTGAGCACTTATATCAAGCAATTCACCCAATTCTCGCATAAGAAGATAATTTTGAGCTACACACGCACCCAAAATTGTATTTTCACACATAACTATAGGAGCTGACCCCCTATCCAGCTCTCTTAATCTAAGACCAGCCAGCGAGCTCAACTCAAGCTAGACTTTTGCTTAATCTAAGTGCGGGGGCCAATAAGATCAACTCAAAGCCGTGCCTTACCCTAACTTTCCATATCCATAAGGACCGGGTTTCAGCGAGACTAGCTCAAGCCACAACTACCCATCCAATCCTTATCCATCATATACCATATATATGTGTGTGTGTGTGTGTGTGTGTGTGTGTGTGTGTGTGTGTGTGTGTGACACACACACAACTCCAAATTATCCTAAGGGTAGCAATTACAAACAATTAACAACAATTAAATGTAGAGCAATAAGAATGCTTCTAATTTATTTAACTAAGTATGAATATATATATATATATATATATATACACACACACACACACAATGCATGAGCATGCTAAAAATATAAATAATATTGAAATTATAAAAATAATCAATATCTAACTCATAGTGCAACCCAAGGCATAATGGTTCTGCTGAAAAGAAAAAAAATGGTTGATTTGGATAACCTAAGTAAATGTATCGAAGAACTATCAAGAATAGACCAATAATAATTAATTAAAGAAATAAAAGATTTTCTAAGTTTGTGCTAAAAATTTGACAGAGTTTCTCTTACACCGAAGACCTAACCTCCCTACAAGAAAACAAAATTTATATCTTAAAAATCCAAAGGCCTCAGGCCCATAATACAACACAATACAATGCCCATTCAGGGCTTGCCAAAACCAATTAACTAGTGTTATTGCTCAACTTCAGCTCAAAGGCTTAAAATTCATTATTGTCCAAATATATCCAATTTACTTTCAAAAATTATATAAAAATTCATTAAAATTACTGCATTTTATAGCCCCATAAATATTTTATTAATTATTGAACTATAGCTCAACTTAAGGCAAAAAGAGTGAATTTGCATTCAAAGTTACCTACACTAATTCTGACACTTGAAATGTGTCCGAGGTATCTGAAAATAGTAGGAATGATTATAATATCTATCTACTTCTGAGGTTGGTCTCAAAGTCTGCACATTTGGACCAAAACTGCAGTCTCGGGCACCAGTAGAATTTCTCTGAAATAAAAGTCCATATATGAAGCCCACAACATAAGGAGTTAGAAAAATTTTTATTTAACCCAAAGGATGACTTTAAAGACCCGAAATCTCACTAGCAAGCTCATGGGTCTCAAAAATATTTTGGTGTCAAAAAATTCTCAAATTGGTATTGTTTCCAAGCTCTCGGAGTATACAATGCACCGGTATACTCGGATTTTTTTAGAAAAATTTTAGCTTAAGAGAATTTTGTTTGGGAGTGAAACTTCCAAAGCTTGATTCGTACAAACCAGAAAATGATACTACATAAGCTTGGTATCTACATGATGCCCATGAAGAGAGGGGCATTTTGATACCGAGAACACTGGAAATAGTGATCGGAGAAGGAAGTTATGATCGGAAAAAGAAAAAGAAAAAGAAAAGAAAGAAAAGAGAGAGAGAGAGAGAGAGAGAGAGAGAGAGAGAGTTGGGGGGGAGGGGGGGGTGTGGTTGTTGCTGTGCGTTTTAAATGTTTTGATTTTTTTTTTCACTTTTACTTTTTCCTTTTAAATCCTTAAACTTTTTATTCTTTCAACTAGGTTTAAAGTTCTTTTCAATGTAGTCCAAATACTATAACACAATTAAATTAAATTTAATAATAATAATAATAATAATGCATACATACATACATACATACATACAATATATTAAAACAATAATATAAAATATATATAATACATGAATAGTAAAACTTTAATTAAAATCAATTTCATATAGTTAAGATGCTATTTATTTTTGGAGTACAATAATATATTTATCATTTATGCTATTAGTATAAAATAATATTATGATAAAATTATAAGTTAAATACGCTCAAAATTAAAATTCAAAACTTGAATTTAGAACTTCAAAATAATTTCATAAAAGCATCTTTAAATAATAATATAAATCTTAAAATAATACAATTAATAAATTATTTATTTTCTTTAAATTTTTAGGGCATTACAAACTCTGTCACACCTTACCCCTCTGTAAGGCATAACATAATCCCGTAGTATACCTAATGAATTATCGAACTTCACCTATCGATAACTCATTAAATATAATACAAGGGATTTTGAAACAATTCAAATTCAGTTGGGAGTTTAAAGTAACCATAAAATAATGGTTAAAGTGTCCTTTTTAAAATTTGGTTAGATATCATAAATTTTTTTTTTTTTGCATTTTAAAAATTTTATAAAAATTTTGGCAGAATAATGGCTATAAATATAAGAAAATAATTCTTCAATTCACCTGAAAAAGCAATTTACAATAATATCCCAGTCCAATCTCAATATTTCACAAATCATTTTTCATTTCATTTTAAGCAATCAACACATATATGCAAAAGTAAGATTTCAATATTTGCAAACTCAAATATTATACAAGACTTTTTATATAACTGCTCAATATTCATGATCATATACATATATGTACTGTAAATACATCAAAAAGGAAAATACAATGGGTATTTCTAATATACCCAAAAATGAGACCGCAAAAAGCTCCAATCTACAGCACACTCAGCCGTCTAAGTAGACTTCTTCTTACTCCTACTTGCGACAGCATAACAAGCTATCGCTGAGTATTATACTAAGTGGTGCACAATCATAATTTAATCCTTTAAGTAAACACAATTTGTCAAAAATATAAATAAGAGTTTTCAACATTCTGTAGACCCTTATTTTGTGATGAGTATGTGCATTGAGGCCGTGGAAAACCCGATGATGAAAAATTGTATGACTGTAAGATATAATTGAAGGCATGGAACTGAATTATTAATTCCGTGGCATGATCTTGAAAAAAAAATAATAATAATATGCTTTTTGGGAAATTAATTTAATTTTGTTTTGTTTAAATTTAATATGGGTAGTTCTTAAATAGACCTAATTGAGTTTAATTGGGCACCATGGGTCTAAGAAAGTCGAGTTAGGAATTTTAAATAAGATCTATTTAATTTATTTTTTTGAAAATTAAAATAAGAAAATATCTTTTTCTCTATCCCTATCTTCCTATTGGTCGGAACACCTCACCCATATCCCAGTCTCACTCAATTTCCTCAATCCCAGTTATTTAAGTTATCTGAACCTTATCACCCTAGAACTCCAAACCCTACCACACCTCTTCCTCACTTTTTATTGGTGCATTCCCCTTCCTCTCTCTTCCTATCAGTTGAAACACCTTATCCATATCTCAGTCTCACCCAAATTCTACATTCCTAGTTGTTTAAGTTATCTGAACTTTGTCACCCTAGGACTCTAAACCCCATCACACCTCTCTCCCAAAACTCTATAAAGACCCCACTGATAAAAAATAAAAAAGGAGGAGGAAAAAGAGAAAAAAAAAAAAGAAGGTGAAGGAGAAAAAAATAATTAAAGAGAAAAATAGCCAAAATTCTTTTAGTTCTTCTTTCTTTCTAGCGATATTTCTTAAAGGTTAGTTCTTTTATCTTCTTTTCAAGATTTATGCCATGTAATGTTTAATTTAATGTTCCTTATTTTTAATTTATTTTATATGTTCATATAGATCATGTAATCATATTTAATTTGAGGGGATACACAACTCTGCACATGTTTAATTTTTTGTCTCTCATATTTTTATTATTTTTTGTTATTTTTTGAATCAGTAAAATATTTGTAAAAATTATATTCATATTCTGCACGAAATTCTATTAATTTTAGGCTCAAGAATCACTAAAAAAGCTTTAATATTTTATATGTTATGGCTATTTAAAATTAGGGTTCCTGTAAAATCCGATTTGCAGGATACTCATCTTGTGGAGTCCATATCTGCCTTGTTTCTTAATATTTTTATGTAAATCTAGTGTCTAAAATTAATTTTAGAATTTTATGAATCTTTTCCAATTGGTCTTGCATTCATATCTGTTGTGGTCAATGAGTGATGAATTCTACAAAAAAGTAGTATGATTCTGTCACTTAGAAAAGTTACGATTTATGTAGACCATTCGGCTACGGTTTTGCTTGATTTATAAATTTTATGATCTTGTATGATATGTAAACTGTCTTCTATAATTTTTTTATGATTTTTAGGCATGTTTAACTATTTTTAAAAAATTGGATTTCTTGTTACTGTTAATCTGTCAGAATTTGAAAATTGTATATTTATGCATGTTCTTGTATTTTCTTAGGTTTTAATTGATATTTGATCTATTTTTCTGTATTCTTTTAATTCAAGAAGTGTTATGAAGTGTTTGGATCATGTTAGAAGACTTAGACCATTAGGTAGTTGTAACTAATTAGGAATCTTAACCCTTTAGGAGACTAGAGTTAGAATCCAATGTAAATTGTTATTAATATTTTCTTTATTTCTTTTATTTTCTTTAGTTTCTTTATTTTTTATTACAAACAAAATTGGTAAGTAGCCCTAAGGTAAGTACCAAAAAGGGCATTTGCGTGGAGCTTATGTGGAGCTAAACGGGAGTAAGCCAGGGATATCATTGCCATACTAGAAGAGAATACCCTTTTTTAAGGGTAGCTTGCCCTAATGGCAACTGTATTTATCAATAGGTAAGTAGCTCTAAACTCCTCGAATAACCATTGGCATGAAATTGTAGTAATAATAGAATTTTTATTTGATAAATTAAAATTAACTTTGTTTTTAATTTAACTGACTTTTTCATGTAATTAATTTAAATAAATACTTTGTAAATTAAAATTAATCTTGTTTGTAAATTAAACTAACATTGGCATGTAAAATAAATTTAATTTAACTCTTGATAATTGTAAAATAAATTTGCATGATAGAAATCTTTATTAAGTTGTGATTGTTTGGGCCTTATGTGATATTAGAATAAATTACACATGTACATAATTAACTTAGTTCAATTATCCTTAGGGTAACTTGGTGAAAATTAATTAATTAGGTTAAATAGAAAAGTAGGATTATTTGAAATTGAATTTGTTTGTAAATTAAATTCTCAATAATAAATTAATTTTAGTCATCTGATAAATATCATTTAAATAATTAGCAACCCCATAAATAGGAATTACTTGTGCATAAAAATTGTGTGTAAACAACAACCCTTTTATGAATTACTTGCGTGTGTAGGATTAGAATTGTATTTTTTAGGATAAAGTTTAATAAATGAATAATAAACAAGACTTCTAGAAACATTAGTAGAGGACTGGCACTCGAATCAACGAGGTTAGACTAGGCGTAAGGTGTGGCTAACACCTTCCCCTTACGTACCCACTATCCCGAACCTAGACATTGGGCTATAGTAATAACGGTTGTGAAAACTCTACAAGGAGTAAGTTGTCATCCATGACCCTCAGAAGAAACAATGAATATGTCCCGGTTATTACCCAGGTAGCGACTCTTGTCTATCTATGCCTTCGTGGCATAAATCCTTAGTACCGTGGTAGTGTTATGGGAAGACGGTACTTACCAGTGGTTTGATTTTACTAGGATTATATAAAGTGCATGTCTAGGAAATGCTGTCTAAGGAGGTGGTACTTAAGTGAGACCATTGTGACTCCACCATCTTTCTTGGGCATTACCTGTGCATTTTATATAATTCTAATAGATGATATTTCGCCTCATGCCTCCGCCCCTACAAATTCATCTAACATTCATATTTTCAAAAATATTATATCAAATAATTTCAAACATTGGTGTTGCCACATTTCACACCACTTAGGTCACGACACAATTTTCAATCAATGCCGTGTTGTACACCACGATAAAGCAATCTACAACCTCACTAACCGAAATTAATGAGGAAGGTGGCTAGCTAGCTATATGAGTACTCATCCGAACTCAACCTCAGACTGGCAAGCCAGAGAGGGAGGAAACATAATCAAACTCATCTCCATGAATAGAAGAGGAACATAATAGAAATTGTCATGCCAAGTGTGGTTTCAAAAACAATTCAAACTATTTCATTGTAAATCACTAGTCACATGTCATTCAAAATTTTTATTTATTGAGTAGGCAACACACTATTTCTCAAATAAATTTCTCAAAGCCATTACAATAAAAAATCATTCACACACACTTGTTCAAATAAATTTGTAAGTGGAAAACAAAGAAATAAAATTTATTGTGCACAAACCTTCTTTATTTGTCTTGACTTAATCCAATTTTTCTCCTTTCTTGGAAGGCTCCTTTCTAACTGAAACACATAATTAAAGTGTCTTAATACTCATCCAAAATGTTTCCAATAACTAATCCAACAATTGCATTATGCATACTTAAGTTACTTATGAAGTTTCAAAAGGTTTGAGTTCTGGACAATTTTACTGCCTGACTTTTGAACTCAATTTTGACATAGTTTTAATCATAACCTAGCGAGGTGTTCTTCAGAAAATTTGTCCCTCTATGTCTTAATTTCATTTTCCTTGAATCACTCCATTTGGAGTTCTGGTTTTCAAGTTATGGTCAATTTATCATGTGATGGTCTAATGACCCTCTATAGTTCCAGAACCAGACAAATTCTGGAACCTCACTTTGCCCAGCCAATTGAACTAGCTACAATCTTATTTTAGCCTAATGTTCTTCATATGAGTTGTTCCCATATGTGTTCTGGTCACATAGGTTTAAAATCATAATTTTTAAAGTTATGTATGGTGAGTTATGGCAATGTAACTTACCTGGACTCATAAACCCTATGCATCAGGATTTCAGGTTCAAGTCAGTGTTTTGCATCTCACATTTAAGATCTTTATCCTTAAAATTTGGGTTTCTATATCAAAGTTGTAGCCCTATTTCTTAGATTTCCAGAATAATTTAGCTCATCCCAATTAGAGTTTCCTAGTAGGAGATATGATATGATTACTGTTCTGGGGTCAAGTGACTATTTAGTTAAATTTCAGAATTTATATTGCTGACTTGTCCTAGCAAATTGTCCAAGTTCTATTAGGTTCTGGATTTTGGTCAAAACATAAAAATTGTAATTCTAGGTCTTATAAAAATTTTGGCTTTGTTTTCACTACATTTGCAATTTTGTGGACCAAGTTATGGTATTTTTGCCAAAACTAGTCGGATGGCCATTATCAAGTTTTTCTAGGTCAAGTCTAGTTCTGGTCAGATTTGTTGACCTAATTTATTCTAGCAAATTGGTTGGGTTAGATTCAGAATTTGGGCTCATGAAAAAATGTGCTCCTATGTCTAATCTTTCCAATGGTTGAAGAATAAGATCATTTGGAGTTTTCTACAATGAGTTATGCCTAATTGACCAAACATTATTTATTTAGTCATTTCTACCCAGTTCTAGAACACCAATTCCGGATTTAAGCAATTTTTAGACCAACTTGTGGTCAGTTTTTCAAAAAGGTTTCTTCATAAAAAATGTGGCTTTAGGTCTTAAATTTCATCTTCAATTGGCCTCACACCAATTGGAGTTGTGTAGCTCTAATTATGGCCATTTAAACCCACTGGACTCAAAGGTCTAGAATTCATCAATTCAACAACCATAAGTTTTCTTAATTCCATTCATCAATTCTCATCAATCCTCAATTCATAACACACTAAATGACCATAATGAAGCATCATAAACATTAATTAGTTAACAACTCACAAAATCCTAATTTCCATAAACCCTAATTCTTCCACCCAACTAATTTTCATGCAACTCATGCAAGCTTAACTCAATAATCATATACACATTCTTAATCAAGTTAGAATCCATGTTTAATTAGATTAGAGCACATCAAAACCTTACTACTCCATGGCTGGCTAAATTTCCCTCTTTCCCTAAACACAGTGTTTCTTTCATTTTTCATTTAATTTCCACTTATTTAACATTATTCCTATGAGTATATGCTATTTTAGATGAAGAGAGAGACTTACCTCTATTAAGCTCCTTTCAACTCTTCAAGTGTTTCACTTTTCCTTGAAATTCTTCCTTCTAATCTTCTTATCAAGGCTAAATTAAAAGTTTTTGGTGGAGTAACTATAAAAATTAGGGGTTAATTTTAGGGTTTTAAGAGCTTAAGGTGTTCATCAATTGTGGAAGGAAGAAAATGGAGAGAGAGATTGAGTGAGGAATTCAGCCACTCTTGGGAAGAAAAAGGCTATAACACCCCTCACCCGTCTACAGTATAACTGAGCAAGGCATGCTACACGGCGTGCCGGAACACCTAGTCTGTGATTATCTCATTTCTTGAACTCAATTTGATTTTAAGAAGTCATTTATGTAATATTCATATCATGTTGATACTATTGTCATACTTTGTTAAAATCAGTGTTTCAAGACTGGTAATAAAAATTTGGCAAGGTGCCATCTATATTTAGGACAAACTGTCCTTCCAAACCTGTTGAAAACAGTTTAATATTATGATATCAAAATCTCAAATATTTCATAGTCCCTATTTTTCAGTAAAGTCAATAGACTTTTACAGTCATTAAACAGTTCCATAATACAGTCCATAATAATTTAAATATATACAGAAAATTTCCATGTTATTTAATATGTACAAAATATTACAAACCTTAGAGCTTTCATAACATTATAAAATACAGGGCTGAATTTCAAATATACAACAAAAGTACAAAATACAAGATATCCTAAGTCCTACCATGTATGCAATGCAGTGTAGATGACTCGACTCTGTCAGATCGATGTCTCACCCAGAATGTGTCTGCTTGGGCTCCCCAGCTGTATCTCCAATACCTATGCGTTACAAAAGCAACGCGCTAAGCAATTTTGCTTAGTGATGCCAAATATAAAGAAATATATACTAAAATAAAGTAAATAAAGTGTTTACAAATTTTTGGTGGTGCTGTATGTCAGTAGACTGGATTTAGGTATTTGAATTTAATAGTACTTAAATTACTGCCCGTGTAGCCTATATACTGACTAGACTGGATAAACGGATATACTAGCACTGGGTACCTAGTACCTCGGGCCGTCACACCATCGGTCACAAAGTGTCTTCCGGTGTGCAAATAGCGTGGCTAAAAAGCCATATAGTCAATCTGGTGATAAGCCAAAAATAAATACACAATATGTATAGCCGTAGGCTATTAAAGTCACAGTGCGGCATAAAAAAAATCGTAAAAACACAGTATGGCATGAAGCCATTTACAGAACAGCTGTCACAATCCTATTGGCATGCCAACCTATCCATACTAGTCAACTAGGCAAACTAGGGCATATTATAAATTAATTGTTTAATTCTTCAATTTTTTGGAGTTTACTAACTATTATATAATTCACAAATCAATGCATATGTTGACCTTTTTAGGTAATATGGACAAGTTGTTTCTAGCATCGATATGTCACAATTTATATCTCAATATGCTGCCAATATAGTGCAATTTACCATTTTTACAAGTTGGCATTCATTGCCAAAATTCTTCAAGCATCACTGTATGCAAAATGTCAAATTCTCAATTTTTGTGTGCTAGATTGGTCTAGCTTAAAGTCCTATTTCCCTTGGTTTTTAGCTTCTATTCAATGAAGCAAAATTGTAGCTCTATGTCTTATTGCACACGGGGCAAAATTTCAGGTCATTCCGAGTTGTGTAGACCAAGATATGGTCAATTTGCTAAAGCTGGACAGATTGCACTTTTAGTGCACAATTTGGTCAATTTTTAGGTCACTTTTGGTTTGGCAGTTTTTGTGCCCGAATTTGTGCAAGCCATTTGACTTGGTTCTGGTCATTTCTGGGCTTTGGTGTCTTCATAAGACTTGTATATATAGGTCTTAACTATTCATGGTCAAAATTTCAGGTCAATTGGACCTGTTTTGAGTGAGTTATGGCCTAAACACTAACTGCTGCCCAAATGGTCAGTTTTCATGCCTTAAATGCACTAATCCGGATTTGGTCACTTTTTAAGGTCAGTTTCTAGGCAGAATTTTGGCAATATTTCTATATGAAAGTTTGCCTATTTGGTGTCTAGTTTCACCCCATATTGGCCTCATACCAATTGGGTTCACAGTTTGGCACTTATGGCCTAAATTAAGTGCTGCCTCCAATACACAACCTGCACAAAGCACATACACTCCCAATTTGATGTTCCTTCTCCTCCTCATTACTACAATATTCAATCAACAACACTTCCATACATATATTGTACACAATTCCAGCAAAAATTCTGGGCAGAATACTCAAGTCCACAAGGCACACAATACACCATTAAACTTCAATATTTACATCCACCCAAATTCAACATACTTCAATGTTAATATTACACATATACTTCAACATATTCATACTTCAATATCACTTACACTTGCTGCCCACAATTTAACATTAACATATATCATTAATAACCACATGTTCACACACAATTTCATGCTATTAGGGGCTGCCAAACATGGCAGTTTGCTCAAGGCATCAAGGTTCCATTTCACACCTTTAATCTAAACACTACATGCACATACTTATGCACAAACTTACTACAACTTTCATTTGAATTAATCAACCTTCATTTTCATTCATTAGAAGTAAAAATAACTCAAGCTCAACAAGGGTTTATGGCTGCCAAAAAAGGACAAGTCCATTTCTCACTATTTCTTTCATTTCTCTTCACCAAAACACTCACCTCAACCTAAACATGTCACACCCTACCCCTCTGTAAGGCATAATATGATCCCGTAGTATACCTAATGAATTACCAACTCCGTCTACAGATAACCCATTAAATACACTACAAGGGATTTTAAAAGCTTTTCTTACTTCTTTTACAGTGGTGAGCACTATTTACAGGTATTAAAAACTTTGGTGAACTGAAGTGAAACAACTAACTCTTTTGGTTTATTTGGAATTTCTATAAAAATTTTGGCAGAGTGCCATCTGTATTTTGGACAAAACAGTTCTTCAGAAAACCTGTAAAAAGCACTTCAATAATTTTCCAAATCTCAACTCCAATACATTTCTCAACACAACAATTTATCAACTCAATTCCATAGAAATTTTTCAAAGTCTGAGATAAAGAAATATAATACAACTTTTTTCAAGTCAAATAACTCATAATTAATTTACAACTTCAAGGTACAATTTGAATTTACAACTGCTCAAAACCAAGAACAAAATGTACATACAGTGTCATATATTACAGTACAAAATGCAAAATACTGGTATACTCATTATACCTGGAGATCTCTTGCTGGAGATATATGTTGCCTAGTCTGCTGCCCTGTCTGTCTCTCTACCTGCGACAGCAATAAAAAGCTATTGCTGAGACAATGTCTCAGTGGTGCACAACATTAACCAAATACAATTTTACATCATAATTCATAAATCATGTAAATAGTGGATACTTAAAACCATAGTCAAATTCAAGACAATAAATGTCAATAAGAATTTAAACTCCATTTCTCAATATCACAATAGATTTCCATAAGTCAGATCATGTTTAAATTCAAAAGACAGTATATGTCAATGAGAGTTTAAATCCATTTGACAATCTCACAATACACATCAATAAATCACACACAGCTTAATCATGATCCATAGTTCAATTCGTCCCAAAAGCCGATGGCTAATGAGATATTCAATTCGTCCCAAAAGTCGATGACTAATGAGGAATAACATAGCTAGCTAGCAAAAATATGAGTACTCATCCAATTCGTCCTCAACAGGCACACACCTCAACACTTCAACTAGAAAGGGAATTCAATTCGTCCCACTAGACAAGCTAATGAGGAATACAATCAATATACATGATAGCTGTGGTTTCAAACCATTTCCAATGCTTTTAAATCAATAAGTATCCATCAATGTCATTCAAACAATTTTTTTATAGTTTCAAACCATTCACAATATTTTTCAATCAATAAGTGTCTATCAAACACATTTCCACAATTTGAAACAATAATATATAAATAGTCAATATTTATTTCAATTGAAAACAATTCAAAAGAAACAGTTGTTGTGCACAAACCTCTGATATTTGTCTCCCGGTCTTAACTCAGTATTTCTTTCCCTTTTGCTGAGTCCTTGTTAACTGAGAAACACAATTTGAAGTGTTTCAGTGCTAAATTAAATTGTTTATGACGATAATGTTCGATAAGCAATTCACTGAATACCTTTATTTGCTTAATCACCTAATATACCGACCCTCGATGTTTTCTAGGTAAATTAGGTCTTAACGTTATTAATATGTCATATTTGATAGGGTTTTAGGGTTGGTACGTTTTACCAAACTCGTTTCCTTGTTTAGTGCATTTTAATGCAACTTGCTGGATTCCGGGATACTAGTTTGACCTAGCCGGACGGCCTAGTTCTCTCGGTTTTTGGGTTTCGGCCAAAACTAAAAACTTGTAGATCTATGTCTTATGGACAGCGGTGCAAAATTTTAGGTCATTCCGAGTTAAGTAGACCAAGTTATGGTCATTATACTATTGCTGGTCAAATGGTATCAAATTAGGTCATTTTTAGGTCAATTTGGTCAACTTTGGTTCGGCCAGTTTTTGGACCCGAACTTGTGCAAGCTTTTTGACTTGCTTATGGTCATTTCTGGGCTTTGGTGTCTTCATAAGACTTGTAGGTATGGGTCTCAAATATTCATGGTTAAAATTTCAGGTCAATTGGACCTGTTTTGAGTGAGTTATGGCCTAAACACTCACTGCTGCCCAATTGGTCATTTTTCAGGTCCTAATTGTACCTAATCCGAATTGGTCATTTTCTTAGGTCACCTTGCAAGCAGAATTTTGGTATGTTTTCTCAATGAAAGTTGGCACATTTTGTGCCTAGTTCCACCTCCAATTGGTCTCATACCAATTGAGGTTACACATTTAAACTTATTGGTCTATTTGCACACTGCCCTCTATATGCCTTTCAAACCCCAATTCAAACACACATTTAACTTGTTCTACTTTAAATCCCCATACCTAATTCTGATTTTATACCATTCCATATTCATTTATCACTTCTTACTATGGTCAATTTGGATAGAATACAAATATTCTCAATACATCAAATACAACCCTAAACCACAAAGTCCAAATTTAGCAATATATGTACATAAATACACCTAATCATTACATATAACTTCCACTACTAATTTACATACACATTCATCAATTCTTCTATGTCAACATTCTACCAACACTTCCATGAATATATACATTTATTCAAGTGTCCCCAAGCTGCCAAAAATCTTCTTCAACACCAAATTGCCCTACAATTCATCAATTCTCATCCAAGTGCCAAAAATCACCATATAAATATGAAGTAATTCACTAGGTTATTAAATCATCATGATCAACACCATTTCTCATCAAATATATGCACAAATATCTCATCAAATACATGACTCCATGGCTGTCCAAAATGAACACAACAATAACTCTTCAAACTCAAAATTTTCCTTCACAAAACCAACACCCATAACATACACACAAAACTTAACAAAGCTATCTTCAAAAACACTAACTTGCCTTATGGTTGGAGCTTGTTAAACCTTGCTTAAACCTCTCAAATTTGGTATCAAACTCTTCCTTGTGATGAGTAGACAAACTTTAATGAAGGAACCTAAGTGAATGGAGTTGAAATGGAGGGAGAGGTTGAAGCTCAAAGAAAACGGCAATGGAGTCTTCCTTTTCCTTCAATTCGGCATGGATGAGAAACTTAGTGAAAATGAGTTTTGCAGATTGTTTATTTGATGTACACCTACCCCTTTGTGTTTATTTTATTCCTTAGTGGTCCACTCATTTAAATTATATCATAAAATAAGCTTAAATGTGTTATTTACACATTTTTCACCCCACTTTTGGCTATTTGTATTAGGTACCCCTCTTTTAATTTTTCATTTCATTTTCTAAGTGTAATATTATTTATTTTTAATGTACATTTAGGTCAAAAGACAATTCGGGGTGTCAAATGACCATAATGCCCCTGTTCGAGTTACGTTCCCGATTTTTCGGTAACACCGGGTTTTGTCTGTTTTTTGATTTCTCACTTTTCTTTGTACTAATTATTTAATTTTTCTTTGATCTTTCTAATGATATTTATTCTTCAATAAGGTTCTATTTAAGTCCTAAAAATGTTTTCGGGGTTCCGCATCCGAGCTAGTCAACGGTCCACGCCGTGGTTTTTCCGATCTGATCACCCATCGTTAGGTTTCCCGGCTCGTTTAACTTGATCACATTTCTTTGCTATTATTTTTCCTTTGTTTTTCTTGTATTTTCTTTTCTTGTATTTCATTATTTTATGTCTCCTCACTCATATTGAAGTGTAGTTCTAGGCATCCTATTGTCCAGGACAACAGTCACCGGAGCAATGAACGCACTATCGAACTTAGGGGTGTTACAATTCTCTCCCCTTAAAATATATTTCGTCTCAAATTTTACAGCATTAGTCTCCGAACAGTGTGGGTGCTGTCTCCTCATATCCTCTTCACGTTCCCAAGTAGCTTCTGGCACGAGTGATGGTTCCACAAAGACTTTAACGGTGTATCTGTTATTTCTCACCGCTTCACCTCATAAGCGTAATTTTTATGGGTTCTTCCTCATATGAGAGGTCTGGATTTACTTCAATCTCTTCAACTGATAGTACATGAGATGGGTCAGATCTGTACCTCCTTAACATGGACACATGGAAGACACTGTGTATCCTTGCTAGCTCTGGAGGTAATGCCAACCGGTATGCCAAAGGACCCACTCTTTCCAGAATCTCATATGGTCCGATGAAACGAGGACTCAGTTTCCCCTTTCTGCCAAATCTCATAATCCTCTTCCAAGGAGAAACTTTGAGGAATACCTTATCACCCACTGCATACTCAATATCTCTTCTTTTCAGATCAACATAGGACTTCTGACGGTCTGATGCAGCCTTGAGTCTATCTCTAATCAATCTAATCTTTTCCTCTGTCTGCTGGACAATTTCTGGCCCAATCATCTTCCTT
This sequence comes from Hevea brasiliensis, assembly GCF_030052815.1. Taxonomy (NCBI): domain Eukaryota; kingdom Viridiplantae; phylum Streptophyta; class Magnoliopsida; order Malpighiales; family Euphorbiaceae; genus Hevea; species Hevea brasiliensis. The sequence goes on from NC_079499.1 coordinate 84,605,738, forward strand.
TCACCTACTTCATCCCAACATAAAGGAGTTCTGCACTTCCTGCCATACAAAGCTTCATATGGAGGCATCCCAATGCTTGATTGGTAGCTGTTGTTATAAGCAAACTCAATCAAAGGCAAGTGTGTATCCCAACTACCTTCAAATTCAATCACACAAGCCCGTAGCATATCCTCCAATATCTGAATAACCTCTCGGATCGCCATCCATGCATGGGTGGAATCTTTGTCTTGAAGTTCAATCTAGTTCCTAGGGCTCTCTCAAGACTACCCTAATCTAGAAGTGAACCTAGGGTCTCTGTCGGACACAATTGATCTGGCACTCCATGCGGTTTACAATCTCATATATATACACCGCCAATCTTTCCGTGCTATAGTCCATCCGAATCGCAAAAAGTGAGCAGACTTGGTCAATCATCAACTATAACCCATCTTTGCATCATGACTACTCTGTGTCCTTGGAAGTCTGTAACAAAATCCATAGTTATTCGTTCCCATTTCCACTGCATCGACAAAGGATGTAACAAACCAGCTGGAACTTGATGTTCTGCCTTTACTTGCTGACAAGTTAGGCATTTGGAAACAAATTCAGCTATGTCTCTCTTCATACCCATCCACCAGTAATGTTCTTTCAGCCCTCTGTACATTTTAGTTCCACCAGGGTGCATAGCAAATGGAGACTCATGTGCTTCCTTCATAATGATTTGTCTCAATTCCACATCGCTAGGAACACACATTCTACCCTGATGTAGCAATAAACCATCATCTCTCACAAAGAATTCAGGTTTCTTGCCCTGCTGGACTTCTTTCAGTAGCTTCTGATACTTTTCATCACTCTGAGTAGCCATTCTGATATGATCAATCAACACTGGCTGTACATGCCATGCAACTACTGTCTGTCCCTCATCATCAATCTCTAAACTGGTATGCTGTGCTTTCAATTCATATACCATGGACAAAGGAGAAACTTTGAGACTTGCCATAGTCTTGCGACTTAAGGCGTCAGCCACTACATTTGCTTTCCCTGGCTGATAGTCTATTAAACAATCATAATCTTTAATGAGTTCTAACCATCTCCTCTGCCTCAAATTCAATTCCTTCTGGGTGCCTAAGTACTTCAAGCTCTTGTGATCTGTGTAAATGTAGCATTTCTCCCCATACAAATAGTGACTCCAGATCTTGAGCAAAACAATAGCTGCTAACTCCAGATCATGTGTTGGGTAGTTCCTCTCATGCGGTTTCAATTGGCGTGATGCATAAGCAATGACATTCCGATCTTGCATCAGTACACAGCCTAACCCATTGTGAGAAGCATCACTATAAACTGTGTATTCTTTACCCGGAGTAGGTAAAGTGAGAACTGGAGCTTCAGTTAAACACCTCTTCAACTCATCAAAACTCTGTTGACATTTATCAGTCCACTGAAATTTTACATCTTTCCGAAGTAGCTTAGTCAGTGGAGAAGATAACATAGAAAACCCCTTCACAAACCGATGGTAATATCTAGCTAAACCCAGAAAACTGCGAATTTCTGTGATGTTCCTGGGCGGCTTCCAATTAAGGATAGCTTCTACCTTGCTGGAATCTACCTTGATCCCTTCAGCTGACACAACATGTCCCAAAAAGGAGATTTCTTTCAGCCAAAATTCACACTTCGACAATTTGGCGTATAGCTGTTTCTCCCTTAAGGTCTGCAGTACAATCTGCAGATGTCTGTCATGCTCTTATGCATTCCTCGAGTATATCAAAATGTCATCAATAAACACCTCCACAAATTGATCAAGATATGGTCTGAAGATAGTGTTCATCAGATCCATAAAAGCAGCTGGAGCATTTGTTAACCCGAATGGCATTACTAGAAACTCATAGTGGCCATATCGAGTTAAAGCGCTTTTGGAATACTCGCTCTTGCACCTTTAATCGATAATAACCAGATCGCAAATCAATTTTGGAGAATATAGCTGCACCTTCAATCGATCAAACAGATCATCAATGCGAGGCAATGGATATTCGTTTTATTGTCACCTTATTCAACCGCCAGGTAGTCAATGCATAAGCGAGAGTACCATCCTTCTTCTTAACAAACAACACCGGTGCTCCCCAAGGTGACACACTAGGCGGATGAAGCCCTTTTCAAGTAGTTCTTGCAATTGTATCTTCAACTCCTTCAACTCTGTGGCGCCATTACGTATGGCGTTATGGAGATTGGATCCACACTAGGCATAACATTAATTTCAAATCGCACTTCTCTTCCGAAGGTAATCCCGGCAATTCATTAGGAAACACATCCGAAAGTCATATCGTAGGGATGTCCTTCAATCTTTGGACTCCCCACTTGGGTGTCTACCACATGTGCCAAGTATGCTTCACACCCCTTTCTGATCATCTTTTTGGCTAGTGCAGCCGAAATGATGTTTGATGGCAATAACTGCCTCTCCCCTTGTATCACCACATCATCAGCATCGAGGAAGGCCAAAAGTGATCGTCTTGACCTACAGTCAATCATGGCATGATGCCTAGCTAACCAATCCATGCCCAAGATGATATCATAATCTCTGAAGGGCATTTTAATGAAATCAGACAGGAAAGTGTGTCCTTGGATCACCAAAGGACAATCTCTATACATTCTATTAACCCTGACCTCCTGTCCTAACGGACTTGTTACTAGCACCTCAAAGTCCATTTTTGTACATGGAACAACAATGCAATCAATGATGCTAGCACTCACATAAGAATGGGTAGAGCCCGGATCAAATAACACAAACACATTTTGGTTAAAAGTTGAGAAGGTACCAGCCACAACATCAGATGTCTCTGCCTCTTCCCTCTGTCTCATGGCATAGACTCTGACTGGAGCACTATCTTGCTCTGATTGTTTTACTGTGCCTTGGCTGCCTGCTGGGTTACCTCTACCCCTGCCTCTACCTCTGCTAGGTGGTTGTGAGCTTCTGGTGACAGGGCTCTGAACTGACCCTTCTGCAGTAGTAGGAGGTGGTCCAACTCTGCGACTACTGGTGCAGTCCTTGGCAAAGTGTCCTGTGCCTCCACAGTTATAACAGGCTCCAATAGCCTTGTAGCAGATTCCACCATGATTTCTTCCACATGTTTCACATTGGCGGGGAGGATAGGAACCTCTGGTACTCTGCTGTCCAGATAGGGGAGGCTTCTGTCCTGAATATCTTCCCCTACCCGACTTCTTGCCACCTCTGCCATGTCCCCCATAGTTCTTCCTCTTTCCAGTAGGACCACTGGAACTCTGTTCTACTGATTTTCCCTCTTTCTCTGTCTTCTCTGACCTCTTTTTCTCTGGAGCAGTCTCAAACTCGACTCTTTCCAACTCTAAGGCTTGAGAAACAAGTTCAGAGAAGTTAGTGTGTTTGAAGCCGATCACTTGTACTCTAATACTGGGCTTCAAGCCAGTTTCAAACCTCTTGCATCTTTCCCTGCTGGTAGCAAGCAAACTTACTGCATAATGGCTCAGGCGGGAAAATTCTCTTTCATACTCAGCCACTGATCTGTTCCCCTGTTTCAAACTTAGGAACTCTTGCAGCTTCTGGTCTACATAAGCATCAGGGATATATTTCTGTCTGAATTCCCTGAGGAAGTCATTCCAGGTTAGCACTACTGGTTCTACCAGACTGTGGTGAATGGTTTTCCACCAGTCATAAGCATCCCCCTGTAACAAAGACACTGAGTATTCGAATCTAAGCTCCTCTGTGCAATGTAGTTTCTTGAATACCCTATCATCCTCTCTAACCATTGTTCAGCTTCTAGAGGATCTACTATCCCCTTAAACTCTGTAGCCCCATACTTCATCAATTTATCATACTGCCTCATAGGAGACTGTGGTTGTACCACTAGTGTCTGTATTGGGACTTGAGTAGGCACATTACCAGCCATTTGTTAGAACATTGCAGCCATCTCGAGCGAATCGAGCAGAAATCTGCAGATGCAGGGGTGCAGTTGAACCACTAACATTATATAGGCCTGGGGCATCCCCTTGCACCTCAGCCTCAATAGATTGATCGACTGAACGATCACCCTCTTCCATATTCAATGCGAGGATTTAAGATCTCCTGAACAAATAACACAAGGAGATTTCCTCCCGTTAGTGTATATTTATAATGTAATGTACTGTATGTATCAAACAATGATATTGAGCAGTTGTACTATGAAGAAAGAATATTCAAATAACAGGTGAAAATAGAATCTTAAAACTGTGCTCTGATACCACTAAAATATGTCACACCCTACCCCTCTGTAAGGCATAATATGATCCCATAGTATACCTGATGAATTACCAACTCCGTCTACAGATAACCCATTAAATACACTACAAGGGATTTTAAAAACTTTTCTTACTTCTTTTACAGTGGTGAGCACTATTTACAGGTATTAAAAACTTTGGTGAACTGAAGTGAAACAACTAACTCTTTTGGTTTATTTGGAATTTCTATAAAAATTTTGGCAGAGTGCCATCTGTATTTTGGACAAAACAGTTCTTCAGAAAACCTGTAAAAAGCACTTCAATAATTTTCCAAATCTCAACTCCAATACATTTCTCAACACAATAATTTATCAACTCAATTCCATAGAAATTTTTCAAAGTCTGAGATAAGGAAATATAATACAACTTTTTTCAAGTCAAATAACTCATAATTAATTTACAACTTCAAGGTACAATTTGAATTTACAACTGCTCAAAACCAAGAACAAAATGTACATACAAATGTCATACATTACTGACAAAATGCAAAATCTTTGGTATACTCATTATACCGGAGATCTCTTCTTTGAGATATATGCACCTAGTCACGCTCTGCTGTCTCTCTCTACTGCGATAAAGCAATAAAGCTATCGCTGAGACAATGTCTCAGTGGTGCACAACATTAACCAAATACAATTTTACATCATAATTCATAAATCATGTAAATAGTGGAAACTTAAAACCATAGTCAAATTCAAGACAATAAATGTCAATAAGAATTTAAACTCCATTTCTCAATATCATAATAGATTTCCATAAGTCAGATCATGTTTAAATTCAAAAGACAGTGTATGTCAATGAGAGTTTAAATCCATTTCACAATCTCACAATACACATCAATAAATCACACACAGCTTAATCATGATCCATAGTTCAATTCGTCCCAAAAGCCGATGGCTAATGAGGTATTCAATTCGTCCCAAAAGTCGATGACTAATGAGGAATAACATAGCTAGCTAGCAAAAATATGAGTACTCATCCAATTCGTCCTCAACAGGCACACACCTCAACACTTCAGCCAGAGAGGGAATTCAATTCGTCCCACTAGACAAGCTAATGAGGAATACAATCAATATACATGATAGCTGTGGTTTCAAACCATTTCCAATGCTTTTAAATCAATAAGTATCCATCAATGTCATTCAAACAATTTTTTTACAGTTTCAAACCATTCACAATATTTTTCAATCAATAAGTGTCTATCAAACACATTTCCACAATTTGAAACAATAATATATAAATAGTCAATATTTATTTCAATTGAAAACAATTCAAAAGAAACAGTTGTTGTGCACAAACCTCTAATATTTGTGTCCCGGTCTTGACTCAGTATTTCTTTCCCTTTTGCTGAGTCCTTGTTAACTGAGAAACACAATTTGAAGTGTTTCAGTGCTAAATTAAATTGTTTATGACGATAATGTTCGATAAGCAATTCACTGAATACCTTTATTTGCTTAATCACCTAATATACCGACCCTCGATGTTTTCTAGGTAAATTAGGTCTTAATGTTATTAATATGTCATATTTGATAGGGTTTTAGGGTTGGTACGTTTTACCAAACTCGTTTCCTTGTTTAGTGCATTTTAATGCAACTTGCTGGATTCCGGGATACTAGTTTGACCTAGCCGGACGGCCTAGTTCTCTCGGTTTTCGGGTTTCGGCCAAAACTACAAACTTGTAGATCTATGTCTTATGGACCGCGGTGCAAAATTTTAGGTCATTCCGAGTTAAGTAGACCAAGTTATGGTCATTATACTATTGCTGGTCAAATGGTATCAAATTAGGTCATTTTTAGGTCAATTTGGTCAACTTTGGTTCGGCCAGTTTTTGGACCCGAACTTGTGCAAGCTTTTTGACTTGCTTATGGTCATTTCTGGGCTTTGGTGTCTTCATAAGACTTGTAGGTATGGGTCTCAACTATTCATGGTTAAAATTTCAGGTCAATTGGACCTGTTTTGAGTGAGTTATGGCCTAAACACTCACTGCTGCCCAATTGGTCATTTTTCAGGTCCTAATTGTACCTAATCCGATTTGGTCATTTTCTTAAGTCACCTTGCAAGCAGAATTTTGGTATGTTTTCTCAATGAAAGTTGGCACATTTTGTACCTAGTTCCACCTCCAATTGGTCTCATACCAATTGAGGTTACACATTTAAACTTATTGGTCTATTTGCACACTGCCCTCTATATGCCTTTCAAACCCCAATTCAAACACACATTTAACTTGTTCTACTTTAAATCCCCATACCAAATTCTAATTTTATACCATTCCATATTCATTTATCACTTCTTACTATGGTCAATTTGGACAGAATACAAATATTCTCAATACATCAAATACAACCCTAAACCACAAAGTCCAAATTTAGCAATATATGTACATAAATACACCTAATCATTACATATAACTTCCACTACTAATTTACATACACATTCATCAATTCTTCTATGTCAACATTCTGCCAACACTTCCATGAATATATACATTTATTCAAGTGTCCCTAAGCTGCCGAAAATCTTCTTCAACACCAAATTGCCCTACAATTCATCAATTCTCATCCAAGTGCCAAAAATCACCATATAAATATGAAGTAATTCACTAGGTTATTAAATCATCATGATCAACACCATTTCTCATCAAATATATGCACAAATATCTCATCAAATACATGACTCCATGGCTGTCCAAAATGAACACAACAATAACTCTTCAAACTCAAAATTTTCCTTCACAAAACCAACACCCATAACATACACACAAAACTTAACAAAGCTATCTTCAAAAACACTAACTTACCTTATGGTTGGAGCTTGTTAAACCTTGCTTAAACCTCTCAAATTTGGTATCAAACTCTTCCTTGTGATGAGTAGACAAACTTTAATGAAGGAACCTAAGTGAATGGAGTTGAAATGGAGGGAGAGGTTGAAGCTCAAAGAAAACGGCAATGGAGTCTTCCTTTTCCTTCAATTCGGCATGGATGAGAAACTTAGAGAAAATGAGTTTTGCATATTGTTTATTTGATGTACACCTATCCCTTTGTGTTTATTTTATTCCTTAGTGGTCCACTCATTTAAATTATATCATAAAATAAGCTTAAATGTGTTATTTACACATTTTTCACCCCACTTTTGGCTATTTGTATTAGGTACCCCTCTTTTAATTTTTCATTTCATTTTCTAAGTGTAATATTATTTATTTTTAATGGAAATTTAGGTCAAAAGACAATTTGGGGTGTCAAATGACCATAATACCCCTGTTCGGGTTACGTTCCCGATTTTTCGGTAACACCGGGTTTTGTCTGTTTTTCGATTTCTCACTTTTCTTTGTACTAATTATTTAATTTTTCTTTGATCTTTCTAATGATATTTATTCTTCAATAAGGTTCTATTTAAGTCCTAAAAATGTTTTCCAGGGTTCCCCGCAGTTCAGGGCTAGTCAACGGTCCACGCCGTGGTTTTCCCAAAGGCGTCACCCATCGTTAGGTTTCCCGGCTCGTTTAACTTGATCACATTTCTTTGCTATTATTTTTCCTTTGTTTTTCTTGTATTTTCTTTTCTTGTATTTCATTATTTTATGTCTCCTCACTCATATTGAAGTGTAGTTCTAGGCATCCTAGCTGTCCGGACAACACTGGTCACTGGAGCAGCATAACGCACTATCGAACTTAGGGGTGTTACAAAACACAAGCTTTACTAAAGCAAGGGAGAGATTTTGGACACTTACCACTTGAAAGCTTCCTTCAAACTTCACCAAATCATGTTTTTCTTTCTGCCAATATCTTCCCCAAGGTGAGTATGCAAGCTTTAATGAAGGAAGGAAGTGGAAAGGATGGCTAGAACATGCTTGCATGGAGGTGGAGCAAGGTGCGGCAATGGAGTCCTCCCATGGTGGAAATTCGGTTGGTTTGTGTTTTGGTGAAGAAGAAGTGGTTTCTTCCCACTAATGGCTTAGATAATGTCCCAAGGATTGAGTTAGTGGAGCACTAACTCTAAACTAATTGTTTAATTAGTTAAACTTTCATTAATTGCACCTTTAGCTCAATTATTTCACTATTTACATAATGTATCACCATTTAATTTTTCATGACATTTCTAAAGTGTAATATCATTTATTTTTAATGGACATTGAGGTCAAAAGGCAACACTATGTGTCAAATAACAAAAATACCCCACTTCGAGTTACATTCCCGATTTTTCGGTAACACCGATTTTTGTCTGTTTCTCGATTTTTCATTTTTCTTTGTACTAATCTATTAATTTTTTTCTTTGATATTTTTAGTGTCAATTACATTTCAATAAACTTTTATTTATGTCTCAAAATTAAATTAAGAGGGTTTCCCGCTGTCCTGGGGTCGACAACGGCCTTCCCGGTGCGGTCACCCATCGCTGTGGTGCCGGCTCGTTTAACTTAGCATCATTTTCTCTCTTTCATTTTTGTTTGATTTTTCTTGTATTTTCTTTTTATTTATTTCATCATTATATGTCTGTTTACTATCACCGAAGTGTAGTTCCAGACATACTGACTTGCCTGGACTGTTATTTGACTACTAGAGTAATAGAACGTACAAAATATGTACAGTGGGGATGTTACAAAGGCAATTTGTCTTCTTTTAATTTTTTTAGTCTTTATTTATTGATAATTATCCCCCAAATTTATATAAATTAAAATTATAAATTAATTATGTCATGCTTACTTCATGATGATGTCATAAAGCACTTTAAATTGAATTTTTCTTTTCTTTTTCTCTTCTTCCACTATACCTCTTCACTTTTAATCTATTTTTTAATATTTTAATGTTACACATTTTAATGGACATTTATGTCAAAAATCACCTCTAGGGGTGAATTGACCAAAATGCCCCTCATCGGTTCAATCCATCTTTCTAATAGTGTTTGGTAGCTCTTTGAACGTTGATTCAATTATCTGAACTTGTTCTCTTTTTATTTCCATGGTTCTCTTTTTCCCAATGGTTTCACAATTATCCCTAGGCCTGAGGTGTCATAGGGTTTCACACGAATTTAGAGTAGTAACTGAGCTCGCATTCGCTTCCCTGGTCAGTCACCCATCGCCGGGACCTCGGCTCATTTAACCGATTAGGCTTTATTTTTCTTATTTCCATTTCACCTTCATGTGATTTCTATTAATTTTTATTTATGACTTTCAAGATGACTTAGATATAGTTTTAAACATCCTGAATGTCCGGACAGACACTAGTCACCAGAACAGTAGAATTTATAGGCTACTTAGTATGGGGGTGTTACAAACTCTAACATTGATGAGTCAATTAATCAATCTCAACCTTGACGATCAAGTCATCCACATGTTCCTCGACGTTGTTTTGAGCTCAAAAGGGAAGCATTTATAGTTACTCCACAAAATGAAGAGGAACCAAGAAATTTGAATGAGGCCCTAAGGTATCATACTGGATAAATGGATTAAAGCAATGGAAGAAGAAATGGAGTTTACGTAATCAAACCAAATGTGGTAATTGGTTGATTTACCAATGGGACCAAAAGCTATAGGAACAAATGGGTTCTCAAAATCAAGGTAAGATTGATGGAAGTATCGAAAGATATAAAGCTAATCTTATAACCAAAGGATATATGCAAAAGGAAAGAATTGATTATGAGAAAATTATGAGAAAATTTTTTCACTTATTGTGAGCTTTACCTTTATAAGGCTAATCTTGTCTATTGTGGCTAGCTTAGATCTTGAATTACATAAATGAATGTCAAGATTGCTTTTCTCAATGGAGAATTAGAAAAAAGAAATCTATATGGAACAACCTATAGGTTTCATTAAGAAAGGTCAAGAACATAAAATTTGTAGACTCAGGAGGTCTATGTATGGCCTTAAGTAGTCTTCTAAACAATTTTATATTCATTTTCATAATGAAATTACATTGTATAATTTCACTATGATTGACAAAGACCATTATATTTATACAAAAAGGTCTAAAGATAAGTTCGTGATCTTATCACTATATGTAGATGACATATTTATAGCTAGGAGTGACATAGAGTATGTCACAGAAACAAAAGAGTGGTTATCATCTAAATTTGAGATGAAAGATATGGGTGAAACAGCTTAAATTTTTGGAGTTAAGATTTTAAAAGATCATTCAAAGAAACTATACTATCCCTTTCATCATTCAAAGAAACTATACTATCTCTTTCACAAGAGCTATATATTAAGAAAATTCTTGAATGATTTAATATGCAAGATTGCAAACCCATAGACACTCCTAAATCCAAAGGTAAGTTGAAGAATGTGCCCCACGACTCCATAAGAAAAGGAGCAAATGAGTAGAGTTCCTTATGCTAATGTACTCAGTAGCTTTATGCACATTATAATGTGTACTAAACTTAATATCTGTTATGCTATCAGGTTGGTTAGTAGATATCAATATGATCTAGGACATCAATATTAGAAAGCAGTTAAGAGGATACTCAGATATCTTAAAAGCACAGTCGACTATTCACTATGTTATTAAGGAAAAGATCTGCAATTGAAAGGCTATACCAATGCTTGTTGGGGAGGTGATTTAGATGAAAGGAAATCTACCTCAGAACATGTTTTCTTACTAAATAATGGCAACATATGTTTAGACTAATAAGAAACAATCCTATATTGCCTTATCAACTATGGAAGCTAAACTAGCGACATTTTCAGCAGCTGTGCAAGAAGTTGTGTGGCTTAAATGATTCCTAGTACATTTGGTTGTGTCAGACAGTATTATTGAACCAATAATGGTTAATTACGATAGTCAATCCATAATAGCTTAGACTAAGGTTCCAAAGTACAACGAAAAGGCAAAGCTTATTAATATAAAGTATAATTTTATTGGAGACATGGTTGCAAAGAAAGATGTGAATATGAAGTATATATCTACGCATGATATGGCAGCAGATCCCTTTACAAAACCTATTGCAAAAGAGGTTTACAATAGGCATGTAAAGTCACTGGGTTTTCATAGATGTTAATGTATTTTACTTTATGTATTTTCTTAAACATGTTCATGTAAATGACATTATTAAATAATTAATGTCAAATTCATTTATGCCTAAATTATTTTATTTTAATTATATTATATGTTTTGAACATGTTTTGAGAAGTATGTTAGACAGATAAAAGATTGGCCTTTTCACATAAGCAATCCCCTTTGTTATCTAAGACATTAATGAAGATGAGACAATTATAAACTTATTATTACCTAGAGTGATAATATTTAGAGCTCAAAGTTTATAATATTATGTCATCTAGTAGGAAATATTTAATCATATGTGATTAAAAAATAGTATTTGTCTTAATGCTGGATATGGGTTTTGATGTACATAAACTAGAGTAGATATGTGAACTCAAAGTAGATATTGGGAATATCTAAACTATCATCCGCACAGTAATTTTGACATATACTCCATGGGAAAGGAGATAATACTGTGTTACGTGATTCATACCGCGTATGTGATAAATGTCCAGCTAGGGTAATACAAGTTAAATATCTACTTGATATTGTGTGAAGCCCTAAAGGTTGCAAGTAATCTTCATTTTGTACCTTTATGACTCTGATTAGTTATTTGAGACTTAATTTAGTGCTTGCTATCTTAGAATGCTACCAAAAGATCATGAATGATTCGATCCAATGGGACATTACTAGAAAAGCAAATTAAGTTAAGGTATAGAGAATTGTGAGATGAGGAATATCATTAAAGTATTATCACATTAAATTTTGCTCATTAATCAATCAATTATGTTTATTTGGGATAGACATAATTATGAACTCAATATTATGAAAATGAGATTGTAAGATATTTGAATGTAATAAATGATCTAGGATATCACATACTGCATCTACTCTAAACTCCATTAATAGAGATGCTATATTATTTTAATAGGTATATAGCAATTGAGCTCTTAAAGCATGCGTTGGTCACACGATCTATCCGTGAATTATGAAGATTGTAAAAATTAAAGTGAGAGTTGACCCATCATATGTGAGTTGGGGGATGAAAGAAATTGGGTTTGAGACACCTATATGGGTCAACCCGAATCTATATCTTATAAATAATAAAATAAAAGAATTTTATTATTATCTTAAAAATATTTAAAGGCCAAGAAACATATAACTACTTGTGCAGTTACATATAAAAGAATATTATATATTATATTTTGAAAGGCTATCTTCGAATAGAGTTGGTTGCAAACATATGCTGCTTCTTAAGGATAAAAAACTGAACACTTGATTTTTGAAACAAGTTTTACAGAGTTACAACAACCTTGTAAAGAAGAGAAAATTGGCTTTCGCATGATCTTGTTTTGGTTTTCAAAATACTCTCACTCTTAAGCACATTTTCTGGAGCATCTTTTTTTGCAATAAGGTGTGCACTTCAACTATGATTTTATGAATTTAGTTCATGTCCTAATATGTGATTAACTCTATTACTAGTGATACAAACAATGGTGCTTAGTGTTTATGCAAGAGCATGATTTAGAAACTATGTAATAGTTGTTTTATGGTTTACTTAGTAATTTTTATAATATGGAGTGAAATTGTAAAAATTTTAAAAAATACATATTTTTTCTGCCAATTATCTCTTTTTAAAATAAAAAATTAAAAAAATAATTTTATAAAAAAACTAAATAGTAATTTTTTTTTTTATTTTTTATATAGTGTCACAAGGATTTTGTGGTCGCCGGATGGTTCTCACCGAAGTGGGAAAAGTGAGGAGTTGCCACTTTAATTTTGAGGGAAATTAAAGAAAACTGTTTGTAAAGATTAAAAACCACTTCGAAAACAGAGATTCTAGGTTCGGGGTCCGTATACGGGTAGGGAAGGTGTTAAGCACTGCACCTCGTCCCTCAACGAGGGTAAACAGATTTAATGTTATGCTCTTTTTAAATTGAAATTAATAATTTGGGGATTAGAATGATGATGTTAATCATTTGTACAGATAAAATGAATGTTTGATATTTCACTATTACGGGTTGCCCAAGAACACGAGTACATGAGATGACCCTTCAGTGAATAGGTGTTGTGTAATAGGTATTTTGAGGATTAATATGAATAATGAAGTTGTGATATTTTCAGAGGGAATTTTTGCCCTATAAATATGAGTGCCTTGAGGAGGACTCTCCAATGGGCCTCAACATAATAGTCGGGATACTTTGGATGAACTCTCCCATAGACTCACCATTTATGACGTATGATGAGTATTAATTATAACAATGGAGTTAGAAGGGAAAGGACTCTCTCCCGATCTAAAATGTTCTATTAGGATTTTAGCTAAGATAATTCAGGTAAAGACTCTCTCCTGATCTCTTAATATATTTTAATTTGAATTTAAGCTAAAAGAATTCGGGTAAGAACTCTCTCCCGATCTCTTAATGCATTCTGTTAAAACTTAAGTGGAGGATTCATGTAAGAACTCTCCCCTGATCTCTATATATATTTTGTTAAAATTTTGACTGAGAATTCAGGTAAGAACTCTCTCCTGATCTCTTAATGTATTCTGTTAAAACTTAAGCGGAGGATTCATGTAAGAACTCTCTCCCGATCTCTATATATATTTTGTTAAAATTTTGACTGAGAATTCCGGTAAGAACTCTCTCCCGATCTCTTAATATATTCTGTTAAAATTTAAGCGAAGGATTCGGGTAAGAACTCTCCCCCGATCTCTATATATTTATAAGAATGGCGTTTTATTAGAACTTCGAACTAGGGATTCTAGTAAAGGGTCTTTCTTGATCCCTTTTATAAGGGAAAGAAATACCGAAGACATAGGAAACCCCTGTGAAAAGTTTTTCCTGGCCTAAGGGGCTTTATAACTAGATAGCGGATGTTAGGCCAAACTCCTTGCCAATCTTTCATATGATTGCTTTATTCAAACTCTTTGGTTTCAGACTCCATCCCTTTTCTAGTTGCTACCCGAGGTCCAAACTTCGTCTCGATTTTCAATCTCTTATCTTATCGTCTGAGCTTATTCCAGGCCTCGATCTCATAGCTTATTTTCCGTTTCGGCCCCTCTAGCCTATTGTGATCATTCTATGACCGCCGGAGTTACGTTCATTTTCCTATTGTTTTCATTTATTTGTTAAGTACTTCTGCCTACACTCTTTAGAGTATTTACGAGTAGCCAATGACTCAAACATCTACTTTTAAAAGGAGTGAAAATGGGGTGATGATAAATGAAATTTATGAATGAATAAAAAAAGACAAAGGAAATAACTACGAGCTAAGACAACCTATTCTAAGATTTAGTGTGATTGGATATGTAAAAATACTTGAGAAAACAAACCAAAGGTATTCAAAAAAATGACAGTTTAGACGCTTACCTGTAGAAAGTTGGGGAGATAGGCGAGCCAACTCCAGTATCAACAAATCTTAGAGAGCTGAAGGCAAACGGCCAAAGAACTTGAGCTTACCCGAGGTAATGAGAATAAAGCAGAATGAAGTTGAGCTTGAAGGGTAATGCACAGATACTAAAGTGATAGGAATGAGGCGTAGTGAAGTTGGGATCACAGGGTAGTGCACAGGTACTAACAATGAAAATCACAGGATTTAGAGCTCTTTAAAATGAAATACTTCAGAAAACTAGTTTCTAAAGTTTCTCAAAACTTTAAGAGCTTCGAATGACAAGCAGGTATTACATGCTTCGAATCAAAGTTCAAAGTCTTTCCACGATAATCACCACCTCCTCTTCTCTACAATATTACATGCAGGTATTTATAGCAAATAGGTGTTCAAAATGAAGGGTCAATATCTTATCAGGAGAAGACGAAAGGCTTAGATTCAAAAGGACATAATCTGATGTCTGAGAATTAAAGAGAATCAAAATGGGGGGTTGGGATTCCATTCAGAATATCTATCCTTTCATCCCTTAATCCAACAGTCAAGGGTCCCGCCTTACAAAATGGATGCAAAGGCTGGGAACAAAAGGCACCGAATCTGTCATCTGCTTTCGATCTGAGGGCTCCAAATCCATCCTTATAATTGTAATCAACGATGTAGATCGAGATGCATAGGACTGCTTTAACCGTTTAGCATCTGGCTGCTAGGAGGGCGTCCTTGCAAATGAGATGTGTGGTGAGGATCAGATCATGCCTGTAATGCTTTAACTAACTCGGATCTAACGGTGAAGGGAGCTAATTGAAGGTCCTGACCGGAAGTTATTTAACCCCCCTGAGTTCTCAGATCTCTATAGGTCATCCCCTATTTTTTTCTGATCTTATTATGACTGACCCATCTTAAGATTGTTATTCCAATCTGATTGTGACTGACCCATCTTAAGATTGTTATTCCGATCTTTATCTTCTATTGCATCCGGTCCTTTTTACTTCTCGATCTCTCTATTTTCCAACCTCCTACTCAATCCAACCTGTATCAGTCAAAGCAATCAATTCTTCGATTACCAATGAGCCCGCTTCAAGTTTCACAATAAATGCCAAGGCCCTATATATATGCAGCAATAGGAAATCACCTTAACACTTCACTTTTCCTTCTCCAGTTTATTTTCAATGCACCACTTCCCTAATTCTAGCTTTTCCGGCGATAATTCTAATTATGATGGCCATTTTGATCTTTTTTCGACTGTTTCCTTTGCCCTTCGCCTGAAAATTTAAGACCCCGGCGATCAGAGAGCTATGAGAACGTTATCTAATGACAGCGAGAGAACTAGACTAATTTACCGATCAAGGTCATAAAGTGATGACCGTGCCGATCTCGAATCAATCTGCTGGTATGATCGGTAGACCTATCTCAGACAAGAGGACTGCTAATTTCAGTCTTGATGTCGGTAACCGCCTCTTGAAGTTCATTTGGCTCCCAACAATATCGGGCATCCCAACTGCAGCTTAGTTCTGGTCAATGACATCGGCGATGACTCTGCTCAATATCATGGAAGTCATAATCACCCTATTTGAGCTTCACATCTATCCATTATTTGTGATTGGCTATCAAACATATCTTTGATTCAGCCATAAGACTAGGCTTTGACATAGGCCCATCGTGCGACATTTTGAGTTCGGAATGTAGTCTAGGGATACTTGTATTTGCTAATCTTGAAAGATCGCCCAAATGATGTAATCTAATCTTTTGGAAATGAAATGAAATTTTATTTGAATATTTAGTTTGTTTTATTATTTTTCAATCCCTTTTAATTATGTCCGATCTAATCCCGCCAAATGAACTCATAAACCAATCTCCTTTATCTGATCTCTTTATCTGATCTAATCCCGCCAAAGTGGTCAGATCTCGCTTATCGATGCAGCATTTAATGCACCAGTGGGTATAAATAAGGAGGGGGTAGCCATTTGCAAATCATACCACTTTCAGATTTCTCTCATCGATATCGAATTCTCTCTCGTTTTCCAAGTTTTTTCAGCATCGACTAGTACTCCGGTAAGAGCTTTAATCTTTTTTCGATCAATTTTCCTTTTTATTTCGTGAAAATGAGTGGTACTGAGGGTCAGAGAGCTGCAAGCCTGCCTTCCCTCCATATTTCATGGACCTCAAAAGAAGGCGATGTAATTAGGCCAAGCGGGCAATCCAGCACAGCCATCATTCCAACTACTGGTCAAGCTACCAGATCGAAGTGAAAAACGTCTTCGAAGAAGGAGAACCTGCCAGTTGATGAACTGTCATTAATCCTTAGAGAGACTGATCTCCAATCTATTAGTCAAGAATACAATCTGCGAATCGACTCATTTGAACTGATCAGATGCCATGGCGATCTTTGGGCTGATCACTTCTTTGAAGAAGGCAATCTTATCATACTGTACGAGGAGCAGCTGAAGTCTGGGCTCCGTTTTCCCTTGGATGGATTTTACAAGGCCATCTTGAAATTCCACCATGTCTCAGTAGCTCAAGTGCATCCGAACTTCTGGCAGACTTTAGTAGCCTTCAGAGGCCTCTGCCGAGCCAAGAGACTGGAGCCCACGGTTAGGATTTTTACCTAGCTACATAAGCTTGCCTGAAGAAAGGATAATGAATTTTGATTTTTTCAAACAAAGCCGAACTGCAGGCCATTCACCGATCTCCCTTCTTTGCTGAAGAACTGGAAGGATCGGTTTTTTATCCTTAGGAGCAAGGATCAAAATAGCTTTGAGGGGATCCCACGTAATTAGAATTATTTGGTCCCCCAAGTTTTTAAGAAGCTCACTTTAAATGAAGATGAAGACACCATTGTGAAAGAATTAAAAGCTCAGGCAGCCACCCATAAGTATTCGTGCTTAGATGCGGTCATGGCCAAACTGAAATGGTCGATGATACGTCTAATCGCCCATGAAGATTACGAGCTTCAGCTTTCTGACCTCAGTCCTATGATCAGTATAATCTAGATCCCTAGTCTCTTAATCTTACTGGACTCACTGACTTTTTCTTTGTGCAGGTATGGCCGGAGGTAAAGCTTCCAAAGAGAGCCGTAAAAAAAAAAGGGAGATCTCCCAAAAGGTACAAGCGATGAAAGGGGCTACTGCCGCTACTGCTCAGACACCCAGATGAGACTTGGTAGAAGTACCGAGCTCCCCTCCTCGACCTCAGGAGCAGCCAGTCTCAGAAGTAGAGGTCGTCACCTCTCCACCTCAGCAGATTGAACGTCCACCTCCTCCGATCTCTTCTAATATAGAAGGGGAGTCTTTTGGCCCTACTGTTAGAATTCAGAAATTAAGATGCTTGAAACTTGAATTCAGAGGTCGATAACAAGAAATTAAAATGCTAGAGAGTAAAGATCAACTTGGGTCTTGAATCCAGAGGTTGAGGGTATGAAATTAAAATGCTGGAAAATTAAAAATAAACTTGGATCTTGAATCCAGAGGTTGAGGGTATGAAATTAAAATGCTTAAAAGTAAAAATCAACTTGGATCTTGAATCCAGAGGTTGAGGGCATGAAATTAAAATCAATATGAATCTTGAATTCAGAGGTCGATGACAGGAAATTAAAATGCTGAAAATCAAAAATCAACTTAGATCTTAAATCCAGAGGTTGAAGGCAATGAAATTAAAATCAACATGAATCTTGAATTCAGAGGTGGATGACAGGAAATTAAAATGCTGGAAATTAAAAATTAACTTGGATCTTGAATCTAGAGGTTGAAGGCAATGAAATTAAAATCAACATAAATCTTGAATTCAGAGATTGATGACAGAAATTAAAATACTGAAAATTAAAAATTAACTTGGATCTTGAATCCAGAGGTTGAAGGCAATGAAATTAAAATCAACATGAATCTTGAATTCAGAGGTTGATAACAGGAAATTAAAATGTTTGAAATTAAAAATCAACTTAGATCTTGAATCCAGAGGTTGAAGGCAATGAAAGTAAAATCAACATGAATCTTAAATTCAAAGGTTGATGACAGGAAATTAAAATGCTAGAAATTAAAAATCAACTTGGATCTTGAATCTAGAGGTTGAAGGCAATGAAATTAAAATCAACATGAATCTTGAATTCAGAGGTTGATGACAGGAAATTAAAATACTAGAAATTAAAAATCAACTTGGATCTTGAATCCAGAGGTTGAGGGCATGAAATTAAAATCAACATGAATCTTGAATTCAGAGGTTGATGAAAAGAAATTAAAGTGCTGTAAATTAAAAATCAACTTGGATCTTGAATCCAGAGGTTGAAGGTAATGAAATTAAAATCAATAGGAATCTTGAATTCAGAGGTTGATGATAGGAAATTAAAATACTGAAAATTAAAAATCAACTTGGATCTTTACTCCAGAGGTTAAAGGCATGAAATTAAAGTGCTGAAAAATTAAAAATCAACTTGGATCTTGAATCCAGAGGTTGAAGGCAATGAAATTAAAATCAACATGAATCTTGAATTCAGAGGTTGATTAAAATGCTAGAAAGTAAAGATGAAATTAAGGTGCTGGAAAATTAAAAATCAACTTGGATCTTGAATCCAGAGGTTGAGGGTATGAAATATTATGTTTGTACCTTTAATGATCACAGAGCAAACTTGACACAAGATCTTCCTCCATTCAAAGTGTACTTAACAAGGTCCCGAAGATAGATGATTATTGAAGAGGGTCAGAACGAGTCCCAAGACTTGACCTACAATTTCCTCCTTTTACTCACTTTTTCAGGATGCCCTTTTGGGTTTTCACCCCTTACTCATTTTGTAGAAAATGCCCTTGCGGGTTTTCGCCTTTTTTCACACATTTTGCTAAGAGCACCATTTCGGGTTTTCACTCCTACATTTTTTTTTAATGCACCAATCGCCTGGCCATCATTTATCCCCTGCAAATCTCATAGCAAAGTATATGAGGTTACCAATATTTAAATCCTTATCTTATAATAAAGTTTTAATGAATTAATAGCGCATAAATCAAGGTACACAATTGAAAAAATAAATAAATTAAAGTGAGGGAACAATTTTATTATGGCTTAAAAACAAAGGTACAATTTCAAAGAAAATGGTACAAGAGTAGACCTCACAAATTCCTTTTAGCTAACTTTGAACTCCCTTAACTGCCACCATTTCAAGTAATCTTTCGACGAACGTTCGTGCCATGGTAACTTATTACCTCTTTTGGTCTCAAGCCCCCTTCCTTATTTCTCCGTTTTCTGTACCTAGGAGCGCCCTTTTGGGTTTTCACCCCTAGAGGATGATTTTTATTTTACTCACTTTTTAGGATGCCCTTTCGGGTTTTCACCCCTTACTCATTTTGTAGAAAGCGCCCTTGCGAGTTTTCGCCTTCTTTCACACATTTTGCTAAGAGCGCCCTTTTGGGTTTTTACTCCTACATTTTTTTTTAATTTAGGCATAATATCTTTTTACAGCATCTGCATTCACGGGTCTCAGGAATTCTTCCCCGTCCATATGAGTCAAGATTAATACACTGCCAAAAAATGCCTTTTTAACCACATAGGGTCTCTCGTAAGTTGGTAACCATTTTTCCCGGGGATCATTTTGATTTGGGAGGATCTTTTTTAAAACCAGATCTCTTGATCGGAATTCGCGCGGGCGAATGTCTTCATTAAATGCTTTAGCCATTCTCCTTTGATATAACTATCCATGACATGCTGCTGTTAGTCTTCTCTCGTCTATTAAATTTAGCTAATCTAACCTCGATTGAATCCATTCTGACTTATCAAGTTCCAACTCTTTTAGAATTCTCAGGGAGGGAATTTCCACCTCTATAGGTAGAATGGCTTCCATTCCGTAGACCAATGAATATGGAGTTGCCCCAGTCGATGTCCTTATGGAGGTCTGATAGGCATGAAGGGCAAAGGGAAGCATATCATGCCAATCTTTATAAGTGACAGTCATTTTTCTAATTATTCTCTTGAGATTTTTATTAGCGGCTTCCACTGCTCCTTTCATTTGGGGACGGTATGGTGATGAATTGAGATGCTAAATTTTGTACTGGTCACACAAATTTCAAATCTTTGGGCCATTCCAATTCCTAGCATTGTCGATGACAATCTCGCCAAGAAGGCCATATCGGCAGATAACATTATTCTTGAAAATTTTAAGGAACTTATTTTGTGTGATATGAGCATATGACGTGTAACACCCTCACTTTAGCTAGTCCGTGCATTCGACTGTTTTGGTGATTAATGTCGATCTGGACAGTCAGAATATCTAGAACTATATGTAAACTAGAGTGAGGAGTCATAAATAACTCAAATAATAGTAAGAAAAATTTAGGAAAAATTTTAGAAATGAAATACAATAAAGTTAAATGAGCCGGTGCCCCGGTGATGGGTGACCCTAACGGGAAGTTGCTGTCCTCACAGCTATTGGCTCTAAACTGGAGGGTAACCCAGTGAAATAACTTTTGAGATTCTAGAGAAGAGCCATTGAGGTTTTGATGGCATTAGAATACCAAGAAAATGCTTCTAGAATTTTATCAATCGGTACAGACAATTTTGGCTCAATAAGCCAAACGAAGGGCATTTTGGTCATTTTGTCTTCAGAGATAATTTTTTTGCCAACTTGTCTAGTTAAATTTATATGAAATAAAATATGAATAAATATTGCTACAAATTTAATTACAAATTAGTAGAAAAGAAAAGAAAAGAAAAGAAAATGAAACAAAATGCAAATTATGACATCACCATGATGCAATTAAAAGCCCTCCACCCAATCACAACTTGACAAACAAATTAAAAAGGATAAAAATGAGATAAAAACAAACCATTTCCAGCAACCTTCTTCTTCCTAGTCCCGCACCAAAGAGAGAGAGAGAGAGAGAGAGAGAGAGAGAGAGAGAGAGAGAGAGAGAGAGAGAGAAACCCACCATTGTTATGCTCACGAGCTTAAAACCCTAGCTAATTCCACCATAAAACCACTTACCCCCGTCACAAAAATTAATTCTTACTACTAGAGCAAGCTTGAGGCAGCAATTTGAAGAATAAATTTAGGAGAATTTGAAGTTGTTATAAGCTTGGAAGAGAGATCAACATAAGGTTAGTGCTTACTCTCCCTTCCTACCTTTATTAAACCATGAATTGAAGTCATGAGGAGTTGATATTGCATAAAAATTTAAGAAAACCATGGGTATTAGAAAGACCAAAAATTTGGCAGCCTTGATGACCATAAGAGTTTGATGAATTTTGAATATAAACTTACTTAATAATGATGATTGATGACTAAAAGTGTGTTAGAAGTTGTATGAGAGGACTTTATATGAATTAAGATATGTTGAATTAGGGTTTTGATCATAAATTTAGGATTTTGTGGTATGCTTGAAATTGATCTTATTGAGGTGATTTGTTGACCATTAGAAGTGCCTTGAATTCCAATTGAAGTTTGGGAGTTGGGAGAAATTGAATTGGAAGTGTTGATTTTCATGCAGAGAATTCTGGACCTATGAGTCCAGTGTATTTAAATAAACATAAGTAGAGCTAGATAGCTCCAATTGGTGTGAGACCAATTGGAGATGAAATTTAAGACCTTAAGCCACATTTTTGGTGAAGAAATCATGCCTAGAAAACTAACCTAAGTTGCCCTAAAAATTGACCTGATCTGGGTAACACACATACTGCCCTGGAAAAGTGACCAAATGAACAGTGTTTGTTCATTTGACCATAACTCAGTGTAGAAATATCCAAATGACCTGAATTTTATATCAATGGAAAGATTAGAAAATTTAGAACAACTTTCATGGGGGACACAAACTCAAATTATGAACCTAAATAATTCAAATTGCTAGTCCAAGTTATGACACCAAATCTGGCAGAACCAAATTGCCTAGAAATTCTGGGCACAGGTCAATCCGGCCAGTTATGGTAAAATGGTCATAACTTGAGCTACAAAACTCCAAATGGAGTGATTTAAAAAGAGAATTAAAGAAGACAAATAAAGGAACAACTTTGATGAAGAAAAGTTTGCCAAATTCTCACTGTAGCTTAGACCAATGGAATAGTAAACATAGGACACAAAAATTGAATTTTTGAAAATACTTTTAGGAGGCTTTGAATTGCAATTGGCAATCAATGCCAATATACTTAGAACCCAAAATGTGGTATAAATATGTATCAAACATTTATGTGCATATTATGAATTAAAAAGTCAATATTTGAAGAGAAATGGTCAAGTGAATAGTAACTACCGAAAACTTAAGTTGCTAATGAGGTCAATGGTACCCCACTTAAAGGATTTAATGTATACCTAAATTATGAGAATAGGTAGATGGGAATTGTATTCTCATCACAAATAGAACTTAGGAGACATTATTAATATATTTTGAAATGTGGTTTAGAAATCAATATAAATGAAAATATTGAACCTAGGGACATATAAAATAATGTAATAAATTAGATAAGGAATTATAAAGGAAAAATAGATGATATAATTGATAAATTGTGAATTATATAAATGATATTCATGAATATATGCATTAGATGAAAATGAGTCTAGATATTGTATTTCCACTAGGAAATAAAGTTTAGAATGTTACAATAAATATATGTAATGGAATATATAATGAAATGATAGACCCATTAATATTAAATGGTACATGAGAGAAAATAAGGGGAATTATAAATACTTAGTAAGTAAAGATATTTTTTGAATTATAAATGATAATTCATATAAATTTTGAAATGAATAAATCAATCACATAAATGTGTGAATAGGATTTTAGTTCTCATTAGGAAAGAAAGGAATAATATTTTGAGTACAATGGTACATGAAAACCATTGTTGTGAATTGTGATCAAAATGAAGGATAAAATGAATGTATAAATTATGAGAAATGTATAAATTATGTATAATTGTGATTAAGAAAATTTATGTTCCCACTAGGAACAGAATTAAGTGATATAAATTGTAATTAAAAATTATAATGAATTAATGATATACTAATACATATTAAAACTTAATGGTATTTATGTGCCCATGGATCGCCTAGACATGTGTGTCAGATTAGATAGATTGGCATGCCAATAGGGCTGTATGCCTGTATTCATGGCTTTATGCCCGCACTCATGGCTTTTATGCCCGATTATATGTTATCATGGCTTTTAGACATATTGATATGTTATCATGGCTCTTAGGCCATATTGACTGCATACATGGTTGACGTTTTGTATTCCATAGTGCCAACGACCCGTTATTCAATTTAGTCAGGCTGTCATAGGTTACCTGGGCAGTGTAAATTATTGAAATTATTTAAGAACATTAGTAATTAAAAATATTAGAAAGTATTGAATGAAATAAGAAAAAAAAAATTAGCAATAGAAACATAACTGAATCAAGCAGTACAAATGAAATTTTCAGAATTGTAGGAACCAAAAATATAATACTCCTAGAATTAATCTGTATATCGAATATTATTACTGTATAAACTCAACACTTCCAAAGATGGACAAAATAGAATATAAAATAGTTGATATTAGAAATATCATACCAAATTTAATTGATACCCGAGGATCTAAATTATACTTTAGAATTATACTTCAGTTTTTCTTTATCTGTATATATTATTTTCTTTGTTATATTATTGCACCAATAAGCAGAAATGCTTAGCGCGATGGATTTGTTTTCTTCGTGCAGGTACTAAAGCTAAAACCCAATGGACATTTGACTAGGATTGTTAAAGTCCAGGTCTACAGAAGTGTCAGAAGTGCTCAAGGTTGTCACCTCCTCAGCAATGCATATAGATAGGGCTCACATTAGTCATTTTATGTATTTTGTATATTACAAATATTTCATATGTTGTAATGTAAACTAAAATTTTATAAGTAATATTTATGTGATGTAAATTAATAAATTGATTAGTTCATATGTAATTAATTTGTATATTATGTAAACTATGAATTTGTTCAATTAGTATGCAAATTATGTAAATTAATGGAAATATGAGAATTTTAATATGTGAAAGAAGTATGAATGATAATGTATGGAAATAAATGTGAAATTGAATTATATAGAGAATATTTGAACTAATCAGATGATCATGATGAGTACGGATAAATTTTATTGTATGGAAAATATTGTTGAGATTTTCAAATAGGTAAATAGTGAATCACGTCAAACGTTAATATAATAGGGGAAACTCCATTAGTTTCTTCGTCAAAAATTAATTGATATTAAATTAAATGAATTGAAAATTTCTAAAATAATAAAATAAGATAAGTTAGGGTGCTTTGGCACCGAATGTAGCATGCCTTATTCGGTTACACTATAGAGGAGTGAGGGGTGTTGCATGACGTTGCCTCAACCCATTTGGAAAAGTAATCAATAGCCACCAAGATGAACCTGTGCCCATTGGATGCTTTGGGATTAATAGGACTGATTACGTCGATGCCCCACATTGCAAAAGGCTAAGGTGAGACAAGATTACAAAGCTGATGAGGCGGGACATTTATCAGATCAGCATAAATTTGACATTTATGACACTTCCAAAAGTACTCAATGCAGTCTTTTTCTAGAGTAATCCAGAAATATCCCCGTCTCACAATTTGCTTGGCCATCATAAGCCCATTGGCATGAGTAGCACAATTCCCTTCATGAATTTCAAAAAGGATCCTTCTTGCTTCTTTTGCATCTATACACCTCAACAACTCGCCTTTGGAGCTTCTTTTGTACAAAATTTCACCACTGGGGAAGTATCCTAGTGCTAACCTCTTGATCATTCTTCTTTCATTTCTGCTTGCCCCGAGAGGGTATTCCCTGATTTTGATATAGACTTGGATGTCATGATACCAAGGTTTACCATCTGTTTCTTCTTCGATAATGAAGCAGTACGCCAGCTCACTCCTTGCTTTAATTTGTAACATCTGTGTCATTTGTCCCTCTTCCATCTGAGTCATAACAGCTAGAGTGGCTAAGGCATCAGCGAATTGGTTTTTGTCACAGTTGAGGTGAGTGAAGGAAATCTCTTCGAATTTCTTGATCAATTCTAGGAGATACTTTTGATACGGGATCAGTTTCGGGATTTTAGTTTGCCATTCCCCTTTGACTTGGTAAATGATTAAGGCCAAACCTCTGTATACCTCTAATTTTTTTATCTTTATTTCGATGGCAGCCTGTAAACCCATCACACAAGGTTCATACTCTGCAACATTGTTGGTGCAGTCGAACCTTAGCTTGATAGCTATTGGGAAATATTTTCCAGCTGGGGATATCAAAACTGCCCCAATCCCATTACCAGATAAATTGACTGCTACATCGAAATATATTTCCCATACGTCATTTGGTTTTTTGTCATTACTGCTGACTTCATTAACATTCTCATCAGGGAATTCAAAATCTAGGGCTTCGTAATCCTTGATTAGGTTTTCTGCTAGGAGATCAGCAATCACACTTCCTTTGACTGCCTTTCTAGTCATGTAGACAATGTCATATTGAGAAAGTATGACCTGGCATTTTGCTATCCTCCCTGGCACGAACGGGCTTTCAAATATATACTTGATTGGGTACATTCTAGAGATGAGCCATGTTTTATGATTCAACATGTAGTGCTTGAGTCGATTTGTTGTCCATGCCAATGCGCAACAAGTTTTCTCTAGAAATGAGTATCTCGACTCGCATTCATTAAATTTTTGCTTAGATAGTAAATGGCTCTTTTCTTTCTCCCCGTGTCATCATGTTGTCCCAGCACACATCCCATCAAACTTTTTTGAACTGCCATGTATAAAATCAACGGCCTTCCCATCACTAGAAGAACCAATATCGGCGGATTTGATAGGTACTATTTAATCTTTTCAAAAGCCTCTTGACAAACTTGATTCCATTGGGCAGTGTTATTCTTTTTGAGTAGTTTAAAAATGGGCTCAGCTTTAGTAGTGAGATTGGAGATGAATCTTGAAATGTAATTCAGTTTTCCAAGGAAACTACGCACTTCCCTTTTTGTCTTTGGGGATGGCATTTCTTGAATGGCTCGAACTTGTCTAGATCCACTTTTATTCCTTTCTTGCTCATTATGAATCCCAATAGCTCACTAAACCTGGCCCCGAACACACATTTAGCTGGGTTCAGCTTTAGTTGATACTTCCTGAGCCTTTCGAACACTTTTCTCAACACCTATACATGACTTTCTGCCCCTCTGGATTTAATGATCATATCATCCACATATACTTCTACTTCCTTGTGCATCATGTCATGGAATAATGTGACCATGGCGCGTTGGTAGGTAGCTCCAGCATTCTTTAATCCAAAGGGCATCACCCGATAGCAAAATACCCCCACTGGGTGATAAAAACATTTTTGTCTTTATCTCCCTCATCCATGGGAATTTGGTTATACCCCGATGCCCCGTTGATACATCAACATCTTCCCAGCCTTGCAGCACATCTATGTGTGGGAGAGGAAAATCATCTTTTAAGCTTGCCTTATTGAAATCCCGATAATCAACACATACCCTTACTCTTCCATCCTTCTTCATTACAAGGATGACATTAGCTATCCACTCGGGGTATTTCGCCACTTTTTGGAATCCAATATCATACTGCTTTTTGACTTCATCCCTAACTTTGAGCAGCGTGTCGGGGCTCATTCTTCTTAATTTCTGTTTCACTGGGGTCGTCCTAGGAATCAGAGGGATTTTATGTGTTAATATCTAAGGATCCAATCCTGGCATGTCATCATAGCTCCACGAGAATACATCAATGAATTCCTTGAGCAAACTGATCATACTCTCTAATTCTCCATTATTCACGACCTTAAGTTCCCTCTTAATTTCCTCAGTCCCTAAATTTATGGTGTGCATTTCATCCCCACAAGGGAGGGCACATCTCTTTCGCCCTATTTTTCTACAGACTCTTCTTTGGAATCACTCAAATGAATGGCAGTTATGGGACTTTCAAAGTTAACATAAAGAATTTCAGAGTCAATTGAATTATTATGTCTGGATTGGTTAATGGTCCTGAAGAAATGAAAGTGAAGTATATTAAAAAATGGATTTTAATGGCGAAAAGAAAAGAGAATTGGACACAAAATGCGATATTAATTTATTAATACTTCAATCATAAAAAAAAGGTCTATTTACAGCATTACACTTATCACCATGGACAGAATAATCAAGTGTTGATAACAAAATATACTTTACTCGAGATTAAGCATAGGGATATCTTCTACTTCCCAATTATCAAGCTCTTGCCCTTCAGCGATTGGTGAAATTAGCACCTCGGACATGGAGTCTAGCTATATGACATTGATGGATAGCTCTAAAGGAGACTTTTCACTTTCTTCTAGATTCTCAATGATTGGTTTGGTAAAAATATCTGTGATTTTTGGGACAACTTTCACCTTCCTGAATGTTTTGTCAAACATTTTATCCCTAAGCATATTCCTCATCCAAAATCTTCCATCTACTAGAGCATCTTTTTCATATCCCAAGATGAAGCGACCGATCTTATGAATAGCTGGTATAGGTTTGACAATTCCCTGTAATGTGGCGCCCAATCCCTTGCCCTTTTCATAGCCACTTTTCAACATTACCTTTGGAATCATTGCCGCAGCTCCTTCATCACTCAAGGTAGTTCCTTGTAACTCCAGGGCTTGGAAAGAACTTTCCAAGGATCTTTCAATTATTTCTACATAAGGAACCGATTGAGGTTTAGTGGCTAGCATGGCTTCCTCCCCTCTTACTATCATGATTTTGCCACTCATTATGTATTTGATCCTCTGATGCAGAGTTGAAGTTACTGCATTTACCGAATGGATCCAGGGTCTTCCCAACAACAAGGTGTATGCTGGCTCAATATCCATTACTTGGAATGTGATGTTAAAAGTGCATGCCCTGATCTGAAGTGGCAAATCAATGTCCTCTAGTACCTCTCTCTTTATACCATCAAAGGCTCTTACTACGATGGCACTTTGGCGTACTGCTGATAAATCAACAGATAGTCTCGCCAAGGTGGCATTACGCAAGACATTGAGGGCAGATCCATTATCAATCAGAACATTAGTGACTATGCACCCCTTACACTTAACTGTCACATGCAGAGCTTTGGTATGCTTCAAGCCAGCTGGGTCTACTTCATCTTCCGAAAAAGTGACGAAATTGGACTTCTGAATTTGCCCAACTATCTTTTCAAATTGCCTCGGTGTGATATTGGGGGTCACAAAGGCCTGGTCCAGAACTTTTTGTAAGGCATGGCGATGCACTTCTGAGCTCAATATCAATGACAGCAAGAAAATTCGAGTGGGTGTCTTTCTTAATTGCTCGATGATGTCATATTCACTTTGTTTCATGATCTGCAGCAGTAGTTCCACTTCTTCTTTCTTTTCACTAGATTCCCCTTTCTCAACCCTTACAGCCCCTTCCTCCACATTTTCTGGTGACTCTCCCATTTTTACTTTCCCCTTCTTCTTTTCTATTTCATCATTTCTGTAACATCTCCCGCTCCTGGTTATAAATTCTACTTCCTGATCTTGTGGGAGCAAGTTACTGGTTGTGACAGGTTTTGACTCTAGTTGGGAAGTAGTATTATTGAAGGGTCCTATATAGGTCATCTTGAAATGCTCGTGTGGGGCGAAGCATGGCTTAGGAGAGGTGATGGGTTGAGTGTAGGTATGGTTGAGGGTAGGAATTGAAGTGCTGCTGGATGCACTCTGAATAAATACATGGAGATTATAGTTCCAAGGCACTGTATGGGTATTAGTGACTGGGAGTTGAGGCGGAGTTCGGATGATCATTATTGGTGGTACTAGTGGTATTGGTGTGTTAGGAGCATAAAAGACTATTCTTGGATTGGGGGTAGAGGTATCTCAGCCAAATCTGGCTGTGTTCACTTCATCCTCTATCCTTGACCTTCGCTGACATCTCAAAATTCTGAGTGATAGCATTCTCAGAACTTCCTACTTGAATTCATCACAGTTTTACGACTCATGATCAGCCATCCCTCCATGGTAAGGACATCATGAATTATGCCGATCACTTCCTAACCCAAATCCCTAAGGGCATACATATCCCTCTCTTACTGCGATTGCAAAAATCTCATTGAAATGCAAAATCAGCTGATTTACCTCCAAGATTGATCTTTCATCCCAAGGTTCTATCACATTCACACTATTCCCTGTATCATGATTAGGTAATGCGTTTGAAGTGACGTTGGGAAGAGAGTCATTTCCCTCAATTTTTAACCATCCATTTCTGATCAGAGCCTATACCCTTCCCCGAAGAGCTCCACAATTATCGGTTGAATGCCCCACTGCCCCACCATGATATTCACATCGGGCATTAGCGTCATACCACCTAGGATATGGTGGCTGAACCGGGTTAAAGGGAATGGGCACTATCTAATTTATACCCAATAAGTATCGATAGATTTCACTGAGCAGAAGGGGGAGAGGTAGATCAGGAGTCCTTGGTGGTCTTGGGTTGGTTTGAGGAGTAGGTGGTCTTAACTGAATAGGTTGAGCAGGCGGTTTGGGGTGGTAAGCAGCTTGAGGTGGATATTGTGGGCGAGGGTGAGGATAATTTGGAAAAGGAGGCAAACCATTTGCTAACATTGGATTCTGAATTAGAGGGTATGGTCAAAAGTTATTTTGAGGGAGTGGTGAGTGAGCTTGTCTGGTGATAAAGTGTACATCACCTTCCTTCTTTTTCTCGAAACTGGTGGTTTTCTTTGCAGAGTTTTCTCCAATCAACTCTTGCAACCTTCCTAACCTGAGGTTAGCTTCAATCCTTTCACTAGTCTGGATAATGTTGGAAAAGCTATTGGACGTATTTCCTATCATTAAACTAAAATACGGGGCCTTTAGGGTTTCAATGAATAGAAAGCAAAGCTCATTATCAGTAATCGGAGGATATACCTCAGCTGCCTTCTCTCTCCATCTCTGTTCATATTCCTTAAAGCTCTCCTTCTCCTTCTGCACTAGATTTTGAAGGTCTCTTCGTGTTGAGGCGACATCGCAATTGAATTTGTACTGCTTGAGGAAAGCATCAGCCAAATCTTTCCAGGAGCATATTTTACCCCTATCCAGCTGTATGCACCATCATAAGGCTGCCCTAGAGAGGCTTTCATGAAAGAAATGGACTAAAAGTCTATCATCTTCCATAAGGGCAGACATTTTGGTTTTGTAAGTGGCTAAATGGATGTAGGGATCTGAATTTCCAGTATATTTGTCAAAATCTGGGACTTTAAACTTAGGTGGTACTACTACATCCGGTACCATTCTCAGTAAAGATACATCAGCTGAGCCATACATGTTCAGACCTTTTATAGCTCTTAGTCTTTCCTCTAGAGCAGACAACTTCTCATTTTCCTTTTCTTTTCTTTCACCCCCTACTACATAAGCCATGCCTCTGGTTGGGAAATTAGTTGCAGGGTAAACTGAAGGGATTGATATGGAAGGGTGAAATTCGGCGTTTGAGATAGCTAGATGATAAGAAATGGGTAAGTCATTATTTAGGAATGTTGGACTGACGGTGATTGTCAGATCAGGAATAAGAGCTTAGAAGGTGAAAGAGGTTGAAGCTTGATGGGAATCAACCATCATTGCGAGTGGGAGAATTACTGGTAGATTTGGTTCTGGTGTAGGTCGAATGGTTTCTTTACTCTGGGACATCTCCCTCATTAGTTTCATCAACTCTGAGACTTAGTCTCTCAATTCCGAAACTTTTCCTTGTAGGTTCTGTACTTGTTCCTGGTCTTTCATTATCTTCCTTGCTCGGGACCTTATTAAGTAAACTCTTTTCAGTTGAACCACTTGCTCGATCGGGTTTGCTTTGTTTGGAGCAATGTTGATTTCCTGTAGAAAGATTTTATTAGTTTTAAATTTTGTTATAGTTAAAGATCCTAACTAGACAAAGGATACGGTGGCAGATAACTACCAAAATGGAGTCTGCAGAAGGTGAATTGTGTCAACTTTATCATGGCATCACTCGATAGTCCAATAGTGAATAACGGGATCGTATGTGTGTCTATGACACTTGTCCATATGATGCATTCATTTTTTCGTATAAACCTAATGAGGATAGTTCCCACGAGAGTTACACTATTCATTCATATTTTGCTAAACATGGTCCAAACAATTCATTAACAATCTGTTCATACACAACATTCTTGCTATTGCCTAGGTTCAGGAAGACTCTTTAAAATACAATGACATCTTTTGAGATACTCATAGAGTCTTTCTTCTTGTTTGGCAAGATTCAATGTCTTCAAGGCATACTCGAATTCTGGCAGCAGTTCTTATTTTCTTTGGGCTATCATTCTTTCTAACTGGTTGATATTTTCTCTTGGCTCTTGATGAAGGGTTGCTTGCCTTTCTTTTTCTTTCCTTTCTTTGGCACATGCTTTCAAAATGTCATTAATAAGTTATGCCTACTCCTTTAATTCAAGCTTTTTCTTTTTGCTTTCCTATTTATATTCTTCCATAAGTATTTCCTGATATTCCAGTTTTTCCTATAATTTGCCATTCTGGACTCCTGCCACTCTCACTGCGCTTTGAAGCAAGGTCTTTTCTTTCTCCCACTGTATTTCCTATCCCTCAAATTCTGCTTCTCCTGCTATTACTTCTTCCCTGAGCCTCTTTACCTCCTTTTTCAGGATTCACTATTGGTCTTCTAACTGCCTTATACGTTCTTGCAATTGTTGGTTCTTAGCATTCGAATTCTGTAGAGAGCTTACCAATTTGGCACTAACTTCTTCTGAAAGAACTTCTCGATGAGGCATGCTTCCCTTAGGCTCTACTAGTTCGGGAACTCGATATCCCCCATCTCTGCTTTTTCTCCATCTGAGATAATCTTCCGTGGTGCTTGGCCCTTTAGGCGACCATTCAATCAAGGTGACCTTTGCCCAGGATTTGCAAAATGCTTTCAGTTCTTCCTCTCTATCGGGTTCATGATAGAAATGAGCTTGATGGAACCCTTCAACATTGGGCATGAATTGGGTTGAACCGAATTGCCTCATTACCAAAGCTGGGATATAACTTGTGCACCCAGTCAGTCCTATCAAAAGAACCAAGTGATTATCCCCTATACTCAACAAAATGGGCTGGCCCGTAGTCCACAATTTCCTCCAGCAATAGTTGTGACTGTTGAAGCTTAGAATCTGCTCTTGCCAATGTAGTTCATTCTTTGGACTTATTGCCAATTTAGCCATCTTTTCGATGAGAGGCTGGTAGGGATACCAAGTTAATCCCTTAGTTTCCAGAGGACAGATATGGCTGAGGATCCAAAAATGTAGCAATTAGGGACAACACTTGATGGTTCCCTTACCCTGTTGTCGGCAATACGTTAGAGTCAAAAAGTTCTCCACGAGGATGGCAGGTATTGGGTTAACATTCTGCTTCTCTACTACCCAAAACAACTCTGTTACGCTGTGGGTTATAACTCCCAAAGGCCTGAGAAACAAGATTAGGCCGTAAATTCCCAAAGCTAGTGCCAACGAAGCCTGTTCCCATTGCTTGCCCTGAATATGCAAATCCAAATATTTTTTTATGTAAGTCCAAGAACACCCATGTGTGCTTCCCTTGACGGTTTCCTTCACCTTTGCTTCCTCTGCAGAGATTCCAAGTATATGCGCAAACTGTTTCCAAGTCTGCCTATGCTTAAGGTGTAGATAAATGCGATTTTGTACCACATAAGGGATCTCTAGCAGCGTCTGATATTCTTCTGTAGTGGGAATCGTCTCAATATTATTGAAGGAGAACACACTATGCCTGGGATTCTAAGTTGATAGCATGGCTTTTAATGCAGGAACTTGTACTCTGACCCACATTAAAGTTGCAATCCTTCCATACTTTTTCTCGAACTTTACTTTGACATAATCGGGAAGTGATTTCCAACTGCTGGATAAATCATCAAGACCAGTCATTCTAACCACAACCTTACTAGGATCAAATGGAGGTAGTAGGCAAATGTCTGCCCCTATGTCATCAATCTGTAGGGACTTTGAATAATGAATTAGTCTAGACCATGGTTTAGCATTCTGTTCTTGCCTTGAAACTCCTTCAGTTGACTGACTCGAGGATACCATTTTAAAGTTTCTCTTTATCCTTTACAGACACTAGTTTACAATACCTGTAGAAAGTAGGTCAGTAGGATAAACTCAGGTAATTTTAAATTAAGGTGATGATATCTTTACACCTATCAAGGCAGGAAGGTGTGCAGATTATCTTAACAACATAATTCAAAATTACCTTTAAATTACATAAGAAAATTAAAAAGTAAAAGAAAGAGTGGAGTAAGAGCAATTATGTCCCTTTTGTCCTATGAATAGGGAAAATCCTAATACTAGGTAAGTACTATCTAATTAGATAGTTCTACCTTACGAGGTAGTTTGCTATGGCTTTTAGCTAATGTGATAGTTTAGCTCGAGTTCTAAAAGCTCAAAGGTTCCCAAATTATCCCTACTGTATACAGTAAGGCCTCATTCCACCACCATGATACTAACGGGAGAATTCCATGGGTATCACTATAAATGGAACAAGTTCCAATCTGAGCAGAAGCCTTCACGGATACTAACGGGTAAGACCCACGGGTATCGCCACATGACTCCCTCCTATTTCTTAAAGGGTAAGAAAGCTCGGGTATAGGGCTGAAGTGTGTGAGGACATCGTGTAAATAATTAGTGTGTGAAAGGACATATTTACCTCTTCCTAGTACGGGGGGAGTTTTAGATGAAGATTGCTGTAATAAACAAGATAATCAAAATAAACAAAATGGTTAGAAAGAATAATAATAATCAATATATTAAGACTTTCGAATTTTATAAGTTAAGCCCCCTACTTATGATTTTAATTTATATGAGCATAAAATTAAATCTGCTTTTAGACCTCTAAACCAAGGTTAAGGAAATGTCCTCAGTGGAGTCGCCAAGCTGTCGCAAGGATTTTGTGGTCTCCGGACGGTTCTCACCGAAGTAGGAAAAGTGAGGAGTTACCACTTTAATTTTGAGGAAAATTAAAGAAAACAGTTTGTAAAGATTAAAAACCACTTCGAAAATAGAGATTCTAGGTTCGGGGTCCGTATACGGGTGGGAAAGGTGTTAGGCACCCCACCTCATCCCTCAACGAGGGTAAACAAATTTAATGTTGTTCTCTTTATAAATTGAAATTGATAATTTGGGGGTTAGAATGATGATGTTAGTCCTTTGTACGGATAAAAGGAATGTTTTATATTTCACTATTAGGTTGCTAAAGAACACGAGTACATGAGATGACCCTTCAGCAAATAGGTGTTGTGTAATAGGTATTTTAAGGATTAATATGAATACTGAAGTTTTGATATTTTCAGGAAGAATTTTTTCCCTATAAATATGAGTGCCTTGAGGAGGACTCTCCATCGGGCCTCAACATAATATTTGGGATACTTTGGATGAACTCTCCCACAGAGTCACCATTTAGGACATATGATGAGTATTAATTATAATAATGGAGTTAGAAGGGAAAGGACTCTCTCCCGATTTAAAATGTTCTATTAGGATTTTAGCTAAGATAATTCAAGTAAAGAATCTCTCCTGATCTCTTAATATATTTTAATTTGAATTTAAGCTAAAAGAATTCGAGTAAGAACTCTCTCCCGATCTCTTAATGCATTCTGTTAAAACTTAAGCAGACGATTCAGGTAAGAACTCTCCCCCGATCTCTTTATGTATTTTGTTAAAACTTTGATTCAGAATTCAGGTAAGAACTTTCTCCCGATCTCTTAATGTATTTTGTTAAAACTTAAGGGGAGGATTTGGGTAAGAACTCTCCCCTGATCTCTATATATATTTTGTTAAATTTTCACTGAGAAATCAGGAAAGAACTCTCTCCCTATCTCTTAATGTATTCTGTTAAAATTTAAGCGGAGGATTTGGGTAAGAACTCTCCCCCGATCTCTATATATTTATAAGAATGGCATTTTGTTAGAACTTCGAACTAGGAATTCAGGTAAAGGGTCTTTCTTGATCCCTTTTATATGGGAAAGAAACACCGAAGACACAGGAAACCCCTGTGAAAAGCTTTTCCTGGCCTACAGGGCTTTATAACTAGATGGTGAATGTTAGGCCGAACTCCTTGTCGTATGATTGCTTTATCCTAACTCTTTGGTTTCAGACTCCATCCCTTTTCTGGTTGCCTGCCTGAGGTCCAAACTTCGTCTTGATTTTCAATCTCTTATCTTACCGTCTGAGCTTATTCCAGGCCCCAATCTCATAGCTTATTTTCCATTTCGGCCCCTCTAGCTTATTGTGATCTTTCTATGACCGCCGGAGTTACTTTCATTTTCCTATTATTTTCATTTATTTTTTAAGTACTTCTGCCTATACTCTTTAGAGTATTTATGAGTCACCAATGACTCAAACATCTACTTTCGAAAGGAGTGAAAATGGGGTGACGATAAATGAAATTTATGAATTAATAAAAAAAGACAAAGGAAATAACTATGGGCTAAGATAACATATTCTGAGATTTAGTGTGACTGGATATGTAAAAAAACTTGAGAAAACAAACTAAAAATATTCAACAAAATGACAGTTTAGACGCTTACCTATAGAAAGTTGGGGAGACAGACGAGCCAACTCCAGTATCAACAAATCTTAGAGAGCTGAAGGCAGACGACCAAAGAACTTGAGCTTACCTGAGGTAATGGGAATAAAGCAGAATGAAGTTGAGCTCGAAGGGTAATGCACAGATACTAAAGTGATAGGAATGAGGAGGAGTGAAGTTGGGTTCGCAGGGTAGTGCACAGGTACTAAAAATGAAAATAACAGGGTTTAGAGCTCTTTAAAATGAAATACTTCAGAAAACTGGTTTCTAAAGTTTCTCAAAACTTTGAGAGCTTCGAATGACAAGCAGTAAGACTGAATCAAAGTTCAGAGTCTTTCCACGATAATCACCACCTTCTCTTCTCTACAGTATTGCATGCAGGTATTTATAGGAAATGGGTGTTCAAAATGAAGGGTCAGGATCTTATCAGGAGGAGATGGAAGGCTTAGATTCAAAAGGACATAATCTGATGTCTGAGAATTAAAGAGAATCAAAATGGAGGGTTGGGATTCTATTCAGAATATCTATCCTTTCACCCCTTAATCCAACGGTTAAGGGTCTCGCCTTACAAAATGGATCCAAAGGCTGGGAACAAAAGGCACCGAATCTATCATCTGCTTTAGATCTGAGGGCTCCAAATCCATCCTTACAATTGTAATCAAAGGTGTAGATCGAAATGTACAGGGCTGCTTTAACGGTTTGGCATCTGGCGGCTAGGAGGGCATCCTTGCAAAAGAGATGCGTGGTGAGGATCAGATCATGCCTGCAACGCTTTAAATAACTTGGACCTGACAGTTAAGGGAGCTAATTGAAGGTCCTGATCGAAAGTTATTCAACCCCCTTGAGTTCTTCGATCTCTATAAGTCACCCCCTGTTTTTTCCCGATCTTATTATGACTGACCCATCTTAAGATTGTTATTCCGATCTGATTGTGACTGAACCATCTTAAGATTGTTATTCCGATCTTTATTTTCTTTTGCATCTGATCCTTTTTACTTCCCGATCTCTCTATTTTCCAACCTCCTACTCCATCCGACCTGTATCGGTCAAAGCAATAAATTCTTCATTTACTGATGAGCCCACTTCGAGTTCCGCAATAAATGGCAAAGCCCTATATATATGCAGCAATAGGAAATCACCTTCACACTTCATTTTTCCTCCTCCAGTTTATTTTCAATGCACCACTTCCCCAATTCTAGCTTTTTCGGTGATAATTCTAATTATGATGGACATTTTAATCTTTTTCCAACTGTTTCTTTTGCCCTTTGCCTAAAAATTTATGACCCCGGTGATCAGAGAGCTAGGAGAACGTCATCTAATGACAGCAAGAGAACTGGACTAATTTACCGATCAAGGTCAAAAGTGACGACAGTGCCGATCTCCAATCGGTCTGCCGATATGATCGGTAGACCGATCTCAAACAAGAGGACTGCTAATTTCAATCTTAATGTCGGTGACCGCCTCTTGAAGTTCATTTGGCTCCCAACAATATCGGGCATCCCGACTGCAGCTCGGTTCTGGTCAATGACATCGGCGATGACTCCGCTCAATAGCACGAGAGTCATAGTCACCCTATATGAGCTGCACATCTATCCAATGTTTGTGGCTGGCTATCAAACATATCTTTGATTCAGCCACAAGACTAGGCTTTGAGATAGGCCCATCATGCGACATTTTGAGTTTGGAATGTAGTGTAGGTGTAACACCCCTATTTGCATAGCCTGGTATATTTCACTATTTCGGTGACCGGTGTCGGTCCGGATAATTAAGGGGATTAGAACCACATCTAAGACAACTAGATAAGCCCTGAACACAAATAATTAGTAATTGTCAATTAGTTAAGTATAAATAAGAAAAACAGAACACAAGAAGTTAAATGAGCCGAGAGTCACAGCGATGGGTGACCTTCTCGGGAAGGACTGTGAGGTCGATTTAAACTCGAATTTCGAACTGTAAAATGTGATGCCGCGGTCCTTAGGACTATTGCAAACACAGTGGAAAAGAGAAAATCACGAAAAAGAGTTGTTAAGCAGGTTAAATAATTAGGTTAGGGATCCGGAAGAAATATTGAATTATTTGTAAACCGAATCGAATCGGTGAGAGGCAATTTGGTCAATTCACCCCTAGAGCTGACCCCTAACCTAACTGTCTAATAAAATTGGAGAAAAGAAAATTTTAGGATCAAGAATTAAATTAAAGAACTAAAGAAAAATAAATGAAAAAAAAGGAAAAAAGATGGAAAATTATGACATCATAGGGTGATATAAGCCATGACATCATAATTAAATTTTAATTAATGGAAAATTTGACTAAGTCAAAAAGCTTTAATAAATATACAAAAAGGTAAAAGAAAAAAAATAAAATCTTCATCTTCTTATCCCATGGTGCCGTCCACCTCTCTCTTCCCTCTCTCCCTCCCTTCACCTCAATTAAAGCTCCTTAGTTAAACCTTGTTAACTTCACTTGAAAAGAAGCTTGAGCAAGAAAAGAAAAGAGGAAAAGGAAGAAATTGAGGAAGAGGAAACTCCAAGTTGAGGTAAGCATTAAATTGAAATTTAATGGTTAAAAATGCATGTTTTGAGTTACTTTAGCTTAGTTTTTAACTTAAAATGAAAAGAAAACATCTTTGGAGGACCAATTGTGAATTTCGGCCAGCTAGGGTTTAGGTTTGAGAATGAATGATTTTGATGCAAATTATGAAGTAGTTAAGTGTGAATGAGTGTATAAATACTAAATATGCATTTAGAATTCAACAAATGAGCTAAACATGGAAGTTAGGGTTGTGGACCTAGGGTTTGAGAGATAAAATTTTGAGAATTGGTCAAATGATATGTTTGACCTTGCTTGAGTTAAAAAATGGTCATGTATGACCAATTGTGGTGTGTAGGAAGTGTTGGAATTAAGTTTGAATTCAGATTGCTTATGGTCATTCTGCAGGTAGCATGACCAAGGTCCTTTTCAGGGACCAAAACTTAAAATTTACTAACCCAATTGGTGTGAGGCCAATTGGGAATGAAACTAGACACAAAATGACATATTTTTCATTTAGGAATCATGCCCAAAAAGTGACCATAGTATAGTGAACAAATTGGCCAAATCTGGAATTGAGTGTTCTGCCCTGTACAAAAATGACCAAATGAATAGTGTTTGTTCATCTAGCTATAACTTGGGCTAGGCGGGTTCAAATGACTTGAAATTTTATCAGTAGAAAGCTGAGACATAGCCCTACAACTTTCATGAGAACACAAACCCAAATTATTCCCTTAACCAAGTCATTTAGCCAACCAAATTTAGTGACCTAAAACTACCAGAACCAGGTTTGGTGCCCAGAAAATTTGGGTTAGACCAATCCGGCCAGCCATGTTCAAATGGCTATAACTTGAGCTACAAAACTCCAAATGGAGTGATTCAAAAAGAGAAATAAAGTTAAGACAATAAGGAACAATTTCTATGAAAAAAACTTAGCCAAATTCTAACAGTAACATGACCAATGGAATAGTGCAAAATAAGACACCAAAATTAAAAATTTGAAATTTGTACCTAAAAGACTTAAGATTGGAGAAAATGACCAAAACCAATAAGTTAGATAACCAAAATGTGGCATGTGGGTATAATTGGATTTCCCATACCTATTAAGTATAAAAAAGTCAATATTTTGACTTGAATAG
Source organism: Hevea brasiliensis (assembly GCF_030052815.1). NCBI lineage: Eukaryota > Viridiplantae > Streptophyta > Magnoliopsida > Malpighiales > Euphorbiaceae > Hevea > Hevea brasiliensis. The sequence goes on from NC_079499.1 coordinate 84,645,549, forward strand.
TATCATGAATAGTAACCTCAACATGAAAATTTTTAAGAATATAAGTTTAAGCATATTGGGACTAGTATTGAACATATATGAATTAATTGTTGGAATTATTGTGAGGCAAAGATACTGAGACACTATAAATTTCATGTTTCAGCTAAAAAAGACCCGGAAGGTCTAAGAGACTGAGTTAAGGCCTAGAGGCAACTCATGTCAGGTTTGCGCATAATAAATCTTATTTCATCATTTTCTTATTACCGATTTGATTGGATATGATTTATGAAAATTTGGTGTTAATCATGAATTGTGTTGCCACTTTGTGAATAAAACTATGACTTTGGAAATTTATCAGATTTCTCATGAATTATTTGAATAAAATGTTTGAAATTGATTTCTGATTCACACTTAGCATGAAGTGCCTTATTATTCCTCCTCCATTTATGGGGTTGAGATTGATTATTTTCCTCCCTTTCTGGTTTACCAGTTGAGGTTGTAGATCAGATGAGTACTCATTAGCTAGCTAGACACCTCCCTCATTGATTTCGATTAGTGGGGTTATAGATTGCTTTGTCATGGTGTGCAACGCGGCATTGATCGAAAATTTTGTGTCAAGGCTTAAGTTGTGTATGAATTGGAAGCACTATGTTTATTAAATTGTTTGACCAAAATTTTGCTATAATGAGTTTTGATAATTTGCAAAATATTTAAATTGTGATTTATCAATGAATGTTATATGTACTGCATTTTAAATTTTTATTGTGCACTACTGAGTATTTTTATACTCAACGATAGCTTATTTTGTTATCGCAGATAAGGGCAAGGAGAAAGCAGTAGGGTGAGCTGCTGAATTAACAAGGACTTCACTGATCTTTTTGTATGGGTATTTGTTTATACCCTTGTAGTTATTTGATGTAAATATTGTAATGTCATATGTATTAATGTAAAGTTAAGCAATTGTATAGTAAATTATAAAATTTTTATTTTAGATTTTCTTTTTATAAATTAAGATTTGTATTTATAAATTAAGTACTTTATGCAATGTGAATGAATTTATGAAGTATTTGAGATGAAAAACTTTGGTTGAATTGTGGACTTAAATTGAATTGTGTTGACTTGAGTCATTTTGGTGGTTAGGAGTTGTGGAAACAATTATTGGAAGTGTTTTTATAGGTTTTTGAAGAACTGTTTTCTCAAAATACAAATGGCACTCTGTCAAAATTTTTCCAAAATTTGCGGACAAATAAAAATGGACAAAAAGTTTTACTAGTTTTGAAACTTCAATTAAATGTTTTTAATTCCTACTAAAATGCTCACCACTTCCAAAAAGTAAGAAAATGGTTTTAAAATCCTTTGTAGGGTACTTAATGATTTATCAGTAGGTGAAGTTCGGTAATTCATTAGGTATTCTACGGGATCATGTTATGCCTTACAGAGAAGTAAGGTGTGACAGTAGAGATACTTGTAATTGTTGATCTTGAGAGATCACCCAAATGATGTAATCTGATCTTTTGGAAATGAAATGAAATTTTATTTGAATATTTATTTTGTTTTATTATTTTCCAATCCCTTTTTATTATGTCCGATCTAATCCCGCCAAACTAAATCATAAATTGATCTCCTTTATTTGATCTTTTTTTCACTCTTCTGGAATTTTCTTGGGGCACTGGAATGGTCAGATCTTGCTTATCGATGCAACATTTAATGCACCAGCGGGTATAAATAGGGAGGGGTAGCCATTTGCAAATCATGCCACTTTCAAATTCCTCTCATTGACATCAAATTCTCTCTCATTTTCCAAGTTTTTTCGGCACCGACTAGTACTCCGGTAAGAGCTTTAATCTTTTTTCCAATCAATTTTCCTTTTTATTTCGGGAAAATGAGTGGTACCAAGGGTCAGAGAACTGCGAGCCTACCTTTCATCCATATTTCATGGACCTTGGAAGAAAGCGATGCGATTAGACCAAGCAGGCGATCCAGCACAGCCATCATTCCTGCTACTGGTCAAGTTACCAGACCAAAGTGAAGAACGTCTTCGAAAAAGGAAAACATGCCAGTTGATGAACTTCCGTCAATCCTTAGAGAGACTGATCTCCAATCTATTAGTCAAGAATACAATCTGTGGATCGACTCATTTGAAATGATCAGATGCCATGGCGATCTTCGGGCTAATCACTTCTTTAAAGAAAGCGATCTTATCATAGTGTACGAGGAGCAGCTGAAGTCCGAGCTCTATTTTCCCTTAGATGGATTTTACAAGGCCATTCTAAAATTTCACCATGTCTCGGTAGCTCAAGTGCATCCAAACTCCTGGCGGACTTTAGTAGCTTTCAGAGGCCTCTATCGAGCCAAGAAACTGGAGCCCACGGTTAGGGTTTTTGTTGACCTGTATAGGCTTGCCCGAAGAAAGGATGATAAATTTTGATTTTTTCAGGCAAAGCCGAACTGTAGGCTTTTCACCCATCTCCCTTCTTCGTTGAAGAACTAAAAGGATCAGTTTTTCATCCTTAGGAGCAAGGATCGAAATGGCTTTGAGGGGATCCCATGTAATTGGAATTATTTGGTCCCCTAAGTTCCTAAGAAACTCACTTTAAATAAAGACAAAGATGCCATGGTGAAAGAATTAAAAGCTTAGGCGGCCACCCATAAGAATTCGTGCTTAGATGCTGTCATGGCCAAATTGAAATGGTGGATGATGCGGCTGATCGCTAGTGTCACACCCTACCCCTCTGTAAGGCATAACATGATCCCGTAGTATACCTAATGAATTACCAACTCCGTCTACTGATAATCCATTAAATACACTACAAGGGATTTTAAAAACTTTTCTTACTTCTTTTACAGTGGTGAGCACTATTTACAGGTGTGAAAGACTTTGGTGAACTGAAGTGAAACAACTAACTCATTTGATTTATTTGGAATATCTGTAAAAATTTTGGCAAGGTGCCATTTGTATTTTGGACAAAGCAGTTCTTGAAAAACTCAGTAAAAAGCACTTCAATATATTTTCAAATCTCAACTCCAACATTTTTATCAACACAACACATTTCTCAAGTCAAATCCACAGTGATTTTCAAAGACTAAGATACAAAGATATAACACAATTTTTACAAGCCAAATAACTCATAATTATTTTACAACTTTACTGTACAACTTAAATTTACAACTGCTCAAAACCAAGAACAAAATATACATACAGTGAATATACATTACAATACAAAATGCCACATGTGGTATACTCACTATACCCAAAAATCTCTCGCTGGCGATACTAGCAGCCTAGCCTGCTGCCCTGTCTGTCTCAGTGGTGCACAACATTTACCAAATACAAATTTTAAATCACAATTCATAAATCATATCAATAGTGGATACTTAAAACCATAGTTAAATTCAAGACAATAAATGTCAACAAGAATTTAAACTCCATTTGTTAATATCACAATAATTTTCAATAAGTCAGATCATGGTTGAATTCAATAGACAGTATATGTCAATAAGAGTTTAAATCAATTTCACAATCTCACAATACATAATAACACAATTCGATCAAATAACTGAAGAATACAGTGTTGCCAATCTATAACACAATTTAGGCCATGACACAATTTTTTTCCATATATGCCGTGTTGTACACCACGACAAGACATGCTCACCCCAATAATCGAAATCAATGAGGAGGAAGCTAGCTATATAATGAGAACTCATCCATACTCACCTCGGTGGGAAGTCAAAGAGGAGGAACATAATCATACTCACCCTGGACTAATAAGTCAAAGAGGGAGGAATAATCACACTCACCCCATTAATGGAGGAGGAACATATTATCGATGTCATGCCAATTGTGAGTCAAAACAATTCCAAACATTTTATTCAAATGATCCGTAAGAATCCAATAAATTTCCAAAGTTATAATTTCATTCACAAAATGGCAACACAATTCGTAATTCACTTCAATTTCCACAAAAACCATTTACAGTGCTTTTCAATCAATAAGTATCCATCAAATACCATTCAAACAATTTTTCACAGTTTCAAACCATTCACAATGTTTTTCAATCAATAAGTGTCCACCAAACACATTTCCACAATTTAAAACAATGATATGCGAATAGTCAATATTTATTTCCATTGAAAATAATTCAAAAGAAACAGTTGTTGTGCACAAACCTCGATGGTATCCCCACGATCCGGACTCAGTGTTTCCTTCCCTTTTCCCGAGTCTTTGGTAGCGAAACACAATTTGAAGTGTTTCAGTACTAATTTAAACTGTCTCTATCGATGGTGTTTGGTAAATAATGCACTGAACTCAATTATTCACTTAATCACCTAATATACCGACCCTCGTTGCGTTTTAGGTAAATTAGGTTTTAGTGTCGTTAATATGTCACATTTGATAGGGTTTTAGGTTTGGTATGTTTTACCAAAGTCATTTCCTTGCTTAGTGCATTTTAATGCAAATTCTTTGGATCGGGACACTGGTTTGACCTAAGGACGATCTAGTTCCTCGGTTTTGGTCTCGGTCGAAACTACAAACTTGTAGATTTAGGTCTTATGGACCGCGGTGCAAAATTTCAGGTCAATCCGAGTTAAGTAGACCGAGTTATGGTCATTACACTCTTGCTGGTCAAATGGTACCATTTTAGGTCAATTTTAGGTCAAATTGGTCAATTCTGGTTCGGCCAGTTTTGGACCCGAACTTGTGCAAGTTGTTTGACTTGCTTATGGTCATTTCTGGGCTTTGGTGTCTTCATAAGACTTGTAGGTATGGGTCTTAACTATTCTTGGTTAAAATTTTAGGTCAATTGGACCTGGTTTGAGTGAGTTATGGCCTAAACACTCACTGCTGCCCAATTGGTCATTTTTCAGGTCCTAATTGCACCTAATCCGAATTGGTCATTTTTTTAGGTCTCCTTGCAAGCAGAATTTTGGCATGGTTTCTCAATGAAAGTTGGCACATTTTGTGCCTAGTTTCACCTCAAATTGGTCTCATACCAATTGAGGTTACACATTTAAGGTTATAGGCTAAAATGTGTACTGCCCTCAATATGCTTTTCACACCCCATTCAAAACACATATTTACCTTGCAAAGTTTACTTCCATACCCTACCAAATCAGTTTTGGTACATTACCAAAAGCACTTTCTACTTTACATTAACATTATTTTGGGCAGATTCCAATCAGCCTCAACACACCAATATCATTCACAATTACAATTTCTAAGTACTATTACAAACACACCTAACCATTACAAATTTTACACACACTTTACAAGATCAATCTACATACATATCATCAATCCTTCTAGGTTAATATTCTGCATACATTTCCTTCAATATATACCATTACTCAAGTGTCCCCAAGCTGCCACAAACCATTCTTCAACATCAAAGTGCCGTCCATTTTACAATTTCCCATCCAAGTGCATAAATCACCACATAAACATGAAATAATTCACTAGGTTACTAATTCATCATGATCAACACCATTTCTCATCAATTATATGCACAAATATCTCATCAAAAACGTGACTCATGGCTGTCCAAAATGAAAACAACAATAACCCTTCAAACTCAAAATTTTCTTTCACCAAACTAACACCCATAACATGAACATAAACTTTAACAAAGAAATTCTCAAAAATGCAAACTTACCTTTAATTGTAACTTGCTAAACCTTCATCAAACTTCTCAAAATTAGTATCAATATCTTCCTTGTGATGTGTAGACAAAGTTTAATGAAGAACACTAAGAGGTTGGAGTTGAAAATGGAGAGTTAAGAAAGCTTGCATGAAAAATGGCTAAGGAGTTTCCTTCACTCTTCAATTCGGCAATTTGAATGCAAATGAGGAAGATGACTTATTCAGCTGCATTTTAAGTGTACACATGTCCCACTATGTATTTAATTAATCCCCTTAGTGGTCCACTTAGTACTTAATCATATAATAAAGTAATTATTCATTTATTCCACATTTAACCCATAATTTCCACTATTTATTTTAGGTACCACCAATTTAATTTTTCATTTTATTTTCTAAGTGTAATACTATTTATTTTTAATGGACATTTAGGTCAAAAGACACTTCGGGATGTCAAATGACCATAATGCCCCTGTTCGGGTGGCATTCCTGATTTTTCGGTATTACCGGGTTTTGTCTGTTTTTCGATTTCTCACTTTTCTTTGTACTAATTATTTAATTTTTCTTTGATATTTCTAATGATATTTATTCTTCAACAAGGGTCTATTTATGTCCCAAAAATGTTTTCCGTGGTTCCCATGATCCGAGGCGATCAACGGTCCACGCCGTGACTTCCCAGTGCGGTCACCCATCGTTAGGTTTCCCGGCTCGTTTAACTTGATCACATTTCTTTGCAATCATTTTTCCTTTGTTTTTCTTGTATTTCCTTTTCTTGTATTTCATTATTTTATGTCTCCTCACCCATTTTGAAGTACGGTTCTTAGCATCCTAGCTGTCCGGACAACACTAGTCACCGGAGCAGCAGAACGCACTACCGAACTTAGGGGTGTTACAATTCTCCCCCCCTTAAATAAATTTCGTCCACGAAATTTTACCCAGTAGTCATCTTACAATAGTCATACGTTTATTTTCTCCTTTCTATATGGTCGTAAGACTTTTAACAATCTAATACAATGTTTAATTTGCTTGGATAACCCCAATCTCCTCTTACTATTATGTTGTCTAATATTTCAGCTCACGTTCCTTCTTGAATGACCCTTGAGGTCATATTAGAATCATTCATCGTGCATTGGTCCTCGACCATTCTAGTCCATAGTCTTCCTCACATTCGAATATTTCTTTGTTACATATGAATCAACTGTTCAAGTCTCTACTTCCATAACTCTTTTTATCTCACAATGTTCTATAACTTACTTCCTTTTATCTTGAACTATAACCTTTCGATATTTTAACTTTTGAGTTTTAGATCCCTAAGTAGGATTTTCAAACTTATTTCTAACAATTAAATTGTCACGGCATAACTATGCCAAAGCAGATCGTTGGCAACTATTCTCATCTAGGTGTACTATCGGTTAGTACGTAGCTCTACACAATAATCTCAAGTTAGTACTGTAATCTGCAGCTTACAGTATAAACATCAAGAACATTGCATAGTTACTACGATACATCACAATAGATCAAACTTTGTTATCTTTTATTCTTTATGAATTCACTGATATTCGAATCTTATTCTGATTACAATATCCATTAGCAATTTCTAACAGTAACCTCCTTGCCCTTATCAAGAGCAATTCCATTACTGCATCTTACTTTTACGTCCTCTTGCCTTACATTAAGTAGGCTCACTAATTAGCTTTATAATTTATGGTGTGTTAGGAAATACTTTTCGCCGATAAACTCTTTCAAAACTAATTTCACTTATTATCACAATCCTTATCTTAAGGGCTAATCACTAATGCGTCAAAATTTATTCCTCTGTAAACGAATAACAACAGAACATATAGTTCTAACACTAATGTAAAAATATGAAAATTCCAGGTCAAACAATACATATATATATCTCAGTTGCTAATTGAGAAAGTACCAGAATGATGTCAAAAGTCTCGGTCTCTTTTCGTCAGTATAGCGTATACTCGTTGAAGCATCACCTGTTTTGGCTGATTCACGATGAGTCGACTTCTAGGTGTACTATCCCTACCTCTACCTTTGCCTCTACTAGCGATGGTGAACTCTTTGGGGTAGAAACTTGGGTTGATCCCTTTGGTGTAGTAAATGATCCGAGCGACACGGATTTACACAATCCTTAGCAAAATGACCAGTCTCTCCACAATTAAAGCATGCTCCTACGGCTCTATAACATACCCCACTATGTGGTTTACCACAAGTTTCACAAAGTCGATCTGACAGCGCATTTCTGGGTTTCTGTTGAGTTGGCTGATCGGATCGAGGTGGTTTCTGTCTATAAGTTCTATCTCTATCTGACTTCTTACTATCTCTGTCGTATCCCCCAAATTTTCCTCTTTCCAGAGGGACCACTAGAACTACGTTCTGTGACTTTCCCTCTTTTACGCCTTCTCTGATTTCTTTTTCTCAAGAGCCGCTTCAGATTCAATTCTTTCTAATTCTAGTGCTTGAGAAATAAGTTCAGAGAAGTTGTTATGTTTGAATCCGACCACTTGTAATCTGATACTAGGCTTCAAGCCGGTTTCAAACCTCTTACATCTCTCCTATTTGGTAGAAAGTAGACTTCTTGCATAATGGCTTAGGCGGGAGAATTCCCTTTCATACTCGACCACGATCGCCCCTGTTTGGACTTAGGAATTCTTGCGACTTCGGTCTACATAAGCATCGGGGACATATTTTTGCCCGAATTCCCGAGAAGTCATTCCATGTTAGCACTGCAGTTCTATCAGATGTGGGGATGGTTTTCCACTAGTCATAAGCATCCCCAGAGCAAAGATCTGAGTACTCAAATCTAAGCTCCTCTGTGCAATGCAGTTTCTTGAATACCCTATCCATCCTCTCTAACCATTGTTACGCCTCTAGAGGATCTCTGTCCCCTTGAACTCTGTAGCCCCATACTTCATCAATTTGTCATATTGTCTAGCGTAAGATCGTGGTTGTACCACCGGTGTCGTATTGGGACTTGAGTAGGCACATTACCATCCATTTGTTGGAACATTGCGTCTCACGAGCGAGCGAAGCTGCAGATGCTGCGCAGTGGTGCTCTTGAACCACCGACATTATGTAGGCATGGGGCATCCCTTGCACCTCGGCCTCAATAGATTGATCGATTGACGATCACCCTCTTCCATAGTCAATGCGAGGATTTTAGATCTCCTAAACCAATAACACAAGGAGATTTCCTCCGTTAGTGCATATTTATAATGTAATGTCTTGTATGTATCAAACAATGATATTGAGCGGTTATCTTGTGAAGAAAGAATATTCAAATGACAGTGAAAATAGAATTTAAGAACTTTGCTCGATACCACTAAAACATGTCACACCCTACCCTCTATAAGGCATAACATGATCCCAGTAGTATACCTAATGAATTACCAACTCCGTCTCGATAATCCATTAAATACACTACAAGGGATTTTAAAAACTTTTCTTACTTCTTTTACAGTGGTGAGCACTATTTACAGTGTGAAAGACTTTGGTGAATCAAGTGAAACAACTAACTCATTTGATTTATTTGGAATATCTGTAAAAATTTTGGCAAGGTGCCATTTGTATTTTGGACAAAACAGTTCTTCAGAAAACCTGTAAAAAGCACTTCAATATATTTTCAAATCTCAACTCCAACATTTTTATCAACACAACACATTTCTCAAGTCAAATCCACAGTGATTTTCAAAGACTAAGATACAAAGATATAACACAATTTTTACAAGCCAAATAACTCATAATTATTTTACAACTTTACTGTACAACTTAAATTTACAAATGCTCAAAACCAAGAACAAAATATACATACAGTGAATATACATTACAGTATAAAATGCCACATGTTGTATACTCACTATACCCAAAAATCTCTCATCATGGCGATACTAGCGGCCTAGCACTGCCTGTCTGCATCTCTCTACTGCGGCGACAATAAAAGCTATCATTGAGACAATGTCTCGATGGTGCACAGCATTTACCAAATACAAATTTTAAATCACAATTCATAAATCATATCAATAGTGGATACTTAAAACCATAGTTAAATTCAAGACAATAAATGTCAACAAGAATTTAAACTCCATTTGTTAATATCACAATAATTTTCAATAAGTCAGATCATGGTTGAATTCAATAGACTGTATATGTCAATAAGAGTTTAAATCAATTTCACAATCTCACAATACATAATAACACTATTAGATCTAATAATCAAGAATACAGTGTTGCCAATCTATAACACAATTTAGGCCATGACACAATTTTTCCATATATGCCGTGTTGTACACCACGACAAGACATGCTCACCCCAATAATCGAAATCAATGAGGAGGAAGCTAGCTATATAATGAGAACTCATCCATACTCACCTCAGATGGGAAGTCAAAGAGGGAGGAACATAATCATACTCACCCGGACTAATAAGTCAAAGAGGAGGAATAATCACACTCACCCCATTAATGGAGGAGGAACATATTATCGATGTCATGCCAATTGTGAGTCAAAACAATTCCAAACATTTTATTCAAATGATCCGTAAGAATCCAATAAATTTCCAAAGTTATAATTTCATTCACAAAATGGCAACACAATTCGTAATTCACTTCAATTTCCACAAAACCATTTCTGATTGCTTTTCAATCAATAAGTATACATCAAATACCATTCAAACAATTTTTCACAGTTTCAAACCATTCACAATGTTTTTCAATCAATAAGTGTCCACCAAACACATTTCCACAATTTAAAACAATGATATGCGAATAGTCAATATTTATTTCTATTGAAAATAATTCAAAAGAAACAGTTGTTGTGCACAAACCTCTGATGACTGTCCCCCTGATCTGGACTCAGTGTTTCCTTCCCTTTTCCTGAGTCTTTAGTAACTGAGAAACACAATTTGAAGTGTTTCAGTACTAATTTAAACTGTCTCTATCGATGGTGTTTGGTAAATAATGCACTGAACTCAATTATTCACTTAATCACCTAATATACCGACCCTCATTGCGTTTTAGGTAAATTAGGTTTTAGTGTCGTTAATATGTCACATTTGATAGGGTTTTAGGTTTGGTATGTTTTACCAAAGTCATTTCCTTGCTTAGTGCATTTTAATGCAAATTCTTTGGATTAGGACACTGGTTTGACCTAACCGGACGATCTAGTTCCCTCGGTTTTCGGGTCTCGGTCGAAACTACAAACTTGTAGATTTAGGTCTTATGGACCGCGGTACAAAATTTCAGGTCAATCCGAGTTAAGTAGACCGAGTTATGGTCATTACACTCTTGCTGGTCAAATGGTACCATTTTAGGTCAATTTTAGGTCAAATTGGTCAATTCTGGTTCGGCCAGTTTTTGGACCCGAACTTGTGCAAGTTGTTTGACTTGCTTATGGTCATTTCAGGGCTTTGGTGTCTTCATAAGACTTGTAGGTATGGGTCTTAACTATTCTTGGTTAAAATTTCAGGTCAATTGGACCTGGTTTGAGTGAGTTATGGCCTAAACACTCACTGCTGCCCAATTGGTCATTTTTCAGGTCCTAATTGCACCTAATCCGAATTGGTCATTTTTTTAGGTCTCCTTGCAAGCAGAATTTTGGCATGGTTTCTCAATGAAAGTTGGCACATTTTGTGCCTAGTTTCACCTCAAATTGGTCTCATACCAATTGAGGTTACACATTTAAGGTTATAGGCTAAAATGTGTACTGCCCTCAATATGCTTTTCACACCCCATTCAAAACACATATTTACCTTGCAAAGTTTACTTCCATACCCTACCAAATCAGTTTTGGTACATTACCAAAAGCACTTTCTACTTTACATTAACATTATTTTGGGCAGATTCCAATCAGCCTCAACACACCAATATCATTCACAATTACAATTTCTAAGTACTATTACAAACACACCTAACCATTACAAATTTTACACACACTTTACAAGATCAATCTACATACATATCATCAATCCTTCTAGGTTAATATTCTGCATACATTTCCTTCAATATATACCATTACTCAAGTGTCCCCAAGCTGCCACAAACCATTCTTCAACATCAAAGTGCCGTCCATTTTACAATTTCCCATCCAAGTGCACAAATCACCACATAAACATGAAATAATTCACTAGGTTACTAATTCATCATGATCAACACCATTTCTCATCAATTATATGCACAAATATCTCATCAAAAACGTGACTCATGGCTGTCCAAAATGAAAACAACAATAACCCTTCAAACTCAAAATTTTCTTTCACCAAACTAACACCCATAACATGAACATAAACTTTAACAAAGAAATTCTCAAAAATGCAAACTTACCTTTAATTGTAACTTGCTAAACCTTCATCAAACTTCTCAAAATTAGTATCAATATCTTCCTTGTGATGTGTAGACAAAGTTTAATGAAGAACACTAAGAGGTTGGAGTTGAAAATGGAGAGTTAAGAAAGCTTGCATGAAAAATGGCTATGGAGTTTCCTTCACTCTTCAATTCGGCAATTTGAATGCAAATGAGGAAGATGACTTATTCAGCTGCATTTTAAGTGTACACATGTCCCACTATGTATTTAATTAATCCCCTTAGTGGTCCACTTAGTACTTAATCATATAATAAAGTAATTATTCATTTATTCCACATTTAACCCATAATTTCCACTATTTATTTTAGGTACCACCAATTTAATTTTTCATTTTATTTTCTAAGTGTAATACTATTTATTTTTAATGGACATTTAGGTCAAAAGATACTTCGGGATGTCAAATGACCATAATGCCCTGTTCGTGGCATTCTGATTTTCGGTATTCTAGGGTTTTGTCTGTTTTCGATTTCTCACTTTTCTTTGTACTAATTATATAATTATTCTTTGATATTTCTAATGATATTTATTCATCAACAAGGGTCTATTTATGTCACAAAAATGTTTTCGGGGTTCCCAGATCCGAGGCGATCAACGGTCCACACCGTGACTTCCCAGTGCGGTCACCCATCGTTAGGTTTCCCGGCTCGTTTAACTTGATCACATTTCTTTGCAATCATTTTTCCTTTGTTTTTCTTGTATTTCCTTTTCTTGTATTTCATTATTTTATGTCTCCTCACCCATTTTGAAGTACGGTTCTTGGCATCCTAGCTGTCCGGACAACACTAGTCACCGGAGCAGCAGAACGCACTACCGAACTTAGGGGTGTTACAGCTAGTGAAGATTATGAGCTTCAACTTTCTGACCTCGGTCCTGCGATCGATATAATCCAGATCCCTAGTCTCTCAATCTTAGCAAACTCACTGACTTCTTTTTTGTGCAGGTATGGCGGGTGGTGAAGCTTCCAAAGAGAGTTGTAAGCGAAAAAGGGAGGTCTCCTGAAAGGTACAAGCGATGAAAGAGACTACTGTCACCGCTGCTCGGACACCCAGACGAGACTTGGTAGAAGTACCAAGCTCCCCTCCTCGACCTCAGGAGCAGCCGGTCTCGAAAGTAGAGGTTGTCTCCTCTCCACCTCAGCAGATTGAACATCCACCTCCTCCGATCTCTTCTAATGTAGAACGGGAGCCTTCTGGCCCTACTGTTAGAACGCTCTCTCGATAAGCTCATGTGACACCCCTTACCCGTCTGTAGTATATCCGAGTAAGTTATGTCACACAGTGTACCAGAACACTCTATTTTATCTCAATCATTTTTATTCTTCCTTAATTTATTTTTATCATAGTTTTAATATAATTTGTGAAATATAATTCATTTAAACCATTTATTGAAATTATAATTTATTTGAAGTTCCGAAAATTTTATAGAAAATCCGGTAGAGTACCGGCTAAAAATGGAGAAAACAGTTCTTCGGAACTTGTGAAAAATACTTCTAATAATCATTTCCAATCATTCTCAAACTCCAATAATCATCAAAATCTCAATATTTTTCAACAACATTTCCATTTCTCAATCATTCATTTCTCATGGTATTCATATATAAGCAATAAATAAATACTCAATTTTCCATTCATAAACACAATTTCCACTATTTACATTAACATCAAAATATATTACATAAGTCTCAATTACACAAGAGAAAATAAAAATTAGTTACAAAATACCAAAATGAAACCTAGTGTCCTACCAATGCACTGAAGATGGTGAGGTGACACGGACACTATGCAGAGTTGCAGATGGTCTCACCCAGTCTGTGGTCTACTGGGCTCTCGATCAGTCTCTCCAGAACCTACATGTGGCAAAAGCAATGCGCTAAGTAATAATGCTTAGTGGTGCCAATAATAAAATAAAAAGAAATAACAGAAAATAAATATGTAGTGAATGTATTGATGTCTCATTGCAAATAAATTTTCGATGAGTATTTGTAGTCTTACTTATTTTGTACTTGTTATATTCATTATTTCATTAAATTTATCCACTTTCATTTTTGGTTGCCCAAGTAACCTATACTGGATGACTGGACTGGATAAACGGGTAAACTGGCACTGGGTATTAAGTACCTCGGGCCGTCACATCATCGGTCACATCTGTATCTCCCGGTGTGCAACAGAATAGCTAATAAGCTGTAATAACATTAGGCACAAGGCCAAGTCTCAACACAATGTCAGAATGGCTAAAAGCCATGAAATCATAGAATGGCATAATGCCATGTGCAGTAATTCTAACTGAACCCAATTGGCATGCCAAGCTATCCAAACCAATCTTGTTAGGTATAATAGGGCATTTCACACTTCTAAGTTTCACAATTTTTGGAATTTAAGTTTTAGTGTTATTATTCCATTCATTGATCAACAAAAATGTTGACTTTTGCATAGCCAATAGGTACATTGGTTTTAATATCATCAACATACCACATTTTACATTCAAAATTTGTTGGTATTGGTTGCCAATACCATTTCTAAACTTAATGTTAGTTGGGCAGAATTTTTACTTTTTATACCTTATTTTTACTATTCCATTGGTCAATTTTGCAATGGGAATTTGGCAAACTGATCAACATGAAAGTTGTTCCTTATTTTGTCTAGTTGCATTTCATGTTTTGAATCACTCCATTTGGAGTTTTGTAGCTCAAGTTATGGTCCAAAAACCACAACTGGCCGGATTGAAATTTTTCTGGACTGACCATATCTACATTGCAGTGAAAAGTGACTGCAACTCACTTGTTGGATAGGTTTTGGTCATAATTTGGGTTAGGTTTCTTCATGAAAGTTGTTGGTCTCTGGTAAAATTTCAGGTCAATTGGACCATTCTACACTAAGTTATGGCCAAATGATCAAACACTGTTCATTTGGTCATTCTGCAGAAACAGACTGCAGGTCACCCGGATTAGGGCAAGCTTTTGGTCCACTTGGTTTGGTTTTATGGGCATGGTTTCTTCACCAAAGTTGTGTCATTATGTGTTTAGTTTCATGTCCAATTGGCTTTGGATCAATTGAACCTATAAAATTCAAGTTATGGCTGCCCAAACCTGCTAGACTCATGTCCAATTCTGCAGGTCACCATGGGCAGCCACACCAACTGCAATTCCCACTAATCAAACCACCTCATTTCTTGTTTACACATAACCAAATGGTCACTAATTGACCATTAAAACTCACTTTCATCATTACATGATCAAAGTCTCCATTTCATGCTCAAACCCTAACTCCAATTTCCAATTCATGGCATACACACACCAAACTCATACCAAATCACTTTATCCATCATCTACACTCATCAATAACATAATTCAGCCACTTAATTTCATCAAAAACCAACAATCCTTAAACTTTCTCATGGCTGAAAAATTTAGAAATTTCATTTACTCAAGTTTTTCTTTTAATTTCACACAATTTCTACTTGATTTAGCATGCTTACAAGATTAAAGAAAGAAAAGATATTGTTTAGTGCACTAACCTTTTTGAGCTTCACTTAACCTTGATTAAACCTCCCTAATCTCTTCTTCTTTGGCTGCCAATAGCTTTTTCTAGGTGAAAGATCAAATTTTTGTGAAGGGACTTAGCAATTTTGGTGAACAAATGGAGAGGAAATTCAAGCTTTTAAGCTTGAAAATGGTGGAACCTCTTCTCTCT
Organism: Hevea brasiliensis; assembly: GCF_030052815.1. Taxonomy (NCBI): domain Eukaryota; kingdom Viridiplantae; phylum Streptophyta; class Magnoliopsida; order Malpighiales; family Euphorbiaceae; genus Hevea; species Hevea brasiliensis. The sequence continues at coordinate 84,661,224 of NC_079499.1, forward strand.
CTCTCTCTCTCTCTCTCTCAACGTTTTTGGCTGCCCAAAGGTTAAAGATGCAGATTGGTTTTTCAATTTTTGGTCTCTTTTATCTCTTTTAATGTGTTTAACAAATTGTGATTGGTGGAGGAAATTTAAATGACATCATATGTTGTCATAATTAGTATTTTCTTTCATTTTCTTTTCTTCTCTTCTATACTCATTTCTAATTTAACTTTTAGCAATATTTATTCATATTTTAGATCATAATAATTATTTGCTTAACTGGACAAGTCGGCCAAAAATCATCTCTGAAGATGAAATGACCAAAATGCCCTCCGTTTGGCTTAACGGGCCAAAATTATCTGTACCGATTGAAAAATTTTTCTAAGCATTTTCTTGGCCTTCTAATGCTATAAGAACCTCCATGACCCTTCTCTGGAGTCTCAAAATTTATTTTATAATTTTTTCCCTGGGTCTAGGGCTCCTAGTTGCGAGAACCGCAACTTCTCACTAGGTTACCCATCGTTAGGGTACCGGCTCATTTAACTTGGTTGTATTTTATTTCTAAAATTTTTCCTAAATTTTTCTTATTAATATTTGAGTTAATTATGGTTCCTCACTTTAGTTTAAATATTTTTCCAGACGTTCTAGCTGTTCGGATTGACACTGGTCACCGGAATAGTAGAATGTACGGAGTTGCTACAGGGAGGAGGGTGTTACAACTCTTCTCCTCTAATTTAAATTTTGTCCTTGAAATTTTCCTGATGCAAACAGTTGAGGGAACTATTGCCTCATCGTCTCTTCACTTTCCCAAGTTACTTCCTCGGTGTTGTGGTGCCTCCAAAGCACTTTCACCAGTGGAATCTGCTTATTTCTCAACTCTTTCACTTCCTGAGCCAGGATCCGTATGGGTTCTTCTTTATATGTCAAATTCGGTTGTACTTCAATTTCTTCCATGGAGATGACATGTGAAGGATCTGAGCGGTATCTTCTTAGCATAGATACGTGGAACACATTGTGGATCTTGTCCAGTTCTTATGGTAAAGCTAGCCTGTAGGCCACTGGACCCACACGTTCAATGACTTCATATGGGCCAATGAACCTAGGGCTTAACTTACCTTTTCTTCCAAACCTTAGTACCTTCTTCCACGGTGACACCTTGAGGAACACTTTGTTGCCAACCGCATACCCTATTTCTTTTATCTTCAGGTCGGCATAGGATTTCTGTCTGTCTGAGGCAACCTTCATATTGGCTTTGATTAGTTTTACCTTCTCTTCAGTCTGTTTCACCAAGTCTGGCCCTACCAGTTTGTCTTCGTCCAATTCAGTCCAACACACTGGAGTTCTACATTTTCTCTGTAACATCCCCACTGTACGTATTCTGTATGTTCTATTGCTCCAGTGGCCAAATAACAGTCCAGGTAAGTTAGGATGTCGGGAACTACACTTCGGTGATAGTGAATAGACATATAATAATGAAATAAATAAAAAGAAAATACAAGAAAAATCAAAGAAAAATGAAAGAGAGAAAATGAAGCTAAGTTAAACGCAATCAGCAATGATAGGTGACCGCACTGGGAAGGCCATTGCCAATCCCAGGACTGCGGGGAACCCTCAGAATTTAATTTTGAGGCATAAATAAAGGTTTATTGAAATGTAATTGACACTAGAAATATCAAAGAAAAATTAATAAATTAGTACAAAGAAAAACGAAAAATCGAGAAACAGATAAAAATCGGTGTTACCGAAAAATCGGGAATATAACCCGAAGTGGGATATTTTGGTCATTTGACACCTAGAGTTGCCTTTTGACCTCAATTTCTATTAAAAATAAATGATATTATACTTAGAAAATGTCATGAAAAATTAAATTGTGATACATTATAAGAATAGTGAAAGAAATGGGGGATAAAATCCAATTTATGAAACTTTAAATAATTAACATTAAAATCCAAGTTAGTGCTCCACTAACTCTTAATTTGGGACACTTAAATATTCCTTTGGGACAGCAGAACCATCATCTTCCACCTTGAGAAATAACCAGCCAAGAGAAATGAAGTTCACCATGGAAATCACCATGGACGCCCCACATGCAACCTCCACGGGTGCATGATCAAGCCACCATTTCTACTTAGTTCCTTTATTAAGCTTGCCTACTTACCTTGGGGAAGATATTGGCAACAAGAAAAACAAGATTTGGTGAAGTTTTGATAAGCTTCAAAAGTGGTAAATGTCCAAAACCTCTCCCTTGCTTTAGTAAACCTTGTGTTTAGGTTGAGGTGAGTATTTTGGTTAAGAGAAATGAAGAAAATCTTGAGAAATGAAATGGTCCATTTTCGGCAGCCATGAATATATGTTGTAGTTGAATTTTTCTTACCTATAATGGATGGAAACTAAGGTTGAATAACTTAAATGGAGGAAGTAGTAAGTTAAAATCTAAGTATGTGCATGTAGTGCTTGAATTAAGGGTGAGTAATGGAACCTTAATGCTTTGGGCAAACTACCATGTTTGGCAGCCTATTAAACCATGAATTTGTATGTGAACATGTAGTTATTAATGAAATATGCTAATGTTAAATTGTGGGCAGCAAGTGTAAGTGATATTGAAGTATGATTATGTTGAAGTGTATGTGTAATATTGACATTGAAATATGTTGAATTTTGGTGGAAGTGAATGTTGAACTTAATGGTGAATTGTGTGCATTGAGCACTTGAATATTCTGCCCAAAATTGTTGCTGGAATTGTGTACAATATATATATAGAAGTGTTATTGATTGAATATTAAAGTAATGAGGAGGAGAAGGAATATCAAATTGGAAGTGTATGTGCTTTGTGCAGGTTGTGTATTGAAGGCAGTACCTAAATTAGGCCATAAGTGCCAAACTATGAACCCAATTGGTATGAGGCCAATGAGGGGTGAAACTAGACACCAAATAGGCCAACTTTTATGTAGAAATGTTGCTAAAATTCTGCCTAGAAACTGACCTTAAAAATGACCAAATCCGGATTAGCAACCTTGCAACCCAGATTTTTGACCATATGAACAGTAGTCCTTGGGATGACCATAACTCACTCAAAACAGGTCCAATTGACCTGAAATTTTTACTATGGTTAGTTTAGACATTGATCTACAATTCTTATGAAGACACCTAAGCCCAGAATGGCCAGAACCAAGTCAAATGGCTTGCACAAGTTCGGGTACAAAAACTGCCGAACCAAAAGTGACCTAAAATTGACCAAATTTTGCACTAAAGATGCAATCTGTCCAGCTTTAGTAAATTGACCATAACTTGGTCTATAAAACTCAGAATGACCTGAAATTTTGCCCCGCATGCAATAAGACATAGAGCTACAATTTTACTTCCTTGACCAGAAGCTAAAAACCAAGAAAAATAGGACTTTAAGCTAGACCAATCTAGTACACAAAAATTAAGAATTTGACATTTTACAAACAATGATGCTTGAAGCATTTTGACAATGAATGCCAACTTGTAAAAATGGTAAATTGCACTATATTGGCAGTATATTGAGATATAAATTGTGACATATTGATGCTAGAAACAACTTATCCATATTACCTAAAAAAGGTCAACATATGCATTGACTTGTGAATTATATAATAATTAGTAAACTCCAAAAATTAAAGAATTAAATAATTAATTTATAATGTGCCCTAGTTTGCCTAGTTGATTAGTATGGATAGGTTGGCATGCCAATAGGATTCTGACAGCTATTCTGTAAATGGCTTCATGCCATACTGTGTTTCTGACTTATTATGCCAAGATCAGTGACTTTAATAGCCTACGGCTATACATATTGTGTATTTATTCTTGGCTTATCGCCAGATTGACTATATGGCTTCTTAGCCACACTAATTGCACACCGGGAGACACTTTGTGACCGATGGTGTGACGGCCAGAGGTACTAGGTACCCAGTGCCAGTATATCCATTTATCCAGCCTGGTCAGTATATAGGCTACACGGGCAGTTATTCAAATACTATTAAATTCAAATAGCTAAATCCAATCTACTGACATACAGCACCACCAAAAATTCATAAACACTCTATTTACTTTATTTTAGTGTATATTTCTTTATATTTGGCACCACTAAGCAAAATTGCTTAGCGCGTTGCTTTTGTAACGCGTAGGTATTGGAGACAGTTGGGGAACCTAGCAGACCTACGACCGGGTGAGACATCAGATCTGCACAGGAGTCCAGAGTCATTTGCACTGCATTGCATACATGGTAGGACTTAGGATATCTTGTATTTTTTACTTTTATTGTATTTTTGAAATTCGGCCTTGTATTTTGTAATATTATGAAAGCTTTAAAGTTTGTAATATCTTGTACATATTAAATAACATGGAGATTTTCTGGATATATTTAAATTATTATGGACTGTATTATGGAACTGTTTAGTGACTGTAAAAGTCTATTGACTTTACTGAGAAATAGAGACTGTGAAATATTTGAGATTTTGATATTATCATATTGAACTGTCTTCAACAGGTTTGGAAGGACAGTTTGTCCGAAATACAGATGGCACCTTGCCAAATTTTTATTACCAATCTTGAAATATTGATTTTATTAATGTATGAAAATAGTATCAGCATCATATGAATATTACATAAAAGACTTCTTAAAATCTAATTGAGCTCAGGAAAAGAGATAATCACAGACTAGGTGTTCCTGCACGCTGTGTAGCATGCCTTGCTCGGCTATTCTGTAGACGAGTGAGGGGTGTTACATTCTCCCATACAGTGCTTCATACGGGGCCATTTGGATGCTAGCTTGGTAGCTATTGTTGTATGCAAATTCTGCTAGTGGGAGGTATCTATCCCAACTGCCCTCAAATTCAATGACACAACTCCTCAGCATATCCTCAAGGACCTAACATATATTTCATGTTATTATTATCATTTTAGTTCAATATTTGTATTAATTCAATTGGTTTCAATTATTTACCTGGATTACTCTTTCTGAATGCCCATCCGTCTGAGGATGGAAAGCTGTGCTGAAGTGAAGTTGTGTACCCAAGGATTCAAGCAACTTCTTCCAAAATCTCGATGTAAACCTTGGGTCTCGATTAGATATGATGGAAAGTGGAATTCCATGCAGTCTAACTATCTCACTGATATACAATTCTGCTAACTTCTACAAAGTAGTCGGTCCTAATCGGCAGAAGTGTGTCGACTTCGTCAATCTATCTACTATCACCCATACTGCATCATGTTTCTTCTGGGTGAGAGATAGACCACTTACAAAATCCATGGTGACTCGATCCCATTTCCATTCAGGTATGCGTATAGGCTGTAGCAAACCCGATGGAACTTGATGTTCTGCCTTGACTTGCTGACATGTCAAGCATTTAGTTACATAGTCAGCTATGTCCTTCTTCATACCAGGCCACCAATACTGAAGCTTCAGATCATGATACATTTTTGTACTTCCTAGGTGCATAGCATGCACACTGGTGTGTGCCTCTTTTAGAATACTGGCCTTCAATTCTCCATCATCTGGTACACACAGTCTTCCTTTGTAGTACAGACACCCATCTGTTTTCACTTCATAGTCAGTTTCTTTTCCTTCTAGGATTTTTCTCATAATAGCCTTTAGCTTCTCATCTACCCTCTTTCCATCTAAAATCTACTGTAACAGGTTTGGCCTCACTTGCAACTCAGCCAAAATAGCTCCATCTCGAACCAAAGATAGACGGGCATTTAATGATCTCAAAGCTGTGATGGATTTTCTGCTCAAAGCATCAACAACTACATTTGTCTTCCTAGGATGATAGTCAATTACACAATCATAGTCCTTCAGGAACTCAATCCATCGCCTCTGTCTAAGGTTGAGCTCCTTCTGAGTTGGCAAATATTTTAGACTTTTGTGGTCTGTGTAAATGTAGCACTTTTCACTATATAAGTAGTGCCTCCATATCTTCAGTGCGAAGATAATTGCTGTAAGCTCTAGATCATCGGTAGGGTAATTCTATTCATGTGGCCTTAGCTGCCTGGAAGCATAAGCGACCACCTTCCCCTCTTGCATTAATACACACCCTAACCCATTATGAGAGGCATCACTGTAGACCACAAAGTCCTTTCCCGACACTGGCTATGTTAATACTGGTGCCTCTGTCAACATAGCCTTCAACTTCTCAAAACTAGCCTGACACTTGTCATTCCAGTCAAATCTGACATTCTTGTGTAACAACTTGGTCATTGGAGCAGCTATTAACGAAAATCCCTTTACAAATCTTTTGTAATACCCAGCTAGCCCCAAGAAACTTCTAACCTCAGTTGTATTTCTGGGAGGCTTCCATTCCATCACTGCTTCTATTTTCTTGGGATCCACTCTAGTCCCATCAGCTGACACTATGTGTCTAAGGAATGCAATCTCATTCAACCAGAAGTCACACTTGGACAACTTAGCATACAGCTTCTTTTCTCTCAAGGTTTGTAGAACAATCCTCAAATGCTCATCATGTTCTTCCCTAGTCTTGGAATATACCAAAATATTATCAATAAAGACCACTACAAACCAATCTAGGTATGGATGGAAGATACGATTCATAAGGTCCATGAATGCTACTGGTGCATTTGTTAAGCCAAAGGGCATCACCAGAAACTCATAATGCCCATACCGGGTCCTGAATGCAGTCTTTGGCACATCTGCATCCTTCACCCTCAGCTGATGATACCCTGATCTGAGATCAATTTTAGAAAATACTCCTGCTCCCTTCAACTGATCAAACAGATCGTCAATTCTAGGCAACGGATATTTGTTCTTCACAGTCACTTTATTCAACTGCCGATAATCGATGCATAACCTCAAAGTCCCATCTTTCTTCTTTACAAATAGCACTGAAGCTCCCCATGGTGACACACTGGGGCGTATGAACCCCTTATCCAGTAACTCCTGTAACTGGATTTTCAGTTCTTTCAATTCTGTGGGCGCCATCCTATAAGGAGCAATAGAGATTGGTCTTTGTACAGGCGATATCTCAATAGCAAATTCAACTTCTCTTTCCGTGGTAAACTGGCAATTCTTCAGGAACACATCCGGGAAGTCTTTTCGTGGGTATGTCACACTGAGATCGGCTTACTTCGCCTAGTATCCACCACATGTGCTAGGTAGGCTTCACAGCCTTTTCTCATCAGTTTTCTTGCAACTGTGGCTGAGATGACATTGGACAAGGAATCTGTCATTTGCCCCACAATTGTGATCTCATTACCCTTATGAGTTTTCAAAGAAATCCTCTTCAGTTTACAATCAACCATTGCCTGATGACGTGACAACCAGTCCATTCCCAAAATCACGTCAAACTCATGGAAAGGCAACTCAATTAGGTCTGCCAAGAATTCATACCCTTGAATCCTTAATGGGCAACCCTTGTATACTTTGTTCACCACTACACTGTGGCCCAATGGATTAGTGACTAGAATGTCTTGGTCACTCTCTCTTACTAATATCCCCCTCTCTATGGGTAGGTTGATGCAGATGTATGAATGAGTGGATCCTGGATCCACCAATGCATGCACAGATGTATTGTAGAGGGAGAACATACCCCTAATGACGTCCGGGGCATCTTGCTCCTCCTGAGCTCTCATGGCATAAGCTCTGGCAGGTGGTCTGCCCTCAAGCCTCTCTGCTGGCTCAGATGCAGGCCTCTGTGATGGTCCCATTGCTTCGGATTTACCAGATTTCCTACCCCTTTGTGGTGCAGGAGCAGGTCTGTCTGCTTGTGTTAGAGCAGTTGTAGTAGTTCTACGTGGACAGTTCCTCAGCTGATGCTCTATCAACCCACACCTTAAGCAGGCACCGGTCACTCTCCAACACTCCCCCTTATGCCACTTCAGACAATGTGGACATGCAAAAGATGCTGGGGCTGGTCCCCTGAACCTCGTCCCTGGAGAGCTGCCCACTGATGCTGTGGACTGACCTCTCTTAGGGGTGAACTGTGGCCTGGGCCCTTGGGTCTGACCTTGACTTTGTGGTTGACCTGAACTCAGTGCAGGTGGACCTTTGAACTTCTTTCCTAGTGCAGGAGATGAGCTAGACTGACCCGGACCCCTCTTCTACTATCTCTCTCTTCTGGTCTGCTCACCTATTCTTACTTTTTCAACTTTTATTGTAGCTTCCACTAACTTGGTAAAGTCTGTGATTCCCAAGGCAGTGATCATGATCTTTATATTATCATTTAATCCCTCTTCAAATCTCTTACACCTTTCGGCTTCATTAGGGACTATCTCCCTTCCGTAGTGGCTCAGTCTGACAAATTCCTTTTCATACTCGGCCACTGTCAACTGTCTCTGCCTCAGGTTAATGAATTCCCTTCTTCTCTCTTCCAGGTATACACTACCCACATATTTCTTCTTGAATTCTGAGAGGAAGAAGTCCCAAGTTATTACTTCTGGTTGCACTTCACTAGACACCGTATCCCACCATTCATATGCATCATCTTGCAACAGAGATATGGCAGCTTCTAGGTTTTGCTCTAGAGTGCAGTGGAGTTGTTTTAAAACTCTGCCTGTTCTGTTCAACCAATTTTTGGCTGCAACAGAATTATCTTCTCTCTTGCCAAAGAAGTCCATTGCTCCAAATTTTCTTAATCTTTCCAGGTGTGATTTCGGTTGTGGAGGTGGTGGTGGTGGTGGCATTACCCCAGCCATTTGTTTGAAGAATTCGGCCATTTGCTGGAACATGGCCTGTAGAGGTTGAGCAGGCTCTGCTTGAGCTGGCGGAGTAGGTTCTCCCCTACCCCCAGTCTCAGCTGCTGCAGGTGGAGCATGACTCTCCACTTCCTCCTCAACTGCCCTCTGAGATGTAGGGTCCATATCCTATTTAACAAAGACAAACAGATCTGCATTAGTGTCACCTCGACTCTTACAAATGCAATGCATGATATGGACTCAATCTAGGCCTAGAAACGCCTAAACCATGCTCTGATACCACTAAATGTGACACTGCTTACCCGTCTACAGTATATCTGAGTAAGATATGTCACACAGTGTACCAGAACACTCTATTTTATCTCAATCATTTTTATTCTTCCTTAATTTATTTTTATCATAGTTTTGAATATAATTTGTGAAATATAATTCATTTAAGTCATTTATTGAAATTATAATTTATTTGAGGTTCCGAAAATTTTATAGAAAATCCGGTAGAGTACCGGTTAAAAATGGAGAAAACAGTTCTTCGGAACCTATGAAAAACACTTCCAATAATCATTTCCAATCATTCTCAAACTCCAATAATCATCAAAATCTCAATATTTTTCAACAACATTTCCATTTCTCAATCATTCATTTCTCTGGTATTCATATATAAGCAATAAATAAATACTCAATTTTCCATTCTTAAACACAATTTTCACTATTTACAATAACATCAAAATACATTACATAAGTCTCAATCACACAAAAGAAAATAAAAATTAGTTACAAAATACCAAAATAAAACCTAGTGTCCTACCAATGCACTGAAGATGGTGAGGTGACACGGACACTATGCAGAGCTATAGATGGTCTCACCCAGTCTGTGGTCTACTGGGCTCTCGATCGATCTCTCCAGAATCTATGCGTAGCAAAAGCAACGCGCTAAGTAATAATGCTTAGTGGTGCCAATAATAAAATAAAAAGAAATAACAGAAAATAAATATGCAGTGAATGTATTGATGTCTCATTGCAAATAAATTTTCGATGAGTATTTGTAGTCTTACTTATTTTGTACTTGTTATATTCATTATTTCATTAAATTTATCTACTTTCATTTTTGGTTACCCAAGTAACCTATACTGGACGACTGGACTGGATAAACGAGTAAACTGGCACTGGGTATCAAGTACCTCAGGCCGTCACACCATCGGTTGCATATGTATCTCCCGGTGTGCAACAGAACAGCTAATAAGCTATAATAACATTAGGCACAAGGCCAAGTCTCAACACAATGTCAGAATGGCTAAAAGCCATGAAATCACAGAATGGCATAATGCCATGTGCAGTACTACTAACTGAACCCAATTGGCATGCCAAGCTATCCAAACAAATCTTGTTAGGTATACTAGGGCATTTCACACTTTTAAGTTTCACAAATTTTAAAATTTAAGTTTTAGTGTTATTATTCCATTCATTGATCAACAAAAATGTTGACTTTTGCATAGCCAATAGGTACATTGGTTTTAATATCATCAACATACCACATTTTGCATTCAAAATTTATTGGTATTGGTTGCCAATACCATTTCTAAGCTTAATGTTAGTTGGGCAGAATTTTCACTTTTTATGCCTTGTTTTACTATTCCATTGGTCAAGTTTGTAGTGGGAATTTGGCAAACTGATCAACATGAAAGTTGTTCCTTATTTTGTCTAGTTGCATTTCCTTTTTTGAATCACTCCATTTGGAGTTTTTTAGCTCAAGTTATGGTCCAAAAACCACAACTGGCCGAATTGAAAATTTTCTGGACTGACCATATCTACAGTGCAGTGAACAGTGACTTCTACTCACTTGTTGGATAGGTTCTAGTCATAATTTGGGTTAGGTTTCTTCATGCAAGTTGTTTTTCTATATCTCAGCTTGTTGCTGGTAAAATTTCAGGTTAAGTGGACCATTCTACACTGAGTTATGGCCAAATGACCAAATACTATTCATTTGATTATTCTGCAGAAACAGACTGCAGGTCACCCGGATTAGGGTGAGCTTTTGGTCTACTTGGTTTGGTTTTATGGGCATGGTTTCTTCACCAAAGTTTTGCCATTATGTGTTTAGTTTCATGTCCAGTTTTCCTTGCACCAATTGAACCTGTAAAATTCAAGTTATGGCTGCCCAAACCTGCTAGACTCATATCCAATTCTGCAGGTCACCATGGGCAGCCACACCAACTGCAATTCCCACTAATCAAACCACCTCATTTCTTGTTTACACATAACAAAATGGTCACTAATTGACCATTAAAACTCACTTTCATCATTACATGATCAAAGTCTCCATTTCATGCTCAAACCCTAACTCCAATTTCCAATTTATGGCATACACACACCAAACTCATACCAAATCACTTTATCCATCATCTATACTCATCAATAACATAATTCAACCACTTAATTTCATCAAAAACCAACAATCCTTAAACTTTCTCATGGCTGAAAAATTTAGAGATTTCATTTACTCAAGTTTTTCTTTTAATTTCACACAATTTCTACTTGATTTAGCATGCTTACAAGATTAAAGAAAGAAAAGAAATTGTTTAGGGCACTAACCTTTTTGAGCTTCACTTAACATTGATTAAACCTCCCTAATCTCTTCTTCTTTGGCTGCCAATAGCTTTTTCTAGGTGAAAGATCAAATTTTTGTGAAGGGACTTGGCAATTTTGGTGAACAAATGGAGAGGAAATTCAAGCTTTTAAGCTTGAAAATGGTGGAACCTCTTCTCTCTCTCTCTCTCAACATTTTTGGCTGTCCAAAGGTTGAAGATGCAGATTGGTTTTTCAATTTTTGGTCTCTTTTATCTCTTTTAATGAGTTTAACAAATTGTGATTGGTGGAAGAAATTTAAATGACATCATATGATGTCATAATTAGTATTTTCTTTCATTTTCTTTTCTTATCTTCTCTACTCATTTTCAATTTAATTTTTAGCAATATTTATTCATATTTTAGATCATAATAATTATTTGCTTAACTGGACAAGTCGACCAAAAATCATCTCTGAAGATGAAATGACCAAAATGCCCTCTGTTTGGCTTAACGGGCCAAAATTGTCTGTACCAATTGAAAATTTTTTCTAAGCATTTCCTTGGAATTCTAATGCCATAAGAACCTCAATAACCCTTCTCTGGAGTCTCAAAAATTATTTTATAATTTTTTCTCTGGGTTTAGGGCTCCTAGTTGCGAGAACCGCAACTTCTCACTAGGTTACCCATCGTTAGGGCACCAGCTCATTTAACTTGGTTGTATTTTATTTCTAAAATTTTTTCTAAATTTTCTTATTAATATTTGAGTTAATTATGGTTCCTCACTTTAGTTTAAATATTTTTTCGGACGTTCTAGCTGTCCGGACCGACATTGGTCACCGGAATAGTAGAATGTACGGAGTTGCCACAGGGAGGGTGTTACAGCTCAACTCCTTATCCAATCGCTGGAAAGAAATTGCTCAGCCCAAGAAAATCCTGGTGTAACACCCTCCCGGTAGCAACTCCGTACATTCCCATCGTTCCTGACCGTGTCGGTCCGACAAATAGAACAACATCGAAAAATATTTAAACTAAAGTCAGGAACCATAATTAACTCAAATATTAATAAGAAAAATTTAGGAAAAATTTTAGAAATAAAATACAACCAAGTTAAACGAGCCGGTGCCCAAGCGATGGGTAACCAGAGGGAAGTTGCGGTTCTCGCAACGAGGAGCCCTAGACCCGGGGAAAAATTCATAAAATAATTTTTGGGACTCCAGAGAAGGGTCATTGAGGTTCCTATGGCATTAGAATGCCAAGAAAAATATTTAGAAAATTTTTCAATCGGTACAGACAATTTTGACCCGTTAAGCCAAACAGAGGGCATTTTGATCATTTCGCCTTCACAGATGATTTTTGGCCGACTTGTCCAGTTAAGTAAATAATTATTATGATCTAAAATATGAATAAATAATGCTAAAAATTAAATTGAAAATGAGTAGAGAAGAGAAGAAAAAAAATGGAAGAAAATACCAATTATGACATCATATGATGTCATTAAACACTTACCCACCAATCACATTTAGTCAACACTTAAATTAACTAATAAAATATGTATAAGAATACAACAAAAGCTCCTAAAATTCCAGCAGCCATCACCTTCACAAAGCTCACCCGTAGCTTTCAAATTCCATAGCCAAACCTCCATTGATTTTCAACCAAAGCTTCATTTCTCTCCTCTTTTCACCATAATTCCTCCTACTCCTTTCACTAAAATTTATCCTTGCACCTTGCATAACCTTTTGGCAGCCAAGAAGAAGAAAGAAAGTGAAGTTAAGCTTGGGAAAATTCTGCCCTACAAGAGGTTAGTGCACCTATCTACTTAAAACTTTTATTTTCCATGTTAGGGACTCAAAATCAACATGAATTTGTGAATTAAATGAACCAAATTTGTATATATGCCTACCATGAATTTCGGCAGCCCTAAGGAAGGAACAATGATGGAGTGTTTTGATGGACTTAAAGTGGATTCGAGATCATGTTTAAAGCATGTATGCATGTGGTTAGTGAATGAGTTAGTAATTAAGGTATATTGTGAAAACTTATAATGGAAACTAGGGTTTTGAGAAGTGAAAATTTGACTTGGCTTAGGAAATTCTTAGAGAACATTTTAATAGTCAATTAGTGACCATTTTAGGTAATTTGACCATAATTTGGACTGAAATATAGCATGGCAAAGTGAATGAGTATGCTGCCTAGTGAGTGCAGCAGGGTGGCTGTGATTCCAGCCCACTTGGACTGCCATATCTTTGGCTGTGTTGGTCCAATTGGTGTTTGGCTAATTGGACATGAAACTAGGCTTATAATGGCACATTTTTGCTGAAGAAACTATGCCCAAAAGACCAAAGCAAGAGGACCAAAAGTTGGCCCCAATCCGGACACCCTGCAACAGCACCTGCAGAAATGACCAAATGAACAGTAACTGTTCATTTGGCCATAACTCACTATAGATTTGGTCAATTGACCTCAAATTTTTACAGCAACAAGTTAAGACATAGACAAAAAACTTTCATGAAGAAACCTACCCCAAATTATGACCAGAACTTAATCAAAATGGCAGTCACAATCACTGTTCATGGTACTGTAGATTTAGTAAATTCTGCAGAATTGAAATCCGGCCAGCTGTGGTTTTTGGACCATATCTGGAGCTACAAAACTCCAAATGGAGTGATTCAAAAAAGTAAATTCAACTAGACAAAATAAGGAACAACTTTCATGTTTACCATTTCCTCAAATTTCCACTGTAACAGTCCCTAATAGAACAGTAAACTTATGGTATAAAAACTGAAAATTCTGCCACTTAGTGTTAGGCTTAGAAATGGTAATGGTGATCACTTCCAACAAGTTTTAAATGCAAAATGTGGTATGTTTGGAGTGTCAAAACCAATGTACCTATTTTCTATCCAAAAGTCAACATTTTTGTTGACCAATGAGGTGAATAGTGACACCAAAACTTGAAATTCAAATGTGAAATTAGAAATGCATTTAGGGGACTTTAAATTGCAATTGGCAATTAATACTAGCAAATGTAAAACTCAAAATGTGGGATCTTGGTGTAATTAGAATTAATATATCCATTAAGTATAAAAAAGTCAACATTTTGATTGACTAGTAAGGTGAATAGTAATCAAAATGATTAGTAAATTAAGATGAAGACCTAGAACCAATTCTAAGCTTAAATGCTTAGAATTGTATGATAAATGTGGACTATGCATCCTAGTCAAAATTGTTAAAAAGAAATTAAGGCCATAAATTTGAAATCCATGAAATATTTATGGATTACTTGAAACATGAAAAATAAGTCACCTAAATGATATGAATAGATAGTTAGGGCTTATATGCCCATCACAAATGGAATTCATAAAGTATTAATAACTCAACTTGAAATATAAAATTTGCAATTACATAAGTAGATTCTTGAATGTATAAATGAGAAAAGGAAAAATGTTTTGAACACAATGGTACATGTGAACCATTGTTTAGAATTGTGATTAATATGAATAACATAAAGAATGAATAAATGAACCATATTAATGTATGAATGAGACATTAGTTCTCATTATTATAGAAAGGAGAAGTATTTTGAGTACAATGGTATAAAAAGGATAATTGATGTGAATTGTGATCATATAAATGATCAAATGAATGTATGAATTATAATTGAAATTTATTATGAAATAATGAAGTCATAAAACACAATATATTAATGTTTAATGATATTATGTGCCCTTGTATTGCCTAGACATGTGTGTCAGATTGGATAGTTTGGCATGCCAATAGGGTATTGTTTTAGCAGTACTGCGAAAGGCTTTATGCCTGTATTCATGGCTTTATGCCCGTATTCATGGCTTTATGCCCGCATTCATGGCATTATGCTAACATTCATGGCTTCTACGCCCGATTATGTGTTATCATGGCTTTCTAGCCATACTGACTGCATACGTGGTTGACGTTCTGCGTCCCATGGTATGACGGCCCGAGGCACCAAGGTGTCCAATGCCAACGACCCGTTATCCAGTTTAGTCAGCCTGTCATAGGTTACTTGGGCAGTGAAATTCATTGAGATAAGTTAAGAATATTAGCAATTTAAAATATTAGAAATTAAATAAAATAAATGAATAAGATGACCTAAAATAAATTAGAATAGTTATTTATTAGAAAGAATCGAAATGAACTGGACAGATATTAAAATTTACTTATTATGAGATAATCTGAGACAACCTAGCAAGTATTGGGAAAATGCTAAAAGATTAGCAAAGAAAATTATAAAATAAATAAATATTGCAAATGAGACTTATATAATAATATAAGCATAAATTTATTATTTTCAGATCATTTTTTTTTCTTGTACATTATTACTGTACATTGGCGAAATAAACGCTTCCAAAGAAGACTAAATTAGGATAAAACATATTAAATTTTAGAAACCGCATGTGAAGTATAAATAGATCTTAATTATTTGAATGATGTTTTATTTCTATCTTTATTTGTATATTATTTCCTTGTTATATTATTGCACCACTAAGCAGCAATGCTTAGCGCGATGGAATTGTTTCCTCGCGCAGTCTTTGAGCTAGAACCCACCGGACGTTTGTTGGAAATTTTGAGAGTTCAGATCTGCAGAGTGTCAAAGGTTGTCACCTCCTCAGCAATGCATGTAGATAGGGCTCACATTAAGCATATCATGTATTTTGTGTATGTTAATTATTTCTTATATTGTAATATAAATTAGCAAATTGTAATTAATTTGTATATCATGTAAATTATGAAATTTTGTAATTATTTTGTAAATTATGTAAATTAAGGAAATTTGAAAATTTTGCTTATGTAAATTGAGAATGTTTACATATGAATTGAGTGCGAATGGAAATGTATGGAAATGATTATGAAATTGAGTTATATGAATGAGATGTGAATTATGAGATGAATGATTGAGAAATGAAATTGAAAAATGTTGAGATTTGATATTGGAGTTTGAGAGTGATGAGATATAAATATTGGAAGTGTTTTTCACAGGTTCTGAAGAACTGTTTTCTCCATTTTTAGCAGGTACTCCGCCGGATTCTCTTTAAAATTTTCGGAACCTCAAATAAATAATAATTTTGATAAATGGCTTAAATAAATTATATTCCATAAACTATATTCAAAACTATGACAAAAAAATTAATTAAGGAAAAAAAATAGAGTGTGCCGGTACACCGTGTGACATACTTACCCGGATATACTGTAGACGGGTAAGGGGTGTCACATTTATTGGTATCAGAGCGCGGTTTAGGCGTACCTAGGCATAGATAGATAAAATAAGATTGTGTGCATGATATGCATTGCATTCACATGAGTCGAGGTGACACTAATGCAGATCTATTTTCGTGGTTATTTTAGGTTAAGGTATGGATTCAGAATTGCAGAGGGCAATAGAAGAAGAAGTAGTAAGCCGTATCCCGACTGGGAGTGATATTGGAAATCGGGGAAATCCTGCTCCACCAGTGCAAGAGGTGCCTGTACAACCCCAACAGGCCTTGTTTGAGCAGATGACTGAATTCTTTCAACAGATGACTGGGGTTATTCCACCATTGCCTCAGCGAAAATCACCTCTAGGAAAAATTAGGAAGTATGGAGCTGTAGATTTTAATGGTAGAAAGGAAGACGATTCTTCAGCTGCTGAGTATTGGTTAGAAAGAACTAGAAGAGTCTTGCAGCAGCTCCATTGCACACCAGAACAAAGTTTGGAGTTTGCAGTTTCATTGCTACAAGAAGCTGCATATCGGTGGTGGGATGTTGTAACCAAGGCAGTGCAAACAGCAGACGTAACTTGGGAATTCTTTCTGATAGAGTTCAGAAAGAAATATATTAGCTGTGTTCATGAAGAGGAACAGAAGAGGAGTGGTGATCAGCAAAAGAGGAAATTTGGACAGTCTAGTAATAAGAGGCCGAGAGAACAGTTAAGTCAGACATCTGATCAAAGTAGGAGATCCAAACCTGTGCCTATACCGGAAGAGATCAACCAGAAACACTAGTAGTGAGTGCGCCAGGACAAGCAAGAAAATGTGGCCATTGTAACAAGTGGCATAAAGGTGAATGTAGGGGATTGACTGGAGCCTGTTATAGATGTGGGGCCATAGATCATCGTCTGAAAGATTGTCCTAAGAGGACTTTACCACGGACCCAAACAGAGGTCGTGGAAGGACCAAGTACAACAGTAATGTCACCCAAGTCAGAGAGGAGCAAGAAGCCCCAGATATGAATTTGAGGTAAAATATTTCCTTTGTGATATGCCTAAGTGTATAATGATATATTCGAAAAGACTAAATAGTACCATATATATAAAAGAAGTAGACAGATGGAGTAATAGAAAGGTAAAAGAATTATCTCAGAACCTAAAACACCCAGTAAATTTCGAGGATGAAATTTAAATTAGAGGGGAAGAGTTGTAACACCCTCCCGGTAGCAACTCCGTACATTCTACTGTTCCGGTGACCGGTGTCGGTCCGAACAGCTAGAACATCCGAAAAAATATTTAAACTAAAGTCAGGAACCATAATTAACTCAAATATTAATAAGAAAAATTTAGGAAAAATTTTAGAAATAAAATACAACCAAGTTAAACGAGCCGGTGCCCAAGCGATGGGTAACCAGAGGGAAGTTGCGGTTCTCGCAACGAGGAGCCCTAGACCCGGGGAAAAATTCATAAAATAATTTTTGGGACTCCAGAGAAGGGTCATTGAGGTTCCTATGGCATTAGAATGCCAAGAAAATATTTAGAAAAATTTTTCAATTGATACAGACAATTTTGACCCGTTAAGCCAAACGGAGGGCATTTTGGTCATTTCGCCTTCACAGGTGATTTTTGGCCTACTTGTCCAGTTAAGTAAATAATTATTATGATCTAAAATATGAATAAATAATGCTAAAAATTAAATTGAAAATGAGTAGAGAAGAGAAGGAAAAAAAATGGAAGAAAATACCAATTATGACATCATATGATGTCATTAAACACTTACCCACCAATCACATTTAGTCAACACTTAAATTAACTAATAAAATATGTATAAGAATACAACAAAAGCTCCTAAAATTCCAGCAGCCATCACCTTCACAAAGCTCACCCGTAGCTTTCAAATTCCATAGCCAAACCTCCATTGATTTTCAACCAAAGCTTCATTTCTCTCCTCTTTTCACCATAATTCCTCCTACTCCTTTCACTAAAATTTATCCTTGCACCTTGCATAACCTTTTGGCAGCCAAGAAGAAGAAAGAAAGTGAAGTTAAGCTTGGAAAAATTCTGCCCTACAAGAGGTTAGTGCACCTATCTACTTAAAACTTTTATTTTCCATGTTAGGGACTCAAAATCAACATGAATTTGTGAATTAAATGAACCAAATTTGTGTATATGCCTACCATGAATTTCGGCAGCCCTAAGGAAGGAACAATGATGGAGTGTTTTGATGGACTTAAAGTGGATTAGAGATCATGTTTAAAGCATGTATGCATGTGGTTAGTGAATGAGTTAGTAATTAAGGTATATTGTGAAAACTTATAATGGAAACTAGGGTTTTGAGAAGTGAAAATTTGACTTGGCTTAGGAAATTGTTAGAGAACATTTTAATGGTCAATTAGTGACCATTTTAGGTAAGTTGACCATAATTTGGACTGAAATATAGCATGGCAAAGTGAATGAGTATGCTGCCTAGTGAGTACAGCAGGGTGGCTGTGATTCCAGCCCACTTGGACTGCCATATCTTTGGCTGTGTTGGTCCAATTGGTGTTTGGCCAATTGGACATGAAACTAGGCTTATAATGGCACATTTTTGCTGAAGAAACTATGCTCAAAAGACCAAAGCAAGAGGACCAAAAGTTGGCCCCAATCCGGACACCCTGCAACAGCACCTGCAGAAATGACCAAATAAACAGTAACTGTTCATTTGGCCATAACTCACTGTAGATTTGGTCAATTGACCTGAAATTTTTACAGCAACAAGTTAAGACATAGACAAACAACTTTCATGAAGAAACCTACCCCAAATTATGACCAGAACTTAATCAAAATGGCAGTCACACTCACTGTTCATGGTACTGTAGATTTGTTAAATTCTGCAGAATTGAAATCCGGCCAGCTGTGGTTTTTGGACCATATCTGGAGCTACAAAACTCCAAATGGAGTGATTAAAAAAAGGAAATTCAACTAGAAAAAATAAGGAACAACTTTCATGTTTACCATTTCCTTAAATTTCCATTGTAACAGTCCCTAATAGAACAGTAAACTTATGGTACAAAAACTGAAAATTCTGCCACTTAGTGTTAGGCTTAGAAATGGTAATGGTGATCACTTCCAACAAGTTTTAAATGCAAAATGTGGTATGTTTGGAGTGTCAAAACCAATGTACCTATTTTCTATCCAAAAGTCAATATTTTTGTTGACCAATGAGGTGAATAGTGACACCAAAACTTGAAATTTAAATGTGAAATTAGAAATGCATTTAGGGGACTTTAAATTGCAATTAGCAATTAATACTAGCAAATGTAAAACTCAAAATGTGGGATCTTGGTGGAATTAGAATTAATATATCCATTAAGTATAAAAAAGTCAACATTTTGATTGACTAGTAAGGTGAATAGTAATCAAAATGATTAGTAAATTAAGATGAAGACCTAGAACCAATTCTAAGCCTAAATGCTTAGAATTGTATGATAAATGTGGACTATGCATCCTAGTCAAAATTGTTAAAAAGAAATTAAGGCCATAAATTTGAAATCCATGAAATATTTATGGATTACTTGAAACATGAAAAATAATTCACCTAATTGATATGAATAGATAGTTAGGGCTTATATGCCCATCACAAATGGAATTCATAAAGTATTAATAACTCAACTTGAAATATAAAATTTGCAATTACATAAGTAGATTCTTGAATGTATAAATGAGAAAAGGAAAAATATTTTGAATACAATGGTACATGTGAACCATTGTTTAGAATTGTGATTAATATGAATAACATAAAGAATGAATAAATGAACCATATTAATGTATGAATGAGACATTAGTTCTCATTATTATAGAAAGGAGAAGTATTTTGAGTACAATGGTATAAAAAGGATAATTGATGTGAATTGTGATCATATAAATGATCAAATGAATGTATGAATTATAATTGAAATTTATTATGAAATAATGAAGTCATAAAACACAATATATTAATGTTTAATGATATTATGTGCCCTTGTATTGCCTAGACATGTGTGTCAGATTGGATAGTTTGGCATGCCAATAGGGTATTGTTTTAGCAGTACTGCGAAAGGCTTTATGCCTGTATTCATGGCTTTATGCCCGTATTCATGGCTTTATGCCCGCATTCATGGCATTATGCTAACATTCATGGCTTCTACGCCCGATTATGTGTTATCATGGCTTTCTAGCCATACTGAGTGCATACGTGGTTGACGTTCTGCGTCCCATGGTTTGACGGCCCGAGGCACCAAGGTGTCCAATGCCAACGACTCGTTATCCAGTTTAGTCAGCCTGTCATAGGTTACTTGGGCAGTGAAATTCATTGAGATAAGTTAAGAATATTAACAATTTAAAATATTAGAAATTAAATAAAATAAATGAGTAAGATGACCTAAAATAAATTAGAATAGTTATTTATTAGAAAGAATCGAAATGAACTGGACAGATATTAAAATTTACTTATTATGAGATAATCTAAGACAACCTAGCAAGTATTGGGAAAATGCTAAAAGATTAGCAAAGAAAATTATAAAATAAATAAATATTGCAAATGAGACTTATATAATAATATAAGCATAAATTTATTATTTTCAGATCATTTTTTTTTCTTGTACATTATTACTGTACATTGGCGAAATAAACGCTTCCAAAGAAGACTAAATTAGGATAAAACATATTAAATTTTAGAAACCGCATGTGAAGTATAAATAGATCTTAATTATTTGAATGATGTTTTATTTCTATCTTTATTTGTATATTATTTCCTTGTTATATTATTGCACCACTAAGCAGCAATGCTTAGCGCGATGGAATTGTTTTCTCGCGCAGGTACTGAAGCTAGAACCCACTGGACGTTTGACTGGAAATTTTGAGAGTTCAGATCTGCAGAGTGTCAAAGGTTGTCACCTCCTCAGCAATGCATGTAGATAGGGCTCACATTAAGCATATCATGTATTTTGTGTATGTTAATTATTTCTTATATTGTAATATAAATTAGCAAATTGTAATTAATTTGTATATCATGTAAATTATGAAATTTTGTAATTATTTTGTAAATTATGTAAATTAAGGAAATTTGAAAATTTTGCTTATGTAAATTGAGAATGTTTACATATGAATTGAGTGCGAATGGAAATGTATGGAAATAATTATGAAATTGAGTTATATGAATGAGATGTGAATTATGAGATGAATGATTGAGAAATGAAATTGAAAAATGTTGAGATTTGATATTGGAGTTTGAAAGTGATGAGATATAAATATTATAAGTGTTTTTCACAGGTTCCGAAGAACTGTTTTCTCCATTTTTAGCAGGTACTCCGCCGGATTCTCTTTAAAATTTTCGGAACCTCAAATAAATAATAATTTTGATAAATGGCTTAAATAAATTATATTCCATAAACTATATTCAAAACTATGACAAAAAAATTAATTAAGGAAAAAAAATAGAGTGTGCCGGTACACCGTGTGACATATCTTACCCGGATATACTGTAGACGGGTAAGGGGTGTCACACCTGGTCTAGCCAAGGTCATGGGCGCCTTCATCTATTTCCAAGAAGATCGAAACCGGTTGGCTGAGGAGAGTGTTGACGATATTCTAACTCAGACAATGAGTTTGGGCTTGGAGGCTATTGCAAACCAACATGTGATCAGAGAAAAAGCCCACGTCTTAAGGAAAGAGATTCTTAAGGCAGTCTAGGATGCGTCAGCTGCAAAGGCTCAGCTCTCCACTACCAATGATTACATTGTCAAACTGGAAGATCGGGTGAAGTATTGTAAAGAGAGGATAGCTGAAGTGGAGCGAGAACTTGAAGTCACCCAGGCTGGTCAATCTGCCGATCTTACTAATTTTTTTTAGGAACTTCGGGCAAAAGAGGAGGAGCTTCGGGCAAAGGAGGAGGAGAGCATTACAAAAGAGGCTGGGGCATATGTGAACACCCAAAGTGACCTCTTATCCGAACTAAAGAAGCATTATCCTGAGGAGGACTTTACCTGGATGGATAAGCTCGTTCCGACGGTCGAAGAGGACAGCGATTAGGAGCACGAGGGTGAGGAGAGAGAGAGAGGAATGTAACTGGAGAGCAGGGCGGAGAAGACCCCCCTGCTAATTGACTTGTATGAATTTAAGAACAAATTTTAATGAATTTAAGTATCTTTTATGATCAATTTCTACTGAGATCGGGAAAATATTAAACAGAACATGGATAAGCACTGATCCACTGCCTAATTCGTCGGCCATAAAACTTTCTAACAGAGATCAAATAAATTGGAAAGCCTAAAAAATGACTGCAATTTGTTGAGTTTGTTAAATCTACTTAAAGATCGGATAAAACGCCTATCCCCCAGAATTTGGAGCTTTGGACATAAAGAGATCGGAAAACAAATCATGTTAAATATGAGAAGTGAATTTAATCTGGACATTATTAAGAGATCGGAATAAGATAAGGCAGATATCGAATAGGGCGTACACTAGAGAGATCGATTGAATTGTAATTATTCTAAGTTGACTTTGAATATCGACCTAAATATAGTATCTACATATAGCAATAATACTTTTAGAAATTAAGTGGTGTAATAGAAATCGCGAATAAAATAAAAAAAATTCTTATTTAAATTGAATTTATTATATATTTAAAATATAAATATATAAATTTTATTTATTTAATAAATAATTTATTATAGTTTTGTATATTAAATTTATGTAAATCCATTTTAAGAAAAAAAAAATCATAAAGTAAAGAAGGACACGGGAACATTAAAATGTGATGGTTCCATTTCATATCAAAGACAAGGAAGTCAGCAACTATTCACAAAACAAATGGACCAGGACGCGTGCCGACAATAACAGAAGAGGGGCTATAATTTGGTGCATAAGGGCCCACTATTTATAAGATATGAATAATTGGGCACGGATCACATGCCGACAAGCCTGTCCTGGCTATATTAAAACAATAAACTAGCAGCCACAAAATTGCCGCACCAATTTGCAGTGGCGTGGGGCCCACTAGGATGCATTGGGGTGGAAAGGGAAAATCCAAAGTTGAAGTCTTTTGAGAGTGACGTGGCACTACTTAGCATAAACTCGACTACGTAGCTTTTCAACCTTAGGAAAAATCCATGGGTCGAAATTGGGAGTATAATTTACAAATTTGAAGCCCATATTTAAGTTTAGATTTGAGGTGGGAGTTGTTTGACTCATTAAATTTAATTATTTAAATTATTAAAAATTTTAACTGTATTAATTATTATCTAAAATTTGTTTAATAATACATTCAATAAATTTTAATAATGTTATAATTAAAAAATAATTCTATTTAATTATACTTTCAAATTTTTATCTATATTTTAAATAATAAAATTATATTATAATTTTAAATAATAATTAAAAATATATTATTTCATAGAATACTCAAAAATAAAATTAACTTATTTGTACATTATAAAATATAATAGTTAATATAAATGTTCAAATTTCAATAAAATGTTCACATAAATGCATTAATTTAGTAAGTTAGTTTATAAATTTGTTCAATAAATTCACTCACGAGCCTATTTAATGAGTTAGCTCACAACTTATTCAATTAGCATCCTCATAAACTTATAAATTAGTTGACTCGCATGTAATGAGCTAATTATTGACCTTGAAGTTGATTCATTTATTAAACAATTCTAATTATTTATCTCGACAGTCAAATCATGCTAAGGTTTTATCCAGTTGAGCATCAAAAACCTCACAATCAACTTAGTTCATTTATACTCCTATAAAAAATAAACTTAATTAAAGAAATATAATTTTTTATAATAGTTTTATTTTTAAAATTAATTTTATAAACATATATGAAATATATGTAATTTACATTTATTTTTTATTTTAGAATTTTGAATTTAAATAATTATATATTTAGTATATAGCATATAAAATATTAAAATCTATTTATAAGTGATCGAAGTTCATTAAGGAATGATACTCACATTTAATTTAAGAATTTGGGAATTATTTATTGGGTATTTTGAATCATATGGATAGAATATCCTCATTGGTAAATTTTTGGCGACAGAAAATTAAAGTCATTACAAGCAAGCAAGTGATAATATTTCGTCACTAATTCGTTACTAATCCATGCAATCACCCAATTTACTTTTTTGTCATTAATTTATCTCAAATTTCTACAACTAATTTTGATTAATCTGGTTTCCAACATTATATGTTTTTAATATGTTGTTACTATTCGTTATTATAAACACTGTTTAGCTAAATTATTAGCAATAAAATTTATTTTACAGCAGGCTTTTTAATGACAAAAAGTTGTCATTAAAAGTTTAATTTATAAAATTCATTGTAAATATCCTTATTGTTATTATTATTTTTTTTAATAGAAAATTAAAGCCGTCACTAATTAGTGATGAAAATTCATCGTTGATGCAAGCAAAATCACCCAATTTACTTTTCGTCACTGATAACATCTGTCGTGAATTCCAATGCTAATATATCACTAGTTTTCATAATTAATTTGGTATTCCATCAATCATTCACTAATCCATTTCTAATCTATTGTTAATTTTCATTGCTATTGTATTATAATTAATCGCTAATCCTTTGTTGACCCATAAAAAATTGTCAAAACAGTTTGTATCCAAAACAGTTTACATCCATAATTAATCACCTTTCAATGGTTTGATCATGTGCCAATCATTTTCTGCTCTATAGGCTACGTACGTTAAGTGGTATTGGAGTAAAGATTTCACCCTCATTAAGATGACCAATATTGATGGTAATGATGGCAATCAACCTTATACTTGGAGAATGATAAAAAAAACAACAAGATTCTATGGAACAACTGAGAATGGATATAGGGCACTAATTTTAGGAGCTTTAAGAGCAATTGTGCACCATATTGAATGTTGGTGGAAATAAGAATCAAGAACATATTCAAGCTAAAGGAGCTGACTCCAATAGAGCTACAATTGATCCTATTCTTGTCCTAGAAGAAGAGTCATAGTAGAGGGTGATACAAGTGATGAAAAGGAGATGGATATCGGGTATGTTGCATGCCAAGGACAAGGGAGAGCCAGCTGAAATTTGTAGCAAAACTTTAAGAGGGATGACAAATTTAGGTTGAAGATGTATATCCCTACCTTTAGTGGTGATCTTGATATTGAAGGTTTTCTTGATTGGTTGACCGAGGTGGATCATTTCTTCAAATATGCAGAACTTCAAAGGAACGAAAGGTGAAATTAGTGGCTTATAGATTAAAAGGAAGATCTTCCAAATGGTAGGATTGATTGAAGGAGACTAGAATGCAAAAAGGACACAATTCAGTTACTTCATGAAGGAAAATGCAACAATTGTTAAGGGGAAGATTCCTACCACCTAATTATAAGCAATATCTCTTTGAATCATAAGAAAATTGCGTACAAGGAACCTATATTGTCAATGAGTATACAATTTTTTTTAAGGTTTGTAGTAAGAAATCACTTAGCTGAAATTGATAATCAACAAGCTACAAGGTATTTGAGGGGTTTGAAGCATTAATATGTGACAAAATTGGCATCCAAATGGTGTTGAGTATTTAAAAGGCTGGGAACTTAGCCTTAAAAGTTGAGATAGTAATGAAAGAAAGAACTTACCATGATGCCTATCAAGAGTGTAGTGGCTAATTTGAAAAAAAGAAAAAGGAAGTTACACAACGTGAATCAAGCTCGAGTAGTGCTAGCATGGAAAACGTGAACAACAAAAATCCAACAAGTGGGAGCAATTAAGGTACAAATCCAAATCCTCCCAAAAATCAATAATCCATAAGTAACATGTCACACCCTACCCCTCTGTAAGGTATAACATGATCCCGTAGTATACCTAATGAATTACCAACTCCGTCTACTGATAACCCATTAAATACACTACAAGGGATTTTCAAAACTTTTCTTACTTCTTTTACAGTGGTGAGCACTATTTACAGGTGTTAAAAACTTTTGTGAACTTAAGTGATAGAACTAACACATTTGACTTATTTGGAGTTTCTGTAAAAATTTTGGCAGAGTGCCATCTGTATTTTGGATAAAACAGTTCTTCAGAAAACCTGTAAAAAGCACTTCAATATATATTTGCAAATCTCAACTCCAACATATTTCTCAACACAACATTTTTCTCAACTCAAATCCGCAATGATTTTTCAAAGACTGAGATACAAGAAATATAATACAAAACTATTCAAGTAAATGAAATCTCAAATTTACATTTACAATAATTTACATTTAATTACATACCAAAATATTTTACAAGAGTTTCTATACAACTGCTCAAATAATTTACATACATATTATTACATGCATACATCAAAACCTATGTACATGGGTATACCTATGATATACCTGGAGCTGATCTGAATATATCTTCAAGGAAATTTACTTACTTCTCTATGCTCTTCTTACCTGCGACAGCATACAAAGCTATCGCTGAGTGGTGAACTCAGTGGTGCACAACTATAATTTAAAACATAGTACAATATACATTGACAAAATTTACAGTAAATAATTTGGAAATCTGAATACTCATCAAATTCCACAACTCAAAATATTCATTGCCAATAATGTGAATCATTTGTATAAATGACTTTGATCACAAAATTCAATTTATCAAATCATGACTATCCATTTAAATAATTCTAACGAAATCAATTATACATAAACCATAATTGAAATCAAAATTCCTTACCATTCAAAAGCCATTCTGTATCTTAAAAATCATTATGTATTTCAAAAATCATACTGTATCTCAAAAATCATACTGTATCTCAAAACTCATTCTTTATCTCAAAAATCATTCTTTATCTCACTAATATGCAAGACTAATCCGAAAGGGCCATATTTGATGTGATTCTAACTCCCTATGGTCGGGGAGGTCGAATAAGATTCTAACTCCCTATGGTCGGGGAGGTCGAATCATCATGCACAGTACCATCACAATAATGAATCTTCCGCAAGGGCCATAACGATAAAATAAACTTAGATCTAACCTCAAATCAGAGAAAAATCTAAGCCTGTGCACGTACCATGGTAATCAAAACACAACTAACTCCATTGTCTTCTCAACAAATGAGAGAGACGGGTAATAACCTAGTCAAGCATCTATAGTGAGATATAAAACAATATTACAATCTATTTAGTGAGCATAAATCACAATATAATTCGATTCAAAGTCAATTCTAATATCCAATAATTTTTATGCTCATCACAATTCAAATCATAAATTTGCATTTTTCCATGAAAATTACCTTCACAATTCAAAACATGTTCTATCACAATTTTCCAAAACATAATTTGTTCAATCCATAACAATGCTTAATACTTATGGAAATACCATTTCACAAAGCTGAATTCATACATACTATAACAATTTTAATAATCATTGAATTAAATCCAATGCTTGTTAAACATAATACATAAGAAAATATGCCATTTAATCATATGAAATATTCAAACAAAATCAGTTAAAAACTAGTTGTGCACAAACCTCTGATGACTGTCCCCCTGGTCTGGACTCAGTGTTTCCTTCCCTTTTGCTGAGTCCTTGTTAACTGAGAAACACAATTTGAAGTGTTTCAGTGCTAAATTAAACTGTCTCTATTGATGGTGTTTGGTAAATAATGCACTGAACTCAATTATTCACTTAATCACCTAATATACCGACCCTCGTTGCGTTTTAGGTAAATTAGGTTTTAATGTCGTTAATATGTCACATTCGATAGGGTTTTAGGTTTGGTACGTTTTACCAAAGTCATTTCCTTGTTTAGTGCATTTTAATGCAAATTGCTGGATTTCGGGACACTAGTTTGACCTAGCCGGACGGCCTAGTTCCCTCGGTTTTCGGGTTTCGGTCAAAACTACAAACTTGTAGATCTATGTCTTATTGCACGCGGGGCAAAATTTCAGGTCAATCCGAGTTAAGTAGACCAAGTTATGGTCATTATACTATTGCTGGTCAAATGGCATCAAATTAGGTCAATTTGGTCAACTTTGGTTCGGCCAGTTTTTGGACCCGAACTTGTGCAAGCTTTTTGACTTGCTTCTGGTCATTTCTGGGTTTTGGTGTCTTCATAAGACTTGTAGGTATGGGTCTTAACTATTCATGGTTAAAATTTCAGGTCAATTGGACCTGTTTTGAGTGAGTTATGGCCTAAACACTCACTGCTGCCCAATTTATCATTTTTTAGGTCTCAAGTGCACCTAACCCGAATTGGTCATTTTTCACATCACCTTGCAAGCAAAATTTTGGTATGTTCTCTCAATGAAAGTTGGCAAATTTTGTGCCTATTTCCACCTCCAATTGGTCTCATACCAATTGAGGTTACACATTTAAACTTATTGGCTAAAATGTACACTGCCCTTGGTTACTTTGCTTAACACACATCAATTACACACATTTACCTTTAATTGTAACTTGCTAAACCTTCACCAAACTTCTCAAATTTGGTGTCAATATCTTCCTTGTGATGTGTAGACAAAGTTTCATGAAGGAACCTAAGAGATTGGAGTTGAAAATGGAGGATGGATCAAGCTTGCATGCAAACGCCCATGGAGTTCTTCTCCTTTCCTTCAATTCGGCAAGTTTGAATGCTTTGGAGAAGATGAATATTTCTGCTGGTTTAGTGGAGTTACAGCTGCCCTATTATGTATTTAATTTATGCATTAGTGGTCCACTCACAATTTTAATTATTTTATAATCTAATTGTTCACTTAATCCCACATTAATCCATGATTTTAGCTATTTACTTTAGGTACCACCAAATTAATTTTTCATTTCATTTTCTAAGTGTAATATTATTTATTTTTAATGGAAATTTAGGTCAAAAGACACTTCGGGATGTCAAATGACCATAATGCCCCTGTTCGGGTGGCATTCCCGATTTTTCGGTAACACCGTATTTTGTCTGTTTTTCGATTTCTCACTTTTCTTTGTACTAATTATTTAATTTTTCTTTAATCTTTCTAATGAGATTTATACTTCAATAAGGGTCTATTTATGTCCTAAAAATGTTTTCCAGGGTTCCCCGCAGTCCAGGGCTAGTCAACGGTCCACGCCGTGACTTCCCGGTGCGGTCACCCATCGCTAGGTTTCCCGGCTCGTTTAACTTGATCACATTTCTTTGCTATTATTTTTCCTTTGTTTTTCTTGTATTTTCTTTTCTTGTATTTCATTATTTTATGTCTCCTCCCTCATGTCAAAGTGTAGTTCTAGGCATCCTAGCTGTCCGGACAACACTGGTCACCGGAACAGTAGAACGCACTACCGAACTTAGGGGTGTTACAATTCTCCCCCCCTTAAATAAATTTTGTCTCGAAATTTTACCTGGCATTAGTCTCTAAACAGCTGTGGGTGTTGTCTCCTCATATCCTCTTCACGTTCCCAAGTAACTTCCTGGCCTGAATGATGGTTCCACAGCACTTTAACCAGGTGTATCTGTTTGTTTCTCAGCTGCTTCACCTCATAAGCCAAAATTTTTTATGGGTTCTTCCTCATATGAGAGGTCTGGATTTACTTCAATCTCTTCAACTGGTAGTACATGAGATGGGTCAGATCTGTACCTCCTTAACATGGACACATGGAAGACACTGTGTATCCTTGCTAACTCTGGAGGTAATGCCAACCGATATGCCAAAAGACCCACTCTTTCCAGAACTTCATATGGTCCGATGAAACGAGGACTCAGTTTCCCCTTTCTGCCAAATCTCATAATTCTCTTCCAAGGAGAAACTTTGAGGAATACTTTATCACCCACTGCATATTCGATATCTCTTCTCTTTAGATCAACATAGGACTTCTGACGGTCTGATGCAGCCTTGAGTATATCTCTGATCAATCTGATCTTTTCCTCTATCTGCTAAACAATTTCTAGCCCAATCATCCTCCTTTCACCTACTTCGTCCAAACATAGGGGAGTTCTGCACTTTTTGCCATACAAAGCTTCATATGGAGGCATCCCAATGCTTGATTGGTAGCTGTTGTTATAAGCAAACTCAATCAAAGGCAAGTGTGTATCCCAACTACCTTCAAATTCAATCACACAAGCCCGTAGCATATCCTCCAATATCTGAATAACCCTCTCGGGTGGCCATCCATGCGTGGGTGGAATCTTTGTCTTTGAAGTTCAATCTAGTTCCTAGGGCTCTCTGAAGACTACCCCAGAATCTAGAAGTGAACCTAGGATCTCTGTCAAACACAATTGATACTGGCACTCCATGCAGTTTTACAATCTCATATATGTACAATCTGGCCAATCTTTCCAGGCTATAGTCCATCCGAACTGGCAAAAAGTGAGCAGACTTGGTTAGTCTGTCAATTATAACCTATAATGCATCATGACTATTCTGTGTCCTCAGAAATCTCATCACAAAATCCATAGTTATCTGTTCCCTTACAATGTTTCATAGGGTGCCACTCGTATGCTAGCTTGACACTTATTAATGTATACAAATTCTGTTAGTGGGGTGTATCTGTCCCATCTCCTCTCGGATTCAATGACACAAGTTCTCGATATATTCTTGAGGGCTTATCACATTTTACAGGTTATTTTTATCATTTCATTTCATTATTTATAGGAACTCAATGAGTTTCAAAATTTACCTGAATCACTTGTTTCGACTGTCCATCCATCTGAGGATGATAAGTCGTACTGATATCTCTAAGCTTATAGCAATTACTATGGTATAGGTCATTCACATTAATGTAACCGAGTCACTGACTCTAGCAACCTTACAAGTGTAGTCGTTTGATAGGCTAGTTCTGAAGTTTTAAATCTCTGACTAAAATTTTCACATTTATTTCTAGTAATAGTACTCTATTCGGGTATAACTGTATCAATTTATAGATTACTTACAAATATTCTTAATTTATTGTACCACAAGGAAGCACGTAGCTCTACACAATAATCCTGTGTCCGTACTATAATCTGCAACTTACAATACAAACATTGAGAACATTATATAGTCACTACGTTATAACCTCATGGGCTAGGTTTTCTAACATCTTATCCTTCTCGAATCCACTAATATCCCAAACCGATTATGATTACAATTTCCTTTGACAATTACTAACAGTAACATCTTTGCCTTCATCTAGAGTAATTCTATTACTGTAACTTACTTTTAGGTCCTCTTGCCTTACATTAGTAGGCTCGCCAATTAGCTTTATAATTTACGGTATGTTAGAAAATACTTTTAGCTAACAATTCTTCCAAAATTAATGTCAATCGTACTTGTTATTGTAGTTATTATCCTAAAGGACTAGTCACTAATACATCAAAATTCATTTCCATGTAAAAGAATAACAACAGAACATATAGTTCTGACACTAACATACAACTAAGTAGTGCTGGGATCAAATAATAACTAATTGTTTCTTTCAAAAATTAAGAACTTACCAGCAGCTACATTTGAAGTTTCTGTTCTTTCTCCTTGGTGCATAGTGGACGCTCTGACTGGTGCGCTACTATATTCGGGTTGATTCACTGTGTTATAGTGGTGAGGAGTACCAACTCTATTTCTATCTTGACTCTGACTGACGGTCTGTGAACTCCAGAGAGCAGATCGAGGTGGTTTAGCATAATCTTTAGCAAAGTGTCCAAGTTTTCCACAATTGTAACAGGCTCCAGAGGCCTTACGACAAATACCTCCATGATATCTTCTACAAGTTTCACATTGGCGGGAAGGGTAGGAACTTCTAGTTGTTCGACGACTAGATCTTAGTGGTCTCTGCTCTGATGATCCGCCTCTATCATATTTCTGAGTTCGGGGTTCCTCAAATTCTTTTCTCTTCCCCAAATTACTGTTCGAACTCTGACCCATAGGTTTCTCCCTCTTTTCCATTTCACACTGCCCTTGTGGGGGTGGGTGCAGATTAGCTTGGGCTGATAGATTATCAGCCATTTGTTGAAAGAAAGTGGCCATTTGCTGGGCCATTTGTGCAGTAATTTGTACTGGTAAAGCTCGTACAGTCGGGCCTTCGACACTTTGTGGAGTTGGGGCCTCAACTTGTACTTTTGCCATCATAGACTGTTCTATTATCTCATTCTTCTCTTCGATTCTTTTCACAGAATTTTCTATTGCTGTACAACCAACATAAGGAGATTCCTCTCTATTAGTTCATATTTATGATGTAAATGTACTATATGTATCAAACATTTGAGCAGATGTAGTTACCGACAAAAAGATTTCAAATTCACAGTTCAAAATTCACTTTAAAACCATTGCTCTGATACCACTAAAACATGTCACACCCTACCCCTCTGTAAGGTATAACATGATCCCGTAGTATACCTAATGAATTACCAACTCCGTCTACTGATGACCCATTAAATACACTACAAGGGATTTTCAAAACTTTTCTTACTTCTTTTACAGTGGTGAGCACTATTTACAGGTGTTAAAAACTTTTGTGAACTTAAGTGATAGAACTAACACATTTGACTTATTTGGAGTTTCTGTAAAAATTTTGGCAGAGTGCCATCTGTATTTTGGATAAAACAGTTCTTCAGAAAATCTGTAAAAAGCACTTCAATATATATTTGCAAATCTCAACTCCAACATATTTCTCAACACAACATTTTTCTCAACTCAAATCCGCAATAATTTTTCAAAGACTGAGATACAAGAAATATAATACAAAACTATTCAAGTATATGAAATTTCAAATTTACATTTACAATAATTTACATTTAATTACATACCAAAATATTTTACAAGAGTTTCTATACAACTGCTCAAATAATTTACATACATATTATTACATGCATACATCAAAACCTATGTACATGTGTATACCTATGATATACCTGGAGCTGATCTGAATATATCTTCAAGGAAATTTACTTACTTCTCTATGCTCTTCTTACCTGCGACAGCATACAAAGCTATCGCTGAGTGGTGAACTCAGTGGTGCACAACTATAATTTAAAACATAGTACAATATACATTGACAAAATTTACAGTAAATAATTTGGAAATCTGAATACTCATCAAATTCCACAACTCAAAATATTCATTGCCAATAATGTGAATCATTTGTATAAATGACTTTGATCACAAAATTCAATTTATCAAATCATGACTATCCATTTAAATAATTCTAACGAAATCAATTATACATAAACCATAATTGAAATCAAAATTCCTTACCATTCAAAAGCCATTCTGTATCTCAAAAATCATTATGTATTTCAAAAATCATACTGTATCTCAAAAATCATACTGTATCTCAAAACTCATTCTTTATCTCAAAAATCATTCTTTATCTCACTAATATGCAAGACTAATCCGAAAGGGCCATATTCGATGTGATTCTAACTCCCTATGGTCGGGGAGGTCGAATAAGATTCTAACTCCCTATGGTCGGGGAGGTCGAATCATCGTGCACAGTACCATCACAATAATGAATCTTCCGCAAGGGCCATAACGATAAAATAAACTTAGATCTAACCTCAAATCAGAGGAAAATCTAAGCCTGTGCACGTACCATGGTAATCAAAACACAACTAACTCCATTGTCTTCTCAACAAATGAGAGAGACGAGTAATAACCTAGTCAAGCATCTATAGTGAGATATAAAACAATATTACAATCTATTTAGTGAGCATAAATCACAATATAATTCGATTCAAAGTCAATTCTAATATCCAATAATTTTTATGCTCATCACAATTCAAATCATAAATTTGCATTTTTCCATGAAAATTACCTTCACAATTCAAAACATGTTCTATCACAATTTTCCAAAACATAATTTGTTCAATCCATAACAATGCTTAATACTTGTGGAAATACCATTTCACAAAGCTGAATTCATACATACTATAACAATTTTAATAATCATTGAATTAAATCCAATGCTTGTTAAACATAATACATAAGAAAATATGCCATTTAATCATATGAAATATTCAAACAAAATCAGTTAAAAACTAGTTGTGCACAAACCTCGATGACCCTCCACAGTGGACTCAGTGTTTCCTTCCTTTTCTTTGAGTCCTTGTTAACTGAGAAACACAATTTGAAGTGTTTCAGTGCTAAATTAAACTGTCTCTATTGATGGTGTTTGGTAAATAATGCACTGAACTCAATTATTCACTTAATCACCTAATATACCGACCCTCGTTGCGTTTTAGGTAAATTAGGTTTTAATGTCGTTAATATGTCACATTCGATAGGGTTTTAGGTTTGGTACGTTTTACCAAAGTCATTTCCTTGTTTAGTGCATTTTAATGTAAATTGCTGGATTCCAGGACACTGGTTTGACCTAGCCGGACGGCCTAGTTCCCTCGGTTTTCGGGTTTCGGTCAAAACTACAAACTTGTAGATCTATGTCTTATTGCACGCGGGGCAAAATTTCAGGTCAATCCGAGTTAATTAGACCAAGTTATGGTCATTATACTATTGCTGGTCAAATGGCATCAAATTAGGTCAATTTGGTCAACTTTGGTTCGGCTAGTTTTTGACTTGCTTCTGGTCATTTCTGGGTTTTGGTGTCTTCATAAGACTTGTAGGTATGGGTCTTAACTATTCATGGTTAAAATTTCAGGTCAATTGGACCTGTTTTGAGTGAGTTATGGCCTAAACACTTACTGCTGCCCAATTTGTCATTTTTTAGGTCTCAAGTGTACCTAACCCGAATTGGTCATTTTTCACATCACCTTGCAAGCAGAATTTTGGTATGTTCTCTCAATGAAAGTTGGCACATTTTGTGCCTAGTTCCACCTCCAATTGGTCTCATACCAATTGAGGTTACACATTTAAACTTATTGGCTAAAATGTACACTGCCCTTGGTTACTTTGCTTAACACACATCAATTACACACATTTACCTTTAATTGTAACTTGCTAAACCTTCACCAAACTTCTCAAATTTGGTGTCAATATCTTCCTTGTGATGTGTAGACAAAGTTTCATGAAGGAACCTAAGAGATTGGAATTGAAAATGGAGGATGGATCAAGCTTGCATGCAAACGCCCATGGAGTTCTTCTCCTTTCCTTCAATTCGGCAAGTTTGAATGCTTTGGAGAAGATGAATATTTCTGCTGGTTTAGTGGAGTTACAGCTGCCCTATTATGTATTTAATTTATGCATTAGTGGTCCACTCACAATTTTAATCATTTTATAATCTAATTGTTCACTTAATCCCACATTAACCCATGATTTTAGCTATTTACTTTAGGTACCACCAAACTAATTTTTCATTTCATTTTCTAAGTGTAATATTATTTATTTTTAATGGACATTTAGGTCAAAAGACACTTTGGGATGTCAAATGACCATAATGCCCCTGTTCGGGTGGCATTCCCGATTTTTCGGTAACACCGTATTTTGTCTGTTTTTCGATTTCTCACTTTTCTTTGTACTAATTATTTAATTTTTCTTTAATCTTTCTAATGAGATTTATACTTCAATAAGGGTCTATTTATGTCCTAAAAATGTTTTCAGGGGTTCCCGCGATCAGACTAGTCAACGGTCCACGCCGTGACTTCCCGGTGCGGTCACCCATCGCTATGTTTCCCGGCTCGCTTAACTTGATCACATTTCTTTGCTATTATTTTTCCTTTGTTTTTCTTGTATTTTCTTTTCTTGTATTTCATTATTTTATGTCTCCTCACTCATATTGAAGTGTAGTTCTAGGCATCCTAGCTGTCCGGACAACACTGGTCATCGGAACAGCAGAACGCACTACCGAACTTAGGGGTGTTACACAACACCTACTCTTATCAAATGTTATAAGTGCAATGAGGTAAGAAATAGGTCAAATGAATGTCCAAAGAGGAAGGCGGTCAGCAACATTGAAAGGCGTAATGATGATGATAAGGAGATATATTGTGGATCTTATGGAGATGATAATGAAGAAGAGCTAAAGCAAGATGATTTTGCGTATATGGTGAGGAGGTCAATGTTCTTGCAAAAAATTGAAGACAATCAATCAAAAGACATTGTAGAACAAAATGATCATTTTGAATTTGAATTTGAAATTCTTGAAATGTTTTCACTATAGTGGATGATGAAGAGTTTGAAGATAGTGTTATAGGAAAAGAAGAATATCAAGCTATGGAGTTTCCAATGACAATTGAAATTTTATCTACTATTTTTTTTATAGTGATTTTGTTAATTTTATTTGTCCATATGAATCTAAGGATTCCAAGGAAAATACGAAATTGCTGAATTTCATTTTGTTCAGATCAAATTCATTGACGTCAACCAAGAAGAGAGTGAGTGTGATCTTTCAATGGTGATTTTCATTCTCAAAGACATTAAAATTTGAGGTCAAATTTTTGTCTAAGATGTGGGTGAATGATGTAAATCTTAACAAGTTGCAAGTCTTGATTCCCGAGAGCGAAATTGGTACTCCATGTATAAGCTTCATTTTACTCAGATTCCCCATGTGGCAAGCAGATTTCAACTTTTGCCTCAATCTGTCTTTGTACACATGCAAGGCGTGTCAGTGCTCCATCCCACACGACCAGGCGGTGCAAGCTTCAATAAAGAGACAACTTTTAATCCTATAATTCAACAAGGATTCATATCTTTTTTCTAAAAGTAAGCCAATTAACACAATTAATCTATTTTTAATGAGTGGCAAATGTATTACAAGAAGTAGGGTCAATAGACTTCTTTTTATTTTTTTTTTAAATATTTTTATTTGTATATATATTTATTTATATTGACTCAATAAATTTAATTACTAAACCCTTTTTTTTGTTAAGATTTAAAAATTAGTTGCGACAAAAAAGTGTGTTTTATATTTCAAATGCTTATTCACTTTTAAAACCCCATTTTATCTATTATCATTAATGAATTTTATCAAGACAAGATATAACCGTATGTGTTATCATTGATAAATGATCACATTTTTTTATATGTGTTTAATTGGGATACATAATTTTTTTTAAAATTATCATAGAGATATGTAATTTATAACATTAATAATAATATAATTTTGTATAGTTTAGATAATATTTAATTTTATCTGTTCTAATTAGAAGATGCTAATATTACTTTTTTTTTTTTTTATCTTTTTTATAATATTATATTATTTATTTTTTTATATTTATCCTAAAAAAATTTCCAAAACCACCACTGCTTTTAATGGAAAATAAAATTGCGTAATTACGATCCTAGACTTCATTTTAGGAAGTTGTGTATACATAAATATATAGTCAAGCGATTATATTCATAATTTGAATATAACATATATAATGGAAAATTCTTGTTTAAACATGATGCATAATAAATTCAAGACACATTATATGCATGATGACACTCATACATTTATATCTTTAGTCTATTATAAATAAAATGTGAATAAGTTTTTCTTAAGCATAATTTTCTTAAGCACCCATATGTACGATGGCACACATCATAATGTCATAAATCCTTTGAGAAAATGAGGGAAATGTAAAACCTCATATAGACTCGTATAAATACGCGAAACCATTACAATAATAATAATAATAATAATAATAATAATAATAATAATAATAATAATAATAATAATAATAATAATAATAATAATAATAATAGTTTATTACAAAACTTAGGTAGCCTAATGTACAAAGCCTGTTCTTGCTGCAAGAACAAGAAAACAATTCTCAGTTTTAGCGAAGAGGGAAGAAAGAGGCGAAGGTTAAGAAGAAAAGCTCGCAGATTACATGTACATTTGGCAAACGCACAGGATATGTCGTCAAATTTAGATATTTTTAAGTGGTTCTTGAAATCACCAATATGAACAACCGCCTTTGGAAGGATGTTCTCTGATGGTTTCAAGCACAAGTGGGCGGTATCTTGGCCACTCCTTGCCGGTGTAGCTCCCCTAAAACACTATCTAGAGACGGTGGTTTTAACCCAAGAGGAAGTGGCAGCCATGGCTTCGATAAAACATCTCCAACAGCAGCATCTATGCTCTCCTTCGACGTTGTAACAATAATATGCAACCAAAAATTAGAGAGAAAATAAACAAATTCAAGAATGTGAGGTTTAGCTTAGATGGTATTAGAGCAATCTCCAAGATACCAATATTGGATTAGTCTCCAAAGCGACGTCTCAAGTTCTGAGTACCAATGAAACCAATTATAAATATATAAAGAGTAGTCTCCTTACCGGATGAAAGTCGAAGAGAGGATGGGGACCTGATTGTCTAGTCGGGACTGCGATGCCAGGGTCCACTTTGTACAAGGCATGGGGTGGGATGCCAGGGACTACTCTCTGCATATGTATCCATTTGATTAGATAAAAGAAGATTCCAAAATAATAGCAGTGATATACAAGGATCCAAAAGTCACGAAACAAACGCCATTAAAGAATCCAAAGAGTGAGGAATTATTATTTACCGCTGGTGCCAGTGGCTGTGGAAAGCAAGGCGTTCCTGGTATTAGTCCATTTGGAACCTACACGTACAACGGAGGATACGCCAGTTTAGAAACACCCACTTTGTTTTCGTTTTTCGTTTTTCTTTTTCTTTTTCTTTTTCTTTTTCTTTTTCTAGCTAATTCTTTTTTGATAGATCAAATGGTTACCCGTTGCTGATTGTGGTGGTGCCAATATGAAGGGTATGGTGGTGATGTTGGCCATGTAGGTGGCGGCGGCGGTGATGGTGAGTGGGCTAGATGTCTAGGCCACATGTGCATTAAGGGTTGTTCCATGGGACGATGACCCCACACATGCAAGGGTCTGAAGTGCTGGTGGTGCAAGGGTGTTATAGGAGGAAAACCCATTGTGGGTGCATGCCGAGGGGTCATGTCTGCCTTGCCGCCGCCGCCTCCAGCTGCTCTGTACATTTGCCGTCTATGGCTCCATGTTGCTGCCTCAGCTTCACGCGCTAGCAAATGTTTCCG
The DNA here is from genome assembly GCF_030052815.1 of Hevea brasiliensis. Lineage (NCBI taxonomy): Eukaryota > Viridiplantae > Streptophyta > Magnoliopsida > Malpighiales > Euphorbiaceae > Hevea > Hevea brasiliensis. The sequence goes on from NC_079499.1 coordinate 84,700,525, forward strand.
GTGAGATCGATATTTCTGTATACATTCAACAAGATAATATTGTTCATCTTCAAATAAAGTCTCATATCATTAATTTTCTGCAAAGAATCTATATAAAGCTAATATGCTAGTAAATCAATAATTAAGTAATTATCTAGTAATGCAAGATAAAAAAAAAAGGACATACTTTCACAATTAATTACCCTTTAAAAATTTTCAAAATTATTTAAGAAAAATTTAATGCAAATTTAATTTCTGGTTTAGGTGGTGTTCAATGTATTTGCAAGATTCACAATCTGATTGGATATGGAAATAAAAGAAATATATTTAGAAAATTGGATTATCAAGAATTATATTCTTTGAGATCATATTGTAGCATTTACCTATTATCTTTTCAATTCTACTCATAGATATGTTGCCAAAGGGAGTCTTCTAACGAAAAGACATCTAATCTAAAAGCATTTTTATGTACGATAAGCAAGCTTTAAACCAACTATTATCTTTTATATTTGTCCATTTTCTTGAAAATCATACCCGACCACAATTCAGTCCTTAGCTACCGATTTCTTCTAACAGAAGGAAATGCCAATCTCATGGAAAAGAAAGAGGGGATAAAAAATTGCAGGCCGGAGAAAAACATAGCAGTACTAGAAGCATGTGCTAAGAGATTGGAAGAATGTCTGAGCTATAGGCATGTGGAGAACTCAGTGTGTACCTGGAGATGGCTGGCGATATTATGTCGAGTGAGACAATCAATACCCATAAGCTCTAAAATCCTTGAAGGCACTGCCTTTTCCACACGTAGCTGCTCCACTGCTTGTATGAACCTCCTATGCAGCTCTGACGTCCAAGCCACCTACACACAATTCAAGGGACCATCTCTTCATCACACTTAAAAACAAGTCCTTGCAAACAAGAAATCATTAAATACTCTCTGTGTATGTATGTCTCTGCATGCCAAAAAAGGAAACAAAAATAAAGAAAAAGAGAAAGGCCCAATTCAGAGTCATCTCTATAATGAAGATTCCATGATATTCTCGTGAACTATTTGGCCCCCATGAAGATTGGTTAAGACTAGAGAGAGAGAGAGAGAGAGAGAGAGAGAGATTGATTTGCATAATATATGCTTAATAATAATGTCTGTTAGTTGAAACAGTTAACGATCTAACAATAATCTTACTTTGTAGCTGACATGAAACCTAATAATAATAACCCAAATTCTTATTACCTTCACTTTTCTCTTCCCTTGATTATTCTTGGCTTGTGCTGATTTTCTTCCATTATCACTTTCTTTAGAAACTGGATTAACCACCACGGATTCATCTCCCTTGCTCACAATCTCCTCTCCCCTTGTGCTCAGACTCGAATCCAACCCCGACCCAGAACCCAATACCTTGTCTTCCTCATTTTTTTCTGTATTATCTTCCACTTTCCCATTTGAAACCGATGTGTTCATCTCTGATTCCTCGCCGCTTCCACTAACAGAGAAGTCAGCAAGAATTTCAGGGTCCATATCCAAATCTGGCAACACATCCCCATCATTGATGCCCACAAAAAGATTGCCGAAATCAATGCTTTCGAGCAAGTCAGGGAAGTCTCCGTTGCCTCCGGTACTAAAACTATTATCCATCTGTTCTTGGCTCTCATCTTTGGTAGGGGTGGTTTTTGCCAAGGGTGACACAGCTTGCATCAATCCAAACAAAAATAACACTACAAACAAGAAAAATAAAGGAGAAGCACACTATATAGATATATCCACTATGCAGTTATATACTATATGGTGCAATTAAGCTCTATATTGCATGCAATGCAGTGGAAGTACAACAGAAAGTGTAAGATGAAACTTTTTTTTTCCTTTTTTTTTTCCTCCGGGGAATCGGAGGGTGATGGGGGTGAGGCCACAAAAATAGAGTTTTTCAAGTGTTAAACTGATTTTCTTATGCAGTGTAAGTGGTAGTGTGCGCTTTTGTGTGTGTGTGTGTGTGTGTGTGTGGAGAGATTGGATCTCAACCACAACTTGTGTTGTGCGCTTTTGTGTGTGTGTGTGTGGAGAGATTGGATCTCAACCACAACTTGTGTTGAGATCTCTGAGATTTGTTCGCTTTCATGTTTTTGTTTTGATCGACCTTGCTACTCATAATCGTTTATGTACGTGTAATACATATACATATATATATATAGAGTAGGTTACAAATTCTGAAAACAGCTCGTGAACTTTATTTAATGTTCTATCTTCTATATTACACATGCATCATATATAAATTCTTATTAAATCAATAATTTAATTAATAATAACAATAAAAAAATTATTTAAACTTGATTTATAATAAATTTAAAAAATGTTTACATATAAAATTAATAAAATCAATATATTTATATATTAAATTCATAATAAATAAGTTTGTATAAATTTTTTTCATAATTGCATATTTCTTTGTAAAGGAAATATATATATATATATATATATATATATATATATATATATATATATATATATATATATATATATATTCATATTAAATAAGTTCAAGTGATACTACACGTCTCTTTGTTTTCTTCCATTCTAAAGGCATAGCTCTCCTTCTGCCAAGTTGTTGCAGCTTTTTCCTATCCCTCTGAGCAGGGGAAGGATCTTCCCCGGCCTGATGTGCGTGGGTTTGCCCTTCCCTTTTATTGGTTGGTTTGTATATAGTTTTTGATGGGGTTTTACCTCCAGATCTGTGCGAAATTAAAAGAGCATTATTTAAATCTACATGTGTTTCTTCTGTGTTGGGTGTGCTTCTTATGTGTGGGTGTAGATCTTGACTTTAGAGATGGCTTCAATTTGCTAAGTTGGAAGGAAGATAGCATCATGAGGGTGTGAATGTTAGCCCCCTCCATCAGCTACCCTTTCTGGCTATAAGAGGTTGAGAAGTGTTGCACTTTATCTCTTCCTTTTCTTTTCTTTCTCCAGAGTCTCAGAGGTTCTGGCTTCCACGGCCTTGTGTTTCAACTAATTCAGATAATGATTGGTTGTTGCCACTCGAATTCTTTGGTATAATTTTTATTGGGGTTTTACTGTAGGCATTTCAGCCATCTTCAACTCTAGCATTCTTCAATTGGCTCCATTTCCCTTCCGGATGTGAGGCTTCATTCCCAACGACAATACTGCTCTTTGGTCTTCCAAATTAGGGTTCGAGTAGACAAATTGTCTCAATTAGGAGCCGATTTGTTTGGGCTGGGATATTTTTTGGGTAGTTAGACTTCTTGTTCAGGCCATGGACCTACTTTATTTTGGGTTTCTAAATCCTATTTTAAAAATCTTCACATAATGTTGGTATAGCCAATTAATGTATTGAGCTTCAAGCCCTTTTTTCAATGAATCTATTCTAACTTTAGATAAAAAAAATATATTTAAATTTTTATTATTATATATTTAAAAAATAAAAAATTAAAGAAAAAATTGGCAGAGGGAATTGAGAAAGGAAATATGAGTGGGAATAGAAATGAAAATGGATTGGTATGGTATTAAGGTGATGTACATGTGACATAGAGTGGAAAGAGAAAGAGATGGAATCATGCAAGTGAAGCAATTGACCAAAGCACATGACAGAATATATTATTGAATTTGAAAAGTCTTCATTGTGTGGTTCAAATGGCTTGCGCTTCTGCAATTCGTAGTTCTTATTGGATTATTAGAAAGGCCACTCCTTTCTCAATGAATTAACATTGTGCCTGCTAGGTGCTACTCCCATTCCTTTATTTATTTATTTATTATTTTTGTTCTGTTAATATTTGAGTTTGTATAATTGGTTAATTCGATTCTAATCAAATCAAAATGAAAAAAAAAAAATAAGTAATTAAAAGTATAAAATATGGGAAATTGAATTAAATAAAAAAAATATAGATCAAATTAAATTAAATCAAAATATAAAAAAAGTTGAATGAATTGATTATTTCATTTTTATTATTATTTTTTTTTTGGGTTAGAGAGCAATGGGTAGGGTTTCCATAGGGAGGGAGAGTGGAAAATGAGATATTGTCAAACTCATCTCTTGATGCCACATGAATACCCCCTTTCTCACATGGGGTCTTATTATGACAAAATATATTAGATAATAATTGATAAGCTATACAATGGAAGGTAGTCCTCTTTTTTTCTTACTAGAAAGGTAAGTAATCTTAAAATAAGTAAATGGAGGGACTCGAACTCAATAACTTCTTATTATACGTAAAAGGTGGAGGAAAATCAATCAAGTTATTCCCTAATTGGTTGTAATATTTCTATATAAATATATAATTAAAGCTAAATGATACACTTAAAAATATTCGACCTCTAGATTGGCGATACGTGTACCCCTGGGGAAATATAAAATACTCTTGAGCTAGTAGATACTATGTCCATCTGCCTGTACTACAAATCAAACGAACAATGGGAAATTATACAAGTTGACTAGTTGGGCTCGAGAAGTACGAGCACATCGAGAGAGATACTGGTCGGCATCTGATGGCTGTCGAATCTACCAGAAATTAAATTAATGAAATCACCAATTATGAAATATTTTCTATAGTAAGTGGTAAATCCAGGTCGAATCCTAGAGACTAAATTATTAAATTTTGTGCGCTTGTGTAATGGAAAAAGAAACAAAGGTTGGGGGGGGGGGAGGGGTAATTCGCAATCCAAAAAAAAAATAAAAAATAAAAAATTAAGAACTAAAATTAAATATGAAACTCTCAAATTAAACAAACTTCAGTCCAAGGTAATTCATACTCTAATACATTGATTTGATCATAGACAAAAGAAATACAATTATCTCTTATTGAATACTTAACGTAGATTTACCAAACAGCGATGTAAAATTCCTAACTTCCCTATACTCATCAATTCGAGCCCAGCACTCTTGTTGACTCTAATTATTAACTGAATTGGTATTAAGCAATCCTCATCAAATTAATAACTACTTTAAGAAGAGGAAGTAGTTATGCTGAATAACAATTTATGAAACATAAATCATTTAATTCACCCAATTATTTCCTTAGGTTATTATAAAAAACTGGGATTATAATCAATAAAACCTAATTGCTACTCATGTTCAATCTTACACAAAAATTACAGATTATGAAGATGAACTAGTAATTGATCACATCAAACAATTAACTAATAGGCCTTTTTAGCAAATCATTCAATAGATCAAAGACAATGAAATCAGAAAACAATAGATTTTTAAAAGACATAAATTAAATTAAAAACCTAGTCTCACAAATCAAGCAAAAGAACTTGAATCCCTTGAACTGAATTAAAAACTTAGCCACTCATGTTCATGGCTTACAGAAAATTAAAGAAGAAAATTGAAGAAATCTAGAATGCGAATGGAGAACGAAAGTCTTATTCTCTCTTCGAGAGGCTGCTTAATATCTTCTTGTGTTGGCTGCTGCCTCTTCTATTTATTAAAAAATATGGCATAGGGTTAGGTTTTTAGAGTCTCTATCAAAAACTGCAACTGAAGCAAAATTAGGAAACTGATTGTCGACGGATACATGGCCCGTGTATCACTACATGGCCCAGGGCCATGTAACTTACTGGAGCTAAGTGGGTATGTCTTGTATTGGCACAGAAAGTTACACGGGTCTCCAGGATTTACACGGGTCAAGTTACACGGCCCGTGTACTTTGTTTCTTCCTCGGTTCTCTGGATTTCTTCTGGCAGAATGTTACATGGGTCCATGGTTGGGCTTACACGACCCGTGTACTTTGTATCAACAATGCTTCACAATCCTTCGACCTTTCCAAGCTTCCTTCCACACTTCTATGTTCTGGGACTTACCAAAACCCTGAAAAATGCAGCAAGAGTCAAATTAATGCAAATGCTGAAAATTTATCCATTTAACACAATTATTTTAACAACTCTCTAAACATATGCCTAATAGATAGTTATACTTTAATCAACTGAATTAGGCATAAAGATACCCTAGAAACACTAAATGTGATGGAAGTAAAATTAATAAATTATGCACTTATCAAATTCCCCCACACTTATTCCATGCTTATCCTCAAGCATGACTTAAATTCTCAATCAACTCCACTTAGAAGTTTCTTAACTTCACCCTATCACAACATTCTCTAACAAAAGATTAGAAGTTTGAAAGAAGAGGCAAGTAAGGTAATAACCATCACAACAAATTCCATCAACACCATACCACTATATCAATAATTCTCCAACACAAAACAAAAAGCTTGAAATCAATTAAGCTCACACTATTAATGTTCCATAAAATTTTAAATCAATACATATCAAAACACAAGGTTAATTTATCAAGGCACAACAATTATAGCTCTTTGCAAATCTTAGGGGAGATAGAAATGGGCTTTTTTTTATTATTTGAAATTGGTACTTCTCTCTCGTCATAGTACTTTTTTTTTTTTAACCGTCACCTTCAGAAAAATACCTTGCTCATATCCTAGCTAGCTTTTGGCCTGAGAATCAACATGAGGTTCATAAAGACCCCTGGTTAGTTTGCTTAACTAAAATAGCGAAATAATTTTGAAGTTCAATCTTTTATTTCCCCCAATTTACGCATTTACATATTATAAAGTGCCCTGATAGATTAAACAAAGTTCTGAAATATGCATGACACTAGTTTAATCATTTCACCATTAAATCAAGCCTAAATGATTTATGCAGGAAAAAAAATTGCTCTATGGTATGGAGAAGAGGGAAAATCCATCATTAAAGTTACTATTACCTTGCCTAAAATCTCAAAAATTCAACCTAAAGTAGAAAAGTTATTTTAAGGACAAAGCACTTCTCTCATGGAGTTAATATAGAATCATGAATCAAGCTTATAAGAACAAATTTATTTATTTATTTTTAAAAATTACAGCAAAAAATTTCTCCTCCCCCACACTTAAAACTTACATTGTCCCCAATGTAAATCCTAAATGCAAAAGAAAAGGAAAAAAAAAAAAGAATGCTAGAAAATAAAATAAGATAAGGGAAACAAAACAAATCTGATTGTGGCTAACAAGCCACCCATGGGTTGCCTCCCAAGAAGTGCTTTTATTTATCGTTGTTAGCTCGACATGGCAAAGCTCCTTAATCCACATAAATTGGGTTACTTAATTTGAGCTCCTCCATTGTATGCTCCTGAAACCCTCATAAAATGGCTTGAGTCTATGACTGTTGACCTTGAACACCTTATTAGTTCTTAAACTTTGAATTTCAACTGCACCATAAGGAAACACATTAGTAACAACAAAGGGTCCAATCCAACGAGAATGCAACTTACTAGGCATCAGCTTCAATATGGAATTATACAATAAAACTTTTTATCCAACCAGAAACTGCTTCTTGTCATGGAATGCCTTGGTCTTTTCTTTATAGATCTTAGAATTCTCATAAGCCTCAAGTCGAATTTCCTCTAATTCCTGCAATTGCAATTTTCTTTCCACACCAACAGTATCCAAATCCAAATTACAATGTCTAACAGCCCAATAAGCCTTATGTTCTAACTCAACAGGAAGGTGACACAACTTACCAAATACCAATCTGTAGCGGGACATACCTATTGGTGTCTTATAAGTAGTCCTATAAGCCCATAAAGCATCATCAAGTCTAAGGCTCCAATCTTTTCTATTTGGCTTCACTGTTTTTTCCAAAATAGACTTGATCTCTCTGTTAGACACCTCTGCTTGCCCACTTGTTTGAGGATGATAAGCTGTAGATATTTTATGGAAAACACCATATCTCCTCAACAATGCCTCAACAGTTCTATTACAAAAATGTGTGCCTCGGTCATTGATCAAAGCTCTAGGAACTCCAAACCTGCTAAAAATGTTTGACTTGATAAAACCTATAACAGCTTTAGAATCATTAGTCCTAGTGGCTTTGGCTTCCACCCATTTCGAAACATAATCAACAGCAAGTAATATGTAAATAAAGCCAAAAGAAGAAGGAAATGGACCCATAAAATCAATACCCCACACATCAAAAATCTCACAAACAAGTATTGGATTCTAAATCATCTCATTCCTATAGGTTAAAATTCCCGTTCTTTGACATTCTTCACAATTTTTGCAAATCAAATATGAATCACGAAATATATTGGGCCAGTAAAAATCACAGTCTACTCTCTTTCTACCCATTATCTTGGGTCCAAAATGACCTCCACATGCATAGGCATGACAAAAAGCCATAATAGATTGAATCTTATTATCAGGAACACATCTCCTAATAATTTGATCTGAACAAAATTCTCACAAATACAAGTCATCTCATACATAATACTTAGCCTCACTTTTCAATTTCTCTTTCATAGCTCTACTCAAATCAAAAGGCACAACCTTAGTAACCAAATAATTCACCAAATCAGCATACCAAGGGATCATACCTTGCAATTTAAATAACTGCTCATCAGGAAAAAATTTCCTGCAAAGGAACTGGCTCTTCTTTTATCACTAACTTGCTCAAATGATCTGTTACTAGGTTCTCAGCTCCTTTATTATTCTTGATTTGAAGATCAAATTCTTGTAGCAGAAGGATCCATCTAATCAACCTTGGTTTTACTTCCTTCTTTGCCAAGAGATACTTCAACACTGCATGATCAGAGAAGATAACTATTTTAGAAGCAAGAAAATATGATCGAAATTTATCTAAAACAAAAACTATAGCCAAAAACTCTTTTTTAGTAGTAGAATAATTGCGCTGAGCTGAATTAAGTGTTCTGGATGCATAATAAATCACATGAAAGAGCTTCCCAACACGCTACCCTAAAACTGCTCCCACTGCATAATTACTCGCGTCACACATAATTTCAAACGGTATAGTCCAATCAGGAGCCTGGATAATAGGGGGTGATGTCAATGCAGATTTCAATTTGTCAAAAGCCTCCTTGCACTCTTCACTCAACTCAAAAGATATATCTTTTTGCAAGAGTCTAGACAAAGGCAATGCTATCTTAGAGAAATCCTTAATGAACCTGCGATAGAAACCTGCATGACCAAGAAAAGAGCGTACTTCCCTCACAGTTATGGGATAAGGTAAGTTCACAATTAAATCAAATTTAGACTTATCCACCTCAATACCCCCATTAGAGACAACATGACCCAAAACAATCCCCTGTTCCACCATAAAATGACACTTCTCATAATTTAGAACAAGATTTTTCTCAATACATCTCTTAAGAACAGAAGTTAAATGATATAAACATGCATCAAATGAATCACCCTACACAGTAAAATCATCCATGAACACCTCAATGCAACTATCAATGTAATATGAAAATATACTCATCATGCATCTCTGAAATGTGGTAGGTGCATTACAAAGCCCAGAGGGCATCTTTCTAAAAGAAAAAGTTCCAAAACGGCAAGTGAAGGTAGTCTTCTCTTGATCCTCTGGTGCAATCACAATTTGATTATATCCAGAAAAGCCATCAAGAAAGCAGAAATAAGACTTACCTGCTAACTGCTCAAGCATCTGATCAATGAATGGCGGTGGGAAGTGGTCCTTCCTTGTTGTTGAATTCAACTTGCGGTAGTCTATGCACATTCGCCATTCACTTTGAATCCTTGTTGGAACAAGTTCATTATCTTGATTTGCTACCACAGTGACTCCTAATTTTTTTGGCACTACTTGGACTGGACTTACCCATTTGCTGTCTGAAATTGGGTAAATAACTCCTGCATCCAGTAGCTTTAAAATCTACTTCTTCACAACCTCCATCATCTGTGCGTTCAACCTCCTTTGAGCTTCTTTACTTGGTTTTGCCTCATCCTCCAGTAAAATCTTGTGCATGCACACTGATGGAATTATACCTTTGATGTTAGCTATTGTCCATCCAATTACTTCCTTGTGTACTCTTAGAACCCTAGTCAATCTTTCTTCTTAAATCTTTGTTAAATTACTTGAGATGATAACTGGAAGTGTCTCATTGTCTCCCAAGTAAACATACTTCAAATGCTCAGGTAAAGATTTAAGTTCAAGAACTGGTGCCTGCACAACAGAAGGTAACAATTTTGTGTGAGATACGAATAAGTCAATCTTTGATACTCCATACCTTTTTGAAATAGGAGGTAATGATTGCAATGCCATTACTGCCTCTTGAACCTCTACACTTAATGGCAGATTGGTACTGATTTCTTAAATTCCTTGACTAATCACCACTTCTAACTCATCCTCCATGCTTAACTCAAAAACATCCTGCACAAATGTATCAACAACATCAATAGAAAAAACAGAATGGTCATCAGTAAGATGCGTTATGGCGTCAAAGATATTAAATTTGACAGTCTCTCCATCAAACTCCATAGTTAAGGTACCATCATCCACATCAATTTTTGTCTTGGCAGTTTTTAGGAAAGGTTTTCCAAACAAAATCAAAGCTGACTTTGATGTGGGAACACTATCCTCCATATCCAGAATGTAAAAATCTGCAGGAAAAATCAATTCTCTAACCTGCACCAACACATCCTCAACTACTCCCAATGGGTAAGCATTAGAATGATCAACTAACTGAATAATGACACTGGTTTCTTTCAAAGGACCCAAATTTAAAGTTTGAAAAACTGAATTTGACATAACATTAATAGATACTCCTAAATCTGCCATTGCACGTTCAAATTTAGAATCACCTATTCTACAAAGAATAGAAAACGAACCTGGATCCTTACACTTAGGGGTAATTTTTGCTAAATTAATGTCGACACATTTTTCTCCACACTGATCTTCTCATTATTCCTCAACTTGCGCTTTGTAGTGCATAGTTTCTTAAGGAATTTAGCATACTTGGGAACTTGTTTGATGCATCAAGTAAAGGTATATTAATCTCTACCTTTCTGAAAGTCTCCAAAATTTCTTTCTCTTATTCTTCTTTCTTAGTCTTAGCCAACCTGCATGGGAATGGAGAAAGAATAGAATTATTAATCTTATTCAGTTTAGGTTCAGTATTTACCTCAACTTCAGAAACTTTAGATTCTTTTGTTCCTTGCTTCTTCTTTTTCATTGGCTCATATGGAGTCTGGTTATCAACTTCTTTCCCACTTTGCAACACTATAGCACTTGCATTTTCTCTAGGATTCATGACTGTTTGTGATGGAAGCTTTCCAGAACCTTGAGCTTCTAGCTTTCTCATAGATGAGGCTAACTGACCAATCTGCCTATCTATATTTTGAATGCTATTTCTGGTCTCTTATTGAAACTGTTGTGTATTGTTAGCCAAAGCCTTAACAATTTCATCAAGTGACATACCTTGATTTGAGGGAGGTGGGGGTGGTTGTGGTTGATTCACTTGTGGTCCTTACTGCTAGTATCAGTTTTGCAACAATTGATTCCCATAACTCAAATTGGGATGATCTCGCCATCCTGGATTATAAGTATTAGAAAATGGATCATACTTGCATTATGGCTGTCCATAATATCCTACTGCATTAGCATATTGCATTGATTCATCCTTTTGTAACGCAGGACACATGTCAGTAGCATGACCCAAACCTGAACAAATCCCACATACCTTAGCAGTTTGCATATTCCCTACAGCCAACTGACTCACCAAAGAAGTTAAATTAGAAATCTGTTTCTCAAGGTTAGATGTACTTACCTCATAAACCTTCATAGGTGTGTGATCCATTCTCATACCAAACTGTTGAGAATTTGCTGCCATGTTAGCAATCAGCCTTCTTGCTTCTTCTGGTGTCTTGTCAACCAAAGCTTCTCCACTAGTGGCATCTATCATACTGCGGTCCATTGGTAGAAGTCCCTTATAGAAATACTGAATCAAAAGCTACTCACTTATTTGATGATGGGGATAGCTTGCACACAGTTTCTTAAATCGTTCCCAATTCTCATACAACCTCTCTCCATTGTATTATTGGATGCCACGGATTTCTTTTTTTATGTTGACAGCACAGGAAGCAGGAAAATACTTCTCTTGAAATATCTGCTTCAACCCATTCCATGAGTTGACAGATCCAGAAGGAAGGTAATATAACCAATCCTTAGCTGTGCCTTTCAGTGAGAAAGGAAAAGCTCAAAGCTTGATTTGATCCTCTAAAACTCCTTGAGGTTTCATGTTGGAACACACAACATGAAATTCTTTTAAATGCTTATGTGGATCCTCACCTGCAAGACCATGAAACTTATGCAACAAATGGATTAGTCTAGATTTCAACTCAAAAGCAACATTTACGGCAGGGTATTGAATACACAAAGGTTGTTAATTTAAATCAGGAGTAACCAACTCTTTCAAGGTTCTAGTAGCCATGGTTTCATTTTTAGAATTTGAATCCAAATCCGAATCCGAACTTAACTCCCTTAGAGATTGGACTCCTTCAGATGTATTCAGAATCTGCTTAGCCTGCTTAGCCAATTTTCTCAACTGTTTAGCTATTTTCTCTACTTCTGGATCAAAGATCAACTCACCAAATTGAGAAGTTCTTGTCATATACAAAAAGAAATCAAAGTAAAAATAGAAAAATGCCTCAAAACCCTAGAAAACGATAAAATTGGCCTTAAGAGGGTGTGTCACACCCTACCCCTCCGTAAGGCATAACATGATCCCGTAGTATGCCTAATGAATTACCAAACTTCGTCTACTAATAACCCATTAAATACACTATAAGGGATTTTAAACCTTTTCTTATTTCTTTTTATAGTGGTGAGCACTTTTAATAGGTGTTAAATTTTTTTTTTTTTTAACTGAAGTGCACCCAAATAACAAATATGAAGTATCAGTAATTTCTGTAAAAATTTTGGCAGAGTGCCATCTGTATTTTGAATAAAACAATTCTTCAAAAACCTGTAAAAAGCACTTCCAATATATTAGTTCAATCCCAAACTCTAGTATAGCTCAACACAAATCAATTTTCTCAACATTTGTCAAACTCAATTCAACATCAATTTTCAATATTTCCAAAGATAGACTACAAAATGACTGAGTAGTTCAAAAGCTGAGATAAGAAATAAACATATTATAACTTTAGTTTACAACTGCTCAAGACCAAGTACAATATATACATACAGTGCACATACATTATAACAAAAATTATAAAAAAGATGATATACTCAATATACCCGGCAGAATCTCAAAATGCAGCACAAGCAGACTACTTTGTTGCTCTGTTTGTTTGTCTACCTGTGATAGCAATGAAAAAGCTATCGCTGAGCCAATGTCTCAGTGGTGCACAACATTAAGAAAATGCAATTTTAAACTATAAACCATAAATCATATAAACTGTGGATACTTAAAATCATAGTTAAATTCAAAAGACAAAGAATGTCATAAAGAATTTAAACTCCATTTCACAATGTATCAATGAATATTAATAAATCACTCACACAGCTTAATCATGAATCCAAAGTCCAATTCGTCCCAAAAGCCAATGGCTCATGAGGAATAACATAGCCAGCTAGCAATTATATGAGTACTCATCCTATTTGTCCTCAACTGACACACAACTCAACACTTCAGCTAGAGAGGGAATTCAAAGCCAATTTGTCCCACTAGACAAGCTAGCGAGGAATTCATTCAAATATACATGATAGTGAAGGAGCGGAAGCATGAAAAACATAAGTTTATACCATTGAATTCAAAAAATTTTCACTTAGGGTCACATGCATCATGCAGATTTATTTTTATCCATTTGATTTCAATGATAAACAACATATCAAAAAACTTTTAATATGTTTTTGGATCTCTATTTGCCATTTAAGATTTTAAAATTAATCTGATTAATTTTAGAACCCTAGATTAGATCAAGAACAAATACACTAACCTCTTGATGCACTGTAGCGTATTTGTGCCTTTGGGATGCGTCTTTAGGACACCAAATGTTGTCCCTCTAGCTTGTTCACACCAAGTTCACCTATGGCAGCCCTTGAACAGCTTCTAAAGCTTTTTTTATTAATTAAAAAATTAAGTTTTGCCTTTTAAGAGATTAAAGATGTAAACAGGACACTAGAAACAATTTCTAGTATTTTTAATTCAAGAGATTGTTTGCTAATCTCTTGGAATAGATGAGAGAAAAAGATGAAGAGGAGGGAGAGCTTCTTAAGTGACAGCACCAAAGATATCAGCTGCTGGTTGTATTGTTTTCTTTTCATAACAACACTTATATAGCTAGGTCAACACATAAAACCCTTGTCACATGTCACCCTTTGATTGGTTCTAGGTTTAATTGACCCAATCACATTGTGCCAAGTGTCAAACCTATATTTAATCTTAATTTTAATCATCTTACATGATTAAAAGACATTTGGCAAGCTTATGTGTAGTGCCATGTGTCACCATCTCATGGTGCCACATGTAACCCTGTGAAATAACCAAAATGCCCCTGTGTCTTAATTTTGAGTTCTCAACCCAAAATAATTATTTCTCTTCTTCTAATCAATTTATATCAAATATAAATAAATTAATTAATCTCTATTAATTAATTTCTCATTAATTAAATTCATATTTAAACACTTTAAATATAAATTTAACTTATAATATACATCTAATAACCTAGATTTGGTTTCAAGCCATGCTAGGAACTTTGCAATCTAATTGCAAACCAAACCTATTTAATTAATCAATTAAACTCTTTAATTAATTAATTAATTAAATCATATTTAATTAGGTGCTTACTTATGTGTGTGTGTGACTTATTAGGCTCATCACTAATTGGCAATGAGATATGATATCAACTCTTAATATCATCTGAACTCTTTCTTACCATAAATGATTTCTCTAAATCATTTTATGCACCTCATAGACCATGGTTAATACCCAGCATAGCATGCCATGGTCACCCAATCAGTAATAAGGTTTACCTTAAATGAACCTATAATCATATGTTACCCTGTACTAGAATCTCTCTGTTACAAAATCCCAACTCAAGCTGGAGTCATGGTTTATGTCAAACCCCATTTGCTATGAATATTATGTTCTCTTTTAATTCCAGTTCTTGATTAAAAGATTTTTTCATCAGAAACTCTTTTCTGATTAAATCTATCTGTCCTGGCCAGGAACTTGAAACATCAAGAATAATTAAATAAACATAGGATTTTATCCCTATTTACTTAGAGGAACATATTCCATCTTGATCAACACCTACCTCCATATATAACTAGTAGGAGCCAACACATGCCCATATACCCATACACAGTATAAGTATGAAAGCAGTATCAAACTCAAACCACCTATATACAAGATAACTGTGCTATCTCAGGTCTAAAGATTATATGCACTGATATGATTTATGACAATACATTGACAAGAGTAAACTCCATGTGCTTATCATAAGTGTCACTGGTTCGACCTACTTATCATGTATAAGTGCCTATCATGTTTGTTATATGGCATGAGGCTCACCATTCCATCTTATTTATATCTCATATAAATAACTTGGGAACAAACATGAATACAATCTTTCTGGATAAGTCATGTCCTTATTGTGAAGTATCCTCGATTGTGAACCTATTTATGATATTTTGTGCTAGAAATATTGTCACTCATATTCTTAACAACTTAAGAATAATATTTCTAACAAAATATCAATGGACCTTTTCTATTACACATAAATATATTATGTAAACGAAAAAGTGGAAATGCCTTTTATTAATAAAAACTTGTACAAGATACATACTAAATGATATGCTCTAGGACATACTACTAACAATCTCCCACTAGCACTAGAGCCATTCATTACAATATCTTAGACCCATCTTCTCAAGATGTCGGTCTAGCTGAGTCTGTGACATAGGCTTTGTGAATGGATCAGCTGGATATTCAGCTGATGCTATTTTCTGCATGGCTACATCGCCTTGCCCAATTATTTCTCTGATAATGTGGTAGCGCCTTTCTATGTGTTTGGATTTCTGATGAGACCTAGGTTCCTTAGCCTATATGACTGCTCCATTGTTGTCACAGTGAAGTGGAACTGCTGACTCAATGGAAGGAACTACTGCAAGTTCTATTATGAACTTCTTTATCCAAACAGCTTCCTTTGCATCATCTGATGCAGCAATATACTCAGCCTCTGTAGTGGAATCTGCAGTCGTACTCTATTTGGAACTCTTCCAATTGACTGCACCTTCATTACAAATGAACACATATCGAGAGGTAGACTTTCATCATCGATATCTTATTAGAAATCAGAATCAGTATAACCATCCAATTACAAGTCCCCACCTCTATAGATCAAGAATAAATCCTTAGTTCTTCTCAAGTACTTAAGGATATTCTTGACAGCTATCTAGTGTTCCAAACCTGGATTGGATTAATACCTACTAGTCAAACTAACAGCATATGCGATATCCAGCCTAGTACACAACATTGCATACATCAAACTTCCAATAGCAGAAGCATATGGAATCCTGACCATCTTATCTCTTTCTTCAGGTGTCTTTGGAGACTTCTCTTTAGAAAGTTGGATACCATGTCTCACTGGTAACAATCCTCTCTTGGAATCAAGCATGTTAAACCTCTTTAACACCTCTTCCAAGTATAGACTTTGGGATAAAGTAATTATTCTTTTCACTCTATCTCTATAGATGTGAATTCCAAGATATAGGTTGCCTCCCCTAAGTCTTTCATGGAGAATGTATTTGACAATTATACCTTTACAATTGTCAACATACCTGTGTTGTAACACCCCAAAGTTCGGTAGTGCGTTCTACTGCTCCGGTGACCAGTGTTGTCCGGACAGCTAGGATGCCTAGAACTACACTTTGACATGAGGGAGGAGACATAAAATAATGAAATACAAGAAAAGAAAATACAAGAAAAACAAAGGAAAAATAATAGCAAAGAAATGTGATCAAGTTAAGCGAGCCGGGAAACCTAGCGATGGGTGACCGCACCGGGAAGTCACGGCGTGGACCGTTGACTAGCCCTGGACTGCGGGGAACCCTGGAAAACATTTTAGGACTTAAATAGACCCTTGTTGAAGAATAAATATCATTAGAAAGATCAAAGAAAAATTAAATAATTAGTACAAAGAAAAGTTAGAAATCGAAAAACAGACAAAACCCGGTAATACCGAAAAATCGGGAACGTAACCCGAACAGGGGCATTATGGTCATTTGACGTCCCGAAGTGTCTTTTGACCTAAATGTCCATTAAAAATAAATAATATTACACTTAGAAAATAAAATAAAAAATTAATTTGGTGGTACCTAAAGTAAATAGCTAAAATCAAGGGTTTAATGTGGGATTAAATGAAAGTTTAGCTTAAAATATGATTAAAATTGTGAGTGGACCACTAATGCATAAAATAAACATATAATAGGGCAGCTGTAACTCCACTAAATCAGCTGAACTTCATCTTCCTCAAAGTGATCTCAACATTGCCGTGAATGAAGGTGAGAGGAAAAACCATGGCCATTTCTCATGCAAGCTCTCTTAACTCTCCATTTTCAACTCCAATCTCTTAAGTTCCTTCATGAAACTTTGTCTACTCATCACAAGGAAGAGTTTGATACTAAATTTGAGAAGTTTAAGCAAGGTTTAACAAACTCCAAGCATAAGGTAAGTTCATAATTTTGAAGATAGCTTTGTTAAGTTTTGTGTGCATGTTATGGGTGTTGGTTTTGTGAAGGAAATTTTGAAGTTTAAATAGTTATTGAGATAGCCATTTTTGGACAGCCATGGGGTCACACATTTGATGATTTATTATGCATATAATTGATGAGAAATAATGTTGATCATGGTAAATTAATAACCTAGTGAATTATTTCATGTTTATATGGTGATTTATGCACTTGGATGGGAATTGGTAACTTGGACAGCACTTTGATGTTGAAGGACAAATTTGGGCAGCCTTGGGGACACTTGAATAAATGTGTATATTCATGGGAGTGTTGGCAGAATTGTGGCATTAAGGAATGAAGGATATGTGTATGAAATTATTGTGTAAAGTGTATGTGAGAATTAGTGGTGTTTAGGTGTGTATGTAATGGTATTGAGATATTGTAAATGTGAATTATATTTGGTGTGTTGAGGGTAATGGTAATCTGCCCAAAATAATGTTAATGTAAAGTAGATTATACTGTGGTTAATGTACCAAAACAGATTGGTAGGGAAGTGAACCAAATTGCAAGGTATATGTGTGTTTGAAGTGGGGTGTGAAATGCATATTGAGGGCAGTGTACATTTTAGCCCATAACCTGAAATGTGTAACCTCAATTGGTATGAGACCAATTTGAGGTGAAACTAGGCACAAAATGTGCCAACTTTCATTGAGAAACCATACCAAAATTCTGCTTGCAAGTTGATGTGAAAAATGACCAATTCGGATTAGGTACACTTGAGACCTAAAAACTGACCATTTGGGCAGCAGTGAGTATTTAGGCCATAACTCACTCCAAACAGGTCCAATTGACCTGAAATTTTAACCATGAATAGTTAAGACCCATACCTACAAGTCTTATGAAGACACCAAAACCCAGAAATGACCAGAAGCAAGTCAAAAAGCTTGCACAAGTTCGGGTCCAAAAACTGGCCGAACCAAAGTTGACCAAATTGACCAAAAATTGACCTAATTTGATACCAATTGACCAGCAATAGTATAATGACCATAACTTGGTCTACTTAACTCGGAATGACCTGAAATTTTGGCCCGCGTGCAATAAGACATAGATCTACAAGTTTGTAGTTTTGACCAAAACCCGAAAACTGAGGGAACTAGATCGTCCGGCTAGGTCAAACCAGTGTCCCAGAATCCAGCAATTTGCATTAAAATGCACTAAACAAGAAAATGACTTTGGTAAAACGTACCAAACCTAAAGCCCTATCGAATGTGACATATTAACGACACTAAAACCTAATTTACCTAAAACGCAACGAGGGTCGGTATATTAGGTGATTAAGTGAATAATTGAGTTCAGTGCATTATTTACCAAACACCATCGATAGAGAGTTTAATTTAGTACTGAAACACTTCAAATTGTGTTTCTCAGTTAACAAGGACTCAGCAAAAGGGAAGGAAACACTGAGTCCAGACCAGACGATACCATCGAGGTTTGTGCACAACGGCTATTTCTTTTGAATTTTTCAATTGAAATAAATTATGACTATTTGTATAATCTTGTTTAAATGTGTGGTAATGTGTTTGGTGGACACTTATTGATTGAAAAACATTGTGAATGGTTTGAAACTGTGAAAAATTGTTTGAATGATATTGATGGATACTTATTGATTGAAAAGCACTGTAAATGGTTTTTGTGGAAATTGAAGTGAATTACGAATTGTGTTGCCATTTTGTGAATGAAATTATAACTTTGGAAATTTATTGGATTCTTACGGATCATTTGAATAAAATGTTTGGAATTGTTTTGACTCACAATTGGCATGACATCGATAATATGTTCCTCCTCCATTAATGGGGTGAGTGTGATTATTCCTCCCTCTTTGACTTATTAGTCCGGGTGAGTATGATTATGTTCCTCCCTCTTTGACTTCCCACCGAGGTGAGTATGGATGAGTTCTCATTATATAGCTAGCTTCCTCCTCATTGATTTCGATTATTGGGGTGAGCATGTCTTGTCGTGGTGTACAACCACGCATATATGGAAAAAATTGTGTCATGGCCTAAATTGTGTTATAGATTGGCAACACTGTATTCTTGATTATTTGATCGAATTGTGTTATTATGTATTGTGAGATTGTGAAATTGATTTAAACTCTTATTGACATATACTGTCTATTGAATTCAACCATGATCGACTTATTGAAAATTATTGTGATATTAACAAATGGAGTTTAAATTCTTGTTGACATTTATTGTCCCGAATTTAACTATGGTTTTAAGTATCCACTATTGATATGATTTATGAATTGTGATTTAAAATTTGTATTTGGTAAATGTTGTGCACCATCGAGACATTGTCTCGTGATAGCTTTATTCTTTGTCGCGCAGTAGAGGCAGACAGTGGCGAGCTAGTTTGCTAGTATCGCCAATGAGAGATTTTTGGGTATAGTGAGTATACCACATGTGGCATTTTATCTTGTAATGTATATTCACTGTATGTATATTTTGTTCTTGGTTTTGAGCATTGTAAATTTAAGTTGTATCTGAAAGTTGTAAAATAATTATGAGTTATTTGGCTTGTAAAAATTGTGTTATATCTTTGTATCTTAGTCTTTGAAAATCACCGTGGATTTGACTTGAGAAATGTGTTGTGTTGATAAAAATGTTGGAGTTGAGATTTGAAAATATATTGAAGTGCTTTTTGAGTTTTCAAGAACTGCTTTTGTCCAAAATACAAATGGCACCTTGCCAAAATTTTCTGATATTCCAAATAAATCAAATGAGTTAGTTGTTTCACTTGATTCACCAAAGTCTTTCACACTGTAAATAGTGCTCACCACTTGTAAAAGAAGTAAGAAAAGTTTTTAAAATCCCTTGTAGTGTATTTAATGGATTATCGATGACGGAGTTGGTAATTCATTAGGTATACTACGGGATCATGTTATGCCTTACAGAGAGGGTAGGGTGTGACATGTTTTAGTGGTATCGAGCAAAGTTTTTAAATTGCTTTCACATGTTATTTGAATATTCTTTCTTCACAGTACAACTGCTCAATATCATTGTTTGAGACATACAGTACATTACATTATAAAAATGCACTAACGGGAGGAAATCTCCTTGTATCATTGTACAGGAGGTCTAAAATCCTCGAATTGATTATGGAAGAGGGTGATCGTTCATTCGATCAATCGATAGAGGCTGAGGTGCAAGGGGATGCCCCATGCCTACATAATGTCAGTGGTTCAGTAGCACCAGCCCCTGCAATACCGCAGTTCTCTGCTCAGTTCGCTCAGCAGACGGCTGCAATGTTCCAACAAATGGATGGTAATGTGCCTACTCAAGCCCCAATACAGACTCTAGTGGTACAACCACAGTCTTCTGCTAGACAATATGACAAATTGATGAAGTATGGGGCTACAGAGTTTGAGGGGACAGTAGATCCTCTAGAAGCTGAACAGTGGTTAGAGAGAATGGATAGGGTATTCAAGAAACTGCATTGCACATAGGAGCTCAGATTTGAATACTCAGTGTCTTTGTTCTGGGGATGCTTATGATTGGTGGAAAACCATTCCCCACGATGCAGTAGAACCTCTGATGCTATCATGGAATGACTTCCTCGTGGAATTCAGGCAAAAATATGTCCCCGATGCTTATGTAGACCGAAGTCGCAAGAATTCCTAAGTCCAAACAAAGGCGGATCGGTGGTGAGTATGAAAGGAATTCTCCCGCCTAAGCCATTATGCAAGAAGTCTACTTTCTAACAGCAGGGAGAGATGTAAGAGGCTTGAAACTGGCTTGAAGCCTAGTATCAGATTACAAGTGGTCGGATTCAAACATAACAACTTCTCTGAACTTATTTCTCAAGCACTAGAATTAGAAAGAATTGAATCTGAAGCGGCTCTTGAGAAAAAGAAATCAGAGAAGAGAAAAAAGAGGGAAAGTCGTGACAGAGTTCTAGTGGTCCCTCTGGAAAGAGGAAAAACTTTGGGGATACGAGAGATAGTAAGAAGTCCAAGAGAAATAGATTTTTGGACAGAAACCACCTCGATCCGATCAAGAAACTCAACAGAAACACGTAAATGCTGTCGGATCGACTTTGTGAAACTTGTGGTAAACCACATAGTGGGCTATGTTATAGAGTCAGGAGCATGCTTTAACTGTGGAGAGACTGGTCATTTTGCTAGGGATTGTGTAAATCCAGGTCGTTCGGATCATTTACTACACCAAAGGGATCAACCCAAGTTTCTACCCCAAAGAGTTCACCATCGCTTAGTAGAGGCAAAGGTAGAGGTAGGGGTAGTACACCTAGAAGTCGGACTCATCGTGAATCAGCCAAAAGCAGGGTGATGCTTCAACTAGAGTATACGCTATCTGAATGAAAAGAGATGAGACTTTTGACATCATTGCTGGTACTTTCTCAATTAGCAACTAAGATATATATATGTATTGTTTGACAGAGTTTGCATACTTTTATGTTAGTGTTAGAACTACATGTTCATTGTTATTCCTTCTGAGAATAAATTTTGATGCATTAGTGATTAGCCCTTAAGATAAGGATTGTGATAATAAGTGAAATTAGTTTTGAAAGAGTTTATCGCGAAAAGTATTTTCTAACACACCATAAATTATAAAGCTAATTGGAGCCTACTTAATGTAAGGCAAGAGGATGTAAAAGTAAGATGCAGAATGGAATTGCTCTAGATGAGGGTAAGGAGGTTCTCATTAGAAATTGCTAATGGATATTGTAATCGAATAAGATTCGAATATCGGTGAATTCAAAAAGAATAAAAGATAACAAAGTTTGATCTATTGGGATGTATCGTAGTAACTATGCAATGTTCTTCATGTTTATACCGTAGTCGCAGATTCTGATCGACTTGAGATTATTGTGTAGAGCTACGACTACCCGATAGTACACCTAGATAAGAATAGTTGCCAGCATACATTTTTGGTATAGTTATGCCATGACAGAATTTAATTGTTAGAAATAAGTTTGAAAATCCTACTTAGGGATCTAAAACTCAAAAGTTAAAATATCGAAAGGTTATAGTTCGATACAAAGGAAGTAAGTTATAGAATATTGACAGATAAAAAGAGTTATGAAAGTAGAGAATTGAACAGTTGATTCATGTGTAACAAAGAAATATTACAAATGTGAGGAAGACTATGGACTAGAATGGTCAGAGGACCAATGACTAATGAATGATTCTAACATGACCTCAAGGGTCATTCAAGGAGCAACGTGAACCAAAATATTAGACAGCATAATAGTAAGAGGAGATTGGTGTTATCCAAACAAATTAAACATTGTATTAGATTGTTAAAAGTCTTACGATCATATAGACAGGAGAAAATAAACGTATGACTATTGTAAGATAGCTATTGGGTAAAATTTCATGGACGAAATTTATTTAAGGGGGGGAGAATTGTAACACCCCAAAGTTCGGTAGTGCGTTCTACTGCTCCGGTGACCAGTGTTGTCCGGACAGCTAGGATGCCTAGAACTACACTTTGACATGAGGGAGGAGACATAAAATAATGAAATACAAGAAAAGAAAATACAAGAAAAACAAAGGAAAAATAATAGCAAAGAAATGTGATCAAGTTAAGCAGTGGAAACCTAGCGATGGGTGATCATGACCGAAGTCACGGCGTGGACCGTTGACTAGCTCGGATCATGGGGAACCCTGGAAAACATTTTTAGGACTTAAATAGACCCTTGTTGAAGAATAAATATCATTAGAAAGATCAAAGAAAAATTAAATAATTAGTACAAAGAAAAGTTAGAAATCGAAAAACAGACAAAACCCGGTAATACCAGAAAAATCGGAACGTAACGAGCAGGGCTTTATGGTCATTTGACGTCCCGAAGTGTCTTTTGACCTAAATGTCCATTAAAAATAAATAATATTACACTTAGAAAATAAAATAAAAAATTAATTTGGTGGTACCTAAAGTAAATAGCTAAAATCAAGGGTTTAATGTGGGATTAAATGAAAGTTTAGCTTAAAATATGATTAAAATTGTGAGTGGACCACTAATGCATAAAATAAACATATAATAGGGCAGCTGTAACTCCACTAAATCAGCTGAACTTCATCTTCCTCAAAGTGATCTCAACATTGCCGTGAATGAAGGTGAGAGGAAAACCATGGCCATTTCTCATGCAAGCTCTCTTAACTCTCCATTTTCAACTCCAATCTCTTAAGTTCCTTCATGAAACTTTGTCTACTCATCACAAGGAAGAGTTTGATACTAAATTTGAGAAGTTTAAGCAAGGTTTAACAAACTCCAAGCATAAGGTAAGTTCATAATTTTGAAGATAGCTTTGTTAAGTTTTGTGTGCATGTTATGGGTGTTGGTTTTGTGAAGGAAATTTTGAAGTTTAAATAGTTATTGAGATAGCCATTTTTGGACAGCCATGGGGTCACACATTTGATGATTTATTATGCATATAATTGATGAGAAATAATGTTGATCATGGTAAATTAATAACCTAGTGAATTATTTCATGTTTATATGGTGATTTATGCACTTGGATGGGAAT
This sequence comes from Hevea brasiliensis, assembly GCF_030052815.1. NCBI lineage: Eukaryota > Viridiplantae > Streptophyta > Magnoliopsida > Malpighiales > Euphorbiaceae > Hevea > Hevea brasiliensis. Next base: position 84,724,532 of record NC_079499.1, read on the forward strand.
TGGTAACTTGGACAGCACTTTGATGTTGAAGGACAAATTTGGGCAGCCTTGGGGACACTTGAATAAATGTGTATATTCATGGGAGTGTTGGCAGAATTGTGGCATTAAGGAATGAAGGATATGTGTATGAAATTATTGTGTAAAGTGTATGTGAGAATTAGTGGTGTTTAGGTGTGTATGTAATGGTATTGAGATATTGTAAATGTGAATTATATTTGGTGTGTTGAGGGTAATGGTAATCTGCCCAAAATAATGTTAATGTAAAGTAGATTATACTGTGGTTAATGTACCAAAACAGATTGGTAGGAAGTGAACCAAATTGCAAGGTATATGTGTGTTTGAAGTGGGGTGTGAAATGCATATTGAGGGCAGTGTACATTTTAGCCCATAACCTGAAATGTGTAACCTCAATTGGTATGAGACCAATTTGAGGTGAAACTAGGCACAAAATGTGCCAACTTTCATTGAGAAACCATACCAAAATTCTGCTTGCAAGTTGATGTGAAAATGACCAATTCGGATTAGGTACACTTGAGACCTCAAAACTGACCATTTGGGCAGCAGTGAGTATATAGGCCATAACTCCATCCAAACAGGTCCAATTGACCTGAAATTTTAACCATGAATAGTTATGACCCATACCTACAAGTCTTATGAAGACACCAAAACCCAGAAATGACCAGAAGCAAGTCAAAAGCTTGCACAAGTTCGGGTCCAAAACTGGCTGAACCAAAGTTGACCAAATTGACCAAAAATTGACCTAATTTGATACCAATTGACCAGCAATAGTATAATGACCATAACTTGGTCTACTTAACTCGGAATGACCTGACATTTTGGCCCGCGTGCAATAAGACATAGATCTACAAGTTGGTAGTTTTGACCAAAACCCAAAACCGAGGGAACTAGATCGTCCGCTAGGTCAAACCAAAGGTCCTGAATCCAAAGAATTTGCATTAAAATGCACTAAACAAGAAAATGACTTTGGTAAAACGTACCAAACCTAAAGCCCTATCGAATGTGACATATTAACGACACTAAAACCTAATTTACCTAAAACGCAACGAGGGTCGGTATATTAGGTGATTAAGTGAATAATTGAGTTCAGAGCATTCTTTACCAAACACCATCGAAAGAGACAGTTTAATAAATTAATGAAACACTTCAAATTGTTTTTCTCAGATAACAAGGACTCAAAGAAAAGGGAAGGAAACACCGAGTCCGACATGGACGATCATCGAGGTTTGTGCACAACGGCTATTTCTTTTGAATTTTTCAATTGAAATAAATTATGACTATTTGTATAATACTGTTTTAAATTGTGGAAATGTGTTTGGTGGACACTTATTGATTGAAAAACATTGTGAATGGTTTGAAACTGTGAAAAATTGTTTGAATGATATTGATGGATACTTATTGATTGAAAAGCATCAGAAATGGTTTTGTGGAAATTGATGTGAATTACGAATTGTGTTGCCTTTTTGTGAATGAAATTATAACTTTGGAAATTTATTGGATTCTTACGGATCATTTGAATAAAATGTTTGGAATTGTTTTGACTCACAATTGGCATGACACTGATAATATGTTCCTCCTCCATTAATGGGGTGAGTGTGATTATTCCTCCCTCTTTGACTTATTAGTCCGGGTGAGTATGATTATGTTCCTCCTCTTTGACTTCCCACCGAGGTGAGTATGGATGAGTTCTCATTATATAGCTAGCTTCCTCCTCATTGATTTCGATTATTGGGGTGAGCATGTCTTGTCGTGGTGTACAACACGGCATATATGGAAAAATTGTGTCATGGCCTAAATTGTGTTATAGATTGGCAACACTTGTATTCTTGATTATTTGATCGAATTGTGTTATTATGTATTGTGAGATTGTGAAATTGATTTAAACTCTTATTGACATATCTTGTCATTGAATTCAACCATGATCGACTTATTGAAAATTATTGTGATATTAACAAATGGAGTTTAAATTCTTGTTGACATTTATTGTCCCGAATTTAACTATGGTTTTAAGTATCCACTATTGATATGATTTATGAATTGTGATTTAAAATTTGTATTTGGTAAATGTTGTGCACCATGAGACATTGTCTCAATGATAGCTTTATTCTATTGTCGCCGCAGTAGAGAGCAGACAGGCGTGAGCTAGGTCGCTAGTATCGCCAATGAGAGATTTTGGGTATAGTGAGTATACCACATGTGGCATTTTGTCTTGTAATGTATATTCACCGTATGTATATTTTGTTCTTGGTTTTGAGCGATTTGTAAATTTAAGTTGTACAATAAAGTTGTAAAATAATTATGAGTTATTTGGCTTGTAAAAATTGTGTTATATCTTTGTATCTTAGTCTTTGAAAATCACTGTGGATTTGACTTGAGAAATGTGTTGTGTTGATAAAAATGTTGGAGTTGAGATTTGAAAATATATTGAAGTGCTTTTTACAGGTTTTCTGAAGAACTGTTTTGTCCAAAATACAAATGGCACCTTGCCAAAATTTTTACAGATATTCCAAATAAATCAAATGAGTTAGTTGTTTCACTTCAGTTCACCAAAGTCTTTCACACCTGTAAATAGTGCTCACCACGTCAGAAAAGAAGTAAGAAAAGTTTTTAAAATCCCTTGTAGTGTATTTAATGGATTATCGATGAAGCGGAGTTGGTAATTTATTAGGTATACTACGGGATCATGTTATGCCTTACAGAGGGGTAGGGTGTGACATGTTTTAGTGGTATCAGAGCAAAGTTTTTAAATTCTGTTTTCACATGTTATTTGAATATTCTTTCTTCACGGTACAACTGCTCAATATCATTGTTTGATACATACAGTACATTACATTATAAAAATGCACTAACGGGAGGAAATCTCCTTGTATCATTGTACAGGAGGTCTAAAATCCTCGAATTGATTATGGAAGAGGGTGATCGTTCATTCGATCAATCGATAGAGGCTGAGGTGCAAGGGGATGCCCCATGCCTACATAATGTCAGTGGTTCAAGAGCACCAGCCCTGCGATCTGCGCAGATTCTACGCTCGATTCGCTCGTGACGGCTGCAATGTTCCAACAAATGGATGGTAATGTGCCTACTCAAGCCCCAATACAGACTCCAGTGGTACAACCACAGTCTTCTGCTAGACAATATGACAAATTGATGAAGTATGGGGCTCTGAGTTTGAGGGGATAGATCCTCTAGAAGGTGAACAGTGGTTAGAGAGAATGGATAGGGTATTCAAGAAACCGCATTGCACATAGGAGCTCGATTTGAATACTCGGTGTCTTTGTTCTGAGGATGCTTATGATTGGTGGAAAACCATTCCCTGATGCAGTAGAACCTACGGTGCTATCATGGAATGACTTCCTCAGGAATTGAGGCAAAAATATGTCCCCGATGCTTATGTAGACCGAAGTGCAAGAATTCCTAAGTCCAAGCAGGCGGATCGGTGGTCGAGTATGAAAGGAATTCTCCCGCCTAAGCCATTATGCACGAAGTCTACTTTCTAACAGTGAGGAGAGATGTAAGAGGCTTGGCGGCTTGAAGCCTAGTATCGATTACAAGTGGTCGGATTCAAACATAACAACTTCTCTGAACTTATTTCTCAAGCACTAGAATTAGAAAGAATTGAATCTGAAGCGGCTCTTGAGAAAAAGAAATCAGAGAAGACAGAAAAAGAGGGAAAGTCAGTGACGAGTTCTAGTGGTCCTCTGGAAAGAGGAAAACTTTGGGGATACGACAGGAGATAGTAAGAAGTCCAGTAGAGAAATAGATTTTGGACAGAAACCACCTCGATCCGATCACAAACTCAACGAAACACGTAAATGCGCTGTCAGATCGACTTTGTGAAACTTGTGGTAAACCACATAGTGGGCTATGTTATAGAGCTGTAGGAGCATGCTTTAACTGTGGAGAGACTGGTCATTTTGCTAGGGATTGTGTAAATCCAGGTCGTTCTAGATCATTTACTACACCAAAGGGATCAACCCAAGTTTCTACCCCAAAGAGTTCACCATCAGTTAGTAGAGGCAAAGGTAGAGGTAGGGTAGTACACCTAGAAGTCGGACTCATGTGAATCACCAAAGCAGGTGATGCTTCAACTAGAGTATACGCTATCTGACAGAAAAGAGATGAGACTTTTGACATCATTCTTTGGTACTTTCTCAATTAGCAACTAAGATATATATATGTATTGTTTGACCAGAGTTTGCATACTTTTATGTTAGTGTTAGAACTACATGTTCATGTTGTTATTCCTTCTGGGGAATAAATTTTGATGCATTAGTGATTAGCCCTTAAGATAAGGATTGTGATAATAAGTGAAATTAGTTTTGAAAGAGTTTATCGGCGAAAAGTATTTTCTAACACACCATAAATTATAAAGCTAATTGGCGAGCCTACTTAATGTAAGGCAAGAGGATGTAAAAGTAAGATGCAGTAATGGAATTGCTCTAGATGAGGGTAAGGAGGTTACTGTTAGAAATTGCTAATGGATATTGTAATCAGAATAAGATTCGAATATCAGTGAATTCAAAAAGAATAAAAGATAACAAATTTTGATCTATTGTGATGTATCGAAGTAACTATGCAAAGTTCTTCAAGTTTATCTTTGTAGTCGCAGATTCTGATCGACTTGAGATTATTGTGTAGATCTACGTACTACCCGATAGTACACCTAGATAAGAGTAGTTGCCAACGGCATCTGTTTTGGGATAGTGATGCCCTGACTGAATTTAATTGTTAGAAATAAGTTTGAAAATCCTACTTAGGATCTAAAACTCAAAAGTTAAAATATCGAAAGGTTATAGTTCGATACAAAAGGAAGTAAGTTATAGAATATTGTGAGATAAAAAGAGTTATGAAAGTAGAGAATTGAACAGTTGATTCATGTGTAACAAAGAAATATTACAAATGTGAGGAAGACTATGGACTAGAATGGTCAGAGGACCAATGACTAATGAATGATTCTAACATGACCTCAAGGGTCATTCAAGGAGCAACGTGAACCAAAATATTAAAAGATAATAGTAAGAGGAGATTGGTGTTATCCAAACAAATTAAACATTGTATTAGATTGTTAAAAGTCTTACGATCATATAGACAGGAGAAAATAAACGTATGACTATTGTAAGATAGCTATTGGGTAAAATTTCATGGACGAAATTTATTTAAGGGGGGGAGAATTGTAACACCCCAAAGTTCGGTAGTGCGTTCTACTGCTCCGGTGACCAGTGTTGTCCGGACAGCTAGGATGCCTAGAACTACACTTTGACATGAGGGAGGAGACATAAAATAATGAAATACAAGAAAAGAAAATACAAGAAAAACAAAGGAAAAATAATAGCAAAGAAATGTGATCAAGTTAAACGAGCCGGGAAACCTAGCGATGGGTGACCGCACCGGGAAGTCACGGCGTGGACCGTTGACTAGCCCTGGACTGCGGGGAACCCTGGAAAACATTTTTAGGACTTAAATAGACCCTTGTTGAAGAATAAATATCATTAGAAAGATCAAAGAAAAATTAAATAATTAGTACAAAGAAAAGTTAGAAATCGAAAAACAGACAAAACCCGGTAATACCGAAAAATCGGGAACGTAACCCGAACAGGGGCATTATGGTCATTTGACGTCCCGAAGTGTCTTTTGACCTAAATGTCCATTAAAAATAAATAATATTACACTTAGAAAATAAAAAAAAAATTAATTTGGTGGTACCTAAAGTAAATAGCTAAAATCAAGGGTTTAATGTGGGATTAAATGAAAGTTTAGCTTAAAATATGATTAAAATTGTGAGTGGACCACTAATGCATAAAATAAACATATAATAGGGCAGCTGTAACTCCACTAAATCAGCTGAACTTCATCTTCCTCAAAGTGATCTCAACATTGCCGTGAATGAAGGTGAGAGGAAAAACCATGGCCATTTCTCATGCAAGCTCTCTTAACTCTCCATTTTCAACTCCAATCTCTTAAGTTCCTTCATGAAACTTTGTCTACTCATCACAAGGAAGAGTTTGATACTAAATTTGAGAAGTTTAAGCAAGGTTTAACAAACTCCAAGCATAAGGTAAGTTCATAATTTTGAAGATAGCTTTGTTAAGTTTTGTGTGCATGTTATGGGTGTTGGTTTTGTGAAGGAAATTTTGAAGTTTAAATAGTTATTGAGATAGCCATTTTTGGACAGCCATGGGGTCACACATTTGATGATTTATTATGCATATAATTGATGAGAAATAATGTTGATCATGGTAAATTAATAACCTAGTGAATTATTTCATGTTTATATGGTGATTTATGCACTTGGATGGGAATTGGTAACTTGGACAGCACTTTGATGTTGAAGGACAAATTTGGGCAGCCTTGGGGACACTTGAATAAATGTGTATATTCATGGGAGTGTTGGCAGAATTGTGGCATTAAGGAATGAAGGATATGTGTATGAAATTATTGTGTAAAGTGTATGTGAGAATTAGTGGTGTTTAGGTGTGTATGTAATGGTATTGAGATATTGTAAATGTGAATTATATTTGGTGTGTTGAGGGTAATGGTAATCTGCCCAAAATAATGTTAATGTAAAGTAGATTATACTGTGGTTAATGTACCAAAACAGATTGGTAGGGAAGTGAACCAAATTGCAAGGTATATGTGTGTTTGAAGTGGGGTGTGAAATGCATATTGAGGGCAGTGTACATTTTAGCCCATAACCTGAAATGTGTAACCTCAATTGGTATGAGACCAATTTGAGGTGAAACTAGGCACAAAATGTGCCAACTTTCATTGAGAAACCATACCAAAATTCTGCTTGCAAGTTGATGTGAAAAATGACCAATTCGGATTAGGTACACTTGAGACCTAAAAACTGACCATTTGGGCAGCAGTGAGTATTTAGGCCATAACTCACTCCAAACAGGTCCAATTGACCTGAAATTTTAACCATGAATAGTTAAGACCCATACCTACAAGTCTTATGAAGACACCAAAACCCAGAAATGACCAGAAGCAAGTCAAAAAGCTTGCACAAGTTCGGGTCCAAAAACTGGCCGAACCAAAGTTGACCAAATTGACCAAAAATTGACCTAATTTGATACCAATTGACCAGCAATAGTATAATGACCATAACTTGGTCTACTTAACTCGGAATGACCTGAAATTTTGGCCCGCGTGCAATAAGACATAGATCTACAAGTTTGTAGTTTTGACCAAAACCCGAAAACTGAGGGAACTAGATCGTCCGGCTAGGTCAAACCAGTGTCCCAGAATCCAGCAATTTGCATTAAAATGCACTAAACAAGAAAATGACTTTGGTAAAACGTACCAAACCTAAAGCCCTATCGAATGTGACATATTAACGACACTAAAACCTAATTTACCTAAAACGCATAGCGAGGGTCGGTATATTAGGTGATTAAGTGAATAATTGAGTTGATGCATTATTTACCAAACACCATCGATAGAGTTTAATTTAGTCTTGAAACACTTCAAATTGTGTTTCTCGATTAACAAGGACTCGGCAAAGGGAAGGAAACGAGTCGGACAGTAGGGACGATCATCGAGAGGTTTGTGCACAACGGCTATTTCTTTTGAATTTTTCAATTGAAATAAATTATGACTATTTGTATAATACTGTTTTAAATTGTGGAAATGTGTTTGGTGGACACTTATTGATTGAAAAACATTGTGAATGGTTTGAAACTGTGAAAAATTGTTTGAATGATATTGATGGATACTTATTGATTGAAAAGCATCGTAAATGGTTTTGTGGAAATTGAAGTGAATTACGAATTGTGTTGCCATTTTGTGAATGAAATTATAACTTTGGAAATTTATTGGATTCTTACGGATCATTTGAATAAAATGTTTGGAATTGTTTTGACTCACAATTGGCATGACAACGATAATATGTTCCTCCTCCATTAATGGGGTGAGTGTGATTATTCCTCCCTCTTTGACTTATTAGTGCAGGGTGAGTATGATTATGTTCCTCCCTCTTTGACTTCGATCGAGGTGAGTATGGATGAGTTCTCATTATATAGCTAGCTTCCTCCCTCATTGATTTCGATTATTGGGGTGAGCATGTCTTGTCGTGGTGTACAACACGGCATATATGGAAAAAATTGTGTCATGGCCTAAATTGTGTTATAGATTGGCAACCTTGTATTCTTGATTATTTGATCGAATTGTGTTATTATGTATTGTGAGATTGTGAAATTGATTTAAACTCTTATTGACATATCTTGTCTATTGAATTCAACCATGATCGACTTATTGAAAATTATTGTGATATTAACAAATGGAGTTTAAATTCTTGTTGACATTTATTGTCTGAATTTAACTATGGTTTTAAGTATCCACTATTGATATGATTTATGAATTGTGATTTAAAATTTGTATTTGGTAAATGTTGTGCACTGCTGAGACATTGTCTCGTGATAGCTTTTATTCCGTCGCAGTAGAGACAGACAGGCGGCAAAGCTAGGTCGCTAGTATCGCCAATGAGAGATTTTTGGGTATAGTGAGTATACCACATGTGGCATTTTGTCTGTAATGTATATTCACTGTATGTATATTTTGTTCTTGGTTTTGAGCATTGTAAATTTAAGTTGTACAAAGAAAGTTGTAAAATAATTATGAGTTATTTGGCTTGTAAAAATTGTGTTATATCTTTGTATCTTAGTCTTTGAAAATCACTGTGGATTTGACTTGAGAAATGTGTTGTGTTGATAAAAATGTTGGAGTTGAGATTTGAAAATATATTGAAGTGCTTTTTACAGGTTTTCTGAAGAACTGTTTTGTCCAAAATACAAATGGCACCTTGCCAAAATTTTTACAGATATTCCAAATAAATCAAATGAGTTAGTTGTTTCACTTCAGTTCACCAAAGTCTTTCACACCTGTAAATAGTGCTCACCACTGTAAAAGAAGTAAGAAAAGTTTTTAAAATCCCTTGTAGTGTATTTAATGGATTATCAGTAGACGGAGTTGGTAATTCATTAGGTATACTACGGGATCATGTTATGCCTTACAGAGGGGTAGGGTGTGACATGTGTCATTACCCATCAACAGTATGTCATCCATATATAAGACAAGGAAAGTGATAGCAATGTCACCAACCTTCTTATATACACATGGCTCATCCTCATTGTTGATAAAACCAAATGATTTAATGGCTTCATCAAAACGGATGTTCCAACTCTTCGAAGCTTGTTTCAGCCCATAAATGGATCGCTTTAGCTTGCATACCTTGGAACCATCTTGGGATTCAAAACCCCTAGGTTGTTCCTTGAAAATGTTTTCTTCAATGTATCCATTGAGAAAAGCTGTTTTAACATCCATCTGCTAAATCTCATAATCATAGTATGCAGCTATTGCTAATAGAATCCTAATTGATTTAAGCATGGCAATAGGCGAGAAAGTCTCCTCATAGTCGATTCCTTGCCTTTGGCGAGACCCTTTCACTACTAGCCTTGCCTTATAGGTCTCTACCTTTCCATCAGAACTAATTTTCTTCTTGAAAACCCATTTGTTCCCTATAAGTACAATACCTTTAAGTGGGTCAACAAGATCCCAAACTTGATTCTTATACATGGAATCAATCTTGGATTTCATAGCATCAATCCATTTTGAAGAGTCTATATTTGATATAGCTTCTTCATAGGTAAGTGGATCATCTCCATGATCTACTTCTTTATGAGTAAACAACTCTTGTTCTTCTTCATGAAGGAAACCATATCTTATTGGTGGGTGAGATACCCTGGTTGTTCTACTGGGAACAGCTATAGATGTTTCATCAATGGGTGTAGGTTGACTAGATGGATCTATATCCATATGATCTGTTAGTTGGTCAGAATTCTCCAATTCTAACTCTATTTGCCTTCCTTTGCCTTCTTCTTGAACAAACTGTTGTTCAAGAAATGTGGCATCTCTACTTATCACAACCTTTTGTGAAGTAGGCAAATAAAAATAATATCCAAAACTATCTTTTGGATATCCAACAAAACGACCTTTTTCTGATCTGGTTTCCAATTTATCAGTGTTCAGCTTTTTGATATAAGCTGGACAACCCCAAATCTTAATATGTTTAAAACTTGGTTTTCTTCCATGCCATATCTCATAAGGTGTGGAAGAAACTGATTTTGATGGAATCCTATTCAGAATATACAAAGCTGATTCTAATGCAAATCCCCAAAAGGAGATTGGTATATCAGTATAGCTCATCATACTACGTACCATATCCAATAGGGTACGATTTCTCCTTTCAAATACACCATTCAGCTGTGGTGTTTTTAGAGGAGTCAGGTGGGAAACAATGCCATGCTCTCTCAAGTATTCATCAAATTCAGTACTCAAATATTCTCCTCCATGATCTGATCGAAGATGTAACACCCCTATTTGTATAACCTGATATATTTCACTATTCTGGTGACCAGTGTTGGTCCGGAAAATTAGGGAGATTTGAACCACACTTAAGACCACTAGATAAGCCCTAAATACAAATAATTAGTAATTTTCAAATAGTTAAGTATAAATAAGAAAAACATAACATAAGAAGTTAAATGAGCCGAGAGTCACAGCAATTGGTGACCTTCTCGGGAAGGACTGCGAGGTCGATTTAAACTCAAATTTCGAATTGTAAAATGTGACGCTGCGGTCCTTAGGACTATTCAGAACACAGTGAAAAAGAGAAAATCACGAAAAAGAATTGTTAAGCCAGTCAAATAATTAGTTCAGGGAGCCGAAAGATATATTGAATTATTTGCAAACCGGGTCGAACCGGCGAGGGGCAATTTGATCAATTGACCCCGAGAGCTGACTCCTAACCTAACTGTCAAATAAAATCAAAGAAAAAAAAATTTCAGAATCGAGAATTAAATGAAAGAACTAATTAAAAAATAAATAGAAAAAAAAAGAAAGAAAAAATGAAAAAGGTGATGACATCATGCATGACATCATGCATGATGCAATAAACATAATAATTAAAAATTAATTTTTGGATAATTTTTGTGGTCTTTCAAGAGGATAAATTTGATAAAAGAAAAAAAAACAAAAAACAAAACAAAAGTTGTCATCCTAAACCAACTTGCTGCCCCTCACTCTCTCCCTCTCATCTCCATGTTTGTCCACCATTAAAGCTTGCTTCAAGTTTTTGTTCCCCCACTTAACCTTAATTTCTACCACAATTATTTCATAAAACCTTACTACCCTCACTTGAGAAGGAGATTTAGCAAAGAAAGAAGGAAGAAAAAAGAGGAAATTGAAGAAGGGAACATCAAAGTTGGGGTTTGTGTTTAAATTAAAAATTTTTAGTTTAATTTATGTGTTTGTGGTTGCATACACTTAGCAAAATGAGAAGATATAAACAAAAACAATTGTTGGGAGATAGATGGAAAATCCAGCCAGTGATAGGAGAGATTTAATTTGCATGAATTTGATGGACTTAAAAGTATATGTGAGCTTGATTGAGATGAAGACGCATGTGTATATGTATTGAATTGGTTAAATGCAACAAAATTAGTGAGTTAGGGTTTTGGGCACCTAGATTTTGGGAGGTAAAAATGTGAGAATTAGTCAAATGGTGTGTTTGACCTTTTTTTAGATGAAAAATGGTCATTTGTGACCAATTGAGATGTGTTAGAAGTGTTAGAAGTAAGTTTAAATTCGGATTGAAAATGGTCATTCTGCAGGCTGCAAGACCAAGGTCCCTTTCAGGGACCAAAACTAAAAATTTACAAGCCCAATCGGTGCGAGGCAAATTGGAAATGAAACTAGACACAAAATGACACATTTTTCATTTAGGAATTATGCCCAAAAAGTGACCAAAACCTAGTGAACAAATTGACCAAATCCGGATTAGGCAATCTGACTAGTACAAAAATGACCAAATAAACAGTGTTTGTTCATTTGGCCATAACTTAGGCTAGGTAGGTCTAAATGACCTGAAATTTTACCAGTGGATAGCTGAGATATAGACCTAAAACTTTCATTGCAGAATACAAACCCAAATTATGCCCTTAACCAAGTCATTTGGCCACCCAAAGTTGGTGACCTAAAACTGCCAGAACCAGTTTGGTGCCCAGAAATCTGGGTTAAGTCTAATCCGGCAGCCATGATTCAAATGGCTATAGCTTGAGCTACAAAACTCCAATTGGAGTGATTAAAAAAGGAGAATAAATTTAAGACAATAAGGAACAATTTCTATGAAGAAAACTTGGCCAAATTTTAACAGCAACATGACCAATGGAACAGTGCAACATAGGACACCAAAACCGAAAATTTGCAAATTTGCCTAAAAGAATTAAAATTTGAGCAAACAACCAAAACCAACAAATTAGGTAACCAAAATGTGGTATGTGAGTGAAATTAGAATTTCCATACCTATTAAGCCTTAGAAAGTCAACAAATTGACTTGAATAATGTAGTCAATAGTAATCCCGAAACACAAATTTTAAAGAACGTTAAGTTTAGCATATTCAAGCTAGGTATAAGTAAATTCGAAATTATTTTTGGACTTATGATAAATTGTGATACTGAAACACTGTGAAACTGTGTGTTTCAGTTGAAAAGAATACCGGGAAAGAATCCGAGGTATCGAGTCAAGGCCAAAAGGCGACTCGCATAAGGTTTGTGCACAACATAGAAATTTTTGTAAATTTTCTTCTATAAATTGTTTTGAATGAATTGTGATATTAAATTGTGAATTAATTGTATTGAAATGTTTATTATGCTTTTGACTGAAATTGTTGAAAGTTTACTTGTATATGTTTGAAATGGCAATAAATGTTTAGTAAATTATAAACATAGTTTTGAAACCACAGTGTCATGACCATATATTTGAATACCTCACTAGCATGACTAGTGGGAAGAAATAGTTTCGAATTTTGATTCCTTCTCTGGCTGAAGTGTTGAGGTGTGTGCTAGTAGAAGAAGAAATTGAATGGGTACCTATATATTTGAGCTAGGTAGCCTTGTGATTTCTCATAAGCCTCTGGCTATTGAGATGAATATGTTTCGAATGGCATGATATAACTGTGTGTTTTTATGAAATTGATTTGAGAATTCCCAAAATTAAATTGTTGGACTAAAAGTTTATAAATCCTGCTTTGCATATGTCTTTCATTTTCAGCAATGTGTTTAAATAAGTATGATTTAAATTATGCATAAATGTTATTTTAGTATGTTGTGCACCACTGAGTCCTAGTACTCAGCGATGGCTGTTATTGCTATCGTAGATTTAGAGACTAGAGGAGCAGCAGATTGAGCTGCTGAGGATTGAGGAGCTACCTGCTTTGAAGTTATCAGGTATATTTTATACCCTAACTGTAAAAATTTAGTTTAATGTATGTAATGTATGTAAAGGTATGGACATGTAAAACTGGTCTTGAGCAATTTGAGTAAAGTTTGTAATAAATTTTAGTTTGGATTTTCCTAATGTAAATTTTTAGTATGATGTATATAAGTTGTTTTACATTTAATTACATATGAATGGAAGTATTTTGTTTTAATTTAAATGAATTTGAATTATAGTATTTTGATGATGTTGAATTTTAGAAATTGAGAAATGATGTTGAAATTGGTTGGGATGGTTGTGAAATTGATGAAGCTGTTGAGATAAATTATTGGAAGTGCTTTTTTTCAGGTATTTGAAGAACTGTTTTCTCAAAATATAGACGGCACTCTGCCGAAATTTTTATAAAATTTGCGAAAAAATAAAATGGGATAAAAATTTTAACTAGTTTTCAAAGTCTAATTAAATGTTTTGATGCCTATTAGAAAATGCTCAACACTTATAAAAAGTAAGAAAATTGTTTTAAAATCCCTTATAGGGTACTTAATGAGTTATCGGTAGGTGAAGTTTGGTAGTTCATTAGGTATTCTACGGGATCATGTTATACCTTATAGAGGGGTAAGGAATGATATGTTTTAGTGGAATCAGAGCAAAATTTTTGAAGTATGTTTTAACTTATGAATTTGTGTCTTTTCCTTGTTAAGTAGAACTGCTCAATGTCCTTATTTGTTACATACAGTGCATTACATCATAAATATGAATTAACAGAAGGAAATCTCCTTGTGTTATTTGTTCAGGAGTACCCTAAGTTCAGATTGATATGGAAGAAGGGGATCACTCAGTTGAGCAATCTGTTGAAGTTGAGGCACAAGGGGAAGCCCCAGCTCTACAGAATGTCAGTGGCCCCACAGAATGTCAGTGGCCCCACAAATGCCACAGTTTCCTGCACAGTTCGCACAACAGATGGCTGCGATGTTTCAACAAATGGCTGGGGGTATGCCTGCTCAAGCTCCACCTCAGACTGTTGTGGTGCAACCTCAAGCTCCAGTTAAACAGTATGAAAAACTATTGAAGTATGGGGCTACAGAATTTAAGGGTATAGTGGACCCTTTAGAGGTAGAGCAATGGCTTGAAAGGATGGATAGAGTGTTTAAGAAGTTGCACTGCCCAGATGAGTTGAAATTTGAATATTCTGTGTCACTACTATAAGGGCATGCGTATGATTGGTGGAAAACCATCCCCCACAGTTTGGTTGAACCATCAGTACTGACCTGGGATGACTTCATCAGAGAATTTAGACAAAAATACGTCCCAGATGCATATATGGATCAGAAACTACAAGAATTTCTAAGTTTAAAACAAGACAATAGAACAGTGGCAGAATATGAGAGGGAGTTCTCCCGCTTAAGCCACTATGCTGGGAGTTTCCTTTCTACCAGTAAGAAAAGGTGCAAGAGATTTGAGACTAGTTTGAAGCCCAATTTGAGGATGCAAGTAGTGGGATTTAGACACAGCAACTTCTCTGAGCTCATCTCTCAAGCACTTGAGCTAGAAAGGATTGAATCAAAAGCGACACCTGTAAAAGAAAAATCAGAGAAGACTGAGAAAATAGAGAAAAACAAAGGTGTAAAGTCAGTAGAGCCAAGTCTTAGTGGTACTTATGGGAAGAGGAAGAAATTTAGTGGACCTAGCAGAGGTCGAGGTGGAAGGTTTGGAAGGGGTAGATTCTCTAGACAGAGACCCCCTAGGCTTGGTCAATAGTCGAGCAGGGGTTCACAAGCTCCTCACCCCTGTGAGACTTGTGGCAAGATTCATAGTGGAGAATGCTATTGGGCAACAGGAGCCTGTTTTAACTATGGAGGCAAGGGTCATATTGCTAAAGATTGTACTAGTGCTCCTAGATTCGGTCCAGCTCCTACGACTGCAGAAGGATCTATTTAGAGTCCTGCTCCCAGAGGTTCACAACCAATTAGCAGAGGAAGAGGCAGAGGTAGAGGCCATGCTTCGAGCAGTCAAGGTACTGTTGGTCAGTCAGCACAAGGAAGTGCTTCAGCCAGGGTTTACACAATGAGACAGCGAGAAGAGGCTGAGACTTCTGATGTGGTAGCCGGTACATTCTCTATCTCTAATCAAGAAGTATTGGTGTTGTTTGATCCGGGTTCAACCCACTCATATGTTAGTGCTAGCATAGTCAGTTCACTTGCTGTTCTGTGCGTCAAAATGGGTTTTGAAGTGCTAGTAACTAGTCCGTTAGGACAAGAGGTTCGGGTCAACAGAATCTATAGATACTATCCTTTGGTGATCCAAGGACATATTTTTCTATCAGATTTGATTGAAATGCCCTTCAGAGATTATGATATTATCTTGGGCATGGATTGGTTAGCCAGGCATCACGCCATGATTGACTGTAGACTGAAGATAGTCACTTTTGGTCTCACTCTGTACGGTGATGTGGTAATACATGGGGAGAGGCAATTATTGCCATCAAACATCATTTCGGCTGCACTAGCCAGAAGAATGATCAGAAAGGGGTGTGAAGCATACTTGGCACATGTGATAGACATCCAAGTAGGGAGTCCAGCACTGAGGGACATCCCTACAGTATGTGACTTTCCGGATGTGTTTCCTGATGAATTGCCAGGATTACCTCTAAAAAGAGAAGTGCAGTTTGAGATTGATGTTATGCCTGGTGTGGACCCAATCTCTATAACACCATATAGAATGGCACCTGCAGAATTGAAAGAGTTAAAAGTGCAGTTGCAAAAGCTGCTTGACAAGGGCTTCATCCACCCTAGTATATCACTTTGGGGAGCACTAGTGTTGTTTGTTAAGAAGAAAGATGACACTCTCCGCTTATGTATTGACTACCGGCAGTTGAATAAGGTGACAATAAAGAATAGATACCCATTGCCCTGCATTGATGACTTGTTTGATCAGTTGAGGGGTGCAGCTGTGTTCTCCAAAATTGACCTGAGATCAGGTTATTATCAGCTGAAAGTATAAGAGCAGAGTATTCCTAAAACTGCCTTTAGAACCCGCTATGGCCATTATGAGTTCTTGGTCATGCCATTCGGGTTGACTAATGCTCCGGCTGCTTTTATGGATATGATGAACACTATCTTCAGACTATACCTCGACCAGTTTGTTGTGATATTCATAGATAATATATTGGTCTATTCGAAGAGTGTAGAAGAGCATGATAAACATCTGCAGATTGTACTGCAGACCTTGAGGGAGAAACAGCTATATGCCAAATTATCGAAGTGTGAATTTTGGCTGAAAGAAATATCTTTCTTGGGGCATATAGTATCAGTAGAGGGCATTAAGGTAGATCCAAGTAAGATAGAAACTGTCCTTAATTGGAGGCCACCCAGAAATATCATGGAGATTCACAGTTTTCTGGGTTTAGCTGGATACTAGCGTCGATTTGTTATGGGATTCTCCATATTGGCATCTCCATTGACCAAATTACTTCGAAAAGATGTGAAATTTTAGTGGACAGACAAATGCCAGCAGAGTTTTGATGAATTAAAGAGGTCTTTGACTAAGGCTCCAGTCCTGACTTTACCTAGTCCGGGTAAAGAATATACAGTTTATAGTGATACTTCTCATAATGGGTTAGGCTGTGTATTGATGCAAGATCGAAATGTCATTGCCTATGCATCATGCCAGCTGAAACCGCATGAGAGGAACTATCCGACACATGACTTGGAGATTGCAGCTATTGTGTTTGCTCTTAAGATCTGGAGACATTATTTGTATGGGGAGAAGTGCTACATTTACACAGATCATAAGAGTTTGAAGTATCTGGGTACTCAGAAGGAGTTGAATTTGAGATAGAGGAGATAGTTGGAGTTGATAAAAGATTATGATTGTCTGCTAGACTATCAGCCAGGGAAAACTAATGTGGTGGCTGATGCCTTAAGTCGCAAGACTATGGCAAGTCTACGGGTTACTCCTTTGTCTATGGTACATGAGATGAGATTATTACATGACAGCTTAGAGATTAATGATGAGGGGCAGACAACAGTTACATGGCATGTACAGCCAGTGTTGATTGATCAGATCAGAATGGCTGCGCAAAATGATGAAAGGTATCAGAAGCTATTGGAAAAAGTCAGACAGGGTAAGAGACTAGAATTTTCAATAAGAGATGATGGTCTAGTATTACACCAGGGCAGAATTTGTGTTCCTAATGATGTTGATTTGAGTAAGATCATTTTGAAGGAAGCACATGAGTCTCCTTTTGCCATGCACCCTGGTGGCACAAAAATGTATAGAGGGCTAAAGGAGAATTACTGGTGGATGGGTATAAAAAGAGATGTGGCAGAGTTTGTTTCCAAATGCCTAACTTTTCAGCAAGTGAAGGAAGAGCATCAAGTACCCGCTGGGTTGTTACATCCACTACCAGTACCAGAATGGAAATGGGAGAGAATAATGATGGATTTTGTGATGGGACTTTCGAGGACACAAAAAAGTCATGATGCAATATGGGTCATTGTTGACAGACTAACCAAATCTGATCATTTTCTACAAGTTCGGATGGACTACAGTTTAGAAAGATTGGCCAAGTTGTATATAGATGAGATTGTGAGACTGCATGGAGTGCCAGTATCCATTGTATCAGACAGAGATCCTAGGTTCACTTCTAGATTCTGGGGTAGTCTTCAGAGATTGAACTTCAGTATGGCATTCCACCCACAGACAGATGGCCAGTCTGAAAGGGTAATTCAGATCTTGGAAGACATGCTACAGGCTTGTGTGATTGAGTTTGAGGGCAGTTGGGACATACAATTGCCTTTGATTGAGTTTTTTTACAACAACAGCTACCAATCAAGCATTGGAATGCCTCCATATGAAGCTTTGTATGGTAGAAAATGCTGAACTCCCTTGTGTTAGGATGAAGTAGGTGAAAGGAAGATGATTGGGCCAGAAATTATTCAGCAAACTGAAGAGAAAATCAGATTGATCAGAGATCGACTTAAGACTGCATCAGACTGTCAGAAGTCCTACATTGATTTAAAGATAAGAGTTATTGAGTATATTCCTCAAGGTTTCCCCTTGGAAGAGAATTATGAGATTCGACAAAAAGGGGAAACTGAGTCCTCGTTTCATTGGGCCATATGAGATTCTGGAAAGAGTGGGTCTTTTGGCATATCGATTGGCACTACCTCCAGAGTTGGAGAAGATACATAATGTTTTCTATGTGTCTATGTTGAGGAGGTATCGATCAGACTCATCTCATGTACTACCAGTAGAAGAAATTGAAGTAAATCCAGACCTCACATATGAGGAAGAACCCATAGAGATTCTGGCTTATGAGGTGAAACAACTACGGAATAAGCATATACCGTAAGTAAAGGTGCTGTGAAACCATTATTCGGGCCAAGAGGCTACTTGGTAACGAGAGGAGGACATGAGGAGACAGCACCCACAGCTGTTCAGAGATTGATACCAGGTAAAATTTCGAGACGAAATTTATTTTAAGGGGGGCAGAATTGTAACACCCTTATTTGTATAGCCTGGTATATTTCACTATTCTGGTGACCGGTGACGATCCAGACAATTAGAGAGATTTGAACTAGACTTAAGACCACTAGATAAGCCCTAAACACAAATAATTAGTAACTGTCAAATAGTTAAGTATAAATAAAAAAAACAGAACATAAGAAGTTAAATGAGTCGAGAGTCACAGCGATGGGTGACCTTCTCGAGAAGGACTACGAGGTCGATTTAAACTCAAATTTCGAACAATAAAATGTGACTCTACGGTCCTTAGGACTATTGAGAACATAGTGGAAAAGAGAAAATTACGAAAAAGAATTGTTAAGCCAGTTAAATAACTAGGTCAAGGAGCCGGAAGATATATTGAATTATTTGCAAACCGGGTCGAACTGGAGAGGGGCAATTTGGTCAATTGATCCCGAGAGCTGACTCCTGACCTAACTGTCAAATAAAATCGAAGAAAAGAAAATTTCAGAATCGGAAATTAAATTAAAGAACTAATTGAAAAATAAATAGAAAAAAAAAAAAAGAAAAGTGAAAAAGGTGATGACATCATGCATGATGCAATAAACATAATAATTAAAAATTGCTTTTTGGATAATTTTTGTGGTCTTTCAAGAGGATAAATTTGATAAAAGAAAAGAAAAAAAAAACAAAACAAAAGTTGTCTTCCTAAATCAACTTGCCGCCCCTCACTCTCTCCCTCTCATCTCCATGTTTGTCCACCATTAAAGCTTGCTTCAAGTTTTTGTTCCCTCACTTAACCTTAATTTCTACCACAATTATTTCATAAAACCTTACTACCCTCACTTGAGAAGGAGATTTAGCAAAGAAAGAAGGAAGAAAAAAGAGGAAATTGAAGAAGGGAACATCAAAGTTGAGGTTAGTGTTTAAATTAAAAATTTTTAGTTTAATTTATGTGTTTGTGGTTACATACACTTAGCAATATGAGAAAATATAAACAAAAACAATTGTTGGGGGATAAATGGAAAATCCGGCCAGCAATAGGGGAGATTTAATTTGCATGAATTTGATGGACTTAAAAGTGTATGTGAGCTTGATTGAGTTGAAAAAGCATGTGTATCTATATTGAATTGGTTAAATGCCACAAAATTAGTGAGTTAGGGCTTTGGGCACCTAGGGTTTGGGAAGCAAAAATGTGAGAATTGGTCAAATGGTATGTTTGACCTTGTTTGAGATGAAAAATGGTCATTTGTGACCAATTGAGATGTGTTGGAAGTGTTAGAAGTAAGTTTAAATTCGGATTGAAAATGGTCATTCTGCAGGCAGCAGGACCAAGGTCCCTTTCAGAGATCAAAACTGAAAATTTACAAGCCTAAATGGTGTGAGGCCAATTGAGAATGAAACTAGACACAAAATGACACATTTGTCAAGCAGTAATCATGCCCAAAAAGTGACCAAAACCTAGTAAACAAATTGACCAAAACCGGATTAGGCAATCTGACCTGTACAAAAATGACCAAATGAACAGTGTTTATTCATTTAGCCATAACTTGGGATAGGTAGGTCTAAATGACTTGAAATTTTACCAGTGGATAGCTGAGATACAGACCTAAAACTTTCGTGAAGAACACAAACCCAAATTATGCCCTTAACCAAGTCATTTGGCCACCCAAAGTTGGTGACTTAAAACTGCCATAACCAGTTTGGTGCCCAGTAATCTGAGTTAAGTCCAATCCGGCAGCCATGATTCAAATGGCTATAACTTGAGCTAAAAAACTCCAATTGGAGTGATTCAAAAAAGGAGAACAAAGTTAAGACAATAAGGAACAATTTCTATGAAGAAAACTTAGCCAAATTTTAACAGCAACATGACCAATGGAAAAGTGCAACATAGGATACCAAAACTGAAAATTTGCAAATTTGCCTAAAAGACTTAAAATTTGAGTAAAGAACCAAAACCAAAAAATTAGGTAACCAAAATGTAGTATGTGAGTGAAATTAGAATTTCCATGCCTATTAAGCCTTAGAAAGTCAACAAATTGACTTGAATAGTGTAGTGAATAGTAACTCCGAAACACAAATTTTAAATAACGTCAAGTTTAGCATATTAAAGCTAGGTATAAGTAAATTCGAATTTATTTTTAGACTCATGATAAATTGTGATACTAAAACACTGTGAAACTATGTGTTTCAGTTGAAAAGAATACTGGGAAAGAACCCGAGGCTTCGAGTCAAGGCCAAGAGGCGACTTGCATAAGATTTGTGCACAACATAGAAATTTTTGTAAATTTTCTTTTACAAATTGTTTTGAATGAATTGTGATTTATATTGTGAATTAATTGTATTGAAATGTTTATTATGCTTTTGACTTAAATTGTTGAAAGTTTACTTGTATATGTTTGAAATGGCAATAAATGTTTAGTAAATTTTTAAGATAGTTTTGAAACCACAGTTTTATGACCATATATTTGAATACCTCACTAGCATGACTAGTGGGAAGAAATAGTTTCGAATTTTGATTCCTTCTCTAGCTGAAGTGTTGAGGTGTGTGCCAGTAGAAGAAGAAATTGAATGGGTACCTATATATTTGAGCTAGCTAGCCTTGTGATTTCTCATAAGCCTCTGGCTATTGAGATGAATATATTTCGAATGGCATGATATAACTGTGTGTTTTTATGAAATTTGATTTGAGAATTCCCAAAATGAAATTATTGGACTAAAAGTTTATAAATCCTATTTTGCATATGTCTTTCATTTTCAGCAATGTGTTTGAATAAGTATGATTTAAATTATGCATAAATGTTATTTTAGCATATTGTGCACCACTGAGTCCTAGTACTCAGCGATAGCTGTTATTGCTGTCGCAGATTTAGAGACTAGAGGAGCAGCAGATTGAGCTGCTGAGGATTGAGGAGCTACCTGCTTTGAAGTTATCGGGTATATTTTATACCCTAACTGTAAAAATTTATTTTGATATATGTAATGTATGCAAAGGTATGGACATGTAAAACTGGTCTGGAGCAGTTTGTATAAAGTTTGCAATAAATTTTAGTTTGGATTTTCCTAATGTAAAGTTTTAGTATGATGTATATAAGTTGTTTTACATTTAATTACATATGAATGGAAGTATTTTGTTTTAATTTGAATGAAATTGAATTATAGTATTTTGATAATGTTAAATTTTGGAAATTGAGAAATGATGTTGAAATTGGTTGGGATGGTTGTAAAATTGATTAAGCTATTGAGATAAATTATTGGAAGTGCTTCTTTTCAGATATTTGAAGAACTGTTTTCTCAAAATATAGACGGTACTCTGCCGAAATTTTATAAAATTTGTAGAAAATTAAAATGGGACAAAAATTTTAACTAGTTTTCAAACTCTAATTAAATGTTTTAATACCTATTAGAAAATGGTCACCACTTATAAAAAGTAAGAAAATTATTTTAAAATCCCTTGTAGGGTACTTAATGAGTTATTGGTAGGTGAAGTTCAGTAGTTCATTAGGTATTCTACGGAATCATGTTATGCCTTACAGAGGGGTAAAGTGTGACAGAAGAGCTTTAATACTCTTTCCTATTTGATTTTCTACTTCAGATTTAAATTTTTTGAACTTTTCAAAGGATTCATGTTTGTATTTCATCAAATACAAATACCCAAATCTTGATATATCATCAGTAAAGGTAATAAAGTAATGAAAACCGCCTCTAGTCATTTCCTTAAATGGACCACATACATCACTATGTATTAGCTCCAAAATATTTTCAGCCCTTAGCCTTTGTCTAACAAAGGGTGATCTAGTCATTTTGCCCTGAAGGCAAGATTCACAAGATGGAGTAGGCTCAAAGCCAAATAAGGAAAAAATCCTCATTTTCTCCAGTTTTGCAATCCTATCTTCTGCAATATGACATAACTTTAAGTGCCAAATATATTTTGAACTTGAGTTTCACCATGGCATTGCATTCTTTTAGATCACTTGCATTCATTTTGTGTTTGTCATTATTATCCAAATAATAAAGACTATCATTCATATAACCCGAACCAACATATTTATTTTCAAAATAAATATTGCAAACATCATCTATGAACTGAAATTCATAGCCATTTCTAGTCAAACTAGATATAGAAATGATGTTTTTAAAAGCATCAGGTACATATAAAATATTATCCAAACACAAAACATGTCCAGACATGTAAAAAGATTTAGATCCTATGGCTAAAGCTTCAACAGTTGAGCCATTGCCAATCCGGAGTCTAACATCTCGAGAATGCAAGCTGCTACTATTTGCTAGTTCCTGCATATCATTAGAAATGTGAGAACTAGCACCAGTATCTAAAACCCAAGCTGTAGATGAACTATGAGTATCATTAGAATCTAAATAACAAGATATGGACATAACTTCCAAAGGTGTATCCTTCTTGTCCTTCAGAGAAGCAAGTACTCTGAGCAGTTCCTTTTCCAGTGCCCATCCTTTTGGCAGTGGAAACACTCTCCTTTGCCTCCATCAGCTTTAGTCTTCCCTTTCTATTTAGCTATTTTCTTGGAAGGACCAGGAATCTGAGGTTTCTTTTTCTTATTGCCCTTCTTCTTGTTGGACTTTCCAGTAGAAGAAGATGCAATCAAAGCTACCTCTTTTCCTTTATTGCCTGGCATATTCTTTTGGGCAATAACCAGCATGTTGAGTAAACCAGCTAAGGTGCATTCCTGTTTAGTTATATGGAAATTTGTCACAAAATTCCCAAAAGACTCAGGAAGGGACTGAAGGATCAAATCCGTTTGCAGTTGGAAATCCATGTTAAAGTTAAGATGTTCCAACTGCTCAATTAGCCGAATCATCTTGTGGACATGATCCCCAACATTCTGTCCCTTAGACATTCTCATGCGGAATAGCTGCCTAGATATCTCATACCTAGCATTCCTGCTGTGCTCACCATACAAATCTTGTAGGTAAAGGAGGATCTCACTCGCACTCTGCATATTTTCATGCTGCTTCTGTAACTCATTACTCATGGAAGCAAGCATGTAACACTTAGCTCTCATATCATGCTCCTTCCACTTGTCCAAAGTTTCATGTTCCTCTGGAGTGGCCTCTAGAGGTAAGGGACCAGGAACATTTGAGTCTAGAACATATCCAATATGTTCAAGGTTCAGGACAAGTTTTAAATTTCTTAGCCAATCAGAGAGATTAGGTCCTGTTAACTTATTGCAATCAAGTATGCTTGCAAGGATATTAGATGGTGGTGGTTGTTCTGTGCTTATTATTATTAGAAAATTAACTGCAGAAAATAACCAGATTATTTAGTAAATGTATCATGTAATTAACCAAAATGATTATAGTCTTTTAATCAAATTAGTCCTCCCACTAACTTAGCGAATCCTACACTTCCAAAGTAGAAAACGGAAATTCTAGTTGGATGGATTTCTAGTGGGTGATTGAATTCTTATAATTCTATTGATCATCCTTAGGTACATCCATTATTGGAATTACAATAAACTATAAGTAAGCAACTCCTTGCTCATCACATCTCATGTGAGGTTCAATCCTTTACTTAGCCCCTAATGTTCAAAATCTCAGGTAGATCCATTATTGACTTATCTTGCATTAGTTAAGTTGATCCAATTAAGCTAGTAATTATGCAAATAATTTTAATGTCCTCAAGTACATCCAATATTGGCCATCAAACCATTTATATTTACAACATCTCATGCTTAACAATTATTCTTAAGAAAATCTCTTAAATTAATTGCATCCTATACAAGTATTTAAAATTTCTTAAAATAATTGCCTCATTGGAGGGCCCATGTTATAATTACTTTAATTATAGCATTTCCAACTTAATCATTTGTTTGGAAGATTTTATGGTCATCCTAATTACTATTAAGGTCTCACTTTGCACATTATCCATTTAGCATGCATATATCATATACTTGCATACATTCCCATACATCTCATGCATTCATGGATAAACAGTAAATATGGTATGATCATGGACTTTCTAAGGGATTCAATTCTGAGCTACCAAGAATTGAATCAGGGCATTCCTAGGTGCATTTCATTCATTCATATTACAAGAGTTGCTGAAGGAGTACATAATCAATACTTGATCTTGAATTCCTCCCACTGGTCCCACCAATGCTCTTGACCTCCTTGATCTTCTTGCAATCCAATTACATAGTAATCCTTAGCATACCAAGGCGAATTTACAAAAACTTAAATAAATGAAATTACAACCCAAAAATTATTACAAACTTAATAATACATGCCCAAAATAAATTAAAATAAATAAATAAATTTACAATCCCAATGAAAAATAAAAGAAATAAATCCAATCACATTGGTCTTTTATAGTCCATGATCATCCATTATACATTTCACTATTTAACAATTAAATAAAACATACATACTTAAATTAAATTGAATATCTCATATTCAACTTAAAAATCCAGATTTGAATATGATTCAAACAAATTAAAAAATTCAGATTTGAATCACATTCAAATAAATTTAAAAATTCAGATTTGAATCACATTCAAACAACCTTAAAAATTCATATTTGAATCACATTCAAACAATTTTTAAAAAACAGATTTGAATCACATTCAAACAATTTTTTAAAAATTCAGATTTGAATATTATTCAAATAACTTTAAAAATTCAGATTTGAATATGATTTAAACAACTTTAAAAATTCAGATTTGAATCACATTCAAAGAACTTTTAAAATTCAAATTTGAATCACATTTAAACAATTTTTAAAATTCTGATTTGAATCACAATTTAATTGTGTGATTAAAACTACTAATTAAACACTTTAATTAGTCATAGGATAGGCCTTAGATCATACAATAATTGCAGAATTTAAAACCAAACCTTGCACCACCATTGGAGGAACATTGTTGCTGCCACCTATGATGGCTTCACCATGTGTGCCGCCACACATCCTTTTGCAACCAGCAATGGATCAATCATGTCGTGATCAAATCACACAATTAAATCATATAATCAACAATCTAAATGGCAAATATAGTGGCTCTGTTACTAATTGAAGGAGCGAAAGTATGAAAAACACAAGTTTATACCATTGAATTCAAAAAATTTTCACTTAGGGTCACATGCATCATGCAAGATTTATTTTTATCCATTTGATTTCAATGATAAACAACATATTAAAACACTTTTAATATGTTTTTGGATCTGTATTTGCCATTTAAGATTTTAAAATTAATCAGATAAATTTTAGAACCCTAGATTAGATCAAGAATAAATACACTAACCTCTTGATGCACTGCAGCATATTTGTGCCTTTGGGATGCATCTTTAGGACACCAGATGTTGTCCCTCTAGCTTGTCCACACCAAGTTCACCTATGGCAGCCCTTGAACAGCTTCTAGAGCTTTTTCTATTAATTAGAAAATCAAGTTTTGCCTTTTAAGAGATTAAAGATGTAAAAAGGATACTAGAAACAATTTCTAGTATTTTTAATTCAAGAGATTATTTACTAATCTCTTGGAATAGATGAGAGAAGAAGATGAAGAGGAGGGAGAGCTTCTTGAGTGGTGGCACCAAAGATATTAGCTGTTGGTTGTATTGTTTTCTTTTCATAACAACACTTATATAGCTATGTCAACACATAAAACCCTTGCCACATGTCACCCTCTGATTGGTTCTAGGTTTAATTGACCCAATCACATTGTGCCAAGTATCAAACCTATATTTAATCTTAATTTTAATCATCTTACATGATTAAAAGACATTTGGCAAGCTTATGTGTAGTGTCATGTGTCACCATCTCATGGTGCCACATGTCACCCTGTGAAATGACCAAAATGCCCCTGTGCCTTCATTTTGAGTTCTCAACCCAAAATAATTATTTCTCTTCTTCTAATCAATTTATATCAAATATAAATTAATTAATTAATATCAATTAATTAATTTCTCATTAATTAAATTCATATTTAAATACTTTAAATATAAATTTAACTTATACTATACATCCAATAACCTAGATTTGGTTTCAAGTCATGCTAGGGACTTTGCAATCTAATTGCAAACCAAACCATTTTAATTAATCAATTAAACTCTTTAATTAATTAATTAAATCATATTTAATTAGGTGATTACTTTTGTTTGTGTGTGACTTACTAAGCTTCCAACATGAAAGTTGGTACATTTTGTGCCTAGTTTTACCTCCAATTGGCCTCAAACCAATTGGAGTCACACAATTCCATTTATAGCCTAAAATACATACTGCCCTTAACACATTTTTTAAGCATCAACCAATCACACATTCAACTAACTATACTTCACTTCCCAAACCTAATTCTGCATTTGTATCATACTATAACTATTCATCACTTTACATTATAGTCACTTTGGCCAAAATATAACCAATTGACAATGCACCAATTACACTTCCATTTCACAATATCCAATTCTAAACAATATATCCACATAATACTCCTAATCATTACATATAACTTCCATTATCAAATTACATATATATTCACTACCAAATCATGCACATATTCTGCCACTTTTAGTACCATAATTTAACAAACTATTCCATGCAATTAAACACTTCCAATCTTCACCATAAGGCTGCCCAAGTAAGACATACACATCAAACTTCCATTTTCAATTTATAACTTATAATTCAAACTATATACATGGAAATCAACTCCTATACATTTAAGCACTTAAATCAATACCCCAAATCACCAAATACATGAAGAAATAAATCAACTTCCATGGACATGAGGGCTGCCAAAAATAGTACCTTGTCCATACTCATCAAATTCCTCAACTTCTTCCATAATCTAACTCACCATAACCTTAGTTACAATTTTAATGAAACAAGTAATGAAAACAAACACTTACCTCTTTTAAAGCTTGACCAAAACTTCACTAAAACCTCTTAAAATTGCTATCAACTTCTTCCTTGCAAGGTGGGGATAAACTTTAATGAAGACAAGTGTGGGAAAATATGACTTGATCATGGTGATTCAAGCTTGAAAAGCGAGGCGGCCATGGGAGAGGTTTTGAGAGCAATTCAGCTAGTTTGTTTAGAGGTTGAAGATAAATTCATCTTCTGTCCACTTTAGCTTTTAGGTGTCCAAATGTTGAGGTTAGTGGAGCACTAACTTAGATTAATGAATTAATTAATCCAATTTTTCATAATTTACATTTATGCCACCATACTTCCACTATTAATGTAATGTACCACAATTAATTTTTTTATGACATTTTCAAAGTTTAATATTATTTATTTTTAATGGACATTTAGGTCAAAAGGCAACTTGGGGTGTCAATTGACCAAAATACCCCTATTCGGATTGTATTCGCGATTTTTAGGTAACATCGATTTTTGTCAATTTCTCAATTTTTCATTTTTCTTTATACTAATTAATTAATTTTTATTTGACATTTCTGATATCATTTATATTTCAATAGATATTTATTTAAGTCTTAAAAACATTTCTCACGGTTCCCCGTAGTCCAGGGCTAGTCATCGATCCTCGCCGCAACTTCCCGGTGCGGTTACCCATCGCTATGGTTTTTGGCTCGTTTAACTTAATCACATTTCATTGCTCTTATTTTTTCTTTATTTTTCTTGTATTTTTCTTTATTGTATTTCATTATTTCATGTCTCTTCACTAATATTTAAGTGTAGTTCCAAGCATTCTAGCTGTCCGAATAGACATTGGTCACCGGAACAGTAGAATTCACTACCGAATATAAGGGTGTTACAATTCTCCCCCCCTTAAAAAAAATTGTGTCTCAAAATTTTACCTGGTTTTAATCTCTGAACAGCTGTGGGTGCTGTCTCCTCATGTCCTCTTGACATTCCCAAGTAGCTTCCTGGCCTGAATGATGGTTCCACAGCACTTCAACCAGGGGTATCTGCTTATTTCTCAGCTGCTTCACCTCATGTACCAGAATCTCTATGGGTTCTTCTTCATATGAAAGGTCTGGATTTACCTCAATCTCTTCAACTGATAGAATATGTGATGGGTCAGATCTATACCTCCATAACATGGACATATGGAAGACACTGTGTATCCTTTCTAGCTCTGGAGGTAATGCCAACCAATATGCCAAAGGACCTACTCTTTCCAGAACCTCATATGATCCAATGAAACGAGGACTCAGTTTCCCCTTTCTACCAAATCTTATAATCCTCTTCCAAGGAGAAACTTTGAGGAATACCTTATCACTCACTACATATTCAATATCTCTTCTTTTCAGATCAATATAGGACTTCTGACGATCTGATGCAGCCTTGAGTCGATCTTTAATCAATCTGATCTTTTCCTCTGTCTACTAAACAATTTATGGGCCAATCATCTTTCTTTCACCTACATCATCGCAACATAGAGGAGTTCTGCACTTTTTTCCATACAAAGCTTCATATGGAGGCATCCCAATGCTTGATTGGTAGCTGTTGTTATAAGCAAACTCAATCAAAGGCAAGTGTGTATCCCAACTACCTTCAAACTCAATCATACAAGCTCGTAGCATATCCTCCAAAATCTGAATTACTCTCTCAGACTTACCATCTCTCTGTGGGTGGAATGCTGTGCTGAAGTTCAATCTAGTTCCTAGGGCTCTCTAAAGACTACCCCAGAATCTAGAAGTGAATCTAGGATCTCTATCTGATACAATCGATACTGGCACTCCATGCAGTCTTACAATCTCATTTATGTACAATCTGGCCAATCTCTCGAGGCTATAGTCCATCCGAACTGATAAAAAATGAGCAGACTTGGTCAGTCTGTTAACTATAACCCATACTACATCATGACTATTATGTGCCCTCGGAAGTCCCATCACAAAATCCATAATTATCTATTCCCATTTTCACTCTGGTACTGGCAATGGATGTAACAAACCAACTGGTACTTAATGTTCTGCCTTCACTTGCTAACAAGTTAGGCATTTGGAGACAAAATCAACTACTTCCCTTTTCATACCCATCCACCAGTAATGCTCTTTAAGCCCTCTGTACATTTTAGTTCCACCAGGATGCATAGCAAAAGGAGACTCATGTGCTTCCTTCATAATAATCTGTCTCAAGTCAACATCATTAGGAACGCACATTCTGCCCTGATGTAGCAATAAACCATCATCTCTCACAGAGAATTCAGGTTTCTTGCCCTGCTGAACTTCTTTCAGTAGCTTCTGATATTTTTCATCATTCTGAGTAGCCATTCTGATATGATCAATCAACACTGGCTGTATATGCCATGCAACTACTGTCTGTCCCTCATCATCAATCTCTAAACTGGCATGCTGTGCTTTCAACTCATGTACCATGGACAAAGGAGAAACCCTAAGATTTGCCATAGTCTTGC
The DNA here is from genome assembly GCF_030052815.1 of Hevea brasiliensis. Taxonomy (NCBI): domain Eukaryota; kingdom Viridiplantae; phylum Streptophyta; class Magnoliopsida; order Malpighiales; family Euphorbiaceae; genus Hevea; species Hevea brasiliensis. Next base: position 84,754,640 of record NC_079499.1, read on the forward strand.
AACTTAAGGCGTCAACCACCACATTTGCTTTCCCTAGCTGATAGTCTATTAAGCAATCATAGTCTTTAATCAGTTCTAACCATCTCCTCAGTCTGAAATTCAATTCCTTCTGGGTGCCCAAGTACTTCAAGCTCTTGTGATCTGTGTAGATATAACACTTTTCCCCATACAAGCATTGTCTCCAGATCTTCAGAGCAAAAACAATAGCTGCTATCTCCAAGTCATGTGTCAGATAGTTCCTCTCATGCGGTTTCAGCTGGCATGATGCATAAGCAATGACATTTCGATCTTGCATCAGTACACAGCCTAACCCATTGTGAGAAGCATCACTATAAACTATGTATTCTTTACTCGGGGTAGGTAAAGTAAGGACTGGACCTTCAGTTAAACACCTCTTCAACTCATCAAAACTCTGCTTGTATTTATCCGTCCACTGAAATTTCACATCTTTCTGAAGCAGCTTGGTCAGTGGAGAAGCTAACATAGAAAACCCTTTCATAAATCGGTGGTAGTATCCAGCTAAACCTAGAAAACTGTGAATTTCTGTGATATTCCTAGGTGGCTTCCAATTAAGGATAGCTTCTACCTTGCTGGAATCTACCTTGATCCCTTCAGCTGACACAACATGTCCCAAGAAAGAGATTTCTTTCAGCCAAAATTCACATTTCGACAATTTAGCGTATGGCTGTTTCTCCCTTAAGGTCTGTAGTATAATCCGCAGATGTCTGTCATGCTCCTTTGCATTCCTCGAATATATGAAAATATCATCAATAAACACCACCACAAATTGATCGAGGTATGGTCTGAAGATAGTGTTCGTCAGATCCATAAAAGCAGCTGGAGCATTTGTTAACCCAAATGGCATTACCAGAAACTCATAGTGGCCATATCGAGTTCTGAAAGCAATTTTTGGAATACTCTGCTCTTGCACTTTTAACTGATAATAACCAAATCACAAATTAATTTTGGAGAACACAGCTGCACCCTTCAACTGATCAAACAGATCATCAATGCGAGGCAATGGATATATGTTCTTTATTGTCACCTTATTCAACTGCTGGTAGTCAATACATAAGCGGAGAGTACCATCTTTCTTCTTAACAAACAATACTAGCACTCCCCAAGGTGACACACTAGGGTGGATGAAGCCCTTTTCAAGTAGTTCTTGCAACTGTACCTTCAACTCCTTTAAGTTTGCTGGTGCCATTCTGTATGGTGTTATGGAGATTGGATCCACACCAGGCATAACATCAATCTCAAACTGCACTTCTCTTTCTGGAGGTAATCCTGGCAATTCATTAGGAAACACATACAGAAAGTCACATACTGTAGGGATGTCCCTCAATACTAGACTTCCCAATTGGGTGTTTACCACATGTGCCAAGTATACTTCACACCCCTTCCTGATCATTTTTCTGGCTAGTGCAGCCAAAATGATGTTTGATGGCAATAGCTGCCTCTTCCCGTGTATTATCACACCACTGTACTGAGGAAGACCAAAAGTGACTCTCTTCAGTCTATAGTCAATCATGGCGTGATGCCTGGCTAACCAATCCATGCCCAAGATGATATCATAATCTCTGAAGGGCATTTCAATGAGATCAGATAGAAAAGTATGTCCTTGGATCACCAAAGGACAATCCCTATACATTCTATTGGCCTTGACTTCTTGTCCTAGCGGACTTATTACTAGCACCTCAAAGTCCATTTTTGTACACGGAACAACAATGCAATCAATGATGCTAGCACTCACATAGGAGTGGATAGAACTTGGATCAAATAATACAAACACATCTTGATTAAAAGTTCATAAGGTACTAGCCACAATATCAGATGTCTCAACTTCTTCTCTCTATCTCATTGCATAGACTCTGACTGAAGCACTGCCTTGCTCTGACTGATTCACTGTGCCTTGGCTACCTGCTGGACTATCTCTACCCCTGCCTCTACCTCTACTAGGTGCTTGTGAACCTCTGGTGGCAAGATTCTGAATTGACCCTTCTGCAGTAGTAGGAGGAGGCCCAACTCTACAGCACTGGTGTAAGTGTCTTGTGCCTCCGCTGTTATAACATTCTCCTGTGGCCTTATAGCATACCCTACAATGATTTCTTCCATAAGTTTCACATTGACAGGGAGGGTAGGAACTTCTGGTAGTCTACTGATCAGATGGAAGAGGTTTCTGTCCTGAAAATCTTCCCCTACCAGACTTTTTACCACCCCTGCTTTATCCTCCAAAGTTCCTTCCCTTTCCAGGAGGACCACTGGAACTTTGATCTACTGACTTCCCCTCTTTCTCTTTTTCTGTCTTCTCTGATTTCTTTTTCTCTGGGGCCGCTTCTGACTCAATTCTTTCTAATTCAAGTGCTTGAGAAATAAGCTCAGAGAAGTTATTATGTTTGAATCTGACCACTTATAATCTGAGACTGGGCTTCAAGCCAGTTTCAAATCTCTTACATCTTTTCTTGCTGGTAGAAAGGAGACTTCCTGCATAGTGGCTCAGGCTGGAAAACTCCTTTTCATATTCTGCCACTGATCCACTTCCCTGTTTCAGACTTAAGAATTCCTATAGCTTCTGGTCCACATAGGCATCTGGGACATATTTTTGTCTGAACTCCCTGAGAAAATCATCCCAGGTTAGCACTGGAGGTTCCACCAAACTATGAGGAATGGTTTTCCACCAGTCATATGCATCCCCTTATAGTAGGGACACTGAATACTCAAATCTTAGCTCTTTTGTGCAGTGCAGTTTCTTGAACACCCTATCCATTCTCTCCAACCATTGTTCTGCCTCTAGTGGATCTATTATCACCTCAAACTCAGTAGCCCCATATTTAATCAGCTTGTTATACTGCCTAGCTGAAGGTTATGGTTGTACCACTAGTGTCTGCAGTGGGGCTTGAGTAGGCATGTTACTAGCCATCTGTTGGAACATTGCAACCATCTGCTGAGCAAACTGAGTAGGAAACTGCGGTACTGAGGGGATTGGTGCAGCTGATCCACTCACATTATGAAGGGCTGGGGCATCCCCTTATACTTCAGCCTCTATTGATTGATCGACTGAACGATCCCCTTCTTTCATAGTCAATTAGAGGATATTACACCTCCTGAACAAATAACACAAAGAGATTTCCTCCTATTAGTGCATATTTATAATGTAATGTACTGCATGTATCAAACCATGACTGTCACACGCTACCCCTTTGTAAGGCATGACATGATCCCGTAGTATACCTAATGAATTATCAACTCTGTCTACTGATAACCCATTAAATACACTACAAGGGATTTTAAAAACTTTTCTTACTTCTTTCACAGTGGTGAGCACTATTTACAGGTGTTAAAAACTTTTGTGAACTGAAGTGATAGAACTAACACATTTGACTTATTTGGAATTTCTGTAAAAATTTTGGCAGAGTGCCATCTGTATTTTGGATAAAACAGTTCTTCAGAAAACCTGTAAAAAGCACTTCAATATTTTTCCAAATCTCAACTCCAATAAAATTCAACACAATATTTTTCTCAACTCAATCCACAACAATTTTTCAGTATTTTCAAAGGATGAGATAAAAGAAATATAATACAAATTTTACAAGTCAAAATAACTCATAATTCACTTTACAACTTCAATGTATAATTTTAATTTACAACTGCTCAAATAATTTACATACATATTATTACATGCTTACATCAGACCTATGTACATGGGTATACCTATAATATACCTGGAGCTTATCTGAAAGTGTCTTCAAAGAAACTTACTCATTGCTCTATGCTCTTCTTACCTGCGACAGCATACAAAGCTATCGCTGAGTGGTGAACTCAGTGGTGAACAACTATAATTTAAAACATAGTACAATATACATTGACAAAATTTACAGTAAATAAATTGGGAATCTGAATACTCATCAAATTCCAAAACTCAAAATATTCATTGCCAATAATGTAAATCATTTGTATAAATGACTTTGATCACAAAATTCAATTTATCAAATCATGACTAACCATTTAAGTAATTCCAACAAAATCAATTATACATAAACCATAATTGAAATCACAATTCTTTACCATTCAAAAGCCATTCTGTATCTCAAAAATCATTATGTATCTCAAAAATCAATCTTTATCTCACTAACTATGCAAGACTAATCCGAAAGGGCCATATTCAATGTGATTCTAACTCCCTATGGTCGGGGAGGTCGAATCAGATTCTAACTCCCTATGGTCGGGGAGGTCGAATCATCGTGCACAGTACCATCACAATAATGAATCTTCCGCAAGGGCCATAACGATAAAATAAACTTAGATCTAACCTCAAATCAGAGGAAAATCTAAGCCTGTGCACGTACCATGGTAATCAAAACACAACTAACTCCATTGTCTTCTCAACAAATGAGAGAGACGGGTAATAACCTAGTCAAGCATCTATAGTGAGATACAAAACAATATCACAATCCTTTTAGTGAGCATAAATCACAATATAATTCGATTCAAATTCAATCCCAATATCCAATAGTTTTTATGCTCATCACAATTCAAATCATAAATTTACATTTTTCCATGAAATTTACCATCACAATTCAAAACATATTCTATCACAATTTTCCAAAACATAATTTATTCAATCCATAACAATGCTTAATACTTATGGAAATACCATTTCACAAAGCTAAATTCATACATACTATAACAATTTCAATAATCATTGAATTAAATCCAAAGCTTGTTAAACATAATACATAAGAAAAATATGTCATTTAATCATATGAAATATTCAAAACAAAATCAGTTAAAAACTAGCTATGCACAAACCTTTGATAACTGTCGCCTGGTCTTGACTCAGTGTTTCCTTCCCTTTCCCTGAGTCTTTACTAACTGAGAAACACAATTTGAAGTGTTTTAGTACTAAATTAAACTGTCTCTATCGATAATGTTTGATAAGTAATTCACTGAAAGCTATTATTTGCTTAATCACCTAATATACCGATCCTCGATGCATTCTAGGTAAATTAGGTTTTAGTGTCATTAATATGTCATATTTGATAGTGTTTTAAGATTGGTACATGTTACCAAGTTCATTTCCGTGTATACTGCATTTTCTTGCAATTTGCTGGATTTTGAGATACTAGTTTGACCTAGCCGGACGACCTAGTTTCCTCGGTTTTTGGGTTTTGGTCGAAACTACAAACTTGTAGATCTATGTCTTATGGAACGCGGGGCAAAATTTTAGGTCATTCTGAGTTATGTAGACCAAGTTATGGTCATTTTACTATTGCTGGTCAAATGGCATCAAATTAGGTCATTTTAGGTCAATTTTGGTCAACTTTGGTTCGGCCAGTTTTTGGACCCGAACTTGTGCAAGCTGTTTGACTTGCTTATGGTCATTTCTGGGCTTTGGTGTCTTCATAAGACTTGTAGGTATGGGTCTTAACTATTCATGGTTAAAATTTCAGGTCAATTGGACCTGTTTTGAGTGAGTTATGGCCTAAACACTAACTGCTGCCCAATTGGTCAATTTTCAGGCCTCATTTGCACTTAATCCGAATTGGTCATTTTTCATGCTACCTTGCAAGCAGAATTTTGGTATGCTTTCTCAATGAAAGTTGGCACATTTTGTGCCTAGTTTCACCTCCAATTGGTCTCATACCAATTGGGGTTACACATTTAAAGTTATGGGCTAAAATGTAAGCTGTCCTTAATTACATTGTTTATACATGTATCAATTACACATTTACCTTACTCTAAGTCCATCTCTCTTACCCATTATGTTTTGGTACATTACCAAAACCATATACCACTTCACTTTAAAGTCACTTTGGGTAGAATACAAACATCCTCAATACACCAAATAAAACTCTAATTCACAAAGTCAAAATACAATCACATATACACATAAACATTTCTAGTTTTTACATACACTTTACACAACTAATTCATATACATATCCATCAATCCTCAATGTCATAATTCTGCCAATATCTTCATGAACTCATACATTTATCAAAGAGTCCCAAGGCTGCCGAATTGTTCTACAATGCCAAAGTGTCCTACAATTCATCAATTTCCATTCCAAGTGCACAATCACCATATACATGTGGAATAATTTACTAGGACATTAAATCACCCTAATCAAATAATTTCTCATCAAATATATGTATGAATATTTCATTAAACATACAATTCCATGGCTGTCCAAAATTGATATATCAAGTGTGACACCCCTTACCCGACTACAGTGTAGCCGAGCAAGTTATGCCACTCAGTGTGTCGGAGCACTCTATTTTATCTGATTTCATTACAGTCCTTGATTTATTTATTCAAAAACTTTATTGAAGATTTAGGCTATTTTTACTTTTATCAAAATCTAACTAAATTGGAAATTTCAAAAATTTTAACGATAATCCGACAAAGTGTCGGCTGTAATTTGGACTAACAGTTCTTCTGAACCTGCCAAAGACAATTTCAATATATACTCAATTTCTCAAACTTAATAGTCTCAAAAATTTTCAAACATAATGTATCTCAATACAGTATTCAGATTTCTCAGAAATCTCATTAGATTTTCAATATCTCAATATTCACAAGTATAATCTCATTATAACTCAAATTCAATTCACATACTAAAATACTTACTTTGAATAGCTTCCATAATTCATAGGTTAATTACATGAGTTTATTTTGTACAAGATATACAAATAATTTACAATGTGCTAGGAATGAACAATATACATAACATGTATAAAATGAGCCCTATCTACATGCATTGCTGATGAGGTGACAATCTTGAACTCTTCTGACACTTACAGATCTGGACTCCAAAAATCTCGATCAACGATCTCTGGTTTTACCTTGATACCTACGCGAGGAAGCAATTCCATCGCGCTAAGCATTTCTGTTTAGTGGTGCAATAATATAACCAGAAATAATATATACAAGTAAAGAAAGAAATAAATGATAATTCAGATACTCAGAGTCAATTTAATTTGGTATGGTATTTCTAGTATCAACGATCTTATATACTAGTTTGTTCCTCTTTGGAAGTGCTTAGTTTATAACCTTTGATAATACTAGCGGTATATAATTTATTCTATCGTATTGTATTTCAAGTCTGTCTGATTCTGCAATTTATATTTTTGTTATGTTTCTTTTGCTAATCTCTTATGCTTATTCATTAAATACAAAATTTAATTGTCTTGGATTTTCATTATACTTAACTTAACTTAGTTGCTGAATTGAATAATACTTTAATTGATTGCCCAAGTAACCTATACTAGGCATTTGGATGGATAACGGGTCGTTGGCACTGGACACCGCGGTGCCTCGGGCCATCATACCATGGGACGCAGAACGTCTACCACGTATGCAGTCAGTATGGCTAAAAGGCCATGATATCACATAATCGGCATAAAAGCCATGAATACGAGCATAAAAGCCATGAATACGGGCATAAAGCCATGAATACAGGCATAAAGCCTTTCGCAGTACTGCTAAAACAATACCCTATTGGCATGCCAAACTATCCAAACCAATCTTGTTAGGCATACTAGGGCATTTGATATTTTAAAATGTTAATATATTGTGCTTTATGACTTCATTTTTTCATGATAAATTTCAATCATAATTCATACATTCATTTGATCATTTATATGATCACAATTCACATCAATTATTCTTTTATACCATTGTACTCAAAATACTTCTCCTCTTTATAATAATGAGAACTAATGTCTCATTCATACATTAATATGGTTTATTTATCCATTCATTATGTTATTCATATTGATCACAATTCTAAACAATGGTTCGCATGTACCATTGTATTCAAAACATTTTTCCTTTCTCATTTATACATTCAAGAATCTACTTATGTAATTAGAATTTTATATTTCAAGTTTTGGCGTCACTATTCACCTCATTGGTCAACAAAAATGTTGACTTTTGCATAGACAATAGGTACATTGGTTTTAACACTCCCGATGCACCACATTTTGCATTTAAAACTTGTTGGAATCAATTTCCAAATCCATTTCCAAGCTTATTTCAAGTTTTCATGTCACTATTCACCTCATTAGTCAACTAAAATGTTGACTTTTGCATAGAAAATATGTACATTGACTTTGGCACTTCAAACATACTACATTTTTCATTTAAAACTTGTTGGTTTTGGTCACTTTCTCAAAGCTTAGGTCATTTTGGCAAAATTGCCAATTTTCGGTTTTGGTGCTCCGAAGTTGCACTGTTTCATTGGTCGATTTACTGTTGGAATTTGACAAAACTTCCTTCATAGAAAATGTTCCTTATTTTGTCTAGTTGAATTTCTTTTTTTGAATCACTCCATTTGGAGTTTTGTAGCTCAAGTTATGGCCAAAATAAGTTTACTGTTCACGTGCACTGTTCATGCTGCTATCATGGGTTCTAGCAGATTTTGATCCAACTTTGGTCAGTAATTTGATCAAGTTAAGTTCCTAATTTGGTCTAACTTTCTTCATATGAAATGTTCTACTATGCCTTAGGTTTCCATCGGTTCAAGAATCGCCTAAATCCGAGTTTTCTAGAGAGAGTTATAGTCCTCCAAACATTGCTGCTCAAATGAAAATTCTGGAAATCTCAGTACAGTAAACTTCACTTTGCTCAATGATTTGATTTGGTTCTGGTCATAATTTGGGGTAGGTTTCTTCATGAAAATTGTTTTTCTATGTCTTAACTTGTTTCTGTAAAAATTTCAGGTTAATTGACCAAATCTACAGTGAGTTATGGCCAAATGAATAGTTACTGTTCATTTGGTCATTTCTGCAGGTGCTGTTGCAGGGTGTCCGGATTTGGGCCAATTTTTGGTCCTCTTGCTTTGGTCTTTTGGGCATAGTTTCTTCAGAACAAATGTGCCATTATAAGCCTAGTTTCATGTCCAATTGGCCAAACATCAATTGGACTAACACAGCCCAAGTTATGGCAGTCCAAGTGGACTGAATTTTCAGTCACTCTGCTGCACTAACAAGGCAGCCTACACATTCACTTGGCTATACAATTTTTAAGTCCAATTCATGGTCAACATACCTAAAATGGTCACTAATTGACCCTTATAATGTTCTTTCACAATTTCATAAGCTAAATCCAAATTTCACTTCTCAAAACCCTAGCTTCCAATTCATGAATCATGCAACACATCCCAATTAAGGTCATCAATCATTCATATGTCACTATCTAAGCTTGTATTTAGGTTTTAGCCCAATAAAACTCATCAATTCCTCATCCTATAAGTGCTGACCAAAATTTGCTTCTCAATTTCACACATGATTTTCTTCAATTTCTTAATTATTTATTCATATTCAAACTAAATTTCAATAAGTAAACAAGATTAGGAAGTTAATATGCACTAACCTTATTTGATAAAATTCCCAACTTGTTAAACCTTCACTTTCTTTCCTCTTCTTGGCTGCCAAAAGCTTCCCCAAGAGGTATGGACAAGTTTTGATGAAGGTGACTTAGGGTTTAGTAGTGGAAATTCATGGGAAAAATGAAAATGATGAAAGAAACTTCTATGGAGGCTATGGAGAAGAGAGTCACGTATTGGAGGAAGAAGAAGAAGAAGAGCAGATTTATTTTGGTCCATTTTGACTCTTTTAAGTGTTTTAAGAATGCTTATTAACTTGTGATTGGTTGGGATTAAGTGAGTGACATCATGTGATGTCATTATCTTTAATTTTCTTTATTTTCTTTTCTTTTCTTTTCTACTAGCTTCAAATTAATTTTTCATCAACATTAATTCATATTTTATGTCATAATAATTATTTACTCAACTGGACAAGTCGGCCAAAAATCGTCTCTGAAGGCGAAATGACCAAAATGCCCTCCGTTTGGCTTAACGGGCCAAAATTGTCTGTACCGATTGAAAATTTTTTCTAAATATTTTCTTGGCATTCTAATGCCATGGGAACCTCAATGACCCTTCTCTGGAGTCCCAAAAATTATTTTATAATTTTTCCCCCGGGTCTAGGGCTCCTCGTTGCGAGAACCGCAACTTACCTCACAGTTACCCATCGCTTGGGCACCGGCTCATTTGACTTAGTTGCATTTTATTTCTAAAATTTTTTCTAAATTTTTCTTATTAATATTTGAGTTAATTATGGTCCCTCACTTTGATTTAAATATTTTTCCGGACGTTCTAGCTGTCCGGACCGACACCGGTCACGGGAACAGTAGAATGTACGGAGTTGATACCGGGAGGATGTTACATCAAGAACTCCTCAAACTTGAAAATTTTCTTCACAATTCAAACACCCATAACAAGTATACAAAGTTTAACAAAGCAATGTTCAAAAATACGAACTTACCTTTGGTTGGGACTTGTTAAACCTTCACTAAACTTCTTGATTTTGGCATCAAGCTCTTCCTTCTGATGTGAGGACAATTTTTTGTGAAGCTACCTAGGTGATTGGAGGTAAATTGAAGGAGTGCATGAAGCTTAAAGAAAAATGGCCATGGAGGTTTTGGAAGCTTTTCATTTACGGCATGGATGATTCTCAAGCTTGAAGATGAAGTGTTTAGTGGAGAAATCTGCCCACTAACACATTTTATAATCCTTAGTTTATTCCTTAGTGGTCCACTCACTTTAGTTTAATCATTTTATATGTTAAATGTGTTATTTACACAAATTTCACTCCACTTTTGTCTATTTACATTAGGTACCACCAAATTAATTCTTCATTTTATTTTCTAAGTGTAATATTATTTATTTTTAATGGATATTTAGGTCAAAAGACAAATCGGGATGTCAAATGACCATAATGCCCCTGTTCGGGTTGCATTCTCGATTTTTCGGTAACACCGGGTTTTGTCCGTTTTTCGATTTCTCACTTTTCTTTATACTAATTATTTAATTTTTCTTTGATATTTATAATGATATTTATACTTCAATTGATGTCTCTTTAAGTCCTAAAAATATTTTCCAGGGTTTCCCGCAGTCCAGGGCTAGTCAACGGTCCACGCCGTGACTTCCCGGTGCGGTCACCCATCGCTAGGGTTTTCGGCTCACTTAACTTGGTTACATTTCTTTGCTATTATTTTTCCTTTGTTTTTCTTATATTTTCTTTTCTTGTATTTTAATATTTTATGTCTTCTCCCTCATATCAAAGTGTGGTTCTAGGCATCTTAGCTGTCCGGACAGCACTGGTCACCGGAACAGTAGAACGCACTACCGAACATAGGGGTGTTACAATTCTCCCCCCCTTAAATAAATTTTGTCTCGAAATTTTACCTGGCATTAGTCTCTGAAGAGTTGTGGGTGCTGTCTCTTCATATCCTCTTCACGTTCCCAAGTAGCTTCCTGGCCCGAATGATGGTTCCACAGCACTTTAACCAGGTGTATCTGTTTATTCCTCAGCTGCTTCACCTCATAAGCCAGAATTTTTATGGGTTCTTCCTCATATGAGAGGTCTGGATTTACCTCAATCTCTTCAACTGATAGTAAATGAGATGGGTCAGATCTGTACCTCTTTAAAATTGACACATGGAAGACATAGTTTATCCTTGCTAGCTCTGGAGGTAATGCCAGCCGATATGCCAAAGGACCTACTCTTTCCAAAACCTCATATGGTCCGATGAAACGAGGACTCAGTTTCCCCTTTCTGCCAAATCTCATAATCCTCTTCCAAGGAGAAACTTTGAGGAATACTTTATCACCCACTGCATATTCAATATCTCTTCTCTTCAGATCAACATAGGACTTCGACGGTGCGATGCGACCTTGAGTCTATCTCTAATCAATCTGATCTTTTCCTCTGTCTGCTAAACAATTTCTGGCCCAATCATCTTCCTTTCACCTACTTCATCCCAACATAAGGGAGTTCTGCACTTTCTGCCATACAAAGCTTCATATGGAGGCATCCCAATGCTTGATTGGTAGCTGTTGTTATAAGTAAACTCAATCAAAGGCAAGTGTGTATCCCAACTACCTTCAAATTCAATCACACAAGCCCGTAGCATATCCTCCAATATCTGAATTACCCTTTCAGACTGGCCATCTGTCTATGTGTGGAATCTTTGTCTTTGAAGTTCAATCTAGTTCTTAGGGCTCTCTGAAGACTACCCTGAATCTACAAGTGAACCTAGGATCTACATCGGATACAATTGATCTGGCACTCCATGCAATTTTACAATTTCATTTATGTACAATCGCCAATCTTTCTGGCTATAGTCCATCCGGACTGTCAAAAAGTGATTAGACTTGGTTAGTCTATCAACTATAACCTATACTGCATCATGACTATTCTGTGTCCTCAGAAATCTCATCACAAAATCCATAGTTATCTGTTCCCTTACAATGATTCATAGGGTGCCACTTGTATGCTAGCTTGACACTTATTAATGTATACAAATTCTGTTAGTGGGATGTATCTGTCCCATCTCCCCTCGGATTCAAGGACAGAAGTTCTCAGTATATTCTCAAGGGTTTATTACATTTTACAGGTTATTATTATCATTTCATTTCATTATTTATAGAAACTCAACGAGTTTTAAAATTTACCTGAATCACTTGTTTCGATTTGTCCATCCGTGCGAGGATGATAAGTCGATCTTGATATCTCTAAGCTTATAACAATTACTGTGGTACAGGTAATTCACATTAATATAACTGAGTCACTGACTCTAGCTACCTTACAAGTGTAATCATTTGATAGGCTAGTTCTGAAGTTTTAAATTTCTGACTAAAATTTTCACATTTATTTCCAGTACTAGTACTCTATTCGGGTGCAACTGTATCAATTTATAGATTACTTACAAATATTCTTAATTTATTGTACCACGAGGAAGCACGTAGCTCTACACAATAATCCCGTGTCGATCATGTCTGCGACTTACAATACAAACATCGAGAACATTATATAGTCACTACGTTATAACCTCATGGGCTAGGTTTTCTAACATCTTATCTTTCTCGAATCCACTAATATCCCAAACCGATTCTGATTACAATTTCCTTTGACAATTACTAACAGTAACATCTTTGCCCTCATCTAGAGCAATTCTATTACTGTAACTTACTTTTAGGTCCTCTTGCCTTACATTAAGTAGGCTCGCCAATTAGCTTTATAATTTACGGTATGTTAGAAAATACTTTTAGCTAACAATTCTTCCAAAAGTAATGTCAATCATTCTTGTTATTATAGTTATTATCCTAAAGGACTAGTCACTAACGCATCAAAATTTATTCCCCTATAAGGGAATAGCAACAAAACATAGAATTCTAACACTAACATATAAATAAGTAGTGCTGGGATCAAATAATAACTCATTGTTTCCTTCAAAAATTAAGAACTTACCAGCAGCTATATCCGAAGTTTCTGCTCCTTTTACTTGGCGCATAGTGGACTCTCCGACTGGTGCGCTACTATATTCGGGTTGATTCACTGTGTTATAGTGGTGAGGAGTACCAACTCTATTTCTATCTTGACTCTGACTGACGGTCTGTGAACTTCGGAGAGCAGATCGAGGTGGTTTAGCACAATCTTTAGCAAAGTGTCCAAGTTTTCCACAATTGTAACAGGCTCCAGAGGCCTTACGACAAATACCTCCATGTAGCTTACCACAAACATGGCGTAAACGCGAATAGGAACTTACGGTTGTTCGACGACTAGATTTTGGTGGTCTCTGCCCTGATGATCCGCCTCTATCATATTTCTGAGTTCGGGGCTCCTCAAATTCTTTTCTCTTCTCCAAATTACTGTTCGAACTCTGACCCATAGGTTTCTCCCTCTTTTCCATTTCACATTGCCCTTGTGGGGGCTGGAGTGCATGCCAGGCTTGGGTGTGATTATCGGCCGGTTGTTGAAAGAAAGTGGCCATTCTTTGGGCCATTTGTGCGATAATTTGTACCAGAAACTGCAGTACGAAGCCTTCGACGTTTTGTGGAGCTGGGGCCTCAACTTGTTCTTCTGCCATCACAGACTGTTCTATTGTCTCATTCTTCTCTTCCATTTTTTTTTCACAGAATTTTCTATTCCTGTACAATCAACACAAGGAGATTCCTCTCCATTAGTTCACATTTATGATGTAAATGTACTATATGTATCAAACATTTGAGCAGTTGTGGTTACCGATAAAAAGATTTCAAATTCACAGTTCGAAATTCACTTTAAAACCATTGCTCTGATACCACTTAAACATGTCACACCCTACCCCTCTGTAAGGCATGACATGATCCCGTAGTATACCTAATGAATTATCAACTCCGTCTACTGATAACCCATTAAATACACTACAAGGGATTTTAAAAACTTTTCTTACTTCTTTCACAGTGGTGAGCACTATTTACAGGTGTTAAAACTTTTGTGAATCAAGTGATAGAACTAACAATTTTGACTTATTTGGAATTTCTGTAAAAATTTTGGCAGAGTGCCATCTGTATTTTGGATAAAACAGTTCTTCAGAAAACCTGTAAAAAGCACTTCAATATTTTTCCAAATCTCAACTCCAATAAAATTCAACACAATATTTTTCTCAACTCAATCCACAACAATTTTTCAGTATTTTCAAAGGATGAGATAAAAGAAATATAATACAAATTTTACAAGTCAAAATAACTCATAATTCACTTTACAACTTCAATGTATAATTTTAATTTACAACTGCTCAAATAATTTACATACATATTATTACATGCTTACATCAGACCTATGTACATGGGTATACCTATAATATACTGAGCTTATCTGAAAGTGTCTTCAAAGAAACTTACTCATTGCTCTATGCTCTTCTTACCTGCGACAGCATACAAAGCTATCGCTGAGTGGTGAACTCAGTGGTGAACAACTATAATTTAAAACATAGTACAATATACATTGACAAAATTCTGATAAATAAATTGGGAATCTGAATACTCATCAAATTCCAAAACTCAAAATATTCATTGCCAATAATGTAAATCATTTGTATAAATGACTTTGATCACAAAATTCAATTTATCAAATCATGACTAACCATTTAAGTAATTCCAACAAAATCAATTATACATAAACCATAATTGAAATCACAATTCTTTACCATTCAAAAGCCATTCTGTATCTCAAAAATCATTATGTATCTCAAAAATCAATCTTTATCTCACTAACTATGCAAGACTAATCCGAAAGGGCCATATTCAATGTGATTCTAACTCCCTATGGTTGGGGAGGTCGAATCAGATTCTAACTCCCTATGGTCGGGAGGTCGAATCATCGTGCATAGTACCATCACAATAATGAATCTTCCGCAAGGGCCATAACGATAAAATAAACTTAGATCTAACCTCAAATCAGAGGAAAATCTAAGCCTATGCACGTACCATGGTAATCAAAACACAACTAACTCCATTGTCTTCTCAACAAATGAGAGAGACGGGTAATAACCTAGTCAAGCATCTATAGTGAGATACAAAACAATATCACAATCCTTTTAGTGAGCATAAATCACAATATAATTCGATTCAAATTCAATCCCAATATCCAATAGTTTTTATGCTCATCACAATTCAAATCATAAATTTACATTTTTCCATGAAATTTACCATCACAATTCAAAACATGTTCTATCATAATTTTCCAAAACATAATTTATTCAATCCATAACAATGCTTAATACTTATGGAAATACCATTTCACAAAGCTAAATTCATACATACTATAACAATTTCAATAATCATTGAATTAAATCCAATGCTTGTTAAACATAATACATAAGAAAAATATGTCATTTAATCATATGAAATATTCAAAACAAAATCAGTTAAAAACTAGCTGTGCACAAACCTCTGATAACTATCTCCTGGTCTTGACTCAGTGTTTCCTTCCCTTTCCCTGAGTCTTTACTAACTGAGAAACACAATTTGAAGTGTTTCAGTACTAAATTAAACTGTTTCTGTCGATAATGTTTGATAAGTAATTCACTGAAAGCTATTATTTGCTTAATCACCTAATATACCGATCCTCGATGCGTTCTAGGTAAATTAGGTTTTAGTGTCATTAATATGTCACATTCGATAGTGTTTTAAGATTGGTACATGTTACCAAGTTCATTTCCGTGTATACTGCATTTTCTTGCAATTTGCTAGATTTTGGGATACTAGTTTGACCTAGCCGGACGACCTAGTTTCCTCGGTTTTCGGGTTTCGGTCAAAACTACAAACTTGTAGATCTATGTCTTATGGAACGCGGGGCAAAATTTTAGGTCATTCTGAGATATGTAGACCAATTTATGGTCATTTTACTATTGCTGGTCAAATGGCATCAAATTAGGTCATTTTAGGTCAATTTTGGTCAACTTTGGTTCGGCCAGTTTTTGGACCCGAATTTGTGCAAGCTGTTTGACTTGCTTATGGTCATTTATGGGCTTTGGTGTCTTCATAAGACTTGTAGGTATGGGTCTTAACTATTCATGGTTAAAATTTCAGGTCAATTGGACCTGTTTTGAGTGAGTTATGGCCTAAACACTAACTGCTGCCCAATTGGTCAATTTTCAGGCCTCATTTGCACTTAATCCGAATTGGTCATTTTTCATGCTACCTTGCAAGCAGAATTTTGGTATGCTTTCTCAATGAAAGTTGGCACATTTTGTGCCTAGTTTCACCTCCAATTGGTCTCATACCAATTGGGGTTACACATTTAAAGTTATGGGCTAAAATGTAGGCTGTCCTTAATTACATTGTTTATACATGTATCAATTACACATTTACCTTACTCTAAATCCATCTCTCTTACCCATTCTGTTTTGGTACATTACCAAAACCATATACCACTTCACTTTAAAGTCACTTTGGGCAGAATACAAACATCCTCAATACACCAAATAAAACTCTAATTCACAAAGTCCAAATACAATCACATATACACATAAACATTTCTAGTTTTTACATACACTTTACACAACTAATTCATATACATATCCATCAATCCTCAATGTCATAATTCTGCCAATATCTTCA
Organism: Hevea brasiliensis; assembly: GCF_030052815.1. NCBI lineage: Eukaryota > Viridiplantae > Streptophyta > Magnoliopsida > Malpighiales > Euphorbiaceae > Hevea > Hevea brasiliensis. The sequence continues at coordinate 84,771,591 of NC_079499.1, forward strand.
TGAACTCATACATTTATCAAAGAGTCCCAAGGCTGCCGAATTGTTCCACAATGCCAAAGTGTCCTACAATTCATCAATTTCCATTCCAAGTGCACAATCACCATATACATGTGGAATAATTTACTAGGGCATTAAATCACCCTAATCAAATAATTTCTCATCAAATATATGTATGAATATTTCATTTAACATACAATTCCATGGCTGTCCAAAATTGATATATCAAGAACTCCTCAAACTTTAAAATTTTCTTCACAATTCAAACACCCATAACAAGTATACAAAGTTTAACAAATCAATGTTCAAAAATATAAACTTACCTTTGGTTGGGACTTGTTAAACCTTCACTAAACTTCTTGATTTTGGTATCAAGCTCTTCCTTCTGATGTGAGGACAATTTTTTGTGAAGCTACCTAGGTGATTGGAGGTAAATTGAAGGAGTGCATGAAGCTTAAAGAAAAATGGCCATGGAGGTTTTAGAAGCTTTTCATTTACGGCATGGATGATTCTCAAGCTTGAAGATGAAGTGTTTAGTGGAGAAATCTGCCCACTAACACATTTTATAATCCTTAGTTTATTCCTTAGTGGTTCACTCACTTTAGTTTAATCATTTTATATGTTAAATGTGTTATTTACACAATTTTCACTCCACTTTTGTCTATTTACATTAGGTACCACCAAATTAATTCTTCATTTTATTTTCTAAGTGTATATTATTTATTTTTAATGGAAATTTAGGTCAAAAGACAATTCGGGATGTCAAATGACCATAATGCCCCTGTTCGGGTTGCATTCCCGATTTTTCGGTAACACCGGGTTTTGTCCATTTTTTGATTTCTCACTTTTCTTTATACTAATTATTTAATTTTTCTTTGATATTTATAATGATATTTATACTTCAATTGATGTCTCTTTAAGTCCTAAAAATATTTTCCGTGGTTCCATGATCCGGGAGCTAGTCAACGGTCCACGCCGTGACTTCGGTCATGATCACCATCGCTAGGGTTTTCGGCTCGCTTAACTTGGTTACATTTCTTTGCTATTATTTTTCCTTTGTTTTTCTTATATTTTCTTTTCTTGTATTTTATTATTTTATGTCTCCTCCCTCATATCAAAGTGTGGTTCTAGGCATCCTAGCTGTCCGGACAGCACTGGTCACCGGAACAGTAGAACGCACTACCGAACATAGGGGTGTTACAATGAAATTGAGCAGTTGTACTATGAAGAAAGAATATTCAAATTATAGGTCAAAACAGAATTTAAAAACTAGCTCTAACACCACTAAAACATGTCACACCCTAACCCTCCGTAAGACATAACATGATCCCGTAGTATGCCTAATGAATTACTAAGCTTCGTCTACTAATAACCCATTAAATACAATGCAAGGGATTTTAAACCTTTTCTTATTTCTTTTTACAGTGGTGAGCACTTTTGACAGGTGTTAATTTTTTTTTTTAACTGAAGCGAACCCAAATAACAAATATGAAGTATTAGGAATTTCTGTAAAAATTTTGACAGAGTGCCATCTGTATTTTGAATAAAATAGTTCTTTAAAAACCTGTAAAAAGCACTTTCAATATATTAGTTCAATCCCAAACTCTAGTATGGCTCAACACAAATCAATTTTCTCAACATTTGTCAAACTCAATTCAACATCATTTTTCAATATTTCCAAAGATAGACTACAAAATGACTAAGTAGTTCAAAAGCTAAGATAAGAAATAAACATATTACAATTTTAGTTTACAACTGCTCAAGACCAAGTACAATATATACATACAGTGCACATACATTACAATAAAAATTAAAAAAAAAGATAGTATACTCAATATACCCGGCAGAATCCCAAAATGTAGCACAAGCAGACTACTCTACTGCTCTGTCTGTCTGTCTATCTGCGATAGCAATGAAAAAGCTACCGTTAAGCCAATGTCTCAGTGGTGCACAATATTAAGAAAATGAAATTTTAAACCATAAACCATAAATCATATAAACTATGGATACTTAAAATTATAGTTAAATTCAAAAGACAAAGAATGTCATAAAGAATTTAAACTCCATTTCACAATGTATCAATGAATATCAATAAATCACACACAGAGCTTAATCATGAATGCAAAGTCCTATTTGTCCCAAAAGCTAATGGCTAATGAGGAATAACATAGCTAGCTAGCAATTATATGAGTACTCATCCTATTCATCCTCAACTGATACACACCTCAACACTTTAGCCAGAGAGGAAATTCAAAGCCAATTTGTCCCACTAAACAAGCTAGCGAGGAATTCAATCAAATATACATGATAGCTGTGGTTTCAAACCATTTACAATATTTTTCAAGCAATAAATATCCATCAAATCCCATTCAAACAATTTTTCCATAATTTAAACAATAACACACAAATTGTCATAATTTATTTCAATTGAAAATTCAAAAGAAATAACTGTTGTGCACAAACCTCTGATGAGTAGCCTCTTGGCCTTGACTCAGTGGTTCTTTCCCCTTCTCTGAGTCTTTGCTAACTGAAACACACAATTTAAAGTTTTTCAGTACTCAGTTAAATTGTCTCTAACAATAAGGTTCAATAATTAAATTTATTTAATACTATTGCTTTCATTAGTCAACCTATAATATTGACCTTTGATCCACTCTAAGTGAGTCAATTCTAATATTCCTAATTTGTCACATTTTATAGTCCTTTAGTGTTGGTATATGTTACCAATTTTATTTTTAAGTGTATTGCATTTTATTGTAATTTATCGGATTTTGGTGTGCTGTCTGGATGACTTATTTTCCTCAATTTCTGGGTTCTGGTCAGAATTATAAACTTGTAGGTCTATGTCTTATTAAACTTTTGCCACAAATTTTAGGTCATTTGAAGTTTACTAGACTAAGTTATGGTCATTTTACCAATGCTGGACAGGTTGCACTAAAATGGCAAACTTAGGTCATTTTTAGTTCATTTCCGATTCTGGCAGTTTTTATACCCGAACTTGTGCAAGCATTTTGACTTGCTTATGGTCATTTCTAGGTTTGGTGGTCTTAATAAAAAATGTAGTCCTATGTATAATCTTTCCAACCATATAAATTTTAGGTCATTTGGACATGTTTTGAGTGAGTTATGGCCAAAATACTGACTTTTGTTCAAATGGCCAATTTTCAGGTTTGCAAAGTCACCAATCTAGATTTGGTCAATTTTCAAGTCACTCTTTGGATAGAATTTAGGTAGGCTTCCAACATGAAAGTTGGCACATTTTGTGCCTAGTTTCACCTTCAATTAGCCTCAAACCAATTGGAGTCACACAATTCCATTTATAGCCTAAAACATATACTGCCCTTAACACATTTTTTAAGCATCAACCAATCACACATTCAACTAACTATACTTCACTTCCCAAACCTAATTTTGCATTTTTATCATACCATAACCATTTATCACTTTACATTATATTCACTTTGGGTAGAATATAACCAGTTGACAATGCATCAATTACACTTCCATTTCACAATATCCAATTCTAAACAATATATCCACATAATACTCCTAACCATTACATATAACTTCCATCATCAAATTACATATATATTCACTACCAAATCATCCACATATTCTGCCACTTTTAGTACCATAATTTAACAAACCATTCCATGCAATTAAACACTTCAAATCTTCACCATAAGGCTACCCAAGTAACACGTACACATCAAACTTCCATTTTTAATTTATAACTTATAATTCAAACTATATACATACCTATACATTTAAGCACTTAAATCAATACCTCAAATCACCAAATACATGAAGAAATAAATGAAATTCCATGGACATGAGGGCTGCCAAAAACAGTACCTTGTCCATACTCATCAAATTCCTCAACTTCTTCCATAATCTAACTCACCATAACCTTAGTTACAATTTTAATGAAACAAGTAATGAAAACAAACACTTACCTCTTTTGAAGCTTGACCAAAACTTCACTAAAACCTCTTAAAATTGCTATCAACTTCTTTCTTACAAGGTGGGGATAAACTTTAATGAAGACAAGTGTGGGAAAAGATGACTTGATCATGGTGATTCAAGCTTTAATAGTAAGGCGGCCATGGGAGAGGTTTTGAGAGCAATTCGGCTAGTTTGTTAAGAGGTTGAAGATGAATTCATCTTCTATCCACTTTAGCTTTTAGGTGTCCAAATGTTGAGGTTAGTGGAGCACTAACTTAGATTAATGAATTAATTAATCTAATTTTTTCATAATTTACATTTATGCCACCATACTTTCACCATTAATGTAATGTACCACAATTAATTTTTTTATGATATTTTCAAAGTTTAATATCATTTATTTTTAATGGACATTTAGATCAAAAGGCAACTCGGGATATTAATTGATCAAAATGCCCCTATTCGGGTTGTATTCCCAATTTTTCGGTAACACCGATTTTTGTCAGTTTCTCGATTTCTCGTTTTTCTTTGTGCTAATTAATTAATTTTTCTTTGACATTTCTAATGTCATTTATACTTCAATAGATGTTTATTTAAGTCTTAAAAATATTTTCCAGAGTTCTCTGCGGTCCAGGGCTAGTCAACGGTCCTCGCCGCAACTTCCCAGTGCGGTTACCCATCGCTATGCTTTTTGGCTCGTTTAACTTTATCACATTTCATTGCTCTTATTTTCTCTTTGTTTTTCTTGTATTTTCCTCTATTGTATTTTCATTATTTCATGTCTCCTCACTAATATTTAAGTGTAGTTCTAGGCATTCTAGCTGTCCGGACAGACACTGGTCACCAGAACAGTAGAACACACTATCGAATATAAGGGTGTTATAGGGTGGGGCCAAAGAATCCTATGGATTGATTGGTCTTGATCAGAATGCTTTTTCCTTCAAAGTATGTATGGGCTGCCCTCCAAATTCAACAAAAATTCTTGATGAATAGTAACACCGTAAAATTTTTTTTTTCAAAAACTTAAAAATAGCAACAACTCACAAACAAAATTAATAACAGAATATCCTAACACCAAAATCACGAAATCCAATAAATTTTGGTCCCCGGAAACGGCGCCAAAATTCTTAATGGCTGTCGAATCCACCTGAAATTAAATTAATTGAAATCACCAATTATGAAATATTTTCTGCAGTAAGTGGTACATCCAGGTCGAACCCTAGAGACTTAATTATTAAATTTCGTGCGCTTGTGTAATGGAAAAAGAAACAAAGGTTGGGGGGTGTAATTCGCAATCCAAAGAAGAAATCAAAAATCAAAAATTAAGAACTAAAATTAAATATGAAACTCTCAAATTAAACAAACTTCAATCCAAGGTAATTCGCATTCCAATGGATTGATTTGATCATAGACAAAAGAAATACAATTATCTCTTATTGAATACTTAACGTAGATTTATCAAACAGCGAGGTAAAATCCCTAACTTCCCTATAATCATCAATTAGAGCCCAGCACTCTTGTTCACTCTAATTATTAACTGAATTGGTATTAAGCAATCCTCATCAAATTAATAACTGCTTTAAAAATAGGAAGTAGTTAAGCTGAACAACAATTTATGAAGCATAAATCATTTAATTCACCCTATTGTTTCATGAGGTTATTATTGAAAACTATGATCATAATCAATAAAACCTAATTGTTACTCATGTTCAATCTTACACAAAAATTACGGATTATGAAGATGAATTAGTAATTGATCACATCAAACAATTAACTAATAGGCCTTTTTAGCAAATTATTCAATAGATCAAAGATAATGAAATCAGGAAACAATAGATATTCAAAAGACATAAATTAAATTAAGAACCTGGTCTCATAAATCAAGCAAAAGAACTTGAATCCCTTGAACTGAATTAAAAACTTAGCCACTCTTGTTCATGGCTTATAGAAAATTAAATAAGAAAATTGAAGAAATCTAGAATGTGAATGGAGAACAAAAGTCTTATTCTCTCTTCGAGAGGCTGATTAATATCTTCTTGTGTCAGCTGCTGCCTCTTCTATTTATAAAAAAATATGGCCTAGGGTTAGGTTTTTAGAGTCTTTGTCAAAAACGGCAACTGGAGCAAAATCAGAAAACTAATTGTCAATGGATACACAGCCCGTGCATCACTACACGGCTTAGGGCCGTGTAACTTACTGAAGCTGAGTGGGTATGTCTTGTATTGGCACAGAAGGTTACATGGGTCTCCAGGATTTACATGGGTTAAGTTACACGGCCCGTGTAACACCTCTATTGGCATAGCCTGATATATTTTACTATTTCGGTGACTGGTGTCAGTCCGGACAAGTAAGAGAAGTAGAACCACGTCTAAGACACCTAGGGAAGCCCTGAACACAAATAATTATCAATTTTCAATTAGTTAAGTATAAATAAGAAAAACAGAACACAAGAAGTTAAATGAGCCGATAGTCATAGCGATGGGTGACCTTTTCGGGAAGGATTGTGAGGTCGATTTAAACTCAAATTTCGAACCGTAAAATATGACGCTGGGTCCTTAGGACTATTGCGAACACAGTGGAAAAGAGAAAATCAGGAAAAAGAATTGTTAAGTCGGTCAAATAATTAGGTCAGGGATCCGAAAGAAATATTGAATTATTTGCAAATCGGGTCAAACCAGCGAGGGGCAATTTGGTCAATTGACCCCTAGAGCTGACTTTTGACCTAACTGTCAAATAAAATTGGAGAAAAGAAAATTTTGAAGTAAGGAATTAAATTAAAGAACTAAAGAAAAATAAATAAAAAAAAGAGGAAAAAAAAAAGTGAAAAAGTGATTACATCATGCATGACATCATGCATGATGCAATAAAAATTATAATTAAAAATTTAAATTTAGGATAATTTTGGTCTTCCTAAAAGGTTAAAAATTTATAAAAGAAAAAGAAAGAAAAATCTAAAGTTGTCTTCAACCTCACCCAAGCCGTCCACCTCTCTCTTACCTCTCTCCCTCACTTCACCTCCATGAAAGCTCATTTTTGAGCTTGAAGAAACCAAAAATTTAGCCATAGAAATTGCAAATTCCTTAGTTAAACCTTGTTTGGGCTACTTGAAAAGGAGTTTGAGCAAGAAAAGAAAAGAAGAAAAGGAAGGATTTGGGTGGTTGAATTTCAAAGAGAAGGTTAGTAAGCTAAACTTTGAATTTCTAGTTAAATTATTGTGTTTATAGTTGAATAAACTTAAAAATTATGAAAAATGGAAAAGAAAACAATTATTGGAGGACTATATGTAAATTTTGGCCAGCCTATGTAGAGGAGTGATTTGCATGTGTTTGATTGAATTAAAAATGTTAGAAAGCTTGAATGAGTTAAGAAATGGTGTTTGTATGTTTGGAACTAATTAAATGTAACAAATCAAGTGAGTTAGGGTTTTGGCACCTACGATTTGGGAGACAAAATTTTGAGAATTAGTCAAATGGTGCGTTTGACCTAGTTTGAGTTGAAAAATGGTCACGTATGACCAATTATGGTATGTTAGAAGTGTTAGAATTAGGTTTAAATTCGGATTGCTTAGGTCCATTATGCAGGCAGTAGGAATAAGGTCCCTTTCAGGGACCAAAACTGAAAATTTACTAACCCAATTGGTGTGAGCCCAATTGGGAATGAAACTAGACACAAAATGACACATTTTTCATTCAGGAATCATGCCCAAAAAGTGACCATAGCATAGTGAACAAATTGACCAAATCCGGACTTAGGTATTCTGCCCTGTACAAAATGACCAAATGAATAGTGTTTGTTCATTTGCCTATATCTTGTTTTAGGTAGGTCCAAATGACCTGAAATTGTACCAGTAGAAAGCTGAGATATAGATCTACAACTTTAATGAAGAACACAAACCAAAATTATGCCCTTAACCAAGTCATTTGGCCACCCAAAATTGGTGACTAAAATTGCAGAACCAGTTTTGGTGCCCAGAAAATCTGGGTTAGGCCAATCCGGCAGCCATGATTCAAATAGATACAACTTGGGCTACAAAACTCAAAATGGAGTGATTCAAAAAGGAAAATAAAGTTAAGACAATAAGGAACAATTTCTGTGAAGAAAACTTGGCCAAATTCTAACAGCCACATGACCAATGGAACAGTGCAAAATAGGTTACCAAAACTGAAAATTTGAAAGTTTACCAAAAAGACTTAAGTTTTGAGAAAATGACCAAGACCATTAAGTTAGGTAACCAAAATGTGGTATGTAGGTATAATTGGATTTTCCATACCTATTAAGCATAAGAAAGTCAATATTTTGACTTAAATAGTATCGTGAATAGTAACTCCGAAATGAAAATTTTCAAGAATGCAAGTTTAAGCATATTGGAGCTAGAATTGAACATATATGGATTAGTTATTGGAATTATTGTGAGGCAAAGTTACTGAGACACTATAAATTTCGTGTTTCAACTAAAAAAGACCCGGAAGGTCTAAGAGACTGAATCAAGGCCTAGAGGCGACTCACATCAGGTTTGTGCACGATAAACCTTAATTTATCGTTTTCTCATAAAAAATTTGTTTAGTTATGCATTGTGAAATTATTGTGTTAATTATAGGTTTTGAGAACTATTGTGTTGCCACTTTGGGAATGGAAATTTAACTTTGGAAATCGATTGTGTTTTGCATAAAATATTTGAATAACTTGATTTAAATTATTTTTAATTCACACTTGGCATGGCAATATTAATATGTTCCTCCTCCACTTGTGTGGTGAGTTTGATATTTGATCACTTTCCTCCCTCTCTAGCTTCCCAGTCTGAGGGGTGAGTTTGGATGAGTACTTATTAGCTAGCTAGCCACCTCTCTCATTGATTTCAATTAGTGGGGTGAGTTTGCCTTGTCGTGGTGTACAACACGGCATGTTTGGAAATTTTGTGTCATGGCCTAAGTTGTGTTATTGATTGGCAATACTATGATTATTAAATTGTTTGATCAAATTTGTGTTATATTAAGTTTTGATATTTGTGAAATGTTTAAATTGTGATTTTTTATAAATGTGATTTGAAAAAAAAAAATTTGTGAAATGTGATTGTGAAATATTTGAACTATGAATTAATGACAAATGTTTTATATTTTGTATTTTATATTTATTGTGTACCACTGAGTATTTTTATACTCAGCGATAGCTTTCTTTGCTGTCGTAGATAGAGACAAGAAAAGAGCAGTAGAGTGAGCTACTGATTTTTGGTACTACACGGAGGCTTTTGTATGGGTATTTAGTTATACTCTTGTAATTTATTTTGATGTAAATAGTTTAATGTCATATGTATTAATGAAAAGTTGAGCAGTTGTACAGTAAATTGTAATAATATTATTTTAGATTTTCTTTTGTAAATTAATATCTGTATTTGTAAATTAAGTACTATATGCAATGTGAATGAATTTGTGAAGTATTTTGAGATGACAAATTTTTGGTTAAGTTGTGGAATTGAATTAAATTGTGTTGACTTGAGTTGATTTGGGTTGGGAGTTGTGAAAATAATTATTGGAAGTGTTTTTACAGGTTTTTGAAGAACTGTTTTCTCAAAATACAGACGGCACTCTGCTAATTTTTATAAAATTTACGGAAAAATAAAATGGGATAAAAATCTTAACTAGTTTTCAAACTCTAATTAAATGTTTTAATACCTATTAGAAAATGCTCACCACTTATAAAAGTAAGAAAATTGTTTTAAAATCCCTTGTATGGTACTTAATGAGTTATCAGTAGGTGAAATTCAGTAGTTCATTAGGTATTCTAAGGGATCATGTTACGCCTTACAGAGGGGTAAGGTGTGACAGCCCATGTACTTTGTTTCTTCCTCAGTTCTCTGGATTTCTTCTGGCAGAATGTTACACGGGTCCATGGTTGTGCTTACATGACCCGTGTACTTTGTATCAATAATGCTTTGCAATCCTTCAACCTTTCCAAGCTTCCTTCCACACTTCTATGTTCTGGGACTTACCAAAACCCTGAAAAATGCAGCAAGAGTCAAATTAATGCAAATGCTGAAAATTTCTCTATTTAACACAATTATTTCAACAATTCTCTAAACATATGCCTAATAGATAGTTATACTTTAATCAACTGAATTAGGCATAAAGATACCCTAGAAACACTAAATGTGATGAAAGTAAAATTAATAAATTATGCACTTATCACCATCCATGACTCGACTTGCTAAGTTGTGTTCGAAAGGTAAAGCACTTCCATTAAAAGAAAAAGATTCATTTATTGCTTATGAGACAAGCGCATTAAACGACTAAACAATCATTGAACCACGCTAGCATAAATACATTATTACTGACAGAGTAACTACTATAGCAAGTAAGATAGAGTATCTGATTAAAGACAAACCCTAAACATCACACCGAAAAGGTTGAACACTACCACTGAGTTAACAACCCTAACACTCCATTTGGCACTCCATTTTTGAGTCAAAAGTCAATATATAAGGTCTCACTTCTTCAAGGTAATTTAATTGAACTCTAACTCTCTTATTCATTTTCACAGCTTATCCTCTCAGAGACATTCTCTGACTTAAGTATCAAAGTGCCAACAGGAAAGGAGACCCCATTGGCCTTCTGACCCTCCCCTGTCAGGCAAACAACACCTATCCTGTAACGCCCCTATTTGCATAGCCTGGTATATGTTACTGTTCCGGTGACCGGTGTCGGTCCGGACAATTAAGAGAATTAGAACCACATCTAAGACACCTAGATAAGCCTAGAATACAAATAATTAGTAATTTCCAAATAGTTAAGTATAAATAAGAAAAATCGAACACAAGAAATTAAATGAGCCGGGAGTCACAGTGATAGGTGACCTTCTCGGGAAATGATTACGAGGTCAATCGTAACCCAAATTTCGAACCGGAAAATGTAACGCCGCGGTCCTTAGGACTATTGCAAACACAATAGAAAAGAGAAAATCATAGAAAATATTTTTTAAGCAGGTCAAATAATTAGATCAGGGATCCAGAAGAAATATCGAATAACTTGCAAACCAGATCAGACCGGCGAGGGGCAAATTGGTCAATTCACCCCTAGAGGTGACTCACAACCTAACTGTCAAATAAAATAAAAAAAAAATAAAAATTTTGGAATATAGAATTAAATTAAAGAAGAGTGGAAAAATAAAGGAAAAAAAAAAAGAAAATGAAAATAATAAAATGACATTATCATGCATGACATAATGCATGACATAATAAAACTATAATTTTAAATTTGAAAAATTTGGATAATTACTTATAAAGTGACCAATTGAAATTAAAAGAAAAAAAAATCAATTTTTATTCTTCTTCTTCTTCTCATGCCGCCCTTCCTCTCTCCTATCTCTCATTTTTCTGTTCCTTTCTTCCATTAAAGCTCTCTTTGAGCTCTTAAAACCCTAAAATTAACCCAAACTTGTTTATTTTCTCCACAAAAAACTCTTAAGTAGACCTAGAAAAGAAGATTGAAGAAGGAATTGAGAAGGAAAGTGGAGAGATTTGAATATTTGGAATTCAAAGTAAAGGTTAGTGATTTTCCTTCAAATTCTTTATATTTTTATGAGTTAGATGCATAAATTAAGTTGAAATTGATGAACTTATGGATAGAAAAATGAAACAAAATCAAACATGTTAGAACCCTAATGAAATTCGGTTGCCATGGTGGTAGTGTGAATTGATGTGTTTTGGTTTGATAAAATATGTATACAAGTTCAATTAAGTGTGTAGAGAATGTTTAGATACCTTAAGTGCATAAATTGAAACACTTGGAAAAATTAGGGTTCTTGACTTAGGGTTAGGAAAAGAAAAATTGTAGAAAATGTTCAATGGATGCAAATGACCTTACTTGAAAATGGTCAATTGTGACCATTTGTGGTGTGTGTGAATTGTTAGAAATAAGTTTCAATTTGGATTGGTTAGGGTCAGTATACAAGCAGCTTGACCTAGGTCCCTTTCAGGGACCAAAAATAAAAATTTACTAACCCAATTGGTGTGAGGTAATTGAGAATGAAAATAGACACAAAACAACACATCTTTCATTTAGGAATCATGCTCAAAAAGTGACCATAACTTAGTGAACGATTAGGCCAAATCCGGACTTGGGCACACTGCCCTGTACAAAAATGACCAAATGAATAGTAGTTACGTAAATGATCATAACTTGGTCTAAAAAAGTCCAAATGACCTGAATTTTATATCAATGGAAAGCTAAGACATAGCACTACAACTTTCATGAAGAAATCAAACCCAAATTTTGACCATAACCTATCCAAAAACTCACCTACAGTCAACACACCAAAAACTGCCAATATCCAGAAAATGCCCAGAATTCTAGGTAACACCAAATCTGGTTAGCCTTAGAAAAATAGGCATAACTTGGGCTACAAAACTTCAAATGGAGTGATTCAAAAAGCGAATTAAAGCTAAGAAAATAAGGAACAACTTTAATGAAGGACATTTAGCTAAATTCTCACAGTAACTAGACCAATGGAACAGTAGAATATAGGAGACCAAAACTGAAAAATTGTAATTTCTCTTAGGAGACTTAGAAATTGAATTGGAAATGAATGCCAACAAAATTGACACCCAAAATGTGGTATATGGGTACAATTAGAACTAATAAACCTATTAAGTATAAAAAAGTCAACGTTTTGACATGAATAGTGCCACCAAACACAAAAATGTGAAAGACTCGGAATTTATAAACTGTAATAGGAAGGATAAGTTTGTAAAGAAATTATTGGAATTTAAGTATTAGAAATGGATACTGAAGCACTTTAAATTTATGTGTTTCAGTTGGAAAGGGATCTTCGAAAGAGATACGAAAGTTTGAGTAAATTGAGTCAACAAAAGAGGTTTGTGCACAACTAGTTTTTAATTGAATTTGTTTTGAATATTTTACGTAATTAAATGATTTTATTTTTCCTTATATACTATGTTTATCAATTATGGGATTTATTTCAATGATTATTGAAATTGGTATAGCAAGCATGAGTTTAGTTTTGTGAAATATTATTTCAACAATTATTGAATATTGTTTTAGACTGAATAAATTATGTTTGGAAATTTTCATTGGAATTATGTTTTGAATTGTGACGAGCAATTTGCATGAATAAAATACAAAATTTTATTTTGGATTGTGATGAGCATAAAAAAAAATTGTGGAATATTGGAATTGATCTTGAATTAATATTGTGCTGTGATTTATGCTCACAAAAAGGATAAAGAAATGCATGATGTGGTTTTATATCTCACTATAGATGCTTGACTAGGTTATTACCCGTCTCTATGTCATTTGTTAATAAGACAATGGAGTTAGCTTTGTTTTGTTTCGAATACCATGGTATGTGCACAGGCTTAGATCTTCCTCTTATTAGAGGTTAGATCTAAGTAATTATTATAGTCCCGTCGAAAGTTTTATTATTGTGTTGTGTACTATGCACGATGATTCGACCTCTCCGACCATAGGGAGTTAGAATCACCCCGAAGATGGCCCTTTCAGATTAGTCTTGCACAGTTAGTGAGATAAAGAATGGGTTTTGATTGATAAGAAATTGTCATTTTAAATGAGATTGTGCACAAATGAATTTGTTAAAATAATTGTTTATTTCCATAATTGCAAGAATTATTTTTTATTGTTTAGTTGTGATTTGGCAAATTAAAATTTTGATCAAAGTTATTTTAACAAGTGACTGTTATTATTGGCAATGAAAATTTTGACATTTGGAAATTGGTTAAATTTTGAGATTTTAAATTTTTTGTATAATTATTGTCAATGTATATTGTATTATATTTTAAATTATAGTTATGCACAATTGAGTTCACCACTCAGTGATAGCTTTGTATGTTGTCGCAGGTGAGAGTAGAGATAGAGCAGTTGAGTGAGATTCTTGCAGCTGCCCCTTGAAGACTACTTGTGACTAGCCTTGGGTATATTATAGGTATACCCTTGTATATTAGATTTTGACTATGCATATAAATATATGTATGTAAATTATTTGAGCAGATATATAAAACTTTTGAAATATTATTTTGGGTGTGTAATGGAAGTGTAAATTATTGTAATGTTCAAACTTATTTTTGAGTTTTGTAATGAATGTAAATTAATTTTTCTTTAGTGGAATATGAATGAAGTTATTTAATATTATTTCTGAAGACAATTGAATTGAGAATTGTTTTGAATTATGGAGTTGGGAGAAATGATGTTGATTCGTGTTGTGGTAGTGGTTGATTTTGATGAAATGAATTATTGGAAGTATTTTTACAGGTGTTTGAAGAACTGTTTTTCCCAAATATAGACTGTATCATGCCGAAAATTTTCTGAAATTTGTGTAAAAATAAAAATGTATAAAAATTTTAACTAGTCTTTAAACTTCAAGTAAAAGTTTTTAATTCCTACCAAAAGCACTCGCCATCTTCGAAAAGTAAGAAAATTGTTTTTAAAATCTCTTGTAGTATATTTAATAGGTTACCGGTAGGCGAAGTACGATAATTCATTAGATGTACTACGGGATCATTTTACATCTTACTGAGGGGTAGGGTGTGACATATCTATTTCTACGTCTCAGATACCAGTCGAATATGTCAAGAATTATCCATATACCATCCCTTTACACACACACCAACCATATACCCTCTGACACTAGTCCATGTGTCATACATCCACTACCCTAAGTATCACTAAACATCACTAAGTCTCAAAAGTAGTTTCATAAGAGTGTGCCACCTAACTTAATAAAAAGGCTTCAAAAATCGCCATGTGACAACTTGTTCTTTCTTTATTTTTATAATTTTTTATATAAAAAAATTAACTTATCATATTAACCATCAATTTTTTATTTAAAATTTTCAAATTTCAATTACTAGAATCATATCTCATAAAAAAATAGTTATCTTAAATTTCTTTTACTATATCTTTTTAGAATTTTAAATTTCTCAAAGTTACCATTTCAAGCATTATAAATTATGTTAAAAACATTTATTATATTTTAAATCTAAAAATTTTAATAATATATTCAAAAATGACTTTACAAAAATGTGTCATCTAACTTAATACAAAGGCTTAAAAAAAAATCCTCAAATGGCTAGCTTTTTTTCATTATTTTT
This sequence comes from Hevea brasiliensis, assembly GCF_030052815.1. Taxonomy (NCBI): domain Eukaryota; kingdom Viridiplantae; phylum Streptophyta; class Magnoliopsida; order Malpighiales; family Euphorbiaceae; genus Hevea; species Hevea brasiliensis. The sequence goes on from NC_079499.1 coordinate 84,786,649, forward strand.
ATATTTTTTATATAAAAATTTTAACTTATCATATTAACCATCAATTTTTATTTAAATATTTTTAAATTTCAACTACTAAAATCTTATCTGATACAAAAAAAATTATTATTATTTAAAATTTATTTTACTACATCTTTTAAGAATTTTTAAATTTTTAAATTTATAATTTCAGGCATTATAAAATTTTGCTTATCATATTATATATCTCTAAAGAATAATTTTGGTCAAATTACAAAAAGGATGAATTATATTTTTATAAAATTATATTAATATATATTTATATAATTGTTTACTAGGAAAATATTTATAAAATTTAAACATTTATTTTAAAATATTTCTTTTAATTATTTAAAATGTAAGTATTTAATAATCATACTTTAAATATGTGTTTTTTTTCCTACTTTGTTTATTCTTTTATTTGTATATAACAACTAATTTAAAAAAAATCCATAAATCAACTTATTTAAAAATTAAAAATTAAATATTATATATTATATATCTTTATATTTTTTGTCAAATAAAAAATTATAATGTTTGCTATTAAAAAATTTATATACATGAGTAGTTGTGAGCTCTATAATACAAAGGATTAGGTTTTTTTAATGGCTATATATATGAGTAGTTGGTTGGCCTTTGTATTATAAAGAGCTCACAAAGTAGAGAGGTATACTAAATGTTAGTAGTATACCCTAGAGCATATCATATTGTATGTATCTTATACATTTTTAATTAATAAAAGGCATTTTCACTTTTCTGTTTATATAATTTATTTATGTGTAATTGAAAAGGTTCATTGATATTTTGTTAGAAATTCTATTCTTAAGTTGTTAAGAATATGAGTGACAATATTTCCAGTATAAAGTATCATAAATTGGTTCACAATCGAGGATAATTCACAAAGAACATGACTTATCCAGAAAGATTGTAATCATGTTTATTTCTATAGTATTAATATGAAATATAAATAAGTTAGAGTGGTGAGTCTCATGCCACATAACAAACATAATAGACACTTATATACGATAAGTAGGCCGAACCAGTGATGCTTATGACAAGCACATGGAGTTTAATCTTGTCAATGCATTGTCATATATAATATCAGTGCATATAATCTTTAAACTTGAGATAACATAGTTATCTTGTAGATAGGTAGTTTGAGTTTGATACTGCTTTCATACTCGTACTGTGTATGGGTATATGGGCATGTGTTGGCTCCTACTAGTTATATATGGAGATAGGCATCGATTAAGATGGAATCTATTACCCTAAGTAAATAGGGATAAAATCCTATGTTCATTTAATTGTTCTTGATTATTCAAGTTCCTGGCCAGGATAGATAGATTTAGTCAGAAAAGAGTTTCTGACAAGAAAATCTAATTAATAAAAAATTGGAATTAAAAGAGAACATAATGTTCATAGCAAATGGAGTATGACATTAACCATGACTCTAGCTGGAATTGGGATTTTGCAATGGAGAGATTCTAGTGCATGGTAACATATGATTAAAGATTCATTTAAGGTATTCCTTATTACTGATTAGGTGGCCATGACATGCTATGCTAGGTGTCAACCATGGTCTATGAGATGCCTAAAATAATTTAGAGAAATCATTTACAGTAAAAAATAGTTCTAATGATATTAAGAGATAATATCATTTCTCATTGCCAATAAGTAATGAGCCTAGTAAGTCACATATCTACACAAGTTAATCACCAAGTAAAATGTGATTTAATTGATTAATTAAAGAGTTTAATTAATTAATTAATTAATTAATTAGGTTTGGTTTGTAATAAGATTACAAAGTGCCTAGCATGACTTGAAACTAAATCTAGATTATTGGATGTATAGCATAAATTAAATTTATATTTAAATTATTTAAATATGAATTTAATTGTGAGAAATTAATGAATGAAGATTAATTAATCTGTAATATTCTCACTTTAGCTAGTCTATACATTTTACTGTTTCAGTGACTAATGTCAGTCCGGACAGCCAGAATGTTTGGAACAATATTTAGATTAGAGTGAGGCGTCATAAATAGCCCAAATAATATCAAGAAAAATTAAGAAAAAATTTTAGAAACAAAATATATTAAGGTTAAATGAGTCGTAGCCCTAGTGATGGGTGATCCTAATGGGAAGTTGCGGTGAAGACAGTTAGCAACCCTAAACCCTAGGGAAATTCTGTGAAATAATTTTTGGGACTCCAGGGAGGAGTGATTGATGGTTCAAAGCCAAGGAAAATTGAAACAATCAGTATAGATAATTTTAGCTCATTAAGTTAAATAGAGGGCATTTTGGTCATTTTGCCTTCGAATATGATTTTTGACAACTTGTCCAATTAAGTAAATAAATTATATGACATAAAATGAGAATAAATATTACTAAATATTTAATTAGAAATGAGAGAAAGAAATTGAAATTAAATTAGATTTATGACCTAAGCATGATGCAATTAAAAAGCAACACCCAATCACAATTTGAGAAATTAAATAAAGGGATAAAAATGAAATAAAAATGAGATAAAAACAAAAACCAAACAGCCATCTTCCTCATTTGCTTCTCATGGCCGAAAATCTCTCATCTCTCTCTTCCATGAAAAATTTCTTCATCTCTCTTAATTTTCATTGATTTCCCTCCACAAAACCATAGACCTTCTTCATTAAAACTTGTCTACACCACTTGGGAAGGTGTTAGGCTGCCAAGAAAATCAAAGAAAATGAAGGAAATTGAAGGGAGAAAATCTCTGCAAAGAGGTTAGTGTCCAATCACTCATCTCTCTCTCTTAATTCTTGCTTAGGAGCTTGATTAAAGTTAGACTTAGTGAGAAAATGAATGAAATTCATGTGTATGAAAACCCCAATTTCAGCAGCCTTGTTTAGGTTAGGATTTTGATGAATTGATTGAATTGGAATGGGAATTGATGATACCTTAACATGAATTTATGAATTAGAACACTAATTTGTATGTTTGATGCAAGAATTGAAACTTTGAAAATTTGGGTTTAAGCAAAATTACGGTTTTGCTCATATGATGGTTGATGAAAATTTTAAAGGTCAATTAGTGACCATTTTGTGAGGTTTGCCACAAAATGAGACAAATTGTGGCTTTGGATATTGAAATGTGTAGGCTGCCCTATGTGATGTATGCTGGACCATTGGAGTCCAGTGTGTTTAAATAGCCCTCATTGAATTTGTGTAGCTCCAATTGGTGCAAGGCCAATTGGAGGTGAAAAAAGACATATAATGCAACATTTTTTGTGGAGAAACTATGCCCAGAAAACCAACTTAAGTTAGCCTAAAAGTTAATCTAATCCGGGTAACACACAAGTTGTCCCTAGAAAATGACCAAATAAACAGTATTTGTTCAAATAGTCATAACTCAGTGTAAAAATGTCCAATTGACCTAAATTTTATATCAATGAAAAGCTTAGATAATTTAGAACATCTTTCATGAGGAAAACCAAACCAAATTCTGATCTTAACCCATCTGAATTGCTAACCAAAGTCAGGGTATCAAAACTGCCAGAACTATTTCTGCCCAGAAATTCTAGGTAGATACCAATCCGGCCAGTCTTAAAAAAATTAGCATAACTTGAGCTAGAAAACTCCAAATGGAGTGATTCAAAAAGGAAATTAAAGAAAAGACAATAAGGAACAACTTTGAAGGGAGAGTTTGGTCTAGTTTTTACTATAGCAATGACCAATGGAACAGTAAACATAAGGTATGAAATCTGAAAATTTGAAATAACATTAAATGAGTTTTGAAATTGAATTTGCAACAAATGCCAATATGTGTAGAATGCAAAATGTGGTATGTTGGTGTTATTAGAACCAACGTACCTATTGTATATGAAAAAGTCAATATTTTGGTTGACTAGTAAAATGAATAGTAACTAATGAATATTAAATACAAAGAATGACACATTAAATTTTGTAACATGCCCTAGTATGCCTAGTATGATTGGTTTGGATAGATTGACATGCCAATGGGGTTCCGATAGCAGTACTGCATATGACATTATGCCATTCTGTGATTTATGGATTTTGTGGCCATTCTGTGATATCTTGGCTTTTAGCCAATTTGACACTATTGAGATACTTGGCTTCATGCCCGATAATTGTTACGGCTTATTAGCTATTCTTTTGCACACTGGGAGACACTTTGTGACCGATGGTGTGATGGTCCGAGATACTTGGTTCCCAGTGTCAGTTTACCCATTTATCCATTCTGGTCAGTTGCATAGGTTACTTGGGCAACTAAATTTAGTCTTAATAAATTATTACCAAATAAGGACATAAAAAGTATTAAATTAATAATCTTATTAAAAATTACTGAAATTTTAGTTTACAAAAGATATTCACATCAAATTGCATAAATATTTATTTTATTTTATTTTAGTTTATTTTTATTTTATATTGGCACTACTAAGCAGTATTGCTTAGCGCATCACTTTTACCACACACAGGTACTGGACACACAGCTGGGGAGCCCAGCAAACCTCAGACCGGGTGATTAGTCAGATCTGCACAGAGTCCAGAGTCACCTCTTATCTGCAGTGCACTTGGTAGGACATTAGGATTTTGGATTGTATTTTGTACTTTGCATTTTATACTAGTTATTAGTTCTTGTTTGTAATTACAAACTCATGTAATTATATGATGATGTAAATATATGTAATTATATGTTACTGTAATTATCTGCAAATTTTGTTGATAAATAAAATTTGAGGAGTTATTCATGAAATTGATTTGAAATGTGATATGAAAAAATTTTGGAATTTTTGTTGAAATTTGGAGATTGAGTTGATATATATATTAGAGTTATGGATTTGAAAACCATATTGGGATTATTTTTAACAGGTTATGAAGAACTATTTTTTCAAATTACCGCCCGCACTCTACCGGATTATCTATAAAATTTGCGAAAACTCTGAATTAAATGAAATTTCAATAAATGACATAAATGGCAAAAATTTCACTTAGTGACTTTTAATAAATATATTAAGAAATAATAAATTGATTTGGAATATGGAATAGGATAAGATAAAGTGTAACACCCCGAACCTCCGAGATATGAATAGTATCATTTTTGGTCCGTGACTAGTACTATTCAAAGACACCTTGAGGACCAAAAATAAATATAAAATTAATTGAGATAGACACAATAACAATTCAAGTGACCCAAAAATATAAGGATTAACCAGGTATATTGTAAAAGAGGGATTATGACCCGATAAGGGGTATTTTGGTCAATTTACTTTAAGAGTTGATTTTTTTTACCAAAAGGTCAATTTAATTAAATAAAAATAAATTATTGAATTATGAAGAAATATTGAGGAAAATTTAGTGTAAATATAAAAAGAAAAGAAAGGAAATAAAATTGCAAGTTTTATGACATTTTTTACACAATTAAAATTTTTAATTGAAATAAACTAATTTTGGGAATAAATATATATAAAAGATAAAACAAATTAAAAAGTCATTTCTTCCCTTTCTTTCCCATTTAGTTACCACCCACTCTCTCTCCTTCTCTCTTTCCTTCTTTCTTCTTCTTCCCTCTTTCTCCATTGACACTCATTCTCAAAACTCAATTCCTTATTTTTCCTCCATGGGTTTTGCTTCTAATTGGTAGAGAACATCAAATTAAATATTGATTGAGAGATTAAAAGCAAGGGGAGACAAGAGATTTGGAAGAAATTAAAGATTTGGGAAGGTCACAATTGAGGTAAGTGTATTTTCATGTTAGATTAGTTGTATAGGCTTTGAATTAAGTTAACTTATGATGAAATAACATGAAAAATTGAAAGGAAACATGTATGGAAATCTAAACTAGGGTTTTGTCCAATTTAGGAAAAATTAGGGTTTTGATGTATTTTAGTTAAATTAATGATAAATCTAAGTTAAATTGAAGCAGTATGCATGATTGGGAGTAGTAAGATTTCAAGGGATTGCATAAATTGAATTATGGAAGATTAGGGTTAATGGAAAAATTGGAGCTTTAGTGCTAGAGAGTGAAATTGGTGTGTGTAGTGTTAAATTATAATCATTTGAGGTGTATTTAGTTTGAATTGACATTGGGTTAATGAATGGAAGTAATGAAATGGTAGGATTAGGGAAAATTGTAAACTTTGGTGTTTGAAAATTGTAGGTTTTGTGCTAGGAAGTGCTATTGATGTGTTAATGCTAAATTATAGTCATTTTGGGTGAATTAAATGTGATTTGAGATTGGTTAGTGGAAGTAATTGAAGAAATGAAAAATTTAACATAGGGCAGAATTTTGCACATTGAATTCAGTGTGTTTGGAAGCCCATAACTTGAGTTACACAACTCCAATTGGTGTGAAACCAATTGGAAACGAAACTTAATACATAGGGCTAGAATTTTGGTGAAGATACCTACCCCGAAAATGACCTTAAGCTATCCGAAATGAGCTTTGAACTTAGAGACAAAATTCTAGAACCTGCAGAATTTGACCATATGAACAATAAAATTTGCATGGCCATAACTCTCTCTAGAAAACTCTGATTTAGGTGATTCTTAAACCAATAGAAACTTAAAACATAGTAGAACATTTCATATGAAGAACTTGAGGCCAAATTATGGACTTAACCCAATCAAATTGCTAAGCAAATTTGAATTACCGAATCTGCAGAAATCTGGAAATCTGTAGATTTATCATATGAACAGTAAAATTTGCATGGCCATAACTCTCTCTAGAAAACTTCGATTTAGGCAATTCTTGAACTGATGGAAACCTAATACATAGTAGAACATTTCGTATGAAGAACATTAGACCAAATTATGGACTTAACTTGATCAAATTACTGAACGAAGTTGGATCATTAAATCTGCCAGAACTGAAACTGCAAGATGAATAGTCACGTAAATAGTAACTGTGTTTTAGGCATAACTTAAGCTACACAGCTCTGAATTAGGCGATTCAAAAAGGAAAATAAATTTAAGACCCAGATGAACAATTTTCATGAAGAACACCTCACTAAATAATGATTGAAACTAGGTAAAAATTGGGTTCAAAGATTAGGGCACCAAGCTGTCCAAAACCAAAAATCTCTAAAATTTGCAAAGCTAATTTGGGATGCCTTGGACATTCATGTAATGAGTTTTTAGCAGCAATTGAGATGTGTATTGAGACATTCTATTTTTGTATTTTCAATAGAGAAAGAGGTTGGGACGGATAAGGAATAGTGAGTAAAGAGAAAGGAAAGCATTGAAGATTTATACATAACTAATCTTCTCTTCATTTTTAAACTTGTAAATTGCTTGGAATGTGTTAAATTGAATGAGTTTGCTTTGAACAAGTTTACTTTGACTGAAATATGGTTTTTCTCTTGCATTTAAGAAATTTGGGTGTTGCCACCTTTATATGGATATTATGATGAATTTAAATGTGTTTATTGGTTTATAAATGTGATTGTTGAGTGGGAAATTTTTAGAAACTATTTTGAAACCACAGTTAGCATGACAATCCCTTTCAGAACTCTCCAGTAGTTACGGCTACTTGGGGTTGATAATTGATATTGATTATGTCTCCCATTAATAATGGTTAGTGGGGTAAGACTACATGAGTACTTATTAGCTAGCTAGCCCTTCCCTCATTAATAACGATTAGTGAGGTTGAGATTGCTTTATCGTGGTGTACAACACGGCACTAATCGTGAAATTTTGTGTCATGGCCTAAACTGTGTGTTAATGTTGGCAACACTAATACTTTGTGAATTGTGATTTATGAAGTGTGATTTCTCTTTTGAAATGTTATTCCAATAAATGGCTCTTATGGACTTAGAACTATTGTGAAGTTTTCACGCTTAAGAAAAATGTGATTTATTATGCTTTGATAAATTGTGTTTTACCTTAAGTTTTAAAGTTATTAGTTGTGCACCACTGAGTGATATACTCAGCGATAGCTTCTTTATGCTGTCGCAAGAAAGGGAAAGGAGAAGGCTGCTGAGTGAGAGACTTGGAAGCAACATTTTAGTTTTGATTGTGGGTATATATCGTAGGTATACCCTTGTAATTTCCTTTAGATGTATTTTGTACCTATACATATGGATGTACGGACATTGAGCAATTTTTATTAAAAAGTACTACATTACTAAAGTATTTTGAGTTTGTAACAATTTGTATTTTATTTTGAGACTTATGAAAATGTAACTTTTGCAATATTTAGTCTATCATTATTTCTAATGAATGTTTACATGGAATTTTAACTATTCTCATATAGTTTTCTGCAAAAGAATTGATAAGATAAAAAGCTATGATTTGTTTTAAAATCCTTTGTAGCATAACTAATGGGTTATCGGTAGGTGGAGTTCAGTAATTCATTAGGCATGCTACGGGAACACGTCATGCCTTACCAGGGATAAGATGTGACATGTTTTAGTAGTATCAGAGCTTTGGTTTTTATACAAGTTTTGAAATTGCATGTTTAAAAAATATTGATAAGTACAACTGCTCAACTGTTATTAATTGATACATATAGTGCATTACATCATAAATATGGACTATTGGAGGGAAATCTCCTTGTGTTGGTTGTCCAGAGAGTAGAATTCTTTGTGATTCAGTATGGAAGAGGGGATCACAAAGAGAGTAATCGATGCGGTGAGGTATAGGGGAGGCCCGGCTCCTCGGAATGCGGTGGTCACCGCACGTCCCACCCATGCAGTTTCCTGCTCAGTTCGCTCAGCAGATGGCTACACTATTTTAGCAAATGGCTGGCAATATACCAGTCCAAGCTCCTATGCAATCACCTCCAGTGCAACCACCATCCCTAGCCAGACAATATGACAGGTTAATGAAGTATGGGGCAACAGAGTTCAAGGGTACAGTGGACCCATTGGAAGTTGAGCAATGGTTAGAACGGATGGAGAGGGTCTTCAAGAAATTGCACTGCACAGATGAGTTGAAGTTTGAATATTCAATTTCCCTGCTGCATGGAGATGCATATGAGTGGTGGAAGACCATTCCCCATAGTTTGGCTGAGCTGCCAGTGCTGACATGGGATGACTTTCTAAGGGAGTTTAGACAGAAGTATGTTCTTGATACCTACGTGGTTATAAAGCTATAGGAGTTTCTCAGCTTGAAGCAAGGGAACAAGACTATAGTCAAGTATGAGAGAGACTTTTCTCGCCTCAGCCACTATGCTAGAAGCCTACTCACTACCAATATAGACAAATGCAAACGGTTTGAGGCCGGTTTGAGGCCTAGTTTGAGATTGCAAGTGGTTGGGTTTCGACATGACAGCTTCTCTGGGTTGATATCATAGGCCCTTAAATTGGAAAGGATAGAACTGGAAGGGGCATCTGAGAAAGTAACCACTAAAAAAGAGAAGAGCAGTAAGCCTACAAGTCAGAGTTCAAGTAACGATTCGGGTAAGAGGAAGAGCTTGGGGGACCAAGTAACAGAGGATCTAGTAGGGGAAGATTCTCAGGGCAGAAGCCACCTAGATCCGGATAGCAGACATCTAGGGGTTCCTTTCCTGCTCGTACCTGTGAAACCTGTGGCAAAAATCATGGAGGAGTATGTTATAAGGCCATAAGAGCCTGTTACAACTATGGTGGAAGTGGGCATTTTGCTAGAGATTGCACTATTGCTCGCAGGTCTGGGCCGCCTACCACCACTAAGGGATCTGTTCAAGGTTTTGCTTCCAGAGGACAATAGACAACTAGTAGAGGTCGAGACAGGGGTAGAGGTAACACTTCTGGCATCCAGGGCACAGCGAGCCAACCAGAGCAGAGTGGTGGATCAGCCAGGGTGTACACCATGCGCCAGAGGGAGGAAGCTGAGACATCAGATGTTGTGGCTGGTACTTTCTCCATCTTTGATAGAGATGTATATGTGTTGTTTGACTCTGGTTCTACACATTCTTATGCTAGTGCCAGCATTGCATGTTCTGTTGCCATTCCTTGCTTGAAAATGGATTATGATGTGCTAGTGACTAGTCCCTTAGGGCAAGAGATTAGGGTGAACAAATTGTATAAGGAGTGTCCTCTGGTGATCCGAGGACATACATTCTTGTCAGACTTAATTGAAATGCCCTTCCGAGATTATGATATCATCTTGGGCGTGGATTGGTTAGCCAGGCATCACACCATGATCCACTGTAGACTGAAGACAGTCACTTTTGGTCTTCTCGAGTATGTAGACGTAGTAATACACTGGGAGAGGTAGTTTTTGCCATCCAACATCATTTTAGATGCACTTGCTAGAAAGATGATTAGAAAAGGATGTGAAGCTTATCTAGCTCATGTAATAGACACCCAGGTGGGGAGTCTAGATCTTAAAGATATTCCTACAGTATGGGATTTTTTGAATGTCTTTCCGGAAGAATTTCTGAGATTGCCTCCAGAAAGAGAGGTGCAGTTTAAAATTGAGACTATGCCTGGTGTGGAGCCAATCTCCATCACTCCTTATAGGATGGCACCTACCGAGTTGAAAGAGTTAAAGGTGCAATTGCAGGAATTATTAGATAAGGGTTTCATCCGCCCTAGCGTGTCACCTTGAGGAGCACTAGTATTATTTGTGAAGAAAAAGGATGGTACTCTCCACCTATGCATAGACTACAGACAGTTGAATAAGGTGACCATAAAGAATAGATATCCTCTGCCACGGATCGATGATTTATTTGATCAGTTGAAGGATGCAACTGTATTCTCCAAAATTGACTTGAGATCGAGCTACTACCAGTTGAGGGTACAGGAGCAAAGTATTCCTAAAACTACCTTTAGGACTTGGTATGGCCACTATGAGTTCCTGGTAATGCCATTCGGGTTTACTAATGCTCCAGCTGCTTTTATGGGCCTGATGAACACTATCTTTAGGCCATATTTGGACCAGTTTGTTATGGTGTTCATTGATGATATTTTGGTGTACTCAAAGAATGCAGAGGAACATGACAAGCACTTGAGAATAGTGTTGCAGACTTTGAGGGAGAAGCAGTTGTACGCCAAACTGTCGAAATGTGAGTTTTGGCTAAAGGAGATTACATTTTTGGGGCATATTGTATCTGCAGAGGGTATCCAGGTGGATCCTAGCAAAGTAGAAGCCATTCTTAATTGGAAGCCACCTAGAAATGTCATGGAAGTTCGGAGTTTTCTTGGTTTAGCCAGGTATTACTGAAGGTTTGTGAAGGGATTCTCCATGCTAGCTTCTCCCCTGACCAAGCTACTTAGGAAGGATGTAAAATTTCAGTGGACTGATAGGTGCCAGGGAAGTTTTGATGAGTTAAAGAGGCGTTTAACTAAAGCTCCAGTCTTAACCTTGCCCACTTTGGGTAAGGAGTATACCATATACAGTGATGCTTCTCATAACGGATTAGGCTGTGTGTTGATGCAAGATAGGAATATCATTGCCTATGCTTCACGCCAGCGTAAACCGCATGAGAGGAACTATCCTACGCATGACTTGGAGCTGGTAGCCATTGTCTTTGCCTTAAAGATCTGGAGACATTACTTATATGGGGAGAGATGTTATATATACACAGATCATAAAAGTTTGAAGTACTTAGGCACACAAAAGGAGTTAAATTTAAGGCAGAGTAGTTGGTTAGAGCTGATAAAAGATTATGATTGTTTGATAAACTATCAGCCTGGAAAAGCTAATGTTGTAGCTGATGCTTTAAGTCGTAAGACTATGGCTAGTTTGAGGGTTTCTACATTGTCCATGGTGCATGAGTTAAGGGCATTGCATGCTAATTTGGAGATTAATGAAGATGGGTAGATGGTAGCTAACTGGCAAGTGAAGCCAATGCTGGCAGAACAAATTAAAGCAGTTGCACAAAAGGATGATAAGCATGTAAAATTGATGGAAGAGGCTCGGGATGGCAAAAAACCAGAATTATCAGTAAATGATGAGGGCTTATTGTTATATAAGGGTAGAATGTGCATCCTTGAGAATGTTGAACTGAGGCAGACCATTTTAAAAGAAGCACATGATTCACCTTTTGCAATGCACCCTGGTGGAACCAAAATGTACAGAAGTGTGAAAGAACACTATTGGTGGAGAGGAATGAAGAAAGACATTACATAATATGTTGCCAAATGCCTAACTTATCAGTAAGTAAAGGTAGAATACCAGGTGCCTACAGGGTTGCTATAGCCATTGCCAATTCTCGAGTGGAAATGGGAAAGAATCACTATGGATTTTGTGACAGGACTTCCACGTACACAAAAGAATCATGATGCAGTTTGGGTTATTGTTGATAGATTGACCAAGTCTACACACTTTTTACCAGTGAGGATGGATTACAGCTTGGAAAGATTAGCCAAACTGTACATTGATGATGTGGTGAGGTTACATGGAGTGCCAATGTCTATTGTGTCGGACAGAGACCCAAGGTTCACTTCTAGATTCTGGGGTAGTCTCCAAAAAGCCCTAGGAACTAGATTGAACTTCGGTACAGCATTCCATCCACAGACAGATGGCCAATCTGAAAGGATCATTCAGATTTTAGATGATATGCTTCGGGATTATGTGATTGAGTTTGAAGGGAGTTGGGACACACACTTGCCTTTAATTGAATTTGCCTACAACAACAGTTATCAGTCAAGAATCGGGATGCCTCTATACGAAGCACTTTATGGCAAAAAGTGTAGAACTCCCTTGTGTTGGGATGAAGTGGGCGAGAGGAAGCTGATTAGCCCAGAATTAGTGCAGCAGACGGAAGAAAAGGTTAAGGTCATTAGAGACAGACTCAAAATTGCAACGGATAGACAGAAGTCCTACATTGACCTAAAGAGAAGAGATATTCAGTATAGTGTGGGTGAAAAGGTGTTCTTGAAAGTTTCCCCATGGAAGAGAATCATGAGGTTTGGTAGAAAGGGGAAACTAAGTCCTCGCTTCATTGGGCCGTATGAGGTTTTGGAAAGAGTGGGTCCATTGGCATTTAGACTTGCATTGCCTCCGGAGTTGGAAAAGATTCACAATGTCTTCCATGTCTCCATGTTAAGGAGGTACAGATCAGACCCCTCTCACATTTTTCCAGTAGAGGAGATTGAGGTAAATCTATACCTGACATCTGATGAAGAGCCCATAAAGATCTTGGCACATGAGGTGAAGCAGCTGAGAAACAAGCAGATACCTCTAGTGAAAGTGCTGTGGAACCATCATTCAGGCCAAGAGGCTACATGGGAGCATGAGGAGACAGCACCCACAGCTATTCAGAGACTGAGACCAGGTAAATTTCGAGGATAAAATTTATTTTTAAGGAGGGGAGAATTGTAACACCCCGAACCTCCGAGTTATGAACAGTACCATTTTTGGTCTGTGACTAGTACTATTCAAAGACACCTTGAGGATCAAAAATAAATAGAAAATTAATTGAGATAGACACAATAAAAATTCAAGTGACCCAAAAATATAAGGATTCACCAGGTATACTGTAAAAGAGGGATTATGACCCGATAAGGGGCATTTTGGTTAATTCACTTTAAGAGTTGATTTTTTTGACCAAAAAGTCAATTTAATTAAATAAAAATAAATTATTAAATTATGAAGAAATATTGAGAAAAAATTAGTGTAAATATAAAAAGAAACGAAAGGAAATAAAATTGTAAGTTCTATGAAATTTTTTATACAATTAAAATTTTTAATTGAAATAAACTAATTTTGGGAATAAATATATATAAAAGATAAGACAAATTAAAAAGCCATTTCTTCTTCCTTCTTTCTCCATTGACACCCATTCTCAAAACACAATTCCTTGCTTTTCCTCCATGGGATTTGCATCTAATTGGTAGAGAACATCAAATTAAACATTGATTGAGAGATTAAAAGCAAGATGAGACAAGAGATTTGGAAGATATTAAAGATTTGTGAAGGTCAAAATTGAGGTAAGTGTATTTTCATGTTAGATTAGTTGTATAGGCTTTGAATTAAGTTAACTTATGATGAAATAACATGAGAAATTGAAAGGAAACATGTATGGAAATCTAAACTAGGGTTTTGGCCAATTTAGGAAAAATTAGGGTTTTGATATATTTTAGTTAAATTAATGATAAATCTAAGTTAAATTGAAGTAGTATGCATGATTGAGAGTAGTAAGATTTCATGGGATTGCATAAATTGAATTATGGAAGATTAGGGTTCATGAGAAAATTAGAGCTTTAGTGCTAGAGAGTAAAATTGGTATGTGTAGTGTTAAATTATAATCATTTGAGGTGTATTTAGTTTGAATTGACATTGGGTTGATGAATGGAAGTAATGAAATGGTAGGATTAGGGAAAATTGTAAACTTTGGTGTTTGAAAATTGTAGGTTTTGTGCTAGAAAGTGCCATTGATGTGTTAATGCTAAATTATAGTCATTTTGGGTGAATTAAATGTGTATTGAGATTGGTTAGTGGAAGTAATTGAAGAAATGAAAATTTTAACTTAGGGCAGAATTTTATACACTGAATTCAGTGTGTTTGGAAGTCCATTACTTGAGTTACACAACTCCAATTGGTGTGAAACCAATTGGAAATGAAATTTAATACATAGTGCTAGAATTTTCATGAAGGTACCCTACCCCGAAAATGACCTTAAGCTATCCGAAATGAGCCTTGAACTTAGAGACAAAATTCTAGAACCTGCAAAATTTGATCATATGAACAGTAAAATTTGCATGGCTATAACTCTATCTAGAAAACTCCGATTTAGGTGATTCTTAAACTGATAGAAATAATAGAATATTTCATATGAAGAACTTGAGGCCAAATTATGGACTTAACCCAATCAAATTGCTAAGCAAAGTTGAATCACTGAATCTGCAGAAATCTGGAAATCTGTAGATTTATCATATGAACAGTAAAATTTGCATGGCCATAACTCTCTCTAGAAAACTTCTATTTAGGCGATTCTTGAACCGATAGAAACCTAAGACATAGTAGAACATTTTGTATGAAGAACATTAAACCAAATTATGGACTTAACTTGATCAAATTGCTGAACAAAATTAGATCGTTAAATATGCTAGAACTGAAACTGTAGGATGAATAGTAACGTAAACAGTAACCGTGTTTTGGGTATAACTTGAGCTACACATCTCTGAATTAGGCGATTCAAAAAGGAAAAAGAAGTTAAGACCCAGATGAACAATTTTCATGAAGAACACCTCATTAAATTATGATCGAAACTAGGTAAAAATTGGGTTCAAAAATTGGGGCACCAAGCTGTCTAAAACCAAAACTCTCTAAAATTTGCAAAGCTAATTTGGGATACCTTAGACATTTATGTAATGAGTTCTTAGTAGTAATTGAGATGCGTATTGAGAAATTCTATTTGTATATTTTCAGTAGAGAAAGAGGTTGGGACGGACAAGGAATAGTGAGTAAAGAGAAAGGAGAGCATTGAAGGTTTGTGCGCAACTAACCTTCTCTTCGTTTTTAAACTTGTAAATTATTTGGAATGTGTTAAATTGAATGAGTTTGCTTTGAACAAGTTTACTTTGACTGAAATATGATTTTCCTATTGCATTTAAGAAATTTGGGTGTTACCACCTTTATATAGATATTATGATGAATTTAAATGTGTTTATTGGTTTATAAATGTGATTGTTGAGTGGGAAATTTTTGGAAACTGTTTTGAAACCACAGTTAGCATGACAGTCCCTTTTGGAATTCCCCAGTAGTAATGGCTACTTGGGGTTGATAATTGATATTGACTATGTCTCCCATTAATAACGGTTAATGGGGTAAGACTACATGAATACTCATTAGCTAGCTAGCCCTTCCCTCATTAATAATGGTTAGTGAGGTTGAGATTGCTTTGTCATAGTATACAATTTTATGTCATGGCCTAAACTGTGTGTTAATGTTGGCAACACTAATGCTTTGTGAATTGTGATTTATGAAGTGTAATTTCTCTTTTGAAATGTTATTCCAATAAATGGCTCTTATGGACTTAGAACTATTGTGAAGTTTTCATGCTTAAGAAAAATGTGATTTATTATGCTTTGACAAATTGTATTTTACCTTAAGTTTTAAAGTTATTAGTTGTGCACCACTGAGTGATATACTCAGCGATAGCTTCTTTATGCTGTCGCAGGAAAGGGAAAGGAGAAGGCTGCTGAGTGAGAGACTTGGAAGCAACATTTTGGTTTTGATTATGGGTATATATCATAGGTATACCCCTATAATTTCCTTTGGATGTATTTTGTACCTATATGTATGGATGTACGGACATTGAGCAGTTTATATTAAAAAGTATTACATTACTAAAGTATTTTGAGTTTGTAACTATTTGTATTTTATTTTGAGACCTATAAAATATAACTTTTACAATATTTAGTCTATCATTATTTCCAATGAATGTTTACATGAAATTTTAACTATTCTCATGTAGTTTTCCGCAAGAGAATTGATAAGATAAAAAGCTATAATTTGTTTTAAAATCCTTTGTAGCATAACTAATGGGTTATTGGTAGGTGGATTTCGGTAATTCATTAGGTATGCTACGGGAACATGTCATGCCTTACCAGGGATAAGGTGTGACATAAAGTGCTTTGACACTCTGTGTGACATGCCTTGCTCGGCTGCACTGTAAATGGATGAGGGGTGTCACATTTAGTGGTATCAGAGTATGATTTAGGCGTTTCTATGTTTAGATAAAGTGCATACCATTGCATTGCATTTGTAAGTGCTGAGGTGACACTAATGCAGATCTATTGTTTTGGTTATTTTGATTAGAATATAGATCCGACTTTGCAAAGGGCAGTCGAAGAAGAGGTGGAGAGTCATGCTCCACTCGCGGCTGAGACTGGAGGTAGGGGGAAACCTGCTCCACCAACACCAGAGATGCCTACACAGCCTCCGCAGGCCATGTTTTAGCAAATGGCCGAGTTTTTCAGATAGATGGCTAGGGTTATGCCACCGCTACCACCTCCATAGTAGAAATCTCATCTAGAAAAGATTAGGAAGTTTGGAGCTGTGGATTTTGTTGGTAAGAAAAAAGATGACCCGGTGGCAGCTGAGAATTGGTTAGACCAAACCATAAGAGTATTGAAGCAGCTTCACTGCATCCCAGAGCAGAACTTAGAGGGTGTTGTGTCTTTACTCTAAGATGGTGCCTATCAGTGGTGGGACACAGTATCCAGTGAGGTATAGCCAGATCAAGTAACATGGGACTTTTCCTTACAGAATTCAGAAAGAAATATATGGGCAGTGTGTATTTGGAAAAAAGAAGAGAATTCATCAGTCTGAGGCAGAGACAGCTGAAAGTAGTAGAGTATGAGAGAGAGTTTGTTAGACTGAGCAAATATGGAAGGGAAATAGTCCCTACAGAAGCTGAGAGGTGTAGAAGGTTTGAAGAAGGGCTGAACGATAACATTAAGATCATGATAACTACTTTGGGGATTATTGATTTTGCAAAGTTAGTTGAAGCTATATTGAAGGTGGAAAAAGTTAGAATTAATGAGCAGAACATAAGGGATAGACAATGGAAAAAAGGCCAATGGCAGACCAGTTCATCCTCTGCTCCCAGTAAGAAGTTCAGAGGTCCACCTGCCCAGAGTTCAAGTTAGCAACAAAGTCAGGGTCAGTCTCAGAGACCCAGATCACAGTTCATACCAAGGAGAGGCCAGTTCACACCATCAGTGGGCAGCTCTTCAGGGACAGTATTTAGGGGACCAGTCTCAGCAGTATCTTCTGCCTGTCTACACTGCCAGAGGTGGCACAAGGGGGAGTGTTGGCTAGTGATTAGTGGTTGTTTTCGGAGTGGGTCTACAGAACATCAGATTAGAGATTGTCCACGGAGGACTGCTACAGTTGCCCCAGCATAAGCATACAGGCCTGCCCCTGCACCTCAAAGGGATAGAAGGTCTGGTAAATCTGAGGCAGCTAGTACATCACAGAGGCCAGCATTAGAGTCAGCTGAGAGGCTAGAGGCAAGGACACCAGCCAGAGTATATGCCATGAGAGCTCAAGAGGAGCAGGACACTCCAGATGTCATCAGGGGTATGTTTTTCCTCTATAACTTGCCTGTGCATGCATTGGTGAATCCAGGATCTACCCGTTCATATACTGCATCAAGCTACCCGTATAAAGGGGAATCTCAGTAAAGGAAAGTGACCAAGACATTCTGGTCACTAATCCACTAGGCCACAATGTGGTAGTGAATGAGGTGTACAAAGGTTGCTCGTTGAGGATTCAGGGGAAAGAGTTCTCGGCGAACCTAATTGAACTACCTTTTCATGAATTTGATGTGATTTTAGGAATGGATTGGCTATCGCGTCATCATGCAATAGTGGACTATAAACTGAAAAGAATTTCTCTGAAAACTTCTGAGAATGAAGAGGTGATCGTTGTGGATGAAAGGACAGATTTCTTGTCCAATGTCATCTCAGCCACAGTTGGAAGGAAATTGATAAGAAAAGGCTGTGAAGTCTATTTGGCACACGTGATTGATACTAGGTAGGCTAAGCTTGACCTATCTGATATAACCACAGTAAGAGACTTCCCTGATGTGTTCCCTAAAGAATTGCCTGGTTTGCCACTAGAAAGGGAAGTAGAATTTGCCATTGAGGTACTGCCGGGTACAGCACCAATCTCCATTACTCCATATAGGATGGTACCCACTGAATTAAAGGAACTGAAAATCCAGTTGCAAGAATTACTAGATAAGGGGTTAATATGCCCCAGTGTGTCACCGTGGGGAGCTCCGGTGTTGTTTGTGAAAAAGAAGGATGGAACTTTGAGGCTATGAATTGACTACCGACAGTTGAACAAAGTAACTATAAAGAACAAGTATCCATTGTCAAGAATTGATGATCTATTTGATTAATTGAAGGGAGCTGGTGTATTTTCTAAAATTGATCTCAGATCAAGGTATCAGCAGCTAAGGGTAAAGGATACAGATGTGCCAAAGACTGCATTTAGGACTTGGTATGGCCATTATGAATTTCTGGTAATGCTGTTTGGGTTAACAAATGCACCAGCAATATTTATAGACCTTATGAACTGCATCTTTCACCCATACTTAGATCGGTTTGTAGTGGTCTTCCTTGGTGACATCCTAGTGTACTCCAAGAACAAGGAAGAACATGATGAGCATTTAAGGATTGTTCTGCAAAACCTGAGCAAAAAGAAGCTGTATGCTAAGTTGATCAAGTGCGAATTCTGGTTAAGTGAGATCTCCTTCCTTAGACACATAGTATCAGCTGATGGAATTAGAGTGGATCCTAAGAAGATAGAAGCAATGATGGAATGGAAGCCTCCTAGAAATACAACTGAGGTCAAAAGTTTCTTGGGGCTAGCTGGATATTATAGAAGAATTGTGAAGGGATTTTCTCTAATAGCTTTTCCAATGACCAAGTTGTTACACAAGAATATGAAATTTGACTAGAATGATAAGTGTCAGGCCAGTTTTGAGAACTTGAAGGCTATGTTGACAGAGGCACCAGTGTTAACATAGCCAGTGTTGAGAAAGGACTTTGTGGTCTCCAGTGATGCCTCACATAATGGGTTAGGGTATGTATTAATGCAAGAGGGAAAAGTGATCACCTATACTTCCCGGCAATTAAAGCTACATGAACAGAACTACCCTACTCGTGATCAGGAGCTAGCAGCAATGATCTTCACACTGAAGATATGAAGGCACTACTTATATGGGGAAAAGTGCTACATATATACAGACCTCAAAAGTCTGAAGTACTTGCCAACCCAGAAGGAGCTTAACCTTAGACAGAGGCGGTGGACTGAATTCCTAAAAGATTATGACTGTGTGATAGACTACCATCCTGGGAAGGCAAATGTAGTTACTGATGCATTAAGCAGAAAAGCCATAACAACATTGAGATCTTTGAATGCCCACTTGTCCTTAGCTCATGATGGAGCTATTTTGGTTGAGTTGCAAGTGAAGCCAAACCTGTTACAACAGATACACGATGGGTAAAAAACTGATGAAAAGCTAATAGTTGTTATGGGTAAAATTATAGAAGGAAAGGAAACCGAGTATGAAGTGAAAGAGAATGGGTGCATGTATTACAAAGGAAGAGTGTGTGTACCAGATGATGGGGAATTGAAGACTAGTATTCTGAAAGAAGCGTACAGTAGTGTTTATGCTATGCACCCAAGAAGCACAAAAATGTACCATGATCTGAAGCTTCAATACTAGTGGCCTAGTATGAAGAAGGACATAGCTGACTATGTGACTAGATGCTTGACATGTCAGCAAGTCAAGGTAGAACATCAAGTTCCATCGGGTTTGTTACAGCCTATAAATATAACTGAATGGAAATGGGATCGGGTCACTATGGATTTTGTCAGTGGTCTACCTCTCACTCAGAAGAAACATGATGTAGTATGGGTGATAGTGGATAGGTTGACCAAGTCAGCACATTTTCTGCCAGTCAGAACTGACTACTCACTAGAGAAGCTAGCAGAATTGTATATCAGTGAGATAGTTAGACTACATGGAATCCCACTTTATATCATATCTGATCGAGACCCGAGGTTCACATCTAGATTTTAGAAGAAGTTGCAAGAAGCCTTGGGCACACAACTCCATTTTAGCACAGCTTTTCATCTCCAGACGGATGGACAGTCAGAACGAGTAATCCAGGTAAACATTAAAACCTATTGAATTAGTATAAATATTAAACTGAAATGATAATAATAACATGCAATATGTGATAGGTCCTTGAGGATATGCTGAGGAGTTGTGTCATTGAGTTTGAGGGGAGTTGGGATAGACACCTTTCACTGGCAAAGTTCGCATACAATAATAGCTACTAAGCTAGCATTCAAATGGCTCCATATGAAGCATTGTATGGGAGGAAGTGCAAAACACCAGTGTGTTGGACTGAATTACGCGAAGATAAACTCGTGGGACCAGACCTGGTGAAACAGACTGAGGAGAAAGTGAAGTTAATAAAAGCCAATTTGAAGGTTACCTCAGATAGACAGAAATCTTATGCCGACTTGAAGAGAAAAGAGATAGATTATGTAGTTGGCAACAAAGTGTTCCTCAAAGTGTCACCGTGGAAGAAAGTGTTGAGATTTGGAAGAAAGGGTAAGTTAAGCCCTAGGTTCATTGGCCCATATGAAGTTATTGAACGTGTGGGTCCAGTGGCCTATTGGCCAGCTTTACCACCAGAGCTGGATAAAATCCATAATGTATTTCATGTATCTATGCTGAGAAGGTACAAATCATACCCTTTACATGTCATCTCTATGGAAGAAATAGAGATCCATCCGGATTTGACATATGAAGAGGAACCCATAAGGATTCTAGCTCGATAAGTAAAAGAGTTGAGAAATAAGCGGATTCCACTGGTGAAAATACTTTGGAGGCACCATAACACTGAGGAAGCAACTTGGGAAAGTGAAGAGATGATGAGGCAACAGTTTCCTCAACTGTTTGTATTAGATGAATTTCGAGGATGAAATTTTTAATTAGAGGGGAAGAGCTGTATTATCCTCATTATAGCTAATCCGTACATTCTACTATTTTGGTGACTAATGTCAATCCGGACAGCCAAAATATTTGGAACTATATTTATACTAGAGTGAGGAGTCATAAATAGCCCAAATAATGTCAAAAAAAAAATTAAGGAAAAATTTTAGAAACAAAATAAATTAAGGTTAAATGAGCCATAACCCTTGCGATGGGTGACCCTAATGAGAAGTTGCGGTGAAGATAGTTAGCAACCCTAAACCCTATACGAATTTTGTGAAATATTTTTTGGGACTTCAGAGAGGAGTGATTGAGGGTTCGATGACAATAAATTGCTAAGAATAGCCAAAGAAAATTGAAATAATCGGTACAGACAATTTTAGCTCATTAAGCTAAACGGATGGCATTTTGATCATTTCGCCTTTGGAGATGATTTTTGACCAACTTATCCAGTTAAATAAATAAATTATATAACATAAAATGTGAATAAATACTACTAAATATTTAATTAAAAATGAGTAAAAGAAATGAGAAAAGAAATTGAAATTAAATTAGATTTATGACCTAAGCATGATGCAATTAAAAAGCAACACCTAATCACAATTTGACAAATTAAATAAAGGGATAAAAATGAAATAAAAATGAGATAAAAACAAAAACCAAACAGCCATCTTCCACATTTCCTTCTCATGGCCGAAAATCTCTCATCTCTCTTTTCCATGAAAAATTTCTTCATCTCTCTTAATTTTCATTGATTTTCCTCCACAAAACCCTAGACGTCCTTCATTAAAACTTGCCTACACCACTTGAGGAGGTGTTGGGCTGCCAAGAAAATCAAAGAAATTGAAGGAAATTGAAGGGGGAAAATCTCTCCAAAGAGGTTAGTGTCTAATCGCTCATCTCTCTCTTTTAATTCTTGCTTAGGAGCTTGATTAAAGTTAGAATTAGTGAGAAAATGAATGAAATTCATGTGTATGAAAACCCCAGTTTTGGTAGTCTTGTTTAGGTTAGGATTTTGATGAATTGATTGAATTGGAATGGGAATTGATGATACCTTAACATGAATTTATGAATTAGAACACTAATTTGTATGTTTGATGCAAAAATTGAAACTTTGAAAATTTGGGTTTAAGCAAAATTAGGGTTTTGCTCATGTGATGGTTGATGAACATTTTAAAGGTCAATTGGTGACCATTTGGTGAGGTTTGACCATAAAATGAGACAAATTGTGGCTTTAGATATTGAAATGTGTAGGCTGCCCTCTGTGATGTATGCTGGACCATTGGAGTCCAGTGTGTTTGGACAGACCTCATTGAATTTGTGCAGCTCCAATTAGTACAAGGCCAATTGAAGGTGAAAATAGACATATAATGAAACATTTTTTGTGAAGAAACCATACCCAGAAAACCAACCTAAGTTGGCCTAAAAGTTGACCTAATTCGGGTAATACACAAGCTATCCCTGGAAAATGGCCAAATGAATAGCATTTCTTCAAATGCTCATAACTCAGTGTAGAAATGTTCTATTGATCTGAATTTCATATCAATGAAAAGCTTAGACAATTTAGACCAACTTTCATGAGGAACACCAAACCAAATTCTAATCATAACCCATCTGAATTGCTAACCAAAGTCAGGGTATCAAAATTGCCAGAACCATTTCTACCCAGAAATTCTGGATAGATACCAATCCAGCTAGTGTTAAAGAAATTAGCATAGCTTGAGCTAGAAAACTCCAAATGGAGTGATTCAAAAAGGAAATTAAAGAAGAGACAATAAGGAACAACTTTGAAGAAGAGAGTTTGGTCAAATTTTTACTATAGCAATGACCAATGGAACAGTAAACATAAGGCATGAAATCTGAAAATTTGAAATAACATTAAATGAGTTTTGAAATTGAATTTGCAACAAATGCCAACAAGTGTAGAATGCAAAATGTGGTATGTTGGTGTTATTAGAACCAACTTACCTATTGTGTATGAAAAAGTCAACATTTTGGTTGACTAGTAAAATGAATGCTAATCAATGAATATTAAATACAAAGAATGACACATTAAATTTTATAACATACTCTAGTATGCATAGTATGATTGGTTTGGATAGTTTAGCATGCCAATAGGATTCCGATAGTAGTACTGCATATAACATTATGTTATTCCATGATTTATGGCTTTTTGTGGCCATTCTGTGATATCTTGGCTTTTAGCCAATCTGACACTATTGAGAACTTGGCTTCATGCCCAATGATTGTTATGGCTTATTAGCTGATCTGTTGCACACTGAAAGACACTTTGTGACCGATGGTGTGATGGTCCGAAATACTTAGTATCCAGTGCAAATTTACCCATTTTTCCAGTGCGGTCAGTTGCATAGGTTACTTGGACAACTAAATTAAGTCTTAATAAATTATTACCAAATAAGGACATAAAAAGTATTAAATTAATAAACTTATTAAAAATTACTAAAATTTTAGTCTGCAAAAGATATTAACATCAAAATTGCATAAACATTTATTTTATTTTATTTTAGTTTATTTTTGTTTTATATTGGCACCACTAAGCAGTATTGCTTAGCTCGTCGCTTTTGCCACGCGTAGACACTGAAGACACAGCTGGGGAGCCCAGCAGACCTCAGACTGGGTGATTAGTCAGATCTGAACAGAGTCTAGAGTCACCTCTTATCTGCAGTGCACTGAGTAGGACATTAGGATTTTGGGTTGTATTTTGTACTTTGCATTTTGTACTAGTTATTAGTTCTTGTTTGTAATTACAAACTCATGTAATTATATGATGATGTAAATATATGTAATTATATGTTACTGTAATTATCTATAAATTTTATTGATTAATAAAATTTGAGGAGTTATTCATGAAATTGATTTGAAATGTGATATGAACAAATTTTGGATTTGTGATGAAATTTGGAGATTGAGTTGATATATATATTGGAGTTGTGGATTTGAAAACCATATTGGGAGTGTTTGTAACACCCCTATGTTTGGTAGTGCGTTCTACTGTTTCGATGACAGTGTCTGTCCAGACAGCTAAGATGCCTAGAACTACACTTAGATATGGGTGAGGAGACATAAAATAATGAAATACAAGAAAAGAAAATACAAGAAAAACAAAGGAAAAATAATAGCAATGAAATGTAACCAAGTTAAACGAGCCGAAAACCATAGCGATGGGTGACCGCACCGGGAAGTTGCGGCGTGGACCGTTGACTAGCCCTGGACCACGGGGAACCCTAGAAAATATTTTTAAGACTTAAATTAACATCTATTGAAGTATAAATGTCATTAGAAATATCAAAGAAAAATTAATTAATTAGTACAAAGAAAAACGAGAAATCGAGAAAACGACAAAACTCGATATTACTAAAAAATCAGGAATGCAACCCGAATAGGAGCATTGTGGTCAGTTGACATCTCGAGTTTCCTTTTGACCTAAATTTCCATTAAAAATAAATGATATTACACTTTGAAAATGTCATGAAAAATTAAAAGGAGATACATTATGTAAATAGAAAAAGATTAGGGGCAAATGAGCAAAATTAAGGAAATTAAGATTAATGAATTATTTAACCAAGTTAGTGCTCCACTAGTGACATCTTAAGGGACCCATATTAAGCATTAGTGGACTGAAACTACCATCTTCAACCTCAAAGATAAGAACCAGCCGAATCCTTTTCTTCTCTCAAATTCATCCATGGCCGTCCATGGCCAAGCTCTCTCTCACCATGATCCAAGCCAATTTTCTTCCATTATCCTTCACTAAAGTTGATCCATACACCTTGGGCAGCATACTAGGAGCAAGAAAGTTAAGTTTTGGTGAGGTTTTGAAGAACTTCAAAAGTGGTAAGTGAGTGTTTTTAATTCTTGTTTCATTAAAAGTGTAACCAAGGTTGTGGGCAGTTGATTTATGGAAGAATTTTTGAAGTTTGATGTTTTAATGGAGATGTGCATTTTGGCAGCCATGGAAATTTAGCATATGTAGCTTGTTGTTACTTGTTCATGGTTGTTTAAGATGTTGTTATTGATGGCAGCATGGATATGTGTATAATGGTTTGAATTTAGACATGTAAATGAGGAATGTCATGTGGTTAATTGTTATAATTGGACTTGAAAAAATTCTGAGTTATAATGTGCATGTTGAGAGTGGTTACAAGTTTCCAAAATGACCAAAAATGTGAAGTAAAGTGTGTTAATGTTAAGGTACAAAATAGAATTGGCATGGAATAGTTAATTTGGTAAGTGTTGGATGTATAATTGGTAAGGATGAACAATGTGTAATTAGGCAGTGTATGTTTTGGCTTAGAACCTTAAGTGTGTGACTCCAATTGGTATGAGACCAATTGGAGGTAAAACTAGGCATAAAATATGCCAAATTTCATGAAGGAAGCTTACCAAAATTCTACATAGAAGGTAACTTAAAAAATGACCAAATCCGGATTAGTGAATTGAAAGCCTGAAAATTGACCATTTGGGCAGTAATTAGTGTTTTGACCATAACTTACTCAAAATAGGTCCAATTGACCTGAAATTTTTACCATGAATATTTTAGACATAGATCTACAATTCTTATGAAGACACCAAAGCCTAGAAATGGCCAGAACTAAGCCAAATAGCTTGCACAAGTTCAGGTACCAAAACTAGCCGAACCAAAAGTGACCTAAAAATGACCTAAAGTTACCATTATGGTACATTCTGTCCAGCATTAGTAAATTGACCATATGTTGGTCTACACAACTCAGAATGACCTGAAATTTTGCCCGCATACAGTAAGACATAGACCTACAAGTTTGTAGTTTGGACCGAGACCCAAAAACTGAGGAAACTAGGTCGTCCGGCTTGATCAAAATAGTACACCAAAATTCGGTAAATTGCAATAAAATGCAATACACTTGAAAATGAATTTGGTAACACATACCAACACTAAAGGGCTATAAAATGTGACATATTGGTAACATTAGAATTGACTCACTTAGAGTGCATCAAGGGTCAACATTATAGGTTGACTAATGAAATGAATTGAAGGGAATAGTACCAAGAAAATTTAGATATTGGATTTTATGGTTGGAAACAAATTTATTGAGTACTGAAACACTTTAAATTGTGTGTTTCAGTTGATAAGGATATTAAGAAGCATAAAGAACATTGAGTCAAGGCCTAGGAGCGACTCAAATTAGGTTTGTGCACAACTAGTTTTTAACTGATTTTGTTCTGAATATTTCATATGATTAAATGATATATTTTTCTTATGTATTATGTTGAACAAGCATTGGATTTAATTCAATGATTATTGAAATTATTATAGTATGTATGAATTTAGCTTTGTGAAATGGTATTTCTACAAGTATTAAGCATTGTTGTAAATTGAATAAATTATGTTTTGGAAAATTATGATAGAACATGTTTTGAATTGTGATGGGCAATTTGCATGGGAAAATGCAAATTTATAATTTGAATTGTGATGAGCATAAAAATTATTAGATATTGGAATTGACTTTAAATCGAATTGTATTGTGATTTATGCTCACTAAAAGGATTGTGATATTGTTTTATATCTCACTATAGATGCTCAGCTAGGTTATTACCCGTCTCTCTCATTTGTTGAGAAGACAATGGAGTTAGTTGTGTTTTGATTACCATGGTACTTGCACAGGCTTAGATTCTCCTCTTATTAGAGGTTAGATCTAAGCTTTATGTTATGGCCCTTTCGGAAGATTCGTTATCGTGATGTGTACTATGCATGATGATTTGACCTCCCCGACCATAGGGAGTTAGAATCCGATTCGACCTCCCCGTCCATAGAGAGTTAGAATCACCTCGAAGATGGCCCTTTCAGAGTAGTCTTGCATAGTTAGTGAGATAAAGAATGTTTTTGAATAGTAAAGAATTGTGATTTCAATTATGATTTATGTATAATTGATTTTATTGGAATTACCTTAAATGGTTAGTTATGATTTGATAAATTGAATTTTGTGATCAAAGTCATTTTATACAAATGATTTATATTATTGGCGATGAATATTTTGAGTTTTAAAATTTGATGAGTATCCAGATTTCCAAATTAATTGCTGTAATTTTTGTTAAGGTATATTGTACTATGTTTTAAATTATAATTGTGCACCACTGAGTTCACTACTCAGCGATAGCTTTGTATGCTGTCGCAGGTGAAAAAAGCATAAAGCAATTGAGTAAGCTTCTTTGAAGAGACATTCAGATAAGCTCTAAGTATACCCATGTACACAGGTTTTGATGTATGTATGTAATAATATGTATGTAAATTATTTGAGCAGTTGTATAAAAACTCTTATAAAATATTTTGGTATCTAATTAAATGAAAATTATTGTAATGTGAATTTGAGATTTCACTTACCTGTATAATTTTGTAATATTAATTTTTGAGTCTTGTAATCAATGAAATGTTTCATTTATGATGAGGTTAGTTTGAAAATGAAATGATTTGATTATTGAGATTGAATTGTGAGATGAAATGAAGTTATTGGAGTTGTATTTGAGAAAACATATTGGGAGTGTTTTCCTTTTTAGGTTTGAAGAACTTTTTTCTCAAAACACAGCCGGCACTTTGCCAAAATTTTGAAAAAAATTTTATAACACCAGATTTTAATCGATGATTTAAATTTCATGAAAATTATTTTAAAATCCCTTGTAATATATCTAATGGGTTATCGGTAGACGAAGTACTGTAATTCATTAGGTGTACAACGGGATCATGTTACATCTTACGGGGGAGTAGGGTGTGACAGTGTTTTTAACAGGTTCTGAAGAACTTTTTTTCCAAATTACAACTCGCACTCTGTCGAATTTTCTATAAAATTTGCAGAAACTCCAAATTAAATAAAATTTTAATAAATGACATAAATGGCAAAAATTTCACTTAGTGACTTTTAATAAATATATTAAGAAATAATAAATTTATTTGGAATATGGAATAAGACAAGATAAGGTGCTTTGACACTGTGTGACATGCCTTGCTTAGTTACACTGTAGACGGATGATGAGCGTTACATAATCAATTAATTTATATTTGATATAAATTAATTTGAAGAGGAGAAATTATAATTTTTTGGGTTGAGAACTCAAATTAAAATATAAAAGTAAGATTAAATCATATGGTGACATATGGCACAATGTGATGGTGACACATGGCATCATACAAGCTTGCCATTTGTCTTCCAATCATGAAAGATTATAAAAGTCAAGATTCAATCTACCTTGACACTTGGCTTTATGTGATTAAGTCTTCCAAAAGTAATATAAATTAATTTGAAGATAAGAAATTATAATTTTTTGGGTTGAGAACTCAAATTAAAATATAAAAGTGAGATTAAATCATATGGTGACATGTGGCACAATGTGATGGTGACACATGGCACCATACAAGCTTGTCATTTGTCTTCCAATCATAAAAGATTATAAAAGTCAAGATTCAATCTACCTTGACACTTGGCTTAATGTGATTAAGTCTTCCAAAAGTAAGATTTGATCCTATGGTGACATATGGGAAGGAAGTAAGTAAGTGTTGACTTATGTAGATAAGGTAAAAGGAAGAAAGAAAAGAAAAAATCTTCTTCCTCTTCCCATTTTGGATGGCAACAAGTCTCTCCTCTCCCTTCTCAATTTTTTTTTCATCAATTTAAAAGGAAATTGTTGATTTCCTTTGAATTACAATTGTCAGAAAGTGTTTCTAGCTCACCAAACATCCTTACACCCTCACTAAAGCATAAACCCCATTTTCAAGTGGTTGGCAAGGCTTTGGAAGCCAAGATTGGGCTGCCATTGCTACAATTGGTGTGCTTATGGTGGACAAGCTAGAGGGACAACAATTGGAGTCCTAAAAGCATCCTAAGGAAGAGAGATTCATTGATTGTGCACCTTGGAGGTTAGTACTCAAAATCCCTCTTTTAGTTAGGGGAATTAATTTGTTAATTCACAATCTTAAATGGCAAATGAAATTTTAATTCATGCTAAAATGTGTTTTGGTATGCTTTTGGGCATTGGAAATTGATTAGGCACATAACTCATCAAGTATGGTGCATGTAACCCTAGTTTAATTTTTGAAATTCAAGGTTCTAATGCCCTCAAATCCATGCTTCCATGCCTACACTAAATTCCGTGAGTTTTGTTTGAGAGATTTTAAGAGTGAGAAAAATAATTAGTGTTTGTAATTATTTTTAACTATTTTTTCTCTGATAGTGAATTTATTGGTGGAGTAAGCTTATGTTGAACCATATTAAATTTTGTGTTCTTTATTTTGTATGAGTGTGATTTTCGCAACAATTGGTATCAGAGCTATGGTTCGAGATTTCAAAGATAGCGAGCACAAAATTTAAGGTAGAGCCATTTAATGGGAAAAATAATTTTAATCTGTGGCAAAGCATCGTGAAGGATGTTCTTGTGCAACAAAGATTAATTAAAACCTTAAACAAGAAGCAACCGGTCATCATGAAAGATGATGAATGGAAAGAGTTTCAATAAAGGGTAGTAAGTACAATTAGATTGACATTAGCCCCTGATGTGAAGTATAATGTTTTGGAGAAGACTTCGCCAGTTCTTTTGTTAAAGAAATTGGAGAGTTTGTACAAGTCAATGTCACTCACAAATTTATTGTACTTAAAGAAGGAGTTGTACCAAATTGGAATAGATGAAAGTACTGATGTGAGAGATCACCTTAATATTTTTAATAAATTAATTACCCAATTTGTTAGTGTTAGTGTGAAGATAGATAAAGAAGATAAAACCCTCTTGCTCTTAATCTCTCTCCCATAATCTTATAAAAGCTTAATGACAGTCCTAATAGTTGGAAATGACTTTGAAGTTTGAGGAGGTTCACAATTATCTTGGATGATGAGAAGTTCAAGAAGATAGGTAGTAGCAATAAAGGTGAAACTTTTGTTGCTAGTTTTAATCATGGTAGAAACAATCCACATGGAAACAACTAGAGAAGGAACTGCTATAATTGCAATTGATAATGGTATTAACGATGAATGTTTGAATGTGGATGATGATAAGGAAAAGGCAAAGGATCCATTACAAGATGAGTGGTTAATAGATTCTGCTTGTCCATTCCATATTTGCTCGAAGAAGGAGTGGTTTGAAGTGATTAAAGAAAGAAAAGAGAAAAAGTGAAACTTGCTAATGGGAACAAGATGAAAGTTGAAGGTGTTAAAAGAGTGAAGATCAAGTTGCATGGTGTTGAGTAAAAGCATTTGATGAAGTGAGATATGTTCCTAAATTTGACAGGAACTTAATTTCCTTGGGTAAGTTAGATTCTTTGGGTTTTGGATGTTCAATTCATAGTAAAGTCATAAGAGTTAGTTGAGGTGCTCTTATAATCATGAAGGCTGAGAAGATTAGTGTAAAGAATCTCTACAAATTAGAAGGAGGCCCATTGATTAGAGGAATGCAAATAGAGGTAAGAGGCAACATAAACAATCAAGAGTGTAAGGAAGTACTCAAGTAAAAATTGACTTTTGCAGAAGTTACAAAAACTAATTCTATTTGTCTTGGAGATGAAAATTGTTAGAGTCTAAGTTCAATTAGAATTAGGAATTAAAATTAATTAGGAAATTAGATAAAATAGAAAGTTTAGTAGAATTTAAATTATGAAATTTAATAATTAGAATCCCAAAGGACTAGATTTTTTAGTGGCCATTTATATGAGTAGTTAGTTGGCTTTTGTATTGTAGAGAGCTCACAAAGTAGAGAGGTACATTAAATTCCATGAGTTTTGTTTGAGTAATTTTGAGGGTGAGAAAAATAATTAGTGTATAATTATTTTTCTTTGATAGTGAATTTATTGGTGGAGTAAGTTTACATCGAACTACAAATCTCTACCCTCATTCTACTTTCATGTTCTTCTAATAGCTGCTGTACTTGATCCTGTGTCATGAGAGACTATAAAGATGACCTAGGGTGAGCAAATTTGCATGACTTAGAGTAAGTGTCGCAAGGTGTTTTGCAGTCGCCTGGACGAACCCTCACCGAAGTGGGAAAGAGTAAGGAGTCACCACTTTAATTTTGAGGGAAATTAAAGAAAACCATTTGTGAAAATAAATTAAAATGAAACCACTTCAAGAACAGAGATTCTAGGTTCGGGGTCCGTAAACGGGTGGGGAAGGTGTTAGGCACCCCACCTCATCCCTCGATGAGGGTAAGCAGATTTAATTTCAAGTTCTTTATAAACTAAAATTAATAGTTAAGAGGGTTCGAATGGAAATGTTAATCCTTTTGATAAAAGGGAATATTTGATTTTTCACTAATTCGGGTTACCCAGATACACGAATAAATGAGATGACCCTTAGTGAGTTGCTGTTGCGTATTAGTTTTATTTTAGGGGGGGGGGTCATTTTACGTATTTGTTAAAATTTGATTTGAGAATCGGATAAGAACTCTCCTCCGATCTCCTTTAAATGTTTATGAAAATTTTGGTTGAGAATCGAATAAGAACTCTCCTCCAATCTCTCTTTTAAATATTTATGAAAATTTTGGGTTTGAGAATCGGATAAGAACTCTCCTCCGATCTCTTTTAAATATTTATGAAAATTTTGGGTTTGAGAATCGGATAAGAACTCTCCTCCGATCTCTCTTTTAAATATTTATGAAGATTTTGGGTTTGAGAATCGGATAAGAACTCTCCTCCGATCTCTTTTAAATATTTATGAAGATTTTGGGTTTGAGAATCGGATAAGAACTCTCCTCCGATCTCTTTTAAATATTTATGAAAATTTTGGGTTTGAGAATCGGATAAGAACTCTCCTCCAATCTCTTTTAAATATTTATTAAAGTTTTTAGGCTTGAGAATCGGATAGGAACTCTCCTCTGATCTCTTTTATTTTAATGGGAGTCGGATAAGGACTTTTTCGACCTCTCGAAATTTGATTACAGCTACACATCACAAGAGCCTAAGACTAAGGGTTCTGGCATTCAAAGATGTCGGGGATCGGAATAAGGCTTCTTTTAACTCATTGGTACCTCGTGACTAGACAGGGGATACCAGACTAAATTTTACCGACATCCTATGTGGTCGCCTTACCAGTACCTTTTGATACCCGATCTATTCCATTTACTTATCTGAGATTTAGTTGTATTCCGCCTTATGACGTCTTACCCAATCGTCTTCTGTGTTAGCCTAGTGATTCAACTTTACTATTTTCCTGACTTATTATTCAGACCTTCTATTTTTAAAGAAACGCTTAAGATAGAGTTACCTACATTTTATCCAACTACTTATACGCTACTCGGGACTAGAACTCTTGCATTTAGAAGTAATAAAGATTAACAAAAGAATGGACTGATTAACAAAGAAGTAAACTCGAGAATAACCTTCTTCTCATTTTTTTTAACGCAATATAAACTTGGTGAAAATTACAAACATGAAAATAAAGGAAATACGTAAAATAAAACGAGCACTTGATAAAGCAGCGATATAAGCACTCACCTGTAGGGAGCCGAATCTACTAAACTAACTACAGAACCACAAAACGTAATAGGACTGCGGGCTGATGGCCTGAGGACTAAGGTTCGCCTTGAAATGAAGGATACTTTGCTAAAATGCAGTCAGGTCAAAATAATAACCGAGTTTGAATAAAGTTGAGCTTGGACAACGGGAGTGGAAATAAAGATAACAAAGACAGAAAGTGAGAGTGTCACAGGATAATGAACGAACTGAAAATGGAGAGTTTCAGTATTCAAAAATCCCTTTGCAAGAAAATACTTCAGAAAACAGGTTTCAAAAGTTTTTCTTATGAAAGCTCAAAAATAGCAGAGTAACAAACTGAATTAAGTTTCAGAGTCCTTCTGCTATAGTCACTACCCTTTTTTTCGTCCTCCTTTAAACAGTTTTCATGCAGGTATTTATAGGAACCGGGTGCTCTCCATGAAGGGTCCGGATTTATTTTGAGGGAGATGGAAGGTTAGGATTTTAAAGGACATGATCTGAGGCTCGGGATTTAAAGAGAATCAGAACGAACGGCTGAGATCCCTTTCAGAATATTTGTCCTTTCTCTCTTCTAATCTGACGGCCCAAAATTTTCTTGTCAAGGGCGATCCAAGGGCTGGGAGTGAAAGGCGCTGGTCTTGTCGTCTTCTTCTTTGATCCAAGGGCTCCGGGCTCGTCCTTACAAGTAAGATCAACGGTGGAAATTGGGATGTACAGCACTGTCATGACATACTCTAGCACATGCCAGTAATGCGGGCGATTCTGGGGCGTGCGGTGGAGATTTTGTCTGTGACACTTTAACTACCTCGGCTCTGATTATGACGACAGTTAGCGGAAGTTGTCTTATTCCCTTTGTTTTCCGACCTCCCCTCCCTTCCGATCTTTCTAACACGATCCTTTTCCGATCTCTCATGCCGGGCTCCGCTCTTCCGACCTCTCCAACTCCGATCTTCTCCTTCATCTGGTCTGGTTCAGTAAAAGCATTTATTCCTTCGATTTCCGAGGCATCTGCTTCATTTTCTACTCGCAATAAATGCTCGGATTTTCCCTATATATATATACCTTCAACCGGGAAGCCCTCCGCATTTGATTTTCTCCTCTTCCTTCTCACATTTCCTGTTCTAACTGCTCCGGCAGTAGTCCCGGCCATGATAGTGACTTTTGATCTTTTTCCGATTGTTCTTTTTATTCCCCGACTGAAAATTTACGATCCCGGTGATCGGAAAATTATGATAACCTTATTTGATGACAGTGAGAGAACCGGACTAACTTACCGACCTAGATCGAGGACTTTGATCATGTCGATCTCGAATCGTTCGACCGATATAATCGGCGAACTGACTTCGGGCGAGAAGACTGTTAATATTCCCCTTAACATTGGTGACTGCGCCTTGAAGTTCATTTGGCTTCTCACCACATTGGGTGTCTCGACAGTGGCTCGGTTCCAAGCAATAACATTGATGACGACCTTTCTCATCCTCATGAGAGTCATAATCCCCCCATCTGAGTTGTACATCTGTCCGATGTCGATGGCTGGCCTAAAACATCTTTTGATTCAGCCACGAGATTAGGCTTTGACATAGGTCTTTATTAGATGGGATGTACTGCCGATCTCTAGAGATCGCCCAAATAATGTAATTTGACTTTCAATGTAATCCGATCTCTAGAGATCGCCCAAATGATGTAATTTGCCCTTTTTGTAAATAAAATTTATTTTGTCAATTATCATTTTTATTATTATTGCATTGATTATTTTTCGATCTTTGATGTGTTTATCCGATCCGGTTCCCGACTGAACAACCCTTAACCGATCTGCCTTAATTCACCGATCTGCAACTAGCCGATCTCTTTTATTATGGAATTTTTGAAATATTCGTGAGACGTGTCAGAAAAACTGGCGAGTCTCGCTAACTGATGCACCGCCTAGAACACTGTGAGCATTAAATGCTCAGACGAGTATAAATAGGGGATGGGTCAGCCAGTTGCTCTCTTATGTCATTTTTAGCATCCCGTGAGCGATTCCAAAATTCTCTCAATTTCTCAAGTTCTTCCGACACCGATCAAGCTCCGGTAAGGGTTTTGATCCTTCTTTTAGTATAAATTCTCTATTTCCTTTGAAAATGAGTGGCGCCGAGGGTCAGAGAGCGGCAAGCCCCCCTTCCGTTCAGATCTCGTGGTCGTCTGATGAAGTAGAGGTGGTCGGACCAAGTGTGCGACCTGAACCGCCTAGGGGCTCTGTTCCAGCTCGGGGGCAAGGAGCACCATCAAAGCATGTACATTCTTCAGGGAGAGA
This sequence comes from Hevea brasiliensis, assembly GCF_030052815.1. Taxonomy (NCBI): domain Eukaryota; kingdom Viridiplantae; phylum Streptophyta; class Magnoliopsida; order Malpighiales; family Euphorbiaceae; genus Hevea; species Hevea brasiliensis. The sequence continues at coordinate 84,821,792 of NC_079499.1, forward strand.
AAATCTTCCCATGGACGAACTGCCATCAATCCTTCAAGAAACCGACCTGCAGTCGTTCAGCCAATAGTATAACATTCGGCCTGATTCATACGAGTTGATTAAGTGTCACGGCGATCTTCGTGCCGATCACTTCTTTGAAGAGAACGATATGATCATGGTATATGAAGAACAATTAAAAGCCGGGCTGCGGTTCCCTCTTGGCGACTTCTTCAAGGAAGTTTTAAAATTTCACCAAGTGTGCATCGCCCAAGTTCACCCGAACTCGTGGCGGATCCTAGTAGCCTTCAGAGGCCTCTACCGAGCTAAGGGACTCAGTCCTACAGCTAAGGTATTCGCCGAACTACTTAGGTTAACTCGTCGAAAGGACGATGAGTATTGGTTCTTCCAGGCGAAGCCACATTGTGGGCTCTTTACTGATCTGCCCTCCTCCCTGAAGAATTGGAAGAATCGCTTCTTTATTATGAGGAGCAAAATTCTGAACGGCTTTGAGGGTTTTCCTCCCAGCTGGCTGCACTAGGGCCCCTTGCTTCCGAAGCACATCACCCTGAATAGGGAAGAAGGCCTGATGGTGATGGAACTGAAAGATCAGGCGGCCAGAGAGAAGTTCTCTTGTTTGGATGCAGTGACCGCCGAACTGCATCACTGGACAATGGAGTTGATTACTGGCGAAGATCGCGGGCTTCAGCTCTCTGACCTCGGCATCGGTATTTTCTATATCTCAGATCTTTGGGCCTTAGCGATCTCACTAACCTCTTCTTTGTGCAGGTATAGCAAGCAGTGAGGCTTCCAAGGAGAGCCAAAAGCAGAAGAGGGAGGTCTCCCGGAAAGTGCGGGAGATGAAGCGCTCCGAGCTGCTTCAAATGCCCAGCCATGATCCCGGAGAGATGCAAGGAGGCTCGTCTCAACCCTCAGAACCACCGGTCATAGAAGTGGTCCGATCTCCTCCTCACCAAGAAGAGCCGCCTCCACCTCTTCCAGTTGCTTCGAGTGCGAAAGGGGGTCCTTCCCAACCTCCTGTAAGAACCCTTTCCCGTGGCGCTCAAGTTCTGATCCACTCGCTGGAGAAGAACTGGACTGTTCGGGAAAATCCAGGCTTGGCCAAGGTCTTGGGGGCCTCGATCTGCCTTCAAGAGGATCGAGATAGGTTATCCCCGAACAATCTTGATGACATCCTGACTCGGAAAATGAGCCTGAACGTGGAGAGTTTGGTGAACCAGCACATAGTCCGGGAGAAGGCTCACCGTCTGAGTAAGGAGGTGGAGAAGATGGGTCACGAAGTGGCTTCCCTCCGATCCCAACTTTCATCCATTCAGAACTACATATCTGAAATTGAGGGGCAAATGAAGTTCTACTAGGATAAGCTGGCCGAGCAAGCTCAAGTTCTGGCCGAGCGAGCTCATGTCCTTAAAGAAGTTCGAGCGCTCCGAGCTGGTGAAGTTGCTCACCTCACTGAGGAGCTCAAAGCAAAAGAAGAAGAGGCGATGACAAGGGAGGCCGGCGCTTATGTGAACGCTCATAGGGATCTCTTAGCCGAGCTCAAGAAGCGATATCCCGAGGAGGATTTCTCTTGGATGGTAGATCTGGCTCCCCAAGATGAAGGTGAGGATAGTGAGGAGGAGGCTGAGGGTGAGAGAGGAAGCGAGCAAAATGTAGATCAGACTGGGGGTGATCCTCCAGCCGAATGACTTGTATAAACTTGAAATGAAATGAAAGTTCCCCTTTTGTTCAATGATTAAATGTGATCAGAAAGTCTCTAAATTGCATAAGCACTTGATTGTCTGAGCATATTAGAACCACAACTAAAAGTGATTTTTAATCTAAGTGTTAGAGGTCGGAAAACACAATAAGCATGAGATCGGCTGAGAACCAACGCTAAACGGGACTTGATTAAAATTGGAAATTTGACTTGAACACTTAAGATCGGGATCATCATTAAACCGGATCGAAACCTTAACTTTATTATTCCCAAACTTTTAAAAGAGAGATCGGCAATAAGACTGGTGGCACGAAAGCCTAATGTTGGTTCAATCTCGTTTGACAAGAAAGATCGGAAATATAATTGACTGATCAGGGGACTTGACAATTGGTTTGAGAGATCGGTGAGGCTTTAAATGATATGGGAACTTAGTATTGATTAGATTCCTTTTGAGAAGAGATTGGAAATGTGGTTATTTGGCAAAGGGAGACTCAGTGTTAGGGATCGGTTTCAAAGTTTATTGATTTCGGGGATCAGCCAAAATATGGTGTCGACAGCTGCCCCTCTTTACATAATTCCTACTGGAAAAAAAATTTCCGTGTAGGGATTATGTAAAGATTTTGACCCATATTTTGGATGATTAAAATTTGAAATTTGAAATTAAAGTCAGGAAACTAAAACCCACTTGGGTTGGCACCCTAAGGTTGGTAACAGGAAATTAAAATGCTAGAAAATTAAAATCAACTTAGATCAAGGAACCAGAAGTTGATTGACAGGAAATTTAAAATGCAGGAAAATTAAAATCAACTTAGATCAAGGAACCAGAGGTTGATTGACAGGAAATTTAAATGCATGAAAATTAAAATCAACTTAGATCAAGGAACCAGAGGTTGATTGACAGGAAATTTAAATGCAGGAAAATTAAAATCAACTTAGATCAAGGAACGAGAGGTTGATTGACAGGAAATTTAAATGCAGGAAAATTAAAATCAACTTAGATCAAGGAACCAGAGGTTAATTGACAGGAAATTTAAATGCAGAAAAATTAAAATCAACTTAGATCAAGGAACCAGAGGTTGATTCACAGGAAATTTAAATGCATGAAAATTAAAATCAACTTAGATCAAGGAACCAGAGGTTGATTGACAGGAAATTTAAATGCATGAAAATTAAAATCAACTTAGATCAAGAAACCAGAGGTTGATTGATAGGAAATTTAAATGCAGAAAAATTAAAATCAACTTAGATCAAGGAACCAGAGGTTGATTGACAGGAAATTTAAATGCATAAAAATTAAAATCAACTTACAAAGCAAGTCTAATCTCGACACGAGAAGTTCCTCCCTGATGAAGTGTACTTAACAGGATCCCGAAGGCCGATGATTAATGGAGGACGAGTTACAAGACTTGACCTACGACCTCTTTTCTTCGGATGCCCCTTTTCTGTTCTCGACTTTCTTCTTATTTTGCGAAAAACCCCCTTGCGGATTTTCACTTTCCTTTCGCCCATTTGACTAGAAGCGCCCTTTCAGGTTTTCACCTCTAGTTTTTTTTTTTTTTTTTTAGGCCAATTCCTGCAAATCTCATAGCAAAGTACGTGAGGTTATCAATTTTCAAATCCTAATCTTATGGCCAAATTTAACTGATTAATAGCGCCTTAGATAAAGAGATTGAAGAAGGACAATATTAAAGAGTGAGGATAGGGAAAGATAAAAGCAAAGAGATAAACACAAAGAAAGTATGACTTTATTATGGTTTTAAGAAATAAAGGTACAGTTTCAAAAAAAAAAAGGGTACAAGGATAGATCTCACATAGAAGTCTCTTAACTACAATTATTTCAAGTACTCTGAAGTCTCATGCCATGACGGTTTATTTCCCTTCTCGGTTTCATGCTCCTTTCCTTATTTCTCCCTTTTGGTTCTTGAGATGCCCTTTCGGGTTTTCACCCCTAGATTTTTTTTTTTTTTTGGCTCACTTTTTCAGGACGCCCTTTTGAGTTTTCATCCCTCACTCATTTTACAGAAAGCGCCATTCCAGGGTTTTCGCCTTCTTTCACACATTTTGCTAGGAGCGCCCTTTCGGGTTTTCACCCCTACTCTTTTTTTTTTTTTTAGGCATATAATCTTTTGACGGTGTCGGCATTCACAGGTCTTGGAAATTCTTCACCGTCCATGTGGGTCAAGATCAAGGCCCCACCAGAAAATGCCTTTTTAACCACATAGGATCCCTCGTAGGTTGGTGACCATTTACCCGGGGGATCGTTTTGATTCAGAAGCACTTTCTTCAGAACTAGGTCCCCTGGTTGAAATTCACGTGGGCGAACCCCTTTGTTAAATGCCCTGGCCATTCTTCTTTGGTATAACTGCCCGTGACATGCCGCTACTAGCCTCTTCTCATCTAGCAAGTTTAATTGGTCCAACCTTGACTGGATCCATTCCGACTCATCAATACCTGATTCCTTCAGAATTCTTATAGAAGGAATTTCTACCTCAATAGGTAGTACAGCTTCCATCCTGTAAACCAGTGAGTATGGGGTTGCCCCAGTTGATGTCCTTACAGTAGTCCGGTATGCATGAAATGCGTAGGGAAGCATATCATGCCAATCCTTATAAGTGACTGTCATTTTTTGAATTATTCTTTTGAGATTTTTGTTTGCAGCTTCCACTGCTCCATTCATCTGGGGATGGTATGGTGAGGAATTGAGATGTCGGATTTTGTATTAATCACATAATCTCTGAATCTTTGGATCATTCAAATTCTTGGCGTTGTTAGTGACGATTTCATTGGGGAGGCCGTGCCGGCAGATGATATTATTTTTGAGGAATTTGAGAAATGTGTTCTGTGTAATGTGGGCATATGATGTCGCTTCGACCCATTTAGAAAAATAATCGATAGCTACCAAGATAAATCTATGCCCGTTGGATGACTTAGGGTTGATGGGGCCAATCTCATCGATGCCCCACATTGCAAAAGGCCATGGTGAACGAGGTTGAACAATTGGTGAGGCGGAACATTTATCGGATCCGCATAGATTTGACACTTATGGCACTTTTGGAAATACTCGATGTAGTCCTTTTCCATGGTAGTCCAAAAATACCCCCGTATCATGATTTTCTTAGCCATCATATGCCCATTGGCATGGGTTGCACAGTTTCCCTCATGAGTCTCAAAAAGGATTCTCTTCGCCTCTTTTGCATCCACACATCTCAACAATTCGCCATTAGAGCTCCTTTTGTATAAAATTTCTCCACTGGGGAAGTATCCTAATGCTAATCTCTGAATCATCCTCTTTTCATTTTTGCTCGCCCCTGAGGGAAATTCTCTGGTTCTGATGTAAAGCAAGATGTCATGGTACCAAGGTTTACCATCAGGTTCTTCTTCGATCATGAAGCAGTAAGCCGCCTCACTCCTTGCTTTAATCTTTAATACTTGAGTCGTCTGCCCTTCTTCCATTTGAGCCATAACAGCCAGGGTGGCTAAGGCGTCTGCAAATTGATTATTGTCTCGACTAAGGTGAGTGAAAGAGATTTCTTTGAATTTCTTAATCAACTCCAGTAAGTACTTCTGATATGGGATTAGCTTCGGATCCTTAGTTTGTCATTCTCCTTTGACTTGATAAATGATCAGGGCTGAGTCTCCATATACCTCTAACTTCTTGACTTTCATTTCGATGGCAGCTTGTAAACCCATCACACAAGCTTCATATTCTGCGACGTTGTTGGTGCAGTCAAATCTCAACTTGATAGCTATCGGCAAGTGTTTTCCATCCGGGGATACCAATACAGCTCCGATTCCATTACCTGACAAATTGACAGCTCCGTCGAAATACATTTCCCATACATCAGCTGGCTATTCTTCTCCGCCATCCACTTTGTTAATATGCTCATCGAGGAACTCAAAATCAGGAGCTTCATAATCCTGGATAGGGTTTTGTGCTAGGAGATCGGCGATCACGCTACCTTTGACTGCTTTCCGGGTCATATAAACAATGTCATATTGGGAGAGTATGACCTGCCATTTGGCTATCCTTCCTGGCACGAATGGGCTTTCGAATACATACTTAATAGGATCCATCCTGGAGATGAGCCATGTCTTGTGATTCAACATGTAGTGTTTGAGGCGATTTGCTGTCCAGGCTAACGCACAGCAAGTTTTTTCTAAGAAAGAGTACCTCGACTCACAATCATTGAACTTTTTGCTTAGGTAATAAATAGCCCTCTCCTTTCGGCCGGTATCATCATGTTGCCCCAAAACACATCCCATTAAGCTTTGTTGGACTGCCATATACAAAATCAATGGCCTTCCTGCCACCGGCGAAATCAATACTGGTGGGTTGGACAGGTACTGCTTGATTTTCTCGAAAGCCTCTTGACAAACTGAATCCCATTGAGTGGTGTTGTTCTTTCGGAGTAGTCTAAAAATAGGCTCAGCTTTAGCGGTGAGATTGGAAATAAACCTTGATATGTAGTTTAACTTTCCCAGGAAACTGCGCACCTCCCTTTCTGATTTTGGGGATGGCATCTCTTGAATGGCTCGGACTTTGTCCGGATCAACTTCTATTCCCTTTTCGCTCACTATGAATCCCAATAATTTCCCAGATCTAGCTCCGAATATGCATTTGGCAGGGTTCAGTTTCAGCTGATATTTCCTGAGTCTCTCGAATACTTTCCTCATTACCTGCACGTGGCTCTCTTCTCCCCTAGATTTGATGATCATATCATCCACGTACACCTCTACTTCTTTATGCATCATATAGTGGAATAATGTGACCATAGCGTGTTGGTAGGTGGCCTTAGCATTCTTTAACCCGAAAGGCATGACCCGATAACAAAATACCCCCCATTGAGTGATAAAAGTAGTTTTCTCCTTGTCTTCCTCATCCATTGGGACTTGATTGTACCCCGATGCCCCATCGATACACGAACACCTGCCCAATCCTGCTGCATTGTCTACTAACACATCAATGTGAGGGAGAGGGAAATCATCTTTCAAGCTCGCTTTATTAAGATTCCTATAATCAATGCACACCCTAACTCTCCCATCCTTCTTCATTATCGGGACAACGTTAGCTATCCATTGGGGATATTTGACTACTTCCAGAAACCCAGCATCATACTATTTCTTGACCTCATCCCTAACTTTGAGCAGTGTGTCAAGATTCATTCTTCTTAATTTCTGCTTTACCGGGATTGTCCCCGAAATTAGGGGAATTTTGTGCGTCACTATATGAGGGTCCAAACCAATCATATCATCATAGCTCCAAGAAAACACATCTATGAATTCTTTGAGCAAACTGATCATATCTCCCAATTCTTCACTCTCCACAACCTTAAGTTCCCTTTTTACTTCTTCCGTGCCTAAGTTTATGGTGTGTGTTTCGTCTCCACAAGGCACTAGGGAAGGTTCATCTCTTTCATCCCTTTCCTCTATGAGTTCCACCTCAGAATCATTTGAAGTAATGGCAGTTATGGGGATTTCAAAATTAATCAGAGGAATTTCTGAGTCTATTGAATTATTAGGTGCTAATTGATGAATGGTCCTGAATGAACGAAAATGGAATATATTATAAGAATGATTTTCAAAAGGAAAGAAAAAGAGAATTGGATATAAAATGCGCTATTAATTCATTAACATTTATGACATAAGAAAAGGGTCCATTTACAATATTACACTTGCCACCATGGACAAAATGATCAAGTGTAGATAACTAAAAGTACTTTACTCGAAATTAAGTACAGGGATGTCCTCTGCTGTCCAGTTGTCCAGTTCTTGCCCTTCAGCTATTAGCGAGACCAGAGCCTCATACAAGGAATCCAAGTGGATGACATCGATGGATGGTTCATCGGGTGATTCTTCAACCTCTGCTAGATTTTCAATGACCGGTTTAGTGAATACCTCCATGAATCTCGGGACTACTTTCATTCTCCCGAGTTTCTGGTCAAATCTTTGATCCCGAAGTCTGTTCCTCATCCAGAATCGCCCATCCATGAGTGCGTCCTCCTCATAACCCAAACCGCAACGGCCTACCTTCTGGATAGCCGGTATAGGTTCAACAATCCCTTGCAATGCGGTGCCTAACCCTTTGCCCTCTTCATACCCATTTCTTGACATTACCTTAGCTACCATAGCCATAGCCCCTTCGTTTTTTGAGATGGTTTCTTGTAATTCGAGGGCCTGGAAGGAGCTTTCCAATGACTCCTCAGCAGCTTCCACATAAGGAAGTGATTGTGGCTTGGTGACCAATATGGCTTCTTCCCCTCTTACAATGATGATTTTGCCATCCATAATGTACTTTATCTTCTGGTGCAAAGTCGAAGGAATGGCATTCGCTGAATGGATCCAAGGCCTCCCCAGCAATATAGTGTATGCAGGCTCAATGTTCATCACTTGGAACGTGACGTTGAAAGTGCATGCACCAATTTGGAGCAGCAAGTCGATGTCCCCCAGCACCTCTCTCCTTATATCGTCAAAGGCTCTTACCACCATAGCACTTTGATGTATATTGGAATGGTCAATCGGTAGCCTAGCCAAAGTGGCATTAGGCAGTACATTGAGCGCGGATCCATTATCAATAAGGACCTTGGCCACTATACAACCTTTACATTTCACAGTCACGTGCAGAGCTTTAGTGTGCGTTAAGCCTGCAGGGTCTATCTCTTCTTCAGAAAAGGTGACAAAACTGGATGCTTGAATTTGTCCCACTATCTTCTAGAACTGCCCCAGTGTGATGTCGGGGTTCACCAAGGCCTGATCCAGAATTTTCTATAGGGCTTGACGATGTACCTCTGAGCTCAAAATTAGTGACAATAATGAAATTCGGGCAGGTGTCTTTCTTAATTGCTCAACCACGTCATATTCACTCTGCTTCATTATTTGAAGCAACAGCTCCTCTTCTTTGTTCGACCCGGCGGGTTCTCCTCTCTCCATTCTCTCAACCTTCTCTCCTATCTTCTCTTGGGGCTCTCCCATTTTTACTTTCCCTCTCTTCTTTTCTTTTTCTTCATACCCGTAACATCTCCCACTTCGAGTTATAAACTCGACTTCTTGCTCAGGTGGGGAGGATTTTGTGGCAGTGACGGGCTGAGGATTAGCTTGGGGAGTAGTACTACTGGTAGGTCCGGCATAAGTCATCTTAAAATGCTCATGAGGAGTGAAGCACGGTTTTGGAGGTACCGAAGGTGAAGCAAGATTAGGAGCCGATGTACTGCTTGACGCTCCTTGGGTAAAAACTTGGAAGTTATAATTCCAAGGTATGGCATAGGTTTTTGTGACAGGAAGCTGAGGCGGCGTTCATATGATTGTCACTGGAGGTGAGGATACTGGGGGTGAGAAAGTGATTCTGTGATTAGGGGTGGAGGCATTTTGGCTGAGTCGGGCTGTATTTACTCCTTCCTCCATTTTAGACCTTGCCTGGCATCTCAGAACTTTGAGGGACAATAAGTTCTGGACCTCTTACTTAAATTCTTCACAATTTTGTAGCTCATGGCTAGCTGCTCTTGATAGGGGCATACCGTTTCAACCTCAGGTTCTGGGGCTTGAGGGTGGGGGTACTTCCCTTACTTCCATTCTAAAAATTTCCTCAAAGTGAGGAATCAGCTCGTCTACCTCTGGTGCCGACCCCTCTCCATCTGACTCTATCATGTTTACACCATTGCCCGTATTATGATTGGGCAACGGGTTTGAGGTAACATTGGGGAGGGAACCATTTCCTTCAATCTTCAACCACTCATTCCTGATTAAGGCGTGCACTCTCCCTCTGAGTGCCCCGCAATTATCAGTCGAGTGCCCCTGCGCCCCTCCATGATACTCACACCGGGCGGTGGTGTCATACCACCTGGGGTATGGCGGCTGAATTGGGTCAAGGGGAATGGGTACTATCTGGTTTATACCGATGAGATATCGGTATATTTCGCTGAGTGGTAGGGGCAGAGGCAGATCAGGATTTCTTGGTGGTCTCGGGTTGTTTTGAGGTGGTCTGGGTTGAGTAGGTGGAGGAGGCGGTCTGGGTTGGTAATTTATAGGTGGTGGATACTGTGGGCGTGGGTGAGGATAATTTGGGAAAAGGGGTGGAACGTTTGCAATGGTTTGGCCATGAGGGGGAGGATATGGTCGGTAGTTATTTTGAGGAAGAGGGGAGTGATTGTTCTGCCAGGTGATGGAATGCACATCACCCTCCTTCTTTTTGCCAAAATTGGCATTTTTCTTTGCAGGGTTCTCAATCAACTCCTGCAGTCGTCCCATCCTTAAATTAGCTTTTATCCTCTCACCAGCTTGGATAATATCCAAGAAGCTATTAGAGGTATTTCCAATCATCAGATTGAAATAAGGAGCCTTTAACGTCTCAATGAACAAAGAGCATAGTTCATTATCAGTCACTAGGGGATATACTTCTGCAGCCTTCTCCCTCCATCTTTGGGCATATTCCTTGAAGCTTTCCCTGTCTCTCTGTACTAGGTTTTGGAGGTCTCTCCTTGTGGGGGCCACATCGCAGTTAAATTTATACTGCTTCAGGAAAGCATCTACCAAATCTTTCCAGGAGAGCAGTTTGCTCCTGTCCAACTGAATGCACTACCTCAGGGCTACCCCGGAGAGGCTCTCATGGAAGAAGTGAACTAAAAGTCTGTCGTCTTCTGTCAAGGCGGACATTTTAGCGATGTAGGTGGCCAGGTGAATGCAGGGGTCTGAGCTCCCGGTGTACTTGTCGAAGTCCGGGACCTTGAACTTGGGCGGCAACACCACATTAGGAACCAATCTAAGTGATGCCACATCGACTGAACCATACATGTTCAGCCCCTCTATAGCTCTCAATCTCTCTTCCAGAGCGGGCAGCTTCTTGTTTTCTCTCATCTTATTTTCCCCTCCTGCTGCAAGAGGTACTCCCCCAGTTGGGAAATGAGGGGCGGAATAAATTGGAGGGATCAGGACTGAAGGGGATGGTTCGGCATTTGAGATAGCCAGATAATAGAAGAAAGATGGTTCATTATTCAGTGGGGCCGGATTGACAGTGATTGTCGGATCCGGGATCGATGGCTGAAAAGTGAAAGAGGTTGAAGCATAGTGAGAATCAACCGTTGTAGGAGGCGGGGAAGTAGTGGTAAGTTAGGGTCTGAAGCAGGCTTATTATGGGACATTTCCCTTATTAGTCTCATGAGCTCCGAAACTTGGTCTTTCAATTTAGAAACCTGTCCTTGTAGGTTCTGGACTTGTTCCTGGCCTTCCATTATCTTCTTTATTCGTGATCTTGTTAAGTACACTCGTTTGGGTTGAACTGTGTGTCTGGTTAGACTTGCTTTGTTTGAAGCAATGTTGATTTTGTGTAGGGAAGTAAAAAAAGTTTTTAATGAATTTTGAATTTCCTAAAAAAAACTAAAGGTCCTGGTTCGGACAAAGGATACAGTGGCGCATCCAATTTTTCGCATAACCCTAGCGAGGGGGTTCCTATAGGAGTTATACTATTCATTCACAATTTTGCTAAACAATGGCCCAAAAATTATTCTATTAACTGAATAATTCGTACACAGCATTCTTTACATCTGCCTAGGCTCAAGGAGGTTCTTTATAATGTAATGACATTTTTTGAGATACTCATATAACCTTTCTTCTTGTCTGGGAGGGTTGAACACTTTCAGAGCATACTCGAATTCAGGTAGGAGTTCTTGTTTTCCCTGTGCTATCATTCTCTCCAGCTGGTCAACATTCTCTTTCAGCTCCTGATAGAGAGCAGCTTGTCTTTCTTTTTCCTTCCTTTCTTTAGCACATTCCTTTAGAATATCATTGATAAGCAGTGCTTGTTCCTTCAGTTCAAGTTTCTTCTTTTTGCTTTCTTGTTTATACTCTTCCATGAGTATCTCCTGATATTTCATTTTCTCCTGAAGCTTGCTATTCTGTACTTCTGCTTCTTTTATTACAGCTTGGATGTAACAGCCCGATCCTTCGCCAGTTAGTATTGTCCGCTTTGGCCCATGGGCCTCACAGATTTGTCCCTTGGGAGGTTTCATTCCCAAAAGCACGCTGACCAGGTGAGGAAGGCTCCCACATATATGGCCCAAATCTTTTCTTCCCGTTTCCGATGTGTGACACGAAGTTTCCACCCCAGTGCGTAGCTGGTTGAACAAGCACGTCCCAACCCCATCCCTGGGTCGTGACAAGCCCACCAACTTCTGCTTGGTGCGTCCTCACACCACACACCGTACTAGAGGGAGTCCAGCTGTGATACCAAATTGTAACAGCCCGATCCTTCACCAGTTAGTATTATCCGCTTTGGCCCATGGGCCTCACGGATTTGTCCCTTGGGAGGTTTCATTCCCAAAAGCGCACTGACAAGGTGAGGAAGGCTCCCACATATATGGTCCAAATCTTTTCTTCCCGTTTCCGATGTGGGACACGAAGTTTCCACCCCAGTGCGTAGCTGGTTGAATAAGCACGTCCCAACCCCATCCCTGGGTCGTGACATTGGAGAGAGCTTTTTTCCTTTTCCCACCGTATCTCTTGCTCTTTGAACCCCATCTTTTCAGTCCTTACCTCTTCCCTGAGCCTTCTTACTTTTTTTTTGAGGATCTGCTGTTGGTCCACCAATTGTTTTATTTGTTCTTGCAGTTGCGAGTTTTCGGTGTTTGCCTTTTGTAGGGAGTTGGCTAAACGATCACCATCTTCTTCTGAAAGGACGTTTTGGCGAGGGTTGCTGTCTTTGAATTTTGTTAGATCTGTAGTTAAGTGTTCTTGATCCCTGTCAGCCCTCCATTTAAGATAAAGGCCCGTGGCACTCGGGCCTTTAGGCGACCTCTCCATCAGAGTGATGTTTTCCCAAGATCTGCGAGCTATTTTCAACCCTTCCTCTTCCTTGAGCTCATGGTAGAAATGACCTTGGTGGTATTCTTCAATGTTGATTCTGAACTGTGTTGAGCTGAATTGTCTCATTACGAATGCCGGAGTGTAACTTGTGTATCCAGTCACCCCGATTAGGGATACTGATTGATTACCCCCCGTGCCGACCAAAATGGATTCACCCGACGTCCACAATTTCCTCCAGCAGTAGTCATGGCTGTTGAAGCTCAAAATCCATTTTTGCCACTACGGCTCATCCTTCGGGCTGATTACTAATAGGGTCATTTTCTCGATGAGAGGCTGGTCAAGGTACCAAGTTAATCCCTTCGTCTCCACAGGACACATATGACTAATGATCCAGAGGTGCAACAATTGAGAACAACATTTAATGGATCCCTTACCTTGTTGTCTGCAGTAAGTAAGGGTTAAGAAAGTCTCGGCAAGAATTGCCGGTACTGGATTGACCTTCTGTTTCTCTACTGCCCAGAACATTTCCACAATGCCGTAGGTTATGATTTCGGAAGGTCCAGGGAATAAGATCAGGCTGTAGATTGCTAAAGCGAGCATCAATGAAGCTTGATCCCACTATTCATCTTGGATGCATTGATCCAACCACTTCTTGAGATAAGTCCAATACCATCTATGCGTGTTCCCTTTGATAGTTTCCCTCACCTTTGCTTCTTCTGGTGGAATCGCCAGCATATGTGCGAACCGTTTCCAGGTCTGCCTATGCTCGAGGTGTAGGTAAATCCGATTCTGCGCCGCATAAGGAATTTCTAGCAATGCTTGATATTCTTCCATAGTGGGAGCAGTATCAATATCGTTGAAAGAGAACACCCCATACTTAGGATTCCAAACTGGCAACATGGCCTTTAATGCTGAGACTTGAACTTTAACTCGTATCAAGGTTGCGATCCTCCCATATCTCTTCTCAAATTATGCTTTGACCTGATCGGGAAATGACTTCCAACCATTGGCCAGACCCTCGAGACTGTTCATTCTGACTTCAATTTTGCTTAGGTCCAATGGAGGTAATGAGCTAGTATCACTTTGTGGAGGCACTGGACTATGAGGCGGTTCGGGCCATGGTTTAACATTCTGTTCTTATTTAAGAACTTCTTCTGCCTACTGACTCGAGGATGCCATATTAAAAATGATGCTTATCCTTTCACAGACCTTATTTTGGTGATGCCTGCAGGAAAGACTTGTTAGCAGGATAAATTCAGGTAGTCTTGAATTATACTGTTGGCAGAGTGACACCTACACATTTATCAAAGTAGGAAAGTGTGTAAGTTTTCTTAACAGTATGATTCAAGATTACCCTCAAAAATAAGAACAGAATAAACACAAACAGAATAGGGTAAGAGTAAGTATGCCCCTTTTGTCCTAAAATAAGGAGAGTCCTAGTACCGGCTAGGTGCTACCTAATTGGATAGTTCTATCTTATAAGGTAGCTTGCTACGATTTCCAACTATCGTGACAGTTTAGCTCAAGGTCTAATTTTCTAAAAGCCACAAGTTCCCAAATTGCCCCTATTGTAAACAGTAGAGCCCCATTCTATCCCTCATGATACTGTCGAGAAAGTTCCACGGGTATCACAGTGAATAGAACGAGTTTCAATTTGAGCAGAAGCCTTCACGGATACTAACGGGGTAAAACCCACGGGTACCACTACATGACTCCCTCCTACTTCCTAAAAGGGTAAGAAAGCCCAGGTATAGGGCTGAAGTGTGTGAGGACATTATGTGAGTGTTCAGTGTGTGAAGGGACACCTTTACCTCTTCCCAATACAGGGGGATTTTTATTTTTCCTTTTTTAGACGGAGAATGCTGTAGGATATAAAACAAACAAAGCAGTTAGAGGAAATAACAATCATTAATAGACTAAGGTTTTCGAATTTCGTAAATTGTACCTATCTAAATATAATTCTAGTTTATAAGAACATAAAATTAAATCTGCTTTTGGACCTCTGGGCCGGGGCTGAAGGAAAATCGACTACTCCCCAGTGGAGTCGCCAAGCTGTCGCAAGGTGTTTTGCGGTCTCCTGGACAAACCCTCACCGAAGTGGGAAAGAGTAAGGAGTCACCACTTTAATTTTGAGGGAAATTAAAGAAAACCATTTGTGAAAATAAATTAAAATGAAACCACTTCAAGAACAGAGATTATAGGTTCGGGGTCCGTAAACGGGTGGGGAAGGTGTTAGGCACCCCACCTTGTCCCTCGATGAGGGTAAGCAGATTTAATTTCAAGTTCTTTATAAACTAAAATTAATAGTTAGGAGGGTTCGAATGGAAATGTTAATCCTTTTGGTAAAAGGGAATATTTAATTTTTCACCAATTCGAGCTACACAGATACACGAATAAATGAGATGACCCTTAATGAGTTGCTGTTGCGTATTAGTTTTATTTTAGGGGGGGGTCATTTTACGTATTTGTTAAATTTTGATTTGAGAATCGGATAAGAACTCTCTTCCGATCTCCTTTAAATGTTTATGAAAATTTTGGTTGAGAATCGGATAAGAACTCTCCTCCGATCTCTCTTTTAAATATTTATGAAAATTTTGGGTTTGAGAATCGGATAAGAACTCTCCTCTGATCTCTTTTAAATTTTTATGAAAATTTTGGGTTTGAGAATCGGATAAGAACTCTCCTCCGATCTCTCTTTTAAATATTTATGAAAATTTTGGATTTGAGAATCGGATAAGAACTCTTCTCCGATCTCTTTTAAATATTTATGAAGATTTTGGGTTTGAGAATCGGATAAGAACCCTCCTCCGATCTCTTTTAAATATTTATGAAAATTTTGGGTTTAAGAATCGGATAAGAACTCTCCTCCGATCTCTTTTAAATATTTATTAAAGTTTTTGGGCTTGAGAATCGGATAAGAACTCTCCTCCGATCTCTTTTATTTTAATGGGAGTCGGATAAGGACTTTTCCGACCTCTCGAAATTTGATTACAGCTACACATCACAAGAGCCTAAGACTAAGGGTTCTGGCATTCAAAGATGCTGGGGATCGAAATAAGGCTTCTTTTAACTCATTGGTACCTTGTGACTAGACAGGGGATACCAGACTGAATTTTACCGACATCCTATGTGGTCACCTTACCAGTACCTTTTGATACCCGATCTATTCCATTTGTTTATCTGAGATTTGGTTTTATTCCGCCTTATGACGTCTTACCCAATCGTCTTCTGTGTAAACCTAGTGATTTAACTTTATTATTTTTCTGACTTATTATTCAGACCTTCTATTTTTAAAGAAACGCTTAAGATACAGTTACTTACATTTTATCCAACTACTTATACGCTACTCGGGACTAGAACTCTTGCATTTAGAAGTAACAAAGATTAAGAAAAGAATGGACTGATTAACAAAAAAGTAAACTCGAGAATAACCTTCTTCGCTTTTTTTTTAACGCAATATAAACTTGGTGAAAATTACAAACATGAAAATAAAGGAAATACGTAAAATAAAATGAGCATTTGATAAAGCAGCGATATAAGCACTCACCTGTAAGGAGCTGAATCTACTGAACTAACTACGGAATCACAAAACGTAATAGGACTACGGGCTGATGGCCTGAGGACTAAGGTTCGCCTTGAAATGAAGGATACTTTGCTAAAATGCAGTCAGGTCAAAATAATAACTGACTTTGAATGAAGTTGAGCTTGGACAACGGGAGTGGAAATAAAGATAACAAAGACAGAAAGTGAGAGTGTCACAGGATAATGAACGAACTGAAAATGGAGAGTTTCAGTATTCAAAAATCCCTTTGCAAGAAAATACTTCAGAAAACAGGTTTCAAAAGTTTTTCTTATGAAAGCTCAAAAATAGCAGAGTAACGAACTGAATTAAGTTTCAGAGTCCTTCCGCTATAGTCACTACCCTTTTTTTCGTCCTCCTTTGAACAGTTTCATGCAGGTATTTATAGGAACCGGGTGCTCTCCATGAAGGGTTCGGATTTATTTTGAGGGAGATGGAAGGTTAGGATTTTAAAGGACATGATCTGAGGCTCGGGATTTAAAGAGAATCAGAACGAACGGCTGAGATCCCTTTCAGAATATTTGTCCTTTCTCATTGATGACGACCTCTCTCATCCTCATGAGAGTCATAATCCCCCCATCTGAGCTGTACATCTGTCCAATGTCAATGGCTGGCCTAACACATCTTTTGATTCAGCCACGAGATTAGGCTTTAACATAGGTCTTTATTAGATGGGATGTACTGCCGATCTCTAGAGATCGCCCAAATGATGTAATTTGACTTTCAATGTAATCCGATCTCTAGAGATTGTCCAAATGATGTAATTTGCCCTTTTTGTAAATAAAATTTATTTTATCAATTATCATTTTTATTATTATTGCATTGATTATTTTTCGATCTCTGATGTGTTTATCCGATCCGGTTCCCGACTGAATAACCCTTAACCGATCCGCCTTAATTCACCGATCTGCAACTAGCCGATCTCTTTTATTATGGAATTTCTGGAATATTCATGAGACGTGTCAGAAAAACTGGCGAGTCTCGCTAACCGATGCACCTCCTAGAACACTGTGAGCATTAAATGCTCAGACGGGTATAAATAGGGGATGGGTCAGCCAGTTGCTCTCTTATGTCATTTTCAGCATCCCGCGAGCGATTTCAAAATTCTCTCGATTTCTCAAGTTCTTCCGATACCGATCAAGCTCCGGTAAGGGTTTTGATCCTTTTTTTAGTTTAAATTCTCTATTTCCTTTGAAAATGAGCGGCGTCGAGGGTCAGAGAGCGGCAAGTCCCCCTTCCGTTCAGATCTCATGGTCGTCTGATGAAGTGGAGGTGGTCGGACCAAGTGTGCGACCTGAACCTCCTAGGGCCTCTATTCCAACTCGGGGGCAAGGAGCACCATCAAGGCATGTACATTCTTTAGGGAGAGAAAATCTTCCCATGGACGAACTGCCATCAATCCTTCAAGAAACCGACCTTCAGTCGTTCAGCTAAGAGTATAACATTCGGCCTGATTCATACGAGCTGATTAAGTGTCACGGTGATCTTCGTGCCGATCACTTCTTCGAGGAGAACGATATGATCATGGTATATGAAGAACAATTAAAATTCGGGCTGCGGTTCCCTCTTGACGACTTCTTCAAGGAAGTTTTAAAATTTCACCAAGTGTGCAGCTTCCACTAACTTGGCAAACTCTGTAATCCCCAAAGCTGTAATCATTACTTTAATGTTATCATTGAGTCCTTCCTCAAATCTCTTGCATCTCTCTGCCTCATTAGGGACTATTTCCCGCCCATAGCGGCTCAGTCTGACAAATTCTCTTTCATATTCAGCCATCATTTGTCTGCAGCGTAGGGTAATAAACTCCCTTCTCTTCTCTTCCAAGTATACATCGCCCACATACTTCTTTCTGAACTCGGTGAGAAAGAAATCCCAAGTTATCTGCTCAGTGGCACCTCACTAGTTATTCTGTATCCCACCACCGGTATGCATCATCCTGCAGAGTGATACAAAGACTTCCAAATTCGCTCCTGAGTACAATGAAGTTGTTTCAAGACTCTTCGATTCTGTCCAACCGCCAGTTTGATGTGAGAATCATCTTCTCTTTTGCCAGAAAGTCCACCGCTCCAAACTTCCCGAGTCTCTCCATATGAGATTTTTGATGTGGAGGTGGTGGTGGTGGCATAACTCCGCCATCTGTCTAAAGAACTCGACCATTTCTTTGAAATGTGGCTGATGCATTTGGTACTGGTGGAACAGGTTCCCTCCTGTCTCCTGATTCAGTCATAGATGGAGCATGACTTTCCACTTCCTCATTGACCGCTCTCTGCGACGTGGAGTCCATATTCTGATCAAAATAACAAAACAAATCAAAAGATCTGCATTAGAGTCATCTTAACACTTACAATGCAATGCATAATATGCAATCTATCTAGGTCTAGAAACGCCTAAACCGTGCTCTGATACCACTAAATGTAACACCCCTTACCCGTCTACAGAATAGCCGAGCAAGGCGTGCTACACAGCGTGCCGGAGCACCTAGTCTGTGAATATCACATTTTTTAAACTCAATTTGATTTTAAGAAGTGTTTATGTGCTATTTATAGCATACTGGTTCTATTTTCACACTTTAATAAAGTCATTGTTTTAAAATAGTAATAAAAATTTGGCAAGGTGCCGTCTGTATTTTGGACAAACTGTCCTTCCAAACCTGTTGAAAACAGTTTAATATTATGATATCAAAATCTCAAATATTTCACAGTCCCTATTTCTCAGTAAAGTCAATAGACTTTTAGAGTCATTAAACAGTTCCATAATACAGTCCATAATAATTTAAATATATACAGAAAATCTCCATATTATTTAATATGTACAAAATATTACAAACTTTAAAGCTTTCATAATATTAAAAAATACAAGGCCAAATTTCAAATATACAACAAAAGTACAAAATACAAGATATCCTACGTCCTACCATGTATGCAATGCAGTGCAGATGACGCTGCACTCCTGTGCAGATCTGATGTCTCACCCGGTAGTAGGTCTGCTGGGCTCCCCAGCTGTGTCTCCAATACCTACACGTTACAAAAGCAACGCACTAAGCAATTTTGCTTAGTGGTGCCAAATGTAAAGAAATATACACTAAAATAAGGTAAATAAAGTGTTTACAAATTTTTGGTGATGCTGTATGTCAGTAGATTGGATTTAGGTATTTGAATTTAATAGTACTTGAATTACTGCCCGTGTAACCTATATCTTGACGGTGGATAAGCGGATATCGCACTGGGTACCTAGTACCTCGGGCCGTCACACCATCGGTCACAAAGTGTCTCCCGGTGTGCAAATAGCGTGGCTAAAAAGCCATATAGTCAATCTGGCGATAAGCCAAAAATAAATACACAATATGTATAGCCGTAGGCTATTAAAGTCACAGTGCGGCATAATAGGCCATAAAAACACAGTATGGCATAAAGCCATTTACAGAACAGCTGTCAGAATCCTATTGGCATGCCAACCTATCCATACTAGTCAACTAGGAAAACTAGGGTACATTATAAATTAATTGTTTAATTCTTCAATCTTTGGAGTTTACTAACTATTGTATAATTCACAAGTCAATGCATATGTTGACCTTTTTAGGTAATATGGATAAGTTGTTTCTAGCATCAACATGTCACAATTTATATCTCAATATGCTGCCAATATAGTGCAATTTACCATTTTTACAAGTTGGCATTCATTGCCAAAATGCTTCAAGCATCATTGTATGCAAAATGTCAAATTCTCAATTTTTGTGTGCTAGATTGGTCTAGCTTAAAGTCCTATTTCCTTTGGTTTTTAGCTTCTGGTCAAAGAAGCAAAATTGTAGCTCTATGTCTTATTGCCCGCGGGGCAAAATTTCAGGTCATTCCGAGTTGTATAGACCAAGATATGGTCAATTTGCTAAAGCTGGACAGATTGCACTTTTAGTGCACAATTTGGTCAAATTTTAGGTCACTTTTGGTTCGGCAGTTTTTGTGCCCGAACTTATGCAAGCCATTTGACTTGATTCTGGTCATTTCTGGGCTTTGGTGTCTTCATAATACTTGTAGATATAGGTCTTAACTATTCATGGTCAAAATTTCAGGTCAATTGGACCTGTTTTGAGTGAGTTATGGCCTAAACTCTAACTATTGCCCAAATGGTCAGTTTTCAGGCCTCAAATGCACTAATCCGGATTTGGTCAATTTTAAGGTAAGTTTTTAGGCAGAATTTTGGCAACATTTCTACATGAAAGTTGGCCTATTTGGTGTCTAGTTTCACCCCATATTGGCCTCATACCAATTGGGTTCACAGTTTGGCACTTATGGCCTAATTTAGGTACTGCCTCCAATACACAACCTGCACAAAGCACATACACTCCCAATTTGATGTTCCTTCTCCTCCTCATTACTACAATATTCAATCAACAACACTTCCATGCATATATTGTACACAATTCTAGCAAAAATTCTGGGCAGAATACTCAAGTGCACAAGGCACACAATACACCATTAAACTTCAATATTTACATCTACCCAAATTCAACATACTTCAATGTTAATATTACACATATACTTCAACATATTCATACTTCAACATCACTTACACTTGCTGCCCACAAATTGACATTCACATATATCATTAATAACCATATATTCACACACAATTTCATGCTATTAGGGGTTGCCAAATATGGCAGTTTGCTCAAGGCTTCAAGGTTCCATTTCACACCTTAAATCTAAACACTACATGTACATATTTATGCACAAACTTACTCTAACTTTCATTTGAATCAATCAACCTTCATTTTCATTCATTAGAAGTAAAAATAACTTAAGCTCAACAAGGGTTCATGGCTGCCAAAAATGGACAAGTCCATTTCTCACTATTTCTTTTATTTCTCTTCACCAAAACACTCACCTCAACCTAAACACAAGCTTTACCAAAGCAAGGGAGGGATTTTGGACACTTACAACTTTTGATGCTTATCAAAACTTCACCAAATCTGGTTTTTCTTGTTGCCAATATCTTCCCCAAGGTAAGTAGGCAAGCTTTAATGAAGGAAAGAAGTGGAAAGGATGGCTTGATCATGCACCCATGGAGATTGCATGTGGGGTGGCCATGGTGATTTCCATGGTGGAATTCATTACGGCAAAGTAAAATGGGCTGATGAAGAAGATGATGGTGAGTGCTATCTACTGTCCCAAGGCTGTGATAAGGGTCCCAATATCCAAGTTAGTGGAGCACTAACTTGGATTTTAATGTTAATTATTCAAAGTTTCATAAATTGGATTTTATCCCCCATTTCTTTCACTATTCTTATAATGTATCACAATTTAATTTTTCATGACATTTTCTAAGTGTAATATCATTTATTTTTAATGGACATTGAGGTCAAAAGGCAACTCTAGGTGTCAAATGACCAAAATACCCCACTTCGGTTTATATTCCTGATTTTTCAGTAACACCAATTTTTGTCTGTTTCTTGATTTTTCATTTTTCTTTGTACTAATTTATTAATTTTTCTTTGATATTTCTAGTGTCAATTACATTTCAATAAATCTTTATTTATGTCTCAAAATTATATTCAGAGGGTTCCCCGCGGTCCTGGGTCAAGAATGGCCTTCCGGTCTGATCACCCATCATTGTGGTGCCATTTCGTTTAACTTAGCATCATTTTCTCTCTTTTATTTTTGTTTGATTTTTCTTGCATTTTCTTTTTATTTATTTCATCATTATATGTCTGTTCACTATCACCGAAGTGTAGTTCCAGACATACTGACTTGCCTGGACTGTTATTTGACTACTGGAGCAATTGAACGTACAGAACACGTGCAATGGGGATGTTACAACTCTTCCCCTCTAAATAAAAATTTCGTCCTCGAAATTTACCTGATGTGAAGAGCTGAGGGAACTGTTGTCTCATTGTCTCCTCGCTCTCCCATGTTGCCTCTTCCGTGTTGTGGTGTCTCCATAGGATTTTCACTAGTGGAATTGTCTTATTTCTGAGCTCCTTTACCTCTCGTGCCAAGATTTTAATTGGTTCTTCTTCATATGTCAGGTCAAGTTGTACCATAATTTCTTCTGCTGAGATGACATGTGAAGGATCTGATCTGTATCTTCTGAGCATCGAGACATGGAACACATTATGTATCTTGTCCAGCTCAGGTGGTAAGGCTAATCGGTAGGCTACTGGTCCCACACGTTCAATAACTTCATATGGGCCAATAAACCTAGGGCTTAATTTTCCCTTTTTCCCGAATCTCAACACTTTCTTCCACGGTGATACTTTGAGAAATACCTTCTCGCCAACTTCATACTCAATGTCTTTTCTCCTCAAGTCAGCATAAGATTTCTGTCGGTCTGAGGCAACTTTCAAATTGGCCTTTATCAGTTTCACCTTTTCCTCTGTCTATTTTATCAGGTCTGGCCCCACTAGCTTATCTTCACCCAATTCAGTCCAACATACAAGTGTTCTGCATTTTCTCCCATACAGTGCTTCATAGGGTGCCATTTGTATGCTAGCTTGATAGCTATTATTATATGCAAATTCTGCCAGTGGAAGGTATCTCTCCCAACTTCCCTCAAACTCAATAACACAACTTCTCAGCATATCCTCGAGGACCTATCACACATATTCAGTTATTACTATTATTATTATCAGTTTATTGTTTGCAATAACTCAGTGAGTTTCAAAATTTACCTGGATTATTCTTTCTGACTGTCCATCCGTCTGAGGATGAAAAGCCGTACTAAAATGGAGTTGTGTGCCCAAGGATTCTTGTAATTTCTTCCAAAATCTAAATGTAAACCATGGGTCTCTATCAGATATAATGAAAAGTGGAATTCCATGTAGTCTAACTATCTCACTAATGTACAATTCTGCTAGCTTTTCTAGTGAGTAGTCAGTTCTAACTGGCAGAAAATGTGCTGATTTGGTTAACCTATCCACAATCACCCATACTGCATCATGCTTCTTCTGAGTGAGAGGTAGACCACTGACAAAGTCCATAGTTACTCGGTCCCATTTCCATTCAGGTATGTTTATGGGCTGTAACAAACCTGATGGAACTTGATGTTCTGCTTTGACTTATTGACAAGTCAAGCATCTAGTTACATGGTCAACTATGTCCTTCTTCATACCGCCACCGATTGGAGTTTGTGTCATGGTACATTTTTGTGCTTCCTGGGTGCATAGCATACACACTGTTATGTGCTTCTTTCAGAATACTGGTTTTTAACTCTTTATCATCTGGTACACATACTCTATCTTTATAGTACAGGCACCCATTTTCTTTCACTTCATATTCAGTTTCCTTCCCCTTAGTGATTTTGCCCATAACAGCCATTAATTTCTCATCTGTCTTCTGCCCATCCTGTATCTATTGTAACAGATTCGGCTTCACTAGCAACTCAGCCAAAATAACTCCATCATGAGTTAAGGATAGTTGGGCATTCAGAGATCTTAATGCTACGATAGATTTTCTGCTTAAAGCATCAGCGACTACATTTGCCTTCCCAGGGTGGTAGTCAATCACACAATCATAATCTTTCAGGAATTCAATCCATCGCCTCTGTCTCAAATTAAGTTCCTTCTGGGTTGGCAGATACTTCAGATTCTTATGGTCTATGTATATGTAGCATTTTTCTCCATACAGGTAATGCCTCCATATCTTCAATGCGAAGATAATTGCTGCTAATTCTAAATCATGAGTAGGGTAATTCTTTTCATGTGGCCTTAATTGCCTGGAAGCATATGCGACCACTTTCCCTTCTTGCATCAGTACGCACCCTAACCCATTATGTGAGGCATCACTGTAGACTACAAAGTCTTTTCCAGAAATTGGCTGTGTTAACACTGGTTCCTCTGTCAACATAGCCTTCAGCCTCTCAAAACTGGCTTGACACTTGTCATTCCAGTCAAATTTCATATTCTTGTGCAGTAATTTGGTCATTGGAGCAGCTATCAGGGAAAATCCTTTTACAAATCTTCTATAATATCCAGCTAACCCCAAGAAACTTCTGATCTCAGTTGTATTTCTGGGAGGCTTCCATTCCATCACTGCTTCAATCTTCTTGGGATCCACTCTAATCCCTTCAGCTGATACTACATGTCCAAGGAATGCAATCTCATTCAACTAGAACTCACACTTGGACAATTTAGCATACAATTTCTTCTCTTTTAGAGTCTTCAGAACAATTCTCAAATGCTCATCATGTTCTGCTTTATCCTTGGAATACACCAGGATGTCATCAATGAAGACCACTACGAACCGATCTAAGTATGGATGGAAGATACGGTTCATAAGGTCCATGAATCTCTTTGGAGCTTTTGTTAACCCAAATGGCATCACCAGGAATTCATAATGCCCATACCGGGTTCTAAATGCAGTCTTAGGCACATCTGCATCCTTAACCCTTAGCTGATGATACCCTAATCTAAGATCAATCTTAGAAAACACACCGGCTCCCTTCAACTGATCAAACAGATCATCAATTCTAGGCAATGGATACTTGTTCTTCACTGTTACTCTGTTTAACTGCCGGTAGTCAACACATAACCTCGATGTCCCATCTTTCTTCTTTACAAGCGATCTGGAGCTCCCACGGTGACACATCTGGGCGTATGAACCCCTTGTCTAGTAATTCTTGCACTGGATTTTTAACTCTTTCAATTCAAGAGTGCCATCCTATATGGAGCAATTGAAATTGGGTGTGCAGGCATAATCTCAATAGCAAATTCAACTTGCCTTTCTGGTGGTAAACTAGGCAATTCCTCTGGAAACACCTCAGAGAAATCCCTTACTGTGGGTATGTTAGATAAGTTAAGTTTACCCTGCCTAGTGTCAACCACGTGCGCCAAATAGGCTTCACACCCTTTTCTCAACCATCTCCTTGCAACTGTAGCTGAGATGACATTGGATAAGAAATATGTCTTTTCACCCACAACTATTATTTCTTCGTTCTCGTGATTTTGAGAGATTCTCTTCAATTTACAATCTACTATTGCCTGATGATGGGATAACCAGTCCATTCCCAAAATCACATCAAACTCATGGAAAGGCAGTTCAATTAAGTCTGCTAAGAACTCTTTCCCTTGAATCTTCAATGGACAGCCCTTATACACCTTGTTTACTACCACACTGTGGCCTAGCGGATTTGTGACCAGGATGTCTTGGTCACTTTCCTCCACTGGTATTCCCTTTTCTACGGGCAGCTTGATACAAATATATGAATGAGTAGATCCAGGATCTACTAATGCATGCACAGAAGTATTATAAAGGAGGAACGTACCCTTGATAACATCTGGAGCATCCTGTTCCTCCTGTGCCCTTATAGCATAGGCTTTGGCTGGTTTTCTGCCTTCTGCTCTCTCCACAGACTCTGACATAGGTTTCTGTGAAGTACCGGCTGCCTCAGCCTTACCCGGCCTTCTACCCCTTGGAGCTGGAGGGGCAGGCCTATCAGTTGATACCAGAGTGGATGTAGCAGTTTTGCGTGGACAATCTCGGACTAGGTGGTCTGTAGATCCACACCGTAAACAAGCACCTATCATCCTCCAACACTCACCCTTATGCCATTTTTGGCAATGTGGGCAAGCAACAGATACTATTGGGGCTAGTCCCCTGTACCCTGTTCCTGGAGAGCTAGCCATTGAAGGGGTGGACTGGCCTCTCCTTGGTGCAAACTGAGACTTGGGCCTCTGTGAATGACCCTGACTTAGTGCTCTACTAAAACTCTGAGTAGGCGAACCTCTGAATTTCTTGCTAGGGGCAGAAGATGTACCGTCGACCACGACCTCTTTCTGCTATGCGCATACATTACGCTCATTCATTCTAACTTTTTCAACCTTGATCTGACTTCCACTAACTTGGCAAACTCTGTAATCCCCAAAGTGTAATCATTACTTTAATGTTATCATTGAGTCCTTCCTCAAATCTCTTGCATCTCTCTGCCTCATTAGGGACTATTTCCGCCCATAGCGCTCGATCGACAAATTCTCTTTCATATTCAGCCCTTTGTCACCGTCTCGCGTAGGGTAATAAACTCCCTTCTCTTCTCTTCCAAGTATACATCGCCCACATACTTCTTTACGAACTCGGTGAGAAAGAAATCCCAAGTTATTTGTTCGGTGGCACCTCACTAGTTCTTGTATCCCACCACCGGTATGCATCATCCTGCAGAGTGATACAAAGACTTCCAAATTCTCTGCTCTGGAGTACAATGAAGTTGTTTCAAGACTCTTCGATTCTGTCCAACCGGTTTTTTGTGTGAATCATCTTCTCTTTTGCCCAGAAAGTCCACTACTCCAAACTTCCTGAGTCTCTCCATATGAGATTTTTGATGTGGAGGTGGCGGTGGTGGCATAACTCCTGCCATCTGTCTAAAGAACTCAGCCATTTGCTGAAATGTGGCTGATGCATTTGGTACTGGTGGAACAGGTTCCCTCCTGTCTCCTGATTCAATCATAGATGGAGCATGACTTTCCACTTCCTCATCGACCGCTCTCTGCGATGTGGAGTTCATATTCTGATCAAAATAACAAAACAAATCAAAAGATCTGCATTAGAATCATCTTAACACTTACAATGCAATGCATAATATGCAATCTATCTAGGTCCAGAAACGCCTAAACCGTGCTCTGATACCACTAAATGTAACACCCCTTACCCATCTACAGAATAGCCGAGCAAGGCGTGCTACACGGCGTGCCGGAGCACCTAGTCTGTGAATATCACATTTTCTAAACTCAATTTGATTTTAAGAAGTGTTTATGTGCTATTTATAGCATACTGGTTCTATTTTCACACTTTAATAAAGTCAGTGTTTTAAAATAGTAATAAAAATTTGGCAAGGTGCCGTCTGTATTTTGGACAAACTGTCCTTCCAAACCTGTTGAAAACAGTTTAATATTATGATATCAAAATCTCAAATATTTCACAGTCCCTATTTCTCAGTAAAGTCAATAGACTTTTACAGTCATTAAACAGTTCCATAATACAGTCCATAATAATTTAAATATATACAGAAAATCTCCATATTATTTAATATGTATAAAATATTACAAACTTTAAAGCTTTCATAATATTACAAAATACAAGGCCAAATTTCAAATATACAACAAAAGTACAAAATACAAGATATCCTAAGTCCTACCATGTATGCAATGCGGTGTAGATGACTCGGACTCTGTGTAGATCGATGTCTCACCGGTAGTAGGTCTGCTTTGGGCTCCCAGTGTGTCTCCAATACCTACGCGTTACAAAGCAACGCGCTAAGCAATTTGCTTAGTGGTGCCAAATGTAAAGAAATATACACTAAAATAAGGTAAATAAAGTGTTTACAAATTTTTGGTGGTCTTTGTATGTCGATAGATTGAATTTAGGTATTTGAATTTAATAGTACTTGAATTCTTGCCGTGTAGCCTATATCTTGACGGTGGATAAGCGGATATCTTGGCCTTTGGGTACCTAGTACCTCGGGCGTAACACCATCGGTCACAAAGTGTCTCGGTGTGCAAATAGCGTGGCTAAAAAGCCATATAGTCAATCGCGATAAGCCAAAAATAAATACACAATATGTATAGCGTAGGCTATTAAAATCCTGATCTTGCATAATAGGCCATAAAAACACGGTATGGCATAAAGCCATTTCTGAAACGATTGTCGAATCCTATTGGCATGCCAACCTATCCATACTAGTCAACTAGGCAAACTAGGGCACATTATAAATTAATTGTTTAATTCTTCAATCTTTGGAGTTTACTAACTATTGTATAATTCACAAGTCGATGCATATGTTGACCTTTTTAGGTAATATGGATAAGTTGTTTCTAGCATCAACATGTCACAATTTATATCTCAATATGCTGCCAATATAGTGCAATTTACCATTTTTACAAGTTAGCATTCATTGCCAAAATGCTTCAAGCATCATTATATGCAAAATATCAAATTTTCAATTTTTGTGTGCTAGATTGGTCTAGCTTAAAGTCCTATTTCCTTTGGTTTTTAGCTTCTGGTCAAAGAAGCAAAATTGTAGCTTTGCTTCCTCTCCGACTTAGGTAACATTTGGAAGTGGTGTTACTGTTATACTTGGTCCTTCCACGACCTCTGTTTGGGTCCATGGTAAATTCCTCTTAGGATAATCTTTCAGACGATGGTCTATGGCCCCACATCTATAACAGGCTCCAGTCAATCCCCTACATTCACCTTTATGCCACTTGTTACAATGGCCACATTTTCTTGCTTGTCCTAGCGCACTCACTACTAGTGTTTCTGGTTGATCTCTTCTAGGTATAGGCCCGGGTTTGGATCTCCTACTTTGATCAGATGTCTGACTTAACTGTTCTCTCGGCCTCTTATTACTAGACTGTCCAAATTTCCTCTTTTGCTGATCACCACTCCTCTTCTATTCCTCTTCATGAACACAGCTAATATATTTCTTTCTGAACTCTATCAGAAAGAATTCCCAAGTTACGTCGGCTGGTTGCACTGCCTTGGTTACAACATCCCACCACCGATATGCAGCTTCTTGTAATAATGAAACTGCACACTCCAAACTTTGTTATGGTGTGTAATGGAGCTGCTGCAAGACTCTTCTAGTTCTTTCTAACCAATACTCAGCAGCTGAAGAATCGTCTTCCTTTCTACCATTAAAATATATAGCTCCATACTTCCTAATTTTTCCTAGAGGTGATTTTCGCTGAGGCAATGGTGGAATAACCCCAGTCATCTGTTGAAAGAATTCAGTCATCTGCTCAAACAAGGCCTGTTGGGGTTGTACAGGCACCTCTTGCACTGGTGGAGCAGGATTTCCCCAATTTCCAATATCACTCCCAGTCGAGATACGGCTTACTACTTCTTCTTCTATTGCCCTCTGCGATTCTGAGTCCATACCTTAACCTAAAATAACCACGAAAATAGATTTGCATTAGTGTCACCTCGACTCATGTGAATGCAATGCATGTCATGCACACAATCTTATTTTATCTATCTATGCCTAGGAACGCCTAAACCGCGCTCTGATACCAATAAATGTAACACCCCTCACCCGACTACAGTGTAGCCGAGCAAAGTGTGCTACATTCGGTGCCGGAGCACCCTATCTTATCTTACTTTATTCCTTTCATATTTTGATCTCGATATATTTTAATATTAATAAATTTTTCGACGGAGAAACCAGCGGAGTTTCCCCTATTTTATTACCAGTTGACTTATTTTACTATTTACCTATTTGAAAGTTTCAATAATATTTTACAAATAAAATCTCATCAATTATTTTCATAACCATCTCATAATTCACATATCATTCATATATTTCAATTTCATACTCATTTCCATGCATTATCTATATATTTCAAATCTGTCTTCGAATCCATACAATCTCATTCATACTCAAATCACATAAATAAAATTTTCAAATTTCTTAAATTTACATAATTTCATAATTCACATGATATATAAATTAATTACATATGAAAAAGCTAATTTATTAAATTACATTACATTTCTATTAATTACCTGCTCATAATCTACATTATAATACAATATCTAGCATTTTATACTAAATACAAAATATGATCTATATGGGCCCTATCTACATGCATTACTGAGGAGGTGACAACCTTGAATACTTCAGGCACTTCTGCAGATCTGGACTCCAAAAATCTTAGTCAAAGTACCTGCGCAAGGAAACAAATCCATCGCGCTAAGCATTGCTGCTTAGTGGTGCAATAATAGAACAAGAAAATAAAATATACAAATAAAGAAAGAACGAAGCATAATTTGAATATTTAAGAATCAATTTAATTTAATATAATGTGTCTAATATTAATTATCTTTTATTCTCATTTGTTTCGCTTTGAAAGCGTTTAATTCCGAAATGCACAGGGATAATGTAAAACATACAGAATTAATAAAAATACTTAGTTTATATTTATATGGCAATAGAAGGTACATTTAAAATATTTAGTTAAGTTATACCTATTTTTGCAACTCTTTTATCATTTTACTTAACAATTTTTATGTGGTTTGGATCATTTCATAATTGTAACTAATTCTTTTGAAGTCTTATTAACTCATTTATTTGATTTCGAATATTTTTAATTACTAATAGTCTTAATTTATTTCAATAAATTACACTGCCCAAGTAACCTACGACAGGCTGACTAAACTGGATAACGGGTCGTTGGCTCTGGACACCGCGATGCCTCGGGCCGTCATACCATGGGACGCAGAACGTCAACCACGTATGCAGTCAGTATGGCTAAAAAGCCATAATACACATAATCAGGCATAAAAGCCATGAATGTTGGCATAATGCCATGAATGCGGGCATAAAGCCATGAATACGGGCACAAAGCCATAAATACAGGCGTAAAGCCTTTTTGCAGTACTGCTAAAACAATACCCTATTGGCATGCCAATCTATCTAATCTGACACACGTGTCTAGGCAATACAAGGGCACATAATATCATTAAATATTAATATAGTGTTTTATGAATTCATTATTTCATGATAAATTTCAATTATAATTCATACATTCATTTGATCATTTATATGATCACAATTCACATCAATTATCCTTTTATACCATTGTACTCAAATTACTTCTCCTTTCTATAATAATGAGAACTAATGTCTCGTTCATACATTAATATGGTTCATTTATTCATTCATTATGTTATTCATATTGATCACAATTCTAAACAATGGTTCACATGTACCATTGTATTCAAAACATTTTTCCTTTCTCATTTATACATTCAAGAATCTACTTATGTAATTACAAATTTTTATATTTCAAGTTGAGTTACTAATATTTTATGAATTCTATTTGTGATGGGCATATAAGCCCTAACTATCTATTCTCATCAATTAGGTGACTTATTTTTCATGTTTCAAGTAATCCATGAATATTTCATGGATTTCAAATTTATGGCCTTAATTTCTTTTTAACAATTTTGACTAGGATGCATAGTCCACATTTGTCATACAATTCTAAGCATTTAAGCTTAGAATTGGTTCTAGGTTTTCATCTTAATTTTCTAATCATTTTGATTACTATTCACCTTACTAGTCAACCAAAATGTTGACTTTTTCATACTTAGTGGATATATTAATTCTAATTACACCAAGATCCCACATTTTGAGTTTTACATTTGCTAGTATTAATTTCCAATTGTAATTTAAAGTCCCCTAGATGCATTTCTAATTTCAAATTTTGAATTACAAGTTTTGGTGTCACTATTTACCTCATTGGTCAATAAAAATGTTGACTTTTGGATAGAAAATAGGTACATTGGTTTTAACACACCCAACATACCACATTTTGCATTGAAAACTTGTTGGCATTAAGCATTAATACCATTTCTAAACTTAAACCAAGGGAAGCAGAATTTTTAGTTTTTGAAGCCTAACTTTACTGTTCCATTAAGCACTGTTGCAGTGGGAATTTGAGGAAATGTAAACATGAAAGTTGTTCCTTATTTTGTCTAGTTGAATTTCCTTTTTTGAATCACTCCATTTGGAGTTTTGTAGCTCCAGATATTGTCCAAAAACCACAGCTGGCCGGATTTCAATTCTGCAGAATTTACCAAATCTACAGTACCATGAATAGTGACTGTGACTGCCATTTGGGTTAGGTTCTGGTCATAATTTGGGGTAGGTTTCTTCATGAAAGTTGTTTGTCTAGGTCTTAACTTGTTGCTGTAAAACTTTCAGGTCAATTGACCATATCTACAGTGAGTTATGGCCAAATGAACAGTTACTGTTCATTTGGTCATTTCTGCAGGTGCTGTTGCAGGGTATCCGGATTGGGGCCAACTTTTGGTCCACTTGCTTTAATCTTTTGGGCATGGTTTCTTCAGAAAAATTGTGCCATTATAAGTCTAGTTTCATGTCCAATTGGCCAAACACAAATTGGACCTACACAGCCAAAGTTATGGCTGTCTAAATGGGCTGGAATCACAGCCTCATTGCTGCTGTCTCTAGGCAGCCTTCCCATTTCAATTTGCCATACATTAGCTCACTTAAAATTATGATTAACTTGCCTCAAATGGTCACTAATTGACCATTAGAATGTCCATTAATCATTTCATAAGCCAAGTCCAATTTTTCACTCCCAAAACCCTAATTTTCCTTTCAATTCACCCATACACCTAGTTAAGCACTTTCATTCATTCTATATGTGTATATACACCTTAAACATAATCTCTAATTCATTTTAAGTCCATTAAAACCATCAAAAACACTCCATCATTGTTCCTTCCTTAGGGCTGCCAAAATTCATGGTGGACATACACATATATTTGGTTCATTTAATTCACAAATTCTTACTCAATTCAAGTCACTAACATGGAAATAAAGAGCTTAAGGTGTATAAGTGCACTAACCTCTTGTAGGGCAGAATTTTCCAAGCTCAAACTTCACTTTCCTTCCTTTTCTAGGCTGCCAAACACTTCCCCAAGATGAGTGGACAAGTTTTAATGAAGGTGACTTAGGGTTTATTAGTGGAATTTCATGGGAAATGAAAGTAATTAAAGGAAACTTTCATGGAGGGTTATGGAGGGGAGGTTCACGTTTTGAGGAAGAAGAAGAACCAGAAAATTGGTTTCTTAATTTGCCATTTTTCTCTTTTTAAAGAGTCTTTGTTGTGTTGTTGAATGGTGATTAGTGGAGGGCACTTAAATGACATCATGGTGATGTCATAATTAAGCATTTAAATCATTTTCTTTTTTTTTCTTTTCTATTCATTTTTAATTCAATTTTTAGCAATATTTATTCATATTTTAGACCATAATAATTATTTACTTAACTGGACAAGTCGGCCAAAAATTGTCTCTGAAGGCGAAATGACCAAAATGCCCTCCGTTTGGCTCAACGGGTCAAAATTGTCTGTACCGATTGAAAAATTTTTCTAAATATTTTCTTGGTATTCTAATGCCATAGGAACCTCAATGACCGTTCTCTAGAGTCCCAAAAATTATTTTATGAATTTTTCCCCGGGTCTAGGGCTCCTCGTTGCGAGAACCGCAACTTCACTCTGGTTACCCATCGCTTGGGCACCGGCTCGTTTAACTTGGTTGTATTTTATTTCAAAAATTTTTCCTAAATTTTTCTTATTAATATTTGAGTTAATTATGGTTCCTGACTTTAGTTTAAATATTTTTCTGGACGTTCTAGCTGTCCGGACCGACACCGGTCACCGGAACAGTAGAATGTACGGAGTTGCTACCGGGAGGGAGTTGCTACCGGGAGGGTGTTACACTCAAATTCTAAATACCCTGTTATAATCAATGCTAGCCTGTCTAAATTAGAAGAGGAAAAATTGCTAAGAGAACTTAGGATCCATAGCAAAGCCATAGGGTATAAGATAGAAGACCTAAAGGGAATCAACCCTTCGATTTGCATGCATAGGATACCCATGGAAGAAAATGGTAAACCCACAATCGAACACCAAAGAAGACTTAACCCAAACATGAAAAAAGTAGTCAAGAAAGAAATTTTAAAACTATTAGATGCAGGTATCATATACCCAATCTCTGATAGTAAATGGGTTAATCCAGTACATGTAGTTCCTAAGAAAGGTGGGACTACTGTTATCTAAAATGCAAGCAATGAACTAATCCCTACTAAAGTAGTCACTAGTTAACGAATGTGCATAGACTATAGAAAATTGAACAGTGCCACCAGAAAAAGACTATTTTCCTCTCCATTGATCAAATGTTAGAAAGATTGGCAGAACACTCATATTTCTGTTATTTAGATGGGTATTCGAGATTCTTTTAAATTCCTATTCACCCAGAAGACCAAGAAAAGACAATATTCACTTACCCCTATGGAACATTTGCATATAGGAGAATGCCTTTTGGTCTTTGTAATGCCCCTGCTACCTTTCAAAGATGCATGATGGCTATTTTTTTTAATTATATTGAAGATATCATGGAATTTTTTATGGATAATATTTCTGTCTATGGAACTACTTTTGATGATTGCCTAGCTAATTTATCTAAGGTGTTGCAAAGATGTGAAGAATCAAACCTAGTCCTAAATTGGGAAAAATGCCACTTTATGGCAAGGGAAGGTATAGTTCTAGGACATTTGATATCAAAAAGAGGAATTGAAGTAGATAAGGCAAAAATTGTGATCATTGAAAATATGCCACCACCAACATTAGTCAAGGGAGTGCGAAGTTTTTTGGGACATACAGGATTCTACAGAAGATTTATCAAGGACTTTTCCAAAATATCTAAGCCACTTACTAAGCCAAGATGTTTCCTTTGATTTTGATGAAAATTGCCTTGTTTCCTTTAACAGGATAAAATAAGCCCTGATATCAGTACTAATAATGCAGCCACTGAATTGGGAGCTACCATTCGAGGTTATGTGCGATGCGAACGACTTTGCAGTTAGAGCAGTGCTCGGGAAAAGAAAGGATAAAAAGCTCCATGATATTTATTATGCTAGCAAGACATTAGATGATGCGCAAATCAATTATGCCACCACAGAAAAGGAATTCCTAACAGTGGTATTTGCAATGGACAAGTTCAAATCTTACCTCATTGGGTCAAAAGTCATTGTATTTATAGATCATGCTGCAATCCGATACCTTTTGAACAAGAAAGAAGTAAAACCAAGGCTGATTCGATGGATCCTACTTCTACAAGAATTTGACCTTGAAATAAAGGACAAAAAGGGATCCGAAAATGTAGTAGCTGGCCATCTTTCCAGACTAAAATTGGAGTACATGTAGGACTTCGAAGATTTGCCAATTGATGATTCATTTCCTGATGAGCAATTACTTGCATTCTCTAAGGCTCCATGGTACACTGATTTTGTTAACTTTCTTGTATTAGGATACTGCCTCCAAACATGACTTACCAGCAAAGGAAGAAATTCCTACATGATGTAAGATATTACTTATGGGAGGAACCTTTACTGTACAAGAGATGTAATGATGGGCTGATAAGAAGATGCATACCAGAGGAAAATATGGAAAGTGTCATTTATCACTACCATTCATCACTATATGGAGGACATTTCAGCACCTCAAAAACCACAGTAAAAGTTTTTCAAGCAGGGTTTTACTAGTCGCATCTGTTTAATGATGTAAGACCCTTTGTGCTAGGTTGTGATCAATGCCAAAGAACAGGAAACAGTTCAAGAAGGAATGAAATGCCACTGCATGGTATACTTGAGATAGAATTGTTCGATGTATGGGGAATAGATTTCATGGGCCCATTTCCCTCTTCCTGTGGAAACAAGTATATCCTGGTTGGAGTTGATTATGTATCAAATGGGTAGAAGCAATTACGACACCAACCAACGATGCTAGAGTGGTCACAAGGTTCCTTAAGAAAAACATTTTCACAAGATTTGGCACACCATGAGCAATAATCAGTGATGGAGGAAGTCACTTCTGCAACCAACAATTCGAAATACTACTGAAAAAGTATGGAGTGACTCACAAAGTGGCCACACCTTAGCATCCTCAAACTAGCGGGCAAGTAGAAATCTCAAATAGGGAACTGAAGCAGATTCTGGAAAAAATCGTAAATAGATCTAGGAAGGACTGGTGCATAAAGTTAGATGATGCACTTTGGGCATACCGCACTGCATATAAGACCCCAATTGGCACAACACCCTTCCGTCTGGTTTATGGAAAATCATGTCATCTCCCTGTTGAACTTGAGCATAAAGCCTACTGGGCAATTCAGATCTTAAACTTTGACCTCAAAGCTGCTAGTGAGAAAAGGGTCTTACAACTGAATGAGTTAGAAGAAATCCGACATGATGCATATGAAAATGCCAAAATCTTCAAGGATAAAACCAAAAGATGGCATGACAGGCGCATAGCAAGGAAAGAGATAAAAGAAAGAGATCTTGTCCTCTTATTCAACTTTCGATTGAAACTCTTTCCGGGGAAGCTGAAATCAAGATGGTCCGGACCTTTCAAGGTCACCCAAGTCTTCCCACATGGAGTGAAAAAAATTGTACACTTAAACAATTCTAGGGTTTTCTCATGTGATGGTTCATTAACCTTTTAATGGTCAATTAGTGACCATTTGAATGTGTATGATGAGGAAATGAAGTGAGTTGAAGCTTGGCATTTGTGTATGGGTGAGCTGCCTTGGCTGACTTGCAGGACTGGTTGTGAGTCCAGCAGGTTTGGACAGCTATAACTGGAGCTGTATAGGTTCAATTGGTGCAAGGCTAATTGGACATGAAACTAGACACATAATGGCACAACTTTGGTGAAGAAACCCTGCCCAGAAAACCAAACTAAGTTGACCTAAACGTTACCCTAATCCGGGTGACCAACAAGCTGTCCCTGGAAAATGACCAAATGAATAGTATTTGTTCAATGGTCATAACTCAGTATAGGCAAGTTCAATTGATCTGAAATTTTACCAGTATATATCTGAGACATATACCTACAACTTTCATGAAGAACACAAATCCAAATTCTGACCATAACCTAGTCAAATTGCCAACCAAACTTAGGTCACCAAATCTGGCAGAACCAAATTGCCCAGAAAATCTAGGTACAGGTCAATCCGGCCAGTTATGGTAAAATATCCATAACTTGAGCTACAAAACTCCAAATAAAGTGATTTAAGAAAAGAATTGTAACTAGATACAATAAGGAACAACTTTCATGAAGACAATTTTATCAAATTCCCACTGTACAAATGACCAATGGAACAGTAAACCGAGAGTATGAAATCTGAAAATTTTGAATAACATGAAATAAGCTTTGAAATGGCATTGGCAACCAATACCAACAACTTTAGAATGCAAAATGTGGTATCTTGATGAACTTAGGTTCAATAAATTTATTATGTATTAAAAAGTCAACAATTTGAGTGAATAGTAATGTGAATAATAATACAAAGACACAAAGTGTAAGAACTAAATTGGTAGAGGAAATTAAGACATGAAATTTGGAATCCATGAAATGTTCATGGATTACTTGGAATAGTTAATTGAGATTTATACTCCCAACACTAATGGAGTTCATAATATATTAGCAATATAACTTGAAGTATGAAATGTAATTTACATGAATAGATTGTTAAATGTATAAATGAGATAAAAGTGCCATTTGGGATTTAGGTTCCCATCAAGAGAGAAAGGAAAGATGTTTTGAATGTGAATGGTACATGAGATCAAACGAATTGTGATCAATACAAATGATGTAAGGAATGTATGAATATTATGATGAATGTATAAATTATGGAATTTGTCATGAAATAGTGAAGTCATAAAACAGAATATATTAATATTTAATGATATTATGTGCCCTTGTATTGCCTAGACATGTGTGTCAGATTGGATAGATTGGCATGCTAATAGGGTATTGTTTTAGCAGTACTGCGAAAGGCTTTATGCCTGTATTCATGGCTTTATGCCCGTATTCATGGCTTTATGCCCGTACTAATGGCTTTATACCCGCACTCATGGCTTTAATGCCCAATTATGTATTATCATGGCTTTTTAGCCATACTGACTACATACGTGGTTGACGTTCTGCGTCCCATGGTATGACGGCCCGAGGCACCGCGGTGTCCAGTGCCAATGACCCGTTATCCAGTTTAGTTAGCCTGTCATAGATTACTTGGGCAGTCTAATTTATTAAAATAAGTTACGAATATTAGCAATTAAAAATGCTAAAAAGTAAATAAATGAGAAGAAGTTCTAAAATAAATTAGATTAGTTCCAAAAATTTGTTCCTTAGAATGATCTGAAGTAAATTAAATTAGTTCTAAAAATTTTAAATATTATGAAACGATTGTAAACAACTTAGAAAGTATCAAGGAAGTAATAAAAAGACTAGTAGAAGAATTATAACTTAAATAACTATTGCAAATGTGAATTACATAAGAATATAAGTATAAGTTTAAATTTTAGATTATTCGTATCTGGTACATTATTAATGCGAATTTCTGGACTGAGCACCTCCAAAGAAGAACATGGCAAGATAGAGGATAGTTAATATTAGAAACTAAATTAATTATAAATCTAAATTATTCAAACTATAGTTTATTTTTACCTTTGTTTGTATATTATTCTCTTATTATATTATTGCACCACTAAGCAGCAATGCTTAGCGCGATCGATTTGTTTCCTCGCACAGGTACTGAAGTTAAAGCCCAGCGAATACCAAACAGAGATTTTGGAGTTCTGATCTGTAGAGTGTTCAAGGTTGTCACCTCCTCCGCAATGCATGTAGATAGGGCCTATATAGATCATATTATGTATTTTATACATTATAATTAGTTATTATTGGTAATTTAAACTATGAATTGTATGTTAAAATATAGATTATGGAACTGTAATTAATTTGTAGATCATGTAAATTATGAATTTATGTAATCAATCTGTAAATCATGTAAATTAATGAAACTTGAGAATTTATATATATAAATTGTGCATGAATGGAAATGCATGGAAATGAATATGTAATTGTGATATATGAATGAGATGTGAATTATGAGATGGTTATGAGAATAATTGATGAGATTTTTATTGTAAAATATTATTGAAAATTTTCAAACAGGTGAATAGTAAAACACGCCAAAAGATAATAAAATAGGAAAAACTCCATTAGTTTCTCCGTCGAAAAATAATCGATATTAAATATAACGAGAATAAAATTTTTAAAGAAATAAAGTAAAATAAGTTAGGGTGCTCTGGCACTGAATGTAGCATGCCTTGCTCAGCTATACTGTAGTCGGGCGAGGGGTGTTACAGCACTGGCTTTTTCCTGTGCAACCATCTCTGATGGCTCTGGCAACATTCTATTGAGCACATTGTACTTGGTGGCCTTGTCACCACCATTGCCCTCCACTTCGACTTCGTTCCAGGACATCACAGACTGCGCTTTATTACTGGAATGTCGAGAATTGATCAAACTATCTGCATATCCATGAGGATATGTAAGAAGGTGGGCAAAACATGCTACTTGGTGGATGCCAAAGGAAACACCATCCCTCGGAGAGACAAGGCAAGAGAGGGACCTGGTGAGAATTCACAGCCTCAAGAAAAAGGACAAGGTCGGATGTTCGAAGAATCCCCCGTTCGAGTGCCCCCACACACACCACCACCGACAGATCCGGTCCTTACATACCTGCAATGCATGGAGATCACAATATACTGCAGGATGCGAGCTATCAAAGACAGCCTCCAAGAAGCACATAACAAGCTGGACATACTAATGGACAAGTCAGATGAGGAGGATGAGGAGGAAGAGGAGCAAGGATCACCAGCATCACCATCATCATTATCAGAGGCCTTTTAGAGCTAGGACTATAGGATAGGATCTTTATTGTAATATCTTATATGCCCTAGTCCTAACTTGCAACCATAGGTTTTTTTTTATTTGCTTTATGTTCAAAAATTTTCCATGCTTAATAAATAATATGCTTCCTTAAATTTTTGTACGTTTGCCCTGATTTTGCACATTATGTTAACATTGAGGACAATGTCTGGATTGAGTTTGGGGGGAGGGGGGGGGATACATTTGCACTTGCATATCATTACATGCACATCATTGCATTGTTTAAACACAGCTATATTATTCTTGAGTATCAAAATTTTCAAGAATTTCAGAAAATTTTTGTATTGTAAATTGTAAAACCTAGCACTATAACCCAATTTTTAGTAAGCTAATAATTGGACTCCACGGTATAGAGGAATGAACATATCTAGATGAGCAAAAAGGGATTTTAACATGTTGTTTGTGAGGAAACTAATCTCTTTATGGAACTAGACTAATTAAACCTCTTCATAACTATTAATTTATCACATTGAACTCGTAAAATTAGGAGAACAAATTTTGAAACACAAGCAAACTTAAAAATTGCCTTACTAGCTCTAGAACATATCTCTTCAACCTATCAAGGCAAAATCCTAGCATAAGCCTAATGAAGAAATGATTAAGGCATTCTTTGATACAGCTTCACTAAGCCTTAGCCACCCCTAATTAAAATGTATATCCCTTGTAGCCAACATGAAGCCCTATCCCTTAAAATTTATTGGTTACCCATGTTATTCACCTAACCCCTAACCTAAATACCTACCATACCCTTTTGAGGAAGATAAATGCATAAAGAAAATGAAGAGAGGATGTGGAACTCAAGAAAGAATGCGAGTGTGTAATTGAAACCAAAGAAAAATTTGCCTTTCTAACCTAGCAAAAGCAATGAGTTTGGAGGAGAGGACAAAAAGGAAAAAGAAAAGAAGACCCAAGATAAGTATTATGGAAGCATGCTTGGCGATATAAAAAGCCAAAAGCCTTTCCTCTCCACATAAAATATGTAGAAACGAACTCAGTATACTTGGATTTTATGCATACATGCTATCCTCATAATTGCATTCCCTAAAAACCTTTTCATTGGCAACTAAGTTTATCCCTCTAGCCCCATTACAACCCTTTTAAAGACCTTTTGATCTTTTGAAAAAGCACATGCTACATTAGTGGAGATAGAAAATTGAAATATGCCTATGGAGTTGGAATTGAAATACTTCATCTCAATTACTCATGAAAGAGGCAGATTTGGAGGAGTTAGTGTTTCTCAATTCTATCCCGATAAATCAGGTTGTTTGTGGCTTATTAATGGTCTTGTATAGAGGAATAATTAGTCGAAACACCATGAAACGAGGTGAAGTTCCAAACAGGCAGCTATTAGAACCCTTATGCCTTGAAAGAGGAAAATTGGTATGAAGGTTGGAGGAGTTCAATTCTATGCTTATTAAATTGATGGTTGTATTCCTAAGTATCCCCGAAAATGTGTTTTAAAACAGAGTTTTGCTTTGCTTAAGGACAAGCAAAAGTTTGAGTTTGGGGATATTTGATACACTTGAATTGTATAGATGTTTTTAAGCACATTTGCATTCTATTTCATAGCATTTAGGCAAGTATTTTCATGCATAATAGTTGATTTCATTAGTTTTTGTAATTTCTATTGTAAAGCCCTTAATTTCATATTTTCTGCATCATTTTAGGTGTTTGGGTGAAGCTACAGAAGTATAGGAGTGCAAGAAAAGCTTGGAGGAGTCAAGTGATAAAGAATTGTTGCTGATACAAAGTACACTGGTCATGTAAACCAAGCCCCAGACCCGTGTAAATCTCTGCCAAAAGAAAGCCAAGAGAATCGATGAGAAACACAACACACGGGTCGTGTAATAAGACCTGTGTAATCTACAGGGACCCATGTAAGTCTCTGCCGAATGCAAGCTTGAAGAAACCTATGGGAACAACAGTACACAGCCCGTGTAATAAGGCCGTGTAGTTGGCACAGACCCTTGTAACTTTCCGTGCCAAAACAAGACCACGTGATTCTCCTCCAGCAAGTTACACGGCCTTACTTTGCAGGACCCGTGTAGTGACACATGAGCCGTGTACTATGCTACAGCCAGTTTTATAACTTGAATTTCCCTCCTATTTTCGGATAAAAACGAGACTCCTAAGGCCCTTTGGACTTAGAGCAACCTAACCCTAGAGCAACCAATATAAATAGAAAAGAAAATGTCAAAAGAAGGGGGGAAGAAAAAAAAAAAAAAAAGAAAAGACGACTATCATCGGGAGTGTTGCTGAAGGCTGCTGCTGTCGCGCTCTGCATCAGTACCAACAGAAGTTCTCCAGCTGAAGTTCCACAAGATCAAAGCTGCAAACTATCTTCGGTTTCTTCGTTTCATCTCCCCAGACAGATTTCTATTGCTTTATTTCTTTACATGGTTTTCTTTTTACTATCTTTATTTTTTATCATGATGTTTGTTGAACTCACCATGAGTGAGTAGTTTCCTTATTCTAGATTTAGGAGAGTAATGCTTGTAATTATTATTATGGATGAACATTAAGTTTTATTTACAGGATTTGAAATTTATTTCTTGATTTAATTTCTTGTGATCCTAATGTATGCTATGTGATGGTACCCACTCAAACATGATTGTAGATGTTGATTGAAGGACTGAAAGGTGAAGATTAACATTAGAAAATCAAGATCTCGAACCTAGGAATTCTGACCTAAACATAGGCTGATACCTTTGTGGAACCTAAAAATTGGTCAAAGGTCTTAAAGAATTTTAATTAATTTGATCACCACGAAAGTAGGGTTTGAATTAATTAAAATACACCCTAGATGCCTTGAGAGAGGATTTAGGATAACTTAGGGCTAATTTCCATCAAAGAAAATGAACCTCAATTCAGTAAATAAACGAGATAACATCCCTAATAAGATTCAAGTGTGAAATCCTAACTCCAGGATTGTTTCAAAAAAATAGATTACTTCATTTTAAGTTTACTATTCTAGTGTTTAAAGTTA
Source organism: Hevea brasiliensis (assembly GCF_030052815.1). Lineage (NCBI taxonomy): Eukaryota > Viridiplantae > Streptophyta > Magnoliopsida > Malpighiales > Euphorbiaceae > Hevea > Hevea brasiliensis. Next base: position 84,864,150 of record NC_079499.1, read on the forward strand.
ACGAACTTCATTCCCTAAAAATTCGATAGCCTAGACAATCAAAATTACAGTATAGATTGATACTTGCTAAATAAAGGTCCTCATGGGAATGATACTCTACTTATCACTTTATTACTTGTTAGCGATCCGTGCACTTGCGAGGTTGTAAAACTAGGCAAACACTTACTAATGCCGTTGGAGATTTCAACCCATTGATCCACATAAAAGTGAACTGAAAACCAAATTTAGAACCATTCTTCTTCACAATTGAGCTTATATAAGCTCTCTAAACAATGTAATACAATAATATCTTATTAAATTCAAGCAATGAAAACCTCAATAACAAATTCAAATAACCATTACAAATCCAATAAAAATTAATGACACTGTATATAAATGGAAGATAGCGTGGTGATATTAATTAAAACATATATATGATAAAAAAAAATATTTTGCGTGTAAATCTATTAGAATCTTCACCTTTTTTTTTAACAAGGAATGCTGGTTGGCGTTGTTGGAAGTGATGGTGTTGTCCTCTGTTGAGCACTTGTTCTGTAGGAACTATATGAGATTGAGAATCCCATAATCATGCCATGCCTTTCTCGACTTGTCCGGCCAAGGCTTCTAGCTTCTATGTGACAACCATTAGCTACATTTCTCACCCTGTGCCTTTTAAGGATGAAGGCTGTGTCAAGTAGATCTTTGGCTGTGGAGGGCAGTTGCAGTTTCAAGCTGTTTAGTTAAGCCTCTCCTATGTTGAGGAGATTGTGCTTTTCTTCTTTGTAGCTTTTGTAGTTTCCCCTACAGTAGGGTTGCTTAGCCTGTGGTGCTAATGTAGTCTCAATGCCATGGCTGATGGAGTTTTAGGTTTGGGTCCTATACTCGTTATTCTTTTAAAGCTCCATGAGGTTAGGCTTTGAATTTTTTAATATGGTTTGAAGTGGTGTAGCTTTCTATTAGGCTAAGCCTTGTAATGATGTTTAAAGATGAATGTCAAAATTGTTCAATCTTTCTTTCACATGTAAATAAATGTGTTAAAAATGTTAGAATCTCAAATCTACATTATGCAATGCGTCTGAAATTTTTAATTATTGTAATTGTGTAAAGGAAAATAGAAAACATAATTTTTTTTAAAGTTTATTAATTTCACCGTAAGCGTTATGTTAAGATTTTACAGCTTATTAATATAGCGAAAGTGTAAATTGCTTATGCGAGGAAATGTAAATGGTTTGAACTTGCAAAGTGAATTGTTTGCTTGAAAATGAAATCACTTATGCTTGAAAGTTTAAATTGATGCACTTAAAAAGCCAATTGCTTGCTTAAAAAATGTAAATCATTTGTGCTAAAAAGTGGTATGCGGATTGCACGTTATGCTCGTTGTTTATTTTTGTTATTTAATTTTTTTTATATGCAATTTTAAAAAAAAAATTTATATTAATTAACTAATAAATCTTAAAATATTTTAAAATTTTATTTCTTTATTTTCTTAAGTATATATATTATATAAAAAAAATTAACATACCTCTTACAAATTAGTGTAGACTACAAAATATAGCCATTTATATACTATTAATTATATATATATATATATATATATATATATTTTTTTTTTTTTTTTTTGTTATAACAAGCACGCAAATCTAAGATACACATACAAATTGCACAATCATACAATATTGAAAAGAAAAGAAGAATAGCATAAGATTTAACGTGGTTCAATTATAAGATTTACGTCTACGGGCAAGACAAGAGAAAAAAAGTTTCACTATAATAAAAAGAGTAAAATACAATTAATCAGAACTCTCAAACCCTAACCCCAGTATGTTTCTCAAATATCTCACAACTCTACCATAAAAGGTAAAATATTACAATATTTATATTGGTCCATGTCCTCCGCTACCACCACAGATCTCACTTTTTATCCCAATCGAGTGGCAGTACGAAACTTTAGGGTTGAGTCACAATTTGGATCCATGAAAAAATATATCTAAAATTCAAGTCACAAAAATAACATATATATATATATATATATCATCAATAAATGTAGTACATTATAAGTGTGATGATATAGAAAATCAAATATGATAACTTCAAATAGATTTTATTTTTTTTGCAGTTAGCGCATGTAAGAATAACCTGATTCATAAAATCTAAGAGAATTAAAAAAAATAAAAAATAATAAGAAATATATACCTAAATAGTCATAGCAGCAGAGATCACTAATCTTTCCACCATGCAAGATCTCCTTATCTAACAGATAAAAACAAATGTTAATATTTTGTTTTTGAGGTACATCATTGTTTGGACTATATATGAATATAGATATACTTATAATTTGTCAACAATCAGCTTGAACATGTTTCTATTGACATATTTTTTAAGTGTAATTTTTTCTCCTTTTTTTTTCTCATTGTCTTTTTAGTTCTTCACTTATTTAAGCAATTCATTGTTTATTATATTTAAGCAAACAAGGATATTATTAATATATATCCTCTTATTATTATATTTTCATATACTAAAATAAAGTAATAAATTTTGATAATTATTTAAAAATTGGCCATAAAAAAGTCATAAAAAATAAAATTATTATTTTAGTTTTCAATTTGATATTCATCAATATTTCTGGAAACAGAAAAGTTTGAAAAAGTCAATTTTTAATTTTTTTAGTTAAATTTTATAAAAATAATCAAATGTTTTTTAAAAAATTGATTTTTTTAATTTTTACAAAATAAACTAAATTGTTTTGAAGAAAAAGAAAGGAACAAATTTTATAAAAATAATTTTCAATTTTATTTTTTATAAAATTTTATTTTGAATTATAATAAAAAACTTAATTAAATAGAATTTAATTACAAATATAATTAAAAATTTTAAATTTATATAAACTCTATAATCAATTAAAAAATAAAATTAAAATAAATTAATTTTTAATAGCCAATCAAATTTTGTCTTTTTATTGTAATATTAGTAAATCACTATGGGTATTTTTGGTAAAACTAATATTCTCCTCTCTCTTCTCACATTTATATATAGTATAGATAAATTATAGATTATATATAGATAAATATGAAGATAGATTGTAAATTATAGATAGATTAATAATATTTTTTTATTTTTTATTTATTAATTTCTTATTTTAATTAATTACTTCTTATAAAATTTTATATTTAATTGAAACTTAAATATAAATGACTAAGAAATTTAAACTCATATAAACTTTAAACTTAAAAAATTTTAAATTTATACAAACTTTAAAATTAATTTAAATAATAAAAATATAATTTTAATTAATTTTAAGCATGAAAGATAATTTAGGTAAAGCTAATATTTTCACCTCCTTTATACATTCATATATAAAATATAAATATAAATATAAATAATCCTCATAAAAATATATTTTTTATTAAAATTTATATTTTAAAAATTTAATAATTTTGTAAAATATTTAAATAATATTTATTTAAAATATATATATATATATATATATTATATTTAATGACGGATTTAATAAGAGATACCTAACATATTATAGTTTAATATGAATATCATTTTTTTAATTTAAACACATTTTAAATTTAATTATATATTATTTAAATTTATTTTAATAAAATTTAATTAAATTAAATGCTTAAAAATATACAATTCCATGCTATCTCCAAAGCTTTCAACAATTCCTTTTCTTTCTTTATTTGATAAGTCAATTCCGTTTCAAGGATTTCCAAGAATTATCCAAATGTTCCCCTCTCTTCAAATGTGAAAAACATGTAACACCAAAGCACTTCACCCTCTGCCACTCCTTACCCCATTGAAACAGACACTCAACTTTCCGAAATTCCTTTGATGCCCAAAATACCCACCAACTTTCACACCAAATGACCCTAAGAAAATTCCAATTTCTTAGGCTACTTTTGCCAATACGTTAAAAGATTTTTGTAGCATACCGGCCAGTAAACCATCCAAACTAAATGAATTCATATATTTAAATATTAGTCATAATTTAAAAATATTTCTAAATAAAAATATATATAATTTTATAATTTAATTTATAAATTTTAATTTAAATAATATCAAAACTGACTTTATCTTAAATCGACGGGTGCAGGTCTTTCCAGTCCCTATAAATTAATAGAATCTGCATAGTGGCGTGGCAAACTACGTACCAACTCTATATAAATTTCTCTCATTCTTGCCTCTTCTTCCAAGAATCATATCTTTGCAACAGAGAAGAAAGATTAGAAAAAGTTTGCAAGAAATAGGAGATTGCAGGCCTTATGGGTTCTTGCTGGGCTTGCCATTTGCTTTGGTTGCTCTGCTTTTGTCTCTTATTGGTGCTGTCGCCTGGATCATTGGGTATGTTTCTGTTTATATATTCTTCCAACTCCTTTGTTTTTTTTTCACTATTTTTGATCTTTTAGAAGTAAAACCCAGATCATAAGATTATAAAATTTTCATGTAATTTACCCTTTTATCTCCATAAATATTTATGTTAAAAGAGGGTTTTTTTTTTCCTGATTTTGGGATGATTGATTTGCCCTTTTTTTTTTTTTTGTAAATTGTGTTTTTATTAAATGGCAGGACTATACTGAGTTGCTTGTGCCCATGTTGTGTATGTTGTGCTGGTCTGGCCAATTTGGCAATAGATATTATAAAGCTTCCCTTCAAAATACTTAAATGGTTCGCTGATATTCCTTGTTAATATGTTGATTTCTTAATTGAGATTTTTAGTTATCCTAGAAATTCATGAGATAAATTACTCATTTCTTTTTTTCCCTTTTTGTGCCGTTTTTTCCCTAAGGGTTTATAGACTGATGATCTACCCTATAACATTTTAATTATCTGTACATTGATTTTTTCTTATTGATTACTTTGCTTTTTATGATTAATGAATTGGATTTTGATAGCGACAGCAATGGATGGAGTATTTTTTAACTAATTGATTTGACAAATTTTTTTTTATATGCTTCATTTAATAATTGAAATGAATTTGAGTAATATAAAATTACATTTTTTATGACTTTAAATTTAAAAAGTAATATTCACATACATGTAAATTAAATTATGTTTTATATATTTGATATTTGTTATTTGAATTCGTTTATATAATTTATTCATTAAATATAAAATATATATTTTTTATAATAATATTTATAATTTTTAAATATTAAATTTTAAATAGAGGATTAATAATTTTAAAATATAAATTATTAATAAAAATATATAAAATTAAGCGAGTTTAGATAGTATTCAAATAATAATAGTAGGATTTTAGATGAGTTCAAGTAATTTAGAATAAATTTTAATTGAGTATAGGATAAATTTATATATGAAAATTATTAATTAAGTTCAAATTAAAATATTGTGATTTTTTTGGGTATCTTACTCTTTATTATCATATTTGAATGGCTCTTTTACGGGTTGATTTGATTTCAAATTGATCAACTCAACACTAAACATAAATCAGTTTACAGTATAAACTAACTCAACATGTCACAACCCGATCCCACGGGCAGAATCGACATTAAGACTTGGATCAATATAAGGCCCCTAAAATTCGTAGTAAGTCTAACTATTCATTAGCCCACCCTTGAAGCCCATATACAAGCCCATTTCAAAAAAACAACCGAACAGAGTTCGACCATAACCTGGACTATCTAACGGGAAGTTTGTAGTTCGCCCGACCTATAATCACATAATACATATATTCAGGGAGCTCAGCTCACCCTCACCATTCCCAACTTAGCAATATAAATCAAATGGGAGCTTAGCTCTCTCATTCAAGGTGAATACATTCACACATACATAGATTAATAAGTTTACAATTTCAAAATAAATATTCTTTTATAGTCCCATTCCAAATAAAATATTTCTAATACATGTGGAGATCTAGATTTCAAAATAAACAACACGGAATACGGAAATAACAACTAATAGACTTACGAGGAAGAAAGCAACTTAATAACAAAGAAAAGTTCTCCTGTAACCTAGAAAAATAGAGTGAACAAGAGTGAGCGTTTAACTCATAGAGTAAGTTATTGATTTTATATACAATTTCTATAACTATATAGTACTAATACATCCCTAAGGATGAAATACAACATAGATCATTAATTTCAAATAATTGCAATAATACTCAGATAAATAATAATTTGGAGCACACATACACCCGTGTGTCATGCCAATATAAATATAATATGGGAGTTGATCTCCTATCTGACTCTCTTAATCCAAGGTGCCACAATGAGATCAACTCGAGCTAGCGGTTTCTCTCTTACAATCCAAGTGCGGGGGTCAATAAGATCAACTCAAAGCCGTACTCACCCTGACTTATCACAAAAGGACTAAGCCCCAAGCGAGACTAGCTCAAGCCGATTTGCCCGTCCTATCCATATCCACCACTAATACACCATACGCATACCAACACACACACGCAGCTCCAAATTACCCTAGACGACACTCACATCAAACCATCAAGTAAAGATGCAATATAAAGCGTGCCTATAGTAGCTAATACATATATCTATAAGTGATACATGGGCATGCTGTGACATAGAATAACAATAATATTGAAATTTTAAATAAATTCAATATTGACTCACAGTACTTTACAAGTCACTGCGATAGCTAAGAGTAGAAGGAAGGCTGGCCCAGCTCACCTAAACAATTACATTATAAACTGATCAATATTTACTTAAAAATAAAACTTTAAAAGAGTCAAAGACAGCCTAGGTTTTGTCGAAAATTCGGCAGAATTTTCCCTGTACCTATGACCTACCCAACCTGCAAAAGGACTCAAATAACACTTCTAAATCATACACCTCAATCCAAATCCTATTAATATCATATGGCCCCTCTTGGGCCCTCCAAAACTCATATATATTAATAAGTTTACACCTATATATTACACCTAAAATAATTATTTAAAAATTTGGGGTATTATATTCTTCCCTCCTTACAAAAAATTCGTCATCGAATTTTACACAAGGCAGAATAGTAACACAGAGTGACATATCAAATAAATATGGATACTTGCTTTGCATATCCCGCTCTGACTCCCAAGTGCATTCCTCCACAGATTGACTCCTTCACAGGACTTTAACAATAGGGATTTGCCTTGATTGAAGCTGTCTCATCTGATAGTCTACTATAGCTACTGGTTGCTCCTCAAAGGTCAAATTCTCATTTAACTCAACTGTGTCTAGTTGCAGCATATGAGAAGGATCGGGAACATACTTCCTAAGTATAGAAATGTGGAATACTGGTGGGATATGAGAAAGGTTTAGTGGTAACTCCAACTGGTAGGTAACTACTTCCACCCTGTCTGTGATCTCAAAAGGCCTTATACATCGGGGTGTCAGCTTGCCCTTCTTCCCAAATCTTATAACTCCCTTCATAGGGGAAACCTTTAAAAATACATAGTCACCCACTGTTGTAACACCCCGTTTGCATAGCCTGGTAGATTTCACTGTTCCGGTGACCAGTGTCGGTCCGAATAATTAAGGGGATTAGAACCACACTTAAGACAACTAGATAAGCCACAAACACAAATAATTAGTAATGTTCAATTAGTTAAGTATAAATAAGAAAAACAGAACAAAAGAAGTTAAACGAGCCGAGAGTCACAACGATGGGTGACCTTCTCGGGAACGACTGCGAAGTCATTTTAAACTCAAATTTCGAATCGTAAAAAGTGACGCTGCGGTCCTTAGGACCCTTATGGACACAGTGAAAAAGAGAAAATCATGAAAAAGAACTATTAAGTCAGTCAAATAATTAGGTCAGGGAACCGAAAGAAATATGGAATTATTTGCAAACCGTGATGAACCGACGAGGGGCAATTTGGTCAATTGACCCCGAGAACTGACTCCTGACCTAACTGTTAAATAAAATCGGAGAAAAGAAAATTTCAGAATTGAGAATTAAATTAAATAACTAATAGAAAAATAAATAAATAAATAAATAAATAAGAGAAGAAGAAGATGGAAAAGTCAAAGGTGATGACATCATGTAAGATGTCATAAAGAAATTAATTAATTTATTTAGTAATTAGGATTTTTTTGGTCTTCAAAAAGGGATAATTACTAACAATTAAAAAGCAAAAGGAGAAAACAAAAAAAATTTGTCTTCTTCTTTAACTTCAAGCCGTCCACTCTCTCTCCCATCCCTTCCATTTACTTCATGAAAACCTCCATTGAAGCCACCTAAAGCTTCCTTTAAACCCTAAATCTTGCCATGAAACCTTTACATCCCATAACTAAAACTTGTGTTTGAACTTTGATAAGAAGGTTAGGAGTAAATAAATCAAGCAAAGTTTGAAGAATTGGATAGACAAATTCTGCTCACTTAAGGTAAGCTAATCCAACTTTTCTTTTAGTATATATGATGGATTTAGGGTAGAAATGAATGAGATTATAAGAAGAAATTGAAAAATATTGCATGATTAGGAAGAGAGGGAATTTTCAGCCAGCCATGGATGTATGAGAGTGGATGTATTTTAAATGAATTAAATGTGTTAGTAAGCTTGCATGAGAATGGTAGTAAGTTGGAAATGCATAAATGGGAATAAATGCAACATTTTAGTGTAATTAGGGTTTGGAGACCTAGGGTTTTGAGGCAAATTTTTGGAGAAATGCATAAATGATGACTTTGGTCTATTGTGAGATGAAAAATGGTCAATAATGACTAAAAGAGATGTGTGGAAATTGTGAGAATGAAAGTTAAATTCGTAGGGCAAATGGTCATGCTGCTGGCAGCATGACCAAGCCAACTTTGAAGGACCAAAACGGAAATTTTACAAGTCCAATTGATATGCCACCAATTGGAGATGAAAATAGACATAAAATAGCACAATTTTCATTAAGGAACCATGGCCAAAAACTGACCAAAACTTAGTGAACCAATTGACCAAAGTGAAATGAGAGCAGGCTGCCACTTCATAAACTGACCAAATGAACAGTAATTGTTCATTTGGTCATAACTCGAGCTAGGAAGGTCAAAATGACCTGAAATTTTACCAGTCATTAGATAAGATATAGATCTAAAACTTTCATGAAGAACACCAACCCAAATTATGCCATTAACCTAACCAAATTGTCGACACCATATTTTGGTCGATCCCCAGAATTAATAAACTTTGAAACCGATCCCCAGTACTAAATCTCCCTTTGACAGCTAACCACATTTCCGATCTCTCTTTGCTAGATAACCACATTTCCGATCTCTCCTGACAAGGAATTGAATCAATACTAAGTTCTCACATCAGTCAAAGCCTTACTGGTCTATTAAATCACTCACCGATCTCTCAAACCCATTGTCGAATCTCCTGACCAGTCAAGTATATTCCTGATCTCTATTGACAAACGAAATTGAACTGACACTAAATCTTTGTTACCATTTTTGTTGCCGATCTCCCTTTCAAAAGTTTAAGAATAATCAAAGGTTCCGTTCCGGTTTAATAATGATCCCGATCTAAATGTTCAAGCCAAATTTCTAATTTTAATCAAGTCTCGTTTAGCGTTGGTTCCCTACCGATCTCATGCTCATTGTGTTTTCCGATCTCTCACACTTAGGTTAATAATCACTTTCAGTTATTTCAACATACTCAGACAATCAAGTGTTTAAATAATTTAGAAATTTTCCGATCACAACCATCCATCGAATAAAAGAGGTATTCCATTTCATTTCATTTCAAAAATTTGTACAAGTTATTCAGCTGGAGGATCACCCCCAGCCTGATCTACATTTTGTCCATCTCCTCTCTCACCCTCAGCCTCCTCCTCGCTATCCTCACCTTCATCCTCGGGAGCCAGGTTGGCCATCCAAGAGAAGTCTTCCTCAGGATAACGCTTTTTGAGCTCGGCCAGGAGATCTCTGTGAGCATTCACATAAGCGCCGGCCACTCCGGTCACCATCTGTTCTTCTTTCGCTTTGAGCTCCTCAGCAAAGTGAGCAAGTTGAGCAGCTTCATCGGCTTGGAGCGCTTGCACTTCTTCAAAAGCATGATCTCGCTCAGCTAGGACATGAGCTTGCTCGGCTAGCTTGTCCTCATGGAACTTTATTCGCCCCTTAATTTGAGATATGTAGCCCTGAGCGGATGAAAGTTGAGATCGGAGGGAAGCTGCTTCATGACCCATCCTCTCGACCTCTTTACCCAGGCGATGCGCCTTCTCCCGTATGATGTGCTGGTTCACCAGGCACTCCACGTTCAGGCTCATGGATCGAGTCAAGATATCATTAAGGTTATCCGAAGACAGCCTATCCCGATCTTCTCAAAGACAGATAGAGGACGCCAAGACCTTGGCGAAACCAGGGTTCTCTCGAACCGTACAATTCTTCTCCAGTGAGTGGACTAAGACTTGGGCACCGCGGAAGAGGGTTCTCACGTTAGGTTGAGAAGGACCCTCTTCTGCGCTCGGAGCAATTGGAGGAGGTGGAGGCGGCTCTTCCAGACGAGGAGGGGATCGGACCACTTCTACGATCACCGGTCCCGAAGGTTGAGATGAGCCTCCCTGTTTTTCCCCGGGCTCATGACCAGGTGTTTGAAGCAACTCGGAGCGCTTTCCCGTACCTTCCAAGAGATCTCTTTCTTCCACTTCCAGCTTTCCTTAGAAGCTTCGCCACTTGCCATACCTGCACAAAGAAGAGGTCAGTGAGATCGCTAAGGTCCTGAGATCTGAGATGTAGAAAATATCGATGCCGAGGTCAGGGAGCTGAAGCCCGCGACCTTTGCTGGTGATCAATTCCATAGTCCAATGGTGCAGCTTGGCAGTCACCGCATCCAGGCAAGAGAACTTCTCTCTGCTCGCCTGCTCTTTCAAATCCATCACCATTGCGCCCTCTTCCCTATTCAGGGCAAGGTGCCTCGGAATTAATGGACCCTGGTGCAGCCAACTGCGTGGGAAACCCTCAAAACCGTTTGGGATTTTGCTTCTCAGGATAAAAAAGCGGTTCTTCCAATTCTTAAGGGAGGACGGCAGATCGGTAAAAAGCCCGCAGTGGGGTTTCGCCTGGAAAAACCAATACTCGTCGTCCTTTCGACGAGTTAACCTATGAAGGTCGGCGAACACCTTGACAGTAGGACTAATTCCCTTAGCTCGGCACAGGCCACGGAAGGCCACAAGGATCCGCCATGAGTTCAGGTGAACTTGGGCGATGCACACTTGGTGATATTTCAAAACTTCTTTGAAGAAGTCGTCCAAAGGGAACCGCAGACCGGCCTTTAATTGTTCTTCGTAGACCATAATCATATCGTTCTCCTCGAAGAAGTGATCGACACGAAGATCGCCGTGACACTTAATCAATTCGTAGGAATCAGGTCGGATGTTGTACTCCTGGCTGAACGACTGAAGGTCGGTTTCTTGCAAGATTGACGGTAGCTCGTCCATGGGAACATTTTCCCTCCCTGAAGAAGGCACATGCCTTGATGGTGCTGGTTGTCCCTGAGCTGGAGCGGAGATCCTAGGAAGTTCAGGCTGCGCACTTGGTCCGACCACCTCTACATCATCGGACGACCACGAGAACTGAATGGAAGGGGGGCTTACTACTCTCTGACCTTCGGCACCGCTCATTTTCAAAGAAAACAGAAAATTTAAACTAAAGTAAAGATCAAAACTACCGGAGCTTGATCGGTGTCGGAAGAATTTGAGAAAACGAGAGAATTTTGAAGTTGTGAGCGAGAGACTGAAAATGACATACGGGAGCAATTGGCTAACCCCACCCCTATTTATACTCGTCCGAGCATTTAATGCTCACGATGTTCCAGGCACTGCATCGGTTAGCGGGACTCGCCAGCTGTTCTGACACATCTCACGAATATTCCAAAATTCCATAAAGAGGGACCGGATAGTTAGGGATCGGCTAATTAAAAACGATGTTTGGAAGTATGGATCGGATAAAGACTGTTCAGTTGGGAACCAGATCGGACAAACACTTCAGAGATCGGAAGCAACAATAATAAAATGATAACTGTCAAAATAAAATTTTATTTCCAAAAGCCAGATTACATCGTTTGGACGATCTCGGGAGATTGGATTACATTAAAAGTCTAATCATATCATTTGGGCGATCTCTAGAGATCGGACTACATTAAAGGTCTGATTACATCATAAGAGCAATCTTTAAAGATCGGTAAAAGGGAGACCGGCATGAAAGATCGGAAGAGAGCGTGTCAGGAAAGATCGGAAGAGAGCGTGTCAGGATAGATCGGAAGAGAGGAACCCGGTATGAGAGATCGAAAAAGGATCACGTTGAAAAGACCAGAAAAGAGGGGAGGTCGGAAGACAAAGAGAATAAGACAGCTCCTGTCAATTATCGTCATAATCAGAGCCGAGGTAGTTAAAGTGTTGCAGGAGAAATCTCAACCGCACGCCCCCGAATCGCCCGCATTACTGATATGCGCCAGAGTTCGTCAGGACAGCGCTGTACCTCCCAATCTCCACCGTTGATCCAACTTGTAAGGACGAGCCCAGGGCCCTTGGATCAAAGAAGAAGACGACAAAACCAGCGCCTTTCACTCCTAGCCCTTGGATCGCCCCGGACAAGAGAATTTGGGACCGTCAGATTAGAGGAGGAAAAAGATAAATATTCTGAAGTGGATCTCGGCCGTCTATTCTGATTCTCTTTAATTCTTGAGCTTAGGATTATGTCCTTTGAAATCTTGACCCTCCATCTCCCTCAAGATAGATCCTGACCCTTCAAGGGGAACACCCAGTCCCTATAAATACCTGCATGAAAAACTGTTTAAAGGACCGAAAAAAAGGAGGAAGTTACTATAGCGGAAGAACTCTGAAATTTAATTCAGATCGTTACTCTGCTTTCATAAGAAGAACTTTTGGAACCAGTTTTCTGAAGTGTTTTCTTAAAAGATTTTGAACACTGAAACTCTCCATTTTCAGCTCGTTCATTATCCCGTAGCGTTCACATTTTCAGTTTCTTGTTATCTTTATTTTCACTTCCATCGCCCATGCTCAATCTCATTTAAACTCGGGTATAATTCTGACTCGATTGCATTTAGTGAAGCACTCTTTGTTCCAAGGCGAACCTTAGTCTCCCGGCTATCAACTTGCAATCTTATTGCGTTTTGTGATTCTCGGTTAGTTCACTAGAATCGACTCCTTATAGGTCAGTATTCATGTTGCCATTTTATTAAGTTTAGTTCTTGTTTTACGCATTTCCATTCTTCTTTCTTTACGTATGTTATTTTCTTTAAGTTCATATCATGCTAGAAAGATACAGAGAAAGGTCATGCTCTAGTTTATTTCCGTGTCGATACCTTTGTTAATCTTTATTATTTCTGAGCGTAAGTCATCTAGTTCCAAGCGATACATAAGTGGTTGGATGAGATGTGGGTAACGGCAACTTAAGAGTCCTTTTGAAATAATGAAAGGTCTGAATAATAAGCCTGGAAAATGGTAAAGCTGAGTCACTAGAATGACTCAGTAGGTCATAGGGCAAGACGTCATAAGACAGAGTAAAACCAAACCCTGGATAACTAAATGGAATAGATCGGCTACCAAAAAATGTTGGTGGGGCGACCATATAGGAAGGTCGGAGGATTCGGTTTGGCATCCCCTGCCCAGTCCTAAGGTACCAATAAGTTAAAGAAGTCTTGCGCAGACCCCCTGACACCTTTGAACGTCAGAACCCTTAGCCTTAGGCCCTCTCCATAGGTAAAATTTAGAGAGATCGAAAAAATCCTTATCCGACTACCATTTAATTAAAAGAGGTCGGAGGAGGGTTCTTATCCGATTCTCAATCTAAAATTTTAACAAATATTTTAAAGGAGATCGGAGGAGAGTTCTTATCCGGTTCTCAAGCTTAAAAATTTTAATAAATATTAAAAGAGATCGGAGGAGAGTTCTTATCCTATTCTCAATCTAAAATTTTAACAAATATTTTAAAAGAGATCGGAGGAGAGTTCTTATCCGGTTCTCAAGCTTAAAAATTTTAATAAATATTAAAAGAGATCGGAGGAGGGTTCTTATCCGGTTCTCAAGCTTAAAAATTTTAATAAATATTAAAAGAGATCGGAGGAGAGTTCTTATCCGATTCTCAATCCAAAAATTTTAGTAAATATTAAAAGAGATCGGAGGAGAGTTCTTATCCGGTTCTCAACCTAAAATTTAAATGAATATTAAAAGAGATCGGAGGAGAGTTCTTATCCGGTTCTCAATCTAAAATTTAAATAAATATTTAAAAGAGATCGAAGGAGAGTTCTCATCCAATTTCAAAAATTGGATTCTAATAAAATAGCCCTTCAAACAAAACTAACATACAACAGTAACTCACTAAGGTTGTCTCATTTACTTATGTATCTGGGTAATCCGAATTAGTGAAAAATCAAATATTCCTTTTGTCAAAAGGATTAACATTTCCATTCAAGTCCTCCTAACTAATTTATAAAGAGTGCGAAGTTAAATCTACTTACCCTAATTAAGGGACGAGGTGGGGTGCCTAACACCTTCCCCGCCCGTTTACGGACCCCGAACTTAGAATCTCTGTTTTGAAGTGGTTTTATTTCAATTTATCTTCACAAATGGTTTTCTTTAGTTTCCCTCAAAACTAAAGTGGCGACTCCTCATTCTTTTCCACTTCGGTGAGGGTTCGTTCAGGCGACCGTAAAACACCTTGCGACAGCTTGGCGACTCCACTGGGGAGTGTGTTTCAATTCAACCCCGGTCTAGAGGTCCAAAAGTAGATTTAATTTTTCAATCAAATTATAGTTAGGTGGGCTCACCCGGTAATATTTTATGTGTTAATTTTTGTTTATTCCTACTAACTGTTCCGCTTGTTTTGCTTGTTTTACTCCTTACAGTGCTCTTCGTTTGAAAAAAAAAGAAAAAAAAGAAAAATGGGAAAAATAAAATCCCCCTGAATTGGGAAGAGGTAAAGATGTCCCTTCACACACTGAACACTCACACGATGTCCTCACACACTTCAGCCCTATACCCGGGCTTTCTTACCCTTTTAGGAAAGTAGGAGGGGGTCATGTAGCGGTACCCGTGGGTTCTACCCCATTAGTATCCGTGAAGGCTTCTGCTCAAATTGAAACTCGTTCTATTCACTGTGATATCCGTGGAATTTTCCCGACAATATCATGGGGATAGAATGAGGCTCTCTGCTTCTGAGGGGTAATTTGGGAACCTGTGGCTCTTAGAAAACTAGATCCTGAGCTAAACTATCACGATAGCTGGAAGCCGTAGTAAGCTACCTTATAAGATATAACTATCCAATTAGGTAGCACTCATCCGGTATCAGGAGTCTCCCTATCCTAGGATAAAAGGGGCATACTTACTCTTACCTTATTCTGTTTATTTTATTTTGTTCTTATTTTTAAGGGTAATCTTGAATCATATTGTTAAGAAAATCTACACATTTTCCTACTTTGATAAATCTGTAGGTACCACTCTGCCAACAATATAATACAAGATTACCAGAATTTATCCTGCTAACGAGTTTTTCCGCAGGCATCACCAAACCAAAAGTTGATGCCATGATAAAGTTGATGCAATCATCCTTTCGCAGATTTCATTCTGGCTCACAAATGCCACTGTATCCTTCGTCCGGACCAGGACTTTTAGTTTTTTTTACAAAATTTGAAATTCATTAAAAACCTTTTTTGACTCCTTACAGAAAATCAACATTGCTTCAAACAAGGCAAGTCTGACCAAGCACACGGTTCAACCCAAGTGAGTGTACTTAACAAGATCTCGAACAAAGAAGATAATGGAAGATCAGGAACAAGTACAGAACCTACAAGGGCAGGTTTCCGAATTGAAGGATCAAGTCTCAGAACTTATGAGACTAATGAGGGAAATGTCCCAGAATAAACCTACTTCAGAACCTAACTTACCACTACCTCCTCCACCTCCTACAACAATGGATCCTCACCAAGCTTCAACTTCTTTTACCTTTCAGTCGCCTATTCCGGACCCGACAATCACTGTCAATCCGGCTACCATGAATAATGACCTACCTTACTCTCATTACCCAACCGTTTCAAACACCGACCCATACCCTTCAATTCTAATCCCTCCAGTTCACTCCACCCCTCATCTCCCAACTGGGGGAGCATTTCATGCAGTGGGAAGAGAAAATAAGACGAGAGAAAATGAGAAACTATTTGCTCTAGAAAAGAGATTGGTTCCTGATGTGGTGGTGCCGCCCAAGTTCAAAGTCCCTGATTTCGACAAGTACACTGGGAATTCAGACCCTCGCATTCACTTGGCCACCTATATCGCCAAGATGTCCGCTCTGACAGATGATGACAGACTGCTAGTCCACTTCTTTCATGAGAGCCTCTCCGGGGCAGCCCTGAGGTGGTGCATTCAGTTGGATAGGAGCAAACTGCTCTCCTGGAAGGATTTAGCTGATGCCTTCTTAAGACAGTACAAATTTAATTGCGATGTGGCCCCTACAAGGAGGGACCTCCAGAACCTGGTGCAGAAAGACAGGGAAAGCTTCAAGGAGTATGCTCAGAGATGGAGAGAAAAGGCAGCAGAAGTACACCCCCCAGTGACCGACAATGAGCTATGCTCTCTGTTCATCGAGACTTTGAAAGCTCCTTACTTCAACTTGATGATTGGAAACACTTCCAACAGCTTCTCCGACATCATCCAGGCCGGTGAAAGAATAGAGGCCAACTTAAGAATGGGACGACTGCAGGAGTTGGCTGAGAACCCTGCAAAGAAGACTGCCAATTTTGGCAAGAAAAAGGAGGGTGATGTGCATTCCATCACCCGACAGAATAATTACTCCCCACTTCCCCAAAATAACTACCGGCCATATCCTTCCCCTCATGGCCAAACCATCGCAAACATTCCGCCTCCTTTCCTGAATTATCCACACCCGCGCCCACAGTATCCCCTACATACAAATTACCAACCTAGACCACCTCCTCCTCTTACTCAACTGAGACCACCACAAAACAACCCAAGAAACCCTGATCCACCTCTTCCCCTCCCGCTCAGTGAAATATACTATACCTTGTCGGTATAAACCAGATTGTACCAGTTCCCCTAGACCCAATTCAGCCTCCATATCCCAGGTGGTATGATGCCACTGCCCGTTGTGAGTATTATGGAGGGACACAAGGGCATTCAACTGACAACTGCGGAGCACTCAGGGGGAGAGTACACGCTCTAATCCGAAACGGGTGGCTGAAAATTGAGGGAAATTGTTCCCTCCCCAATGTTACATCAAACCCATTGACCAACTATAATGTGGGCAATGGTGTAAATATGATAGAGCCTGACGGAGAAAGGTCGACACCGGAGGTAGACGAGCTGATTCCTCACGTTGAGGAAATTTTTGCCTGTAGCAATGAAGGAAGGCTACCTTTGCCCTCAGGTATCAGGGTCAGTAAAGGATACGGGATGTCCTTACCATGGAGGGGCAGCTGATCATGAGCTGCGGGGCTGTGAGGGATTCAAGCAAGAGGTTCAGAACTTGCTATCCCTCAAAGTTCTGAGATGCCAGACGAGGTCGAAGACGGAAGGGGGAGTAAACACAACTAGATACAGCCAGAATGCTTCTACCCCTAAACCCAGAATCACCTTCTCACCCCCAGTAGCCTCACCGCCAGTAACTGTTATCCGAACTCCGCCTCAGCTCCCCGTCACCAATACTCACGCTGTGCCTTGGAACTATAATTTCCAAGTTTTCACTCAAGGAGCGTCAAGCAGTACATCAGCTCCTAATCTTGCCTTGCCTCCGGCACCACCAAAACCATGTTTTACTCCTCATGAGCATTTTAAAATGACTTATGCCGGACCTACCACCGATTACTCCCTGTGTTAATCTTCACTGTCCGCCACAAAATCCTCCTCGCTTGAGAAAGAGGTCGAGTTCATAACTCGAAGTGGGAGGTGTTACGGGAACAAAGAGAAAGAAAAGAGAAAAGGGAAAGTAAAAATGGGAGAGTCACTGAAGAATACAGAAGAGGAGGTTGATAAAACGGAGGAAGTAGAACCTGCCGGACATAAAGAAGAGGAAGAACTACTGCTCCAAATAATGAAACAGAGTGAATGCGATGTGGTGGAGCAGTTGAGAAAGACACCTGCCCGAATTTCACTGTTATCGCTGATCCTGAGCTCAGAAGTGCACCGACAAGCCTTGCAGAGAATCCTGGATGAGGCCTTTGTAAACCCCGATATCACTCCGGGGCAGTTTAAGAAGATAGTGGGACAAATCTAGGCATCCAGTTTTGTTACTTTCTCGGAAGATGAGATAGACCCAGCGGGTTTAAGGCACACTAAAGCTCTGCATGTAACAGTGAAATGTAAGGGTTGTATAGTAGCCAAGGTACTTATTGATAACGGATCAGCTCTCAATGTACTGCCCAGTGCTACCTTGGCTAGATTGCCAGTTGACCAATCAGATATACGTCAAAGTGCTATGGTGGTAAGAGCCTTTGACGGTACCAGAAGAGAAGTGTTGGGAGATATTGATTTACCACTCCAAATTGGCGCATGTACCTTCAACGTCACATTCCAGGTGATGAATATTGAACCGGCCTACACTATGTTGCTGGGGAGGCCGTGGATCCATTCTGCGAACGCCGTTCCCTCAACTCTGCACCAGAAGATAAAATACATTATGGACGGCAAAATCATCACTGTAAGAGGAGAAGAAGCCATTTTGGTCACCAAGCCACAATCACTCCCTTATGTGGAAGCGGCTGAGGAGTCGTTGGAAAGCTCCTTCCAGGCCCTTGAGTTACAAGAAACCAGAAATGAAGGGGCTATGGCTATGGTAGCCAAGATAATGTCGAGGAGTGGGTACGAAGAAGGCAAAGGCCTAGGCGCCACATTACAGGGAATCGTGGAACCCATACCGGCTATCCAGAAGGTAGGCCGTTGTGGTTTGGGATATGAGGAAGATGCCCTTATGGATGGGCGATTCTGGATGAGGAAAATGCTTCGAGATCAAAGATTTGACCAGAAAATGGGAAAAAGGAAGGTAGTCCCGAGAATCACAGAGATCTTCACTAAACCGGTCATTGAAAATCCGGCAGATGTGGAAGAATCACCTGATGAGCCATCCATTGATGTCATCCACCTGGATTCCTTGTATGAGGCTCTGGTCTCGCCAATAGCTGAGGGGCAAGAGCTAGACAACTGGACAGCAGAGGACATCCCTGTACTCAATCTCGAGTAAAGTACCTTTGGTTATCTACACTTGATCATTTTGTCCATGGTGGCAAGTGTAACTCTGTAAATGGACCTTTTTCTTATGGCATAAATATTAATGAATTAATAGTGCATTTTAAATCCAATTCTCTCTTTCTTTCCTTTTGAATTCCATTCTTATAATATGTTCTATTTTCATTCATTCAGGACCATTCATCAATTAACACCTAATAATTCAATAGACTCAGAAATTCCTCTGGTTAATTTTGAAATCCCCATGATTGCCATTACTTCAAGTGAATCTGAGGAAGATCTTACAGAAGAAAGAGGTGAAAAGGATGAACCTTCCCTAGTGCCTTGTGGAGACAAAACACGCACCATAAACTTAGGCACTGAAGAAGTAAAAAGGGAGCTTAAGATAGTGGAGAGTGAAGAATCGGGAGACATGATCAGTTTGCTTAGAGAATTCCTAGACGTATTTTCCTGGAGCTATGATGATATAGTTGGTTTAGACCCCCAGATAGTGATGCACAAAATTCCCCTTATTCCGGGGACAATCCCTGTGAAGCAGAAACTAAGAAGAATGAATCCTGACACACTGCTCAAAGTTCGGGATGAAGTCAAGAAACGATGATGATCTTTGGGTTCACGAAGTAGTCAAATATCCCCAATGGATAGCTAACGTTGTCCCGGTAATGAAGAAGGACGGGAGAGTTAGGGTGTGCATTGATTACAGGGATCTTAATAGAGCAAGCTTGAAGGATGATTTCCCTCTCCCCCACATTGATGTGTTAGTAGACAATGCTGCGGGATTGGGCAGGTGTTCATGCATTGATGGGGCATCTGGGTACAATCAAATCCCAATGGATGAGGAAGACAAAGAGAAAACTGCTTTTATCACTCAATGGGGAGTATTTTGCTATCGGGTCATGCCTTTCGGGTTGAAGAATGCCGGTGCTACCTATCAACGCGCTATGGTCACATTATTCCACGATATGATGCATAAAGAAGTAGAGGTGTACGTGGATGATATGATCATCAAATCTAGGAGAGAAGAGAGCCACGTGCAGGTGATGAGGAAAGTATTTGAGAGACTCAGGAAATATCAGTTGAAACTGAACCCTGCCAAATGCATATTCGGAGCTAGGTCAGGGAAATTGTTGGGATTCATAGTGAGCGAGAAGGGAATAGAGGTAGATCCAGACAAGGTTCGAGCTATTCAAGAAATGCCATCCCCAAGAACAGAAAGGGAAGTGCGCAGTTTCCTGGGAAAATTGAACTACATATCAAGGTTTATTTCCAATCTCACTGCTAAGGCCAAGCCTATTTTTAGACTGCTCCGAAAGAACAACACCACTCAATAGGATTCAGTTTGTCAAGAGGCTTTTGAGACAATCAAGCAGTATCTGTCAAGCCCACCCGTATTGGTTCCACCCGTGGCGGGGAGGCCTCTGATCCTGTATATGGCAGTCCAACATAACTCGATGGGATGTGTTTTGGGACAACATGATGATACTGGCTGAAAAGAGAGAGCTATTTATTATCTGAGCAAAAAGTTCAATGATTGTGAGTCGAGGTACTCTTTCCTAGAGAAAACTTGCTGCGCGTTAGCCTGGACGGCAAATCGCCTCAAACACTACATGTTGAATCACAAGACATGGCTCATCTCCAGGATGGATCCTATCAAATATGTATTCAAAAGCTCATTTGTGCCAGGCAGGATAGCCAAGTGGCAGGTCATACTCTCCCAATATGACATAGTTTATATGACCCGAAAGGCGGTGAAAGGTAGCGTGATCGCCGACCTCCTAGCAGAAAATCCTATCCGAGATTATGAAGCTCTGGATTTTGAGTTCCTTGATCAGCATATTAATGAAGTAGACTCCAAAGAAGAGGGGCCAGCCGATGTATGGGAAATGTATTTCGACGGAGCTGTCAATTTGTCCGGCAATAGAGTTGGAGCCGCATTGATATCCCCGGATGGAAAACACTTTCCGATAGCTGTCAAGTTGAGATTTGACTGCACCAACAACGTCGCGGAATACGAAGCTTGTGTGATGGGTCTACAGGCTGCCATCGAAATGAAAATCAGGAAGTTGGAAGTATACGGAGACTCAGCCCTGATTATTTATCAGGTCAAGGGAGAATGGCAAACTAAGGATCCGAAGCTGATCCCTTATCAGAAATACTTACTGGAGCTTATTAAGAAATTCGAAGAAATCTCTTTCACTCATCTCAGCAGAGACAAGAATCAATTTGCTGATGCCTTAGCTACTCTAGCTGTTATGGCTCAAATCGAAGAAGGGCATATGACTCAGATATTAAAGATTAAGACAAGGAATGAGCCAGCTTATTGCTTTATGATTGAAGAAGAACCTGATGGTAAACCTTGGTATCATGACATCCTGTTTTACTGCAAAACCAGAGGATTCCCTTCAGGGGTGAGCAAAAACGAAAGGAGGATGATTCGGAGATTAGCATTGGAATACTTCCCCAGTGGAGAAACCCTATACAAGAGGAGCCCCAACGGCGAATTGTTGAGATGTGTGAATGCAAAAGAGGGGAAGAAGATCCTTTTTGAGACTCATGAGGGAAATTGTGCAACCCATGCCAATGGGCACATGATGGCTAAGCAAATCATGCGACGTGGGTATTTTTGGACTACAATGGAAAAGGATTGCATCGAGTATTTCCGAAAGTGCCATAAGTGTCAGATTTATGCAGATCCGATAAATGTGCCACCTCACAAGTTGTTCAACCTTGTCTCACCATGGCCCTTCGCAATGTGGGGCATCGATGTGATTGGTCCCATCAACCCTAAGGCATCCAATGGGCACAGGTTTATCCTGGTAGCAATCGACTATTTTTCTAAATGGGTCGAAGCCACGTCATACGCCCATATTACACAGAACATGTTTCTCAAATTCCTCAGAAACAATATCATTTGCCTGTATGGTCTCCCCAATGAAATCGTCACTGACAACGCCAAGAATCTCAATGGTCCAAAGATTCAGAGATTGTGTGATCAATACAAAATCCGACATCTCAATTCCTCCCCATACCGTCCCCAGATGAATGGAGTGGTGGAAGCCGCAAACAAAAATCTCAAGAGGATAATCCGGAAAATGACGGTCACATATAGGGATTGGCATGATATGCTTCCCTACGCTCTTCACGCATACCGGACTTCTATAAGAACCTCAACCGGGGCAACTCCATACTCACTGGTTTACGGGATGGAAGCAGTATTACCTATTGAAGTTGAAATTCCTTCCCTAAGGATTCTGAAGGAATCAGGGATTGATGAGTCAGAATGGATCCAGTTAAGGTTGGATCAGTTAAACTTGATGGATGAGAAAAGGTTAACAGCAGCATGTCATGGGCAATTATACCAGAGGAGAATGGCTAGGGCATTTGACAAAAGCATAATTCCAACCCGGGGACCTGATTCTAAAGAAAGTGCTGTCGAATCAAAACGATCCCCGGGGCAAATGGTCACCAACCTACGAGGGACCCTATGTGGTTAAAAAGGCATTTTCTGGAGGAGCCTTGATCTTGACCCATATGGATGGTGAAGAATTGCCAAGACCTGTGAATGCTGACACCGTCAAGAGATACTATGCCTAAAAAAAAAAAAAAAAAGAGGGGTAGGAGTGAAAACCCGAAAGGGCGCTCTCAGAAAAATGTGTGAAAGAAGGAGAAAACCCCGAAGGGGCGCTTTCTATAAAATGAGTGAAGGATGAAAACCCGAAAGGGCGTCCTGAAAGAGCGAGCGTAAAAAAAAAAAAAAAAGGGCTAGGGGTGAAAACCCGAAAGGGAGTCCCAAGAACCAAAATGGAGAAATAAAGAATGGGGCATGAAACCGAGGATGGAGAAGAAACCGTCACGACATGAGGCTTCAGAGAACTTGAAATAATGGCAGTTAAGGGATTTCAAAGCCAGCCACAAGGAATATGTGAGATCTATCCTTGTACCCTTTTCCTTTGAAACTCTATCTTTGTTTTTATTAAAGCTATAATAAAGTCATACTTCGTTCCCTATGCTTTTATCTTCCCTTTATACTCACTCTTTAACATTATCTTTCTACAATCTCGTTATTTAATGCGCTATTAATCTGTTAAAATTTTTTGCCATAAGATTAAGATTTGACAATTGATAACCTCACGTACTTTACTATGAGATTTGCAGGAAATGACCTGGAAGAAAAAGGGGGGGTAGGAGTGAAAACCCGAAAGGGCGCTCCTAGCAAAATGTGTGAAAGAAGGCGAAAACCCCAAAGGGGCGCTTTCTGTAAAATGAGTGAAGGATGAAAACCCGGAAGGGCGTCCTGAAAAGAGCGAGCAAAAAAAAAAAAAAAGGAGAAAACTAGAGGTGAAAACCCGGAAGGGCGCTTCTAGTCATATAGACGAAGGGGAAGTGAAAACCCGCAAGGGCGCTTTTCGGGAGAAAGTAAAAAAAAACAGAAATGGGGCATTTGAAGAAATGAGGCCATAGGTCAAGTCTTACAACTCGTCCTCCATTCATCATTGGCCTTCGGGATTCTGTTAAGTACACTTCATTGGGGAAGAACTTCTTGTGTCCGGATTAGGCTTGCTTTGTAAGTGCAATTTACATTTCCTGTTATCAACCTCTGGTTCCTTGATCTAAGTTGATTTTAATTTCCTGCAATTTACATTTCCTGTTATCAACCTCTGGTTCCTTGATCTAAGTTGATTTTAATTTCCTGCAATTTAAATTTCCTGTTATCAACCTCTGGTTCCTTGATCTAAGTTGATTTTAATTTTCTGCAATTTATATTTCCTGTTATCAACCTCTGGTTCCTTGATCTAAGTTGATTTTAATTTCCTGCAATTTAAATTTCCTATTATCAACCTCTGGTTCCTTGATCTAAGTTGATTTTAATTTCCTGCAATTTACATTTCCTGTTATCAACCTCTGGTTCCTTGATCTAAGTTGATTTTAATTTCCTGCAATTTAAATTTTCTGTTATCAACCTCTGGTTCCTTGATCTAAGTTGATTTTAATTTCCTGCAATTTAAATTTTCTGTTATCAACCTCTGGTTCCTTGATCTAAGTTGATTTTAATTTTCTGCAATTTACATTTTCTGTTATCAACCTCTGGTTCCTTGATCTAAGTTGATTTTAATTTCCTGCAATTTACATTTCCTGTTATCAACCTCTGGTTCCTTGATCTAAGTTGATTTTAATTTCCTGCAATTTACATTTCCTGTTATCAACCTCTGGTTCCTTGATCTGAGTTGATTTTAATTTCCTGCAATTTAAGTTTTCCATTATCGACCTCTGGTTCCTTGATCTAAGTTGATTTTAATTTCCTGCAATTTACATTTCCTGTTATCAACCTCTAGTTCCTTGATCTAAGTTGATTTTAATTTCCTGCAATTTACATTTCCTGTTATCAACCTCTGGTTCCTTGATCTAAGTTGATTTTAATTTCCTGCAATTTACATTTCCTGTTATCAACCTCTGGTTCCTTGATCTAAGTTGATTTTAATTTCCTGCAATTTACATTTCCTGTTATCAACCTCTGATTCTTTGATCTAAGTTGATTTTAATTTCCTGCATTTACATTTCCTGTTATTAACCTCTGATTCCTTGATCTAAGTTGATTTTAATTTCCTGCAATTTAAATTTTCTGTTATCAACCTCTGGTTCCTTGATCTAAGTTGATTTTAATTTCCTACAATTTACATTTCCTGTTATCAACCTCTGGTTCCTTGATCTAAGTTGATTTTAATTTTCTGCAATTTAAATTTCCTGTTATCAACCTCTGGCTCCTTGATCTAAGTTGATTTTAATTTTCTGCAATTTAAATTTCCTGTTATCAACCTCTGGCTCCTTGATCTAAGTTGATTTTAATTTCCTGCAATTTACATTTCCTGTTATCAACCTCTGGCTCCTTGATCTAAGTTGATTTTAATTTCCTGCATTTACATTTCCTGTTATCAACCTCTGGTTCCTTGATCTAAGTTGATTTTAATTTCCTGCAATTTACATTTCCTGTTATCAACCTCTGGTTCCTTGATATAAGTTGATTTTAATTTCCTGCAATTTAAATTTCCTGTTATCAACCTCTGGTTCCTTGATCTAAGTT
Organism: Hevea brasiliensis; assembly: GCF_030052815.1. Classification (NCBI taxonomy): domain Eukaryota; kingdom Viridiplantae; phylum Streptophyta; class Magnoliopsida; order Malpighiales; family Euphorbiaceae; genus Hevea; species Hevea brasiliensis. Next base: position 84,889,365 of record NC_079499.1, read on the forward strand.
GATTTTAATTTTCTGCAATTTACATTTCCTGTTATCAACCTCTGGTTCCTTGATCTAAGTTGATTTTAATTTCCTGCAATTTACATTTCCTGTTATCAACCTTTGGTTCCTTGATCTAAGTTGATTTTAATTTCCTGCAATTTAAATTTCCTGTTATCAACCTCTGGTTCCTTGATCTAAGTTGATTTTAATTTCCTGCATTTACATTTTCTGTTATCAACCTCTGGTTCCTTGATCTAAGTTGATTTTAATTTCCTGCATTTACATTTCCTGTTATCAACCTCTGGTTCCTTGATCTAAGTTGATTTTAATTTCATGCATTTACATTTCCCGTTATCAACCTCTGGTTCCTTGATCCAAGTTGATTTTAATTTAACTAATGTTGCCGATCTCTAGGTCACTAACTTAGGTATGCTTTAGTTCCCTAACTTCGAACACCTAATCGTCCAAAAAATGGGTCTAAATCTTTACATAATTCCTACACGGGAAAATTTTTCCCTTTAATAGAAATTATGTAAAAAGGGGCAGCTGTCGACACCATATTTTGGCCGATCCCTAGAATTAATAAACTTTGAAACCGATCCCCAGTACTAAATCTCCCTTTAACAGCTAACCACATTTCCGATCTCTTTTTGCTAGATAACCACATTTCCGATCTCTCCTCACAAGGAATTGAATCAATACTAAGTCCTCACATCAGTCAAAGCCTTACCGGTCTATTAAATCACTCACTGATCTCTCAAACCCACTGTCGAATCTCTCGAACCGTACGATTCTTCTCCAGTGAGTGGACTAAGACTTGGGCACCGCGGGAGAGGGTTCTCACGTTAGGTTGAGAAGGACCCTCTTCTGCGCTCGGAGCAACTGGAGGAGGTGGAGGCGGCTCTTCCCGGCGAGGAGGGGATCTGACCACTTCTACGATCACCGATCCCAAAGGTTGAGATGAGCCTTCCTGTATTTCCCTGGGCTCATGACCAGGTGTTTGAAGCAGCTCGGAGCGCTTCATCTCCCATACCTTCCGAGAGATCTCTCTCTTCCGCTTCCGGCTTTCCTTAGAAGCTTCGCCGCTTGCCATACCTGCGCAAAGAAGAGGTCAGTGAGATCGCTAAGGTCCTGAGATCTGAGATGTAGAAAATACCGATGCCGAGGTCAGGGAGCTGAAGCCCGCGATCTTTGCCGGTGATCAATTCCATAGTCCAATGGTGCAGCTCGGCAGTCACCGCATCCAGGCAAGAGAACTTCTCTCTGCTCGCCTGCTCTTTCAAATCCATCACCATTGCGCACTCTTCCCTATTCAGGGCAAGGTGCCTAGCAATTAATGGACCCTGGTGCAGCCAACTGCGTGGGAAACCCTCAAAACCGTTTGGGATTTTGCTTCTCAGGATAAAAAAGTGGTTCTTCCAATTCTTAAGGGAGGACGGCAGATCGGTAAAAAGCCCGCAGTGGGGTTTCGCCTGGAAAAACCAATACTCGTCGTCCTTTTGACAAGTTAACCTATGAAGGTCGGCGAACACCTTGGCAGTAGGACTAATTCCCTTAGCTCGGCACAGGCCACGGAAGGCCACAAGGATCCGCCACGAGTTCGGGTGAACTTGGGCGATGCACACTTGGTGATATTTCAAAACTTCTTTGAAGAAGTCGTCCAAAGGGAACCGCAGACCAGCCTTTAATTGTTCTTCGTAGACCATAATCATATCGTTCTCCTCGAAGAAGTGATCGGCACGAAGATCGCCATGACACTTAATCAATTCGTAGGAATCAGGCCGGATGTTGTACTCCTGGCTGAACGACTGAAGGTCGGTTTCTTGCAAGATTGACGGTAGCTCATCCATGAGAAGATTTTCCCTCCCCGAAGAAGGCACATGCCTTGATGGTGCTGGTTGTCCCCGAGCTGGAGCGGAGATCCTAGGAAGTTCAGGCTGCGCACTTGGTCCGACCACCTCTACATCATCGGACGACCACGAGAACTGAATGGAAGGGGGGCTTACTGCTCTCTGACCTTCGGCACCGCTCATTTTCAAAGGAAACAGAAAATTTAAACTAAAGTAAAGATCAAAACCCTTACTGGAGCTTGATCGGTGTCGGAAGAATTTGAGAAAACGAGAGAATTTTGAAGTTGTGAGCGAGAGACTGAAAATGACATACGGGAGCAATTGGCTAGCCCCACCCCTATTTATACTCATCCGAGCATTTAATGCTCACGATGTTCCAGGCACTGCATCGGTTAGCGGGACTCGCCAGCTGTTCTGACACATCTCACGAATATTCCAAAATTCCATAAAGAGGGACCGGATAGTTAGGGATCGGCTAATTAAAAACGATGTTTGGAAGTATGGATCGGATAAAGATCATTCGATTGGGAACGGTCGGACAAACACTTCAGAGATCGGAAGCAACAATAATAAAATGATAACTGTCAAAATAAAATTTTATTTCCAAAAGCCAGATTACATCGTTTGGACGATCTCGGGAGATCGGATTACATTAAAAGTCTAATCATATCATTTGGGCGATCTCTAGAGATCGGACTACATTAAAGGTCTGATTACATCATAAGAGCAATCTTTAAAGATCGGTAAAAGGGAGACCGGCATGAAAGATCAGAAGAGAGCGTGTCAGGAAAGATCGGAAGAGAGCGTGTCAGGATAGATCGGAAGAGAGGAACCCGGTATGAGAGATCGAAAAAGGATCACGTTGAAAAGACCGAAAAAGAGGGGAGGTCGGAAGACAAAGAGAATAAGACAGCTCCTGTCAATTATCGTCATAATCAGAGCCGAGGTAGTTAAAGTGTTACAGGAGAAATCTCAACCGCACGCCCCCAAATCGCCCGCATTACTGACATGCGCCAGAGTACGTCAGGACAGCGCTGTACCTCCCAATCCCCACCGTTGATCCAACTTGTAAGGATGAGCCTAGGGCCCTTGGATCAAAGAAGAAGACGACAAAACCAGCGCCTTTCACTCCTAGCCCTTGGATCGCCCCGGACAAGAGAATTTGGGACCGTCAGATTAGAGGAGGAAAAAGACAAATATTCTGAAGTGGATCTCGGCCGTCTATTCTGATTCTCTTTAATTCTTGAGCATAGGATTATGTCCTTTGAAATCTTGACCCTCCATCTCCCTCAAGATAGATCCTGACCCTTCAAGGGGAACACCCAGTCCCTATAAATACCTGCATGAAAAAGCATTTAAAGGACCAGAAAAAAGGAGGAAGTTACTATAGCGGAAGAACTCAAATTTAATTGGATCGTTACTCGCTTTCATAAGAAGAACTTTTGGAACCGTTTTTGAAGTGTTTTCTTAAAAGATTTTGAACACCGAAACTCTCCATTTTCATTTCGTTCATTATCCCGTAGCGTTCACATTTTTCAGTTTCTTGTTATCTTTATTTTCACTTCCATCGCCCATGCTCAATCTCATTTAAACTCGGGTATAATTCTGACTCGATTGCATTTAGTGAAGCACTCTTTGTTCCAAGGCGAACCTTAGTCTCCCGGCTATCAACTTGCAATCTTATTACGTTTTGTGATTCTCGGTTAGTTCACTAGAATCGACTCCTTACAGGTCAGTATTCATGTTGCCATTTTATTAAGTTTAGTTCTTGTTTTACGCATTTCCATTCTTCTTTCTTTACGTATGTTATTTTCTTTAAGTTCATATCACGCTAGAAAGATACAGAGAAAGGTCGTGCTCTAGTTTATTTCCGTGTCGATACCTTTGTTAATCTTTATTATTTCTGAGCGTAAGTCATCTAGTTCCAAGCGATACATAAGTGGTTGGATGAGATGTGGGTAACGGCAACTTAAGAGTCCTTTTGAAATAATGAAAGGTCTGAATAATAAGCCTGGAAAATGGTAAAGCTGAGTCACTAGAATGACTCGATGGAGTCATAGGGCAAGACGTCATAAGACAGAGTAAAACCAAACCCTGGATAACTAAATGGAATAGATCGGCTACCAAAAAATGTTGGTGAGGCGACCATATAGGAAGGTCGGAGGATTCGGTTTGGCATCCCCTGCCCAGTCCTAAGGTACCAATAAGTTAAAGAAGTCTTGCGCAGACCCCCTGACACCTTTGAACGTCAGAACCCTTAGCCTTAGGCCCTCTCGATAGGTAAAATTTAGAGAGATCGAAAAAATACTTATCCGACTACCATTTAATTAAAAGAGGTCGGAGGAGGGTTCTTATCCAATTCTCAATCTAAAATTTTAACAAATATTTTAAAGGAGATCGGAGGAGAGTTCTTATCCGGTTCTCAAGCTTAAAAATTTTAATAAATATTAAAAGAGATCGGAGGAGAGTTCTTATCCGATTCTCAATCTAAAATTTTAACAAATATTTTAAAGGAGATCGGAGGAGAGTTCTTATCCGGTTCTCAAGCTTAAAAATTTTAATAAATATTAAAAGAGATCGGAGGAGGGTTCTTATCTGGTTCTCAAGCTTAAAAATTTTAATAAATATTAAAAGAGATCGGAGGAGAGTTCTTATCCGATTCTCAATCCAAAAATTTTAGTAAATATTAAAAGAGATCGGAGGAGAGTTCTTATCCGGTTCTAAACCTAAAATTTAAATGAATATTAAAAGAGATTGGAGGAGAGTTCTTATCCGGTTCTCAATCTAAAATTTAAATAAATATTTAAAAGAGATCGGAGGAGAGTTCTCATCCAATTTCAAAAATTGGATTCTAATAAAATAGCCTTTCAAACAAAACTAACATACAACAGTAACTCACTAAGGTTGTCTCATTTACTTATGTATCTGGGTAATCCGAATTAGTGAAAAATCAAATATTCCTTTTGTCAAAAGGATTAACATTTCTATTCAAGTCCTCCTAACTAATTTATAAAGAGTGCGAAGTTAAATCTACTTATCCTAATTAAGGGACGAGGTGGGGTGCCTAACACCTTCCCCACCCGTTTACGGACCCCGAACTTAGAATCTCTGTTTTGAAGTGGTTTTATTTCAATTTATCTTCACAAATGGTTTTCTTTAGTTTCCCTCAAAACTAAAGTGGCGACTCCTCATTCTTTTCCACTTCGGTGAGGGTTCGTTCAGACGACCGCAAAACACCTTGCGACACAAATGATTGAGCAAAGTTGAGTTACCAAACCTGCAAAACTGCAGATTTCCATTTGAGCAGTAAAGTTCCAATGGCTATAACTCTCTCTAGAAAACTCTGATTTAGGCAATTCTTGAACCGATGGAAACCTAAGACATAGTAGAACATTTCGTATGAAGGAAATTAGACCAAATTATGGACTTAACTTGATCAAATTACTACACGAAATTGGATCAAAAATCTGCCAGAACCAAAATTGCAGCATGAACAGTGCACGTGAACAGTAATTGTATTTTGGCTATAACTTGAGATACAAAACTCCAATTGGGGTGATCCAAAAATGAGAATACACTTAAGACAATTAGGAACATTTTCTATGAAGCAAGTTTTGCCAAATTCCAACAGTAAAAGGACCAATGAAACAGTGCAACTTAGGACCCCAAAACCGAAAATTGGCAATTTTGCCTAAAAGACCTAAGCTTTGAGAAAATGACCAAAACCAACAAGTTTAGTGACCCAAATGTGGAAGGTAGGTGAATTTGGAATTCCCATACCTATTAAGCCTTAGAAAGTCAACAATTTGACTTGAATAGTATAGTGAATAGTAACCCGAAACACAAAAATTTCGAGAACGTCGAATTTAACACGTTAGAACTAGGTAAATGTGAAGCTAAATTTATTTTGGATTTGTGTTAAGTTCTAGTACTGAAACATTGTAAAATTGTGTGTTTCAGTTGAAAAGAATATCGGGAAGGAACCCGAGGAGCCGAGTCGAGGCTAAGGGATGACTCGCTTGAGGTTTGTGCACAACATCTCCATGCTTTAAAATTCATTGATAAAGTGAACGAAATATGTATTTTACTTGTGCTTTGGAATTGTTGAAAGTTTAATTGTGACATTATTTATGATGTTTTGATTTAAACTGTGAAAGTTATTGTGTATATTTGAAATGACAATGTTTAGCAAATTGTTAAGATAAGTTTTGAAACCACAGTGTCATGACCATATATTTGAACACCTCACTAGCACGACTAGTGGGGGTAATTAGTTTCGAATTTTGATTCCTTCTCTGGAGAAGTGTTGAGGTGTGCCAGTAGAAGAGGATGTGAATGGATATCCATATATTTGAGCTAGCTAGCCTTGTGATGTGATTTCTCTTTAGCCTCTGGCTATTGAGATTCTATTTGTTTCGAATGGCATGATTTAACTGTGGGTTTTATGAAATGTGTTTTGATACTTCGAAATGAACGTGGTTTGCATTAAAATCTCATAATTCATGTTTTGTGTTTAATGCTCATGTTTAGTCAAATTTTTGAATAAATATGATTTTATTTTTGCATAAAGATTATTTTAGTATGTTGTGCACCACTGAGTCCTAGTACTCGTGATAGCTTTATTCTTTGTCAGATACAGAGACTAGAGGAGCAGCAGACTGAACTGCTAAAGATTGAGGATCATTCAGCCTAAAGTCATCGGGTATAATTTATACCCTAATTATAAATATTTCTTTTGATGTATATATTGCACATAAATGTATGGACATGTAAAAATGGGTCTTGAGCAGTTGTATAAAATTTGTATAAAGTTGTAATATATATTGTAGTTTGAAATTCTCTTAATGTAAATTTTGTAATGATCTATTCAAATTGTTTTGTTTCTAATGAAATATGAATGGAACTATTTTATTTAATTTGAATGAAATGGATTGTTAGTATTTTGATGATCATTGGATACTGGATTTGAAATTGAAAGTTGATAAATGTGTTGAGAAATTGTTTGAGATTGAGTTTAAAATTGAAGCAGTTGTTGAGAAAATTTTAGAAGTGCTTTTTACAGGTATTTGAAGAACTATTTTCTCAAAATACAGAGGGAACTCTGTCAAAATTTTTATAAAATTTGCGGAAAAATAAAATGGGCTAAAATTTCCAACTAGCTTTCAACTTAATTACATGTTTAAAATACTTATTAGAAATGCTCACCACTTATCAAAAATAAGAAAATTGTTTTAAAATCCCTTGTAGGGTACTTAATGAGTTATCGGTAGGTGAAGTTCGGTAGTTCATTAGGTATTCTACGGGATCATGTTATGCCTTACAGAGGGGTAAGGTGTGACAACTGTAAACTCTACATCTTTCCACCTAGGATCTGCGTAGCTCTTCTGCTTACTGAAGGCTATTTTCAATCGCTCCTTGATCAAAGGGACCATCTCTGAAGTATACTGCACCATGTCTACATCATGTACCTTTACTTCTCCAACTTTTATCCAACACAAAGGGGACCTACATTTCCTGCCATATAGCGCCTTATAAGGTGCCATTCCGATGCTGGAATGATAGCTCTTATTATAAGCAAACTCTACCAATGGTAGCTGATCATCCCATTGATCTCCAAAATCCAGGACACACATACGAAGCATATTCTCTAGTATCTGAATTGTTCTTTTAGACTGCCCATCTGTTTAAGGATGAAAGGCTGTACTAAAGTGTAACTATGTGCCAAGGGCCTCATATAGCTTTTTCCAAAATTGAAAAGTGAACTGAGTTTCCCTGTCAGATATCATGGAAGTAAGAACTCTATGTAATCTGACTATTTCACGAATATAGAGCCTAGCATATTAGGCAACAGAGTAGGTGGTCCGTACAAGTAAGAAATGAGCTAACTTAATCAAAAGATCCATAATCACCCATATCGAGTCATATCCATGTGTAGTACGAGGCAACCCAGTTATGAAATTCATAGTAATCATTTCTCACTTTCACTCTAGAATGGGAATCTCCTGTAACTTTCCTGATAGCCTTTGATGTTCAAACTTCACTTTTTGACAAGTCAAGCACTTGGACATAAAATCTGCTATGTCTTTCTTCATGCCATTCTACTAGTACCTATCATTCACATTATAGTACATCTTAGTGGAGCCTAGGTGGACATTATAGGGTGTGTAGTGTGCCTCTTGCATGATCTCAGCTCTAAGGTTGTCCACATCTAGCTCACATATCTTAGAGCCTTGCATAAGAGCATCATCTGCACCAAACCCAAACTCACAGTCTTCCTCTTATTGTACCCTTTCCACAATACTCATTAATTGTGGGTTCCTGTGCTAGGAAACCCTAATCCTATCCCGCAGGTCTAGCCTTACCCTAAAATGTGCCAAGAGTGCACCTGCATTTGCTATATCTAAGACCAGTCCTTGATCCTTCAATTCATACAACTCCTAGATCAATGGCCTCCTTTCTGTTGCTATACGCGCTAAACTGCTTGACGATTTTTTCTTTTGCTTAAAGCATCTGCCACTACATTTTCCTTTCCAAGATGGTATTGAATGTGTAGTCATAATCCTTCAGAAATTCCATCTATCTCCTCTGCTTCATATTAAGTCCCTTTGCTGAAAAATATACTTCAAGCTCTTATTGTCAGTGTATATCTCACATACTTTACCATAGAGATAGTGCCTTACAATCTTTAATGCAAACACTATAGCCGCCATCTCTAGATCATGAGTGGGGTAGTTTTGCTCGTGCCTCTTTAGCTATCTTGAAGCATAAGCCACTTCTTTTCTGTGCTGCATTAAAACACACCCCAACTCAACTCTGGAAGCATCACAGTACACCGTATATTCTTATCCACTCACAGGCAACATCAACATAGGGGCTATAGTTAGACATTCATTAGACCAACTCCTGTCAATCTTACATAACTAGTCATGTAGAGTTCCATTTAAGTGCTAAGTGTACCCTACACCATCTATCAACATTGGACTGGCACTAGGACTTGGGTCAGCATAATGCCCCCAAAGTCTGTAGTAAGCCTAACTGTTCATTAGTCCAATCTTGAAGCCCATATACAAGCCCATTTCAAGAAAACAACCGAACAGAGTCTGGCCATAACCTGGACTATCCAACGGAGAGTTTTTAACTTGCCCGACCTGTAATCACATAATACATATGTTCGGGGAGTTCAGCTCACCCTCACCATTCCCAACATAGCAATATAAATCAAATGGGAGCTCAGGTCCCTCACCTAAGGTGAACATTCATCCACACATTCACACATACATAGATTAATAAGTTTACAATTCCAAAATAAATATTCTTTTACAGTTTCATACCAAATAAAATATTTCTAATACATGCGGAGATCTAGATTTCAAAATAAACAACATAGGATACGAAAATAGCAACTAATGAACCTGCGAGGAAGTGCAAGTTAATAACAAAGAAAAGTCCTCCTGTAACCTAGAAAAATAGGGTGAATAAAAGTGAGTATTCAACTCATAGAGTAAGATATTGATTTTACATACAATTTCTATAACTATCTAGTCCTAATGCATCCTTAGTAAGATATTGATTTCGATGCATGGGCATGCTGTGACATATAATAACAATAATATTGAAATTTTAAATAAAATCAATATCTACTCATAGTACTTCACAAGTCATTGCAACAGCTGAGCGGAGAAGGAAGGCTGACCCGGCTCACCTAAATAATTACATTACAAACTGATTAATATTTATTTAAAAATAAAACTTTGAAAGAGTCAAAGACAGCCTAAGTTTTGTCGAAAATTCAGCAGAATTTTCCTTGTACCTATGATCTACTCAACCTGCAAAAAGGCTCAAATAACACTTTTAAATCATACACCTCAATCCATATCCTATCAACATCATATGGTCCCTCTTGAGCCCTCCAAAACAGGCAAAACTCATATATTACATATAAAATAATTATTTAAAAATTCGAAGTGTTACACAACATGAGTGTAGAAATAGGTAAGATTGGATCTAATTCTGGTTATGCCATTTTTATTGTGCAAGGGATCATATACCATTTCAAATCTTGATGGTATAACGCAATGATCTTTAAACTTGTGCTCAACATTACACATTGAGGATGTCATACAAAATTTTATAGTTTAAGACGAATAATTCTAAGTTCTTTGGGGTGTATGAATAGGTGCCACGTGTATCTGAAAGTATTGAGTAGGATGACAAAGCCACTATACAACCTTTAAAAGATAATAGAACGTCTACGAATGGGCTCCTACGAGTACTTCTGGATGTTGGTGGAATTTATAGGTTGAAGTTCTATTATCTGTAAGATATGACATAGAGAGCTAAGTAAAGCTTCTCCACTCGACACTCCAATGGCTAAGATAGTGAATTGATTGAAAGGATATAAATGAGGGAGAAGAGGCAAAAAAAGATAGTGAACTGATTGAAAGGATATAAATGAGGGAGAAGAGGTAAAGTGAATGTTATACACAGAGTAATAGTAAGAGTAAACCAACCTTAGAATATTATACCTAGGATGTCTAAAGTTTATAAATGGTTGTCTATCCAGTCAAATATTACTAAGTGTAAAATAATGTAAGTGGATGAATAGATGGCGTAAGAAGATTGGTACTTACACTAATTTAGGAGTCCTATCCTATAAGTCTATGAATAATAGATGTCATTATTATCTCATTAAGGGAGCCAATGATAATTGTCTTGGCGTCAGAAACTCTAAACCATAAATATGTCAGGATTACCTTGGCAGGGTTCCTTGAACACTTATATATAATACATTCAATCAGCTATTTAATGTTGCCAGTTGGTTTGAATTGACCTAGGATGTAAGGTATTTGCCCTGTGGGCTCTAAATTACATATTAAGTTGTCATAGGTTATTCTAGCACATTAATTAGGCCCAAACTAAAAGGTCGTGGTCATTAGGATGAGTCATGGCTGCCTGACACTTCTTGATAGGCCCTATTTTAAGCAGTCCTCATAGGTCATGTTTGTTCAATTGCTCTACGATCTGTACACAATGACCAAGCCACAATCATGGACACATGGCGTGATCTGAAGAAGCTTGAATCTTCCTCATATATATAAAAGAAGAAACCATCAAGATTTGATAGTTTTCTATTAATTTCTGTTCATGTTTTATAAGCATTAAAATCCCATTAATCAAACACCATCCCATTAATTTAGTTACATTTAATATCCCTTCAAGAAATGGAGATTCAATAGAACTTGATACAAAAGAATAATGATGCCATGATCTTCAATGGTGTTTGTAAGAAGACCATCTTACTACAATTTTCAAGAACATAATTAAGCTTGATGGAATAAACTTGAAAAAAGTGTAAATGAATTTTACTTAGGATTCATCACTAACGAATTTTGTCAAATAGCTACTGAGTGCAATCTCTATATCCCATACAAACCCAACAACAAAATGCACCAAATTTAATAACTAAAACTTAATTCCAAATTCACTTTATGATAAGAGAGAGAAATTAGGCTCACCTTGTTAAGAATGTCTTTAAGTTGGAGAAGAGCAATGTTTGTGTTTGATGAGTTTATTTTAGATGATGATGATGAGATGGAAAAGAGTAAGTTTTTGGTAGAGGGTGGGTGTTGAGGTTATGCTATAAAACTGGAGAAATGGGTTTGGAATATGAGATTCTTTTAAAGGTATGGAAGAGATGCTAGGAGAAACAAAAAAAAAAAAGGTATAAAAACATCACCAAAAACCCTAAGTTAAGCTGTAGGAAATGAATAAAGATTAGTAAGCTAAAGGTGATGAAATATAAGTTGTAAGAAACTCATTGAATGTTGTAGCTTCATCGAAAAATAAGCAACTAGTAATAATAGCAAAAGACAGTAATGGGCATAATATTTAGGTTTAGGGGACTAGTGATGGATGCAAGTTGTCATACATTTAATCTTAAAGTGCTAGTGATGGATGTAATATTTAGACATAGGGTCTTTTAGTATGCTTCACTTATAATTTGATTCTTTTTAAAATTTATTTTTTTATTAATTAAAAGGAAATTTAAAAAATATAAGTCATAATTTTTCAATTTAGTTAGGCCAATAAAAAAGTAATTTTAAGTTTTTAGAATATATGCTCATTAAATTTTTTATTTAATTGGATCAATAAAAAATAAATATTTTAAAATTTTTGTAGAAATCTTTCTTTTTTAGGTGGCCAAATGTGAGAATCTATTAAATAATGTCCACATTCAACCCACTTCCACTTAAAAATAAAAATTTTAGGTGAGCGGTGGCTCCTGCCGACCCTCCTTAGGTTCGTTATTGGCAAGAAAGGTGGATGTAAGTCTCTGAAATTGATGTTTTTTTTTATTTTTTATTTTTTATAACGACAAAGAATGAGTATGATTGATTGATATCAGGTATTTTAAGGTGTCAACAGTGATTATAAAGGTTTCTAAAGGCATTAGTGGCGATGATGGAAGTCTTTGAGGTTTTAATCATAACGAGAAAGTGAGAGATCACAAAACTTAGGGTTTAGAATTCATATGTTGTTTAGATTCAATCAAGCTAATTGCAGAAAATATTCAAAGATGAAAACTTCCAAAACTACATTGTATAATGCAAGATACCACATGTATTGCAATTCCTCATTTAGTAATTCTTGAAAATGGCCTAGGTAAAAGCATACAAAGAAAGGATAATTTGGGTAAAATTCAAATTTTATTTGTCATGGGTGATTTTCAAAATCTATTTATAAGACATTGGTAATGAAAGATGTGATTTTTTACGCGTAAGTTTAGATTTGTGAAAGGGTCATAGAGGCATTGCATCATAGTGGAAAACCTCCTATAATGGCTTTAAGGCGGAGAGGTGTTTGGATTAAGTCTTATAATTGGGCTAATAAGTATTACGAGCTGCTTCATTTTTTTTTTAATAAAAAAAAGAGAATATCATCTATATAAATCAAATCGCTACGTAAAATAGGCCTAAGCATTTAGACCATAGTCTTTTGGAACAAAGAAGAGGCGACTTTGAGTTCAAATAGCATGATAGTTCACTAGTATTAGGCATTAGGAATACAGTAAGCAGTCTTGCATTTGTCAATAAGATCAATTCCAAGTTGCTAGAATCCAACATTAAGATCAAATTATGAAAAATATGAGCCTCTTTAAGGTGAGCGAAGGAAATGTTGATTTTTAGTAGTGAAAATTTATTATCTCTTAAGAAATAATTAATAAGTTGATAGCTAATCATTAGCTGTGTACTAAAAAAAAAAATACTAATCACTTTCCCTATCATTTTTTATGATCTTTTTTGAACGTAAAAAATTTGGCAGGTCTAACTTGAATCAGTGCCTCAATTAAGCCTCGTTAAGGAGTTGTTAGCATTCATATTGAGTTAGAAGGAGACATTTTGAATTCATTTCTGGATGAATAGTTTTATTAGGATTGATATTTTAATTAAGTTTGAAAGTGAGCTTAATAAAGAAATCTTGATTATATTTTTCATCTTTGAGGGTTTCTACAAAATGGAAGGGGAAGATCTTTATATTTTTTAAAAGACCAATTAGATGAAAAATACCAAACATTTATATGAATTCATGATCATATTTAATTCTTTTAATTTTATATAAAAAATATCAAATCTTTAATATTTGTCACGATTATATTAAAGGAATAAATTGAATTCAGAATAATTAATAATAAATTATAATATAGTCCTTTAACTTTATTTGATGAACAAGATAATCCATTATTTTAAATTTCATATTTAAATTTTTTTAATTTATTATTTAAAATATGTTTATTAAATAAAATATATATTATATTTATTTTTAATTAAAATTTTATTTACTGAAATTAACTTAATTATTTTTTGAATTAAGTAAAATAAATTCATGTATTCAAACGTAAATTGATATTTTTCATCCAATTGACGTTTTTAAACTCAATCGAATGTCTATGTACAACTTAAAAAGCCTCTTATACTTAATGCTTTTGGAAAAGATTGTTAATCGAAATCAAATCTTATAAGAAGGTTCTTGTCAGAAAGATGAGCACCACTCATCACTCTCCGAACAATTCAGGTTATCTTCTCCATTCCACTCATGTTAAAGACAGATTTTGAATTCATAATTTTATTATAAAAAAAATAAATTAAAAGTGATTGTATTTTATATAAAAAAAAATTAAGGATTGAATAATGGCAGGTGTCATGAAAGAAAACCTAGTAAACTTAAATGGTAATTTTATTTTTTTTAACAAAAAAAGACAAAAATTAAATATTTTATAAATAAATTAAATCAAATCACTTTAATTTAATAATTTAATTTAATTTTTAAAATAATTTAATTTAATTTAATTTTACATTTTAAAAGTTTAATTCAATTTAATTTTAAAAAAATTAATTAAATTAAATTATTTTATTAATTTTAAAATTAATTTATTTTTATAAAAATTTATGAATTATATATAATTTTATATATTAAATTATTTAATTTTATTAATTAATAATTATTATATTTAAATTAAGATTAAAATCATATCAAATTATTTAAAATTAAATTTAAATTAAAAATTAAAAAATTAATCAATTTAAATTAAATTAAAATAAAATAATTTAATTTAATTTAATTTTTCATTCAATTTATTTGATTTAATTTTTAAAATATAATAATTTAATTAATTTAATTTTAATAATTCAATTTTAACCGCATGCTTAATCCTAATACAGGTCATCGCGTTGTTGGGAGAGGATCTAGCGGCTTAATATTTTTATTGAAATCGGACGATGATGAGATGTACCTCAACTGTCAAAGCCAACAGAAGCCATCGGATTAGCCATACGGGTCCTAGTAAGCAGTCACGGGGTTGGGCAGTGACACTTATAGTGTCGGAACCGCATGTAATCATAGCAGGCCAAAAAATAAACAGTGTCGTTATTTCTGGAAACTTCCACAGGATTCTCAGATCATCAGGTGAGCAAAACCATACGAGCACCACACGCAAGTAATACACCACCACCACCACCAACATCATCAAGTGCAGAGCTTCGAAACCCGCCGTCACCGAGCAGAGAACCGAAGCTTTTGTTTGTTTGAAGGGAAAGGAAAGGAAAGGAAAGAATAGAAAGGATGGGGGTAGATTACTACAAGATCTTACAAGTAGACAGGAATGCGAAAGATGATGACTTGAAGAAGGCTTATAGGAAGCTTGCCATGAAATGGCATCCTGATAAGAACCCCAATAATAAGAAAGAGGCTGAAGCTAAGTTTAAACAAATCTCCGAGGCCTATGAGGTATTGTGCCTTTGATTTAATTAGTACCCTTCAATATATTTCTCAATCTTTTTCTCTTTCACAGATGTATCCATTTTATCATCCTTCAAAGGTTTCATCTTGTGATCTGGGTATATATTCGATTTGCCTCATCGAAATCAAATTTTTTGTGTTTTGACTGTTATGTTAATATGAAAATGAGCAAACAAAAATTCCCTTTTATATTTTTTGGGATGCTTATGATTAAGTATCTGGAATTGCGTTCTCCTGTATTGAAACTCACTGTGGCCTATAGCTAATTGCTTTCATACTGGTTTCTTTGTTTTGAAATGGTGGCTGTCAAATTTCTTGAACACATATCTCACTGCAGCTTGTAATTATTATGCTTTTTAGTGTTACCTTGAAGGATTCTACCTTTTTTCTAACCCATAGCTCCTAATTTTATAAGTATACCAGGTATAGATTATCGATTAGCAAAATGCATGCAAAACATAATAATTCGATTACTTTCTTTTCAAAAAAAAAAATTCAATATTTTTTGTAGGTTCTCAGTGATCCCCAGAAAAGAGCAGTATATGACCAATATGGTGAAGAAGGTCTAAAAGGCTCGGTGCCACCCCCTGATGCTGGTGGA
The DNA here is from genome assembly GCF_030052815.1 of Hevea brasiliensis. Taxonomy (NCBI): domain Eukaryota; kingdom Viridiplantae; phylum Streptophyta; class Magnoliopsida; order Malpighiales; family Euphorbiaceae; genus Hevea; species Hevea brasiliensis. The sequence goes on from NC_079499.1 coordinate 84,905,094, forward strand.
ACTTCCTACTTCTTCACTGGAGATATTCCTGCATCATTCCGATTCAATCCACGGAGTGCTGATGATATTTTTGCAGAGTTTTTTGGGTTTTCAAGACCATTTGGAGGCATGGGAGGTGGTGGTGGCATGAGAGGAACAAGGTTCTCAAGTGGAATATTCGGTGATGATATCTTTGGGTCTTTTGGTGATGGAGGAGGAGGTTCAATGCATCAAAGTGGTCCTAGAAAAGCTTCTGCTATTGAGAATAGGTTACCTTGTAGTCTGGAGGAGCTCTACAAGGGGACTACCAAAAAGATGAAGATTTCTCGAGAGATTGTTGACATGAGCGGGTAATGGCCAAGTAGTTCCTTCGTATGTTGATATTTAATTTTTCTTTGTTTTGTATTGTAGATCATTTTTCTTTAAATTTTAATTTGAGAGTTTAACTTGTGGCTGTCTGCTGTTTGATAAATTGAGCATCTTTTTGTTTGCTTTATCTTTACATATGCAGTGTTTATTGCTGCTTAGATCAGGAGAATAATGCCCATTGATGTTTAGAATTTAACTTATTACATATACTTACTAAGCCAGCTAAAGAATTGGCATTTTCTGTTTTAAGAGATTGTAGACTCAATTACTCCAAAAAGAAAAAAAAAAAAAAAAAAAGGGAAATTTCCTGCTTAGAAGTGTCAGTTGTTAGACATTTCTGGAGGAGAGTAGTACAACACGACCTAGAAGCATTACACATTTCTGAGGATTTAACCCAAAATCGTTTAGAGTGGAGAAAGCGAATCTATATAGTCGACCCTAAATTTTTGGGATAAAAGTTTAATTGAGTTGAGTTGAGTTAAGTGTCAGTTGTTGGTGACAGTAGTTAAATAGGATATTTCATACGCAGTCATAGAATATATTCTCCTTAGTTTTAATTCATATTTGATGCTATGATGTTCTTATTGAGAAATTGGTATTCTTATTATGGAATTTTGCTTTGAAGCATAGTTGTCAAATCGAAAATCAAAATCTTCACTTTTCACTTTGTGAATCGAGAATTGAATCGCAAGATTCAATAAATATTCTCAAAATTAATTAAAAAATGTTATATGTTCTAAAACATAATTAAAAAAAATCGCAATAACATATTTTGATAAATATAAATTATTATTTATCTATTGAGAATGATGTTTTATAATATAACAATATATTCTTATTATGTTATGTTATTTTATGTTATAAATTATGAATCTTGAATTGTAGACAAATGATTATCATTGTGCACGTGCTGAGACTCCCATTTCACTATCAAATGTAATCGTAAGATTCTGTCACAATTTAGGTACATTTAACATTCTTCCCATAGACTTGAATCGGTAGGATGGGGAATCAAAGCAAATCATAAGATTTGAGTCGAGAATCGTGAGGTTCTAATAACAGTGCTTTGAAGTACCTAAATAAAAAAGTTGCATATGTGGTTACTCTGCATATCTTTGGATGCAATAGATCATTTATGATCTAGTTGAGGAATTACTAAGTTTCCAGTTGGCATTTCTTGTTTCTTTTAAATGTTGCAAACACATTGTCTTTAGGGCTATTAGAATGGTTTGTTTCTGAATAAACTATAATAAAGATAAAAGATTAAAGAGTAGCTTAAATTGGACCATGCTGAATGTCATTTATCTACTTGTGTCTAGAGTCACAGGTCTGGTTCAATATTCTGCCACAAGATTTTCCCTTTTGGTAAATGCTTCAATTAGAGATGTTTTCAACTTGATTCTAGCTTATTTTGGTCCAGTCAAGAATTAAAAGCTTTTCCCATGGTAATTTCTAGTTTCCCGAAATAGCTATTTATTGCAGGCACTCTTGCTTTTAGTACTACAATAATGGCAGCTTGTTTTTAAGTGATAGGGGAGTATGGGGCTGATTTGTTTGCCATTAGTTATGGTTTCTTATCTCAAAGTCTTAAACAACTTTGTACAAGTTTGTTAAGGTATCTGGAGACATTTTGTCATAGACTTTGGTGGGAGAGAACTTTGATCTCAGATTCTCCCTTCTGGTTTAGGGGATCTCAGTTCTATGTTGACTTGAAGACCTAAGTTGCAGCGTAGTTAGTCAAAAATGGAGAGACAGGTCTATATCTCTTTTTATTGTACCAAGCAATAATGGTTTTTTTAGTGTAAGATACACATTTGTTCCCTACATCTAGTGAGGGGTTGCATTGTTCTGTCAGACTCAATTCTTCAAGGGGAATATGTCACCATGGAATTGCTGGCTTTGCCAACTGCATAAAATATACTTGGAAACCTGAAGTTGCTATGCTTGCAGCGTATTGCATATGTCAAAAAGGATAACCCTTGTGGAGTTTTTCACAGTAGGGGCAGCGTAGTGTAGGGTACCCTGCTTTGTAACCAAAGAAAAGAATAATCATTAATGTGATGTGGTTTTATAATCCAACTGGAATTTAAGCAGTTGATTTTGAATCTTATAACATCTGTGTTTTCTTCTAGGTGCAGCAAGACCATGCAGGTGGAGGAAATCCTAACAATTGACATAAAGCCTGGCTGGAAGAAGGGCACAAAGATCACCTTCCCAGAGAAAGGGAATGAACAACCGAATGTCATACCTGCTGATCTTGTCTTCATAATTGATGAGAAACCCCACCCTGTGTTCACTCGTGATGGAAATGACTTAATTATTACACAAAAAATTTCATTAGCTGAAGCACTGACAGGTTACACCGTCCATCTCACTACCTTAGATGGAAGGAATTTATCCATTCCAATCAACAGTGTGATTCATCCAACCTATGAGGAAGTCATCCCAAGAGAAGGAATGCCAATCCAAAAAGACACAACAAAGAGAGGAAATCTGAGAATCAAGTTCAACATTAAGTTCCCAACAAGGCTAACATCAGAGCAGAAAGCAGGAATCAAAAAACTTCTAGCTTCCTGAGATCAACTCTCAAAGGAAAGAGAGCATGTTCTGTGAATACACTATTTAGGAACTATGAGCATCAAAATAGAATGAGGAATTGAGTGGTTTTTCGTGATACAATTTGTGGCCAATTTAGTAACGGATTTTGATATTCTCTGTCTGCTGCTGAGCATTTGAGAATTGCTGTCCTTTAACATAGGTGAGTGTATGTCTTTCTTTCGGATCATAGTTTGTCCTAAATTTTAAGGTGATAGCTCATAAATATATTCAATATCTGGTTGGAGTATTCAATAAAACATGATTCCGATGATTAATGTTGGGATCTTTTATCCCCTTATTGATTTAATGATTGTTCTTTTTCTTGATAATTACATTTTAAAATTATGTTGCATATTTGATTAAACTACTTTTTATTGCATTGAAAATTAACTAATTTCTCTGATGAGATAAAATATTAGTCTAATGACTTGTCCATGATAAAGACCAAAAATATTTGGCCCTGTTAATTAGAATTCTTTTCTTCCTTCTAGGCAAATGCCAAATTTTCCATTGCCATGAACATTCTGAGTTTGATGGTATAAAATGAGGACTCGTATGCACGGAAACTCGAACATGATTTTATCAGACGAATGGTATATTTTTAGTCACTAGTATTTTTTAGGGTTGGATGAAGTAAGAGTCCAATACTTCCAAAAAAAGAAGGGTATGGTTTGATGGTATGGAATGCCAAGTCATGAGTGCTTAAAAATTCGAGCCGGTTAATACGTCTCAGTCATTAAACCAATGTAAAGTCATCCTTTTTGCATCTTCTACATCTACATGAGAGACAACATTTTGCCTATTTTCACTACAGAACAATGTTTAAGGGTTTATGGTAACTTTACAATTCAACATTTTATGTAATGAAGAAAATGTTGAAGGTTTATACTCAACAATGATAACAAATTAGAACTCAGATTTGGCATTTTGAAACAGGATTCAATTTTGCATTGATTACATAGGATAGAGCCATTAACAAGCATTCCACAATGGCAGAATTGAGATGGTGAAAATTATTTCCTGATAAATTAATGAGCAGAAAGGACACCTACAAATGGTCTCCCTTTCCTGATTTTTATGGCATTTCTCATCAGCAATGATTGCGACATTTACTTGTCAAGAAATTTCTTTCAATTAGGTAATGATAGCTTCTCTTTCTTTAGATATATTGCAAAATTGACAAGACTCATGCACAAGTTTCTTCACTATCATCACGCACAATTGTGCAGGATGCTATTCCAGGATTATACACGGCAAAGAAATGAATACTTTCATAAGCCGATATGCTCCTTTTAAAATAGGAAAATTTACAATTTAATTACTGAATTTTGTTTTATATTACACTTTAATCCTTAGATTTTTAAAAATTAATTATTTAATTCTTAAATTTTATACTATATTATATTTTAATCCTCCAATTTTGAGAAATTAGTTATTTAGTCTCTAAATTTTGCACCATAGCACACTTAGTCTCTTTAATTTTAATATATAGGACAATTTAGTTCTTCTATAGATGAATGACATTGTTGTAAATATTAAAATTACAAAGACTAAATAATTAATTTTTTAAAATTTAGGGAATAAAGTATAATATAGGACACAACCTAAGGACCAAACTATAAATTCCCCTTAAAAATATTAAGAGATTGCACCACAAAAACCTCAGGCTCCGTACTGTTATTCTTTATGGCTCTCAAGTTAATAAGGCTAACTTGTGTTTCCATGGTAGAATGCCTTTTTAATTCAACCCAGAAAAAAAAAAAGTGATTTTTATTTATTATTATTTTATTATTTCATATATTTTTTTTGTTATAGAAAGTTTTGGGATATCATAGCATGTTTCTCTTTCATAATTAATTTTGTTCATCGTATTGCTTAGCAGCAGCCCGTTCATTTTCTTCTAATTAATCGAAATTTGTTCAAATTTTCTGATTTCAACCAGGCACTTCAATTTTTTAAGCAATGCCGCTTGATTCGCGGTGGCCTCTAGCTATGTCAATGTACAGGCAGCCACAGGCTCATGCAAGATCCAAATCGGCGGTTTCAATTCGTGATCAAAAGGACTCTAAATCGGATTGGAGTGAGCCGATTCTCCATGGTTTCAATTTCCATTTGATTCGATTCGATCAAGGTTGACACAATTCTACGATTGAGATAATTTTTTACGGTTCAAACCAAATTGAATCACCAAGCTGGATCACCATTTCAATTTGATTCAACGTCAAAACTAATATGGTCCAATTCATTATCTTGATTCTGATCTGGGCTGGTTCAAGACCAAAATCATTGACCAATTTCAGTATGGTTTTGACCAGACTATGACCATTTCGATATCAAACTCAAATCAAACCATGGCCAAGACTAAAGTAGCTAACACACATCAGCCAATGCATCGAAAACATTTTTAAAAAATAGAAAATGCAACTCCTTTTAGAGCATTTGTTGACTTCATTTCATAATAATTTGAAAATCTTGTTATAAAACTGCTTGCTAAGTAGCCCAAAGAAACTCATCACCCGTGGATTTTAATTTTTGAACAGTGACATCCCTGCATAATTCAGAGTCACTGGCATCAGTATTCCATATTCCAGCAAAATTCTTTACGCTCAAGCTCTCTTCATTTGGTAATCCAAATAGCAAGGAATGGGTAACCTACCACAGAAAACATCTTGTCTCGGTTAACATTATAGTTTAGACCATATAAAGAAGCACCAATGTCATCTCTCATTGACACTTAAGTTTCATAGATTCATCCAATCCATCTCATTGAAAAAGAACAACTGTTTAAATGATTAACAAAGACATGCATCAATGTTCCTGATCCAAATATATATCATAAATAATCCTGACTGCTATTATCCATATGATATTGTCCTAACAAAGGCTGTCAATTATAGCAAGTTTCCAGACTTTCAAAAAGGATTTCCATTTCTATGAACTATCATAAAAAAAAGGGAAAGGACCAAATGATAGCATATGAGAATCAAACTTACCCAGGTGCACAAAGAGCATCTAGTGGCAGGGGATCAAATTCCATTCCAAGAATTGGACCATCCTCCCTCAGTGGCTCCCCCAACTGAGCCTCCGCAAATGCTATGGCTCTAAGCTCAGTTATGGACTGCTGCTGTTCATAGTACCTCTTCATAGCTGACATGTCACTAACAATCCTCAGGACAGCCACTCCTGGGATCCTGGCAACTACCCTCCGAGGATCAATCCCATGACTAAATGGACTTGACCATGAAACAGACACTGACAGGAGCTCATTTCCAACCTCAGTCATTGCTCCATTTCCTCACCGCATGGTGTTGTAGAAGGTGCTGGTTCAAAAGCTGGTGACAGAAGTTCTGATAGTGACCAGATTTGACTATGGTACTGAAAGTGAACTTTTCTAACACTTGTTGAAGATCAAAAACTGAGTTCTCATCACATGCCTTGGATAGATTCAGCAAGAGGGTGTTGGCCATTTCACATTTGACTATAATATGAAATGCTTGAGAGATTTGGCGTTGAACTCATGGCTAGCAGTGAATACAGCAGAAGTGAATATCCTTGTATTCATCTTCTCACTTGAATACAGCAGCAGATATCCTGTTCAAAAGAGTATCATGTCATGAGGACAATCAAATGTGCCAGCAATTCCAGCTAGAAGAGAGTGTAGAAACACGCATTGCAATCATCATTGCATATCATGCCAACCTCGGTAAAGCCCATCATAAACAGGTGATTTCTGTAGGAAAAACAGAATTGCTGTCACGATATCATAAGCTTATCCTGATTTGTCTTGGTCTAAGCCACAGCCGCCTTCCCAATAAACAAAATAATGAAAGCTGAAAGGATAACATAAGCCCATTAAGCAACAGATAAAGGAATTTCATGGAATCTAAAAAAAAAAAAAAATTCACAAGCTCAGTCAATGAATTAATCCACATGTCAAGCATTAAAAAAGAAACAGAATTTCTAAATCAATTTGAATTGTAAAAATCTCTGGCAAGGCCATTCAATCAATTTTCTAAAATGAAATCTAAATTCAAATTGAAACACCATATACCAGATCAAATAGGTTGTAGGATCAGCTGTTTGCCATATGATGAATGAACCATTATTTAATATTCCCATTCCACCATGATGGTGTCACTTATCCACCTTGAATATTTGAGGATAAATTGCTCAACATATCTGAGGCATTCAACCCTTGTGTGGTAAAATAATTCAATAACCATAGAACTGCAGAACGATTAATTGTAATCCCAGCAGAGACATCACCATTCTTGTCAAGTTTCTCTGAAAATTTCACCAAACTGTCAAATAGCATTGAGGGATTGGACTTAATCCATGTAGCCAAAGATGTAGCAGCAAAGTCCAGGAAAACATTATCAGGCAGTATCATGATTGTCCCAACAAGCTCAGGTGTGGGTGCACAACTACTGCACAACGTAAGAAGGCCTGCAACTGCAATGGCACTAATATTAACATCCAGATCAGCACATGAAAGAAATTGCAAAATTATCTTTTCCACCAGAACCTCGGAAATGGCAAGCTCCGATCTAATCAAGCCCCAAAACTTATGCTGCTCCAAAGAATCCCAGCTAAGTGAATTCTTCACTAAGACAAAAATGGTCTCAGTGTTCTCACCGAAAATAGAGAATTTCTTCAATCCAATTTCAAACTGTATATCAACAAGATCAGCATGATCCAACTGACTCACAAGTAACCTTATAATTTCTTCCTCACCAATGCATAGATCAGCAAAGTGATGGAAGATGCTGCAGAATAAGAACTTTGCTTTTTTCCTTTCCCACGCTAAACATGAAACTATGTCACATATAAGGAGCTTGGACAAAGATATATCATCTAATTTGTGTAAAGCAGTTCTAGAGCACTCAAGAAAACATTTGTAAGCAGCAAAAGCATTTTCCACCAACTTGGTAATAAACTTATCCATTTCAGAAGTAGGAACAGTGTCTTCAAGAGAATGTTCTATTCTTCCATTAAGCAAAGAAAAATATCCATCAATATGAAACTTCAATAATGGGAAGTCTGACTTACATAACTTAGCAAAATTGTTGTCAACTATTGCATTTGCTTTTCCCAAGTAACCTGCTGCATGTGCTTCATAAGCTAGCTGTGATGCATAAGACAATAAGTGTACTCCTACAGGAAAATCATTCTTTGACCAGAATAAAAGCATTCCTTGCATCCTCTGATGCTGTGACAATATGAAGGTACGAGTCAATAAGGCTGTCGCAGACCTAATTTCATGGCCAGAACAAGAAGCACTAGGAATGTTATCAGGTGGAGAAAATAATTTGCAGTCAATTGATTCAAATTGATCTGCTATTCTCGAACATAACATTTCAGGAGAAATTGAAACAAGTGTTGGTGCTTGATCATCCAAATTCACAAGTGACAGAAGTATTGTTTCCAAAATCTGAAGACCCAGTGCGCTTGACTTCTTTATACCATCTGCAAGGTTTTGTAACAAATTCTCAATAGCATCAATTTGACTTTCACTGGTGCTAATGGATGGGCAAGAAGTAGTAACCAAGCTGTCTGAAAAAGTAAAAGAAGTATTAGCATGTTCAGTGTTAAGTCTAACTTCCACCTCATCTGCAGGTTGTTGTTCTAGTGTTGGCATTGGACTTTTCAGACAGGACAGATTTTGCAAACTCAAGGGTGGTACAAAGTCATGAGGAAGATGGGCAAGCTGTATCTTGTTAAGGACACCAACTTTCAAACTTGACAATAACCTCCCAAGTCTCTCTTTCAGAAAAGGAGAAAGGGCATCACATGATGTCAAAACATCCAGCGAGCGAACCACTCCTTTTTGAACAAGTGAATTGAAAGCTGATGACAGACCCCTAACAATAACATGTGTACGATGCACATCATAATTTTCCACAAGCAGCAACAAAAACTCAAGAAGAGAGTGAGTCATGTCAATATATTTGGGTATTGAACATACCATTAATAGCATTCCTGGCTCGATATTCATTATATTATCAATTCTTTCATCAAAGAAAAGCCAGTCATAAAATAAGGCCAACTTCACATTGGCTTGAACATAATTCTTTCTACAAGTTTTCAATAGCCATCCTATAACAGTCCACCTTGGTATGATGTCTGACTGGATAGTTTCATTGGATGGATGGTGTGCGCAACATATAAATCTAACAATGTCCACTATAAGAGTCTCTTTCTCTGGTCCGAAAAGAAACTTCTTCGCAAACCATAATTGGTACCGCTTTTGACTCCCGAACTTCACATGCATAAGCAAAAACCTCAACTGGGTTTCCATGTCAGGTGTTATCCGAAGCAAAAAATACCGGCTTGATGTCCTAGAGCAGTACAGTTGAGAAACATCTGAAAATCCTGCAGTCCTAAACTCACCTGGGTTCAGTACCAAATCCTTCCATAAAGCTCGAAACACAGGGACATGAACCAAATCTTGCAGTAATCTAATAAGGTCCCTCCCAATCTTCATACACAAATGAAATTGCTCTCTCAACATTTTCACACAAAATTTAATCTCTAGTAGTTTCAGAGACTCTAGCTTCACATTGCTTGATAACCTACAATGATCAGCTAACAACCTAAGATATGCATACAGTGCGCTAGTTAAAACCAATGGCTCTTCTTCTACTAAACAATCCCATTTACTCAGGAAAAGGTTCACCAACTCGAAACACAACCACAAATTCCTATCACTAAAATCCCCACCAATAATTTGCCTCAACAAAGACACCAACAAGCCACCAAAACCAACTCCTAAAACACCGACCATTTCTTTAACGATCCAAATCAACTGAACCTTTACTGAATCAACAAGCTTAGCATACAAATCATTAACGATTTTGACCATCAAATGAACAAAAAATGCATATCCATCAGTAACAATGGCATGTAGATGCTTAACATGGGTTTTGGCCAACTGGGGTTCAGTCAAAAGCCCGTAAAGAATGGCATGATTGAGCTGTAAGTATTCTTGTGCGCTTGGAATGGCCAGGGAAAAGGGGGGTCTTAGTTTAGGTTCAAGCTCCTCAAAGGCTTGCCTTAGAGAGACTTCCAGCTGGCTTTTAGCCTCGTGGATACCAATTTTAAGTAGCTTTGAGGCCATAATGAGTTCCTGTAACACAATAACCGGAAATAAGAGCGAATTGAAATCAGCATTCAGAACAGAAATGGGAAGACCAACACAGAAACTTGTTGAGACTTGCTTGTTGGCAGTGGAAAAGGGTTTCAAGAGAGTGAAAGATTTTGAAATCAAATTTGTATCGAGCAATCAACAGCAGTTGAACTTGCTCTGGTGTCACCATAGGCTAAGAACATGACCTAAGAAGAAAATTTTTACATATCAATTATAAGAAAGGTGGAAAAAAAAAAAAAAGAAAAGAAGTTCTTGGTGAAGGAAAGAATGGAAAAAAGACACCTTCATAGTCATTAACAATCACCTAAATGGAACTTAGGAAATAACAAGCAATAAAAATAAAAATAAAAGAAAAAACTGTCAAATAATATGAAAAATCATAAAGAATTCAACAAGGAATAATAATAATAATAATAATAATAACAACAACAACAATAATAAGTATTATTATTAGTATTAGTACTACTACTACTACTACTATTAATAATAATAATAATAATAATAATAATAATAATAATAATAATAATAATAATAATAATAATAATTAGGCAAAAAACGCCATATTACATGTAGCTATATGGTTTGCAGTTGCAAACTCAAAAGAATCAAACTAGTTAAGCTAATTACACAAGTCATTAATTTTCCCCATTTATTTTTCTTGCTTCATTTTCTATATCAGTGCAATAGCCATTTTAGCCAACTAACTATTTGACAAATTGACAGATTAAACAAAATCAAATCAAATTAATAGATGTCAATAGTTTTTCATACAGATCAAAGAATTAGAAAAACAATGCCTTGTCATATTAGCTATCTTACACAGGCAACAAAATAAGAATAAACAAGTCAAATCAAACAATAGTTACCATCTCTGTTATTCGAAGTCACATGTGATCAATAAGGATGGCCTAATTTCCTTGGAAGCTTTTAATATGGTACAAGAAGTTTCCATTAAAAAAAAAAAAAGTTTCCTAGCTATTGTTAATGCAAAATAGAAAAATGCACACCAATAATAATTACAAGATAGCATAGTGCTACAAATTGAAGTTTTTAAAGGCCCGATAGTTGAGTACTGCTGTTATCCTTGTATCTGATAGAAGTTAAGTTAGTGGACAACAAAAAATACAACTGAAACCCACAACTATACTTGTATAACCAGCCTTTTCTGGTCTATTAGTTTTAAATCTACAAGTAGATTGGTAAAACAATACCAAAACAAGAAAATCTAACTAATTTGTAATACTCATTTTTAAGGCGGCCATGATTAGTTAAACAATAATTCAATCGACTGAAAATAACTAGAAGTGGACATGAGAATTATTAAAAGATCTGCGCTGCCATACACAAATGATTGCAAATTAGTACCAAAGATAAGCAGCAAGCCTTTCTGATTCAAAAGCAAATCTCCATGACCAAATGTAACATTTTCAGTCCTGAGAATTTAACAATAATATAATATTACTAAAAAGTAAAAAAGCAAAAAAAGAAAGACTAAAGCTTTGCATTTTCTATTGATTTTTTTTTATTATTTTGTACACTTTCTCAGTGACTAAACAGAGCATAATACATTAAAATAATAATTAAAAAGGGCAATTAACGATCATTTCAAAGGAAGACAATGAAAAATAAATAAGAGGAATAACATGCTTTGAAGGCTATGCAAATGGAAACAACAAATTCATTCAAATAAAAGAAAGTTCTTTCACAACTAACCGAAGAAGCAGAGGAGCTGCCAGAGAGAACTTTTTGCCTTACACTTGCCCACGTCATTTCTTCAACGCTAAAAAACAACCCACATTTGAAAATGATTTAAAAAATCATTATAAATGAAACAAACTACATGCCAAAAAACAACACATTAAAAATTTAATCTCAAATAGTCAAATTATAACAATAAGGAGCTCATAGACATAAATATTTTATCTCCAAAATCTCAAGGCAAGATGCATTTCCTTCAAAAACTAAAAAATAATAATAATAATAATGATTCATCTAAAATAATAATATCTTAAATTTTTTATTAATAAAATATTAATTTTATATTTTCAATTATAAAAATTATTTATTATTTTTAATTAAAAAAATTAAAACACAAAATCCCATCCCAGATCTTCTTCTTCTTCTTACAAAATCCCATCTCAAAACCCCGATCTCAATCCCATTATTTTTAATTAAAAACAAAAATTACAAAAATTAAGAATTAAAACACAAAATCCCATCCCAAATCCCAGATCTTCCCCTTGCAAGTTCTTCTTCTTCTTCTTCTTCCCAAAGACACATTTTGACAGACCCAAGGAACCCTCCCACTCTCAACATCTCTCCCCCATAACCCATTCACTCTCTCCGGCAAAGACCGAAGGACCCCTTCCCAAATATCAGACGTGTTTGCTTGCTCACATGTTTTGTGGGTTGCACATGAAGCTGGCCCTTGATTCAGTCCCATCAGCTCCACCCATCATAGATGAGATTGTAGAACATTGGTCCAATTCACTATTTATGAATTGATTCTAGTCCTATTGAAATGTATTCCCCACCTGTGGAGATTTTTTTCTTTTGTTAGATCGATCTCCTTTTTTGATGGCTCATTCCTATTTTGGTCTATATCTTGACCATCAGTACTCACTTCCCCTTCTCCAAATACCAAAATTTTTACTTCTTTCACATTCTCGTTTTGTTTTTCAGGGTTTCACCTATTACATTTTTAGACACCGCTACAGCAAGTTTAAATGGAGTAATAATTTATGTATCCTGCTTATATGCTGGCAAACATGCCGGCAAACATGCCAGGATATGAACTTGCTCCTCATCTTGCATTATATGTATGGATGCCCTAATTCTATTGTTGCTATGATTTTTTTGGTATTGTTGCTTTGGATGTTATGAAATTTTGCTTGTTTCTAATTGAATCTGGGGTAGTACTTTGTGTTCTTTGTGAATTTTTATTTTTTTTAATTTTTAATTTGATTAAAAATAATAAATAATTTTTAAAATTTAAAATTAGAGAAAACAATATTTTATTATTAAAAATATATTATTTCATTAAGGCAGGATCAATTTGAGGGCCTAATTGAAAGTTTGAGAATTAATTTCGATAAAATATACCAAAAAATCATCTGGAAAGAGAATTTGACTTACAAAAGTAATGACAGTAGGTGCATTCCTAAGCACAAAATAAAAAATAAAAAATATAAAAAAAAAAACTGAATTATTGAGATTTAAATATCAGCAGAATTACTAATAAAGCCAATCAGGAAAAAATCAACATTCCAACAGCAATATCAGCAATAAACTTGAATTTGAAAAAATCAACATATAAAGAGAATCAATCAAAAAGAGATTAGTTACTCCACCTTGTACTTGGCAACCTCTTCGCTCACTTGCCTGAGATCACCCTTTTGTGAAAATCATCCCACATTACCCTGATTTAGGGGGAAAAAATGAAATAAAGAATCAAGCACTAACAATTACAGAACGCTTTATATATCAATATTGATAATTTAATGTGTGGGTATATGCCAAGGCAATGAAGGTGACCCTTTTCTTTTCAAGTGCTAAACATAATATAAATGTGAACAAGATTTTCAAATTCATCATGGCAAAGCTCTTCAGCGTGCCTTGGTTGGTAAATAGTACTTTAGGCACTGATCATGTACATAGCCAAAAAAGAGGCAAACAAATTTGAAAAAGAAAACAAGAATGCAAGGAAATTCATGCTCATCAGTATATTGTTTCCAGAGGCCCTTTCTGTTTCTTTTTTTTTTTTTCATTGTTCATTGTTTAATCTTGTCCTTTTTCCTTAAAGTTTACATTCCACGTTTTAGAAACATGGCTGTAGCAGGGAGTTTCTTCATGCAAAAGAAGAAAAACATGTGAAAAATAAAAGAGTAGAAGCTGTTTGCTATTTATATTCTCCATGCCAATATCCAATTGGACTATTGGAGCCTGACATGTTTACCATTTCTGATGAAATTTAACATAAATTTTTAACCACAAGACAGCAAATTCAATGAATGATTTGAAAATCAGATCACTGAAAAGAGCAACAACTTGAACCTGCAGGTTCCAATTTGCTGCAGTTTCAGTTTCTCAAGAAATGGTGCACAATCTTCAAATGAGATGATAAAAGAAGACAAATTAGAAAATATAAAAAAATTGGATGGGGTTCAAAGGAAGCTTGTAAAACTCCAAAACATAGATTCTAAGGAAAGTGTTAAACATTTAACAATGATTGAAATGTATTTTAAAAACATAATTTTTCTTTTCAATGATTTTTGTCCATACTACAAATTTGAATCATGGATCCAATTTGATTGCACTAAAAAGGGAAAACCTGAATATATTTAATCCTCTAGCTAGATTTTGCAGTAACAAAAATCTTATGCATGGAGACACTTTTAATGGAGTCGGATATCAATTTGTATTGAAATTAAAAACAGAAACATGCTCATTTCTGCAATAATTTCCAACAATTAACCCGCTTTAGCAATTTTCTATGCCACAAAAGAAAGGACAGTTCTAAAAAACCAGTTCAAAATTGATGCAATTATGCTGTTCCAATCCAAAAAAATGTGCATCAGAAATTCAGAATCAATGTTGCTTGATCTGAGACTCTGCTGATGCATCCATCAACAGTGGAGACTAAGCAATGTCAAATATGCCTGCCCTGCCCTGCCCCATATACAGCTAACCAGTAAAGTCCTACAACTATTTTAGATAATAGTATAAGATTTCTACTAATATATGGAAATGTAAGATTTAAGTCCATAATTATAAGGGTGACATCGCTAATTTGCTGTCATTAGTTTACCGAACTCTGGACTACCATCAGCCAAAAAGATAAGATGAAATCAATATGAAGGCACAAAGAAGGACATGTCGTGAAATTACAAAATCTAGGAGAATATAGAAATTTCACACAAATTGGGAAAATACACATTAATGTCACAAACACAAAAATTCATTTCAAGATTCCAAATATTTGAAACAAGCTACTGTAGTAGTACATACATTTTAACATTCAAAATATACAATTATGCACCCAAGAAAGAACGAGATATTCAAATCATCTCAACTACGCGTTTACTAAATTCTCAAAAAGCCACCATTAATTTCAAGAGCACACAAGCAGAAAAGCATCAGTGATTGCTTCATTTGTTTATGGAAAATATTTCATAGATGGGAAAAAGCTGCATGAATTGTCATGGTTCATAGCAATTTATAATATCAAATGCACACAAGTAAACATAAGAAGGGAACTTCTTTTGGAAATAAATGCAACAGAAGGACAAACCTCTATCAAAATTGCAAAATCAACAACTAAGCTCGTGACATACCCAAGGACAAGGCCAATTACACTCCTTGCTAGTGAGGATGATCCAATATCTACATCAATCTTCATCATAGATGTTTTGCCAGTAATCAAGTAAATTAAAGAAGCACATCTAGCAAGCATCAGGACAAACAATATGTGTGCTGAAGTTCCTAACTGCCAGCACAAATAATTAAATAAATCTGAAATTTTGAATGACTGCTACTAATCTGAATGGCGTAGATAGATTTGACAGAGGTTGCAGTAATGGCATATCAATTTTTTTTCCCCTTCATTTTCTTACAATTATGTTTCTAGAAATACAAAGAATTTCCAAGTGCACTGTTAAATTACATGATGGAATATTTATTACAGAATATGAAATTCCAATATTATGAATAGAGGGGGAAAAGAAGAAACAGATCATATCTATAGAAAACACAGAAAGGAGAGGAATAATTTTAATCCTATTTAACCACCGGTTCTTCCACTTAGGTTTCTACCTACAAATATGAGGTAGATTCCAATTCAGGATATTAAATCAAAATGATAGTGCTTATTTCCACATTGAGAGTAAAAAGTCAAGCAAGCCTGCTGTAAAAGGGGAAAGGAATAGTGAAAAATGATACTTAAAACTTCCATTAAAGACAGAAATGCTGCTGACTATTGACCAAAATTAATAAGATAAAACAGCATAATTTTGAGTCACTTTAAGAGAATTTGTAGCTTCAAATCAAGCTAAACTAGGTCACACACATGAATATTTTATCAATGGAAAAAAAAAAGTCAACCCAGATTTGAAATTTTGCATATAGAGCTAGCTACAATTCCATTCCTATACACCTTGGAAAATTTGTATATAGAACTAGAACAGTAAAAGCATCAGTTAAATGGTACTGTCAACTTCCATTAAAGAAAACCAAAATATATAGAACAAAGACACTCACCGGCAGGAATTATAGAATTATGGAATAACACACAGATTTGAGCAGTAAGCAAAAATAAATTAAAAATAATAATAATAACAAAAGCGAAAGATCTGTGAAGTGACCTGCGAGGGGCATTCTTCTGTGCACAACTCAGGAGCCTGGGTGGCAAGATTAAGAGGCGACGTATTTTGTGCAGAGGCGAGACCTAGAGAGAGGCTGAGGGCTAGGAAAAGATGAGGGATTATGTGCAGAGGCAAAGACAATGAGCAGTGAGAGAATCGGAACTCTGGAGAAATAGAGAAGAGGGAGCCAAGGGGGCCGGGTTAGTCTTTAGAAGGAAGGTGGCCGCTGAGGCTCTCGATTTAGAATGCTTATAGGAATAGTTTTTTTTTTTTTTTTTTTTTTTTTTTAACTTGTCCAATTTTCTGAGGTTTTTTTTTTTAATCGGTTAATAATAAATGTACGCCACGCGGGATAATATATATATCTGTATGATATATTGGATTTGTAAAAGAAACTTTTATAATTTATATTAGTTATAATTTTTTATTATTTAAATAAATAAAAAATTAAATTTAATTGACTACTATAAATCAATATATCTATATAACGATGAATGCCACGGGAGAACCCTCTTCTCTATCGCCTCCTTTTAAGAATACTCAATCTTTTTCACCAAGCTTGAAAAAGGTTAAGGTGCGTGATGGTTCGAGTGAAGGTGTGCCTATTAGTGTAGAGGCTGGTACACAAGATGGTTTTGCTGATAAAGAGTCTAAACATAAGTCTTCGTTTAGAGATGCCTTCAGGGGAACTGTTCCCTCTAATTTTGAGATGGGATTTGAAGCTGATAGAGTAGAAGATTTATCGGATGATGAGTCTGATGGGGAGTTTGAAGATGACGATGACTCAGAATGCCCTACTATTAGGCTATCTAAAGGAGAGAAGAAGTTGATTCGTGACCCCTAGAAGTTTACACTCATCCTTAAGGTTTTGGGGCACTCTGTTAGGTTCAATTATCTACAAAGGAGATTAAAGCAACTCTAGTCATTAAAATCTCCGGTAGATATTATTGATCTTGTGAATGGTTTTTTTATGGCTAGATTCTCGAATGAAACTGAGTATGAACATGTTTTATTTGGCGGTCCTTAGATGGTTTCGAACCATTACATGTTGGTTCGAGAGTGGCAACCAAATTTTGATCCTGAGCAGGCCTCCATTGACAAAGTTATGGTATGGATTCAGATTCCTAATCTCCCTATTGAATACTTTAATAAGTTGTTTTTATTAAAAGTTGGCAATAAGATTGGGAGGACAGTGCATGTTGATGACATGATTCTTCAAGCTACTCGAGGTAAATATGCTAGAGGTTGTGTTGAAGTGGACCTATCGAAACCTCTCTTGTCAAAGTTTCGCTTGAGGCGTCGAATTAAGTGTATTGAGTATGAGGGGAGTCATCAAATCTACTTCTCCTACGGTTGTTATGGTCATCGGCTAGATAAATGCAAGCTCACTAAAGAAGATAATTGTCATGTTAATGAGAATGTGGCTGTTGATCCAAATATGGTATAGAATGGTTTGGGAGATGAAAATCCTATTATGGTAAGGAATAATAGTTCATTAGCCATTTCTGTTAACCTGATAGTTGACCCTCCAGTGGTGGCTCCTACAAAAGTTGTTGATAAGTATGGCCCTTGGATGATTGTGAAGAAATCGGGTAAGAAGGGCAGTAAAAAAGTTGATAATCAAAATTTAAATTCTGCCCCATCTAAGCAAAAATTAGGGGAGAAAGGTAAGGTAGTTACCAAGGAGCAATCAGCTCCTATAACTATGGATTCTAAATTCTCCGTGATGTATGATAATGTAGTAGAGGAAATTGTCTATGATGATTCCTAGTGTAAGGACCCTGTTCTAGGAAATAAAAAGTCTGGGCTTTTAGGAGTCCCTCTGTTAAACACTGGGTTAGGTTCTGATTTAATTTTTAAGGCCTAAGATAATTCTATTATGAGCTCCCCTTAGTCCTCAAGTGCTAGATCCTTGGGTTCTAATAAGAGTAAGTCTAAGCCCAAAATGGTTAATAAACAGCATAGGGCTATGGATGTGGCATCCTCTTCTCGCGCCCCATCCTCTTCATGTCTGCCTGTTCCAAAGATGGACTTTAATAAGACTTTGACCAATGCAGCTAGTATTGGGGAACATACTATTGTGTTTGGGCAAGCAGGGAAAGGCACGATTAGTAGCTCAGTGTTCCAGGATGATGTCCCTCTCAAAGTTGATGATGGACAACCTCTTTTATTAGCATACTGCTCTTATCAAAGTCTAGTTGATCTTCTGGTGGTTGGTAATGATCCTGGCATACCTCTGATTAATCCTTCTGATATAGGTAGTGTTTCGGTAGTGGAACAATGTTAGGAAAGGGGTGCATTAGCCTTGTGATTTCATTATCATCTATGTGATGTTGAACTATTCTTGACAGCGGTGTTCTATTTCTTTCTAATTGTGATTTTTATGTCTATTGTCACTTGGAACATTCAAGGAATTGCAAGTCGAAGAAGCTTGCTTTCCTTAAAGAATCCTTGTAGTCGGTGCAATCCGACAATTTTGGTTTTAGTGGAAACTAAACTCAGTGGTTCTAAAGCTGGCAGTACTTTGGCCATCTTGGGTTTTGATCATTGGATTCAGGTTAAGGCCTTTGGCATGAGTAGAGGTATTTGGCTTTTTTGGAAATCTCCTTTTGAAGTTTATGTGATTCGAATGCATTCTCAGTATATTCATTTCATGGTTAAGGATGGGATGAAGTTGAGTTGGTTCTTTGTGGCTATCTGTGGGAGCCCAAGGGAACATTTGAGTCATCGTATGTTCTCTTCTATATTGGATTTAGCAATGAATTCCTCTGCTCCTTGGTTATTAGTAAGTGATTTCAATAATTTTCTGGATACTTCAGAGACTACTAGTTTAGATCCTCATATTGTCGTTCGTTGTGCAAGGTTCTGCAATTTGGTTAATCAATTATTTCTTATCGAGGTGGGTTATTCGAGTTTAATGTTTACATGGTGGCGTGGTCGAGATTCTAATAGATTCCAAGCTGCTAGATTGGATCGATTTCTTTGTACTACTGCCTAGCGTAGTTTGTTTCCTTTGACTATGGTTTATCATCTAGAACGTATGGTTTTGGATCATTGTCCTCTCCATCTGAACTTGCTCCCAAAAATTTGAAAACTGGTAATTCTTCTTTTAGATTTCAATTTCCTTGGACTAAGCACCCCTTATCTTTTGAGTTCATTTGTGGTAATTAGAACCCTAATGTTACCCTTCTTAAAAGTCTTAATCATATGCAAAGTAAGTTTATGAGTTGGAAGGATGATGTGTTTGGTAGTTTATTTAAGAGGAAGAGGTGGATTCTAGCTAGAATTCTTGGAGTTCAAGGGAAGTTGTCTCACAACCCTCATAATGGTTTAATACAGTTGGAAACGAAATTGCGTCGAGAGTTGGAAACCATCCTTGATCAGGAGCAACTCCTTTGGTTCCAAAAGTCTAGGGAACGCTGGATTTTAGAGGCGGATCGTAACACTACTTTCTACCACACCAGTGTAGTAATAAAAGGGAACAAAAGGAAAATTTTGTCTTTGAAAAATGATAGTGGAGTTTGGTGTTCGGATCATTTAGAGTTAGAAGCCTTGGCTTTCTCTTTCTATAAAGATCTTTATTCGGATGATAATGTGTCTCATTCAGTAGCTCTTCCTGGTTCTTCCTATCCATGCCTCTCAAATGAAGTACTGAGTTCTTTTCATAGACCATTCACTAAGGAGTAGGTTTATTAGGCAGTGTTCTCTATGGACCCCCATAAGGCCTCGGCTCTGGACGGATTTCATGCAGAGCTTTTCCAAAAGTCTTGGGCTGTGGTGGGATCGTCCCTAACTCGCTTTATTTTGAATTTTTTTCATGGTGGTTCTTTGGATGCTAGAACTTGTGACATTCTTATTACGTTAATTCATAAAGTTGAAGTTCCGAAGCATATTAGCCAATTTCATCCTATTAATTTATGCAATGTACATTATAAGGTGATTATGAAAGTGCTTACAAATAGAATGAAGAAAGCATTGCCTACTTTAATTTCTAGTAATCAAAGCAGCTTATTCCTGGTCGTCAATTACATGATAATGTCATTATCCTTTAAGAGGTTGTGCACTCCATGCATAATAAGAGAAGTGGCCCAGGTTGGATGGTTTTAAAGATTAATTTAGAGAAGGCTTATGATAGGCTTCGTTGGGATTTCCTATTGGATTTGTAACACCCCCATACTAAGTAGTCCGTACATTCTACTGTTCCGATGACCAGTTTCTATCCGGACAGCTAAAATGTCTAGAACCATACCTAAGCCACATAGATAAGCCATAAATAAAAGTAACAAAGATCATATGAGGATGAATGAAAACAAGAAGAATAAAGCCTAAATTGGTTAAATGAGCCGAGGTCCAGGCGATGGGTGATCGACCCGGGAAGAGACTGTGAGCTCAGTTGCTATCTTAAATTCGTGTGGGACCCAATGACATCCTAGGTCAAGAAATAATTGCGAACCTGTTAGGAATGTGAAAACCATAGAAAAGAAAAGAGAACAAGCTCAAATAAATAAATCAGAACTTAAAGACTCATCGGATGTTATTAAAAATAATGGATTATAACCGATGAGGGGCATTTTGGTCAATTTACTCATAGAAGTGACTTTTGACCTAAATGTCCATTAAATTGTATGAGATTAAAATAATGAAAAGTAATTAAAAATATAGAGAAGTGTAAGGAAAAGAAAATAAAAGAAAAGAAATTCAAACTTAAATTGGATTTATGACATCACAATGATTCAAGCATGACATAATTAAAAATTTTAATTTTTAAATTATGAATTGTGGGGATAATTATTAACTTAAAAGACCGAAAAAAATTAATTAAAAACACCCATTTTCTTTCCAAGGCAGCCGGCCCTCTCTTCACTCTCAGTCTCTCTCTCTTTTCAATTCCTCCATTATTAGCTAAATTTAAGCTTTGAAAGCTTAAATTTCTTCCACAATTCTTAAGATCAAACCCTAGAAAACTTCTAATTGGTCATAGATTGGAAGTTTGGGAGCAAAAAGAATTAAAGAAAGTGAAGGATTTTGAAGATTAGAAGAACTCCATTAGAGGTAAGTGAACTACCTAGCCTTCTTTTTACTTCCTTTCTTGAAATTAAGTTTAATTTTGAAGAATTGAGTTAAGAAATTAAAGAAATCATACTTGTATGGGGGGAAGGGAATTTCGGCCAGCCATTAGAAATTATGGTGTTAATGTGTTTAAATGAATAGAGCATGAAATTGAGCTTATCTGAAGTGGTATTCATGAATTGGGTTTTAAGCTTGCATGACTTTGCATGAATTAGTAAGATGGAAAATTTAGAATTTATGGAATTTAGGGCTTTTGTATTAGGTTATGCCATTGATGGTTATAAGGCCTAATTATGGTCATTTGGTACATTTGGGATGAGGATTGTTGTTGAATTAATGAAAGCAATTGATGGAATTGTAGTGTGTGAGCTGTTGGAATTCTAGACAGCTTGGGTCTAGTCCACTTAGATGGTTATAAGTTGAGTTATATAGCTCCAATTAATGTGAGGCCAATTAGAGGTGAAACTTAGGATATAATACTAAATTTTTCATGAAGACACCTTGTCCAAAAACTAACCATATATTGCCCTAAAATTTGCTTGAATAAGGAATTGGTGTTCTGGACCTAACCAGAAATGACCAAATGAATAGTACATCTTCAATTAGGCATAACTCACTCTAGACACCTCCAAATTAGGTAATTCTTGAACTAATGGAAACCTGAAATATAGTAGAACACTTCTTATGAAGATTATAAACCCAAATTATGACCCTAACTTAGTCAAATTGCTAAGCAAATTTAGTCCATCAAATCTGACTGATTCTGGACTAACCTAGAAATCCTGGACAAATAGCCATCTGACTAGTTTTGACAAAAATATCATAACTTGGGCTAAAAAATTACAAATGTAGTGATTCAAAAACCAAAATCTTTATAAGACCTAAAGCTACAACTTTGATATTTTGGACAGAGCCTAGATCCTAAAAGAACTTAGGGAAATTGTTAGGACAATTTAGGACTTCCCAATCTAGAATTCCTACACTCGAATCATTTTAACTAATTGACCCTAGGACAGTAATTAGACCATAACTTTCACTAAAAAATTCCAAATGGGATGAGCCAAAATGATATGAAAACCTAAGAATTAAGGCTACAACTTTAGTTTAGAAACCCTATTCAAATTCTGAGCGTAAAGATCTCAAATGTGAATTGCAAAACCTGATCTGGAACTTGGAATTATGGAGTTGTAGGGTTTATGAGTCCAGGTTGATTAAATTACCATAACTCACCCTATGTAGCCTTAAATTTAGAAATTATTGAACTTTGTAACCATGAGACATAGGGGAACAACTCATATGAAGAATACTAAGCCAAATTATGACCACAACTAGTCCAATTAGCTTGATAAAGTTGAGTTTCAAAATCTGCCCTATTCTGGAATAGTATTGGTCACTGAACCAGTACTTGGTAAATTGACCATAACTAGAGCTACACAACTCCAAATTGAGTGATTCAAAAAGAAAAATAAAATTAAGACATAGAGAAACAATTTTTGGAATACCTCACCAAATTATGACTAGAACTAGGTCGAATTTAGGTTCTAAAGTCAAGGTTTAAAATTGTCCAGAACCCAAATTCCTTGAAATTGCATAAATAACTTAGGCATTCATTAGGCATTCATTTAATTAATTATTGGAGATAATTGGGATAAGTATTAAGACATTCCTATTGTATATTTTCAGTGGAAAAGGAACCTCCTAAAGAGGGGATAAGTTGAACTAAAGAAGAGGAAAGTAAAGAGGTTTGTACATAACTAATTTCTTTTCTTGTTTTTAATTTTGCATATGGTTTGAATGAAATTATTTTGAATGAATTATGATTTTCTTTGTTTTTGAGAAATTGTGTGTTGCCAATTCCATATGGATTTTATGATGATCTGAATAAGGATGTTGAAATGCAAATGTGATTCTTGATTAGAAAATCTTTAAATTTTGTTTTAAAACCACAGTTAGCATAACAGTCCCATTCAGAATTTCCCAGTAGTAACGGCTACTTGAGGTGTGATAATTGATTATGATTATGTCCCCCGTTAATAACGGTTAGTGGGGTGAGACTATATGAGTACTCATTAGCTAGCTAGCCTTCCCTCATTAATAATGGTTAGTGAGGTTGATTTGCTTTGTCGTAGTATACAACACGGCATCGATCGTGAAATTTTGTGTCATAGTCTGAATTGTGTGTTCTTGGCAATACCTATATTTTGTGGATTGTGAATTGTGATTCTTAAATGAAATGTGATTTTAAATAAATGATTATTTCTGATTTGGAATTATGAAATGCTACTTTAGTTATGGAAATTCTAATTTGTTGTGTTACAATGAGTTTTTAAATTTTAGTTGTGTGTCACTGAGTGAATTACTCAGTGATGGCTTGTTCAGTTTTCGAATACCTGGTGTTCTTTTATCAATATTTGTCTGCATGCTAGCTCGATGAGGGTTCTTTAGAATGGCTTTGTTTCTGACAGTTTCACTCCTTTAAGGGGGGTTTGTTAGGGGGATCCTATCTCTCCTTATCTGTTTGTCTTGGCTATGGAGAGGTTAGGTTATTATATCAGGGATTTGGTGGGTTCTGGGTCTTGAAGACCTATTAGGATCTCAAGAAGTTGTCCTGCTCTTTCCCATCTATTCTTTGCAGACGATCTTTTTCTTTTTGCAAAAATTTCTTTGCAAAAGATGAATGTTATTAAGCATTGCCTTGATCTTTTCGACCATGCTTCTGGCCAAAAAGTGAACCTTAGAAAGTCTAAAATATTTTTCTCTTCCAATGTGTCACTGGAGGAAAGAATTGACATCTATAATGTGGCAGGCATGGAGATGACGGATGAGATTGGCATGTATTTGGGTGTTCCTATGATTCATGGAAGAATTAATAAAGCAAGATTTGAATCGCTCTTGAGTAAGGTTGATAACCATTTAGCTAGATGGAAAACTAACCTCCTCTCTTTTGTGGGAAGGGTCACTCTAGTAAAGTTAGTTCTTAATGCTCTCCCAAATCATCTTATGCAAGCTTTTTATCTCCCACGTTCTGTTTGTGATGAGTTTGATAAGAAGGTGTGGAACTTTGTTTGGGGTGATCAAAGGGGTAATCATAGAGTTAATTTGGTTAGTTGGGATCAAGTTACTTTACCTATGGATAAAGGAGGTTTAGGTCTTCGCTCTTGTAAGAGTATGAACTCTGCATTCCTAGTAAAGATTGGCTGGCGATTATTAAAAGAACATGACTTTCTGTGGGCTAGAATTGTCAAGGGGAAATATGGTAGGAGTTTTGTTAATTTGGATGCTTTTAAATGTAAGCACTGTGCCTCAGTTATTTAGAGAGGGATCGTGCATTCTTTGGATATTCTTCAGCAAGGGTGCTTTAAGGGGGTTGGCAATGGTCGCTTTACTAGTTTTTGGTAAGATTGTTGGGTTACAGATAGGCCTCTCATCTTTTATGCTACCAATGTTATTCCAAATTCGCACCTTGAATTATCAATGGCGTCTTATTAGACTGGCTCACATTGGAATTGGGATTTTGTTGTTCCCTATTTGCCATAAAATGTTTGTTTACTCTTAGAAGCTAAATGTCTTTCCTCTAATGTTGATGCTATTTGCCTAGCGATGGACTAGGAATGGTTTATTTTCTGTGAAGTTAGCACTCTTATTAAATTCAAGCCATTTCCCATTGCCTAATAGTATGCTTTGGAGGTCTGTCTGGAAGTTAAAAGTTACTCAAAGAATTAAATGCTTTGTTTGGTTGTTGTTGAATAATAAGCTGATAATGAATGTTGTAAGAGTGAGGCGTCACTTCTCTCAGGATGCTAGCTGTAAGTATTGTGGATCTAGTGAGGAATCAACTACTCATGTGTTTCAAGAATGTAATGTAGCTAGAGAGCTTTGGTCTGCTATTTGGGAACCACGATGCCTTTACCAGTTTTTCAATTCGTCAATTTTGGACTAGTTTGAGTGCTTGTCTCAGTTCAGTTTAAAGATAGATACTTAGTCTTCTCCTCTGCAAGTTATTTGCACTGTGTTGTGGTGGCTTTGGGGATGGAGGAACGACTTTGTTTTTAATGGTTCTTCTCTTGAGCTAACTGCAAAGTTAGCTTTCTTAAGATCTCATTAACTTTAAACTTAACTACGTGGAATGCTGCTGCCCTTCCTCCAATATTTAATTCTGTTATTTCTGTGTCGTGAAAGCCTACTGATTTGGTATCGGTGAAGCACAATTGTGATGGTGCCTCTAAAGGAAATCCCGATCGAAGTGGTGGAGGAGGAATCCTCCGAGATTGGCGAGGCATTTGGGCAGCTGGTTTCTTACTCAGACTAGGGGTATGTAATTCTATGGAAGTTGAGCTCAGAGCGGTGGTTTTGGGTATCCAAATGGCCTGGGATAAGGGTGTGCGTCAACTACATGTTGAAATTGATTCTAAGTCAGTTCTTGATCTTTTGAGGAGAAACGATGTTATTTTGGATTTTGGAGCTTGATGAGTCAATTTAGGGAGTTGATGAAGCATCCTTGGCAGGTGAAGCTTTCTCATTGCTACATGGAGGCGAATAAAGTTGCAGATAAGCTGGCCAATCTAACAGTCTCTTCTTCTTTGAATGATTGCTTTATCCAAGTTCCTCCTTCGGAGGTGATGGATCTCTTGGTTCAAGATTCTCATGGTATTGCATGGCCTAAAGTTGTTTTGTTGAATCATTAAGTTTTGCTCTTTGGTGTCTCCCCCTCCTTTGTATCCACTCTTTGGTGTCTCCCCCTCCTTTGTATCCAATATATATATATATATATATATATATATATATATATATATATATATATATATATATATATATATATATATATATATAAATGTATGAAGGAAAGGAGGAAATATTGGTTTTATCTAAATTGTCCTTTATTATTTATAGTATTTGTAATTATATTTTTTGTTATTTTAATTTAATTTTAGAATTTATATAAATTTAAAGTTTCATGACTTAAATTTTAATTATCTATATAATTTTAGAGTTTATATAAATTTAAAATTCTTAATTCTATTTGTATTTAAATTTTATTTAATTAAAATTTTATTATAATCTAATTTAAAATAAAATTTTATAAAAATATTTTCATAATTTATATTATTTAAAAATAGAAAGTATTTTTTTTATTTATATGAATAACTTTTTTAATGAATTTTAACAGATTTTTATCTCTATCTTAATCATAATTATTTATAAAAAAATATTTTAATATAATAATATTTAAATATATATTATATATAAATGTATGAAGGGAAAATATTAATTTCACCTAAATTGCCCTTCATTATTAAAATTAATTAAAAATATTTTAATTATTAAAATTAATTTTAAAGTTAATATAAATTTAAAATTCTTAATTTTAAAGTTCGCATAAGTTTAAAATCTTAATCTTATTTATAATTAATTTCAATTAATTATAAAATTTTATAAGAAGTAATAACTATAATAAGAAATTAATAAATAAAAAATTATTAATCTATCTATTAATTACAATTATATTTTTATTATTAAAATTAATTTTAAAATTTATATAAATTTAAAATTCTTAATTTTACTTATACTTAACTTTAATTAAGTATAAAATTTTATAAGAAATAATTAATTAAAATATGAAGTTAATAAAAAATAAAAAATAAAAATATAATTTATCTATACATTATTTTTAAAAGTATAAAAAAATATTTATAGTGGCAGAAAAATAATTGTTTACCAATAATGTAGATTAAAGGCAATAACATATTAATCAATATAACTTCGTTACTAATACTAGTTAGCGACAAATATAAGCATCGTTAATAATTTTAGTAATAGTGTCTTTTTAGCGATAAAAAATTGTCGCTAAATCTTTTAAAATGTCAATTATATAATATTCTATATTGTCTTTAATAGCTTTTAGTGACAAAATATTTGCCACTAAATACTTAATAATTTCATTTTTTAATATTATCATAACTAATATAAATTAAAATTTTAATATTATTTCAATAATAATTCAATTAAAATTTTAATATTATTTCAATAATAATTCTACTTTATACTAAAAAAATATATTATAATTCGTAATATAGTAATTTTATAATTATAATCCTATAAGTATTATTAATTCATTAAAAATTATTTAATTTATTTTAATAAAAATAATAAGTAAATAAATATATATTTTAATTAAATAAAAATTTATCAATAAATATATTTTAAAATCAAGAATTTGAATTTTTAATCAAATTCAAGCAGGTGAACTACATTATTGGTCATAAATTTATAGCTTTCTTTAATTATTTATATTAATAAAAATATAACTTTAATCAAATTTAAAATTTATTTATATATATAAAATAATTTTATTTGTTTTATTTTTAATATAAATAAAAATAAAAATTTTATTTTCTCAAATTATTGTTTAATATAATAAATTAAAAAATAATTTGTATTGAACACTTTAATTAAATTATTATAATTGCATTTCATTTTTTATTAATTTAGGTAAATGGAATGAAACTAACACTAATTTCATAATTTTAATAAAATCAACTAAAATTTATATAAAATTAAAAAAGTGCTTAGATTTTTTTTAATTAATTAGTCCTATTTTCAAATTAATTTTATTCTTTACATCAATAAAATATTATACTTTATAAATATATTGAATTTTTTTTTAAAAAATTCTATTCATAAAAATTATTTAGTCTTTATTTAGATAATTAATTGTTTAAAATAAAAATAAAATTTAATTTTATACTAAAATGTAATAAAAAAATCATTATATAAAATTTAAATAATTATTCATTTCAATTTTTATCTATTTATATAAATTTTATATTATTATTTAATGACAAATAATTTAAGCAATTCAAATATTTGCATATATTATTAATATTAGTCAATTTTTTATTTTCATATTAATTTTAGTAGTTATTCTCAAATTGATATAAAATATTATTTCAATTAATTTACCTATTGTTTTAAAAATGATAATTACATTTATTTTGATTTTATTATTTGTTCATACTTTATTTTTAAAATATTTTATTTTTTTTCTTTTTTTATTAAATTTAAAATAAAATTATAAAAAAGATGTAAATTAAAAGTATAAGTAGAAAGAAAAAGAGAAAAAATTAAAAATTTAGATAATAATATTAAATACATTATTCATTTATTTTTTTTTTTCATCATCATGAAGTTTCTAAAAACTAATAAAAATACTAAAATTGTTGGATATATTAATAAAACTAAAAGAAGTAGCTAAAATTGATAATAAATGAAAAGACTTAAATTATTTTTACCAATCGATGAGTTAATTATTTTTAATTAAACTTATTATTAAAATTGAAAATAATAGGGAAGGTTTATGAAAAAATTGATATAATTAAAATTTTTTACTAAAACTGATAATTGACATAAAAGTTTTGATTTTGTTTTTATCTTTTAATCTTATTAAATTATGTAAATATATAAGTATTTAGAGTTATATAAGAATAAAATTACCTCCAAGGGGTAAGATGGGATGTCAAGGGTCTTTTCTCCCCTAACTAGTGGTCTCGGGTTTGACCTTGGGTATGAAGCACTTTTAAAACTTGGTAGAAAGCGTTTTACCCCTTTGTGGCTTTACTCAACGTGAATCCGGATTAATCGGCCCAGAGAGTTTCGGATACTGAGTGACTTATAAAAAAAAATATAAAATTAATATATAATATATAATTATAACAATATATTTTTAAATTATATGATTTAACTTTTCATTAATATATTAACCATATATACTTTTTTTAAATACTTCAATTTTTTAATTTTTAATCTACCTTACATAGAATTATATATATAATAAAAATTCAATCAATCATTAACCTAATTTTTTTACTTATGGTATTGTATTCTTTTCTAATAATTAATTAATAAATATAAAAATATGAAAGGAAAATTTTACGAAATGATAAATTAAAGCTAATTTTTTTTCAACAATTTTAGAATAGTTTTGAAAATTTTGTTTTGAGTTAAATCAGTTAATATAATGTAATTTGATTGTTAGTTTCTCCTCTAGTGATAAATTTAACTATCAATTTATTTTAATTTTCACCGATCGTTAAAAATAATTCATATCAAATCAACATATCAAATTAAAGAAAAAAAAAGTAAAAAAGACATCATAATTGTTATTAAAAGATAATTATTATTCTAATATTTTTATTTTTATTATTTAAATTCAATTATTACTTATTTATATTTTATTTGTATTTATATTAAAGTAATAATCTTTGGTCTTATAATCACATACAAAAAATTGTATAAAAAAAAATTAAATCATGGGTGTAAATAATGTGCATAGCACGTTTTAAAAAATTAGCTTTAAGAAAAGAATTAAAATTTTAATTCTAATTCAATAATAACTTATACCTTTCATAATTTATATTATCTATAATTTTTTTATTTAAATTAACTAATTTTTTTGGCACATTGCACGTGCATCTTATATTTTTTATATGTTTTCAAATTATAATTTTTTTAAAAAAATATTTTTAATTTATTCAAATATATTATCTAATTGTAAAAATAATAAATAATAATAATAATAATTAAATAATAAATTAAAGACCAATTTAAAATGAGAAATATTACACCAAAAACTATGCCTTAATAAATTATATTTAACATAAAAACATATGAAGTTTATAAAAAAATTATAAAAAATAATATATAATACTTAAAAAACTCTATTAAATTAAGAACCTCGGCTCTGTATATACAAATGTGATTATATAAATAAAAAAATAGAGAATTTTAAAAAATATGCTATTTGATTTATCGTATGTTTATGTAAGAGGGAAAGTTTATATTTCTATTAAATTAATGTCATGTAGTTTTATGATGTCATATTATCTTTGTATCAATTAATATAATGCTTATATGGTATTTTTTTATTTCAATTAGTATTATTGTCATGTTATTACTCTATTATATGAATAATATGATGGTATAAAATTTTAAGATATTAATTTGATAAAATAAAGGTTTTGTCAATTTAATGATAACATGCTAAATCACATTATATACTTTTTAAAATTTTGTCTACTTAAAAATTATATATATATATATATAAGTTAATGAAAGTGAAAGAAAATTATAAATTAAAGTTAATAGCTAAAAAAGTTAAATTTATATCAAAAAATTTACAATAAAAATTATATATAATAATTATTAAAAATTTATGCAGTAACTTTTTTATTAATTACTTTTATATATTTATCTAATTAATTTTTTAATAATAATACTAATAATAATAATAATAAAACTAATCTATTCCTAAAATATATTTACCATATCACCAAATATATTTAATATTTTTTTTATTTTCGTTTAAAATGATTAATTTGATAAGTTAAGTTCAAGTTAGTTGAAGTTTAGAAGTATTTATAATTTAAAATACTTTTATATTATAATTTACTTAAGATGCTATTTATAATAGTTGCAAATTAACATAATAAAAAAATAATAAGAAAAAAATATATTTTATGTTTAGTCACTTGTTAGTTTTTAATTAATTAAATATTGTAAAAGCACCAAAAATTTTTAATGCTCTTTATTTTTTTTATATAATAATTAAAAATATAATAAAATAATTAAAAATTAAAAACATCAGCACGGTATAAATAGGTTAATCCATTAATGGTAGTAAATGCCAAAGTTCAAAGAAACTGAATATCTTTATGAAATAAATATCTATATTTAAAAAATTAATAATTTAATCTAAATGATCTTTTATTTTATATATAAAAGTTTAAATAAAATTTATTAATTTTTATTTATTTAATTCTATATTTTTATTATAAATATTTGAAAGAGCGGAAGCATGTAAATTGTTAGATTAGAGCATTGAATTTCAAAAAATTTCTTTTAGGGTTTCATGCATCATGCCACATCTATTATGTGCCTAATTAATTTCAATACTCAATTGCATATTAAAATAGTTTTAATATGTATTAGGATATATGTTTGTAATTTTAGATTTTGAATTAACAAATTAATTCAATTAAACCCTAGTTAGAAAGAAGAAAATGTGCACTAACCTTATGATGCACTATTGATGTAATTGGCACTTTTAGAAAGCACCTAGGACCCCAAGTGTTGTCCCTCTAGCTTGTCCACACCAAGATCACCAATGGGCAGCCCCTAAATCAGCTTCTCAAGCTTTGCCAACCAATTATAATTTAGGTTTTTGCCTTTAGAGAGGTTGTAAATGTGTATAGAACAATAGAAACAATTTCTAGCAATTTTAATTCAAAGGAATTTAGGCAATTCTCTTTGAATTGATAAGAAAAGAAGAAGAGGAGAGGGAGAGCTCAAGGTGGCGGCACCTTTGAGACAAGAAGAGTGTGTTTTATTTTTCTTTCTTTTTCATCACTTAAAACTCTTACCACATGTCATCATCATATTGCATCTTAATTTTAATTGACTTAATCACATTAAGCCAAGTGTCAAAATTAGACTTAATATTGACTTTGATCATCTTAGATGATTGGAAGACAAATGGCAAGCTTATATGATGCTATGTGTCACCATCTCATGGTGCCACATGTCACCTTGTGAAATAACCAAATTACCCATATATTTTAATTTTGAGTTCTCAATACAAAATCATTATTTCTCCTCTTCTAATCAATTTATATCAAATATAAATTAATTAATTAATTTCTCATAATTAAATTCATATTTAAACACTTTAAATATAAATTTAACTTGTACTATACATCAAATAATCTAGATTTGGTTTCAAGCCATGCTAGGGACTTTGCAATCTTATTGCAAACCAAACATATTTAATTAATCAATTAAACTCTTTAATTAATCAATTAAATCACATTTAACTTGGTGATTAACTTGCGTATCTGTGTGACTTACTAGGCTTATCACTAATTGGCAATGAGATATGATATTAACTCTTAATATCATCAAAACTCTTTCTTACTATAAATGATTTCTCTAAATCATTTTAGGCATCTCATAGACTATGGTTGACACCTAGCATAGCATGCCATGACCACCCAATCAGTAACAAGGAATACCTTTGAATGAGCCTATAATCATATGTTACCATGCACTAGAATCTCTTTGTTATAAAATCCCAATTCGAGCCGGATTCATGGTTTATGTCAAATCTCATTTGCTATAAATATTATGTTCTCTTTTAATTCCAGTTCTTGATTAATTAGATTTTCTTGTTAAAAACTCTTTTCTGACTAAATCTGTCTGTCCTGGCCAGGAACTTGAAACATCAAGAACAATTAAATGAACATAGGATTTTATCCCTATTTACTTAGGGTAACAGATTGCATCTTGATCAACACCTACCTTCATATATAACTAGTAGGAGTCAACACATGCCTATATACTCATACACAGTACAAGTATGAAAGCAGTATCAAACTCAAACTACCTATATACAATATAATTGTGTTATCTTAGGTCTAAAGATTATATGCACTGATATGATATATCACAATGCATTGACAAAAGTAAACTCCATGTGCTTGTCATACGCGTCACTGGTTCGGCCTACTTATCATGTATAAGTGCCTATCATGTTTGTCATGTGGCAGGAGACTCACCATTCCATCTTATTTATATCTCATATAAATATATTGGGAACAAACATGAATACAATCTTTTTGGATAAGTCATGTCCCGTGTGAAGTATCCTTAATTGTGAACCAATTTATGATACTTTGTACTAGAAATACTGTCACTCATATTCTTAACAACTTATGAATAGAATTTCTAACAAAATATCAATGGACCTTTTCTATTACACATAAATATATTATGTAAACGGAAAAGTGAAATTGCCTTTTATTAATAAAATATGTACAAGATACATATTAAATGATGTGCTCTAGGGCATATTACTAACAATCTCCCACTAGCACTAGAGCCATTCATTACAATATCTTAGACCCATCTTCTCAAGATGTCGGTCTAACTGAGCTTGTGACATAGGCTTCGTGAATGGATCAGTTGGATTTTCAGCTGATGCTATTTTCTGCATGGCTACATCGCCTCGCCCAATTATTTCTCTGATAATGAGGTAGCGCCTTTCTATGTGTTTGGATTTCTGGTGAGACCGGGGTTCCTTAGCTTGTATGACCACTCCATTGTTGTTACAGTAGAGTGGAACTGTTGACTCAATGGAAGGAACTACTACAAGTTCTGTCATGAACAACAGCTTCTTTTGCAGCATCTGATGCCGCAATATACTCAGCCTCTGTAGTAGAATCAGTAGTCATACTCTGTTTGGAACTCTTCCAACTGACTGCACCTCCATTACAAATGAACACAAACCCAGAGGTAGACTTTTTATCATCGATATCTGATTGGAAATCAGAATTAGTATAACCATCCAATTGCAAGTCACCACCTCCATAAATCAAGAATAAATCCTTAGTTCTTCTCAAGTACTTAAGGATATTCTTGATAGCTATTTAGTGTTCCAAACCTGGATTGAATTGAAACCTGCTAGTCAAACTAATAGCATGTGCGATATCCGGCCTAGTACACATCATTGCACACATCAAACTTCCAATAGTCAAAGCACATGGACTCCTGGCCATTTTATCTCTTTCTTCAAGTGTCTTTGGAGACATCTCTTTAGAAAGGTGGATACCATGTCTACTGGTAATAATCCTCTCTTGGAATCAAGCATGTTAAACCTCTTTAACACCTTTTCCAAGTATAAACTTTGGGATAAACTAATTATTCTTTTCGCTCTATCTCTATAGATGCGAATTCCAAGAATATAGGTTGCCTCCCCTAAGTCTTTCATGGAGAATGTATTTGACAACCATACCTTTACAACTGTTAACATACCTATGTCATTACCTATCAACAGAATATCATCTACATATAAGACAAGGAAAGTGATAGCACTATCACTAACCTTCTTATATACACATGGCTCATCGACATTTTTTATAAAACCAAATAACTTAATGGCTTCATCAAAACGGATGTTCTAACTCCTCGAAGCTTGTTTCAACTCATAAATGGATCGCTTTAGCTTGCATACCTTGGAACCATCTTGGGATTCAAAACCCCTAAGTTGTTCCATGAAAATATTTTTTTCAATGTATCCATTGAGAAAAGCTGTTTTGACATCCATTTGCTAAATCTCATAATCATAGTATGCAGCTATTGCTAATAGCATCCTAATTAATTTAAGCATGGCAACAGGCGAGAAAGTCTCCTCATAGTCAATTCCTTACCTTTGGCGAAACCCTTTCGCTACTAGCCTTGCTTTATAGGTCTCTACCTTTCCATCAGAATTAATTTTCTTATTGAAAACCCATTCATTCCCTATAGGTACAATACCTTCAAGTGGGTCAACAAGATCCCAAACTTTATTTTTATACATGGAATCAATTTCGGATTTCATAGCTTTAATCCATTTTGAAGAGTCTATATCTGATATAGCTTCTTCATAAGTAAGTGGATCATCTCCATGATCTACTTCTTCATGAGTAAACAACTCTTGTTCATCTTCATGAAGGAAACCATATCTCACTGGTGGGTGAGATATCCTGGTCGATCTATGAGGAATTACTGTAGATGTTTCATCAATAGGTGTAGGTTGACTAGATGGATCTATATCTATTTGATTTGTTGGTTGGTCAGAATTCTCCAATTCTAACTCTATTTGCCTTCCTTTGCCTCCTTCTTGAATAAACTATTGTTCAAGAAATATGGCATCTCTACTTACCGCAACCTTTTGTAATGTAGGCAAATAAAAATAATATCCAAAACTCTCTTTTGGATATCCAACAAATCGACATTTTTTTGATCTAGTTTCCAATTTATCAGTGTTCAGCTTTTTGATATAAGCTGGATAACCCCAAATCTTAACATGCTTAAGACTTGGTTTTCTTCCATGCCATATCTCATAAGGTGTGGAAGAAATTGATTTTGATGGAATCCTATTCAGAATATGCAAAGCTGTTTCTAATGCAAATCCCCAAAACGAGATTGGCATATCAGTATAGCTGTAACACCCTTACTATAGCAATTCCACACATTCTACTGTTCCAGTGACCGGTGTCGATCCGGACAGTTAGAACGTCTGGAAAAATATTTAAACTAAAGTGAGGAATTATAATTAACTCAAATATTAATAAGAAAAATTTAGGAAAAATTTTAAAAATAAAATACAACTAAGTTAAATGAGCCGGTGCCCTAGCGATGGGTAACCTAGTGGGAAGTTGCGGTTCTCGCAACGAGAAGCCCTAAACCCAGGAGAAAATTCATAAAATAATTTTTGAGACTCCAGAGAAGAGTCATTGAGGTTTCTATGATAATAGAATACCAAGAAAATGCTTAAAAAAATTTTTCAATCGGTACAGACAATTTTAGTCTGTTAAGCCAAACGGAGGGCATTTTGGTCATTTCGTCTTCAGAGATGATTTTTGGCCGACTTGTCTAGTTAAGTATATAATTATTATGATATAAAATATGAATAAACATTTCTAAAAATTAAATTGAAAATGAATAGAGAAGAAAAGAAAAGAAAATGAGAAAAATATCAATTATGACATCACTATGAGGTCATTAAAAGTGCTCCCACCAATTACATTTGAACAAGCTATTAAAAACCAATTAAAAAGAGGTAAAATGAGATAAAAATTAACAAAACACAATCTGCTTTCTTCCTCACCAAAAGCTAGCCAAAACCCTTCCCCAACCCAACCTCCATGGAAGCTTAAAGCAAGCTTCAAATCCCACCTCATCTCACCTTGAAACCACAACCTTAACTCAACTCAACTCAACTAAGCCTTTATCCCAAAAATTTGGGGTCGGCTATATGGATTCGCTTTTTCCACTCTGAACGATTTTGGGTTAAATCCTCAGAAATGTGTAATGCTTCTAAGTCATGCTGTACTACTCTCCTCCAAGTCAATTTAGGTCTACCCCTTTTTTTCTTTCTATCCTCTAGCCTAATGTGTTCTACTTGTCTAACTGGAGCCTCCGTATGTCTACGCTTCACATGACCAAACCACCTCAATCTCCCTTCTCTCAACTTATCTTCA
This sequence comes from Hevea brasiliensis, assembly GCF_030052815.1. NCBI lineage: Eukaryota > Viridiplantae > Streptophyta > Magnoliopsida > Malpighiales > Euphorbiaceae > Hevea > Hevea brasiliensis. The sequence goes on from NC_079499.1 coordinate 84,941,687, forward strand.
ATTGGCACCACTCCTACCTTTTCTCTAATACTTTCATTACGGACTTTATCTAGTCTAGTATGACCACTCATCCACCTTAACATTCTCATCTCTGCAACTCTTATCTTAGATGCATACGACTCTTTCAGTGCCCAACACTCACTACCATATAGCATAGCCGGTCGTATGGTATGCGGTAAAATTTTCCTTTTAATTTATTGGGAATCTTACAATCAAATAAAACTCCCGTGGCACATCTCCACTTCAACCATCAGGCATTAATCCTATGACTAACATCCTCCTCACATCCCCAATCAACTTGAATGACTGAGCCTAGATATTTAAAGTGATTACTTTGGCACAGTGCCACTCCATTCAAACTAACTCCTTCCCTATCACCGGTTTGGCCTTCACCGAACTTGCAATGCATGTATTACATCTTCGTTCTACTTAACTTAAAACCCTTTGACTCTAGAGTACTTCTCCAAAGTTCTAGCTTCCTATTGACTCCTTCTCGTGTCTCATCTATCAGAACAATATCATCCGCAAACATCATGCACCAAGGAATACTCTCTTGTATATGTTTCGTCAGTTCATCTAAAACTAATGTAAAAAGGTAAGGGCTTATGGCTGATCCTTGGTGTAATCCAATTGAGATCGGAAAATCTCTTGTGTCCCCTCCCACTATGCGCACAATAGTAGTTGCTCCTTCATACATATCTTTCAATACTTGTATGTACCTAATAGATACCCTCTTTTGTTCTAACGCATTCCATAAGACCTCTCTTGGAACACTATCATAAGCCTTCTCCAAATCAATAAAAACCATGTGTAGATCTTTCTTCCCATCTCTATATTTCTCCATCAAGCTTCTAATGAGAAAGATCGCTTCCATAGTTGAACGACTAGGCATGAAACCAAATTGATTGAGAGAGATAGAAGTATCATGACGTAGTCGATGCTCCACAACTCGAACAAATTGATTTTGCAACTTGAACAATCTCTAGCCAGCAAAAAGAAAAAGGAATAAAGAAGTTTTGGAGACTTGGAAAAGTTAGCAAAAGAGGTTAGTGTCCAATCTCTTAACACTTTTACTTAATTCATGCTTAATATCATGAGATAAGTAGAAAATGTAAGAAAAACAAAATAAAAATTATGTGTATTCATTCCCTTATAATTTTGATAGCTTAGGGTTGGTTAGGGTTGATGAATTTACTTGAAGTAAAGTAGTTCTGGGGCTGCCCTTAGTATTAGATGAGTGATTGAACATGTTTGTGTAAGTGAAATGCAAGTATAGTGCATGAATGAACTTGAAAACTTAGACATTTGAACAACATTAGGGTTTGCTCATGTAATGGTATTTTAACCTTGTAATAGTCAATTAGTGACCATTTGAATGTGTGTGAGGGAGCATTGAAGTGAGTAAGGATGTTGGAGTTGAACTTAGGCATGTTGCCCTTAGTGACCTGCAGGACTGGTTGTGAGTCCAGCAAGTTTGGGCAGCTATAAATGGAGTTGTATAGGTTCAATTGGTGCAAGACCAATTGGACATGAAATGAGACACATAATGGCACAGCTTTGGTGAAAAAACCCTGCCTAAAAAACCAAAACAAGTTGACCTAAAAATTGTCATAATCCGGGTGACTTGCATTCTACCTAGGCAAAATGACCAAATGAACATTACTTATTCATTTGGTCATAACTCGGTATAGAAATGTCCAATTGACCTGAAATTTTACCAGTAGAAAGATACCTACAACTTTCATGAAGAAACGAAATCCAAATTTTGATTATAACATGTTCAAAAACTGACATGCAGTTAGTGCACAAAACACTGTAGATTTGGTTATGTCCAGAAAATCTGGAAAATTTGCAATCTAGCCAGTTATGGTATTTAGGCCATAACTTGAGCTACAAAACTCCAAATGGAGTGATTCAAAAAAAAGAAATATAACTAGACACAATAAGGAACAACTTTCATGAAGACAATTTTGCCAAATTCCTATTGTACAAATGACTAATGGAATAGTAAACATAATGCTTGAAATCTGAAAATTGTGACTAACATTAAGCTTAAAAATGGTATTGACAACCAAAACCAACAACTTTAGAATGCAAAATGTGGTATGTTGGGAGTATTAGACCCAATGTACCTATTGTCTAAGCAAAAGTCAACATTTTAGTTGACTAATGAAATGCATAGTAACACTGAAACTTTAATTTCAAGAATTGTAAAATTGAAAAGTGTAACATGTCCTAATACACCTAGCAAGATTGGTTTGGATAGGTTGGCATGCCAATAGGGTTCAGTTAGTAGTACTGCACATGGCATTATGCCATTCTGTGATTTTATGGCTTTTAGCCATTTTGACATTGTGTTGATACTTGGCCTTGTGCCTAATATTTATTACAGCTTATCAGCTATTCTGTTGCACACCGGGAGATACATGTGTGACCGATGGTGTGACGGCCCGAGGTACTTGATACCCAGTGCCAGTTTACCTGTTTATCCAGTCCAGTCATCCAGTATAGGTTACTTGGGCAACAAAAAAATGAAAGTGGATAAATTTAATAAATAAGACTACAAATAATTATCGAAAATTTGTCTGTATAAGACATCTATACATTCACTGCATGTTTATTTTCTGTTATTTCTTTTTATTCTATTATTAGCACCACTAAGCATTATTGTTTAGCGCATTGCTTTTTGCCATGCGTAGGTTTTGGAGAGACCGACAGAGAGCCCAATAGACCACAGACTGGGTGAGACCATCTGCAGTTTTGCATAGTATCCGTGTCATCTCACAGACTTCAGTGCATTAGTAGGACACTAGGTCCCATTTTGGTATTTTGTAATTAAACTTTTATTTTCTCATGTATAATTGAGACTCATGTACTATATTTTGGTATTAATATAAATAGTTGGAATTTGTGTTTATAAATGAAAAAAAATTGAGTATTTATTTATGATTTGTATATGACTATCATGTAAAATGAATGAATGAGAAATAGAAGTATTGTTGAGAAATATTGAGACTTTATTAATATAATAGAGTTGGGAATGAGTGAAAAGGTATTGGAAGTGTTTTTCACAGGTTCCGAAGAACTGTTTTCTCCATTTTTAGCCGGTATTCTGCCAGATTTTCTATAAAATTTGTGGAACCTCAAATAAATTTATAATTTCAATAAATGAATTAAATGAATTATATTTCACAAATTGTATTTCATAACTATGAAAAAAATAAATTAAGAAAGAATAAAAATAATTGAAATAAAATATGGTGTTCTAGTACACTATGTGGCATATCTTACTCGGCTATACTATAGACGGGTAAGGGGTGTCACAATAGCTCATCATACTACGTACCATATCCAATAGGGTACGATTTCTCCTTTCATATACACCATTCAGCTATGGCTTTCCTGGAGGAGTCAGCTGGGAAACAATGCCATGCTCTTTCAATTATTCATCAAATTTAGTACTTAAGTATTCACCTCCACGTTCTAATCGAAGAGCTTTAATACTTTTTTCTATTTGATTTTCTACTTCAGATTTAAATTCTTTAAACTTTTCAAAGGATTCATGTTTCTATTTCATCAAATACAAATACCCAAACCTTGATTTATCATCAGTAAAAGTAATAAAGTAATGAAAACCGCCTCTAGCCATTTTCTTAAATGGACCGTATACATCACTATGTATTAGATCCAAAATATTTTTAGCTCTTAGTCCTTGTCCAACAAAGGGTGATCTAGTCATTTTGCCATGAAGGCAGGATTCACAAGTTGGAGTAGGTTCAAAACCCAATAAGGATAAAATTCTTATTTTCTCTAGTTTTGCAATCCTATCTTCTGCAACATGACCTAATCTTATGTGCCAAAGATATTTTGAACTTGAGTTGATTTTCATCATGGCATTGCATTCATTTAGATTGCTTGCATTCATTTTGTATTTATCATTATTATCCAAATAATAAAGACCATCATGCATATAACTCGAGCCAACATATTTATTTTCAAAATAAATATTGCAAACATCATCTGTGAACTGAAATTCATAACCATTTCTAGTCAAACTAAATATAGAAATGATATTCTTAAAAGCATCAGGCACATACAAAATATTATTTAAACACAAAACATGTCCAGAAATGTAAAAAGATTTAGATCCTATGGCTAAAGCTTCAACAGTTGAGCCATCGCCAATCCGGAGTCTAACATCTTGAGCATGCAAGCTGCTACTACTTGCTATACTCTGGACAGTTCCTATTTTAGTGCCCATCCTTATTGCAGTGGAAACACTTTCCTTTGCCTCCATAAGCTTTGGTCTTCCTTTTCTGTTTAGCTATCTTCTTGGAAGGTCCTGGAACTTGAGGTTTCTTTTTCTTATTGCCCTTTTTCTTATTGGACTTTCCAGCAGAAGAAGATGCAATCAAAGCTATCTCTTTTCCTTTATTGCTCGGCATATTCTTTTGGGCAATAACAAGCATGTTAAGTAAACCAACCAAGGTGTATTCCTGCTTAGTCATATAGAAATTTGTCACAAAATTCCCAAATGACTCAGGTAGGGACTAAAGGATCAAATCTGTTTGCAGTTGGAAATCCATATTAAAGTCAAGATGTTCCAGCTGCTCTATAAGCTGAATCATCTTGTAGACATGATCTCCAATATTCTATCCCTCAGACATCCTCATTCGAAATAGCTGCTTAGATATCTCATACCTAGCATTCCTGCTATGCCCACCATACAACTCTTGTAGGTGAAGGAGAATCTCTCTAGCACTTTGCATATTCTCATATTGCTTTTGTAACTCATTACTCATAGAAGCGAGTATGTAACACTTGGCTCTCATATCATGCTCCTTCCAATTGTCCAAAGTGTCATGTTCCTCTTGAGTGGCCTCTAGAGGTAAGGGACTAGGAACATTTGAGTCTAGAATGTATCTAATACGTTCTAGGTTCAGGACAAGTTTTAAATTTCTTAGCCAATCAGAAAGATTAGGTCCCATTAACCTATTATGATCAAATATGCTAGCAAGGATATTGGATGGTGGTGGTTGTTGTGTGCTCATTATTATCAGAAGAATAATTGTAGAAAATAACTAGATTAATTAGTAAATATATCATGTAATTAACCAAAATGATTATGGTCTTTTAATCAAATTGGTCCTCCCACTAACTTAGCGAATCCTACACTTCCAAAATAGGAAACATAAATCCTAGTTGGATGGATTTCTAGTGGGTGATTGAATTCTTATAGTCTTATTGATCATCCTATAGCACATCCATTATTGGAATTACAATAAACTGTAAGTGAGCAACTCCTTGCCCATCACATCTTATGTGAGGTTCAATCATTTACCTAGCCCCTGATGCTCAAAATCTCAGGCACATCCATTATTGACTTATCTTGCATTAGTTAAGTTGATCCCAGTAAATATGCAAATAATTTTAATGTCCTCAGGCACATCCATTATTGGCCACCAAACCATTTACATATTTATAACATCTCATGCTTAACAATTATTCTTAAAAAAAATCTCTTAAATTAATTGCATCATATGCAAGTATTTAAAATTTCTTAAAATAATTACCTCAATGGAGGGCCCATGATATAATTACCTTAATTATACCATTTCCAACTTAATCATTTGTTTGGAAGATTTAGTGGTCGGCTTAATTACTATTATGGTATCACTTTACACATTATCCAATTAGCATGCATATATCATATACTTGCATACATTCCCATACATCTCATGCATACATGAATAAACATATAATATGGTATGATCATGGACTTTCTAAGAGATTCAATTCTGAGCCACCAAGAATTGAATCAGGGCATTCCTAGGTGCATTTCATTTATTCATATTACAAGAGTTGCTGAATGAGTACATAATTAACACTTGATCTTGAATTCCTCCCACTGATCCTACCAATGCTCTTGACCTCCTTGATCTTCTTGCAATCCAATTAAATTATAATCCTTGGCATACCAAGGCGAATTTACAAGAATATGGACCTTAAAGTCCTCAAATAAATGAAATTACAACCCAAAATTATTATAACACTTATAATACATGCCACCAAAATAAATTAATTAATTTATAACCCAAAAAAAATAAAAGAAATAAATCCAATCACATTGGTCTTTTATTGTCAATGATCATCCATCATGCATATTAAAATTTAACAACTAAATAAAATATACATCCTAAGAAATGAAATTGAATATCTCATATTCAACTAAAAAATTCAAATTTGAATCTCATTCAACCAAATTTAAAAATTCAGATTTGAATCTTATTCAAACAAATTTAAAAATTCAGATTTGAATCTCATTCAAATAAATTTAAAAATTCAGATTTGAATCTTATTCAAATAAATTTAAAAATTTAGATTTGAATCTCATTCAACCAAATTTAAAAATTCAGATTTGAATTTCATTCAAACAAATTAAATTTAGAAACTCTTTTCAAATTTAATACCTCGAAAACAATTTTCAAAATTTAATTGTGTGATTATAATTCTTAATTAAACAATTTAATTAGTTATTGACCTTAAAAATATACAACAATTGTACATTTGAAGTCCAATACCATGTGCACTATGGAGGTGCTTAAACCATGCGCACCATATGAGCACATAAACATGCCGCCACCTCTTGATTGAATGCAACCAACAATGAATCATTCAAAACTTCATCAAATCACACAATTAAATCTCATATTAAACAATCAAAATGGCAAATATAGTGGCTCTGATACCAATTGAAGGAGTAGAAGCATGTAAATTATTAGATTAGAGCATTGAATTTCAAAAAATTTCTTATAGGGTTTCATACATCATGCCACATCCATTATGTGCCTAATTAATTTCAATACTCAATTGTATATTAAAACACTTTTAATATGTATTAGGATCTATGTTTGCCATTTAAGATTTTGAATTAACAAATTAATTCAATTAAACCCTAGTTAGAAAGAAGAAAATGTGCACTAACCTTATGATGCACTATTGATGTAATTGGCACCTTTAGGAAGCACCTAGGACCCCAAGTATAGTCTCTCTAGCTTGTCCACACCAAGGTCACTAATGGGCAGTCCCTAAATCAGCTTCTCAAGCTTTGCCAACCAATTATAATTTAGGTTTTTGCCTTTAAAGAGGTTGTAGATGTGTATAGGACACTAGAAACAATTTCTAGTAATTTTAATTCAAAGGAATTTGGGCAATTCTCTTTGAATTGATGAGAAAAGAAGAAGAGGAGAGGGAGAGCTCAAGGTGGCGGCACCTTTGAGACAAGAATAGTGTGTTTTATTTTTCTTTCTTTTCCCTTTTATAATTAGGTCATTACTTAAAACCCTTGTCACATGTCATCACCATATTGCATCTTAATTTTAATTGACTTAATCAGATTAAGTCTAGCAAAGCTAGACTTAATCTTGACTTTGATCATCTTAGATGATTGGAAGACAAATGGCAAGCTTATATGGTGTCATGTGTCACCATCTCATGGTGCCACATGTCACTCTGTGAAATGACCAAATTACCTTTATGTTTTAATTTTGAGTTCTCAACCCAAAATCATTATTTCTCCTCTTCTAATCAATTTATATCAAATATAAATTAATTAATTAATCTCTATTAATTAATTTCTCATAATTAAATTCATATTTAAACACTTTAAATATAAATTTAACTTGTACTATACATCCAATAATCTAGATTTGATTTCAAGCCATGCCAGGCACTTTGTAATCTTATTGCAAACCAAACCTATTTAATTAATCAATTAAACTCTTTAATTAATCAATTAAATCACATTTAACTTGATAATTAACTTGTGTATCTGTGTGACTTACTAGGCTCATCACTAATTGGCAATGAGATATGATATTAACTCTTGATATCATCAGCATTTTTTCTTACCATAAATGATTTCTCTAAATCATTTTAGGCATCTCATGGACCATGATTGACACCTAGCATAGCATGCCATGGCCACCCAATCAGTAATAAGGAATACCTTTGAATAAACCTATAATCATATATTACCATGCACTAGAATCTCTCTGTTATAAAATCTCAATTCGAGCTGGAGTCATGGTTTATGTCCAACCCCATTTGCTATGAATATTATGTTCTCTTTTAATTCCAGTTATTGATTAATGAGATTTTCTTATCAAAAACTCTTTTCTGACTAAATCTGGCTGTCCTGGCCAGGAACTTGAAACATCAAGAACAATTAAATGAACATAGGAATTTATCCCTATTTATTTAGGGTAACAGATTCCATCTTGATCAACACCTACCTCCATATATAACTAGTAGGAGCCAACACATGCCCATATACTCATACACAGTACAAGTATGAAAGCAGTATCAAGCTCAAACTACCTATATACAATATAACTGTGTTATCTCAGGTCTAAAGATTATATACGCTGATATGATATATCACAAATGCATTGACAAGAGTAAACTCCATGTGCTTGTCATATGCGTCACTGGTTCGGCCTACTTATCGTGTATAAGTGCCTATCATGTTTGTCATGTGGCATGAGACTCACCATTCCATCTTATTTATATCTCATATAAATGCCTTGGGAACAAACATGAATACAATCTTTCTTGATAAGTCATGTTCTGTGTGAAGTATCCTCGATTGTGAACCAATTTATGATACTTTGTACTAAAAATATTGTCACTCATATTCTTAACAACTTAAGAATAGAATTTCTAACAAAATGTCAATAGACATTTTCTATTACACATAAATATATTATGTAAACGAAAAAGTGAAATTACCTTTTATTAATAAAATATATACAAGATACATACTAAATGATATGTTCTAGGGCATACTACTAACAATATTGTATACAGGGGTGGACCAATGTACCCATTTTTAAAAACAAAATATTGCTTTCCTTTTTATTTAAAAAATAAATATTAAATATAAGGTTTTAAAAACTTTACATTTATTTAAATTATTAAAAATTTTAATTTTAGTTATTAATTTTTTTTTTTAAATTTGTCTCTAAAAATTTAGCAATAATATTTTTATCTAATATTTAAATTTATCTTACCATCAATTATGAAAATAGATTAAATATTAAGGAAAAATATATATATTTTTATGGTATAAAAATTTATCTCCATTTATTTATTCCTATAGAGTGAAAATTTTTAATTGCTATTTGTAATTGTCGACACCATATTTTGGCCGATCCCCCGAAATTAATAAACCTTGAAGCCGATCCCCAATACAGTCCCCTTTACCAACCGGCCACACTTCTGATCTCCCCACAAAAAGAATTTAATTAATACCAAGTCTCCAGGTCATTTAAAGCCTCACCGATCCCTCAAACCAATTCTCGAGTCCCCCGATCATTTAATTGTATTTCCGATCTTTCTTGTCAAATAAAATTGAACCAACATAAGGCCTTCGTAACACTAGTCTTGTTGCCGGTCTCTCATTTAAAATTTGAGAATGATAAAGGTTTCGACTCGGTTTAAAGATGATCCCGATCTTAAGTGTTCAAAGCCAAATTTCTAATTTTAATTAAGTCCCGTTTCGTAACTGATCTCATGCATATTGTGTTTTCCGATCTCCTATACTTAGATTAATAATCACTTTCAGTTGTCATTCTAATATGTTCAAACAATCAAGTGCTTACGCAATTTAGAAACTATCCGATCACAATCAATCATTGAACAAAAGGGGAACTTTCATTGCATTTCATTTCAAAATTTATACAAGTCATTCGGCTGGGGGATCGCCCCCAGCCTGAACTACATGTTCATTTTCTCTCTCACCTTCAGCCTCCCCTTCGCTATCCTCACCTTCGTCCTCGGGAGCCAGGTTGGCCATCCAGGAGAAGTCTTCCTCAGGATAACGCTTCTTGAGCTCAGCCAGGAGATCTCTATGAGCATTCACGTAAGCGCCGACCACTCCGGTCACCATTTCTTCTTCTTTCGCCTTGAGCTCCTCAGCAAGATGAGCGAGTTGAGCAGCTTCATCAGCTCGGAGTGGCTAAACTTCCCCGAGAACACGATCTCGCTCTGCCAGAACATGAGCTTGCTCGGCCAGCTTGTCCTCATAGAACTTCATCCGTCCCTCAATTTGAGATATGTAATCCTGAGCGGATGAAAGTTGGGATCGGAGAGAAGACACCTCATGACCCATCTTCTCGACTTCCTTACCCAGGCGATGAGCCTTCTCCCGGACCATGTGCTGGTTCACCAAACACTCCACGTTCAGGCTCATAGATCTGGTCAAGATGTCATCAAGGTTATCCGGAGACAGCCTATCCCGATCTTCTCGAAGGCAGATGGAGGACGCCAAGACCTTAGCGAAACCAGGGTTCTCTCGAACCGTGCGATTCTTCTCCAATGAGTGGATCAGCACTTGGGCACCGCGGGAAAGAGTCCTTGGTGCAGGCTGGGAAGGACCCCCTTCCGCACTCGGAACGACTGGAGGAGGTGGAGGCGGCTCTTCTCGGCGAGGAGGAGATCGGACCACTTCTATGATCAGAGGCCCGGAAGGTTGAGACGAGCCTTCCTGTATTTCCCCGGGCTCATGACCAGGTGTTTGAAGCAGCTCGGAGCGCTTCATCTCCTGTACCTTCCGAGAGATCTCTCTCTTCCGCTTCCGGCTCTCTTTAGAAGCTTCGCCGCTTGCCATACCTGCACAAAGAAGAGGTCAGTGAGATCGCTAAGGTCCAAAGATCTGAGATATAGAAAATACCGATGCCGAGATCAGAGAGCTGAAGCCCGCGATCTTGACTGGTGACCATCTGCATAGTCTAATGGTGTAGCTCGGCCGTTACGGCATCCAAACAAGAGAACTTCTCTCTGGACGCCTGTTCCTTCAACTCCATCACCATTGCCCCCTCTTCCCTATTTAGGGCGATGTGCTTCGCAAGCAAAGGACCCTGATGCAGCCAGCTGCGGGGGAAGCCCTCAAAGCTGTTCGGAATTTTGCTCCTCAGGATAAAAAAGCGGTTCTTCCAATTCTTCAGGGAGGAAGGTAGATCGGTAAAAAGCCCGCAATGGGGTTTTGCCTGGAAGAACCAATACTTATCGTCCTTGCGATGAGTTAACCGGTGCAGTTCAGCGAACACCTTAGCCATGGGTCGGAGCCCCTTAGCTCGGCATAGGCCTCGGAAGGCTACTAAGATCCGCCACGAGTTCGGGTGAACTTGGGCGATGCACACTTGGTGATATTTTAAAACCTCTTTAAAGAAGTCGTCAAGAGGGAACCGCAGCCTGGCTTTTAACTGTTCTTCATACACCATGATCATATCGTCCCTCTCAAAGAAGTGATCTACTCGAAGGTCGCCATGACACCGGATAAGTTCGTACGAATCAGGCCGGATGTTATACTCCTAGCTGAATGACTGCAGGTCAGTTTCTTGCAAGATTGATGGCAGCTCATCCATGGGAAGATTTTCCCTCCCCGAAGAAGGCACATGCCTTGATGATGCTGGTTGTCCCCGAACTGGAATGGAGACCCTAGGAAGTTCAGGCCGCGCGCTTGGTCCGACCATCTCTACCTCGTCGGACGACCATGAGAACTGTATGGAAGGGGGGCTTACTGCTCTCTGATCCTCGGCACCGCTCATTTTCAAAGGAAACAGAGAATTTAAACTAAAAGAAAGATCAAAACCCTTATCGGAGCTTGATCGGTGTCGGAGGAACTTGAGAAAATGAGAGAATGTTGAAGTTGTTCGCGAAAGACTGAAAATGAGATAAAGGAGCAACTGGCTAACCCCACCCCTATTTATACTCGTCCGAGCATTTAATGCTCACGATGTTCCAGGTAGTGCATCGGATAGCGGGACTCGCCAGCTGTTCTGACACGTCTCATGAATATTTCGGAGATTCCATAAAGAGGTCGGTTAACTATAGAGCGGCAGATTAAGGTGTTTTGAATTACGGATCGGATAAGTGTCATTCAAATTAAGAGTCGGATTGGATAAATACTTCAGAGATCGGAAAATAATCAATGCAATAATAATAAAACGACAGTTGTCAAAATAAATTTTATTTCTGAAAAGATCTGATTACATCATTTGGGCGATCTCTGGAGATCGGATTACATTAAAGGTCTAATTACATTATTTGGGCGATCTCTAAAGATCGGATTACATTAAAGGTCTGATTACATCATAAGGGCGATCTATAGAGACCGGTGGAACATCCTATCTAAAATGCCTATGTCAAAGCCTAGTCTCGTGGCTGAGTCAAAAGATGTGTTTGACCAGGAGACTGGCTAGGGGAACTATGACTCTCATGAGAATGAGAGAGGTTGTCATCAAAGTTACCGCTCAAAACCGAGCCGCTGTCGGAACACCCAGGGTGGAGAGGAGCCAGATGAACGCCAAAGAGCAGTCACCGGTGTTGAGGGGAATATTAGCAGTCTTCTCACCCGAAACTAGTTTGCCGATTATATCGAGCGAATGATTCGAGATCGGCACGATCGAGGTCCTCGATCCAGATCGGTTAATTAGTCCAGTTCTCTCACTGTCATCAGATAAGGTAATCATGATTTTTCGATCATCGGGATCGTAAATTTTCAGGTAAGGAACAAAGAGGACAACCGAAAAAAGATTAAAAGCGGTCATTTTGTCCGAGATTGTTGCCGGAGCAGCTAGAACAAGGAAATGAGGAGAATAGGGGAGAAAGTCAAGTGAAGTAGGGCTTTCCGGTTAAAGGTATATATATAGGAAAATTTGAGCATTTATTACAAGCAGAAAACGAAGCGGACGCCTCGAGAATTGAGGGAAATAAATGCTTTGACTGGACCGAACCCGATAAAAAGGAAGACTGGTGTGGTAAAGATCGGTAGAAGAGAGCGTGTCAGGAAAGATCGGAAGAGAGTGTGTCAGGAGAGATCGGAAGAGAGAAACCCGGTATGAGAGATCGAAAAAGGATCACGTTGAAAAGACCGAAAAAGAGGGGAGGTCGGAAGACAAAGAGAATAAGACAGCTCATGTCAATTATCGTCATAATCAGAGCCGAGGTAGTCAAAGCGTTGCAGGAGAAATCTCAACCGCACGCCCCAGAATCGCCCGCATTTCTAACATGCGCCAGAGTATGTCAGGACAGCGCTGTACATCCTAATCTCCACCGTTGATCTTACTTGTAAGGACGAGCTCGGAGCCCTTGGATCGAAGAAGAAAATGACAAGATCAACGCCTTTCACTCCCAGCCCTCGGATCGCCCCGGACAAGATAATTTGGGACCGTCAGATTAGAAGAAGAAAATGACAAATATTCTGAAGGGGATCTTAGCCGTCCGTTCTAATCCTCTTTATTTCCTGGGCCTCAGATCATGTCCTTCGAAATCCTGACCCTCCATCTCCTTCAAAATAGATCCTGACCCTTCAGGGGAAGCACTCGGTTCCTATAAATACCTGCACGAAAACTGTTCAAGAAAATAAAAGGACGGGCGAAAAAAGGAGAAATAGTTACTATAGTGGAAGAACTCTAAAATTTAATTCAGTTCGTTACTCTGCTGTTTTTAAGTTTTTGATAAGGAAAAACTTTTAAAACCATTTTTCTGAAGTGTTTTCTTGCAAAAGGGATTCTTGAAATACTGGGACTCTCCATTTTCAGTTCTTTCATTATCCTGTGACGCCCTTACTTTCAGTTCTCCATTCTTGTTTCCCAAGCTCAACTTGCTTGTTTAAACCTGACTGCCGTTTAGCTAAGCATCCTTCGTTTCTAGGTGAGCTTCAGCCTTCGAGCTAAACAGCTTGTGCCCCTATTACATTCTGCGATTAGTTTAGTAGGTTCGGCTCCTCACAGGTGAGTGTTTATATCTCTGTTTCACTAAAAGCTCTTTATTTTATGCATTCCCTTTACTTTTATGTTTGTAATCTTCACCAAGTTTATATGGTGTAATGAAGGTTATTCCCGAAGTTTACTTTCTTTGTCAACTGGTCCATTCTTTTTGTTAAGCTTTGCTACTTCTAAATGCGAAAGTCCTCATCTCAAGTAGCATATAAGTAGTTCAGTAAAATGTAGGTAGTCGTGTCTTAAGTGCTTCTTTAAAATAGAAGGCCTGAATAATACGTCAAGAAAATAATAGAGTTGCATCACTAGGCTAACATAGAAGGTGATTCAGTATGACGTCATAAAGCAGAATGAAACTAAATTTCGGGTAAATAGACAGAACGAATTATGTATAAAAAGGTACTGGTAAGGTAATTACATAGGAGATCGGTAAAATTTAGTCTGGCATCCTTTGTCTGGTCACAAGGTACCAACCAGTTAAAAGAAGCCTTATTCCGACCCTTGGTGTGACACCCCTTACCCGTGTACAGTATACCCGAGTAAGTAATGCCACACGGTGTACCGGCAGATTCTAATATACCTTAATTAATTTATACCATGCTTGTGAATATAATTTATGAAATATAATTTATTTTAGCCATTTATCAAAAGTATTATTTATTTGAGGTTCCGAAGATTTTATAGAAAATCCGGCAGAGTACTGGCTAAAAATGGAGAAAACAGTTCTTCGGAACCTGTTAAAAACACTTCCAAAATTTGTATTCAATCATCTCAAACTCCAATATCCAAAATCTCAACAATATTTCTCAATTTCAGTTCTCAATAACCTTTTCATTTCTCAAACATCCATTTCTCATAATACTCATATACAAGCAATAAATAAATGCTCAAATTTTGCATTCATAGTCATAACTTTCATTATTTACATGAACCTCAAAATATATTACATAAGTTCAAATACATATGAGAAAGTAAAAATTTGCTACAAAATATCAAAATGACACATAGTGTCCTACCAATGCACTGCAGAAGTTGAGGTGACAAGGACACTGTGCAGAACTGCAGGATGGACTCACCCAGTCTGTGGTCTACTGGGCTCACGATCGGGATCTCCAGTACCTACGCGTGGCAAAAGCAACGCGCTAAGCAATAATGCTTAGTGGTGCAATAATATAATAAAAGAAAATAGCAAGAAATTAAATGTGTAGTGAATGTGTACGTTTTATTTGTTTGGTATTGGTATATCACTTACTTTGTCCACTTTTATTCATTTGGTTGCCCCAAGTAACCTACACTAGACGACTGGACTGGATAACGGGTAAACTGGCACTGGGTATCTAGTACCTCCGGCCATCACACCATCGGTCACATATGCATCTCCCGGTGTGCAACAGAACAGCTACCAAGCTGTAAATAATCTCAGGCACAAGGCCAATTCTCAATGCAAAGTCAGAATGGCTAAAAGCCATGAAATCACAGAATGGCATATTGCCATGTGCAGTACTGCTAACTGAACCCTATTGGCATGCCAAACTATCCAAACCAATCATGTTAGGTATACTAGGGCATTTGAAACTTTTAAATTCTTCAATCTGTGCATTTCAAGTTTTGGTGTCACTATTCACCTCATTGGTCAACAAAAATGTTGACTTTTGGATAGAAAATGTGTACATTGACTTTGGCACTCCCAACATACCACATTTTACATTTAAAACTTGTTAGAATTGGTCACCATTACCATTTCTAACTTAAAACCAAGAGGGCAGAAAATTTCAGTTTTTGAGTCTAAGTTCATTGTTCCATTAAACACTGTTACAGTGGAAATTTGAAGAAATGGCAAACATGAAAGTTGTTCCTTATTTTGTCTAGTTGAAGTTTCTTTTTTTAATCACTCCATTTGGAGTTTTGTAGCTCTAGATATGGTCCAAAAACCACAGCTGGCCGGATTTCCATTCTGCAGAATTGACCATATCTACAGTAACATGAACAGTGACTGTGATTGCATTTTTGAATTGGTTCTGGCTATAATTTGGGGTAGGTTTCTTCATGAAAGTTGTTTGTATATGTCTTAACTTGTTGCTGTAAACATTTCAGGTCAATTGACCAAATCTAGAGTGAGTTATGGCCAAATGAACAGTTACTGTTCATTTGGTCATTCTGCAGAATCAGTTGCAGGGTGTCCGGATTGGGGCCAACTTTTGGTCCTCTTGATTTGGTCTTTTGGGCATGGTTTCTTCAGCAAAAATGTGCCATTATAAGCCTAGTTTCATTTCCAATTGGCCAAACACCAATTGGACCAACACAGCCCAAGTTATGGCAGTCCAAGTGGACTGAAATTTGATCACACCTGTCCTAGGGCAGCCTACACATTCACTTTGCCATACTATTTTTCAGTCCAAATTGTGGTCAACTTACCTAAAATGGTCACTAATTGACCATTAAAATGTTCTCTAACAATTTCCTAAGCCAAGTCAATTTTTCACTTCTCAAAACCCTAATTCCCATATGAGTTTTCACAAATTCCTTATTCAACTCTTTCATTCTTTGTATATGTATATGTATACACTTTAAACATAAGCTCTAGTTCACTCTAAGTCCATCAAAACAATCAAAATAATTCCTTCACAAGGGCTGCCGAAAATTCATAGTATGTATACACATTATTCTTGTTCATTTTAGTTACAATTTTTACTCAATTCAAGTTACAAATCAAAAAAAATAAAGAGTTTTAAGTATCTAATGCACTAACCTTGAATAGGGCAGAATTTTCCCAAGTTAATCTTCACTTTCTTTCCCTTTCTAGGCTGCCAAACACTTCCCAAGAGGTAGAGACAAGTTTTTAGTGAAGGGACTTAGGGTTTTGGGGTGAGGAAAGCATGGAAATTGAAGCTTTAGAAAGTTTGTTAATGGAGGAGTGAGGGAGGAGGTGAAAAACGTTTTTTCGAAGGAGAAGAAGGGCTGCTGTTTGCTTTTTAATTCTTTGGTCTCTTTTCACTCTTTTTATTAGTTAATTTGATGGTTACTTAATTGTGATTGGTGGACAATTTTAAATGACCTCATAATATATCATAATTGGCATTTTATTGTATTTTCTTTTCTCTTCTTCTCTACTCACTTTCAATTAACTTTTTATCAATATTAATTCATATTTTATGTCATAATAATTATTTACTTAACTGAACAAGTCGGCCAAAAATCACCTCTGAAGGCGAAATGACCAAAATGCCCTCCGTTTGGCTTAACGGGTCAAAATTGTCTGTACCGATTGAAAAATTTTTCTAGGTATTTTCTTGGCATTCTAATGCCATGGGAACCTCAATAACCCTTCTCTGGAGTCCCAAAAATTATTTTATAATTTTTCCCCCGGGTCTAGGGCTCCTCGTTGCGAGAACCGCAACTTCCCTCTGGTTACCCATCGCTAGGGCACCGGCTCGTTTAACTTGGTTGTATTTTATTTCTAAAATTTTTGCTAAATTTTTCTTATTAATATTTGAGTTAATTATGATTCCCGACTTTAGTTTAAATATTTTTCCGGACGTTCTAGGTATGCGGACCGACAGGTCAGGAGCAGTAGAATGTACTGAGTTGGTACAGGAGGGTGTTACAACTCTTCCTCTAATTTAAATTTCGTCCTCGAAATTTACGTCTAAGCAGTTGAGGGAACTGTTGCCTCATCATCTCTTCACTTTCCCAAGTTGCCTCCTCGGTGTTGTGGTGCCTCCAAAGCACTTTCACCAATGGAATTTGCTTGTTTCTCAACTCTTTCACTTCCCGAGCTAAGATCCGTAGAGGTTCTTCTTCGTATGTCAAATCCGGCTGTATTTCAATTTCTTCTCTGGAGATGACATGTGAAGGATCTGAGCGGTATCTTCTGAGCATAGACACGTGAAACACATTGTGGATCTTGTCCAGCTCTGGTGGTAAAGCTAGCCTATAGGCCACTGGACCCGCACGTTCAATGACTTCATATGGGCCAATGAACCTAGGGCTTAACTTACCTTTCCTTCCAAACCTCAATACTTTCTTCCATGGTGACACCTTGAGGAACACTTTGTCGCCAACCACATATTCTATTTCTTTTCTCTTCAAGTCGGCATAGGATTTCTATCTGTCTGAGGCAACCTTGAGATTGGCTTTGATTAGTTTTACCTTTTCCTCAGTCTGTTTCACCAGGTCTGGCCCTACTAGTTTGTCTTCGCCCAATTCAGTCCAGCACACTGGAGTTCTACATTTTCTCCCATACAGTGCTTCATATGGGGCCATTTGGATGCTAGCTTGGTAGCTATTGTTGTATGCAAATTCTGCCAGTGGGAGGTATCTATCCCAACTTCCCTCAAACTCAATGACACAACTCCTCAGCATATCCTCAAGGACCTGGATTACTCTTTCAGATTGCCCATCCGTCTGAGGATGGAAAGCTGTGTTGAAATGGAGTTGTGTACCCAAGGACTCATGCAACTTCTTCCAAAATCTCGATGTGAACCTTGGGTCTCGATCAGATATGATGGAAAGTGGAATTCCATGCAGTCTAACTATCTCACTGATATATAATTCTGCTAACTTCTCTAGTGAGTAGTCAGTCTAATCGCGAGAAAGTGTGCTGACTTGGTCAATCTATCCACTATTACCCATGCTGCATCATGTTTCTTCCGGGTGAGAGGTAGACCACTTACAAAATCCATGGTGACCCGATCCCATTTCCATTCAGGTATGCGTATAGGCTGTAGCAAACCCGATGGAACTTGATGTTCTGCCTTGACTTGCTGACATGTCAAGCATTTAGTCACATAGTCAGCTATGTCTTTCTTCATACCAGGCCACTAATACTAAAGCTTCAAATCATGATACATCTTTGTACTTCCTGGGTGCATAGCATATACACTAGTGTGTGCCTCTTTTAGAATATTGGCCTTCAATTCCCCATCATCTGGTACACACAGTCTTCCTTTGTAATACAGACACCCATTTACCTTCACCTCATAATCACTTTATTTTCAGTCAGGGATTTTCCTCATAATGGCCGATAATTTTCCATCCGCCATTTGCCCATCCAAAATCTGTCATGCGAGTTTGGCCTCACTTGCAACTCAGCCAAAATAGCTCCATCTCGAATCAAAGTTAGACGGGCATTCAATGATCTCAAAGCTGTGATGGACTTTCTACTCAAAGCATCAGCAACTACATTTGCCTTCCCAGGATGGTAGTCAATTACACAATCATAGTCCTTCAGGAACTCAATCCATCGCCTCTGTCTAAGGTTGAGCTCCTTCTGAGTTGGCAAATATTTCAGACTTTTGTGGTCTGTGTAAATGTAGCACCTTTCACCATACAAGTAATACCTCCATATCTTCAGTGCGAAGATAATTGCTGCAAGCTCTAGATCATGGGTAGGGTAATTTTGTTCATGTGGCCTTAACTGCCTGGAAGCATAAACGACCACTTTCCCCTCTTGCATCAATACACACCCTAACCCATTATGAGAAGCATCACTGTAGACCACGAAGTCCTTTCCTGACACTGGCTGTGTTAACACTGGTGCCTCTGTCAACATAGCTTTCAACTTCTCAAAACTGGTCTGACACTTGTCATTCCAGTCAAATATGACATTCTTGTGTAACAACTTGGTCATTGGAGCAGCTATTAAGGAAAATCCCTTTACAAATCTTCTGTAATACCCAGCTAGCCCCAAGAACTCTCCTCCGTCCGGGGCATCTTGCTCCTCCTGTTATCTGCCCTCCGTTTGGCTTAACGGGTCAAAATTGTCTGTACTGATTGAAAATTTTTTCTAGGTATTTTCTTGGCATTCTAATGCCATGGGAACCTCAATAACCCTTCTCTGGAGTCCCAAAAATTATTTTATAATTTTTCCCCCGAGTCTAGGGCTCCTCGTTGCGAGAACCGCAACTTCTCTCTAGTTACCCATCGCTAGGGCACCGGCTCGTTTAACTTGGTTGTATTTTATTTCTAAAATTTTTACTAAATTTTTCTTATTAATATTTGAGTTAATTATGATTCCCGACTTTAGTTTAAATATTTTTCCGGACGTTCTAGCTGTCTGGACCGACTCCGGTCACCGAAACAGTAGAATGTACGGAGTTGGTACAGGGAGGGTGTTACACTTGGCATCTTTGAATGCCGAAACTCTTATGATGCGTAGCTGTAATTAAACCTTGAGAGATCGGAAAAGTCCTTATCCGGTCCCCATTTAAATGTTTAATAGAGGTCGGAGGAGAGTTCTTACCCGATCCTTGCCCAGAGTTTCCATAAATATTTAATAGAGGTAGGAGGAGAGTTCTTATCCGATCCTCAAACTTAAAATTTTAATAAATATTTAATAAAGGTCGGAGGAGAGTTCTTACCCGATTCTCAAGCTTAAAATTTTAACAAATATTTAAAGGAGATCGGAGGAGAGTTCTTATCCGATTCTCAAGCTTAAAAATTTTAACAAATATTTATAAGGAGGTCGGAGGAGAGTTCTTATCCGATTCTCAAGCTTAAAATTTTAACAAATATTTAAAGGAGATTGGAGGAGAGTTCTTATCCGATTCTCAAGTTTAAAAATTTTAATAAATATTTAAAAGAAGGAGATCGGACGAAAGTTCTTATCCGACCTTCAAACTTAAAAATTTTAATAAATATTTAAAGGAGACTGGAGGAGAGTTCTTATCCGATTCCCAAATTAAAGTTTAACAAATATGTAAAATGATTCTCCCTGAAATAAAGTTAATACACAACCGCAATTCACTAAGGTCATCTTATTTACTTATGTATCTGGGTAATCCGGATTAGTGAAAAATCAAACATTCCTTTCGGTCAAAAGGATTAACATTTCCATTCAAGCCCTCCTAACTATGAAGAACATGAAATTAAATCTGCTTACGCTCGTTGAGGGACGAAGTGGGGTGCCTAACACCTTCCCCACCCGTTCATGGACCTCGAACCTAGAATCTCTGTTTTTGAAGTGGTTTTAGTGTAACTTACTTTCACAAATGGTTTTCTTTAATTTCCCTTAAAATTAAAGTGGCGACTCCTCACTTTTCCCACTTCGGTGAGTGTTCGTCCAGGCGACCGCAAAATACCTTGCGACAGTAATAATAATTGTAAATTGTTATTTTAAAATAAAAATTAATTTAAAAATATAGTTACATATACTTAAACTCTTAAAGCTCAACTTCAGCTTTTCTATATCTCTTTAACTCTTTAATCCTTAAATTCTAAATCAAATTTTTTAAAAATTAATGTCCTAATCAATGGCTAAAAAAAACATATCACAATGAATGTTAATTATGATTCATGAACCTTTTTTTATTAATTTATTATTGATTGTGTAAAGTTATTAAAATATATAATTTATAAAAAAAATTGTGATTATTGTTTAATAAAAGTATAATTTATAAATTTTTATTAATTATAATAATTATATGAATACTTAATTTTTTCCCCTCCATTTTTAATAATGTGTCTACCTCTAATTATATATAAAGACCTTTATCATACCTATAATGTTTTAGTGAATATATACGCCACCAAATTACATATATCGTTGACAAAGATCTGAGAGATTTTTTTTTTCATTATTAAAGCCTTTTTATAATTTCACAAATTTTCTTTTTCTTTAACTAAGTATAGTTTTTATGTATTTTTTATTGTTTGAAGTTTAATTTTTTGTTTAGATAAGTTTACGTTTTCAAATTAAAATAGAATTTTTTTTAAAAAAAATAGAATTTTATTAATTAAAATTTAGAGTACTAATTATTAATATGACTAAAAGCCATTTAAATTGGAATTGGTCTTTTGTTAAAACATAAATTCATGGTTTTTTTTTAAGGACATATGAATTTATTAATTAGTTTTTTTTTTTATAAAATCTAATTAATAAATTCATATTTCCTTAAAAAAAAATTCATACTAGGTTGCAATAAAAATTATAGTCAAATAGAATTATATATAAGGATAGGATTTTTAAATTTATAAAACTCTAAATTTAATATATATATATATATATATATATATATATATATATATATATATATATATATATATATATATATATATATATATATATATAGAATAAAGGATTAAATTCAATTGATTGTTAAAAATCAATTTATTTGAAGAAAAAAGTTAAAATTGCAATTCTAATTCAATTCTAATTCAATTATAACTCAAAGGCAATATTAAAATTTTACATATAACAATATAAAATTATATTATGTAAAAAAAAATTAATGCAAAAATAAAAGAAAAAGAAAAGCCTTTAATTTTTAATAATTCTATTAGAATATAAATAAAACTCTAATACAAGTAGAACTCTTGAATTTGTAGTCCTATTATAATTTAAATTAGAATTATAGATTTATCCAATTCAACTCCATTTCTTGTAAGGCAGAGAAAAGAGGTATCTATGAATTAATGTCTTCTTAACTGTGAATGAGTTAGACTATTTTTAGTCATAGGTATCTTTTCTTTTATAATTTGACAATTTGTGGGATATTTTTATGTAATTGTAATTATGATTTACCATAGACCAAAGTTTTCCCTTGGATGTTATTGGATGTTATTGGTGATCCAGTAGTTGTGCTAGAAAAGGCCAATGTTGTGCTGGAGCATAATCAGCATTTTCAAACATTCCTCTTACCTCTTTTCAATTTGAAAGAACCATGCAATTAAATAATTAATTGTATGAATAACTTTTTACTTTTCCAAAAAAAACCTTAGAGGAATGAATGCTTCTTGCCTTATTTTCATGAATTTTATGTAATTTGTACGTTCGCTTTTGTATAGAGTTGTCATAGAAATATTGAGAAATTACCTTTTTCTTATTGCATGTCCATTAGGGCTTCATTAAACTTTAGATGTTTAGAGAGTGTAACCTTACCAAAGAGGTACTTGGAGTCTCCTTCAATTAAGTTATCTTACTGCGTCAAAGTCCAAGCCATGAAATACTTGTTGTTTGAAGGCGAGCTTTTTCGAAAGGGCTTCGGTGGCTGGTATCTTTCCTCGTTGCTGGCATGGCTTTCCTCAACACTACCCTGAAGAGTTCGGGATTGAACCTGCCTCCTAAGCTCTCGAATACTTTTGGGTACTGCCTTAAATTCCTCTGGCCTAGAGACCTAGCCATTAAAAGGTATAAGAATAGATAAATTAAATTTTTTAGTCGTTGACTAAATCAATAAAGTAATAAAATTAATTTAATTAATTTTTAGGCTAAAAAATAATTAATAAATAAATAAATTATTTTGGTGTAAACAGAGAGCCTTTTATATTGATCTCAAGATTTTTTTTTCCTCATTTTTATTGCTTGTATTGTGTGAATGTTAATGGTTAATCTCTAATCTCCAACTCATCTGCTTCTTATTTGGCAAATTTGAAGTGGGATGACGTAAGTGGAGGTGGTTATTATTATTATTATTATTATTATTATTATTATTATTATTATTATTATTATTATTATTATTATTTAATCAAAATCTAAATCAATAATAAAAATATATTCTCGTTTAAGTGAGTAATCAAAATCATAAAATAAACTTTTATTAATATTATCAAAATTATTATTAAATAATTTTATTATTTAAAATTTACTTAAATTTATGAGTCATGCATTTAGATTATAAATATTATCAAAAAAATAAAAATAACTATATTTAAAAAAATTATATAAAATCATGCATATGCACGATGATAATGATTAAAATACTACAGTGAACTTGTATAATAAAGTCAATAAACCTAATGCAATAATGCCATAAAAGAAATTGAAAACCATATAAAATTAAATGTAATATTATGATATTTTATATTGTTACTTTTGTTATATTATGTAACACCCCAAAAATTTTAAATTTATTATTTTATGAGTAATATTGGTATTTTAATTTTATTTAAATTTTAAGAAATTATTTGAGATTTTTTCGGATTTTAAAAGTCGGGTTCGATTTTCCGAAAATATAAACTTTGATGATTTTTAAAAATTAATTTAAAGACCACGTGGCAAAACTAAAAATATATTTGGAGTCTACAAATTTTTCTGAGTTTTCTAGAATTTTTTCGAAATTTTTGGACCTCGTTTTCGATCCCGAGGTAGAGTAAAAATTCAAAATTTTGTATTCCGAATCGAACCGGCTGAATCGAACCGGATCAGATTGGACCGGTCGAATCGGATCGGTCTTCTTCTTTTTCTTCCTCCTCCCCGCGCGCCCGACCCCTCTCCCCTTTTCTCTCTTTTTCTCTCTCCTCCCTCCTCTCCTTGCCGCGCCGCCACCTCCCCTGCCACCCCAGCTCGCCGGCGCGCCGCCTCAACCCTCCCCACGGTGACCGCCGCTGGGCGTCGGAAAGCAGCGCGAGAAGTGGAGCGGCCTTGCGCGACCGTTCGTCTTCCCGGCCAAAATCCGGCCGATCCGGCCACCAATCGGACCGGGTCTTGTATCTAAACTCATCTACTCGTCGAGAGCTTTCCATAGACACCAAGAACACCGAAATCCATTGAGCAGTTTGTCCAATTTTTGCTCGGGAAGTTTTAGCTCATTTTGACTTTCGGGCTAGATTTAGCGCTCCACTCGTCGAGAGCTTCGCGGCGACATAAATTTCGAATTTTTCCGACACCGTTTTTCAGTGGGTCCACGAAACTTCGCAGTGTCTTTCCGAGCATTAAATGAGCTTAGAAAATTCTGAAAAATTTATGTACTAACCCCCGTATTGTGGGCTTCGTGTAGGTATCCTCAATTCACGGAAATTCGACAGTTGACCGGGTCTGTGAATTTTCGGCTAGACAGACCCGTTACTGGAAAAGTCTCCGAATTGGACCGAGGTTTTGGCTACACCCCCATTGTCAGACGTCTCGAGTGCATCCCTGAAGTCGGAATCGGCAAAGGTAAACTCGAACCTTGCTTTTTCGTAATTTTCTAATGCTTAAATAGGGTTAAAAATTCATAAAATATTCGTGGTAGCTCAGAAAATTATGATTCTTTTTGCAATAGCCTAGTAATATTGCTAAGGACCGCGGGGCAAAGTTTTAGAATTTTTAGAGCTTATTTGGGCAGTTATTGCAAAAATGATCAATTATAAGGACTAAATTGAAATTTTACATACTGTGATGAATGATTGATTTGATGGGCCCAGGAGGGGCTGTGTGATGTGATTGAGTTGTGGATATATGGATTGTGAATATAGAAGTGCGTTTTGAGCCCTTTTTGCAAGTTGGGTAGGTCCTAGGTATAGGGGAGACTCTGTCGGATTTTCGGTACGACTTAGGACGTATTTGGTCTTTTCATGATTTGTATTGAGTCAATTGTGTTAAATAATTGTAATGTAATTGTCAGGTGAGCCGGGACAGCCTTCTTCCTCCGCCCAGTCGCCACAGTGACCATTGTCAAGTCTGTGAGTAAAATATTAATTTTAATTGTAATTTCACTATTATTATATGTTCAAGCATGCCCATGCATCACTTATATGCATATATCTATGTAGATAAACTTTAGGCAAGATTTATGTTGCATTCATAACTGTGAAAGTGCCATGTATGTTGTTGTGGTATTTTGGAGCAATGTGCGTGCGTTGGCGTGCGTGTGATGTGGTGTGGACTATGGATAGGATGGGTAGACACGGCTTGAGATCTTCGCTGGGACCCGGTCCTTCGGGGTAGACACGGCTTGAGTTCTTCGCTGGGACGCCGATTGGGTTATTAAGTGGAAGTCCGAGCTGAGTTCTTCGCTGGCACAGTTGGAATTAAGAGAGTCAGATAGGATCGGCTCCATATATATATGATTGATATTGCTGGGTGCGTGAGTGCTCCAAATTACCTTTTTGATGTTATGATGTGAAATTATTGTTGGTGTTGCATTTCACTCTACAGGGTGCATTAGTTTTAGATAGTTATAGAGATTATGGTTAAAATTAATATTTTACTCTCTGAGTCGAACACTCACTCCTGTTCAATATTTTTTTCAGGCTACAGAAGGATTTTATTGTGGTTAACCTGCTTTTCTCCTTCGCAGGTTGTTTATCAATATTTGTGTAATTTTATTTACTCCTAGAATTTCCGCATGTGTTAGAAATATTTAAATGATTCGGGTCTATAATATAAATTGTTATGTGGACCTGTAAAATTATTATATGCATGTTTGATGGACTGGATGAGGGAGCTGAGCTCCTATTTATCTTTATGTTGATTTGAGTATGTGGAGGGTGAGTTGAGCTCCCCAATTAATGATATATTTTGGTTACAGGTCGGGTGAGTCAAAAACTCCCCGTTGAAAGGTCCACTTTATGGCCGGACTCCGTCCGGTTGATTTCTTGATATTAGGCCCAAATGGGCCTTAGAGTTGGGTTAATGAACAGTTAGGCTTACTACGGCCTCGGGGGCTTTAGGCTGGCCCAGGTCCTAGTGCCGGTTCGGCCCATAGGTTGGGTCGTGACAAATGTGGTATCAGAGCTTAGTCTCCAGATTCATAGGGAAAAATTGTCTAAGTGTTGGGAAGAGTCTACTAGGAGTCACATGCGGAAAAATAGGGTCCACATTCGTCTTGCATTGTCATCTTTGGTTCTAGTTTCTGCTTTATATATTGTGTGTGAATATGAGTCATAGAGCTGTGTAACGTGCAGTTTGAATTTTGTGGGCTAATGCTGCTGAATTTTAGGAAAATGCGTAGAAGCAGGAGAGCTGCCACTGCACCAGAACCAGATGTGCCTGACGAGGTGTCAGCACAGGATGAGACGCATGCCCCGAGGAGGCGGGGTAGGAGGCCTAGAGCTGCTCAAGTAGAAGAGCAGCTGCCAACAGTTCAGGATCAATCTTTCATGGCACAGGGTCCCATGGACCCCATGGCAGCTACTCTAGCTGGGGTGCAGAGAACCATCGACATGATGGCACAATATATGGTCCACCCTCCACAGCAGCAGCAGTCCACCGCACCAAGAGGGGAACCTTACAAACAGATCATAAATTTCAAGAAGTTAGTGCCTAGTACTTACGATGTGTCAGAAGATGCATATCGGTTTTTGGATTCCTGCAGACAGGCAGGAACAGAATTGCAGTTGACTGATAGAAGACTTATAGAGTGTATGCAACATGTCATGGGGCCTATGCCTAGATAATGGATGAATGACTACATATTACCTCGGATGGAGGGTTTGTCGTGGACTCAGTTTGTGGAACTGTTCATCAACCGGTTTGTACTAGAAAGTTTCAGAGATCAAAAGCAGTGGGCCTTTGAGACCTTAAGACAGAATGACAGGTCTGTAGATGAATATGCTACAGAATTTCTAGAACTGAGCAGGTATGCCCCTACAGCAGTAGCTACAGAAACTATGAAAGTGAAAAGGTTCTTAAAGGGGCTGGACAGGAGGTATGCAAACCTGGCCATAATGTCTGATCAGTCTTTGACGTGGTAGTGGATCAAGCCAGACAGATAGAGATTAGCTATGCTGTGGATGATAGCGGAAGAGCAAAGAAAAACAGAGCAGAGGGTTCTTCAAGTGTTCCCCACATGGGTACTACAGATAGTGGTGGCCAAACTACTTACAGAGGAAGAAGCAGGAATAAGAGGAGTGGTTTTAGACACAAATCCCGAGGGTTCAAACCAGGATACGGATCCAGCAGTGGTCATAGTTCAGGGTACAGCAGTTCTGGGTCTGGCTCAGGATCCTCCTTGGCACCTTGTGCACAGTGTGGAAGAGGACATTCAGGACCTTGTATGATGGGTTCAGGAGTATGCTTCAGGTGTGGCCAACCAGGTCACTTTGCTAGGGAATGCCCTGTGTTCAGTGAGTCACAGATGGGGTCAAAAGATTCTGTTGCAAATGTTCCTCGTCAAATGTATCCGGGTGCTTCCAGCATGGCAGGTAGTCAGTTCAGTGGCCAACAGGGCCGAGGACAAGGGGGACGTGGATTTGGAGGCAGATCAGGAGGTAGAAGTCGATGTCGTGGTTACGCCACTCAGGGTAGGGGTCAAGCTCGGGTTTTCACCCTGACCCATCAGGATGCTCAAGCTTCAAATGCAGTTGTGGCAGGTATTCTTCTGGTCTGTTCCTATGAGGCTCGTGTTTTGATAGATCCGGGTGCTACGCACCCATTTGTCTCCCCTGTGTTTGCCATGAGATTGGGTAGAAACCCTACAACTTTAGAATGCCCTTTGTCAGTAGCTACCCCACTTAGTGACAACATAGATGTAGATATGGTTTTTCCGGGTAGCCCAGTAGTAGTGGATGGAAAGATCCTACCAGCAGACTTGGTTCCTCTACCAGTGATAGATTGTGATGTAATCTTGGGGATGGATTGGTTGGCAACTCATTATGCCACTTTAGACTGCAGGAATAAAAAGGTGTATTTCCACATACCTGGTGTGGAAAAGTTTAGCTTTGATGGTGACAGGAGCGTGGCTCCATATAATTTGGTATCAGCAATTAGTGATAGAAAGATGTTGAGGCGTGGATGTCAAGGGTATTTGGCATTGGTAAGAGATACATCTGTAGAAGGTGTCAGCATGGAAAATGTTCCTGTTGTCAGAGAATTCATGGATGTCTTCCCTGAAGAGCTTCCAGGGTTGCCACCAGGAAGGGAAATAGAGTTTTGCATTGATGTTGTGCCGGGTACGAATCCCATATCAATGCCGCCTTACAGGATGGCACCAGCAGAATTGAAAGAGTTAAAGGAGCAACTACAGGAGCTTTTGGACAAGGGTTTCATACGTCTGAGCAATTCACCCTGGGGTGCTCCTGTTCTATTTGTGAGAAAGAAGGATGGGTTATTGAGGTTGTGTATTGACTATAGATAGCTGAACAAGGTGACTGTGAAGAACAAGTATCCACTTCCTCGGATCGACGATCTGTTTGATCAGCTCCAAGGGGCTAGATTCTTTTCCAAGATAGACCTGCGATCAGGCTACCATCAGTTGAGAATCAGGAATGAGGACGTGTCCAAAACGGCATTCAGGACAAGATATGGTCATTACGAGTTCTTGGTGATGTCTTTTGGACTCACTAATGCACCAGCAGCCTTCATGGACTTGATGAATAGGGTGTTCAAGCCGTTTTTGGACCGTTTTGTCATTGTATTCATAGATGACATTTTGGTATACTCTCGAACAAAGGAAGAACACGTGTGGCACTTGAGGATGGTGTTGCAGACTTTGAGGGAGCACCAGCTATATGCCAAATTTTCAAAATGTGAATTTTGGCTAGAAAGCATCTCATTCTTAGGACATGTGGTTTCTAGTGAAGGTATTCAAGTGGATCCCAAGAAAATTGAAGCTGTAACTGATTGGCTTAGGCCTACAATAGTCACTGAGGTGCGAAGTTTTCTGGGTCTAGCTGGCTACTATAGGTGTTTTGTGCAAGATTTTTCCAGGATAGCGGCTCCCTTAACTAAGTTAACTCGGAAGAATGTTCCATTCATTTGGACACATGACTGTGAGAAGAGCTTCTAGAAGCTTAAGGAGTGTCTAACCACTGCCCCTATGTTGACACTACCTATGAGTGGTGAAGGATACACCGTGTACTGTGACGCCTCCAGAGTAGGCCTAAGGTGTGTTTTGATACAGAATGGAAAAGTAGTGGCTTATGCTTCAAGACAGCTGAAGAGGCATGAGCAGAACTTCCCCACCCATGATTTGGAAATGGCGGCTGTAGTCTTTGCACTAAAAATCTGGAGACACTACCTGTATGGTGAAGTGTGCAAGATATACACCGACCACAAGAGTTTGAAGTACATCTTCCAACAGAGGGATTTAAACTTGAGACAGAGGAGATGGATGGAGCTTCTGAAAGACTATGATTGCACTATCTAGTACCACCCTGGGAAGGCCAATGTAGTAGCAAAATGCTTTGAGAAGAAAATCTTCTGGCAGTTTGGCGCACATATCAGCAGAAAAAAGACCGTTGATTCGGGAAGTACATGAGTTAATGGATCAAGGTTTAATCCTAGATCTTTCAGATGAGGGGGTATTGTTGGATCCTTTTTCGGTGAGGCCAGACTTGCGAGACAGAGTTAGAGTTTCCCAGCACAGAGACCAACAATTGATGAAGATCATAAAAAGAGTACAGCAAGGTGAAGGTGGTGAGTTCGGGTTTGCCAATGATGGCGCCCTTATGCAAGGTTCTAGAATATGTGTGCCCGATGTGGACAATCTCAGAGATGAAATCATGCGAGAGGCACACTATACCTGTACAATGTCCACCCAGGTTCCACCAAGATGTACCATGATGTGAAAGATAGCTACTGGTGGAATGGCATGAAGAGAGACATAGCAGACTTTGTGTCCAAGTGCTTGACTTGTCAGAAGGTGAAGTTTGAACACCAGAGACCGTCAGGGAAGCTGCAAGAGCTCCCTATCCCAGAATGGAAGTGGGAAATGATCACTATGGATTTTGTGACTGGGTTGCCTCGTACCATGCGAGGATATGATTCGGTATGGGTAATTGTAGACCGTCTAACCAAATCAGCTCACTTCTTGCCTTTGAAGACTACATATTCTATGGCATAGTACGCCCGACTCTACATTCGAGAAATAGTCAGATTGCATGGAGTTCCAGCTTACATAATATCTGACAGAGGGCCCCAGTTCACTTCTCGGTTTTGGAGGAAGTTGCAGGGGGCACTTGGAACATAGTTGAACTTTAGTACGGCTTTCCACCCTCAGACAGACGGACAGTCCGAAAGGACAATCCAAACACTGGAAGACATGCTTCGCATGAGTGTTTTGGATTTTGGAGGTCAATGGGATGATCAGCTAGCTTTGGTGGAGTTTGCCTACAACAACAGTTACCATTCCAGCATAGGGATGGCACCCTATGAGGCACTATATGGAAGAAAGTGTAGGTCTCCTCTGTGTTAGATAGAAATGGGAGAAGCGAAGGTGCATGACGTAGACCTAGTGCAGTACACTTCAGAGATAGTTCCTTTAATCAGGGAACGATTGAAAACAGCTTTCAGTAGGCAGAAGAGTTATGCAGACCCCAGACGGAGGGATGTGGAGTTTGCAGTAGGCGACTATGTATTCCTGAAGGTTTCTCCGATGAAGGGAGTGATGAGATTTGGAAAGAAGGGCAAGTTGGCACCTCGGTATATTGGACCTTTTGAGGTTACTGATAGAGTTGGAGCAGTTGCCTACCGGTTGGAGCTACCACCCAACCTTTCTCACGTTCATCCCGTATTTCACATCTCCATGCTCAGGAAATACATTCCAGATCCTTCTCATGTACTACAGCCAGATGTAATAGAGCTAAAAGAGAATTTGACATTTGAGGAGCAACCTGTAGCCATAGTGGACTATCAAGTGAGACAGCTAAGATCAAAACAGATCCCTATGGTTAAGGTTTTGTGGAGGAGTCAGTCAGTGGAAGAGTGCACATGGAGTCAGAATGGGACATGCGTAGCAAGTACCCTTATCTGTTCAATGTGTAATCATGTACTTTATTCTGCCTTGTGTAAAATTCGAGGACGAATTTTCTGTAAGGGGGGAAGAATGTAACACCCCAAAAATTTTAAATTTATTATTTTATGAGTAATATTAGTATTTTAATTTTATTTAAATTTTAAGAAATTATTTGAGATTTTTTCGGATTTTAAAAGTCGGGTTCGATTTTTCGAAAATATAAACTTTTATGATTTTTAAAAATTAATTTAAAAATCACGTGGCAGAACTAAAAATATATTTGGAGTCTACAAATTTTTCTGAGTTTTTTCGAATTTTTTCGAAATTTTTGGACCTCGTTTTCGGTCCCGAGGCAGAGTAAAAATTCAAAATTTTGTATTCCGAATCAAACCGGCCGAATCGAACTGGACCTGATCGGACCGGTCTTCTTCTTTTTCTTCCTCCTCCCAACGCGCGTCCGACCCCTCTCCCCTTTTCTCTCTTTTTCTCTCTCCTCCCTCCTCCCCTTGCCGCGCCGCCACCTCCCCTGCCACCCCAGCTCGCCGGCGCACCGCCTCACCCCTCCCCACGCGGCGCCGCACTGGGCAGCCGAGCGGCGCGAAGTGGAGCTCTGGCGCGCGACCGTTTGTCTTCCCGGCCAAAATCTGGCCGATCCGGCCACCAATCGGACCGGGTCTTGTGTCTAAACTCATCTACTCATCGAGAGCTTTCCATAGACACCAAGAACACCGAAATCCATCGAGCGGTTTGTCCAATTTTTGCCCGGGAAGTTTTAGCCCATTTTGACTTTCGGGCTAGATTTCTCGCAAACCGTGAATCCCACGAGAAAACCGAGAGTACCAGAGCGCTCCACTCGTTGAGAGCTTCTCAGCGACATAAATTTTGAATTTTTTCGACACCGTTTTTCGGTGGGTCCCACGAAACTTCGCAGTGTCTTTCCGAGCATTAAATGAGCTTAGAAAATTTTGAAAAATTTATGTACTAACCCCCGTGTTGTGGGCTTCGTGTAGATATCCTCAATTCGCGGAAATTCGATAGTTGACCGGGTCTGTGAATTTCCCGCCAGACAGACCCGTTACCGGAAAAGTCTCCGAATTGGACCGAGGTTTTGGCTACCCCCCCATTGTCAGATGTCCCGAGCACGTCCCCGAAGTCGGAATCGGCAAAGGTAAACCCGAACCTTGCTTTTTCATAATTTTCTAGTGCTTAAATAGGATTAAAAATTCATAAAATATTCGTGGTAGCTCAGAAAATTATGATTCTTTTTGAAATAGCCTAGTAATATTGCTAAGGACCGCGAGGCAAAGTTTTAGAATTTTTAGAGCTTATTTGGGCAGTTTTTGCAAAAATGATCAATTATAAGGACTAAATTGAAATTTTACATACTGTGATGAATGATTGATTTGATGGGCCCAGGAGGGGCTGTGTGATGTGATTGAGTTGTGGATATATGGATTGTGAATATAGAAGTGCGTTTTGAGCCCTTTTTGCAGGTTGGGTAGGTCCTAGGTATATGGGAGACTCTGCCGGATTTTCGGCACGACTTAGGACGTATTTGGTCTTTTCATGATTTGTATTGAGTCAATTGTGTTAAATAATTGTAATGTAATTGTCAGGTGAGCCGGGACAGCCTTCTTCCTCCGCCCAGCCGCCACAGTGACCGTTGTCAAGTCTGTGAGTAAAATATTAATTTTAATTGTAATTTCACTATTATTATATGTTCAAGCATGCCCATGCATCACTTATATGCATATATCTATGTAAATAAACTTTAGGCACGATTTATGTTGCATTCATAACTGTGAAAGTGCCATGTATGTTGTTGTGGTAATTTGGAGCAGTGTGCGTGCGTTGGCGTACGTGTGATGTGGTGTGGACTATGGATAGGACGGGTAGACACGGCTTGAGATCTTCGCTGGGACCAGGTCCTTCGGGGCAGACACGGCTTGAGTTCTTCGCTGGGACCCCGATTTGGTTATTAAGTGGAAGTCTGAGCTGAGTTCTTCGCTGGCACAGTTGGAATTAAGAGAGCTGTATAGGGGATCAGCTCCCATATATATATTATTGATATTGCTGGGTGCGTGAGTGCTCCAAATTACCTTTTTGATGTTATGATGTGAAATTATTGTTGGTGTTGCATTTCACTCTACATGGTGCATTAGTTTTAGATAGTTATAGAGATTATGGTTAAAATTGATATTTTACTCTCTGTTCAATATTTTTTTCAGGCTACAGGAGGATTTTATTGTGGTTAACCTGCTTTTCTCCTTCGCAGGTTGTTTATCAATATTTGATTAATTTTATTTACTCCTAGAATTTCCGCATGTGTTAGAAATATTTAAATAATTCGGGTCTGTAATATAAATTGTTATGTGGACCTGTAAAATTATTATATGCATGTTTGATGGACTGGATGAGGGAGCTGAGCTCCTATTTATCTTTATGTTGATTTGAGTATGTGGAAGGTGAGCTGAGCTCCCCAATTAATGATATATTTTGGTTACAGGTCGGGTGAGTCAAAAACTCCCCGTTGAAAGATCCACTTTATGGCCGGACTCCGTCCGGTTGATTTCTTGATATTGGGCCCAAATGGGCCTTAGAGTTGGGTTAATGAATAGTTAGGCTTACTACGGCCTCGGGGGCTTTAGGCTGGCCCAGGTCCTAGTGTCGGTCCGGCCCATAGGTTGGGTCGTGACATATTAATTTTTATTTCAAATTTTTAGAAACAAAAACAATTTATAATATTATATAAAAAAAATAATAAAAATTATATATAAAAATTAAATTAAGAGTATGTACAACAAATATAAGACGTGTAATGATTGTCTAAAAGAAGCTAGCATTTTCTAAGGTTGTATTAATATTTTATATGTAATCTAATATTTGGTAGCCATATTAATTATATAATTAGTGAAAATTATTTATCAAAACTTAAAATAAAGTTAAAAATTTAAGATAACATCCTGATAGTGAAGGACAATTAAAGATGATCTAGTAAAAACTTTTATTCAATAATTAGTATGTTCAAATGAAATGTGATTTTCATACAGTTTCTTAGCAAAACTTTTTCTCCTTTTTAAATTTGAGTATGAAAGTTATTTATTATAATGATTTTTAATTACGTCAATATTATTAACAATAAAAATATATTAATGGTTATAATGTAATTATTTCTATAAATTTAAAAGATGACATAGGACAGTCAAAATCATTCATGACAGATGATAGGGGTCGAGTACCCATTGCTTGTTTGGGTTAGGATACTAGCGAGAATGCACTATCCGATATCCTATTGACTAAACTGGTTCGGGTAGGGATATCTGAGTTGAATCCAAATGGGACAATCTTTTAAATATAAATTTGTCTAAACCCATTTAAAATTATCTAAATACTTTCTGTTAGAGTTCAGGTGAGTCGAATACCGCGAAAAATCATATGACTACCACCTTTAATATAGTTTGTAACATATTTCATAGGCTAAATTATAAATTGTCATGTTTTAATTAGTAGTTGTGGTAGCAATCAAATTAAACAAACAAATAAATTGTAATTAGAATATTATGCAATTACATTAACTAAGCTGAAAATGTAATTTTCTATACTCTATTTAGTATTTAAAAAATGTGAATCGAGTTCGTTTAGTTTTTCAAATTATATTTGGTTGAAAAAAAAAACATCATATTTATTATGATAATTTTATACTTAAACCCCATAAATTTTAGTGAAATTAGTATGCAATACATCAGTTTGGCCAAAAAGTCAAATTGGTATATAATAATAATTGAATTAGACCAAAGTAGAGATTTAACTAAACCGAATTGAACAAAAAAATTTTAATTCGGTTCGGTTAAGTTTATTAGTTTGAACCCATTTTATACGGCTTTTTAATTTCTATATTTTTATCATTTGAGCCTAATATAAACTCCATAAATTACACTTTTAATTTATATTATGTATAAATGTGCGTGGGGTTGGAGAATATTGTCT
Organism: Hevea brasiliensis; assembly: GCF_030052815.1. Taxonomy (NCBI): domain Eukaryota; kingdom Viridiplantae; phylum Streptophyta; class Magnoliopsida; order Malpighiales; family Euphorbiaceae; genus Hevea; species Hevea brasiliensis. The sequence continues at coordinate 84,976,830 of NC_079499.1, forward strand.
TTATAAAAAATGCCATTTATTTTTTAAATGAATTACAATTATATTTTTATTATTTAAATTAATTTTAATGTTTATATAAATTTAAAATTCTTAATTTTAGAGTTCATATAAATTTAAAATTATTAGTCCAACTTATATTTAACATCAATTAAATATAAAATTTTATAAGAAGTAATAAACTAAAATAAGATATTAATAAGTAAAAAATAAAAAAGTATAATTAATCTATAATATATAATCTATCTATCTATATAATTTTAATATAATTGTAAAGTTGCTATTTATAAAATATTAATTATTTATATTTAAATAAAAAAATATGTAATTTTAGTCCTAAAATATTAGAAATTACAGTGCAACAAAAATTATAATTAAGCTAGATTCTTAATAAAAAATTATAACTAAATTAAGATTTTAGTGACAAAAAAATTCAAAGGTTTTAGCTGCATAAGTTATTTAAAAAAAAAGTCATAAGCTTAATTAAATAATTGATAAATAAATAAGTGAAACTGTGAAAATATAGAAATATTCTTAATTTTTATGTAATAACCCAAAAATTAAAAAAAAAAAAAAAATAATAATAATAATAATAATAATAATAATAATAATAATAATAATGATAAAAATAAAAAAAAATAATTAAAAAAAATTAAAAATTAAAATTTTTCTAGGAATGAATCTGGACAAAATGTCTGTCTAGGTTCATTCCCAATAATTTCAAAAAAAAAAAAAAAGAAAAAAGACACCTTCTCATTTCATCTCTCTCATCTCACTTTCTCTCACCTATCCCTATCTCTTTCCTTCTTTTCCGGTGAACCACCACAGCTGACGACACCCACTACCACGGCACAGCTTCGACGACCCTCCAAGCGATCTCCAGCGACAGCCAGAACCACCGGAATCGATGACAAGAGAGGGAGAAGAGAGAAACTTACGCGTAGTGGGCAGCGGCTTTCCGTCGAGATTCTGGCTTCATCCGATGTCCGATCGAGGCGATTCAGGTAGCGTTAGAAAGCTTGTTCCGAGAGCTTTCTTTTGATACCTATTTTGCAATATTTAGTGGTTGGATGAATGAGATATGGAGGAGAGAAGTTTTGAGATTTTCAAGCTTTTTGATCAGATCTAGGACGATCCGACCGTTGGATCGACGATCTGAGACCACCTATGGACTCAGGAAGAGGAGAGAAATATTTAGGTATGATTAGATCCGACAGATATAGCCCGCAACAGACGACCAGCCACTGTGCGCAGTGGTTCCGGCGGTGGCTCCGGCGAGCTTTGGGGATGATTCAACTTCCAGAGGCTTCCTCATAAATTTTTAAAATTTTTGAGACACAAATAAACTTTGAGTAATATTATTTTCATTATTTCTCGGCCTGTGGTGCTCAAATGCAGTGTTTCTTAAACAAGAAATTTTGAAAAAAAATTCTAAGAAAAATATATGATGAAAGTAAAATTATTTGGGGATGTTCTATGGTATTTGTTGAATTTTTAAGTGATTTTGGAATATTTTTGAAAAATATATATGTATTTTGGTTAGGTTTTTAGCATATGGGCATATAAGATCATTTGAATTTATGATATTTAAATTTTATATGATTGGTTGAAGCTCGAGAATAGAGATTTAAATATGTGAATATTGATTTGGGTTAAATTAGGAACATGTTAGCTGTAAGAAACTTATGGAATTGAGTAATAGTCTTGAATGAAAATTCATAAAATATTGGAGGATTATTAGAAAATTGAAATTCCTTTTGCAATGGCCTTGTAATATTACTAAAGACTACATGACAAAATTTTAGAATTTTTAGAGCTCGTTTGAGTAGTTTTTGCCAAAAGGTTAATTTCAAGGATTAAAATGTAATTTTCTAGATTGTGAGTATTGACTGTTTTGGAGGGCCCAGGAGGGGCCATATGACGTTGATGAGATATGATTGTGAAAATTGAGATTTAGAAGTGTTATTTGAATTTTTTTGCAGGTTGGATAGATCCTAGATATAGGGGAAACTCTGTAAAATTTTTGGTATAAATTAAGATGTGTTTGCCTCTTTAAATTTATTTTTATTTGAATTAGCACTAATAAATTCACAATAAACTTATATAGGTGATCAGGGTCAACCATCTTCCTTCACCCAACCTCTATAGTAATCTCTGGTGTACAGTGAGTAAAATATTGATTTTAATTATAATTTTAATATTATTATATGTTCAGACATGCCCATGCATCACTTATAAATATATATCTATGTAGTTAAATATTAGGCACGTTTTATATTGCATTCTTAATTAATGATGTGCTATAAATATTATTTTATGATAATTTGGAGCAGTGTGCATGTGTTGGCGTGCGTGTGGTGTGTGGTATTGGTTATGGATGTCACACCTTACCCCTCTGTAAGGCATAACATGATCCCGTAGAATACCTAATGAACTACCGAACTTCACCTACCGATAACTCATTAAGTACCCTACAAGGGATTTTAAAACAATTTTCTTATCTTTGACAAGTGGTGAGCATTTCTAATAAGTATTTAAAACATTTAGTTGAAATTAAAACTAATTAATATTTTGGCCATTTTATTTTTCCGCAAATCTTATAAAAATTTTGACAGAGTTTCCTCTGTATTTTGAGAAAACCGTTCTTCAAATACCTGTAAAAAGCACTTCTAAAAGTTTTTTTCAACCACTACTTCGGTTTCACAATCAAACTCAATCAATTTCTCAAAATTCACAAGTTCAATAGTTCTCAAAATACTGTCAATCAATATCATACATATTTCATTAAAAACAAAATAATTTATACACAACCTTACAAATTTATATCAAAAGAAACATAAACTAAACTTTATTACAAACTTCATACAAATTTGTGTACAAGCTGCTCAAGACCCATTTTTACATGTCCATACATTTATGTGCAATATATACATCAAAAGAAGTATTTACAGTTAGGGTATAAATTATACCCGAAGACTTCAAAGCAGAACGATTCTCAATTCTCAGCAGCTCAGTCTGCTGCTCCTCTAGTCTCTGTATCTGCGACAGTAATAAAAGCTATCGCTGAGTACTAGGACTCAGTGGTGCACAATATACTAAATAATCTTTATGCAAAACTTAAAGCACATTCATTCAAAAATTTGGCTAAACATGAAAATTAAATACAATAACGCATTGTAAGATTTTACATGTAAACCAAATTTATTTCAAAGTATCAAAACACATTTCATAAAACCCACAGTTAGATCACGCCATTCGAAACAAATAGAATCTCAATAGCCAGAGGCTAAAGAGAAATCACATGAATCTCAATAGCCAGAGGCTAAAGAGAAATCATATCACAGGCTAGCTAGCTCAAATATATGGATATCCATTCACATTCTCTTCTACTGGCACACCTCAACACTTCTCCAGAGAAGGAATCAAAATTCGAAACTAATTACCCCCACTAGTCGTGCTAGTGAGGTGTTCAAATATATGGTCATGACACTGTGGTTTCAAAACTTATCTTAACAATTTGCTAAACATTGTCATTTCAAATATACATAATAACTTTCACAATTTAAATCAAACATCATAAAAATGCTATAATCCAATATTTCACATTATTTAAAACATTATGCAAAAGATGATTATAAAAGTATATGTTGTGCACAAACCTCAAACGAGTCGCCTATTGGCCTTGACTCGACTCCTCGGGTTCTGTCCCGGTATTCTTTTCCACTGAAACACGAAATTTTCCAATGTTTCAGTACTAAAACTTAAAATAAATCCAAAATAAACTTAACTTCACATTTAGCTAGCTCTAACGTGTTAAATTCGACATTCTCAAAATTTTGTGTTTCGGGTTACTATTCACTGCACTATTCAAGTCAAATTATTGACTTTCTAAGGCTTAATAGGTATGGGAACTCCAACTTCACCCACATACCACATTTTGGTCACCAAACTTGTTGGTTTTGGTCATTTGTTTAAAGCTTAGGTCATTTTGGCAAAATTGCCAATTTTCGGTTTTGGTTCTCCAAAGTTGCACTGTTTCATTAGTCGGTCTACTGTTGGAATTTGACAAAACTTCCTTCATAGAAAATGTTCCTTATTGTCTTAAGTGTATTCTCATTTTTGGATCACCTCAATCGGAGTTTTGTAGCTCAAGTTATGGCCAAAATAAGTTTCTTGTTCATGTGCCTTTATTCATCTGCATTTTTGGTTACAGCGATTTTGGTCCAATTTTGGTCAGTAATTTGATTAAGTTAAGTTCATAATTTGGTCCAACTTTCTTCATATGAAATGTTCTACTATGTCTTAGGTTTCCATCGGTTCAAGAATCGCCTAAATCCGAGTTTTCTAGAGGGAGTTATAGCCATCCAAACATTGCTGCTCAAATGGAAATTCTGGAAATCTCAGTACAATAAATTTCACTTTGCTCAATGATTTGATTAGGTTAATGACATAATTTGGATTGGTGTCCTTCATTGATCTACGAATTTGGCTTAATTTTCTACCATTCCCACATAACTTATTTGGTCATAATTGACCATTATTTCACTTCAAAATAGGTCCAACATGCCATTTATGCATTTCTCTAAATTTTGCCTCAAAACCCTAAGTCCAAAACCCTAATCTCACTACTTTGTTACCATTAACAATTTCAATGCCTATATACATGCTTCTTTAACTCTATCAAGCTCATATACACCTTAAAGTCCATCAAATTCATGCACACACATCAAAACCCTAGCTAGATGAGTTTTGCTTTAATCCTCCAACAATTAATTTATTTTCATTTTAAGCATAATTCTAAGTTAATTGAACTATAAACACAATTAATTCAACTACAATTTCAAGTTTAGCTTACTAACCTTTCTTTGAATTTTCAATCTTCAAATCTTTCACTTTCTCTCAATTCTTCACCTTCTAATCTTCCTTTCAAGACTTGCTTATAATTTTTCTTCAAGAAAATTAAAGGATTTATGGTGGAATTAGTGTTTAGAAAGCTTAAAAATAAGCTTTCATGGAGGAAAATTTGAGACAGAGAACTTGGTAGAGAGGGAGACGGCAATGGAAGGGAAGAAGGCCAAAATGACTTTTTTTTTTCTTTTAATTTATTAGTTTCATATGTATTTTCACTTAATTGACTTGGTCAATTATGGTAGGAAAATTAAAAATCAATTGTGACATCATTTTGATGTCATAAAGTAATGTAATTAGCTTTTTCTTTTCTTTTTTTTTTTCATTTATCTATTAGTTCTTTAATTTAATTCCTGATTCCGAAATTTTCTTTTCTCCGATTTTATTTGTGATTAGGTCGAGTCACTCTGGGTCAATTGACCAAATTGCCCTCGTAGGTTCATCGGTTTGAAAATAATCCAATATTTCTTCGGCTCACGACCTAATTATTTGGTAGCTTAACAGTTCTTTTGCGTGATTTTCTCTTTTCCACTGTGTTCATAAGGGTCCTAAGGACCGCAGCGTCACTTTTTACGGTTCGAAATTTGAGTTTAAAACGACTTCGCAGTCGTTCCCGAGGAGGTCACTCATCGCTGTGACTCTCGGCTCGTTTAACCTCTTATGTTCTGTTTTTCTTATTTATAGTTAACTAATTAAACATTACTAATTATTTGTGTTTATGGCTTCTCATGTTGTCTTAAGTGTGGCCCTAATCCCATTAATTGTCCGGACCGACACCGGTCACCGGAACAGTGAAATATACCAGGCTATACAACGGGGGTGTTACAATTCTCCCCCCCTTAAATAAATTTCGTCTCGAAATTTTTACCTGGTATCAATCTCTGAACAGCTGTGGGTGTTGTCTCCTCATGTCCTCCTCTCGTTCCCAAGTAGCTTCTTGGCCCAAATGATGGTTCCACAGCACTTTTACCAAAGGTATCTGCTTATTTCGCAGCTACTTCACCTCATAAGCCAGAATCTTTATGGGTTCTTCTTCATATGTGAGGTCTGGATTCACTTCTATTTCTTCTACTGGTAGTACATGAGATGGGTCTGATCGGTACCTCCTCAACATGGACACATGGAAGACATTATGTATCTTCTCCAACTCTGGAGGTAGTGCCAACCGATATGCCAAAGGACCCACTCTTTCTAGAACCTCATATGGCCCGATAAAACGAGGACTTAGTTTCCCCTTCCTGCCGAATCTCATAATCCTCTTCCAAGGAGAAACTTTGAGGAAAACTTTTTCACCCACTGCATACTGAATATCCCTTCTTTTCAAATCAACATAGGACTTTTGACGGTCTGATGCAGCTTTAAGTCGATCTCTGATCACCCGGATTTTCTCTTCAGTTTGTTGAACAATTTCGGTTCTATTCATCTTTCTTTCAGTCACGTCATCCCAACACAACGGGTTCTACATTTTACGCCATACAAAGCTTCATATGGAGGCATCCCAATGCTTGATTGGTAGCCGTTGTTGTAAGCAAACTCAATCAAAGGCAAGTGTGTATCCCAACTACCCTCAAACTCAATCACACAAGCCCGTAGCATGTCCTCCAAGATCCGAATACCCTCTCGATCGGCCATGCATGCGTGGGTGGAATGCGATCTTGAAGTTCAATCTAGTTCCTAGGGCTCTCTGAAGACTACCCCAGAATCTAGAAGTGAACCTAGGATCTCTATCTGACACGATGGATACTGGCACTCCACGCAATCTCACAATTTCATCGATGTATAACTTGGCCAATCTTTCTAAATCGTAGTCCATCCGGATCGCGTAAAATGAGCGATTTAGTCGATCTGTCAACAATGACCCAAAGCGCATCATGACTCTTACGTGTCCTTGGAAGTCCCATCACAAAATCCATCGTTATTCTCTCCCATTTCCACTGCAGTCGGTAGTGGATGTAACAACCAGTGGGTACTTGATGCTCTGCCTTTACTTGGCGACAAGTTAGGCATTTGGACACAAACTCGCCACATCTCTCTTCATACCCATCCACCAAGAATGCTCCTTTAGCCCTCTATACATTTTTGTTCCACTGTGGTGCATGGCAAAGGAGACTCATGTGCTTCCTTCAAAATGATGCGCCTCAAATCAACATCATTAAGAACACACATTACGCTCGGTGTAGCATGAGACCATCATCTCGATTGAGAATTCTGGTTTCTTGCCCTGTCGGACTTCTTCCATCAACTTCTGATACTTCTGATCATTTTGAGCAGCCATTCTAATCTGATCAATCAACACTGGCTGTACATGCCATGCAACTGATGTCTGCCCATCATCACTAATCTCTAAGCTAGCATGCAATGATCTTAACTCATGTACCAAAGACAAAGGAGTAACCCGTAGACTTGCCATAGTCTTGCGACTTAAGGCGTCAGCCACAACATTAGCTTTCCCTGGCCGATAGTCTATCGCATACCATAGTCTTTTATCAACTCTAACCATCTCCTCTGTCTCAAATTCAGCTCTTTTTGGGTGCCCAAATACTTCAAACTCTTATGATCTGTGTAGATGTAGCACTTCTCCCCATACAAATAATGTCTCCAGATCTTACGAGCAAACACAATAGCTGCAAGCTCCAAATCATGTGTCAGATAATTCCTCTCATGCGGTTTTAGCTGGCGTGATGCATAGGCAATGACATTTTGATCTTGCATCAACACACAACCTAACCCATTGTGAGAAGCATCGCTATAAATTGTATACTCTTTACCCGGAGTAGGTAAAGTCAGGACTGGAGCCTCTGTCAAACATCTTTTCAACTCATCAAAACTTTGCTGGCATTTGTCCGTCCACTGAAATTTCACATCTTTTCTAAGCAGCTTGGTCAATGGAGATGCCAACATGGAGAATCCCTTCACAAATCGACGGTAGTATCCAGCTAAACCCAGAAAACTACGAATTTCTGTGACATTTCTGGGTGGCCTCCAATTAAGGACAGCTTCAATCTTACTTGGATCTACCTTGATACCCTCTTCTGATACTACATGCCCCAAGAAAGATATTTCCTTCAGCCAAAATTCACACTTCGACAATTTGGCATATAGCTGTTTCTCCCTCAAAATCTGCAGTACAATCCGCATATGTCTATCATGCTCTTCTACATTCCTCGAATAGACCAATATATCATCTATGAATACCACAACAAACTGGTCGAGATATGGTCTGAAAATAGTGTTCATCAGATCCATAAAAGCAGCCGGAGCATTAGTTAACCCGAATGGCATGACTAGGAATTCATAATGGCCATAGCGGGTTCTGAAGGCAGTTTTAGGAATACTTTGTTCTTGTACTTTCAGCTGATAATAACCTGATCTCAGGTCAATTTTGGAGAACACAGCTGCACCCCTCAACTGATCAAACAAGTCATCAATGCGGGGCAATGGATATCTATTCTTTATCGTCACCTTATTCAACTGTCGGTAATCAATGCATAACCGGAGAGTGCCATCCTTCTTCTTTACGAACAACACTGGCGCTCCCCAAGGTGACACACTAGGGCGGATAAAGCCCTTGTCAAGCAATTCTTGCAACTGCACTTTCAACTCTTTCAATTCTGCAGGTGCCATTCTATATGGCGTTATGGAGATTGGGTCCACACCAGGCATAACATCAATCTCAAACTGCACCTCTCTTTCTGGAGGTAATCCTAGAAATTCATCAGAAAACACATCCGGAAAGTCACATACCGTAGGGATGTCCCTTAGTGCTGGACTCCCCACCTGGGTGTCTATCACATGTGCCAAGTATGCTTCACACCCCTTTTTGATCATCCTTCTGGCTAGTGTAGCTGAAATGATGTTTGATGGCAGTAAATGCCTCTTCCCGTGTATTACCACATCACCGTATAAAGGGAGACCAAAAGTGACTGTCTTTCGCCATACCAATCATGGCGTGATGCCTGGCTAACCAATCCATGCCCAAGATGATATCATACTCTCTGAAGGGCATTTCAATCAAGTCGGACAGGAAAACATGTCCTTGGATCACCAAAGGACAGTCTCTATAAATTCTGTTGACCCGGACCTCTTGTCCTAATAGACTAGTTACTAGCACTTCAAAACCCATTTGCACACATGGAACAGCAAGTGAACTGACTATGCTAGCACTAACATATGAATGGGTTGAACCCGGATCAAACAATACAAATACATCTTGACCAGAGATAGAGAATGTACCAGCTACCACATCAGAAGTCTCAGCTTCTTCTCGCTGTTTCATTGCGTAGATTCTGGTTGAAGCACTTCCTTGTGCTGATTGACCAACTATGCCCTGACTGCCTGAAGTAGTGCCTCTACCTCTGCCTCTTCCTCTGCCAAATGACTGTGAACTTCTGGGAGCGGGACTCTGAATAGATCCCTCGGCAGTAGGAGGAGCTGGGCTATATCTTGGAGCACTAGTACAGTCTTTAGCTATATGGCCCTTGCCTCCACAGTTAAAACAGGCTCCAGTGGCCCAATAGCATTCCCCCCCATGAATCTTGCCACAAGTCTCACAGGGCGAGAATGTGAACCTCGCTGATCACGACTGGACCTAGGGGTCTCTCGACTGCAAAATCTGCCTCTGCCAAATCTGCCACCTCGACCCCTGCTGGGTCCACTAAACTTCTTTTTCTTTTCGGAGGTAGCACCAGAACTCTGCTCAACTGATTTTCCCCCCTTGTCTTTTTCTAATTTCTCGACTTTTTCCTTCACTGGGTTTGCTTCTGCTTCAACTCTTTCCAATTCAAGTGATTGAGACATAAGCTCTGAGAAGTTACTGTGTCGAAATCCTACAACTTGCATCCGTATGCTGGGCTTCAAACCCGTTTCAAATCTCTTGCACCTTGCCTCATCGGTAGTAAGGAGACTCTCCGCATAGTGACTCAAAGCGGAGAACTCCTCTCATACTCCGCCACCGATCGATTTCCTTGTTTTAAGCTCAAAAATTCTTGCGCTTCGATCAACATATGCATCCGGGATGTATTTGTCTAAACTCTCGATGAAGTCATCCTGTGTCAAGACCGTGGTTCTCGCCAAGCCGTGGGGATGGTCTTCCACCAATCATATGCATCCCCTTGCGAGCGACACGTAATATTCAAACTTCAACTCATCCGGCGGTGCAATTTCTTAAACACTGGTCCATTCTTTCAAGCCATTGCTTCGCCTCTAAAGGGTCCACAGACTTTAAATTCTGCAGCCCCATACTTCAATAATTTATCATATTGTCCGGCCGAGGCGTGGTTGTGCCACAGTGGTTGGGGTGGAGCTTGAACGGCATACCCCGACCATTTGTTGAAACATCGCAGCCATCTGGCGAATCAGGCAGGAAACTGCGGCATTTGTGGGGCTGGTGCTGCTGACCCACTAACATTCTGCAAAGCTGGGGCTTCCCCTTGTGCCTCAGCTTCAACAGACTGCTCAACTGAGCGATCCCCTTCCTCCATTTCAGTCTGAAGTTAGGGTATCTCCTGAACAAGTAACACATGGAGATTTCCCTCCGTTAGTTCATATTCATGATGTAATGCATTGTATGTAACAATTATGGACATTGAGCAGTTGTACTTAACAAGAAAGACACAAATTTATATGTTAAAACATACTTCAAAAATTTGCTCTGATACCACTAAAACATGTCACACCTTACCCCTCTGTAAGGCATAACATGATCCCGTAGAATACCTAATGAACTACCGAACTTCACCTACCGATAACTCATTAAGTACCCTACAAGGGATTTTAAAACAATTTTCTTATCTTTGACAAGTGGTGAGCATTTCTAATAAGTATTTAAAACATTTAGTTGAAATTAAAACTAATTAATATTTTGGCCATTTTAGTTTTTCGAAAATCTTATAAAAATTTTGACAGAGTTTCCTCTGTATTTTGAGAAAACCGTTCTTCAAATACCTGTAAAAAGCACTTCTAAAAGTTTTTTTCAACCACTACTTCGGTTTCACAATCAAACTCAATCAATTTCTCAAAATTCACAAGTTCAATAGTTCTCAAAATACTGTCAATCAATATCATACATATTTCATTAAAAACAAAATAATTTATACACAACCTTACAAATTTATATCAAAAGAAACATAAACTAAACTTTATTACAAACTTCATACAAATTTGTGTACAAGCTGCTCAAGACCCATTTTTACATGTCCATACATTTATGTGCAATATATACATCAAAAGAAGTATTTACTGATTAGGGTATAAATTATACAGAAGACTTCAAAGCGTAACGATTCTCAATTCTCACTCGATCACGCTTCCTCTAGTCTCTCAGATCTCATGCGAAGTAATAAAAGCTATCGCTGAGTACTAGGACTCAGTGGTGCACAATATACTAAATAATCTTTATGCAAAACTTAAAGCACATTCATTCAAAAATTTGGCTAAACATGAAAATTAAATACAATAATGCATTGTAAGATTTTACATGTAAACCAAATTCATTTCAAAGTATCAAAACACATTTCATAAAACCCACAGTTAGATCACGCCATTCGAAACAAATAGAATCTCAATAGCCAGAGGCTAAAGAGAAATCACATGAATCTCAATAGCCAGAGGCTAAAGAGAAATCATATCACAGGCTAGCTAGCTCAAATATATGGATATCCATTCACATCCTCTTCTACTGGCACACCTCAACACTTCTCCAGAGAAGGAATCAAAATTCGAAACTAATTACCCCCACTAGTCGTGCTAGTGAGGTGTTCAAATATATGGTCATGACACTGTGGTTTCAAAACTTATCTTAACAATTTGCTAAACATTGTCATTTCAAATATACACAATAACTTTCACAATTTAAATCAAACATCATAAAAATGCTATAATCCAATATTTCACATTATTCAAAACATTATGCAAAAGATGATTATAAAAGTATATGTTGTGCACAAACCTCAAACGAGTCGCCTGTTGGCCTTGACTCGACTCCTCGGGTTCTGTCCCGGTATTCTTTTCCACTGAAACACAAAATTTTCCAATGTTTCAGTACTAAAACTTAAAATAAATCCAAAATAAACTTAACTTCACATTTAGCTAGCTCTAACGTGTTAAATTCGATATTCTCAAAATTTTGTGTTTCGGGTTACTATTCACTGCACTATTCAAGTCAAATTATTGACTTTCTAAGGCTTAATAGGTATGAGAACTCCAACTTCACCCACATACCACATTTTGGTCACCAAACTTGTTGGTTTTGGTCATTTGTTTAAAGCTTAGGTCATTTTGGCAAAATTGCCAATTTTCGGTTTTAGTTCTCCAAAGTTGCACTGTTTCATTGGTCAGTCTACTGTTGGAATTTGACAAAACTTCCTTCATATAAAATGTTCCTTATTGTCTTAAGTGTATTCTCATTTTTGGATCACCTCAATCGGAGTTTTGTAGCTCAAGTTATGGCCAAAATAAGTTTACTGTTCATGTGCACTGTTCATACTGCATTTTTTGGTTCTGGCAGATTTTGGTCCAATTTTGGTCAGTAATTTGATTAAGTTAAGTTCATAATTTGGTTCAACTTTCTTCATATGAAATGTTCTACTATGTCTTAGGTTTCCATCGGTTCAAGAATCGCCTAAATTCGAGTTTTCTAGAGGGAGTTATAGCCATCCAAACATTGCTGCTCAAATGGAAATTCTGGAAATCTCAGTACAATAAATTTCACTTTACTCAATGATTTGATTAGGTTAATGACATAATTTGGATTGGTGTCCTTCATTGATCTACGAATTTGGCTTAATTTTCTACCATTCCCACATAACTTATTTGGTCATAATTGACCATTATTTCACTTCAAAATAGGTCCAACATGCCATTTATGCATTTCTCTAAATTTTGCCTCAAAACCCTAAGTCCAAAACCCTAATCTCACTACTTTGTTACCATTAACAATTTCAATGCCTATATACATGCTTCTTTAACTCTATCAAGCTCATATACACCTTAAAGTCCATCAAATTCATGCACACACATCAAAACCCTAGCTAGATGAGTTTTGCTTTAATCCTCCAACAATTAATTTATTTTCATTTTAAGCATAATTCTAAGTTAATTGAACTATAAACACAATTAATTCAACTAGAATTTCAAGTTTAGCTTACTAACCTTTCTTTGAATTTTCAATCTTCAAATCTTTCACTTTCTCTCAATTCTTCTCCTTCTAATCTTCCTTTCAAGACTTGCTTATAATTTTTCTTCAAGAAAATTAAAGGATTTATGGTGGAATTAGTGTTTAGAAAGCTTAAAAATAAGCTTTCATGGAGGAAAATTTGAGAGAGAGAACTTGGTAGAGAGGGAGACGGCAATGGAAGGGAAGAAGGCCAAAATGACTTTTTTTTTCTTTTAATTTATTAGTTTCATATGTATTTTCACTTAATTGACTTGGTCAATTATGGTAGGAAAATTAAAAATCAATTGTGACATCATTTTGATGTCATAAAGTAATGTAATTAGCTTTTTCTTTTCTTTTTTTTTTTTTTCATTTATCTATTAGTTCTTTAATTTAATTCCTGATTCCGAAATTTTCTTTTCTCCGATTTTATTTGTGATTAGGTCGAGTCGCCTCTCGGGTCAATTGACCAAATTGCCCCTCGCCGGTTCATCCCGGTTTGCAAATAATCTAATATTTCTTCCGGCTCCCTGACCTAATTATTTGACTGGCTTAACAGTTCTTTTGCGTGATTTTCTCTTTTCCACTGTGTTCATAAGGGTCCTAAGGACCGCAGCGTCACTTTTTACGGTTCGAAATTTGAGTTTAAAACGACTTGCGATGCGTTCAGGAGGTCACTCATCGCTGTGACTCTCGGCTCGTTTAACCTCTTATGTTCTGTTTTTCTTATTTATAGTTAACTAATTAAACATTACTAATTATTTGTGTTTATGGCTTCTCATGTTGTCTTAAGTGTGGCCCTAATCCCATTAATTGTCCGGACCGACACCGGTCACCGAATCAGTGAAATATACCAGGCTATACAACGGGGGTGTTACAATGGACATGATGGGTAGACGTGGCTGGAGCTTGACTCTCTGGGACCCAATCTTTTTATAAATAAGTCAGGGTAGGCACAATTCGAGATGATCTCGCTGGCCCCCACATTTAGTTTATCAAGCGAAAGTCCAACTTGAGAGACACTCGTGGGCAGAGGTTGGATTAAGAGAGCTATATACGAGATTAGCTCCCATATATGTATTGTTTGAATATTATTGAGTGTGTGAGTGCTCCAAATTACCTTTTTGTTGTTTATGATGTGATTTGTATAAAAACAATGAAAGTGTTGCATTCCGCTCTTTATGATGCATTAACTTCAAATAGCTATAGAAATTATACTTAAAATCAGTATTTTACTCTTTGAGTCGAGTGCTCACTCCTGTTCACCCTATTTTTCTAGGCTACAGGAGGAGTGTGACACCCCTCACCCGTCTACACTGTAGCCGAGCAAGGCATGTTTCACTAGACGCCGGACCACCCTATCTTATCTTACTTTATTTCTTCAATAATTTTATTTTCTTTATATTTTAATATCAATTATTTTTCTAAGGAGAAACTAGCGGAGTTTCTCCTATTTTATTTTCAATTGGCGTATTTTACTATTCACCTGCTTGAAATTTTCAATAATATTTCCAAATAAAAATCTCATTCATGCTCATCATAATCATTTCATCATTTCAAATATAGTCTATATATTTCAATTTCACATTCATTTCCATACATTTCTATTCAAATTCATTAATACTCAATTCATATACAAAAATTCTCAATCTTCATTAATTTACATGATTTATAAACTAATTACATAAATTCATAATTTACAAGATATACAAGTTAATTACATTCATAATTTAAATTACAACATAATAACTAATTGTAATATACAAAATACATAATATGACTTTTGTGAGCCCTATCTATATGTATTACTGAGGAGGTGACAACCTTGGATACTTTACAGATCCGGACTCCAAAATCCTAGTCTAATATCTACTAAACTTTATCTTCAATACCTGTACGAGGAAACAATCCATCACGCTAAGCATTTCTGCTTAATGGTACAATAATATAACAAGGAAATAATATACAAATAAAGATAGCAATAAAGCCTAATTTAGATAATTAAGAACTAATTTAATTCGTATGAAACTTCTAATATTTACTATCTTTTATCATAATTTATTCCTTTTGAATGTACTTAGTTCATAAATTTATCGTAATAATATACAATATACAAAATTAATTAAAATACTAAGTTTATATTCATATAGTCATAGAAGGTACATTTGTAATATTTATTTAAGTTATACCTATTTTTGCTAATCTTTCATCACTTTACTTAACAATTTTTATGTGATTTGGATCATTTCATAATAACTAATATTCTTAATTCTAACTAATTCTTTTCAAGTCTTTCTAACTCATTTATTTAATTTCTAATATTTTTAATTTCTAATATTCTTAATTTATTTCACTACCCAAGTAATCTATGATAGGCTAACTAAACTGGATAAGCAGGTCACTGGGCACT
Source organism: Hevea brasiliensis (assembly GCF_030052815.1). Lineage (NCBI taxonomy): Eukaryota > Viridiplantae > Streptophyta > Magnoliopsida > Malpighiales > Euphorbiaceae > Hevea > Hevea brasiliensis. The sequence goes on from NC_079499.1 coordinate 84,992,297, forward strand.
TGACACCGTGGTGTCTCGGGCCGTCATACATGGGACATGAAACACGGAACGTCAACCACATATGCAATCAGTATGACTAAAGAGCAATGGTAACAGATAATCAGATAATCGAGCATATAAGCCATGAATGCGGGCATAAAGCCTTACGCAGTACTGCTAAAACAATACTCTATTGGCATGTCAATCTATCCAATCTGACACACGTATCTAGGCAATATATGAGCTCATTGTACCATTAAGTGTTCATAAATTTCATTATTTCCTTATATTTTCTAATATAATTTCTAACATTCTAATATTTTTTATAATGGAAACATAAATCTCCAAGTCTAATATTTACCTAATTTATGCATTCATCATAATTTATATATTCATTATATTATCCATATGGATCACAATTCAAAACAATGGTTCTCATGTACCATTGTACTGTACTCAAAACATTTTTCCTTTCTTATTTATACATTTGAAAATCTACTTATGTAATTGCAAATTTTATATTTCAAGTTGAATTATTAATATTTTATGAATTTTATTTGTGATGGGCATATAAGCCCTAACTACCTATTCACATCAATTAGGTGACTTACTTTTCATGTTTCAAGCAATCCATGAACATTTCATGGATTTCAAATTTATGGCCTTAATTTCCCTCTTACAAATTTGACTAAGATGCATGGTCCACATTTGTCATACAATTCTAAGCATTTAAGCTTAGAATTGATTCTAGGTCTTCATCTTAATTTGCTAATCATTTTGATTACTATTTACTTTACTAGTCAATCAAAATATTGACTTTTTCATACTTAATGGATATGTTATTTCTAATTACACCAAGAACCCACATTTTGAGTTTTACATTTATTAGTATTAATTGCCAATTGCAATTTAAAGTCCCCTAGATGCATTTCTAAATTTTCAGTTTTGATTACCTAAGTTTACTATTCCATTAGACTAATCTACAGTGGGATTTTGGCTAACATTTGTTCATCAAAGTTGTTCTTTAATGTGTCTTCTTTAATTCCCTTTTTGAATCACTCCATTTGGAGTTTTATAGCTCAAGTTATGGTCAATTTGCCATAACTGGCCGGATTGGTCTTGACCTAGATTTTCTGGGCAAATTTGGTTCTGTCAGATTTGGTGTCCTAAATTAGACTAGCAATTTGAATTGGTTAGTGTCAGAATTTGAGTTTCTGTTCTTCAAGAAAGTTGTTCTAAATTGTCTAAGCTTTCCATGACCACAAAAATTAGGTCAATTGGACATTTCTACATGAAGTTATGGTCAAATGAACAGACACTATTCATTTGGTTACTTTTACCAAGTCCAGAATTGGTTGCCCAGATTTGGTCAATTCTTAGGTCATCCTAAGTTAGTTTTCTAAGCAAGGTTCCTTCATAAGAAATATTGCATTATGTGTCTAACTTCACCTCCAATTGGCCTTGCACCAATTAGAGCTACACAAATCCAATTAAAACTGTCCAAACACACTAGACTCCAAGGGTCCAGAATCTCAACCACAAGGTAGCGTACCAATTCCCTAATCTAATGCCATAGTTCACTTCATTTTGTGTTCAAACCTCACCAAATGGTCACTAATTGACCATTAAAGTGTTCATCCACCATTACATAAGCAAAACCCTAATTTTGCTCAAAACCCTAATTCCAAAAGTGTCCATTTCATGTAATCCATGCAATCTAACACATCCAATCACAAATACCTACTAAGCAACTCCAATAAACACATTTTATTTCATTTAAATTCATCAATTCCCATAGATACACATGCTGGCCGAAATTCTTGTTTCATCAAATATGAATAATTCCTCAATTTTTTTCTTGTAATTCTATCCATATTCATGCTCAAATTCAAGTTTACTAAAAGAGTATGGAAGAAAGTAGCACTAACCTCTTTGGAACCAAGTTTGGGTCTTGTAAAACTTCAATTTTTCTTCAAACTTTTGCTGCTCAAAACTTCCTAAAGGTGTGGGGTGAATTTTTAGTGAAGACAACTATGGCTTTTATGGTGAAAAGCTTGGTGAAATCAAGTTGAAAGACAAGAAAATGGTGCAGTACCATGGGAGTTGGTGCGGCCAGCTTTAGAGGGTGAAGAAGATGACTTTAATTTGTTTGTTTTTATCTCTTTTATTTCTTTTTATAAGGGCTTGTCAAATTTCTATTGGTTGGCATTTTTATTACATCATTATTATGTCATAAATGGGGTATTAAATTTTCATTTGATTTTCTTTTCTTTTCTTCTTTCTTTTATCATTTTTAATTAAATTTTTAACAATATTAATTCATATTTTATATCATATAATTCACCCACTTAAATGGACAAGTTGGTCAAAAATCATCTCCAAAGGTAAAATGACCAAAATGCCCTCCGTTGAGCTTAACGAACTAAAATTATCTGTACCGATGGATTTAATTTTTCTTGTGTTTTCTTAGCAATTTATTATCATCGAACCCTCCATAACTCCTCCCTGGAGTCTCAAAAATTATTTCACAGGATTTCCCCATAGGTATAAGGTCGACAACTATCTTCACAGTCGCTTCCAGTTAGGTCACTCATCATTGGAGCACCGGCTCATGTAACTTCATTGTATTTTATTGCTAAAATTTTTTCTTAATTTTTCTTACAATTATTTGAATTATTTATGACTCATCACTCTAGTTTAAATATAATTTCAGACATTCTGGTTATCCGGACAGCCATTGATCACCGGAACAGTAGAACGTACGGACTACCTAAAGTGAGGATGTCGCAAGGAGACATTTTTCAGAATAACCTGCTTTTTTCCTTGCAGGTTATTAATAATTACTTAATTGTATTATTATTATCTAAATTTATAATTTAGAACTCCGCATTTACTAGCATTAGCATTAATATTGTTAGAGACTATATGAATTTAAGTTTTTATATTAATAAATAAAATTTTTTTATAATTTTTAAATAGTTTGTAAATGATGTAACAGGGTTGAGTTGGGCTCTCCTAATTTTAGTTTCTGATAATTATTGGATTAAGTTGACCAAAAATAAAATTATAATCGTTTAATCTAAATTATTTATATACATGTTGGGCCTAAATTGTGGGCCTGGTCATGGGTTTGGGAACAGTAAGGCTTATTACGGGCCTCGGGGGCTTTAGACTGGCTCAGGTCCTAGTGCTGGTCCTGTCCATAGGTTGGTTTGTGACATTTTATATTATTTATAATATAGAAAATTTTAGCGCTATGCAAAATAATTAAGCAACCATATTCGAAAAAATTAGAAAAGAATTGATTATAAATAAAATGAAAAAGTGAATTGCTAAAATAATGTAAAATATATAAGAAAATATATGAACTTTGAAAAAACAGTTAAATTTATTTATTTATAATTAATTGATATACATCTACTTTTGTTAAAACACACACACACACACACACACATATATATATATATATATATATATATATATATATATATATATATATATATATTCTTAATTTATAAGAAAAATATATTTTTATAATAATTTTCAACAAAATATTAACTTGACATTAAACTAATTGAAAAAAAAAATATCATGTTAACATTACATAAATGAATACAGACATGATGTAACAACATAAAATCTCATAATATTAATTTGATAAAATTAGAAATTTTATCAAATCAGATACTACAATTTTTGAAATTATCTCTAAAAACTGTTGTATATATAGAGAGAGAGAGGGGATTAAAATTATATTATTATAAATGTCTAACTAAAGTATGAGTATATCAATCAAATAAGAAATTATAAATATGAAAACTTTAAATCATTGTGTATATTTTAATAGTTATTTCTAATTTCTAATTCTACAAATAAATTTTATGTTAACATAAATTATTTTAAGTTAAATATTAACCTTTATTATAAACTTCATTTTTTATATTTTATATTTAAATTTTCATTTATAATTTAAATAATTAATATATATTTTTATAGGTATTTAAAATTGGAATTGTTATATTTACTAATTTGGTTGACATTTTTATAAATTCTTTTGAAAGAGGGAAAATTCTTTTGAAAGAAGGAAAACTTATACCATAACTAATAATGTAGTGGTCAAATATATTATGCTAATTCCTCAAGGAATATTGATATACAACTTCAAGACTCTTAATGATGTAGATGATTATGCTAAATAAAATAAAATTATATTATATTTTTTTTCCTTTTAAATTATAAAATTAGCTTATATTATATTCTATCATATTGATTTAATAATTTTTTTATACACATTTTTTAGTTATAATTATTCATCAATATATAAAACTAAACTAAAGATAGGAGTAAAGAGATATCATAATTATTATCAAAAGTAATAATTATTCTAATACTTTTATTTTTATTATTTAAATTCAATTATTACTTCTTTCTATTTTATTTATTTGATTTTATTACTATTTAGATTGAAGTAATAATCTTTAATCTTATAATCATATACAAAAAACTAACAGAAAATTATGTGAAACTAAATTAAATCACAAGCAACTAATATAAATATAGTGTATAGTACGTTCAATATATATATATATATATATATACATTTAGTTTAATCATTAAATGACATTTTGCATAATTGATAAATAATAATTTTATTTAAAAATTTCACTTAATTAATTTTTTTTTCTAATTGTAGTTAAAAATAATAATATTTGATCCCTTATATATTTTGTTTTTCTAATAATTTAATTTTCTTAATTTAAACCGACTACTTTGATTTGTAATCAAATAATAATAAATTGTAATAAAAAATTATTTTATTAATATAAATATATTTTAAGAATTAATTTATTTTTATTAAAAAATATAAATTTAAATGCTAATTTTTATCCCATCCAAATCTAAATGATAAAATATATAAAAGGAAACTATTAATAAACCGGTTGGAAAAAATGAAAAAAAGAAATGAAATTAAAATAAAAAGGTTAAGTGCCTGAGCCTACCTATTAAAAGATGGGAAAAGAAAAGAAACTATTATCTCGTCTTTGGTTGCCTAGTTTGGTTTTCAAACTCACTCCTTTGAGAACCACAATTATCTCACTTTAATTGTTTGGTTTGGTTTGTTTTTTAAACTCACACCCTATTTTGGAGTTTTGTTATTTTGTTATCAAACTATAAGTGCTATTTCAAATCATGTTGATTGCAGTTTATTTACATCCCCTCTCTCGTTCCATATAATAGAAGTAGTAGTTCTTTGGTAGAGAAACAAGTGAGCAATAAAAATGATTTACTGGTGACTTCCGATGGTGCCACTTAAAAAAAAGGTTAGATTATTAAAATATTAGTTCATTAAATTTTTTATTTAATTAGATCAATAAAACAATATCAATTAACGAAGAATACAATATTTAGATATAAATTATTAATGATGGATATAACATTTAAACTTAAGTGTCTTGTATATCTCACCTCAATTTAATTTGTTTTAAATTCTTTTTTTATTACTTAAAAGAAAATTAAAAAAATATATAAATAACTAATTTTTCAATTTAGTTGACCAATAAAAAAATTATCTTTTAAATGATTAGATTAACATCATCTTAATTTCATTTTTATTTTATAGAAATATCTTAATTTCATCTGCATTATCTTGATTTATTTTTTTTTTATAAAAATATCCTGATTTTATTTTTTTTATAAAAATTTTTTTATAGAAATATCTTAATTTCATTTTTTTATTGATAATTTGCAATGGCAAAACCAAATCATCCAAAACCGAAGGGAAAGAAACCAGTTCAAGGTAGCTGCAAAAATGTAAATTTGTTTTAAAATTAATGATATTCTTTTTCTTGCAAATTTTTTTTATAAGGACTGGAAAAGGGAATTACTTAAGATGAAATTGGAAGAGTTCAACAAACATAAACTCAAATATGAGGTATAAAAAAATATTTTATTAATATTATTCATTTTTAACTTTAGCTAAATTTAATAATCCAGAATATTGGGAGGATAAAAACAAAATGTTCCAGGAGAGAGAACGCCAGTTAAAAGAAGAGAAGGCGAGAGTCCAAAAAAAAAAGGTTGAAGAATGTCTAGTTAACAAAGGAAAGAGCAAAATCAAGTAAGAAATCTAATTGACCTGACATCTCAACAATGGAAGAACGATGACGTAGTAGTAAGAAGAAACTGAATATAAATAAACTAATTATTATCTCATATCTGCTTGCCTAGTTTAGTTTTCAAACTCACTCCCTTAAGACTCATATCTCACTTTGATTAGAATTTATGAATGAATTTTTACCTCCATTTATATTAAAGGAGTTCTTTATTTACATACCCTCCCTTGTTCCATATGATAAAAACATCTTTACACGATGGGGAGTCCTTAGGTAGAGAAATAGGTAAGCAATAAAAAAATGATTTACTCATTACTTTCATAGTAACATTGCTTAAAATAAGTTTTAAATTATTAGAATTGATCTAATAAAAAATATCAATAAATGATGATGCAATATTTAGATATAAAGAGCTAATGATGAAAGTTACATCTAAACCTAAGTGTCTTGTACACCTCACCACTCAATTTGATTTTTTTAAAATTTTTTTATTACTTAAAAGTCAATTAAAAAAATATGAGCAACTAATTATTTAATTTAATTGGATCAATAAAAAATAATCTTTTAAATTATTAGAATATATGCTCTTAACCTTTTAAATTATTAGATTAACATTATCTTGATTTCATTTTTATTTTTATATAAATACTTTGAATTCATTTGCATTATCTTGATTTGAAAAAAAAATTATTAACCTTCTTTATTTTTAACATTAATTGACTTTAATAATTTGAAATATTAGGAGGATAAAACAAAAGGTTCAAAAAGAGACAATACTATATAAAAGAAGAAAAGAAGAGATAAAGAACTTGAAGAATGTATAACCAAAAGGAAAGAAAGTAATTAAGCGAAAAATCCAATTGACATGATAGCACAATAATGGAAGAATAATGACGTAGTAGTAAGAAGAAACAGAATGTGCATAGACTCATTATTATCTCATATTTGCTTGCCTAGTTTAGTTTTCAAACTCACTCCCTCACTATTTTCTCACTTTAATTGCTTGGTTTGGTTTTCAAACTCTCCCTTTGTTGGCTCCTGGTTGTTTGTTATATTATTCTATTATCAAATTATAAATGTTACTTTAAATCATGTTGATTATAGTTTATGAATGAATGAATTTTTACCTCTGTTCGTATAAATAAGTTATTTATCTACTTCCCCTATCTTCTTCCATATAATAGAAATATTTTTACACAATATAATAGTTTTTAAATAAAGAAATAAGTGAGCAATAAAAATGATTTACCCATGACTTTGCTGGTGCCAATCTACTTAATTTTTTTTAATTATTAGAATATTAGCCCACTAATTTTTATTTAATTGGACTAATAAAAAATATAAATCACTCACGGATGCAACATTTAGATATAGAATGCAAATGACAGGTAAGTGTCTTATATACTTCACCTATAATTTGATTCTTTTTAAATTCTTTTTTTATTACTTAAAATGAAATTTAAAAAAAGGAATTTAAAAATATAAGCAACTAATTTTTCAATTTAATTGAGTCAATAAAAAAATAAACTTTTAAAATTATTAGAATATGAACTAATTAAACTTTTTAAATTATTATATTAACATTATCTTGATTTCATTTTTATTTTTATAAAAATATCTTGATTTCTTCTGCATTATCTTGGTTTCTTTCTTTTTTTTTTTATAAAAATATCTTGTTTTTTATTTGAAAACTTGTTTTCATTTTTTTTTATAGAAATTTTTTAATAAAAATATATTAATTTCATTTTTTTTATACATCATTTGCAATGGAAAAATCAAAGCATCCAAAATTGAAGGGAAAGAAACCAGTTAAAGGCAATCGCAAAGATACATTTTTTTTTTCTTGCAAAGTTTTTATTGTAAAGACTACAATGGGATTTGCTTAAACTGTAATTGGAAGAGGTCAACAAAATACAGAAACAAACATGAGGTATAAAAAAGACTATAAATATTATTTGTTTTTAACATTAGCTAAATTTAATAGTCTGGAATATTAGGAGGATAAAAACAAAAGGTTCAAAGAGAGAGAATACCAGTTAAAAGAGGAGAAGGCAAGAACCAAAGAACTTAAAAAATGTTTATCTAAAAAAGGGAAGAAAGAAACCAAGCAAGAAATCCAATTGACCAGACAACACAAGAATGGAAGAATGAGGAGTTAGTAGCCCTTTCAACCATTGAGCTTGATGTTGTACAGATGCAGCATTTAAACTTAGATGTATTGCATATTTTACTTATATAAAGAATTTGACAATCAAAAATAACTAAACCAAATGATATGAGACCCTGGTTCCACGTTTGGTTTATTAATTTTTGATTGTTGAGTACTTTTGCAGAAGAATCTTATAGTTTTAAATTACATTGTATAAAGTAAAATTTTGATTATTTTAATAAGTTTATTATTATTTAAAAGATAATTAATTTTCTTTAAAACAAAAATATAATTGAATTTAATAATAGTAATTCAAACATTTTATGAATTACTTATCACAACCACCAAAATATTTAAAAGTCAAATTCAATTATAACATTGCAAAAAGTTCAAATTATATGCCAATCAATTTAATTATTAAATATCCTTTAAAATTTAATTAAAATTTGAAATTATAATATTGCTAAAAAAATTCAAATTATATGCCTATCGAATTAATCATTAATTATCCTTTAAAATTTAATTAAAATTTGAAATAAGTTGATTAGTAGATTATTTTTATTACTTTTTAAATTGTATTAATTAATACTTTAAAATGCCATATGTCAATTTGTTAAGAAGCCAAATGGCTTATTTTTGTAAGCCATATATATATTAATTAGATGTATTATTTGTTTATTTTATAATGATATGATTATTTTTTATCATTTAAATAAATATTTTTAAATAATCATTCAAATTTAATTTAAAAAATAATAGTATATTTTTAGTTATAAAAGAATTCATCATTTTCCATTTGGAAACAATTGGAAAACAGAACTTTTGTTGTAAAAGAAAATAGTGCAAAACAACTTAAAGCTGATTTCCAAATCTTAATTAAATCTTGAAAAATTGGAAGACTAGTTTTCCAGCTCTCTATTTAGAAAACTGACACATGTAAATAAAAAATTATGTTTTCTAGTTTTCTTAAAAAAAAAAAAATTCAAAAAGCTACTCCAGTTTTCTACAAGTGAATAGGCCTTGAAATTCTTAAGGAAGATTTTTTAGCTAAAAAGAAATTTGGAGACTGAAGCAGCTAGATTTGTAATTTTAAGTGATGGCAGGATGAGTTTTGATCTGTTAAGAGATTTCGATGACCAAGAAGATTGGATGAAGAAGATGAGATGAGTTTTGGGATTCTTTGATTTGTAGGGTTGGGTTATCAATTTTTTTTTTTTATGTTAATTAAAAATAATAAATAATTTTAATATTAAAATTAAAAATTAATATTTTATTAATAAAATTTCAGAAAAAAAATAATCATTTAAAATTTTTTTTTTCAAAAATTGGGTCTATTTGACCCTAAACAAAAAGTTATAAGATAATTAGGACTAAAAAGTTATTTTATACTTATTTGGACATCATAAAAAATTAAGCTGCTTATTTGAACTTATTCCTATGTAAATATTTAGAAAAAAAATTTTGTTCTGAATTTTATTTTTATTCTCGTTCTTTTTAAATTCTCTTTATTGCCCTTTTAAAAGGTTATATTTAGAATAAATTATGCTAAAAAACAAAAAGTTTGAATCTAATTACACCTACTTGATAGTTCACCATGTCTAGTTAAATGCTAATATATAAATCAGCAATTAAGTACATGCAATATAATCTAGAATCTCAATTCTATAAATTTTCATATTATATTCGATCATTAACAATTTTTAATTGTTTAATCACAAAAAAATCTATATATAATTATTGTAATACCCTATATCTAAGATAGTCAAAATATGTGCTTGAAAGAGGGCATATTTCATCAAACACTAATAAATTATAAGTCTAATAAGGGTAATAAATTATAGTCATAAAAGAATTTTGAGGAATAAGGTTTATTTCTGTAGAATTCCAAGAAGAGAGATGTTCGATTGCTGACTTGGTAAGGTTTGGTTGTCGAACATCCCCTAGCAGAGAATGATAAGAAAAGGAATAGCTAATATTTTCTACCAACCCTCTTCCAGTCTAGAACATATTCCTTCTTTCCTTTCTCTTTTTCTCTCCCCACACCTCCACTTCCTCTCGCTTAGAACCCATTAAATTAAACCCTAATAGCTTAGAAGAGAGATAATTAAGGTAGATCAAGAGTTAAGAAGAGGGAATGATGGTCTAGAGTTTAAAAATATCAAAGTAAGCAATTTTTTTTTTCACCTTCTTTATTTTTCTTTCAGTGTTAGGTGAATAAATGGTAGTTAAATGATTCCTATAATCATATTTAAGGGAAGTTGGGAAGATTAGGACATTAAAGATCAAATTTCAAATTGAATACTTTAGAAGGATTAATAAGCTAAGAGAAGTTAAAAAGGTTAGGAATGATGATTAAGTTACAAAGTAATAATATGATAAACATGAGAGGATCGGAGAATAACTAAAACCTTTTGAGAAGTGAAAGTGAAGGCCAAAGAAAGGCTAAAAACATATTCTTGATAGAATCAAGTTTGACAACCAACACTCATAAGTTTGGCAGCCAAATGAGGTTTTATTCCTAAAATGCAATCTAAAGTAGATTAAATTGGACTATAATAATAAGATCTAATTAAAGAATTGGGCTTTGAATTAGACTATTAGAGTGAGTGTAAAATGAGGAAGCCTTTTCACTGTGAGTAGAAACTACACCCAAAATCCTTTTTAATTAAAGTTAGTTTTATATGCATCCATGTCCATGCATCATGATAATATAACTTCAAGTATATTTTGCATCTTAATAATATATTAGTGTGTTTAAAATAGCATTCATATATTTCATCATGAACTGCATTGTGTGTATGTGTGGTAATACATAGATGACCCACTGATTCTCATATGGTATGAAAACCCAGTTATGATATGGAATGGCCTATTATAGCCTATTTAGTACTCCTGGCAAAGTATATGATGTAATGGGATGTCCATGTAAGGCAATTTATGTTTTTAGCACCCACTCATATTAAGTTGAGAAAGAGAAGTCTAGTTGTAGCCCATTCGATGCTTTTGGTTCATGGACAAATGAATGAAAGAATGTAAAAAGGGAATGAATCATTGGTGATATGTCTATCGGGTGTGCTTTCCTTGTGCTATGAAACTCATGTGCTTGTAATAATTTATGTGCCTACAAAGTTAGTTTTATGAATTATCTAACTTTTCCTTGTATTTTCTCTACTCATTGGGATTGGCCATTTTACCTTTTTTTTTTTTGTCTATCTCTCAAGGACAAGAGCAGTTAGATAGTCGTCAAATTTGGTATTAAAGCTCCAAAGTTGATCAACCATTATGAGTAAGTTTGTTGTCATGTGTAATTATTTTATGGAGCTTTTTGAAACATGTATTTTTTTTCTTTTTATGTAATTTGACTTTTGTGTGATGCCATTAAGTGTACATAAGCCTTTTGAATGTATCCAAAGTTGCAGCTTCCATGTTTACTTTAATTCCCCCTAGTTAATGAATGAAAAAATACATGTTAAAGTGTGTTCATGGAAATGTGAGCCCTGCGAGCCTAAAAGAAAGAATGTTATGTTTATGTAACTATGATATGAATTAATGTAAACATAAGAAATGAGTAAGTTCAATTATGTTGCTATTGAAAGAAGGTTTTAAGAAAGGAAGTGTAAGTTCTATGTGTAAGGGGGATAGCCCGTTACCCCATGAGGATTGGCCAAACCCAGCCAAGCCGTTGGCCTATGAGATGGTGTAAGGGCACAATTGATGAGAATAAGAAGTTTGGCAGACACTTTTATAAATATGAAAAAGTGCAGGGGGGTGTGACCACTGAGACATACTGATGTCTCCTCCTGCCAGAGGTCACTATGTTCCTAATGCTCTTTAGGGGGGTGTGACTAATTAGCCATTAGTGAGCACGGATGGGCCTAACTAGTTGCCAAGTTTGGTGTCAAGCTCTCTACCATCCTCGAGGTCACTGGCGCAAGGGCGTGACTCTAAGTGAGCTCCCTACGTACTCATGGTACTAGGTGGCAGGCATCGTGCTCTCGTGAGAAAGGAGCTCGGTGTTTCCATGAAGAAGAAGCTTCATGGACACTACAAGGCCGAGGGGTTTGTAGTGCGCATCTCTCCTAGGCCCGAGGTTTTCATATAAGGCTGATGATGCTGTTCGATATATGAGCCAATGATGCTACTCGGTATAGGGGAACAAATATTATACATTGGCTTTGGGTTCAGCCATACGGTCGGATGATGCTTATTGCCTTGCTTTCGGACAATGCTTGTGGATGTACATGATGAAGGGTAACACCGTGCTACAAGGAATATCAATGCTCAATTACTGGGCTAAATACGTGAAAGACCCTCGATAAGAACATTTGAGATCCTCTATAAGGGGAAAGACCCTTGAATACGAGTAGGCTAGCCTAGATTGGGTGGAAGTCTAGGCGCCGCACATGTCACACCTTACCCCTCTGTAAGGCATAACATGATCCCGTAGAATACCTAATGAACTACCGAACTTCACCTATCGATAATTCATTAAGTACCCTACAAGGGATTTTAAAACAATTTTCTTACTTTTGACAAGTGGTGAGCATTTTCTAATAGGTATTTAAAACATATGATTAAAAGTAAATCTAGTTAATATTTTTGGTCCATTTTATTTTTTCACAAATTTTATAAAATTTTTGACAGAGTTCTGTCTGTATTTTGAGAAACCAGTTCTTTAAATACCTGTAAAAGCACTTCTAAAAATTTTTCTCAACAACTACTTCAATTTCGCAATCAACTCAATCAATTTCTCAAGTTCAAAATTCAATAATCCTCAAAATACTAGCAATACATTTCATTCAAATTAAATAAATAGTTCCACTCATATTTCATTAGAGACAAAACAATTTATATACATCCTTATAAAATTTACATCAATAGAAATGCAAACTAAACTTTATTACAAACTTCATACAAATTTTGTACAAGCTGCTCAAGACCCATTTACATGTCCATACATTTATATGCAATACATACATCAAAAGAAATATTTACAATTATGGTATAAATTATACCCGATAACTCCCAAGCTGATAAATCCTCAATCCTCAGCAGCTCAGTCTGCTGCTCCTCTAGTCTCTATATCTGCGACAGCAATAAAAGCCATCGCTGAGTATTAGGACTTATTGGTGCACAACATACTAAAATAATCTTTATGCAAAACTTAAATCACATTTACTCAAAAATTTCACTGAACATGAAAATTAAATACAATTCATGCGTCATGAGATTTTAATCCCAATACTTTCATTTTGAAGTATCAAATCACATTTCATAAAATCCACAGTTAGATCATGCCATTCGAAATAAATAAAATCTTAATAGCTAGAGGCTAAAGAGAAATCACATCACAAGGCTAGCTAGCTCAAATATATGGATATCCATTCACATCCTCTTCTACTGGCACACCTCAACACTTCTCCAGAGAAGGAATCAAAATTCGAAACTAATTACCCCCACTAGTTGTGCTAGTGAGGTGTTCAAATATATGGTCATGACACTGTAATTTTAAAACTTATCTTAACAATTTGCTAAACATTGTCATTTCAAATATACATAACTAACCTTCCACAATTTAAATCAAGGCATAATAAAAATTGTCATAATTCACTGATTCAAATTATTCAAAACAATATGTAGAAATAATTTACAAAAGTTATACGTTGTGCACAAACCTTAAACGAGTTGCCTCTTAGCGTTGACTCGATTCTTCGAGTTCTTTTCTGGTGTTCTTTTCAATTGAAACACACAATTTCACAGTGTTTCAGTACCATAACTTAGCATAAATCTAAAAATAAATTTAACTTCATTTTTACCTAGTTCTAACGTGTTAAACTCGACGTTCTTGAAATTTTGTGTTTTGGGTTACTATTCACTATACTATTCAAGTCAAATTATTGACTTTCTAAGGCTTAATAGGTATGGGAATTCCAACTTTACCCACATACCACATTTTGGTCACCAAACTTGTTGGTTTTGGTCATTTTCTCAACACTTAAGTCTTTTAGGCAAAATTGTCAATTTTCAGTTTTAAAGTCCTAAGTTGCACTGTTTCATTGGTCCTTTTACTGTTAGAATTTGACAAAACTTTCTTCATAGAAAATGTTCCCTATTGTCTTAAGTTTATTCTCTTTTTTGAATCACCCCAATTGGAGTTTTTTAGCTCAAGTTATGTCCAAAATACAGTTACTATTCATGCTGCAGATTTTAGTTCTAGCAGATTTATTGATCCAACTTTGTTCAGCAATTTGATCAAGTTAAGTCCATAATTTGGTCTACTTTTCTTCATATGAAATGTTCTACTATGTCTTAGGTTTCCATTGGTTCAAGAATCTCTTAAATCGGAGTTTTCTAGAGAGAGTTATAGCCATTGAAACTTTACTATTCATATGGTAAATCTGCAGTTCTTCAGATTTAGGTCACCAACTTTGCTCAGTAATTTGATTAGGTTAATGGCATAATTTGGGTTGGTGTTCTCCATGAAAGTTTTAGATCTATATCTCATCTAATCACTGGTAAAATTTAAGATCATTTTTACCTGCCTAGCTCGATTTATGACTAAATGAACAAACACTATTCATTTGGTCAGTTTGTGCAGGGCAGCCTGTAATTTTCCAACTTTGGTCAATTTGTTCACTAGGTTTTAGTCACTTTTTGGGCATGATTCCTAATTGAAAATTGTGTCATTTAGTGCCTATTTTCATTCCCAATTGGTCCCATATCAATTGGACTTGTAAAATTCTATTTTTGGTCCCTCAAAGTTGACTTTTGGTCATGGTGCATACCCAATCCGAATTTGGCTTTGATTCAAATACTTCTAACACACTTAATTAGGTCACAAATGACCATTTCTCACTTTACATTAGGTCAAAAACACCATTTACAAGTTTCTCACATTTTTGGTCTCCAAACCCTAATGTCCAAAACCCTAAGTTTGTCCAATCTTCACAATTCATGTAATCTAATTATACAATTCACATATCTAACATCTATTCACCAAGATTTCATGTTTAACCTAACTAAATATCATCAAAACCTTAGGGTTCCATGGCTACCACATTCTCTCTTCCTTTATTTAAGCATGATTTCCTTTATTTCTAATGCAATTTCACCACACATAAACTTAAATTCATGAATTCAATAAGAATTTAAACTTGAAATTGCACTTACCTCAACTTGAATTTGAATTCTCTAATTTCCCTCTTCTTTTCTTCTTTCTTTGATGACCAAGCTTCTTCTTAAGTGACTAAATCAAGTTTTTGTGAAGCAAGTATGGAAGGATTTGAGGTTTAATGGTGGTTTCAAAGCTTGAAACTAGCTTTAATGGAGGTTTGCAATGGTGAGGGAGAGAGAAGGATGGAGGCGGCAACTTTGGGAGAGAAGACCAATTGATTTTTTTTTCTTTTCCTTTCTTTTTTTTATGTCTTATGAAAGACCACAATTCATTTTAATTAATTTATAAATTATGGGATTTATGGCATCATGCATGATGTCATATCCCTACACCTTTTTAACTTTTTCATTTTCTCTTTTTTTTTTTTTTCTATTAGTTCTTTAATTTAATTCTCGATCCTGAAGTTTTCTTTTCTCCGATTTTATTTGACAGTTAGGTCAGGAGTCAGCTCTCGGGGTCAATTGACCAAATTTCCCCTCGCCGGTTCATCCCGGTTTGCAATTAATTCCATATTTCTTCAGGCTTCCTGACCTAATTATTTGACTGGCTTAACAGTTCTTTTTCGTGATTTTCTCTTTTCTGTTGTGTTCATAATGGTCCTAAGGACCGCAACGTCACATTTTACAGTTCAAAATTTGAGTTTAAAATGACTTCGCAGTCCTTCCCGAGAAGGTCACCCATCGCTGTGACTCTCGGCTCGTTTAACTTCTTATGTTCTGTTTTTCCTATTTATACTTAACTAATTGGCAATTACTAATTATTTGTGTTTAAGGCTTATCTAGTTGTCTTAAGTATGGTTCTAATCCCCTTAATTGTCCAGACCGACTCCGGTCACCGGAACAGTGAAATATACCAGGCTATGCAAACGAGGGTGTTACAATTCTCCCCCCCTTAGATAAATTTCGTTTCGAAATTTTACTTGGTATCAATCTCTGAACAGCTGTGGGTGCTGTCTCCTCATGTCCTCCTCTTGTTCCCAAGTAGCCTCCTGGCCCGAATGATGGTTCCACGGCACTTTTACCAACGGTATTTGCTTGTTCCGTAGCTGCTTCACCTTATAAGCCAAAATCACTATGGGTTCTTTTTCATATGTGAGGTCTGAATTCACTTCGATTTCCTCTACTGGTAGTACATGAGATGGGTCTGATTGATACCTCCTCAACAAAGACACATGAAAAACATTATGTATCTTCTCTAACTCTAGAGATATGCCAAACGATATGCCAAAGGACCCACCCTTTCCAAAACCTCATATGACCTGATAAAACGAGGACTCAGTTTCCCCTTTCTGCCGATTCTCATAATTCTCTTCTATGGAGAAACCTTGAGGAAAACTTTCTCACCCACTGCATACTCAATATCTCTTCTCTTCAAATCAATGTAGGACTTCTGACGGTCTGATGTAGTCTTAAGTCGATCTCGGATCACCCTGATTTTCTCTTCAGTTTGTTAAACAATTTCGGGTCCAATCATCTTTCTTTCACCCACGTCATCCCAACACAATGGGGTTTTACATTTTCTGCCATACAAAGCTTCATATGGAGGCATTCCAATGCTTGATTGGTAGCTGTTGTTGTAAGTAAACTCAATCAAAGGCAAGTGTGTATTCCAACTGCCCTCAAATTCAACCACACAAGCCCGTAGCATGTCTTTCAAGATTTGAATTATCCTCTCAGACTGGCCATCTGTCTGTGGGTGGAATGCAGTACTGAAGTTCAATCTAGTTCCTAGGGCTCTCTGAAGACTACCCCAGAATCTAGAAGTGAACCTAGGATCTCTGTCTAACACGATGGATACTGGCACTCCATACAGTCTCACAATCTCATCGATGTATAACTTGGCCAATCTTTTTAAACTGTAGTCCATCCAGACAGGCAGAAAATGAGCAGACTTGGTCAGTCTGTCAACAATGACCCAAACTGCATCATGACTCTTCTGTGTCATCGAAAGTCCCATCACAAAATCCATCGTTATTCTCTTCCATTTCTATTCTGATACTGGTAGTGGATGTAACAACCCAGCGAGTAATTGATGCTCTGCCTTTACTTGCTGACAAGTTAGGCATTTAGAAACAAACTCTGCCACATCTCTTTTCATACCCATCCACCTGTAATGCTCCTTTAGCCCTCTATACATTTTTATGCCACCAGGGTGTATGGCAAAAGGAGACTCATGTGCTTCCTTCAAAATGATCTGCCTCAAATCAACATCATTAGGAACACATATTCTTCCCTGGTGTAGCAGTAGACCATCATCTTTGATTGAGAATTCTGGTTTCTTGCCCTGCCGGACTTCTTCCAACAGCTTTTGATACTTCTGATCATTCTGAGCAGCTATTCTAATCTGATCAATCAACACTGGCTGTACATGCCATGCAACTACTGTTTGCCCATCATCATTAATCTCTAAGCTGGGATGCAATGATCTTAACTCATGTACCATAGACAAAGAAGTAACCCGTAGACTTGCCATAGTCTTGCGACTTAAGGCATCAGCCACAACATTAGCTTTCCCTGGCTGATAGTCTATCAGACAATCATAGTCTTTTATTAACTCTAACCATATCTTCTGTCTCAAATTCAGCTCTTTTTGGGTACCCAAATACTTCAAACTCTTATGATCTGTGTAGATGTAACACTTTTCCCCATACAAATAATGTCTCCAAATCTTAAGAGCAAACACAATAGCTGCAAGCTCCAAATCATGTGTTGGATAATTCCTCTCATGCAGTTTCAGCTGGCGTGATGCATAAGCAATGACATTTCGATCTTGCATCAATACACAGCCTAACCCATTGTGAGAAGCATCACTGTAAACGGTGTATTCTTTACCCGGAGTAGGTAAAGTCAGGACTGGAGCTTCAGTTAAACATTTCTTCAATTCATCAAAACTCTGTTGGCATTTATCCGTCCACTAAAATTTCACATCTTTTCTAAGCAGCTTGGTCAATGGAGATGCTAACATGGAGAATCCCTTCACAAACCTACGGTAGTATCCAGCTAAACCCAAAATACTGCGAATCTCTGTGACATTTCTGGGTGGCCTCCAATTAAGGACAGCTTCAATCTTACTTGGATCTACCTTGATGCCCTCTTCTGATACTACATGCCCCAAAAAAGATATTTCTTTCAGCCAAAATTCACACTTTGACAATTTGGCATATAGCTGTTTCTCCCTCAAAGTCTGCAGTACAATCCGCAGATGTCTATCATGCTCTTCTACATTCTTTGAATAGACCAATGTATCATCTATGAATACCACAACAAACTGGTCGAGGTATGGTCTGAAGATAGTGTTCATCATATCCATAAAAGCAGCCGGAGTATTAGTTAACCCGAATGGCATGACTAGGAACTCATAATGGCCATAGCGGGTTCTGAAGGCAGTTTTAGGAATACTTTGCTCTTGTACTTTAAGCTGATAATAACCTGATCTCAGATCAATTTTGGAGAACACGGCTACACCCCTCAACTGATCAAACAAGTCATCAATGCGGGGCAATGGATATCTGTTCTTTATTGTCACCTTATTCAACTGCCGATAATCAATACACAAGCGGAGAGTGCCATCCTTCTTCTTAACAAACAACACTGGCGCTCCCCAAGGTGACACACTAGGGCGGATAAAGCCCTTGTCAAGCAATTCTTGCAATTGCACTTTTAACTCTTTCAATTCTGCAGGTGCCATTCTATATGGCGTTATGGAGATTGGGTCCACACTAGGCATAACATCAATCTCAAACTGCACCTCTCTTTCTTGAGGTAATCCTGGAAATTCATCAGGAAACACATTCGGAAAGTCACATACAGTAGGGATGTCCCTCAGTGCTGGACTCCCCACTTGGGTGTCTATCACATGTGCCAAGTATACTTCACACCCCTTTTTGATCATGCTTCTGGCTAGTGCAGCTGAAATGATGTTTGATGGCAGTAAATGCCTCTCCCCATGTATTACCACATCACCGTACAGAGGGAGACCAAAAGTGACTGTCTTGATCTCTGATCAATCATGGCATGATGCCTGGCTAACCAATCCATGCCCAAGATGATATCATACTCTCTGAAGGGCATTTCAATCAAGTTTGACAAGAAAACATGTCCTTGGATCACTAAAGGACAGTCTCTATAAATTCTGTTGACTCGGACCTCTTGTCCTAATGGACTAGTTACTAGCACTTCAAAACCCATTTGCACACATGGAACAGCAAGTGAACTGACTATGCTAGCACTAACATATGAATGGGTTGAACCCAGATCAAAAAATACAAATACTTCTTGATCAGAGATAGCGAATGTGCCAGCTACCACATCGGAAGTCTCAGCCTCTTCTCGCTGTCTCATTGAATAAACCCTGACTAAAGCACTTCCTGTCTTGGTGACCAAGCGTGCCACTGCTGAGCAGTGCCTCTACCTCTGCCTCTTCCTCTACCAACTGACTGTGAACCTCTGGGAGCAGGACTTTGAATAGATCCCTCGGCAATAGTAGGAGCTGGACCATATCTCGGAGACAGAGCGCTAGTGCAGTCTTTAGCTATATGGCCCTTGCCTCCACAGTTAAAACAAGCTCCAGTGGCCCAATAGCATTCTCCCCCATGAATCTTGCCACAAGTCTCATAGGAGCGGGCAGAATGTGAACCCCTGCTCGACTGCTGATCAGACCTAGGGGGTCTCTGTCCAAAAAATCTGCCCCTACCAAATCTGCTACCTCGATCCCTGCTAGGTCCACTAAACTTCTTCTTCTTCCCAGAAGTCCTACCAGAACTCTGTTCAACTGATTTTTCCCCCTTTGTCTTTCTCTAATTTTTCTTTTACGGGGGTTGCTTCTGATTCAATTCTCTCCAGCTCAAGTGCTTGAGACATGAGCTCTGAGAAGATGCTGTGTCGAAATCCCACAACTTGCATCCTTATGCTGGGCTTCAAACCCGTCTCAAATCTCTTGCACCTTGCCTTGCTGGTGGAAAGGAGACTCCTAGCATAATGACTTAAGGGGGAAAACTCCCTCTCATACTCTGCCACTGTTCTGTTGCCTTATTTTAGACTCAGAAACTCTTGTAACTTCTGATCAACATATGCATCTGGGATGTATTTCTGTCTGAACTCTCTGATGAAGTCATCCCAGGTCAGCATTGGTGGTTCAGCTAAGCTATGGGGAATGGTCTTCCACCAATCATACGCATCCCTTTGCAGTAGCAACACGAAATACTCAAACTTTAATTCATCTTAGCAGTGCAGCTTCTTAAATACTCTGTCCATTCTTTCAAGCCATTGCTCTACCTCTAAAGGGTCCACTGTACCCTTAAATTTTGCAGCCCCATACTTCAATAACTTCTCATACTGTCTGGCTAGAGGCAGTGGTTGTGCCACAGGTGGTTAGGGTGAAGCTTGAACAGGCATACCGCTAGCCATTTGTTGAAACATTGCCGCCATCTACTGTGCGAACTGTGCAGGAAATTGTGGCATTTGCGAGGCTGGTGCTACGGATCCACTAACGTTTTGTAGAGCTGGGGCTTCCCCTTGTGCCTCAGCTTCAACAAATTGCTCGACTGAGTGATCCCCTTCTTCCATTTCAGGCTGAAGTTAGGGTATATCCTGAACAAGTAACACATGGAGATTTCCCTCCGTTAGTTCATATTCATGATGTAATGCACTGTATGTAACAAATATGGACATTGAGCAGTTGTACTTAACAAAGAAAGACACAAATTCTCAAGTTAAAACATACTTCAAAAATTTAGCTCTGATACCACTAAAACATGTCACACCTTACCCCTCTGTAAGACATAACATGATCCCATAAAATACCTAATGAACTATCGAACTTCACCTATCGATAACTCATTAAGTACCCTACAAGGGATTTTAAAACAATTTTCTTACTTTTGACAAGTGGTGAGCATTTTCTAATAGGTATTTAAAACATATGATTAAAAGTAAATCTGTAACACCCCCGTTATATAGCCTGGTATATTTCACTGTTCCGGAGACCGGTGTCGGTCCGGACAATTAATGGGATTAGGGCCACACTTAAGACAACTTGAGAAGCCATAAACACAAATAATTAGTAATGTTTAATTAGTTAACTATAAATAAGAAAAACAAAACATAAGAGGTTAAGCAGCCGAGAGTCACGGCGATGAGTGACCTCCTCGAGAGCAGCTAAGTCGTTTTAAACTCAAATTTTGAACCGTAAAAAGTAGCTGCGGTCCTTAGGACCCTTATGAACACAGATGGAAAAGAGAAAATCATGAAAAAGAAGCGTTAAGTCGGTCAAATAATTAGGTCGAGGAGCGGAAGAAATATTGGATTATTTGCAAACGGGATGAGCAGGCGAGGGCAATTTGGTCAATTGACCGAGAGTGACTCTGACCTAATCATCAAATAAAATCGGAGAAAAGAAAATTTGAATCGAGAATTAAATTAAAGAACTAATAGAAAAAAAAAAAAAAAGAGATGAAAATGAAAAGTCAAAAGTTATGACATCATGCATGATGTCATAACTAAAGTAATAAATTGAATTATTTAATTTGGGAATTAGGGGTCTTCCATAAGCAAAAAAAAAAAACGTGTAAAGGAAACCAAAGGAAAAAATTAGGATTTTCTTCTTCCTTGCCACCCCACTTTCCTCCCAAATTCCTCCATGAATGGTCCTCCATTTAAGCTTACATTTAAGCTTAATTTTCTTCACTTAATCCAAATAACTCTCTTAAAAACCACCCTAGAGCTTGTTATTGCAACTTAAGAAGGAGATTACAAGAAGAAAGAAGAATTAAAGATAGGGTTTTGAAGCTTTAACAAAAGGTTAGTATGTTAAATTGTTACTTTTCCATTCAAATGCATGTTTAGGTAATTAAGTGAGCTAATAACTTGATTTAAATGAAACAAATATGGGAAAGAATTAAATTGAAATTTTGGGCAGCTTGAGGAGTGTGGTTTGCATGAATATGATGCAATTGAGTGAGTTTAGAAGCTTTACTTAGTGAAATGATTAACATTAAAATTATTAGAAGTAGTTAAATGCAAGAGTTAGTGAGATTAAGGTTTCAATGCTAGGGTTTATGGACCAAAATTTGGAGAAATGCATAAATGGCATGTTTAACCTATTGTGAAATGAAATAATGGTCAATTATGACCAAATAAGTTGTGTGGGAATGATAGGAATGAAAACTAAATTCGGAGGTTAATGGTCATGCTGCTGGCAGCATGACCAAACCCACTTTGAAGGACCAAAACTCAAATTTTACAAGCCCAATTGATATGCCACCAATTGGAGATGAAAATAGACATAAAAGAGCACAATTTTCATTAAGGAACCATGGCCAAAAACTGACCAAAACTTGGTGAAACAATTGACCAAAGTGAGTTGACTGCAGGCTGCCACTGCATAAAACTGACCAAATGAACAGTAACTGTTCATTTGGTCATAACTCGAGCTAGGTAGGTCAAATTGACCTGAAATTTTGCCAGCAATTAGATATGATATAGACCTAAAACTTTCATGAAGAACACCAACCCAAATTAGGCCATTAACTCATTCAAATCATTGAGCAAAGTTAAAATTACTGTACTGAAATTCTGCAGAATTTTCATTTAGCAACAATGTTTGGAGGGCTATAACTCTCTCAGAAAACTCGGATTTAGGCGATTCTTGAATCGATGGAAACCTAAGACATAGTACAACATTTCATATGAAGAAAGTGAGACCGAATTATGAACTTAACTTGATCAAACAATTGACCAAAGTTGGACCAAAAATCTGCCAGCACCTAAATTGCAGTATGAACAGTGCACGTGAACAGTAAACTTATTTTGGCCATAACTTGAGCTACAAAACTCCGATTGAGGTGATCCAAAAATGAGAATACACTTAAGACAATAAGGAACATTTTCTATGAAGGAAGTTTTGTCAAATTCCAACAGTAGATCGACCAATGGAATAGTGCAACCGGAAAACCAAAGCGAAAATTGGCAATTTTGCCAAAATGACCTAAGCTTTAAACAAATGACCAAAACCAACAAGTTTGGTGACCAAAATGTGGTATGTGGGTGAAGTTGGAGTTCCCATACCCATTAAGCCTTAGAAAGTCAATAATTTGACTTGAATAGTGCAGTGAATAGTAACCGAAACACAAAATTTCGAAACGTCGAATTTAACACGTTAGAGCTAGCTAAATGTGAAGTTAATTTTATTTTTGAATTATTTTAATTTATATTAGTTAAACATTGTTAATTTGTGTGTTTCAGTTGAAAAGAATATCGGGAAGGAACCGAGGAACCGAGTCGAGGCTAAGGGCGACTCGGTTGAGGTTTGTGCACAACATATACTTTTATAATCATCTTTTGCATATCGTTTTAAATAATGTGAAATATTGGATTATGACATTCTTATGATGTTGATCTAAATTGTTGAAAGTTATTATGTATATTTGAAAAGAAAATGTTTAGCAAATTGTTAAGATAAGTTTTGAAACCACAATGTCATGACCACATATTTGAACACCTCACTAGCACGACTAGTGGGGGTAATTAGTTTCGAATTTTGATTCCTTCTCTGGAGAAGTGTTGAGGTGTGCCAGTAGAAGAGGATGTGAATGGATATCCATATATTTGAGCTAGCTAGCCTTGTGATGTGATTTCTCTTTAGCCTCTGGCTATTGAGATTCTATTTGTTTCGAATGGCATGATTTAACTGTGGGTTTTATGAAATGTGTTTTGATACTTTGAAATAAACTTGGTTTACATGTAAAATCTTACAATGCATGATTGTATTTAATTTTCATGTTTAATCAAATTTTTGAATGAATGTGCTTTAAGTTTTGCATAAAGATTATTTTAGTATATTGTGCACAAATAATTCTTAGTAATAAGCGATAGCTTTATTCTTTGTCGAATCTGAGAGATTAGAGGAAGCGTGGTATTTCTTGAGGTGTGTGAAGTCATCAGTTTGAAGCCTTCGGGTATAATTTATACCCTAACTGTAAATACTTCTTTTGATGTATATATTGCACATAAATGTATGGACATGTAAAAATGGGTCTTGAGCAGCTTGTACACAAATTTGTATGAAGTTTGTAATAAAGTTTAGTTTGTGTTTCTTTTGATATAAATTTGTAAGGTTATGTATAAATTATTTTGTTTTTAATGAAATATGAATGATATTGATTGTGATATTTTGAGAATTATTGAACTTGTGAATTTTGATAAATTGATTGAGTTTGATTGTGAAACCAGTAGTGGTTGAGAAAATCTTTTAGAAGTGCTTTTACAATTATTGAAGAACGGTTTTCTCAAAATACGAGAGAAACTCTGTCAAAATTTTTATCAAATTTGCGGAAAACTAAAATGGCCAAAAATATTAATTAGTTTTAATTTCAACTAAATGTTTTAAATACTCATTAGAAATGCTCACCACTTGTCAAAGATAAGAAAATTGTTTTAAAATCCCTTGTGGGGTACTTAATGAGTTATCGGTAGGTGAAGTTCGGTAGTTCATTAGGTATTCTACGGGATCATGTTATGCCTTACAGAGGGGTAAGGTGTGACATGTTTTAGTGGTATCAGAGCAAAATTTTTGAAGTATGTTTTAGCTTGTGAATTTGTGTCTTTTCTTTGTTAAGTACAACTGCTCAATGTCCATATTTGTTACATACAGTGCATTACATCATGAATATGAACTAACGGAGGGAAATCTCCTTGTGTTACTTGTTCAGGAGATACCCTAACTTCAGCTTGAAATGGAAGAAGGGGATCGCTCAGTTGAGCAGTCTGTTGAAGCTGAGGCACAAGGAAGCCCGGCTTTACCGAATGTCGGTGGGTCGGCACTGACCCACAAATGCCGCAAATTCTGCCTGATTCGCACAGCAGATAGCGGCAATGTTTCAACAAATGGCTGGGGGTATGCCTGCTCAAGCTCCACCCCAACCACCTGTGGCACAACCACTGCCTCCAGCCAGACAATATGATAAATTATTGAAGTATGGGGCAGAATTTAAAGTCTGATAGACCCACTTGAGGCGAGCAATGGCTTGAAAGAATGGGCCAGTATTTAAGAAGCTGCCGCCAAGATGAATTAAAGTTTGAGTATTACGTGTCTCTCTGCAGGGGATGCGTATGGTGGTGGAAGACCATCCCCACGGCTTGTGAACCACGGTGCTAACACAGGATGACTTTATCGAGAGTTGAGCGAAATACATCCCAGAGCATATGTTGATCGAGAAATTCCAAGAGATTTTGAGTCAAAAACAAGGGAATAGATCAGTGGCAGAGTATGAGAGGGAGTTCTCACTTTGAGTCACTATGCGGAGAGTCTCCTTACTACCAGTAAGGCAAGGTGCAAGAGATTTGAAACGGGTTTGAAGCCCAGCATACAGATGCAAGTTGTAGGATTTCGACACAGCAACTTCTCAGAACTTATGTCCCAAGCACTTGAACTGGAAAGAGTTGAAGCAGAAGCAACCCCAGTGAAGGAAAAAGCCGAGAAATTAGAAAAAGACAAGGGGAAAAATCGGTTGAGCGAGTTACGGTGCTACCTCGGAAAGAAAAAGAAGTTTAGTGGACCCAGGGTCGAGGTGGCAATTTGGCGGAGGCGATTTTGCAGTCGAGAGACCCCTAGGTGCAGTCGTGATCAGCGAGGGTTCACATTACGCGCCCCTGTGAGACTTGTGGCAAGATTCATGGGGGGGAATGTTATTGGGCCACTGGAGCCTGCTTTAACTGTGGAGGCAAGGGCCATATAGCTAAAGATTGTACTAGTGCTCAGAGATATGGTCGGCTCCTACTCTGCCGAGGATCTATTGAGTCCTGCTCCTAGAGGCTCACGATCTGTTGGCGAGGAAGAGGCGGTAGAGGCACCGCTTGACGATCGAGCACGCGATTGGTCGATGCACAAGGAAGTCGTCGGCCCGAGTCTACGATGAGACAACGAGAAGAGGTGAGACTTAGATGTGGTAGTGGTATATTCTCTATCTCTGGTCAAAATGTATTTGTGTTGTTTGATCGGGTTCAACCCATTCATATGTTAGTGCTAGCATAGTCGGTTCACTTGCTTTGTTCCATGTGTGCAAATGGGTTTTGAAGTGCTAGTAACTAGTCCATTAGGACAAGAGGTCCGGTCAACGAGAATCTATAGAGGCGTCCTTTGGTGATCCAAGGACATATTTTCTGTCGGACTTAATTGAAATGCCCTTGAGAGTATGATATCATCTTGGGCATGGATTGGTTAGCTGCATCATGCCATGATTGGTATGGCGAAAGCGATCACTTTTGGTCTCCTTTATGCGGTGATGTGGTAATACACGGGAGAGGCATTTATGCCATCAAACATCATTTAATTTGCACTAGCGGAAGGATGATTAAAGGGTGTGAAGCATACTTGGCACATGTGATAGACACCCGGTGGGAGTCGGCACTAAGGGACATCCCTACGGTATGTGACTTTCGGATGTATTTCTGAAGAATTGCCGGGATTACCTCCGAGAAGAGAGGTGCGATTTGAAATTGATGTTATGCAGTGTGGATCCAATCTCTATAACGCCATATAGAATGGCACTGCGAGTGAAAGAGTTGAAAGTGCGATTGCAAGAATTGCTTGACAAGGGCTTTATCCGCCTAGTGTGTCACCTTAGGGAGCGCCGGTGTTGTTTGTAAAGAAGAAAGATGGCACTCTCCGCTTGTGTATTGATTATCGGCGGTTGAATAAGGTGACAATAAAGAATAGATATCCATTACCCGCATTGATGACTTGTTTGATCGGTTGAGAGTGCGGTATGTTCTCAAAATTGACACGAGATCGAGTTATTATCATTTGAAAGTACAAGAGCAAAGTATTTCTAAAGCGCCTTGAGAACCCGCTATGGCCATTATGAGTTCTTGGTCATGCCATTGGGTTAACTAATGCTCATTTGCTTTTATGGATCCGATGAACACTATTTTCAGACCATACCTCGACCGGTTGTGGTGGTATTCATAGATGATATATTGGTATATTCGAGGAATGCGAGAAGAGCATGATAGACATCTGCGGATTATCTGCAGACTTTGAGGAGAAAGCACTATATGCCAAATTGTCGAAGTGTGAATTTTGGCTGAAAGAAATATCTTTTTGGGGCATGTAGTATCGAGAAGAGGGCATTAAGGTAGATCCAAGTAAGATTGAAGTCGTCCTTAATTGGAGGCCACCAGAAATGTCACAGATTCGTAGTTTTAGGTTTAGTGGATACTACCGTAGATTTGTGAAGGATTCTCCATGTTGGCATCTCCATTGACCAAGCCGCTTAGAAAAGATGTAAAATTTCGGTGGACGGATAAATGCCAGTGAGTTTTGATGAATTGAAGAGATGTTTGTGAAGCTCAGTCCTAACTTTACCCACGGGTAAAGAATATCTGATTCTGTGATGCTTCTCACAGCAGGTTAGGTTGTGTGTTGATGCAAGATCGAAATGTCATTGCCTATGCATCACGCCACTAAAACCGCATGAGAGGAATTATCCGACACATGATTTGGAGCTTGCGACCATTGTGTTTGCTCTTAAGATCCGGAGACATTATTTGTATGGGGAGAAATGTTACATCTACGGATCATAAGAGTTTGAAGTATTTGGGCACCAGAAGAGCTGAATTTGAGACAGAGGAGATGGTTAGAGTTGATAAAGACTATGATTGTCCGATAGACTATCACCGGGGAAAGCTAATGTTGTGGTGATGCCTTAAGTCGCAAGACTATGGCAAGTCTACGGGTTACTCCTTTGTCTTTAGTACATGAGTTAAGATCATTGCATGCCGGCAGAGATTAATGATGAGGCGAGGACAGCGGTTGCATGGCATGTACGGCCGGTGTTGATTGATCGATTAGAATGGTGCTCGAGAATGATCGAAGTATCGGAAGGCGATGGAAGAAGCCAGGCAAGAAACCAGAATTCTCACTCAGAGATGATGGTCTATTGCTCCACCAGGGCAGAATGTGTGTTCCTAATGAGGATGAATTGAGGAGGATCAAGTTAAAGGAAGCACATGAGTCTCCTTTTGCCATGCACCACAGTGGTACAAAAATGTATAGAGGGCTAAAGGAGCATTCTTGGTGGATGGGTATGAAGAGAGATGTGGCGAGTTTGTATCCAAATGCCTAACTTGTCGACAAGTGAAGGCGAGCATCAAGTACCATTGGTTGTTACATCCACTACCGATGCAGTGGAAATGGGAGAGAATAACGATGGATTTTGTGATGGGACTTGAGGACACAAAGAGTCATGATGCGATTTGGGTCATTGTTGTGAGACTAAATGCTCATTTTACGCGATTCGGATGGACTACAATTTGGACAGATTGGCGGGTTGTACATCGATGAGATTGTGAGATTGCATGGAGTGCCGTATCTATTGTATCGAGCAGATCCTAGGTTCACTTCTAGATTATGGGGTAGTCTTCAGAGAGCCCTAGGAACTAGATTGAACTTCAGTACGGCATTCCACCCACAGACAGATGGCCAATCTGAGAGGGTAATTCAGATCTTGGAGGATATGCTACGAGCTTGTGTTATTGAGTTTGATGGTAGTTTGGATAAACACTTGCATTTGATTGAGATTGCTTACAACAACGCTACCAATCAAGCATTGGGATGCCTCCATATGAAGCTTTGTATGGCAGAAAATGTAGAACCCCGTTGTGTTGGGATGACGTGGGTGAAAGAAAGATGATTGGACCCGAAATTGTTCAACAAACTGAAGAGAAAATCAAGGTGATCCGAGATCGACTTAAGACTGCATCAGACCGTCAGAAGTCCTATATTGATTTAAAAGAAGGGATATTGAGTATGCGATGGGTGAGAAAGTTTTCCTCAAAGTTTCTCCTTGGAAGAGAATTATGAGATTCGCGAGAAAGGGGAAAGCGAGTCCTCGTTTCATTGGGCCATATGAGGTTCTGGAAATAGTGGGTCCTTTGGCATATCGGTTGGCACTACCTCCAGAGTTGGAAAGGATACATAATGTCTTCCATGTGTCTATGTTGAGGAGGTATCAATCGGACCCATCTCATGTACTACCATAGAAGAAATAGAAGTGAATCGGACCTCACATATGAAGAAGAACCCATAAAGATTACGGCTTATGAGGTGAAGCGACTACGGAATAGCGGATACCGTTGGTAAAAGTCTTTGTGGAACCATCATTCGGGCCAAGAAGCTACTTGGGAACGAGAGGAGGACGTGAGGAGACAATACCCACAATTGTTCAGAGATTGATACGAGTAAAATTTCGAGACGAATTTATTTAAGAGGAGAATTGTAACACCCCGTTATATAGCTGGTATATTTCATCATTCGGAGACCGGTGTCGGTCAGGACAATTAATGGGATTAGGGCCACACTTAAGACAACTTGAGAAGCCATAAACACAAATAATTAGTAATGTTTAATTAGTTAACTATAAATAAGAAAAACAAAACATAAGAGGTTAAGCAGCGAGAGTCACGATGAGTGACCTCCTCGAGAACGATCGAAGTCGTTTTAACCTCATATTTTGAACCGTAAATAGTGACGCTGCGGTCCTTAGGACCCTTATGAAGACAGTGGAAAAGAGAAAATCATGAAAAGAAGCTGTTAAGTCGGTCAAATAATTAGGTCGAGGCGGAAGAAATATTGGATTATTTGCAAGCGGGATGAGCAGGCGAGGGCAATTTGGTCAATTGACCCAGGAGTGACTCTGACCTAACATCAAATAAAATCGGAGAAAAGAAAATTTCGGAATCGAGAATTAAATTAAAGAACTAATAGAAAAAAAAAAAAAAGAAAAAGAGATGAAAATGAAAAAGTCAAAAGTTATGACATCATGCATGATGTCATAACTAAAGTAATAAATTGAATTATTTAATTTGGGAATTAGGGGTCTTCCATAAGCCAAAAAAAAAAAACGTGTAAAGGAAACCAAAGGAAAAAAATTAGGATTTTATTCTTACTTGCCACCCACTGTCCTCCCAAAGTCCTCCATGAGTGGTCTTCCATTTAAGCTTACATTTAAGCTTAATTTTCTTCACTTAATCCAAATAACTCTCTTAAAAACCACCCTAGAGCTTGTTATTGCAACTTAAGAAGGAGATTACAAGAAGAAAGAAGAATTAAAGATAGGGTTTTGAAGCTTTAACAAAAGGTTAGTATGTTAAATTGTTACTTTTCCATTCAAATGCATGTTTAGGTAATTAAGTGAGCTAATAACTTGATTTAAATGAAACAAATATGGGAAAGAATTAAATTGAAATTTTGGGCAGCTTGAGAGGAGTGTGGTTTGCATGAATATGATGCAATTGAGTGAGTTTAGAAGCTTTACTTAGTGAAATGATTAACATTAAAATTATTAGAAGTAGTTAAATGCAAGAGTTAGTGAGATTAAGGTTTCAATGCTAGGGTTTATGGACCAAAATTTGGAGAAATGCATAAATGGCATGTTTAACCTATTGTGAAATGAAATAATGGTCAATTATGACCAAATAAGTTGTGTGGGAATGATAGGAATGAAAACTAAATTCGGAGGTTAATGGTCATGCTGCTGGCAGCATGACCAAACCACTGAAGGACCAAAACTCAAATTTTACAAGCCCAATTGATATGCCACCAATTGGAGATGAAAATAGACATAAAAGAGCACAATTTTCATTAAGGAACCATGGCCAAAAACTGACCAAAACTTGGTGAAACAATTGACCAAAGTGAGTTGACTGCAGGCTGCCACTGCATAAAACTGACCAAATGAACAGTAACTGTTCATTTGGTCATAACTCGAGCTAGGTAGGTCAAATTGACCTGAAATTTTGCCAGCAATTAGATATGATATAGACCTAAAACTTTCATGAAGAACACCAACCCAAATTAGGCCATTAACTCATTCAAATCATTGAGCAAAGTTAAAATTACTGTACTGAAATTCTGCAGAATTTTCATTGAGCAGCAATGTTTGGAGGGCTATAACTCTCTCCAGAAAACTCGGATTTAGGCGATTCTTGAATCGATGGAAACCTAAGACATAGTACAACATTTCATATGAAGAAAGTGAGACCGAATTATGAACTTAACTTGATCAAACAATTGACCAAAGTTGGACCAAAAATCTGCCAGCACCTAAATTGCAGTATGAACAGTGCACGTGAACAGTAAACTTATTTTGGCCATAACTTGAGCTACAAAACTCCGATTGAGGTGATCCAAAAATGAGAATACACTTAAGACAATAAGGAACATTTTCTATGAAGGAAGTTTTGTCAAATTCCAACAGTAGATCGACCAATGGAATAGTGCAACTTCGGAAAACCAAAACCGAAAATTGGCAATTTTGCCAAAATGACCTAAGCTTTAAACAAATGACCAAAACCAACAAGTTTGGTGACCAAAATGTGGTATGTGGGTGAAGTTGGAGTTCCCATACCCATTAAGCCTTAGAAAGTCAATAATTTGACTTGAATAGTGCAGTGAATAGTAACCGAAACACAAAATTTCGAGAACGTCGAATTTAACACGTTAGAGCTAGCTAAATGTGAAGTTAAGTTTATTTTGGATTTATTTTAAGTTCTAGTACTGAAACATTGTAAAATTGTGTGTTTCAGTTGAAAAGAATATCGGGAAGGAACCCGAGGAAACGAGTCGAGGCTAAGGGCGACTCGTTTGAGGTTTGTGCACAACATATACTTTTATAATCATCTTTTGCATATCGTTTTAAATAATGTGAAATATTGGATTATGACATTCTTATGATGTTGATCTAAATTGTTGAAAGTTATTATGTATATTTGAAAAGAAAATGTTTAGCAAATTGTTAAGATAAGTTTTGAAACCACAGTGTCATGACCACATATTTGAACACCTCACTAGCACGACTAGTGGGGGTAATTAGTTTCGAATTTTGATTCCTTCTCTGGAGAAGTGTTGAGGTGTGCCAGTAGAAGAGGATGTGAATGGATATCCATATATTTGAGCTAGCTAGCCTTGTGATGTGATTTCTCTTTAGCCTCGGCTATTGAGATTCTATTTGTTTGAATGGCATGATTTAAGCGTGGGTTTTATGAAATGTGTTTTGATACTTTGAAATAAACTTGGTTTACATGTAAAATCTTACAATGCATGATTGTATTTAATTTTCATGTTTAATCAAATTTTTGAATGAATGTGCTTTAAGTTTTGCATAAAGATTATTTTAGTATATTGTGCACCACTGAGTCTTAGTACTCGTGATAGCTTTATTCTTTGTCGCAGTCTGAGAGATTAGAGGAAAGCGGTCGAGGCTTGAGGTGTGTGAAGTCATCAGTTTGAAGCCTTGGGTATAATTTATACCCTAATCAGTAAATACTTCTTTTGATGTATATATTGCACATAAATGTATGGACATGTAAAAATGGGTCTTGAGCAGCTTGTACACAAATTTGTATGAAGTTTGTAATAAAGTTTAGTTTGTGTTTCTTTTGATATAAATTTGTAAGGTTATGTATAAATTATTTTGTTTTTAATGAAATATGAATGATATTGATTGTGATATTTTGAGAATTATTGAACTTGTGAATTTTGATAAATTGATTGAGTTTGATTGTGAAACCGAAGTAGTGGTTGAGAAAATCTTTTAGAAGTGCTTTACAATTATTGAAGAACAGTTTTCTCAAAATACAGAGGAAACTCTGTCAAAATTTTTATCAAATTTGCGGAAAACTAAAATGGCCAAAAATATTAATTAGTTTTAATTTCAACTAAATGTTTTAAATACTCATTAGAAATGCTCACCACTTGTCAAAGATAAGAAAATTGTTTTAAAATCCCTTGTGGGGTACTTAATGAGTTATCGGTAGGTGAAGTTCGGTAGTTCATTAGGTATTCTACGGGATCATGTTATGCCTTACAGAGGGGTAAGGTGTGACAAAATCTAGTTAATATTTTTGGTCCATTTTATTTTTCCGCAAATTTTATAAAATTTTTGACAGAGTTCTGTCTGTATTTTGAGAAACTAGTTCTTCAAATACCTATAAAAAGCACTTCTAAAAATTTTTCTCAACAACTACTTCAATTTCATAATCAACTCAATCAATTTCTCAAGTTCAAAATTCAATAATCCTCAAAATACTAGCAATACATTTCATTCAAATTAAATAAATAGTTCCACTCATATTTCATTAGAGACAAAACAATTTATATACATCCTTACAAAATTTACATCAATAGAAATGCAAAGTAAACTTTATTACAAACTTCATACAAATTTTGTACAAGCTGTTCAAGACCCATTTATATGTCCATACATTTATATGCAATACATACATCAAAAAAAATATTTACAATTAGGGTATAAATTATACCCGATAACTCCCAAGCTGATAAATCCTCAATCCTTAGCAGCTCAGTCTGTCGCTCCTCTAGTCTCTATATCTGCGACAGCAATAAAAGCCATCGCTGAGTATTAGGACTCAGTGGTGCACAACATACTAAAATAATCTTTATGCAAAACTTAAATCACATTTATTCAAAAATTTCACTGAACATGAAAATTAAATACAATTCATGCGTCATGAGATTTTAATCCCAACACTTTCATTTTGAAGTATCAAATCACATTTCATAAAATCCACAGTTAGATCATGCCATTCGAAACAAATAGAATCTCAATAGCCAAAGGCTAAAGAGAAATCACATCACAAGGCTAGCTAGCTCAAATATATGGATATCCATTCACATCCTCTTCTACTGGCACACCTCAACACTTCTCCAGAGAAGGAATCAAAATTCGAAACTAATTACCCCCACTAGTCGTGCTAGTGAGGTGTTCAAATATATGGTCATGACACTGTGGTTTCAAAACTTATCTTAAAAATTTGCTAAACATTATCATTTCAAATATACACAACTAACCTTCCACAATTTAAATCAAAGCATCATAAAAATTGTCATAATTCACTGATTCAAATTATTCAAAACAATATGCAGAAATAATTTACAAAAGTTATACGTTGTGCACAAACCTCAAACGAGTTGCCTCTTGGCCTTGACTCGATTCTTCGGGTTCTTTTTCGGTGTTCTTTTCAACTGAAACACACAATTTCACAGTGTTTCAGTACCATAACTTAGCATAAATCCAAAAATAAATTTAACTTCACTTTTACCTAGCTCTAACGTGTTAAACTTGACGTTCTTGAAATTTTGTGTTTCGAGTTACTATTCACTACACTATTCAAGTCAAATTATTGACTTTCTAAGGCTTAATAGGTATGGGAATTCCAACTTTACCCACATACCACATTTTGGTCACCAAACTTGTTGGTTTTGGTCATTTTCTCAACACTTAAGTCTTTTAGGCAAAATTGTCAATTTTCAGTTTTGGAGTCCTAAGTCGAACTATTTCATTGGTCCTTTTACTGTTGGAATTTGACAAAACTTTCTACAGAGAAAATATTCCCTATTGTCTTAAGTTTATTCTCCTTTTTGAATCACCATAATTGGAGTTTTTTAGCTCAAGTTATGTCCAAAATACGGTTACTGTTCATGCTGCAGATTTTAGTTCTGGCAGATTTATTGATCCAACTTCGTTCAGCAATTTGATCAAGTTAAGTCCATAATTTGGTCTATTTTTCTTCATATGAAATGTTCTACTATGTCTTATTTTTTCCATCGATTCAAGAATCACTTAAATCGGAGTTTTCTAGAGAGAGTTATAGCCATTGAAACTTTACTGTTCATATGCTAAATCTGCAGTTCTGCAGATTCAGGTCACCAATTTTGCTCAGTAATTTGATTGGGTTAATGGCATAATTTGGGTTGGTGTTCTCCATGAAAGTTTTAGAATATATCTCATCTAACTACTGGTAAAATTTCAGATCATTTTGACCTACCTAGCTCGAGTTATGACCAAATGAATAAACACTGTTCATTTGGTCAGTTTGTACATGGTAGCCTGTAATTTTTCAACTTTGGTCAATTTGTTCACTAGGTTTTAGTCACTTTTTGGGCATACTTCCTAAATGAAAATTGTGTCATTTAGTGCCTATTTTCATTCCCAATTGGTCCCATATCAATTGGACTTGTAAAATTCTATTTTTGGTCCCTCAAAGTTGACTTTTGGTCATGGTGCATACCCAATCCGAATTTGGCTTTGATTCAAATACTTCTAACACACGTAATTAGGTCACAAATGACCATTTCTCACTTTACATTAGGTCAAATACACCATTTACAAGTTTCTTACATTTTTGGTCTCCAAACCCTAATGTCTAAAACCTTAAGTTTGTCCAATCTTCACAATTCATGTAATCTAATTATACAATTCACATATCTAACATCTATTCACCAAGATTTCATGTTTAACCTAACTAAATATCATCAAAATCTTAGGGTTCCATGGCTGCCACATTCTCTCTTCCTTTATTTAAGCATGATTTTCTTTATTTCTAATGCAATTTCACCACACATAAACTTAAATTCATGAATTCAATAAGAATTTAAACTTGAAATTGCACTTACCTCAACTTGAATTTGAATTCTCTAATTTCCCTCTTCTTTTCTTCTTTCTTTGATGACCAAGCTTCTTCTTACTAAATCAAGTTTTTGTGAAGGAAATATGGAAGGATTTGAGATTTAATGGTGGCTTCAAAGCTTGAAGCAAGCTTTAATGGAGGTTTGCAATGGTGAGGGAAAGAGAATGATGGAGGTGGCAACTTTGGGAGAGAAGACCAATTGATTTTTTTTTTCTTTTCCTTTCTTTTTTTTATGTCTTATGAAAGACCACAATTCATTTTAATTAATTTATAAATTATGGGATTTATGGCATCATGCATGATGTCATATCCCTACACCTTTTTAACTTTTTCATTTTCTCTTTTTTTTTTCTATTAGTTCTTTAATTTAATTCTCGATCCCAAAGTTTTCTTTTCTCCAATTTTATTTGACAGTTAGGTCAAGAGTCAGCTCTCGGGGTCAATTGACCAAATTGCCCCTCGCTGGTTCATCCCGGTTTGTAATTAATTCCATATTTCTTTCGGCTACCTGACCTAATTATTTGACTAGCTTAACAGTTCTTTTTTGTGATTTTCTCTTTTCCACTGTGTTCATAATGGTCCTAAGGACCGCAGCGTCACATTTTACGGTTTGAAATTTGAGTTTAAAATGACTTCGCAGTCCTTCTCGAGAAGGTCACCCATCGCTGTGACTCTCGGCTCGTTTAACTTCTTATGTTCTGTTTTTCTTATTTATACTTAACTAATTGACAATTACTAATTATTTGTGTTTAAGGCTTATCTAGTTGTCGTAAGTATGGTTCTAATCCCCTTAATTTTCCGGACCGATTTCGGTCACCGAAACAGTGAAATATACTAGGCTATGCAAACGGGGGTGTTATAGCACAGAACTACTGTCGGAGCTAGGAAGTAGCCCCATGACAGTTAGTATCAGAGCGAGGTCAGTGCTTGTGATGGATAATAATCCATACCTCCCTTGAGAAACCTTCGATTGTGTGATGCACACGAGATACAAAAATAATGAGAAACGATGGAAAGCGATGGTTGTTAAATAAAGCGATGAAAGCTAACAGTGTGTTCACCTTGAAAAAGGGTGAGCGAGTATACAACCCCGAAATGGGGGAAGGGCATGATGTCCTTATTAAAAACATATTGTGGCATGCATAACGTATAAGCGATATGTTGGGCAAATGGGTATTCTTGATCTTATTGAGTCCTTAAGAGGTGGTATACGAGTGCAATTCACCAATTGGGGATCATCAATACAAAGGATGCTAACGTGGGCAAAACAGGGTGCGAAATTGGCAAATGACATTTGCCATGAAAGTACCATAATTTGAGACTTTGGTCGGACAAAAATGAGACGATCGATATTGCAAAAACATTAGAAAATATGGAGTAAATGGTAGCCCTAAAGCCATTGAGATGGTGAATGACCCTTGTCGGGTGATGAGATATAATTCTCGGGATTGCTTAAAAGACTATGACAGTCTTTAAGATGTGTGGGGATGTGCAAGCCTTAAGGATTGATAAGCCAATTGCAAATTGTTAATAGACTATGGAAGTCTTTCGAGATATGGGGTGTGCTATCCCTAAGAGATTATGGAGCTGATGACTTATCTCATTGAGATGGTGTCTTGCCCTAAGTGGGTTAAGAGTCAGAATAATCGGGAGCTACATATTGGCTATAAAAGCCTTTAAAAATACCTTAACGGAGTGCTAAGCCCGTAACGTATTTTGTGCGGGTAAAGAGATGGGAAATTCGAGATAGCTTAATGGTTATGTGAACCTTTGGAATGATGGGTTGAAATACCCTTAATCAATATTGAGATGGTTGTTTTCTCCCCTGGAGAGTAACCATTGCTGTTGGCTACTATAACCTTCAAATGAAGGATAAGAAATGTATTGAGTCCCTTGAAATAAGAATGTTGCTATTTTATGGATAATTGAAACTGTTGCTAGAGTGCAACTTGAGACGAGACAGTCGTTGCATGCCATTGATGGCAAGTTCGGATTATATGTGGATTCTATTGAATCCCATTTAATTAGGAGGCGATAGATGCTAAGAGCTGTTGAAGTAAAATCAGCTACGAGATAAATTTGGAAAAGGGATAGGTGGATCCCAAATCATATTGCATAGAAATTGATATGGCTTATGATAAGCCTAGAAAGGGTAAGAAACCCAAATATAAATTCGGATGTAAAGAGTTGGCTTGTGGTAACAAAAGAAAGGGCGAAGGCCCAATTGTGCTTGTAAGCACTATGAAGTTGCGTTGGTAAACGGTAGCCCGAGTATTCATATAAAACTCAAAGTGCAGATGGTGGTAGCTTATATGAGAAAAAGCTTGCCAAAACAATCTTAAAATACAAGATGGTGGTGATAAGAGCCACATTGTGATAAAAGTGGTGATACCACGTGTGGGAGGGCTGCACACCTCATTAGATATAATCTTTTGAGGAGAGGGTAATGACTCCATAATGAATTGGGTGTGCCAATAGAGCTTGAGGCCACCTTGAATACCTATGAAGTGAGAATACATAGAGATGATGAAGCACTTGTTAAGTGAAATTGAGTTATGGGCAAACGAATGATCTTGGGGTCACAATTGTGATGATAGTGGTGTCAAATAGAGTTCTAGACATTTTTGGGAGATCTAAGCAATTGTGATGGCCAAGCATTTGGATTGCGATAACTAAATGAGCTTGATGGCTGTGGCAATCGTGTATATGTGTTTTTCACTGAGGAAACTAAAATGAGCAGCATGTGGGATAAGAAAAGTCCCTCGAGGCTATCTTGTGGAAATTTTACAGGTGGAGAGTGCAATCATAAGCAATATGGTATCCCTTCGAGGTGTCAACCACATTCCAAGTGGAAGATGAGAAGTAGCAAAAAGGTGGAGACCTCAAGAGAACATGAATGCAAAACTCACTTTGTGGTGCCCAAGATGAATTAAAACCAAACAGGAAGAGAACGAAGCGAGCGGAAGCAATTGTTAGCCGAGAATTGTTTATCGTTGATAGGCCGTAGCATCAAGAGATGGGTGTACGAACAATGGGTGTGCAGTAAGAAATGAGGGCAAGCCTAACTTGACCAATGAGTCTCCGTAGCATAATGCAAGTTCCAGAGGAGAACATGGTGATACACAAAATGGGAATGTGTAAGTTTCTCTATTCATTTACATGCTGACTATGTTGTTCATTATTGGCAACCATAATATTAAATCATAGCTTTGAAATCGAATACTATTACTTCTGTATGCTTGAGTTCATGTATAACACTATTGTTTTGTATTGTGATTATTTTGTGAGGTACTTACGATGGCGCAACCATAAGGCAAAGCCAAAAGAATGACTTAGTGAAGGCCCAATGATATTCATGCGGAGGCGTGTTCATCACAATACAGAGAAATGAAGCACCGAAGGAACCATCATAAAATGAGCTTTAAAGAATTAAGTGGGGGAGTATGCAGATGATTGAATAGATCCATCAAAGTGAGAACTCACTAGAATACAATGCCACGACAACAATAGCAGTAGTCGATAGGGTTGTCAAGTATCTAAGTGGGGGAGAATGTCACAAAGAAGAAAATGGTAATGTCATTATTAATCAAGTGGGGCAGCCATTCCATCATTGATCGAGTAGGGTAGCTATGCCACAACCATAACATAAGGAGGATGTTAAAAATGTGTATGAAGATGGGCACAAGTTGATATGAAGATACATAAGAGAATCATGAGATCAATGTGTGACAACCAGACATGATGAAAGATTTGAAGAGGCACAAGATGTTTGGGAGAGCTTTGTTCAACATGGTGAATAACATGAAAAGGCACAAGATGTTTCAGAGAGCTTTATTCAATAAGAGGTGTTCAGGGCAAATCGATGAGGACATCGATTGTCTAAGTGGGGGAGAATGTAAGGGGGACAGCCCGTTACCCCATGAGGATTGGCCTAACCCAGCCAAGCCATAGGCTTATAAGATGGTGTAAGGGCACAATTGATGAGAATGAGAAGTTTGGCGGATACTTTTATAAATATGAAAAAGTGCAGGGGGTTGTGACTACTGAAACATACTGATGTCTCCTCCTGCCAGAGGTCACTATGTTCCTAATGCTCTTTAGGGGGGTGTGACTAGTTGGCCACTGGTGAGCACGGACGGGCCCAGCTAGTTGCCAAGTTTGGTGTCAAGCTCTCCATCATCCCTGGGGTCACTGACGCATGGGCGTGACTCTAAGTGAGCCCCCTACGTACTCATGGTACTAGGCGGCAGGCATCGTACTCTCGTGAGAAAGGAGCTCGATGTCTCCATAAAGAAGGAGCTTCATGGACACTACAAGGCCAAGGGGCTTGTAGTGCGTGTCTCTCCTAGGCCCGAGGTTTCCATATAAGGTCGACGATGCTGCTCGATATACGGGCCAATGATGCTACTCGGTATAGGGGAACAAATATTATACATTAGCTTTGGGTTCAGCCATACGGTCGGATGATGCTTATTGCCTTGCTTTCGGACAATGCTTGTGGATGTACACGATGAAGGGTGACACCGTGCTACAAGGAATATCAATGCTCAATTACTGGGCTAAATACGTGAAAGACCCTCGATAAAAACATTTGAGATCCTCTATAAGGGTAAAGATCTTTGAATACGAGTAGGCTGGCCTAGATTGGTGGAAGTCTAGGCGCCGTACGGGATTACTGTCCGAGCTAGAAAGTGGCCCCGTGACACTATGGGCCCATTTACTATAATGGTATTCAGGCGTGCTGTGGGTTTCAATGGCCTTAAGCCTCCTCGAGCCTAGCGCTGATAATGGTCTCGATATTGAGTAGTTACAATTATAAGCATTTAATTTTAATGGAAAACATTTTTAATATAATAATATTTAAATTAGAACAAAATATAATAATATTTAAAGGATATTTGGCTTAGCTACTTACTTTTAACTTTTTACTTAAAATATATTTTTTAACTTATAAGTTAATTTAAAAATAAGTAGTTAATTGTTTGTAAAACTACTTAAAATTAACTTTTAAATAGTTTAAGTTTTTGGTTAAAATGTAGTTAAAAGGAACTTAATTTGTCGAAATGATCAAATAGGATATATCATTGAGTGTTGTGGTTGTTATAATGAGGATAGTATTAATATTTTTGAAAATTATCAAGAGAACATAGTATTTTACTTAGTTAAAGAATATATTTAAAATAAACAGATAAGTTACAAATGTACCTTACTTATGACTTTTAACTTATTTTAAGTAGTTTTTTTAACTTGTATGCTAAGCTAAACACTAATTTACTTGTGACTTTCTATTTATAAATAGGTTTGACCAACCTATAAGTTAAACCAAACACCCTCTTAGTCTCCACACAACAAAATTTTTATTTTTTGTCTAGAAATATATTTTTTAAAATATTGTGTTTTTCAAAATGTAGAAAACAATTAATTAGTTTTACTAAAATAAAAAGACTAAATAGTAGTATTTTCAAAATATAGGAACCAACTAATCAATTTCACTAAAATAAAATAATTAAATAGTAGTTTGATTGGTATTAAAATCAATTGACAAACAAAAAAGTTAATAAAAAAACTAAATAATTTAACAAAAATAAATTATATCGACTAAATAATATATTTTTCAAGATATAATGACTAAATAATTAATTTTATTAAAATATAAATATTCAATAGGAATTTTTCCTTACAATTATATTGTACCGCAGCAAAGTGCGAGCTGAACTCCAGTATATTA
Organism: Hevea brasiliensis; assembly: GCF_030052815.1. Classification (NCBI taxonomy): domain Eukaryota; kingdom Viridiplantae; phylum Streptophyta; class Magnoliopsida; order Malpighiales; family Euphorbiaceae; genus Hevea; species Hevea brasiliensis. Next base: position 85,033,923 of record NC_079499.1, read on the forward strand.
CTAGTCATTTCGCTCTCGTTTCATGCAGAATATTTATTATTTTACTTTATTAATATAATTTAATACATATTTCTCTATATTTTATATTTTTATAATCATATATAATAAAATTTTATTAATGATAAAAGTTTTATTTAATTATAATTTTATTTCAAGTGTTAATATATAAATTAGCCATTTTAGTTGCGCATTGTACGGATTATTTTTTTATTTTATTTTAATAATATAATTTAATATTTATTTTTATATTTTATATTTTTAAAATCATACTAAAATATTGTTAATATTAAAATTTTCAATTAAATATGTTAAGTGCAAATTAAATTTTATTAAAATTTTGAATTGGTATCATTAGCTCTGCCTGAATGATAAGTGACATGAATAGAAATGAGCATTCCCATGGACAATTGTACTTTTATTATTTATTTTTGGGTAAATGTATTTTTTAACCTAACACTAATAATTATTAAAATAAAATTATTAAGTTAAACATTATCAAATAATAATAATAATTAAATTTATAATTAAAAATAATAAGTTAAAATGATACTTTAAACTCTATTAGATAAGTAATATTATAATTTAATATTTATTTTTATATTTTTAAAATCATACTAAAATTTTGTTAATATTAAAATTTTCAATTAATATGTTAAGTGCAAATTAAATTTTATTAAAATTTTGAATTGGTATCATTAGCCCTGCCTGAATGATAAGTGACATAAATAGAAATAGGCATTCCCATGGATAATTGTACTTTTATTATCTAACACTAATAATTATTAAAATAAAATTATTAAGTTAAATATTATCTAATAATAATAATTAAATTTATAATTAAAAATGATAAGTTAAAATGATACTTTAAACTCTATTAGATAAGTAATATTATAATTTAATATTTATTTTTACATTTTATATTTTTAAAATCATACTAAAATTTTGTTAATATTAAAATTTTCAATTAAATATGTTAAGTGCAAATTAAATTTTATTAAAATTTTAAACCGGTATCATTAGCCTTGCCTGAATGATAAGTGACATAAATAGAAATGGGCATTCCCATAGATAATTGTACTTTTATTATTAGTTTTTGGGTAAATGTATTTTTTAACCTAACACCAATAATTATTAAAATAAAATTATTAAGTTAAACATTACCTAATAATAATAATTAAATTTATAATTAAAAATGATAAGTTAAAATGATACTTTATTTTACTATTTAAAAAAAAAAAATAGACAAGTGCAAATCTTGTCCAAATTCAAAATTCTATTAACCTATTAAATATTCTCAATCATAAGTTCCTCATAATCATCCACAATTTCAGACAACTCTGCTTGACTTGGAACTCCTCTTAGTAGCCTATGTGAATTGGAAATGCTTGCATCGTGTGAATTGAAAATGCTTGCATTTGATTCCATTCTTAAATTGGAAGAACCTTTTACTCCTTTTACAGGATTTTCAGGCGCATTTGAAGATGATTCAAAATTTAAGGCACTTTATTGATTAATTGTGTAATAATCCAAATTTTTAAAATATAAATCTTATATTTTTATGTATAGTATTTTAATATTATTTTAATAGTATCTAACTGATTTATAATTTTTATAAAACTTTCATTTATATGTTTTAATGTTACTTCTAAACATATTTTATAAATTTTATAATAGTCTAATTTTTAATTGAAATAGTTGATTTTATAAACTAATGTTAAATCAATTATCAAGATATATTATTTCATTATTTTCAATCTTTATTTTTAAGGTTTGATTTAATTGCTATTAATTTGATCATCATCGTCGTCGTCGTCATCATCATCATCATTATTATTATTATTATTATTATTATTTTTGTTTAAATTATACACAAAAATTTCATTCTTGGACTTGATTGAAAAACATGAAAAAGTTCAAGGACCAATTATGTAATTAAAAAACAAAAAAAAACTCACAACACAGTGTCTCTGGCCCCCCTCCAGTGTTCCCTCTCTCTCCCCTCGATTTCCCTCTCTCCTTTTTCTTTCTTTCTTTCTTTTTCCGATCACCCACCATCCTAGTGCTGGCGATGACCCTTCCAGAAGATCAGCGGTGACTGGAGACCTTCTATGGATGATGAGCCATTGCCGACAGTGAAAGGGAGCCTCCACTACAAAGAGAGAGAAACTATCAGCCCAAAGCTTCTCTCCTCCATTTTCGGCAACTCTACTCCCTTCCGGCTACTCCAATTGGTCTGGCTCAGCATCCTTCAGTCCAAGGAAGAGGTTTCCGGCCAACTCTATCGGTTTTAATGGAGTTTTCGACGAGATTAAGAAGAGAGAGAAAATAATGGGCAGCGAGCTTTTCAACCATTTTTTCGGTGATCTAACCGCCGGATCGAAAATCCAAGGCCACCAATGAACTTAGGGTGATGAAACCTTTGAGATGGAATTAGCCCTGCTCTGATCGGACAACGTTTGAAAAAGGCGATCATCCGATGGTCCAGATCGCTTGATGAGATTTTCAGACTTGTTCGATTTCCAAAAATTAAAAATAATTTTATGATAATTATTGACAATTTTTGAGCTTCATTTAGGTGCAATTGGTTCAATGATAGCTCACCGGCATCGGGATTGAGTTTTTGACCAGATCCAATTGCCCGGCGGCCCGTCCTAGAACACAATTGATATTATAGTTGATCCTAGCATTTTCAGATGCCTCAGACGCATTCTAAGCATCGGAATTGGCATAGGTAAATTTGAACCCTAAGTTTTCTTATTTACCTAGTATCAGGTTTAGAATGAAAATTCATAAAATATCCATAGGTGATTAGAAAATTATAATTCGTATTGCCATAGTTTTATAACCTTGTTAAGCAAAATTTTAGAATTTTTAGAGCTTGTTTGAGTAATTTTTATAGAATGTTAGTTTTAGGGACTAAACATAATTTTTTAATTTTTTGAGAATTACCTGGTTTGGAGGGCCCAGGAAGGGCCATGTGATGTTGATGGGATATAGATGTGACAATTGTGCTTTAGAAGTGTTATTTGAACTCTTTTGCAGGTGGGGTAGGTCCTAGGTATAGAGAAAACTCTGTCAGATTTTCAGCATAAATCAAGTGTCTTTTATCTCTTTAAAGTCCGATTTTGAGCTAGTACTAATCAAAATATAATATAATTATTTAGGTGATCAGGGTTAGCCGTCTTTCTCTATCCAACTGCTACAGTAGTCATCGGTTAACTAGTGAGTAGATATTGATTTTATTTATAATTTCAATATTATTATATATTCAAGGCATACTCATGCATCACATATCAATATATGTATGTAGCTAAATACCAGGCACACATTATGTTGCATTTTCTTATTTGCAAAAATGGATGTGAATGTCACCTTAGAGTAATTTGGAGCTGTGTGCGTGTGTCGACGTGCATGTGGTGTGGTGTAATGGATATGGGTAGGACGGACAAATTGGTTTAAGCTAGTCTCGCTTGGGGCCCAATCCTTTTTGTGAAAGTCAGGATGAGTATGGCTTTGAGTTGATCTCACTGACCCTCGCATTTGGATTATTAAGCAAAAGTCCAGCTCGAGTTGATCTCGCTAGCAGACATTAGATTAATAGAGCTGTATAGGGGATCAACTCCCATATGTATATATATCTAATGTAATATACAGGTGTGTGAGTGCTCCAAAATTATTCTTTGTGCGACTGTTGTCTGAATTTGGCTGAATATGATAATCTGTGTTGCATTTCATTCTTAGTAATGCACTGGCTTTAGATATTTATAGAAAGTGTATTTGAAATCAATATCTTACTCTATGATTCGAACGCTCACTCCTGTTCACCCTATTTTTCCAGGCTACAGGAGGTATTCTTTTTAGAATAACCTACTTTCTTCCTCACAGGTTTATTAGTAGTTATTTATTTGTATTATTATTTTCTAAAATTATAATATAGAACTCTGCATGTGTTAGCAGTCGTAATAATCTTGTCAGGTACTATGTAAATTTAAGTTTTGGTGTTTTAATGAATGCAAAATTTTTATGATATTTAAAATGTTTGCAAAAGGGTGGTATCAGGGTTGAGCTGGGCTCCCCTAACTTTAGTTTTTTATGGTTATCGGGTTGGGTTGACCTGAATAAGAATGTAACATTTTATTTTATTTTATTTTATTTACATGTTTGGCCTCAGTTTTTTGCCCTGATTATAGATTTGGGAATAGTAAAACTTACTATGGGCCTTGGGGGCTTTATGCTGGCCCAGGTCCTAGTGTCAGTCCGGCTCATAATTTGTATCGTGATAAAGTTAATATCAGAGCTTAGGCTCCAGATTCATGGGAAATACATGTTTAAGGCTTTAAAAAGAGTCAAGTTAGGAGGTCACTTACAGAGTATAGGATCCTATTTCGTCTTCTTCTATAACTCCTTATTTCTAGCTTCTGCGTTATACCTCGGGTAATATAAGAGTGCTTCAGTTAGTGTTTTGATTTTCGTGGAGTACATGGAGATGTGAAATAAAGTTAGCAGACATGTTGAGGTCTGCCATGAGAATACATACTCCAAAGAATGCTGTGTTTTTATCAGATAGGGATAACGATATGCTTATCTAGTGCAAGGTACTAGTATTTAAAAGTGAGTTATGATAGCATAGCTACCCTAGATGGGAGTGAGGGTACCACTACTAGTAGTCATTAGTGGATAGCCCAGTTAGAGTAAGTGTATAATATTAGTGAGTTCAAGAGAGATAAGAGGTTCAGGAAATCTAATATGTGGGACGTACCACAGTAACTATATAATGTTCTCGATGTTTGTGTTGCAAGCTACAAATTACAGTACCGATATGGGATTATTGTGTAGAGCTGCATGCTTCCTCGTGGTGCACCATGATGAGAGTGTTTGCAGATGGCCTCTATTTTGGCACAGTCATGTCAAGATGGAGTTTTATTTCTGCAAAAGAGTTAAGAAAACTCCTAGTTAGGGTTTAAGACCTTTGAGATAGTATATCAAAGGTCACAGTTGGATGATAACTAGAGTCAGTGACTCAGTTATCCTAACTTGAGCATAGAGTTATAGCATAAGTGACATGAGACTAGAGGTTTTTAGTATGGTTGTAGTGTAATAATACACCTACTTAGTGGGATCATCTGGTTTTAGATATGAGATCGTTGGTAGTGTTGGCGTTACAGTGGACATATTCCCTAAAGCTTAACGAAGGTTGCACCTCCTTTGTGTGACAGTGGAGCGTAAGTACGGCTTTACTCCCTAAAGGAGACTGGAGATTATGAATAATATTCATAGCCTATGGCATTCTAGGAACGTCTATAGTATAAAAAGAGAGTAGATAACTTTGTATAGTTATAGCAATGCGATAGAGGTAGTACCTCTCTTGTAGTCAATTATACTACAGAGTATGGTAATGTCTTCTCAAGAGAGATAGAAGAGTACCACTAATATAATGATCTGCTGAATGATGTTCTAAATGGGACAGTAGTGTGATAGGAAATAGTGGCTCAGGTGCCCCCCTTAAGGAGAGTGCAATTTTTGTTGTAAGGATCATAAGAGATCAAATCATAATGGATGCAAAGCTTTGGAGTAGTAAGGGAAAAGGGGGATCCTGTAGATCCCCTCCTCGAGGTAGTAGAGGGTAGTTTATGATCTCACAGACAAGAATAAAAATCATGCAATGAATCATGGCTACTATTTCCTAAGTTCTTTCTCAGTTTCTTACTACCTAAGACCAAAGTATACTCGAAGCAGAGAAAAAGGATAAGGGCAACAAATCAGCGGAGATAAGTTATAGAATACCAATAGATAGAAAAAGTGTAGAAATAAAAGTTAGTATAGTTAGGTCTAAATGCAACAAGAGAGATAGGTCGAATGCTAATGCAAATGCTAGTCATAGTAGTTTGAGGACTAAGTCTGAGTATCCCAGAGGTGCAAATGATCTGGGAAAGACAAGGAAAGGTACAGTCCTCTAGTATAACTGTTAGGATAGGAAAAAGAATAGAGCTAAAGAATTAGAGTAATTAAAATTTTGTTCTTGGTAATATAGAAAGAGATGGATTAATGAGCAAGTAAGATTAAAGAACCAAAATAGGACCATATCAATGAGTTCAATTGTTAAGGTATAGAACTTAGAAGTGCAAAACTCAAAGCAGATCATAATTGGTGCAGTGTTAGGAGCTAGAATATAGAGCTTAGAATTATAAGATATGGAATGTGCTTTGTCTATTTTTTGTCCACAAGGTAGAATAAAGAGTAATCGGATAAGATTCCTTTAACCTATTAACAGTATAAGAAGAGTTAGGCAAGAAATGCAACTTGAGCAAGTTACGACTAAATAGTGTACAATGGTATCCTGAATTATCTTATCAGGCTAAGGAACGAAACTAGTAAACAGTAAGTTAATTAAGGTCAATTTAATGGATCATATAGGTATGATGAAAGAATAGAAGGGTCGGTAATGACACATAGGCATTAGGTTAGACTATTGAAATAATGAGAAGATAGTTAAAGGTTTGTTATGAATGTTAGGTAAATGTCTTTAGTGTGACCAAAATAATCACTTTGCAGTAAAGGAATAATGATCGAAAAGTATTAGGGGTAAAACAGGAAGAGACAAGTATAAGTGGTCATAAGTAGCTGGTAAGTACAGGGATTAGAACAATGACAGTAGGTATGATTGAAGATAACTCTAGAAAAATCTATTAATAAGAGGTATCTTCCAAGATATAGTAAAAGGCAAGGGACAAGATAAAGATAGTATGTCAGGATTGGACAATGGTATAACAGAAGGTTGGTAAGGCCGATATCTTATAGGTAGAGCACAATATTTGCAAGAAGTTGATAAAATTTGAAGAGGAAGACCAAGAGACATAGGTTAAACATTATTATACGGACAATGGTGTGTAATTGACTATAGGAGGATAGTTCTCCTTCTTTTCAAGTTTTGCTTGAGTTTTTGGCTTTAGAAGGTTATATAAGGAATGGAGACTGGGTTGAGGTGACCTAGTTATTTGAGAGTTTAGTAGGCACCAGTTCATAAACAATCTCCTAATATGGAAATGACAGTAAGTGTATACCTAATGTCAAGAATGGATGGATGATTAGGGTAGTGACAGGAGTTAGATCAAGTTAGTTACTAGGGCTTATAGCCCTTTTGAACTATAAGCTGAAGGGAGTGCTATCTGTGGATGAGATTCGATGGATGAAATTTTTGCTAATGGATAAATTTGAGGCTGAAGTTTGGAAAGCTGTGGGTAGTAGAGGTGGCTATATTAAGGAGAATGAACACGTGAAATATCTTATCTCGAATTGTGGTACAACATAAATTTTCCACTGTCATGTCAGTTTCAATGGAACTTATAGGTTAAAGAGCCCCTAACTAACAATGACGAGCAATTTCCTACAAAGGGTAGTAGGGAATGATAATGTTCTGATGGTCAAGTTGGGAAAGGAGATACAAGAAGAATTTTCTATGGTTAATTACAAGTGTTACATAATATGAAGGATGTGCTGGTAAGAGCTAATCATAAGGTAAGGATTCTAGAAGTAATGGAACTAATGGTCAAGATAATACTAAGAAATAAAAAGAAGGTTAAAATTAATGATGGGATGGACATCCTTGGAGGAAAAGGTATAAGAGTGAGAGAGGACAAATGTTAAGGAATAAGTATGCTGGGGACACACTAAGGGATGTTTAAAATAATTTATGATAAAATGGTAAGTTAAAGGAGTAATAGAGCCTCGATTTAAGTACCAAGGTGTCAGGAAGCATGTCAGATAGTAAGGAATTTCACGCAAAAGTTAAGTAACTCTCTTTTCAGAAAAGGAGTAGGATATGATAAGTTGAATTGACTGGGTGGCTTGGGACTACCTAGGCTTTATCAGGTCAGAGAAGAGGCCCAGTTTATTCTCTAATGCTGGTAGATGGAAAATGGATGTTCGGTATTAGGGTGGAACTCTATGCAGCTGGTTACTTATGAGATAGATGGAAATTGGTATAAATGAAAGGAGCGAAAGCATGAAAAACACAAGTTTATACCATTGAATTCAAAAATTTTCACCTAGGGTCACATGCATCATGCAAGATTTATTTTTATCTATTTGATTTCAATGATAAACAACATATTAAAACTCTTTTAATATGTTTTTGGATCTGTATTTGCCATTTAAGATTTTAGAATTAATTAGATTAATTTTAGAATCCTAGATTAAATCAAGAACAAATACACTAACCTCTTGATGCACTGCAGCGTATTTGTACCTTTGGGATGCGTCTTTAGGACACCATATGTTGTCCCTCTAGCTTGTCCACACCAAGATCACCTATGGCAGCCCTTGAACAGCTTCTAAAGCTTTTTCTATTAATTAGAAAATCAAGTTTTGCCTTTTAAGAGATTAAAGATGTAAACAGCACACTAGAAACAATTTCTAGTATTTTTAATTCAATAGATTATTTGCTAATCTCTTGGAATAGATGAGAGATGAAGAAGAAGAAAAGGGAGAAGCCTTTCAAGGTGGCGGCACAAAGAAGAGGTAGCAGCTTATGTTATTTGTTCTTTCATAACAACACTTATATAGTTAGGTCACTACTTAAAACTCTTGCCACATATCACCTTCTGATTGGTTTTAGGTTTAATAGACCCAATCACATTGTGCCAAGTGTTAAACCTATATTTAATCTTAATTTTAATCATCTTACATGATTAAAATACATTTGGCAAGCTTATGTGTAGTGCCATGTGTCACCATCTCATGGTGCCACTTGTCACCCTGTGAAATGACCAAAATGCCTTTGTCTTAATTTTGAGTTTTCAACCCAAAATAATTATTTCTCTTCTTCTAATAAATTTATATCAAATATAAATCAATTAATTAATCTTTATTAATTAATTTCTCATTAATTACATTCATATTTAAACACTGTAAATATAAATTTAACTTATACTATACATCCAATAACCTAGATTTGGTTTCAAGCTATGCTAGGGACTTTATAATCTAATTGTAAACCAAACCTATTTAATCAATCAATTAAACTCTTTAATTAATTAATTAAATCATATTTAATTTGATGATTACTTGTGTATGTGTGTGACTTACTAGGCTCATCACTAATTGGCAATGAGACATGATATCAACTCTTAATATCATCAGAACTCTTTCTTACCATAAATGATTTCTATAAATCATTTTATGCATCTCATAGACCATAGTTAACACCTAGCATAGTATGCCATGGCCACCCAATCAATAATACGGTTTACCTTAAATGAACCTATAATCATATGTTACCATGCACTAGAATCTCTCTGTTACAAAATCCCAACTCAATCTGGAGTCATGGTTTATGTCAAACCCCATTTGCTATGAATATTATGTTCTCTTTTAATTCTAATTCTTGATTAAAAGATTTTCTCATCAGAAACTCTTTTCTGATTAAATCTATCTGTCCTGACCAAGAACTTGAAACATCAAGAACAATTAAATGAACATAGGATTTTATCCCTATTTACTTAGAAGAACAGATTCCATCTTGATCAACACCTACCTCTATATATAACTAGTAAGAGCCAACACATGCCCATATACCCATACATAGTATAAGTATGAAAGCAGTATCAAACTCAAACCACTTATATACAAGATAACTGTGCTATCTCAGGTCTAAAAATTATATGCACTGATATGTTTTATGACAATCATTGATAAGAGTAAACTCCATGTGCTTGTCATAAGTGTTACTGGTTCGACCTACTTATCATGTATAAGTGCCTATTATGTTTGTCATATGGCATGAGACTCACCATTCCATCTTATTTATATCTCATATAAATAACTTGGGAACAAACATGAATACAATCTTTCTGGATAAGTCATGTCCTTATTGTGAAGTATCCTCGATTATGAACCTATTTATGATCTTTGTGCTAGAAATACTGTCACTCATATTTTTAATAACTTAAGAATATAATTTCTAACAAAATATCAATGGACCTTTTCTATTACATATAAATATATTATGTAAATGGAAAAGTGAAAATGACTTTTATTAATAAAAGATGTACAAGATACATATTAAATGATATGCTCTAGGGCATACTACTAACAATAAAAGCTTAGTTGGCGGTATAAAGTAAATGGGAAGTTCACAGTATTGTGGAAATAAGAAGTGCGGGTGCTTTAACTCGGAGAAAGTGTAACACCCCTAAGTTCGGTAGTGCGTTCTGCTGTTCCGGTGACCAGTGTTATCCGGACAGCTAAGATGCCTAGAACCATACCTTGTTATGAGAGAGGAGACATAAATAATGAAATACAAGAAAAGAAAATACAAGAAAAACAAAGGAAAAATCATAGCAAAGAAATGTAACCGAATAAGTGAGCCGGGAAACCTAGCGATGGGTGACCGCACCGGGAAGTCACGGCGTGGACCGTTGACTGGCCCTGGACTGCGGGGAACCCTGGAAAATATTTTTAAGACTTAAATAGACCCTTATTGAAGAATAAATATCATTAGAAAGATCAAAGAAAAATTAAATAATTAGTACAAAGAAAAGTGAGAAATCAAAAAACAGACAAAATATGGTGTTACCGAAAAATTGGGAATGCCACCCGAACAGGGCCATTATGGTCATTTGACATCCTGAAGTGTCTTTTGACCTAAATGTCCATTAAAAATAAATAATATTACACTTAGAAAATGAAATGAAAAATTAATTTGGTGGTACCTAAAGTAAATAACTAAAATCATGGGTTAATGTGGGATTAAGTGAACAATTGGATTATTATATGATTAAGTGACTAAGTGGACCACTAAGGGAATTAATTAAACACATAGTGGGACATGTGTACACTTAATAGGCAGCTGAATACTTCATCTTCTCCATTTCCATAAAACCAACCGAAATGAAGAGGTGAAGAATTCCACCATTGACGTTTTCTTCAAGCTCCATGCACCTCCCCATTTTCAACTCCAATCACCTAGGGTTCTTCATGAAAGTTTGTCTACACATCACAAGGAAGATATTGATACCAAATTTGAGAAGTTTGGTGAAGGTTTAGCAAGTTACAATCAAAGGTAAGTTTACACTTTTGAGAATTCCTTTGTTAAACTTTATGTTCATGTTATGGGTGTTAGTTTTGTGAAAGAAATTTTAAAGTTTAAATAGTTATTGAGATAGCCATTTTTGGACAGCCATGGGGTCACGCATTTAATGATTTATTATGCATATAATTGATGAGAAATAATGTTGATCATGGTGATTTAATATCCTAGTGAATTATTTCACATATATATGGTGATTTATGCACTTGGATGGGAATTGGTAAATTGTAGGGCACTTTGATGTTGAAGGACAATTTTCGGCAGCTTGGGAACACTTGAGTAAATGTATGTATTCATGGAAGTGTAGGCAGAATATTGACCTAGAAGGATTGATGGATATGTATGTAGATTGATATTGTAAAGTGTATGTAAGATTTGTAATGGTTAGGTGTGTATGTAATGGTACTTAGAATTTGTAAATGTGAATTATATTTGGTGTGTTGAGGGTAATTGTAATCTGCCCAAAGTAATGTTAAGGTAAAGTAGAATATGCTTTTGGTATTGTACCAAAACAGATTGGTAGGGAAGTGAACAAATTGCAAGGTAAATGTGTGTAATTGATGTGTGTTAAGCAAAGTAACCAAGGGCAGTGTACATTTTAGCCAATAAGTTCAAATGTGTAACCTCAATTGGTATGAGACCAATTGGAGGTGGAACTAGGCACAAAATGTGCCAACTTTCATTGAGAAAACATACCAAAATTCTGCTTGCAAGGTGACCTAAGAAAATGACCAATTCGGATTAGGTGCAATTAGGACCTGAAAAATGACCAATTGGGCAGCAGTGAGTGTTTAGGCCATAACTCACTCAAAACAGGTCCAATTGACCTGAAATTTTAACCATGAATAGTTAAGACCCATACCTACAAGTCTTATGAAGACACCAAAGCCCAGAAATGACCATAAGCAAGTCAAACAACTTGCACAAGTTCGGGTCCAAAAACTGGCCGAACCAGAGTTGACCAAATTGACCTAAAATTGACCTAAATTGGTACCATTTGACCAGCAATAGTATAATGACCATAACTTGGTCTACTTAACTCGGATTGACCTGAAATTTTGCCCCGCGTTCAATAAGACCTAGATCTACAAGTTTGTAGTTTTGACCGAAACCCGAAAACAGAGGGAACTACGCCGTCCGGCTAGGTCAAATCAGTATCCCGGAATCCAGCAAGTTGCATTAAAATGCACTAAACAAGGAAACGAGTTTGGCAAAACGTACCAAACCTAAAACCCTATCGAATGTGACATATTAACGACACTAAAACCTAATTTACCTAAAATGCAACGAGGGTCGGTATATTAGGTGATTAAGTGAATAATTGAGTTCAGTGCATTATTTACCAAACACCATCGATAGAGACAATTTAATTTGGTACTGAAACACTTCGAATTGTGTTTCTCAGTTAACAAGGACTCAGCAAAAGGGAAAGAAATACTGAGTCAGGACCAGGAGACAAATATCAGAGGTTTGTGCACAATAACTATTTCTCTTGAATTTTTCAATTGAGATAAATATTGACTATTTGTATATTATTGTTTTAAATTGTGGAAATGTGTTTGATGGACACTTATTGATTGAAAAACATTGTGAATGGTTTGAAACTGTGAAAAATTGTTTGAATGGTATTGATGGATACTCATTGATTGAAAAGCAATCAGAAATGGTTTTTGTGGAAATTGAAGTGAATTACGAATTGTGTTGCCATTTTGTGAATGAAATTATAACTTTGGAAAGTTATTGAATTCTTACGGATCATTTGAATAAAATGTTGGAATTGTTTTGACTCACAATTGGCATGACACTGATACTATGTTCCTCCTCCATTAATGGGGTGAGTGTGATTATTCCTCCCTCTTTGACTTATCAGTCTGGGGTGAGTATGATTATGTTCCTCCCTCTTTGACTTGTCAGTCTGAGGTGAGTGTGGATGAGTTCTCATTATATAGCTAGCTTCCTCCCTCATTGATTTCGATTATTGGGGTGAGATGTCTTGTCGTGGTGTACAATACGGCATGTACGAAAAAAATTGTGTCATGGCTTGAATTGTGATATTGATTGGCAACACTGGATTCTTCAGTTATTTGATCGAATTGTGTTATTGATTTGCAAAACGATATTATTCAGTTATTTGATCGAATTGTGTTATTGATTTGCAAAACGATATTATTCAGTTATTTGATCGAATTGTGTTATTGATTTGCAAAACGATATTATTCAGTTATTTGACCAAATTGTAATATTGATCGGCAACACTGTGTTATTCAGTAATTTGATCAAATTGTGTATGAATTGGCAATACGGTATTCTTAAACTATTTGACTAAATTGTGTTATTATGAATTTTGATAATTTGTGAATTGGAGTTTAAATTCCTTATGACATTCATTGTCTTGAATTTAACTATGGTTTTAAGTATCCACTATTGATATGATTTATGAATTGTGATTTAAAATTTGTATTTGGTTAATGTTGTGCACCACTGAGACATTGTCTCAAATGATAGCTTTTATTGCCGCAGTAGAGAGATAGACAAAGCCAAGAAACTAGGTCATGAGTACCGCCAGCGAGAGATTTTGGGTATAGTGAGTATACCACATGTGGCATTTTGTACTGTAATGTATATTCACTGTATGTATATTTTGTTCTTGATTTTGAGCAGTTGTAAATTTAAGTTGTACAGTAAAGTTGTAAAATAATTATGAGTTATTTGGCTTGTAAAAATTGTGTTATATTTTTGTATCTTAGTCTTTGAAAATCACTGTGGATTTGAGTTGAGAAATGTGTTGTGTTGATAAAAATGTTGGAGTTGAGATTTGAAAATATATTGAAGTGCTTTTTACAGGTTTTCTGAAGAACTGTTTTGTCCAAAATACAATTGGCACCTTGCCAAAATTTTTACAGATATTCCAAATAAATCAAATGAGTTAGTTGTTTCACTTCAGTTTACCAAAGTCTTTCACACCTGTAAATAGTGCTCACCACTGTAAAAGAAGTAAGAAAAGTTTTTAAAATCCCTTGTAGTGTATTTAATGGATTATCAGTAGATGGAGTTGGTAATTCATTAGGTATACTACGGGATCATGTTATGCCTTACAGAGGGGTAGGGTGTGACATGTTTTAGTGGTATCAGAGCAATGGTTTTAAAGTGAATTTCGAACTGTGAATTTGAAATCTTTTTATCGGTAACTACAACTGCTCAAATGTTTGATACATACAGTACATTACATTATAAATATGCACTAACGGGAGGAAATCTCCTTGTATTATTGTACAGGAGGTCTAAAATCCTCGAATTGACTATGGAAGAGGGTGATCGTTCAATCGATCAATCTATTGAGGCTGAGGTGCAAGGGGATGCCCCAGGCCTACAAAATGTTAGTGGTTCAAGAAGACCACTGCGCAGCATTCAGCTTCGCTTCGCTCAGCAGACGGCCGCAAAGTTCCAACAAATGGTCGGTAATGCGCCTACTCAAGTCCCAATACGCATACACGATGGTACAACCACGCCTCCTACCAGCAAGATGATAAATTGATGAAGTATGGGGCTACAGAGTTCAAGGGGACAGTAGATCCTCTAGAGGCAGAACAGTGGTTAGAAAGGATGGATAGGGTATTCAAGAAACTGCACTGCACAGAGGACCTCAGATTTGAATACTCAGTATCTTTGCTACAGGGGGATGCTTATGATTGGTGGAAAACCATTCCCCACAGTCTGGTAGAACCTACAGTGCTAACATGGAATGACTTCCTCAGGGAATTCAGGCAAAAATATGTCCCTGATGCTTATGTAGACCGTAAGTCGCAAGAATTCCTAAGTCCAAACAGGCGATCGGTGTTGAGTATGAAAGGGAATTTTCCCGCCTAAGCCATTATGCAGTAAGTCTACTTTCTACCAGTAGGGAGAGATGTAAGAGGTTTGAAACCGGCTTGAAGCCTAGTATCAGATTACAAGTGGTCGGATTCAAACATAACAACTTCTTTCTCAAGCACTAGAATTAGAAAGAATTGAATCTGAAATGGCCCCTGAGAAAAAGAAATCAGAGAAGACAGAAAAAGAGGGAAAGTCAGTAGAACAAAGTTCTAGTGGTCCTACTGGAAAGAGGAAAAACTTTGGGGGGTACGACAGAGATAGTAAGAAGTCCGGTAGAAATAGATCTTTTGACGAAACCACTCGATCCGATCAAAGATACTCAATGAAACCCGTAAATGCAATCGGATCGACTTTGTGAAACTTGTGGTAAACCACATAGTGGGCTATGTTATAAAGCCGTAGGAGCATGCTTTAACTGTGGAGAGACTGGTCATTTTGCTAGGGATTGTGTAAATCCAGGTCGTTCTGGATCATTTACTACACCAAAGGGATCAACCCAAGTTTCTACCCCAAATAGTTCACCATCAGTTAGTAGAGGCAAAGGTAGAGGTAGGGGTAGTACACCTAGAAGTCAGACTACTGTGAATCAGCCAAAACAGGGTGATGCTTCAACTAGAGTATACGCTATACGACAGAAAAGAGACTGAGACTTTTGACATCATTGCTGGTACTTTCTCAATTAGCAACTAAGATATATATATGTATTGTTTGACCAGGAATTTGCATATTTTTACGTTAGTGTTAGAACTATATGTTCTGTTGTTATTCCTTTACATGGGAATAAATTTTGACGCATTAGTGATTAGCCCTTAAGATAAGGATTGTGATAATAAGTGAAATTAGTTTTGAAAGAGTTTATCGGCGAAAAGTATTTTCTAACACACCATAAATTATAAAGCTAATTGGCGAGCCTACTTAATGTAAGGCAAGAGGACGTAAAAGTAAGATGCAGTAATGGAATTGCTCTAGATGAGGGCAAGGAGGTTACTGTTAGAAATTGCTAATGGATATTGTAATCAGAATAAGATTCGAATATCAGTGAATTCAAAAAGAATAAAAGATAACAAAGTTTGATCTATTGGGATGTATCGTAGTAACTATGCAATGTTCTTGATGTTTATACCTTGTAAGTCGCAGACTAAAGATCGACTTGAGATTATTGTGTAGAGCTACGCACTACCCGATAGTACACCTAGATAAGAATAGTTGCCAACGACATCTGCTTTTGGTATAGTTATGCCATGACAGAATTTAATTGTTAGAAATAAGTTTGAAAATCCTACTTAGGATCTAAAACTCAAAAGTTAAAATATCGAAAGGTTATAGTTCGATAAAAGAAAGTAAGTTATAGAATATTGATAGATAAAAAGAGTTATGAAAGTAGAGAATTGAGCAGTTGATTCATGTGTAACAAAGAAATATTACAAATGTGAGGAAGACTATGGACTAGAATGGTCGAGGACCAATGACTGATGAATGATTCTAACATGACCTCAAGGGTCATTCAAGAAGGAACGTGAACCAAATATTAGACAACACAATAGTAAGAGGAGATTGGTGTTATCCAAACAAAGTAAACATTGTATTAGATTGTTAAAAGTCTTATACAAATTTGAGAAAAAGAAGATTATACGATCATATAGAAAGGAGAAATAAACGTATGACTATTGTAAGATGGTTATCGGGTAAAAATTTCGTGGACGAAATTTATTTAAGGGGGGGAGAATTGTAACACCCCTAAGTTCGGTAGTGCGTTCTGCTGTTCCGGTGACCAGTGCTGTCCGGACAGCTAGGATGCCTAGAACCACACCTTGTTATGAGAGAGGAGACATAAATAATGAAATACAAGAAAAGAAAATACAAGAAAAACAAAGGAAAAATCATAGCAAAGAAATGTAACCGAATAAGTGAGCCGGGAAACTTAGCGATGGGTGACCGCACCGGGAAGTCACGGCGTGGACCGTTGACTGGCCCTGGACTACGGGGAACCCTGGAAAACATTTTTAAGACTTAAATAGACCCTTATTGAAGAATAAATATCATTAGAAAGATCAAAGAAAAATTAAATAATTAGTACAAAGAAAAGTGAGAAATCGAAAAACAGACAAAATACGGTGTTACCGAAAAATTGGGAATGCCACCCGAACAGGGGCATTATGGTCATTTGACATCCCGAAGTGTCTTTTGACCTAAATGTCCATTAAAAATAAATAATATTACACTTAGAAAATGAAATGAAAAATTAATTTGGTGGTACCTAAAGTAAATAACTAAAATCATGGGTTAATGTGGGATTAAGTGAATAATTGGATTATTATATGATTAAGTGACTAAGTGGACCACTAAGGGAATTAATTAAACACATAGTGGGACATGTGTACACTTAATAGGCAGCTCAATACTTCATCTTCTCCATTTCCATAAAACTAGCCGAAATGAAGAGGTGAAGAATTCCACCATTGACGTTTTCTTCAAGCTCCATGCACCTCCACATTTTCAACTCCAATCACCTAGGGTTCTTCATGAAAGTTTGTCTACACATCACAAGGAAGATATTGATACCAAATTTGAGAAGTTTGGTGAAGGTTTAGCAAGTTACAATCAAAGGTAAGTTTACACTTTTGAGAATTCCTTTGTTAAACTTTATGTTCATGTTATGGGTGTTAGTTTTGTGAAAGAAATTTTAAAGTTTAAATAGTTATTGAGATAGCCATTTTTGGACAGCCATGGGGTCACGCATTTAATGATTTATTATGCATATAATTGATGAGAAATAATGTTGATCATGGTGATTTAATATCCTAGTGAATTATTTCACATATATATGGTGATTTATGCACTTGGATGGGAATTGGTAAATTGTAGGGCACTTTGATGTTGAAGGACAATTTTCGGCAGCTTGGGAACACTTGAGTAAATGTATGTATTCATGGAAGTGTAGGCAGAATATTGACCTAGAAGGATTGATGGATATGTATGTAGATTGATATTGTAAAGTGTATGTAAGATTTGTAATGGTTAGGTGTGTATGTAATGGTACTTAGAATTTGTAAATGTGAATTATATTTGGTGTGTTGAGGGTAATTGTAATCTGCCCAAAGTAATGTTAAGGTAAAGTAGAATATGCTTTTGGTATTGTACCAAAACAGATTGGTAGGGAAGTGAACAAATTGCAAGGTAAATGTGTGTAATTGATGTGTGTTAAGCAAAGTAACCAAGGGCAGTGTACATTTTAGCCAATAAGTTCAAATGTGTAACCTCAATTGGTATGAGACCAATTGGAGGTGGAACTAGGCACAAAATGTGCCAACTTTCATTGAGAAAACATACCAAAATTCTGCTTGCAAGGTGACCTAAGAAAATGACCAATTCGGATTAGGTGCAATTAGGACCTGAAAAATGACCAATTGGGCAGCAGTGAGTGTTTAGGCCATAACTCACTCAAAACAGGTCCAATTGACCTGAAATTTTAACCATGAATAGTTAAGACCCATACCTACAAGTCTTATGAAGACACCAAAGCCCAGAAATGACCATAAGCAAGTCAAACAACTTGCACAAGTTCGGGTCCAAAAACTGGCCGAACCAGAGTTGACCAAATTGACCTAAAATTGACCTAAATTGGTACCATTTGACCAGCAATAGTATAATGACCATAACTTGGTCTACTTAACTCGGATTGACCTGAAATTTTGCCCCGCGGGTAATAAGACCTAGATCTACAAGTTTGTAGTTTTGACCGAAACCCGAAAACAGAGGGAACTAGGCCGTCCGGCTAGGTCAAACCAGTATCCCGGAATCCAGCAAGTTGCATTAAAATGCACTAAACAAGGAAACGAGTTTGGCAAAACGTACCAAACCTAAAACCCTATCGAATGTGACATATTAACGACACTAAAACCTAATTTACCTAAAACGCAACGAGGGTCGGTATATTAGGTGATTAAGTGAATAATTGAGTTCAGTGCATTATTTACCAAACACCATCGATAGAGACAATTTAATTTGGTACTGAAACACTTCAATTGTGTTTCTCGATTAACAAGGACTCAGCAAAGGGAAAGAAATCTTGAGTCGGGACCAGGAGACAAATATCAGAGGTTTGTGCACAACAACTATTTCTCTTGAATTTTTCAATTGAGATAAATATTGACTATTTGTATATTATTGTTTTAAATTGTGGAAATGTGTTTGATAGACACTTATTGATTGAAAAACATTGTGAATGGTTTGAAACTGTGAAAAATTGTTTGAATGGTATTGATGGATACTCATTGATTGAAAAGCACTGTAAATGGTTTTTGTGGAAATTGAAGTGAATTACGAATTGTGTTGCCATTTTGTGAATGAAATTATAACTTTGGAAAGTTATTGAATTCTTACGGATCATTTGAATAAAATGTTGGAATTGTTTTGACTCACAATTGGCATGACACTGATACTATGTTCCTCCTCCATTAATGGGGTGAGTGTGATTATTCCTCCCTCTTTGACTTATCAGTCTGGGGTGAGTATGATTATGTTCCTCCCTCTTTGACTTGTCAGTCTGAGGTGAGTGTGGATGAGTTCTCATTATATAGCTAGCTTCCTCCCTCATTGATTTCGATTATTGGGGTGAGTATGTCTTGTCGTGGTGTACAATACGGCATGTACGAAAAAAATTGTGTCATGGCTTGAATTGTGATATTGATTGGCAACACTGGATTCTTCAGTTATTTGATCGAATTGTGTTATTGATTTGCAAAACGATATTATTCAGTTATTTGACCAAATTGTGATATTGATCGGCAACACTGTGTTATTCAGTAATTTGATCAAATTGTGTATGAATTGGCAATACGGTATTCTTAAACTATTTGACTAAATTGTGTTATTATGAATTTTGATAATTTGTGAATTGGAGTTTAAATTCCTTATGACATTCATTGTCTTGAATTTAACTATGGTTTTAAGTATCCACTATTGATATGATTTATGAATTGTGATTTAAAATTTGTATTTGGTTAATGTTGTGCACCACTGAGACATTGTCTCAGCGATAGCTTTTTATTGCTGTCGCAGGTAGAGAGATAGACAGGCCAGCAAACTAGGCTGCGAGTACCGCCAGCGAGAGATTATGGGTATAGTGAGTATACCACATGTGGCATTTTGTACTGTAATGTATATTCACTGTATGTATATTTTGTTCTTGATTTTGAGCAGTTGTAAATTTAAGTTGTCTGATAAAGTTGTAAAATAATTATGAGTTATTTGGCTTGTAAAAATTGTGTTATATTTTTGTATCTTAGTCTTTGAAAATCACTGTGGATTTGACTTGAGAAATGTGTTGTGTTGATAAAAATGTTGGAGTTGAGATTTGAAAATATATTGAAGTGCTTTTTACAGGTTTTCTGAAGAACTGTTTTGTCCAAAATACAATTGGCACCTTGCCAAAATTTTACAGATATTCCAAATAAATCAAATGAGTTAGTTGTTTCACTTCAGTTTACCAAAGTCTTTCACACCTGTAAATAGTGCTCACCACTGTAAAAGAAGTAAGAAAAGTTTTTAAAATCCCTTGTAGTGTATTTAATGGATTATCAGTAGACGGAGTTGGTAATTCATTAGGTATACTACGGGATCATGTTATGCCTTACAGAGGGGTAGGGTGTGACATGTTTTAGTGGTATCAGAGCAATGGTTTTAAAGTGAATTTCGAACTGTGAATTTGAAATCTTTTTATCGGTAACTACAACTGCTCAAATGTTTGATACATACAGTACATTACATTATAAATATGCACTAACGGGAGGAAATCTCCTTGTATTATTGTACAGGAGGTCTAAAATCCTCGAATTGACTATGGAAGAGGGTGATCGTTCAGTCGATCAATCTATTGAGGCTGAGGTGCAAGGGGATGCCCCAGGCCTACAAAATGTTAGTGGTTCAAAGCACCGGCCCTGCAGCATCGCAGATTCTGCTCAGTTCGCTCAGCAGACGGCTGCAAAGTTCCAACAAATGGCTGGTAATGCGCCTACTCAAGTCCCAATACAGACACCAGTGGTACAACCACAGTCTCCTACCAGGCAGTATGATAAATTGATGAAGTATGGGGCTACAGAGTTCAAGGGGACAGTAGATCCTCTAGAGCGAGCAGTGGTTAGAAAGGATGGATAGGGTATTCAAGAAAGCTGCCTTGCACGAGGACCTCAGATTTGAATACTCGATATCTTTGCTCTGAGGGGATGCTTATGATTGGTGGAAAACCATTCCCCTGATGCAGTAGAACCTCTGATTGCTAACATGGAATGACTTCCTCGGGAATTCAGGCAAAAATATGTCCCCGATGCTTATGTAGACCGTGTCGCAAGAATTCCTAAGTCCAAAGCAGGCGGATCGGTGGTCGAGTATGAAAGGGAATTTTCCCGCCTAAGCCATTATGCAGTAAGTCTACTTTCTACCAGTAGGGAGAGATGTAAGAGGTTTGAAACCGGCTTGAAGCCTAGTATCAGATTACAAGTGGTCGGATTCAAACATAACAACTTCTTTCTCAAGCACTAGAATTAGAAAGAATTGAATCTGAAATGGCCCCTGAGAAAAAGAAATCAGAGAAGACAGAAAAAGAGGGAAAGTCAGTAGAACAAAGTTCTAGTGGTCCTACTGGAAAGAGGAAAAACTTTGGGGGGTACGACAGAGATAGTAAGAAGTCCGGTAGAAATAGATCTTTTGGACAGAAACCACCTCGATCCGATCAAAGATACTCAATGAAACCCGTAAATGCACTGTCAGATCGACTTTGTGAAACTTGTGGTAAACCACATAGTGGGCTATGTTATAAAGCCGTAGGAGCATGCTTTAACTGTGGAGAGACTGGTCATTTTGCTAGGGATTGTGTAAATCCAGGTCGTTCTGGATCATTTACTACACCAAAGGGATCAACCCAAGTTTCTACCCCAAATAGTTCACCATCAGTTAGTAGAGGCAAAGGTAGAGGTAGGGGTAGTACACCTAGAAGTCAGACTCCTGTGAATCAGCCAAAAGCAGGGTGATGCTTCAACTAGAGTATACGCTATCTGACGAGAAAAGAGACTGAGACTTTTGACATCATTGCTGGTACTTTCTCAATTAGCAACTAAGATATATATATGTATTGTTTGACCAGGAATTTGCATATTTTTACGTTAGTGTTAGAACTATATGTTCTGTTGTTATTCCTTCTGAGGAATAAATTTTGACGCATTAGTGATTAGCCCTTAAGATAAGGATTGTGATAATAAGTGAAATTAGTTTTGAAAGAGTTTATCGGCGAAAAGTATTTTCTAACACACCATAAATTATAAAGCTAATTGGCGAGCCTACTTAATGTAAGGCAAGAGGACGTAAAAGTAAGATGCAGTAATGGAATTGCTCTAGATGAGGGCAAGGAGGTTACTGTTAGAAATTGCTAATGGATATTGTAATCGAATAAGATTCGAATATCGTGAATTCAAAAAGAATAAAAGATAACAAAGTTTGATCTATTGGGATGTATCGTAGTAACTATGCAATGTTCTTGATGTTTATCTTGTAGTGCAGATTCTGATCGACTTGAGATTATTGTGTAGAGCTACGTACTACCCGATAGTACACCTAGATAAGAATAGTTGCCAACGGCATACATTTTTGGTATAGTTATGCCATGGAATTTAATTGTTAGAAATAAGTTTGAAAATCCTACTTAGGGATCTAAAACTCAAAAGTTAAAATATCGAAAGGTTATAGTTCAGTACAAAAGAAAGTAAGTTATAGAATATTGATAGATAAAAAGAGTTATGAAAGTAGAGAATTGAACAGTTGATTCATGTGTAACAAAGAAATATTACAAATGTGAGGAAGACTATGGACTAGAATGGTCAGAGGACCAATGACTGATGAATGATTCTAACATGACCTCAAGGGTCATTCAAGAAGGAACGTGAACCGAAATATTAGACAACACAATAGTAAGAGGAGATTGGTGTTATCCAAACAAAGTAAACATTGTATTAGATTGTTAAAAGTCTTATACAAATTTGAGAAAAAGAAGATTATACGATCATATAGAAAGGAGAAATAAACGTATGACTATTGTAAGATGGCTACTGGGTAAAAATTTCGTGGACGAAATTTATTTAAGGGGGGGAGAATTGTAACACCCCTAAGTTCGGTAGTGCGTTCTGCTGTTCCGGTGACCAGTGCTGTCCGAACAGCTAGGATGCCTAGAACCACACCTTGTTATGAGAGAGGAGACATAAATAATGAAATACAAGAAAAGAAAATACAAGAAAAACAAAGGAAAAATCATAGCAAAGAAATGTAACCGAATAAGTGAGCCGGGAAACTTAGCGATGGGTGACCGCACCGGGAAGTCACGGCGTGGACCGTTGACTGGCCCTGGACTACGGGGAACCCTGGAAAACATTTTTAAGACTTAAATAGACCCTTATTGAAGAATAAATATCATTAGAAAGATCAAAGAAAAATTAAATAATTAGTACAAAGAAAAGTGAGAAATCGAAAAACAGACAAAATACGGTGTTACCGAAAAATTGGGAATGCCACCCGAACAGGGGCATTATGGTCATTTGACATCCCGAAGTGTCTTTTGACCTAAATGTCCATTAAAAATAAATAATATTACACTTAGAAAATGAAATGAAAAATTAATTTGGTGGTACCTAAAGTAAATAACTAAAATCATGGGTTAATGTGGGATTAAGTGAATAATTGGATTATTATATGATTAAGTGACTAAGTGGACCACTAAGGGAATTAATTAAACACATAGTGGGACATGTGTACACTTAATAGGCAGCTCAATACTTCATCTTCTCCATTTCCATAAAACCAGCCGAAATGAAGAGGTGAAGAATTCCACCATTGACGTTTTCTTCAAGCTCCATGCACCTCCCCATTTTCAACTCCAATCACCTAGGGTTCTTCATGAAAGTTTGTCTACACATCACAAGGAAGATATTGATACCAAATTTGAGAAGTTTGGTGAAGGTTTAGCAAGTTACAATCAAAGGTAAGTTTACACTTTTGAGAATTCCTTTGTTAAACTTTATGTTCATGTTATGGGTGTTAGTTTTGTGAAAGAAATTTTAAAGTTTAAATAGTTATTGAGATAGCCATTTTTGGACAGCCATGGGGTCACGCATTTAATGATTTATTATGCATATAATTGATGAGAAATAATGTTAATCATGGTGATTTAATATCCTAGTGAATTATTTCACATATATATGGTGATTTATGCACTTGGATGGGAATTGGTAAATTGTAGGGCACTTTGATGTTGAAGGACAATTTTCGGCAGCTTGGGAACACTTGAGTAAATGTATGTATTCATGGAAGTGTAGGCAGAATATTGACCTAGAAGGATTGATGGATATGTATGTAGATTGATATTGTAAAGTGTATGTAAGATTTGTAATGGTTAGGTGTGTATGTAATGGTACTTAGAATTTGTAAATGTGAATTATATTTGGTGTGTTGAGGGTAATTGTAATCTGCCCAAAGTAATGTTAAGGTAAAGTAGAATATGCTTTTGGTATTGTACCAAAACAGATTGGTAGGGAAGTGAACAAATTGCAAGGTAAATGTGTGTAATTGATGTGTGTTAAGCAAAGTAACCAAGGGCAGTGTACATTTTAGCCAATAAGTTCAAATGTGTAACCTCAATTGGTATGAGACCAATTGGAGGTGGAACTAGGCACAAAATGTGCCAACTTTCATTGAGAAAACATACCAAAATTCTGCTTGCAAGGTGACCTAAGAAAATGACCAATTCGGATTAGGTGCAATTAGGACCTGAAAAATGACCAATTGGGCAGCAGTGAGTGTTTAGGCCATAACTCACTCAAAACAGGTCCAATTGACCTGAAATTTTAACCATGAATAGTTAAGACCCATACCTACAAGTCTTATGAAGACACCAAAGCCCAGAAATGACCATAAGCAAGTCAAACAACTTGCACAAGTTCGGGTCCAAAAACTGGCCGAACCAGAGTTGACCAAATTGACCTAAAATTGACCTAAATTGGTACCATTTGACCAGCAATAGTATAATGACCATAACTTGGTCTACTTAACTCGGATTGACATGAAATTTTGCCCCGCGGGCAATAAGACCTAGATCTACAAGTTTGTAGTTTTGACCGAAACCCGAAAACAGAGGGAACTAGGCCGTCCGGCTAGGTCAAACCAGTATCCCTATCCAAAGAAGTTGCATTAAAATGCACTAAACAAGGAAACGAGTTTGGCAAAACGTACCAAACCTAAAACCCTATCGAATGTGACATATTAACGACACTAAAACCTAATTTACCTAAAACGCAACGAGGGTCGGTATATTAGGTGATTAAGTGAATAATTGAGTTCAGTGCATTATTTACCAAACACCATCGATAGAGACAATTTAATTTGATCAAACACTTCGAATTGTGTTTCTCGCTAACAAGGACTCAAAGAAAAGGGAAAGAAATACTGAGTCAGGACCAGGAGACAAATATCAGAGGTTTGTGCACAACAACTATTTCTCTTGAATTTTTCAATTGAGATAAATATTGACTATTTGTATATTATTGTTTTAAATTGTGGAAATGTGTTTGATGGACACTTATTGATTGAAAAACATTGTGAATGGTTTGAAACTGTGAAAAATTGTTTGAATGGTATTGATGGATACTCATTGATTGAAAAGCACTGTAAATGGTTTTTGTGGAAATTGAAGTGAATTACGAATTGTGTTGCCATTTTGTGAATGAAATTATAACTTTGGAAAGTTATTGAATTCTTACGGATCATTTGAATAAAATGTTGGAATTGTTTTGACTCACAATTGGCATGACACTGATACTATGTTCCTCCTCCATTAATGGGGTGAGTGTGATTATTCCTCCCTCTTTGACTTATCAGTCTGGGGTGAGTATGATTATGTTCCTCCCTCTTTGACTTGTCAGTCTGAGGTGAGTGTGGATGAGTTCTCATTATATAGCTAGCTTCCTCCCTCATTGATTTCGATTATTGGGGTGAGTATGTCTTGTCGTGGTGTACAATACGGCATGTACGAAAAAAATTGTGTCATGGCTTGAATTGTGATATTGATTGGCAACATCGATTCTTGATTATTTGATCGAATTGTGTTATTGATTTGCAAAACGATATAATTCAGTTATTTGATCGAATTTTGTTATTGATAATCAAAACGATATTATTCAGTATTTGATCGAATTTGTGTTATTGATTGCAAAACGATATTATTTCAGTTATTTGACCAAATTGTGATATTGATCGCAACATCGTGTTATTCAAGAATTTGATCAAATTGTGTATGAATTGGCAATACGGTATTCTTAAACTATTTGACTAAATTGTGTTATTATGAATTTTGATAATTTGTGAATTGGAGTTTAAATTCCTTATGACATTCATTGTCTTGAATTTAACTATGGTTTTAAGTATCCACTATTGATATGATTTATGAATTGTGATTTAAAATTTGTATTTGGTTAATGTTGTGCACCACTGAGACATTGTCTCAGCGATAGCTTTTTATTGCTGTCGCAGGTAGAGAGATAGACAGGCCAGCAAACTAGGCTGCGAGTACCGCCAGCGAGAGATTTTGGGTATAGTGAGTATACCACATGTGGCATTTTGTAATCAGAATGTATATTCACCGTATGTATATTTTGTTCTTGATTTTGAGCGATTGTAAATTTAAGTTGTACAAGAAAGTTGTAAAATAATTATGAGTTATTTGGCTTGTAAAAATTGTGTTATATTTTTGTATCTTAGTCTTTGAAAATCATTGTGGATTTGACTTGAGAAATGTGTTGTGTTGATAAAAATGTTGGAGTTGAGATTTGAAAATATATTGAAGTGCTTTTTACAGTTTTCAAGAACTGCTTTGTCCAAAATACAATTGGCACCTTGCCAAAATTTTTACAGATATTCCAAATAAATCAAATGAGTTAGTTGTTTCACTTGATTTACCAAAGTCTTTCACACTGTAAATAGTGCTCACCATCGTAAAAGAAGTAAGAAAAGTTTTTAAAATCCCTTGTAGTGTATTTAATGGATTATCGAGACGGAGTTGGTAATTCATTAGGTATACTACGGATCATGTTATGCCTTACAGAGGGGTAGGGTGTGACATGTTTTAGTGGTATCGAGCAATGGTTTTAAAGTGAATTTCGAATCGTGAATTTGAAATCTTTTATCGGTAACTACAATCGCTCAAATGTTTGATACATACAAGACATTACATTATAAATATGCACTAACGGGAGGAAATCTCCTTGTATTATTGTACAGAGGTCTAAAATCCTCGAATTGACTATGGAAGAGGGTGATCGCTCAATCGATCAATCTATTGAGGCCGAGGTGCAAGGGGATGCCCTGTGCCTACAAAATGTTAGTGGTTCAAAGAAGACCACCCTGCAGCATCGCAGTCAGCTTCACTTCGCCAAAGCAGACAACCGCAAAGTTCCAACAAATGGTCGGTAATGCGCCTACTCAAGTCCCAATACAGACACCGATGGTACAACCACGCCTCCTACCAGCAAGATGATAAATTGATGAAGTATGGGGCTACAGAGTTCAAGGGGACAGAGATCCTCTAGAGGCGTAACAGTGGTTAGAAAGGATGGATAGGGTATTCAAGAAACCAGACCGCATGCAGAGGACCTCGATTTGAATACTCAAGATCTTTGCTACAGGGGATGCTTATGATTGGTGGAAAACCATTCCCCACACCGTAGAACCTACTGGTGCTAACATGGAATGACTTCTCGTGGAATTCAGGCAAAAATATGTCCCCGATGCTTATGTAGACCGTGGTGCAAGAATTCCTAAGTCCAAACAGGGGGCATCGGTGGTCGAGTATGAAAGGGAATTTTCCCGCCTAAGCCATTATGCAGTAAGTCTACTTTCTACCAGTAGGGAGAGATGTAAGAGGTTTGAAACCGGCTTGAAGCCTAGTATCAGATTACAAGTGGTCGGATTCAAACATAACAACTTCTTTCTCAAGCACTAGAATTAGAAAGAATTGAATCTGAAATGGCCCCTGAGAAAAAGAAATCAGAGAAGACAGAAAAAGAGGGAAAGTCAGTAGAACAAAGTTCTAGTGGTCCTACTGGAAAGAGGAAAAACTTTGGGGGTAATGCAGAGATAGTAAGAAGTCCCAGAGAAATAGATCTTTTGGACAGAAACCACCTCGATCCGATCAAAGATACTCAATGTAAACCCGTAAATGCAATCGGATCGACTTTGTGAAACTTGTGGTAAACCACATAGTGGGCTATGTTATATAGCCGTAGGATCATGCTTTAACTGTGGAGAGACTGGTCATTTTGCTAGGGATTGTGTAAATCCAGTCGCTCGATCATTTACTACACCAAAGGGATCAACCCAAGTTTCTACCCCAAATAGTTCACCATCAGTTAGTAGAGGCAAAGGAAGAGGTAGGGGTAGTACACCTAGAAGTCGACTCATCGTGAATCACCAAAACAGGTGATGCTTCAACTAGAGTATACGCTATACGACAGAAAAGAGACTGAGACTTTTGACATCATTGCTGGTACTTTCTCAATTAGCAACTAAGATATATATATGTATTGTTTGACCTGGAATTTGCATATTTTTACGTTAGTGTTAGAACTATATGTTCTGTTGTTATTCCTTTACAGGGGAATAAATTTTGACGCATTAGTGATTAGCCCTTAAGATAAGGATTGTGATAATAAGTGAAATTAGTTTTGAAAGAGTTTATCGGCGAAAAGTATTTTCTAACACACCATAAATTATAAAGCTAATTGGCGAGCCTACTTAATGTAAGGCAAGAGGACGTAAAAGTAAGATGCAGTAATGGAATTGCTCTAGATGAGGGCAAGGAGGTTACTGTTAGAAATTGCTAATGGATATTGTAATCAGAATAAGATTCGAATATCAGTGAATTCAAAAAGAATAAAAGATAACAAAGTTTGATCTATTGGGATGTATCGTAGTAACTATGCAATGTTCTTGATGTTTATACTGTAAGTTGCAGACACAAGATCGACTTGAGATTATTGTGTAGAGCTACGTACTACCCGATAGTACACCTAGATAAGAATAGTTGCCAACGGCATCTGTTTTGGTATAGTTATGCCATGACAGAATTTAATTGTTAGAAATAAGTTTGAAAATCCTACTTAGGGATCTAAAACTCAAAAGTTAAAATATCGAAAGGTTATAGTTCAGTACAAAAGAAAGTAAGTTATAGAATATTGATAGATAAAAAGAGTTATGAAAGTAGAGAATTGAACAGTTGATTCATGTGTAACAAAGAAATATTACAAATGTGAGGAAGACTATGGACTAGAATGGTCAGAGGACCAATGACTGATGAATGATTCTAACATGACCTCAAGGGTCATTCAAGAAGGAACGTGAACCGAAATATTAGACAACACAATAGTAAGAGGAGATTGGTGTTATCCAAACAAAGTAAACATTGTATTAGATTGTTAAAAGTCTTATACAAATTTGAGAAAAAGAAGATTATACGATCATATAGAAAGGAGAAATAAACGTATGACTATTGTAAGATGGCTACTGGGTAAAAATTTCGTGGACGAAATTTATTTAAGGGGGGGAGAATTGTAACACTCCTAAGTTCTAGAGTGCTCATTGCTCCGGTGACTGTCGTCCGAACAGCTAGGATGCCTAGAACCACACCTTGTTATGAGAGAGGAGACATAAATAATGAAATACAAGAAAAGAAAATACAAGAAAAACAAAGGAAAAATCATAGCAAAGAAATGTAACCGAATAAGTGAGCCGGGAAACTTAGCGATGGTGATCATGACCGAAGTCACGGAGTGGACCGTTGACTGGCCCTGGACTGCGGGGAACCCTGGAAAACATTTTTAAGACTTAAATAGACCCTTATTGAAGAATAAATATCATTAGAAAGATCAAAGAAAAATTAAATAATTAGTACAAAGAAAAGTGAGAAATCGAAAAACAGACAAAATACGGTGTTATCAAAAATTGGGAATGCCAATTAACAGGGGCATTATGGTCATTTGACATCCCGAAGTGTCTTTTGACCTAAATGTCCATTAAAAATAAATAATATTACACTTAGAAAATGAAATGAAAAATTAATTTGGTGGTACCTAAAGTAAATAACTAAAATCATGGGTTAATGTGGGATTAAGTGAATAATTGGATTATTATATGATTAAGTGACTAAGTGGACCACTAAGGGAATTAATTAAACACATAGTGGGACATGTGTACACTTAATAGGCAGCTCAATACTTCATCTTCTCCATTTCCATAAAACCAGCCGAAATGAAGAGGTGAAGAATTCCACCATTGACGTTTTCTTCAAGCTCCATGCACCTCCCCATTTTCAACTCCAATCACCTAGGGTTCTTCATGAAAGTTTGTCTACACATCACAAGGAAGATATTGATACCAAATTTGAGAAGTTTGGTGAAGGTTTAGCAAGTTACAATCAAAGGTAAGTTTACACTTTTGAGAATTCCTTTGTTAAACTTTATGTTCATGTTATGGGTGTTAGTTTTGTGAAAGAAATTTTAAAGTTTAAATAGTTATTGAGATAGCCATTTTTGGACAGCCATGGGGTCACGCATTTAATGATTTATTATGCATATAATTGATGAGAAATAATGTTGATCATGGTGATTTAATATCCTAGTGAATTATTTCACATATATATGGTGATTTATGCACTTGGATGGGAATTGGTAAATTGTAGGGCACTTTGATGTTGAAGGACAATTTTCGGCAGCTTGGGAACACTTGAGTAAATGTATGTATTCATGGAAGTGTAGGCAGAATATTGACCTAGAAGGATTGATAGATATGTATGTAGATTGATATTGTAAAGTGTATGTAAGATTTGTAATGGTTAGGTGTGTATGTAATGGTACTTAGAATTTGTAAATATGAATTATATTTGGTGTGTTGAGGGTAATTGTAATCTGCCCAAAGTAATGTTAAGGTAAAGTAGAATATGCTTTTGGTATTGTACCAAAACAGATTGGTAGGGAAGTGAACAAATTGCAAGGTAAATGTGTGTAATTGATGTGTGTTAAGCAAAGTAACCAAGGGCAGTGTACATTTTAGCCAATAAGTTCAAATGTGTAACCTCAATTGGTATGAGACCAATTGGAGGTGGAACTAGGCACAAAATGTGCCAACTTTCATTGAGAAAACATACCAAAATTCTGCTTGCAAGGTGACCTAAGAAAATGACCAATTCGGATTAGGTGCAATTAGGACCTGAAAAATGACCAATTGGGCAGCAGTGAGTGTTTAGGCCATAACTCACTCAAAACAGGTCCAATTGACCTGAAATTTTAACTATGAATAGTTAAGACCCATACCTACAAGTCTTATGAAGACACCAAAGCCCAGAAATGACCAAAAGCAAGTCAAACAACTTGCACAAGTTCGGGTCCAA
The DNA here is from genome assembly GCF_030052815.1 of Hevea brasiliensis. Taxonomy (NCBI): domain Eukaryota; kingdom Viridiplantae; phylum Streptophyta; class Magnoliopsida; order Malpighiales; family Euphorbiaceae; genus Hevea; species Hevea brasiliensis. The sequence goes on from NC_079499.1 coordinate 85,065,359, forward strand.
AAACTGGCCGAACCAGAGTTGACCAAATTGACCTAAAATTGACCTAAATTGGTACCATTTGACCAGCAATAGTATAATGACCATAACTTGGTCTACTTAACTCGGATTGACCTGAAATTTTGCCCCGCGTGCAATAAGACCTAGATCTACAAGTTTGTAGTTTTGACCGAAACCCGAAAACAGAGGGAACTAGGCCGTCCGGCTAGGTCAAACCAGTATCCCGGAATCCAGCAAGTTGCATTAAAATGCACTAAACAAGGAAACGAGTTTGGCAAAACGTACCAAACCTAAAACCCTATCGAATGTGACATATTAACGACACTAAAACCTAATTTACCTAAAACGCAACGAGGGTCGGTATATTAGGTGATTAAGTGAATAATTGAGTTCAGTGCATTATTTACCAAACACCATCGATAGAGACAATTTAATTTGGTACTGAAACACTTCGAATTGTGTTTCTCAGTTAACAAGGACTCAGCAAAAGGGAAAGAAATATCGAGTGACCAGGAGACAAATATCAGAGGTTTGTGCACAACAACTATTTCTCTTGAATTTTTCAATTGAGATAAATATTGACTATTTGTATATTATTGTTTTAAATTGTGGAAATGTGTTTGATGGACACTTATTGATTGAAAAACATTGTGAATGGTTTGAAACTGTGAAAAATTGTTTGAATGGTATTGATGGATACTCATTGATTGAAAAGCACTGTAAATGGTTTTTGTGGAAATTGAAGTGAATTACGAATTGTGTTGCCATTTTGTGAATGAAATTATAACTTTGGAAAGTTATTGAATTCTTACAGATCATTTGAATAAAATGTTGGAATTGTTTTGACTCACAATTGGCATGACACTGATACTATGTTCCTCCTCCATTAATGGGGTGAGTGTGATTATTCCTCCCTCTTTGACTTATCAGTCTGGGGTGAGTATGATTATGTTCCTCCCTCTTTGACTTGTCAGTCTGAGGTGAGTGTGGATGAGTTCTCATTATATAGCTAGCTTCCTCCCTCATTGATTTCGATTATTGGGGTGAGTATGTCTTGTCGTGGTGTACAACACGGCATGTACGAAAAAAATTGTGTCATGGCTTGAATTGTGATATTGATTGGCAACACTGGATTCTTCAGTTATTTGATCGAATTGTGTTATTGATTTGCAAAACGATATTATTCAGTTATTTGATCGAATTGTGTTATTGATTTGCAAAACGATATTATTCAGTTATTTGATCGAATTGTGTTATTGATTTGCAAAACGATATTATTCAGTTATTTGACCAAATTGTGATATTGATCGGCAACACTGTGTTATTCAGTAATTTGATCAAATTGTGTATGAATTGGCAATACGGTATTCTTAAACTATTTGACTAAATTGTGTTATTATGAATTTTGATAATTTGTGAATTGGAGTTTAAATTCCTTATGACATTCATTGTCTTGAATTTAACTATGGTTTTAAGTATCCACTATTGATATGATTTATGAATTGTGATTTAAAATTTGTATTTGGTTAATGTTGTGCACCACTGAGACATTGTCTCAATGATAGCTTTATTCTTGCCGCAGTAGAGAGACAGACAGCCAAGAAACTAGGTCATGAGTACCGCCAAATGAGAGATTTTGGGTATAGTGAGTATACCACATGTGGCATTTTGTACTGTAATGTATATTCACTGTATGTATATTTTGTTCTTGATTTTGAGCAGTTGTAAATTTAAGTTGTACAGTAAAGTTGTAAAATAATTATGAGTTATTTGGCTTATAAAAATTGTGTTATATTTTTGTATCTTAGTCTTTGAAAATCACTGTGGATTTGACTTGAGAAATGTGTTGTGTTGATAAAAATGTTGGAGTTGAGATTTGAAAATATATTGAAGTGCTTTTTACAGGTTTTCTGAAGAACTGTTTTGTCCAAAATACAATTGGCACCTTGCCAAAATTTTTACAGATATTCCAAATAAATCAAATGAGTTAGTTGTTTCACTTCAGTTCACCAAAGTCTTTCACACCTGTAAATAGTGCTCACCACTGTAAAAGAAGTAAGAAAAGTTTTTAAAATCCCTTGTAGTGTATTTAATGGATTATCAGTAGACGGAGTTGGTAATTCATTAGGTATACTACGGGATCATGTTATGCCTTACAGAGGGGTAGCGTGTGACAGAAAGTGTTACTAAAATTTCTGTGGTCAATAAGCTTGACAGTGATCTCGGATAAGGTGTCTGTCAAAGTAATTACATCAAAAAGAGGGCACTTTCCAAGACAATGTAAAGTGAACAGTATGAGACGCATCATTACACTGTAGAGTGGTAATAAGGTGAAACAAAGACCAATATTACAAGTTATTACCCTAGAGCGCAGAGGAAGCATATAGGGTATTAAAGATATTAAACAAGGTCAGTGAGCAATAAAGGTATGAGTTTCACTACGAAATGACAATAACATGCAGGACTATACGATAGAGTCAGAGGGCAATAGAACTTAATCTATAGCATACAAGAGTTTGAAGAATAAATGTCCATACCTATGCCAAAAACCTTCTTTTCTTTACCCCCTGTTTGTTCGAAAATTCGAGGATGAATTTTTCTTAAGGGGAAAGATTATAATAACCCGAATTTTTAAAATATAAATCTTATATTTTTATGTTTAGTATTTTAATGTTATTTTAATATTATCTAACTGATTTATAATTTTTGTAAAACTTTCATTTATATGTTTTAATGTTACTTCTAAACATATTTTATAAATTATATAATAGTCTAATTTTTAATTGAAATAGTTGGTTTTATAAACTAATGTTAAATCAATTATCAAGATATATTATTTCATTATTTTCAATCTTAATTTTTGAGGTTTGATTTAATTGTTATTATTATTATTATTATTATTATTATTATTATTATTATTATTATTATTATTATTATTATTATTATACACAAAAATTTCATTCTTGGACTTGATTGAAAAACATGAAAAAGTTCAAGGACCAATTATGTAATTAACAAAAAAAACCTCACAACGCAACATCTCCCCGTCCCCCCTAGCGTTCCCTCTCTCTCTCTCTGATTTCCCTTTCTCCTTTTTCTTTCTTTCTTTCTTTTTCCGATCACCCACCATCCTAGCGCCAACGATGACCCTTCTAGATGATTAGTGGTGACTGGCGACCCTCCATGGATAGCAAGCCATTGCCGGTAGCGAAAGGGAGCCTCCACAGTAAGGAGAGAGAAACTATCGACCCAAAGCTTCTCTCCTCCATTTCTGGCAACTCTGCTCCCTTCCGGCCACTCCAATTGGTCTGGCTCAGCGTCCTTCGGTCCAAGGAAGAGGTTTCCGGTCAACTCTATCGGTTTTAATGGAGTTTGCGACGAGATCAAGAAGAGATATAAAATGATAAGTAGCGAGCTTTTCGGCGATTCAACCATCGAATCAAAAATTCGAGGCCACTGATGAACTCAGGGCGACAAAACCTTCGAGATGGGACCGGTTCCACTCCAATCAGACAACGTTTGAAAAAGGCGATTATCGAACGGTCCAGATCGCTTGGTGAGATTTTAAAACTTTTTCGATTCCCAAAAATTAAAAATAATTTTATGATAATTATTGACAATTATTGGGCTTTATTTAGGTGTGATCGGATCGATGATAGCTCACATGCGCTGGGACTGAGTTTCCGGCCAGATCAGATTGCCCGGTGGCCTGTCCTAAAACACAGTCATTATTATAGTCGATCCTAGCATTTTCAGATACCCCAGACTCGTTCCAAGCAATGGAATTAGAGTAGGTAAATCTGAACCCTAAGTTTTCTTATTTAACTAGTATCAGGTTTAAAATGAAAATTCATGAAATATTCATGGGTGATTAGAAAATTATAATTCTTATTGCCATAGTTTTACAACCTTGTTAAGGATCGCAGGGCAAAATTTTAGAATTTTTAGAGCTTGTTTGAGTAATTTTTGTAAAATGTTAGTTTTAGGGACTAAAATATAATTTTTTAATTTGGTGAGAATTGCCTGGTTTGGAGGGCCTAGGAGGGGCCATGTGATGTTGATGGGATATGGATGTGGGAATTGTGCTCTAAAAGTGTTATTTGAACTCTTTTGCAGGTGGAGCAGATTTTAGGTATAGAGAAAACTCTGTCTGATTTTCTGCATAAATTAAGTGTCTTTTATCTCTTTAAAGTCATGTTTTGAGCTAGTACTAATGAAAATATAATATAATTATTTAGGTGATTAGGGTCAGCCGTCTTTCCCCACCCAATTGCTACAGTAGTCACTAGTTAACCAATGAGTAGATATTGATTTTATTTACAATTTCAATATTATTATATATTCAAGGTATGCTCATGCATCACATATAAATATATGTATATAGCTAAATACCAAGCACACGTTATGTTGCATTTTCTTATTTGTAAAAACAGATGTAGATGTCACCTTAGGGTAATTTGGAATTGTGTGTGTATATTAGCGTGTGTGTGATGTGGTGTAATGGATATGGGTAGGATAGGCAAATCGGTTTGAGCTAGTCTCGCTTGTGACCCGGTCTTTTTTTGTGAAAGTTGGGATGAGTACGGCTTTGAGTTGATCTCACTAATCCCTGCATTTCGATTATTAAGCGAAAGTCCGGCTCGAGTTGATCTCACTGGCAGACATTGGATTAAGAGAGCTGTATAGAGGATCAACTCCTATATGTATATATATCTAATGTGATATATAGATATGTGAGTGCTCCAAATTATTTTTTGTGCGAGTGTTGTTTGAATTTGGCTGAATATGATGATCTGTGTTGCATTTCATCTTTAGGGATGCACTAGCTTTAGATAGTTATAGAAATTGTATTTGAAATCAATATCTTACTCTTTGAGTCGAATGCTCACTCCTATTTATCCTATTTTTTCAAGCTACAGGAGGACTTCTTTTTTAGAATAACCTATTTCCTTCTTCGCAGGTTTATTAGCAGTTATTTATTTGTATTATTATTTTCCAAAATTGTAATATAGAACTCTGCACGTGTTAGCAATAGTAATAATCTTGTCAGGTGCTATGTAAATTTAAGTTTTGGTGTTATAATAAATACAAAATTTTTATGATATTTAAAATGTTTGCAAAAGGGTGGTATCAGGGTTGAGCTAGGCTCTCATAACTTTAGTTTTTTATGATTATCGGGTTGGGTTGACCCGAATAAGAATGTAATATTTTATTTTATTTTATTCACATTTTGAGCCTCAGTTTTTGACCCTGATTATGGATTTGGGAATAGTAATGCTTACTACGAGCCTCGGGGGTTTTGTGCTGGTCCAAGTTTTAGTACCGGTCTAGCCCATAATTTGAGTTGTGACAAATTGAAGTTGCAATATGAGCTTATTAATTGAACTTGTAATAGAAGCTTATTTTCCCTTTTATGCATAAGTCTAACACTCACTAATGATTGCTTAAAAAATAAATGATAAATTAAATGATTATATATAATCTCTTTGTGAGATTTGTTAAAATAAAAAAATAAGTTAAAATAAAATTTCAAATTTAATTATGCTTTATCTAATATTTTAAATTTGAATATTTTATATAACCATAATTAAAATAAAATATTTTAAATTATCTTTTTATTTTAACTATATCAATCTTGTTACGAGAGTAGTTAAAATAAAAGATAAGTTAAAATGGAATTTTAAATTCAATTATGTTTTATTTAATATTTTAAATTTGAATATTTTATATAATTAACAATTAAAAGAAAATATTTTTGAATGATTAGATAAACCAACCATCTAATCATTTTATTTAAATTATAAATATTTTATCTTTTAAAATTTTTGTGCATTAATAAGATAAAGAAGATAAATTAAAATAATATTTTAAATATTTTAAATATGAGAAATTTAAAATATAAGTTTAAATTTTGAAATTTTTAAAAGATATAGTAAAAAGAATTTTAAATAATTATTATTTTTTATAATATAAGATTTTAATAGTTGAAATGTGAAAATATTTAAAAAAAAAGTTGATATTTAATATAATAAGATAATTTTATATAAAAAATAAAAATAGGAAGCTTTGCCATGTGTCGATTTTTTAAGCCTTCCTATTGACATAGGTGGCACACTACGGTGAAATCATTTTGGAGGCTTAACTTTAAAATATATATATATATATATATATATATTTCCTAATAGTAATCTATATAATTTTGTATTTGATAATATATCATTTAATTTGAAATGTTGAAATAAGTTGATAAATTACTTTATTTTCTTTTTAAATTTGTTGTCATATATTAATAAAAGGATAAACAAAGTAAAAAAATATGTATATCATGTAGCGTTTTTTAAATTATTATTATTAGAACTCTTAAATTTTAAATATAAGAAATGCTTTTAAAAAATAAATATTTAAATTTCATAAATAATTTTCTACTAAATAATTATTTAAATATATATAAATATCATAACATAATTTTTTTAAAAATAATTCACCCTTTCTAATCTAATTGAAATTTTAATTAAATATTTTCTTGATAATTTTTTTAGTATAAGAAAAGATTTTAGAAGTTGAAATTCAAAAATATTTAAATATAAAGTTCATTTTATTTTAGGCATTAATATATAATTTTGTAATAGTAATTGAGATAATTTTATATTTAATAATATAAATTTAATTTTAAATTTTGAAATAAGTTGATTAATAGGTTATTTTCTATTTTTTTAAATTAGTTTACTATATGCTAAAGTTTTAAATTTTAGAAAATGCTAAAATTTTGCTTGTTTAATTGACTATATGCCTTGACTTTCCGAGAAGAGCCTGTTACTTATGAAAAACAAATTTTCATTTTTTATGAAAATTTTAGTATTCATCTTTTATGAAAAATAAAGAAGCAAAAATGAAAAAACGTTCATTATCAATAATATAGAAAAATTTTCTAATTGAAAAATTAAAAAAAAAATTATTCATATATTTCATGACTAACAAAATTAAAAATATTTAAAAATTTATTTTATTTTTAAAATTGTTTTAATGTGTTGTTCATTTATTTTATAATAATTTATATTTTTAGTAATTCCATAAAATATTTCAATTTTATTTTATATAAAATTAAATATATAAAAATTTATAAATATTATTATAAAAAATATATATTTATTTTTAATTAAATATTTATATAAACGAGTTCGGATAATGGATACCCAATATGTAAAACCCAATTTGACTTGAATCCTTCACGAACATTAAATTTTAAACTCAAACCCGTCCCAAACTCGATTATATACTACCCGAACCCGTCCTATTAGTGTTTGGTTGGATTAGGTACCTGTAAAAATTCAATCTGTTGCCATCTCTAAACACTGGGTGGATTAGTTAAACATCATTCTGATACGTAAGTCAGTAGTTAGTAATGGGATTCAGATTGTGATTGAATAGGATTAATTAGATTAACATGCATACGTAATGACCCTTATATATATTTTAGTGTAGATTCCTATTAAGATTAGGAGTTTGTGATTGAATAGGACCAGGAGTCCACTTTGTTGAGAGCCCTCGTGTAGATGGAATTCCGTCTATAGTGATTATCTTGGGATCACTATTTTTTAATGTGATTCGAGCATGAAGGAATATGTTTTGATGAGTAACTCTTTATCCGAATGTTCGAATATCATGTCCGAGCACCTTGCAATTACTCGATTTATCTTTTGGGCTTGAACACCTGTTACTCAGTTATCCATTAATCGCCTTCAGGTATTATTTTGGTGGCTGTGGCATTATTAGTCTCCCCACAAGTATCTAAGTCTTTTAGGCTCAGTAATTTCCATAATTTATCTTTTTAAGTAAGCGTCTACCATCCTTGCTATGTGGCATCCATTAGCTGGTGAAAAGTGAAAAGTTTGGCATAGGCTGTCACTTAGAGATTTGTGCAATAATCATAGCCACGCGATGCTCTAGGCACCTCGTTTAAGGTTTCGAGGATATCTGCATTAATTGTTCGATCTATAAAAATGTAAGGACAAATCGTTTACTCATTTTTGCATTTCATGTTTCCTCTCTCCTTTTGCTTTTCTGTTTCGCTGGTGAAATTTCTTGTAGAGTTCATCAAAGTTTCCCACTATTCCCTAGAGAATATTTCTTTTGCCTTCATTTTTTAATGTAAACCTTGCTTTTATTTGTAATTTTTCCTTTTTCTATCATTCATTTTTCATTGTTTCCTCCATGAGATATAGAGGGGATGTACCCTTCAGGATGTACTTAAATAACTTCCTCCTTTGACCTTTCCACCCCTCCTTGTAAGGCATTAATTAATGAAGGGGAAACATCCCATACGGTGGCTATAATGCTAGAGACATAGATGGCCATGGTGGCTATTGGGGAGGCTGAATCAATAAAGGTGAGGACTGTCCCTATAGAATTGGTTGGTGGAGAGATCTTTAGTCAAATAGATGCACCTGTGTAATATAGTCATCAATGATAGAGGGCTATTCAAGGTGCACCGGGGGTGGATAGTCCATCTTGCAACTTATCAAAGGAAGAAATCTATGATATTTTGGGCAAATACATCCTACCCCCTTATATGGTTGTTTATTGACCGAAAAACAATATGAGGGTGAAAGACATAATATCTCAGAACAACTCACTTATGATTTACAAAGAACATGTGAAGGCAGGTGTGAGGCTCTCACTTAACCCCTTCTTTGTGGAAGTTCTTTAATTTTTTAATATTGCCCTTTCGTAATTACATCCAAATAGTTAGAGGTTTTGGTAGCTTTTTTAACTCTGTGTGGAAAGAAAAACTTCGTTGCTAATGCTAAGGTATTCATCACTTCCACAAGTTTTTCTCCTGTTAAATAAATGATTTGCTACTTCACAGTAAGGATTGGTTTCACCCTATTTACCGGGCTCCTTATTTTCATGCTCATCCTTAGTGAAGATAAGAGTTAGGGCCTTGTCTCGCTTAGATGGACTCCTAAACCCAAGAAGTACAAAGGAAAGCTTGTCTTAAATAAAAATGAGCATATTGCCATAAAAGAGCTGGAGAAGGCTTGTAAGACTAAAAATACGGGGTTGGATTCTTTCAACACTCTGCCTCAAGTGAGTGATGCTGGGCCTCAGATTGGCGAGGCATTAAGGTCGAATATGGGCAAGTTTTCAAGCCAACCAAATAAGGGTAAATCCAAAAATTCTTTTCGTAATTGCAGGTATGCTTAACCAATTTCTTTTTTCTTCGCAAGCACGGCTGGAGGTGGGTTTGACTCTATTTAGGCAATGTTTGCATAAAAAACAAAGGAATAGTAAGGTACGACAAGTACCGAGCCACCTAAGAAGAAAAGCAAAAAGAGTTACAAAACACCTGCTCCTCTTGCAGTGATTGTTTTTGAGCCTATTCGAGCTGAGAATGTTCAAGCTATAGCTCCTCCTCCTCCTCCTACTATAGAAACAATTACGACACGTAGCTACATCGATCTTGATGTTGTTTTAAGAAGATATGGGTCAAGTGGCTAAGAATCTACATATGGCTAAGTTGCTAGGAAGGAAATTAACTCTTTCTAGAGACAGAGCTCACCTTAAGCTGAAGGAAGATCATGAGTTTGTCCTTCATTATGAAGTTGAAAGTGGAGGCTATTAGGATTAATAATCTTGTCCAAAAGCGCCTTCAGTCTCTCCATGATGGATGTAGCAAACTTCATACCAAGTGTAATGCCTTGAAGATTGCAGTGGAGGAGAAGGATGACTAGATCAAGAAACTTCAGTCTGACTTGGAGAGTTCTGACAAGAGGATGGTTGAGCTTACAAATGAGCTAGTTACTGTGAAAGAGAGCCACTAAGTTAAGATAGGATGGGCAACCCAGCGGATCTAAGAGCTAGAGAAAGAAGTTGGGTTTTGTGATGAAAGGTTGGTCATTTGTGTATTACTCTCCAAATGACCATCGTTTCAGAGCTATTAGGGCATCAACCAAGTCCTAATTTCAACTGGATCAAGGAGATTATTTCAGATTAAAATGACTTCCCTAAGAAGGAGAGGAAGAAGAAGAAGGTGGAGAGGAAGGAGATGGTTATAAAACCCCTCCTACTATTAAAGATGAGATAGGGGCAAATGACCCTTGAAGTTTATGTAATTTTCTTAAATTATAATGAAATGAGTTTTATTTCATTCCAAAGCAAATTTTTTATTGTCTTAATAAACTAGGTGTGAAAAATAGTTTGTTATGAACTATAAGTCTAATTGGACCAAAGTCTAGACAACTCGCATGGTGAGAAAAATCTAAGTCACCTAGTAAATAAAATACTATGACTTAATTTTGAGACTGAAATCTGAGTAACCTAGTAAATGAAATATCTAGGTTTAATTATAAGGATCAAAGTCTGAGTAACCTAGTAAATGAAATACTTAAGTTTAATTTTAAGGCCAAAATCAGAGTAACCTAGTAAATGAAATACTTAGGTTTAATTTTGAGGACTATAGTTCGAGTAAGTATAACATAAGTTACCTCATTGAAACATCTGGCTTGATTCTTGAGTAATTTCTTTTACTTTAATGTTTATGCCACTAGGTGGACTTATGTATTTGATGGCTTTATCTATGCCGCTTGGGCGGATATATGCCTTTAGATGGCTTTATCTACGTCACTTGGGTGGACTTATGTCTTGGATGACTTTGTCTACACCACTTAGGTAGATTTATTTCTTAGATAGTTTTGTCTACATCGCTTGGGTGGACTTATGCCTTGGATGGCTTTATCTATGCCACTTATGTAGACTTTATACCTTGGATGGCTTTGTCTACACCACTTAGGTAGACTTATGCCTTGGATGGCTTTGTTTACACCACCGGATGGCTTTGTCTATGCTACTTGGGTGAATTTATGCCTTGGATGGCTTTGTCTATTCCACTTGGGTGGACTTATGCCTTAGATGGCTTTGTTTATGCCACTTAGGTGGACTTATGCCTTGGATGGCTTTGTCTACACTACTTTGGCAAACTTATGCCTAGGTTGGATTTATCTACGTCACTTAGGCGGACTTATGCCTTGGATGGATTTGTCTACGCCACTTGGGCAAACTTATGCCTTAGAGTATTTATTTAAGTGCATGACAGTGTAGTAGGCAAAGAGTATTATCTTTAAGTTGTAGAAGGGTAAACTAGCCTACTAATAATACTTTTTGAGATTAGAGATGTTCTAAGCCTAAGGAAGTTATTTGCCATTCTTGTCAGCTAATTTGTATGCTCCAAGGTGAATGATTTTAGTGATCGAGTAAGGGCCTTCCCAATTTTGATCCAACTTTCGTATTCCAGCCTTGCCTTTTTCTAGACCAACTTGTTTCATGACTAGGTCTCTAACACAAATGCTCGGCCTTTGACTTTTGCATTGAACATCTGAGCCATTCTTTGCATGCATGCTACCATGTGAATAAATGTCCACTCCTCTTGAGTTTCTAATTAATCAAGAGTGAATCTAAGGGCTTCTTCATTGGCAGTAGCTTTTGGATTTTCAACTCGAGTGGTCAAGGCATGGAATTCTTCTAGAATCACTGCTTTAGCTCCATATGTCAAAGAGAAAGGTGTCTTGTCCAGACTAGATCTAGGTGTAGTTCAATATGCCTATAAGACACTTGGTAATTCATTAGGCCACTTCCCTTTCGCTTTATCCAAGCAATTTTTCAGTCCTTGTAGAATGGTTTTGTTTGTTGCTTCAGTCATTTTATTAGATTATGAATGATAAATTAATATCAAGTGGAGGTTGATTCCAAACTCAAAATAGAAACCTTTGAATTTTTTGGACTCAAATTGAGTGCCGTTATTAGTGATTATAACTTTAGGGACACCAAACGTTGCCAAGATGTTGTTCTTCACAAATGTGATTGCTTTCTTTACAGTGACTCTAGGTGTTGCTTTAGCTTTAACCCATTTTGTGAAGTGATCAATTGTTACTATCACATACCTGCGTTATCCAGAGGCTTATGGGAAGGGCCAATAATGTCTATTCCCTATTGGTAAAAGGGCAATGGAGCACCTATGGCTGCTAATTTTTCTATAGGTTAGCAAGGGATATGGTCAAATTCTTAGCATTTTAAACATGCTTGGACTAGTTATACTATAGTTGGCCAGTAAAGCCCCTGTCAGAATGCTTTTTTGGCAATTGTTCTAACACTTTTATGGCTTACGCAAATCCTTTCATGTATCTCCTTAGGAGTTTGAATTCCCTCTTTAGAAGTAATGCATTTAAGCCAAGGCTGTAAGTATGACTTATGATAAAGCCAGCCACCAATAATGCCATAACTTGATACTTTTTTTAAAAATTTTACTTGCCTTCATTGGGTCTTGAGGGAGAGTTCCTTTAGTAAGGTAATAGAACAAAGGACTCATCCATGTTTCACCAATGTTAATAGGAAAAGCTTCCTCTTGGTAAACTGTTGCGCATTTTATTTCTTCAAAAGGGACTAGGCGAGTTAAATGTTGCTTGCCTACTACTGAGAGTTTAACTGAGTTATCTGCTTTGGGGTTAAGAACTTATGCACTCAGACCTTGTATTTACTCAAATTCTGATCTTTAACTTGGAAGTTGCCTTAAAATTGATGGACAACAAGTTGTGAGTCAGAATGGAGACTCACATTTGTCACTTCGACTTCTTTTAATATTCATAGTGACATGAGGAGAGCTTCATACTTAGCTACATTGTTTATGGATTTGAATGCTAACTTGGCTATATACTGGAGCTTTGTTTTGTGTCGCCCTTGAATAATTATCCCAATTCCTGCACCATTTAGACTAGTAGCTCCATCTACCCAAACCTTCCACTCTTGTTTGGGTTCTTGCTCTCGGTGAGTGAGTGGGGTAAGCTTAGCTACAAGTTTGTCGGTGCCTAAGCCTAGAGTACTAGTTTAGGGCCATACCAAACGTTATATGACATTTGGTAAATGGCCTATTCTGTTACTCACCCTGTGGCTTTTGGACAATGTAAGATTTTTCTAAGTGGATATTTGCTTCGCACTTCAACAATATATGCTTCAAAGTAGGGTAGGAGTTTCTTTACAGTGGTGACTATAGCAAAAGCTAGTTTCTAAAGTGCTGGGTAATTACACTCTCCTCCTTTCAACACTAATTTGTGTAGTATATAGAATATATAGAATACTGTTCGCCTTGCTCTCAGTGGCGGACACATTCATGTGGAAAAGGAGGGGGGGGGGGGGGTGTCAAATGATCCCTTTTTTAAATTTCTCTTAAACCCCTCTTTTTCAAAGAATAATATATTTTTATAATGAGAAATTAATTGGCTCCTAATTTTATTAAAAATTTTTAATATCTTTATGTAAATGTTCTTAATAAATTTAAATTTTTTTAATATAATTAAATATATATATATATATATATATATATATATATATATATATATATATATATATATATATATATTTCTCATCAATTTAATGAGAGAAGTGAATGGATTCTAACCAACCACTTCATGATATAGCCAATTGAACAACCAATAAAAAAAAAATGAGTTAATGAAAAGTCTTCTTCAATCTTCACTTAAACTAGTTTAACATGCTCCTAAAAACTATTCTTTAACCCTATCCTCAAATTAGAATTAATAAATTTAATTAGCACTTTCACTTGCTAAAATACTTTAACTATTCTGGCGTTCCTCAAATTGGCAACACTCATCAATTCATGAATTCTATTCTAAAGTTAATAACTTTAAGACATTTTCTTTCCTTCCCATTAATGGTTATTTAATTTATTATATTCTTTTTTTTTTAAATTTACTATATAATGTTCTTTTCTATTTGCAATTATTTAATTGTTTGGCTATGTTTTTTTTTTTTTTTTGGAGCTTCTGTAATTTAGTTTTTTCTAATATGTTATTTCATATATTTTCTTATATGGGTTTGGTTTTAAGTTGTTAAAATTTCAATTAAACAACATATTTTGTTGGCATGGTATATGATTAGATAGTTTTTGTCTTGAGTTTTAGCCATAGGAATATGGGTGTTTTTTTTTCTTTTTCTTTTTTTATTTTCCTTTCAATTTACCATTCAAGAATATTTGAATAATATATTTGGTTAGATTTTGCTCACCTGATAGGTGAATAATTCACCTGAAATTACAATATATATGAATAATAGAACTAGGGAATTGCTTATCACCATCCATTTGCAAAAGGAAAATAAAATGAAATGCCAACTCTTTTATCATAACAAGCTTCAAGGAACTTCTTGATTGGCCATAGAACTCAACTCAGTAGCATACATGGATATTTTCCTCTTTTCTTCTCAATTGAAGGCTACATCTATATAGAGGTCCAACTATTAAATTTTTATAAGTTACTCTATTTCATTTGCATTTGTTGGGCTACTTTAAACATATCCAAACTATTCCTTCTTATTTGGTGACTTTGGTTTTTAGTCACTTTACTTATAATTTATTGTTGTTATCATTAGATTAGCCATGACTAATGTAATTTCTACTATTTTTCTGTTATAAAAAAAATTGAATTTAATTTTTATGTTTGTATATTATTTATTTTCCCTTTTTTTTTTTGGGTATATTGAAATGCTTTGTTTGATTTGGAAAAATAGGTACTTGCAATTGAAAATTTTAAATGATTATTCTATTGTTATTTAAATTTTAAATTATTGCCATTATAGTTATAGTAGAGTAAAATTGTAATTTTTGTATGTTATTTTTTATTTTAATGTTGATGGTAGTATTACTTATTTGTCTAGATTATTAAATTTAATTAGTTTTACAATTTTTTTTTAACAGTAAACAATGGATAGATATTTTAATAGGCAAACTACTAGTTCTGCATCACAAAAAAGGAATCATATTCAAGAACAAGGAATTGATCTTAATTCTCTTGAAGCTAATTTAGTGGTAAGAAAACCAATTTTAAGTTTTCATCTGAATGATCAAGATGAAGTAAGGAGAGCATACTTATAAAAGGATCCTTGCCAACCTCTTAATCATAATTTTCCCTAAAGAAACATTGGTGGAGTTCTTCATAAATTTAATCCTTCTTAGTTTGATGAATTTGGTAATTGGTTAGAATATAAAATAAAAGAAAATGCTATTTTTTTGCTTATGTTGTTATTTATTTGTTGGAAAACATACCGGAGGTGATTCTTTTGTCAATGGAGGATTTAGAGCATGATTAAAAAGAAAGATTAAATTTGCATGTTGGTGATTGTAAAAGTGCTCACCACTAAGCTACCATAAAATGCGAAAATTTGATGAAGCAAAAATAGTCTATAGTGGCCGCACTTCATAAACAACAAGAGCAAGCTAAAATTGAGTACCAAACTAGAGTTACTACATCAATTGATTGTTTGAGATTTTTATATGGCAAGGATTTCCATTTCGTGGCCATGATGAGTACGAATGCTCAAACAATAGAGGGAATTTTCTTGAACTTTTACAATGATATGCTAATGAAAATAAATGTGTAGGAAAGGTTGTATTAGGAAATGCTCTAAGAAATCAACAAATGACTACACCTTCCATTTAGAAGGACATTATTCGTGCTTGTGCCAAGGAAACAACAAGGGCCATTGTTAATGATCTTGGTGATGAAATTTTTGGGATACTGCTTAATGAGTCTCGTGATATATCATACAAAGAGCAAATGGCTCTCATTTTGCATTATGTTAATATAAGGGGAGTTGCAATTGAGCGATTTATTGGTTTTGTTCATATGGTTGATACATCTGCTTTGTCACTAAAGTACGCAATTGATTCTTTGCTTGTTAAACATCCATTAAGCTCATCTAGGATACATGGGCAAGGTTATGATGGAGCTAGAAACATGTAAGCAGAGATTAATAGCCAAAAACTTAATTATGAGGGAAATTGAATCAGTATATTCTATTTATTATTTTGCTCATCAACTTTAGCTAGCACTTGTTGTGGTTGTAAAAAATCATGATGACATTACTTAGTTGTTTAACTTAGTTGATAATGTGTTGAATGCGGTTGGATCTTCTTGTAAGCGAAGAGATATTCTCAAGGAGAAACAAGCTAAAAAGGTTAAAAAGGCATTGAAATATGGTGAACTTCAAATTGGACGTGGCTTAAATCAAGAAATTAGACTCAAAAGACTAGGCAATACTCGTTGGGGATCTTGTTACAGGTCATTTTTTGAATTTGGTGATTATGTATTACTCTATCATTGACATGCTTGTGGTTATAACAATTGATATGCTTAAATTATGTTTTCTTCTACTAGTCACTTTTGAATTTGACTATTATGTTTTCTTCTATAATGGATGTGCTTGAAATTGGACTCGTAAGTTATTCTTGATTCATACAATCTTTTCTATTCTCTTTTACCTCACAATTGAAGTAAAGGATATTAAGGATCACAAATAAGCTAAATGTAGCTTTGCAAAGAAAAGAACAAGATATTGCCATTGCTATGACACTTGCTAAATTGGTGAAGCAACAGTTGCAGTTGAAGAGAGAAGAAAAGTGGGAATCTCATTTAGTGTGTGTTTCTTTATTTTGTGAGAAGAATGACATATGCATTAAGATGATAGTTTTCATGAATTGAAAGGGCTTGTTGATCTTTCCACAAAATTAATTGAAACCAAAAGGCATATTGTGTAACCATAGGTGTATTTACTTTTGAAGCATGCACTTATTCTACTTGTTGCTGCTATAACTATGGAATGAGCTTTTTTAGCAATAAACTTTGTCAAGATAAATTTTGCAATCGTATCTCTGATCAATTAATGAATGATTGTTTAGTTACTTATATAGAGAGAGATGTATTTGATAATATTAATAATGATGTAATTCTTGATATTTTTCAAGGTATTAAACCTCGTCGAGTACAATTATAAGAACATTTTTATAATATTTTATTATATTCTTTTATATGTTGACCCCAAAGAAATTTTTTTTCTGGACCCACCACTGCTTGCTCTTCCCTAACCAACACAGAACTAATAGTTTCGTTAGTGATAGAAAAGTATAAATACAGAGTTTCACCCGCCCTTACTCTTTAAAGGCTGCTTGACAATTCTCGCCCTACTTGAATTGTCTTTTTGCTTTAAGGGCTTTGTAAAATGGAAGGCATCTTTTGGTCGAACATGACATGAATCACCTAAGGGCTATTACTCGCCCATTAAGTCTTTGTATTTCTTTTATTATTTTCAGAGATTTCACTTCCATGATTGTTTTAATCTTCTCTGAATTTGCCTCAATCCCCCTTTTTGATACCAAGTACCCAAGGAACTTTGTTGCTTTAATCCTAAAGGTGCATTTTTGTAGGTTGACTTTCATGCCAACCTTATCCAAGACATCAAAAGCTTCAGCAATGTTATGTGTATGGTACTAACTTTTTACTTTTGATTATCATGTCATCAACATACACTTCAACTGTCCTCCCAACTAGGTCTTTGAACATCCCATTGACTAACCTTTGATAGGTCATCCCTGTATTCTTAAGTCTGAAGGGCATTACCTTGTAACAAAATAGTTCTTTATTAGTGATAAAGGCACTTTTTTCATAGTCACTTGGCTCCATGAGTATCTAATGGTAACCAGAAATAACACTACTAATAAGCAAACTATGTGTCTAGCTATGACATCCACTAAGTGATCTATTATTGGGAATAGGTAGTGATCCTTTGGATAGGCCTTATTTAAATTAGTGAAGTCCATGCACATCCTCCACTTTCCATTAGCCTTTTTTTACTATAGATACATTTGCCACCCAAGTTGGGCATCACACTTCTTTAATTAGCCTTGCCTTCCTCAACTTGGCAACCTCATATGCAGTCACTTTCTATTTGTTAGGAGCAGACCTTCTTTTCTTTTACTATACAGGCTTGACTTCTGGGTTGACTTTGAGCTTGTATGTCATGACTTTTGGGTCTACACCCTTTAGATCTTTAGGGGTCCATCTTGGACTTCAGTACTTGGATTACTGCTTCTCTACTTGGCCCTTCATGTGCTAATCTGAGTTTGACTTTTTTTCCATTCTCTAATTCAATTTCATTAACTTCATTAGCAAGTTTAGCATTGATCTTGTCCTCTGGTTTTTCCAACAACTCTATTAGGAATGAGAGTTGGAAAATTGTCTTGGCATACTGTTTGTAGCATTCTTGGGTAGATTTTTGACTTCACTTGGCAACTGCTATTCCTTTGGCTATAGGGATCTTCAGGCATAACATCTCCATGTTTATACAATACCATGATTACTAAGTATTGGCCTTTCTAGGATTGCATTATAGGAAAAAGGAATATTAACCACCGCAAGCTTATTGTACTCTCCTTTTTAAATTGTTTATCTCTAATCAAGATGGTCATCTTTGTTGTGCCCAATACAAGAATGAATTTATCACCCAAACCATTAAAGGATAATGAACTTTTGACAAATCTTTTTCATGGGGGCTAAGCTTTTCATACACATCCAGAGTAATTAAATTAACTAAGCTCCTAATATCAATTAATACACGTTTTTCCATGTACTTGTTCATTCAAAGACTAATAACTAGAGGATCAGAGTGTGGGCAAGTTACCTTATCATCTTTTTTACCAAAAGTTATAGGTGACTGACATAGTTTGTCAACTGCTAAGATTATGGTTCGAGTTACTCGCCTATTTACTTCTTTTTCTGTTTGTTTTGGTAGGATTGGGTCCTCCTGCTATCACATTGATTGTGCCAATGGACTCTTCATCTTTGCTTGGTCTTGGCCTATGTTCCGACCTTGTTTTACAGTCTCTGTCATGATCGGCCCAAGTGTTACGAGTGAAATGCCTCAAAGTGCCATCCCTAACTAGTTTCTCAATTTCATCTTTAAACTATTTATAGTCATTAGTGTTATGGCCAAAATCATCATGAAATCTGTAAAATTTGTTTTGAACCTTCTGTTTGTGATCCTAAGTACTCTGACCGAGACTTACTCAAAGGCATATGGTTTATGTACTTTTCTCACCCCCTATCCCTATCACTAGATGAGTTACTTGGTTTTTTCCTCAACACTATTTGGACTACTCTTCTTTTCTTTGCCCATCACATCCTTGTCTAGCTTCAATAACCACTTTTCATCATCTAGTCAGATGTACTTTTAAGTACGTTCCATGAGATTATAGTAATTTTGAGTTGCATTTTTAATGAGGGAGTCTACGAATTTTACATTTGTTGATCCCTTTTTAATTGCTTCAAATACAGTTTCATGGTTCAGTTGCTCGACCTGGATGGCCTCATTATTGAATCTGTCAATATAACTTTGCAGTGACTCGCCTGTGTTTTGTTAGACTTTTTATAAGTCAGATGACCGTTTCTTAGGTGGGATGCATATGATAAATCTTCAAACTTAGCTATCAAGTGTTGGAAAGTTGGAATTAAATTTGGACGGAGGTGTTGATACCACTTTTGAGCAAGTTCTATTAGGGTTGATGGAAAAACCATATAGAGGATAAAATCGTTCACATTCTATAGTTGCATGGTTGTTTTGAAATTTATCAGGTGACTTCTTGGATGAGATTTGCCATCATATTTGTCCAGAGAAGGTAGTTTAAACTTGGTGGAAATGGCTATACCAAAATTGCATCTATCAAGGGAGAATAATCACCTATAACAAAATCTTTATCAGGATCATAACTGATTTGGAATTTGGGAGGGGCTTTGACTTTTGCCTAATCAATAGCTCCTCGTGCTGAGTTAACTTCAATATCACCAATTTTCTCTTTGCCTTTCTATTATTAGACATTATTAGGATTTGGTATGGCACTATTCTTAGGGTCTCTTGAGTTTTCGAGTTGAATATTATGGTTCTTCAAACTAGCGTTTTCTACTTCCAGTTCTTTAATGCATTATGTCATATGTTCAAAAGTCATAAAAGCTTCTACAATAGTGGCACCATTAGTGATACCATTATCGGTGGGAGGGTCGATGGGGACTAGTGGTAGATCCATGAATGGTGTTAAATTTAAGGCCATGGTGGGTTTGGTAATGGAGAAAAATAGCAATCATAGAATTTTTATTAATGGGAAAAGATTTTTGGGACATTATTCCCATAGACAACACCAATGATGTTGTTCTCCTCTTTTGTGGGTATGGAATGATGAATTTGGGTATAAGATCTATGAGACAGAGAAAACACTGGGTGGATTAGATAGCCACCACTCTAATGTTTAAGTCAGTAATGAGATATGTACTGTGAATGAGTAGGGTTAATTAGATTAGTGTGCATACCTAATGGCTCTTATATAGGCTTTAGTGTAGATTCCTATTAAGATTAGGAGTTTGTGATTAAGTAGGACTAGGAGTCCACTTTGTCTGAGAGTCCTTATGGAGATGAGATTTTGTCTATGTCGATTATCTCGGAATTCCTATCTTTCTATGTGATCCAAGCATCAAGGGATCTATTTGGGCGAGTAACTCTTTACTTGAATGTCCGATTATCCTGTCGGAGTGTCGTGCGGGTACTAGGTTCAGCTTTTGAATTTAGACACCTATTACTTGGTTATCCATTACTCGCCATTGGGTATTATTTTGGTGGTTGTAGCATCATTGTGGTAGTTAAAAATGTTCATTCCCCTACATTTCATTCTTTACTTCTACTTTATTGGTTATTTTGTTTCACTTGGCTAATTTTTTTAAAGGAATGAAAATGAGCACAGCCTTGCCCAAGATGAAGCTTAATGACAATCTTTCAAGTGATGTTTTAATTCATTTAGGCATACTCTTCCTACAAAGATTACCTTATTTCTATTTTACATTACTTAAAAAATTGTAATTAATATGTTAAAATAATAAAATTTGTTTAGTGTTTTCCTAATATACTCCCTCTCATATTGTTCCTTTAAGAATCAAATAACTTATATCACTAAATTATTCTTAAAAATAATGGATTTCATTATTCAATATATACTGAATAAGGTCATATTAGTAAATTAATAAATGAACTACTATTTCAAAAAAAAAAGTATCCTATAATTTGCAATAGATAAAAAAGAAAGTAAGAAATTGTTTGGTTTAACTACTCACTTTTTACTTTTAACTTAAAATGTATCTTTTAACTTGAGTCAATTTTAAAATAAGTAGTTAAGTGTTTGATAAAACTACTTAAATTTTACTTTGAAGTAATTTAAGTGTTTGGTTAACATATGCCTAAAAGTATTGATATGTTAAAATGACCAAAAAGATACGTGGTATTTTTAAGTAGTTGAAAATTTGTTAAAATAAGGGTAATGCCGGTATTTTTAAAAATTATTAAGATAATATAGTCTTTCAATTGATCAAAAATTAGTTTTAAAATAAGTCATAAGGACACCTTATTTATGACTTCTCGCTTATTTTAAATATTTTTTTAACTTATATGCTATATCAAACCTTATTCTGTTTTTTATTTTTTTTTACTTATAGGTAAATTTGATTGATTTATAAGTCAAACTAAATACTTTCTAAGTATATCTCTACGAAATAAAATGAATTTTATTTGACTTTATAAAAAAGTTTTATTTGCACGTTGATTTGTAAGTAAGCATAACACCACCCAAGGTGAATAAGCTTCCAAATTACATTTCAACTAATCAATTTGCATGTGTTGCGTTGATTATTTATTTATTTTTTATTTTAATAACATAATTTAATATTAATTTTATATATTACATATTTTGAAAATCTACTATAAAATTCTATTAATGATAAAATTTTAATTAATTATAATTTTATAGTAAGTGTTAATATAATTTTATTTTAAGTGTTAATAAATAAATTTTTAATAAAAATTAAAATAACTTTATATTTAATAAATTATATAAAATACATATCTTTTAATTTTAAATTTTGAAACAAAATGATTAATAAATTATTTTCTATTATTTTTAAAATTAGTTAATATATACCAATAAAAGAATAAATAAAGAGAAAAAAAAACACATATGGCACATGATTTTATCTACCAATATAATGAATAGCATGTTGTGCTTGTTGTACTCATAATGGATGTCATATTTAGTTGTGCAATATTATTTTATGCATCAAAATAAATTTTAAGTAATCCAAAATGATAGAGCCATAAACTTTAATTAGCCAGAAACTTTAGTTAATGGGTCAATTTCATTTAACCATAAATACATATATAACCTTAAAAAATTATAATTGTCCTTAATGAATTTTCAGATTTTGGAAGTATTAAATAATTGTTTCATTATCAAACACTATCAAATACATCATTTTCAATATAAGTAACTAGACAATCATTTATTAATTGATCACCCATTCAATTACACGACTGACTCTTAACAATCTTTATTAAAAAAAAAATGTGTCTTCTATGATTATTTGTCTTAGACAAAATAAATCCACTTTTTTTAGTTAACCATTGATGTACCTACAAATGAAATCTTAACCATTAAAATTTTATAAGGGTTATAACTGGCTACCTATTAAGTCAGTATCAAACTCAAAACTTCTAAAAATGGTCTATCTCTCTTTCAAAGGTAAGTTACTATTTAATCCCCTTAATTTAACGAAACTAACTATTTAGTCCATTTATTTTGAAAAATACACTATTTAATTAGTTTCTGTATTTTGCTTCTATTAAACTATATGAGCCCTCCATCAAATTTTTTCATTATTCTATGCTAGTCAAACTGCTATTTAGTCTATCTACTTTAAAAAAACTAATTAGTTGATCCTTGTATTTTGAAAAACACTGTTATTTTTCCCTCTATTTTAGTAAAAATAATTAGTTGGTTCCTGTATTTTGAAAAACACAGTATTTTGAAAAATATATTCTGGTATAAAAATGAAAATTTTGCTATGCGAAAACTAAATCTAAATTTACATTTTTTTTTAATTTCCAATTCCTTGGACATCGTTTTTGTGTTTTCTCTATTAGAAAATAATCTTCCTTGATTACTTTTTTGTATTGGAAAATTAATTAACTTTTTTGTACAGATTACTTTTTTGTATTGGAAAATTAATTAACTTTTTTGTACAGACAACTTGTACCATTTTATTAAGAGATGAAGGCAAAAAGAGAATAGGGAGAGAAGTGTATTTGTAGAGGAGAAGAAACATAAAGAGAGAGAAATAAGAGAGGATAAGAGAGAAATAACGGGAGAAGATTAGGGTAGTTTAGGTATAAAAAATAATTATGAGACTAAATAATTAATGAAGTCAAATTGCATGGACTAATTAATGTGCTTTTCTAAAATATAAGGACTAACTAATTAGTTTCACTAAAATAGAAAAACTAAATAGTAGTTTGACCTGTATTGACTAATGAAAAAATTGACAAAAAGGACTAAACAGTTTATCAAAAGCAAAATATAGAAACGAAATAATATATTTTTCAAAATACAGAAACCAAATAGTTAGTTTCGTTAAAATACATATATTAAATATTAATTTATCCCTCTTTTAATTTCCTGTTGTCTCTCAATCTCTCCCTAGTCCCTTTCTCTCTAAGTCTCCTCACCATATTTAGCATTCTCTCCTTTACTCTTTATAGAGTTCTCAAATTTACATGTCAATCTGATGCTTTTTGTATGACAAGTTTTTAAGCTCACTCTTTGTGAAGATTGAAAACACCTAACTCCTCATTGACGACCTCAATCTCACCATTGTTCCTCTTCCATGCAGCTGCTTACCAGTTGCTCTGTTCACCATCTGCAATCCAAACCATTTGTAGGCCTTTGGGCAAGGTTTGCTACAGGTTTCTCTCTCTCTCTCTCTCTCTCTCTCTCTCTCTCTCTCTCTCTCTCCCTCTCTCTCTCTCTCTCTCTTGTGTTGCCTTCTACATGTCTTTTCTTTTGCAAATTGGTGAATATGAAGCATCTTGCATGCATTATTTAATTTATGGTTAAATTCACCTTGCTGCTCATTATTCTGTAGATTTTGTTAAAGCAATTGAACTTGTTTTTATCTCCCTTCTTTATTGGTGGTGAATATTTCTTTCTGAATTTGTCACATCCGCAACAAAATTATATTGAATCCATATGAAGTTTATTTCTTTTCAGATGGTTAACAAGTGAATAAAATTAATTCTTTGTATTTGAAATAAGTGATTATAATCATTAAAAAGCCTAAAAACCCTCTTCAGCGTATGTAAACCCCTAATAGTGCATCAATAAACAATAATCATTAATTCTCTGTATTTGAAATAAGTGATTATAATCATTAATTCTTTGTCAGTGTTTACTGATGCATTTGATAATCTGTATATTGTTTTATTCACATCTTAAATGATAATATTGTTGTTTATGAATTATTCATTACTATATAAAATAAGGATTATAACCAGGCTAAAGATGTTGCACTTAGCGCAACTCATCATCAAGAAAAAGATAGCCCTGCTACATGTAGATACTCTAAAAGATTATTTAAACATGATATCAAATTTTTTTCATTATTAATTTCTTAATCCATAGGTCATGAGTGTTAATTACCTATGTTTATCATCCACTTGTGTATTCTAGTGATGGCTTTTCTTTTCCTCTTAATTTTATGTTGCACCATAAGGCTATTGCTACAGAAGCTGGGGTACCCTTTTTCTATAAGGCAGCATCTGAGTTTGAGGAAATGTAAGTTCAACTTTAGTATGCATATATTTCATCTACGTGGATGCTCATATCATATTGGTTTTTTTGTTTGTCTCTCATTATCAAATAAAGTCCCAATAAAATAACTCTTAGCCGATTGTAGCATATGTTACAATTTTCTTTTCTAGGTCATGACCCGAGAGAGGTCCTTTTAATTTCACTTAGCTTTGAACTTTTTAAAATCTTAAATAGTTTTGGATTGTGATTTTTTCACTTTAGATGGATTGTTCTCAAAAGATTTGTATTTTTTTATTCTATTATTATGTGGATTATGCAGCAACAACTACATTTTAAGCTTTTGTTGATTGGAAACTTTGGAGTTGGCAAATCATGTCTTCTTCTAAGGTTTGTAGTAAGCTTAACCATTTTTTCTTTCTTTTCTTTGGTTTCCTCTTTAGTTAGTAATAGTTGCATAAAGCGTAATTACTTTTTATATATGGTTTACCTCATAAAACATTTACGCAATAAATTGATAATACCCAAGTCAAAATACTTTGTTTGAGAAGGACATCCTTTGGGCGTATGAAATAAGACCCAATATTGGCCAATGCTTTGTTCATTAACCCAAACTTCTCCCATTCCCATGGAACTAAGGTTCAGTGCAATTGGGTCATTCCCAGCTTGTGCATCAAACAGAATATGCCAATTTAATGATAGTAAACATACTAAGAAATATTCATGTTGTGTTGTTTTGGTTATAATATTTGAAAATTTATGAAAAAAAGAAAAATTTTGATATGATCCATTTTATTCTTCATTTTGTGCTCAAAGTAAAGGATATGTTGATCATGTAATTTTGACTTTCCCTCACTTTGTGACAACTTATACAAAATGAAATTGAAATAATAATTAGCAAATGAATTTTTCATACCTTATACCATGTGAGTGGTTGATGAGTAGAGCTTCCAAACTTATTCCATTGAACTTTATTTATTCTATTATCTTGTAAATTTATAACTTCTCTCTCAATAACCTAACCTTCATCAATCAAATACTTTAGAAGGATCAGAATAATCTCACTAATTTTGGAGTCCATATATAAAATGTAGAAGAAAGGTATATGATAACCTTCACTTCAGGCATATATGTCTAAAGAATAAAATATTGTCAAAGAGTGCTAGTATAAAGAAAATGAGCACAACATAATATGCAAGGAATATCCTAGTGTAGAAAGTAGAATTATAATTGCATAGGTAGAAGAAAATTACCTAATATCCCCATTTATAGTTAGTGAAATCTTAGTTTTGAATCCTCACTACATGTAATCCAACAACCTTATGCTCAACATATGCTCCTGAATCCTATGTAACAAATAAAGTGAGTGGATTATGTTATAAATGTAAATAAGTGTTATCATAATATTTTTGAAATTGAGATTCTAGTTTTTGTATTATAGTTGCTTTGTAAATGCTCTGTCCTATAAGATTGTGAGTAAGAAATAATAATTAAAAAATATAATTGCACATATCTCATTGATTACAGATATAATCAATGAAAATTAAAAGAAGAAAAGACATCATAAAAGTAACATTTCCCCCCTTTCATGCTAATTAGGATCCTGCATCATAAAGTGGTCTATCTCTTAAATTAGGCTATGCGAAAAAAAAAAAAAAAAACACTAAATCCATTATAAACCTTCTCCCACCTTATAGAACAACATTTAGACCCTGCTTTAGACAATTAGTAAATGATTAAAAGGAAAGAGTTGAAGAAATTAGTTTAAATTTGCTATCATACATGAATTGGCAAATTTCACTTCAGGTTGCTAAAATTGGGTGAAATATCTATATACATGATTTTGTTTTTTTACTAAATTTTGTTGCAAAGGTTTTCGTTGTTGATGCCTTTTTTTTTCATTTTTTTAATGGAAGGCCTTGGTTTGAGCTCTTTGAATGATTATTACTTCTTTGATTCTCATCAAATGAAGGAAGCGAATTTGTTTGCTTTTCATTCTATTTGCTTTGTTGGCTCTACTTGCTGTTTGAAATGTATTTATATGTATTAGAAATTTTGGTTCATAATGGTAAATTGGAGTTTGCTTTGATTTTGGGGTACTTTCACTGTGCTATTTCGAGGTGGGAGTTTTTTTAGTATTATTGATTGACCTGCATGATTTTTGAAATTCCATAGTATTTGATTGCTTCCTTTTTTCTCTTCTGATCAGATTCATTCAGCTAGCTTTAAGCATTTCAATACCAAAAGATCAATGATCACCATCACTTAGTCATATTTGAGTTTGCATTCTACTTAATTTGTGGGTGCATTCTATCATTACTTGATATTTTACAAAGTAAATTTATTTTATTTTACCAACCATTGGAATTTTTTATCAATATAATGTGAACCATTAAAATTTTATACAGATTGATTACAGGCTACCCATTAAACTAATACCAAAACTCTATTTACCAAAACCTTCCTTTCATCATCTTTGTTTTTCTATCCTACCATTTTATACAAAGCCATAGAGAGAGAGAGAGAGAGAGAGAGAGAGAGAGAGAGAGAGAGAGAGAGAGAGGATAAATCGATTATCCAAGTTTGTCCTTGCTTTAACGATTAAGAAAAACAAGTGGAAGTCGATAAAATAGCATTGAGGGAGAGTTGCACTCACCAGAGATAGGTTGTGAATTGAGAAGAGAGATTGTCTTGATGTGAAAGTAATGCCCAGGTTTGTTTTTCTTCTTCTCTTTTTTTTTTTTTTGTTGTTGGCCAATTTTTAAAAATTTAGAGTTGATTGAATATTATATTTGTACATGTGCAATTCTAGAATATAGTAAGTGATAAAGATGGATGCAAATTCTAACTCTAGAGTAATAAAATAGCTAATATTTTCTTTTAAATAAAAAATATTACAAAATAATAATTTTAGATAAAACTAAATAAAATATTGTATTTAACATTCAACATTTAAAATTTATAATTTTAATTAAAATTATAATATTTTATAATAAATTTTAAGAAGTTGTGGAAACTATGATGATTTTGACCTAATTTTACAACTCAA
Source organism: Hevea brasiliensis (assembly GCF_030052815.1). NCBI lineage: Eukaryota > Viridiplantae > Streptophyta > Magnoliopsida > Malpighiales > Euphorbiaceae > Hevea > Hevea brasiliensis. Next base: position 85,092,916 of record NC_079499.1, read on the forward strand.
CTTACAATATTTTAGTAAAATGATACTATTTTCTGTAAAATAATTAATTACGAAAAATTTTATATATATATATATATTTTTTGTTTGTTTTTGGTAATACTATAAAAATATTATTTATAACAAAACTAAATAAAATATTATCATCTAAGATTTAACATTTAAAATTTTTAATTTTAATTAAAATCATAATGTTTTATAGTAAATTTTAAAATGTTATGGAAACTGTAATAATTTAACATAATTTTACAACTCAGCTCACAATATTTTCATCAAATGATACTATTTTTCATAAAGTATGTGGGTACATGCAATTTTCGTATTTCTTTATTTGCTTTAACATTTTTCATATTTAATGAATTACTGATTACATTTAGTAGGTGGCCTGTTATAGCAGATAAATTTAACTTTATATTTATAATTTTTTAATAAAAATGTCATATGTCAATTGTTTATTGGTTTTTAAAAACAAAGTAAATTTATTTTATTTTGAACCAATTAATCATATAAATTCCAATAAAAAAAAAAAAACTCTTTCCACACTTATAGTTGCAACTATCAAAATTAATGCTAATTTTACAAATAAATAAACTAGAGGATAAACACGAGATTGATTTAAAGAATTTTGCTCATTTTGTTGTCAATTGACTTCTTTGACAATTTGTAATTGCTCTAAAATTTTCTTTTTATAAGAAATTTTTTCAATACCAAAAAAAAAAAATTTCTTAATTAAATTCATATTAAAATGAAATCAAGCTAAATGATTGAAATAAAATAGAAATTTTAATATATATTATGTTGACATCAAACTAAATGAATTTAAATAATTTTTACATAATTAATTTATTAAAATTTATGTTAATTAAGTAAAGCAAACAAAAAAATCCATACAATGAAATAAAGATGAATTTTAATCATCGACCCAATTTACAAATTATAAACTAATTTTTGTACATATTTTAATAATAGCTCCTTGGATACTATTTTTTTAAATATTTTATTCTCTATATTAATTTCATGTAAAACTATTTTATGGGATAAAAATAAGCCAACAACATATAATATATAAGAAAAAAAACTAATGAAGTCATTTGACCCTACTTCGTTCCTTGTGGCACCACCACCACATAAATGCTTTTATTTGAAAATTTTCTTTTTTTTTTTATTGCAACACACTTAATAATAATAAGAGTGAAAATAAACAAAAGATTAATATAATAATATTAAAAAAATAATAGTTATTAATTAGCAAGTGAAGTTTCTTTGAAGGGTGTGGCAGGCTAAGGAAAGGCTTGACTTGCTCTTCATTTATATATAAAAGATTATTTCATATTTTTATACTTATCTTATATTACCCACTTAAAAGTCTAAGTCAAAATTGTCAAACTCGACCAACGTGGCAATCATAGTAGTCAAATTCGTCCAAGCATAATAGTCAAAAGTATGATAATTGAACCGAATAATCGATGGACCGCTTGCCCGACAGGGCGAGTGAAGGATTTTACTGAACAAACAAGCAAAGGATAAGGTAAAAGCACAGATCTCCTTAGTTAAGAGATAATCACGGCAGAAATCAGGTAAAAGTAATCTTTACAAAGGAAATCTCAAAGATTCGACTAAGATCAAACCAATGACTATTTTCTAAAAACCTATAAAAATCACACGATGAACCAGAAACAAGTACGCTTACTATATCTACATTCCTCTATCACTAAGAATTCTTTGATTTCTCTTTGAAAGATTAAGATCTCTAACTTGAGCGTCAGAATAGCCTGTCAGAAGGCCATCCACCTCATCTTTCTTTCTTATTGTAGATATACATATCATTAGGATCAAGACCACAAAGGCACCAGTAGCATCAATGGTGCCATTTGCGGGAAACTCGACTTACCAACTGAAATATTTACATACGAGATCACCTCTTTTTCTCTAAAACATTCTCTCTTTTTTACTACTAGTAACCTTTAAATTCTTGAACTTGATCATTCCTACAATTTTTGTGTTTTTTCTTTTTAATGGCTACAGATTTAAGAACCCCAAACAAGGGTATCATCTCTGTCATCCCTATGCTGATAGGAGATCTTCCAACATCATCCTTGATCCCAAATATGGCTGCACCTAACATCCCTTCTGATGTGCCAAACTTATCACACAACAATGGCCCAGATCAGCAAAACCCCTTCTAGGGAATGGCATCGGATCAAAATTTTCAGTGCATCTAGGAGATGAAAGCTCATATTTCATTCCTCAAAGGTTTAATTCCAAGAACCAGTGCCCCATTAGGGACACTGGCCCAAAAACAAGAAGAATCGTAGAAGCAGACCCATCCAAAACAAAGGGAAAAACACAGGAAGCCACCTGGTCAACAAATAACAACTTAGGAAAAAAAACGGTCGAGACTTGGTGAGTAAACGAGAGGAGCAATTCGACGAATCATGCTGCCCACAGATAAACTGGGGAATTAGTGAAAGCAGCAAAAAAATACCAAAAAAAATCAAAAAAGAAGACATCGGCTTGGGAGATGAATCTCCACTGTTTGGGCCAATCCTAGTCGAACAGTTCCCAATAAAATTTAAATTGCCTACCCTCAATAAGTACGATGGGATAACAGATCCAAGGAGCCATGTGGCTAACTTCTGAACAACTATGATGCTCTAAAACATGAATGATTTTCACCTGTGTCGATTATTTTCGATAACACTGACTAGCTTGGCACAAGAATGGTGCTAACGCCTCAAGTTCGAATCAATCCAGAATTTCCATCAGCTCACCATCGAGTTTAAGAACAAGTTTGTTTCTTCCATACCTCCTAAAAAGTTATCTTCTGATCTTCAAAAACTAAAACAATATGAGGGAGAGTTTTTGAGAGACTACATTACTCGTTTCAACATCGAGGCAATACAAGTAGAAAACTTGAACCATGAAATATCATGTGAAGCTTTAAAAAAGGGGACAAAAATATTAAATTTTCAGATTGACTCATAAAAAACTATGTAGTAGATTATTACCAATTAATGCAGAAGGCCCAAAAGTACATAAGATTGGATGACGAATGACAAACCCTCAAAGAAGAAAGAAGGTCCAGGCAGAATAGTGACAAAAAATAGAACAAAAAGAATTGCAGTCCGGATCAGACTTACCATTCAAATAGGAACAAAGAATGGAACAAAACAACATTCCACAATTATATGCCTTTGAACAAGCCCAAATCCTGAGTACTTATGTGGATCCAAAAAAATGGAGAACAAGTCAAGTGGTCAAAGAAACTAAACCACTTTGATAATACAGGTAAAAGAGATAAGGGAAAATTTTGCAGGTTTCATGAAGATCATGGCCACACAAACGACGAATGTAAACAGCTCAAGGATGAAATAGAGTAACTAATCAGAGATGGTTGACTCAGGAAATTCACCAGAGACGATCGAGATGAAAGAAGAAACCTACTCCCAGAAATAAAGATATCATTCTAGACAAAGATGAAAGTCCGATCAGAGTGATCAATGTGATAGCTGGGGGACCAAACATAGGCAAGATAGGCAACAAGAGGCCATCCGAACCAAGCAACAGTCGAGCAATCTTTTCCATTGATAGAAATGAATTAAGAAAAGGAGCAATCACCATAGGACCAAGGGACAACAAAGTAAATCAGCCACATATTGACCCTTTAATTATGTGTGTGCAAATTAACAAGTATACAGTTTGACGAGTACTAATCAATACAGGCAGCCCGCTTAATCTTCTAATGAAGGAAGTGGTGGAGAAGCTCAGGTACAAAGCAGAAAACTTAACCAAGGTCATGTACCCCTTGGTCAGCTTGGGAGACAAAATAGTTTCAGTCCTTGAAACTGTGAATCTCGCCATTATGCTAGATGACAAAGGGCATAAAAAGGACATCTACACAGAATTTACAGCAATTGACATTCGTCGGTCCTATAACATCATCCTCGGTCAACTGATCTTAAATGACAATGACATAGTTATTAGCATGAAATGGCTATGCATGAAGTTATAAGCCCCAGGAGGTATAGCGGTGGTATGAGGAAGCCAAAAATCAGCACAGGATGTTATAAAAAATCAACAGAAGTATTAACAGAAGTGACCCTGCCAATTGAATTGCTTGAAAAGTCAGAAAGTCAAATCTCACCCAAACCAGTTGATTTAATAACAGAAGAAGAACTAGATAAAGGAAAAAAAATATGCCTCAAAATAGCACTCAGCAGAGCAAGCAGGGATGCAATCATCCGAATGCTAAAAAATAGGATAACGACATTTGCATGGAAGCCGGAGGACATCAAAAGAGTAGATCCAGCAATAATAACCCACAGGTTGTACATCGATCCAAAAGCCAAACTAATCCAACAAAAGTAGAGGCACTTCACACTAGAACATCAGCAAGTAATTGAAATAGAAATTAAAAAATTATTGGATGTAGGTTTAATCTGAGAAGTAAAATACCCAACCTGGATAGCCAATGTCGTCTTGGTAAAAAAGGCAAATGAAAAGTGGCGAATGTGTGTCGACTACATAGATCTCAATAAAGCATGTTTGAAGGACCATTACCCATTGTCGTGTATCAATAAACTAGTAGACACAACAGCAGGACGTGCAGTAGCACCACTGGTCGATGCGATATTAGGATATCACCAAATACGGATGGACCCAGAGATGAAGAGAAAACCGCTTTCCTGATAGACTAGGGGTGTATTACTACAAAGTAATGCCTCTTGGATTGAAGAATGCTAGAGCAATGTATCAAAGGCCCGTAGATCAGATATTCAAGGAATAGAAAGGAAAAATAGTGGAGGTTTACATCGACTATATGATCATAAAATCTAAGAAAGTAGAAGATCACGCCAGAGACATAGTCGAAGCATTTAACGTACTGGACAAAATTGGGATGAAGCTGAATCCGGATAAATGCACATTCAGAGTAAAAGCAGGGAAATTCCTTGGTTACATGATTTCTGAGTAAGGGATTGAGGCAAATCCAGAGAAGATCCTAGCAATCCTCGATATGCAACCTCTAAGCAACATTAAAGAGGCACAATAACTTAATGGATGGATCATTGCGCTAGAGAGATTTATAAGCTGCTCAGCTAAGAAATGCCTACCCGTTTTTCAAGCATTAAGAATGAGGAAAAACTTTAAATGGGTTAATGAATGCCAGGTAGCCTTTGAACAAATTAACCAATTCCTATCTTCACCCCTATTGCTTGATTTGCCAAAACTGGTGAGGTTCTTTATCTCTATCTTATAGTTACAAAGGAGACCATCAGTTCGGTCCTTGTAAGAGAAGAAAAAGGCAAGCAATGACCTATATATTACACCAGTGAAGTTCTGAAGGGGTCAAAAGTCAATTATTCGATCTTGGTGAAACTCAGCTACGCAGTCTTGTCAACAACAACCAAATTGAAGCCATATTTCAAAGTACATACCATGGAGGTCCAAACAAATTATCCATTAAGAAAGATCATGCACAGATCAGAGACATCTGATCGATTGGCACCATGGTTAATTAGTTTAGGAGCATACGATATCAGGTACATGCCAAGAACAACATTAAAGGCATATGTACTAGCTGACTTCATGGCTGAGCTAACCCCAGTGCCCCAAAAAAGGATAATATCAGAGAACATTAGAACGTATGGATAGATAGAGCGTTAAGGTCCTCCGACATAATAATTGGAATAATAATGAAAGGATTGTAAAAGTGAAGCAGAAGTATGCGGCAAAACTAGCTTTCCGAATAACAAATAAGGTAGCAGAATACGAAGCCATCCTCATGGCCCTTCGACATCAAAGAGGTAAAAGCCCATGACATTAATCTTTATTGCAATTCACAATTAGTTGTTAATCAAGTGTAGGGAAATTTTCAAGTACGAGATCAGAACTTTGCAAGATACTGAAGGAGTGAAAGCATGAAAAATTATTAGATTAGAACATTACATTCAAAAATTTTCTTCTAGGGTCTCCTGTATCATGCAAGATTCAATTTTTACCTATTAATTTCAGTGTTCAATTGCATATTAAAACTCTTTTAATTTGTATTTGGATCTATGTTTGCCGTTTAAGATTTTTAGAATTAACAGATTAATTCTTTAGAACCCTAGATTAAATCAAGAACATGTGCACTAATCTTTTAATGCACTGTAGTTGTGTTTGGTGCCTTTGTGAAGCACCTAGGACTCCAGATGTTGTCCCTCTAGCTTGTCCACACCAAGAATACTGTTATGGAAAGTCAATCACTATGTTATGGAAAGTCAATCACTATATTATTTCTCTGCATATTCTGTATTCTGTATTCCTATTTAGGATTTCTTATTTAGGATTTCTTTCTAATTAGTAAAACACAATTATAGGAATTAATTGTATATATATACCCATGTACAGATTAATTGAAATTAATGAGAATCATCTCTTTCTACATGGTATTAGAGCAGGTCATCAATCTAGGGTGACTATTTATTCTCACTACCCAGCTCAGGAGAGACCTTGGCTGCCGACCGGCCGTTTCAACCCCGATCAACATCGCCTGCATCGCCTCAACCCCCTCATTCCACCACTGTGTACTGTTGCTTGATCTAGTATACCATTAAAGGACTTCTGAGGTTTGGCTCTTAGATCCTATTTCGGTATTTGCTTGATTTGTGATTTTGGGTTATTTTGCTGCTATAAGCACTTTGGATTAGCGTTTCGGTTAGTTTTCTTTGTTTCAACAAATGGCAGACAATAAGAATGTTATTTCTGATGTGATTCTGGTGATGACTAAGATCACGGAACACAAACTTAATAGTTAGAATTACCTGGAGTGAAGTAAGACTGTTAGGGTCTATTTGCGTAGCATTGATAAGGATGATCACCTTACTAGAGATCCACCCACTGATGATACACGACAAACTTGGCTAAGGGAGGATGCTTGTTTGTTTTTGCAGCTTCGGAACTCGATTCATAGTGAGGTAATTAGTTTAATTAATCACTGTGAATTTGTTAAGGCATTGATGGATTACTTAGATTTTCTGTATTCTGATAAAGGAAATATCTCCCGTATTTATGATGTTTGTAAGGCATTCTACCGTGCTGAGAAAGAGGATAAGTCTCTCACTACTTATTTTATGGATTTTAAACGAGTATATGAGGAACTTAATGTATTGTTGCCTTTTAGTCCTGATGTGAAAGTTCAGCAGGCCCAACGGGAGCAACTGGCTGTTATGAGTTTTCTTGCAGGCCTTCCTTCAGAGTATGAGACTGCTAAATCTCATATTCTCTCCAGTCCTGAGATTTCCTCTTTGCATGAAACATTCACACGGCTCATTCGTACAGAGAGTACTCAATCTTCACAGCCTGCCAGTAGTGTTCTTATTAGTCATAATCCAAATGGACAACAGGGTAATAGAAGAGGAAGTAGAGGAGGAATTACAGGCAACAGAAGTAATCAGCGTAATGGAGAGGCTAGTTTTAATTAGGACTCAAGAGGAGTCATTTGTTATTATTGTCATGAGCCTGGCCATACAAAATATAATTGTCCGCAACTTCAGAGGAAAAATCAGCGATCACAGATGGCAAATATGGCGTGAGAGTTCTCTGATATCTTCCTCTGAGAAAACTATTTTGGTATCTGCAGAGGATTTTGCACAATTTTCCCAGTATCAGGCATCTCTAAAGCCTACCAGTTCCTCTGTCACTGCGATCACTGAGTCAGGTAAATCCACTACATGCCTTGTGTCTTCTTCATCCAAATGGGTTTTTGATTCTGGTGCGACAGATCACATGATAGGTAATTCTAGTCTTATATCTGCTTTTCAATCTAATCTCACTTCCTCTACTGTTACTTTAGCTGATGGTTCTACTTCTTGTGTCATGGGTTCTGGAACTGCCCGACTTCGTCAATTTCTTTGTCTTCTGTTTTGTGTCTATCAAAATTCTCTTTTAATATACTTTCTGTTAGTAAACTTACTCGTACCTTAAATTATTATGTTTCCTTTTTTTCCTGACTAGTGTTTGTTTCAGGATCTTACGACGAAGCAAATTATTGGTAGAGGACGCGAGTCAGGTGTTCTCTACATTCTGGAAAATCATGTACCGCAGTCGCTTGTTTGCTCCAGTATCTTAACACCTCTTAAAGCTCATTGTAGATTGGGTCATCCTTCTTTGTCTACCAAGAAGAAGTTGTGTCCTCAATTTCAGTCTTTATCAGTACTAGAATGTGAGTCGTGTCAGTTTGCAAAACATCATTGTTTGCCTTCTGTGTCTAAAGTCAATAAACGAGCTTCATCCCCTTTTGAGTTAGTTCATTCTGATGTTTGGGGTCCTTGTTCTGTTACATCTAAAACTGGATTTCGTTATTTTGTTACTTTTATTGATGATTACTCTCGTGTTACCTGGTTATATTTAATGAAGAATCGTTATAAGTTGTTTTCAATCTTTTGTGCCTTTTGTAATGAAATCAAAACTCAATTTAATATTTCTGTGCGCATATTAAGAAGTGACAATGCCAAAGAATACTTTTCAGCACAATTTCAGCCTTATATGACACAAAATGGCATTCTTCATCAGTCTTCCTGTGTGGATACCCCATCCCAAAATGGCGTGGCCAAAAGAAAAAATCTTCATCTTCTTGAGGTAACTCGTGCTCTTCTTTTTCAGATGAAAGTACCTAAACACTTTTGGGCGAATGCAGTTTCTACGGCATATTTTTTGATCAATCGTATGCCGTCTTCTGTCCTTAGTGGGGATATTCCTTATACTACTTTGTTTCCTACAAAATCTTTGTTCCCTATTGAACCCCGTATTTTTTGTTGTACCTGTTTTGTGCGTGATGTTCATCCACAGGTTACTAAATTGGATCCAAAATCTCTCAAATGTGTCTTCCTTGGGTACTCCCGGCTCCAAAAAGGGTACCGTTGTTTCTCTCCTACTCTAAATCGTTATCTTGTTTCTGCAGATGTCACATTTTTTGAGTCCACTCCATTTTTTCCTCCATCATCTGTGTATGAGAGTCAGGGGGAGGAGGATGATCTCTTAATATATACTGTCCAACCAATGTCTAGTCCTCTTGAACAGCCTGTTCCTTCTGTCTCTAGACCTACTCGACCTCCCATTGTTCATGTTTATTCCAGGAGATTGGAGATTCCTGACTCAGATCCTCCACCAGCTACTTCATTGGGAGGTCCTGTACCTCACACTGACCATGATTCTGATCTAGACTTACCCATTGCTCTTCGTAAAGGTAAACGTTCATGTACTTACCCTATCTCTTCTTTTGTTTCTTATAATCAATTGTCTTCTTGTTCTCGGTGTTTTGTTACTTCTTTAGACTCTGTTCCTATCCCTAATACTGTTGATGAGGCATTGTCTCATCCTGGCTGGTGTGATGCTATGAAAGAGGAAATGGAGGCTTTAGATGCTAATGGTACATGGGAACTATTACCTTTGCCCACTGGTAAGAAAGCTATTGGTTGCAAATGGGTATTTATAGTAAAGGTAAATCCTAATGGTTCTGTGGCTAGGTTAAAAGCACGCCTTGTAGCAAAAGGATATGCTCAGACATATGGGTTTGATTACTCTGATACTTTTTCTCCTGTAGCTAAACTTACTTCTATTCGCTTGTTTATCTCTTTAGCAGTTACATATGATTGGCCCCTGCATCAATTAGATATCAAGAATGCTTTCCTTCATGGTGATCTTCAGGAGGAGGTGTATATGGAGCAACCACCTGGTTTTGTTACTCAGCGGGAGTTGGGTAAAGTTTGTAGGCTTCGGAAGTCTCTTTATGGCTTGAAACAAAGTCCTAGGGCATGGTTTGGGAGATTCAGTGAAGCAGTACAGGAATTTGGTATGCAAAAGAGTAAGTGTAATCACTAAGTATTTTATAGGCAATCTGAGGCTGGTCTAACTCTCTTGGTAGTCTATGTGGATGACATTGTCATCACTGGGAGTGACTCTACAGGTATTTCATCTCTTAAAACCTTCCTCCAAACTCAGTTTCAGACCAAAGACTTGGGATTGTTAAAGTATTTCTTGGGTATCGAAGTTATGAGAAGTAAGAAGGGTATTTTCTTGTCTCAAAGAAAATATGTCCTAGATCTATTGACAGAGATGGGAAAATTAGGTGCTAAGCCTTGTAGCGCACCAATGACTCCAACTTTACAACTGTTAGCAGGGGATAGTGAGTTGTTTGAAGATCCAGAGAGATACAGGAGATTGGTAGGAAAATTGAACTACCTTACAGTCACTCGTCCTGACATTGCTTATGCCGTTAGTGTGGTAAGTCAGTTTATGTCTTCCCCAACTGTTGCTCATTGGGAAGCCTTGGAACAAATCTTGTGTTATCTGAAGGGTGCTCCAGGAAGAGGTTTACTATATGGTAATCATGGGCATTTGAATGTTGAATGTTTTTCAGATGCCGACTAGGCTGGATCTAAGGTTGACAGGAGGTCAACTACTGGATATTGTGTTTTTATTGGAGAAAATTTGGTGTCTTGGAGAAGCAAGAAGCAGAGTGTAGTTTCTCGATCTAGTGCTGAATTCGAATACAGAGCCATGGCACAATCAGTATGTGAGGTAATGTGGATACTTCAATTACTAGATGAGACAGGTTTTAAGACCTCCCTGCCTGCGAAATTGTGGTGTGATAATTAAGCTGCTCTTCATATTGCTTCTAATCTGATGTTTCATGAGCGGACCAAACATATTGAGATTGATTGTCACTTTATTCGTGAAAAGATTCAACAACAGATCATCTCAACAGGACACATCAAAACTGGAGAGCAGTTAGGAGATATTTTCACAAAAGCTCTGAATGGAGCTAGGATTGACTACATTTGTAACAAGTTGGGCATGATTAACATCTATGCTCCAACTTGAGGGGGAGTATTATGGAAAGTCAATCACTATATTATGGAAAGTCAATCACTATGTTATTTCTCTGTATATTCTGTATTCTGTATTCCTATTTAGGATTTCTTATTTAGGATTTCTTCCTAATTAGTAGAATACAATTATAGGAATTAATTGCATATATATACCCATGTACAGATTAATTGAAATTAATGAGAATCATCTCTTTCTACAATCACCAATGGCAGCCCCTTGAGCAGCTTCTCAAGCCTTTCCAATTAATTAGAAATTAAGATTTTGCCTTTAGAGATGTTATAGATGTATATAGAACACTAGAAACTATGTCTAGCAATTTTAATTCAAGAGAATGTTGGAAATTCTCTTTGAATTGATGAGAGATGAAGAAGAAGACAAGGGTGGTGGCACCTCTTTGAGAAAATCATATTGTTATTTTGTTCTTTCATCCTATCCCTTATATAGCTAGGTCATCACTTAAAACCCATGCCACATGTCATCTTCTGATTAGCTCTTAGTTTAATTGACCCAATCACATTGTGCCAAGTATCAAACTTAGATTTAATCTTGACTTTGATCATCTTACATGATTAAAAGATAAATTGCAAGCTTATGTTTAGTGCCATGCGTCACTATCTCATGGTGCCATATGTCACCCTGTGAAATGACCAAATTACCCTTGTGTTTTAATTTTGAGTTCTCAACCCAAAATAATTATTTCTCTTCTTCTAATCAATTTATATCAAATATAAATTAATTAATTATCTCTATTAATTAATTTTTCATAATTAAATTCATATTTAAACACTTTAAATATAAATTTAACTTATACTATACATCCAATAACCTAGATTTGGTTTCAAGCCATGCTAGGGTCTTTGCAATCTAATTGTAAACCAAACCTATTTAATTAATCAATTAAACTCTTTAACTAATTAATTAAATTACATTTAACTTGGTGATTACTTGTGTATGTGCGTGACTTACAAGGCTCATCACTAATTGGCAATGAGATATGATATTAACTCTTAATATCATCAGAACTCTTTTTTACCATAAATGATTTCTCTAAATCATTTTATGCACCTCATAGACCATGGTTAACACCTAGCATAGCATGCCATGGCCACCCAATTAGTAATAAGGAATACTTTAAATGAACCTTTAATCATATGTTACCATGCACTAGAATCTCTCTGTTACAAAATCCCAATTCGAGCTGGAGTCATGGTTTATGTCAAACTCCATTTGCTATGAATATTATGTTCTCTTTTAATTCCAGTTCTTGACTAAAAAGATTTTCTCATCAGAAACTTTTTTCTGATTAAATCTATCTGTCCTGGCCAGGAACTTGAAACATTAAGAACAATTAAATGAACATAGGATTTTATCCCTATTTACTTAGGGTAACAGATTCCATCTTGATCAACACCTACCTCCATATATAACTAGTAGGAGCCAACACATACCCATATACCCATACACAGTACAAGTATGAAAGTAGTATCAAACTCAAACCACCTATATATAAGATAACTGTGCTATTTCAGGTCTAAAGATTATATGCACTAATATGATTTATGATAATGCATTGACAAGAGTAAACTCTATGTGCTTGTCATAAATGTCACTGGTTCGGCCTACTTATCATGCATAAGTGTCTATCATGTTTGTTATATGGCATGAGACTCACCATTCCATCTTATTTATATCTCGTATAAATACATTGGGAACAAACATGAATACAATCTTTCTGGTTAAGTCATGTCCTATGTGAAGTATCCTCGATTGTGAACCAATTTATGATACTTTGTACTAGAAATACTGTCACTCATATTCTTAATAACTTAAGAATAGAATTTCAAACAAAATATCAATGGACCTTTTCTATTACACATAAATATATTATGTAAACGGAAAAGTGAAAATGCCTTTTATTAATAAAACATGTACAAGATACATACTAAATGATATGCTCTAGGGCATACTACTAACAGATACGAATTTCACATCCAAGAAATGCAGGCACAAATCAAGGCTGAAGGAGGAGAAATAAAACTCCTCGAAATTCCAAGGGAGGAGAATCAAGAAACTGATAGTCTGGCTAAAGTAGCGGCAACGGGCGAACAACACTTTTCACAACCAATCCCATTAGAGGAGATTACCATGCCAATCATTGACAAAGAGAGAGAAGTTTTCCCTATTGAAATTGGAGAAACATGGATAACACCAATTTTTTGTTACCTAGACCAAGGCACACTCTTAGAAGATCAATTCAAAGCCAAGAAAATTATACAATGATTGGTAAGATACAGTGTACTCGACGAATGGTTATATAGATGGTCTTACTTCCAATCGTGGTTAAAATGTATCAGCAGATAAGAAAGTTTGTTAATACTACTTGAGATCCATAAAGGGTTAAAGAGCAAGAATAATTGCTAAGAAAGCATTCAGGCAAGGATTTTTCTAGCCCACAGTAGTACAAGATGCCAAAGAGTTAGTCCAGAAATGTTAAAAATACCAAGCACACAGCAACATCCCTCGATAGTTAGTAGAAATAATTTCAGCCATTAGCAGTCCCAGGCCTTTTTATCAATGGGGTATTAACATACTCAGCCCATTTCCCAAAGCATCAGGATCACACAAATTTGTCATTGTCACCATTGATCACTTCACCAAATAGCCGGAAGTAGAAGCATCACAACATATAATAGCAAACCGAGCAATTAACTTCAACAGAGAAAATATTTTCTATAGATTTAGAGTCTCCAAAATCATCATAATAGACAACGACAAAGAGTTCACCAACAAGAAATTCAAAAAACTATGCACTGAGTGGGGGATTGATCTTCGCTTTACTTTAACTTACCACCCTTAGACAAATGGGATGACGAAAGTCATGAACTGAACAATTCTTCATGGACTTCAAAAGTGGTTAGGAGAAGCTAAAAGAGCATGGCCTAACTATCTACTTAATATCCTATGGGCCTATCGAGCCATACCAAGAATGGTGACAGGAGAAACACCATTCTCACTTGCATATGGATTAAAAGCGGTAATACTAGCAGAGGTCAACACTTGATTGACTCGAACAAAACACCTCAAAAAGGCTTCGTAAGAAGATGAACTACGACTAAACCTTAACATAGTAGAGGAGCTCAGAGAAACTGCCTTCATCTGGATGGCACAGTGCAAACAGAAAATGATGAGCATGCATAATAGGAAAGTTAGAAACCGAGCATTCATGGCAGGAGACCTAGTCCTTAAATGAGATGACGTCACCAGAGGATTAGTAAAAGTAGGAAAGTTATGATGTATTTAGATCGGACCATATGTAATTTCAAAAGCTATCTGCCCAGGAACCTACAAGTTGGCAAATACGAGTGGAAGAATACTACCCCGAACTTGGAATATATGTAATCTTTAGAAATATTATCAATAAAGGAATTTATTCACTTTTTCATAAATCTCAATAGGGGTGCTTAGCCCATCCATGGCGATAGTCCATCAGGCTAAAATAATCTAAGGGTACTTAGCCTATCCACGAGGATTATTTGCTAGGCTAAAATAATTAAAGGATGTTTAGCTCATCCACAGTGATAATCTGCTAGGCTAAAATAATCTAAAGGTGTTTAGCCCATCCATGGCGATAGTCCACTAGCCTAAAATAATTTATGGAGATAGTCTGCCAGCCTAAATCAAATTAAAGATATCTACAAACCCAAGGACATTTCGCTCAGTCACCAAATGATAGCATACCTTAGAAAACACATTGATGAGCTACTCAATTAAAATCAAGGTAAGCCACAGTTATTATTTAAAAATTAAATTACCTTTTTTATTTGAACAGTTAAGATGATAACTATATAACCAAATAATTTGGCAATTACCCTGTGTCTATAAAATTAACTCAGTCGAAGGGTCCAACTATAAGAATTCAACATACAAGAGAATGAACAAAAGTAACTTCTTTCATTTATAATATAAGTTTTCTACAAAGTCATTATAAAAGTTTTCAGGCAGAGGGGCCTACATCATCACCTTTGCCCCCCTGCCCGCCTCCCTATCTTTCTCTCCTTCCCTCCCTTCAATTTCCTCTACCCCGGAGAAATCATCTCCTAGATAGCGCTTATGTAACTCAACGACCATATCATTTTGTGATTTCACATAAATCTCAGGTATCTGGTCGTCGATCGTAGTCAGCTCTGCTTCTAAAACTTTAATTTTCTTGCTTAGATTTTCTTGCATAGACAAGTGACTCTCCTAAGTAGTAGCCAGTTCATCTTGAAGAGCAAAAAATTAATCCTTAATCTGTTACAGCTCACCCTTCAAGTCTTTGGCTTTTTTTTTAGAAGCAGCCATAGCATCAGCAAGTAGGTTAAGCTCTGTCTCTTGTGAACCGACCTAGCCACGTAACACCTCATTTTTCTCCTACAGAACTTGGGTGTAAGCTAGTTGTTCCATTAAGAGAGACACCAACGGAGGGCCAGGTTGTCATTCATGCTCCCCTTCCAACTGAACCTGATCCACTGGAAGAGTATACTTTTTAGCAATCTAGTTAGCAAACTTGAAGTTATCAGCCACCGACTCACTAGCTAATGCTTGCTCAACTGACTGTTTGTATGGTGGAGGGGGCAGAGAAGCGACCTCGATCTCGCCAACCTCCAGAGTAGGAATAGGAGGAGGAGAAGGTGGATCAACCTTTACACTTTTTGGGTCCATAAGAGAAGTGTCCTCCACATGACGAGCAACTTTCTTCTTTTTCCTGATTAACTGCTTGATGTTCTTCACCATGCTCAACATATCTGCACAGAGAAAGAAATCTCAGCAAGTATAAAAATCATAGAGATCAAGTTTTAGTTTTTACCCTCGATCGGTATACTGTTGCAGTGCTTGATAGCCACTGGATCCCTCTCAATGTATGTGACGCCCATTACCCGTCTACTGTATAACCGAGCAAGAAGTGCCACATTCAGTGCCGGAGCACCCTATCTTGTCTTATCATATCCATTGTGAATTTTTAATATCATCTAAAATAGGTAATCCATGTGTAGAATTTTTTTTTTTTTTTTTTTGCAACGTGTTTCTGTGGAGACCCGGACAGAGCCTTCTCTGTTTTGTTAGCATATGGCGGGTTTCGCTAATTACCTGTTAACATGTTCATATTCATTTCATATATTTTCATATCATATTCTATTGTATCATATCATTAACAATTATTTATGAGATCTCAAAGGGTATCATCTATTGCATTCATATAGAAATTCATAGATAATAATTTACAAGTTTACTTACAATCTCAAAGTTTAATTACAATCCAAAATGAAATAAATTATGTGTTTATGTACAATGAACAAAAAGACAAAATTTAGACATACATGGGCCCTACCAACAAAATTACAACTGTCGAGGTGACTAGTAAACACTGGCAAGTCTGATCGGCCTCTGTATGAGCACTACTGCTGCTGCTGCTGCTATGGCTGCTGGGACTGGTCTCCAATACCTACACGATGGAAAATCAATGCGCTAAGCATAACACTTAGTGGTGCATAATTTATAATAACAATAACTAAACAATTGAAATAATAATTCTATATGGCAATTCATAATTTCTAGGTATTTTACATTTTTACTGCACTTTGGAAACAATTGAAATTATCTGGATCTTTTCTGTTTACTTATTATATATTAAGTCTTAATTAATCATTATCAATGTCCAAGAAACCTATAACAGATTATAAAAACTGGATACATGAGAGTATTGTAACACCCTCACTGTAACAATTCCGTACATTCTACTGTTCCGATGACTGGTGTTGGTTTGGACAGCTAGAACGTCTGAAAAAATATTTAAACTAAAGTGAGGAAGCATAATTAACTCAAATATTAATTAGAAAAATTTAGAAAAAATTTTAGAAATAAAATACAATCAAGTTAAATGAGCCAGTGCCCTAGCGATGGGTAACCCAGTGGGAAGTTGCGATCTTCGCAACTAGAAGCCCTAAACCTGGGAGAAAATTCATGAAATAATTTTTGAGACTCCAGAGAAGATTCATTGAGGTTTCTATGGCATTAGAATGCCAAGCAAAGGTTTAGAAAAATTTTTCGATTAGTACAGACGATTTTGGCTCAATAAGCCAAACGAAGGGCATTTTGGTCATTTCGTCTTCAGAGATGATTTTTGGCCAACTTGTCCAGTTAAGTAAATAATTATTATGATCTAAAATATGAATAAATATTGCTAAAAATTGAATTGGAAATTAGTAGAAAAGAAAGAAAAAGAAAATGGAAACAAATACCTAATTATGACATCATATGATGTCATTAAAATGTTATGTACCAATCACCATTAGACAATCAATTAATGACCTAATTAAAAGAGATAAATGGGACCAAAAATTGAAAAATTTATTCTGCTCCTTCTCCCTCAACCCAGCTGAAACTCCATGGCCATTGCACTCCACCATTTTCAAGCTTAAAAGCTTGAATTTCCTCTCCATTTGTTCACCAAAATTGTTAAGTCCCTTCACAAAAATTTGATTTTACACCTAGAAAAAGCTATTGGCAGCCAAAGAAGAAGAGATTAGGGAGGTTTAATCAAGGTTAAGTGAAGCTCAAAAAGGTTAGTGCCTATACTTACTTCCCTCTCTTTTTAATCTTTGTTAGGAAGACAAATTAGATGAGAATTTGTTGTAAAATTGAACAAAACATTTATATTAAAGTATGTATGAAAATCGACAGCCATGGTAGAAGGATGAGATTTGTTGATTTGTATGAATTGAATTGTTTAGAAGTGGTTTGTGATGAGAAAACTTGAGTTAGATGTTGAATTATGTGTGTTGGATGTGTTAGATGGCATGGATAGCATAAAATGGACACTTTGGAAATTAGGGTTTGTGCAAAATTATAGTTTTGCTTATGTAAAGGTATATTAACATTGTAATGGTCAATTAGTGACCATTTGAATGTGTGTGTGGAGGAATTGAAGTGAGTAAGGATAATGGAGTTGAGCTTAGGCATGCTGCCCTTGGTGACCTGCAGGACTGGGTGTGAGTCCAGCAGGTTTGGGCAGCTATAACTGGAGTTGTATAGGTTCAATTGGTACAAGGCCAATTGGACATGAAACTAGATACATAATGGCACAACTTTGATGAAGAAACCTTACCCAGAAAACAAACTTAGGATGACCTAAAAATTAGCCAAATCCGGGTAACCAATTCTGGATCTGGTAAAAGTTACCAAATGAACAGTTCATTTAGCCATAACTCAGAGTAGAAATATCTAATTGACCTAAATTTTATATCAATAGAAGGCTTAGACAATTTAAAACAACTTTCATGAAGAACACAAACTCAAATTCTGAACCTAACCAATTTAAATTGCTAATCCAAATTAGGACACCAAATTTGGCAGAACCAAATTGCCCATAAATTCTAGGTACAGGTCAATCTGGCCAGTTATGGTAAAATGACCATAACTTGAGCTACAAAACTCCAATTGGAGTGATTCAAAAAGAAAATTAAAGAAAACACATAAAGGAACAACTTTGATGAAGAAAAGTTTGCCAAATTTCCACTGTAACAATGACCAATGGAACAGTAAACTCAAGGTATTAAATTTGAAAATTTTGAATAACATAAAATAAGCTTTGAAATGGTATTGGAAATCAATACCAACAAAAATAAAATGCAAAATATGATATCTTGGTGAACTTAAGTTCAATAAATTTATTATGTATTAAAAAGTCAACAATTTGAGTGAATAGTAATACAAAGACACAAAGTGTAAGAACTAAATTGGTAGAGGAAATTAAGATATGAAATTTGGAATCCATGAAATGTTCATAGATTACTTGGAATAGAAATAATAATACACCTAAATGACTTAATGAGCATTTAAGTTATTTGAGTATATAGTTAAAATTTGTATTCCCATTACTAGTAGGTTTAGTAAAATATAAGTAATACCACTTGAATATGAAATGAAATTAACCTAGATGGATTGTTGAGTATAAATGGGATGATGTTACATTAGGACTTATGTTTCCATTACAAATAAGATAATAACACCTTGTATAAGTTATGAATTCATATAAATATTGTAATGAATAAATGAATCACATGAAAATATGAATGGAACATTAGTTTTCTTTATGAGAGAAAGGAAGAATGTCTTGAGTACAATGGTACATGAACACCATTGTTGTGAATTGTGATCAATACTAATGATGTAAGGAATGTATGAATATTATGATGAATGTATAAATTATGGAATTTGTCATTAAATAATGAAATCATAAAACACAATATATTAATATTTAATGATATTATGTGCCATTATATTGCCTAGACATGTGTGCCAAATTGGATAGATTGGCATGCCAATAGGGTATTGTTTTAGCAGTACTGCGAAAGGCTTTATATTTGTATTCATGGCTTTATGCCCGTACTCGTGGCTTTATGCCCGCATTCATGGCTTTATACCAACATTCATGGATTTTATGCCCGATTATGTGTTATCATGGCTTTTTAGCCATACTAACTGCATACGTGGTTGACGTTCTGCATCCCATGGTATGACATCCCGACGCACCGCAGTGTCTAGTGCCAACGACCCATTATCCAGTTTAGTCAGCATGTCATAGGTTACTTGGGCAGTAAAATTTATTGAAATAAGTTAAGAATATTAGCAATTAAAAATATTAGAAATTAAATAAAATAAATGAGTAAGATGACATAAAATAAATTAGAATAGTTATTTATTAGAAAGAATCGAAATGAACTGGACCTATATTAAAATTTGTTTATTATAAGATAATCTGAGACAACCTAGAAAGTATTGAGAAATTGCTAAAAGATTAGCAAAGAAAATTATAACATAAATAAATATTACAAATGTGACTTACATAACAATATAAGCATAAATTTATTATTTTTAGATCATTTTTCTTTGTACATTATTACTGTACATTAGCGAAATAAACACTTCCAAAAAAAGACTAAATTAAGATAAAACATATTAAATTTTAGAAACCGCATGTGAAGTATAAATAAATCTTAATTATCTAAATTATGTTTTGTTTCTATCTTTATTTGTATATTATTTCCTTGTTATATTATTACACCACTAAGCAGCAATGCTTAGCGCGATGGAATTGTTTCCTTCGCACAGGTACTGAAGCTAAAACCCAATGGACATTTGACTGGGAATTTTGGGAGTCCAGATCCTCAGAGTGTCAAAGGTTGTCACCTTCTCAGCAATGCATGTAGCTAGGGCCCATGTATATCACTTTATGTATTTTGTATGTTATAAATATTTTGTATGTTGTAATTCATATGTTGTAATATAAATTAAGATTTTGTAAGTAATATTAATGTGATGTAAATTAATAAATTAGCTCTTTCATATGTAATTAATTTATATATCATGTGAATTATGTAAATTAAGGAAATTTGAAAATTTTGCTTATTTAATTTAAGAATGTTTACATTTAAATTGAGTATGAATGGATTTGTACGAACGAGCATGTGAATTATAAGAATTGAATGTGAGATGAATATGATGAACACGAATGATACTTTTATTGTAAAATATTATTGAAAATTTCAAGCAGGTGAATAGTGAAATACGTCAACTGATAATAAAATAGGATAAACTCTGTTGGTTTCTCCGTAGAAAAATAATTGATATTAAAATATAATGAGATCAAATTATTAAAGGAATAAAGTAAGATAAGATAGAGTGCTCCAGCACCGAATGTAGCATACTTTGCTCGGCTACACTGTAGTCCGGTGAGGGGTATTATAAGTATACTAGTTAGACAGTCATATATCTATCCAGTATACGTCGGTCATGTCAGGCATGAGGCCTGTGGGCAAGTATTTAAGCTAGATATAATATTAGGCACAATGGCCAATGGGCAGGCATAAAGCCTGTAAAACAATCATGTCAGATAGATTTTATCGGTTAATAATTATTCTTATGGGCAGTACTGCTATCTGTAGTCCCTATTTGGTACACCAATTGATCCAAATTAAATAAGTAAGTTTAGGTATACTATGGGCAATTACATATTATTACTTATTATTTGAAATGTTCATATTATTTTATAGTGGGAAAATAGGTCCCACATACCCCTTTCATGTGGTTTAGTGTTTAATGGCTTGTTAGAGTTAAATTCCTACCATGAGATAATTTATCTCATGGATCTTTCTTTAGATTTAATTTTTTGTGTCTTACTTTTACCCATCCATTTGATCAGTTTGTAGCCACTGTTTGGCCACACTTCCTTCACGGAAGTTGTTTCTCTATGTATTATCTTTATTTTCCCCTTTGAATCATGTCAGTTTGAATTTTATAACTCAAGTTATGGTCAGATAACCATAACTGATTCATTTCTAGATTCTGGTTCCTTAATTAGGCAGCTTTTAGACTTAAAGATTACCTAATTAATGGAACATGTTGCAGTCACTTTTAGGCATAGTGATCTTCATAGAAATTGTTGCCCTATGTCTTATGATTACTTATAATTTTTAATCACAATTTTTCAAGTTTTTTGGAATTATTTATAGCCAATTAACTTACCTGAACTCCTATACTTTGTGCCAACAGACTTTCAGTTCAGGTCAGTGACTGTGAATTCATTTTTAAGGTTCTTACACTCATAATTTGAGAAAGGTTTCTAAAACAAAGTTGGAGCCCTATTTCTTAGGTTTCTGGAAAGGTATGGCTCATCCCAATTGGATTCTTTTAATGGGAGATATGACTAAAAGACTATTTTGGGGTCAAGTGAAGTTTGGTCAGATTCCAGGTTTTGATGTATTGACTTTTTCTAGCAATTTGACCTAATTCTCTTGATTTCTGGGTTTTAGTCAAAATACCAATTTTGTAGATCTATGTCTTGTGGACATTTTGCCACTATTTTCATTATATTTGAATTCTTGTAGACCAAGTTATGGCATTTTGCCAAAACTGGTCGGGTAAGTTTATGTCCAGCAGTTTCTGAACAACCTAGTTTTAGACAGTTTTGTGACACAATTTAGGCCAACAATTTGGTTTGGTTTAAGGCATTTTTAGGTTCTGTGGTCCCCATTAAAATTGTAGCCCTATGTCTAATCTTTCCAATGGTATAAAATTCAGGTCTTTTAGACCAGTATAGAGGGAGTTATGACCAAAGGAATACGTATTGTTCATTTGGTCATTTTCTGGGTTTTGAGTAGGGTCATCCAGATTGGGATAGTGTTTAGGTCAAGTTTTGGAAAGAATTTGGGCATGGTTTCTTCATGGAAAATGGAGTGTTTTAGGTCTAGTTTCACTTTCAATTGGCCTTATACCAATTTGCACAACACACAATCAGTTATGGCTTAAAACTCAAGCTGGACTCATTGAGTCCCAAACCTGCAGAAAAAGCACTCCCAAATTTTTAATCTCCTCCAACTTCTTTACTTCAATTGGCATACATAGCACTTCTATAAGCAACAATTTCATCTCAATTAGGTCAATCTCAAGTAAAGATAAAATCCCTCAATTCATGTACACAAACCCTAATTTCAGATTTCAAACTTAATCAATTCAATCCCTTTCAATTCTCATGCATATACTCATACCAATCATCATCTTTAAACTCATTTACATCATTTGAGCACATCAAAGCTCAACAAATTTCTTGGCTGCCGAAAATGGTGACATCATGGGTTCATGGATTTCTTTTTAATTTCTTAAAATTTCTACTTATCTCAAGCCATTTTCAAGGATTAAAAGAAGAAGAAAGGAAGAAAAGCACTAACCTCTTGTGACCCAACTTGTAAAATTCCTAAAACTTTAACTTTCTTTCTTGTTATCGGTATCTAAAGCTTCCTTATGGTGTGGGCTAAAGTTTTAATGAAGAGGGCTAAGGGTTTTGGTGAGTAAATGAGGAGAGAATCAAGCTTTAAGCTTGAATAAAAATGGTGGAAGAAGGACCAAGGCAGCTATCCATTTAGAGAGAGAAGAGATGAAGTGGAGAAGAAGACTTGTGATTGGTGGCTTTTGTCTCTCATGTGTGTGTGCGTGTATAAATATATATATATATATATATTTATTTATTTATTTATTTATTGTACTACAATTTTTAAAATGTCACAATATCATTTTATTTTCTCTTTCTTTGATTTCTTTTCTTTTTCTTTTCTCTTCTTCTTCTTCTTTCTTTTCTCATCATGGGTTCATGGATTTCTTTTTAATTTCTTAAAATTTCTACTTATCTCAAGCCATTTTCAAGGATTAAAAGAAGAAGAAAGGAAGAAAAGCACTAACCTCTTGTGACCCAACTTGTAAACTTCCTAAAACTTTAACTTTCTTTCTTTTTATGGGTATCTAAAGCTTCCTTATGGTGTGGGTTAAATTTTTAATGAAGAGGACTAAGGGTTTTGGTGAGTAAATGAGGAGAGAATCAAGCTTTAAGCTTGAATAAAAATGGTGGAAGAAGGACCAAGGCAGCCGGCCATTTAGAGAGAGAAGAGATGAAGAAGACTTGTGGTTGATGGCTTGGTAAGTGCATAATATATTAATTTTACTCCCATCACATCTAAGATTTTTAGTGTGTTTTTATGTTTAATTCAGTTGGTTAAAATATATTTATCATTTAGATATATTTTTAGATAGTTTTGGAATAATTGTGTTAAATGGAGAAATTTTCAGTGTTTGACCTTTGCTGTATTTTTCAGATGTTTCTAAAGTTGTGGGTCTCCAAATTGATTGTTGTTTAATCCATTGAAAAGCTAAGATAGAGCACTTCAAATGATAAAGAGGGACCAACGCCCAAATCAATCTCCAAGGTTGACAAAATGAGCTATGGATCTATTACAAAAACCCAGACTCGATGGGTCACAACCAGTTTCAGTATTTATTTTGTATCTGGAGTTTCAGACATCCAAATGAAGCAAGGCCAAGCCCAAATGAACCTTAAGAGCCACCTCTACAGCTTCTATGAAGGGCTGGATCATCTGGCTAAACCAGTCTTGGTTTTTGGGCCATAACTTGGGCTGTAGACCTCGGATTTGGGTCCATGAGTATCCGTTGGAAAGCTAAGAAATAGGGCTACAACTTTCCTAAAGAGGGCAGAGGCAGATTCGGAAAGAAAGTTACTGAAAATCTGTCCTGATTCCAGAAATGTGAATGTAGGCTGAAAATTTGCATCTTGAATTTCAAAACCTTTCCTAGTTTGGTTTGGTTCCTATCTTTGGGATTAGGTTTTTTTTAGTATAAATACGTCTTTGGGCAGCAGCTAAGAGAATCTCAATTCAGACTTTCGTTCTCCATTTACATTCTGGATTTCTTCTTTATTTCTGCTTTAATTTTTTGTAAGCCATAAACATGAGTGGCTAAGTTTTTAATTCAGTTCAAGGGATTCAAGCTCTTTTGCTTGATTTGTGAGATTAGATTCTTAATTTAATTTATGTCTTTTTGAATATCTATTATTTTCTAATTTAATTGTTTTTGATCTGTTAAATGATTTGCTAAAAATGCCTATTAGTTAATTGTTTGATTTGATCAATTGCTAGTTCATCTTCATAATCCGTAATTATTGTGTAAGATTGAACATGAGTAGCAATTAGGTTTTATTGATTATGATCTCAATTTTCGATAATAACCTAAGGAAACAATAGGGTGGATTAAATAATTTATGCTTCATAAATTGTTGTTCAGCTTAACTACTTCCTTTTCTTAAAGAAGTTATTAATTTGATGAGGATTGCTTAATACCAACTCAGTTAATAATTAGAGTCAATAAGAGTGCTGGGCTCGAATTGATGAGTATAGGGAAGTCAGGAGTTCACCTCGCTGTTTGGTAAATCTATGTTAAGTATGTAATAAGAAATAATTGTATTTCTTTTGTCTATGATCAAAGCAATGCATTGGAATGCAAATTACCTTGGACTGAAGTTTGTTTAAATTGAGATTTTCATATTTAGTTCTTGAATTTCTAATTTCTTTTGATTTTGTGTTACAAAACCCCCCCTAATCTTTGTTTCTTTCGCTTTCCATTACACACAAGTGCACGAAATTTAATAATTCAGTCTCTAGGGTTTGACCTGGATTTACCATTTGCTGCAGAAAATATTTTATTACTGGTAATTTCAGTTAATTTAATTTCTGGTGGATTCGACACCCATCAAAAATTTTGGCGCCGTTGTCGAGGACTGAAATTTATTGAATTTCGTGTTTTCTGTGTTAGAATATTCTGTTATTAATTTTGTTTGTGAGTTGTTGCTATTTTTAGGTTTTTGAAAAAAAAAATATTACGGTGTTACTGTTCAGTGTTACTGTTTATTAAGAATTTTGGTTGAATTTGGAGAGTGGCCCATACATATTTTGAAGGAAACGACACTCTGATCAAGACCAATGAATCTAAAAGATTCTTTGGCCCCACCCTTTTGAGACCAAATTCCATCGTTTTCTAGGGTTTTGAGGCATTTTTCTATTTTTACTTTAATTTCTTTTTGTTTATGATAAGAATTTCTCAATCTGGTGAGTTGATCATTGATCCAGAAGTAGAAAAAATAGCTAAACGTTTGAGAAAATTGGCTAAGCAAGCTAGGCAGATTCCGAGTACATCCGAAGGAGTCCAATCTCCAAAAGAGTTAAGTTCGGATTCGGAGTCACAGTCAAATTTCAAAAATGAAACTATGGCTAGTAGAACTTTGAAAGAGTTGGCTGCTTCTGATCTAAACCAACAGCCTTTGTGTATCCAATACCCTACTTTAAATGTTGCTTTTGAGTTGAAATCTGGACTAATCTTGTCACACCTTACCCCTCTGTAAGGCATAACATGATCTCGTAGAATACCTAATGAACTACCGAACTTCACCTATCGATAATTCATTAAGTACACTACAAGGGATTTTAAAACTATTTTCTTGCATTTTGGAAGTGGTGAGCATTTTGGTAGGAATTAAAATCATTTATTCAAATCTTATAAACTAGTAAAAATTTTTGTCCATTTTAAATTTTACCTCAAATTTTATAAAAATTTTGACAGAGTTTCGTTTGTATTTGGAGAAAACAGTCCTTCAAATACCTGAGAAAAACACTTCCAAAAATTTTACACAACTCCCAACCACCAAATAATTTCAAGTCAACTCAATTTAAACCACTTCAAAAATAATTCCATAATCCAATCAAAGTTTATCATCTCAAATTATTTAATAACTTCATTCACATTGCATAAAGTATGAAATTCACAAACTACAAATATTAATTTACAAAAAGAAGTTCCAAAAATAATATTATTACAATTTATTATACAACTGCTCACTTTATATTGATACTTATGACATTACAGTATTTGAAATATAATACATAAATCATTCATTAACAAAACACAATTTAAATATTTCTCAATCAAATTTCACAAATTATCAAAACTCAAAATAACACAGTTTAGTCAAATAATTTAATAAACATAGTGTTGCCAAATCATACACAACTTAAGCAATGACACAAAATTTCTGATCAATATCGTGTTGTACACCACAACAAAGCAATCTACAACCCCACTAATCGAAATCAATGAGGGAGGTGGCTAGCTAGCTAATGAGTACTCATCCGATCTACAACCTCAACTGGTAAACTAGAGAGGGAGGAAAGATAACCGATCTCACCCCATAAATCGAGGAGGAATAATAAGATACTGTTATGCTAAGTGTGAATCAAAAATCAATTTCAAACATTTTATTCAAATGATTTGTGAGAAATTCAATAAATTTCCAAAGTCATAATTTCATTCACAAGATGGCAACACAATTCATAATTAACTTCAAATTTTTATAAATCACACTAAATCAATTTTTCAATGACAAAAGGTTCAAATAAGGTTTATTGTGCACAAACCTGACGTGAGTCGCCTCTAGGCCTTGACTCAGTCTCTCAGAGCTTCCAAGTCTTTTTCAGCTGAAACACACAGTTTCACAGTGTTTCAGTACCATAACTTAGCATAAATCCAAAAATAAATTTAACTTCACTTTTATCTAGCTCTAATGTGCTAAACTCGACGTTCTTGAAATTTTTGTGTTTTGGGTTACTATTCACTACACTATTCAAGTCAAATTGTTGACTTTCTAAGGCTTAATAGATATGAGAATTTCAATTTCACCCACATACCACATTTTGGTCACCAAACTTGTTGGTTTTGGTCATTTTCTCAACACTTAAGTCTTTTAGGCAAAATTGTCAATTTTTAGTTTTTGGTGTCTCAGTTGCACTGTTCCATTGGTCACTTTTCTGTTGGAATTTAGTAAAACTACCTTCATATAAAATGTTCCCTATTGTCTTAAGTTTATTCTCCTTTTTGAATCACTCCAATTGGAGTTTTGTAGCTCAAGTTATATCCAAATTACGGTTACTGTTCATGCTGCAGAATTTAGTTCTGCAGATTTATTGATCCAACTTCGTTCAGCAATTTGATCAAGTTAAGTCCATAATTTGGTCTAATTTTTTTCATATGAAATGTTCTACTATGCCTTAGGTTTCCATCGGTTTAAGAATCACCTAAATCGGAGTTTTCTAGAGAGAGTTATAGCCATTGAAACTTTACTATTCATATGGTAAATCTGCAGTTTTGCAGGTTCAGTGATTCAACTTTGCTCAGTAATTTGATTGGGTTAATGGAATAATTTGGGTTTGTGTCCCTCATAAAAGTTTTAGATCTATATCTCATCTAACCACTGGTAAAATTTCAGGTCATTTTGACTTGCCTAGATCGAGTTATGACTAAATGAACAAACACAGTTCATTTAGTCAGTTTGTGCAGGGCAGCTTGCAATTTTTTAAATTTGGTCAATTTGTTCACTAGGTTTTAGTCACTTTTTGGGCATGCTTCCTAAATGAAAATTGTGTCATTTAGTGCCTATTTTCATCCTCAATTGGTCCCATATCAATTGGACTTGTAAAATTTCATTTTTGGTCCTTCAAAGTTGACTTTGTCATGCTGCAGCAGCATGACCACACTCCCTCCGAATTTGACTTTAATTCTAACACTTCTAACACACTTAATTAGGTCACAAATGACCATTTCTCACTTCACATTAGGTCAAAGACACCATTTACAAGTTTTTCACATTTTTGGTCTTTAAACCCTAATGTCCAAAACCCTAAGTTTGTCCAATCTTCACAATTCATGTAATCTAAATATACAATTCACATATATAACATCTATTCACCAAGATTTCATGTTTTACCTAACTAAATACCATCAAAACCTTAAGGTTCCATGGCTGCCACATTCTCTCTTCCCTTATTTAAGCATGATTTCCTTTATTTCTAAGGCAATTTCATCACACACAAACTTATATTCATGAATTCAATAAGAGTCTAAACTTGAAATTGCACTTACCTCAATTTGTAGATTTCAATCTTCAATTTTTCTCCTCTTCTCTTCTTTCTTTCTTGCTAAATTTCTTTCTTAAGGGAAGAAAATAAGGTTTTATGGAATAATTATGGGAGAAGTTGGGATTTGGTAAGGGTTTCAAAGCTTGAAGACAAGCTTTAATGAAGTTTGTAATGGTGAGGGAGAGAGAGAGGATGAGGAGGCAAGTTTGGGGTTTGCAAATAATTCAGTATTTCTTCCGGCTCCCTGACCTAATTATTTGACTGGCTTAATAGTTCTTTTTCGTGATTTTCTCTTTTCCACTGTGTTCGTAACGGTCCTAAGGACTGCAGCGTCATATTTTACAGTTTGAAATTTGAGTTTAAAATGACTTCACAGTCATTCCCGAGACGATCACCCATCGTTGTGACTCTTAGCTCATTTAACTTCTTATGTTCTATTTTTCTTATTTATACTTAACTAATTGGCAATTACTAATTATTTGTATTTATGGCTTCTCTAGTTGTCTTAAGTGTGGTTCTAATCCCCTTACTTGTCCGGACCGACACTGGTCACCGGAATAGTGAAATATACCAGGCTATACAAATAGGGGTGTTACAAATCTATTTGTTGCCTAAGTTTCATGGTCTTGTAGGTGAGGATCCACATAAGCATCTAAAGGAATTTCATGTTGTGTGTTCCAGCATGAAACCTGAAGGAGTTTCAAAGGATCAGATCAAGCTTTGAGCTTTTCCCTTCTCACTGGAGGGCACAGCTAAGGATTGGTTGTATTACATTCCTTCTGGATCTATCAACTCATGGAATGGGATGAAGTAGATATTTCTGGAGAAGTATTTTCCTGCTTCCTGTGCTACCAACATAAGAAAAGAAATTTATGGCATCCGACAGTACAATGGAGAGAGCTTATATGAGTATTGGGACAGATTTAAGAAGCTGTGTGCAAGCTGGGCTGCAAGCTGTCCCCATCATCAAATAAGTGAGCAGCTTTTGATTCAGTATTTCTATGAGGGACTTCTACCAATGGACCCCAGTATGATAGATGCTGCTAGTGGAGGAGCTTTGTGTAACACCCCTGATTTTTTTATATATTATTATTGGGCTTCGTGTAGGTATCCTCAATTCGCGGAAATTCGACAGTTGTCCGGATCTGTGAATTTCCGGCCAGACCGGAAAAGTCTCCGAATTGGATCTAGGTTTTGGCTACCCCACCATTGTCGGGCATCCCGAGCGTTCTCAAGTCGGAATCGGCAAAGGTAAACCCGAACCTTGCTTTTTCGTAATTTTCTAGTGCTTGAATAGGATTAAAAATCCATAAAATATTCGTGGTAGCTTAGAAAATTACGATTCTTTTTGCAATAGCTTAGTAATATTGCTAAGGACCGCGGGGCAAAGTTTTATAATTTTTAGAGCTTGTTTGGGCGCTTTTGCAAAAATGAACAATAATAAGGACTAAATTGAAAGTTTGCGTATTGTGATGGATGATTGATTTGATGGGCGGGAGGGGCCGTGTGATATGATTGAACTGTTGATATATGGATTGTGAATATAGAAGTGCGTTTTTAGCCCTTTTGCAGTTGGGTAGGTCCTAGGTATAGGGAGATTCTCGGATTTTACGACTTAGGACGACTTGATCTTTTTCTTTGTTTGTATTGAGTCAAATTTATTAAATAGATGTAATGTAATTGTCGTGAGCCGACCTTCTTCCTCCGCCCAGCCACAGTAATTTGTCGTCAAGTTTGTGAGTAAAATATTAATTTTAATTGTAATTTTGATATTATTATATGTTCAAGCATGCCCATGCATCACTTATATGCAAATATTTATGTAGTTAAACTCTAGGCACGATTTATGTTGCATTCATAACTGGTAGCGTCCCATTGATATTGTAGTGGAAATGTGGAGCAGTCTGCGTGCGTTGGCGAGCGTGTGATGTGGTCTGGACTATGGAGAGGACGGGTAGACACGGCATGAGATCTTCGCTGGGACCGGTCCTTCGGGTAGACACGGCTTGAGTTCTTATTGGGACCCCGATTTGGTTATTAAGTGGAAGTCCGAAATGAGTTCTTCTTGGCACTGTGTTGGATTTAAGAGAGTCAGATAGGGATCGGCTCCCATATATTATGATTGATGTTACAGGTGCGTGAGTGCTTCAAATTACCTTTTGTTATTATAATGTGAAAATATGGTTGTTGCATTTCACTCCACAGGTTGCATTAGTTCTAGATAGTTATAGAGATTATGGTTAAAATTGATATTTTACTCTCTGAGTCGAACGCTCACTCCTGTTCAATATTTTTTTCAGGCTACAGGAGGATTTTATTGTGGTTAACCTGCTTTTCTCCTTCGCAGGTTGTTTATCAATAGTTTTGTAATTTTATTTACTCCTAGAATTTTCGCATGTGTTAGAAATATTTAAATGATTCGGGTCTGTAATATAAATTGTCATGTGGACCTGTAAAATTATATGCATGTTTGATGGATTGGATGAGGGAGCTGAGCTCCCATTTATTTTTATGCCGATATGAGTATGTGGAGGGTGAGCTGAGCTCCCCAATTGATGATATATTTTATTTACAGGTCGGGTGAGTCAAAAACTCCCCGTTGAAAGGTCCATTTCATGGCCGGACTCTGTCCGTTTGTTTTCTTGATATTGGGCCCAAATGGGCCTTAGAGTTGGGTTAATGAACAGTTAGGCTTACTACGGGCCTCGGGGGCTTTAAGCTGGCCCAGGTCCTAGTGCCGGTCCGGCCCATAGGTTGGGTCGTGACAAATGTGGTATCAGAGCTTAGGCTCCAGATTCTTAGGGAATGTTTGTCTAAAATGTTGGGAAGAGTCTACTAGGAGTCACATGCGGAGTATAGGATTCTGTTTCGTCTTTTCCTGTAATTCTTTGTTTCTAGATTCTACGTTATACCTCGGGAAATATAAGATTACCTCAGTTAGTGTCTTGATTTTCGTGGAGTACACAAAAATGTGAAATAGAGTTAGTAGACATGTGAGATCTATCATGAGGATACGTACTCCAAGAAATGTTATATTTTTGTCAGTATGGGTTTAAATGGTGTGCCCATTTCGTGTAAGACACGAGTACATAAAAGTGAGTCTTAAAAGTACAGTTGCCCTAGATAAGGATGAGGATACCACTCTGGTCATCGGTAGATGACCCAATCGTAATAAGTTTGTGATAATAGAAGATTCGGAGAGATAAGAAATTAGGAGACCTAGTGCACAGACGTATCGTAGTAACTATACAATGTTCTCGATGTCCGCTCTGTAGTCGCAGACTGATCGACATGAGATTATTGTGTAGAGCTGCGTGCATCCCCGTGGTGCTCCATAATGAGGGTGTTTGAGATGGCTTCGCTTTGGTACAGTTATGCGAGCGAGTTCTATATTTGCAGAGGAGTTGGGAACTCTGGCTAAGAGTCTAGAGTTAGAATATTGAAAGGTCACGGTTGGGTGATAACTAGAGTCGATGACTCGATTACTGACATGAGCTAGAGTTACATCAAGAGTTGCCATCGGACTGCAGGTTTGGACTAGTTGCAAAGTAAAGGTGACACTTATAGAGTGAGAATAGTATACCTTGTGTGTATCAGTATGGAATAAAGTACAACTCTACTACCTAGAGAAGGTCGAAACTATGAATTGATGATTTATAGAGCTATGATATGATAAAAGAGTCATTAACTTGACATGGTTCTGGCAAGGTGGTAGATGTAGTACCTTTGTTGCGACAAGTTAGGATATAGTCCTATCTTTTCGAATGGATCGAAGGTTATTAATGATAATGATGACTTATGGAATAGTGTCCCGGATGGGGTGTAGAGTGTGGTAGAGAGTAGTTGGCTCGGGTATCCCGGAGAGGATACAAGTTCCATTATAGGAATCATATATAATC
The DNA here is from genome assembly GCF_030052815.1 of Hevea brasiliensis. Classification (NCBI taxonomy): domain Eukaryota; kingdom Viridiplantae; phylum Streptophyta; class Magnoliopsida; order Malpighiales; family Euphorbiaceae; genus Hevea; species Hevea brasiliensis. The sequence continues at coordinate 85,125,029 of NC_079499.1, forward strand.
GAGATCACGATGGATGTAAATCCTTTGAATTGGATGACGGGTTTGGGTGCGAAATCTTAAGTTTTGGAATTGAGTAAACATGGAAAATAATAATAATAATAATAGTGTTAAGAGTAATAAATTAGCGAAGATAAATCACGAAGGCCAATGGATAAAGAAAGTGCAGAATGAAAGTTTGGGCAATTGATTGCGGATGCAATATAATCTAAATGCTAGTGGAAGTACTAGCTAGAGTGGTCAAAGGACCAAATCTGAGTAGCACGGACATATAATAACGCGATAGAGACTCGAAGATATAGTTAGCAAGTACGGCTATTATGTTAGGAAGAAGAATGGAACCAGGGATAGAATAGTCAAGTTCTATTTTGGGTAAGACAAAGGAAATAAATGAAAGGACAACCTAAAGAGCGCATAATAAAAGGAACAAAGTTAAGATATAGGATAGGCTAAGTGTTATTCTTGGCAAGGAGAATGACAAGGATGGAAAACCCAAAATGGGACCACATTAGTGAGAAAAGTGATGGAGGTATGGAATACAATAATAATGAGTAAATGTTAGAAGGTGTGCGATGGTATTGCGGACTACCTAAATAGGTAGAGAAAGAGAAGTTAGTAAGCAGTAAGTTGAATAAAAGTCAGTCTAAGGGATCAAATAGGTATGATGAGAGGAAAAGAATGATAGATAATGACACATAGGTTTTAGGTTAGACTTTTGAGATAGTGAGAAGGTAGTTAGAGGTTCGTTATGAATGTCAGGCAAACATTTTTAGTGTGATCAACAGAATCACTTTGTAGTGAAGCAATAACGACATGACAACAGTAGGGGTAGAACGAGAAGTGACAAGTCTGGGTGGTTATAAATCACTAGAAAGTTCAAGGATCAAACTAATGACCATAGATAAGATTAGAATTAGTGTTGGAAGAATTTATTAGTGAGAGAAATCTTTCAGGAATCAACAAAAGTTAAGAGCACAATATAAACGATGATAGATATGAATCATTGGTCGAGTATAAGTAAAGTTAATAAATTATAAAATATTATGTCAGGAAGGACAATGGTTCGGTAAAGAGTTCATGCAGATGACATCTTATAGGTAGAGCACAATTGTGCTAGGAGATGATGAAATTTGAAGAGAAAGACCAAGAAACATAGGTTAAACATTATTATATGGACAATCGGCGTAGTTGAGTATAAGAGTATTTTCTTTCTTTTCAAGTTTAGCTCGTGTTTTTGATTCTAGAGCATTATATAAGGGCAGTGAGTCAAGGAGACCTAGTTAATTGAGAGTTTGGTAGGCACCAATTCATACATAATTTCTGATATGAGAATGACAGTAAGTGCATACCTAGTATTAAGTATGAAAGGACGAACAGAGTAATGACAGTAGTTAAATTGAGTTAGCTATACTAAGGCTTGCAACTGTTTTAAACTATTAGTTTGAGGAAGTACTATTTAATGTTGAGATTCAATAGATGAAATTGTTCTTGATGGGTAATTTGAGGTTGAAGTTTAGAAAGCTATGGGCGTATATATGATTATATTAAGGAGAATGAACACGTGAAGTATCTTGTTTGGAATTAAGGCATGACACATATTTCCTACAGTGTTAGTTCGGATGGAACTTATAGTTTATGGGGCTCATATTCATCCAGATAAGCAATTTCCTACTAAGGTGATAGGGAATGATAATGTTACGATAGTTAAGTTGGAAAAAGGGATACAAGAAAAAAAAATTTTTTTTTTCTATGGGTAATTATAAGTGTTACATAAGGTGAAGAATGTCTTTGGTAGGAGTAAATCATAGGGTTAGAATTCTCAAAGTAATGAAACTAGTAATCAAGATAAGATTAAGAAATAAAAAGAAAGTTAAAGTTGATGATGGGATAGACATCTTTGAAGGAAAAGGTGTAAGGATGAGATAGGACTAAAATTAAGGAATAAGTACAGCAGGTTGAAAAGATACCAACAATACCAAAAATAGGAAAAGGGAAGTGGATAAGATGCAAAGGACAGGAAGAGAGCTCGATAGAGTCAGTTATAATGATGAGGATAAGGAGTGTCTAACCATCGCCGGTGTTAACACTACCTATGAGCGATGAAGGATACAGGTGTCTTGTGGCGCCTCGAGTTGGCCTAGGGTGTGTTTTGATGCGGATGGAAAAGTAGTGGCTTATGCTTCAAGGTAGCTGAAGAGGTATGAGCAGAACTATCCCACCCATGATTTGGAAATGGCGGCTGTAGTCTTTGCACTAAAAATCTGGAGACACTACCTGTATGGTGAAGTGTGAGAGATATACACCATAAGAGTTTGAAGTACATCTTCCAACAGAGGGATTTAAACTTGAGACAGAGGAGATGGATGGAGCTTCTGGAAGACTATGATTGCACCATCCAGTACCACCCTGGGAAGGCCAATGTAGTAGCAGATGCTTTAAGTAGAAAATCTTCTGGCAGTTTGGCGCACATTTCAGCAGAGAAGAGACTGTTGATTCAGGAGGTACATGAGTTGATGGATCAAGGTTTAATCCTAGATCATTCATATGATGTGGTATAGTTGGCTCACTTTTGGTGAGGCCGGACTTGAGGACAGAGTTAGAGTTTCCCACGAGAGACCAACAATTGATGAAGATCATAGAAAGAGTACAGCAAGGTGAAGGTGGTGAGTTTGGGTTTGCCAATGATGGCGCCCTAGTGCAAGGTTCTAGGATATGTGTGCCCGATGTGGACAATCTCAGAGATGAAATCATGCGAGAGGCACACTATACACTGTACAGTGTCCACCCAGGTTCCACTAAAATGTACCATGATGTGAAAGATAGCTACTGGTGGAATGGCATGAAGAGAGACATAGCAGACTTTGTGTCCAAGTGCTTGACTTGTCAGAAGGTGAAGTTTCAACATCAGAGACCGTCAGGGAAGTTGCAAGAGCTCCCTATCCCAGAATGGAAGTGGGAAATGATCACTATGGATTTTGTGACTGGGTTGCCTCGTACCACGCGAGGATATGATTCGATATGGGTGATTGTAGACCGTTTAACCAAATCAGCTCACTTCTTGCCTGTAAAGACTACATACTCTGTGGCACAGTACGCCGGGATCTACATTCGAGAAATAGTCAGATTGCATGGAGTTTCGGCTTCCATAATATCTGACAGAGGGCCCCAGTTCACTTCTCGGTTTTGGAGAAAATTGCAGGAGGCACTTGGCACAGATTGAACTTGATGCGGCTTTCCACCCTCAGACAGACGGACAGTCCGAAAGGACAATCCAAACACTGGAAGACATGCTTCGCATGAGTGTTTTGGATTTTGGAGGTCGATGGGATGATCAACTAGCTTTGGTGGAGTTTGCCTACAACAACCGTTATCACTCCAGCATAGGGATGCCACCCTATGAGGCACTATATGGAAGAAAGTGTAGGTCTCCTCTGTGTTGGACGAAAATGGGGGAAGCGAAGGTGCATGATGTAGACCTAGTGCAGTACACTTCAGAGATAGTTCCTTTAATCAGGGAACGATTGAAAACGACTTTGTGTAAGAGTTATGCACGGACCCAGACGGAGGGATGTGGAGTTTGCAGTGGGCGACTATGTATTCCTGAAGGTTTCTCCAATGAAGGGAGTCGTGATATTTGGAAAGAAGGGCAAGTTTGCACCTCGGTATATTGGACCTTTTGAGGTTACTGATAGAGTTGGAGCAGTTGTCTACCGGTTGGAACTACCACCCAACCTTTCTCACGTTCATCCCGTATTTCACATCTCCATGCTCAGGAAGTACATCCCAGATCCTCCCCATATACTACGGCAGGATGTAATAGAGCTAAAGAGAACTTGACCTTTGAGGAGCAACCTGTAGCCATAGTGGACTACCAAGTGAGACAGCTAAGATCAAAACAGATCCCTATGGTTAAGGTTTTGTGGAGGAGTCAGTCAGTGGAAGAGTGCACTTGGGAGTTAGAACGGGACATGCGTAGCAAGTACCCTTATCTGTTCAATGTATAATCATGTGCTTTATTCTGCCTTGTGTAAAATTCGAGGACGAATTTTCTGTAAGGGGGGAAGAATGTAACACCCCTGATTTTTTTATATATTATTATTGGGCTTCGTGTAGGTATCCTCAATTCGCGGAAATTCGACAGTTGTCCGGATCTGTGAATTTGCATGCACTACCACTGGAAAAGTCTCCGAATTGGATCTAGGTTTTGGCTACCCCACCATTGTCAGGCATCCCGAGCGCGTTCGAAGTCGGAATCGGCAAAGGTAAACCCGAACCTTGCTTTTTCGTAATTTTCTAGTGCTTGAATAGGATTAAAAATCCATAAAATATTCGTGGTAGCTTAGAAAATTACGATTCTTTTTGCAATAGCTTAGTAATATTGCTAAGGACCGCGGGGCAAAGTTTTATAATTTTTAGAGCTTGTTTGGGCAGTTTTTGCAAAAATGAACAATAATAAGGACTAAATTGAAAGTTTGCGTATTGTGATGGATGATTGATTTGATGGGCGAGGGGTGTGTGATATGATTGAACTGTTGATATATGGATTGTGAATATAGAAGTGCTTTTAGCCCTTTGCAGTTGGGTAGGTCCTAGGTATAGAGATTCTCGGATTTTCTACGACTTAGGACGCATTTGATCTTTTCTTTGTTTGTATTGAGTCAAATTTATTAAATAGATGTAATGTAATTGTCAGGTGAGCCGGGACAGCCTTCTTCCTCCGCCCAGCCGCCACAGTAATTTGTCGTCAAGTTTGTGAGTAAAATATTAATTTTAATTGTAATTTCGATATTATTATATGTTCAAGCATGCCCATGCATCACTTATATGCAAATATTTATGTAGTTAAACTCTAGGCACGATTTATGTTGCATTCATAATCATAGCGTGCCATGGATGTTGTTGTGGTAATTTGGAGCAGCAGCGTGCGTTGGCGTGCGTGTGATGTGGTGTGGACTATGGATAGGACGGTAGACACGCTTGAGATCTTGGGGACCCGGTCCTTCGGGTAGACACGCTTGAGTTCTTCGGGACCCCGATTTGGTTATTAAGTGGAAGTCCGAAATGAGTTCTTCGGCACGTTGGATTTAAGAGAGTATAGGGGATCAGCTCCCATATATTATGATTGATGTTACAGGGTGCGTGAGTGCTTCAAATTACCTTTTTGTTGTTATAATGTGAAAATATGGTTGCTGTTGCATTTCACTCCACAGGTTGCATTAGTTCTAGATAGTTATAGAGATTATGGTTAAAATTGATATTTTACTCTCTGAGTCGAACGCTCACTCCTGTTCAATATTTTTTCTCAGGCTACAGGAGGATTTTATTGTGGTTAACCTGCTTTTCTCCTTCGCAGGTTGTTTATCAATAGTTTTGTAATTTTATTTACTCCTAGAATTTTCGCATGTGTTAGAAATATTTAAATGATTCGGGTCTGTAATATAAATTGTCATGTGGACCTGTAAAATTATATGCATGTTTGATGGATTGGATGAGGGAGCTGAGCTCCCATTTATTTTTATGCCGATATGAGTATGTGGAGGGTGAGCTGAGCTCCCCAATTGATGATATATTTTGTTTACAGGTCGGGTGAGTCAAAAACTCCCCGTTGAAAGGTCCATTTCATGGCCGGACTCTGTCCGTTTGTTTTCTTGATATTGGGCCCAAATGGGCCTTAGAGTTGGGTTAATGAACAGTTAGGCTTACTACGGGCCTCGGGGGCTTTAAGCTGGCCCAGGTCCTAGTGCCGGTCCGGCCCATAGGTTGGGTCGTGACACTTTGGTTGACAAGACACCAGAAGAGGCAAGGAGGCTGATATCTAACATGGCAACAAACTCTTAGTAGTTTGGAATGAGAATGGATCACGTACCTAAGAAGGTTAATGAGGTAAGTACATCTAACCTTAAGAAATAAATTTCTTATTTAACTTCTTTGGTGAGGCAGTTGACTGTAGGGAAAATGCAAACTACTAAGGTATGTGGGATTTGTTCGGGTTCGGGTCATGCTACTGACATGTGTCGTGCATTACAAAAGGATGAATCAATGCAACATGTTAATGCAGTAGGAAATTATGGACAGCCACAACACAGGTATGATCCCTTTTCCGATACTTATAATCCAAGATGGTGAAATGAACCTAATCTAAGTTATGGGAATCAACCGGTGCAAAACCGATACCAGCAGCAAAGACCACAAGTGAATTAACCACCTCCACCTCCACCTCCCTCAAATCAAGGTATGTCACTTGATGAAATTGTTAAGGCTTTGGCTAATAATGCCCAACAATTTCAACAGGAGACCAGAAATAGCATTCAAAACATAGAGAGGTAGATTGGTCAGTTAGCCTCATCTGTGAGTAAGCTAGAAGCTCAAGGTTTTGGAAGGCTTCCATCACAAACAGTCATGAACCCTAGAGAAAATGCGAGTGCTATACTATTGTGGAGTGCGAAAGAAGTTGATAATCAGACTCCACATGAGTCAACGAAAAAGAAGAAGCAAGGAGAAAAAGAGTCTGTAGTTGAGGTAAATACTAAACCTAAACTAAATAAGGTTAATAATTATGTTCTTCCTCCATTCCCCTGCAGGTTGGCCAAAACAAAGAAAGAAGAACAAGAGAAAGAAATTTTAGAGACTTTCAGGAAGGTAGAGATTAATATACATTTACTTGATGCGATCAAACAAATTCCTAGGTATGCTAAATTCCTTAAGGAGTTATGCACTACAAAGTGCAAGTTGAGGAATAATGAGAATATCAGTATAGGGAAAAATGTATCGGCATTGATTCAGCGAAAATTACCCCCTAAGTGTAAGGATCCAGATTCATTTTCTATTCCCTGCAGAATAGGTGATTCTAAATTTGAATATGCAATGGCAGATTTAGGAGCATCTATTAATGTTATGTCAAATTCAGTTTTTCAAACTTTAAATTTGGATCCCTTGAAAGAAACCAGTGCTATTATTCAATTAACTAATCGTTGTAATGCTTACCCATTGGACGTAGTTGAGGATGTGTTGGTGCAGGTTGGAGGATTGATTTTTCCTACAGATTTTTACATTTTGGATATGGAGGATGATAGTGCTCTCTCATCAAATTAAGCTTTGATTTTGTTTGGAAGACCTTTCCTAAAAACTGCCAAGACAAAAATTGATATGGATGAAGGTACCTTAACTATGGAGTTTGATGGAAAGACTGTAAAATTTAATATCTCTGATTCCATGAAGTATCCTGCTGATAATCATTCTGTCTTTTCTATTAATGTTATTGATACATTTGTGCAGGATGTTTTTGAGGATGAGTTAAAAAGAAAATCACAATTGCATGAATTAGAGGAAATTCGCCTTAAGGCTTATGAAAATTCTAGGATCTGTAAAGAAAAGACAAAGGCATTCCATGATAAACTAAGGAAGCAGTTTATGATTGGGCAAAAATTTTTATTGTATAATTCTATATTGAAGCTGATACTTGGTAAGTTGCGTTCTCATTGGATTGAACCCTTTGTTGTTACTAATGTATTTCCTTATGGTGCAGTTGAAATTCAAATTTTAGGAACTAACAAAGTGTTCAAGGTCAACGGTCATGAACTCAAGCCATTTTATGAGGGGTTTTAGGAGAATTCAGTATATTAAGGATCTTTGCCATGTCGAGCTAACGATGATAAATAAAAGCGCTTCTTGGGAGGCAACCCATGGATGGTTTGTTAGCCACAATCAAATTTGTTTTCTTTCCCTTATTTTATTTTATTTCTAGCATATAGTTTTTTTTTTCTTTTCTTTTCTTTTGCATTTGGGCTTTACATTGGGGACAATGTAAGTTTTAAGTGTGGGGGGAAAGAGAAATTTGTTGCTGCAATCTTTTTAATTATTAAAAAAAATAAAAATAAAAATAAAAATAATAAAAATAAAAATAAAAATAAATTTTGTTCTCATAAGTTTGATTTATGATTCTATATTAACTCTCGGAGAGAAGTGCTTTGTCCTTGAAACGACTTTTCTATTTTAGATTGAATTTTTTAAATTTTAGGCAAGGTAATAATAACTTTAATGATGGATTTTTCCCTCTTCTCTATACCATAAAGCAATTTTTTTTTCTTACATAAATCATTTAGGCTTGATTTAATGGTGAAATGATTAGTTATGTGTGCTTTAAACTAGTATTATGCATATTTCATAATTTTTTTTAATCTATCAGGGCACTTTATAATATGTAGATGCATAAATTGGGGGAAATGAAAGTTGAACTTGATAATTGCTCCGCTATTTTAGTTAAGCAAACTAACCAGGGGTCTTCATGAACCCCATGTTGATTCTTAGGCCAAAAGCTAGCTAGGATATTAGCAAGGTACTTTTCTGAAGGTGACAGTTGAAATAAATTTAAAAAAAAAGTAACTATGACAAGAGAGAAGTACTAATTTCAAATATAAAAAAAAGGGCATTTCTAAGATTTACAAATAGCTATAATGATTGTGCCTTGATAAATTAGCATTGTGTTTTGGTGTGTATTGACTTAAAATTTTATGGAACTTTAATTGTGTGAGCTTAATTGATTTCAAGCCTTTTGTTTTGGGTTGGAAAATTATTGATATATTAGTATGGTATTGATGGAATTTATTATGATGGTTATTACCCTACTTGCCTCTTCTTTCATACTTTTAATCTTTTGTTAGAAAATGTTGTGATAGGGTGAAGTTTAGGAACTTCTAAGTGAAGTTGATTGAGAGTTTAAGTCATGCATGAAAACAAGCATGGAATAAGTGTGGGGGAATTTGACAAGTGCATAATTTATTAATTTTACTCCCATCACATCTAGTATTTTTAGTGTGTTTTTTAGGTTTAATTCAGTTGGTTAAAATATATTAATCATTTAGACATATTTTTAGATAGTTGTGGAATAATTGTGTTAAATGGAGAAATTTTCAGCGTTTGACCTTTGCTATATTTTTCAGATGTTTCTAAAGTTGTGGGTCTCCAAATTAATTGCTGTTTAATCCATTGAAAAGCAATGATAGAGCACTTCAAATGATAAAGAGGGACCAAAGCCCAAATCAGTCTCCAAGGTTGACAAAATGAGCTATGGATCTATTACAAAAACCTAGACTCGATGGGTCATGACTAATTTCAATATTTATTTTGTATCTGGAGTTTCAGACGTCCAAATGAAGCAAGGCCAAGTCCAATTGAACCTTAAGAGCCATCTCTACAACTTCTATGAAGGGCTGGACTGTCTGATAGAACCAGTCTCGATTTTTGGGCCATAACTTGGGCTGTAGACCTTGGATTTAGGTCCATGAGTACCTGTTGGAAAGCTAAGAAATAGGGCTACAACTTTCCTGAAAAGGGTAGAGGCAGATTCAGAAAGAAAGTCACTGAAAATCTGCCTTGATTCCAGAAACGTGAATGCAGGTTGAAAATCTGCATCTTGAATTTCAAAACCTTTCCTAGTTTGGTTTGGTTCCTATCTTTGGGATTAGGTTTTTTTTAGTATAAATACGTCTTTGGGCAGAAGCTAAGAGAATCTCAATTTAGACTTTCGTTCTCTATTTACATTCTAGATTTCTTCTTTATTTCTGCTTTAATTTTCTGTAAGCCATGAACATGAGTGGCTAAGTTTTTAATTCAGTTCAAGGGATTCAAGCTCTTTTGCTTGATTTGTGAGACCAGGTTCTTAATTTAATTTATGTCTTTTTTAATATCTATTATTTTCTGATTTAATTATTTTTGATCTGTTTAATGATTTGCTAAAAAGGCTTATTAGTTAATTATTTGATTTGATCAATTGCTAGTTCATCTTCATAATTCGTAATTGTTGTGTAAGATTGAACATGAGTAGCAATTAGGTTTTATTGATTATGATCCTGGTTTTCGATAATAACCTAAGGAAATAATATGGTGGATTAAATAATTTATGCTTCATAAATTGTTGTTCAGCTTAACTACTTCATTTTCTTAAAACAGTTATTAATTTGATGAGGATTGCTTAATACCAACTCAATTAATAATTAGAGTCAATAAGAGTGCTGGGCTCGAATTGATGAGTATAGGGAAGTTAGAGGTTCACCTCGTTGTTTGGTAAATCTACGTTAAGTATTCAATAAGAGATAATTGTATTTCTTTTGTCTATGATCAAATCAATATATTGAAATGCAAATTACCTTGGACTGAAGTTTGTTTAAATTGAGATTTTCATATTTAGTTCTTGAATTTCTGATTTCTTTTGCTTTTGTGTTATAACCCCCCCCCCCCCCCCAATCTTTGTTTCTTTCATTTTCCATTACACACAAATGCACGAAATTTAATAATTCAGTCTCTAGGGTTCGACCTGGATTTACCACTTGCTGCAGAAAATATTTTATTACTGGTAATTTCAGTTAATTTAATTTCTGGTGGATTCGACACCCATCATGGCTTTTGTCCCTTGTGTGTGTGTGTGTATATATATATATATATATATATATATATATATATATATATATATATATTGTACTATAATTTTTAAAATGTCACAATATCATTTTTTCTTCTTTTTCTTTGATTTCTTTTCTTTTTCTTTTCTCTTCATCTTTTTTCTTTTCTCATTTTCCACTAATAAATTTATAATTTTAATTTATTTTAATTCTTTCAAATTTTAATTTGATATTTAGGTCAAAATTCACCTCTGGGGGTGAAATGACCAAAAAGCCCTTCGTGGTGCTCATCGGGTTATTATTATTATTTTTGTACCAATTAATAAATTTTCTAAATTTTATTTTATTTTCTCTAAATTTTTTCTATATTTTCTTAATATTTATTCTATCAATTTATGTTTCCTCACTATAGTTTAAGTGTAGTTCCAAACATTCTGACTGTCCAAACAGATATTAGTTGTCCGAACAGTAGAATGTACAGACTACTTACAGTGAGGGCGTTACAATTCTTCCCCTCTAAATAGAAATTTCGTCCTCGAAATTTACCTGATGTGAAGAGCTGAGGGAACTATTGCCTCATCGTCTCCTCGCTCTCCCATGTCGCTTCTTCTGTGTTGTGGTGTCTCCATAAGACTTTCACTAATGGGATCCTCTTGTTCCTGAGTTCTTTCACTTCTCATGTCAAGATTCTGACTGGTTTTTCTTCATATGTCAAATCAAGTTTTACAATTATCTCTTCTACTGAAATGACATGTGAAGGATCTGATTTGTATTTCCTGAGCATCGACACATGGAATACATTGTGAATCTTGTCCAGCTCAGGGGGTAAAGTGAGCCTGTAGGCTACTGGACCCACACGTTCAATGACATCGTATGGACCAATAAACCTAGGGCTTAACTTACCCTTCTTACCAAATCTTAGCACTTTCTTCCAAGATGATACCTTGAGAAACACCTTATCGCCCACCTCATACTCTATATCCTTTCTTCTCAGGTCAGCATATGACTTCTGTCTGTCTGAGGTGGCTGTCAAATTGTCTCTAATGAGTTTCACTTTTTTATCAGTCTGCCTCACCAAGTCTAGGCCCACTACCTTCTCTTCCCCCATTTCTGTCCAACATAAGGGAGTCCTGCATCTCCTCCCATACAATGCTTCATATGGAGCCATTTTTATGCTGGCTTGGTAGCTGTTATTATAAGCAAACTCTACCAAAGGAAGATACTTCTCCCAACTTCCTTCAAAATCAATGATGCAGCTTCTTAAAATATCCTCCAATACCTATCATACCATATCATTCATGTCATTAGTGTCAAGTCATTATTATCATTCCTTTAACAATTACAATAATTCATTAAGTTCTAAGGGTTACTCGAATCACCCTTTCTGACTGTCCATCCGTCTGTGAATGAAAAGTCGTACTAAAGTGCAGTTAAGTGCCTAAAGACCCCTGTAGCTTCTTTCAAAACCTCGAAGTAAATCTTAGGTCTCAGTTAGATATGATCATTATTGGCACTCTATGTAGCCGGACTATCTCATCTATGTAAATCTCTGCTAACCTTTCTAGTGAGTAGTTGGCTCTAACTGGTAGGAAGTGAGCTAACTTGGTCAATCTATCCACAATCACCCATATAGTATCATGCTTTCTCTGTGTCAATGGTAGCCCAGTAACAAAATCCATGATGATGCAGTCCCATTTCCACTCTGGTATGGATATAGGTTGCAACAACCCTGATGGAACCTGATGCTCAGCCTTAACTTGCTAGCATATCAAACATCTGGTCACAAAATCACCAATCTCTTTCTTCATTCTAGGCCACCAATAATGTGTTTTCAGGTTTTGGTATATCTTGGTACTTCCTGGGTGCATAGCATGGAAGCTACTGTGCGCCTCTTTCAAGATATTCTTCTTCAGTTCCTCATCTCCTAGTACACATATTCTGCCTTTATAATATAGGCACCCATCTCCTTTCAACTCATAGTCAGTCTCTTTCCCCTCTTGAGTTCTGCCCATAACAGTTAGCAACTTTTCATCCCTTAGCTGTGCTTCTTGTATTTGCTGTAACAAGCTTGGCTTTACAAGCAACTCAGCCAAAATTTCCCCATCCTGTGCTAAAGACAATCGAGCATTCAGTGCTCTCAAAGCCATCATGGACTTCCTGCTCAGTGCATCAGCCACTACATTTGCCTTCCCTGGATGATAGTCGATCACACAGTCATAATCTTTAAGGAATTCAATCCATCTCCTCTGTCTCAGATTGAGTTCCTTCTAGGTTGGCAAATACTTCAGACTCTTGTAATCCGTACATATGTAGCATTTCTCACTGTATAGGTAATGCCTCCATATCTTCAATGCAAATATTATTACCGCCAATTCTAGATCATGAGTTGGGTAGTTCTTTTCATGTGGCTTTAGCTGTCTGGAAGCATAGGTAACTACTTTCCCTTCCTGCATCAAAACACACCCAAGCCCATTGTGAGAGGCATCACTGTAGATCACATAGTCTTTCTCTGACTCCGGCTGTGTCAACACTAGAGCTTCTATAAGCATAACCTTCAGCTTCTCGAAACTAGTTTAACATTTACCATTCCAGTGAAACTTTGTATTCTTATGCAGTAACTTAGTCAATGGGGCTGCTATAAGGGAGAATCCCTTCACAAATCTCCTGTAGTATCTAGCTAACCCCAAAAAGCTTCTAACCTCTGTTACATTTTTGGGAGGCTTCCATTCAACTATTGCTTCAATCTTCTTGGGATCTACCTTGATCCCATTTGTTGATACAATGTGTCCAAGGAAGGATATCTCATCCAACCAGAAGTCACACTTGGATAACTTGGCATACAACTGCTTTTTCACGCAATGTCTGTAGTACTAATCTCAGGTGTTCACCATGCTCCTCCCGATTCCTAGAATACACCAGAATATCATCTATAAAGACCACAATAAACCGATCCAAGTAGGAATGAAAGATGCAATTCATTAGGTCCATAAAAGCTGCTGGTGCATTTGTCAGCCCAAATGGCATCACTAGAAACTCATAGTATCCATACTGGGTCCTGAAAGCAGTTTTAGGAACATCTGTCTCCTTCACTCTTAACTGGTGATTGCCTGATATGAGATCTATCTTAGAGAATACTCCAGCTGCCCTTAGCTGATCAAACAGATCATCTACCCGAGGTAAAGGGTATTTATTTTTTACAGTCACCTTATTAACCTGTCGGTAGTTTATATATAGCTATAATGTACCGTCTTTCTTCTTCATAAATAGCACTGCTACTCCCCAGGGTGACACACTAGGGCGTATGAAGCCCTTGTCTAGTAGCTCCTATAACTAAACTTTCAACTCTCTCAGTTTAGTAGCTGCCATCCTATATGGAGTAATGGAGATTGGTGCAGTATCTGGCATAACCTCTATAGCAAACTCCACTTCTCTATCAGGTGGCAAACTCGGCAACTCTTCCGGAAACACATCCAAAAATTCACATACTGTGGGGATCTCCTGTATGCTTGGGCTAGTCTTCCTAGTGTCAACACATGTGCTAAGAAAGCCTCACAGCCCTTTCTTATCGTTCTTCTGGCTGCTGTGGCTGATATGATAGTAGAAAGACAACCAATTCCTTCACCCACAACTGTAATCTCATCCCTTTCTGCTGTTTGTAGTGACATTCTCTTCAGCAGACAATCTACCATCGCCTGATGGCATGATAACTAATCCATTCCCAATATCACATCAAACTCATGGAATGGTAGCTCAATCAAGTCAGTTGGAAACTCATAACCCTGTATCCTCAAAGGACAACCCTTATAGACCTTTTTTACCGTGACACTATGGCCTAAAGGGTTTGTGACTTGTATGTCCTCCTCTAACTCCTCTACCTATACCCCTCTACCAATAGGTGGTGCAATGCACACATAAGAATGTGCGAAGCCAGGATCAATTAATGCACATGCAGATAGATCATAAAGTAAGAAAGTACCCCTTATGACATCAGCTGGCTCTGGCTCATCTCAAGCTCTCATAGCATAAGCACGAGGTGCTACTCTAGTCTCTTACCTTTGAACTATCTCTGCAGTAGGCCACTATGATGTACCAACTGTATCCGGCCTCGCAGGTCTTCTACCCCTTTGTGCTGTTGGGGTAGGTCTCTCTATCTAGGGTGGAACGGTGGGAACACTAGCATTCCTTTATGCACAATCCTTCAGAAAGTGATCCGTAGACCCACATCTGAAATATCCACTAGTCAACAATCTGCACTCTCCTTTGTGGGATCTCCCATAATGTGTACAAGCTAGAGGTGGGGCTGATCCCCGTGTAGCTGCACCTGGAGAACTACCCACTGATGCACCAGACTGTCCTCCTCCACTCCTTGGGGTAAAACATGATCTCTGCTTCTTACCTCGACCCTGAGTCTGACCCTGAGACTCCTTGAGCTTCTTACTACCCATGTCTACTAAACTAGACTGACCTGATCTAGAACCCCTTTTACATTGCCTGTCCTTTCTGGACTGCTCTTCATTTCTGACTCTCTCCACATCAAGGGCTGATGCTACCAACTAGGAGAAATCTGTGTGATGAGATGTGACTATCAGTCTGATGTTGTCATTCAGTCTGTCCTCAAACCTTCTGCATTTATTAGTTTCTATGGGCATCAACTCCAATGCATATTGGTTAAGTCTCATGAATTCCTGCTTATATTCAAAGACTGTAAGTTGCCTCTGTCTCAGTGCTAGGAATTCTCTCCTTCTGGCCTCCAAGTACACACGATTGATGCATTTCTTTCTGAATTTAGCCAGAAAGAACTCTCAGGTGATTTATGCAGGCTGTACCACTCTCGATACTGTCACCCACCATCTATATGCATCCTCCTGTAGCAGTGACAGAGCATACTCCAACTACTGCTATGGGGTGTAATGCAACTGCTGCAATACCCTCTCTGTCCTCTCTAGCCAATACTCTGTTGCGGCTGGATCATCCTCCTTCTTACCCTCGAAGTCAATTGCCCCATACTTCCATAGTCTCTCTAGTGGGGATCTGTGGTGGTGCGTGTGGTGGTGGTGGTGGTGGTGGGCCGTGGCTGTGGCTATAGAGATGGAGGTGGCTGTGGCTGAGGTATAACTCCGGTGACCTGATGAAATAGCTGAGTCGTTCCAAGAAGGCCTGCTGTGCTCTCCCTGCAGTACCATGAGATAACTCGGCTCTACTGCTTTACTCCCTACTAGGAGCAGGTGCGGGTGCATGACTCTCTACCTCCTCCTCTATCGATCCTGGAGGTCCGTGCTCTGAAGGATCAGATGCCATCGATCCTATAAAACAGACAAAGAACAGATCTGTATTAGTGTCACCTCGACTCTATTTAAAGGCCCATGCATGTGATGCACTCTATCTATTTCTAATTATCTAGGTCTAGGACCACCTAAACCTCTGCTCTGATACCATTAAATGTGACGCTCCTTACCCGTCTACTGTATAGTCGAGCAAGAAGTACCACATTCGGTGCCGAAGCACCCTATCTTTTCTTATCATATCCATTGTGAATTTTTAATATTATCTAAAATAGGTAATCCATGTGTAAAAGTTTTTTTTTTCAACGTATTTCTATGGAGACCCGGACAAAGCCTCCTCTGTTTTGTTAGCAACTGGTGGGTTCCGCTAATTACCTATTAAGATGTTCATATTCATTTTATATATTTCCATAACATATTCTAGTGTATCATATCATTCACAATTACTTATGAGATCTCAAAAGGGTATCATCTATTGCATTCATATAGAAATTCATAGATAATAATTTACAAATTTACTTACAATCTCAAAGTTTAATTACAATTCAAAATGAAATACATCATGTGTTTATGTACAATGAACAAAAAGACAAAATCTAGACGTACATGGGCCCTACTAACAAAATTACAACTGTTGAGGTGACTAGTAGACACTAGCAAATCTAATCGGCCTCTGTATGAGCACTACTGCTGTGGTTGCTGGGACTGGTCTCCAATACCTACTCGATAGAAAATCAACGCGCTAAGCATAACGCTTAATGGTGCATAATTTATAATAACAATAACTAAACAATTAAAATAATAATTCCATATGGCAATTCATAATTTCTAGGTATTTTACATTTTACTGCACTTTGGAAACAATTGAAATTATCGGAATCTTTTCTGTTTACTTATTATATATTAAGTCTTAATTAATCATTATTAATGCCCAAGAAACCTATAACAGATTATAAAAGCTGGATACACGGGAGTATACTAGTTAGATAGCCATATGTCCATCCAGTATACGTTGGTCATGTCATGCATGAGGCCTGCGGGCAGGCATTTAAGCCAGATATAATATTAGGCACAATGGCCAACGGGTAGGCATAAAGCCTCTAGAACAATCATATCAGACAAATTTTATCTGTTAATGATTATTCTTATGGGCAGTACTGCTATCTGTAGTCCCTAATTGGTATACCAATTTATTCAAATTAAATAAGTGAGTTTGGGTATACTATGGGCAATTACACATTATTACTTATTATTTGAAATGTTCATATCATTTTATAGTGGGAAAATAGGTCCCACATACCCCTTTCATGTGGTTTAGTATTTAATGGCTTGTTAGAGTTACATTCCTACCATAAGATAATTTATCTCATGAACCTTTCTTTAGATTCAGTTTTTTGTGTCTTACTTTTACCCATCCATTTGATCAGTTTGTAGCTACTGTTTGGCCACACTTCCTTCATGGAAGTTGTTCCTCTATGTCTTATCTTTATTTTCCCCTTTAAATCATGTCAATTTGATTTTTAGAACTCAATTTATGGTCAGATAACCATAACTGATTCATTTCCAGATTCTGGTTCCTTAACTAGGCAGCTTTTGGACTTAAAGTTCACCTAATTAATGGAACATATTGCAGTCACTTTTAGGCATAGTAATCTTCATAGAAATTATTGCCCTATATCTTATGATCACTTAGAATTTTTAATCACAATTGTTCAAGTTTTGTGGAATTATTTATGGCCAATTAACTGACCAGAACTCCTATACTTTGTGCCCACAGACTTTCAGTTCAGGTCAGTGACTGCGAGTTAATTTTTAAGGTTCTTACACTCATAATTTGAGGAAGGTTTCTAGAAGAAAGTTGGAGCATTATTTCTTAGGTTCCTGAAAAGATATGGCTCATCCCAATTAGATTTTTCTAGTGAGAGATATGACTAAAAGACTGTTCTGGGTCAAGTTAAGTTTGGTCAGATTCTAGGTTTTGATGTATTAAATTTTTCTAGCAATTTGACCTAATTCTCTTGATTTCTGGGTTTTGGCAAAATACCAATTTTGTAGATCTATGTCTTATGGACATTTTGTCACTGGTTTTATTACATTTGAATTCTTGTAGACCAAGTTATGGCCATTTTTCCAAAACTGGCCGGGTAAGTTTATGTCCAGTAGTTTTTGGACAACCTAGTTCTGGACAGTTTTGTAACCTAACTTGGGCCAATAATTTGGTTTGATTTAAGGCATTTTTGGGTTCTGTGGTCCTCATGAAAATTGTAGCCCTAAGTCTAATCTTTCCAATGATATAAAATTCAGGTCATTTAGACCAGTATATAGGGAGTTATGACCAAATGAATACGTACTGTTCATTTAGCCATTTTCTGGGTTTTGAGCAGGGTCATCCAGATTGGGACAGTGTTTAGGACAAGTTTTGGATAGAATTTGGGCATAGTTTCTTCATGAAAATTGGAGTGTTTTGGGTCTAGTTTCATCTTCAATTGGCCTCATACCAATTGGAGCAACACACAATCAGTTATGGCTCAAAACTCAAGCTGGACTCATTGAGTCCCAAACCTGCAGAAAAAGCACTCTCAAATTTTCAATCTCCTCCAACTTCCTTACTTCAATTGGCATACATAGCACTTCTATAAGCAACAATTTCATCTCAATTAGGTCAATCTCAAGTAAAGACAAAATCTCCCAATTCATGTACACAAACCCTAATTTCAAATTTCAAACTCAATCAATTCAATCCCTTTCACTTCTCATGCATATACTCATACCAATCATCATCTTTAAACTCATTTACATCATTTGAGTACATCAAAGCCTAACAAATTTCTTGGCTACTGAAAATGGTGACATCATGGGTTCATGGATTTCTTTTTAATTTCTTAAAATTTTTACTTATCTCAAGCCATTTTCAAGGATTAAAAGAAGAAGAAAGGAAGAAAAGCAATAACCTCTTATGACCCAACTTGTAAACTTCCTAAAACTTTAACTTTCTTTCTTCTTATGGGTATCTAAAGCTTCCTTATGGTGTGGGTTAAATTTTTAATGAAGAGGGGTAAGGGTTTTGGTGAGTAAATGAGGAGAGAATCAAGCTTTAAGCTTGAATAAAAATGGTGGAAGAAGGACCAAGGCAGCCGGCCATTTAGAGAGAGAAGAGATGAAGTGGAGAAGAAGACTTGTGGTTGGTGACTTTTATCCCTTATATATATATATATATATATATATATATATATTTATTTATTTATTGTACTACAATTTTTTAAAATGTCACAATATCATTTTATCTTCTTTTTCTTTGATTTCTTTTCTTTTTCTTTTCTCTTCTTCTTCTTTCTTTTCTCATTTTCCACTAATAAATTTATAATTTAATTTATTTTAATTTATTTTAATTATTTTAGTTCTTCAAATTTTAATTTGATATTTAGGTCAAAATTCACCTCTAGGGGTGAAATGACCAAAAAGCCCTTCGTGGTGCTCATCGGGTTATTATTATTATTTTTGTACCAATTAATAAAATCTCTAAATTTTATTTTATTTTCTCTAAATTTTTTCTATATTTTCTTTTATATATATATATATATATATATATATATATATATATATATATTGTACTACAATTTTTAAAATGTCACAATATCATTTTATCTTCTTTTTCTTTGATTTCTTTTCTTTTTCTTTTCTCTTCTTCTTCTTTCTTTTCTCATTTTCCACTAATAAATTTATAATTTTAATTTATTTTAATTATTCTAGTTCTTTCAAATTTTAATTTGATATTTAGGTCAAAATTCACCTCTAGGAGTGAAATGACCAAAAAGCCCTTCGTGGTGCTCATCGGGTTATTATTATTAATTTTGTACCAATTAATAAAATCTCTAAATTTTATTTTATTTTCTCTAAACTTTTTCTATATTTTCTTAATATTTATTCCATCAATTTATGTCTCTTCACTATAGTTTAAGTGTAGTTCTAGACATTCTGACTATCCGAACAAATATTAGTTGTCGGAATAGTAGAATATACGGACTACCTATGGTGAGGGCGTTACAATGTAAATTCAGGACCACCACTAGGACTCAACTTAAGCAATGTTGTGATCAAAATCTTGACTTTCCTAACAGTAGTCTGTATCTCTCTAACAACAGCTTTCTCCATGATTTCCAGCCACACTTTCCTCCCTCTCTTCTCAGCCATAAAACTCCAGCTAATCTGAATCCCTACCCAATGTTTGTCCACCATATCGTCAACGAAGAAAAATTTATCTTTTCATTTCTTCAAGGAGGATGGAAGATCGGTAAAGAGACTCATACCCTTTCAAGCATGGAAGTGCTGAAACTCCTCATTATCTCGAGTGTTTAATTGAAAAAGTACAGAAAAAAAAATGGGCGAAAGCATTAAACCTCTTTGTTCGACATAATGCCTAGAAAGCAGACATCAATTTCCAAGAATTTGAATGTAGCTGGGTAGCAAACAAAAGATAATACTTGAGGATCTCCATGTCTAATGGGTCCAGAGGCAGTCTTAGACCTGACTTTAGTTGCTCTTCATACAAAGCGACACGAACAGGGTTCAAAAAGCAAATATCCGCCTGATCGTGTGGACCGATGGGTGATTGGCGGTATCGATCCCATATGACTTGCATAAATCTAGGAGGTCCCAACCTGACAGACAAGACTCGAGCTCAGACACCCCCAGGATAACGGACATAGAACTTGAACTAGCACTTGCAAGAGATTGGGACCCGATAACTTTTGATGAAGCAAGGGGACCAGTTACCACTAGAAAGTCATTTTGGCATTGAGCAAATTCAAAAAATAGATATATGGTACTACTATTTTGACTATAAATGACCTCAGTCGAAGCAGAAGTAGCACTCGAACCAACCATGACCAAGAGAAAACAAGAAATGAAAAAGGAAAGAGAAATAATAGCATTTATGGGAAAACTAACATTAAATGTCTTTTTGAAATTCAAATAAAACTATCATTACTCTCTTAAAATGTTTTGCCTTCTCGAGGAAAAATTCGTGTCTGATGACAATTGTCCGCAAGGATAATCGTGACAGCCTAATGGCACGCCTTTTAGCCGTAGCATATCCTGGATGGACAAAAAAATACAAACATAAATGTTCATCAACACTAAGAGAGGGGGCGGAGGAGACTAATGATATTACCCACTCAAATGTCCAAGTCAAAATTGTCAAACTCAACCAACGTGGTAGTCATAGTAGTCAAATCCGTATAAGCATGAGACGTGGTAGTCATAGTAGTCAAATCCGTATAAGCATGAAAGTCAAAAGTATGGTAATTGAACCAAACAATCGACGGACAGGGCAATCACATTTGCTTGCCCTGCTAGGATTTTACCGAGTGAACAAGCCAAGGATAAGATAAAAGCGCGGATCTCATTAGTTAAGTAATAATCAAGGCAGAAATCAGGTAAAAATTATCTTTTCAAAGGAAATCCCAAAGATTCGGCCAAGATCAAAACAATGGCTACTTTCTAAAAACTTATAAAAATCAGAGGTTGAACCAGAAATAGGTTTGTTTACTATCTCTACAATCCTTTGTCACTAAGAATTCTCTGATTTCCTTTTGAAAGATTAAGGAGGTGTTTAGTTCACCTGTTGGGTACAGTTGATAGCTGATAGACACCCAACACATGTGAACTAGAGTGTTTGGTAAGCTTTAAAAAATAAAGCTGATAGCTGATAGGTAACATATATGGTACCCATCAGCTGCAGTTTGTATCAACTCTATTTTTAGAGCTATTTCTCATCAGCTGATAGCTGATTTTATTTTATTTTATTTTTTATTTTGACCATATTATCTTTTTTTATTTAACTCAAAAATTAATATAATTAATACTTTTATTTTTTTTATTTATAATTTCAATATTTTAATTAATGCATTTCAACTTTGTTAAAAATTTTTTTTATTAATAACATAAAATATAAAATATTTATTTATATTTAAAAACTTAAAATTAATTATAAGTTTTTTCTTTATCAACAATTATAATTACTTTATTATTTTATCTATATTTTTAAAGTTATTTAATTATTTTTTAAAAAAAAATAATTATTTTCTTATTTAAATAATAAAATAAATGATGTAATATATTAATTTAATAATTATATATTTAATTTAATAATAAAATAAATTTATAATATAATAAATTTATAATTTTATATTTATTTTAATAATAAAATAAATTATATAATATATACTCTTATTAGTCATTTTACATATAAATAGTAACAGCTAAAAATAATTTTACCAAACACTTAATATAAATTAACTATTATCAGCTACCAGCTAATAGTTATCAGTTGAATTCAACAGTTAAACCAAATAGGCCTTAAGATCTCTGACTTGAGTGTCGGAGTAGCCTGCCAGAAGATCATCTATCTCATATTTCGTTCTTATTATAGGTTTACATGTCATTAAGATCAAAACCACAAAGCCACTGGTAGCATCATGATCATATAAATTATGTTGTTTTATTTCAAAATACCAAAAATAAAAATCACACCCTACATCATGGATGCTGGTATATCACATTGAATTTCTTCTTTTATTATTTTAATTTTCCCCCATTCTAAAAAGAAAGGTAATAGATAATAAGTTTTGATATTCTCAAAGCATGTTGGTTAAGTGTCCATTCACAAACTTATAAACTTTTCTTGATCCCCAGCCAACTGAATCAATATGCAATTATTCATGAATTGTATGAGTCAATGGCAAAAATCAATTAAAACAATATTTTCATTTTTTTACTTTGTTTTAAAAATAAAAATTTATAAGGATTTAATTTAATTTATTATTTTATTAATTTTTATGTTTAAAAATATAATAAATTAAAAAATTCAATTTTTAATTAAAAAATTATTTTAAAAAATAAAAATTAAATAAAAAAATTACATAATTATGTGAAAATTCAATTCAATAATCTTCTTGCATATGCTTTATTCCAAAGAAAATTTTATCAAATTGGGAATTGATCAAGGCATTTTCCCCCACAGACATTCTTGAAGGTAATCCAAGAATTCTTATATTATACAGTGTGAAACCATGTAAATCTAGGTGTGTGAAAACACAAGATATATTGAAAAAGAACTTTGAATTGTAACAAATGGCCCAATGGGTGAATTTTTCTTTTTCTTTTTTTTTTATATATTTACTTTGGTCCAGGTGTAAGTAGCCTTCTTCAAGCTTAATGGCTCAAAAGCCCAAAATGGAAATAAGATCCATGATAAAAATAACAATATAAAAATTCAATTTAATTAATTTTTTTATTAATTTTATATTTAAAATTCTAATAATTGAATGGATTCTTTTTCAAAGAGAGCCTTAATGCATGTCACAATAAATCAATCACTTACTATTCTAGGGCTTGAAGATTTTATTGGTGAACATAACTCAAATTAGGTGAAGAAAGTGTACCAAATGCCACCCATTTTCTACTTGCTAGTTAAACATTGATTTAGACACCACCTTTAATGTATTTGATTTTAGGTGGGATTTGACTGATGATTGAATATTTTTCTTTAATGCTTGTTAATTAAAATGATAAAATAAATTAAATTAATAATTGGACAATAAAGCAATATACAAATTGATGATTGCTATGCTTGACCATTAATTAATTTATTGTGGCATTTTTATGGATTGGTTGATTGATTTTATTTGGATAATTAATCAATAAATTCTCTGCAGACAGCCTTTGGTTTCTTTTCTAATTTAAATGACTTTGGAATGTCACTCACCAATCTTTATTGGTCAAAAAGAAATGCAACTTGCCTTGAGAATATGATTACAGCTTATTTATTATTTTTATATACTCTTAAAGAATTCCTTTTAAATAAATTATCCATAAAAAAAAATTTCAATAATTATATATTTTAAAAATTCACTCAATTTAAAAATTTAAATTAATAAATAAGAATTTTAATAATAGAGCTATTTATCTTTATCATATCTCATCCATAAAAATTTATTAGATTTAAAAGTGAATAAATATGAATTCACTTTATTTTATATTAAAATATTTATATTTAAACAATAAATAAGGATAGACAAATTCAAATTCTCCATATTAAGGAATCATTCAACTCAAAAGATTAAACTTGTAGATAAGAGCTATATGAATAATTTTATATCTATTAATTTTTATTCAAAATATAAAAAATATTATATAATTTTTTTTAAAAAATTTTTTCCAAATTAAATTTGTTATAGCGTAAAAAAGTAAAAATAAATAAAACGTTTAATTAATAAAAATTCACCAATCTCGAGTAGTTATGAAAACAAAAATCCTTTCCCCACTAGAGAAGCACTACATTCAACAATTGGTAGCCATTTGTGGGAGATTTGTCAAGCTCACGTGTTTAGAATTCATTCAACTTTTTAAATTGGCTCCAACTACAACCAGTACTGTTACTTCATGTGCGCTAAGAGACTTTGGACATTGTCTCAATCACCAATCAATCTCACTTTTTATTATTATTATTATCATTATTATTATTATTATTATTATTATTATTATTATTATAAAATAATTAATTTATAATTTTACACAATTTCTTTAAATTTTTTTCCTTTGACTATATATTATTTTATTAAAATCAATATTCTTAATAATAAAAATTTAAAATCTCCATACTTATTTTTAAATGGCCTTACATTTTTATATTTTAAATTTTTTTTATATAATTTTTAATAATTATTTTTTTTATCTATTTCTTTTAATAAATTATATGCGATGCAAATTTTATTATAACCTCTTAATAAAATTGATGGTAAATACATTGATGTTAACTAAGAGTTTCTCTTCACTTAAATTTTTTTATTTACTAAAAAAAAAGCACTTTTATATTATTATTTTAAATATTAAATTTAATTGACTCGATCATCATTACTATAAAAATACAATCATTATATATATCATATATATGATTTAGGTGAAAAGTCTTTATTTTTTTATGTATATAATTATTTTAATAAGAGGAAAATGGTTAATAACTAGGTGGGATTTCAATCAAAATTTGAACAGAAAATCACATGCTCTAATCTTTTTTCAAGAACCTCAAATTCAAAGGTTCAAACTTGAAAATCTGTTGGACTTCGAACCAACCCATATGGGCTCTCAGCAATTCCTTGCTAAAGAATATATATATATATATATATATATATATATATATATATATATATATATATATATATATATATATAAAATTCTATATTTTAAAAAATTATAATTTTATAAAAATAAAATTTATTGATAGTATTTTATAAATTTTATTCATAAAATACATAATTAAATAAAGTAAGGGGCAATTACTATGCAACTATAATATATATTTTTTTCTAAAACATAAATTATAAAATATATTATAATTAGAATTGGGCTAAATTATATTTGCAAAAGAAAATTAATACATAATTCAATCATATAAATCTGAAATTTGTAAGTTATAATACAAGTTGGCCATTAAATTAAAACCTAATTCGCCGTTATTCAAAAAATTCATTTTCTTTTTTTCTTTTTTCATTTCACTAAAAAAAAGCCAAACAAACAAACAAACACATTTCAACGTTCAAAAGTTCAAACTTAAGGGCTTGGTCCCATAAAATTCGGTATATGTAATCCACTGCTTTTATACTTGTCCTTTCCACGTTGACTACACGCTAACCCGACAGAGTCATTGATTTTTTATTTTTATTTTTATTTTTATTACAGAGTTTTTCCGTTAAAGCAGTTCTATTTTTTACCGCTTAGGACCGATTGTCATTTATTTTTAGGGAAATTTAAAGGTAGATTTTGAATTTTATCCTGTATTATATTTTAATTTTAATTTTTTAATAAATAAATTATTTAATATCTTTAATTTAAATATATATTATAATTTTATTCCTGTAATTTTAATAGGTACAATAATTTTTTTATTAATAAAATATTAAATTATTTTATACATTAAAATTATATGTACTAGTGTGATGTAAAATTTATAAATTAAATAATTAATTTTTTAAAATTTAGATTAAAATGTAATATAATGTAAAATTTATAGATTAAATAATTAATTTTTTAAAATTTAAAAATTAAAATATAATATAAGATAAAATATAGGAATTAAATTGTCATTTCTTAATTTTTATATTAAAATTATTTTTTAAAAAAATAATTGAAATAAATAATTTTATTTAAATTAATTTAAAAATTTTTAATTTAAACTCCATTTAATTTAAAAATTAAATTAAATTTATTGATCTAGATAAATATAAAAAATTCAATTTTTAATTTTTATCTAAATTTCTTATTTTGTTGAATTAATTAAAATTAAAAATACTCAACTTATTATTTAGTTAATTTAAAATTTAAAATTAATTTAGATAAAAATGAAAATTAATAAAATTAAATATTAATTATAAATATTATTGGCCATATAAGAATGAAGTTAGATTCTAAACCTTTAATTCAAAATAATAAATATTTTTACAACAAACCTAGATTCTTTTTTTTTATTATTATTTTTCAAAATTCCTTCCTATTCTTACTTTTACTGACTCTCATTGACTGCCAAGTTGCCAAATGTCCCTAGTAGACCCCACATTTGTCATCCAAAGTAGGTCCCACGTGCAAAATAACTCCCACGGCAGGCTTCAAAATCTCATCTCCTCTTCTGTTCAGTTCACTGTCTGAATTTGAAACATAAACGGAAACAGACCAAACCAAAACTCAAACACGTTTTCCCTCTCCCTTACTCTTTTGCTTTAAAAATGCTACTCTTTCTTTCCCTTCTCTTCCTTTCCTTCCCCTTCCCTTCTCTTTCCCTCAACCAAGAAGGTCTCTACCTCGAGCGAGTCAAACTCGGCCTCTCCGATCCAACTCACGCCCTCTCTAACTGGAACCAACGAGACGAAACTCCATGCAACTGGTCCGGCATCACTTGCGACTCTGTAACTCAACGAGTCCACTCGGTTGACCTTTCCAACTCTTTCCTCTCGGGTCCCTTCCCTACCTTTCTTTGCCGCCTTCCTTCTCTTACCTTCATCTCTCTCAACAACAATTCTATCAACTCGTCCCTGCCTGTCGATTTTGACATGTGTCAGAATCTCGAGTCATTGGACTTGGGCCAGAATCTTTTAGTGGGTCCCATCCCGGAATCTCTCGCGTACTTGCCAAATCTCCGGTACCTGAGTTTGGCGGGAAACAATTTAACCGGTGAGATACCGGTGAAATTTGGGGAGTTTCGGCGGCTTGAGACGCTCTTGCTTGCCGGCAATTTCCTTAACGGAACTATACCCAGTCAGCTCGGTAACATTTCGACTCTTGAATTTCTCTATATCGCTTATAACCCTTTCACCCCGAGTCCATTTCCGATTCAACTCGCCAACTTAACGAATCTTAAAGAGCTCTGGCTTTCTGACTGTAAGCTTATTGGTCCCATTCCTACAAGTCTGAGCCGTTTAACTCGGTTGGAAAACTTGGATTTGTCTCAGAACAGACTGACCGGGCCAATCCCGAGCTCACTCGCCGAGTTGAAGAATATTGTCCAAATTGAGCTATTCAACAACTCTTTGTCTGGCACGCTACCAGTGGGATTTGCAAACTTGACGAAGCTGAGAAGATTCGATGCCTCCATGAATCAGTTAACCGGGACGATTCCAAATGAGCTGTGCGAGTTGGAGCTTGAGTCACTGAATTTGTACGAGAACAGACTCGAAGGGATATTACCGGAGAGTATAGCCAAGTCTCCCAACTTATACGAGCTCAAATTGTTCAATAACAAGCTAAATGGTCAATTACCGAGCGAACTCGGCCAGAAATCGCCGTTGAGGTCCCTTGATGTGTCATACAATGGATTTTCTGGTGAAATACCGGAGAATTTGTGTGCAAAGGGGGTATTAGAAGACCTCATTTTGATATACAATTCATTTTCCGGGAAAATCCCAGAAAGTCTGGGAAAATGCCGCAGTTTAGGCCGTGCTCGGTTAAGGAACAACCGGCTTTCTGGGACTGTTCCAGAAGAGTTCTGGGGGCTTCCAAGAGTGTATTTGGTTGAGCTTGTGGGGAACTCATTATCTGGGCAAGTTTCCGTAAGAATTTCTGGCGCTTATAATCTCTCTGTTTTGCTCATTTCAGACAACAAGTTTTCTGGGCACATACCTATGGAGATTGGTTTTCTTGGCAATTTGATTGAATTTTCTGCAAGTAATAATATGTTTGCGGGTCCAATTCCTGGAAGCTTGGTTAATTTGAGTGTGTTAAATAGGCTTGTCCTTAATGGTAATGAATTGTCTGGTGGGTTCCCCGCGGGAATTCGAGGTTGGAAGAGTTTAAATGAGCTTAATTTGGCAAACAATAAGCTATCTGGTCCCATCCCTGATGAAATTGGGAACTTGCCAGTGCTTAATTACCTTGATCTTTCTGGGAATCACTTTTCTGGGAAAATCCCACTTGAATTGCAAACACTGAAGCTCAATTTGTTGAACTTGTCAAATAATATGCTTTCTGGAGAGCTCCCTCCTCTTTTTGCAAAGGAGATTTATAAGAATAGCTTCGTGGGAAATCCAGGATTGTGTGGTGACTTGGAGGGCCTTTGTCCTGAGATGGGTGAGTCTAAGAAGATGAGCTTCTTGTGGCTTCTCAGATCGATTTTTATACTTGCTGGTTTAGTTTTTGTTGTTGGAGTTGTTTGGTTCTACTTCAGGTACCGGAATTATAAGAAAGGCAAGAAAGGGATTACTATATCCAAGTGGAGGTCTTTCCATAAGCTTGGATTCAGTGAATTTGAGATTGCTGATTCCCTTAAGGAAGATAATGTGATTGGAAGTGGAGCTTCTGGGAAAGTATACAAGGTCGTGCTTAGTAATGGTGAGACAGTGGCGGTAAAGAAACTAAGTGGAGGGAGCAGGAAAGAGGATGCTAGTGCCAACTATGACAAAGATGAATTCGAAGTGGAGGTCGAAACTTTGGGCAAGATCAGGCACAAGAATATTGTGAGATTGTGGTGTTGCTGCAACAATGGGGACTGCAAGCTTCTGGTTTACGAGTATATGCCAAATGGGAGCTTGGGTGACTTGTTGCATAGTAGCAAGGGAGGCCCGTTGGATTGGCCAACAAGGTACAAGATAGCTTTAGATGCAGCAGAGGGCTTATCTTACTTGCATCACGATTGTGTTCCTCCAATCGTTCATCGGGATGTGAAATCGAACAACATATTGTTAGATGGAGAGTTTGGTGCTAGAGTTGCAGATTTTGGAGTTGCTAAAGTTGTCCAAGGAGTTAACAAGGGAACAGAATCCATGTCTGTGATTGCTGGTTCTTGTGGTTACATTGCACCAGGTATATATATCATTTGTGTCTAGTAAATTGAGTTCCTCTTAACTTATAATCGCATGAATCATCTTGATTCTAATAAAATTGGTGTTCTTTGTCTTAATTTAATGCAGAATATGCCTATACTCTGAGGGTGAATGAGAAGAGTGACATCTATAGTTTTGGAGTAGTCATATTGGAGTTGGTAACAGGCAGGCTGCCTATAGATCCAGAATTTGGAGAGAAAGACTTGGTGAAATGGGTTTACTCCACCTTAGACCAAAAAGGAGTGGATCAAGTAATTGATCCCAAACTTGATTCCAGTTTCAAGGATGAAATTTGCAGGGTTCTTGATGTTGGTCTTCGCTGCACTAGCTCTCTTCCCATCAGCCGGCCTTCAATGCGGAGGGTGGTGAACATGCTGCAAGAGGCAGGTGTAGAAAGCAAGCTTAAATCCAGCAAGAAGGATGGGAAGCTCTCTCCGTATTACCATGAAGAAGCCTCTGATGAAGTGCAGTTGAGAATAGAGAGTTAATTGGTGGTGAATTTTCATTACTGCCTCTTGATGATGTTTGATTTCATAGGGCAAAGGGAATGATTGATGAAATGACAGGAGATAGATCTCT
Source organism: Hevea brasiliensis (assembly GCF_030052815.1). Lineage (NCBI taxonomy): Eukaryota > Viridiplantae > Streptophyta > Magnoliopsida > Malpighiales > Euphorbiaceae > Hevea > Hevea brasiliensis. Next base: position 85,154,651 of record NC_079499.1, read on the forward strand.
CCACATGCTCTCTTTGAAAATTATAGCCTACATTTAAGACCACAGATTAAGACAAGAAAAAGCTTGCAATTATTGGTGCCTGCTATTTTAGTTGCTGTCTTCCTCTTTAATTAGGTAATTGTAACATGGAAAAACATGGGACTTGTCAAGAAATGAACCGGACATTTCCATTTAGCAATAGTTGTTATACATCAGCATCATCAATACAAAATTTAGAAAGATCCAATATTTTTGAACCTTTACCTTCATTTCGCCCTATATTGTGAATCTATGATCCAGAGGTTGCTTTGTTTTGATGCAAGGGAAATCTAATCTTGTTAACGGGAACCTGAAATGCAGAAAATATCCTGAATTCATATAATATATGGTAGTATATTTTTGGTGTTCAATCAGTGGCTTGAAGAAATGAGTTGAAAATTCCAGGAGGCAGGACAGGTATGATAATTTAATAGAGGCAGCTGGATGCAAGTGCTTGTCTGCATTTCAGGTATGATAATTTAATGTAGCTGGGCCAATAAGTTCTATTACATAGCAAAGATGATGCAGAGTAAGAAATTGATTGAATTGGGATCTAAACATTTATCAGGAAAGTGACAATTTGGCCAGCTAAGTTTGACTAGAGAAATTTCAATAATGGATCCAAAAAGTTGTTTTTGAACACTGTTAAATCCTACTTTAATTTCTTCATAATAAGTGTATCGTGTCCATTGTTAAGACAGTGACTTCTATTTTAAAGAACAAAAGGGAACAAAGACTGTCATCAAATCAAAGCACCTTGACAGAACCAGAAAGATCTAAAACAGCATTTCACTATCTCGTCATTTTTCGTTTTGCTCAACTAGCTGGTTCATCATGTTGCCTAAATCACTGATCAGACTTCTTCGAACTTATTGGCCCAGCTCTGTTGGATTATAGACCTAATACCACACCTTTGGGCTTTCGCCCATTGGGTTTACAAGTTTAGGGTTTCTGTTACAAATTTATTAGTCATGCTTGCAGATATTAAGCAATTAATTTTGAAAATTATAACTATATGTAGGTGTCTATTTCCAAGAACTCTTGTCTAATTAAAATATGAGACCTTCAAATTTGGAGCTTAAACTACTAAGGTATATTTTAAAACACTGAATAACAAACAATATACAATGTTTTAATTGATTAATATTAAAATAAACTTTAATATATTACAATTAAGCGATTTATAATTTAGCTCTTGATGTGCATTTTATCTCGAGTTTAAATTCTACTAATTGCTATTAAAGTTCATCGTGGCTGAGCACAGGGGTGGAACTATGTTGATGCTGGAGGGGCCTTGGCCCTACAAACTCTACAAAATTTATATTTATACCCTTATAACTTTTATATAACAACCCAAAATTTTTAAATTATAAATAAAATGAAAATAAAATATTATGTTATTAATATTATAGGATTTATTTTAATTGATTTTAAAATAAAGAAAGATAATAATAATAAATAAATTAATAATAAATAATTTAATTAAAGTTAATTTATTAAATGAGAATAAAATAATTAAATTTTTCTAGATTATATTTATTTTATCATTACTAGAGTTTTATTAAACTTTAACATAATAAAATAATATTGGACCTAATTGTAAACCTTTAAAAAGTTGAGGGACTAGCTATGTAATTAAAAATAAAAATAAATAAATAAAAATAAATAAATAAATAAAATTTCTATAGAATTAGTTCTCAAGGTAGTAAGGGTATGATGTAAGCTAAAGGATAAGAATAGATATCATACAATAAAAGTATGACTGCAATTTCTTGAGTTCCTTTCTAACTTTATATTGTTCAAAACAATAGTATAATCTAATTATAATAGTGTTAAGAGTAATAAATTAGCGAAGATAAATCACAGAAGGCCAATGTATAGAGAAAGTGCAGAATGAAAGTTTGGACAATTGATTGCAGATGCAATATAATCTAAATGCCAGTGGAAGTACTAGCTAGAGTGGTCAAAGGACCAAATCTGAGTAGCACAAATATGTGATAACGCGGTAGAGACTCCGAAAGATATAGTTAGCAAGTATAGCTGTCATATTAGGAAGAAGAATGGAACCAGGGATAGAATAGTCAAGTTTTATTTTGGGTAAGACAAAGGAAATAAATGAAAGGACAACCTGAAGGGCGCATAAAAAAAAGGAACAAAGTTAAGATATAGGGTAGGCTAAGATTTATTCTTGGCAAGGTGAATGACAAGGATGGAGAACTCAAAATGGAACCACATTAGTAAGAATAGTGATGGAGGTATGGAATCTAGTAATGTGATACTCATAACATGATGTAGTTGAGGTAGTGCCAGGGGCAAAAATATAGTGCTTGGAGTTGCATGATTGGATCATACTCTATTTATTCCCTATTCCTAAAGTGAAATGGATAGCAATAGGGCAAGATTCTTTTAACTTGTTAATAGTATCAAGAAGATTAGGCGAGGAATACAATAATAATTAGAAAAAGCTAGAAGGTGTGCGATGGTATTGCGGACTATCTAATTAGGCAGAGAAAAAGAAGTTAGTTAAGTAGTAAGTTGAATAAAAGTCAATCTAAGAGATCAAATAGGTATAATGGGCGGAAAATAATGATAGATAATGACACAGAGGCTTTAGGTTAGACTTTTGAGATAGTGAAGAGGTAGTTAAAGGTTCGTTATGAATGTCAAGCAAACATTTTTAGTGTGATCAACAAAATCACTTTGCACTTAAGCAATAACGACAGAACAACAGTAGGGGTAGAACGAAAAGTGATAAGTATGGGTGGTTATAAATCACTAGAAAGTTCAAGGATCAAATTAATGACCATAGATAAGGGTGAAATTAGTGCTGGAAGACTCTATTAGTGAGAGAAATTTTTCAGGATTCAATAAAAGTTAAGGGCGTAATATAAACAATGATAGATATGAATCATAGGTCGAGTATAAGTAAAGTTAATAAATTATAAAATATTATGTTAGGAAGGACAATGGTATGGTAAAGGATTCATGCAGATGATACCTTATAGGTAGAGCACAATTGTGCTAGGAGATGATGAAATTTGAAGAGAAAGACCAAGAAACATAGGTTAAACGTTATTATATGAACAATCGAGCATAGTTGAATATAAGAGGATATTTTTCTTTCTTTTCAAGTTTAGCTCGTGCTTTTGATTCTAGAGGGTTATATAAGGAACAGAGACTGAGTCAAGGAGACCTAGTTATTTGAGAGTTTGGTAGGCACCAATTCATACACAATTTCCTGATATGAGAATGACAGTAAGTGCATACTTAGTGTTGAGTATGAAAAGACGATCAGAGTAATGACAGGAGTTAAATTGAGTTAGCTACTAAGGCTTGCAATTGTCTTAAACTATGAGCAAGAGGAAATACTAATTGTGGATGAGTTTCAATAGATGAAATTGTTGCTAATGGGAAAAATTGAGGCTGAAGTTTGGAAAGCTATGGGCAGTATATGTGATTATATTAAGGAGAATGAACACGTAAAGTATCTTATTTAGAATTAAGGCATGGCACACATTTCCCACAGCCGTGTTAGTTCAGATGGAACATATAGTTTCTGGGGCTCCTATCCATCCAGGATGAGCAATTTCCTACTAAGACTGGTAGGGAATGATAATATTCTGATAGTTAAGTTGGAAAAGGGGATACAAAAAGAATTTTCTATGGTTAATTACAAGTGTTACATAAGGTGAAGAATGTGTTGGTAAGAGTAAATCGTAAGGTTAGAATTCCCAAAGTAATGGAACTAGTAATCAAGATAAGACTAAGAAATAAAATGAAAGTTAAAGTTGATGATGGGATGGACATCCTTGAAGGAAAAGGTGTAAGGGTGAAATAGGACTAAGATTAAGGAATAAGTACAGCAGGTTGAAAAGGTATCAACAATAGCAGAAATAGGAAAAGGATGTGGATAAGATCCAAAGGAGAGGAAGAAAGCTAGATAGAGCTAATTATAATGATGAGGATAAGAAGAAATAGGTATGCTAGGAACACACTAAGAGATATTTGAAACAAGTTATTATGAGATGATAAACTAAAGGAGTAGTGGAGCCTCGATCTAAGTGTCAATGTGTCAAAAATAGGCCACATACTAAGAAGCTTTAGGAAGAAGTCTAGATATTTCCATTCCAGAGAAGGAGTGGGAAACGATAAATTTACAGTAACTGGGTTGTCAGGGAATACAAATACATTTGTCCTATAAGAGAAAAGACCTAGTTCACTTTCCAATATTGATAAATGGTGTAGGATACGTTTGACACTTGGATGGAGCTCTACATAACTAGTTACATAAGATGTACAGAAGTTGATCTGAGGACCTTAGTAATGACAAATGTAAATTGGAAATTCAAGGTATCATGGGAGTGAGAATATGTATAGCTGTTAACCATTAAGGTCATAGGATGAATAAAGGTCTCAAACAAAATGCCTAAGTTAGGTGCTACAGGAAAGTTTCTCATAGGATGTTTTAGGATAAGGAACATAAGTCATGTCCTTAGAAAACATAATTGTTGAAAAAGGAAGAATAAAGACAAAAATCACTAAGAGGCGTGTTAGGACGCAACATAAGAGAGATAAGCACCAAGTTGATTGAAGTTATGAGACATCAAGTCAATAGTAGTGAGGTATAGTGAATACTTGAAATGTCAGAAAAATGGTCAATGAATAGTTACAAGATAAGAGCCCTATAGAAAGAGATGATGACAAATAGGACACTATAGTAGAATCAAAGAGCAGTAGAATGTCATATATAATATACAAAGAGTTTGGAGAATAAAACGTTTTAACCATCTTTGCTTACTTGGAGGAGTAAATGCTCGCACCTATCCCAATAGCCATTTTTCCTTATCTCTTGTTTATTCGAAAATTCGAGAACGAATTTTTCTTAAGGGGGAAAGAATGTAACAACCTAAAATTTTTAAATTATAAATAAAATAAAAAGGAAATATTATGTTATTAATATTAGAGGATTTATTTGAATTGATTTTAAAATAAAGAAAGATAATAATAATAAATAAATTAATAATAAATAATTTAATTAAAGTTAATTTATTAAATGAGAATAAATAATTAAATTTTCATAGATTATATTTATTTTATCATTACTAGAGTTTTATTAAACTTTAACATAATAAAATAATGTTGGACCTAATTGTAAACCTCTAAAAAGTTGAGGGACTAGCTATGTAATTAAAAAAAAAAATCCAAAAAATTAAAAAAGCCAGCCGCCCCCCCCCCCCCCCCCCCTCTTCCCTTTTCCTCCTCTCCCGCGTCACCCCTCCCCCTCACCTTCTCCCTCTATTTTTCCAACCGGCTAGCCAGCACCAATGCCGGTGGAACTCCGCCACCTCAGGACGGCGTTAGGCGACAGCAGCCACAGCAGTAGGCGGTAGGGAGAAAGAGTAAGAGAGAGAAGAAAAGGAAGAAAAAAGAAGAGAGAAAGAGAGAGAAGTCAGGCCGTTTTCTGGCCGATTCCGGCCACCAACGCCGGTGATCTAAGCTGCCACCAACTCCCCACGAATCCAGCTTTATTTTCCAACCAGCCATGCCAGGAATGGTGGAGTTTCTGGCAAGAAACGAAGAGAGAAAAAGAGGAGAGAGAAAGTAATGGCAGTGGCTTTTCGGCCACTTTTCCAGCAATCAGACCGTCGGATTGGAAATCTGAGGCCACCGATGGACTCAGGACGACGAGATCTTCTAGGCAGGACTGGTTTCGCTTCAATCGGACACAGTTTGAAAAAGGCAATAATTGGACGGTCCAGATCACTTGGTTAAATTTTCGCACTTTTCAATTTCGAAAAATTTAAAAATAATTTTATGATAATTATTAATACAATTTGGACTTAATTTAGGTGTAATCGGATCTAAGATAGTTCACAGGCGTCGAGACCGCATTTCAGCCAAATCCAGCTGCTCGGCCGCTCATCTCAGAACGTGGTCAATATTATAGTCAATCATAGCATTTTCAAATGTTTTGGATGCGTTCCAAGTGTTAAAATTGGTATAGATAAACCCAAATTCTAAGTTGCTCATTTTCGACTAATACCGATTTAGAATAAAATTCATAAAATATTCGTGGATGATAAAAAAATTTAAATTCCTTTTGCGTTAGCTCTATAATATTGTTGAGGACCACGGGGCAAAATTTTAAAATTTTTAGAACTTGTCGGAGTGAATTTTTATGAAATGTCAATTATAAGGACTAAAACATAATTTTTCAAGTTTATGACTGTTGACTGTTTGGGTGGGCCCAGGAGGGACTTTGTGATGTGATTGAGTTGTGATTGTGTGATTTGCGAATTTAGAATTGTTATTTTAATCTTTTGTAGGTTGGGTAGGTCCTAGGTATAGGAGAGATTCTGCCGAATTTCCGGCATGAATTAAGCTGTCTATTATTTCTTTAGAGTCTTATTTTGAATTAGTACTAATAAATCTATAATATAATTATCTAGATGATTGAGGTCAGCTATTTTCTTCTACCCAACAACCACAATAGCCTCTAGTGTACTGTGAGTAAAATATTAATTTTAATTGTAATTTCGATATTATTATATGTTCAAGCATGCCCATGTATCACTTATAAATATGTATTTATGTAGTTAAACACTAGGCACGTTTTATATTGCATTCATAATTATTGAAGTGCCATGGATGTTGTTTAGGGTAATTTGGAGCAGTGTGGGTGAGTGGTGTGCATGTGGTATGGTATTGGATATAGACAGGACGGGTAGATAAGGTTTCAGAGACACTCACTGGGACCCAGTCCTTCAGGGTAGACACGGCTTGAGAGACACTCGCTGGGACCCCGCATTTGGTTTATTAAGCGAAAGTCTGGCTTTAGAGATATTCGCTGGCAAAGGTTGGATTGAGAGGGCTGTATAGGGGATCAGCTCCCATATATGTATTATTTGACAGTGTTGGGTGTGTGAATGCTCTAAATTGCCTTTTTACTGTTATGATATGAAAATTATGATGATGTTGTATTTCACTCCACAGGGTGCATTAGCTTTAGATAGCTATAGAGATTATGGTTAAAATTGATATTTTACTCTCTGAGTCGAACGCTCACTCTTGTTCACCTTATTTTTTCAGGCTACAGGAGGAAACATTTTTCAGAATAACCTGTTCCTTTCCTCGCAGGTTATGACAAAATTACTTAACTGTATTATTATTATTATCTAAATTTGTAATTTAGAATTCTGCATGTACTAGTAGTAGTATTAATCCTGTTAGAGACTGCATGAATTTAAGTTTTTGTATTAACAAATGAAAAATTTTTATGAGTTTTAAATAGTTTATAAATGATATAACAGGGTTGAGCTGCGCTCCCCTAATTTTAGTTTCTGATAATTACTGGGCTAAGTTGGCCCGAAATAAAATTATAACAGTTTAATTTAAATTATTTTATATGTATATTGGGCCTAAATTGTGGGCCTGGTCATGGGTTTGAGAACAGTAAGACTTACTACGGGCCTCGAGGGTTTTATGCCGGTCCAGGTCCTAGTGCCGGTCCGGGCCATAGGTTGGATCGTCACATTTTATAAATTTTATTAAAAATATAACTTTGCCCCAAACCTTCCAACACTTTTATATATGCTTCTATATTTTCTACTTTTTGTGTTAAAAAAAATATATGTAGCTTTTTAAATTTTGAAAATATTTGTGTAAACATTGAAATCTTTCAAATTTATTATTATTATTTTTCACTTGTAATATTTTTAAATTTTATTTTCAATTGACTCTTGAAGTTTTTATATTCTTTTTAAGTATTATAGTTATTTGTGGCTTTTAAAGCTAAAAATTTTCATTAAATTCTTTAAATATTCAAAATTTTCATTATTATTATTACTATTGGCTCCCAAAATCAGTGTTTTAGTTTTATTCTTAAATGAGCGATGCATAAGTCTTATCATAAATTTTCAATTATTTGTAAACTCTCCCATATATATATATATATATATATATATATATATATATATATATATATATATATATTGTGAAATGTTGAATTTCAACTAACAATGAAATGGTACCTACCTTGGCTTGATGATAGGACAAAGTATATTCAAAAGAGGAATTTATTTGTTTTTTCCTTTTTATATGTTCTAAAAAAGCTGACAACGATATAACATAATAGCCAAATGCCTCTTTCTTTAACATGGCAATGCTATTTATAAAAAATTGAGAAAATTGTTTTATTTTAATGAAATTAATTATTTATTTTATTTATTTTATTTATTTTTTTTAAAATTATATAGTTAATTCATTAAAATTTTCATTATTTATATTATTCAAACTATTATTTAATTTATTTATTTTTAAAAAATTAATTAGTTGATCTCTGAATTTAAAAAAACACTGCTATTTAGTTTTTTTTATTTGAATGAAACTAATTAGTTGATCTATATATTTTAAAAAATATAATATTTTTAAAAATATAATCTTCGATAAAATTAGAAATTTTGTTATTTGAAGACTAAATCTAAATTTAATTTTTTAAAAAAATTTTCAGTTTATTGGGCATCATTTTTATGTTTTCTCTATTGAAAAATAATTTTCCTTCATTATTTAGAAATTTAAAGAAATTAATTTCCTTTTTTGTGTAAACAACTTGTATCAGTTTATGAATAGATGAAAACCAAAAAAAGAATGAGGAGGAGAAGAGTGTGAGTGTAGAGGAAAAAAATATGAAAAGAGAAAAATAAGGGAGAAGTAAAAGGAAGAAAATTATAATAATTTAGGTATAAAAAATAATTATAAAATTAAATAATTAATTGAGTCAAATAATGAAAACTAACTAATATTTTTTTAAAATATAAATACTAATTAATTAATTTCATTTAAATATTTAATTATTATTAATTAATAAAAAAATTAATAAAATAAATAAATAAATAATTTAATAAAAATAAAATATATAAACTAAATAATATATTTTTTAAAATATAAAGCTAAAATAAAAACCACACAAATGCCCGTGGCAGCGTCATGAAACACGTTGTGTCGTACAAAGAAGCAGCGTCAAGAAACACGTTGTGTCGTATAAAGAAGAGAATAAATAGAATCGATTCCGATATAAAGTGTTCATCTCAAATATTATTTATAAGTTACGTGTCATTGGATGAAAAATTAATTAAGTAATAATATATTCTGTTTGATTATATAAAAGAAAGATTTGGAACTCCAGACTTCATATTTTATTAAAAATGTTATTATTGTGAAAAAAATATTTTATAAATAAATTAAAGACTTTACCTACCAAGACCTAATGTAATAATTGAATTGATGACACAGAAATTATCAAATAACAGATTAACTATATAAATGGAATTTAGACATTATTATTTATTATTATTATTATTATTATTAAATCAATAAAAACTTATTAACGGGTGTTCGATATGAATGATTTGACACTCCTATCTCTTAAGCGAGATCGAGTATTTGATTCTCATGAATGAAACCATATCCTCATGAATGAAAATCATATCTATTTGGAGCGCTTATAGAATATAAAAAAAAAAATAGTGAGAACTTCACTATTTATCTTTTTTTTCCCTAATTTTTAAATTAAACCATTTTCATAATAATAAAAAAGCTTGCATTATCTGTAATTTTAATTTTTGAAAGTTTATTTAAAAAATGTAAAAATCATTCATAGATTTTTTATCCATAAGTTTAATATTTTTTATATTAATTTTATTTATGTTTTTTTAATATTATAATTTTACTTTTTAGAAAATAAGTTGAAATCAAGAAAATCACTTTTTATGATCTTCTGCAACATGTTTTTCTATTTAAAAATGCAAAAAAAAAAATAAATCCTATAAATTTCTTTGATAATTGAACAACAAAATCCAAAAATTAAAAATAGAATTGAATATCAAATAACTCTATATTGAATTTTTAACATGATATTAATTAAAGCATCTCATAGGATGAATATATATATATATATATATATATATATATATATATATATATATGCTTTTCTCTGGCTAGTAAGTAGCATGACAAATTAAATATTTTTTGGCTGCTGGATAGATTATGTACAAGGGCCACAAGCATTGGGTATATGGACACATTACGCATTCCCCCTTTTGCCAAGTGGCAGAAAAATCCCAAAAACCTTCAAAAAAGGTTGAGAGAGAAAGAGAAGGTGGTGTCAATTTACACTTGAGAGAGAGGTTTCTTGCTTTACATGAGAAGTCTACGTGAAGAAATAGAATAATGGTTGCTGGGTATTAAAATTTTATATATTTTTTTCTTTTTTTTTTTTAATGGATTCAAGAATTTATATTTAGCTTTATATACACTCTAGGTTGACATTGGACCTGAAATCTCTATCTATCTAATGTGGTGAAACAGTAGTTATTGTGACATACAGAGAGAGACAGAGAGAGAGAGCAATAGCAGATTGCCCCATCTCCACTCAACCCTGATTAAGTCTTTGATTGTATCTTTCCAATTTTATTAATGTCTGTAAACTTGTTTTCAAGAAACAAAAGCTGCCTTTAGACAGAGTAAAAAAGACCCGAAAACTACATTTATTCTCTAATAAATTTTCACACATATGCATATACACAAGCACAAAACCAAACTTATAATCCAAGCAAACCTAATATATTTATATATATTTACAATTTTTTTTTCCTTTTTAATTAATTCTTTCTTTTGAACATGCTATATGTATATATATTAAAGATTATTTTCACCTTATTTTGATTTTTTAGGTAGCACTCTTGGGGAAAGGACAGAGAGGAGTGTTTGTTCAATCATGCAAAGAACTAAAAAGTGAGCAAGAATTTAATTCCTTCCCTATCCTCAAGAAGAAAATGGCTTGAGGGACAACATACTTTAGAAGAGACAAATTGCTTTTCTTTCTTTTCTCTCCTTCTCTCATTATCCCTTTCTCTCTCTCTCTCTCTCTCTCTCTCTCTCTCTCTCTCTCCCTCTCCCATAGTTCTTTCTTCCTTTTTTTTTTTATAAGCAGTTCTTTCTTCCTTTTTTTTTAATTTATTTTTTATTTTGGAGTAGCGTAAGAGGAGGAGAGAGCAAGAAGAAAGGATTTACTGTGGGATGGGCATAAGAAGAAGCGGAGGAAATGACTTGGTGCAATGACTGTAACGATGTTCAAACAATTGAAAGAAGTTCCCCAGCTCCTTCCGGTACAAGTTTTAATGTTGCTCAAAGACACAAAGAAAGCCTACTAAGAAGCTGTCCTTCTTGTGGTCACCAGATCAAATGCCAAGATCAGGTTTTTCCTATCATTTTCTCTTCACATTACCACTAATAATTTTATTATCATTTTCGTTTTTCTTATTATATTGTGTTTGTTCTAACGTAGCAAGTTTGTATATAAATACAGGCGAGAATCCATGATTTGCCTGGGCTGCCAGCTGGAGTGAAGTTTGATCCGACTGATCAAGAGCTGCTTGAGCATTTGGAGGGAAAGGTCAAGTCTGATGCTCGTAAGATTCATCCTCTTATCGATGAGTTTATCCCCACAATTGAAGGAGAGAATGGAATTTGCTATACTCACCCAGAAAAGTTGCCAGGTGAAAATTATTCCAGGGATCCGATCATTTCTAGTTCCTTACAGTATTATAAAGATCTGGAAATCCTCATCACATTTCATGATCATGGTTAATCATATAGATATAGATCTTCTGATGTTTGGAAAACAAGGTTATTCTATAGCTATGTCTATGCATGAAAGTGGAGCGTACAGTTTTCCAATTGACCAGTTTGCTTTGTCCCTGAAGACGAAAATGAATGAGAAACTCTTCAGACGCCAACCATAATGGTAGCTAACCTATCTTATATCACTTGATGAAAACCCAGCAACAAACTTTGGTATACATATATAGCGTTTGCCATTAGACTAGAAGAAAGTAGAAAATCTTCATGCCTAGCCTCCAACTAACCCTACAATATAGAAGCATTAGTTTTCTAATAATAGAAATCATTTTGTTGCCCTTTTGTTACTATGTCCAGGAGTTAGCAAGGATGGCCTAGTTCGCCATTTCTTTCATCGACCTTCAAAAGCATACACAACAGGAACAAGAAAAAGAAGAAAGGTACACACAGATACAGAAGGCGGAGAGACCCGGTGGCACAAAACAGGCAAGACTAGACCAGTTTTTGTTAGTGGAAAGGTAAAAGGGTACAAGAAAATTCTAGTGCTTTACACAAACTATGGTAAGCAAAGAAAGCCTGAGAAGACCAATTGGGTAATGCACCAATACCATCTTGGTAATAACGAGGAAGAGAAAGATGGAGAGCCCGTTGTTTCAAAAGTTTTCTACCAAACACAGCCTAGACAATGTGGTTCATCCATGAAAGACTCTCTCCCTTTAAAATTGGAGAGACAAAGTGGCCATAAAGGTGCTAATAGCCTTAAGAATTCCACCCTTGTTGAGTACTATAGTCCTTTTATATCCTTTGATCAGGGGAGCCAATCCAGAGCAAACCCTCCTCAATTGCTCCCACATTTTGCAGTCCATGATGGGTCTTCTTTTATCCCTTGAAAAGTAAAAGAAGCACCTAAAAATCAAGAGATGATATGAAGGACAAAAGCCTGCATGATGTGGTAGTAAAGCAAGACACACAGCTTCCAACTACGGTGGAATGGTGAAATAAATTACTATATTTACATACACACACTCAATATTATTGATTAGCGCAAAGGGGAACATGGAAAAGAATAATGTTTCTTTAGCTAAAAATCAATAGAAGCCAGATTCTTCAGGTTTAAATTTGAAGATTTTGGCTAGCTATAACTTTCTCTTTTTTATTTTTGGCTCATTATGATTTCTGTTTTATGATGCATATGCATTGGCTTTGTACACAGCGTGAGGGTGTGTCAACTTTGGAAACTGTACAAAGAGGATTTTACCATAAACATTCTAACTTGTTTTATATATACTTTGTTTGATTCCCTCGTGTTCTTTCGAACTCTACTATCGTGAATATGATGATACTTGCAGAACTTCAAGATGGTGTAATTTTCACTTCTTTTATTGGTTTAATTTATTATTATTATTATTTTTTATTATTATTAATTTTTGAACCGTAAGAGCAATGTATCTTTTTTTTTTGTCATAGACAATGGGAAATGAGTCACTATTCTCTTATTTGTATATAATCCACACATACGTATATTTCATATTAGATGTGGCCAGCTCTTGGGCATTATTTTTACTTGTACACATTTCTTTTTTTGATAATAAATAAAAAATACATGCACACGTATAGATTAGTAATAAGAATCTTGGACTTCTCATCAATTTGTGAAAACATTTGATTTGAATATATAATTTATTTGTAAGTGATAATAAATTTATTTTTCTTATCAACGAGTGTGTAATACCACTACAATATTAATAAATATAAAATTATAAAAATTGAATATATGGTAGAATGCTAGAAAAATTTTCTTTAAAGTAATTATACTTGTACTATGATAGAATGCTGCAACAATTTTCTTTAAAGTAATTATACTTGTTCTAGTGCTAAATTTGGCAATTTCAATTCGCCTTAAACTATAGGTATGTAAATATTCTCACACTCTGTAAACTACTAAACAATTAATCTTTCAAACTCCTTTTTAATGCAAAATTTGATTTATTTTAGTAAAATAAAGTAATCAATAAATTTGGATTTTGGCTATATTGATTTGTTCTTACTGTTAAGAAGGTGGATCATCAATCATATTCCACTTGGCCACTAACGATTATCAAGAATGCATAAATCTCATTCCATGAAAAATATAAATAATTACCGAAATATACTAAAAAATAATTAAAAAATGTAGATTAACATATAAAAACAAGAAGGAGCATTTCATTCCACCTTTTAATTCATTATATGATAAAGATCATATACATAAATTCCACTGTATTGACAGAGATATTATTGCTATTAATATTTATGAAAATGTGTTGAAAATCTCTGCCAGGAGTGAGGTTACCTGCCCATATGCCTACCCATCTAGCACGCCCATAATTGAGGGACTTGAACTACTAGCATTACAAAACCAACAGCCTTCGCCGCAAATGAAAGAAAAAAGCAGAATGCAAGCATGGTTTTCATCTGGTGTGATATCGATAATTCTGATATCTATTGTGTCGTGGGTCATATATGATCTACCTTTATTTATAGGTGAAGTTTTCGACTCTTCTCATACCTTGATTTCTTGATAGCTATCTTTCAATTACGTTGATGGTTGAGCTTCTCAATATCCTTTATTTATTTAGATCACTAAATTAGATCCTTGCAACTCATCACTAGATTAAACACATCATGTTTTCGTCTTTTTGTTTTTCTTCAATTAAATTAAAGAAAATTTATTATTCAAGAATTTGAAATGCTAAAATCTAATTTCCCTGGAAGTAGAACATTCACGTCTTCTAATCCTTTTAGCTCCCTTTCTAGAATATATTTTTTAATTTGTTGAAAGCACATCAATGAATTCTTTTAATCAATATTGTTTTTCTTAAATAAGTTTGTTTGTCTCTTTGTGAAGCCTATGATCATTGGGCTAAAGATTGCCCATTGGGCTCAGCCCATGGTTCTCAACAGCTGCCCAACCCACCTGAAAGGTCCCCATCTCGTTAATCTTCCTGCCTCGCAGTTTTATTCGAAAATGAAAATCTCTCACCGTTAAATCAAATATATATTTGGTAATTAAGAATGCAAATCAATTATAGCCCTGTTGCAACAATATCCAGGAGTTAGCAAGGATGGCCTAGTTCGCCACTTCTTTCATGGAACATCAAAAGCATATACAACAGTGTTAAGAAGTATAGAAGAAACGGCAAAGAAACTGAGTAATTTATTTGTAGAAGCAGCTAAGGATTCCCGAGGGAGCCATAAGAAGAAGGTTATCACATTGAACGGTGCGTAGCACTCATGATGTTGGAGAAAATAACAGATCAAGCACACAAGAAAAATCAACAAGGAAAAATATATGTAGAAAATGACTTATTCTTAAAGTGTTTATTTATAGGCTTACATATGATAGTAGAAAAGCTAAAAATAACAGTACAAAATCAAGCCACCAACAGAGAAAAATCAGGTAAAAAAAAAAAAAGGGGAAAAAAGGAAAACGGGATGCTGGCTAATTGATCAACAAAGATAAAATCATATACTTTGCTGTAATTTTGAATCAGTCTTCAACATTTGTGAGAAAATAAGAGTGTATTTACGTGAAAGAAGAAAGAAAAAAAAAATGAAAAAGGAACACTTCATTCTACTTCTTATTAGCTTTATAAACAAAAATATGTCATATACTTGGTCAATACTTCCCATAACTTCCCATAAATTAAGGAAGTTATTGTCTGTAATTTTGGTGAAGGACTTGAAATATTTCATTAAAGATGAGACATAATATATACAATACATTCAGGTATTTAATGGAAACAAATCAAGTATACAGCTATTTACACAAATCACTCCTAAAAACTTCACATAAATTACTCCTAAAATTACTCCTAGTAATCTGAATGTATACAATAGCTGTACAAGGCAAGTATCAACGTAATGCATTCATGACACTCCCCTTCAAGTTGGTGAGTGGATGTCTACCACACCCAACTTGCCCACGAGATATGCAAACTGCTTATATCCTAAGGCCTTGGTGAACACATCTGCCAATTGTTCTCCTATGGAAATGTGAGATGTCTTTAAGTTCCCTGACTGAATGTGATCTCTAACAAAATGGCAGTCAACCTCTATGTGCTTTGTTTGCTCATGAAATACTGGGTTTGCGAAAATGTGTAATGCTGCCTGACTATCGCAAGAGAGCTTAGCAAGCTGCTTGGGAACATGTAGAAAAGAGAGTAAGCTTTGTAACCAAATCAGCTCACTTGTTGCATTGGCCATAGCTCAATAGTCTGCTTCAGCTGAAGATCGTGATACTGTAGGTTGCTTTTTAGTTTTCCAAGAGATAGGAGCATTCCCAAGGTTCATAAAATAACTCGTAACTGATCGTCTAGTCATAGGACAACTAGCCCAATCTAAATCACAATAAACATTCAAGCTTAAATCATTGTTACTCGGCAAAAAAATCCCTTTACCTGGACTTCCCTTCAAGTATCAAACTCCCTTCATAGGTGCTTCCTAATGACTTCGTCTTGGCTCATGCATAAATTGACTAAGGATATGCACTGCATAAGTCAAGTCAGGTCTAGTGATAGTCAAGTATATGAGCCTTCCAACCAAGCTTCTATACTTTGAAACATCAGATAACTTTTCTCCAGAATCCACACTAAGTCGATGTTGTTGCTCCATAGGGAATGGACTTGCCTTACATCCAAGCATCCCACATTCAGTTAGAATATCAAGTGCATATTTGCGCTGACAAAGAAATAAGCCATCAGGTGAATGACCAACTTCAATTCCTAGAAAGTATTTGAGTTTTCCAAGATCCTTGACGTGAAAACATCTATCAAGGTATTTTTTGAATTCTTCACATTGTCTTAAGTCATTCCCAATAAGCACCAGGTCATCTACATAAACAAGCAACGCAAGAAACACTTGGTTTTTATTATAAATGAAAAGTGAGTGTTCTGTAGGTGATTGCTCAAAACCATATTTTTTTTAATGTAGTGGACAACTTTGAAAACTAATTTCTTGATGCTTGTCTAAGGCCATAAAGTGACTTTCATAAACGACACACCTTGTTCAGTTGAGATGTGTGAAAAGCAAGCGGTAGCTACATATACACCTCTTCATTCAAATCACCATGTAAAAAAGCATTGTTGACATCCATTTGATGGATGCCCCATCTTTTGGTTGTCACTATTGCAAGAAGACATCGAACAGTTGTCATTTTTGCCACTGGTGCAAATGTTTCAGTAAAATCCTCCCCTTCAATCTGAGTGTAGCCCTTTGCTAGCAAATGAGCTTTATATTGCTCAATGTTCCCATCTGCCTTGTATTTAATTTTGTACACCCACTTGCACCCCACCACTTTCTTTCCGGGAGGCAAAGTCTCAATAGTCTATGTATTATTCGATTCAAGAGCTGCAATATCCTTTGCCATTGCATTTTTCCAATGAGGATCTCTTACAGCCTGTGAGTAAGTACTTGGCTCATCATTATGAGTGATGGCTGCCAAATATGCTCGATGTGAGTTAGAAAATCTGCTGTAAGAGATATATTATGATAAAGTGTGAGGATTACCTAAAGAAGTCAATTGAAACGAGGAATTCGGTGTTGGAGCATCTACTGATATAGCATGGCACATGTAATCCTTAAGCTTCTCTGGCATTTTTCTTACTCGTTTTGGCCTTGCATCTAACTTGCTCTTGCAATTCATCTTCTTTCTCTTCATTTTCATTTGTCACTCCATGCTCTCCATGAGGTGCTATTTCTAATTCATGATCAACAACCCCATATGATGTCATTGCCTCAGTCTCACCATGTGTCATTATATTTATCTTCAAATCAACATCACTACGTGGTGCATTCATCTCAGGTGTATGTTGCGTGCTTTCCACTCTCGATACTCATCCTCTCTCTTGGTTCCACGTGAGGAGTCTCATTAGTTATTATTGCGTCAGAAAAATATTGTGGTACTGAAGAACCAGCAGCAGCAGAGTCTGATGTTCCTCCCCTTTACTACTGAGATTGACAAAAAGGACTGGTAATCGAAGACGGGGCAAAAGGAAAGATACCTTAACAAAAAGAAACATCATGAGCAATAAATTTTTGATGACTATCAAGATCATAGACTGTCCAGCCCTTCTGTCCAAAAGGATAACCCAAGAAAATGCATTGGGTGGCACGCTCATCAAACTTATCTATAATCTTAGAATGATTGTGTGCACATAACATAATGAACCAAAAATTCACAGGTTATCATATGATGGTGCCTTTCCAAATAACACTTCATAAGGACTCTTGCCACCATGAATCAATGTGGGTGTTTTATTAATGAGATATCCAGCTGCTGAGACACATTCCCCCCAAAAATGAAGAGGTAGATGAGCACTAAAACGAAGAGCTCTTGCAATATTAAGAATGTGGCAATTCTTGTGTTCCACTCGCCCATTTTGTTGTGGCGTACTAGCATAGGAAGTCTCATGAATAATACCATGCTCAAGAAAATAAGACAACAAAGGTTTGAATTCAGTGCCTTGGTCAGTGCGAACACGTTGAATTCTAGCCCCAAACTGATTTTTGACCATAGCACAGAAACGGATGAACAAACTTGAGGTTTCACTTTTTTCCTTCATAAGGAAAATCCAAATACTTCGACTGTAATCATCAATAATATTAAGGAAATAATGTGCCCCAGACAATGAAGGAACGTGGTAACATCCCCATAAATCACAATGAAGTAAAGCAAAAGGTTGTGCAGCTTTATTTTGACTAATAGAAAAAGGATTCCTTGATTGTTTTGCTCTATGGCAAATGTCACAACAATTAATATTATTTATCTGAGAATTATGAAAACTTGGTAAAAACTTCATAATGCCTAGCGATAGATGTCCTAGCCTTCTATGCCACAGCATACCATCACTTCCTGAAGATGCAATAAGAGCAGTGCCTGATTTGTGTGCCATGCCTTTCAGGTAGTACACTCCATTCCGTAATTCACCTGCGCCAATTAGCCTCTTCAAGGTATGGTCTTGAATAAGACAAAAACAAGAGCTATAAGTCACCATACAATACAAATCCTCTATTAATTGACGAACAGAAATGAGGTTGCAGGTCAATGTAGGTGCACAAAGCGCATTATGTAAGATAAAATTAGGTGCCAAATGCACTGTTCCTGCTTGTTGAATTAGAATAATTTCTCCATTAGGAACTTTGATTTGCAGAGGAATCTTCAAGTGATATAAATTTTCAATAACAAATGAATCAAAAGTCATGTGATGACTTGCTCCACTGTCTAATATCCATGAGAGTTTTGGTTCATGTAGAATATTACCAATCATTGCATCCTGGGCCTGCTTTTCTTTAAATAAATCAAATAAATGATTGACAACTTCTTTTGTGAGAAGACTATTTCTTAAACTCTCCTTGCTTTTATGAACATGTTGATCAGTTGCAGAAAATGTTGTACCTTGAAAATCTTCTTTAGCCTTACCAACATTACTAGTAGGTGAAATAGGGTTCAGCTGAGTAGTATTTGCCATGGCAGATCGCGAAGTCGATCCATGTCTGCCTCTATTGCCTCTACTAGATCGCCTCCCTTAATGATCAGTTGGGTATCCAATAAGCTCCCAACAAGAAGCCTTATCGTGACCTAGTTTGCCGCAGTGAGAATAACTAGGCTTATTAGGGTCTTTAACATAGCGTGATCCACTAGCATGGAAAGCTGTTGCTTTAAATGGCTTTGCTTCAAGTGAAGCAATAATGGTGTTGTGCCTTTCTTCCCTTATAGCTTGTGCATAGATTCGATCAATATCTGTCATTGATTCTGAATTCAAAATCTGAGATCTCATTGTACCAAAATCCCATAAGGAACTGATGTATCCTTTCTTCATTCAGCTGTTTGGAGAACTCATCAGTGGCCCCGCAAGTGCATTTGGGAATAGGGTTGTAGGAAGCAAGTTCATCCCACAACTCTTGCAATTTATTGAAGTAATCTGTCACACTAAGATTTCCTTATTGCAACAAGCTAATCTCCCTTCTCAGTTGATGAACATGAGGACCATTAACTTGAGAATACCTTCGCTTAAGGATTTCCCACATTTTCTTTGTTATCTCAGTGTACATGATCGTCCCTTGAATTCTCTTCTCTAAGGACACCATAATCCATGCCATAACCATAGAATTGCATTTGTCCTAAGCATTAGCATCTGGGGAGGTATTATTAGGTTTGGAAATGCTTCCATCGATAAAAACAAGATTGTTTTTGGCTCTCAATGCAGTAATCATTGCACGAGACCAATTTTTGTAATTGAGGTCTCCTGTTAGGAGGAATGGGACAATAGGTGTTCAAGGATTATCGGATGTGCTAAGGTAGTATTGAGAAGCAGGATCGACAGTGGACATAGTGGCCTTTGTTTCTGTCGTCATTGTTCTTGAATCTGAGTGTGTGTTTGAGGTTTGGGTGTTTTTGGTAAACAAGCTTTGATACCATGTCAGTTTGGTGAAGTTTGGTGAAGAACTTGAAATATTTCATTAAAGATGAGACAAAATATATACAATACATTCAGGTATCTAATGGAAACAAATCAAGTATACAACTATTCACACAAATCACTTCTAAAAACTTCACATAAATTACTCCTAAAATTACTCGTAGTAATCTGAATCTATACAATAGCTGTACAAGGCAAGTATCAGTGTAATGCATTCATGACATTGTCTCCATCTTTCCAGCTTAAACTCCACAAAATACATCTACACTAACAAGTTTTAGAATATTACAGTAGAAGAAATATCTTTGGGATATAATAAAATATCAAAAGACAAAATCTAATGTAGCAACACTAAGTATTATTACATGAAAAATTATCGGTTGTCTTCATCACTCCTTCTTGATGCAAGTGTTGTTGGAAACTCCAAGCCTTTCTTTGCGAAATTCAAATCTCTGTTTCTGCAATGCTTTAGTGAATATATATATTTACGAGCTAGTATTTAGCATAACAACGCAAAATCTAAACTTCATTTTCTTTTTCAGCTTCTCTAAGAATGATATTTCATCTTGATGTGCCATGAAAGGTTGACTGGATTCTTCACCATAGCTATTATAGATTTGTTGTCACAAAGAATGTTAGTAGCATTGCATTGTTGAAGCAACTTGGTTAACAGCAGCAACATACTTGGCTTCTGCTGTTGATTGAGCAACAGACCCTTGCTTGTTCGTGCTTAAACACAAAACTTGATACAAGATTAAATAATATCCTGAGGTGTTTTTCATGTCATCTTGTGACCTAGCCCTATCACTATTAGTAAATCCCAACAACTTCATGCTAATGAGCCTTCTGTAAAACATACTATAATTTATAGTGCTTTGGATATACCTCAAGATCCTTTAGGTTGCCTTGAGATGAATTTCAGTTGGAGAATGCATAAACCTCGAAGGCATACTTGTTGCACACATGATATTTGGTCGGGTGACTAAAAGATATAACAAAGAACCAATCAAACTTCTGTACATTGAGGCATTAACAGATAGAACCATTATCCTTTTTTAACTTTTCTCCTTGGACTACACGTGTGCTAATTTGTTTGCTTTTGCCTATACAAAACCATTTTAGAATTTCTCCAGCTTATTTCTTTTGAGAAATAAAAATTCATTGAGAAGATTAATAAACTTCTATACCAAAAAAGTATGACATTCTACCCAAGTCATTCATCTCAAAGACTTTCTTCATTTGCTCTCTGAAGTTTTTAATTGAATTCAAGTTGGTGCTAGTCACAAGTAAATCATCAGCTTAGACTAAAACAATGAGGATTTCTTCTCTTTGTTGTCTAACAGATAGAACCATTATCCTTTTTTAACTTTTCTCCTTGGACTACACGTGTGCTAATTTGTTTGCTTTTGCCTATACAAAACCATTTTAGAATTTCTCCAGCTTATTTCTTTTGAGAAATAAAAATTAATTGAGAAGATTAATAAACTTCTATACCAAAAAAGTATGACATTCTACCCAAGTCATTCATCTCAAAGACTTTCTTCATTTGCTCTCTGAAGTTTTTAATTGAATTCAAGTTGGTGCTAGTCACAAGTAAATCATCAGCTTAGACTAAAACAATGAGGATTTCTTCTCTTTGTTGTCTAACATTCAAGGTAGCTTCATTATAGGTTTTATCAAACCCAACTCAAGTAAGTAACTGTCAATCCTTGCAGACCAAGCTCGAGGTGCCTGTTTTAGGCCATAAAAAGCCTTCTTCAACAAATACACCTTATCATTAGCTCCTTTGGAACCTTAAAGCTGCTCTATATAAATTTCTTCTTCCAGAAATCCATTGAGAAGGCAAATTTTACATCTAGCTCAAATGCCTATCATCCTTGGTGTAATTTTTTTATGTAATTTTCTGATAAATTTTTGCATATAATATTATATTATCATATGGTATATTAATTCTCAATAGCTAATTAAATTTAATTTTTCATTATTATAGTAATAAATTATTATATCTGTATTATAAGTTGATTTCTATTTTTTAATTTTATGTATGTTTAATTTGTCAGTTCTAAATAAAATTAGATTTTTTTTATTATTTTTTTAGTTCTATTATTTATATTGTTTAGGATTTCTTTGATTCTACTCGGGATGCATGCAATGTTTTAATATTTTATAAATGATTAAAGTTAAAACATTAACGTCAATTGGGAACGCCATTTTTAATATATTGATTTGGTGAAAAACAATAATAAGAAATATTATGAGAATGTGTATTGGTTAACGAAATTCTTCCTGCTTACAATTAAGTTACTCAACTTTGGCAAGGCAATATTTTCTTGCTATAATAATAATAATAATAATAATAATAATAATAAAATTTTAGCAGAAAGAACATAAAAGTCTAATCCTTTAATATTTTTAATTATAATTGAGCTATTAACCAATTATAAGAACTTTTTTATACAATTAATAATTATAATAAATTATAATTCAGTAAAATCTAAATCACGTAATATAAATTAAAAAATGAATGATATCAGTTAAATTTTAAATAGTTAATTTCGATAACAAACTTCAAAATAATATTATAAAACTCACCCTAAATAAATAATGCTGGTTATACAATATCTAACATCATTTATTTTTTCAATTTTATAATTGACACGTATAAATTATTTGAAATAAATTAAGATGGATTATTTTTATTATAAAATTAATTAAAATTATTTTAAAATAAAATTTTATAAAAATGCCTTCATGATTTATATTATTTTAAAAATAGGAAGGTATTTTATTTATATGAATAACATTTTAATGAATTTTAATAAATTTTTATCTCTATCTTATAATTATTTATATAAAATTATTTTAATATAATTATATTTAAATTAACATAGAAGAATAAGAAAAAAAATTAATTTTTATCTCTCAAATATATGAATTTTTTTATTAATATTTTTGAAATTTTCATATAATTTAATTTCTTATAAGTTAATTAAAAATATTTCATATAAAATAAATTTATATTTTTCTTAATTATATATATTTCTAAAATTCTTAATTATTATATTAATATATAAATTAATTCTAATTAAAATTGAATTTATAATTCTTATGCCTTATGTAAATACTACTAATTGATAAGCTTTATATATATATATATATATATATATATAAAACAAATGAAAAAAAAATTCAAATTCGTTTATTTATAAAAAGTATTTAATTAGTATGCAGTATATATTAAAAGTACATGTATTTAAAATTTTTAAATAATATATAATTACGTACAAAATATAAAAAATAAGTTATATATATGAGAAAAAATATTTAAATAAATAAACATATATTATTTAAAAAATTAATAATTAAAAGAATATATTAAGTTTGAATTTATTATAAAATTAATATAATTAATCGGATGATTATAATTTATAATACCAATTTTTTTTATTTTAAAATGATACATTATTAAAAGTTTATAAATGCTAATGTTTGTAAATATATAAAAAAATATTTTTTTTAATTTTTTTAATATTATAATGTTATCTTAGCTTGGTAAATAGTAAATATGTATAAAAAGAATTAAAAATTATACTTTAATTATAGAATTGTTATTTTAATTTAATAAATTTATATTTAAATATAAATGCAGCATTACATCCTTTAATAGAATTTTTATTTATTTGGATTTAATAACTTCCTTTATTGAAATATGACATTTACTCCTAAAAAAATAATTATAAAAAAATTTAATTTAAAAATATATTATAAGTTAGTTTAACAAAATATTTTACTTAAATCAAATAATTGTCTATACATTTCTGACTATAATCATTTCAATTAAAAGTAATAATATATTAATATTAGTGTTTTTTATTCTATTAGCATTATTTTTTTTAATTTTTTTATACAAAAAG
Organism: Hevea brasiliensis; assembly: GCF_030052815.1. Taxonomy (NCBI): domain Eukaryota; kingdom Viridiplantae; phylum Streptophyta; class Magnoliopsida; order Malpighiales; family Euphorbiaceae; genus Hevea; species Hevea brasiliensis. Next base: position 85,178,679 of record NC_079499.1, read on the forward strand.
AACATTTTAGTTATTAATTTATTATTTATAAATAATTTATTAGTATTAATATATTTTTCAATCTTATTTTTAAAATTTTTCTCCATATCATAAAAAAATGAAATTATCATAAAAAAATGAAATTATTTAAAATATTATATATCAAATAAAAATTATTAATATTGATACTTATTGATATAGATATGCACAATTAATTTTGTCAAATAAAACTAAAAAATCAAATTGAAAATAACTAAAAATAAAAAAAAATAGCATTTATATGAAATTATACCAAATTGAATTTATTTTCTATTATGTATATAAACTCTTAAATAGTGTTAAAAAAGTTTAGATTTTTCATGTTAATTATATGTTTTATAAAAATTATAAAATGGTGAAAACTAATTATCCTCAATAAACTCAACATTTATTAATAAATAAAATAATAAATAGTTAAATTTATATATTTATAAAATACTTACAATTATAAAATTATATTATAACAATAATTTTTTCATTATAAATTTCACTTCTACAATTTCTTATTTTCATTGATATACTTTCCTTTAATTTAATCCAAAAATATAAGTGTAAATGAAAAATTATTATATTTCCTTAATAATAATTAATATATTATAACAATATTATATTATATAAAAAATTAATAAAAAATAATATGTAAACATATTAAATTACGATTACATACAATGAGTACAGAAAATATGCAATGTACGTTTAAAAAAAAACTTGTATAGCTAAATAGGTAGGACCCACTTGTCACGTCACTTTAAAAGCACAGAGAGACTTGCCACAATAATATATATTTATGCTATTTAGTAATTTTATTTTTAAATATTAATAATAAGATAACACAAACTTTTAAATGTGAAAAACAAATCTCAAACCCCTGTTAATAAAATGCGCAAACCACATAACCCTAAAATGTACTTATTCCTAAGTTTTTTTTTCCTCTAACATCGTCAATTAATCAGATGTGGTATTAAATATTTAATTAAAATCCCATTTAAATTACAATTAAATAATGAAAAATTAATTTCACTATTCAGTGTCTTCCTCTATGTTTTTCAAAGAAATTGTTCTTCCACTTACACTTATACTGGTCGAAGGGTCTGATGGTATCTCTTTTCCTTATTTTTCTCACCCATCATTCATAATACTTAACATCATAGAATTAGTGTCTCTCTCTGTATTACATTCTTTTTTAGGTGCTCAAGAATATTTAATTTTATACATTTCTTTGTTATTGACTTGTTGACTGGACAAGACCAAGAATCTGCAATCTATATTTACAATCGAAGGATAACTAATTGATGAAATGCTCACCGTTTTGGGATTTCTCCCATATATGAATTCAAAGCATTGAATAAAGAAAAATTAGCAAAAGCAAAATTTTGGAATTTGGCAATTCAATCACAATCCAATATATGAATTGGACTATGATTGAGGGATCAAGTGGATCAACATTTAATGTGAATCAAAAGGTTTTCAGTAACATAAAATATCTTATTTACCCTTGATACTTTTAGAGGTAAAATTTCCTTCCATCTTCTACTCTTCCCTCCTTCAATAATTTCCCTCCAACCACATTCTGTTTTTTTTTTTAGCAAACAATAATAAATTATGTTTTCATTTTCAAGAAAAAATTTTATTTTTTTGTTGAAACTATCAAATAGTGCATGTAATAGTGATAAAAACGGTGATTTTTTTACTATATATTATAAATCAAGGCTAATATGAAGTATAATTTATGTGTTATAATATTAATTAATTATTTTTTTGTTAATTTATATTACATAAATATAATCATAGATTATATTAAATGGAGTTAATTATACATTGATCAATTTATAATTAGCTATATGATATGTAACATAGATCATATGTGATGGTCCATATAGTTAATTGTACATTAATCAATTTAATAATTGACTATGTGGCATGTAAAGTAGATAAGAGGTGAAGGCTTATATATTTAATTTTACATTTATCGATTTTATAATTTACTATATGACATGTCACATAAATCACAGGTTAAGGCTTATATAGTTAATTTTATATTGATCAATTTAATAATTGACTATGTGGTATGTCACATAAATCATAGGTGAAGGTTTATATAATTAATTGTGCATTGATCAATTTAATAATTGACTATGTAACATGTCACATAAATCACAGGTTGAGGCTCATATAGTTAATTTTATATTACTCAATTTAATAATCGATTATGTGGTATATAACATAGATCAGAGATGTCATGACCCAACCTATGGGCCGGACCGGCACTAGGACCTGGGCCAGCCTAAAGCCCCCGAGGCCCGTAGTAAACCTAACTATTTACTTAACCCAACTCTAAGGCCCATTTGGGCCCAATTTCAAGAAATCAACCGGACAGAGTCCGACCATAAAATGGACCTTTCAACGGGGAGTTTTTGACTCACCCGACCTTAAACACAATAAATACTCAATTGGGGAGCTCAGCTCACCCTCCACATACTCATCAGCATAAAAATAAATGGGAGCTCAGCTCCCTCATACAATCCATCAAACATGCATAGAATATTAAGTTTACAAGTCCAAAATAATAATTTAGTTTACAGACCCTTATCAAATAAACATTTCTAACACATGCGGAAATTCTAAGATTTAACAAGTTTATACAAACGTTAATAATCGACCTGCGAGGAAGAAAGCAGGTTAATCTCAAAAATATCCTCCTGTGACCTGAAAAAATATTAAACAGGAGTGAGCGTTTGACTCATAGAGTAAAATATCAATTTTAACCATAATCTCTATAACTATCTAAAACTAATGCACCCTGTAGAGTGAAATGCAACATCAACAACATTTTCACATCATAACATCATAAAGGTAATTTGGAGCACTCACACACCCAGTAATATCAATCATAATATATGGGAGCTGATCCCCTATACAGCTCTCTTAAATCCAACCTGGTGCCAGCGAAGAACTCAAGCCGAACTTTCGCTTAATAAACCAAATCGGGGGTCCCAGAGAAGAACTCAAGCCGTGACTACCCCCCGAAGGATCGGGTCCCAGCAAAGATCTCAAGCCGTGACTACCCGTCCTATCCATAGTCCACACCACATCACACGCACGCCAACGCACGCACACTGCTCCAAATTACCACAGCAACATACATGGCACTTTCACAGTTATGAATGCAACATAAATCGTGCCTAAAGTTTATCTACATAGATATATGCATATAAGTGATGCATGGGCATGCTTGAACATATAATAATAGTGAAATTATAATTAAAATTAATATTTTACTCACAGACTTGATAACGATTCTCGTGGTGGGCGGAGGAAGAAGGTCATTCCTCGCCACTGACAATTACATTACAATTATTTAATACAAATGACTCAATACAATCAAGAAAAGTCCAAATACGTCTTAAGTCGTGCCGAAAATCCGGCAGAGTCTCCCCTATACCTAGGACCTACCCAACCTGCAAAATGGCTCAAAACAAACTTCTATATTTACAATCCATATATCCACAACTCAATCACATCACACAGCCCCTCCTGGGCCCATCAAATCAGTCATCCATCACAATATGTAAAATTTCAATTTAGTCCTTATAATTGATCATTTTTGCATAAACTACCCAAACAAGCTCTAAAAATTCTAAAACTTTGCCCCGCGGTCCTTAGCAATATTACTAGGCTATTGCAAAAAGAATCATAATTTTCTGAGCTACCACGAATATTTTATGAATTTTTAATCCTATTTAAGCACTATAAAATTATGAAAAAGCAAGGTTCGGGTTCACCTTTGCCGATTCTGACTTTGGAAATGCGCTCGGGACGTCTGACAATGGGGGGGGGTAGCCAAAACCTCGGTCCAATTCGGAGACTTTTCCGGTAACGGGTCTGTCTGGCCGGAAATTCATAGACCCGGGCAACTGTCGAATTTCCGCGAATTAAAGATACCTACACGAAGCCCACGACACGGGGGTTAGTACATAAATTTTTCAAAATTTTCTAAGCTCATTTAATGCTCGAAAAGACACTGCGAAGTTCTGTGGGACCCACCGAAAAACGGTGTCGGAAAAATTCGAAATTTATGTCGCCGCGAAGCTCTCGACGAGTGGAGCGCTCTGGTACTCTCGGTTTTCTCGTGGGATTCACGGTTTGCGAGAAATCTAGCCCAAAAATCAAAATGGGCTAAAACTTCCCGGGCAAAAATTGGACAAACCGCTCGATGGATTTCGGTGTTCTTAGTGTCTATGGAAAGCTCTCGACGAGTAGATGAGTTTAGACACAAGACCCGATCCGATTGGTGGCCGGATCGGCCGAATTTTGGCCGGGAAGGTGAACGGTCGCGCACGCGCTGCGCGTCGCTTCTGGAGCCATTTTCCGGCATTCCAAGCGGCGGCCGGCCGTGGGGGAGGGCTAAGGCGGCCCATCGGCGAGGTGGGGAGGCAGGGGAGGTGGCGACGTGGCAAGGGGAGGAGGGAGGAGAGAGAAAAGAGAGAGAGAAGGGGAGGAGGTCAGACGCGCGCGGGGAAGGGAAGAAGAAAAAGAAAAGGCCGGTCCGATTCGACCGGTCCGATCCGGTCTGGTTCGATTCTGCCGGTTCGATTCAGGATACAAAATTTTGAATTTTTACTCTGCCTCGGGACCGAAAATGAGGTTCAAAAATTTTGAAAAAATTCCAGAAAACTCAGAAAAATTCGTAGATTCCAAATATATTTTTAATTTTGCCACGTGGTCTTTAAATTAATTTTTAAAAATCATCAAAGTTTATATTTTCGGAAAATTGAACCCGATTTTTAAAATCCGAAAAATCTCAAAAAAAATCCTAAAATTTAAATAAAATTAAAATACCAAAAATGCTCATAAAATAATAAAATTTAAAATTTTGGGGTGTTACATTCTTCCCCCCTTACAGAAAATTCGCCCTCGAATTTTACACAAGGCAGAATAAAGCACATGATTACACATTGAACAAATAAGGGTACTTGCTACGCATGTCCCGTTCTGACTCTCAGGTGCACTCTTCCACCGACTGACTCCTCCATAACACCTTAACCATAGGGATCTATTTGGATCTTAGCTGTCTCACTTGGTAGTCCACTATGGCTACAGGTTGCTCCTCAAATGTCAAGTTCTCTTTTTGCTCTATTACATCTGGTTGTAGTACATGAGAAGGATCTGGAATGTATTTCCTGAGCATGGAGATGTGAAATACGGGATGAACGTGAGAAAGGTTAGGTGGTAGCTCCAACCGGTAGGCAACTGCTCCAACTCTATCCGTAACCTCAAAAGGTCCGATATACCGAGGTGCCAACTTGCCCTTCTTTCCAAATCTCATGACTCCCTTCATCGGAGAAACCTTCAGGAATACATAGTCGCCTACTGCAAACTCCACATCCCTCTGTCTGGGGTCTGCATAGCTCTTCTGCCTACTGAAAGCTGTTTTCAATCGTTCCCTAATTAAAGGAACTACCTCTGAAGTATACTGCACTAGGTCTACATCATGCACCTTCGCTTCTCCCATTTCCGTCCAACACAGAGGAGACCTACACTTTCTTCCATATAATGCCTCATAGGGTGCCATCCCTATGCTGGAATGATAACTGTTGTTGTAGGCAAACTCCACCAAAGCTAGCTGATCATCCCATTGACCTCCAAAATCCAAAACACTCATGCGAAGCATGTCTTCCAGTGTTTGGATTGTGCTTTCGGACTATCCGTCTGTCTGAGGGTGGAAGGCCGTACTGAAGTTCAACTGTGTGCCAAGTGCCTCCTGTAACTTTCTCCAAAACCGAGAAGTGAACTGGGGCGCTCTGTCAGATATTATGGAAGCTGGAACTCCATGCAATTTGACTATTTCTCGAATGTAGAGTCGGGCGTACTGTGCCACCGAATACGTAGTCTTCACAGGCAAAAAGTGAGCTAATTTGGTTAGACGGTCCACAATTACCCATATCGAATCATATCCTCACGTGGTACGAGGCAACCCAGTCACAAAATCCATAGTGATCATTTCCCACTTCCATTCTGGGATAGGGAGCTCTTGCAGCTTCCCTGACGGTCTCTGGTGTTCAAACTTCACCTTCTGACAAGTCAAGCACTTGGACACAAAGTCTGCTATGTCTCTCTTCATGCCATTCCACCAGTAGCTATCTTTCACATCATGGTACATCTTGGTGGAACCTGGGTGGACACTGTACAGTGTATAGTGTGCCTCTTGCATGATTTCATTTCTGAGATTGTCCACATCGGGCACACATATCCTTGAACCTTGCACTAGGGCGCCATCATTTGCAAATCCAAAGTCACCACCTTCACCTTGTTGTACTCTTTCTATGATCTTCATCAATTGTTGGTCTCTGTGCTGGGAAACTCTAACTCTGTCTCTCAAGTCTGGCCTCACTGAAAAATGAGCCAGTAATACCCCCTCATCTGAAAGATCTAGGATTAAACCTTGATCCATCAACTCATGTACCTCCAGAATTAACGGTCTCTTCTCTGCTGAAATGTGCGCCAAACTGCCAGAAGATTTTCTGCTCAAAGCATCTGCTACTACATTGGCTTTCCCAGGGTGGTACTGGATGGTGCAATCATAGTCTTTCAGAAGCTCCATCCATCTCCTCTGTCTCAAGTTTAAATCCCTCTGTTGGAAGATGTATTTCAAACTCTTGTGGTCGGTGTATATCTCGCACACTTCACCATACAGGTAGTGTCTCCAGATTTTTAGTGCAAAGACTACAGCTGCCATTTCCAAATCATGGGTGGGGTAGTTCTGCTCATGCCTCTTCAGCTGTCTTGAAGCATAAGCCACTACTTTTCCATTCTGCATCAAAACACACCCTAGGCCAACTCTGGAGGCGTCACAGTACACGGTGTATCCTTCACCACTCATAGGTAGTGTCAACACAGGGGCGGTGGTTAGACACTCCTTAAGCTTCTGGAAGCTCTTCTCACAGTCATCTGTCCAAATGAATGGAACATTCTTCCGAGTTAACTTAGTTAGGGGAGCCGCTATCCTGGAAAAATCTTGCACAAAACGCTTATAGTAGCCAGCTAAACCCAGAAAACTTCGCATCTCAGTGACTGTTGTAGGCCTAAGCCAATCAGTTATAGCTTCAATTTTCTTGGGATCCACTTGAATGTCGTCACTAGAAACCATGTGTCCCAAGAATGAGATGCTTTCTAGCCAAAATTCACATTTTGAAAATTTGACATATAGCTGGTGCTCCCTCAACGTCTACAACACCATCCTCAAGTGCCACACGTGTTCTTCCTCGGTCCGAGAGTATACCAAAATGTCATCTATGAATACGATGACAAAACGATCCAAAAATGGCTTGAACACCCAGTTCATCAAGTCCATGAAGGCTGCTGGTGCATCAGTGAGTCCAAAAGACATCACCAAGAACTCATAATGACCATATCTTGTCCTGAATGCCGTTTTGGACACGTCCTCATTCCTGATTCTCAACTGATGGTAGCCTGATCGCAAGTCTATCTTGGAAAAGAATCTAGCCCCTTGAAGCTGATCAAACAGATCATCGATCCGAGGAAGTGGATACTTGTTCTTCACAGTCACCTTGTTCAGCTGTCTGTAGTCAATACACAACCTCAATGACCCATCCTTCTTTCTCACGAATAGAACAGGAGCGCCCCAAGGTGAAGTGCTCGGACGTATGAAACCTTTGTCCAACAGCTCCTGTAGTTGCTCCTTTAACTCTTTCAATTCTGCTGGGGCCATCCTGTAAGGTGGCATTGATATGGGGTTTGTACCCGGAACAACATCAATGCAGAACTCTATTCCCCTTTCTGGTGGCAACCCTGGAAGCTCTTCAGGGAAGACATCCATGAATTCTCTGACAATAGGAACATTTTTCACGTTGACACCTTCTACAGATGTATCTCTCACCAATGCCAAATACCCTTGGCATCCACGCCTCAACATTTTTCTAGCACTAATTGCTGACACCAAGTTATATGGAGCCAGGCTCCTGTCACCATCAAAGCTAAACTCTTCCACACCGGGTATGTGGAAATACACCTTTTTGTTCCTGCAGTCTAAAGTGGCATAATGAGTTGCCAACCAATCCATCCCCAAGATTACATCAAAATCCATTACTGGTAGAGGAACTAAGTCTACTGGGAGAATCTTTCCATCCACTACTACTGGGCTACCCGGAAAAACCATATCTACATCTATGTTGTCACTAAGTGGGGTAGCTACCAACAAAGGACATTCTAAGGTTGTAGGGTTTCTACCCAACCTCATTGCAAACACAGGGGAGACAAATGAGTGCGTAGCACCTGGATCTATTAAAACACGAGCCTCATAGGAACAGAGCAGAAGAAAACCTGCCACAACTGCATTTGAAGCCTGAGCATCCTGATGGGTCAGGGTGAAAACCCGAGCTTGACCCCTACCCTGAGTGGCGTAACTCGACATCGACTTCTACCTCTGACCGCCTCCAAATCCACGTCCCCCTTGTCCTCAGCCCTGTTGGCCACTAAACTGACTACCTGCCATGCTGGAAGCACCCGAATACAACTGGCGAGGAACATTTGCAACAGAACCCTGTGACCCCATCTGTGGCTCACTGAACACGGGGCATTCCCTAGCAAAGTGACCTGGTTGGCCACACCTGAAGCATACTCCTGAACCCATCAAAAGACTGATCAGACATCATGGCCAGGTTCGCATACCTTCTGTCAAGCCCCTTTAGGAATCTTTTCACCTTCATAGTTTCTGTAGCTACTGCTGTAGGGGCATATCTGCTCAATTCCAGAAATTCTATAGCATATTCATCTACAGACCTGCCATTCTGTCTTAAGGCCTCAAAGGCCCACTGCTTTTGATCCCTGAAGCTTTATGGCACAAACCGATTGATGAACAGTTCCACAAACTGAGTCCACGACAAACCCTCCATCCGAGGTAATATATAGTCATTCATCCATTGTCTAGGCATAGGCCCCATGACATGCTGCATACACTCTATTAGTCTTCTATCAGTCAACTGTAATTCTGTTCCTGCCTGTCTGCAGGAATCCAAAAACCGATATGCATCGTCTGACACATCATAAGTACCAGGCACCAACTTCTTGAAATTGATGATCTGTTTGTAAGGTTCTCCTCTTAGTGCGGTGGACTGCTGCTGCTGTGGAGGGTGGACCATATACTGCGCCATCATATCGATGGTCCTCTGCAAACCAGCTAGAGTAGCTGCCATGGGGTCCATAGGACCCTGTGCCATGAAAGACTGATCCTGAACTGTTGGCAGCTGCTCTTCTACTTGAGCAGCTCTAGGCCTCCTACCCCGCCTCCTCGGGGCAGGCGCCTTATCTTGTGCTGACACCTCGTCAGGCACATCTGGTTTTGGTGCAGTGGCAGCTCTCCTGCTTCTACGCATTTTCCTGAAATTCAGCAGCATTAGCCTACAAAATTAAAAATTACTCATTACACAGCTCTATAGATTCATATTTACACATAATATATGAAGCAGAAACTAGAAGCAAAGATGACAATGCAAGACGAATGTGGACCCTATTTTTCCGCATGTGACTCCTAGTAGACTCTTCCCAACACTTTAGATAAACATTCCCTAAGAATCTGGAGCCTAAGCTCTTATACCACATTTGTCATGACCCAACCTATGGGCCGGACCGGCACTAGGACCTGGGCCAGCCTAAAGCCCCCGAGGCCCGTAGTAAGCCTAACTATTCACTTAACCCAACTCTAAGGCCCATTTGGGCCCAATTTCAAGAAATCAACCGGACAGAGTCCGGCCATAAAATGGACCTTTCAATGGGGAGTTTTTGACTCACCCGACCTGTAAACACAATAAATACTCAATTGGGGAGCTCAGCTCACCCTCCACATACTCATCAGCATAAAAATAAATGGGAGCTCAGCTCCCTCATCCAATCCATCAAACATGCATAGAATATTAAGTTTACAGGTCCAAAATAATAATTTAGTTTACAGACCCTTATCAAATAAACATTTCTAACACATGCGGAAATTCTAAGATTTAACAAGTTTATGCAAATGTTAATAATCGACCTACGAGGAAGAAAGCAGGTTAATCTCAAAAATATCCTTATGTGGCCTGAAAAAATATTAAACAGGAGTGAGCGTTCGACTCAGAGAGTAAAATATCAATTTTAACCATAATCTCTATAACTATCTAAAACTAATGCACCCTATGGAGTGAAATGCAACATCAACAACATTTTCATATCATAACATCATAAAGGTAATTTGGAGCACTCACACACCCAGTAATTTCAATCATAATATATGGGAGCTGATCCCCTATACAGCTCTCTTAAATCCAACCTGGTGCCAGCGAAGAACTCAAGCCGGACTTTCACTTAATAAATCAAATCGGGGGTCCCAGCGAAGAACTCAAGCCGTGACTACCCCCCGAAGGATCGGGTCCCAGCGAAGATCTCAAGCCATGACTACCCGTCCTATCCATAGTCCACACCACATCACACGCATGCCAACGCACGCACACTGCTCCAAATTACCACAGCAACATACATAGCACTTTCACAGTTATGAATGCAACATAAATCGTGCCTAAAGTTTATCTACATAGATATATGCATATAAGTGATGCATGGGCATGCTTGAACATATAATAATAGTGAAATTACAATTAAAATTAATATTTTACTCACAGACTTGACAACGGTTACTGTGGCGGCTGGGCGGAGGAAGAAGGCTGTCCCGGCTCACCTGACAATTACATTACAATTATTTAATACAAATGACTCAATACAATCAAGAAAAGACCAAATACGTCCTAAGTCGTGCCGAAAATTCGGCAGAGTCTCCCCTATACCTAGGACCTACCCAACCTGCAAAATGGCTCAAAACACACTTCTATATTCACAATCCATATATCCACAACTCAATCACATCACACAGCCCCTCCTGGGCCCATCAAATCAGTCATCCATCACAATATGTAAAATTTCAATTTAGTCCTTATAATTGATCATTTTTGCAAAAACTACCCAAACAAGCTCTAAAAATTCTAAAACTTTGCCCCGCGGTCCTTAGCAATATTACTAGGCTATTGCAAAAAGAATCATAATTTTCTGAGCTACCACGAATATTTTATGAATTTTTAATCCTATTTAAGCACTAGAAAATTACGAAAAAGCAAGGTTCGGGTTTACCTTTGCCGATTCCGACTTTGGGAACGCGCTCGGGACGTCTGACAATGGGGGGGTAGCCAAAACCTCGGTCCAATTCGGAGACTTTTCCGGTAACGGGTCTGTCTGGCCGGAAATTCATAGACCCGTGCAACTGTCGAATTTCCACGAATTAAAGATACCTACACGAAGCCCACGACACGGGGGTTAGTACATAAATTTTTCAGAATTTTCTAAGCTCATTTAATGCTCGAAAAGACACTGCGAAGTTCCGTGGGACCCACCGAAAAACGGTGTCGGAAAAATTTGAAATTTATGTCGCCGCGAAGCTCTCGACGAGTGGAGCGCTCTGGTACTCTCGGTTTTCTCGTGGGATTCACGGTTTGCGAGAAATCAAGCCCGAAAGTCAAAATGGGCTAAAACTTCCCAGACAAAAATTGGACAAACCGCTCGATGGATTTCGGTGTTCTTGGTGTCTATGGAAAGCTCTCGACGAGTAGATGAGTTTAGACACAAGACCCGGTCCGATTGGTGGCCGGATCGGCCGAATTTTGGCCGGGAAGGTGAATGGTCGCGCTGCGCGCACTGCGCGTCGCTTCTGGAGCCGTTTTCCGGCGTTCCAGGAGGCTGCCGGCCGTGGGGGAGGGCTGAGGCGGTGCGCCGGCGAGGTGGGGAGGCAGGGGAGGTGGCGGGGCTGCAAGGGGAGGAGGGAGGAGAGAGAAAAGAGAGAGAGAAGGGGAGGAGGTCGGACGCGCGCGGGGAAGGGAAGAAGAAAAAGAAAAGGCCGGTCCGATTCAACCGGTCTGATCCGGTCCGGTTCGATTCAGCCGGTTCGATTTAGGATACAAAATTTTGAATTTTTACTCTGCCTCGGGACCGAAAACGAGGTCCAAAAATTTCGAAAAAATTTCAAAAAACTCAGAAAAATTCGTAGATTCCAAATATATTTTTAGTTTTGCCACATGGTCTTTAAATTAATTTTTAAAAATCATCAAAGTTTATATTTTCGGAAAATCGAACCCGATTTTTAAAATTCGAAAAATCTCAAAAAAAATCCTAAATTTTAAATAAAATTAAATACCAAAAATTCTCATAAAATAATAAAATTTAAAATTTTGGGGTGTTACAAGAGATTAAGTCTCATATAGTTAATTGTAAAATGATCAATTTAATAATTGACTATTTAGCATGTAACATAGACTAGAGGTGAAGGCTTATACATTTAACTTTAAATTGATCAATTTAATAATTGACTATGTAACATGTAACATAGATCAGATGTGAAGACTTATATAGTTAATTTTACATTGATCAATTTTATAATTGACTACGTGACATGTCACATCGATCACAAGTTAAGGCTCATATGATTAATTTTACATTGATCAATTTAATAATTGACAATATGACATGTCTCACACACACATACACATATTGCAATATGTTGTTTTTAATAAAAATATAAATATATTTATTTTATTTTTTAGTATTTATAAATAGCTATATTATTGAAAAAATTAAGAGTAAAATGTTTGCATATACTACCAAACATAGAGAACAAATTTATTGTAAGCTAAATATTTTAGGAAGAATGACAATATTTTATGGCATGGAGGGGAATGTATGTTTAAGAGTATAATTTGAGAGATTCTTTAGTTAATAGTCAACATAATTAAAAGAGCCATTTTATAATCTAAAAAAAAATAATTGCTATAATATTGTTTCCATATTTACGATGAACCTCTATTAGTTAGACTTAAAAATGACTTTACTTCTCCCAAAACCAAGCACATTTTCTTTCACTTTTAGAAGAAGAGAAAATCTTCTAGCCATTTAAACACACCCTTTCTTCTCCCAAACTAATTCTCTCTTCTGTCATGCAAAACTATTTCTCCATCAATTGTTTTCTTTGATTCTCTTTGACAATATGAGTTCACAAAGTACTCTATTAGCAATAAATCAAAGATGCATTAGGGCCACCTAAACCCATTCATCTCTTTGTTGCAGAGTCTACAGTAGGACGAAACCGAAGTGGCATACAAGAGTTGTAATTTTTACCACAAATTTATTTATAGAGATCACAAATTGGTATGAGCACAATTTTTTTACCCATTTATCTTTTTTTTTTTTTTCCAAAACCCATTCATCCTTTTTTTTTTCTTCCGAATTTATATAATAGAAAAAAAATATAGTTGATGATTGCATGTGAACCAAACTATATAATGTAGGCAAAATTAAGTTTTTTTTTTTCTAGATATACCTTAATATAAAGTAAAATGTTAATTTTTTTATGTTTTTTTTTGAAACTACCTCAATCTCATTTATTAATATAATTTGTTCAACAATGGTTGATGTGTAATAATGCGTTAAGTGCTTTTTTTGGGTTAAAAAATCACTCGTAGGATAGTCATTTTGTTATAGTTTAATTTGTTATAATTTGATTGTGATCATTTCTTTAGAACGTTGATTGCTTGGTTGTGATAATCTCCTCTGTCAAATTGCATTTTTCTCATCATAAGTTGATTGCAATGATTGTGATAGTTTCCTTTGTTATTATATATCACCCTAATCCAAATATGAATATTTTCTCACAGAAAATTCATGCACACATCATCCAATAATTAGGCCAGCCATTAAGAGATTATGTCATTTATCGTGTGCAAGGTTATGAGGAACACTCTTGGAAAGCAAGAGTCACATTAGAAAATTTTCCAAATAGAGATTATTATGTTACTTTTCTTAATGAAGGTCTTAAGAATATGCTAGAATGATATGGTATGAAACCTCTATGGATCATATGTTTCAAGATTGTTTCACATGAGATTGTGGATGTATCTGTATTCATAAGAAATGGGTACGAGGCAAAATATAGAGATACACCTCCTCCACTTGTTAATGATGCTGCTGATGAACTACAATAAGATGTAGTAGAAATACTTGTTGATGGAGGCTGTGTGGAAGATAGTGATAAAGATAGTGATGAGGACAGAGAAAAAGAGAGTGACGAAGACAATGAGAATTGGCATCTTGATAATAAAGTGTTGTTAAATTTCTATCCATTTCAAGTTTTTTACCCCTATAAGATTAGTTAAGCGTACATATTTTAATAATACAAAGCTATACTTTTTTTAGTGCATTTATATGTGACTCCATTGAAACCAAGGGATTCAAGATTTGTTTGTGGGCTGAACAAATATGACTACAAATACAAAGTGGTTAGTAAATCTTTAATATACTTTATATGATGAGTCATTATAGGTGATTTTTATTATAGTTTTATAAATATTTTCCATTTGTACTCATAATTTGCTTTTCTTTTTCATATTATACAACAAAACATTCTCATTGAATTAATTAGAAATCATGCTGGTGCTGTGAGGAAGAGGTTGTATGTTTACATCATTGAGAAGCAAATATATTAGAGGTGTGAGTATGTGCCAAGGAATAATGCCAAAGGAATGATGAAGAAAGGAATGATTGAGAATGGATGGATCTAATTTGTAATAGTCCACAACTTGAAGAAAATTGATACAGTGGAGTTCATTATGACTACAAATGAATCAAAATATGTTCTCTTTTACACCATAATTAGAAGGCAAAATTAGAAATATGTTGTTTTTTAATTTATCATAAGAACAATATATATGTGTGTGTGTGTGTGTGTGTGTGTGTGTTTTATTTAAAGAACTAAACTTTTAAAACCTTTTTTGCTTGTATATACTTTTAAAATGTGGATGGAGGATGTTTCATCTCACTTAGTTATTGTGATTTTATATTCAAGTTTTATACGTTCTATAGTTGTTTATATTAATATTATTATATTATTGTTTGTTATATTAATCTTATTTTATTACAGTTTCTTATATTAATAAACTTAAGTTATAGTTCTTTAGTCAAGTACAATATATAGTGTTAAGTACTATAATAAAATAAGAATTAAATAATGTTATAAGTTTATAATACAGCAACATCCCATGCATATTAATTCTCATTTCACAACGCTGAGAGAAAAAGAGGACTGTTGAATCTGACTCTAGGATGATTGACTTAGCCTCCTATCTTTCTTGCTAATTGGATTGCTTCCAGCATTGCCCAAGCTTCTCCAAACAGAGACGAGGAACAAAAAATTTCCTTGGCTGACCCATTAATAAGACTCCAAAAATGATTTCTATCCACCACCACAATTTTTTTTTTTTGTTATCTCTTTTTTTCAGCTTATATTGATGTAGATTAATTGAGGAAGTAATAATATGTTTGACAGCATTCAATACTATAAAAACTACAAACAAGATCCACTACACCAATAAATTTCTTACTAAGTTATAATACAATTCATTTTCAAACTTATGCCGTTACATAAATCTTAACAGTTAAGCAAATCTTGTCACAATCTATAATGAAATTCTTAACTAAACATCATTGTAATTCTTTTTTATTTTTTATTTTTTTAGATTGTCATGTTTTCTTTTTTAAGAAAACAACACTATCCTTTTTATACTTAATTTCATTTGCTGACATTATAATTCAATTAGTAAACAATTAATAGACAAAAAATGTAGGAAAAAATATTAATTTTCATTAATATTGAATATTTCTTTGATGAACACAAACTAATATACATCCCAATAAATATAGCAACTATCAATTGATTGAAATATGAATTATTAGATACATTCTCTTTCCCTAAATTTCTACATTTGATATTGATGCAGTAACATTAGATGATAAAGTTTCTCCATCTAAAGATGTACTTACATTTCTCTTTGACTCAAAATAATAATTATAAGTTTCAATAGCCTCTGCCTCCGTATCATAAGATTTGTATAAACTTTTACTAACTCCAATAACGTTAAGTACAAATTCATGCCATGAAGTGTATATTCTAGAATTAACACCTTCAAAAATAATATAATACTTTGTATTCTTCTTCCTTTATCCATAGTAAGCTGAAAAATGAAAAATAATAGAAAAAAGAGGATTCAAATAAATGATATTATGTTATTTGAAGATGAAATCAACTACGACTCTAATGAAAATTGGAGGAAGTGGAAAAAAAAAAAAAGATGAAGATGAAGATAGAGGGGGCATATCTCAAGTAAATGTTAGGCAAGAAGAAGAAGATGGAGATTTTCTTGTTAGAGAGAGGGAAGGAAGGAGGGCTTACAAAAGGGGCAGTGTATAGAAGGAATGAAGATGAAGATGATGTTTTTGAATAAAAATTGAAGAAAAATGAGAGAGGGGGGTGTATAAAAGAAGAGAGCATATAGGAGGAGGAGATAAAATAAAAAAAATAAATAAATGTAGAGTTAAAAAAAAATTAAAGTGGCAAACATAATTAATTGGCATGTGCATAAAAGGCAGTAACTTTACCTTGAGACTTGTAATGTTTAATGGATGAGAAAGAATTTGTAATTTGAATTTTAAATTATGCATATTATTTTAGAAAAATCTCTATAAGGGCAATAGTATAAAAGTATAATTTTTTAATGAATGAAATTACATAAATGATCATATTGATCCATATTAAATATGGATCCACTTGATCACTCAAACTTTTTCCATATGAATTTGAAGAATGAAACAAAAAATAATTGATCAAATCCATCAAAACCAAATACAAAATTAATCATCAACTCAAACAAAAAAAACCCTAGAAAAATACAAAGAGAGCAATGGATGAAAATGATTTGGAGGAAAACAATGAACTATGGAGAGTTGGCTTTTCTTTTTGTTAGTAATTACATTAATTAATACCCAGTTGTTGAAATTCCATTTCTGGTGTCAAAGAATGAAGTTAAAAAATAAACTCCATAAAATAAGAGAAGAAGTGATGTTGTTTGAAGAATCTTCACGGGTATAAATTTGTAAAATAATAAAGAACATCGAGTGATTAGCTCAAGTCAAAATGAAGAATTGAATGATGAAAATAGAAAATAAATGAGAGAATAAGCATTTCTTCTGCAAGCATACTGTGAATATATATTAAATAGTGCTTAATTTATGGCATTAATAGTAGCTTAATAATATGTTGATATATTATATCACCTAGTTGTATATTAAAGAATTAATATTAGAATAAATAAGCATAAATTATTTGATACTTGTTTGTGTTTTTATGAATTTAATGTCATGTTAATATTTAAATAAAAACAAAGGGATTAAATTTATACTTAAGTCTTAGTATTATTTATAAGTTATGATCTTTATTTATAAATACAAATTAAATTATTATTCATATTATATATAAATTGTATTGATGTTATCATGCTTATGTCTATAAGTTTTAATAATGAATTAAATTTATTCAAGTCTTAGAATTAGAGTGCTTGTCTTAATTTATAAACTACTCAAATTAGTTTATAAGTTCTAAAAATAGGTTAGCCGGTTTATTTATAATAATTTTTAGACTTATAAGTTAATCTTATAAACTAAATAAACTATGGAACTTAACTTTTTATTTTAATACTTATAAGGCCTGTGTTATAAATTGGTTTGACCAAGTATTTTATTATATTATTTTTATTTAATTTTTAAAATTGTTTATCATAAATCTAATTTAATATTATTTTTAGTCATTTTAATAATAAATATATTTATAAGTTATTTTTTATTAAATACATTAATTACTTATCAGTCACCTATAAATATTTTAATCAAATATATAACTGTTTAAAACTTTAAATACTTATAAACTCAAATTAGTTTATAAGTATTGGTGCTTATAAATTGATTTTCATAAATTAAGTCAAACACCCTTTTAGTTTAGCCCAAAAATAGATCATGGCACTGCAATTGTACTCCTTCAAACTTCTACTCACACTTTTAATGCAATAGTATTGAAGTCGTTTCCAAAACTACGAAGTCTCTAATTCGAATATCAATAGAAACCATTTGTAAAAAATAAAAAAAAAATAAAAAAAAATAAAAAATTGAAACATTATTCTACACATTGTAAGCCAATCCATGATAAACATATTTATTTATTTTCTTTTAAAAAAAACTGAGTCATGAATATATTATAAGTGATGTTTTAAGAATAATTCAATAGGTAGTTACGTTTAAATAAAATTATAACAAAATATTTCAATTTGAAATAAATTTTCAAAATGGAAAATTTTGGATTAAATATCAATTGAAGCTAGTTGTGTTATTATTTGTCACACGTGATGATAGCAAGTGACAACGGCATTTACCACACAAAACCACAAATCAGATAGAGAAATCTTACATATTTCCACCCAAGAAGTTACAGCAACAACGGAATACAACTTCCACAGTATGCTTACCAGAAATCATCACCACCCTTCCACAGCCGTAAACGTTATGTAGGATTCTTATTATCGGAAATAAATATTATATTATTAAAGAGAAATAAATACATTTATATTAATAATTAATGATATGAAGAAATTAATATATAATAATAAGATAATTTATTTAAAAAAAATATTATTAGAGACAAATTTATTTAATTTTAAAAATAAATTTAAAAATTTTAGTATAAACAATTAAGGTTAATTTAATTTATCTTTAAAAATAAATTTAAGGGCAAATAATATTGTATGTTCAAATGGAAAGAGAGACAATTATTTTGTCTTTATAAGTTATTAATGTAGATAAATATATTTATCTCTGAAGGTTAAATTAGTGTCAAATATATATTTATTTCCATATTTATCTCGAATTACATTTAGGGACAATAATAAATAAGATAAATAAGTATTTATCTTTAAAAATATATAGAGGCAAATAAATAGTTTTTTGACTAAAAAATTTTTAGTCTTGAAATAATAATTTTAGTGTTGCGTTATAATCTTTTTTTTTTTTTTACAATTTTAAATATATTAGCTTAATTATTTTTCATAGCATTAAAAATTATGAACATTTTTATATTTAGGTGAAGGAAAATCACTTTAGAGCACTCTCTTAATTTGAACCCAAGAGGTATGTGATGAAGATCAAAACAAGTACGCATGTAGTTTCTTTCTTCTGCAATTATTGACATTTACCAAAAAATTTAGAATTTTAATAAAAAATCATAAGACATGTTTTATATGCCGATTTTCATAAATTTTGAAAATAATTTTCATGTTATTATATACATATAATTTTCAAAGTAAAATAATTATATATTCTAATGAGACAATTATTTTGATATATGAAAACAAATTTTAATTTATAATGTGGTAAATATTTTTTACAGTTCAGATTATTAAAAATTAGCAATGATATTATATATTATATAAATTAAAAGTTTATCACATTGAAAATATCTAATATTTATTATGATCATTAAAAATATGTATTTACTCATTAAATTAGTGATTTCAATATATATTATGATTACATGCATATATAAATAAGATTTCAAATAAAATTAGTTAGTTATTATTAGTTATATTTACATATTTATTTATTAAAATTAATATGGAGTTGTATTTTTATTTATTAATTAATTAATATTATTTACAAATTTTTCCACTATTTATATATTAAAAATTAGTTATTAAATAGAATTCCAGTTAATTATATGAGGATTTATATTCTAATTAAAATAAGATAATTTTGTCTCTTTTGTTTCAACGTTGGTTTCTATTTTTTTTTTTTTTTAATTATTAGCTCAATTGTATTTAGATTAATATTTATTGATTAAAAATTTTAAATTTATATAAAATTTAAATTAATTTAAATAATAAAAATTAAAATAAATTAATTTCAATAACTAATTAAATTTAATCATTCATTATTATAATAGTAAACTATTAATAGTAAACTATTATGGATATTTTTAAAAATTTCAATGTCACCCTTCATACATTTATAAATAGATAGATAATAGATATACAGTTCCATCTGATTTCTACATGTTCTTTTGAACTTTACGATAATGATGATGTAAGATTGTAGAACTCCAAGACTGTGTAAAGGTTATTTACAATTTCGTTTGTTTCTAGATAAATCAATGCATTCAAGCCTTCAGATCAAAAAATTCGATGTGCCCTTAGATGTAATGGTGAACATAAATTTGTTTTTTTAGCTATGCAATGCTCCTACAATAGATAACAAGATTCAAATTCTATCTAGTCTTGACAAAGATTACATACCCTATAAATTGCTAATTCATGATTTCTAAGTCGTAGGGATTTCTGAAGTTCTTCAAGAGCTCTGGAATGTCATAACCAAGCATGTCATCAACAGCTTGTATCATTTAGGCTTTAACTTTTCAAACTTGTCAATATTGTAACCTCTTTCTAGTACTCAACATTTGGGAAATCACCTGGAGGCAAGTGGAACTCCCTTTGAGCCTTTCCAAACTCATCTTCCATGTTAGTTTATTCTTTTTCAAAATTTTAATGTATTTTTGGAGTGCTAGTATTAATTTTTGAACTGTGAGCAAGGTTGAGGTGATGTCTGAACGCAGAACAAGATTAATTTCTCACAAAAGAAAGAAAATTGCAGAATATGGTTAATTTCTCAACTGGTGATGTCTGATTCTCAACTGGTGATGTCTGATTCTGAAATCTATCGTATTGTGGGGTTGATTTATTGCTTTAGTTTACATATATGATCTATCTTTGTTTACAAGTGAAGTTCTTGAATCTTTATCATCCCTTGATTTCTTGATAGCTATCTTTCAATCACCTTGATGCTTGAGCTTTTCAATATCCTTTGATTATTTAGGTCATTAAATCAAATTCATCCAACTCATCAATAGATCAATCGCATCATGTTTTTGTCTTTTATTTTTCTCAAATCAAATTAAAGAAATTTAGAATATTTTCTTTTAATCAATAATGTGTATGGGTCTCTTTGTGAAGCCTATGATCATGGGGCTATAGATTGTCCATTGGGCTCAGCCCAATGGCGCTCAACAGCTCCCCAACCCACCCCAAAGGATCCCCAGGCATTGAACCTGAGCCAATCAATTGGGTGCGTTAGTGTTTTTTCTCACATTTCTAACAGTATATTGCACATGAAGGTCACATCTAGGCTCTATAATTTCTTCCCACTTGATTAAATGATTCCAATCCATGCCAAAAAAACTTCACCAATGCTATAGCTAATAAGTTCGCACGCATATACACATGCCTGGACCTTTTCCAAACAATTCTTCTAACGAATCAGAAGTACACAAATCCCTGTATAGGAAGCCTAAAATTGTTACTTCTCCAGGATAAGTTTTTTGTAAAGAGCAAGGATATCTTTCTTCTTGGGATACTTCAGCTTTTGCAATTCACTACTTAAACCATGTTCATTAAGCTCTTGCCGCAGTTTCATCACAGTTAATTTGGTGTAGTCAGCTGAAGGAGCCTTCTGATATTCACTGTGTTCTTCATTTCCCTTAAAAATAGAATAAACTTCTGTTGTTGTGCATCTTTGCAGAGCTGATGTGCTCGTAGGCATTTCCGTTTCTGCAGCTATTTCTTCATAACTTCCTTCTTCAGCAGAATAAAAACCCACATCAGGAACTAGCCTTGAGCGTTTCCTACCAGAGTATGTTCTCAGCCCAAAACCTGGTGCAGATTCATTTAAATGGCCAGAAGCTAATTTCTGCTGAAGTAAATTTTGTCTTTCCTGCATCGATTCTAACTCGAAGGAAGGTGCTTTCTCCTTTCTTTTGTATGCCTCTGCATGTGCCGTATGCTCAGACTCCGAACTACTCCCAAGGATCTGAACTGAGCTTACACATTGCTCATACTTCTTTTTCAACAACTCTATCTCTAGATCTCTCTCTCTGACCATTGCTTCTAGCGAAGCAACCTTAGACATGGCATAACCCTCAGATGCAACAGACCTCTCTACTTCACCTGTAGGATCCATCTTTTCTCTTTCCAAGATCTCATTATAACAATGTGCACTTCTAGTCTGGGCAAATCTATCTATTGTGAGCTGTTGAGTGTCATGCTTTTCATTTTGAGAAGTTAGCACTTCTGATTGTGCTGTTTCAATGACCGCATTTGCTATCTTAATTTCCTCTTCTACAGCTTTGCATCTTTCATGTGCTTCCTCAAATCTTTTTAATTCAGCAAGGTACTTCTGCTCCAGTTGGATTTTGTCTTCTACCAGCGTCTGAGCTTCCCTCTCCATTGATTGAGCAGCAGCTTTGGCGCACTCATACTTTTCAGCTAAGTCTTTGATTTGAAGCTTTAAAGCAGATGATTCTAAGTCATAATTTTTCATCTTTGTTTCAGCAGCCTGCATGCACATACGAAGCACCAAAATTATGTTCCCATGGATGAAAAGATGTTCTCAAAACTTCATGAAATTGGAGACTACCATATGACAATGATCAAAGATTAAAGAAGTTTAAAGATGCTAACCGTCAAGTCCAAAGTCAAAGTGGTTAGTCTTTGCTCAGCCTCATGAAGTTTAGCTACCTTCTCATTGATTTCTTCATCCTGCCATTTTAAAACTAGCAGAAACTATCTTAAAACTTTATCTAGCATAAAACTTTATCTAGCATTTACTAAACAGATAATATATAGAAATAAACGAAATCCATATGAATGCATAAATGTATGCACTCAACCTTTGCTGCCAAACTGTGGGTGAATTCAGCTCTCAGAGCTTCTTCTCTAAGTTTTGCCTCTTCAGCAGCCTTCTCTGCAGCATCTTTGGCTTCATTGACAGCAATATCACACTTCTGTTTCCATTCATTAGCCTCTTTCCAAGCCAGCCTAGATTGTTCAACTGCAGCAGCAATTCTTGCTTCTGCTTCACCAATTCCAGACTCGAGAACTGCTGATTTGGCATTGTCATTAATTGTTCTTTTCTTGGTCAAAATTGCTTCATATTTTCTTTCCCATTCCACGGACTCCTGCTTTGCAGAATCCAACATTTCAAGTGAACTAGAACATCTCTCCTCTAATATATCGCACTTGTGCTCCAGCTCAATTATACGGCTCTTATATTGATCAGAGAGCTTCTTGAAGTCCTTTATGGCATCTTCATAATACTTTTGACATTCAGCTTTTAGCTTCTCACTTGCTTGCAGCTGCATTTGAAGCAAATCAATCTTATGTTCAAATGAGTTACATTTCACCATGAAGGAGCTCTTCTCTGAAGAAACCTCATCTATCAGCTTCTTAGCATGGTGGAGTATTGGCCCTTGCAAACTAAATACAACATGAAAGTTAAGGCACAGGATAACTTGGTTGTAGGAGGCTTTAAATGGCTAGGACGGCTTGGTTTCTATTAGGGAAATAAACTAAATGGTTTAAAATATAAAATATCTAGAAAACTAAATGGTTTAAAATATAAAATATCAAGAATTCTTTCTTTTTCCCTGTTATTAAATATATAGAATTGTTTGAGGCTAAAGAATTTGATAACTCTTATGCCCAGGCAGCTCAAATGATGCAGTAAAAATACATGGGTAGAAAAATAAAAATTACTTTTTGGTGGATATTTTAAATGCTTGATCCTGGGATAATAGCTAGAGTCATGGCACTCCAACCACATAACCCAGAAGCATTAGCTATGCAACAATCCAAGACATTGGCGATCTGGCTATTCACCATAGTAAAAGGACCAGATTGCAAACAGTGGTTTAATATTTGCAAAGAATCAACAGACGCTAACCTCTTCTGCAAAAAGGAGGACAGCTTCTGCCATTTCATTGGACCATGAGCGGATGCTTTATACTCAGACAAAAGACCTTCAAGAACCTGAGCAATTCATCATAATTATTACAAATAGATAAATAATATTACCGATAACTGATTATAGTGCCCTCTGCACATTAACATTAACATTTAAGGGGAAAGTGCGGAAAAATACTTTGTAGTTTCACATTTTTATTAAATAGGGCCTGAGGTTTTAGTACACTTTGGTACCCTATGCTAATGCACTTTTAGTACTTCAGTGTCATATTCCCTGATGCTGTGTGAAGTGCTGACCTGGTATAAGCAATTTTTTTTTTCTGAGATATCATCAGATGGGTCCCACTCCATGAAAATTTTAAAAAATATATATATATATCCCAAACCAACCCCTCCCTCCCCCACCCCGCACCCCAGAACCTCAGCAACCAACAGGGCCACGGCCACCGATCATAATCTACACAGTTTCACCAAAAGTGACCCACACAAACCCCAGTAACTTCAAGACCCTTGTCCAACTCTTCACAGGCTCATCTTTGATCTTCTTCTTCATCCTCTTGTTCAACCTCTACTACTAGTATTCGACGTGTAATCCTTTTAATGACAATTGAAGATGGCACAATATCACCGGCGGCAAGGTATGCAACAATAGAAAAGGCGAAATCACCCAAGGAGAATAGTAAGCCAGCAAGCAGCGATGTGGGTTTATCATAAGGGGTAGAAATGGGCCAAGTGATGAAGAGATCAGGTAATTTGTTTCCTTGAATTCTTTTACCAGGGCCTGCTTTACTTCCTCCAATACCACCAAATTTCTTCTCTCTACTGTCTGATCCAAACATGGTTATATTCTTTCATGATTTGAGCCATGTGTTCAGCATCTCACATGGTGTTAGCGCATTTAGCACAGAAGTGCTAATGCTTCATTATATGGCAACAAAGTGTCGACAAAAAAAGCCTCATGCCCTAAGTAATGAAAGCATGAGACCACATGATATTTTTCCATATTTTCCCCTAAAATTAGGAACGTATCACAATAGAAACAATAGAGAATATAAAGTGTATATTTATCGATAGAAAACAAAACATTCACTGCAATTTGCAAGTCATTGCTAGGAAGGTGATAGGCGCAAGTATATCCCAAATCAGACACTACTATCAGCTCTGACATCAGACCATATCATGTTGCTATCTCACCCTCAGCAAAATGGGTTAGAGATGGAAATTCATATGAAATATTAGAAAATAAAAGATTTGTCAGAACATTTAGAGACAAGGGAACACGAAAATATGTGAATGGGTTTACCATAACAACATTTTCCATTTTGGCATCAGCAACTAGGCATGCTCCTTGCAATTCTTTTTCCATGCTTTGTATAGCATATGAACATTGTAAATCTGCCTCCACAAATGCATCTCTTGCATAGTCCTGCACCAGTAGAAACAAAAGAAGGCATCAACCAGCCTGCAACAGTAAGCAACTGCCAAAATAGCCATGAACTAATGCTACTATTTACAGAATTCCTTGGCATTTGAAATAAGTTATTTTCATTTCATTAAACAATGGAAATATCAAAATGTATGTCATACGTCAAGCTGTTATACAATCTTCAAAAATCCATGTCAATAAAGAATGTCAGAAATCTAGACCAACTCAACTCAACTCAACTCAACTAAGCCTTTATCCCAAAAATTTGGAGTCGGCTATATGGATTCGTTTTCTTCACTCTAAATTATTTTGGGTTAAATCCTCAGAAATGTGTAATGCTTCTAGGTCATGTTGTACTACTCTCCTCCAAGTCAATTTAGGTCTACCTTTTTTTTCTTTCTATCCTCTAACCTAATGTGCTCTACTTGTCTAACTAGAGCATCCATATGTCTACGCTTCACATGACCAAACCACCTCAATCTCCCTTCTCTCAACTTATCTTCAATTGGCACCACTCCTACCTTTTCTCTAATACTCTCATTACGGACTTTATCTAGTCTAGTATGGTCACTCATCCACCTTAACATTCTCATCTCTGCAACTCTTATCTTAGACGCATACGACTCTTTCAGTGCCCAACACTCACTACCATATAACATAGCCGGTCGTATGGCTGTATAGTAAAATTTTCCTTTCAACTTATTGGAAATCTTGCGATCACATAAAACTCCCGCGGCACGTCTCCACTTCAACCATCCGGCTTTAATCCTATGACTAACATCCTTCTCACATCCCCCATCTACTTGAAGGACTGAGCCTAGATATTTAAAGTGATTACTTTGGGACAGTACCACTCCATTCAAACTAACTCCTTCCCTATCACCAGTTTGGCCTTCACTGAACTTGCAATGCATGAATTTTGTCTTCGTTCTACTTAACTTAAAACTCATTAACTCTAGAGTACTTCTCCAAAGCTTTAGCTTTCTATTGACTCCTTCTCGTGTCTCATCTATCAAAACAATATCATCCGCAAACATCATTTACCAAAGAATACTCTCTTGTATATGTTTCGTCAATTCATCTAAAACTAATGTAAAAAGGTAAGGGCTTCTGGTTGATCCTTAGTGCAATCCAATTGAGATCGGAAAATCTTTTGTGTCCCCTCCCACTGTGCGCACAATAGTAGTAGCTTATTCATACATATCTTTCAATACTTGTATGTACCTAATAGGTACCCTCTTTTGTTCTAACACATTCCATAAGACATCTCTTGGAACACTATCATAAGCCTTCTCCAAATCAATAAAAACCACGTGTAGATCTTTATTCACATCTCTGTATTTCTCCATCAAGCTTCTAATGAGAAAGATCGCTTCCATAGTTGAACGACCGGGCGTGAAATCAAATTGATTGAGAGAGATAGAAGTATCATGACGTAGTCGATGCTCCACAACTCTCTCCCACAACTTCATAGTATGGCTCATGAGTTTAATTCCTCTATAGTTTGAGCAACTCTGTATGTCTCCCTTATTTTTAAAAATAGGTACTAAAATACTCATCCTCCATTCATCAAGCATTTTCTTTGAGTTTAAAACTTTATTAAATAATTTAGTTAACCATGCCACTCCTATATCTCCCAAACACTTCCACACTTCAATTGGTATTTCATTGGGTTCACAGGCTTTACCTACTTTCATTCTCTTAAGTGCTTCCTTTACTTCTAAAGATCTAATCCTTCTAGTATAATTCACATTCTTTTCTATTGTTCTATAGTCTATATTCACGCTATTACCATTTTGACTATTATTAAAGAGATCATTAAAATAATTTCTCCATCTTTCTTTAATATCCTCATCTTTCACCAACACTTTTCCTTTTTTATCCTTAATGCACCTAACTTGATTGAGATCTTGACATTTCCTTTCTCTCCTCCTTGCTAATCTATAAATATCTTTCTCCTCTTCTTTAGTTCCAAGTTTCTCATATAACTTTTCAAAGGCCTGTGCTCTTGCTTGACTAACTGCCTTTTTTGCATCTTTCTTTGCTATCTTGCATTGTTCATATGCCTCATTATTATCACATTTAGGTAATTTCTTATACCATTCTCTTTTTCTCTTCACTGCCTTTTGTACTTCCTCATTCCACCACCATCTCTCTTTTGAGGGTGATCCATGTCCTTTAGACTCTCCAAGTACTTTTCTAGCTACTTCTCTAATCTTTGATGTCATCTATATCCACATATCATTAGCCTCTATATCCAGCTTCCATACTTCGACCTCGAGAAGCTCATTTTTGAACTTCACTTGCTTTACTCCTTTGAACTCCCACCACTTTGTTCGAGCTACACTATTTCTTCTGACCTTACTTGAATTGTTCCTAAACTTGACATCCAAGACCACCAACTGATGTTGACTTGTTAAAGTCTCTCCTGGAATGACCTTGCAATCCTTGTATAGAGCTCTATTTGTCTTCCTGGTTAAGAGGAGGTCAATTTGGCTTCTATGTTGCCCACTTTTGAAAGTCACTAAATGTGACTCTCTTTTTATAAAGTAGGTATTTGCTAGTATTAGGTCGTATGCCATAGCAAAATCCAGGATGTTTTTTCCCTTCTCATTTCGACTGCTAAAACCAAAACTAAAACCTCCATGAACATTCTCATAACCTTGTTTATCACTTCCTACATGTCCATTCAAATCTTCACCAATGAAAACATTCTCTTCATTCGGTATGTTTTGCATTAATTCATCCATAATTTCCCAAAACCTTTATTTACTCTCACTGTCTAGTCCTATTTGTGGGGCATAAGCACTAACTACATTTATTATTTCTCCTTCTAGTACTAGCTTTACTAGTATAATTCTATTTCCTACTCTTTTCACAGCTATTACTGGGTCTTTCAATGTCTTGTCTATGATTATGCCTACTCCGTTCTTGTTTCTCTCTTTTCCGGTAAACCACAGTTTGTACCCTGAATTACCCACTTCCTTACTTTTCTCTCCTACCCATTTAGTCTCCTGAATGCAAGCAATATTCACCCTTCTCTTTTCCAAGGTATCCACAAGCTCCATTAATTTTCCAGTAAGTAATCCAACATTCCAAGTATCAACCTTGATCCTCCTCCTATCCTGTTTCTTCCTAATTGGTCTCATTCTATGATATCTTCTATTGTTTTCTATGTCTATCTAGTGTTCTGTTCCACTATCTGTTCTACCATCTGTCCTATGGACTAACTTCTTTACCCACACCCGTCCATGATGTGGGAACACTTGCTCACTTAACACCACACCCAAGCGCCGGCATGGCGAGTCGATTTCAGTGAATGCCCTACACCCTTGCATATTTTTCACTACACCCAGGCTCCGATGTAGTGCGTCGTAAGTAAAGAACGCCCCAACGTTTATATCATTTAAATCCATATCATAAAGTGTGACAAAATTTTTACGCTGGTTGTCACTTACCGCAACCCTCCTTCTTTATCCGGGCTTGGGACCGACTAAGCGCAAACTACTTAGGCGGAGTTGTCAGAAATCTAGACCAGTAGAAAATTTTATCCATGACAGATATTCAACTGACAGCACTCACTAAACAGAAAACATAATTTATTGCAGAACAAAATCACATTTTAACCTATTAGAATCCAAAAAACAATGCAAATGCAAAAGGCAACTCTAAGGCCCTGTTCACTTGTGGAAAACTAGGGTAGTTTTCTAGAAAAGTTTTCTATAAGAAAATGGAAAACAGATTTTAGTGTTCACATGTGCCAATTTTCCAAATGGAAAACTGGAAAACCAGTTTTCCAAAATTTAACTAAGATGTGGAATGTTTTCCTTTATAACAGAAAACTGCTGGAACCAAATGGAAAACAGTAACTTTTTTATAACCAAAATTAAACTATAACTTTTTGTTATTTAAAAATTGAATAATTTTTCTAGAAAAATATTTACAATAATAAAAAAATGAATTATTTTATTATAAAATAAATGAATAGCAAATATTACTAATTTTAAAATTAAAATAAGTTTTTAAATATATTCAACAATAATTTTTTTTAATTTTTTTTATTTCTTTGAATTAAAAAGTCATTTTCTATTATTTGCATATGAAAACATTTTCTATGTTTTTCTTTGTTTTCCATAGAAAATGAAAACTGAGTTTTCTTAGAAAATGGAAAATGGAAAATGGAAAACAAAAAACTATTTTCCACAAATAAACAGGCCCTAACTATTATGAAGGCAATATTGTTCCACTTGACTGGTTTTTCCATACGTATACATGTCAAAAGATACTTCTAGAACAATTTGGTTCCAGACCTCCAGTACTACGTTTTAGAATTCCTAGCTTTGCTTCATAATTTTCAGCTTTAGAAAGTTAAATTTTATGGTCGCAAGATTCTTGGTCAAGAGTTTAGTTATTTCTTTTATCTCGTTCACTTATTTAAGAGTTGCTTAGTTTTGCAAGTCTTTTGCCAATTTAGACTTGGATTTTTGAAGTCTTTTTCATGTATTGAGCATTATTTAGTTCAGTTTAAACAAATAAGTATAAATGAGAAAAAGAATAAAGCATAAGGTTCTGATTCATAAGCAAAATAAGCAAAAATATTAACTTAATTTTTTCCAGAGTAAACAAGAGAAAAGTATATTAAACAGAAATTGAAACATTAAGGGGTACTGCATCTGCATGTCAACTGCTGGATAATTATTAAAGAATAGAAGAAGGGAAAATAGAAATTAAATTTCAAGACAAGTGATCAGTTACTAACCTGCCAATAGGAAGATATTTTGGGAATGACATCATTGTTAAGAGTATCCAAGAAAGATTTTGTGATGTCAGCAAGAAAAGGTCCTGACATAACAGTACCTCCTACTTGCTTGGGCTTAGTTCTTTCGTAAACAAACTTTGTAAATGCGTCAAGCCCAGATAGAAATTCTGGTCGAAATTTGTCCAACTGGATACACCACATAAATTGTCACAATAGAAAGGAGAGGTATGATAAGTTCTTAACCCCTAGGCAGGAATACAAGAACTGACACAACCAATTACTTACTGAAACTCGGTCAAGATGCTGAAGGTCAATCTCATTGTTCAAAGGACGGACAAGAGTAAAGCATTCACGATTTGGAAAAACAGCTCGAATGGACTCACGAATCTGGTATTATTATATATACAAATGACCAAATGCATAAAAGAACATAAAACTAGAAAAGATACTCAGGTCCACTTATATGAGAAATGAACATCAACAATCAACGAACTAGTACATCTCTACGAAGTTTATTGGGTTTCTTCTCAAATATGACTTAAGTTGGTGAAATCGAGATGATATAAAAATATGACCTACGGACAATGGTGCCAAAGAAGATCCACTTATCCTTCCTGCAACATTCAAATCTATTACATAAGGGAAAATTTTAGACACATAAGAAGCTTAGTGAGCATCATCAAAACTGTGTTTTTCTTTTTTCCTTTTGACTAGATTACAAATCCTAACACCTAATTCTAAAAACAGAACGAAAACAACAGGTAGAGACTCATATTACAACCAAGATATGCTCAACTTGAAGGAAGACAGGCTCATATATTAGAATCAATAACAATATATATATATATATATATATAGTATAAGAGTAATGTGATAACCGAAAAGATATGGTGAAGATTACCTTTAAAAGGCCACCCAAAACCCAGTTGGCTATAAAAAAATTGGGAAAAAGTGTTAAGAAAAGGCTAAACTTCTCATTCGAACAAAACCTTATGGGCATA
The DNA here is from genome assembly GCF_030052815.1 of Hevea brasiliensis. Classification (NCBI taxonomy): domain Eukaryota; kingdom Viridiplantae; phylum Streptophyta; class Magnoliopsida; order Malpighiales; family Euphorbiaceae; genus Hevea; species Hevea brasiliensis. The sequence goes on from NC_079499.1 coordinate 85,209,633, forward strand.
CATGGACAAGAAAGTAGTGCCGAAGGCCTGACTGCTAATTGACGACCAAATACAATTTAATAGAGTAAGAAATGAACTAAATGTGGACTAAAACATGGTTTATAAATAACTTGAGCTGCTCAGTTGTAGCTATTAGAATATAATCTATCAATGACATAATGTAACTCATTTTTCACACCACAACTTATTTTTAGTCTACAGTGTTATTATAATTGATTGTTCAGAGCCGAGACATCAGTTAGCAGGTATTAGTATCTGTGACAAAACTCACCCTACTGCTATATTTACAATATTTCTGTCAAAAGATACCTGATTTTTGGCACCAGTATCCTTTCCACTACCCAGAACTGGCCTCAAGGCAAGCTCTAGGTAATCACGAGGTGTTATTTTTGTATTATCTTCAATCAAGTCCAGGTAAAAATCCTGAGGGAAAAACCAAAAGGTGGTATAAAAAAATAAAACCAATTAGTTTTGAAAAACAAAGCTAGGAAGCACCTATAGGTATTAAAAAAAAAAATTGAAGAAAAGAGTAATCAAACAAAAACAAACATAAAATGATGACAACATGCCATCAAGCTATTGCTGGAAAATGATTATAGAAAAAATATAAAAATGATGCAAAAATCATCACCCTTAAAAGCCACACGAAGACTGGAGATAAGTTCCCAAGTTCAGAGATTGAGTCCTTTCCTTCAGAGGCTCTACCATGAATATGCTTACTCATTTCAGTGAGAAGAGAGAGACGATCAAGTGCAGCTTCATCAATAACACCTCCCTGAAAATAAGGATGAAAAAAAAAATAAACAGGACATAATTGAATTGGGAATACTAACATTGAAATCAGTGTTAAGATACACAGATCACATTTACACTAATATGAAAAATAATTGTTAACCATGCCATGCTAGAAGAAGTAGTACAAGGAAACCAAGTTAGAAAATCATCTGCAAGATATGTGCTGACCTGGTTGTAAATAAACAAGCTTGATAAGAGGACTGCCAAGGAGGATATGTGGATGTTGTACATTCCCTGTTGGAAAGAAGAGTCAGGAAAAAAATGGCACAATTTACATAATTGCCAAAGGCATTTGGTCGAGCAGGAGATTTTTTCTTTTTTGGGTGGGGAAGGATGGACATATAGGTAAACCTGATGTGCACATCAATACCAAAAGACATGCAATGATCTTCAGCAAAAGAGAGAAAAAAAAAATAAATAAAAAAGAAGGAAGAAGCAATATGTGATCAAACAAGATCACTTGACATATATGTTTAATATTCTCATTTCTAACTAAAAGTAAATTACATTTGCAACCACAGAAGATATTTCCCAACCCTTTCCTTTTATATTCATTCTTTTTGACAACAGCAAGAAGTGGCTAAACCACTTTCTTACAGGTTTACAGCCCAGCCATTGATGTTAAGCATGTTCAAAGAAATGAAAAAAACTAGGGGCTATTTTAAGTTTCTTTGTACAGGAATTCAGAAGTAGCCAAAGAAATCTCTTTCAAATAAGCACAATATGATCTTTAATTGATTTAAATACTAAAAAAATGCAAATCACCACTGACACATTTCTGTGATAGCATAAATCAGAAGAAAAAGAAAAACTTAACTGTTTGATCATAAGCATTGATTCCTCCACTGTCCAACAGTAAAAGACCATATTCAGTTCCATCCAATGCAGTCCTCTTCAATGGCACACTCCACATCCAAAGCCCCTTAGTATGTGGTTGATGGGTTGATGCAACTTGAAATCCAGTGCTCCTACCAAGAAGCTACAGCATGTTTCACACAAGATGCACATTTTAATTTCAGGGAACAAGTGGGAAAGATTGTGATCAACGTGCAGAGAGTAAAATGAGATCCATCGTGTGATTATTTGCACTGCCTAACCTCTGCTAATTCCACAGAAATATGCTCTGGTTATTTTACTTCGGATATAAGTTATAAATCAATACTTCACCTAACCTCTGCTAAGAACATTTACTATCTTTCATTTCCTCCTTCCGAGGTTTCTCAGGAACCAAACAGATGGAAGAATCTAAAAAATTACAAAAACCATAACTTTGAACTTGTTTCTTGCAAATATGAGAAAGCATATGGAGAAGAAGAAAGTCTTGAAGATGAAAAACAATTACAAGCATTTGTCATTCCTTTCCCTCATACTTCATCAGCAGCGAAAAAAAAAAAAAACCAGCAAACACATAAGTACTTGCAATATCAGCAAGCCCCAAAATCCCCAAAAGGCACAACATGGATAATAGGATTTTAAGAAAGAAAATGCTACATAATGCACCACGCTAACAATTCCCAGGAATTTCAACAACTCCCACATTCTGCAGTACTTACAAGCACGGGGGAAAATAAAAGATTGAGAATAACAAATTGAAATACAGCATGCAATGACAACAATAATACAGCAAGCAATAACAACAACTTCCAAAAACCACCAAATGGGTAACATCAACAGGCTCCAAATGATCCAAACAATCATTATATATATAGTTTTGCTATCTTCCACCCATTTGCTGATATAAAAAGCGAGAAAAGATTGATCATAAAAAAGATTGATCATAGTAAATGTTGAAGAATTAATCGGAACTACCTGGTTCAAGATGAAGCTTTTACCCTGACGAGTAGGGCCACATACAGAGACAACGGCGACGGGCCCTTTAATTTGGTGAAGAACATGAATGGCATCTGGGTCCAGCTGAAACTTGCCATTATCAGCATAGTACACGAACCGTATCGGTCTCCCTGAATTGCTTCCCTGGGTATTGGCCCCTGAGGAGGAGGAGGAGGAGGGCGCAGTACTGAGCACCTTTTCCATCATTCACTGTCGTCTTGAGTTTTACATGATCATTGTTTATATGGAGACCGAAATTACCCCTTTATATTTTGAATCAAATTACTGAATTAAGACTCTCATAATAATAATAATAATAATCTATTCAAATACATATATATATTACAACTATATTATTTTTTATCATCTAATTAATTTTAAAATTTATATAAATTTAAAATTTTTAATTCTATTTATATTTAAATTCTAATTAATTAAGTTATTTTATAATTTGAAATATTTAAGTAAAATTAATTATAAAATTAAATATCTATATAGTAAATAAATATATGAAAGAAGGCAGAATGCGATTTCCAAATACCAATAATATTTTAGTATTATAATAATAAATGATTAAATTTAATTAGTTATGTAATAAAATTAATTATAATAATAAATAATTAAATTTAATTGATTGATGAAAACTCAAATTAATTTTAAAATGAATAGGATTATTTTTATATTATTTAAGATATTAAAAAATTTTTAAAACTTCATTAAACTATAAAATCGTTCAAAAGAGAAAAAAATTTTCTTTTTCTAAAATTCTATTTTAAGTTTATAAGTATGTGTAATATATTTTGAAAAAATATTAAATAAAATAAAAGTATCATAGAATTAAAATAATAATAATAATAATTTTTAAAGTAGAATTATATATTATTGGTTTTTTTAATTTATTATATAGGAATAATTTTTTAATAAATAATAATTTATTTTTATAGATTTTTTTAATAAATAATAATTTATTTTTATTGATTTAGTGATGAAAATGCATTGCTGATTACTTTTAGTGATAATTACCTGTCGCTAATAGCTTAAGAAATGAGAACCAATGACTTATTTGTTGTTAATGCTTTTGGTAGCTATTTTATATAAAGTCATCGCTGACAAGTTTTAGCGACATGTGATCCATAGCTAATGCTTTAAGTTATTCAATATAAGTTTGTCATTAATTTTATAGTGATGAATTATCCGTCACTAAATCTATAATTAATTTCAATTTCTAACATTATTACAATTAATATAAATTAAAATTTTAATATTATTTTAATAATAATTGCGCTCATACTAAAAATTTTATTATAATTTTATATTTTTAATCCTATTATAAATATTATTAATTCATTAAAAATTATTTAGTTTATTACAATAAATAACAAAACTAAATGTTGAATTTCACTTATGCTAATTTATTTTTTTTAATTATTCTAAATATTTACATATTTATAATGTTAAATGATAAAATTACTGTTAACAACAACTATTTAATTAACATTATTGTAAAATTATTATTAAAAATTATTTATTTAATTAAATTAATATTTACATTTATATCAATATATATAAAATTATAATCCTATTCAATGAAAAATATTTTATTTGTTATAAATTTGTAACTATTATTTTAAAATATTAGTAACAGATAACTTTTATATTTACACACTCTATCTTCGTGCAATAAAATTTAAGTTCAATTAATTTGAACTTATAATATGATTTTTTTTTTCTTTATTCACTATATTTTTATGTTTTTTTTTTTCAATGGGCAAAATCTATTTATAAATCTTTAAATTTTTTAAGCTTTTATGTGATATCATTATTATGAGGTTAGTTACATGTGAATGTGATCACTAAGATTTTATTATTATTGCCAATACTAAATAAAACCAATATCCTTTGCAAATTTAATGATATGTATATACGCTAAAAGAGATTGATATTTTTATTTTTTTTTATGTTTAATGTTGATGCATCCTATAATATTAGGGATGATTAATATCATTTTTACATAAAAAAATGCTTAATTAAAATTTTAAAATTTTATTATTACATTTATTAATTTTTAAGGTTTAAATTTGATTAAAAATCATATTTACATTATATACATGCTTAATAGCTCTTAACTAAACTTAACAGTATTATGATTTAATTAAAAAGGTTACCATGTGATATAAATTTAAGATATTATGTCATATCAATATATTAATTATAATTACAATTAACTCAATTACATGTATATATATATATACACACAATCTAATTCCATAACTTCTAGCTAAACTCAATAGTATTATGATTTAATTAAAAAGTTTATTATGTGATATAAATACAAGATATTATATGATATTAATATATTAATGACAATTATAATAAACTCAATTACATAAATGTGTATATATACACGCACACATAATCTAATTTATGGCTCTTAACTAAACTCAATAGTAATATGATTTAAATTTAATATATTAATAATTTAATTTTTAGAGAATAAGTGGACAATATTAAGTAGGAAAAGATTTAAGATAGAGAAATTTTTAAAGGATGCATAAAGAGAAAGTATTTAGAGAGAGAGGAGAATAATAATGGATGGATGGCTTAGTATTAAAATTAAATATTAATCTTTTAAAGACTTAAAATTCACATAAAAAAAAATAGTGAAAGAGATTGGAAGAAAGACTACATATAGAGAGAAAGTAATAATAATCACTTGATATATTAGTGTTAATTTTGAAGCTTAATTTTTTAAAAGTTCAAAATCTTAATAGAGAAGGAAGAGAGGGAGAGAGATAATGTTTTATGGTTTAAATCACACCAGCATCAAAAGTATGCAATTTTAATTTCTTTAGTAATTTAATATAGATAAAATAGTTCATAATAATTTTTAGGTATTTATTATCTAATATTCTAAATTTATTCTCATATAAAAATTAACTTATTTTTGTAAGAAAATAAATCTAAAGCACAAATAACTATATAATTATAAATATATTTTATATATTGTTTATATCATATTTTTAAATAATTTATTATTTTAAAAATAATTATAAACAAAATAAATATATTTATAACGTTATAAAATTACAATAACTAATATAAATGCTTTTGTAAATGAGCAAATAAATGAGCCTACTCACGAATCTATTTAATGAGTCAGCTAACTAGCCTGTTTAATGAGCTAACTCGCAAACTTGTTCAATGAGCCAACTAGTGAACCTATAAATAAACTGAGCTCAAACTCAAGCTTGAGTCGAATATTGCTGAGCTTGAGCTCAGCTCATTTATTAAACGAACCTAAAATTCTAGTCGAGCTCGACTCATTTAGAAAACGAGCTGAACCAAGTTAAACTTTTATCAAGCCAAACCTTGAGTAGCTTACGAGTAGCTTAGTTCATTTACACCCCTAGTTAATATCCTCATGTATATGCACATATTTTTTTATTTGTAATTTATTAAAAAATTTTAATTAAGTTGTTAATTTTGACCAAAAGGTTACAAAAAGTCTAATTACATTTTGTATATATTTATGTGGAAAGATATGCTCCTCACAGTTTTAATTTTAATTTATTATGTTTTAAATTTTTACAATGATAAAAACGAGAAGAAAGTATAAAAAGGATTAGAAGAAAAAATTTGAACTACTTGAGATTATTAATTATATAATTAATATGAATTCATTAAAAATGTATTATTAAATTTATATTTATATTTTAATCTATAATGTATTTATAACATATATAATATAATCTATAATTAAAAAATAAAAATACTCATTAAATATATTAAATAATATATTAAATAGGTTTTAAAATTATTTATATTAAACAATATAATAATATAAAATTTTAATATATCAATATAAAGAAAATAAAAATTTTATAATAATAATTAACTAAATTACATAATACATTTTAAAAATTATCTTATTTTCTAATTTTATACATAAATTTCTTTCGTAACTTCATCATATAAATTAATATTATTTTAAATTATAAAAAATATAATATGGGTAAATCAAACTTACTTTTTTTTTAAATAATAAAATAACAAAGTTTGAATAAATTGAGTTCAATAGTTAAATTTGTATTTTTTATTAATTTATTTTAATTTATTTTTTATTAAATTATTTTAATTTTTAAATATCTTTACCCATTTATATTTTTAAAACTTATTGTTATATTTTTTTATTATATTATAATTATGTTGTGATTTTCCTATATATAATGATTTTAAATTAATAAATATTTTTATGCATGTAATTAATTAAAAAAATTAAAATTAATATTTTAATTCAAATAATTAAGTATAATATTTATAATATAATAATAATAATATTATATCATATATAAAAAGGTAACAGAAAATTATATAAAAAATTAAATCACAAGTATGTATAATGAAAAATAATAATATGCATTGCATGCTAAATATATTTATTTAGAGTTAGTTATGTATTAAATGTTTAAATAAAAACTTTAAAAATATTATAATATAAATAACTTTATTTTATTAAAAAAGAAATTTTATAAAATTTTTATTATTTATATTCATAAATAAAAAAATTCAGAACGTAACATATTAAAATTTTGTTATTAAAAATTAATATATTATAGTAATATTATATTATATAAAAAATTTAATAAAAAATTATATATGAAAAATTAAATTATAAATACATATAACGAATATAAATAATATATAACGTACATTAAAAAAAACTAATATATATAAATGTATGACAAAATTTGGAAAAACAAAAATATCTTTAATTTTTTTATGTTATTTATAAATATATTAACTCTTATTACTTAAATTAATTTTAAAATTTATATAAATTTAAAATTTTTAATTTTACTTATACTTAACTCTATTTATTAATTAAATTTTAATTTAAGAAAATTTTATTAAAAAAATTAATTAAAATCATAAATTCATATTAAAAAAAGCATATTTATAATAAAGTAAGGTAGGTTGCTTAAAAAGTAAAACTTATTTATAAATAGAATTTTTAAAAATATTTATTTATAAATAATTAAAAAATATTTATAATTTTTATTTTGATTTCATAAATAATTGTAAAATAATTAAAATTCTATTTATAAATTTAATTTATTTTTATATTTAAATTAGTGTACATTATTTTATAGTTACTTTTTACTTATATTTTTATTTTATTTCTAAATTTTATTTTAAATTAGTAATTACAACAAAGAAGATTTTTTTTAGTTAATTAAAGAAAATTACGTTTTATTGAGTTAAATAATATTAGTACTTAAAAAGTATCCAAATTTTAAAAAAAAAAAATTTCATTATTTTCCTAATCATTTTAAATTAAAATTAAAATTTCTAATTTAATTCAAAATTTATTATTTAAATAGATAAATATTCTATTAAAACTTTTATTTCAATCTATAAAAAAATGAATGGGAAGACAAATTTATAAAAGGATAAAAATATTTTTAATGTTTAAACAATTTTTGTTATTTTAAATAATTATAATATTAAATTGTATTCTAAATTAATTATTTCTAATAAATTTTGTAAAATTTTTTAATTAACTAATTTAAAAAATTCGCAAATATAAACTTTTCTAAAAATATAAGTTTCAATTTTTATACTATTTATAATATAATATCTTATTAATGTATGAAAATGTATTTTAAAAATAAATAATCATAATATTTACAAACTATATAATATTTTTTTTAAATAAATAAAATCTACATAATCTTAAATTTATTTAATTGCTATTTCCTAATATAAACTAATTTTTATTAAAGATTCATATAAAAAATTAATTAAAATATATCAAAATTAGTATTTGTAATTCTCTAAAAAATTGTCCATAGCACGATATCAATCTATAAACCTCTAAAGTAAAAAATAATATTTTTAGTTTAAAAATTTCTTATAAAGTTCAACTAATAAATATATTCTTAAAAATATGTATAAATATTATTATTATTATTATAATATGAGTAACTTTTATATCGTAGGTTTTCATAATTCTTTATAATGAGTATGGTAGGTTCCTAAAATTTTCTTTTATAATGAATTATCAATCTTAATAGTAATCAATAATGATAATATATTATTATTATTATTATTATTATTTAACACAAAATAAATTATTAATAGACAAACATTTAAATAAATACTAAAACAACATATAGTTTTCAAAAAAAAAATTATCATATTAAAAAAAAATTTATTGTAGATATGAAAGAAAATTTCTAACAACAATAAAATAATAGATATGAAAACATTTCATATATCTATATATTATATTGTACTAATTAAATTATAATATTAATTATGATAAAAATTTTAATATTTTAATTAAGTAATTAAATTAATATTTGATTATTTTATATATATGCATTAATTCAAATGCTAGTCTGTGTGTATGTATACACACACATACATGTGGATAGGCGATCTTATGTACGGATATAAATATTCTTACTTTTTTATATTATTTATAATTATATTATTTTTTATTATTTAAATTAACTTAAAAGTTTTAATAAATTTAAAATTTTTAATCTACATATACTTTCTATTATAATTTAAAATCAAATCTTATAAAAAAATATAAAATCATAAAATCACGTTTCCTAAAAAAATATTTATTATGTTTTAAAAAAGAAATCAATTTGAATTTGGATTCCTATCCAATTTTCTAACTTTAATTATATGGCCTTTTTATTCTAAGGCCAAAATTTTTTAATTAATTATTAAAATATCTTAATTTATATTTTACATATAATTTATAATCTTTCTAATTTTATAATCTATCTACAGTATATAAAAATATAAATGAGATAGTAAATTTATAAATTAATTAAAAAGAACATAATTTTAATTTATATTTACAAATATATATGTAATTATAAATTATTAAATTTTAATTAGTGAAGGATTTTACTAAAAAAAAAAAATTTAAGACAATTTTCATTGCTTTTAATGTTTTATTCTTAGCCATTATAAGAAAATCTTATTATTTATTAAAAAAAAGTACATTATTAAATCTAAATAAGATAAATATTAAAATATAAATATAAAAATATCATGACAGACATATGTATCCTGTTCCAATTTGAATGCAATGAGAGCTATTCTCAGTTTTGGATAATTTAATTATTATAAAAATAAATTTCGATAAATCACATAAAAATATATTCACATAATAATTTCTAACAGAAAGTTAATATTACTGTGACATTAAAAAAAATCTCATGCTATTAATTCAATAAAAAATAAAAATTTTATCCTTTAAATGATAATGCACTAATTATATGGTATATTTTTGAAATTGCTCCTAAAAATTATTATAAGAGTATATAGTTCCTTTTTGGAATTAAGAAAATATTATTATAGATGTAAGTTGATGAAAGTATGAGTATATCGATCAAAATAATATATATATATATATATATATATATTTCCTACACAAAAAAAAAATCCATATTAATTTTAAATTATTAAAAATATTAAAATATAAGTAAACAAAACATTAAAAAAAAGTTTAAATAAATTTAATACGATAAAAAACTTGCATACAATATTATCTATCATTTTAATTTTTAAATAATATTTTTACACATTCATATTTTTCAAAGCGTTAATATTATATTATATTATTTTTTTATTTTATAATATTTAAATTAATAACTGATTTAATATTTTATGTTACAATTAGATTAACACATATATATAGTTCCAATACAAAAAAATCCATATTAATTTTAAATTATTAAAAATATTAAAATATAAGTAAACAAAACATAAAAAAAAAGAGTTTAAACAAATTTAATACAATAAAAAACTTGCATACAATATTATTTATCATTTTAATTCTTAAATAATACTTTTACACATTCATATTTTTAAGCATTAATATTATATTATATTATATTATATTATTTTATAATATTTAAATTATTTATTGATTTAATATTTTATGTTATAATTAGATTAACATATAACTTGTTATAAAATTATAATAATTTTTAAATCAATAAATATTTTATTTATTGAATTAACTAACTAACTAACATTAAAATTAATGTTTTACTATAAATAATTAAATTTAATAAATAAATAAAACAATTATATTTATAGTTATAAATTATTTATCGCACGTGCTTCAACAACAACAATAACTACTACTAATAATAATAAGGCCAATTACATCCTTAAACAGTTGTATTATTACATTTTTACATATTAGATACATGAACTATTTTCGTGACCCATCACACATTTCAACTTAAGAAAACAATAAAAAATGACACATAAGCACAAAATTGAAGATAGCCCCGAAAGTGAGATACAAATGACTTTGACTTGACAATGTCTACCAAAAGGCCAATTCTGTTTGGGTAAATGGGTTTGAATAAATTGCATTACTAACTACACATAAAAATATGTTTCCATTCTAAAATCACTGTAAATGAAAAGGAGAAGAGTGTTGTTTACATAGCTCGAGGCTTTAGCAATAAAACTACCAAACCAAGTAACTCTCATTCTCATAGGCTAATTAGGGAAAGTAGGTTGGCAAATGGCAATATTAGGGCCCAGGAATATAGAAAATGCTAGTGGTGAGAAGAAGAGGAGAGAGCCAGAAACCACAAAGGCCACGTAAGAAATTGAAACTACACCAGTGTCTATTTTTAGAGGAGAAAACTACAGCTATTAGCAAATGGCAAAAATAGAGCAATTTGGAATCTTATTTTTAGAGTAGAAAATAGCAACAAATAATAGAGCAAAAAATTATTCACATATCATTAAGTTTTCATTATTGACCGAGAGAAAACATCTAGCTTTTATTTTATTAATCATATTGTATGTTTCCGACACTCTTCTTTTGTTTGATAATTGATCTAGAGTAGCTGATAGCTATCCACTTGATGGGTGAAACTCAATCCCTTGTTTGGACTCGAAGTTTGTCCTCATATTATGGGTTTGGCCTATATCAATAATATTTTGAAAATCAAGTTCAACTTATGATGTAGTGACTAATTTGTCACCATAATAATATATGGATATGATAAACATAGATAGGATTCCCAACACCTAAGCCAAATGCCAAGCAATGTGCAGAGCTAGTGAACAAGGTGACTTAAAGCAACATAAACTAACAATTTACTAAAGCAACAAAGACTAGGAATTGAAAACCCTCTCAATATTTGTAACACTCTCACTATAGGCAGTTCTGTACATTCTACTGTTCCAGTGACTAAGGTCTGTTCGAACAGATAGAATGTATAGAACCACACTTAAATCAGAGTGAGAAATTATAATTAAATCAAATAAAGATCAATTAAGGGTGTAGAAAAATAAAAGAAGTGAAGTAGGAATCGGTTAAATGAGCACAAGTCCCGATGATGGGTGGCCTCACTAGGAAATGACAATGAGTTCGGTGTAACTCTAAATTCAAGCAGAACCCTATAAGACCCTTAATGAAGACTTAATTAAGGGAATTTCTATGAGTTAATAGGCCAAGAAAATAAAAAGAAATAAACACAAAGCAAAAGAAGATAAAGAATTATCAGGAATTATGGGAAGTACGAACATAAACCCAGTAAGAGCAAAATTTGGTCAATAAAATTTAAAGGTCCAATATTGACAAAAAATGAGAGTTATTAATTTAATAAAGCTAGATTAGTTTAATTAATTGAGATTATGAAAATTAAATATCATTATTGAAAAGTAAAATTATAATGATTATAAACTTCAAAATAATTACAAGATTGCTATTTCCACTTATTTACAAATATGCTATTGAATATTAAATTAATATATATTAATAATTGATCAAAGAATTTTACCATCTTCTTCCTTGTTTCCAGTCCACCCATGCTTTCTTCCTTTTCTCTCTAAATTCTCCATTAAAACCCATAAGCCAAGCTTTGAAACCCTAAGTTTCAACCAAAATTTCCTTAGAAAATCCATAGCCAACCCTAAACCAAAGCTTAAATTGAAGAGAGCAACTAAGAAACCACAAGAATTTTGAAGTAAGAGTAAGAAGAAATTTCGGCCAAGAGGGTTTCATAAGGGAGAGTGAAGATTTAGTTAGATTGAAGGTTGATTTTGACAAGGGAGAGCTTGAAGACAAGGTTAGTGCTAACAATCCCTATCAATTTTGAAGTTTTATGAATTTTTGTTAGGGTTTGCTATAATTAGGAATTTTCTTATTTATGCCCTAAGTGATGCAATTGAATGTTTATTATAACTCTTGGATGTGTTAATTATTTGAGTATGTTGAGAAGACATCAAATTGGTTGATGGTAAGTGAAGTTATGTAATGAACTTGATTCTGGACAGCTTGAGTCTAGTATGGTTAATTGGCTATAAGTTGAGCTACATAGCTCCAATTGGTATGAAACCAATTGGAGATGAAACATAAGACATAATGCTAAAAATTTCATGGAGAGAGCCTACCCAAAAAATGACCATAAGTTACCCTAATTAAGGATTGAATCCAGAATTGAAATTTTGGACCTGAAGAAAATGGCCAAATGAATAGCACTTAGTAAATTAGTCATAACTCACTCTAGGAAACTCCAATTTAGGTGATTTTTGAACTTATGGAATTCTGAAACATAGGAGAACATTTCATATGAAGAACTTAAAGTCAAATTATGATCCTAACTCAACTACATTGGTAGACAAATTTGGTCCAGAAAACCTATCCTGGTTATGGAATGAACCTAAAATCCTCATCATTTAGGTACCCGACCAGTTATGGAAAAATTGCCATAACTCAAGCTACAAAATTGCAAATGTAGTAATTCCAAAGCCAAATTTCTCCTAAAACATAGGACTACAACTTTTCTCTTTAGACCAGAACCCAGTTCTTAGAGCAAAGTAGAGGAATTGTTAGGATAAGTCAGGAATGCTAAATCTAGAATTCCTGCACCTGAAGCATTTTGCCTTATGACCTTCGAATGGTTTATAGGCCATAACTTTATGTACAAAACTCCAATTGAAGTGATTCAAAAAGATTTGGAAACCTAAGACAAAGCCTAAAACTTTGTTTTAGGGACCCGAAGCCAATTCTGACCCTAAAGTGCTCGGATATTAGTTGCAAAATTTGGTAAAATTCTAGAAAACAAGGAAAGTGCAGGGTTTAGTACTATAACTAGACCTGCAAAACTTCAAATTGAATGATTCAAAAAGGAAGTTAACGTTAAAATATAGGGGAACAACTTTCATGAAGAAAGTAAGGCCGAACTGATTCTACATCTTGGCCAAATTGCTAGGGAAAATTAAAGCATCAATTCTGAAATTCATTAAACTTTCACAAAATGACTTGAAATGTGATATGTACTTAACATAAATGATTTGATGAACACATATATCATATGAATATGTAATTGGGACTTATGTTCCCATCATGAATGGAATGAAAATGCTATGAGCATGAATAACACATGAAATGAAATAATGAGACTTATGAATACATAATGATACTTAATTGCCCAAGTATGCCTAGACATTAGTGTATGGGTTGGATCGATTGGCATGCCAATTAGGGACCAAAGATGCAGTACTGCCCATGGCTTTCGAGCCTACTTCATGGATGATCATTGATAGACAATGTATGTTTGATATGGTTATTCTTCTGGCTTTATACCTGCCCACCGGCTTTATGTCTGACACGTTTTACTGACTTTTATGCCTACCCGCTGGCTTTATGCCTGACAGATGTATACCTGATAGGCACATGGGGTGTCTAACTAGTATACTCCCGTGTATCCAGTCTTAACAGTCTGTTATAGGTTACTTAGGCATTGTAATGAATTAAGAAGATTGGATATCCAATAAATGAATGGAAAAGATCCCAATGAACTAAATTGCTTCTAAAGATCAATAAAAACGTGCTATGATTCATAATTAATGAAAATGCATTTTTTTTATTGACAGTACACACAGGAAACATTTATATTTAATTATTTAGTTTATTTTCATTTTATTATTGCACCAATAAGCAATATGCTTAGCGCGAAGGATTTTTCCCTCACGTAGGTACTAGAGACAAAGTCCAGTAGAGGCATTGAATTGAGGGTGGAGATCTGATTTGCAGAAGTGTCGTGTCACCTCATCACTATATTTTGGTAGGGCTCGTGAGCTACAGGAAATTTTATCACTGTACATTGTAATTAATCATTAAGTTTGTAATGTAAATTCTGGATTTGTATAATAATTTTATACATTATGTAAGTCAGTAAATTTTGTAAATTTTATGCATGAAATGAGTTTGCAAACTTGAGATGGAAAAGATGGAAATGTTATGGATGAAGATGATACATGATTTGAAATTATTGAAAATTTATGATGGAAATCGAGATTGATATGGATTTATTTAAACAGGTAATTGATTCTAACACGTCAAATGTTAATAAAATAGGGAAAACTCTGATAGTTTCTCTATTTAAATATTATGATTTAATTAATAATGGAATTAAAATTACTAATGAATAAAGCAAGATAAGATAAGGTGCTCTGACACAGAATGTGGTATTCCTTGCTAGACTACACTGTAGATCGGATAAGGGGTGTTACATTTAGTGGTATCAGAACAGAGGTTAGGCATTCCTAAACTTAGATAATTAGAAAGAAATAGTGTGCATGACATGCATGGGCCTTTAATTAGGAGTTGAGGTGACACTAATACAGATATGTTATTCTGTCTGTTTTATAGGTTAGATGGAGTCTGATCCTTTGGAGCACAGGTGTCCTAGACATGTGGAGGAAGAGGTTCAGAGTCATGTACTTGCCCATAATCAGGATCGGGACAGGAGAGAGAAGTCATCGAAGGGTGTTATTGGTAGGGCACAACAGGCATTTTTAGAGTAGATGACTTAGATGCTTCGTCAGGTTATCAGAGCTATACCACAACCATAGCCACCGCCGCAACTACAGACACAGCCAGTTTAGAGGTCCCCACTGGAGAAATTGAGGAAGTATGAGGTCATCGATTTTAAGCGTACAAAGAAGGATGATCCAGTAGCTGTAGAGCACTGGTCAGAGAGGACTGAGAGAGTACTACAACAGCTACATTGTGTACCTAAGCAGCAGTTGGAGTGTGCTCTCTCATTACTATAAGAGGATGCCTACCAGTGGTAGGTTATGGTGTCCAGAGTTGTGCAGCCCACAGAAATTACATGGGACTTCTTCTAGGCTGAATTCAATAAGAAGTATATCAGCCATGTCTATTTAGAGGCTAGACGGAGAGAGTTCCTGGCCCTAAGGCAGAGGCAACTAACTGTATCTGAGTATGAAAGAGAGTTTGTACGGCTAAACAAATATGCTTAGGTGATGATGCTTATAGAGGTTGATAGGTGCTGATGGTTTAAGGATAGGCTAAATGATAATATTAGACTTCTAATCATGGCACATAGGATTACTGATTTCTCCCAGTTAGTGGTAGCAGCCCTAAATGTGGAGAGAGTCAGGGATAGTAAGCAGACTTAGAGAGATAGGCAGCGTAAGAGAGGATCTGGATCGGGGCAGTCTAGCATGCCAACTTTTGCTAGTAAGAGGCCTAAAGGTTCACAGGGCTAGAGAGGCCAGTCTGAAGTATCTGTGGCCAATTCTCTGAACATAGTAGCAAGGGGATCCGCCCTAGTGCTAGAATGTACACACTGTGGTAGGAGACACAGAGGGGAATGTTGACTGTCGACTGGGTGATGTTTCCGTTATGGAGCTGTAGACCATTTTTTGCGGGATTGTCCATAGATGAGTGTTCCCACTGCTCTACCACAGATAAAGAGATCTGCCCCAGTAGCCCATAGGGGTAGAAGACCTGCTAGGACAGAAGCGGCTGGTACTTCACAGAAAGCTACTTCTGAGATAGTTAAGAGGCCTGAAGCCAGAGTAGCACCACGCGTATATGCCATTAAGGCTTGAGAGGAGCCGGATCCAGACACTGAAGAGGTGACATAGGAGAGCAAAGAAATAATGAGGCAACAGTTTCCTCAGCTATCTACATCAGGTAAATTTTGAGGACAAAATTTTCTTTTAGAGGGGAAGAACCTCACTGTAGGCAGTTCTATACATTTCACTGTTCCAGTGACAAAGGTCTGTTCAGATAGCTAGAATGTATAGAACCACACTTAAATCAGAGTGAGAAATCATAATTAAATCAAATAAAGATCAATTAAGGGTGTAGAAAAATAAAAGAAGTGAAGTAGGAATCGGTTAAATGAGCACAAGTCCCAGTGTTGGGTGAACTCAATGGGAAATGACAATGAGTTCGGTGTAACTCTAAATTCAAGCAGAATCCTATAAGACCCTTAATGAAGACTTAATTAAGGGGATTTCTATGAGTTAATAGGCCAAGAAAATGAAAAGAAATAAACACAAAGCAAAGGAAGATAAAGAATTATCGGGTATTATGGGAAGTATGGACATAAACCCAGTAAGAGCAAAATTTGGTCAATAAAATTTAAAGGTCCAATATTGATAAAAAAATGAGAGTTATTAATTTAATAAAGCTGGAATAGTTTAATTAATTGAGATTATAAAAATTAAATATAATTATTGAAAAGTCAAATTATAATGATTATAAACTTCAAAATAATTATAAAATTGCTATTTTCACTTATTTACAAATATGCCATTGAATATTAAATTAATATATATCAATAATTGATCAAAGAATTCTGCCATCTTCTTCCTTGTTTCTTGTCCACCCATGCTTTCTTCCTTTTCTCTCTAAATTCTCCATTAAAACTCATAAGCCAAGCTTTAAAATCCTAAGTTTCAACCAAAATTTCCTTAGAAAATCCATAGCCAACCATAAACCAAAGCTTAAATTGAAGAGAACACCAAAGAAACCACAAGAATTTTGAAGTAAGAGTAAGAAGAAATTTTAGCTAAGAGGGTTCCATAAGGGGGAGTGAAGATTTAGTTGGATTAAAGGTTGATTTAGGCAAGGGAGAGCTTGAAGACAAGGTTAGAGCTAACAATCCCGATCAATTTTAAAGTTTTATGAATTTTTGTTAGGGTTTGCTATAATTATGAATTTTCTTATTTATGCCCTAAGTGATGCAATTGAATGTTTATTATAACTCTTAGATGTGTTAATTATTTGAGTATGTTGAGAAGATATCAAATTGGTTGATGGAAAGTGAAGTTATGTAGTGAACTTGATTCTAGACAGCTTGAGTCCAGTATGGTTAATTGGCCATAAGTTGAGCTACATAGCTCCAATTGGTGTGAAACTAATTGGAGATGAAATCTTAGACACAATACTAAAAATTTCATGGAGAGAGCCTACTCAGAAAATGACCATAAGTTATCCAAATTAAGGATTGAATCCAGAATTGAAATTTTGGACCTGAAGAAAATGATCAAATGAACAGTACTTAGTAAATTAGTCATAACTCACTCTAGGAAACTCCAATTTAGGTGATTTTTGAACCTATGGAATTCCGAGACATAGGAGAACATTTCATATGATGAAATTAAAGCCAAATTATGATCCTAACTCAACTAAATTGCTAGACAAATTTGGTCCAGAAAACCTATTCTGGTTCTAGACTGAACCTGAAATCCTAATCATTTAGGTACCCGATCAGTTAGGGAAAAATTGCCATAACTCAAGCTATAAAATTGCAAATGTAGTAATTCCAAAGCTAAATTTCTCCTGAAACATAGGACTACAACTTTTCTCTTTGGATCAGAACTTAGTTCTTAGAGCAAAGTATGGTATTTGTTAGGATAAGTCAAGAATGCCAAATCTGGAATTCCTGCACCTAAAGCATTTTGTCTTATGAGCTTCGAATGGTTGCCATGACTTTCTCTATAAAACTCCAATTGAAGTGATTCAAAATGATTTGGAAACCTAAGACAAAGGCCTAAAACTTTGTTTCAGGGACCTAAAGCCAATTTTGAGCCTAAGGCGCTCAGATATTAGTTGCAAAATTTGGTGAAATTCTGGAAAACAAGGAAAGTGCAAGGTTTAGTACTATAACTAGAGCTACAATACTTCAAATTGAATGATTGAAAAAGGGAATTAAAGTTAAAACATAGGAGAACAACTTTCATGAAGAAAGTGAAGCCAAACTGATTCTACACCTTGGCCAAATTGCTAGGGAAAGTTAAACCATCAATTCTGGAATTCATTAAACTTTCACAAAAATGACTTGAAATGTGATATGTACTTAACATAAATGATTTGATGAATACATATATCATATGTGTGACACCCCTTACTCGTCTATAGTGTAGCCAAGCAAGATATGCCACACAGTGTGCCGGAGCACTAAACCATATTTTCATTACAATTTACCCTTTTTAATTAATTTATTTATAATTTTGATTAATTTGAATTTTCCGTAAATTTTATAGAAAATTCGGCAGAGTGCTAGCTGTAATTTGGAAAAACAGTTCTTCTAAATCTGTTAAAAACACTTCCAATATACTCATAATTTCAATCTCAGTCAACGACCAACATATTTTCAATAATTTCTCAAATGACTTCAATATCTCAAAATTCAATTCGTTTCAAATCATACTCAATTCAATAAGAAGTGCTCAAATTTATTACTGAACATGGTTCATAGATAATTACATCTAAAGCATAATTACATGAGTTTATAATATACATTACAAAAGTTTACAAAATACAAAATATCAAAAGTAGCCTAACGTCCTACCAATGCACTGCAAATGTGAGGTGACTCTGGACTCTGTGTGCAAATCTGAAAGATCACCTGGTATGAGGTCTGCTAGACTCCCCAGCTATGTCTCTAGTACCTGCGTGTGGCAAAAGCGACGCGCTAAGCAATTCTGCTTAGTGGTGACAATATAAAATAAAATAACTAAAATAAAGTGAATATGCAGAATGTATGTTTACATCTTTGGTAGACTTAATATCTAGCATTTATTATAGTATTATTCGATTAAAATTTGAAAAGATTTATTATCATTGCCTGAGTAACCCATACTAGTCGACTGGACTAGATAAATGGGTAAACTGGCGCTGGGTACTAAGTACCTCGGACCATCACACCATCGATCACATTGTGTCTCCCGGTGTGCAACAGAACAATTAATAAGCTGTAATAATTATCAGGGATAAAACTCAAGTATAATAACTCAATCAACATAGCCAAAGGCTATTTTATCACAGAATGGCACGTGAGGCCATAAAACACAGAATGGCATGAAGCCATATGCAGTACTGCTAATAGAACCCTCTTGGCATGCCAACCTATCCAAAGCAATCTTGCTAGGTGTACTAGGGTATGTTACGCTCATAATTTATATAATTCTTGAAATTTATGTTTGGGTGTTACTATTCATTTCATTGGTCAACAAAAATGTTGACTTTTACATGAACAATAGGTACATTAGTTTTAATACTCCCAACATACCACATTTTGCATTCTAAAATTGTTGGTATTGTTTCCAATACCATTTCTAAGCTTAATGTTAGTTCAAAATTTTCAGATTTTAAGCCTTGTATTTATTGTTCCATTAGTCATTTTTGCGGTGGGAATTTGGCAAAATTGTCAATGGAAGTTGTTCCTTATTGTGTCTAGTTACATTTATTTTTTTGAATCACTCCATCTGAAGTTTTGTAGCTCAAGTTATGGCCTAAATACCATGACTGGCCGGATTGCCAACTTCCTAGATTTTCTGGACTGACCAAATCTACAGTGTTTTGTTTAGTAATTTTAGGTCACCTTTAAAACATGTTATGGTCAAAATTTGGGTTAGGTTTCTTCATGAAAGTTGTAGATCTATGTCTCAGCTATTTGCTGGTAAAATTTTAGGTCAATTAGACCTTTCTACACTGAGTTATGACTAAATGACTAAATACTATTCATTTAGTCATTTTGCCCTGGCAGAATGCAGGTCACCCAGATTAGGGCAATCTTTAGGTCAACTTAGTTTAGTTTTCTGGGCATGGTTTCTTCACTCGAAGTTGTGTCATTTTGTATCTAGTTTTATATCCAAATGGCCTTGCACCAATTGAACCTCTATAACTCCAGTTATTGCTGCCCAAACCTGCTGGACTCATGCCCAGTCCTGCAGGTCACCAAGGGCAGCCATACTAACTTCAATTCCCACTAAACAAACCACTTCATTTCTTATTCACACATAGCCAAATGGTCAGTAATTGACCATTAAAACTCTCTTTCACCAAGTACATGGACAAAGTCTCAATTTGGGTCCAAACCCTAGCCCTCCCATTTCAGATTTTTGCATTCACTTGCACTTCACTATCCTAATCAATATATTAGTGTTAAGGGCAGCTAGAGTACCACTTCCATTCAAGGAAAATCTTCAAACCCTACCTATCCCAAAACTATCGAAATTTTAATAAAAGCTTACACATGGTATATTTTTAATTTTCATGCAAATTTACATTCCACTCCACTCCTTTAACATGAATCAAAAGAGAATGAGTGAGTTTAGTCACTAACCTCTAATGGAGGAAATTTCAAACTTGCTAGAGTTCTTCCTTTACACTTCTTTTTGCTCCCAAAAGCTTCACCAAGATGAAATATCAAGGTTTTATGTTGCTAAGTTAGGGTTTTATTGAGAGAGGACTAAGGAAAGGAAGCTTTGTTGATTTGAAAATGGAGGAGTGAGGGAGTGAGTATGGGACGACAAGAAGAAGAAGAAGAAGAGAGTGGCTGCTAAACTTTTTCTAGAATTTTACTTCTTTTCCTCATCTTTTAATGTATTATAATTGTCTTTCTTTAATTTGATTGGCCATAGCTTTTTAATTACCTCATGCTTACATAAGCATGAAGTAATAAATCTCATTTATTTACAATTTCTTTTCTTTCTTTTCCTATTCATTTTTAAATAATTTTTCATCAATATTTGTACATATTTTATGTCATATAATTCACTTACATAAATAAACAAGTTGGTAAAAAATAATCTCTGAAGACGAAATGACCAAAATGCCCTTTGTTTGGCTTAACGAGCCAAAATTGTGTGTACCGATTGATTAAATTTTCCTTATGTTTTCTTAACATTCTATTATCATGGGAACCCCAATAATCCTTTCCTGAGATCCCAAAAATTATTTTATGAAGTTTTCCCCGGGTTTAGGATTGCTAACGGCCTTCGTCGCTACTTCCCCTTTGGGTTACTCATCATTGGGGTTTCGGCTCGTTTAACCTTAGTGTATTTCGTTCCTAAAAATTTTCCTTGATTTTTATGAGCATTGTTTAGTTTTTTTTTTTTTCAACTCCCTGTTTTTTTTTTTTAACTCCCCACTCTAGTCTAATTATAATTTCAAAAATTATGGTTGCCCAGACCGACATTGGTCGCTGGAACAGTAGACTGTACGGACTAGCTAAAGTGAGGATGCTACAACTCTTTCCCTCTAATAAAAATTTCGTCCTCGAAATTTACCTGATGCAAATAGTTGAGGGAATTGTTGCTTCATCGTCTCTTCACTTTCCCAAGTTGCCTCCTCGGTGTTGTGGTGCCTCCAAAGCACTTTCACCAGTGGAATCTGCTTATTCCTCAATTCTTTCATTTCCCGAGCTAGGATCCATATGGGTTCTTCTTCATATGTCAAATCCGGTTGTACTTCAATTTCTTCCATGGAGATGACATGTGAAGGATCTGAACGGTATCTTAATAGTATAGATACATGGAACACATTGTGGATCTTACCCAGCTCTGGTGGTAAAGCTAGCCTGCACGCCACTGGACCCACACGTTCAATGATTTCATATGGGCTAATGAACCTAGGGCTTAATTTACCCTTTCTTCTAAACCTCAGTACTTTCTTCTATGGTGAGACTTTGAGAAACACTTTGTCGCCAACTGCATACTCTATCTCTTTTCTCTTCAAGTCGGCATAAGATTTTTGTCTATCTGAGGCAACCTTCAAATTTGCTTTGATTATTTTCACTTTCTCCTCAGTCTGTTTCACTAGGTCTGGTCCTACCAGCTTATCTTCGCCCAATTCAGTCCAACATACTGGGGTTCTACACTTCCTCCCATACAGTGCTTCATAAGGGGCCATTTGAATGCTATCTTGGTAGCTATTATTATATGCAAATTCTGCCAGTGGGAGGTATCTATCCTAACTCCCCTCAAACTCAATGACACAACTCCTCAGCATATCCTCCAGGATCTATCACATAATTCACATTATTACTATCATCTCAATTTATTAATTGTGAAAATTCAATTAGTTTTAGGTTTACCTGGATTACTCATTTCGACTGTCCATCCATCTGAGGATGAAAAGCCGTGCTAAAGCGGAGTTGTGTGCCCAAGGCTTCTTGCAACTTTTTCCAGAATCTCGATGTAAACCTTGGGTCTCGATCAGATATGAAGGAAGGGATTCCATGTAGTCTAACTATCTCACTGGTATACAATTCTGCTAGCTTCTCCAGTGAATAGTTAGTCCTAACTGGCAGAAAATGTGCTGACTTTGTCAATCTATCCACTATCACTCATACTGCATCATGCTTCTTTTGGGTGAGAGGTAGACCACTAATAAAATCCATAGTGATCTGGTCCCATTTTCATTCAGGTATGCTTATAGGCTGTAGCAATCCTGATAGAACTTGATGTTCTGCTTTTACTTGCTGACATGTCAAACACTTTGTCACATAGTCAGCTATATCCTTCTTCATACCAGGCCACCAATAATGAGGCTTCAAATCATTATACATTTCTGTGCTTCCCGGGTGCATAGCATAAACACTAGTGTGTGCTTGTTTCAGAATACTAGTCTTCAGTTCCCCATCATCCACACACTCTTCCTCTGTATTACAGACACCCATATGCTTTCACCTCATAATCAGTTTCCTTCCCCTCTAGAATTTTACCCACAATAGCGATCAATTTGTCATCTGCCTTCTGCCCATCTTGTATCTACTGTAGCAGGTTTGGCCTCACTTGTAACTCAGCCAAAATAGCTCCATCTTGAGCTAAGGACAGACGGGCATTTAGTGATCTTAAAGCTGTGATGGACTTTCTGCTCAAGGTATCAGCAACTACATTTGCCTTCCTAGGATGGGAATCTATCACACAATCATAGTCCTTCAGGAACTCAATCCATTGCCTCTGTCTAAGATTGAGCTCCTTCTGGGTTGGTAGATATTTTAGACTTTTGTGGTCTGTATAGATGTAGCAATTTTCACCATACAAATAATGCCTCCATATTTTCAATGTGAAGATAATTGCTACTAACTCTAAGTCATGAGTAGGGTAGTTCTGTTCATGTGGCCTTAACTGCCTGAAAGCATAGGCGACCACTTTCCCTCTTGCATCAATACACACTGTAACACCCTCCCGGTAGCAATTCCGTACATTCTACTATTCCGGTGACCAGTGTCGATCCGGACAGCTAGAATGTCCGAAAAAATATTTAAACCTAAGTGAGGGACCATAATCAATTCAAATATTAATAAGAAAAATATAATAAAAATTTTAGAAATAAAATACAACCAAATTAAACGAGCCGGTGCCTTAGCGAGGGGTAACCAGAGGGAAGTTGCGGTTCTCGCAACGAGGAGCCCTAGACCCAGGGGAAAAATTATAAAATAATTTTTGGGACTCCAGAGAAGGGTTATTGAGGTTCCCATGGCATTAGAATGCCAAGAAAATACCTAGAAAAATTTTTCAATCTGTATAGACAATTTTGACCCGTTAAGCCAAACGGAGGGCATTTTGGTCATTTCGCCTTCAGAGGTGATTTTTGGCCGACTTGTCCAGTTGAGTAAATAATTAATATGACATAAAATATGAATAAACATTACTAGAAATTAAATTGAAAATGAGTAGTGAAGAAAAGAAAAGAAAATGAGGAAAAGGCTTATTTATGACATCATGGTGATGTCATTAAGAAAATTATAACCAATCACAATTAAG
Organism: Hevea brasiliensis; assembly: GCF_030052815.1. NCBI lineage: Eukaryota > Viridiplantae > Streptophyta > Magnoliopsida > Malpighiales > Euphorbiaceae > Hevea > Hevea brasiliensis. The sequence goes on from NC_079499.1 coordinate 85,234,134, forward strand.
TAACCATTTGACTAACTAATAAAAGAGATAAATGAAGGCCAAATTAACCAAAAATACAGCAGCCACCTCCTTCAAACCAGCCAAAACGTAGAGAGAGAGAAGATAGGGTTTCCACCATAGCCATTCTTTGCAAGCTTTCATTCTCATGCTTCCTCACCATATTTCCTCAGGACCCCAACACTAAAATGAATCCTTAGACCTAGTGGAAGTGTTTGGCAGCCAAGAGAGTACAAGAAAAGTGAAGATTAAACTTGGGAAAAAAGTGCCACTTAAAGGTTAGGGCGTTAGATACTTAAAACTCTTTATTTTCATGATTAGTAACTTGAATTGAGTAAGAATTTATAACTAAAATGAACAATAATTATGTGTATACATACCATAAATTTCGGCTGCCCTATTGAAGGAACAATAATGGAGTGTTTTGATGGACTTAAAGTGGATTAGAGATTATGTTTAAACCATATATGCATGTGGATAGTGAATGAGATAGTTAATTCAAGCATGTTGTGAAAACTCATATGGAAATTAGGGTTTTGAGAAGTGAAAATTTAACTTGGCTTAGGAAATTGTTAGAGAACATTTTAATGGTCAATTAGTGACCATTTTAGGTAAGTTTACCACAATTTGGACTGAAATAATGCATGGCAAAGTGAATGTGTAGGCTGCCTAAAGACAGCAGCAAGGTGACTGAAATTTCAGTCCACTTGCACAGCCATATCTTTGACTGTGTTGGTCCAATTGGTGTTTGGCCAATTGGACATGAAACTAGGCTTATAATGGCACATTTTTTCTGAAGAAACCATGCCCAAAAGACCAAAGCAAGAGGACCAAAACTTAGCCCCAATCCGATATACTCGTGATAAAGACTGAGAAATGACCAAATGAACAGTAACTGTTCATTTGGCCATAACTCACTGTAGATATGGTCAATTGATCTGAAATTTTTACAGAAACAAGTTAAGACATAGAAAAACAACTTTCATGAAGGAACCTACCTCAAATTATGGCCAGAACCCATCCAACCAAGTGACTCCAGTTACTGTTCATGTTACTGTAGATATGGTCAATTCTGCAGATTGGCAATCCGGCCAGCTGTGGTTTTTGGACCATATCTAGAGCTACAAAACTCCAAATGGAGTGATTCAAAAAAGCAAAATTCAACTAGACAAAATAAGGAACAACTTTTATGTTTGCCATTTCTTCAAATTCCCACTGAAACAGTATCCAATGGAACAGTAAAGTTGAGCTACAAAAACTGAAAATTCTGCTTCCCTTGGTTTAAACTTTGAAATGGTATAAATGCTTAATGCCAACAAGTTTTGAATGCCAAATGTGGTATATTGGGAGTGCCAAAGTCAATGTACATATTTTCTATCCAAAAGTCAACATTTTTGTTGACCAATGAGGTGAATAGTGACACCGAAAACTTGAAATTCACAAATTGAAGAATTTAAAGGTTTCAAATGCCCTAGTATACCTAACAAGATTAGTTTCGATAGTTTGGCATGCCAATAGGGTTCAGTTAGCAGTACTGCACATGGCAATATGCCATTCTGTGATTTTATGGCTTTTAGCCATTCTGACCTTGTATTGAGATTTGGCCTTGTGCCTGATATTATTTACAGCTTGTTAGTCGCTCTGTACACACCGGAGATGCATATGTGACCGATGGTGTGACGGCCCGAGGTACTTGATACCCAGTGCCAGTTTACCCGCTTATCCAGTCCAGTCGTCTAGTGTAGGTTACTTGGGCAACCAAATGAATGAAAATGGGCAAAGTAAAAGAAATAAATGAATGGATATACAAATACAAGACAAACAAAACATGCACATGCAATACATATTTATTTTCTGTTATTTCATGTTATTTTATTATTGCACCACTAAGCATTATTGCTTAGCGCGTTGGTTTTGCCACGCGTAGGTACTGGAGATACTGATCGTGAGCCCAGTAGACCGCAGACTGGGTGAGTCCATCCTGCAGTTCTGCACAGTGTCCGTGTCACCTCACTACTTTCAGTGCATTGGTAGGGCACTAGGTGTCATTTTGTCATTTTGTAACTAAATTTTTATTTTCTCATATGTATTTGGATCTATGTAATGCATTTTGATGTTCATGTAAATAATGAAAGTTATGGTCATGAATGCAAAATTTGAGCATTTATTTGTTGTTTGTATATGAGTATTCTGAGAAATGGATGTTTGAGAAATGATGATTGAGAACTGAAACTGAAAAAAATGTTGAGATTTTGATATTGAGACTCTGTTGATGAATTGAAGTTGGGATTGTTTGGAAATTATTTGGAAGTGTTTTTAACAGGTTTTGAAGAACTGTTTTCTCCATTTTTAGCCGGTACTCCGCCGGATTTTCTTTAAAATTTTCGGAACCTCAAATAAATAATACTTTTGATAAATGGCTAAAATAAATTATATTTCATAAATTATATTCACAAGCATGATATAAATTAATTAAGGTATATTAGAGTGTGCCGGTACACCGTGTGGCATTACTTACTCGGGTATACTGTACACGGGTAAGGGGTGTCACATTTAGTGGTATCAGAGCACGGTTTAGGCGTTTCTGGGCCTAGATTGAGTCCATACCATGCATTGCATTTGTAAGAGTCGAGGTGACACTAATGCAGATCTGTTTGTTTTTTCTTATTTTGAATAGGATATGGACTCTTCATCGCAGAGAGCAGTCGAGGAGGAAGTGGAGAGTCATGCTCCACCTGCAGCAGCTGAGACTGGGGGTAGGGGAGAACCTACTCCACCAGCTCAAGCAGAGCCTGCTCAGCCTCCACAGGCCATGTTTCAGCAAATGGCTGACTTCTTTAGACAAATGGCCGGGGTAATGCCAGCACCACCACCACCACCAGCTCCACAGCAGAAATCACACCTGGAAAGGCTAAGGAAGTTTGGAGCAGTGGACTTTTATGGCAAGAGAGAAGATGACTCTGTTGCAGCCGAAAATTGGTTGAACAGAACGGGCAGAGTTCTAAAACAACTCCACTGCACTCCAGAGCAAAACCTGGAAGCTGCCATATCTCTGTTACAAGATGATGCCTATGAATGGTGGGATACGGTGTCCAGTGAAGTGCAGCCAGAAGCTGTAACTTGGGACTTCTTTCTCTCCGAATTCAAGAAGAAATATGTGGGTACTGTATACCTGGAAGAGAGAAGAAGAGAGTTTATTAACCTGAGGCAGAGACAGCTGTCAGTGGCCGAATATGAGAAAGAATTTGTTCGATTGAGCCGCTATGGAAGGGAGATAGTCCCTAATGAAGCTGAAAGATGTAAGAGATTTGAAGAGGGACTAAATGACAACATCAAGATCCCGCTCACTGCCCTGGGAATCATAGAATTTACCAAGTTAGTGAAAGCTGCAATAAAGGTTGAAAAAGTAAGAATAAGTGAGCAGACCAGAAGGGAGAGACAGCAGAAGAGGGGACCGGGTCAGTCTAGCTCATCTCCTGCACCTGGGAAGAAGTTCAAGGGTCCTCCTGCACAGAGTTCAGGGCAACCACAAGGTCAGGGTCAGTCTCAGGGGCCCAGCCCACAATTTACCCCTAGGAGAGGTCAGTCCACACCATCAGTGGGCAGCTCTCCAGGGATGGGGTTCAGGGGACCAGCCCCAGCATCTTCTGCATGTCCACACTGCTTGAAATGGCATAAGGGGGAGTGTTGGAGAGTGACTGGTGCCTGCTTAAGGTGTGGGTCAACAGAGCATCAATTGAAGAACTGTCCACGCAGAACTACTACAGCTGCTCCAACACAAGCAGACAGACCTGTTCCTGCACCACAGAGAGGTAGAAAATCTAGTAAATCTGAGGCGATTGGACCATCACAGAGGCTCGCATCCGAGCGGCAGAGAGGCCGATAACGCACCATCCGCGAGCTTATGCCTTGAGAGCTCAGGAGGAGCAAGATGCCCCGGATGTCATCAGGGGTACGTTCTCCCTCTACAATACTCCTGTGCATGCATTGGTGGATCCAGGATCCACTCACTCATACATCTGCAGGGGATACTAGTAGGGGAGAGTGACCAAGACATTCTGGTCACTAATCCATTGGGCCACAGTGTAGTGGTGAACAAAGTATACAAGGGTTGCCCGTTAAGGATTCAGGGGTATGAATTCTTGGCAGACTTGATTGAGTTGCCTTTCCATGAGTTTGACGTGATTTTGGGAATGGACTGGTTGTCACGTCATCAGGCAATGGTTGATTGCAAATTGAAGAGAATTTCTCTGAAAACTTCTGAGGGTAATGAGATCACTGTTGTGGGTGAAAGGACAGATTTCCTGTCCAATGTTATCTCAGCCACAGTTGCAAGAAGAATGATGAGAAAAGGCTGTGAAGCCTACCTAGCACATGTGGTGGATACTAGGCAGGCTAAGCCAAACCTGAGTGATATACCCACAGTAAAAGACTTCCCAGAGGTATTTCCTGAAGAGTTGCCTGGTTTGCCACCAGAAAGGGAAGTTGAATTTGCTATTGAGACACTGCCGGGTACAGCACCCATTTCCATTGCTCCTTATAGGATGGCACCCACTGAATTGAGGGAGTTGAAAACTCAGTTGCAAGAGTTGCTTGATAAGGGGTTCATACGCCCCAGTGTGTCACCATGGGGAGCTCCAGTGCTGTTTGTGAAAAAGAAGGATGGGACTTTGAGGCTATGCATTGATTACCGGCAGTTGAATAAAGTGACAGTGAAGAACAAATATCCGTTGCCTAGAATTGATGATCTGTTTGATCAGTTGAAGGGAGCAGGAGTATTTTCTAAAATTGATCTCAGGTCAGGGTATCATCAGTTGAGGGTGAAGGATGCAGATGTGCCAAAGACTGCATTCAGGACCCGATATGGGCATTATGAGTTTCTAGTGATGCCCTTTGGCCTAACAAATGCACCAGCGGCATTCATGGACCTTATGAACCGTATCTTCCATCCACACTTAGATCGGTTCATAGTGGTCTTTATTGATGATATTTTGGTATATTCCAAGACCAGGGAAGAACATGATGAGCATTTGAGGATTGTTCTGCAAACCCTGAGAGAAAAGAAGCTGTATGCTAAGCTGTCCAAGTGTGACTTTTGGTTGAATGAGATTGCATTCCTTGGACACATAGTGTCAGCTGATGGGATTAGGGTGGATCCCAAGAAAATAGAAGCAGTGATGGAATGGAAGCCTCCTAGGAATACAACTGAGGTCAGAAGCTTCTTGGGGCTAGCTGGGTATTACAGAAGATTTGTGAAGGGATTTTCCTTAATAGCTCCAATGACCAAGTTGTTACACAAGAATGTCGACGGATGGAATGAGAAGTGTCGCACCAGCTTTTGAGAAATTGAAGGCTATGTTGACAGAGGCACCGCAGTTAACACAAACAAAGGTCGAAAGGACTTTGTGGTCTATAGTGATGCCTCACATAATGGGTTAGGGTGTGTATTGATGCAAGAGGGGAAGGTGGTCGCTTATGCTTTCAGACAGCTAAGGCCACATGAACAGAACTACCCTACCCACGATCTAGAGCTTGCAGCAATTATCTTCGCACTGAAGATATGGAGGCATTACTTGTATGGTGAAAAGTGCTACATTTACAGACCACAAAAGCCTGAAATACTTGCCAACCTAGAAGGAGCTCAACCTTAGATAGAGGCAATGGATTGAGTTCCTGAAGGACTATGACTGTGTAATTGACTACCATCCTGGGAAGGCAAATGTAGTTGCTGATGCTTTGAGTAGAAAATCCATGACAGCTTTGAGATCATTGAATGCTCGTCTATCTTTGATTCGAGATGAGCTATTTTGGCTGAGTTGCAATTGAGGCCAAACCTGTTACAGCAGATTTTAAATGGGCAGAAGGTAGATGAGAAGCTAATGGCTATTATGAGTAAAATCCCAGAAGGAAAAGCAACTGACTATGAGGCGAAGGCAGATGGGTGTCTCAGACATAAAGGAAGACTGTGTGTACCAGATGATGGGGAATTGAAGGCCAGTATTCTAAAAGAGGCACACACCAGTGCATATGCTATGCACCCAGGAAGTACAAAAATGTATCATGATTTGAAGCTTCAGTATTGGTGGCCTGGTATGAAGAAAGACATAGCTGACTACGTGACTAAATGCTTGACATGTCAACAAGTCAAGGCAGAACATCAAGTTCCATCAGGTTTGCTACAGCCTATACGCATACCTGAATGGAAATGGGATCGGGTCACCATGGATTTTGTAAGTGGTCTACCTCTCACCCAGAAGAAACATGATGCAGCATGGGTGATAGTAGATAGATTGACGAAGTCAGCGCACTTTCTGCCAGTTAGGACTGACTACTCACTGGAAAGGTTAGCAGAATTGTATATCAGTGAGATAGTTAGACTACATGGAATTTCACTTTCCATCATATCTGATCGAGACCCAAGGTTTACATCGAGATTTTAGAAGAAGTTGCATGAGTCCTTGGGTACACAACTCCATTTCAGCACAGTTGTCGATCCTCAGACGGATGGGCAATCAGAAAGAGTAATCCAGGTAAACAATTGAAACCAATGAAATTGATACAAATATTGAATTAAAATGATACCAATAACGTGAAATATATGTCAGGTCCTTGAAGATATGCTGAGGAGTTGTGTCATTGAGTTTGAGGGAAGTTGGGACAGATACCTCCCACTGGCAGAATTTGCATACAACAATAGCTACCAAGTTAGTATCCAAATGGCCCCGTATGAAGCACTGTATGGGAGAAAATGTAGAACTCCAGTGTGCTGGACTGAATTGGGCGAAGACAAATTGGTAGGGCCAGACCTGGTGAAACAGACTGAGGAGAAAGTGAAACTAATCAAAGCCAATTTGAAGGTTGCTTGGATGCATGTAAATCTTATGCCGACCTGAAGAGAAAAGAAATAGAATATGTGGTTGGCGACAAAGTGTTCCTCAAGGTGTCACCGTGGAAGAAGGTACTGAGGTTTGGAAGAAAAGGTAAGTTAAGTCCTAGGTTCATTGGCCCATATGAAGTCATTGAACGTGTGGGTCCAGTGGCCTATAGGCTAGCTTTACCACCAGAGCTAGACAAGATCCACAAAGTGTTCCACGTGTCCATGCTTAGAAGATACCGCTCAGACCCTTCACATGTCATCTCCAGGGAAGAAATTGAAATACAACCGGATTTGACATATGAAGAAGAACCTCTACGGATCCTAGCTCGGGAAGTGAAAGAGTTGAGGAACAAGCAGATTCCACTGGTGAAAGTGCTTTGGAGGCACCACAACACCGAGGAGGCAACTTGGCAAAGTGAAGAGACGATGAGGCAACAGTTCCCTCAACTGTTTGCATCAGGTAAATTTCGAGGACGAAATTTAAATTAGAGGGGAAGAGTTGTAACACCCTCCCGATAGCAATTCCGTACGTTCTACTGTTCCGGTGACCAGTGTCGATCCGGACAGCTAGAATGTTCGGAAAAATATTTAAACTTAAGTGAGAGACCATAATCAATTCAAATATTAATAAGAAAAATTTAATAAAAATTTTAGAAATAAAATACAACCAAATTAAACGAGTCGGTGCCCTAGCGAGGGGTAACCAGAGGGAAGTTGCGGTTCTCACAACGAGGAGCCCTAGACCCAGGGGAAAAATTATAAAATAATTTTTGGGACTCCAGAGAAGGGTTATTGAGGTTCCCATGGCATTAGAATGCCAAGAAAATACCTAGAAAAATTTTTCAATCCAGATGCATAATTTTGACCCGTTAAGCCAAACAGAGGGCATTTTGGTCATTTCGCCTTCAGAGGTGATTTTTGGCCGACTTGTCCAGTTGAGTAAATAATTAATATGACATAAAATATGAATAAACATTACTAGAAATTAAATTGAAAATGAGTACTGAAGAAAAGAAAAGAAAATGAGGAAAATGCTTTTTATGACATCATGGTGATGTCATTAAGAAAATTATAACCAATCACAATTAAGTAACCATTTGACTAACTAATAAAAGAGATAATAGAAGACCAAATTAACCAAAAATACAGCAGCCACCTCCTTCAAACCAGCCAAAGCGTAGAGAGAGAGAAGATAGGGTTTCCACCATAGCCATTCTTTGCAAGCTTTCATTCTCATGCTTCCTCACCATATTTCCTCAAGACCCCAACACTAAAATGAATCCTTGGACTTAGAGGAAGTGTTTGGCAGCCAAGAGAGTACAAGAAAAGTGAAGATTAAACTTGGGAAAAAAGTGCCACTTAAAGGTTAGTGCATTAGATACCTAAAACTCTTTATTTTCATGATTAGTAACTTGAATTGAGTAAGAATTTGTAACTTAAATGAACAATAATTATGTGTATACATACCATAAATTTCGGCTGCCCTATTGAAGGAACAATAATGGAGTGTTTTGATGGACTTAAAGTGGATTAGAGATTATGTTTAAACCATATATGCATGTGGATAGTGAATGAGATAGTTAATTCAAGCATGTTGTGAAAACTCATATGGAAATTAGGGTTTTGAGAAGTGAAAATTTGACTTGGCTTAGGAAATTATTAGAGAATATTTTAATGGTCAATTAGTGACCATTTTAGGTAAGTTGACCACAATTTGGACTGAAATAATGCATGGCAAAGTGAATGTGTAGGCTGCCTAAAGACAGCAGCAAGGTGACTGAAATTTCAGTCCACTTGCACAGCCATATCTTTGGCTGTGTTGGTCCAATTGGTGTTTGGCCAATTGGACATGAAACTAGGCTTATAATGGCACAATTTTGCTGAAGAAACCATGCCCAAAAGACCAAAGCAAGAGGACCAAAACTTGGCCCCAATCCGGATACCAGAATAAAGACTGCAGAAATGACCAAATGAACAGTAACTGTTCATTTGGCCATAACTCACTGTAGATATGGTCAATTGACCTGAAATTTTTACAGCAACAAGTTAAGACATAGAAAAACAACTTTCGTGAAGGAACCTACCTCAAATTATGTCCAGAACCCATTCAACCAAGTGACTCTAATTACTGTTCATGTTACTGTAGATATGGTCAATTCTGCAGATTGGCAATCCGGCCAGCTGTGGTTTTTAGACCATATCTAGAGCTACAAAACTCCAAATGGAGTGATTCAAAAAATCAAAATTCAACTAGACAAAATAAGGAACAACTTTTATGTTTTCCATTTCTTCAAATTCCCACTGCAACAGTGTCCAATGGAACAGTAAAGTTGAGCTACAAAAACTAAAAATTCTGCTTCCCTTGGTTTAAACTTTGAAATGGTATAAATGCTTAATGCCAACAAGTTTTGAATGCCAAATGTGGTATATTGGGAGTGCCAAAGTCAATGTACATATTTTCTATCCAAAAGTCAACATTTTTGTTGATCAATGAGGTGAATAGTGACACCAAAAACTTGAAATTCACAAATTGGAGAATTTAAAGGTTTCAAATGCCCTAGTATACCTAACAAGATTGGTTTGGATAGTTTGGCATGCCAATAGGGTTCATTAGCGATCGCACATGGCAATATGCCATTCTGTGATTTTATGGCTTTTAGCCATTCGACATTGTATTGAGATTTGGCCTTGTGCTCGATATTATTTACACTTGTTAGTGCTCATGCACACCGGGAGATGCATATGTGACCGATGGTGTGACGGCCCGAGGTACTTGATACCCAGTGCCAGTTTACCCGCTTATCCAGTCCAGTCGTCTAGTGTAGGTTACTTGGGCAACCAAATGAATGAAAATGGGCAAAGTAAAAGAAATAAATGAATGGATATACAAATACAAGACAAACAAAACATGCACATGCAATACATATTTATTTTCTGTTATTTCATGTTATTTTATTATTGCACCACTAAGCATTATTGCTTAGCGCGTTGGTTTTGCCACGCGTAGGTACTGGAGATACTGATCGTGAGCCCAGTAGACCGCAGACTGGGTGAGTCCATCCTGCAGTTCTGCACAGTGTCCGTGTCACCTCACTACCTTCAGTGCATTGGTAGGGCACTAGGTGTCATTTTGTCATTTTGTAACTAAATTTTTATTTTCTCATATGTATTTAGATCTATGTAATGCATTTTGATGTTCATGTAAATAATGAAAGTTATGGTCATGAATGCAAAATTTGAGCATTTATTTGTTGTTTGTATATGAGTATTCTGAGAAATGGATGTTTGAGAAATGATGATTGAGAACTGAAACTGAAAAAAATGTTGAGATTTTGATATTGAGACTTTGTTGATGAATTGAAGTTGGGATTGTTTGGAAATTATTTGGAAGTGTTTTTAACAGGTTCCGAAGAACTGTTTTCTCCATTTTTAGCCGGTACTCCGCCGGATTTTCTTTAAAATTTTCGGAACCTCAAATAAATAATACTTTTGATAAATGGCTAAAATAAATTATATTTCATAAATTATATTCACAAGCATGATATAAATTAATTAAGGTATATTAGAGTGTGCCGGTACACCGTGTGGTATTACTTACTCGGGTATACTGTACACGGGTAAGGGGTGTCACACACACCCTAACCCATTATGCGAGGCATCACTGTAGACCACAAAGTCTTTTCCCAACACTGGCTGTGTTAACATTGGTGCTTCTGTTAACATAGCCTTTAGCCTCTCAAAACTGGCTTGGCACTTGTCATTCTAGCCAAATTTTACATTTTTGTGTAACAACTTAGTCATTGGAGCAGCTATAAGAGAAAACCCCTTCACAAATCTTCTGTAATACCCAGCTAGCCCCAAGAAACTTATGACCTCAGTTGTATTTCTGGGAGGCTTCCATTCTATCACTGCTTCTATCTTTTTGGGATCCACTCTAATCCCCTCTACTGATACTATATGTCCAAGGAAAGAGATTTCACTCATCCAGAAGTCACACTTGGACAGCTTAGCATACGGCTTCTTTTCTCATAGGGTTTGCAGAACAATCCTCAAATGTTCATCATGTTCTTTCCTGGTCTTGGAATACACCAGAATATCATCAATAAAGACCACTACAAACCGATCTAAATATGGATGGAAGATACGGTTCATAAGGTCCATAAATGTTGCTGGTGCATTTGTTAACCCAAACGGCATCACCAGAAATTCATAATGCTCATACCGGGTTCTGAATGCAATTTTTGACACATCTGCATCCTTTACCCTTAACTGATGATACCCTGATTTGAGATCAATTTTTGAAAATACACCAGCTCCCTTTAACTGATCAAACAGATCCTCAATTATGGGCAATGGATATTTATTCTTCACAGTTACTTTGTTCAACTGCTGATAATCAATACACAATATCAAGGTTCCATCCTTCTTCTTCACAAATAGCACCGGAGCTCCCATGGTGACACACTGGGGCATATGAACCCCTTATAAAGCAACTCTTGTAACTGAATTTTCAACTCTCTCAATTCAGTGGTTGCCATCCTATAAGGAGCAATAGAAATTGGTGCTATACCTGGCATTACCTCAATAGCAAATTCGACTTCCCTTTCTGGTGGTAAACCAGGCAATTCTTTAGAAAACACATCTGGTAAGTCTCTTACTGTGGGTATATCACACAAGTTCGGCTTAGCCTGCCTAGTATCAACCACGTGTGCTAGGTAAGCTTCACAGCCTTTTCTCATCAATCTTCTTGCAACTGTGGCTGAGATAACATTGGACAGGAAATCTGTCCTTTCACTCACAACAGTAATCTCATTACCCTTAGAAGTTTTCAGAGAAATCCTCTTCAATTTGTAATCAACTATTGCCTGATGACGTGACAACCAGTCCATTCCCAAAATCACGTCAAACTCGTGGAAGGGCAATTCAATTAGGTCTACTGAGAATTCATAACCCTGAATCCTCAACGGGTAACTTTTATACACCTTATTCACTACCACACTATGGCCTAGTGGATCTGTGACCAGAATGTCTTGATCACTCTCCTATACTGAAACTCCCCCCTCTACGGGTAGTTTGATGCAGATGTATGAATGAGTGGATCTTGGATGCACCAATGCATGCACAAATGTGTTGTAGAGGGAGAACGTAGCCCTAATAACATCTGGGCCATCTTGCTCCTCCTGGGCTCTCATGGCATAAGCTCTAGCAGGTACTCTGGCCTCTGGCCTCTCAGCTGACTCAGATGTAGGCCTCAGTAATGGACCAGCTGCCTCAGATTTACCGGGCTTCCTACCCCTTTAAGGTGCAGGGGTAGGCCTATCAGCTTGTGTTGGGGCAACTGTAGTAGTCCTCTTTGGGTAATTTTTGATCTGATGTTTTGTAGATCCATATCGTAAGCATGCACTAGTCACTCGCCAACAGTCCCCCTTGTGCCACTTCTGGTAGTATAGACAGGCAGAAGATGCTGGGGCTGGTCCCCTAAACACTGTCCCTGGAGAGCTGCCCACTGATGGTGTTGACTGACCTCTCCTAGGTGTGAACAATGGTCTGGGCCCTTGGGATTGACCCTGGCCTTGTGGTTGTCCTGAACCCTGAGTAGGAGGACCCTTACTCTTCTTACTGGGAGCAGAGAATGAACTGGACTGACCTGGACCCCTCTTCTACTGTCTTTCCCTTCTATTTTGCTCATTTATTCGGACTCTTTCTACTTTTGATGTAGCATCTACTAATTTGGCAAAATCCGTGATCTCCAATGCTGTTATCATGAATTTGATATTGTCATTGAGCCCTTCTTCAAGCCTTCTGCACCTCTCTACCTCTGTAGGGACTATCTCCCTCCCATACCGGCTCAGTCTGACGAATTCACGCTCATACTCCACCACTGATAGTTGCCTCTGTCTCAGACTGATAAATTCTCTTCTTCTCTCTTCTAAATACACTTTACTGACATACTTCTTTCTGAACTCTGTTAGGAAGTAGTCCCAAGTGATTTGATCTGATTGCACCTCACTGGTTACTGTGTCCCACCATTGGTATGCATCATCCTGAAGTAGGGACACATCACCCTCTAGGTTCTGCTCGAGGGTGCAATGAAGCTGTTTCAGCACTCTGATTGTTCTATCCAACTAGTTTTCCACTGTCATAAGGTCATCCTCCTTCTTTCCAAAGAAATCCACAGCCTCATGTTTTCGCAGTTTCTCTAAATGGGACTTCTGTGGTGCTGATGGAGGTTGTGGTGGTGGAATTGCCCCCATCATTTGCCAGTAAAATTCAGTCATTTGTTGAAATAACGCAAACTGAGGTTAGGCAGGTGCCTCAGCTGCTGGTGGAGCAGATTCTCCCTTGCCCCCAGATTCAGCCCTTGGTGGAGCACGACTCTCCACCTCTTCATCAACTGCTCTTTGAGAAGCAGGATCCATATCCTGATCAAAATAACAAAACAAATAGATCTGCATCAGTGTCACCTCAACACTTACAAATGCAATGCAATGGTATGCACTCTATCTAGGCCCAGAAATGCCTAAACCGATGCTCTGATACCACTAAATGTGACACCCCTAACCCGTCTACAGTATAGCCAAGTAAGATATGCAACACAGTATGCTGGAGCACCAAATCATATTTTCATTACAATTTACCCTTTTTAATTCATTTATTTATAATTTTGATTTATCTAAATATTTCGCAAATTTAATAGAAAATTCGGCAGAGTGCCGGCTGTAAATTGGAAAAACAGTTCTTCTGAATCTGTTAAAAACACTTCCAATATAATCATAATTTCAATCTCAGTCAACCACCAACATATTATCAACAATTTCTCAAGTGACTTCGATATCTCAAAATTCAATTCGTTTCAAATCATGCTCAATTCAATAAGAAGTGCTCAATTTTATTACTGAACATGGTTCATAGATAATTACATCAAAAGCATAATTACATGAGTTTATAATATACATTACAAAAGTTTACAAAATACAAAATATCAAAAGTAGCCTAACGTCCTACCAATGCACTGTAAATGTGAGGTGACTCTGGACTCAGGTGCGATCCAAAGCTCACCCAGATGAGGTCTCTGGACTCCCACTATGTCTCCAAGACTGCGCATGGCAAAAGTGACGTGCTAAGCAATTCTGCTTAGTGGTGACAATATAAAATAAAATAACTAAAATAAAGTGAATATGCAGAATGTATGTTTACATCTTTGGTAGACTTAATATCTAGCATTTATTGCAGTATTATTCGATTAAAATTTGGAAAGATTTATTATCATTGCCCGAGTAACCCATACTAGTCGACTGGATTGGATAAACAGGTAAACTGGCATTGGGTACTAAGTACCTCAGACCATCACACCATCGGTCACATTGTGTCTCCCGGCAGGCAAATGTAGCGACTAATAAGTCAGAACAATTAACAGGGATAAAACCTAAGTATAATAACTCAATCAACATAGCCAAAGGCTATTTTATCACATAATGGCATGTGAGGCCATAAAACATAGAATGGCATGAAGCCATATGCAGTACTGCTAATAGAACCCTATTGGCATACCAACCTATCCAAACCAATCTTGCTTGGTGTACTAGGACATGTTACACTAATAATTTATATAATTCTTGAAATTTATGTTTAGGTGTTACTATTCATTTCATTGGTCAACAAAAATGTTGACTTTTGCATAAACAATAGGTACATTAGTTTTAATACTCCCAACATACCACATTTTGCATTCTAAAATTATTGGTATTGGTTGCCAATACATTTCTAAGCTTAATGTTAGTTGTTCAAAATTTTCAGATTTCAAGCCTTGTATTTACTGTTCCATTAGTCTTTTTTACAGTGGGAATTTGGAAAACTTGTCAACATGCAAGTTGTTCCTTATTGTGTCTAGTTACATTTCTTTTTTCAAATCACTTCATTTGGAGTTTTGTAACTCAAGTTATGGCCTAAATACCATGACTGACCGGATTGCCAACTTCCCAAATTTTCTGGACTGACTAAATCTATAGTGTTTTGTGCAGTGACTGCAGGTCACCTTTTGAACATGTTATGGTCAAAATTTGGGTTAGGTTTCTTCATGAAAGTTGTAGATCTATGTCTCGGATATTTTTTGGTAAAATTTCAGGTCAATTAGACCTTTACACATTGAGTTAAGACCAAATGACTAAATATTATTCATTTAGTCATTTTGCTGAAGCAGAATGCAGGTCACCCGGATTAGGGCAATCTTTAGGTCAACTTGGTTTGGTTTTCTGGACATGGTTTCTTCACCAAAGTTGTGCCATTTTGTGTCTAGTTTCATTTCCAATTGGCCTTGCACCAATTAAACCTCTATAACTCCAGTTATTGCTGCCCAAACCTGCTGGACTCATGCCCAGTCCTGTAGGTTACCAAGGGCAGTCATACTAACTTCAATTCCCACTAAACAAACCACTTCATTTCTTATTCACACACAGCCAAATGGTCAGTAATTGACCATTAAAACTCTATTTCACCAAGTACATGGACAAAGTCTCAATTTGGGTCCAAACCCTAGCCCTCCCATTTCAGATTTTTGCATTCACTTGCACTTCATTATCCTAATCAATATATTAGTGTTAAGGGCAGCTAGAGTACCACTTCCATTAAAGGAAAATCTTCAAATCCTGCCTATCCCAAAACTGCCAAAATTTTAAGAAAAGCTTACACATTGTATATTTTTAATTTTCATGCAAATTTACATTCCACTTCACTCCTTTAACATGAATCAAAAGAGAATGAGTGAGTTTAGTCACTAACCTCTAATGGAGGAAATTTCAAACTTGCTAGAGTTCTTCCTTTACACTTCCTTTTACTCCCAAGAGCTTCATCAAGATGAAATATCAAGGTTTTATGTTGCTAAGTTAGGGTTTTATTGAGAGAGGACTAAGGAAAGGAAGCTTTGTTGATTTGAAAATGGAGGAGTGAGGGAGTGAGTATGGGACGACAAGAAGAAGAAGAGAGTGGCTGCTGAACTTTTTCTAGAATTTTACTTCTTTTCCTCATCTTTTAATGTATTATAATTGTCTTTCTTTCATTTGATTGGCTATAGCTTTTTAATTACCACATGCTTACATAAGCATGAAGTAATAAATCTCATTTATTTACAATATTCTTTCTTTCTTTTCCTATTCATTTTTAAATAATTTTTCATCAATATTTGTTCATATTTTATGTCATGTAATTCCCTTACATAAATGGACAAGTTGGTCAAAAATCATCTCTGAAGACGAAATGACCAAAATGCTCTCCGTTTGGCTTAACGAGCCAAAATTGTGTGTACCGATTGATTAAATTTTTCTTGTGTTTTCTTAACATTCTTTTGTCATGGGAACCCCAATAATCCTTTCCCAAGATCCCAAAAATTATTTTATGAAGTTTTTCCCGGGTTTAGGGTTGCTAACGGCCTTCACCGTTACTTCTCCTTCGGGTTACTCATCACTGGGGTTTCGGCTCGTTTAACCTTAGTGTATTTCGTTCCTAAAAATTTTCCTTGATTTTTATGAGCATTGTTTGTTTTTTTTTTTTTTTTATAATTCTCCAATATAGTCTAATTATAATTTCAAACATTCTAGTTGTTCGGACCGATTTTGGTCGCCGGTACAGTGGACTGTACAGACTAGCTAAAGTGAGGATGTTACAATATGAATATGTAATTGGGACTTATGTTCCCATCATGAATGGAATGAAAATGCTATGAGCATTAATAACACATGAAATGAAATAATGAGACTTATGAATACATAATGATACTTAATTGCCCATATATGCCTAGACATTAGTGTATGGGTTGGATCGATTGGCATGCCAATTAGGGACCACAGATGCAGTACTGCCCATGGCTTTCGAGCCTACTTCATGGATGATCATTGATAGATAATGTATGTCTGATATGGTTATTCTTCTGGCTTTTTGCCTGCCCACCGATTTTATGTCTGACACGTTTTACTGACTTTTATGCCTGCCTCCTGGCTTTATGCCTGACAGATGTATACTTGATAGGCATATGGGGTGTTTAACTAGTATACTCCTGTGTATCCAGTCTTAATAGTCTGTTATAGGTTACTTGGGCATTGTAATGAATTAAGAAGATTGGATGTCCAACAAATGAATGGAAAAGATCCCAACTAAATTTCTTCTAAAGATCAACAAAAATGTGCAATGATTCATAATTAATGAAAATGCATTTTTTTTATTGACAGTACACATAGGAAACATTTATTTTTAATTATTTAGTTTATTTTCATTTTATTGTTGTACCACTAAGCAATATGCTTAGTGCGATGGATTTTTCCCTCACGTAGATACTGGAGACAAAGTCCAGTAGAGGAATTGGACTGAGGGTGGAGATCTGTGATGCCCCTCACCCGTCTATAGTGTAGCTGAGCGAGGAGTGCCACGTTCGATGCTGGAGCACCCTATATTGTCTCATCATATTCATTGTAAATTTTTAATATCATTTAAAAATAGGCATTTCATATGTGGAATTTTTTTTATAACAATTTATTTTTGTGGATACCCGGGCAGAGCCTCCTCTGTTTAATTGGCATCTGGCGGGTTCCACTAGTTACCTGTTAACAACAATTTCATATCTTTACATGTCATATCATGTCATTTTTGCTCATACAATTTCAAGTTCATTCATTCATCTAGAAATTCATATGCAGAAATTCATAACTTTATTTACAATCCAAAATATGTAATTACAACTTTTATTTACATCACAAACTAGTAATTACATCATGATTATACACAATGAACAAAAATACTAGTCTATACATGGACCCTACCAAAATACAAAAGACTGGTGAGGTGACTCTGGACTGTATGCAGATCTGGTCAACTGCGGTCAGAACACTACAAAGCACTACTGTGGCAGCTGTTGATCTCCAGTACCTACGCGATGGAAAATCCAACGCACTAAGCAATTTGCTTAGTGCTGCATAATCTTAAAGCAGAATAACTAAATAATTTAAAATGACGATAATATGTGTAATTTCATAATTCTAGGTCCATGGCATATTTTATAACACTTTGGGATCAATATATTTATCAGGATCTTATCTATGCATATATTTCATTTTCAGTCTCCTTAAACTCATATCAATGAATTTGTCATCAATTCTAAGACATTTATAAATTTCCTACGCTCTAGGAACAGTTAAATTTAATGGTATCATTTCTATTCATTTCTTATATAGTCTAAGTCATTTATAACTTTTCTATGCTTTGAAAATAAATTAATTATTAGTATCTTTTCTGGGTATTAATTTCATTCTCTGGCTTTTTAAACTCATATTAGAGTCTTTGGAATCGTATTAGTATATTTTATGTCATATCGGTGTATTTCATGTTATATCTGTATATTTGTGCTCAAGTAACCTACAACCAACTATAATGTTGGATACACGGGAGTATACAGGTTAGACAGCCATATGTCTACCTTGTATACATCTGTCAGGCACAAGGCCTGCTGTCAGGCTTGTAAAGCCAGAAATAAGGTTAGGCACAATGGCCAATGGGTAGGCATATAGCTTGTAGAATAATCATATCAGACATATATTTAGTTCATGATTTGCTCTGCAAGCAGTACTGCTATTTGTGGTCCTTAATTGGTATATCAATCGATCCAACTATATACATATAAGCCTAGGCATACTTTGGGAAAATTAATACTATTAAGCACTTATAGTTTTATTATTTCATGCTATGTACTATTAAGCGTTCATAACATATTTTTATTTCACTTAATGTACTACCTATACTTTATACCATTTCCATGTTATTATAATGGGAACATAGGTCCCAAGCACTTATTCGTATAACTTATTATTTATCACTCTCATTATTTTATGTCATGTACTATACATATTTATAGTATTTTTATTTCATATATGATGGAAACATAGTTTCCAAGTGTATTTTCCTATGACTTATGTGTTTAGCAAACCATTTAGGTAAATTTACATTTTATGTATCAACTAATTTCATGTCATCTTGTAGTGGGAAAGTAGGTCCCACATACTTATTTCATGTAATTTAGCATGTAGAGACTTGTTAGGGATAAGTCTTTACTAAAAACAATTTAATTCAAGAACCTTTCTTTAGGTTCAGTTTCACTGTTTTGACTTTACATATCACGTGAGCAATTACACATTATTACTTATTTCTTTGAAACGTACATATCACTTTATAGTGGGAAAATAGGTCCCACATACCCTTTTATGTGGTTTAGTGTTTAATGGCTTGTTAGGGTTAAATTCCTACCATAAGATAATTTATCTCATGGACCTTTCTTTAGTTTCAGCTTTTGTGTCTTACTTTTACCTATTCATATGATCAGTTTGTAGCCACTGTTTGGCCACACTTCCTTCATGGAAGTTGTTCCTTTATATCTTATCTTTATTTTCCCTTTTGAATCATGTTAATTTTATTTTTAGAACTCAAGTTATGGTTGGATAATCATAGCTGACTCATTCCCAGATTCTGGTTCCTTAACTAGGCAACTTTTGGACTTAAATTTTACCTAATTAATGGAATAGGTTGCAGTCACTTTTAGGCATGGTAATCTTCATAAAAATTGTTGTCCTATTTCTTATGATCATTAAGAAATTTGTATCACAATTTTTCAAGTTTTGTGGAATTATTTATGGCCAATTAACTGACCTAGGTTCATGTACCCTATGCCAACAGGGGCTCAGTTCTGGACAGTGATTGTAGATCACTTTTTGAGATTCTTAAATTCATAATTTAAGGAAGGTTCCTTAAACAAAGTTGTAGCCCTATTTCTCAGATTTCTGGAAAGGTATGTCTCATCTCAATTAGATTTTTCTAGTGGGAGTTATGACTAAAAGACTATTCTGGGGTCAAGTGAAGTTTGGTCAGATTATAAGTTTTGATGCAATGAATTATTCTAACTATTTAATCTAGTTCTCTTATTTTCTGGGTTTTGGTCAAAACACCAATTTTGTAGGTCTGTGTCTTATGGAAATTTTGCCATTGATTTCATTACATTTAAGTTCTTGTAGACCAAGTTATGGTAATTTTGCCAAAATTGATCAGGTGAGGTTAGGTCTAGCAGTTTCTGGGTAACCTAATTCTGGGCAGTTTTGTGACCTAACTTAGGCCAGTAATTTGGTTTGGTTTTTGGCATTTCTGGGTTTAGTGTTCTTCATTAAAATTGTAGCCCTATATCTAAGCTTTCCAATGGTATCAAATTCAGGTCAATTGGACCAGTGTAGAGGGAGTTATGACCAAATGAACATGTATTATTCATTTGGTCATTTTCTGGGTTTGGTGCAGGGTAATCCAGATTTGGGTAGTATTTAGGTCAAGTTTTGGAAAGAATTTGGGCATGATTTCTTCATGGAAAATGGGCTATTTTGGGTATAGTTTCACTTTCAATTGGCCTCATACCAATTGGAGTCACATGTTTTTAGTTATGGTTCAAAACTCATGCTGGACTCATTGAGTCCTAAAACCTGCAGAAAACAAGCACTCCCAATTTCAATTTCCTCCATCTTCCTTACTTCAATTGGCATGTATAGCACTTCTATAAGCAACAATCTCAACTCAACCAAGTCAATTTCAAGCATTTACATAAAGTCCCCACATCATATACATAAACCCTAATTCCAATCACCCAATTTACACAAACTCAACTCTTTTACACTTCTTATCATATCAACTATTCAAACATCCTTATGGAACCATTTTTCATCATTTAAAAACATTAAACCTCACAAGATCATGGTTGCTGAAATTAGGGTCCTTCAATTCCTTTTTATTTGTTTTCATTTTTATGGAATACTCACTCATCTCATCATTCTTACAAGATTTAAAGAAGAGAGGGAGTGGTATTTTTGCACTTACCTTGTGACCCAACTTGCAAACTTTAATTTTTCTTCTTCAAATGGGTATCTAAAGCTTCCTTATGGAGTGGGGAGAATTATTTGTGAAGAGAGCTATGAGTTTTGATGGGTAAATAAAGAGGAAATCAAGCTTTAAGCTTGATAACAATGGTGGGGAGGGAGAGACCAAGGGAGACGGCAAGGAGAGAGAGAGAAGAGGAAGAAGAAGATGGTTGGTGGGGTGTTGTCTTTTATGGGTATTTATATATATACATTTATGTGTACTTAATTTTTTTTTAAAATTTCATAAGCCTTTTTTTTCTTTTCTTTTCTTCTTCTTTTCTTTTCTCATTTTCCAATTCATTTCATAAATTTTTAGTTTATGTTAATTATTTTATTCTCTCAATTTTTAATTTGACATTTAGGTTAAAATTCACCTCTAGGAGTGAAATGACCAAAATGCCCTTTGGGGTGCATATGGGGTTATTTTTATTATTTTTGTATCAATTAATAAATTCTCTAAATTTTATTTTATTTTCTCTAACTTTTCTTTAATATCTTTAATGTCATTTTTACCTAAATAAATCTTAAAATTGGGTCCCAAAATTATTTCCTATATTTATTAAATTTTTCTTTACATTTATTTCATTAATTTAAGTTTTTTCACTATAGTTTAAGTGTAGTTTTAGATATTCTGACTGTTTAAACAGACATTAGTCGCTGGAATAGTAGAATGTAAGGACTACCTATGGTGAGGGCATTACAAGATCTGATCTGCAGAAGTGTCGTGTCACCTCATCACTACATTTTGGTAGGGCCCGTGAGCTACAGGAAATTTTATTATTGTACATTGGAATTAATCATTAAGTTTGTAATGTAAATTCTGGATTTGTATAATAATTTTGTACATTATGTAAGTCAGTAAATTTTATGCATGAAATGATTTTGCAAATTTGAGATGGAACAAGATGGAAATGTTATGGACGAAGATGATACATGATTTGAAATTATTGAAAATTTATGATGGAAATGGAGAGTGATATAGATTTATTTAAACAGTTAATTGATTTTAACAGGTCAAATGTTAGTAAAATAGGGGAAACTCTGGCTGTTTCTCTATTTAAATATTATGATTTAATTAATAATGGAATTAAAATTACTAATGAATAAAGCAAGATAAGATAAGGTGCTCTAGCGCAGAATGTGGCATTCCTTGCTCGACTACACTGTAGATCGGGTAAGGGGTGTTACAATATTATTGTGCAATACTTGAAAGTGAAGGGCAATCTTATCTCCAGGTGTAATCAAATGTTTGTTCAAGTCAACATCATTCTATACCACCATATGGCCATGCAACTACTAATATAAGCAAACTCTTGAATTCCAAATATATGGCACTGCCTACACTAATTTAACCTGCTACAACTATGGCTTATAATTAAGAGAACAAAATGGTTAATAGTAAAATGTGAGAAGGGAAAAAAAAGTTAAAATAGAAACACTCATATAATAAGATCAGAGAATATACTACAATAAAATTGAGATACTCATAAAAACCATTAGATTGTCTCCTATGGATCCAACTCTTCCTTAGTAGAGATCAAATTTTGAGTTGTTCCATTCGTTATACTATCTCAAATTCCTTTAGCTCTAGGCTTCTAATTTCCTCCACTTGATCTAGTGATTTATTTGGCATGCAAGTAGCAGCAATATTAGTTGGATGATCTTCTTTCAAAATGTTTAAAGGATCTTCCTTTTGTTTTTTTTTTTGCTACTCTATTTTAGAGCTTCAAAATAGAGGATAGAGAGAGGAAGTTAATATAAAATACAATGTCTAGCACCTGTGTCTACTCTGTTTAACTCTATTTTAGAGCTTTAAAATAGAGAAAGTTAAACCATGGAATATAAATTATGATGCACTTGCGTGATTACAAACGTGAAAATTTATAAAATGAGAACAAATTTACAACAAACGCATAAATTTAGTTTACTTTGTATCACATAGACAAAAATTAGTGAATTGTATCAGAAGTAAATATATAAGAACTTATAAGCATCATAGGACTCGAGATTCATTTGGCATGATGTGTAAATTTTCTTGGCAACCCTATAACTAGTTAGTTTCTTCAAATCTAGGCATTCTAAGTAAGTCCCCCAAGTTCTATGACAAAATAACAAAGAGATTACTACCATTTTCCAGTAACATGGTTTTCAAATGTACTAAAATGCATGGTCAACTCATTTCAATGTATAGTAATTTCATTAGGGAATATTACATTCAGATTTTTTTTTTATGTTGATTAAATGCCACCTATCCCTACTTTGAACTAGTACTAAGAATACAAGATGAGATACATATTCATCAAACAAGTTGGAAGAAAGAAAATCTAAAAATAGCTCCATAAAGCTATAAAGAGGAAGGATAGAGAATTTGGCCAAATGAGTGCTGTAATTACTATAATTATGCAATTAAGGTGCCAAGTAAGCAAAGAAACTCCTCTTCACTTGCTCCTTAATGCGTGTGTATCATTGTCACGACCTAACTCTATAGGCTGAAACAACACTAGAACTTGGGTTAACCTAAAATCCTCAAAGCCCATAGTAAGCCTCATTATTCCGAAACCTATAACTAGACCTAAACTCAGGGCCCAACATGCAAGATAAAATAAAATATTATAATTAAATTTCGATCATCTCAGCTAAAAAACTATCACACATACACATAAAGGGGAGCCCAGCTCACCCTAATTTCTAACATTTGTAATCCATTTAATTATTAATAATTAATAATACAATATATTAATACACTTTAGTGTTACAACAAAGTTCTAAGAGCAAAATAAACAATAAGTAAATAATTAACTAAACAAAGTAAAAACTATTGCTAAACAATATGAAAACCTACAAACAAAATGTAAGTTAGACTCTGTAAAAAAGAATGCTTCTCCTATAACCTGGAAAAAAAATATATTGAACAAGAATGAGCGACTAACTTAAAGAATTTAAATATTGATTATAATTATAATTTCTATATTTATCTAATTCTAATGCAATCCTATTAATGAAAAACAAACAAATAACCCAATCCTCGCACGGGAGGATAAATTGGAGCCACACATGCACCCATAATACATATTTGGGAGTTGACCCCATATCTTGGCTCTCTAAAATCTTACAATTTCTCTTAAACCTTTTTGCTAGAGTTAGTGAAATATGGTGTCATACCTACCTTACAGTGGCGAGATGTACCTACCTTGCCCATCCATATTCATATCCACAGGAGTCGGTGAATTTCTCATGCCATACCTACCCCAGGATTTCATGTTCATAATACATACATATAAGCTCCAACTTATCCCCTAGGCAGCATAGCACAGAAAATTTATAATGCAACACTTAGGGGATGCTCGAGATATAATAACTAATTACATATATGCAAATGAATGCATGAGCATGCTAATAAATAAAAAATAAAAAATATAAATAATATTGAAATTATAAAAATAATCAATAAATAACTCACAGAGCCGGTGACCTGACTGTAGTTAGTCCAGCTGGAAGAAGAAGATGGTCGGCCCCGATCACCTACATAGATACACTGATCTCTATTAATTAATTAACAGAATTAACCAATTAATTTAATCTACAAAAGTAAGAATAAATCCTAAGGTGTTATTGAAATTTCGGTGGAGTCTCCCATATAACAGGACCTAATCCCCTGTAAGAAAACTCAATAAAACGTAACACATAGGGCCTCAGGTCCACAACAGCATTTACAATGCCCATCCAGGGCATATAAAAAACTTAATATAGGTCCAATCGTCTAAACTCTAGCTTCAGTCCCTAACTCCTCTACAATCCAAATAATTATTTCTAATACTTTAAAAATTATGAACATATTTTTGGAGGTCCTTTATATCGCCCTTGTATTAATTAAATTTATTTTACTTAATTTCCCTAAGCCATGAATATTTTATAGATTAATCAGCTAGCTTAAATGTAAAAACTATACAGGTTGAGTTTAGGATTACCTTTACAAATTCTACTACCTATAAAGCATCCGAAATATCTGAAAAAACTAAAAATGATTGTAAACATGACAACCTTCCATGACGGGCCACTAGGAGTCCAGACTAGGCCAAAAACTTGGTCTCGGGCACCGATGGGCTATCATTGATCTGAATATACCTTCGGGATGCCCATGAGCTACTGGTGATAGATCCGTAAATGATTCATCAAAAATCCACTCTGATTTTCGATATCGACCGATTTAGTTTAGGCCATGCGATGAACATCTTTTTTGTCCGATCTATGATATAGGTGAGGTTGGTATCAAATCGAAGCTTATGAAGAGTAGATGAAGATTATCAGGTATGATCGTCCATTCCTCTCATCATTTGGCTTTCTCTCCTCCATAACTTCTTCCTCATACCACTATGTGATGCAATGTTGGTGTCACACCTTACCCTTATAAAAGATATGACATGATCACATGATATGCCTAATGAATTATCGAAACACCCTCTGCCAATAATCCATTAAGCATATTACAAGGGATTTTAATGATCCCAAATTCAATTTCAAATTAAAATTGTCGAGGAAAGGTTTATTAATAGTTCAATGGTTTAAGAAAATACCATGAAAATTAATTAAGAAAGAAATAAGTGCTTTCAAAACTTAAAGAATTTTGATGAAATTTCGGCATGGTGACTGCTAAAAATTCAACTACCCAAAATTTTAAACCTGTTAAATAAAACCTGTAGCAATATATGTATATCACCAATCCATCAAATCATCATTTTCTCAAATGCTTTTCTTTATTCACAATCAAAAGAAACACATTCTTACAATTTACATTCATTTGATTTCAATAAAATAATATTACATCATTTTTATATAACTGCTCGGATGGTTCTTACATATATATAGTCCCTATTTATATCAGAACAAAATTAAAAAGGGTAACCTAGAAGTATACCTTGCTTGATAAAAAGAATACATCTTCTACTATGCTCACTCTGCTGTCTTCTCTTTTCCTTTACCTGCGGCAGTATAAAAACTATTATTGAGTACAAATACTCAGTAGTGTACAACCAATAATTTATAAAACCATATAAAACATAAGATGTTTGAACCATAACAAGGTATTTATTATGTTCCATTCCATGAAACATGAAAACCATATTAATATTCTCAATCATCAGCAAATCATTTATTTTCAACAATACATTGATTATAACATTTAAAATCATCAGTGTTGCCAACATCTTACAATTTAGCAATGATATAAAATTTCCGATCAATGCTGTGTTGTACACCACAATAAAGCTATCTCAACCCCACTAGCCGTTGCTAATGAGGAAAGTAAAGCTAGCTAGCAAATATGGGTGCACCCATCCAATCTCAACCTCAACTGGTAAGCCAGAGAGGGAAGGTAACATAATTAATCTCAACCCCACTAGCCATTACTAATGAGGGAAGCAATTAAAGTCTGTCATGCCAATTATGGTTTTAAAACGATTCTAAAACAATTTCCATTCAAACAATAGACAATTCAAAACAATAGACATTTCAAATTATTACAAATCATCATATGTAGTTTGCAACACAACAATTCCACAAACACTTCTAAATCACATACATTCGGCCATCCCCTTGCTACAAAAAAATCAATGGCCAAACGTTCGCCTTTTCAACACAATTACAATTTCTTTTCAACATTAAAAATATTCTCAAAACAATAAACCATTCTCAAATACAAAGGAAATTCACATCTGAAATTTTAAAACACAAGAAAACTAGAGTTGTGCATAAACCTTATTTTAGTCTCATTTCTTTGACATAATTTTCCCTTTACTGTCAAGTCCTCTTCTCTGCTAAAATACATAATTTCAAAAGCTTTAATACTTATTATAACTTCCAATAATAGCTAACCAATTAAATTCCTAATGAAATTCCTAAGATGCTACACATTCTAACTATTCCAGATACATGGTAGAATTTGAATATATCTTTAGAACTCAATTTCAGTCTAGTTCTAGTCATAATTGGTCAAATTGGTCTATATGAAAGTTGTTCCTCTATGTCTTAGCTTTAATTATCATTTTGAATCATTCAATTTGGAGGTCTAGGTCATTAGTTATAGACAAAATACCAAGTACCATTCTGGGGTTCCTTATCCTGCAATTTTAGATTTTCCAGATTTTTACCTGAATTTGCAGTCAATATCCAAGCACTTTATATCCAGAATTTATACCAGGTCTCTAAAGCAAAGTTTTAGGCCTTCATCTTAAGTTTCCAAATCATTTTATATCACTTCAAATAGAGATGTACAAAGGAAGATATGCCTTGATTACCACACGGAGGTCACAGGGCTAAATTGCTGAATTGCAGGAATTTCAGTTTTGAAATTTTGACTTACTCTAACATTTCAACCACTGTGCCCTTACATCTGGGTCTAGGTTAAAACATGAAAGTTGTAGCTCTATGTCTTATGTGTATTTTGGCTTTGAAATCATGCAATTTTCATTTGTGTAGCTTAAGTTATAGTTATTTTTCCAAAACTGTTTAGGTGACAATTTCTCATGTTTCAAGTCAGTTCCAAAATCCAGTCAGATTTTTGGACTCACTTTGTCAAGCAAATTTGGATAGGTTACAACCATAATTTAGCATCATGGTCCCCATATGAAGTATTCCCCTATGTCTCAAGATTACACAGATTCAAGAATTACTCAATTTGGAGTTTTGTACAGTGAGTTATGCTCAATTTAATACGTACTATTCATTTGGTCAGTTTGCAATATTCTAGTTTTGCATTGCCGGATTCTACCCTAATTTAGGTATCTTCTGGTCATTTTCAAGGCAAGTATTCTTCGTGAAAGTTTTAGCATTTTGTCTTAGCTTTCATTTTCCATTAGTTTCACATCATTTGGAGTTATGTAGCTCAAGTTATTAGCATTTAACCTCACTGGACTCAAGCTGTCTAGATACAACACTTAAGGCACAACATTAATGCCTTTAATTTTCTCACCAAATCATTAATATTTCTCAACAAATACATGCCAAATAATCATAATATAACCATGATAGCATTAAATAAGCTTCATATCATAAAACCCTAATTGCATAAAAACCCTAATTCCCATTTGCCCAATTCAATCAATTTCAAGTTCATAAATCATGTTTACTACTTCATTCAAGCCTAGAATTCAAGTTAATTGCATCAAAACACAAAGCCCCTAACTCCTATCCCCTTGACCGAAATTCCCTACTTCATAACATACATGATTTTTATCAATTTTCATAATAATTTCTACACTTAAACTTGAAATACATAAATTCATAACTAATTAAACTTAAATCTCCTCTTACCTCAATTTGGCTAACACTTCTTCTTTCAAATTTCTTTGAATTATTGCTTGCTTTCTTCAAATCAAGGCTCAATTCAAGGTTTTCTCTTGATTTGCTATGGAAATTATGGAAAAAATTAGGAGTTTTGAAGCTTAGAAGAGTGCAATAATGGAGGATGAAAAGAGAGAAAGGGACGGCACAATGAAGAAGAAGGAAGAAGATGAAGTTGATGATGGTAGATATGTATATAAATGAGATATTTATTTCATTAAATAAATTTTGTCTTATTTGTAGAATTGTCTAAATAATTATAATAATAATTCTAATTATAATCATCATAATTCATTAATTCCCTCTATGTTCCATTAAATTTTCATACTCCTTTCAATTTATTAAATCCCATTCCAATATATTAATCTCACTTGTTTTAATTGACATTTCGGTCAAAAGTCAACTCTTCAAGTGAATTGACCAAAATGCCTTTCATTGGGTTATAATCCATCTTTTTCAATAATACCGATTAAGTTCATAACCCAATGATCACTTCGATTTTTATTCTATTTATCTTAATTAATTTCCATCTCTTTTTTGGTCCTCGAGTTAGATTTGAATAATACTATTGATAGACTAAAAATAGTACTATTCAGAGCTCGAAATTCTCGGGACGTTATAACTTTTCCCCTCTAAAAGAAATTTCGTCCTTAAAATTTACTTGGTATCAAACTATGAACAGTTGTAGCTGTTGTCTCCTCATATCCTCTTCGCGTTCCCATGTGGCTTCTTCTCCAGAATGATTTTTCCATAGAATTTTCACCAAGGGAATTCGCTTGTTCCTTAACTGCTTCACCTCCCTCTCTAGAATTACTACGGGTTCTTCATCATATGTGAGATCTGGGTTGACTTCAATTGACTCCAAGGGCAATATGTGTGAAGGATCTGACCTATACCTTCGAAGCATGGACATATGGAACACATTATAGATCTTATCCAACTCCGGAGGCAAGGCAAGTCTATATGCCAATGGACCCACTCTTTTCAGAATCTCATATGGTTGTATGAAGCGAGGACTCAAAAACACCTTCAAATCCACATAGGACTTCTACTGGTCAGATGCAGCCTTTAGTCTATCCCGAATGATTTTAATTTTCTCCTCAGTCTGCTGCACAATCTCTGGGCTAATCAATTCCATTTCGCCCACTTCATCCTAACATAAGGGAGTTTTACATTTTCTGCCATATAATGCTTCATAAGGAGGCATTCCAATGCTTGATTGGTAGCTATTATTATAAGAAAATTCAATCAAAGGTAAGTGTATATCCCAACTTCCTTCAAATTCAATAACACAAACCCGAACCATATCCTCCAATATTTGAATTATTCGCTCAGATTGGCTATCTATCTATGGGTGAAATGCTGTGTTGAAATTCAATCTAGTTCTTAGGGCTTTTTGAAGACTACTTCAGAATCTAGAAGTAAATTTTGGATCTCTATCAGATGCAATAGA
This sequence comes from Hevea brasiliensis, assembly GCF_030052815.1. Taxonomy (NCBI): domain Eukaryota; kingdom Viridiplantae; phylum Streptophyta; class Magnoliopsida; order Malpighiales; family Euphorbiaceae; genus Hevea; species Hevea brasiliensis. Next base: position 85,263,730 of record NC_079499.1, read on the forward strand.
TATTGGAACTCCATGTAATCTCACCACTTCATCAATATACAGCTTAGCCAACTTGTCCAGACTATAATCCATCTTCACTGGTAAGAAATGGGCAGACTTAGTCAACCTGTCTATAATTACCCAAACTGCGTCGTGATTCTTTTAAGTATAAGGAAGTCCCATCATGAAATCCATGGTAATCCTTTCCCATTTCCACTCGGAAATAAGCAATGGTTGCAATAATCTTGCTGGTACCTGGTGTTCTGCCTTCACTTGCTAACAAGTTAGGCATTTGGCTACAAATTCTGCAATGTCTTTCTTCATCCCTCTCCACCAGTAATGTTCTTTTATAGTTATGTACATTTTAGTCCCACTAGGATGCATAGCAAATGGTGAATCATGTGATTCTTGTAAGATGATATGCTTCAATCCCACATCATTAGGATATAACAACATGCCTTCATCATTTAATAAAAATTCCAGTTTCTTACCATTCTGAGCTTCTTTCATTAACTTCAAGTACCCATCATCATTTTGAGCTGCTACTTTAATTTGTTTAGTTAGCATTGGCTTCACTTGCATAATAGCCAAAATCTACCCATCAGTATCTATCACCAATTCTGCATGTAATGCTCTTAAGTCATGCACTATAGATAAGGGTGAAACTTTTAAGCTAGATAAGGTCTTCCGACTTAAGGCATCTGCCACTACATTAGCTTTCCCTAGTTGATAATCAATCAAACAGTCATAATCTTTTATCAACTCCAGCCATTTCCTTTGCCTCAAATTCAGTTTCTTCTAAGTGGCCAAAATTTTCAAACTTTTATGATCTATGTAAATATAACATCTTTCCCTATACAAGTAATGTCTCCAAATCTTAAGAGCAGAGACAACTGCTGTAAGCTCCAAATCATTGGTGGGATAATTCCTCTCATGTGGCTTAAGCTGGCGTGAAGCATAAACAATGACATTCCTATCTTGTATCAACACACAGCCTAGTCCATTATGAGAAGCATCACTATAGATAGTATACTTTTTACCCAGTGTATGTCAAGATTGGAGCTTTAGTCAAACACCATTTTAGTTTATGAAAGCTCTCCTTGTACTGGCCATTCCATTGAAATTTTATATCTTTCCGCAGCAACTTAGTTAATGGAGATGCTAACATAGAAAATCCCTTCATAAATCTGCGATAATATCTAGCTAAACCAAGGAAACTGCAAACTTCTGTAACATTCTTTGACGATTTTCAATTAAGGATAGCTTACACCTGACTAAGATCCACTTTAATTCTCTCTATCGACACCATATGCCCTAAAAAGGCAATATCTTTTAGCCAAAACTCACACTTGGATAATTTGGCAATCACCAAAGGGAGGATTTGGGGCTTATAAGCTCACCTAAAGGAAAAACCCAAAAGTTTATTGGTTGGCAATCACCAAAGGGAGGATTTGGGGTTGCTATTGGTGGAGCTTAGTGGTGCTTATGGTGGACAAGCTAGAGGAGCTCCAATTGGTACTATAGAGAGTACCAAAGGGAGTAAGAAGTCTGATTCTGCACCCCTTAAGGTTAGATCTCTTAAAACCCTTTTTAGGTTAGGGTTTAATTTGGTTAATTCTTAAACAATAATCTTTGATGTCAAGTGAATATCTAATGCATGCTAAAAAGTGTGTTTTGGCATGCCTTTGGGCGTTAAAGGTTGGTTAGGACCATAATGCACTTGGTATGTTTGCATGAAACCCTAGAAAAAATTTTTAAAATCCAACCTCTAAAACCCTAATCCACGCTTCCCGCTGCCTTCACATTTTAGCTAGTGCAGCTATAATGAGATTAGAGGGCAACAACTGTCTCTCCCCTTGTATCACCACATCTGTATGCTTAGGGAGGCCAAAAGTGACTATCTTCAATCTACAGTCAATCATTGTATAGTGCCTGGATAACTAATCCATGCCCAAAATAACATTATAATCCTTAAAGGGCATCTCGATCAAATCAGACAAAAATGTATGGCCTTGAATCACTAATGGATAATCCCAATATAGTCTATTCACTTTCACCTCCTGTCCTAATGGGCTAGTCACTAACACATCATAATCCATTCTCACACAAGGAATAGCAGTATAACAAACAACTCTAGCACTAATATAGGAATGAGTAGAGCCGGGGTTAAATAATACATATACATCTTGATCAAAGATAGAGAATGTACCAGCCACCACATTAGAAGTTTCTGCCTCCTCCCTCTGACGCATGGTATATACTCTGGCTGATGCACCACTCTGCTCAGGCTGATTTATCGTACCTTGACTAACGATAGTACTGCCTCAGCCTCTACCTCTACCTTTGCTAGCAGAATGTGAAATTCCTGGGGCAGAACCTTGAACTGACTCCTCTGTAATGGTGTATGGCATAGGTCTGTGTGTCGTAGTGTAATCCCTGGTTATATGTCTAGTTCCTCCGTAGTTATAGTAAGCTCCTATGGCCTTATAACATACTCTCCCATGCACTTTACCATAGGTCTCACATGTGCGAACAGATGATGATCCTTTGGACATCTACTGACTAGGTCCGGTTGGCCTTTGTACTGATGATCTACCTCTGCCAAATCTACGGGTACTAGGTCCCCCAAAATTCTTCCTCTTCCCTAAACCACTGCTTATACTCTGAATAGTTGTCTTCACATTCTTTTCTTTCTCTCTCACTCTTTTTTTCGTTATCACCTCAAGTTCTACTCTCTCTAGCTCGAGAGCCTGTGAAATCAGATCTAAGAAATTTGTATACCGGAAGCCCACCGCTTGCATCCTAATACTTGGTCTCAAACCTATCTCAAACCTCTTACACCTGTCTCTACTGGTAATAAGTAGTCCTCTTATATAGTGGCTCAATCAGGAGAACTCTCTTTCATACTCTGTTACTGTCTTATCCCCCTATTTCAAACTCAGGAATTCCTGGAGCTTCATATGAACATAAGTGTCAGGGACATACTTTTGCTTGAACTCCCTAAGAAAATCACCCCACGTTAGAATAGGAACCTCCATCAGACTGTTTGGGATAGCTTTCGACCACTCAGGCATCCCCTTGAAGCAATGATACTGCATATTCAAATTTTAAGGCATTTGTACACTACAGCTTCTTGAAAACTTTATCCATCCTTTTCTAACAACTGTTTTGCCTCTAGTTGTTCTACTGAGCCATTAAATTCAGTAGCTCCATATTTCATTAACTTCTCATACTGACTCTGCGGGGGTTGTGCTTGTATATTGCCAGCCATTTGCTGAAAAAATACAGCATCTGTTGGGCAAATTGAGCAGAAAACTACATTGGAGGGGCTTGTGCAGCTAGTCCTTCTGCACCCTGAGGGGCTGGGGCCTTTCCTTGGACTTCAGCTGCTACTGACTATTCAGCAGTGTTATCCCCCTCTTCCATGTTAACACACAAAGATTTCTACCTCCTTGAATATCCAACTTAAGAAAATCTACTCGTAAGTACATTTTCATAATGTAAATGTACTATATGTATCAATCTATAACATTTAAGCAGTTATACTTATCAAGAAATATTTTTAGTTTGTAATTCAAAACTTACTCTGATATCACCAAAACATGTCACACCTTACCCTTACATAAGATATGACATGATCTCATAATATGATTAATGAATTACCGAAACACCCTCTACCGATAATCCATTAAACATATTACAAGGGATTTTAACAATTCCAAATTCAATTTCAAATGAAAATTATCGATGAAAGGTTTAGTAATGGTCCAATGGTTTAAGAAAATATCATGAAAATTAATTAAGAAAGAAATAAATGTTTTCAAAACTTAAAGAATTTTAATAAAATTTCGGCACGGTGATGGCTAAAAATTCAACTACCCAAAATTTTAAACCTATTAAATAAAACCTGTAGCAATATACGTATATCACCAATCCATCAAATCATCATTTCCTCAAATGCTTTTCTTTATTCACAATGAAAAGAAACACATTCTTACAATTTACATTCATTTGATTTCAATAAAATAATATTACATCATTTTTGTATAACTACATATAGTCCCTATTTACATCAGAATAAAATTAAAAAGGGTAACCTAGAAGTATACTCCGCTTGACAAAAAGAATACAGTTTTTACTATGCTCACCTTGCTATCTTTTCTTTTCCTCTATCTGTGACAGCATAAAAACTATCGCTGAGTATAAATACTCAGTGGTGCACAACCAATAATTTAGAAAACTATATAAAACATAAGATGTTTGAACCATAACAAAGTATTTATTATGTTCCATTCCATGAAACATGAAAACCACATTAATATTCTCAATCATCAACAAATCATTTATTTTCAACAACATATTGATTATAACATTTAAAATCATCAGTGCTACCAATATCTCACAATTTAATAATGACATAAAATTTCCGATCAATGTCGTGTTGTACACCACGACAAAGCTATCTCAAGCCCATTAGCCGTTACTAATGAGGGAAGTAAAGCTAGCTAGCAAATATGAGTGCACCCATCTGATCTCAACCTCAACTGGTAAGCTAGAGAGGAAAGGTAACATAATCAATCTCAACCCCACTAGCCGTAACTAATAAGGGAAACAATTAAAGTCTGTCATGCCAACTGTAGTTTTAAAACAATTCTAAAACAATTTTCATTCAAACAATAGACATTTCAATTCATCCTATGCGATTGGGAGCACATCAATTCCACAAACACTTCTAAATCACATACATCCAGCTATCCCCTTGCTACAATAAAATCAATGGCCAATTGTCCGCCTTTTCAACATAATTACAATTTCTTTTCAACATTAAAAATATTCTCAAAACAATATAAACTATTCTCAAATACAAAGAAAATTCACATTTAAAAATTAAAACACAAGAAAACTAGAGTTCTGCACAAACCTTATTTTAGTCTCCTTTCTTTAACTTAATTCTCCCTTTACTTTCAAGACCTCTTCTCCACTGAAATACACAATTTCAAAAGTTTTAATACTTATTCTAACTTCCACTAATAGTGTAACACCCCTATTTGTATAGCCTGGTATATTTCACTATTCCGGTGACCGGTGTCGGTCCAGACAATTAAGGGGATTAGAACCATACTTAAGACAACTAGATAAGACCTAAACATAAATAATTAGTAATTGTCAATTAGTTAAGTATAAATAAGAAAAACAGAACATAAGAAGTTAAATGACCCGAGAGTCACAGCGATGGGTGACTTTCTTGGGAAGGATTACGAAGTCGATTTAAACTCAAATTTCGAACCATAAAATATGACGCTGCGGTCCTTAGGACTATTGCAAACACAATGGAAAAGAGAAAATAACGAAAAGAATTGTTAAGCCAATCAAATAATTAGGTCAGGGATCCAGAAGAAATATTGAATTATTTACAAACCGGGTTGAACCGGCAAGGGGCAATTTGGTTAATTGACCCCGAGACCTGACTCCTGACCTAACTGTCAAATAAAATCGGAGAAAAGAAAATTTCAAAATTCAAAATTAAATTAAAGAACTAAAGGAAAAATAAATAGAAAAAAAAGAAAAGAAAAAGGAAAAGTGAAAGGTGATAACATCATGCATGACATCATGCATGATGCAATAAAGACTAATTAAAAAAATAAATTTTGGATAATTATTGGTCTTCCATAAGGATAAAAATCATAAAAGAAAAAAAAAACAACAAAAAGTGTCTTCTTCTCAAGTTGCTGTGGGCCTTCCCTCTCACCTCTCCCACTCCAAAAACCTCCATTAAAGCTCTTTTGTGAGCTTGAAGAAAGTCAAATCCCACCATAAAAAAGTTATCTACCGTAGATAAAACTTGTTTGGGCAACTAGAAAACAAGGTCCAAGAAGAAAGAAAGAAAAAAAGAAGAGGTTTGAAGAGGAAAAATTTTCTACATTCAAGGTTAGTAATTCAACTTCAAACTTTTAGTTTAATCTTTGTGATTTTAGCTTAAGGAACTTAGAAATGAACATAAAATGAAATGAAAACATCCTTGTAGGACTATATGTAAATTTCGGCCAGCTAGGGTTTGTGATGATAATGTATGAATTTAATTGAATTAATAGTGTAGGTAAGCTTGTATGAGTGTGGAAGTGATGTTGGTATGCTTTGAATTAGTTAAATGTAATAAAAATGTTAATTAGGGTTTGGCACCTAGGGTTTTGGGAGGAAAAATGTGAGAATTTGTTAAATGATGTGTTTGACCTTATTGGAGTTGAGAAATGGTCATTTGTGACTAATTGAGGTATGTTCGAAGTGTTAGAATTAAGTTTAAATTCGGAGTGATTAGGGTCATGTTGCAGGCAGCAAGACCAAGGTCACTTTTAGGGATCAAAACTGAAAATTTACAAGCCTAATTGGTGTGATGCCAATTGGGAATGAAACTAGACACAAAATGACACATTTTTCATTTAGGAATCATGCCCAAAAAGTGACTATAGCATAGTGAACAAATTGGCCAAATCTGGAAGTGAGTGTTCTGCCTTGTACAAAATTACCAAATGAACAGTCTGTTCATTTGGCCATAACTTGGGATAGGTAGGTCTAAATGACTTGAAATTTTACCAGAAGAAAGCTGAGAAATAAACCTAAAACTTTCATGAAGAACGCAAACCCAAGTTTTGCCCTTAATCAAGTCATTTAGCCACCCAAAGTTGGTGACTTAAAACTGTCAGAACTAGTTTTGGTGCCCAGAAAATCTTGGTTAGACCAATCTGGCAGCCATGATTCAAATGGCTATAACTTGAGTTACAAAACTCCAATTGGAGTAATTCAAAAAGGAGAATAAAGTTAAGACAATAAGAAACAATTTCTATGAAGAAAACTTAGCCAAATTTTGACAGCAATATGACCAATAGAATAGTGGAAAATAGGACACTAAAACTGAAAATTTGCAATTTTGCCTAAAGGACTTAAAATTTGAGAAAACAACTAAAACCAACAAGTTAGGTAACTAAAATGTGGTATGTGAGTGAAATTAGAATTCTCATACCTATTAAGCCTTAGAAAGTCAACAAATTGACTTGAATAGTATAGTGAATAGTAACCCTGAAATACAAATTTTAAAGAACGCCAAGTTTAGCGTATTAAAGCTAGGTAAAAGTAAATTTGAAATTATTTTTGGATTTATGATAAGTTATGATATTGAAACACTGTGAAATTGTGTGTTTCAGTGGAAAAGAATACAGGAAAGAACCAGAGGGATAGAGTCAAGGCCAAGAGGTGACTCGTATAAGGTTTGTGCACAACATCAATATTCTTTAAAATTCATTTACAAGATGCATGTAATGAATTACTTATATTGCAAAATGTGTATTATGCTTTTGACTTAAATTGTTGAAAGTTTATTTGTTTGTGTTTGAAATGACAATAAATATTTAGTAAATTGTTAAGACAGTTTTGAAACCACAGTGTCATGACCACATATTTGAATACCTCACTAGCATGACTAGTGGGGGAAATCAGTTTCGAATTTTTATTCCTTCTCTAGCTGAAGTGTTGAGGTGTGTGCAGTAAAAGGAGAAAAAGAATGGGTTCCCATATATTTGAGCTAGCTAGCCTTGTGTTATGACTTCTTCTTAGCCTCTGGCTATTGAGATTATATTTGTTTCGAATGGCATGATATAACTGTGTGTTTTTATGAAATTTATTTTAAGACTTTCGAAATGAAATTGTTTGGATTAAATGCATATAAATCATGTTTTGTATTTATTTCTCATGTTCATTTCAATTTTTGAATAATTATGTTTTAAATTTTGCATAAAGATTATTTTAGTATATTGTGCACCACTGAGTCCTAGTACTCAGCGATGACTGTTATTACTGTCGCAGATATAGAGACTAGAGGAGCAGCAAAGTGAGCTACTGAGGATTGAGGAGCTACCTACTTTGAAGTTTATCGGGTATATTTTATACCTTAATTGTAAAAATCATTTTGATGTATGTAATGTATGTAAATGTAGGAAATAGTCATGAGCAGTTGTATAAAACTTGTAATAAATTTTAGTTTGGATTTTTCTTAATGTAAATTTTTGTAATGATGTATATAAATTGTTTTATCTTTAATGAAATATGAATGGAAGTATCTTGCTTTAATTTGAATGAAATTGATTAATAGTATTTTGATGATTGTTGAATTTTGGAAATTGAGAAATGGTGTTGAAACTTGTTGGGATGGTTGTGGAATTGATGAAGTTGTTGAGATGAATCTTTGGAAGTGCTTTTGACAGGTATTTGAAGAACTGTTTTCTCAAAATACAGACGGTACTCTGTCGAAATTTTTATAAAATTTGCAAAAAAATAAAATGGGATAAAAATCTTAACTAGTTTTCAAACTCTAATTAAATGTTTTGATACCTATTAGAAAATGCTCACCACTTATAAAAGTAAGAAAATTATTTTAAAATCCCTTGTAGGGTACTTAATGAGTTATCGGTTGGTGAAGTTCAGTAGTTCATTAGGTATTCTACGGGATCATGTTATGCCTTACAGAGGGGTAAGGTGTGACATGTTTTAGTGGTATCAGAGCAAATTTTTAAAGTATGTTTTAACTTGTGAATTTGTGTCTTTTCTTTGCTAAGTACAACTGCTCAATGTCCTTATTTGTTACATATTGTAACACCCTAGGCAAATCCCACATCGACAAAACATGGGAGAGATGCTGGGTTTATAAGTTGATGGTTCGTAACCCCTATTGACGCGTTTTAAAACCGTGAGGGCTTCAGTCTAGAGCGGACAATATCACTAGTGGGCCGGGCCATTACACATATAGTGCATTACATCATAAATATGAACTAAAGGAGGGAAATCTCCTTGTGTTATTTGTTCAGGAGATATTCTACTTCAGATTGATATGAAAGAAGGGGATCGCTCAGTTGAGCAATCTGTTGAAGCTGAGGCACAAGAGGAAGCCCCAGCTCTATAGAATGTTAGTGGGTCAACGGCACCAGCCCCACAAATACCGCAGTTTCCTGCACAGTTCACACAGCAGATGGCAGCAATGTTTCAACAAATGGCTGGGGGTATGCCTGCTCAAGCTCCACCCCAGACTACTGTGGTACAACCTCAAGCTCCAGTCAGACAGTATGATAAGCTGTTGAAGTATGGGGCTATGGAATTTAAGGGTACAGTAGACCCTTTAAAGGTAGAGCAGTGGCTAGAGAGGATGGATCGAGTGTTCAAGAAGCTGTACTGCCCAGATGAGTTGAAATTTGAATACTCTGTGTCACTAATGTAAGGGGATGCGTATGATTGGTGGAAGACCATCCCCCACAGCTTGGCTGAAACACCAGTACTAACCTGGGATGACTTCATTAGAGAGTTTAGACAGAAATACGTCCCAGATGCATATGTGGATCAGAAACTACAAGAATTTTTGAGTCTGAAACAAGGCAATAGATTAGTGGCAGAATATGAGAGGGAGTTCTCCCGCCTAAGCCACTATGCTGGGAGTCTCCTTTCTACCAGCAAGGAAAGGTGCAAGAGATTTGAGACGGGTTTGAAGCCCAGCCTTCGGATGTAAGTAGTGGGATTCAGACACAGTAATTTTTTAGAGCTCATTTCTCAAGCACTTGAGTTAAAAAGAATTGAATCAGAAGTGACCCCAACAAAAAAAAAAAAATCGGAAAAAGTTGAAAAATTAGAGAAAGATAAGGGGGAAAAGTCAGTAGAGCCAAGTTCTGGTGGTACTTCTGGGAAGCAGAAGAAATTTGGTGGACCTAGCAGTGGTCGAGGTGGAAGGTTTGGAAGGGGCAGATTCTCTGGACAGAAACCCCTTAGGTCTAGTCAGCAGTCGAGCAGGGGTTCACAACCTCCCTACCACTGTGAGACTTGTGGCTAGATTCATGGGAGAGAATGCTATTGGGCAACAGGAGCCTACTTTAACTATGGAGGCAAGGGCCATCTTGCTAAAGATTGCACTAGTGCTCCTAGATTCGGTCTAGCTCCTACTACTGCTGAAGGATCTATTAAGAGTCCTGCTCCCAGAGGTTCACAACCAGTTGGCAGAGGAAGAGGCAGAGGTAGAGGCCATGCTTCTGGCAGTCAAGGTACTGTTAGTCAGTCAGCACAAGGGAGTGCTCCAGCTAGAGTCTACACTATGAGATAACGAGAAGAAGTTGAAACTGTGACACCCCTTACCCGTGTACAGTATGCCCGAGTAAGTAATGCCACACGGTGTACTGGCACATTCTAATATACCTTAATTAATTTATACCATGCTTGTGAATATAATTTATGAAATATAATTTATTTTAGCCATTTATCAAAAGTATTATTTATTTGAGGTTTCGAAAATTTTAAAGAAAATCCGGCGGAGTACCGGCTAAAAATGGAGAAAACAGTTCTTTGGAACCTGCTAAAAACACTTCCAAATAATTTCCAAACAATCCCAACTTCAATTCATCAACAGAATCTCAATATCAAAATCTCAACATTTTTTTCAATTTCAGTTCTCAATCATCATTTCTCAGGGTTCTCATATATAAACAACAATTAAATACTCAAATTACTTCCATACATAACCATAAATCTTTATTATTTACATGAACCTCAAAATACATTACATAAATCCAAATACATATGAGAAAATAAAAATTTAGTTACAAAATAACAAAATGACACCTAGTGCCCTACCAATGCACTGCAGGTAGTGAGGTGACACGGACACTGTGCAGAGCTGCAGGATGAACTCACCCAGTCTGCGGTCTACTAGGCTCACGATCTGTATCTCCAATACCTACGCGTGGCAAAAGCAACGCGCTAAGCAATAATGCTTAGTGGTGCAATAATATAATAAAAGAAAATAGCTGAAAGTAAGTATGTATAGAATGTGTATGATTTCTTTATTTGGTATTGGTATATCTATTATTTCATTAACTTTGCCCACTTTTATTCATTTGGTTGCCCAAGTAACCTACACTAGACGACTGGACTGGATAAACGGGTAACCGCACTGGTATCGACATTACCTCGCCGTCACACCATCGTCACATATGCATCTCCGGTGTGCAGCGGCTAACAAGTCAGAATAATATCGTGCACAAGGCCTCGCAGAATGGGATTTTGCGGTCGCCCGGACGATCACTCACCGAAGTGGGAAAGAGTGAGGAGTCGCCACCTTAGTTTTGAGGGAAACTAAAGAAAACCATTTGAGAAGTTAAATTAAAAATGAAACCACTTCAAAACAGAGATTCTAAGTTCGGGGTCCGTAAACGGGTGGGGAAGGTGTTAGGCACCCCACCTCGTCCCTTAATAAGGGTAAGTAGATTTAATTCTGCGTCCTTTACAAATTAGTTAGAAGGGCTTAAGCGGCAATGTTAATCCTTTTGGTAGAAGGAATGTTTGATTTTTCACTAAATTTGGATCACCCAGATACATAAGTAAATGAGACAACCTTAGTGAACGGGTGTGAGAATCGGGTAAGAACTCTCCTCCGATCATATTTAAGATGTTCATTAAAATTTTGAGGTTAGACCGGATAAGAACCCTCCTCCGGTCTCTTTTAAGTTATTTATTTAAAGTTTTGAGGATGAGACCGGATAAGAACTCTCCTCCGATCTCTTTCAGATGTTTATTAAAATTTGAGGTGGAGACCGGATAAGAACTCTCCTCCGATCCTTATTTAATGTTTATTAAAATTTTGAAGGGAGACCGGATAAGAATCCTCCTCCGATCTCTTTTAAGTTATTTATTAAAATTTTGAGAGGAAACCGGATAAGAACCCTCCTCCGATCTCTTTCAGATGTTTATTAAAATTTGAGGTGGAGACCGGATAAGAACTCTCCTCCGATCTCCTTTTTATAGTTATTAGAATTTTAAGTTGAGACCGGATAAGAACTCTCCTCCGATCTCTTTTAAGTTAACAGGAGCCTGAAAAAGACTTTTCTGATCTCCTGAATTTTGATGTCCTAAGAACCTAAAGTTAAAGATCCTGACGTTCAAAGATGTCAGGGATAAGGCTTCTCGATACCTTTTGGCTAGACGGGGAAAACTAGACTTGATTTACCGACCTTCCAGATATTCATTTTTACCAATATCTGTTAATGACCGATCTATTCTATTTCGTTTACTTTGGTTTTGTCTCACTTTGTGGCCTCTTTGCTGAACTGCCATTTATGTCAGCCTAATAGTTTGGCTATTTTCTTGACGTGTTATTCATGTCTTCCCTCAAAAGAGACCTCTAAGTCGCAGTTGCCTACGTTTACCCAAACATTTACATACTACTGGGAGTTAGAAAACTTGCTTTCAGAAATGATGAAGATTAATAAAAATAAACTGATCACTAAAGAAATGATTTAGGAGTGTCATTCTTTAGGGATCGTTCGTGCAAAAAGTAAACTTGAAGAAAATCGCAGATGTAAGAAAACAAGGAAAATGCGGAAAATAAACGTGGACACTTAATAAAACAGTAGCATGAACTCCTACAATAACACCTTTTGAGGTTCTCTAGTGCAAAATAATCTTTGAAGGAAGTTGCAGATGTATAAAGAACAAAGGAAGTGTGGAAAATAAACGTAAGCAACAGTATGAGCTCTTACCTGTGAGGAGCCAAATATATTGAAATAACTATGAGGTGGTAAATAGTGATGAAGATGGCGGATTGATCAGCCTGAGAGTTGATGTCTGTCGTGAAACCGAGAGATGCTTTAGCTAAAAGGTAACCGGGTAAGAACCAGGTGAAAGGAAGTTGAGCTTGAACAGAGGAAAGGAAAGCAGAGATGATGAGAGTATGACCAGATAATGAACAAACTGGAAATGTAGAGTTCCAATATTCAAAATCTTTTTCAAGAAAACACTCCTGAAAACTAGTTTCAAAAGTATTTTTAATCACTACAAAACAACAGAGTAACAAACTGAATGAAGTTTCAGAGTTCCTCCACGATAATAGCAGCCTCTTGCCTATATTTTTGTCCCCAACAGCTTTTTCATGTGTATTTATAGGAATCGGGTGCTCCCATGAAGGGTCAAGATTCATTTTGAGGAGATGGAGGGTCGATTTTGAAGTACATGATCGGATGTTCAGGAATCAAAGAGAATCAAAACGAATGGCTGAGATCACTTCTCAAAGTATTTGTCCTTTTCCTCTTTTAATCCGACGGTCTTGAATCCTCTTGTCCGGAACGATCTGAGGGCTGAGAGTGAAAAACGCTGGTATTGTCATCTTCTCTTTGATCCAAGGGTTCGGATTCATCCTTACAAGTGAGATCAACGGTGGAGATTGGGATGTACAGATGTCATGACACACCCGCACTGCCAAAGATTAAGGCGATTCTTAGGCGCGGCGTGGAGATCTCGTCACACGCTTTAACTACCTCTACCGATTCGACGACGGTTATTGGAATTTGTCTTATTCTTTTGTCTTCCGATCCTCCCTAGCTCCTATTCCGATCTCTCATGCTGATCTCCTATCTCCGATCCCTTTATCCCTTGATCACCTGGATTCGGTCCAAGCATTAATTACATCTCGATTTTCAAGGCGTCTGCTTTCCTTCGACATTAAATGCCCATTTTCCCTATATATACCTCGTTGATAGTGGCATTTCCTTCATTCGATTTTTCTCTTTCTCCTTGTTTCTTGGTTCTAGCTGCTCCGGGAAAGTTCCGCTACAATCGTGGTTTTGATCCTCTTCCGATGGAATTCCTTTCTCGCTCGAAAATTTACGATCCCGGTGATTGGATGGTCCTAATTGACGATGGTGAGAGAACTGGATTTGACCGATCCGTATTGCGGGCTTCGGTTGTACCGATCTCGAGTTGCTCAACTGAGTTCATTCGGCTTCTCATCACATTGAGTGTTCCGACTGATTCGATCCACATTGGGTGTTCCGACAATGGATGAAGCATCCGGCAATATCCTTGGGATCGATTATAACCGATCCTTGGAACACCTGGGAGTATCCTTGGAATTAGTTATAAACTGATTCATGGATCTCCTGGGAGTATCCTTGGGATCAGTTATAAACTGATCCTTAGATCAGCCTCTTCAGATAGGATTTTTCACCGGTCTCTAGAGATCACAGAAATGATGTGATCCAATGTTAGTGTAATCCGATCTCTAGAGATCGCCCAAATGATGTAGTCTGTCAATGTAATCAGATCTCTAGAGATCACCCAAATGATGTAGTCTGTCAATGTAATCAGATCTCTAGAGATCGCCCAAATGATGTAGTCTGTCAATGTAATCAGATCTCTAGAGATCGCCCAAATGATGTAATCCGGTCTTTTTGGAAATAAAGACTTTATTTTGCAGTTATCATCTTATCATTTTTGCATTGATTATCTTCCGATCTCTAAGGTGGTTATCCGATCTGGTTCTTTACTTGAATGACACTTGACTGATCCTTTATTCAAAATATTTAACTTATTATGCCGATCTCCAATTAACCGATCTTTGAACATTCGGATATTTGAGAGAAGTGTCAGAACAGCTGTCGAGTCTCACCAATCGATGCGCCGCCTAGAACCTCGCGAGCATTAAATGCTCGGACTAGTATAAATAGGGAGGGTTAGCCGCTTGTTTTCTCATTTCATTTTCGTCTCCGCTCATAGCTTCAAGTTTTCTCATTTTCTCCGTTTCCCGACCGATTAGACTCTGGTAAGGACTTTGATCTTCTTTTTTGTTTAAGTTCTTTGTTTCTTTTGAAAATGAGCGGTGCCGAAGGTCAGAGAGCGGCGAGCCCTCCTTCCATTGAGTTCTCTTGGTCATCGTCTGATGAAGAAGAGGCAGTCGGGCCACGCGCGCAACTGGACCCCTTAGGGTCTCTCGCCTGTGTCGGGCCTGGTCGTACCATTAAGGCGTACGCGCCCTTCTTCAAGGAGGGAGACCCTTCCTATAGACGAGCTTCCATCGGTTCTTCGGGAATCCGATCTGCAATCGTTTGTTCAAGAATACAACATTTGTCCTGATTCATATGAGCTGATCAAGTGCCATGGCGATCTTCGTGTCGATCATTCTTTTGAAGAGGATGACATGGTCATGGTGTACGAAGAACAGCTAAAGGCCGGTCTGAGGTTCCCTCTAGCCGATTTCTATAAGGAGGTCCTAAAATTTCACCGAATATCCATTGTTCAAATCCACCCCAACTCGTGGCGGATCTTGGTTGCTTTCCGAGGTCTATGCCGAGCTAAGGGAATCAGACCTACAGCTAAAGTGTTCGCCAAGCTGCACCGGCTAACTCACCGAAAGGACGATGACCACTGGTTCTTTCAGGCAAAGCCTAATTGCGGGCTCTTTTCCGATCTGCCCTCGTCTCTTAAGAACTGGATTATTCGTTTCTTAATTGTGTGGAGAAAAGATCCGAGAAGCTTTGAGGACTTCCCGCACTGGTGGTACCAGTGGACCCTTGCTTCCAGAACCATATTACCTCGAGCGAAGAGGAAAGTTTGATAGTGATGGATCTCAAGAGTGAGGCTACCACTAAAAGTATTCTTGTTTGGATTCGTGGATCGCCGAGCTGCACCATTGGACTGCTCACCAGCCATCGCCAAGACCGCGAACTTCCGCTCTCTAACCTCGGCATCGGTATTTTCTATATATCAATTGTCTCTACATTAGTGATCTCATTAACATTTTCTTTGTGCAGGTTTTGCGGTTTGTGAGGGTTCTAGTAAACTGAAGAAGGAGAGTTAGATCTCACGGAAGATAAAGGAGATAAAGCGTTCGGAACGACTCCAAACGCCTGGCCACGAACACCGGGAGATACAAAGTGATCCTCCCAACCTTCGGTCCGCCGACCACCGGCTACCCGATCTCCTCCTAGATCGGAGGAGCAGCCTCCGACTCTTACAGTTGTTCCAAGCAGGGAAGGGGGGCCTACTCAAACTTCTGGGAGGACCTCTTCTCGGGGCGCTCAAATCCGATCGATCGCTTGAGGAATAACCGATCGTCAAGGAGAACTCGATTTCGCCAAAGTCACGGGTCTACCATCTTCTTTCGGGAGGATCGGACAGTTATCCTGCAATGGTCTCGACGACATATTGACTCGGACCATGAGCTTAAACGTGGAGTGTCTGGTGAACCAGACCATGATCCGGGAGAGGATTCAGCGCCTGGGTAAGGAGATCGGGACGAAAAATCAGGAGGTGGATTCTCTCCGATCCCAACTCTCATCCGCCGGATTACATATCTCAAGTCGAGGACGGGCAAAGCTTCATGAAGACCGGTTGGCCGAACAGAATCGTGCTTTGGATGAGAGGGACCGTGCTCTTAAGGAAGTCCAGGTGCTTCATGCCAACGAAGCCGCTCAGGTCGCTCAACTTATAGAGGAACTTGAGGCGAAGGATAAGGAGCTTAAGGAGAAAGATAAGGAGCTTAAGGAGAGGGATGAAGAGATGGTGACGGGGATAGCCGAGGCCTATGTGAAGGCTCACAAGGACCTCTTGGCCGCACTCCAGGAGCGTTACCCAGAAGAAGACTTTTCTTGGATGGCCGATGTGGCTCTTGAGGACAATGATGAAGACAGTGAGGATGAAGCCGAGGGTGAGAGGAGAGAGGAGTGATCCAAATGTAGATCAGGCTGGGGGTGATCCCCCAACCGAATAACTTGTACAAATTATGACATGAAATGAAATGCCTTTTGTTCAATGAATGATTGTGATCGGAAAATTTTAAACCATTATTTGTCTGAGTATTTGATTGTATGAGCACAGCAAAACAAAAACTAAATGTGATTATTAATCTAAGTATGAGAGATCGGAAAGCACTTTGAACATGAGATCGGTAGGGAAGAAATGCTGAACAGAACTTGACCGAAAATTTAACTCGAACACTTTATATAGGCATCGAACAAACACATTAGCTCTTAAACTTTCGGAAAGGAGGTCGGCAATAAAACTGGTAGGAAAAGATCTAGTGCCCGTTCATTTTATTCATCAACAGAGATCAGGAATATTCTTGACAGGTCCGGAAATCCGACATCGGGTTTGAGAGGTCGGTAAAATGATTTTGAGAGATCGGCGAGGCTTTAATGAATGTGAGGACTTAGCATTGATTCAATTCTCTGTGAGGAGAGATCGGAAATGTGATTAGCTGTTCAAAGAAAAGATTTTTATTGATTCTAGGGATCGGCCAAAATATGGTGTCGACAGCTGCCCCTCTTTACATAATTTCAATTAAAGGAAAAATTTCCGTATAGGAATTATGTAAAGATTCCGACTCATATTTTGGACGATTAGGTATTTGAAATTAGGGAACTAAAGCACACCTAAGTTAATGACCTAGAGAATTAAAATCAACTTGGATCTAGAAACCAGAGGTTGATAACAGGAATGTAAATTGCATGACATTAAAATCAACTTGGATCAAGGAACCAGAGGTTGATAGCAGAAATGTAAATTGCATGAAATTAAAATCAACTTGGATCAAGGAACCAGAGGTTGATGGCAGAAATGTAAATTGCATGAAATTAAAATCAACTTGGATCAAGGAACCAGAGGTTGATGGTAGAAATGTAAATTGCATGAAATTAAAATCAACTTGGATCAAGGAACCAGAGGTTGATGGTGGAATTGCATGAAATTAAAATCAACTTGGATCAAGGATCCAGAGGTTGATGGTGGAATTGCATGAAATTAAAATCAACTTGGATCAAAAAACCAGAGGTTGATGGCAGAAATGTAAATTGCATGAAATTAAAATCAACTTGGATCAAGGAACCAGAGGTTGATGGCAGAAATGTAAATTGCATGAAATTAAAATCAACTTGGATCAATGAACCAGAGGTTGATGGTAGAAATGTAAATTGCATGAAATTAAAATCAACTTGGATCAAGGAACCAGAGGTTGATGGTGGAATTGCATGAAATTAAAATCAACTTGGATCAAGGAACCAGAGGTTGATGGTAGAAATGTAAATTGCATGAAATTAAAATCAACTTGGATCAAGGAACCAGAGGTTGATGGTGGAATTGCATGAAATTAAAATCAACTTGGATCAAGGATCCAGAGGTTGATAACAGAAACGTAAATTGCATGAAATTAAAATCAACTTGGATCAAGGAACCAGAGGTTGATGGTGGAATTGCATGAAATTAAAATCAACTTGGATCAAGGATCCAGAGGTTGATGGTAGAAATGTAAATTGCATGAAATTAAAATCAACTTGGATCAAGGAACCAGAGGTTGATAACAGAAACGTAAATTGCATGAAATTAAAATCAACTTGGATCAAGGAACCAGAGGTTGATGGTGGAATTGCATGAAATTAAAATCAACTTGGATCAAGGATCCAGAGGTTGATAACAGAAACGTAAATTGCATGAAATTAAAATCAACTTGGATCAAGGAACCAGAGGTTGATGGTGGAATTGCATGAAATTAAAATCAACTTGGATCAAGGATCCAGAGGTTGATGGTAGAAATGTAAATTGCATGAAATTAAAATCAACTTGGATCAAGGAACCAGAGGTTGATAACAGAAACGTAAATTGCATGAAATTAAAATCAACTTGGATCAAGGAACCAGAGGTTGATGGTGGAATTGCATGAAATTAAAATCAACTTGGATCAAGGATCCAGAGGTTGATAACAGAAACGTAAATTGCATGAAATTAAAATCAACTTGGATCAAGGAACCAGAGGTTGATGGTGGAATTGCATGAAATTAAAATCAACTTGGATCAAGGAACCAGAGGTTGATAGCAGAAATGTAAATTGCATGAAATTAAAATCAACTTGGATCAAGGATCCAGAGGTTGATAGCAGAAATGTAAATTGCATGAAATTAAAATCAACTTACAAGGCGAGTCTAACCCTGACACATGAAGTTCTTTCCTTGAAGAAGTGTACTTAACAAGATAACGAAGGCGGATGATTAATGGAGGAGGAGTTGCAAGACCTGACCTATGATCTCATTCTTTCGGATGCCCCTTTTTCATTCCCGACTTTCTTCTTATTCTTCGGAAAGCGCCCTTGCGGGTTTTCACTTTCTCTTCGTCCATTCGACCAGAAGCGCCCTTTCGGGTTTTCACCTCTAGAATTTTTTATTTTTTATTTTTATTTTTATTTTTTTTTTTTTGAAGGCTATTTCCTGCAAATCTCATAATAAAGTACGTGAGGTTATCAATTTTCAAATTCAAATCTTATGGCAAAAATTTTAACTAATTAATAGCGCATTAAACAAAGAGAAAGGATAGCATGGGGAAAATAACAACAGAAGGAATGAAGTATAACTTTATTAGAAAGAATAGACTTTCAAAGGAAAAGGGCATAAGGTTAGATCTCACATATTCCTTATGGTTAGTTTTTGAAGTCTTTTAACTGCCATTATTTCGAGTCCTCTGAAGCCTCATGCCGTAACGATCTCTTCTCTACCCGTGGTTTCATGCCCTCTTCTCCATTTCGGTTCTTGGGACGCCCTTTTGGGTTTTCACCCCAAGAAGGTTTTTTTTTTTTTTTTTTTTTTTTTGGACGCCCTTTCGGGTTTTCATCCTTTCCCCTTTTTATGCATAGTATCTCTTGACAGTGTCGGCATTGACTGGTCTCGGGAATTCTTCACCGTCCATGCGGGTCAAGATCAAGGCTCCTCCGGAAAATGTCTTTTTAACCACATAGGGTCCCTCATAGGTTGGTGACCACTTGCCCCGGGGGTCGTTTTGGTTCAGCAGCACTTTCTTCAGTACTAGGTCCCCGGGTTGGAATTCACGTGTGCGTACATTTTTATCAAATGCCACGCCATTCTTCTCTCGTATAATTGTCCGTGACATGTCTGTTAACCTTTTCTCATCCAAGAAATTCAATCGATCCAACCTTGATGGATCCATTCTCGACTCATCGATCCTCGATTCCTTCAAAATCCTTAGGGACGGATTTCAACCTCAATAGGCAATACATCTGACTTCCATCCCGTAGACCGGTGAGTATGGAGTTGCCCGGTCGAGGTTCTTACGGAAGTCGGTATGCGTGAAGAGCGTAGGAAGCATATCATGCCAATCCCTATATGTGACCGTCATTTTCGGATTATTCTCTTGAGGTTTTTGTTTGCGCTTTCCACCGCTCCATTCATCTGGGGACGGTATGGGGAGGAATTGAGGTGTCGGATTTTGTATTGATCACATAATTCCTGAATCTTCGGACCATTCAAGTTCTTGGCATTATCAGTGACAATTTCATTCGGGAGACCATGCCGGCAGATGATATTGCTTCTGAAGAATTTGAGAAACGTGTTCTGCGTGATGTGAGCATAGGATGTCGCCTCGACCCACTTGGAGAAATAGTCGATGGCTACAAGGATGAATCTGTGCCCATTGGATGCCTTGGGATTGATGGGACCAATCACATCTATGCCCCACATTGCAAAAGGCCACGGTGAGACGAGATTGAACAGCTTGTGAGGTGGTACATTTATCGGATCTGCGTAAATCTGACACTTGTGGCACTTCCGGAAATACTCGATGCAATCCTTTTCCATTGTGATCCAAAAATACCCACGACGCATGATTTGCTTCGCCATCATGTGTCCATTGACGTGAGTGGCACAATTTCCCTCATGAGTTTCAAAAAGGATTTTCTTTGCTTCCTTTGCATCTACACATCTCAACAATTCTCCGTTGGGGCTCCTCTTGTATAGGGTCTCTCCACTGGGAAAGTACCCTAATGCTAACCTCCGAATCATTTTCTTTTCATTTTTGCTTGCCCCTGAAGGGAATTCTCTGGTTCTACAGTAGACCAGGATGTCATGATACCAAGGCTTTCCGTCGGGCTCTTCTTCAATCATGAAGCAATAGGCTGGCTCATCCCTTACCTTAATCTTCAACGTCTGAAACATCTGCCCTTCTTCGATTTGAGCCATAACAGCTAGAGTAGCTAAGGCATCAGCAAATTGATTCTTGTCTCTACTCAGGTGAGTGAAAGAGATTTCTTCGAATTTCTTGATCAACTCCAGTAAGTACTTCTGATATGGGATCAACTTGGGATCCTTAGTTTGCCATTCTCCCTTGACTTGATAGATTATCAGAGCCGAGTCTCCGTACACCTCCAACTTTCTGATTTTCATCTCTATAGCGGCATGTAGACCCATTACACAAGCTTCATACTCTGCGACATTGTTGGTACAGTCAAACCCCAACTTAGCAGCTATTGGGAAGTGCTTTCCTTCTGGGGATACTAGTACAGCTCCGATTCCATTTCCTGATAAATTGACTGCTCCATCAAAATACATTTCCCATACATCAGTTGGCTCGTCTTCTTTGCAGTCGACCTCATTAATATGTTCATCAGGGAACTCAAAATCCAAAGCTTCATAATCCGGGATAGGGTTTTCTGCTAGAAGGTCAGCAATCACGCTACCTTTCACCGCTTTCCGGGTCATATAAACTATGTCATATTGGGAGAGTATAACCTGCCACTTGGCTATCCTCCCTGGCACGAACGGGCTTTCAAATACGTATTTGATAGGATCCATCCTGGAGATAAGCCATGTCTTGTGATTCAACATGTAGTGCTTAAGGCGATTTGCCGTCCAAGCTAACGCGCAGCAAGTCTTTTCTAAGAAAGAATACCTCGACTCACAATCATTGAACTTCTTGCTCAGGTAATAAATGGCCCTCTCTTTTCGGCCGGTATCATCATGCTGTCCCAAAACACACCCCATAGAATTCTGTTGACCGCCAGTGCAGGATCAAAGGCACGCTCGCCACAAAGGGACCAATACTGGTGGATTTGACAAATACTGCTTGATTGTTTCGAAAGCCTTTTGACAATCCGAATCCCATTGGGTAGGGTTGTTCTTCCGGAGTAATCTGAAAATAGGCTCAGCTTTGGCAGTGAGATTAGAAATAAACCTCGAAATGTAGTTCAGCTTTCCCAGAAAACTGCGCACCTCCCTTTCTGTTTTTGGGGACGGCATTTCTTGAATAGCTCGAACTTTGTCTGGGTCCACTTCTATTCCCTTCTCGCTTACTATGAATCCCAACAGTTTTCCCGATCTAGCTCCGAATATGCACTTAGCAGGGTTCAGCTTCAACTGGTATTTCCTGAGCCTTTCGAACACCCTCCTTAACACCTGAACGTGGCTCTCCTCTCCCCGGGATTTGATGATCATATCATCCACATACACCTCCACTTCTTTATGCATCATATCGTGGAATAATGTGACCATTGCGCGCTGGTAAGTGGCCCCGGCATTCTTCAACCCGAATGGCATGACCGAGCAGCGAATACCCCCCATTGGGTGATAAAAGCAGTTTTATCCTTGTCTTCCTCGTCCATTGGGATCTGATTGTACCCTGATGCCCCATCAATACACGAACATCTGCCCAAACCCGCAGCATTGTCAACTAGCACATCAATATGGGGGAGAGGGAAGTCGTCTTTCAAGCTAACTTTATTAAGATCCCGGTAGTCAACGCACACCCTGACTCTCCCGTCTTTCTTCATCACCGGGACGACGTTAGCCACCCATTGGGGATATTTGACCACTTCTAAGAACCCGGCGTCATACTGTTTCTTGACTTCGTCCCGAACCTTAAGCAGTGTGTCGGGATTCATTCTCCTTAGCTTTTGTTTTACCGGGATTGTCCCCGGGATCAAGGGAATTTTGTGCGTTGCTATCTGAGGGTCCAAACCCACCATATCATCATAGCTCCATGAGAATACGTCGAGAAATTCCTTAAGCAGATCGATCATATCTCCCAATTCGTCACTCTCCACTACCTTAAGTTCCCTTTTTACTTCTTCCGTGCCTAAGTTTATTGTGCGCGTTTCATCTTCACAAGGCACGAGGGAGGGTTCATCTTTTTCATTGCTTTCCTCTGTAAGGTCTTCCTCAGAATTACTTGAAGTAATGGCAGTTATGGGGATTTCAAAATTAACCAGAGGAATTTCTGAGTCTATTGGATTATTAGGTGTTAATTGATGAATGGTCCTGAATGAATAAAGAATAGAACATGTTATAAGGATGGAATTAAAAAGGAAAGAAAAAGAGTATTGGATTAAAAATGCGCTATTAATTCATTAATATTAATGCCATAAGAAAAGGTCCATTTACAGTATTACACTTGTCACCATGGACAAAGTGATCAAGTGTAGATAACCAGAGGTACTTTACTCGAGATTGAGTACAGGGATATCCTCCGTTGTCCAGTTGTCAAGCTCCTGCTCCTCAGCCATTGGCGAAACTAGGGCCTCATACAAGGAATCTAGTTGGATGACATCTATGGATGGATCATCGGGTGATTCTTCTATATTTGCCGGATGTTGAATGACCGGTTTGGTGAAGATTTCCGTGATTCTCGGGACTACTTTCACCTTTCCCATCTTACGTCAAATCCGATCCCGAAGCATTTTTCTCATCCAGAATCGCCCATCCGCGAGGGCATCCTCCTCATACCCCAAACCACAACGGCCTATCTTCTGAATGGCCGGTATAGGCTCGACAATCCCTTGTAATGTGGCGCCTAGGCCCTTACCTTCTTCATACCCGCTTCTTGACATTACTTTGGCCACCATAGCCATGGCCCCCTCCTTCCCAGTATCTTGTAACTCAAGGGCCTGGAAAGAGCTTTCCAGCGATTCCTCGGCCGCTTCCACATAGGGAAGTGATTGCGGCTTGGTGACCAGTATAGCTTCTTCCCCCCTCACCGTGATGATTTTGCCGTCCTTAATGTATTTGATCTTTTGGTGCAAAGTCGAAGGAACAGCATTCGCAGAATGGATCCAAGGCCTCCCTAACAGCATGGTGTAGGCTGGCTCAATGTTCATCACTTGAAACGTGATACTGAAAGTACATGCACCGACCTGGATTGGCAAGTCAATGTCCCCCAGCACTTCTCTCCTTGTTCCGTCAAAAGCTCTCACCACCATAGCACTTTGACGTATGTCTGATTGGTCAACTGGCAATCTAGCCAAGGTAGCGCTAGGCAGTACATTGAGGGCTGATCCGTTATCGATGAGGACCTTGGCCACTATACAGCCTTTACATTTCACCGTTACATGCAGAGCTTTATTATGCCCTAAGCCTGCAGGGTCTACCTCCTCTTCAGAAAAGGCTACAGAGCTGGATGCCTGGATTTGTCCCACTAACTTCTCAAACTGCCCCGGAGTAATGTCAGGGTTGACAAAGGCCTGATCCAGGATTCTCTGTAAGGCTTGTCGGTGCACTTCCGAACTCAAAATCAGCGATAACAGCGAAATCCGAGCGGGTGTCTTTCTCAACTGTTCCACCACGTCATACTCGCTCTGCTTCATTATTTGGAGCAACAGTTCTTCATCTTCTCTATGCTCAACAGGCTCTGCTTCCCCTGCTTTCTCAACCTCCTCTTCCGTGTTTCTTGATGACTCTCCCATCTTTACTTTCCCTTTTCTCTTTTCTCTTTCCTCGTTCCCGTAACACCTCCCACTTCGGGTTATAAACTCGACTTCTTGCTCAGGTGGAGAGGGTTTTATTGCAATAACAGGCTGGGGACTTGTTTGGGGAGTAATGCTGCTGGCAGGTCCAGCATAAGTCATCCTGAAGTGCTCGTGAGGAGCGAAACATGGCTTTGGTGGCGCCGGAGGTGAGGCAAGGCTAGGAGCGGATGTGCTGCTTGACGCTCCCTGAGTAAAAACTTGGAAATTATAGTTCCAAGGGACAGCATGAGTGTTGGTGATGGGGAGCTGAGGTGGAGTCTGAATAACTGTTACTGGTGGTGAGGCTACTGGGGGTGAGAAGGTGATTCTGGGTTTGGAGGTAGAGGCGTTACGCCGTATCCGGTGGTGTTCACTCCTTTTCCGCTTTTTAGCTTTGTCCGGTATCTCGAACCACGAGAGACAATAAGTTCTGACTTCTTGCTGAACCCTCACAATCTCGACTCATGGTCACCGCCTCCATGGTAAGGACACCTCGCACTTTCCTCGGCTCCGCTACGAGGGAAAGATAACCTTCCCTCATTGCTATGGCAAAATCTCCTCAAAGTAAGGAACCAGCTTATCCACTTGGTGTTGATCCCTCTCCTTAGACTCAATCATATTTACACCACTACCCGCATTATGGTTGGGCGGTGGATTTGAGGTGACATTGGGGAGGGAACCATTCCTCAATCTTCAACCACCCGTTAGGATTAAAGCGTGCACTCTCCTCCGAGTGCCCGCAGCTATCGGTTGAATGCCCTTGTGCCCTCCATGGTACTCACACCGGCGGTGGCATCATACCACAGGATCTGGCGGTGGATTGGGTCCAAAGGGACTGGTACGATTTGGTTTATACCGACAAGGTATCGGTATATTTCACTGAGAGGGAGGGGAAGGGGTGGATTAGGATTCATTGGAGGTCTTGGGTTATTTTGTGGTGGCCGTGGTTGAGTTGGTGGAGGAGGTGGTCTTGGTTGGAAATTTGTGGGTGGGGCGTATTGTGGGCGTGGTTGTGGATAATTAGGGAAAGGGGGTGGGATGTTCGCGATAGTTGGGCCATGAGAGGGAGGATATGGCCGGTAGTTATTTTGGGGAAATTGGGGAAAATTATTCTGTCTAGTGATGGAATGCACCTCACTCTCCTTTTTCTTGCCAAAATTGGCAGTCTTTTTCACAGGGTTTTCAGCCAACTCCTGTAGTCTTCCTATTCTCAGATTAGCTTCAATTCTCTCACCGGCTTGGATGATATCTGAGAAACTGTTGGAGGTATTTCCAATCATCAGGTTGAAGTAGGGAGCCTTCAATGTTTCGATGAATAGGGAGCAAAGCTCATTGTCGGTCACTGGAGGATATACTTCTGCAGCCTTCTCCCTCCATCGTTGGGCATACTGCTTAAAACCTTCCCGGTCTTTCTGTACCAGGTTCTGGAGGTCCCTCCTTGTGGGTGCCGCATCACAATTGAATTTATATTGCTTCAGAAAGGTATCGGCTAAATCCTTCCAGGAGTGTAGCTTGCTCCTGTCCAATTGTATGCACCATCTCAGAGCTGCTCCGGAGAGGCTCTCGTGAAAGAAGTGAATGAGAAGTCTATCGTCTTCCGTTAAGGCAGACATTTTGGCAATGTAGGTTGCCAGGTGGATGCGGGGATCCGAGTTTCCGGTGTACTTGTCGAAATCCGGAACCTTGAATTTGGGTGGTACCACCACATCTGGCACCAATCTCAGTTTCGACACATCGACTGAACCATACATGTTCAGCCCCTCTATTGCTCTCAGTCTTTCTTCTAGGGCAGATAGTTTCTCGTTATCTCTCGCCCTATGTTCTCCTTCCACCGCATGATACACTCCTCCAACCGGGAGCTGAGGGGTGGAGTAAACTGGAGGGATCGGGATTGAATGGTGAGGCTCGGCATTTGAGACGGCCGGGTAATAGGAAAAAGGTGGGTCATTATTTATGGTCACCGGATTGACAGTGATTGTCGGGTCCGGAATGGGAGACTGAAAGGTAAAAGAGGTTGAAGCTTGCTGAGGATCATTTGTTGTAGGAGGCGGAGGAGGTAATGGTGGGCTAGGTTCTGAAGTAGGTTTGTTCTGAGACATTTCCTTCATTAGTCTCATAATTTCAGAAAGCTGATCTTTCAACTCGGAGACCTGCCCCTGTAGGTTCTGTACTTGCTCCTGATTTTCCATTATCTTCCTTGTTCGAGATCTTGTTAAGTACACTCGCTTGGGTTGAACCGTGTGTTTGGTCAGACTTGCCTTGTTCGAATCAATATTGATTTCCTGTGAGGATAAAAAATTTAAATGAATTTAAGTTTTGCAAAGAAACTAAAAGTCCTGGTCTGGACGAAGGATACAGTGGCATTTGAGAGCCAGGTTGGAATCTGCAAAAGGATAATCGCCTCAGCTTTATCATGGCATCGTTCGATAGTCTGACCGTGAATGACGGGATTGAATGCGCATTTATGATACCTGTCCATATAGCGCATTTCAATTTTTCACATAACCCTAGCGAGGGAGTTCCTACGGGAGTCATATTATTCATTCACAAATCTGCTTAGACAATGGTCCAAAAATCATTTCATTAACTGAATAATTTGTACAGCATATTCTTTACATCAGCCTAGGTTCTGGGAGGTTCTTTATAATGAGATGACATTTTCTGAGATTCTAATATAACCTTTCCTCTTGTTTGGCGATGATCGAACACTTTGAGCATACTCGGATTCTGTAATAGTTCCTTTTTTCCTGTGCTATCATTTTCTCCAACTGGTCCACATTGTCTTTGAGTCCTTGATATAGGGCAGCTTGTTTCTCTTTCTCTTTCCTTTCTTTAGCACACTCTTTCAAGATGTCGTTGATGAGGAGTGCCTGTTCTTTTAATTCAAGCTTCTTCTTCTTGTTTTCCTGTTTATACTCTTCAACGAGTACCTCTTGGTACTTCATCCTTTCCTGAAGCTTACTATTCTGCCCTTTCATCTCTTTGACCTCAGTTTGGAGAGAGTTTCTTTCTTTTTCCCACTGTACCTCTTGCTCTTCGAACCCTATCCTTTCGGCCCTTGCCTCTTCCTTGAGCTTTCTTACCCTTCTCTTAAGTTTCTGCTGTTGGTCCTCCGATTGTTTCATTCGTTCTTGCAGCTGTGAGTTCTCGGTATTTGCCTTTTGTAGCGAGTCAACCAGGCGATTATCAGCTTCCTCTAATAGGGCGTCTTGGCGAGGGTTGTCGTCCTTGAATTCTATGGTAGAGCGTTCTTGGTCCCTATCAGCTCTCCATTTAAGGTAATCGCCCGAGGCACTTGGGCCTTTGGGTGATCTCTCCATTAGAGTGATGTTTTCCCAGGACTTGCGAGCCCTCTTCAACCCTTCTTCTTCCTTGAGCTCATGGTAGAAGTGACCTTGGTGGTATTCTTTAATGTTGATCATGGACTGTGTTGAGCCAAATTGCCTCATTACGGTCGGAGTGTAACTTGTATACCCGGTTATTCCAATCAGGGATACCGACTGAATACCTCCTGTACCAATCAAGACGGGTTGGCTTGACGCCCACAGCTTCCTCCAACAGTAATCATGGCTATTGAAACTCAAAATCCGTTCCCGCCACTGTTTTTCATCCTTCGAGCTGATCACTAACCGGATCATCTTCTCAATAGGAGGCTGGTCAAGGTACCAAGTCAATCCTTTTGTCTCCGCAGGACACATGTGACTGATAGTCCAGAGGTATAATAACTGAGAGCAACACTTAATGGACCCTTTCCCCTGTTGTCTGCAGTAAGTTAGGGTTAACAAGGTTTCGGCAAGAATTGCCGGTATCGGATTGATCCCCTGCCTTTCTACTGTCCAAAATACCTCCACTGCACTGCTAGTGATGATCCCCAATGGCCCCGGGAACAGGATCAGACCATAGATTCCCAAGGCGAGTGCTACGGAAGCTTGATCCCACTGTTTCTCTTGGAGGTGATAATCTAACCGCTTTTCAAGGTACGTCCAATACCATCCATGCGTGTTCCCTTTGACTGTTTCTCTGGACTTCACTTCTTCTGGGGGAAAACCCAACATGTGTGCCAACCGTTTCCAGGTCTGTCTATGCTCGAGGTGTAAGTAGATCCGGTTCTGCAAAGAGTATGGGATCCCCAAAGAATGCACGATATTCTTCCATAGTGGGGACCGTGTCAATGTCATTGAAAGAGAATACTCCGTACTTAGGATTCCAAACCGACAACATGGCTTTTAATGCCGGGATTTGGACCTTGACTTGCATTAAGGTTGCAATCCTTCCGTACTTCTCTTCAAACTGTACCTTGACCTGGTCGGGAAGCAACCTCCATCTATTAGACATACCCTCGAGGTTGTTCATTTTGACCTCTATTTTGTCCAGATCTAGCGAAGGTAGCGAGCTAACAGGTGCCTCGGAAGCATCATTTTGCGAGGGTACCGGACTATGAACTGATTCGGACCAAAGTCTAGCATTCTGAGCCTTTTCTGCCGACTGACTCGAGGATGCCATGATAAAAAATGATGCCTATCCTTTTCTGCACCCTCGGTTTGTAACGCTGCGGGAGAATTTGTTAGTAAGACAAATTAAGGTAATTTTGAATCATCTTTGTTGAGTAACACGTACACATTTATCAAAGTAGGAAAATGTGTAGGCGTTTGATAAATTCAAGATTACCCTCACAAAATGAACGAAAAGGAAATCAAAGAGAGCAAGGTAAGAGTAAACATGTCCCTTTTGTCCTATAATAGGGAGATTCACGATCTGGGATAAGTGCTACCTATTTGGGATAGTTCTATCTTATGAGGTAGTTTACTCTGACTTTCAACTATCGTGATGGTTTAGCTCAGGATCTAATTTTCTAATAGCCACGGGTTCCCAAATTGCCCCTCATGCAGTGAGAGCCCCATTCTACCCCATGATATTGTCGGAAAATTCCACGGGTATCACGGTAAATAGAACGAGTTTCAATTTGGCGAAGCCTTCACGGATACTAACGGGTAAAACCCACAATGCAGCTACATGACTCCCTCCTACTTTCCTAAAAGGGTAAGAAAGCCGGGTTAGGACCATAGTGTGTGAGGACATTGTGTGAGTGTTCGGTGTGTGAAGGGACACTTTTACCTCTTCCCAATTCGGGGATTTTATTTTTCATTTTCCCTTTTCCTTTTTTTGGCGAAGAGCACCGAGAGAGGGAATAAAGCAGGCAAAACAAACAAAGCAGTTAGCGACAATAATAATCAACGTATAAAACATCGTCGAGTGAGCCCATCTAACTATAATTTGATCGGACAAAAATTAAGCCTACTTTTGGGCCTCTAGGCGGGGTTGGGTCCTAGGCAGTCCCAGTGGAGTCGCCAGGTATCGCAATGGGATTTTGCGGTGCTTGGACGATCACTCACCAAGTGGGAAAGAGTGAGAGTCGCCACCTTAGTTTTGAGGAAACTAAAGAAAACCATTTGAGAAGTTAAATTAAAAATGAAACCACTTCAAAGCAGAGATTCTAAGTTCGGGTTAAAGTAGCGGGTGGGGAAGGTGTTAGGCACCCCACCTCGTCCCTTAATAAGGGTAAGTAGATTTAATCTGCGTCCTTTACAAATTAGTTAGAAGGGCTTAGCGGCAATGTTAATCCTTTTGGTAGAAGGAATGTTTGATTTTTCACTAAATTTGGATCACGGATACATAAGTAAATGAGACAACCTTAGTGAGCGGGTGTGAGAATCGGGTAAGAACTCTCCTCCGATCTTTTTAAGTTGTTCATTAAAATTTTGAGGAGACAGGATAAGAACCCTCATCCTGTCTCTTTTAAGTTTTTTATTTGAAGTTTTTAGTATGAGACAGGATAAGCACTCTCATCAGATCTCTTTCAGATGTTTATTAAAATTTTAGGTGGAGACCTGATAATAACTCTCCTGCGATCCCTATTTAATGTTTATTAAAATTTTGAAGGAGACCGGATAAGAACTCTCCTCCTATCTCTTTTAAATGTTTATTAAAATTTGAGTTGAGACCGGATAAGAACTCTCCTCCGATCTCCTTTTGACGTTTATTAAAATTTTAAGTTGTGACCGGATAAGAACTCTCCTCCGATCTCCTTTTTATAGTTATCAGAATTTTAAATTGAGACCGGATAAGAACTCTCCTCCGATCTCCTTTAAGTTAACGAGGAGCTGAAAAAGACTTTTACGATCTCACGAATTTTGATGTCCTAAGAACCTAAAGTTAAAGATCACGGCGTTCAAAGATGTCGGGGATAAGGCTTCTCGATACCTTTTGGCTAGGCAGGAAAACTAGACTTGATTTACCGACCTTCCGGATATTCATTTTTACCAATATACATTAATGACCGATCTATTCTATTTCGTTTACTTTGGTTTTGTCTCACTTTGTGGCCTCTTTCTTTGAAGCGCCATTTATGTCGACCTAATAGTTTGGCTATTTTCTTGGCGTGTTATTCACGTCTTCCCTCAAAAGAGACCTCTAAGTCGCGATTGCCTCGTTTACCCAAACATTTACATACTCGGGAGTTAGAAAACTTGCTTTGAAATGATGAAGATTAATAAAAATAAGCGATCACTAAAGAAATGATTTAGGAGTGTCATTCTTTAGGGATCGTTCGTCTAAAAAAGTAAACTTGAAGAAAATCGCGGATGTAAGAAAACAAGGAAAATCACGGAAAATAAACGTGGACACTTAATAAAGCAGTAGCATGAACTCCTACAATAACACCTTTTGAGGTTCTCTAGTGCAAAATAATCTTTGAAGGAAGTTGCGGATGTATAAAGAACAAAGGAAGTGTGGAAAATAAGCGTAAGCAACGGTATGAGCTCTTACAGTGAGGAGACAAATATAATGAAATAACGATGAGGTTGTAAATCGTGATGAAGATGGCGGATTGATACGCCTGAGAGTTGATGTCTGTCGTGAAACCGAGAGATGCTTTAGCTAAAAGGTAGCAGGGTAAGAACCGGTGAAAGGAAGTTGAGCTTGAGCAGAGGAAAGGAAAGCGAGAGATGATGAGAGTATGACGGATAATGAACAAGCTGGAAATGTAGAGTTCCAATATTCAAAATCTTTTTCAAGAAAACACTCACGAAAACTAGTTTCAAAAGTATTTTTAATCACTACAAAACAACGAGTAACAAAGCTGAATGAAGTTTGAGTTCCTCCACGATAATAGCGACCTCTTGCCTATATTTTTGTCCCCACTGAGCAGTTTTCATGCGGTATTTATAGGAATGGTGCTCCCCATGAAGGGTCAAGATTCATTTTGAGGAGATGGAGGGTCAGGATTTTGAAGTACATGATCGGATGTTCGGGAATCAAAGAGAATCAAAGCGAATGGTGAGATCACTTCTCAAAGTATTTGTCCTTTTCCTCTTTTAATCAAGCGGTCTTGAATCCTCTTGTCGGAACGATCCGAGGGTGAGAGTGAAAAAGCTGGTATTGTCATCTTCTCTTTTGATCCAAGGGTTCGGATTCATCCTTACAAGTGAGATCAACGGTGGAGATTGGGATGTCTGGATTGTCATGACACACCACGCACTGTCGGCATTGCGGGCGATTCTTAGGCGTGCGGTGGAGATCTCGTGCGCCACGCTTTAACTACCTCGGCTCTGATTACGGCGGCGGTTATTGGAATTTGTCTTATTCTTTTTGTCTTCGATCCCTCCCTAGCTCCTATTCCGATCTCTCATGCTGATCTCCTATCTCGATCCCTTTTATCCCTTGATCGATCTGGATTCGGTCCAAGCATTAATTACATCTCGATTTTGAGCGTCAAGCCGTTTTCCTTCGACATTAAATGCCCATTTTCCCCTATATATACCCTGTTGATAGTGGCATTTCCTTCATTCGATTTTCTCTCTTTCTCCTTGTTTCTTGGTTCTAGCTGTTCGGGAAAGTTAAGCTACAAGCGTGGTTTTGATCCTCTTAGATGGAATTCCCTTTTCCTACTTTGAAAATTTCTGATCCCGGTGATTGGATGGTCCTAATTGGCGATGGTGAGAAGCTGGATTTGACGATCCGTATTGCGGGCTTGGTTGTACCGATCTCGAGTTGCTCAAGCGAGTTCATTCGGCTTCTCATCACATTGAGTGTTAAAGCGATCGATCCACATTGGGTGTTCCGGCGGATGAAGCATCCGGTCGGCAATATCCTTGGGATCGATTATAACCGATCCTTGGAACACAGGAGTATCCTTGGAATTAGTTATAAAGCGATTCATGGATCTCACAGGAGTATCCTTGGGATCGATTATAAGCGATCCTTAGATCGACCTCTTCAGATAGGATTTTTCACCGGTCTCTAGAGATCACAGAAATGATGTGATCCAATGTTAGTGTAATCCGATCTCTAGAGATCGCCCAAATGATGTAGTCTGTCAATGTAATCAGATCTCTAGAGATCACCCAAATGATGTAGTCTGTCAATGTAATCAGATCTCTAGAGATCACCCAAATGATGTAGTCTGTCCTTTATTGTAATCCGATCCCTAGAGATCGCCCAAATGATGTAATCCGATCTTTTTGCAAATAAAGACTTTATTTTGCAGTTATCATCTTATTATTTTTGCATTGATTATCTTCCGATCTCTGATATATTTGTCCGATCTGGTTCTTTACTTGAATGACACTTGACTGATCCTTTATTCAAAATATTTAACTTATTATGCCGATCTCCAATTAACCGATCTTTGAACATTCGGATATTTGAGAGAAGTGTCAGAACAGCTGTCGAGTCTCACCAATCGATGCGCCGCCTAGAACCTCGCGAGCATTAAATGCTCGGACTAGTATAAATAGGGGAGGGTTAGCGATTGTTTTCTCATTTCATTTTGAGTCTCTGCTCATAGCTTGAAGTTTTCTCATTTTCTCGGTTTCTCCGTGGATTAGACTGCAGTAAGGACTTTGATCTTCTTTTTTGTTTAAGTTCTTTGTTTCTTTTGAAAATGAGCGGTGCAGAAGGTCGAGGAAGGCGAGCCCTCCTTCCATTGAGTTCTCTTGGTCATCGTCGATGAAGAAGAAGCGATCGAATAGCGCAACTGGACCCCTTAGGGTCTGCTCCAGTCGGGTCGAATTCGTACCATTAAAGCGTATCGCCCTTCTTCAAGGAGAGACCCTTCCTATAGACGAGCTTCCATCGGTTCTTGGGAATCCGATCTGCAATCGTTGTTCAAGAATACAACATTTGTCTGATTCATATGAGTGATCAAGTGCTATGGCGATCTTCGTGTCGATCATTCTTTTGAAGAGGATGACATGGTCATGGTGTCTGAAGAAACGACTAAAGGCGATCCGAGGTTCCCTCTAGCCGATTTCTATAAGGAGGTCCTAAAATTTCACGAATATCCATTGTTCAAATCCACCCCAACTCGTGGCGGATCTTGGTTGCTTTCAGGGTCTATGCCGAGCTAAGAATCGGACCTCTGACTAAAGTGTTCGCCAAGCTGCCGGCTAACTCACGAAAGGGGCGATGACCACTTTGGTTCTTTCAGGCAAAGCCTAATTGCGGGCTCTTTTCCGATCTGCCTCGTCTCTTAGGCTGGAAGAATCGTTTCTTCATTGTGAGGAGCAAAGATCCGAGCCGCTTTGAGGACTTCCCCGCGGTGGTGGTACGGGGACCCTTGCTTAGAACCATATTACCACTGGCGAAGAGGAAAGTTTGATAGTGATGGATCGAAGAGTGAGGCTACCACTAAAAAGTATTCTTGTTTGGATTCGGTGGCTAGAAATGCACCATTAATGATTCGGTGCTCCTTTGGCCAAGACCGCGAACTTCCGCTCTCTAACCTTGGCATCGGTATTTTCTATATCTCAATTCTCACGACCTTAGTGATCTCACTAACCTTTTCTTTGTGCGGTATGGCGGGTGGTGAGGTTCAAGGAAGCGGAAGAAGGAGAGAGATCTCCCGGAAGATAAAGGAGATAAAGCGTTCGGAACGACTCCAAACGCCCGGTCACGAACCTGGGGAGATACAAAGTGATCCTCCCCAACCTTCGGGTCCGCCGACCACTGAAGCTACCCGATCTCCTCCTAGATCGGAGGAGCAGCCTCCGACTCTTACAGTTGTTCCAAGCAGGGAAGGGGGGCCTACTCAAACTTCTGGGAGGACCTCTTCTCGGGGCGCTCAAGTACTGATCGACTGCTTGAGGAATAACCGGACTGTCAAGGAGAACTCTGATTTCGCCAAAGTCCTGGGGTCTACCATCTTCTTTCAGGAGGATCGGGACAGGCTATCCCAGAATGGTCTCGACGACATATTGACTCGGACCATGAGCTTAAACGTGGAGTGTCTGGTGAACCAGACCATGATCCGGGAGAGGATTCAGCGCCTGGGTAAGGAGATCGGGAAGAAAAATCAGGAGGTGGATTCTCTCCGATCCCAACTCTCATCCGCTCGGGATTACATATCTCAAGTCGAGGGACGGGCAAAGCTCCATGAAGACCGGTTGGCCGAACAGAATCGTGCTTTGGATGAGAGGGACCGTGCTCTTAAGGAAGTCCAGGTGCTTCATGCCAACGAAGCCGCTCAGGTCGCTCAACTTATAGAGGAACTTGAGGCGAAGGATAAGGAGCTTAAGGAGAAAGATAAGGAGCTTAAGGAGAGGGATGAAGAGATGGTGACGGGGATAGCCGAGGCCTATGTGAAGGCTCACAAGGACCTCTTGGCCGCACTCCAGGAGCGTTACCCAGAAGAAGACTTTTCTTGGATGGCCGATGTGGCTCCACGAGGACAATGATGAAGACAGTGAGGATGAAGCCAGGGTGAGAGGGAGAGAGAGTGATCAAATGTAGATCAGTGGGGTGATCCCCAGTAGAATAACTGTACAAATTATGACATGAAATGAAATGCCTTTTGTTCAATGAATGATTGTGATCGGAAAATTTTAAACCATTATTTGTCTGAGTATTTGATTGTATGAGCACAGCAAAACAAAAACTAAATGTGATTATTAATCTAAGTATGAGAGATCGGAAAGCACTTTGAACATGAGATCGGTAGGGAAGAAATGCTGAACAGAACTTGACCGAAAATTTAACTCGAACACTTAAGATCGGAATCGAACCAAAACTTTAGCTCTTAAACTTTCGGAAAGGAGGTCGGCAATAAAACTGGTAGGAAAAGATCTAGTGCCCGTTCATTTTATTCATCAACAGAGATCAGGAATATTCTTGTGGTCAGGAAATCCGACATCGGGTTTGAGAGGTCGGTAAAATGATTTTGAGAGATCGGCGAGGCTTTAATGAATGTGAGGACTTAGCATTGATTCAATTCTCTGTGAGGAGAGATCGGAAATGTGATTAGCTGTTCAAAGAAAAGATTTTTATTAATTCTAGGGATCGGCCAAAATATGGTGTCGACAAGGCCAAGTCTCAATGCAAGGTCAGAATGGCTAAAAGCCATAAAATCACAGAATGGCATATTGCCATGTGCAGTACTACTAACTGAACCCTATTGGTATGCCAAACTATCCAAACCAATCTTGTTAGGTATATTAGGGCATTTAAAACTTTTAAATTCTTTAATTTGTGAATTTCATGTTTTGGTGTTACTATTCACCTCATTGGTCAACAAAAATGTTGACTTTTGGATAGAAAATATGTACATTGACTTTGGCACTCCCGACATACCACATTTTGTATTTAAAACTTGTTGGCATTAAGCGTTAATACCATTTCTAAGCATTAAACCAAAGGAGCAAATTTTTCAGATTTTGTACCATAACTTTACTGTTCCATTAGGAACTGTTACAGTGGAAATTTGAGGAATTGGTAAACATAAAAGTTGTTCCTTATTTTGTCTAGTTGAATTTCCTTTTTTGAATCACTCCATTTGGAGTTTTGTAGCTCCAGATATGGTCCAAAAACCACAGCTGGCCGGATTTCCATTCTGCAGAAATTACCATATCTACAGTAACATGAACAGTGACTGTAACTGCATATTTGAATAGGTTCTAGCCATAATTTGGGGTAGGTTTCTTCATGAAAGTTGTTTTTCTATGTCTTAAATTGTTGCTGTAAAAATTTCAGGTCAATTTACCAAATCTATAGTGAGTTATGGCCAAATGAACAGTTACTGTTCATTTGGTCATTTCTGCAGGTATTGTTGCAGGGGATCCGGATTGGGGCCAAGTTTTGGTCCTCTTGCTTTGGTCTTTTGGGCATGGTTTCTTCAGCAAAAATGTGCCATTATAAGCCTAGTTTCATGTCCAATTGGCCAAACACCAATTGGACCAACACAGCCAAAGCTATGGCAGTCCAAGTGGACTGAAATTTTAGTCACCTACTGCTTTGTCTTTAGGCAGCCTACACATTCACTTTGCCATGCATTATTTCAGTCCAAATTGTGGTCAACTTACCTAAAATGGTCACTAATTGACCATTAAAATGTTCTCTAACAATTTCCTAAGCCAAGTCAAATTTTCACTTCTCAAAACCCTAATTTCCATATGAGTTTTCACAACATGCTTGAATTAACTATCTCATTTACTATCCACATGCATATATGGTTTAAACATAATCTCTAATCCACTTTAAGTCCATCAAAACACTCCATTATTGTTCCTTCAATAGGGCAGCTGAAATTTATGGTATGTATACACATAATTATTGTTCATTTTAGTTACAAATTCTTACTCAATTCAAGTTACTAATCATGAAAATAAAGAGTTTTAGGTATCTAATGCACTAACCTTTAAGTGGCACTTTTTTCCCAAGTTTAATCTTCACTTTTCTTGTACTCTCTTGGCTTCCAAACACTTCCTCTAGGTCCAAGGATTCATTTTAGTGTTGGGGTCTTGAGGAAATATGGTGAGGAAGCATGAGAATGAAAGCTTGCAAAGAATGGCTATGGTGGAAACCCTATCTTCTCTCTCTCTACGTTTTGGCTGGTTTGAAGGAGGTGGCTGCTGTATTTTTGGTTAATTTGGTCTTCATTTAGTCTCTTTTATTAGTTAATAATATGGTTGTTTAATTATAATTGGTGGAGACTTTCAAATGACATCATAATGATGTCATATTTGGCATTTTTATGGATTTTTCTTTTCTTTTCATCACTACTTAATTTCAATTTAATTTTTAGTAATGTTTCTTCATATTTTATGTCATATTAATTATTTACTTAACTGGACAAGTCGGCCAAAAATCACCTCTGAAGGCGAAATGACCAAAATGCCCTCCATTTGGCTTAACGGGTCAAAATTGGCTGTACCGATTGAAAAATTTTTCTAGGTATTTTCTTGGCATTCTAATGCCATAGGAACCTCAATGACCCTTCTCTGGAGTCCTAAAAATTATTTTATAATTTTTCCCCCGGGTGTAGGACTCCTCGTTGCGAGAACCACAACTTCCCTCTGGTTACCCCTCGCTAGGGCACCGGCTCGTTTAATTTGGTTGTATTTTATTTCTAAAATTTTTATTAAATTTTTCTTATTAATATTTGAATTGATTATGGTCCCTCACTTAAGTTTAAATATTTTTCCGGACATTCTAGCTGTCCGAATCGACACTGGTCACCGGAACAGTAGAATGTACGGAATTGCTACCGGGAGGGTGTTACAGAAACTTCTGACATTGTAGCTGGTACATTCTCTATCTCTGATCAAGAAGTATTTGTGTTGTTTGATCCGGGTTCAACCCACTCATATGTTAGTGCTAGCATAGTCAGTTCACTTACTATTCCGTGTGCCAAAATGAATTTTGAAGTGCTAGTAACTAGTCCATTAGGACAAGAGGTTTGGGTCAACAGAATCTATAGAGACTGTCCTTTGGTGATCCAAGGACATGTTTTTCTATCAGATTTGATTGAAATGCCCTTCAGAGATTATGATATCATTTTGGGCATGGATTGGTTAGCCTGGCATCATACCATGATTGACTGTAGACTGAAGACAGTCACTTTTGATCTCTCTCTGTATAGTGATGTGGTAATACATGGGGAGAGGCATTTACTGCCATCAAACATCATTTCGGTTATACTGGCCAGAAGGATGATCAGAAAGGGGAGTGAAGCATACTTGGCACATGTGATAGACACCCAAGTGGGGAGTCCAGCACTGAGGGACATCCCTACGGTATGTGAATTTTCGGATGTGTTTCCTGATGAATTGCCAGGATTACCTCCAGAAAGAGAGGTACAGTTTGAGATTGATGTTATGCCTAGTGTGGACCCAATCTCTATAACACCATATGGAATGACACCTGTAGAATTGAAAGAGTTGAAAGTGCAGTTGCAAGAGTTGCTTGACAAGGGCTTTATCCACCCTAGTGTGTCACCTTAGGGAGCGCCTGTGTTGTTTGTTAAGAAGAAAGATGGCACTCTCCACATATGTATTGACTATCGACAGTTGAATAAGGTGACAATAAAGAATAGATATCCATTGTCCCGCATTGATGACTTGTTTGATTAGTTGAGGGGTGCAGCTGTGTTCTCCAAGATTGAATTGAGATCGGGTTATTATCAACTGAAAGTATAAGAGTAGAGTATTCCTAAAACTGCCTTTAGAACCCGTTATGGCCATTATGAATTCTTAGTCATGCCATTCAGGTTAACTAATGCTCCGGCTGCTTTTATGGATCTGATGAACACTATCTTCAGACCATACCTCGATCAGTTTGTTGTGGTATTCATAGATGATATATTGGTCTATACGAGGAGTGCAGAAGAGCATGATAGACATCTGCGGATTGTATTGCAGAATTTGAGGGAGAAACAGCTATACGCCAAATTGTCGAAGTGTGAATTTTGGCTGAAAGAAATATCTTTCTTGGGGCATGTAGTATCAGTAGAGGGCATGAAGGTAGATCCAAGTAAGATAGAAGCTGTCCTTAATTGGAGGCCACCCAGAAATATCACGGAGATTCACAGTTTTCTGGGTTTAGCTGGATACTACCGTTGATTTATGAAGGGATTTTCTATGTTGGCATCTCCATTGACTAAGTTACTTCGAAAAGATGTGAAATTCCAGTGGATGGATAATTGCCAGCAGAGTTTTGATGAGTTAAAGAGGTGTTTGACTGAGGCTCCAGTCCTGACTTTACCTACTCTGGGTAAAGAATATACAGTTTATAGTGATGCTTCTCACAATGGGTTAGACTGTGTATTGATGCAAGATTGAAATGTCATTACCTATGCATCATGCCAGCTAAAACAGCATGAAAGGATTGTCCGACACATAATTTGGAGCTTGCAGCTATTGTGTTCGCTCTTAAGATCTGGAGACACTATTTGTATAGGAAGAAGTGCTACATCTACACAGATCATAAGAGTTTGAAGTATTTAGACACCCAGAAAGAGTTGAATTTGAGATAGAGGAGATGGTTAGAGTTGATAAAAAACTATGATTGTCTGATAGACTATTAGCCAGGGAAAGCTAGTGTAGTGGCTGACGCCTTAAGTCGCAAGACTATGGCAAATGTACGGGTTACTCCTTTGTCTATGGTACATGAGTTAAGATCATTACATGCCAGCTTAGAGATTAATAATGAGGGGCAGATAGCAGTTGCATGGCATGTACAACCAGTGTTGATTGATCAGATCAAAATGGCTGCTCAGAATGATGAAAAGTATTAGAAGCTGTTAGAAGAAGTCAGACAGGGCAAGAAACCTAAATTCTCAGTAAGAGATGATGGTCTACTGCTACACCAAGGCAAAATGTGTATTCCTAATGAAGTTGATTTAAGGCAGATCATTTTGAAGGAAGCACATGAGTCTCCTTTTGCCATGCACCCTGGTGGCACAAAAATGTATAGAGGGCTAAATGAGCATTACTGGTGGATGGGTATGAAAAGAGATGTGGCAGAGTTTGTTTCTAAATGCCTAACTTGTCAGCAAGTGAAGGTAGAGCATCAAGTACCAGCTGGTTTGTTACATCCACTACCAGTACCAGAATGGAAATGGGAGAGAATAACGATGAATTTTGTGATGGGACTTCCGAGGACACGGAAGAGTCATGATGCAGCTTGGGTCATTATTGATAGATTGACCAAGTCTGCTCATTTTCTGCCAGTCCGGATAGACTACAGTTTGGAAAGATTGGCCAAGTTATACATTGATGAGATAGTAAGATTACATGGAGTGCCAGTATCCATCGTATCAGACAGAGATCCTAGGTTTACTTATAGATTCTGGGGTAGTCTTCAGAGAGCCCTAGGAACTAGATTGAACTTCAGCACAGAATTCCACCCACAGACAGATGGCCAATCTAAGAGGGTAATTCAGATCTTGAAGGACACGCTATGGGCTTGTGTGATTGAATTTGAGGGCAGTTGGGACACACACTTGCCTTTGATTGAGTTTTCTTACAACAATAGCTACCAAACAAGCATTGGGATGCCTCCATATGAAGCTTTGTATGGTAGAAAATTTAGATCACCGTTGTGTTGGGATGAAGTAGGCGAAAGAAAGATGATTAGGCCAGAGATTATTCAGCAAACTGAAGAGAAAATCAGATTGATCAGAGATCGACTTAAGACTGCATCAGACCGTCAGAAGTCCTATATTGATTTGAAGAGAAGAGATATTGAGTATACAGTGGGTGAGAAAGTATTCCTCAAAGTTTCCCCTTGGAAGAAAATTATGAGATTCGATAGAAAGGGGAAACTGAGTCCTCGTTTCATCGGGTCATATGAGGTTCTGGAAAGAGTGGGTCATTTGGCATATCGTTTGGCACTACCTCCAGAGTTAGAAAAGATACATAATGTCTTCCATGTGTCTATGTTAAGGAGGTATCGATCAGACCCATCTCATGTACTACCGGTAGAAGAAATTGAAGTGAATCCATACCTCACATATGAAGAAGAACCCATAGAGATTCTAGCTTATGAGGTGAAACAGCTACGGAATAAGCAGATACCACTGGTAAAAGTGCTGTGGAACCATCATTCGGGTGAAGAAGCTACTTGGGAATGAGAGGAGGATATGAGGAGATAGCACCCACAACTGTTTAGAGACTGATACCAGGTAAAATTTCAAGATGAAATCTATTTTAAGGGGGGAGAATTGTAACACCCCTATTTGTATAGCCTGGTATATTTTACTATTTCGGTGACCGGTGTCGGTCCGGATAATTAAGGGGATTAGAACCACACTTAAGACAACTAGGTAAGCCCTAAACGCAAATAATTAGTAATTATCAATTAGTTAAGTATAAATAAGAAAAACAGAACATAAGAAGTTAAATGAGCCGAGAGTCACAGCGATGGGTCTCGGGAAGGATTGCGAAGTCAATTTAAACTCAAATTTCGAACCATAAAATGTGACGCTACTGTCCTTAGGACTATTGCAAACACAGTGGAAAAGAGAAAATCACAAAAAAGAATTGTTAAGCCGGTCAAATAATTAGGTCAGGGATCTAGAAGAAATATTGAATTATTTGCAAACCGGGTCGAACTGGCAAGGGGAAATTTGGTTAATTGACCCTGAGAGCTGACTCCTGACCTAACTGTCAAATAAAATCGGAGAAAAGAAAATTTTAGAATCGGGAATTAAATTAAAGAACTAATGAAAAAATAAATAGAAAAAAAAAGAAAAGAAAAAGGAAAAGTGAAAGGTGATGACATCATGCATGACATCATGCATGATGCAATAAACACTAATTAAAAAAATAAATTTTGAATAATTATTGGTCTTCCATAAGGATAAAAATCATAAAAGAAAAAAAAAACAACAAAAAGTGTCTTCTTCTCAAGTTGTCGTGAGCCTTCCCTCTCACCTCTCCCACTCCAAAAACCTCTATTAAAGCTCTTTTGTGAGCTTGAAGAAAGTCAAATCCCACCATAGAAAAGTTATCTACCATAGATAAAACTTGTTTGGGCAACTAGAAAACAAGGTCCAAGAAGAAAGAAAGAAGAAAAGAAGAGGTTTGAAGAGGAAAAATTTTCTGCATTCAAGGTTAGTAATTCAACTTCAAACTTTTAGTTTAATCTTTGTGATTTTAGCTTAAGGAACTTAGAAATGAACATAAAATGAAATGAAAACATCTGTGACACCCCTTACCCGTCTACAGTGTAGCCAAACAAGATATGCCACTCAGTGTGCCGGAGCACCAATTCATATTTCCATTACCATTTATCCCTTTTAATTCATTTATTTACAATTTTTGATAAATCTGAATTTTTCCACAAATTTTATAGAAAATCCGACAGAGTGCTGGCTGTAAATTGGAAAATTAGTTCTTCTGAATCTGTTAAAAACACTTCCAATATAATTTCCAAATCCAAACTCCATTACACACACACATCTCAACTTAATTTCAAAATCTCAATACTATTTTTCAGAAATATTTCTTTTCTGTTCACATCATCACTGGAAGCATATTCATAAATATTTTTCAACATTTCATTTTTTTTCAACATAATATATAGAAAATTTTAATAACATGAAATTTTATATATTTACATTATCAAACAATTTCAAGAGTTGATAGTTACAATCCAAAACAAATACAAAATACAAAATACAAAATGCTACCCAAAGTTCTAATGTCCTACCATATGCACTGCAGATGTGAGGTGACTCTGGACTTCGAATACAGGTCTGAAAGTTCACCTGGTCTGATGTCTGTTGGGCTCCCCAGCTAGGTCTCCAGTACCTGCGCGTGGCAAAAGTGACGCGCTTAGCAATTCTGCTTAGTGGTGATAAAATAAAATAAAATAAGTATGCAGAATGTATGATTATATTTTTGGGTAGACTTAATTTCTTATATTTATTGCAGTATTATTCGATTAAAATTTGGTAAAATTTATTATCATTGCCTGAGTAACCCATATTAGTTGACTGGACTGGATAAATGGGTAAACTGGCACTGGGTACTAAGTACCTCGGACCATCACACCATCGGTCACATTGTGTCTCCCGGTGTGCAACAGAACAGCTAATAAGCTGTAATAATCATCAAGGTTAAAACCCGAGTATAACAACTCAAATAACATAGCCAAAAGCTATTATGTCACAGAATGGCATGGAAGGCCATGAAACACAGAATGGCTAACAGAACCCTATTGGCATGCCAACCTATCCAAACCAATCTTGCTAGGTGTACTAGGACATGTTACACTTTTAAATTATATAATTCTAGAAATTTAAGTTTAGGTTTTACTATTCATTTCTTTAGTCAACTAAAATATTGACTTTTGCATAGGCAATAGGTACATTGGTTCTAGTATTCCCAACATACCACATTTTGCATTCTAAAATTGTTGGTATTGGTTCCAATACCATTTCTAAGCTTAATGTTAATTGTACAAAATTTTTAGTTTTCAAGCTTTGTGTTTACTGTTCTATTAGTCATTTTTGCAGTAGGAATTTGGCAAAATAACCAACATGAAAGTTGTTTTTTATTTTGTCTAGTTACATTTCGTTTTTTGAATTACTCCATTTGGAGTTTTGTAGCTCAAGTTATGGCCCAAAAACCACAACTGGCTGGATTGAAATTTTTTCAGAATTTCTGGACTGACAAAATCTATAGTATTAGGAGCAGTGATTTCAGGTCACTTTTTGAATATGTTATAGTCATAATTTGGGTTAGGTTTCATCATGAAAGTTGTAGGTCTATATCTCATCTTGTTTTTGGTAAAATTTCAGGTCAATTAGACCTTTCTACACTGAGTTATGGCCAAATGACTAAACACTGTTCATTTGGTCATTTTGCCCAGCCAGAATGCAGGTCACCCGGATTAGGGCAATCTTTTGGTCAACTTGGTTTGGTTTTCTAGGCATGATTTCTTCACCAAAGTTGTGCCATTATGTGTCTAGTTTCATGTACAATTGGCCTTGCACCAATTGAACCTCTACATTTCCAGTTATTGCTGCCCAAACCTGTTGTACTCATGCCCAGTCCTGTAGGTCACCAAGGGCAGCCACACCAAACTTAAATCCCACTACACAACCCACTTCATTTTTGATTTAAACAGAACTAAATAGTCACTAATTGACCATTAAAACCTACTTTCATCATCACACGATCAAAGTCTCATTTTCATCCCAAACCCTAACTCAAACATCACAAACCATGCATTATCATTGCATTTCATCACTCCACTTAAGAGATGCATATTAAGGGCAGCCATACTAGCATGTTAGCTCCATAAAAATCATCACAATCTTACCCCAACCAAAGCTGCCAAAATTATGGGATGGCATACAAATGGTATTTAACAAATTTTCTTTGTAATTTGCACTTATTCATTGTCCTTAAACTTGAATTTAAAGTGAAAACCAAGGTTAGGTCACAAACCTCTAATGGAGTGAGATTTTCCACTTGCTAGGGTTCTTCTTTTTCCTTTCTTTTTGCTCCCAAAAGACTCTCCAAGATGTAAGAATACTTTTTTGTGTTGGGAATATAGGGTTTAGTTGGGTAAAAGCTAGGGAAATCAAGTTTTGAAAAGCTTGCTCATGGTTGGCTTTAGAGGGAGAGGTGACGGCAAGAAGAAGAGTGGAGAGAGAGTTTGATTTTTTTTTTTTTCATTTTTCAGCCCATTAAGTCTCTTTTAAGTAAACTTATGCCATGTGTCAACATTGGATTGGTTGGGAGAATTTTGAT
This sequence comes from Hevea brasiliensis, assembly GCF_030052815.1. Lineage (NCBI taxonomy): Eukaryota > Viridiplantae > Streptophyta > Magnoliopsida > Malpighiales > Euphorbiaceae > Hevea > Hevea brasiliensis. Next base: position 85,308,592 of record NC_079499.1, read on the forward strand.
GACATCATTATGATGTCATAATTCTATTTTCTTTCATTTTCTCTCCTTTTCTTGTCTATTTAATTTCAATTAAATTTTTAACAACATTTTTTTCATATTTTATGTTATATAAATTATTTATTTGACTGAACAAGTTGGCCAAAATTCATCTCTGAAGACGAAATGACCAAAATACCCTTCGTTTGGCTTAACGAGCTAAAATTGTGTGTACCGATAGAAAAATTTTTCTAAGCATTTTCTTGGCATTCTAATGCTATAAGAATCTCAATAACCCTTCTCTGGAGTCCCAAAAATGATTTTATAATTTTCCCCCCTGGTCTACAGCAGTCACTTCCCCTTTGGGTTACTCATCCCTAGTGTTTTGGCTCGTTTAACCTTAGTGTATTTCGTTCCTATAAATTTTCCTTGATTGTTATGAGCATTATTTAGTTTCTTTATAACTCCTCACTCTAGTCTATTTATAATTTCAAACATTTTAGCTACCCGGATCGACATTGGTCACCATAAAAGTAGACTGTACGGACTAGCTAAAGTGAGGATGTTACAACTCTTCCCCTCTAATAAAAATTTTGTCCTCGAAATTTACCTGATGCAAACAGTTGAGGGAACTGTTGCCTCATTGTCTCTTCACTTTCCCAAGTTGCCTCTTCAGTGTTGTGGTGCCTCCAAAGCACTTTCACAAGTGGAATTTGTTTATTTCTCAGTTCCTTCACTTCTCGAGCTAGGATCTGTATTGGTTCTTCTGTATATGTCAAGTCCGGTTGGATTTCAATCTCTTCCATGGAAATGACATGTGAAGGGTCTGAGCGATATCTTCTCAGCATAGAAACATGGAACACATTATAGATTTTATCCAGTTTTGGTGGTAAAGCTAGCCGATAGGCCACTGGTCCCACACGTTCAATGACTTCATATGGGCCAATAAACCTAGGGCTTAACTTACCCTTTCTTCCAAACCTCAGTACTTTCTTCCATGGTGAGACTTTGAGAAACACTTTATCACCAACTGCATACTCTATCTCTTTTCTCTTCAAGTCGACATATGATTTCTGTCTATCTGAGGCAATCTTCAAGTTAGCTTTGATTATCTTCACTTTTTCCTCAGTCTGTTTCACCAGGTCTGGTCCTACCAGCTTATCTTCGCCCAATTCAGTCCAACACACTGGGGTTCTACATTTCCTCTTATACAGTGCTTCATACGGAGCCATTTGAAAGCTAGCTTGATAACTATTGTTATATGCGAATTCTACCAGTGGGAGGTATCTATCCTAACTCCCCTCAAACTCAATGACACAACTCCTTAGCATATCCTCCAGGATCTATCACATAATTCACATTGTTACTATCATTTCAATTTATTAATTGTCAAAATTCAATTAGGTTCTAAATTTACTTGGATTACTCGTTCTGACTGTCCATCCGTCCGAGGATGAAAAGTCGTGGAGTTGTGTGCCCAAGGCTTCTTATAACTATTTCCAGAATCTCGATGTAAATCTTAGGTCTCGATCAGATATGATGGAAAGTGAGATTCCATGCAGTCTAACTATCTCACTGATATACAATTCTGCTAGCTTCTCTAGTGAGTAGTCAGTCCTAACTGGCAGAAAATGTGTTAACTTCGTTAATCTATCCACTATCACCCATACTGCATCATGCTTCCTTTGGGTGAGAGGTAGACCACTAACAGAATCCATAGTGACCTGGTCCCATTTTCATTCAGGCATGCTTATAGGCTGTAGCAATCCTGATGGAACTTAATGTTCTGCTTTAACTTGCTGACATGTTAAACACTTAGTCACATAGTCCGCTATATCCCTCTTCATACCAGGCCACCAATAATGAGGCTTCAAATCATTATATATTTTTTTGCTTTCCGGGTGCATAGCATAAACACTAGTGTGTGCTTCTTTCAGAATACTAGTCTTCAATTCCCCATCATCTGGTGCACACACTCTTCCTCTGTAGTACAGACACCCATCTGTTTTCATCTCATATTCAGTTTCCTTTCCCTCTGAAATTTTACCCACAATGGCTATTAATTTTTCATCTGCCCTCTGCCCATCTTGTATCTGCTGTAGCAGAGTTGGCCTCACTTGTAACTCAGCCAAAATAGCTCCATCTTGAGCTAAGGATAGACAGGAATTTAGTGATCTTAAAGCTGTGATGGACTTCCTGCTTAAAGCATCAGCAAATACATTTGCCTTCCCAGGATGATAATCTATCACACAATCATAGTCCTTTAGGAACTCAATCCATAGCTTCTGTCTAAGATTGAGCTCCTTCTGGGTTGACAAATATTTTAAACTCTTGTGGTCTGTATAGATGTAGGATTTTTCACCATATGAATAATGCCTCCATATCTTCAGTGCGAAGATAATGGCTGCTAACTCTAGGTTATGAGTAGGGTAGTTCTGTTCATGTGGCCTCAACTGCCTGGAAGCATAGGTGACCACTTTCTCCTCTTGCATCAATACACACCCTAGCCCATTATGCGAGGCATCACTATAGACCACAAAGTCTTTTCCCAACACTGGCTATGTTAACACTGTTGCTTCTATCAACATAGCCTTCAGCCTCTCAAAACTGGCTTGGCACTTGTCGTTCCAGCCAAATTTCACATTCTTGTGCAACAACTTGGTCATTGGAGCAGCTATAAGAGAGAAACCCTTCACAAATCTTCTGTAATACCCAGCTAGCCCCAAGAAACTTCTGACCTCAGTTGTATTTCCAGGAGGCTTCGATTCCATCACTGCTTCTATTTTTTTGGGATCCACTCTAATCCCCTCTGCTGATACTATATGTCCAAGGAAAGAGATTTCACTCATCCAGAAGTCACACTTGGATAGCTTAGCATACAGCTTCTTTTTTCACAGGGTTTACAGAACAATCCTCAAATGTTCATCATGTTCTTCCTTGGTCTTGGAATACACCAGAATATCATCAATAAAGACCATTAGAAACCGATCTAAGTATGGATGGAAGATACGGTTCATAAGGTCCATAAATGCTGCTGGTGCATTTGTTAACCCAAACGGCATCACTAGAAATTCATAATGCCCATATCGGGTTCTGAATGCAGTTTTTGACACATCTGCATCCTTTACCCTCAAATGATGATACCCTGATCTGAGATCAATTTTTAAAAATACAACAGCTCCCTTCAACTGATCAAACAGATCATCAATTCTGGGCAACGGATATTTATTCTTCACAGTTACCTTGTTCAACTGTCAGTAATCAATACACAATCTCAAAGTTCCATCCTTCTTTACAAACAGCACCGAAGCTCTCCATGGTGACACATTGGGGCGTATGAACCCCTCATCGAGTAACTCTTGCAACTGAATTTTCAACTCCCTCAATTCAGTGAGTGCCATCCTATAAGGAGCAATAGAAATTGGTGCTGTACCCGGCGTTACCTCAATAGAGAACTCGACTTCCCTTTCTGGTGGTAAATCAGACAATTCTTCAGGAAACACATCTGAGAAGTCTCTTACTATGGGTATATCACACAGGTTTGGCTTAGCCTGCCTAGTATCAACCACATGTGCTAGGTAAGCTTCACAGTCAATCTTCTTGCAACTGTGGCTGAGATAACATTAGACAGGAAATCTGTCCTTTCACCCACAACAGTAATCTCATTACCCTCAGAAGTTTTCAGAGAAATCCTTTTTAAAGTTTTTAGAGAAATCCTCTTTAATTTGCAATCAACTATTGCCTGATGACGTGACAACCAGTCCATTCCCAAAATCACGTCAAACTCGTGGAAGGTCAATTCAATTAGGTCTGTTGAGAATTCATACCCCTGAATCCTCAACAGGCAATCTTTATAGACCTTATTCACTACCACACTGTGGCCCAGTGGATTTGTGACCAGAATGTCTTGATCACTCTCCTCTACTAGAACTCCCCTCTCTATGGGTAGTTTGATGTAAATGTAGGAATGAGTGGATACTGGATCCACCAATGCATGCACAAAAGTGTTATAGAGGGAAAACGTACCCCTGATGACATCCGGGGCATCTTGCTCCTCCTGAGCTCTGATGGCATAGGCCTTGGCAGGTACTCTAATGTCTAGCCTCTCAGCTGACTCGGATGCAGGCCTCAGTGATGGACCAGCTGCCTCAGATTTACCGAGCTTCCTACCCCTTTGTGGTGCGGGGCGGTGCATCGGCTTGTGTTGGAGCAACTGTAGTAGTCCTCTTTGGACAATTCTTGATCTGATATTCTGTAGATCCACACCGTAAGCATGCACCGGTCACTCACCAACAATCCCCCTTATGCCACTTCTGGCAGTACGGACAGGCAGAAGATGCTGGGGCTGGTCCCCTAAACATCATCCCTGGAGAGCTGCCCACTGATGGTGTGGACTGGCCTCTACTAGGTATGAACTGTGGTCAGGCCCCTGAGATTGACCCTGACCTTGTGGTGGTCCTGAACTCTGAGCAGGAGGACCCTTACTCTTCTTACTGGGAGCAGAAAATGTACTGGACTGACCTAGACCCCTCTTCTGCTGTCTTTCCCTTCTAGTTTGCTTATTGATTCGGACCCTTTCTACTTTTGATGCAGCATCAACTAGCTTAGCAAAATCAGTAATCTCCAATGCTGTGATCATGACTTTGATATTGTCATTGAGTCTTTCTTCAAACCTTCTGCACCTCTCTGCCTCTGTAGGGATTATCTCCCTCCCATATCCGTTCAGTCTGACAAACTCACGCTCATACTCTACCACTGATAATTGCCTCTATCTCAGGCTGATAAATTCTCTTCTTCGCTCTTCTAAATACACTTTGCTAACATATTTCTTCCTGAACTCTGTGAGGAAGAATTCCCAGGTGATCCGTTCAGGTTGCACCTCACTGGTTACTGTGTCCCACCACTGATATGCATCATCCTGAAGTAGGGACACAGCACCCTCCATGTTCTGCTCGGGGGTGCAATTTAGCTATTTCAGCACTCTGATTGTTCTATCCAACTAGTTTTTTGCGGTCATGGGATCATCCTCCCTCTTCCCAAAGAAATCCACAGCCCCATGTTTTCGCAGTTTCTCCAGATGGGACTTCTGTGGTGCTGGTGGAGGTTGTGGCTGTGGTTGTGGTGGTGGAATTGCCCCCATCATTTGCCGATAGAATTCAATCATTTGTTGAAATAGCGCAAATTGAGGTAGGGCAGGTACCTCAGCTGCTGGTGGAGCAGATTCTCCCCTGCCCCCAGATTCAGCACTTGGTGGAGCACGACTCTCCACCTCTTCATCAACTGCTCTTTGAGAAGTAGGATCCATATCCTATTCAAAATAAGAAAACAAATAGATCTGCATCAGTGTCACCTCAACACTTACAAATGCAATGCAATGGTATGCACTCTATCTAGGCCCAGAAACGCCTAAATCGATGCTCTGATACCACTAAATGTGACACCCCTTACCTGTCTACAGTGTAGCCGAGCAAGATATGCCACCCAGTGTGCCGGAGCACCAATTCATATTTCCATTATTATTTATCCCTTTTAATTCATTTATTTACAATTTTAGATAAATCTGAATTTTTTCATAAATTTTATAGAAAATCCGGCAGGTTGCCGGCTGTAAATTAGAAAAACAGTTATTCTGAATCTGTTAAAAACACTTCCAATAAAATTTCCAAATTCAAACTCCATTATACACACACATCTCAACTCAATCTCAAAATCTCAATGCTATTTTTCGGAAATATTTCTTTTCTGTTCACATCATCACTGGAAGCACATTCATAAATATTTCTTAACATTTCATTTTTTTTTTCAAAATAATATACAGAAAATTTCAATAACATGAAATTTTATATATTTTCATTATCAAATAATTTCAAGAGTTGATAGTTACAATCCAAAACTAATACAAAATACAAAATACAAAATGCTACCCAAAGTCCTAATGTCCTACCATATGCACTGTAGATGTGAGGTGACTCTAGACTCCGGATGCAGGTCTGAAAGTTTACCCAGTCTGATGTCTGCTGGGCTCCCTAGCTAGGTCTCCAGTACCTGTGCGTGGCAAAAGCGACGCGCTAAGCAATTCTGCTTAGTGGTGACAAAATAAAATAAAATAAAATAAGTATGCAGAATGTATGATTACATTTTTGGATAGACTTAATTTCTTATATTTATTGCAGTATTATTCGATTAAAATTTGGTAAAATTTATTATCATTGCCCTAGTAACCCATATTAGTTGACTGGACTGGATAAACGGGTAAACTGGCACTGGGTACTAAGTACCTCGGACATCACACCATCGGTCACATTGTGTCTCCCGGTGTGCAACAGAACAGCTAATAAGTTGTAATAATCATCAAGGTTAAAACCCGAGTATAACAACTCAAATAACATAGCCAAAAGCTATTATGTCACAGAATGGCATGGAAGGCCATGAAACACAGAATGGTATGAAGCCATATGCAGTACTGCTAACAGAACCCTATTGGCATGCCAACCTATCCAAACCAATCTTGCTAGGTGTACTAGGGCATGTTACACTTTTAAATTGTATAATTCTAGAAATTTAAGTTTAGGTTTTACTATTCATTTCATTAGTCAACTAAAATGTTGACTTTTGCATAGCCAATAGGTACATTGGTTCTAGTATTCCCAACATACCACATTTTGCATTCTAAAATTGTTGGTATTGGTTGCCAATACCATTGCTAAGCTTAATGTTAATTGTACAAATTTTTAGTTTTCAAGCTTTGTGTTTACTGTTCCATTAGTCATTTTTGTAGTGGGAATTTGGCAAAATGATCAACATGAAAGTTGTTCTTTATTTTGTCTAGTTACATTTTCTTTTTTGAATCACTCCATTTGGAGCTTTGTAGCTCAAGTTATGGCCCAAAAACCACAACTGGCCAGATTGAAATTTTTCCAGAATTTCTGGACTGACCAAATCTACAATATTAGGAGCAGTGACTTCAAGTCACTTTTTGAATATGTTATGATCATAATTTGGGTTAGGTTTCTTCATGAAAGTTGTAGGTCTATATATCAGCTTATTGCTGGTAAAATTGCAGGTCAATTGAACCTTTCTACACTGAGTTATGGCAAATGACTAAACACTGTTCATTTGATCATTTTGCCCAGGCAGAATGTAGGTCACCCGGATTAGGGCAATCTTTTCGTCAACTTAGTTTGGTTTTCTGGGTATAGTTTCTTCACTAAAGTTGTGCCATTATGTGTCTAGTTTCATATCCAATTGGCCTTGCACCAATTTAACCTCTACAATTCTATTTACTGCTACCCAAACCTGCTAGACTCATGCCCAGTCTTGCAGGTCACCAAGGGTAGCCACACCAAACTTAAATCCCACGACATAACCCAGTTCATTTTTGATTTAAATAGAACTAAATGGTCACTAATTGACCATTAAAACCTACTTTCATCATCACATGATCAAAGTCTCATTTTCATCCCAAACCCTAACTCAAACATCACAAACCATGCATTATCATTGCATTTCATCACTCCACTTAAGAGATGCATATTAAGGGCAGCCATACTAGCATGTTAGCTCCATAAAAATCATCACAATCTTACCCCAACCAAGGCTAGCGAAATTATGGGATGGCATACAGATGGTATTTAATAAATTTTCTTTGTAATTTGCACTCATTCATAGTCCTTAAACTTGAATTTAAAGTGAAAACCAAGGTTAGGTCACAAACCTCTAATGGAGTGAGATTTCCCACTTGCTAGGGTTCTTCTTTTTCCTTTCTTTTTGCTCCCAAAAGACTCTCCAAGATGTAAGAACCCTTTTTTGTGTTGAGAATATAGGGTTTAGTTGGGTAAAAGCTAGGGAAATCAAGCTTTGAAAAGCTTGCTCATGGTTGGCTATGTAGGGAGAGGTGACAGCAAGAAGAAGAGTGGAGAGAGAATTCTAATTTTTTTTTCATTTTTCAGCCCATTAAGTCTCTTTTAAGTAAACTTATGCCATGTGTCAACATTGGATTGGTTGGGAGAATTTTAATGACATCATTATGATGTCATAATTCCATTTTCTTTCAATTTCTCTCCTTTTCTTGTCTATTTAATTTCAATTAAATTTTTAACAACATTTATTCATTTTTTATGTTATATAAATTATTTATTTAACTAGACAAGTTGGCCAAAAATTATCTCTAAAGACGAAATAACCAAAATGCCCTCCGTTTAGCTTAACGAGCCAAAATTGTGTGTATCAATAGAAAAATTTTTCTAAGCATTTCCTTGGCATTCTAATGCCATAAGAATCTCAATGACCCTTCTCTGGAGTCCCAAAAATTATTTTATAATTTTTTCTCCTAGGTCTAGGGTTACTAACGGCCTTCACCGTCACTTCCCCTTCGGGTTACTTATCCTTGGTGTTTCGGCTCGTTTAACCTTAGTGTATTTCGTTCCTATAAATTTTCCTTGATTGTTATGAGCATTATTTAGTTTCTTTATAACTCCTTACTCTAGTCTATTTATAATTTCAAATATTCTAGCTGCCCGGACCTACATTGGTCACCGGAACAGTAGACTTTATGGACTAGCTAAAGTGAGGATGTTACAACATCCTTGCAGGACTATATGTAAATTTTGGCTAGCTAGGGTTTGTGATGATAATGTATGAATTTGATTGAATTAATAGTATAGGTAAGCTTGTATGAGTGTGGGAGTGATGTTGGTATGCTTTGAATTAGTTAAATGTAATAAAAATGTGAATTAAGGTTTGGCACCTAAGGTTTTGGGAGAAAAAATGTGAGAATTTGTTAAATGATGTGTTTGACCTTATTAGAGTTGAGAAATGGTCATTTGTGACCAATTGAGGTATGTTGGAAGTGTTAGAATTAAGTTTAAATTAGGAGTGATTAGGGTCATGCTACAGGCAGCAGGACCAAGGTCCCTTTTAGGGACCAAAACTGAAAATTTATAAGCCCAATTGGTGTGAACCAATTGGGAATGAAACTAGACACAAAATGACACATTTTTCATTTAGGAATCATGCCCAAAAAGTGACCATAGCATAGTGAACAAATTGGCCAAATCCGGAAGTGAGTGTTCTGCCCTGTACAAAAATGACCAAATAAACAGTATTTGTTCATTTGGCCATAACTTGGGCTAGGCAAGTCTAAATGACCTGAAATTTTACCAGTTGAAAGTTGAGATAGAGATCTAAAACTTTCATGAAGAATACAAATCCAAATTATGCACTTAACAGAGTCATTTAGCCACCCAAAATCGGTGATTTAAAACTGCCATAACCAGTTTTGCTACCCAGAAAATATAGGTTAGACCAATCCAGCAGCCATGATTCAAATGGCTATAACTTGATCTATAAAACTCCAATTAGAGTGATTAAAAAAGGAGAATAAATTTAAGACAATAAGGAACAATTTCTATGAAGAAAACTTAGCCAAATTCTAGCCAAATTTCTATCTTACTTGGATCTACCTTAATGCCCTCTACTGATACTGCGTGCCCCAAGAAGGATATTTCTTTCAACCAAAATTCACATTTCGATAATTTGGCATATAGCTGTTTCTCCCTCAAAGTCTGTAGTACAATCCGCAGATGTCTATCATGCTCTTCTGCACTCCTCGAATAGACCAATATATCATCTATGAATACCACAACAAACTGATCTAGGTATGGTATGAAGATAGTGTTTATCAGATCCATAAAAGCAGCCGGAGCATTAGTTAACCCGAATGGCATGACCAAGAACTCATAATGGCCATAGTAGGTTCTGAAGGCAGTTTTAGTAATACTCTGCTCTTGTACTTTCAGCTGATAATAACCTGATCTCAGGTCAATTTTGGAGAATACAGCTGCACCCCTCAACTGATCAAACAAGTCACATGTGCCAAGTATGCTTCACACCCCTTTCTGATCATCCTTCTGGCTAGTGCAGCCGAAATGATGTTTGATGGTAGTAAATGCCTCTTCCCATGTATTACCACATCACCGCACAGAGGGAGACCAAAAGTGGTATCTTGATCTGATCCAATCATAGCGTGATGCCTGGCTAACCAATCCATGCCCAAGATAATATCATAATCTCTGAAGGGCATTTCAATCAAATCTGAAAGAAAAACACGTCCTTGGATCACCAAAGAACAGTCTCTATAGATTCTGTTGACCTGAACCTCTTGTCCTAACGGACTAGTTACTAGCACTTCAAAATCCATTTTGACACACGGAATAGCAAATGAACTGACTATGTTAGCACTAACATATGAGTGGGTTGAACCCGGATCAAACAACACAAATACTTCTTGATCAGAGATAGAGAATGTACCAGCTACAACATCAGAAGTCTCAGCCTCTTCTCGCTGTCTCATTGTGTAAACTCTGTCTGAAGCACTTCCTTGTGCTGACTGACCAACAGTGCCCTGACTGCCTGAAGCATTGCCTTTACCTCTGCCAACTAATTGTGAACCTCTGGGAGCAGGACTCTGAATAGATCCTTTGGTAGTAGTAGGAGCTGGACCGAATCTAGGAGCACTAGTACAGTCTTTTGCAATATGACCCTTGCCTCCACAGTTAAAACAGGCTCCTGTTGCCCAATAGCATTCTCCCCCATGAATCTTGCCACAAGTCTCATAGGGGCGGGGAGGTTATGAACCCCTGCTCAACTGTTGACCAGACCTAGGGGCTCTCTGTCCAGAGAATCTGCCCCTTCCAAACCTTCCACCTCAACCTCTGCTAGGTCCACTAAATTTCTTCCTCTTCCTAGAAGTACCACCAGAACTTGGCTCTACTGACTTTTCACCTTTATCTTTCTCTGTTTTCTCAGCCTTCTCTGATTTTTCTTTTACAGGTGTTGCTTCTGATTCAATCCTTTCTAGCTCAAGTGCTAAAGAGATGAGCTCAGAGAAGTTGCTGTGTCTGAATCCCACTACTTGCATCCTCAAACTGGGCTTCAAACCAGTCTCAAATCTCTTGCACCTTTCCTTGCTGGTAGAAATGAGACTCCCAGCATAGTGGCTTAAGCGGGAGAACTCCCTCTCATACTCTGCCACTGATCTACTCCCTTGCTTTAGACTCAGAAATTCTTCTAGTTTCTGATCCACATATGCATCTGGGACATATTTCTATCTGAACTCTCTGATGAAGTTGTCCCAGGTCAATACTGGTGGTTCTGCCAAACTGTGGGGGATGGTCTTCCACCAATCATACGCATCCCCTTGCAGTAATGACACAGAGTATTCAAATTTCAACTCATCTGGGCAGTGCAGCTTCTTGAACACTCTGTCCATTCTTTCCAGCCATTGCTCTGCCTCTAAAGGGTTTATCGTACCCTTAAATTCTGTAGCCCCATACTTCAACAATTTGTCATACTGTCTAACTAGAGCTTGAGGTTACACCACAGTAGTCTGGGGTGGAGCTTGAGCAGGCATACCCCCAGCCATTTATTGGAACATTGCTGCCATCTGCAGTGCGAACTGTGCAGGAAACTGTGACATTTGCAGGGCTGATGCCACTGACCCACTAACATTCTGTAGAAGGGCTTCCCCTTGTAACTCAGCTTCAACAGATTGCTCAACTGAGCGATCCCCTTCTTCCATATCAATCTGAAGTTAGGGTATCTCCTGAACAAATAACACAAGGAGATTTCCCTCCGTTAGTTCATATTTATAATGTAATGCACTGTATGTAACAAATAAGGACATTGAGTAGTTGTACTTAACAAAGAAGAGACACAAATTCATAAGTTAAAACATACTTCAAAAATTGCACTGATACCACTAAAACATGTCACACCTTACCCCTCTGTAAGGCATAACATGATCCTGTAGAATACCTAATGAACGGATAACTTATTAAATACCCTACAAGGGATTTTAAAACAATTTTCTTACTTTTATAAGTGGTGAGCATTTTCTAATAGATATTAAAATCATTTATTCAAAGTTTTAAAACTAATAAAATTTTTGTCCCATTTTATTTTTTCGCAAATTTTATAGAAATTTTGGCAGAGTGTCGTCTGTATTTTGATAAAACAGTTCTTCAAATTCCTGTAAAAAGCACTTCCAATAATTTGTCTCAACAACTTCTTCAATTTCACAACCATCCCAATCAATTTCAACATCACTTATCAATTTTCAAAAATTCAAATCCACAATTTCTAATTCAAATATCATCCAAAATATTACTAATTACTTTCATTCAAATTAAAATAAAATACTTCCATTCATATGTAATTAAATGTAAAACAACTTATATACATCATTACAAAAATTTACATTAAGAGAAATTCAAACCAAAATTTATTACAAGCTTTATACAACTCTATACAATTTTATACAACTACTCATAACCAATTTTACATGTCCATACCTTTACATACATTACATACATCAAAATAAATTTTTACAGTCAGGGTATAAAATATACTCGATAACTTCAAAGCAGGTAGCCCCTCAGTCCTCAGCAGCTCAATCTGCTGCTTCTCTAGTCTCTAAATCTGCAACAGTAATAATAGTCATCGCTGAGTACTAGGACTCAGTGGTGCACAACATGCTAAAATAAACTTTATGCAGAATTTAAATCACATTTATTCAAAATTTAAATTTAACATGAGCAATACATTCAAAACATGACTTATAAAATTTTAATCCAAACAATTTCATTTCAAAAGTCTCAAAACACATTTCATAAAAACACACAGTTATATCATGCCATTCGAAACAAATATAATCTCAATAGCCAGAGGCTAAAGAGAAGTTACAACACAAGGCTAGCTAGCTCATATATATGGGAACCCATTCTTTTTCTTCTTCTACTGGCACACACCTCAACACTTCAGCCAGAGAAGGAATCAAAATTCAAAACTGATTACCCCCACTAGTCATGCTAGTGAGGTGTTCAAATATATGGTCATGACACTGTGGTTTCAAAACTTATCTTAACAATTTACTAAACATTGCCATTTCAAATATACAAAAATAAACTTTCAACAGTTCAAAGAAAAAGCATAATACACATTTCATGCACTTTGTAAATGAATTTTAAAGCATGTTAATGTTGTGCACAAATCTTAAGCGAGTCGCCTCTTGGCCTTAACTCGATTCCTCGAGTTCTTTCCCGGTGTTCTTTTCAACTGAAATAAATAGTTTCACAGTGTTTTAGTACCATAACTTAGCATAAATCCAAAAATAAATTCAAATTCACTTTTATCTAGCTTATATATGCTAAACTTGACATTCTTTAAAATTTGTGTTTTGGGGTTACTATTCACGACACTATTCAAGTTAATTTGTTGACTTTCTAATGCTTAATAGGTATGGGAATTCCCACTTCACCTACATACCACATTTCGGTTACTAAATTTGTTGGTTTTGGTTGTTTTCTCAAATTCTAAGTCTTTTAGGCAATTTTGTAAATTTTCAGTTTTGGGTGTCTTATGCTGCACTGTTCCATTGGTCATTTTACTGTTAGAATTTCACAAAATTTTCATCATAGAAAATGTTCGCTATTGTCTTAACTTTATTCTTCCTTTTGAATCACTCCAATTGGAGTTTTTTAGCTCAAGTTATAGCCATTTGAATCATGGCTGTCGGATTGGACTTAACCCAGATTCCTAGGCACCAAACTGGTTCTGGCAGTTTTAGGTCACCAAATTTGAGTGGCCAAATGACTTAGTTAAGGGTATAATTTGGGTTTGTGTTCTTCATGAAAATTTTAGGTCTATATCTCAGCTTTCCACTGGTAAACTTTTAGGTCATTTAGACCTGCCTAGCCCAAGTTATGGCCAAATGAATAAATACTGTTCATTTGGTCATTTTTGTACAGGTCAGATTGCCTAATCCGGATTTGGTCAATTTGTTCACTAGGTTTTAGTCACTTTTTGGGCATGATTCCTGAATGAAAAATGTTCCATTTTGTGTCTATTTTCATTCCCAATTGGTCTCATACCAATTGGACTTGTAAATTTTCAGTTTTGGACCCTAAAAGAGACCTTGGTCCTGCTGCCTACAGCATGACCCTAAGCAATCCGAATTTGCATTTGGTTCCAATACTTCTAACATACTCCAATTAGTCACAAATGACCATTTCTCACCTCAAACTAAGTCCAACACACCATTTAACACATTCTCACATTTTTGTCTTCCAAACCCTAGGTGCCAAACCCTAATTCACATATTTGTTGTATTTAACTAATTTCAAGAATACTAGCATTACTTCCATACTCATACCCACTTACCTACACTTTGAATTCAATCAAATTCATGCATACACACATCAAAACCCTAGCTGGCCGAATTCACATATGGTCCCTCAATAATAATTTTCTTTTCATTTTAAATTAAAATTCTAAGCTAAAGTAACTCAAATCATGTATTTTTAAACATTAAATTTCACTCTCATGCTTACCTCAATTTGGAGTTTCCTCTTCCTCAATTCCTTCCTTTTTTTCTTTTCTTTCCTTGCTCAAACTTCTTTTTAAGTTGCCAAAACAAGTTTTAAGTAATAAAATTGGGGAAATCTATGGTTACTTTGAAGGTTTGAAAGCTTGAATTTAAGCTTTCATGGAGGATTTTGAGAGAGAGAGCTTGGGAGAGAGAGGGACGGCAAGGAATGGAAGACACTTTTTTTTTTCTTTTCTTTTCTTTTTCTTTTTCTTTTTTATGTCTTTAGGAAGACCACAAATTTAAATTAAATAAATTTTAATTATAATAATTATTGCATCATGCATGAGGTCATGCATGAGTCATCACTTTTTACTTTTCCTTTTTATTTATTTATTTTTTTATTAGTTCTTTAATTTAATTCCCGATTCTGAAATTTTCTTTTCTTCGATTTTATTTGACAGTTAGGTTAGGAGTTAGCTCTCGGGGTTAATTGACCAAATTGCCCCTCGCCAGTTCGATCCAATTTGCAAATAATTCAATATTTCTTTCGGATCCATGACCTAATTATTTAACTGGCTTAACAATTCTTTTTCCTGATTTTCTCTTTTCCACTGTGTTCACAATAGTCCTAAGGATCGCGGTGTCACATTTTACGGTTCCAAATTTGAGTTTAAATCGACCTCGCAGTCCTTCCTGAGAAGGTCACCCATCGTTGTGACTCTCGGCTCGTTTAACTTCTTATGTTTTGTTTTTCTTATTTATACTTAACTAATTGACAATTACTAATTATTTGTGTTTATGGCTTATCTAGTTGTCTTAAGTATGGTTCTAATCCCCTTAATTATCCAGACTAACACCGGTCACCGGAATAGTAAAATATACTAGGCTAATTACACAAATAGCTAACCAATTAAATTCCTAGTAAAATTCTTAAGATGCTACACATTCTAACTATTCTAGATATAGGGCAGAATTTGAACATGTCTTTAAAAGTCAATTTCAGTCTATTTCTAGTCATAATTTGTCAAATTGATCTCCATGAAAGTTGTTCCTCTATGTCTTAGCTTTAATTATCATTTTGAATCATTCAATTTGGTGGTCTAGGTCATTAGTTGTAGCCAAAATACCAAGTACTATTCCTGGGTGCCTTATCCTGCAATTTCAAGTTTTTCAGATTTTTACCTGAAATTACACTTAATATCCAAGCACTTTATTTCTAGAATTTGTACTAGATCTCTAAAGAAAAGTTTTAGACTTTTATCTTAAGTTTCCAAATCATTTTGTAGCACCTCAATTAGAGATATACAAAGGAGGATATGCCTTAATCACCACACGGAGGTCACAGGGCTAAATTGCTAAATTGTAGGAATTTCAGTTTTGAAATTTTGACTTACTCTAACATTTCAACCACTGTGCCCTTACATCTAGGTCTAGGTCAAAACATGAAAGTTGTAGCTATATATCTTATATGTATTTTGGCTTTGGAATCATGCAATTTTCATTTGTGTATCTTAAGTTATGGTCATTTTGCCAAAACTGTTCAGGTGACAATTTCTCAGGTTGCAAGTCAGTTCCAGAATCCAATTAGATTTCTGAACTCACTTTATCAAGAAAATTTGGATAGGTTACAACCATAATTTAGCATCATGGTCCTCATATGAATTATTCTCCTATGTCTTAGGATTACACAGGTTCAAGAATTACTCAATTTGGAGTTTTGTAGAGTGAGTTATGCTCAATTTAATACGTACTGTTCATTTGGTCAGTTTGCAATGTTCTAGTTTTACATTGCCAGATTGTATCCTCAATTTAGGTATCTTCCGATCATTTTCTGGCAAGTATTCTCATGAAGTCTTAGAATTTTGTCTTAGATTTCATTTCTCATTAGTTTCACATGATTTAGAGTTATGTAGCTCAAGTTATGAACATTTGACCTTACTAGACTCAAGCTGTCCAGATTTAACACTTAAGGCACAACATCAATTCCTTTAATTTCCTCACCAAATCATTAATATTTCTCAACAAATACACACAAAATAATCATAATTTAACCATGACAGCATTAAATAAGCTTCATACCATAAAAACCCTAATTCTCATCTTCTCAATTCAATCAATTTTAAGTTCATAAATCATGTTTACTACTTCATTCAAGCCTAGAATTCAAGTTAATTACATCAAAACACAAAAGCCCTCTATAATATATGAGATATTTATTTCATTAAAACACAATGAAGAAGAAGGAAGAAGATGAAGTTGATGATGATAGATGATATATATATATATATATATGAGATATTTATTTCATTAAATAAATTTTGTCTTATTCGTAGAATTATCTAAATAATTATAATAATAATTCTAATTATAATTATCACAATTCATTAATTCCCTCTATGTCCCATTAAATTTTCATACTCCTTTCAATTTATTAAATCCCATTCTAATATATTAATCTCACTTACTTTAATTGACATTTTGATCAAAAGTCAACTCTTCAAGTGAATTGACCAAAATGCCCTATATTAGGTTGTAGTCCATCGTTTTCAATAATACCGATTAAGTCCATAACTCAATAATCACTTCAGTTTTTATTCTGCTTATCTTAATTAATTTCCATCTCAGTTTTAGTCATTGAGTTGGCTTTGAATGACACTATTCACAGAACAAAAATAGTAATATTCAGAGCTCAAAATTCTTAGGACGTTATAGTTGGTTCCAAAAGAAAGCTCATGGAATGAGGATTCTAACGCCACTAGAATTGCATCCATCCTATGTAATAAGGCACTGAAAAGCTTCTGCCTATATATGCACATCTTTCTCTCTCATCCCTTGTTTGCCACCATTGCTGGTGGTCCTAGCTGCTATTCCTAGCCTCATGGTGATCATCAGAGGTGGTGCTGTTGCTAGAGAGTGTCGCACGGTGGTGGGTGGCAATTCGCCAGAGAAGAAAGAAAGGGAGAGGGAAAAGTGAGAGATAGGAGAGAGAAAGAAGGTTGAGGGGAAAATACTGTCACATTTTTCATTTTCAATTTTTTTTTTCAAAATTCTGATTACAAGTTCCATCTGAAGTCCCATCTCCCTTCACTTTTCTTGTCTTTTCTTTTTCTTATTTAACTACTACTATAATTAACATCATAATATTATTAAACTAATATCACAATATAATTAAACTAGTGATAATAATATAATATGTTAATCAAATGTTATAAAATAATAATAATAATAATAATAATAATAATAATAATAATAATAATAATAATAATAATAATAATAATAATAATAATAATAATAGGAGAACATTATGGTTAAATAAACATTTAAAATAATATACGAATAAAAATATTATAAAATTAAATTAATTAGACAATATTGACATGATATTAAACTAACATTAAAATACTATTAAAATTTATATTTTAAAAATTTAGGTTATTACAATCTTTTCCCTTTAAAATAATTCATCCCCGAATTTTAAATAGATAAAGGATATTAAAAAGAATATGATTAGAAAAAGTGTGAGTTATTATTCCTCAACCAAAAACTTCGACACTAACTTTGTTGCCTACTTCACTTTCACTGTGCACTTCTGCTTCATCCATCTGTGATTCTCCTTTACCATGTAGTGTTCTATGAGATGTTTCCAACCTACTTTGTGTCACTATTGAGATCCTTGTACCAACTCCTATCCATATTAGGCAATCCTCTGTGTAGAGATCCATCCAAGTTCCAAATACTTCCTGCAGCATCTATCGGCATTGAAAAGTGAACTAGGTCTCCTCTTTAACATAACAATTAGTAATAGTCCAGTCAATGTGACCTTATCATTTTCCACTCCTTTTCTGAAATAGGAGTTTCTTAAAATACTTTTTGACACCTTAGCACTTAGATCGAGGTCCCACTGCTCTTTTAACCTATCATTTCACCATAATGTGTCCTAAACATCTCTTAGTATATCCATTGTATATTCATTCCTTCTTTTTCTTATCCTTAATAGCTAATTCTTCCCAAGCTTCTCTTTTGTTTCTTGGGTCTTATTTGCTCCCTCCTTACTTATCTCTATTACTATTGATACCTTTTCCGCCCACTATACTTTCCCTTTAACCCTTGCCTCGAGTTTTAAGCATATAATACTAGTAGTGCTTAGTTGTCTAGGTTATCTATCTTTAACCTTATCCTTTCTCACTCTTGTGCCTCTTCCTTTGAAAGTCCTAACTTGATTGCTAGCTCTATTACTTTTAAAATTCTAAGTCTATGATTTGTTCCTACCAGCACATCTTTCCTATTATATAACACTATGGTGCTTACTTGCTATTCATTTATGCAACACCTGCAATTCACCATGAAAATTCTTTCTACACCTCCTTTCCTAACTTGATCATCAAAACATTATAATTCCTATTACCTTTATAGGAAATTGCTTAACATGGTTAGATAGGGGCTCTTAAACCTATAAGTTCCATATGAACTACATGGAAGTGGGAAATGTGTGCTATACCACAATCCCAGACAAGATACTTCACATGTTCATTCTTCGTGATATAGCCACCTTTATTGTCCACAGCTTCCCAAACTTTAGTATCAAATTTACCCATATTTTTTATCTTTCCCTTTAAATTTTATAATCTCTTTGCAATTATTGTGCTTTTTCTATTGGATATCAGTTGCACAAACCCTCTAATATACCACAATCTCGATTATGTATCATCTTATAATTCATGATCTCTGCTTATACTCAATTTATACTTCATTCCTATCACCATTTGTCTTGTGCTCCTATCTCTTACTGTATTTAGGAAGGTACCTCTCCCTCATAGATTCTCCCAGAACCAACTCCAATCTTACCTACAACTATTACTCTGATTCTTGTACTTCTTAGTGTCTTACACCTACCACTTATATGTAATGACCTAACTAGGGGTCGTTACCGGCGCTAAGGAACAGTTTGGCTTAAGGCTGCTAAAACCCATAGTAATCCTAAAACCTAATAAAACATTTGTTTATTTCATTTAAACTAAACCCCTAAGTAACTCATAAAACAACTATACTTTAGCATTTCCATCAAAGTATAAAACATTTCATTCAGAATGGCTCTAAATTTTGAGCTTTTTCATAACATTCATAAAATATTAAAGTATAGTTCATCTATTCATTCATAATCATAAAAGTGTGCTTAGGGTTTAAGACAAACATACATACTATTCTGTTCTTGCATATTACATATTTATGATAAACTAAAGCTAGGCACAGTAACTAATAGTTTACATTTACATGTCCATTATACAATCCTCAAGTCATACAATTAAAGCTTGTTAGACCTCTGAAACTTGCTAGCCTCTCTGTTGACACCTTCTATTCCTATTATTCTTCACCTGGGGTTAAAAAAAAGAGGTAAACTTTGAAAAGCCTAATGAATAAATTTAAAAAGTTGGCCATATATCATTTTATTCCAATCATAAATATGTAATGTGTCACACCTTATCCCTTGTAAGGCACGACATGTTCTCGTAGCATACCTAATGAATTACCGAACTCCACCTACCGATAACCCATTAGTTATGTTACAAAGGATTTTAAAATAAACCATAGCTTTTTATCTTATCAGTTCTTTTATGGAAAAACTGCATGAGAATAGTTAAAATTCAATGTAAACATTCATTGGAAATAATGATAGACTAAATATTGCAAAAGTTACATTTTCATAAGTCTTAAAGTAAAATACAAAATAGTTACAAACTCAAAATGTGATAGCAATGCAATGCTTTTAAATACAAACTGCTCAATGTCCGTACATCCATACATATAGGTACAAAATACATCCAAAGGAATCATAAGGGTATACCTAACGTAAATACCCATAAACAATACCAAAATGCTGCTTTCAAGTCTCTCACTTGGCAGCGTTCTCCTTTCTCTTACCTGCGATAGCATAAAGAAGCTATCGTTGAGTATATCACTCAGTGGTGCACGACTAATAACTTTAAAACTTAAGGTAAAACACAATTTGTCAAAGCATAATAAATCACATTTTTCTTAAGCATGAAAACTTCATAATAGTTCTAAGTCCATAAAGGCCATTTATTGGAATAACATTTCGAATGAGAAATCACACTTCATAAATCACAATTCACAAAGCATTAGTGTTGCCAACATCAACACACAGTTTAGGCCATGACACAAAATTTCACGATCAGTGCTGTGTTGTACACCACGACAAAGCAATCTCAACCTTACTAACCGTTATTAATGAGGGAAGGGCTAGCTAGCTAATGAGTACTCATGTAGTCTTACCTCACTAACCATTATTAATGGGAGATATAATCATATCAAATATCAAATCCCAAGTAGCCGTTACTACTGGGGAGTTCCGAAGGGACTGTCATGCTAATTGTGGTTTCAAAACAACTTTCAAGAGTTTCTAAATCAATAATCACGTTTGCAAAATAATAACATATTCAAATCATCATAAAACCCATAAAAGGGGTGGCAACACACAAATTTCTCAAGTGCAAGAGAAAAACCATAACTCATTCAAAATAAACTCATTTCAAATCAAACTCATTCAAATAAACTTATTCAAATCAATTTACAAAGTTAAAACAAAGAAAAAGGTTAATTGTGCACAATCCTTCAATAATTCTCCTTCCTTGTTACCTACTTCTCCTTGTCTGTTCCAACTTCTTTTTCTACTGAAAATACACAAATAGAATACCTTAATACCAATCTCAATTGCTACCAAGAACTCATTACATGCATGTCTAATGCATCCCAAGTTAGCTTTGAAAATTTTAGAATATTTTGGTTTTGGAACAGCTTGGTGCTCCATTCTTTGAACCCAATTTTTACCTAGTTTCGATCATAATTTGGTGAGGTGTTCTTCATGAAAATTGTTCATTTAGGTCTTAACTTTATTTTCCTTTTTAAATCTCCTAATTTGGAGCTGTGTAGCTCAAGTTATGACTAAAACACAGTTACTGTTCATGTTACTATTCATCCTACAGATTCAGTTTTGGCAGATTTATCGATCCAATTTCGTTCAGCAATTTGGTTAAGTTAAGTCCATAATTTGGTCTAATGTTCTTCATATGAAATGTTCTACTATATCTTAGGTTTCCATCGGTTCAAGAATCGCCTAAATCAGAGTTTTCTAGAGAGAGTTATGGCCATGCAAAGTTTACTATTCATATGATAAATCTGTAGATTTCCATATTTCTGCAGATTCGGTGATTCAACTTTGCTCAGCAATTTGATTGGGTTAAGTCCATAATTTGCCCTCAAGTTCTTTATATTAATTTTTTTCATAATAGAAATGAAAGTTTAAGTTTTTATTTCTTAAATTTTCTCTTATATATTTTTACTTGAATTTTTCTTCAATTTTTACCCAATAATTCAATTAATTAATTTCATTTAATTTAATTGATATTTCGATCAAAAGTCAACTCTTGAGGTGAATTGACCAAAATGCCCCTTATCGGGTCATAATCCCTCTTTTTCAATATACCTGGTGAATCCTTATATTTGTGGATATTTTTGGGTCACTAGAATTTTATTGTGTCTATCTCAATTAATTTTCTATTTATTTTTGGTCATCAAGGTGTCTTTAAATAGTACTAGTCACGGACAAAAAATGGTACTATTCATAACTCGGAGGTTCGGGGTATTATAATTCTCCTTTCCTTAAAAAAAAAATTTCGTCCTCGAAATTTTTTTTGTCTCAGTCTCTAAATAGCTGTGGGTGTTGTCCCCTCATGTCCTTCTCACACTCCCATGTAGTCTCCTGGCCTGAATGATGGTTCCACAGCACTTTCACTAGAGGTATTTGCTTGTTCCTCAACTGCTTCACCTCATGTGCCAAGATCTTTATGGGATTTTCGTCATATGTCAGGTCTAGATTCACTTTGATCTCCTCTACTGGCAAAATGTGAGAGGGGTCTAATATGTACCTCCTCAACATGGAGACATGGAAGACATTGTGAATCTTTTCCAACTCTGGAGGCAATGCAAGTCTATATGCCAATGGACCCACTCTTTCCAGAACCTCATACGGCCCAATGAAGCGAGGACTTAGTTTCCCCTTTCTACCAAACCTCATGATCCTCTTCCATGGGGAAACTTTTAAGAACACCTTGTCACCCACACTGTACCGAATATCTCTTCTCTTTAGGTCAATGTAGGACTTCTGTCTATCCGTTGCAACTTTGAGTTTGTCTCTAATGAGCTTAACCTTTTCTTCCATCTGCTGTACTAATTCTGGGCCAATCAACTTCCTCTTTCCCACTCCATCCCAACACAAGGGAGTTCTACACTTTCTGCCATAAAGTGCTTCATATGGAGGCATCCCGATGCTTGACTGATAACTGTTGTTATAGGCAAATTCAATTAAAGGAAAGTGTGTATCCCAACTCCCTTCAAACTCAATCACACAAGCCCGAAGCATATCCTCCAAAATCTGAATGATCCTTTTAGATTGGCCGTTTGTCTGTGGATGGAATGCTGTACTGAAGTTCAATCTAGTTCTTAGGGCTTTTTGGAGACTACCCCAGAATCTAGAAGTGAACCTTAAGTCTCTGTCCGACACAATAGACACTGGCACTCCATGTAACCTCACAACATCATCAATGTATAGTTTGGCCAATCTTTCTAGGTTGTAATCCATCCTTACTGGCAAAAATTGTGTAGACTTGGCCAATCTATCAACAATAACCCAAACTGCATCATGATTCTTTGGTGTACGTGGAAGTCCTGTCACGAAATCCATAGTGATTCTTTCTCATTTCCACTCGAGAATTAGTAATGGCTGTAGCAACCCTGCAGGCGCTTGGTGTTCTGCCTTTACTTACTGACAAGTTAGGCATTTGGCAATATATTCTGCAATGTCTTTCTTCATTCTTCTCCACCAATAGTGCTCTTTCACACTTCTGTACAATTTGGTTCCACCGGGGTGCATTGCAAAAGGTGAATCATGTGCTTCCTTTAAAATGGTTTGCCTCAGTTTAACATTCTCAGGAATGCACATTCTGCCCTTATATAACAACAAGCTCTCATCATTTACTGATAACTCTGGTTTTTTGCCATCCCGAGCCTCTTCCATTAACTTGACATACTTATCATCCTTCTGTGCAACTGCTTTAATTTATTCTGCCAGCATTGGCTTCACTTGCCAAGTAGCTACCATCTGCCCATCTTCTTTAATCTCCAAATTAGCATGCAATGCCCTTAATTCATGCACCATGGATAAAGGAGAAACCCTCAAACCAGCCATAGTCTTGCGACTTAAAGCATCAGCTAGAACATTTGCCTTTCCAGGTTGATAGTCTATCAAGCAATCATAATCTTTTATCAGCTCTAACCATCTCCTTTGTCCCAAATTTAACTCCTTCTGTGTGCCCAAGTATTTCAAAATTTTATGATCTGTGTTTATATAACATCTCTCTCCATACAAGTAATGTCTCCAGATCTTCAAGGCAAAGACAATGGCTGCGAGCTCCAAGTCAAGTGTAGGATAATTTCTCTCATGCGGTTTAAGCTGGTGTGAAGCATAGGCAATGACGTTTCTATCTTGCATCAACACACAGCCTAATCCGTTATGAGAAGCATCACTATATATGGTATACTTCTTACCCAAAGTGGGCAAGGTTAAGACTGGAGTGTAACACCTTCCCTGTACCAATTCCGTGCATTCTACTGTTCCGATGACCGGTGTCTGTCTGGATAGCTAGAACATCCGAAAAAATATTTAAATTAAAGTGAGAAACCATAATTAACTCAAATATTAATAAGAAAAATTTAGAAAAAAATTTAGAAATAAAATACAACCAAGTTAAATGAGCTGGTGCCCTAGCGATGGGTAACCCAGTGGGAAGTTGCGGTTCTCGTAACTAGGAGCCCTAGACCTGGGGGAAAATTCATAAAATAATTTTTGGGACTCCAGAGAAGGGTCATTGAGGTTCCTATGGCATTAGAATGCCAAGAAAATGCTTAGGAAAATTTTTCAATCGGTACAGACAATTTTAGTCTGTTAAGCCAAACAGAGGGCATTTTGGTCATTTTGCCTTCAGAGGTGATTTTTGGCCGACTTGTCCAGTTAAGTAAATAATTATCATGACACAAAATATAAATAAATATTGCTAAAAATTGAATTGAAATTAAGTATAAAAGAAAAGAAAATAAAAATGAAAAAAATGGGACTTTTGACATCACATGACTTAATTAAATAACTCTCCACCAATCACAATTAAGCAAACTCATTAAAATGGGATAAATGAGACAAAAATGAACAAAAGAAATCTGCATCCCTTACCCATCTTCTTCCTTGGCATGACCATTCACCAAAGAGACTCCACCATTTCCATCATAACCAAGCTTCCTTTCCCACCATTTTACACCATAAAATCCCTTGCTCCTTTCATTAAAAATTTTCCTTACAACTAGAGCAAGCCTTGGGCAGTAATTTGAAAGGAAGAAAGTGAAGTTTTGAAGCCTTGGAAAGTGCCTAAGTCAAGGTTAGTGCCAATTTTTTCTAAAAATTTTGTGTACGACTGCCATTGAACATGATTTAGGTGTTGAAATTCATGGATTGTATGTGTATAAAAATTTTAGTTGTTAGAGTTAGGGTTTGAGGCACAAAACTTGGATTTTGTTTATGTGTTGTTGAATGAAAGTTTAAATGTTCAATTAGTGACCATTTGGCACTGTGTATGATGAAGAAATGAAGTGAGTTGTGGCTTGGCATTTGAATTTGGGTGAGCTGCCTTGGCTACCCTGTAGGTCTGGATGTGAGTCCAGCAGGTTTGGGTAGCTACAAATGAAGTTGTAGAGGTTTAATTAGTGCAAGGCCAATTGGAAATGAAACTAGATACATAATAGCACAACTTTAGTATAGAAACCCTGCCCAGAAAACCAAATCAAGTTGACCTAAAAATTGCCCTAATCCGAGTGACCTGCATTCTGCTTAGGCAAAATGACTAAATAAATAGTGTTTATTCATTTGGTCATAACTCAGTGTAGAAAGTCCAACTGACCTAAAATTTTACCAGAAGAAATTTGAGACATAGACCTACAACTTTCATGAAGAACATAAATCCAAATTCTAACCATAACCTAGTCAAATTGCCAACCAAACTTAGGTTATCAAATATGGCAGAACCAGTTTTGCCCAAAATTTTGGATTCTGTCCAATCCGGCCAGTTACAGTGTTTAGGCCATAAATTGAGCTACAAAACTCCAAATGGAGTGATTCAAAAAAGGAAATGTAACTAGACAAAATAAGGAACAACATTCATAAAGACAATTTTGCCAAATTTCTATTGTACAAATGACCAATGGAACAGTAAATATGAGGCTTGAAATCTGAAAATTTTGATTAACTAACACTAAGCTTAGAAATGGTATTGGCAACCAATAACAACAATTTTAGAATGCAAAATGTGGTATGTTGGGAGCATTAGAACCAATGTACCTATTGTCTACGCAAAAGTCAACATTTTAGTTGACTAATGAAATGAATAGTAATACCTAAACTTAAATTTTAAGAATTGTACAATTTAAAAGTGTAACATGCCCTAGTACACCTAGAAAGATTGGTTTGGATAGGTTGGCATGCCAATAGGGTTCAGTTAGTAGTACTGCACATGGCATTATGCCATTATGTGATTTTATGGCTTTTAGCCATTCTGACATTGTGTTGATACTTAGCCTTGTGCCTAATGTTATTACAGCTTATTAGCTGTTCTGTTGCACACCGGGAGATGCATATGTAACCGATGGTGTGACGGCCCAAGGTACTAGATATCCAGTGTCAGTTTACCCGTTTATCCAGTCCAATCATCCAGTATCGGTTACTTGGGCAACCAAAAATGGAAGTTGATAAATTTAATGAAGTTATGAATATAACAAGTATAAAATAAATAAGATTACCAATAATGATAAAAAAAATTGTTTGCATAAGACATTAGGACATGCACTGCATATTTATTTTCTATTATCTCTTTTTATTTTATTATTGGCACCACTAACCATTATTGCTTAGCGCGTTGCTTTTTGCCATGCGTAGGTTCTGGAGAGACCGACCGAGAGCCTAGTAGACCACAGATTGGGTGAGACCTTCTGCAGATTTGCATAGTGTCTGTGTCACCTCACCGACATCAGTGCATTGGTAGGACACTAGGTTTTATTTTGAGTATTTTGTAATTAACTTTTATTTTCTCATATGAAATTAAGACTCATGTAATATATTTCGTTATCAATGTAAAAAGTGAAAAATATGTTTATGAATGAAAAAGTGAATATTTATTTATGACTTGCACATGAATATCCTTTGAAATGAAATGATGAGAAATGGGAGTATATTTGAGAAATATTGAGATTTTGTTGATGAAATGGAGTTTGGGATTGATAGAAAATTTTGGAAGTGTTTTTCACAGGTTCCGAGAGCTCTTTTATCCATTTTTAGTCGGCACTCTGCCGGATTTTCTATAAAATTTGCGGAACCTCAAATAAAATTATGATTTCAATAAATGACTTCAATGAATGATATTTCACGAATTATACTTCATAACTATGAAAGAAAAAAATTAGGAAGGATAAAAATGATTGAACTAAAATAAGGTGTTTTGGTACACTGTGTGACATATCTTACTCGGCTATACTGTAGACGGGTAATGGTTGCTACATTTAGTGGTATCAAAGCACGGTTTAGGCGTTTCTGGGCCTAGATCGAGTCCATACCATGCATTGTATTTGTAAGAGATGAGGTGACACTAATGCAGATCTGTTTGTCTTTGTTATTTTGAATAGGATATGGACCCCACATCTCAAAGGGCAGTTGAGGAGGAAGTGGAGAGTCATGCTCCACTTGCAGTAGGTGAGACTGGGGATAGGGGAGAACCTGCTCCACCAGCTCCAGTAGAGCCTTCTCAGCCTCCATAGGCCATGTTCTAACAAATGGCCGAATTCTTCAAACAAATGGCTGGGGTAATGCCACCACCACCACCACCTCCACAACAGAAATCACACCTGGAAAGACTAAGAAAATTTAGAGCAGTGGACTTCTTTGGCAAGAGAGAAGATGATTTTGTTGCAGCCAAAAATCGGTTGAATAAAACAGGGAGAGTTCTAAAACAACTCCACTGCACTCTAGAGCAAAATCTAGAAGCTACTGTATCTCTGTTGCAAGATGATGCCTACCAATGGTGGGATACAGTGTCTAGTGAAGTGCAGCCCAAAGTAATAACTTGGGACTTCTTCCTCTCATAATTCAAGAAGAAGTATGTGGGTAGTGTATACCTAGAAGAGAGAAGAAGAGAGTTCATTAATCTGAGGCAGAGACGGTTGACTGTGGCCGAGTATGAAAAGGAATTTGTCAGATTGAGTTGTTACGGAAGGGAGATAGTCCCTAATGAAGATGAGAGGTGTAAAAGATTTGAAGAGGGATTAAATGATAATATAAAGATCATGATCACTACCTTGGGAATCACAGACTTTACAAAGTTAGTGGAAGCTGCCATAAAAGTTGAAAAAGTAAGAATAAGTGAGCAGACCAGAAGGGAGAGATAGCAGAAGAGGGGCCTGGGTCAGTCTAGCTCATCTCCTGCACTAGAGAAGAAGTTTAAAGGTCCACCTAAATAGAGTTCAGGTCAACCACAAGGTCAGGGTCAGTCCCAGGGGCCCAGGCCATAGTTCACCGGTAGAAGAGGTCAGTCCACACCATCAGTGGGCAGCAATCCAGGGACGGGGTTTAGGGGACCAGCCCCAGCATCTTCTGCATGTCTACATTGCCTGAGGTGGCATAAGGGGGAGTGTTGGAGAGTGACAGGTGCCTGCTTAAGGTGTGGGTCAACAGAGCATCAGTTAAGGAACTGTCCCCGCAGAACTGCTATTGCTGCTCCAACACAAGCAGACAGACCCACTCCTGCACCACAAAGGGGTAGGAAATCTAGCAAATCTGAGGCAGTGGGACATCACAGAGGCCTGCATCTGAGCCAGCAGAAAGGCCTGAGGGCAGAGCACCTGCCAGAGCTTATGCCATAAGAGCTCAGGAGGAGCAAGATGCCCCAGATGTCATCAGGGGTACGTTCTTCCTCTACAATACATCTGTGCATGCATTGGTGGATCCAGGATCCACTCATTCATACATCTACATCAACTTACCCGTAGAAAGGGGGATACTGGTGGGGGAGAGTGACCAAGACATTCTGGTCACTAATCCATTGGGCCACAATGTAGTGGTGAACAAAGTATACAAGGGTTGCCCGTTAAGGATTAAAGGTTATGAATTCTTAGCAGACCTGATTGAGTTGCCTTTCCATGAGTTTGACGTGATTTTGGGAATGGACTGGTTGTCACATCATCAAGCAATGGTTGATTGTAAAATGAAGAGAATTTCCTTAAAAACTCCAAAGGATAATGAGATTACATTTGTGGGGGAAAGGACAGATTTCTTGTCTAACTTCATCTCAGCCACAGTTACAAGAAAACTGATGAGAAAAGGTTGTGAAGCCTATCTAGAACATGTGGTGGATACTAGACAGGCTAAGCTAGATTTGTGTGACATACCCACAGTAAGAGACTTCCCAGATGTGTTCCCTGAAGAACTGCCTGGCTTGCCACCAGAAAGGGAAGTCGAATTTGCTATTGAGATACTGCCGGGTATAACACCAATCTCTATTGCTACTTATAGGATGGCACCCACAGAATTGAAGGAATTGAAAATCCAGTTGCAGGAGTTACTGGATAAGAGGTTCATACGCCCCAGTGTGTCACCATGGGGAGCTCCAGTGCTGTTTGTAAAGAAGAAGGATGGGACTTTGAGGTTATGCATTGATTACCGACAGTTGAATAAAGTGATAGTGAAGAATAAATGTCCGTTGCCTAGAATTGATGATCTATTTGATCAGTTGAAGGGAGCAGGAGTATTTTCCAAAATTGATCTTAGGTCAGGGTATCATCAGCTGCGGATGAAGGATGCAGATGTGCCAAAGACTGCATTCAGGACCCGATATGGGCATTATGAGTTCCTGGTGATGCCCTTTGGCCTAACAAATGCACCAGCGGCATTCATGAACCTTATAAATCGTATCTTCCATCCATACTTAGATCGGTTCGTAGTGGTCTTTATTGATGATATTTTGGTGTATTCCATGACCAGGGAAGAACATGATGAGCATTTGAGGATTGTTCTGAAAACCCTAAGAGAAAACAAGCTATATGCTAAGTTGTCCAAGTGTGACTTCTGGTTAAATGAGATCTCCTTCCTTGGACACTTAGTGTCAGCTGATGGGATTTGGGTGGATCCCAAGAAAATAGAAGCAGTGATGGAATGGAAGCCTCCCAGAAATACAACTGAGGTCAAAAGTTTCTTGGGGCTAGCTGGGTATTACAGAAGATTTGTGAAGGGATTTTCCTTAATAGCTGCTCCAATGACCAAGTTGTTATATAAGAATGTCAGATTTGACTGGAATGCAAAGTGTCAGACCAATTTTGAGAAGTTGAAAGCTATGTTGACAGAGGCACCAGTGTTAACACAGCCAGTGTCGGGAAAGGACTTTGTGGTTTATAGTGATGCCTCTCATAATGGGTTAGGGTGTGTATTGATGCAAGAGGGGAAGGTGGTCGCCTATGCTTCCAGGCAGCTAAGGCCATATGAACAGAATTACCCTACCCATGATCTAGAACTTACAGCAATTATCTTCGCATTGAAGATATGGAGGCGCTACTTGTATGGTGAAAAGTGCTACATTTACACATACCACAAAAGTCTGAAATACTTGCCAACCCAGAAGGAGCTCAACCTTAGACAGAGGAGATGGATTGAGTTCCTGAAGGACTATGATTATGTAATTGACTATCATCCTGGGAAGGCAAATGTAGTTGCTGATGCTTTGAGCAGAAAATCCATCACAGCTTTGAGATCATTGAATGCCCGTCTATCTTTGGCTCGAGATGGAGCTATTTTGACTGAGTTGTAAGTGAGGCCAAACCTGCTACAGTAGATTTTCGATGGGCAGAAGGTAGATGAGAAATTAATGACTACTGCGAGCAAAATCTCAGAAGGGAAAGCAACTGACTATGAAGTGAAAGCAGATGGGTATCTGTACTACAAAGGAAGAGTATGTGTACCAGATGATGGGGAATTAAAAGTCAGTATTCTGAAAGAGGCACACACTAGTGTTTATGCTATGCACCCAGGAAGTACAAAAATGTATCATGACCTAAAGCTTCATTATTGGTGGCCTGGTATGAAGAAGGACATAGCTGACTATGTGACTAAATGCTTGACATATCAGTAAGTCAAGGCAGAACATCAAGTTCCATCGGGTTTGCTACAGCCTATACGCATACCTAAAAGGAAATGGGATCGGGTCACCATTGATTTTGTAAGTGGTCTACCTCTCACCTAGAAAAAGCATGATGCAGTATGGGTGATAGTAGATAGATTGATGAAGTCAGGACACTTTCTGCCAGTTAGGACTGACTACTCACTGGAGAAGTTAGCAGAATTGTATATCAGTGAGATAGTTAGACTACATGAAATTCCACTTTTCATCATATCTGATCGAGATCCAAGGTTTACATTGAGATTTGGGAAGAAGTTGCATGGATGCTTGGGTACACAACTCCACTTTAGCACAGTTTTCCATCCTCAGACGGATGGGAATCAGAAAGAGTAATCCAGGTAAACAATTGAAACCAATTCAAATAATACACATATTGAACTGAAATGATAATAATAACATGAAATATATGTTAGGTCCTTGAGGATATGCTGAGGAGTTGTGTCATTGAGTTTGAGGGAAGTTGGGATAGATACCTCCCTCTGGCTGAATTTGCATACAACAATAGCTACCAAGCTATCATCCAAATGGCCCCGTATGAAGCACTGTATGGGAGGAAATGTAGAACTCCAGTGTGTTGGACTGAATTGGGTGAAGATAAACTAGTAGGGCCAAACCTGGTGAAACAGACTGAGGAGAAGGTAAAGCTTATCAAAGCCAATATGATGGTTGCCTTAGACAGACAAAAATCCTATGCTGACCTGAAGAGTAAAGAAATAGAATATGTGGTTGGTGACAAAGTGTTCCTCAAGGTGTCACCGTGGAAGAAAGTACTAAGGTTTGGAAGAAAAGATACGTTGAGCCCTAGGTTCATTGGCCCATATGAGGTCATTGAACGTGTGGGACCAATAGCTTACAGGCTAGCTTTACCACCAGAGCTGGATAAGATCCACAATGTGCTCCACGTATCTATGCTAAGAAGATACCACTCAGATCCTTCACATGTTATCTCTATGGAAGAAATTGAAGTACAACCAGATTTAACATATGAAGAAGAACCCACACGGATCCTAGCTCGGAAAGTGAAAGAGTTGAGGAATAAGCAGATTCTACTCGTGAAAGTGAGTTGGACGCACCACAACACCGAGGAGGCAACTTGGGAAAGTGAAGAGACGATGAGGTAACAGTTCCCTCAACTATTTACATTAGGTAAATTTTGAGGACGAAATTTAAATTAGAGGGGAAGAGTTGTAACACCCTCCTAGTAGCAATTTCGTGCATTCTACTGTTCCAACTACCAGTGCCTGTCCGAACAGCTAGAATGTCTAGAAAATTATTTAAATTAAAGTGAGGAACCATAATTAACTCAAATATTAATAAGAAAAATTTAGGAAAAATTTTAGAAATAAAATACAACTAAGTTAAATGAGCTGGTGCCCTAGCGATGGGTAACCCAGTGGGAAGTTGCGATTCTCGCAATTAGGAGCCCTAGACCTAGGGGAAAATTCATAAAATAATTTTTAAGACTCCAGAGAAGGGTCATTGAGGTTCCTATGGCATTAGAATGCTAAGAAAATGCTTAGAAAAAATTTTCAATCGATACAGACAATTTTAGTCTGTTTAGCCAAACGGAGGGCATTTTGATCATTTCGCCTTCAGAGGTGATTTTTGGCCGACTTGTCCAGTTAAGTAAATAATTATCATGACACAAAATGTGAATAAATATTGATAAAAATTGAATTGAAATAAAGTACAAAAGAAAAGAAAAGAAAAATAGAAAAAATGGGACTTTTGACATCACATGAGGTAATTAAATAACTCTCCACCAATCACAATTAAGCAAACTCATTAAAATGGGATAAATGAGACAAAAATGAACAAAAGAAATCTGCACCCCTTACCCATCTTCTTCCTTGGCATGACCATTCACCAAAGAGACTCCACCATTTCCATCCTAACCAAACTTCCTTTCCCACCATTTTACACCATAAAATCCCTTGCTCCTTTCATTAAAAATTTTCCTTACAACTAGAGCAAGCCTTGGGCAGCAATTTGAAAGGAAGAAAGTGAAGTTTGAAGCCTTGAAAGGTGCCTAAGTCAAGGTTAGTGCTAATTTCTTCTAAAAATTTTGTGTATGGCTGCCATTGAACTTGATTTAGGTGTTGAAATTCATGGATTATATGTGTATAAAAATTTTAGTTGTTGGAGTTAGGGTTTAAGGCACAAAACTTGGATTTTTGTTCATGTGTTGGTGAATGAAAGCTTAAATGGTCAATTAGTGACCATTTAGCTATGTATGATGAAGAAATGAAGTGAGTTGTGGCTTGGCATTTGAATTTGGGTGAGCTGTTTTGGCTGCCCTGCAGGCCTGGATGTGAGTCCAGCAGGTTTGGGCAGCTATAAATGAATTTGTAGAGGTTCAATTAGTTCAAGGCCAATTAGACATGAAACTAGACACATAATGGCATAACTTTGGTATAGAAACCCTGCCCAGAAAACCAACCAAGTTGGCCTAAAAATTGCCCTAATTCGGGTGACCTGCATTCTGCTTGGGCAAAATGACCAAATGAATAGTGTTGATTCATTTGGTCATAACTCAGTGTAGAAAGGTCCAATTGTCCTGAAATTTTACCAGCAGAAATCTGAGACATAGACCTACAACTTTCATGAGGAATACAAATACAAATTTTGACCATAACCTAGTCAAATTGCCAACAAAACTTAGGTTACCAAATCTGGCAGAACTAGTTTTGCCCAGAATTTTGGATTTTGTCCAATCCAGCCAGTTATGGTGTTTAGGCCATAACTTGAGCTACAAAACTCCAAATGGAGTGATTCAAAGAAGGAAATGTAACTAGACAAAATAAGGAACAACTTTCATGAAGACAATTTTGCCAAATTCCTATTGTATAAATGACCAATGGAACAGTAAATATAAGGCTTGAAATCTGAAAATTTTGAATAACTAACACTAAGCTTAGAAATGGTATTGGCAACCAATAACAACAATTTTAGAATGCAAAATGTGGTATGTTGGGAGCATTAGAACCAATGTACCTATTGTCTATGCAAAAGTCAACATTTTAGTTGACTAATGAAATGAATAGTAACACCTAAACTTAAATTTTAAGAATTATATAATTTAAAAGTGTAACATGCCCTAGTACACCTAGCAAGATTGGTTTGGATAGGTTGGCATGCCAATAGGGTTCAGTTAGCAGTATTGCGCATGGCATTATGCCATTATGTGATTTTATGGATTTTGGCCATTCTAACATTGTGTTGATACTTGGCCTTGTGCTTAATGTTATTACAGCTTATTAGCTGTTCTGTTGCACACCGGGAGATGCATATGTGATCGATGGTGTGACGGCCCGAGGTACTAGATATCCAGTGCCAGTTTACTCGTTTATCTAGTCCAATCATCCAGTATAGGTTACTTGGGCAACCAAAAATGGAAGTTGATAAATTTAATGAAATTATGAATATAACAAGTACAAAATAAATAAGATTACCAATAATGATAAAAAAAATTATCTGCATAAGACATAAGGACATGCACTGCATATTTATTTTCTGTTATCTCTTTTTATTTTATTATTGGCACCACTAACCATTATTGCTTAGCGCGTTGCTTTTGCCACGCGTAGGTTCTGGAGGGACGACCGAGAGACCAGTAGACCGTAGACTGGGTGAGACCTTCTGCAGATCTGCATAGTGTCCGTGTCACCTCACTAACATCAGTGCATTGGTAGGACACTAGGTTTCATTTTGGGTATTTTATAATTAAGTTTTATTTTCTCATATAAAATTGAGACTCATGTAATGTATTTTGTTATCAATGTAAATAGTGGAAAATATGTTTATGAATGAAAAAGTGAATATTTATTTATGACTTGTACATGAATATCCTATGAAATGAAATGATGAGAAATGGGAGTATATTTGAGAAATATTTAGATTTTGTTGATGAAATGGAGTTTGGGATTGATAGAAAATTTTGAAAGTGTTTTTCACAGGTTCCGAAGAACTGTTTTATCCATTTTTAGCCGGCACTCTGCCGGATTTTCTATAAAATTTGCGGAACTTCAAATAAAATTATGATTTCAATAAATGACTTCAATGAATGATATTTCACGAATTATACTTCATAACTATGAAAGAAATAAATTAGGAAGGATAAAAATGATTGAACTAAAATAGGGTGTTCAAGTACACTGTGTGACATATCTTACTCGGCTATACTGTAGACGGGTAATGGTTGTCACATTTAGTGGCATCAGAGCATGGTTTAGGCGTTTCTGGGCCTAGATCCAGTCCATACCATGCATTGTATTTGTAAGAGTCGAGGTGACACTAATGCAGATCTGTTTGTCTTTGTTATTTTGAATAGGATATGGACCCCACATCTTAAAGGGCATTTGAGGAGGAAGTGGAGAGTCATGCTCCACCTGTAGTAGCTGATACTGGGGGTAGGGGAGAACCTGTTCCACCAGCTCCAGCAGAGCCTGCTCAGCCTTCACAGGCCTGTTCTTGCAAATGGCCGAATTCTTCAGACAAATGGCTGGGGTAATGCCACCACCACCACCACCTCCACAATAGAAATCACCCTAGAAAGACTGAGAAAATTTGGAGCAGTGGACTTCTTTGGCAAGAGAGAAGATGATTCTGTTGCAGTCGAAAACTAGTTGAACAGAACAGGGAGAGTTCTAAAACAACTCCACTGCACTCTAGAGCAAAATCTAGAAGCTGTTGTATCTCTGTTGCAAGATGATGCCTACCAAGGGTGGGATACAGTGTCTAGTGAAGTGCAGCCATAAGTAATAACTTGGGACTTCTTCCTCTCATAATTCAAGAAGAAGTATGTGGGTAGTGTATACGTAAAAAGAGAAGAAGAGAGTTCATTAATCTGAGGAAGAGACAGTTGACTGTGGCTGAGTATGAAAAGGAATTTGTCAGATTGAGTCGTTACGGAAGGGAGATAGTCCCTAATGAAGCTGAGAGGTGTAAAAGATTTGAAGAGGGATTAAATGACAATATAAAGATCATGATCACTGCCTTGGGAATCACAAACTTTACCAAGTTAGTGGAAGATGCTATAAAAGTTGAAAAAGTAAGAATAAGTTAGCATATCAGAAGGGAGAGACAGCAGAAGAGGGGCCTGGGTCAGTCTAGCTCATCTTCTGTATGTCCACATTGCCTGAAGTGGCATAAGGGGGAGTGTTGGAGAGTGACGGGTGCCTGCTTAAGGTGTGGGTCAACAGAGCATCAGTTGAGGAACTGTCCACGCAGAACTGCTATTGCTGCTCCAACACAAGCAGACAGACCCACTCCTGCACTACAAAGGGGTAGGAAATCTGGCAAATCTGAGGCAGTTGGACCATCACAGAGGCCTGCATCTGAGCTAGCAGAAAGGCCTGAGGGCAGAGCACCTGCCAGAGCTTACGCCATAAGAGCTCAGGAGGAGCAAGATGCCCCGAACGTCATCAGGGATATGTTCTCCATCTACAAAACATCTGTGCATGCATTGGTGGATCTAGGATCCACTCATTCACACATTTGCATCAACTTACCCGTAGAAAGGGGGATACTAGTAGGGGAGAGTGACCAAGACATTATGGTCACTAATCCATTGGGCCACAGTATAGTGGTGAACAAAGTATACAAGGGTTGCCTATTAAGGATTCAGGGGTATGAATTCTTGGCAGACCTGATTGAGTTGCCTTTCCATGAGTTTGACGTGATTTTGGGAATGGACTGGTCGTCACGTCATCAGGCACTGGTTGATTGTAAATTGAAGAGAATTTCCTTGAAAACTCCTAAGTGTAATGAGATTACAGTTGTGGGGGAAAGGATAGATTTCTTGTCCAATGTCATCTCAGCCACAGTTACAAAAAAACT
The DNA here is from genome assembly GCF_030052815.1 of Hevea brasiliensis. NCBI lineage: Eukaryota > Viridiplantae > Streptophyta > Magnoliopsida > Malpighiales > Euphorbiaceae > Hevea > Hevea brasiliensis. The sequence continues at coordinate 85,345,105 of NC_079499.1, forward strand.
AATGAGAAAAGGTTGTAAAGCCTACCTAGCACATATGGTGGATACTAGGCAGGCTAAGCCAGATTTGTGTGACATACCCACAGTAAGAGACTTCCCAGATGTCTTCCCTAAAGAACTGCCTGGCTTGCCACCAGAAAGGGAATTCTAATTTGCTATTGAGATACTGCCAAGTACAACACCAATCTCTATTGCTCCTTACAGGATGGCACCCACAGAATTGAAGGAATTGAAAATCCAGTTACAGGAGTTACTGGATAAGGGGTTCATACGCCCCAGTGTCTCACCATGGGGAGTTCCAGTGCTATTTGTGAAGAAGAAGGATGGGACTTTGAGGTTATGCATTGATTATCGGCAGTTGAATAAAGTGACAGTGAAGAATAAATGTCTATTGCCTAGAATTGATGATCTATTTGATCAGTTGAAGGGATTAGGAGTATTTTCCAAAATTGATCTCAGGTCAGGGTATCATCAGCTGAGGGTGAAGGATGCAGATATGCGAAAGACTGCATTCAGAATCCAGTATGGGCATTATGAGTTCCTAGTGATGCCCTTTGGCCTAACAAATGCACCAGCGGCATTCATGGACCTTATGAACCGTATCTTCCATCCATACCTAGATCGGTTCGTAGTGGTCTTTATTGATGATATTTTGGTGTATTCCATGACCAGGGAAGAACATGATGAGCATTTGAGGATTTTTCTACAAACCCTGAGAGAAAACAAGCTGTATGCTAAGTTATCCAAGTGTGACTTCTGGTTAAATGAGATCTCCTTCCTTGGACACTTAGTGTCAGCTGATGGGATTAGAGTGGATCCCAAGAAAATAGTAGCAGTGATGGAATGGAAGCCTCCCAGAAATACAACTGAGGTCAGAAGTTTCTTAGGGCTAGCTGGGTATTGCAGAAGATTTGTGAAGTGATTTTCCTTAATAGATGCTCTAATGACCAAGTTGTTACACAAGAATGTCATATTTGATTGGAATGACAAGTGTCAGACTAGTTTTGAGAAGTTGAAGGCTATGTTGACAGAGGCACCAGTGTTAACACAGCCAGTGTCGGGAAAGGACTTTGTGGTCTACACTGATGCCTCTCATAATGGGTTAGGGTGTGTATTGATGCAAGAGGGGAAGGTGGTCGCCTATGCTTCCAGGCAGCTAGGGCCACATGAACAGAATTACCCTACCCATGATCTAGAACTTGTAGTAATTATCTTCGCACTAAAGATATGGAGCCACTACTTGTATGGTGAAAAGTGCTACATTTACACAGACCAAAAAGTCTGAAATACTTGCCAACCCAGAAGGAGCTCAACCTTAGACAGAAGAGATGGATTGAGTTCCTGAAGGACTATGATTGTGTAATTGACTGTCATCCTGGGAAGGCAAATGTAGTTGTTGATGCTTTGAGCAGAAAATCCATCACAGCTTTGAGATCATTGAATGCCCGTCTATCTTTGGCTCGAGATGGAGCTATTTTGACTGAGTTGTAAGTGAGGCCAAACCTGCTACAGTAGATTTTCGATGGGCAGAAGGTAGATGAGAAATTAATGACTACTGTGAGTAAAATCTCAGAAGGGAAAACAACTAACTATGAAGTGAAAGCAGATGGGTGTCTGTACTACAAAGGAAGAGTATGTGTACCAGATGATGGGGAATTAAAAGTCAGTATTCTGAAAGAGGCACACATTAGTGTTTATGCTATGCACCCAGGAAGTACAAAAATGTATCATGACCTGAAACTTCATTATTGGTGGCCTGGTATGAAGAAGGACATAGCTGACTATGTGACTAGATGCTTGACATGTCAGCAAGTCAAGGCAGAACATCAAATTCCATTGTGTTTGCTACAGCCTATACGCATACTCGAATGGAAATGGGATCGGGTCACCATAGATTTTGTAAGTGGTCTACCTCTTACCCAGAAAAAGCATGATGCAGTATGGGTGATAGTAGATAGATTGATGAAGTCAACACACTTTCTGCCAGTTAAGACTGACTACTCATTGGAGAAGTTAGCAGAATTGTATATCAGTGAGATAGTGAGACTATATGGAATTCCACTTTCCATCATATATGATTGAGACCCAAGGTTTACATCGAGATTTTAGAAGAAGTTGCATGGATCCTTGGGTGCACAACTCCACTTCAGCACAGCTTTCCATCCTCAGACGGATGGGCAATCAGAAAGAGTAATCCAGGTAAACAATTGAAACCAATTGAACTAATACACATAGTGAACTGAAATGATAATAATAATATGAAATATATGTCAGGTCCTTGAGGATATGCTGAGGAGTTATGTCATTGAGTTTGAGGAAAGTTGGGATAGATACCTCCTACTGGCAGAATTTGCATACAACAATAGCTACCAAGCTAGCATCCAAATGGCCCCGTATGAAGCACTATATGGGAGGAAATGTAGAACTCCAATATGTTGGACTGAATTGGGTGAAGATAAACTGGTAGGACCAGACCTGGTGAAACAGACTGAGGAAAGGGTAAAGCTAATCAAAGCCAATGTAAAGGTTGCCTCAGACAGATAAAAATCCTATGCTGACCTGAAGAGAAAAGAAATAAAATAAGCGGTTGGTGACAAAGTGTTCCTCAAGGTTTCACCATGGAAGAAGGTACTAAGGTTTGAAAGAAAAGGTAAGTTGAGCCCTAGGTTCATTGGCCCATATGAGGTCATTGAACGTGCGGGACCAGTAGCCTACAGGCTAGCTTTACCATGAGAGCTGGACAAAATCCACAATGTATTCCACGTATCTATGCTAAGAAGATACCGCTCAGATCCTTCATATGTCATCTCCATGGAAGAAATTGAAGTACAACCGAATTTGACATATGAAGAAGAACCCATACGGATCCTAGCTTGGGAAGTGAAAGAGTTGAGGAATAAGCAGATTCCACTAGTGAAAGTGCTTTGGAGGCACCACAACACCGAGGAGGCAACTTGGGAAAGTGAAGAGACGATGAGGCAACAGTTCCCTCAACTGTTTACTTCAGGTGAATTTTGAGGACGAAATTCAAATTAGAGGGGAAGAGTTATAACACCCTCCCTATAGCAATTCCGTGAATTCTACTGTTTCGGTAATCGGTGTTTGTCCGGACAGCTAGAACGTTCGAAAAAATATTTAAATTAAAGTGAGAAACCATAATTAACTCAAATATTAATAACAAAAAATTAGGAAAATTTTTAGAAATAATACAACCAAGTTAAATGAGCCGGTGCCCTAACGATGGGTAACCTAGTGGGAAGTTGCGGTTCTCGCAACTAGGAGCCCTAGACCTGGGGAAAAATTTATAAAATAATTTTTAGGACTCCAGAGAAGGGTCATTGAGGTTCTTATGGCATTAGAATGCCAAGAAAATGCTTAGAAAAATTTTTCAATCGATACAGACAATTTTAGTCTGTTAAGCCAAACGGAGGGCATTTTGGTCATTTCGCCTTCAGAGGTGATTTTTGGCCGACATGTCCAGTTAAGTAAATAATTATCATGACACAAAATGTGAATAAATATTACTAAAAATTGAATTGAAATTAAGTAGAAAAGAAAAGAAAAGAAAAATGAAAAAAATGGGACTTTTGACATCACATGAGGTAATTAAATAACTCTCCACCAATCACAATTAAGCAAACTCATTAAAATGGGATAAATGAGACAAAAATGAACAAAAGAAATCTGCATCCCTTACCCTTCTTCTTCCTTGGCGTGACCATTCACCAAAGTGACTCCACCATTTTCATCCTCACCAAGCTTCCTTTCCCACCATTTTACACCATAAAATCCCTTGCTCCTTTCATTAAAAATTTTCCTTACAACTAGAGCAAGTCTTAGGCAGCAATTTGAAAGAAAGAAAGTGAAGTTTTGAAGCCTTGGAAAGTGCCTAAGTCAAGGTTAGTGCCAATTTCTTCTAAAAATTTTGTGTATGGCTGCCATTGAACATGATTTAGGTGTTGAAATTCATGGATTGTATGTGTATAAAAATTTTAGTTGTTGGAGTGAGGCACAAAACTTGGATTTTGTTCATGTGTTAGTGAATGAAAGTTTAAATGGTCAATTAGTGACCATTTGGCTATGTATGATGAAGAAATGAAGTGAGTTGTGGCTTGGCATTTGAATTTGGGTGAGCTGCCTTGGCTGCCCTGCAGGTCTGGATGTGAGTCTAGCAGGTTTGGGCAGCTATAAATGAAGTTGTAGAGATTCAATTAGTTCAAGGCCAATTAGAAATGAAACTAGACATATAATGCACAACTTTGGTATAGAAATCCTGCCTAGAAAACCAAACCAAGTTGACCTCAAAATTGCCCTAATTTGGGTAACCTGCATTCTGCCTGGGCAAAATGACCAAATGAACAGTGTTTATTCATTTGGTCATAACTTAGTGTAGAAAGGTCCAATTGAGCTGAAATTTTACTAGCAAAAAGCTGAGATATAGGCCTACAACTTTTATGTGGAACACAAATCTAAATTCTGACCATAACCTAGTCAAATTGCCAACCAAACTTAGGTTACCAAATCTGGCAGAACCAGTTTTGCCTAGAATTTTGGATTCTGTCCAATCCGGCCAGTTGTGGTTTTTAGGCCATAACTTGAGCTACAAACTCCAAATGGAGTGATTCAAAAAAGGAAATGTAAATAGACAAAATAAGGAACAACTTTTATGAAAACAATTTTACCAAATTCCTACTGTACAAATGACCAATGGAACGGTAAATATGAGGCTTGAAATTTGAAAATTTTGAATAACTAACACTAAGCTTTGAAATGGTATTGGCAACTAATACCAACAATTTTAGAATGCAAAATGTGGTATGTTGGGAGTATTAGAATCAATGTACCTATTGTTTATGCAAAAGTCAACATTTTAGTTGACTAACAAAATGAATAGTAACACCTAAACTTAAATTTTAAGAATTGTACAATTTAAAAGTGTAACATGCCCTAGTACACCTAGCAAGATTGGTTTGGATAGGTTGGCATGCTAATAGGATTCAGTTCGCAGTACTGCACATGGCATTATGCTATTATGTGATTTTATGGCTTTTAGCCATTCTGACATTGTGTTGATACTTGGCCTTGTGCCTAATGTTATTACAGCTTATTAGCTGTTCTGTTGCACACCGGGAGATGCATATGTGACCGATGGTGTGACGGCCCAAGGTACTAGATACCCAGTGCCAGTTTACCCATTTATCCAGTCCAATCATCCAGTATAGGTTACTTGGGCAACCAAAAATGGAAGTGGATAAATTTAATGAAATTATGAATATAACAAGTACAAAATAAATAAGATTACTAATAATGATCAAAAAAATTGTCTGCATAAGACATCAGGACATGCACTGCATGTTTATTTTCTGTTATCTCTTTTTATTTTATTATTGACACCACTAACCATTATTGCTTAGCGCGTTGCTTTTTGCCACACGTAGGTTCTGGAGAGATCGACCGAGAGCCCACTAGACTACAAACTGGGTGAGACCTTCTGCAGATCTGCATAGTGTTCGTGTCACCTCATCGACATCAGTGCATTGGTAGGACACTAGGTTTCATTTTGGGTATTTTGTAATTAACTTTTATTTTCTCATATGAAATTGAGACTCATGTAATGTATTTTGTTGTCAATGTAAATAGTGGAAAATATGTTTATGAATGAAAAAAGCGAATATTTATTTATGACTTGTACATGAATATCCTATGAAATGAAACGATGAGAAATGGGAGTATATTTGAAAAACATTGAGATTTTGTTGATGAAATGGAGTTTGGGATTGAAAGAAAATTTTGGAAGTGTTTTTCACAGGTTCCGAAGAACTGTTTTATCTATTTTTAGCAGGCACTCTGCCGGATTTTTTATAAAATTTGCGGAACCCCAAATAAAATTATAATTTCAATAAATGACTTCAATGAATGATATTTCACGAATTATACTTCATAACTATCAAAGAAATAAATTAGGAAGGATAAAAATGATTGAACTAAAATAGGGTGTTCCGGTACACTGTGTGACATATCTTACTCGGCTATACTGTAGTCGGGTAAGGGTTGTCACATGGAGCTTCAGTTAAATGCCTCTTTGATCTTTTGTTTTAGTGGTATCAGAGCAAAGTAGAGATTGCGATACATAACGCCTACGATTTCTGAGAACTCTCACGCGTGAACTGCGATGAAGCGTGGCTCTCCGCCCAAGAGCTTGCAGGGACAGCGATACGTAACGCCTATAAGTGCTCTGATAGGTACCCTTAAATGCCACCAAAAGACCGTGTTTTAGTGGTTGGAGTCCGATCGTTATAATTGATATCAGAGCCGCTCGCGTGTCTTCTTGGGCGATGGTGGGGCAAACCTCAGTGAGGACGCTGAGTCCCGAAAGGGGGGGAGAAAGGTCCCTTAGGCAAATCCCACATCGGCAAAGCACGGAGATGGTCTTAAGTTCAAAAAGTAATGATATATAAAATAAAGGACTTATGGGCTTTTGATAATTAAATTTAATTATTTAATTAAAAGGAAAAATTAAGTGTAAATGTAAAAAAAAATGGGGAATAAAAATTTAAGTTTAATTATCCTTAAGACACAATTAAAATTTATAATTTTAATAAACTAATTTTGGGGTTATATATATATATATATATATATATATATATATATATATATAAGACAAATGTCTTCTTCATTTTTATTTTTTCATAAGGTGCCACCACCCACTCCTCTCTCTTTCTCTCTCTCTCTTTTTCTCTTCTTCTTCCACTTCTTCCCCTCATTGATTTCCCCTCCCAAGTTTTAATTCCCTTAAATTCCCTTCATAAATCCCATAACCCACAGGTCCCTAGATCGAAACCAGGCTCTGATATTACTAAAACATGTCACACCTTATCCCTTGTAAGGCACGACATGTTCCCGTAGCATACCTAATGAATTACCGAACTCCACCTACCGATAACCCATTAGTTATGCTACAAAGGATTTTAAAACAAACCATAGCTTTTTATCTTATCAGTTCTTTTGCGGAAAAAATGCATGAGAGTAGTTAAAATTCAATGTAAACATTTATTGGAAATAATGATAGACTAAATATTGCTAAAGTTACATTTTCATAAGTCTCAAAGTAAAATACAAAATAGTTACAAACTCAAAATGTGATAGCAATGCAATGCTTTTAAATACAAACTGCTCAATGTCCGTACATCCATACATATAGGTACAAAATACATCCAAAGGAATCACAAGGGTATACCTTGTCACACCCTACCCCTCTGTAAGGCATAACATGATCCCGTAGTATACCTAATGAATTACCAACTCCGTCTACTGATAACCCATTAAATATACTACAAGGGATTTTAAAAACTTTTCTTACTTCTTTTATAGTGGTGAGCACTATTTACAGGTGTTAAAAACTTTTTTAATCAAGTGATAGAATGACACATTTGACTTATTTGGAATTTACAGAAAATTTTGGCAGAGTGCCATCTGTAATTTGGATAAAACAGTTCTTCAGAAAACCTGTAAAAAGTACTTCAATATATTTTCCAAATCTCAAATCCAACATTTTTCTCAACACAACATATTTTTCAACTCAAATCTACAGTGATTTTTCAAAGACTGAGATAAAAGAAATATAATACAATTTTTACAAGCCAAAATAACTCATAATTTACTTCACAATGTCAATGTACAATTTTAGTTTACAACTGCTCAAAACCAAAACAATATGTACATACAGTGATCATACATTACCGCACAAAATACAAAATGTGGTATACTTGTTATACCCGAAAATCTCTCGCTGGATGTAATAGCAGCCTAGTCTGCCTGCTCTGTCATTCTGTCTACTGCGACAAAGAATAAAAGCTATCATTTGAGACAATGTCTCAGTGGTGCACAACATTAACCAAATACAAATTTAAATCACAATTCATAATTCAAATAAATAGTGGATATTTAAAAACCATAGTTAAATTCAAGACAATACTGTCATAAGGAATTTAACACAATATCACAATAAATCTCAGTAATCAAAACATAGTTAAATTCAAAAGACAGTAAATGTCAATAAGAATTTAAACTTCATTTCACAAATTATCAAATCGCATAACAACACAATTTAGTCGAATAATTTAAGAATACAGTGTTGCCAATTCATTCACAACTTAAGCCATGACACAAATTTCCGATCAATGCCGCGTTGTACACCACGACAAAGCAATCACAACCCCACTAATCGAAATCAATGAGGAAGGGAGCTAGCTATATAATGAGTACTCATCCGATCACCTCAACTGGTAAACCAGAGAGGGAGAAAAATAAACGATCACGACTCCATAAATGGAGAAGGAAAATAAACGATCACAACCCCATAAATGGAGAAGGAATGATATGATACTGTCATGCTAAGTGTGAACACAAAATCAATTCCAAACATTTTATTCAATTGATTCGTGAGAATCCAATAAATTTCCAAAGTTATAATTTCATTCACAAAATGGCAACACAATTCATAATTATCTTTAATTTCCACAAAAATCATTTACAGTGCTTTTCAATCAATAGAATCCATCAAATCATTTACAATGCTTTTCAAGCAATAAATATCCATTCAAACACATTTCCACAATTTAAAACAATAATGTACAAATAGTCATAATTCATTTCAATTGAAAAATTCAAAAGAAATACTGTTTTGCACAAACACAATTTAAATCAATAACATACAATTAATCATATGAAATCTTATTCAGAGTAAAATCATTTGAAAACTAGTTGTGCACAAACCTCTGATGATTGTCTCCTGGTCTGGACTCAGTGTTTCCTTCCCTTTTCCTGAGTCTTTACTAACTGAGAAACACAATTTGAAGTGTTTCAGTACTAAATTAAATTGTCTCTATCGATAATGCTTGATAAGTAATTCACTGAAAGTTATTATTTGCTTAATTACCTAATATACCGACCCTCGATGCATTCTAGGTAAATTAGGTCTTAGTGTCATTAATATGTCACATTCGATAGTGTTTTAGGGTTGGTACACGTTACCAATTTCATTTCCTTGTTTAGTGCATTTTATTGCAACTCGCTGGATTCCGGTATACTAGTTTGACCTAGCCGGAAGACCTAGTTCCCTCGGTTTTCGGGTTTCGGTCAAAACTACAAACTTGTAGATCTATGTCTTATTGCACACGGGGCAAAATTTCAGGTCATTCTGAGTTATGTAGACCAAGTTATGGTCATTTTACTATTGCTGGTCAAATGGCATCAAATTAGGTCATTTTAGGTCAATTTGGTCAACTTTGGTTCGGCCAGTTTTTGGACCCAAACTTGTGCAAGCTGTTTGACTTGCTTATGGTCATTTCTGGGCTTTGGTGTCTTCATAAGACTTGTAGGTATGGGTCTTAACTATTCATGGTTAAAATTTCAGGTCAATTGGACCTGTTTTGAGTAAGTTATGGCCTAAACACTAACTGCTGCCCAATTGGTCAGTTTTCAGGTTTCACTTGCACTTAATCCGAATTGGTCATTTTTCATGTCACCTTACAAGCAGAATTTTGGTATGCTTTCTTAATGAAAGTTGACACATTTTGTGCCTAGTTTCACCTCCAATTGGTCTCATACCAATTGAAGTTACACATTTAAAGTTATAGGTTAAAATGCATGCTGCCCTTAGTTACCTTGCTTAAACATACATCAATGACACATTCACCTTACTATATGTCCACTTCCCTTACCAATTCTGTTTTGGTACATTACCAAAACCATATACCACTTCACTTTAAAGTCACTTTGGGCAGATTACACACATCCTCAATACACCAAATAAACTCAAATTTACAAAGTCTAAGTACAATCACATATACACCTAAACATTACTCATTCTTACATACACTTTACACGACCAACCTATATACATATCCATCAATCCTCAATGTCAATATTCTGCCAATACCTTCATGAACTCATACATTTATCAAAGTGTCCCAAGGCTGCCGAAATGTTCTACAATGCCAAAGTGTCCCACAATTCGTCAATCTCCAATTTAAGTGCACAATCACCACATTTTCATGGAAATAACTTATTAGGATATTAAATCCCTCTACTCAACATGAATTTACATCAAATATATGTAATAATAAATCATTAAATACATAACTCCATGGCTGTCCAAAATGGACATATCAATAACTCCTCAAACTTGAAAATTTTCTTCACAAATCCAACACCCATAATATGTACACAAAGTTTAACAAAGCAATATTCAAAAATGTAAACTTAAACTATGGTTGGAACTTGCTAAACCTTGATTAAACTTCTTGATTTTGGTATCAAGTTCTTCCTTATGATGTGTAGACAATCTTTAATGAAGAGCCCTAAATGATTGGAAGTGAAATGAGGAGGTTAGGTGAGCTTGAGAGAAAACGGCAATGGAGGTCTTTTAATTCTTCATTTCGGCAAGGTTTGGTGATTTGGAGAAGATGAAGTTTCTGATGGTGTAATGGAATTACAGCTTCCCCATTTTGCTTTTAGTTTATTCATTAGTGGCCCACTCACACAATTTAATCATTTAAAAAGTTAAATTCCCACTTATTCCACATTAAACCCTTAATTCTTGCTATTCACTTTAGGTACCACCAAATTAATTTTTCATTTTATTTTCTAAGTGTAATATTATTTATTTTTAATGGACATTTAGGTCAAAAGACAATTCGGGATGTCGATTGACCATAATGCCCCTGTTCGGGTTGCATTCCCGATTTTTCAGTAACACCGGGTTTTGTCCGTTTTTCGATTTCTCACTTTTCCTTGTACGAATAATTTAATTTTTCTTTGATATTTCTAATGATATTCCTACTTCAATTGATGTCTCTTTAAGTCCTAAAAATATTTTCCAGGGTTTCCCGCGGTCCAGGGCTAGTCAAAGGTTCACGCCGTGACTTCCCGGTGCGGTCACCCATCGCTAGGGTTCTCGGCTCGCTTAACTTGGTTACATTTCTTTGCTATTATTTTTCCTTTGTTTTTCTTGTATTTTCTTTTCTTGTATTTCATTATTTTATGTCTCCTCACTCATATTGAAGTGTAGTTCTAGGCATCTTAGCTGTTCGGACAACACTGGTCACCGGAATAGTAGAACGCACTACCGAACTTAGGGGTGTTACATACCTAACGTAAATGCCCACAAACAATACCAAAATGCTGCTTTCAAGTCTTTCACTTGGCATCCTTCTCCTTTCCCTTACCTGCGACAGCATAAAGAAGCTATCGCTGAGTATATCACTCAGTGGTGCACAACTAATAACTTTAAAAATTAAGGTAAAACACAATTTGTCAAAGCATAATAAATCACATTTTTCTTAAGCATGAAAACTTCACAATAGTTCTAAGTCCATAAAGGCCATTTATTGGAAAAACATTTCAAATGAGAAATCACACTTCATAAATCACAATTCATAAAGCATTAGTGTTGCCAACATCAACACACAGTTTAGGCCATGACACAAAATTTTATGATCAGTGCCGTGTTGTACACCATGACAAAACAATCTCAACCTCACTAACCGTTATTAATGAGGGAAGGGCTAGCTAGCTAATGAGTACTCAGGTAGTCTTACCCCACTAAATGTTATTAATAGGAGACATCATCATATCAAATATCAAACCCAAGTAGCCGTTACTACTGGGGAGTTCCGAAGGGATTGTCATGCTAACTGTGGTTTCAAAACAACTTTCAAGAGTTTCTAAATCAATAATCACGTTTGCAAAACAATAACATATTCAAATCATCATAAAACCCATAAAAGGGGTGGCAACACACAAATTTCTCAAATGCAAGAGAAAAACCATATCTCATTAAAAATAAACTCATTTCAAATCAAACTCATTCAAATAAACTCACTCAAATCAATTTACAAAGTTAAAATAAAGAAAAAGGTTAGTTGTGCACAAACCTTCAATAATTCTCCTTCCTTGTTATCTTCTTCTCCTTGTCCGTTACAACTTCTTTTTCTATTGAAAATATACAAATAGAATATCTCAATACCAATCTCAATTGCTGCTAAGAACTCATTACATGCACGTCTAATGCATCCCAAGTTAGCTTTGAAAATTTTAGAATATTTTGGTTTTGGGACAGCTTGGTGCCCCATTCTTTGAATCCAATTTTTACCTAGTTTCGATCATAATTTGATGAGGTGTTCTTCATGAAAATTGTTCATTTAGGTCTTAAATTTATTTTTCTTTTTGAATCGCTTAATTCGGATCTGTGTAGCTCAAGTTATGACCAAAACACAGTTACTGTTCATGACACTGTTCATCCTGCAGATTCAGTTCTGGTAGATTTATCGATCCAATTTCGTTCAGCAATTTGGTCAAGTTAAGTCCATAATTTGGTCTAATGTTCTTCATATGAAATGTTCTACTATGTCTTAGGTTTCCATCGATTCAAGAATCACCTAAATCGGAGTTTTCTAGAGAGAGTTATAGCCATGAAAAATTTACTGTTTATATGGTAAATCTACAGATTTCTAGATTTCTGCAGATTCGATGATTCAACTTTGCTTAACAATTTGATTGGGTTAAGTCCATAATTTGGCCTCAAGTTCTTCATATTAATTTTGTCATAATAGAAATGAAAGTTTAAGTTTTCATTTCTTAAATATTTTATTTGAATTTTTCTTCAATTTTTACCCCATAATTCAATTCATTAATTTCATTTAATTTAATTGATATTTCGGTCAAAAGTCAACTCTTGAGGTGAATTGACCAAAATGCCCCTTATCGGGTCATAATCCCTCTTTTTCAATATACTTGGTGAATCCTTATATTTTTGGATCACTTGAATTTTTATTGTGTCTATCTCAATTAATTTTCTATTTATTTTTGGTCCTCAAGTGTCTTTAAATAGTACTAGTCACGGACCAAAAATGGTACTATTCATAACTCGGAGGTTCGGGGTGTTATATAATGCATCCGGCACATGATTTTACATAACACAAACTGTCACACCTTACTCCTCTATAAGGTATAATATGATCCCGCAGTATACCTAATGAATTCCCGAACTTTACCTATCGATAACTCATTAAATACACTACAAGGGATTTTAAAATAATTTTCTTACTTTTTGAAAGTGGTGAGCTTTTATAGCAGGTATTAAAAATATTTTCTTAAAGTTTAAAGACTATTTAAAATTTTTATCCATTTTTATTTTTACGCAAATTTTGAAAAATTTTCGGCAGAGTGCCGTCTATATTTGGAAAAAATAGTTCTTCAAACACTTATAAAAACACTTCCAATAATTCATTTCATCAAAATCAACCACTACCACAACACAAATCAACATCATTTCTCCCATCTCCATAATTCAAAACAATTCTTAATTCAGTTGTCTTCAAAAATAATATTAAATAACTTCATTCATATTCCACTAAAGAAAAATTAATTTTACATTCATTACAAAACTCAAAAATAAGTTTGAACATTACAATAATTTGCATTTCATTACATACCAAAATAATATTACAAGAGTTTTTGTACAACTGCTCAAACAATTTATATACATATAATTATATACATAATCAAAATCTGATATACAAGGGTATACCTATAATATACCCGAGGCTAGTCACAAGTAGTCTTCAAGGTGCAGCTGTAGGAATCTCACTCAACTGCTCTATCTCTACTCTCATCTGCGACAGCATACAAAGCTATCGCTGAGTGGTGAACTTAGTGGTGTACAACTATAATTTAAAATGTAATACAATATACATTGATAATAATTATACCAAAAATTTTAGAATCTCGAATTTAACCAATTTCCAAATGTCAAAATTTTCATTGCCAATAATAATAGTCACTTGTTAAAATAACCTTGATCAAAATTTCAATTTATCAAATTACAACTGAACAATAAAAATAAGTCCTGCAATTATGGAAATAAAAAATTATTTTAACAAAATCATTTGTGCACAATCTCATTTAAAATTACAATTTCTTATCAATCAAAACCTATTTTTTGTCTCACTAACTATGCAAGACTAATCCGAAAGGGCCATCTTCGGGGGCGATCCTAACTCCCTATGGTCGGGGAGGTCGAATCATCGTACACAGTACACACCATAATAATGCAACTTCCGAAAGGGCCAATGAAAAACTTAGATCTAATCTCTAATAAGAGGAAAATCTAAGCCTGTGCACATACCATGGTATTCAAAATAAAACAAAGCTAACTCCATTGTCTCCTCAACAAATAAGGGAGATCGGTAATAAACTAGTCAAGCATCTATAGTGAGATATAAAACAATATCATGAATTTCTTTACAGACTTATCCTACCTATTACGGTTTATAAATTTCAGGTTTTTCATATTTTTGTGTATGGTGGCACTATTCAAGTCAAAATGTTGACTTTTCTATACTTAATAGGTTTATTAGTTTTAATTGCACCCATATACCACATTTTGGGTGTCAATTTTGTTGGCATTGATTGCTAATTCGATTTCTAAGTCTCCTAAGAGAAATTACAATTTTTTAGTTTTGGTCCCCTATTTTCTACTGTTCTATTTAGTTACTATGCGAATTTGGCTAAATATCTTCCATCAAAGTTGTTCCTTATTGTCTTAGCTTTAATTCCCTTTTTGAATCACTCCATTTGGAGTTTTGTAGCCCAAGTTATGCCTATTTTCCTAAGGCTGGCCGGATTTAGTGTTACCCAGAATTCTGGGCATTTTCTGGATACTAGCAATTTTAGTATGCTGATTATAGGTGACTTTTTGGAGAGGTTATGGTCAAAATTTGGGTTTATTTTCTTCATGAAAGTTGTAGGACTATGTCTCAGCTTTCTATCGGTATAAGATTTAGGTCATTTGGACCTTCCTAAACCATGTTATGGTCATTTAAGTAACTACTGTTCATTTAGTCATTTTTGTGCAGGGCAGTGTGCCCAAATTCAGATTTGGCCTAATTGTTCACTAAGTTATGGCCATTTTCTGGGCATGATTCTATAATGAAAAATAGTCCATTTTGAATCTAGTTTCATTCCCAATTGGCTTCACACGAATTGGGTTGATAAATTTTTAGTTTTGGTCCCTGAAAGGGACCTAGGTCAAGCTATCAACATACTAACCCTAACCAATCTAAATTAAAACTTAGTTCTAACAATTCACACACACCACAGATGGTTACAATTGACCATTTCTCAACTCAAGTACGGTCAACTACATCAATTGACCAATTCTCAAAATTATTTCTAATTTTTCACATGCTCAAAACTCTAATTACATAAAGTTCAAATCTAATGCATTCAAAATGCACATTCAATGTTTACATACTTCATTCAACCTAAACAACCAATCAAACACATCAAAATCATTCATTTCAAACCCTAACCTAAGGCTGGCCAAAATTCTTCTTTGATCCCCCAACAAGTGTTTTCTTTTGACTTTAAGTTAAGATCTAAGCTACTTACACTAAAAACATAAGTATTCAACATAAATTTTCAATATAACTCACTAACCTTAAACTTTGAAGTTCAATCTTCACTTTCTTCCTTTTTTTCTTTTCTTTCCTTCTTCTAAAGCTTTGTCAAGTTGATCTAACAAGTTTTTATGGATTAGTTTGGGGTTAAAGTAGGTTTAAGTGGTTGAAATCAAGTTTGGATTCAAGCTTTCATGGTGTAACAATGGTGGCTAAGTGAGAGAGACGAGGGGCGGCTGAACTTAGGGAAGAAGAAGAGTGATTTTTTTTCTTTTCTTTTTTGTTATTTTATATGTAATTTAACTTTAATTAAATTGGTCAAAAATTGTAGGAAAATTAAAATGAGTTTTGACATAATGATGATGTCATCCAATGATGTAATAAACTTTTTTAATTTTCTTTTTCTTTTGTATTTATTTTTCCATTAGTTCTTTAATTTAATTCTTGATCCCGAAATTTTCTTTTCTCTAATTTTATTGGACAGTTAGGTCAGGAGTCAGCTCTAGGGATGAATTGACCAAATTGCCCTTCACTGGTTTAATCTGGTTTGCAAGTTATTCGATATTTCTTTCGGATCCCTGACCAAATTATTTGATATGCTTAACAACTCTTTTTCATGATTTTCTCTTTTCCACTGTATTCAAAATAGTGCTAAGGATCGCACCGTCACATTTTCCTGTTCAGAATTCAGGTTATGATTGACCTCACAGTCATTTCCCGAGAAGGTCACCCATCGTTGTGTCTCCCGGCTCATTTAACTTTTTATGCTTTGTTTTTCTTCTTTATACTTAACTATTTGGCAATTACTAATTATTTGCGTTCAGGGGTTATCTAGTTGTCTTATATGTGATTTTAATCCCCTTAATTATCCGGATCGATACTGATCACCGGAACAGTAAAATATACCAGGCTATGCAACTAGGGGTGTTACAATTCTCCCCCATTAAAATAAATTTTATCTCAAAATTTTACATGGTATCAGCCTCTGAACAGCTGTGGGTGTTGTCTCCTCATGTCCTCCTCTCGTTCCCAAGTAGCCTCTTGGCCCGAATGATGGTTCCACAGTACTTTAACTAATACTATTTACTCATCGATTGCTCACCTCATGTGCCAAGTTTCTTATGAGCTTCTGTCATAAGTTAGATTCAAATTCATTTCAATTTTAGAGGTAAGCAAATCTGTGTGCTAGTGGATCCACTTTTTCTAGGACCTCATATGATCCTATGGGTGAGAACTTAGTTTTATTCTTTTCTCATCAAATCTCTTGATCATTTGATGAAACCTTCATTTTAGTTTGGAATATTTTAGTCTTTTCTTGATAAAATAGTTCGGGATATCGTAACATGTCTTAAGTAGGTTGTTTGCCCTGGTGGCAATTCCTCATCTAGTGTTTTTCTCATTTCTTACTGTTCTATTTGTTTCCTTTTTTTTTTCTTATTCCACAACTTAACTTTAATTATTTTATTCCTCAATCTTATCTTCTTCCTTAACTTGACTGTCGAGTCATGATTTAGTACCTCTTATCATCCCTAATAAATCCGCTATACTTCAATATTACTTTGATTTGGTCTTCTAACCATTCTAGTCAACACTTTAACTAATATTCATAACTTTTCTTCATTACATTTGTACCAACTATTCTAATTTTTACTTTCACAACTCTTTTATCTATCAATATTCTATAGCTTATTTGGCACTGATGTATAGTCATTACTTCCTTTTGTACTGAACTATAACCTTTTGATATTCTAACTTTAGAGTTTTAAATCCCGGGTTAGGATTTTCAAACTCCTTTCCAATAAGAAAACTTTATCTTATCATAACTATATCAAAATAGATGCCGTTTGCAAATATTCTTATCTTGGTACACTATCGGGAAGTACGTAGCTCTACACAATAATCCTAAGTCGGTACTGTAATCTGCAGCTTACAATACAAATATCAAGAACATTGCATAGTTACTACGATACAGCCCAATAGATCAAACTTTCCTATATCTTATCCTTTTCGAATTCACTAATATCCAGAACTTATTCTGATTGCAATATTCATTGACAATTACTAACAGTAACATCTTTGCCCTCATTTAGAGCAATTATATTACTATAATTTACTTTTAGGTCCTCTTGCCTTATATTAAATAGGCTCACTAATTAACTTATAATTTATTGTATACTAATAATTACTTTTCGCTGACAAACTCTTTCAAAACTAATGTCAATCACACTTATTATCATAGTTTATATCCTAAAGGACTAGTTAATAATGCATCAAAATTTATTCCCATGCAAAGGAATAATAGCGTAACATATAATTCTAACACTAACATATAAATAAGTAGTGCTAGGGTCAAATAATAACTAATTGTTTCCTCTAAAAATTAAAAACTTACCAGCAGCTACATATGAAGTTTTTTCTATTTCTCTCTAGCGCATAGTGGACGCTCTGACTGATGTGCTACTATGCTTGGGTGGATTTGCTGTGCTTGGATTGTGAGGAGTACCAACTCTATTTCTACCTTGGCCCTGATCGATTGTCTGTGAACTCTGGAGAGTAGATCGAGGTGCTTTGGTACAATCTCTAACAAAGTGTCCATGTTCACCACAATTGTAGCAGGCTCCAGTGGCCTTATGACACATACCCCTGTGTAACTTGCCATATACCTCACAGGCACGGATAGGGTAGGAACTTCTGATTCTTTGCCGACGGGTTCTCAACTACTTTTGCCCTGAAGATCTGCCTCTATCAGATCTATAACCACTAGGCTCTCCAATGTTCTTCTTTTTTCCCAAATTACTATTAGAACTTTGGCCAGTCCATTCCCCACTTTTTCCTTTTTCATGTAGCTCTTGCGGGGGTTGCGTTTGTGCTTGGGCTTGGGCTGATAGATGATCAGCTATTTGTTGAAAGAAAGTGGCCATTTACTGGGCTATTTGTGCGGTAATTTGTACTGGGAGAACTGGTACAGTCAGATTTTCAACACTCTGAGGAGCTGAGGCCCCCCCTTGTGCCTCAACTATAATTGATTGTTCTACTGGTTTATTCCCCTCCTCCATTTCTATTCAGAAAATTTTCTTTTCTCAGGATAACCTACACAAGGAGATTTCTCTCCATTAATTGATATTTATGATGCAATTGTATTATATGTATCAAATATTTGAGCAGTTGTAATTCCCGATTAAATATTTCAAATTCACAGTTCAAAATTTACTTTAAAACCATTGCTCTGATACCACTAAAACATGTCACATCTTACCCATCTGTAAGGCATAACATGATCCCGTAGTATACCTAATGAATTACTGAACTTCACCTACCGATAACCTATTAAATACACTACAAGGGATTTTAAAACAATTTTCTTACTTTTTGAAAGTGGTGAGCTTTTATAGCAGGTATTAAAAATATTTACTTAAAGTTTAAAGACTAGTTAAAATTTTTGTCTATTTTAATTTTTACGCAAAATTTGAAAAATTTTCAGCAGAGTACCGTCTATATTTGGGAAAAACAGTTCTTCAAACACCTATAAAAGCACTTCCACTAATTCATTTCATCAAAATCAACCAGTACCACAACACAAATCAACATCATTTCTCCCAACTCCATAATTCAAAACAATTCTCAATTCAATTGTCTTCAAAAATAATATTAAATAACTTCATTCATATTTCACTAAAGAAAAATTAATTTTACATTCATTACAAAACTCAAAAATAAGTTTGAACATTACAATAATTTGCATTTCATTACATACCAAAATAATATTACAAGAGTTTTTGTACAACTGCTCAAATAATTTACATACATATAATTACATGCATAATCAAAATCTAATATACAAGGGTATACCTATAATATACCCGAGGCTAGTCACAAGTAATCTTCAAGGTGCAGCTACAGGAATCTCACTCCACTGCTCTATCTCTACTCTCACCTGTGACAGCATACAAAGCTATCGTTGAGTGGTGAACTCAGTGGTGCACAACTATAATTTAAAATATTATACAATATACATTGACAATAATTATACCAAAAATTTTGGAATCTTGAATTAAACCAATTTCCAAATGTTAAAATTTTTATTGCCAATAATAATAGTCACTCGTTAAAATAACCTTGATCAAAATTTCAATTTGTCAAATCACAACTAAACAATAAAAATAATTCCTGCAATTATGGAAATAAACAATTATTTTAACAAAATCATTTGTGCATAATCTCATTTAAAATTACAATTTCTTATCAATCAAAACCCATTCTTTATCTCACTAACTATGTAAGACTAATCCAAAAGGGTCATCTTCGGGGGCGATTCTAACTCCCTATGGTCAGGGAGGTCGAATCATCGTGCACAGTACACACCACAATAATGCAACTTCTGAAAGGGCCAATAAAAAACTTAGATCTAACCTCTAATAAGAGGAGAATCTAAGCATGTGCACATACCATGGTATTCAAAACAAAACAAAGCTAACTCCATTGTCTCCTCAACAAATAAGGGAGACGGGTAATAACCTAGTTAAGCATCTATAGTAAGATATAAAACAATATCATGAATTTCTTTGCAGACTTATCCTACCTATTACGGTTTATAAATTTTGGGCCTTTCACATTTTTGTGTATGGTGGCACTATTTAAGTCAAAATGTTGACTTTTCTATACTTAATAGGTTTATTAGTTTTAATTACACCCATATACCACATTTTGGGTGTCAATTTTGTTGGCATTGATTGCTAATTCGATTTCTAAGTCTCCTAAAAGAAATTATAATTTTTCAATTTTGGTCTCCTGTTTTTTACTGTTCCATTAGTATGGTTACTGTGAGAATTTGGCTAAGTGTCCTTCATCAAAGTTGTTCCTTATTGTCTTAGCTTTAATTCCCTTTTTGAATCACTCTATTTGGAGTTTTGTAGCCTAAGTTATGCCTATTTTCTAAGGCTAGCCGGATTTAGGATTACCCAGAATTCTGGGCATTTTCTGGATACTGGCAGTTTTGGTGTGCTGATTACAGGTGACTTTTTAGAGAGGTTATGGTCAAATTTTGGGTTTGTTTTCTCCATAAAAGTTGTATGGTTATGTCTCAGCTTTCTATGGTATAAGATTCAGGTCATTTGGACCTTCCTAGACCAAGTTATGGTCGTTTAAGTAACTACTGTTCATTTGGTCATTTTTGTGCAGGGTAGTGTGCCCAAATCTGGATTTGGCCTAATTGTTCACTAAGTTATGGTCATTTTCTGGGCATAATTCCTAAATGAAAAATTGCCCATTTTGTGTTTAGTTTCATTCCCAATTAGTCTCACACCAATTGGGTTGATAAATTTTCAGTTTTGGTCCCTGAAATGGACCTAGGTCAAGCTGTCAGCATATTAACCCTAACCAATTCGAATTGAAACTTAGTTCTAACAATTCACACACACCACAAATGGTCACAATTGACCATTTCTCAACTCAAGTAAGGTCAACTATATCAATTGACCAATTCTCAAATTTTTTTCTAATTTTTCACATGGTCAAAACCCTAATTACATAAAGTTCAAATCTAATGCATTCAAAATGCACATTCAATGTCTACATACTTCATTCAACCTAAACAACCAATCAAACACATCAAAATCATTCATTTCAAACCCTAACCTAAGGCTGGCCGAAATTCTTCTTTGATCCCCCAACAAGTGTTTTCTTTTGATTTTAAGTTAAGATCTAAGCTACTTACACTAAAAACATAAGTATTAAACATAAATTTTCAATTTAACTCACTAACCTTAAACTTTGAAGTTCAATCTTCACTTTCTTCCTTTTCTTCTTTTCTTTCCTTCTTCTAAAGCTTTCTCAAGTTGATCTAACAAGTTTTTATAGATTAGTTTGAGGTTAAAGTAGGTTTAAGTGGTTGAAATCAAGTTTGGATTCAAGCTTTCATGGTGTACCAATGGTGGCTAAGTGAGGGAGAGGAGGGCGGCTGAACTTAGGGAAGAAGAAGAGTGATTTTTTTCTTTTTTTTTGTTATTTTATATGTAATTTAACTTTAATTAACTTGGTAAAAAATTATAGGAAAATTAAAATGAGTTTTGACATCATCATGATGTCATCCAATGATGTAATATACTTTTTCAATTTTCTTTTTCTTTTGCATTTATTTTTCCATTAGTACTTTAATTTAATTCTTAATCCCAAAATTTTTTTTTCTTCAATTTTATTGGACAGTTAGGTCAGGAGTCAGCTCTAGGGGTGAATTGACCAAATTGCCCCTCGCTAGTTCAATTTGGTTTGCAAATTATTCGATATTTCTTCCAGATCTCTGACCTAATTATTTGACCTGCTTAACAACTCTTTTTCGTGATTTTCTCTTTTCCACTGTATTCGCAATAGTCCTAAGGATAGCGACGTCACATTTTTTGATTTAAAATTCGAGTTATGATTGACCTCGCAGTCATTTCCTAGGAAGGTCACCCATCGCTGTGACTCCCAGCTCATTTAACTTTTTATGCTTTATTTTTCTTGTTTATACTTAACTATTTGGAAATTACTAATTATTTGCGTTTAGGGCTTATCTAGTTGTCTTAGATGTGATTCTAATCCCCTTAATTGTCCGGACCGATACCAGTCACCGGAACAGTAAAATATACCAGGCTATGCAAATAGGGGTGTTACACAAACAATTCACATAATATAGATTTGTCACCAATGATTTCCCAAAACCAATATACTCAGCTCATAAAAATGCTCCTCAGGACTCCTCTTAGTACATAACATAACTAATATGCCCAGCTCATAAAAAAGCTGATCGGGTCTTCCTCTATCATAAATAGTGAGCTAAGGGCTTATTAGGTCTCACTTGGTTTTACTATATCATATATCCTATCATATCCATATCAACTATACCAATGGGGATATCAGTGAGTCATCCATCATCTTTTGATGATTAATAATTAATTATGCGATAATGCAATATATTCGTGTTCTAGATATATAGAACCTAATAATATCATAAAATAATGTATGTGAATTATCATAAGTCCAATTATAATTAAATAAATTGATTTTCATTTATTAAGATTAGTGTTACTCACCTTTTGAAGCCCATCAAACACTAATATTTATTATAGCTTTCTTTCTAGATTTTCATTTATAGCCTAACAAACACTAACGTTGATTTTCATTTATAGTTGCCGAAGTCCTGAATTTCAAGTGCCATTGAGAAGCAGTAGCTACTTTGGCTACTGAAATAATGGTTTTTGGCAGCCAAACCTGAGAATTTCTATAATTCCCAAATTCGATTTTGCAGTATTATAACACACCCAAACTTGATCCCAAAGTTTCTCAAGCTCTAAAACTCAACTCAAAATACAATTCATATTATAAACCAACTAATTAACTACAACCCTAGAATCATAACATGCGTTAACCCAAAACAAAACTTGCAAGAAAACTATCTCAAACCATCAAACCCTAAAACTAAAGGATCTCATCTTAATGTCTCAAAACCCCAAACCAACTCATGGGATACATTAAATATGAGCTATACAACTAGAAAGAACTTATACAAAGCACATGCATTTATCACATAGCAAAACCCCCATGTAAAATTGATACATTTCCTACTTAAATCTAACTAATATAACACATTTCTTTCCCATAATACAATAACACATTTTAATGTTAATCTATCAGGGAAGAACTTCATTAAAACACACATGCAAGTAGGAAAAAAATTTTACCTCTTGAAGCTTTAAACTTTATGCTTAACTAGCATGAACTTCAATCGTGTTAGGTCCTAACTCCCGTTTAACTTTAGCAAGAAAACATTAAATTAGACCTTATCAAGATTTAACTCAAAAGAGCAATCATGGAAGAAAACTTAAAATTTGGAGTTTCAATTATACTAAGTTAAAGAAGAATTGAGAGTTTCTCTTAATTTTAATCGTTTTGACTCTATATATACCCAGAGGTAAGAGGGACTTTGGTAGCCAAAGTTCCTTTTGTCCAAAAAATTCATTCACTTCAAACTTTAAGTCCTAACCTACTAACCCTTTATCATAATACTTATGACACATCTCATACTCTTACCACTATGTCCATTATCCTTGGAACCCTAAGATTCTCTAGGTGCTCCACCTTACAAGATTTTGGTAACAAAACTTTGGTGGATGTTACATTATACTTATATCTTCCTGTTATGTCCCTCTGCTGTTATCTTGTCATTGATGATTCTACAAAAGTGACTCTATTGGTCACCCTAAAAATATCCTTCTGATTCCTTATAATAGTCTTTAAACTATCATCTCACCATCTTTGCCATCTAACCCTAAGCTTAAGTGCCACTATTCATCATTCTTTTCTCTCATCAAGGCTATTTAAACCATTATGTTGACCTCTAAGTGACTTACCACTTACTAATCCCACTCCTCAATCAAACATGATAGTTTAGAAAACCATTGTACACTCTCTAGCAGCTGTTTTCTCTGGTTGCATTCCTCACCTAATATCCTAATATTGCCCATAAGCAAAAGCGCCTTTGTTTCCACTACATTTTAGGAATGGGGAACAGATAGAGTTTAATCCAGATATTGCCACTTAGATTCCATGTTTTGGCCCTAACAGTGCCCCAACTATGACCTGTTCTGAGTCCTACACTTTTGGGTTCATTACCTTAACAACTGTTCTCACTGATGTATTTCAATTTTTGGCTCTCTGATCTTACTTTTCAGTTTATGTCATTTATTATGCCCAAAACATTACCTTGCTTGCCCTATATCATGACTCTGTTTTTTCTACTCTTGTCCTATTATGAGCCCTTCAGCTTTCTTTTTAGTCCATCTCCTTTTATCTTACCCAAAATAGGATTTGACTACTTCACTCTTTAGCTCTATTCTTCTTCTTGATCTGACATTTTTAGTGTCTCTGGCAAGTCATCTACACCTCTGTACTACTTAGAATCAATCTTCTGACCACTCTAATTGGTACTTTACTAGTACCTAACTTTTTCACTCTCTAATCACTAAACCTTAATTGCCTTACACACTGCCTGTCATGATCTTTTACCACTATCTGTCCTGATCTTGGAATTTATACTCTCAACTACTTTAAGGAGGGAATCTATAGGGGTTCCATCTTCCATATCTACTTAATTAGTTGGAACTTAGGGTACTGGGTACCCAATTCCCATTACAAATCCAAAAGGCTCTACATTTGTCATTATCAAATCACTCATGATTCTTACAATGGAACTTGTACCCTCACTAGGTACTTAAGCCACCAACTTTTTTCCACACTATAATCCCATCTAGAACACTATTCCATAGGCTACTAACACTAACAGCAACCTTCTATCTCTCTCGAGAATATGTTATCATACACTACAGTATAATTAATTTCAAGAGAGGTACTATCCTTAATAATCCTTAGGCAAAATGTCCACCGAAATGCTAAAACTGTCACTAATCCTAAACAGGAGACCAAATGGTCTAACTTTCCAGGTGTCAGCACTGCACCACAACCATACCAAAACCTCTAATCCTATGGTAACTAATGTTATAACTTTACGCTTAAGTTAGGATAACTGAGTCGCTAACTATAGTTACTACCCAACTACGACCTCTAATACTCGATCTTAAGGGTTTTTAACCTAAACTAAGAGTTTCTTAATTCCTTTATAGGAATAGAATTCCATCATGGCATAACTGTACCAAAACATGAACTATCTGTAAACCTCATCATAAAACACCACAAGGATGCACGCAGCTCAACACAATAAACCCATTTCATTCTGTAATATGTAGCTTACAGCATAAACAATGATAGTATTACATAGGTTACTACGATATGTCCCAACAGATTATCATCTCTACCCCTATGCACCTCTATATATCCTATATGGAAAACTGTGTCCTAATGGAACATTCCACTAATACTATAAACTTGCCCTGAAAAGGTAATCCTGTTAGTAGTATGCCCTAGAGCATATCATTTAGTATGTATCTTGTACATATTTTTATTAATAAAAGGCATTTCCACTTTCCCGTTTACATAATATATTTATGTGTAATAGAAAAGGTCCGTTGATATTTTGTTAGAAATATTATTCTTAAGTTGTTAAGAATATGAGTGACAATATTTCGAGCTCAAAGTATCATAAATAGGTTCATAATCGAGGATACTTCATAATAAGGACATGACTTATCCAGAAAGATTGTATTCATGTTTGTTCCCAAGTTATTTATATGAGATATAAATAGGATGGAATGGTGAGTCTCATGCCATATAACAAACATGATAGGCACTTATAAATGATAAGTAGGCCGAACCAGTGACACTTATGACAAGCACATGGAGTTTACTCTTGTCAATGTTTTGTCATAAATCATATCAGTGCATATAATCTTTAGACCTGAGATAGCACAGTTATCTTGTATATAGGTAGTTTGAGTTTGATACTGCTTTCATACTTGTACTGTGTATGGGTATATGGGCATGTGTTGGCTCCTACTAGTTATATATGGAGGTAGGTGTTGATCAAGATGGAATCTGTTCCTCTAAGTAAATAGAGATAAAATCCTATGTTCATTTAATTGTTCTTGATGTTTCAAGTTTCTAACCAGGACAGATAGATTTATTTAGAAAAGAGTTTCTGATGAGAAAATCTTTTTAATCAAGAACTGGAATTAAAAGAGAACATAATATTCATAGCAAATGGAGTTTGACATAAACCATGACTCCAGCTTGAGTTGGGATTTTGTAACAGAGAGATTCTAGTGCATGGTAACATATGATTATAGGTTCATTTAAGGTAAACCTTATTACTAATTGGGTGGCCATGGCATGCTATGCTAGGTGTTAACCATGGTCTATGAGGTTCATAAAATGATTTAGAGAAATCATTTATGGTAAGAAAGAGTTCTGATGATATTAAGAGTTGATATCATGTCTCATTGCCAATTAGAGATGAGCCTAGTAAGTCACACACATACACAAGTTATCACCTAATTAAATATGATTTAATTAATTAATTAAAGAGTTTAATTGATTAATTAAATAGGTTTGGTTTGCAATTAGTTTGCAAAGTCCCTAGCATGACTTGAAACCAAATCTAGATTATTGGATGTATAATATAAGTTAAATTTATATTTAAAGTGTTTAAATATGAATTTAATTGATGAGAAATTAATTAATAGAGATTAATTAATTAATTTATATTTGATATAAATTAATTAGAAGAAGAAAAATAATTATTTTGGGTTGAGAACTCAAAATTAAGACACAGGAGCATTTTAGTCATTTTGCAGTGTGACACGTGGCACCATGAGATGGTGACACATGGCATAACACATAATCTTGCCAAATGTTTTTTAATCATGTAAGATGATTAAAATCAAGATTACATATAGGTTTGACACTTAGCACAATGTGATTGGGTCACTTAAACCTAGAGCTAATCAAAGGGTGACATGTGGCAAGGGTTTAATGTGTTAACCTAGCTATTTAAGTGTTGTTATGAGAAAATAAAATACAACCAGCAGCCACACTCCTTGGTCATGCCATTTTGCAGCCCTCCCTCTATTCTTCTTCATCTCTCATCAATTCAAAGAGATTAGCCATCAATCTCTTGAATTAAGAACACTAGAAATTGTTTCTAGTGTCCTGTTTACATCTCTAATCTCTTAAAAGGCAGAACTTGAATTTCTAATTAATAGAAAAAGCTTTAGAAGCTGTTCAAGGGCTGTCATAGGTGTTCTTGGTGTGGACAAGCTAGAGGGACAACATCTGGTGTCCTGAAGACGAATCTCAAAGGCGCAGACACACTGCAGTGCATCAAGAGGTTAGTGTAATCGTTCTTGATTTAATATAGGGTTCTAAAATTAATCAGATTAATTTTAAAATCTTAAATGGAAAATACAGATCCAAAAACATATTAAAAGAGTTTTAATATGTTGTTTATCATTGAAATCAAATAGATAAAAATAAATCTTGCATGATGCATGTGACCCTAGGTGAAAATTTTTGAATTCAATGGTATAAACTTGTGTTTTTCACGCTTCTGTTCCTTCAATTGGTATCAGAGCCACTATATTTGCCATTTAGATTGTTTATTATATGATTTAATTGTGTGATTTGATCATGAGATGATTGATCCATGATCAAGAGGTGTGGCGGTATGCTTGATGAACTCCAACATGGTGCGCATGGTTGTTATTAAATTCTGCAATTGTTGCATGATGAAAGGTTCATCATATGACTAATTAAAATGTTTAATTAGGATTTTTAAACACACAATTAAATTATGATTCAAATCAAAAATTTTAAAAAATGTTTGAATGTGATTCAAATCTGAATTTTAAAAGTTGTTTGAATGAGATTCAAATCTGAATTTTTAAAGTTGTTTGAATCATATTTAAATCTGATTTTTTAAAATTGATTGAATAAAATTCAGATCTGATTTTTTAAAAAATGTTTGAATGTGATTCAAATCTGATTTTTTAAAAAATGTTTGAATGTGATTCAAATCTGAAATTTTGAAGTTGTTTGAATGTGATTCAAATCTGAATTTTTAAATTTGTTTGAATAAGATTCAAATATGAATTTTTAAATTTATTTGAATCATATTCAAATCTGGATTTTTAAGTTGAATATGAGATATTCAATTTAATTTAAGTATGTATGTTTTATTTATTTGTTAAATAGTGATATGCATGATGGATGATCATGGACTATAAAAGACCAATGTGATTAGATTTATTTCTTTTATGTTTTTTTGGGATTGTAAATTAATTAATTTATTTTAATTTATTTTGGGCATGTATTATTAAGTTTGTAATAATTTTTGGGTTGTAATTTCATTTATTTAAGTTCTTGTAAATTTGCCTTGGTATGCCAAGGATTACTATGTAATATTGGATTGTAAGAAGTTCAAGGAGGTCAAGAGCATTGGTGGGACCAGTGGGAGGAATTCAAGATCAAGTGTTGATTATGTACTCCTTCAGCAACTCTTGTAAAATGAATGAATGAAATGCACCTAGGAATGCCCTGATTCAATTCTTGGTGGCTCAGAATTGAATCCCTTAGAAAGTCCATGATCATACCATATTTACTGCTTATCCATGAATGCATGAGATATATGGAAATGTATGCAATTATATGATATATGCATGCTAAATGGATAATGTGCAAAGTAAGACCTTAATAGTAATTCGAATGACCATAAAATCTTCCAAACAAATGATTAAGTTGGATATGCTATAATTAAAGTAATTATAACATAGGCCCTCCATTGGGGCAATTATTTTAAGAAATTTTAAATAGTTGCATGAGATGCAATTAATTTAAGAGATTTTCTTAAGAATAATTGTTAAGCATGAGATGTTGTAAATATGTAAATGGTTTGGTGGCCAATATTGGATGTACCTGAGGACATTAAAATTATTTACATAATTACTGGCTCAATGGGATCAACTTAACTAATGCAAGATAAGTCAATAATGGATGTACCTGAGATTTTGAGCATTAGGGGCTAGGTAAAAGATTGAACCTCACATAAGATGTGATGGGCAAGGAGTTGCTCACTTATAGTTTATTGTAATTCCAATAATGGATGTACCTGAGGATGATCAATAGAATTATAAGAATTCAATCACCCACTAGAAATCCATCCAACTAGGATTTCCGTTTCCTACTTTGGAAGTGTAGGATTCGCTAAGTTAGTGGGAGGACCAATTTGATTAAAAGACCATAATCATTTTAGTTAATTACATGATACATTTACTAATTAATCTGGTTATTTTCTGCAGTTAATTTTCTGATAAAAATGAGCACAAAACAACCACCACCATCCAATATCCTTGCAAGCATACTTGATCACAATAGGTTGACAGGACCAAATCTGTCTGATTGGCTAAGAAATTTGAAGCTTGTCCTGAACCTTGAACATATAGGATATGTTCTAGATTCAAATGTTCTTAGTCCCTGAAGGAACGGAAGCGTGAAAAACATAAGATTATACCATTGAATTCAAAAATTTTCACCTAGGGTCACATGCACCATGCAAGATTTATTTTTATCTATTTGATTTCAATGATAAACAACATATTAAAAATCTTTTAATATGTTTTTGGATCTGTATTTGCCATTTAAGATTTTAAAATTAATCAGATTAATTTTAGAACCACAGATTAAATCAAGAACGATTACACTAACCTCTTGATGCACTGCAGCGTGTCTACGCCTTTGAGATTCGTCTTCAGGACACCGAATGTTGTCCCTCTAGCTTTTCCACACCAAGAACACCTATGGCAGCCCTTGAACAGCCTCTAAAGCTTTTTCTATTAATTAGAAATTCAAGTTCTGCCTTTTAAGAGATTAGAGATGTAAACAGGACACTAGAAACAATTTCTAGTGTTCTTAATTCAAGAGATTGATGGCTAATCTCTTTGAATTGATGAGAGATGAAGAAGAATAGATGAAAAACCTCAAAGAGGCGTGACAAAGGAGAGGAGTGGCTGCTGGTTGTTTTTTCTTTTCATAACAACACTTAAATGGCTAGGTTAACACATTAAACCCTTGCCACATGTCACCCTTTGATTAGCTCAAGGTTTAAGTGACCCAATCACATTGTGCCAAGTGTCAAACCTATATTTAATCTTTATTTTAATCATCTTACATGATTAAAAAACATTTGGCAAGCTTATGTGTAATCCCATGTGTCACCATCTCATGGTGCCACGTGTCACACTGTGAAATGAGCAAAATGCCCCTGTGTCTTAATTTTGAGTTCTTAACCCAAAATAATTATTTTCTTCTTCTAATTAATTTATATCAAATATAAATTAATTAATTAATCTCTATTAATTAATTTCTCATCAATTAAATTCATATTTAAACACTTTAAATATAAATTTAATTTATACTACACATCCAATAATCTTGATTTGGTTTCAAGTCATGCTAGGGACTTTGTAATTTAATTGCAAACCAAACCAATTTAATTAATCAATTAAACTCTTTAATTAATTAATTAAATCATATTTAAATAGGTGATAACTTGTGTATGTGTGTGACTTACTAGGCTCATCACTAATTGGCAATGAGACATGATATCAACTCTTAATATCATCAGAACTCTTTCTTACCATAAATGATTTCTCTAAATCATTTTATGAACCTCATAGACCATAGTTAACACCTAGCATAGCATGCCATGGCCACCTAATTAGTAATAAGATTTACCTTAAATAAACCTATAATCATATGTTACCATGCACTAGAATCTCTCTGTTACAAAATCCCAACTCAAGCTGGAGTCATGGTTTATGTCAAACTCCATTTGCTATGAATATTATGTTCTCTTTTAATTCCAGTTCTTGATTAAAAGATTTTTCTCATCGAAACTCTTTTACGAATAAATCTATCTGTCTGGCAGGAACTTGAAACATCAAGAACAATTAAATGAACATAGGATTTTATCTCTATTTACTTAGAGGAACAGATTCCATCTTGATCAACACCTACCTCCATATATAACTAGCAGGAGCCAACACATGCCCATATACCCATACATAGTACAAGTATGAAAGCAGTATCAAACTCAAACTACCTATATACAAGATAAGCTGCTATCTCAGTCCAAAGATTATATGCCTCGATATGATTTATGACAAAACATTGACAAGAGTAAACTCCATGTGCTTGTCATAAGTGTCACTGGTTCGGCCTACTTATCATGTATAAGTGCCTATCATGTTTGTTATATGGCATGAGACTCACCATTCCATCTTATTTATATCTCATATAAATAACTTGGGAACAAACATGAATACAATCTTTCTGGATAAGTCATGTCCTTATTATGAAGTATCCTTGATTGTGAACTTATTTATGATACTTTGTGCTAGAAATATTGTCACTCATATTCTTAACAACTTAAGAATAATATTTCTAACAAAATATCAATGGACCATTTCTATTACACATAAATATATTATGTAAAAGGAAAAGTGGTAATGCCTTTTATTAATAAAATATGTACAAGATACATACTAAATGATATGCTCTAGGGCATACTACTAACAATCTCCCACTAGCACTAGAGCCATTCATTACAATACCTTAGACCCATCTTCTCAAGATGTCAGTCTAACTGAGCTTGTGACAAAGGCTTAGTGCATGGATCAGCTGAATTTTTTCAGCTGATGTTATTTTTCTGCATGGCTATATCGCCTTTGCCCAACTATATGTCTGATAATGTGGTAGTGCCTTTCTATGTGTTTGGATTTCTGGTGAGACCTTGGTTCCTTAGCCTGTATGACTGCTCCATTATTGTCACAGTGTAGTGGAACTGCTGACTCAATGAAAGGAACTACTGTAAGTTTTGTCACGAACTTCTTTATCCAAACAGCTTCTTTTGCGACATCGATGCGACAATATACTCGACCTCGATAGTGGAATCTGCATTCGTGCTCTGTTTGGAACTCTTACAACTGACTGCACCTCCATTACAAATGAACACATATCCAGAGGTAGACTTTCTATCATCGATATCGATTGGAAATCGAATCGGTATAACCATCTAATTGCAAGTCTCCACCTCCATAAATCAAGAATAAATCCTTAGTTCTTCTCAAGTACTTAAGGATATTCTTGGACTATCGATGTTCCAAACCTGGATTGGATTGATACCTGCTAGTCAAACTAACAGCATATGCAATATCTGGCCTAGTACACAATATTGCATACATTAAACTTCCAATAGCCGAAGTGTAACATCCTCACTTTAGCTAGTCCGCATGATCTCTTTATTAGGTGATCGGTGTCGATGGACGGCTAGAATGTATGGAAAAATATTTAAACTAAAGTGAGGACTATAATTAACTCAAATATTAATAAGAAAAATTTAGCAAAAATTTTAGAAATAAAATACAACCAAGTTAAATGAGTAGGTGCCTAGCGATGGGTAACCTAGTGAGAAGTTGCGGTTCGCAACTAGGAGCCCTAGACTGGGAAAAATTATAAAATAATTTTTGGGACTCCAGAGAAGGGTTATTGAGGTTCTTATGGCATTAGAATGCCAAGAAAATACTTAGAAAAATTTTTCAATCGGTACAGACAATTTTGGCCCGTTAAGCCAAACGGAGGGCATTTTGGTCATTTCGCCTTCAGAGGTGATTTTTGGCCGACTTGTCCAGTTAAGTAAATAATTATTATGACATAAA
The DNA here is from genome assembly GCF_030052815.1 of Hevea brasiliensis. Classification (NCBI taxonomy): domain Eukaryota; kingdom Viridiplantae; phylum Streptophyta; class Magnoliopsida; order Malpighiales; family Euphorbiaceae; genus Hevea; species Hevea brasiliensis. The sequence continues at coordinate 85,377,758 of NC_079499.1, forward strand.
ATGTGAATAAATATTACTAAAAGTTGAATTGAAAATGAGTAGAAAAGAAAGGAAAAAAAATGAATTAAATGGGAATTTATGACATCACATGATGTCATTAGTGTGCCTTCACCCACTCAAGTGTTGACACATGGCATAAATATGTTTAAAAAGACAAAATGGGCTGAAAAATGAGAGAAAGAAATCAGATTTCCATTTCCTCTTCTTCCTTGCCGTAAACCAATTTTCCCTAACCTCCATGGACAAGCTTTTTCAAGCTTGATTTTCCCTAGCTTCCACACCATAAAAGCCCTAGTTGTCTTCACAAAAAATTCACCCCACACCTTGAGGAAGCTTTGGGCAGCAAAATCTTGAAGAAAAATTAAAGTTTTGGTTGGCTTGGATTTGAGCTAAAAGAGGTTAGTGACCAAAACCTTAAATTTAAATTCAATTCCATGTTTAAGCATTATATTGGTGATTAAATGATAAAGAAACTTGATGAAAGACATTGATATGCCATCCCTTATTTTTGGCAGCCATGGTTAGGGTTTGATGGTGTTGAGTTTAATGAAGTTAAAAGGGTATTGGGGCTGCCCACAATGTGAATTTGCTAAGTAGATTGAAGAAATAAAGTGAAAATGCAAGTTTGATAATGTTGAGTTAGGGTTTGGAGGGGGGGAAAATGAGACTTTGATCTTGTGATGATAGAAGTAGGTTTTAATGGTCAATTATTGACCATTTGGTCTGGTTTGAACCAGAAATGAAGTGAATTGGGTTGTGGGATTTGAGGTTGGAGTGGCTGCCTTGGGTGACCTACAGGTGTGGCTGTGAGTCCAGCCTGTTTGGACAGCCATAACTTGAATTGTAGAGGTTCAATTGGTGTTTGGCCAATTGGACATAAAACTAGACACATAATGGCACAACTTTGATGAAGAAACCATGCCCAGAAAACCAAACCAACTTGACCAAAAGCTTGCCCTAATTCGGGTGACCTGCACTGTGCCTGGGCAAAATGACCAAATGAACAGTGTTTGGTCATTTGGCCATAACTCAATGTAGAAAGGTCTAATTGACCTGAAATTTTACCAGAAACAAGGTGACATATATACCAACAACTTTCATGAAGAAACCTGACCCAAATTATGATTATAACCTAGTCAAATTGCCAACCAAACTTGAGACACCAAATCTGGCAGAATCAGTTTTGCCCAGAATTTTGGAATCTGCCCAATCCGGCCAGTTATGGTGTTTAGGCCATAACTTGAGCTACAAAACTCCAAATGGAGTGATTCAAAAAAAGAAATTCATCTAGATAAAATAAGGAACAACTTTCATGTTGATCACTTTTCCAAAATACCACTGCAAAGGTGACTAATGGAACAGTAAAATTAAAGCATGAAAACTGAAAATTTTGTCTAATTATCATTAAGCTTAGAGATGGTGTTGGCAACCAATACCAACAAGTTTAAAATGTAAAATGTGGTATGTTGATGATATTTAACCTAATTTACCTATTGTCAATGCAAAAGTCAACATTTTGGTTGACTAATGAAATGAATAGTAATCATTAAAATTTCAATTTCAAAGAATTACTCAAATTAAAAGTGTTAAATGCCCTAGTAGTCCTAATGTGATTGGTTTGGATAGGTTGGCATGCCAATAGGGTTCTATTAGCAGTACTGCATATGGCTTCATGCCGTTCTATATTTCATGGCATCCCATGCCATTCTGTAATATAATAGCCTTTGGCTATGATAGTGATTTGTTATACTTGGGTTTAACCCCCGATAATTATTACAGCTTATTAGCTGTTCTGTTACACACCGGGAGACACAATGTGACCGATGGTGTGATGGTCTGAGGTACTTAGTACCCTGTGCCAGTTTACCCGTTTATCCAGTCCAGTCAACTACTATAGGTTACTCGGGCAGTGTTAATAAATCTTACTCAACTTTAATCGAATAATATTGCAATAAATATTTGAAATTTAGTCCACCCAAAAATGTAAACCTACATTCTGCATATTTTATTATATTTTATTTTATTCTATTTTATATTGTCACCACTAAGCAGAATTGCTTAGCGCGTCGCTTTGCCACGCGCAGTCTTCGAGATTTAGTGGGAGTCCAGCAGACCGCATCTTGGGTGAGCCATCATATACGCACTCGAGTTGAGTCACCTCACATTGCAATGCATTTGGTAGGACATTAGGCCATCTGGGATATTTTGATATTTTGTTATTTTGTATTTTGTAAACTTTTGTTATGTACATTATAAACTCATGTACTTATATTTTTGCTGTAATTATCTATGAACTGTGTTCAGGATTAAATATGAGTATTTCTCATTGAACTTGGTGAATATGAGTTGAATGTAAATTTTGGAATACTGAATTGATTTGAGAAATGATTGAGATTGAGATTGTAATTATATTGGGAGTGTTTTTAAACAGGTGCAGAAGAACTGTTTTCCAAAATATAGCCGGCACTCTGCCGGATTTTCTATAAAATTTGCGGTAAATATAGATTTTTTTTCAAAAATTGTAAATAAATAAATAAAAAGGGATAAATTGAAATTAAAACATGCATTGATGTTCCGACACACTGAGTGGCATAACTTGCTCGGCTACACTGTAGACGGGTAAGGGGTGTCACACGAAGCATATGGAATCCTGGCCATCTTATCTCTTTCTTCGGGTGTCTTTGGAGACATCTCTTTAGAAAGATGGATACCATGTCTCACTGGTAACAATCCTCTCTTGGAATCAAGCATGTTAAACCTCTTTAACACCTTTTCCAAGTATAGACTTTGGGATAAACCAATTATTCTTTTCGCTCTATCTCTATAGATGCAAATCCCAAGAATATAGGTTGCCTCCCCTAAGTCTTTCATGGAGAATGTATTTGACAACCATACCTTTATAGTCGTCAACATACCTGTGTCATTACCCATCAATAGTATGTCATCCACATATAAGACAAGGAAAGTGATAGCATTGTCACTAACCTTCTTATATACACATGGCTCATCCTCATTTTTGATAAAACCAAAGGATTTAATGGCTTCATCAAAACGAATGTTCCAACTCCTCGAAGCTTGTTTCAACCCATAAATGGATCGCTTTTGCTTGCATACCTTGGAACCATCTTTGGATTCAAATCCCTTAGGTTGTTCCATGAAAATGTTTTCTTCAATGTATCCATTGAGAAAAGCTGTTTTGACATCCATCTGCCAAATCTCATAATCATAGTATGCAGCTATTGCTAATAAAATCCTAATTGATTTAAGCATGGCAACAGGCGAGAAAGTCTCCTCATAGTCGATTCCTTGCCTTTGGCGAAACCCTTTCGCTACTAGCCTTGCCTTATAGGTCTCTACCTTTCCATCAGAACCAATTTTCTTCTTGAAAACTCATTTGTTCCCTATAGGTATAATACCTTCAGGTGGGTCAACAAGATCCCAAACTTGATTCTTATACATGAAATCAATCTCGGATTTCATAGCTTCAATCCATTTTGAAGAGTCTATATCTGATATAGCTTCTTCATAGGTAAGTGGATCATCTCCATGATCTACTTCTTCATGAGTAGACAACTCTTGTTCTTCTTCATGAAGAAAACCATATCTCACTGATGGGTGAGATACCCTGGTTGTTCTACGAGGAACATCTGTAGATGTTTCATCAATGGGTATAGGTTGACTAGATGGATTTATATCCATCGATCATTGGTTGGTCGAAATTCTCCAATTCTAACTCTATTTGCCTTCCTTTGCCTCCTTCTTGAACAAACTGTTGTTCAAGAAATGTGGCATCTCTACTTATCACAACCTTTTGTGAAGTAGGCAAATAAAAATAATATCCAAAACTATCTTTTGGATATCCAACAAATCGACCTTTTTCTGATCTGGTCTCCAATTTATCAGTGTTCAACTTTTTGATATAAGCTGGACAACCCCAAATCTTAACATGCTTTAGACTTGGTTTTCTTACATGCCATATCTCATAAGGTGTGGAAGAAACTGATTTTGATGGAATCCTATTCAGAATATACAAAGCTGATTCTAATGCAAATCCCCAAAAGGAGATTGGCATATCAGTATAGCTCATCATACTACGTACCATATCCAATAGGGTACGATTTCTCCTTTCAGATACACCATTCAGTTGTGGCGTTCTGGAGGAGTCAGCTGAGAAACAATGCCATGCTCTCTCAAGTATTCATCAAATTCAGTACTCAAATATTCACCTCCACGATCTGATCGAAGAGCTTTAATACTCTTTCCTGTTTGATTTTCTACTTCAGATTTAAATTCTTTGAACTTTTCAAAAGATTCATGTTTGTATTTCATCAAATACAAATACCCAAACCTTGATTTATCATCAGTAAAGGTAATAAAATAATGAAAGCCCCCTCTAGCCATTTCTTTAAACGGACCACATGCATCACTATGTATTAATTCCAAAATATTTTTAGCTCTTAGCCCTTGTCCAATAAAGGGTGATCTAGTCATTTTGCCCTGAAGGCAAGATTCACAAGTTGGAGTAGGCTTAGAGTCTAATAAGGATAGAATCCCCATTTTCTCCAATTTTGTAATCCTATCTTCTGCAACATGACATAACCTTAAGTGCCAAATATATTTTGAACTTGAGTTGGTTTTCACCACGGTATTGCTTTCATTTAGATTGCTATACTCTGGCCAGTGGAAACACTTTCTTACTGGCAATGGAAACACTTTCTTATTGGCAATGGAAACACTTTCCTGTTGGCAGTGGAAACACTTTCCTTTGCCTTCATCAGCTTTAGTCTTCCTTTTCTGTTTAGCTATTTTCTTAGAAGGACCAGGAATCTGAGGTTTCGTTTTGTTATTGCCCTTCTTCTTGTTGGACTTTCCAGCAGAAGAAGATGCAACCAAAGCTACCTCTTTTCCTTTATTGCCTGGCATATTCTTTTGGGCAATAACCAGCATGTTGAGTAAACCAGCTAAGGTGCATTCCTGTTTAGTCATATGGAAATTTGTCACAAAATTCCCAAAAGACTCAGGAAGGGACTGAAGGATCAAATCCGTTTGTAGTTGGAAATCCATGTTGAAGTCAAGATGTTCCAACTGCTCAATCATCCGAATCATCTTGTGGACATGATCCCCAACATTCTGTCCCTCAGACATCCTCATACGGAATAGCTGACTAGATATCTCATACCTAGCATTCCTGCTGTGCTCACCATACAACTCTTGTAGGTGAAGGAGGATCTCACTCGCACTCTGCATGTTCTCATGCTGCTTCTGTAACTCATTACTCATGGAAGCAAACATGTAACATTTAGCTCTCATATCATGCTCCTTCCACTTGTCCAAAGTTTCATGTTCCTCTTAAGTGGCCTCTGGAGGTAAGGGACCAGGAACATTTGAATCTAGAACATATCCTATATGTTCAAGGTTCAAGACAAGTTTCAAATTTCTTAGCCAATCAGAAAGATTAGGTCTTGTCAACCTATTGCGATCAAGTATGCTTGCAAGGATATTGGATGGTGGTGGTTGTTCTGTGCTCATTATTATCAGAAAATTAATTGCAGAAATAACCAGATTAATTAGTAAATGTATCATGTAATTAACCAAATATGATTATGGTCTTTTAATCAAATTGGTCCTCCCACTAACTTAGCGAATCCTACACTTCCAAAGTAAGCGGAAATCCTAGTTGGATGGATTTCTAGTGGGTGATTGAATTCTTATAATTCTATTGATCATCCTCAGGTACATCCATTATTGGAATTACAATAAACTATAAGTGAGCAACTCCTTGCCCATCACATCTCATGTGAGGTTCAATCCTTTACCTAGCCCCTAATGCTCAAAATCTCAGGTACATCCATTATTGACTTATCTTGCATTAGTTAAGTTGATCCCATTGAGTCAGTAATTATGCAAATAATTTTAATGTCCTCAGGTACATCCAATATTGGCCACCAAACCATTTACATATTTACAACATCTCATACTTAACAATTATTCTTAAGAAAATCTCTTAAATTAATTGCATCTCATGTAACTATTTAAAATTTCTTAAAATAATTGCCTCAATGGAGGGCTTATGTTATAATTACTTTAATTATAGCATTTCCAACTTAATTATTTGTTTGGAAGATTTTATAGCCATCTTAATTACTATTAAGGTCTCACTTTGCACATTATCCATTTAGCATGCATATATCATATAATTGCATACATTCCCATACATCTCATGCATTCATGGATAAGCAGTAAATATGGTATGATCATGGACTTTCTAAGGGATTCAATTCTGAGCCACCAAGAATTGAATCAGGGCATTCCTAGGTGCATTTCATTCATTCATTTTACAAGTGTTGCTGAAGGAGTACATAATCAACACTTGATCTTGAATTCCTCCCACTGGTCCCAGCAATGCTCTTGACCTCCTTGAACTTCTTGCAATCCAATATTACATAGTAATCCTTGGCATACCAAGACGAATTTACAAGAACTTAAATAAATGAAATTACAACCCAAAAATATTACAAACTTAATAATACATGCCCAAAATAAATTAAAATAAATTAATTAATTTACAATCCCAAAGAAACATAAAAGAAATAAATCCAATCACATTGGTCTTTTATAGTCCATGATCATCCATCATGCATATCACTATTTAACAATTAAATAAATCATACATACTTAAATTAAATTGAATATCTCATATTCAACTTTAATCCAGATTTGAATATGATTCAAATAAATTTAAAAATTCAGATTTGAATCTCATTCAAACAAATTTAAAAATTTAGATTTGAATCACATTCAAACAACTTCAAAAATTCAGATTTGAATCACATTCAAACATTTTTTAAAAAATCAGATTTGAATCACATTCAAACATTTTTTAAAAAATCAGATCTGAATTTTATTCAATCAATTTTGAAAAATCAGATTTAAATATGATTCAAACAACTTTAAAAATTCAGATTTGAATCACATTCAAACAATTTTTAAAATTCTGATTTGAATCATAGTTTAATTGTGTGATAAAAACTACTAATTAAACACTTTAATTAGTCAAAGAATAGGCCTTAGATCATACAACAATTGCATAATTAAAAGCCAAACCTTAAACCACCCATGGAACCAATGTTGCCGCCACCAATGGTGGCTTCACCATGTGTGCCGCTACACCTCTTGATCCAACCAGCAATGAATCAATCATCTCATGATCAAATCACACAATTAAATCATATAATCAACAATCTAAATGGAAAATATAGTGGCTCTGATACCAATTGAAGGAACGGAAGCGTGAAAAACACAAGATTATACCATTGAATTCAAAAATTTTCACCTAGGGTCACATGCACCATGCAAGATTGATTTCTATCTATTTGATTTCAATGATAAACAACATATTAAAACTCTTTTAATATGTTTTTGGATCTGTATTTGCCATTTAAGATTTTAAAATTAATCAAATTAATTTTAGAACCCTAGATTAAATCAAGAACGATTACACTAACCTCTTGATGCACTGCAGCGTGTCTGCGCCTTTGAGATTCGTCTTCAGGACACCAAATGTTGTCCCTCCAGCTTGTCCACACCAAGAACACCTATGGCAGCCCTTGAACAGCCTCTAAAGCTTTTTCTATTAATTAGAAATTCAAGTTCTGTCTTTTAAGAGATTAGAGATGTAAACAGGACACTAGAAACAATTTCTAGTGTTCTTAATTCAAGAGATTGATGGCTAATCTCTTTGAATTGATGAGAGATGAAGAAGAATAGATGAAAAACCTCAAAGAGGCGTGACAAAGGAGAGGAGTGGCTGCTGGTTGTTTTTTCTTTTCATAACAACACTTAAATGGCTAGGTTAACACATTAAACCCTTGCCACATGTCACCCGTTGATTAGCTTTAGGTTTAAGTGACCCAATCACATTGTGCCAAGTGTCAAACCTATATTTAATCTTGATTTTAATCATCTTACATGATTAAAAAACATTTTGCAAGCTTATGTGTAATCCCATGTGTCACCATCTCATGGTGCCACGTGTCACACTGTGAAATGACCAAAATGCCCCTGTGTCTTAATTTTGAGTTCTTAACCCAAAATAATTATTTTCTTCTTCTAATTAATTTATATCAAATATAAATTAATTAATTAATCTCTATTAATTAATTTCTCATCAATTAAATTCATATTTAAACACTTTAAATATAAATTTAATTTATACTACACATCCAATAATCTTGATTTGGTTTCAAGTTATGCTAGGGACTTTGCAATTTAATTGCAAACCAAACCAATTTAATTAATCAATTAAACTCTTTAATTAATTAATTAAATCATATTTAAATAGGTGATAACTTGTGTATGTGTGTGACTTACTAGGCTCATCACTAATTGGCAATGAGACATGATATCAACTCTTAATATCATCAGAACTCTTTCTTACCATAAATGATTTCTCTAAATCATTTTATGAACCTCATAGACCATGGTTAACACCTAGCATAGCATGCCATGGCCACCCAATTAGTAATAAGATTTACCTTAAATGAACCTATAATCATATGTTACCATGCACTAGAATCTCTCATTACAAAATCCCAACTCAAGCCGAGTCATGGTTTATGTCAAACTCCATTTGCTATGAATATTATGTTCTCTTTTAATTCCAGTTCTTGATTAAAAGATTTTCTCATCAGAAACTCTTTTCTGAATAAATTTATCTGTCCTGGCCAGGAACTTGAAACATCAAGAACAATTAAATGAACATAGGATTTTATCTCTATTTACTTAGAGGAACAGATTCCATCTTGATCAATACCTACCTCCATATATAACTAGCAGGAACCAACACATGCCCATATACCCATACATAGTACAAGTATGAAAGCAATATCAAACTCAAACTACCTATATACAAGATAACTGTGCTATCTCAGGTCTAAAGATTATATGCACTGATATGATTTATGACAAAACATTGACAAGAGTAAACTCCATGTGCTTGTCATAAGTGTCACTGGTTCGGCCTACTTATCATGTATAAGTGCCTATCATGTTTTTTATATGGCATGAGACTCACCATTCCATCTTATTTATATCTCATATAAATAACTTGGGAACAAACATGAATACAATCTTTCTGGATAAGTCATGTCCTTATTATGAAGTATCCTTGATTGTGAACCTATTTATGATACTTTGTGCTAGAAATATTGTCACTCATATTCTTAACAACTTAAGAATAATATTTCTAACAAAATATCAATGGACCTTTTCTATTACACATAAATATATTATGTAAACGGAAAAGTGGTAATGCCTTTTATTAATAAAATATGTACAAGATACATACTAAATGATATGCTCTAGGGCATACTACTAACAGTCCCTTACCTCCAGAGGCCACACAAGAGGAACATGATAGTTTGGACAAGTGGAAGGAGCATGATATGAGAGCTAAGTGTTACATGCTTGCTTCCATGAGTAATGAGTTACAGAAGCAACATGAGAACATGCAGAGTGCGAGTGAGATCCTCCTTCACCTACAAGAGTTGTATGGTGAGCACAGTAGGAATGCTAGGTATGAGATATCTAGACAGCTATTCCGTATGAGGATGTCTGAGGAACGGAATGTTGGGGATCATGTCCACAAGATGATTCGGCTGATTGAGCAGTTGGAACATCTTGACTTCAACATGGATTTCCAACTACAGACGGATTTGATCCTTCAGTCCCTTCCTGAGTCTTTTGGGAATTTTGTGACAAATTTCCATATGACTAAACAGGAATGCACCTTAGCTGGTTTACTCAACATGCTGGTTATTGCCCAAAAGAATATGCCAGGCAATAAAGGGAAAGAGGTAGCTTTGGTTGCATCTTCTTCTGCTAGAAAGTCCAACAAGAAGAAGGGCAATAAGAAAAAGAAACCTCAGATTCCTGGTCCTTCCAAGAAAATAGCTAAACAGAAAAGGAAGACTAAAGCTGATGGAGGCAAAGGAAAGTGTTTCCACCGCCAAAAGGATGGGCCTTTGGAAAGGAACCGCCTGCAGTATCTTGCTTCTCTGAAGGACAAGAAGGATACACCTTCAGAAGGTATGTCCATATCTTGTTATTTAGATTCTGATGATACTCATAGTTCATCTACAGCTTGGGTTTTAGATACTGGTGCCAGTTCTCATATTTCTAATGATATGCAGGAACTAGCAAATAGTAGCAGCTTGCGTTCTCAAGATATTAGAGTCCGGATTGGCAATGGCTCAACTGTTGAAGCTTTAGCCATAGGATCTAAATCTTTTTACATGTTTGGACATGTTTTGTGTTTGGATAATATTTTATATGTACCTGATGCTTTTAAGAACATCATTTCTATATCTAGTTTGACTAGAAATGGCTATGAATTTCAATTCACTGATGATGTTTGCAATATTTATTTTGGAAATAAATATGTTTGTAACACCCTCCTTGTAGCAACTCCGTACATTCTACTGTTCCGGTGACCGGTGTCGGTCCGGACAGCTAGAACGTCCGGAAAAATATTTAAACTAAAGTCAGGAACCATAATTAACTCAAATATTAATAAGAAAAAATTTAGTAAAAATTTTAGAAATAAAATACAACCAAGTTAAACGAGCCGGTGCCCTAGCTAGGGGTAAACTAAAGGAAAGTTGCGGTTCTCGCAACGAGGAGCCCTAGACCCGGGGAAAAATTCATAAAATAATTTTTGGGACTCCAGAGAAGGGTCATTGAGGTTCCTATGGCATTAGAATGCCAAGAAAATATTTAGAAAAAATTTTCAATCGGTACAGACAATTTTGACCCGTTAAGCCAAACGGAGGGCATTTTGGTCATTTCGCCTTCAGAGGTGATTTTTGGCCGACTTGTCCAGTTGAGTAAATAATTAATATGACATAAAATATGGATAAACATTACTAGAAATTAAATTGAAGATGAGTAGTGGAGGAAAGAAAAGAAAGTGAAGAAAAAGCTTATTTATGACATCATTGTGATGTCATTTAAAATTGCCAACCAATCACCATTAAGTAACCATTTGACTAACTAATAAAAGAGCTAAATAAAGACCAAGGAAGACCAAAAAACAGCTGCCTTCTCTTCAGCCAAAAACGTGAGTTTCTCTTCTTCCTCCCTCCATTGATGTTCAATCAAGCAAGCTTAATTTCCTACCTTGTTTCACCATAAAACCCTAACCCCACTTCATTAAAATTTTACCCTACACCTTAAACAAGCTTTTGGCAGCCAAGAAGAGGAAAGAAAGAGAAGTTTAATGATCAATTAGTGACCATCTTAGGTAAGTTGACAATAAAATGGACTGAAAAATAGGATTGCAAAGTGAAGTTGCAGGCTGCCCTAGGACAGCAGCAGAGGGACTGAAAATTCAGTCTACTTGCACTGCCATAACTTGGGCTGTGTAGGTCCAATTGATGTTTGGCCAATTGGACATGAAACTAGGCTTGTAATGGCACATTTTTGCTGAAGAAACCATGCCCAAAAGACCAAAGCAAGAGGACCAAAACTTGGCCCCAATCCGGACACCCTGCAATACCCACAGAGAAATGACCAAATGAATAAGAATCGTTCATTTGACCATAACTCACTGTAGATATGGTCAATTGACCTGAAATATTTACAGAAACAAGTTAAGACATAGAAAAACAACTTTCATGAAGGAACCTACCCCAAATTATGGCCAGAACCTAACCCAAATGGCGATGGCGATCCTTTGCTCATGTTATCAGAGATATGGTAATTTCTGCAGATTGGCAATCCGGCCAGCTTGGATTTTTGGGCCATATCTTTAGCTACAAAACTCCAAATCGAGTGATTCAAAAAAGAAAATTCAACTAGACAAAATAAGGAACAACTTTTATGTTTGACATTTCTTCAAATTTCCACTGTAACAGTGTGTAATGGAGCAGTAAACTTAGGCTCCAAAACTGAAATTTTCTGTCCTCTTGGTTTTAAGTTAGAAATGGAAATGACAATCAATTCCAACAAGTTTTAAATACGAAATGTGGTATGTTTGGGGTGTTAAAACCAATACACCTATTTTCTATCCAAAAGTCAACATTTTTGTTGACCAATGAGGTGAATAGTGACACCAAAACTTGAAATGCACAAATTGAAGAATTTAAAAGTTTCAAATGCCCTAGTATACCTAACAAGATTGGTTTGGATAGTTTGGCATGCCAATAGGGTTCGATTAGCGATCGCACATGGCAATATGCGTTACGTGATTTCATGGCTTTTAGCCATTCGACTTTGCATTGAGATTTGGCCTTGTGCTCGAAATTATTCTGACTTGGTAGGCTGTTGCATTGCCTGGGAGATGCATATGTGACCGATGGTGTGACGGCGAGGTAATAGATACCCGATGCGGTTTACGTTATCCATCCGATCGTCTAGTGCAAAGTTACATGGGCAACCAAATGAATGAAAGTGAACAAAGTTCTTGAATTAATGTATATATAACCATACTAAACAAATGAATCATACACATTCACTATATATTTGTTTTCTTGCTATTTTCTTTTATTTTATTATTGCACCACTAAGCATTATTGCTTAGCGCGTTGCTTTGCCATGCGTAGTCTTTGGAGATCTGATCGTGAGCCCAATAGATCGCAGACTGGGTGAGTCCATCCTGCAGTTCTGCACAGTGTCCGTGTCACCTCGTCACCTGCAGTGCATTGGTAGGACACTGGATGTCATTTTGTCATTTTGTAATTATTTTTTATTTTCTCATATGTATTTGGGATTTATGTAATGTATTTTGAGGTTCCTGTAAATAATAAAGATTTATGGTTATGTATGGAAGTAATTTGAGTATTTAATTGTTGTTTATATATGAGAACCCTGAGAAAGGGATGTTTGAGAAATGAAAAGGTTGTTGAGACCTGAAATTGAAAAATTGTTGAGATCTTGATATTGAGTTTAGTGATGATATTGGAGTTGAGAATGAATGAATTTGTTATTGAAAGTGTTTTTAACAGGTTCCGAAGAATTGTTTTCTCCATTTTTAGCCGGTACTCTGCCGGATTTTCTATAAAATTTCCGGAACCTCAAATAAATAAAAATTTTGCTAAATGGCTTAAATAAAGTATGTTTCATAAATTATATCCAAAAAGCATGATATAAATTAATTAAGGTATATTAGAGTGTGCCGGTACACCGTGTGGTATTACTTACTCGGGTATACTGTATACGGGTAAGGGGTGTCATATTTAGTGGTATCAGAGCACGGTTTAGGCGTTTTTGGGCCTAGATTGAGTCCATACCATGCATTGCATTTGTAAGAGTCGAGGTGACACTAACGCATATCTGTTTATCTTTCTTATTTTGAATAGGATATGGACCCTTCATCTCAGAGAGCCGTTGAGGAGGAAGTGGAGAGTCATGCTCCACTGCGGCAGTGAGGCTGGGGCATGAGAGAATCTGCTCGCCACTCAAGCGAGCACCTTTCGGCCTCCACAGGCCATGTTCCAACAAATGGCCGACTTCTTTAGACAAATGGCCGGAGTAATGCCAGCACCACCACCACCACCACCAGCTCTACAGCAGAAATCACACCTGGAAAGGCTAAGAAAGTTTGGGGCGGTGGATTTCTTTGGCAAGAGAGAGGATGACTCTGTTGCAGCCGAGAATTGGTTGAACAGAACGGGCAGAGTTCTAAAACAACTCCACTGCACCCCAGAGCAAAACCTGGAGGCTGCTATATCCCTGCTACAAGACGATGCATATGAGTGGTGGGACACTGTGTCCAGTGAAGTGCAGCCAGAAGCTGTAACTTGGGACTTCTTTCTCTCTGAATTCAAGAAGAAATATGTGGGTACTGTATACCTAGAAGAGAGAAGAAGAGAGTTTATTAACCTTAGGCAGAGACAGCTGTCAGTGGCCGAATATGAGAAGGAATTTGTTCGATTAAGCCGCTACGGAAGGGAGATAGTCCCTAATGAAGCTAAAAGGTGCAAGAGATTTGAAGAGGGACTAAATGACAACATCAAGATCCAGCTCATTGCCTTGGGAATCACAGAATTTACCAAGTTAGTGGAAGCTGCAATAAAGGTTGAAAAAGTAAGAATCAGTGAGCAGACTAGAAGGGAAAGACAGCAGAAGAGGGGCCCAGGTCAGTCTAGTTTAGCTCCTGCATTTGGGAAGAAGTTCAAGGGTCCTCCTGCACAGAGTTCAGCTCAGCCACAGTCGAAGTCGGTCTCGGGGCTGAGCCACGATTCACCCCTAGGTGAGGTCAGTCCTCACCATCAGTGGGCGCTCTCGAGGATGGGGTTGAGGACCAGCCCGGCATCTTACGCATGTCCACACTGAAGTGGCACAAGGGGAGTGTTGGAGAGTGGCGGTGCTGCTTGAGGTGTGGGTCAACAGAGCATCGATTAAAGGCCCACGCAGAACTACTACATTTGCTCCAACACAAGCGATGGACACTGCTCCTGCACCAGAGAGGTAGAAAATGCGGTAAATCGAGGTTGTTGGACCATCACGAGGCACTGCATCGAGCGGCGGAGAGGCCCGACAGCGGACCACTAGCAAGAAATTATGCCACGAGCTCGGGAGGAGCAAGATGCCGGGCGTCATCGAGTGCGTTCTCCCTCTGAAGACACTGTGCATGCATTGGTGGATCCAGGATCCACTCATTCCTACATTTACATCAACTTACCCGTAGAAAGGGGGATACTAGTAGGGGAGAGTGACCAAGACATTCTGGTCACTAATCCATTGGGCCACAGTGTGGTAGTGAACAAAGTATACAAGGGTTGCCCGTTAAGGATTCAGGTATGAATTCTTGGTAGACCTAATTGAGTTGCCCTTCCATGAGTTTGACGTGATATTGGGAATGGACTGGTTGTCACGTCATCAGGCAATAGTTGATTGCAAATTGAAGAGAATTTCTCTAAAAACTTCAGAGGGTAATGAGATCACCGTTGTGGGGGAAAGGATGATTTCTTGTCCAATGTCATCTCAACCACGATTGCAAGAAGAATGATGAGAAAAGGTGAAGCCTACCTAGCACATGTGGTGGATACTAGCGAGCTAAGCCAAACTTGAGTGACATACCCACGAAGAGACTTCCCAGGTATTTCTGAAGAGTTGCTGGTTTGCCACTAGAAAGGGAAGTTGAATTTGCTATTGAGACAACTGCAGATGCTGACACCCATTTTCATTGCTCCTTATAGGATGGCACCCAGATTGAGGAGTTGAAAACTCGATTGCAAGAGTTGCTTGATAAGGGGTTCATACGCGATGTGTCACCATGGGGAGCTCGGTCTTTGTTTGTGAAAAAGAAGGATGGGACTTTGAGGCTATGCATTGATTACTGCGATTGAATAAAGTAGTGATGAAGAACAAATATCCGTTGCCTAGAATTGATGATCTGTTTGATCAGTTGAAGGGAGCAGGAGTATTTTCTAAAATTGATCTCAGGTCAGGGTATCATCAGTTGAGGGTGAAGGATGCAGATGTGCCAAAGACTGCATTCAGGACCCGATATGGGCATTATGAGTTTCTAGTGATGCCCTTTGGCCTAACAAATGCACCAGCAGCATTCATGGACCTTATGAACCGTATCTTTCATCCACACTTAGATCGGTTCGTAGTGGTCTTTATTGATGATATTTTGGTATATTCCAAGACCAGGGAAGAACATTATGAGCATTTGAGGATTGTTCGCAAACCACGAGAGAAAAGAAGGCTGTATGCTAAGTTGTCCAAGTGTGACTTTTGGTGAATGAGATAGCATTCCTTGGACACATAGTGTCGGTGATGGGATTAGGGTGGATCCCAAGAAAATAGAAGCAGTGATGGAATGGAAGCCTCCCAGGAATACAACTGAGGTCAGAAGCTTCTTGGGGCTAGCTGGGTATTACAGAAGATTTGTAAAGGGATTTTCCTTAATAGCTGCTCCAATGACCAAGTTGTTACACAAAAATGTCAGATTTGACTGGAATGACAAGTGTCAGACCAGTTTTGAGAAATTGAAGGCTATGTTGACAGAGGCACCAGTGTTAACACAGCCAGTGTCCGGAAAGGACTTTGTGGTCTATAGTGATGCCTCACATAATGGGTTAGGGTGTGTATTGATGCAAGAGGGGAAGGTGGTCGCTTATGCTTCCAGACAGCTAAGGCCACATGAACAGAACTACCCTACCCATGATCTAGAGCTCGCAGCAATTATCTTCGCACTGAAGATATGGAGGCATTACTTGTATGGGGAAAAGTGCTACATTTACGGACCACAAAAGTGAAATACTTGCCAACCTGGAAGGAGCTCAACCTTAGACCGAGGCGATGGATTGAGTTCCTGAAGGATTATGACTGTGTAATTGACTACCATCCTGGGAAGGCAAATGTAGTTGCTGATGCTTTGAGCAGAAAGTCCATCACAGCTTTGAGATCATTGAATGCCCGTCTAACTTTGATTCGAGATGGAGCTATTTTGGCTGAGTTGCAAGTGAGGCCAAACCTGCTACAGCAGATTTTGGATGGGCAAATGGCAGATGGAAAATTAACGGCCATTATGAGCAAAATCCCAGAAGGAAAAGCAACTGATTATGAGGTGAAGGTAAATGGGTGTCTGTATTACAAAGGAAGACTGTGTGTACCAGATGATGGGGAATTGAAGGCCAATATTCTAAAAGAGGCACACACTAGTGTATATGCTATGCACCCAGGAAGTACAAAGATGTATCATGATCTGAAGCTTGATTGGTGGCACAGTATGAAGAAAGACATAGTGACTATGTGACTAAATGCTTGACATGTCAGCAAGTCAAGGCAGAACATCAAGTTCCATCGGGTTTGCTACAGCCTATACGCATACCTGAATGGAAATGGGATCGGGTCACCATGGATTTTGTAAGTGGTCTACCTCTCACCCGGAAGAAACATGATGCAACATGGGTGATAATTGATAGATTGACAAAGTCAGCACACTTTCTGCCAGTTAGGACTGACTACTCACTAGAGAGGTTAGCAGAATTGTATATCAGTGAGATAGTTAGACTGCATGGAATACTACTTTCCATCATATCTGATCGAGACCCAAGGTTTACATCGAGATTCTGGAAGAAGTTGCATGAGTCCTTGGGTACACAACTCCATTTCAGCACAGCTTTCCATCCTCAGACGGATGGGCAATCAGAAAGAGTAATCCAAGTAAACAATTGAAACCAATGAAATTGATACAAATATTGAATTGAAATGATAACAATAACGTGAAATACTTGTCAGGTCCTTGAGGATATGCTGAGGAGTTGTGTCATTGAGTTTGAGGGAAGTTGGGATAGATACCTCCCAGCGCGAATTTGCATACAACAATAGCTACCAAGCTAGTATCCAAATGGCCCCGTATGAAGCTGTATGGGAGAAAATGTAGAACTCCAGTGTCTTTGGACTGAATTGGCGAAGACAAGCGGTAGGGCGGACACAGTGAAACAGGCTGAGGAGAAGGTGAAATCAATCAAAGCCAACTTAAAGGTTGCCTCAGACAGACAGAAATCTTATGCCGACCTGAAGAGGAAAGAAATAGAATATGTGGTTGGCGACAAAGTGTTCCTCAAGGTGTCACCATGGAAGAAGGTATTGAGGTTTGGAAGGAAAGGTAAGTTAAGCCCTAGGTTCATTGGCCCATATGAAATCATCGAACGTGTGGGTCTAGTGGCCTATAGGCTAGCTTTACCACAGTGGACAAGATCCACAATGTGTTCCACGTGTCTATGCTCGGAAGATACCGCTCGGATCCTTCACATGTCATCTCGGAGAAGAAATTGAAATACAGCCGGATTTGACATACGAAGAAGAACCTCTACGGATCTTGGCTCTGGAAGTGAAAGACTTGAGAAACAAGCAAATTCCATTGGTGAAAGTGCTTTGGAGGCACCACAACACCGAGGAGGCAACTTGGGAAAGTGAAGAGACGATGAGGCAACAGTTCCCTCAACTGTTTGCATCAGGTAAATTCGAGGACGAAATTTAAATTAGAGGAAGAGTTGTAACACCCTCCTGTAGCAACTCAGTACATTCTCTTATTCGGTGACGGTGTCGGTCGGACAGCTAAACGTCTGGAAAAATATTTAAACTAAAGTCAAGAACCATAATTAACTCAAATATTAATAAGAAAAATTTAGTAAAAATTTTAGAAATAAAATACAACCAAGTTAAGCGAGCGATTGCCCTAGCGAGGGTAAACGAGAGGAAGTTGCGGTTCTATAGCGAGAGCCCTAGACAGGAAAAATTCATAAATTATTTTTTGGTACTGCAGAGAAGGGTCTTTGAGGTTCATTTGGCATTAGAATGCCAAGAAAATATTTAGTAAAATTTTTCTATCGGTTCAGACATTTTTGAACCGTTAAGCCACTCGGAGGGCATTTTGGTCATTTTGCCTTCAGAGGTGATTTTTGGCCGACTTGTCCAGTTGAGTAAATAATTAATATGACATAAAATATGGATAAACATTACTAAAAATTAAATTGAAGATGAGAAGTGGAGGAAAGAAAAGAAAGTGAAGAAAAAGCTTATTTATGACATCATTGTGATGTCATTTAAAATTGCCAACCAATCACCATTAAGTAACCATTTGACTAACTAATAAAAGAGCTAAATAAAGACCAAGGAAGACCAAAAACCAGCTGCCTTCTCTTCAGCCAAAAACGTGAGTTTCTCTTCTTCCTCCCTCCATTGATGTTCAATCAAGCAAGCTTAATTTCCTACCTTGTTTCACCATAAAACCCTAACCCCACTTCATTAAAATTTTACCCTACACCTTAAACAAGCTTTTGGCAGCCAAGAAGAGGAAAGAAAGAGAAGTTTGAGTTGGGAAAAAAACTGCCCTATTCAAGGTTAGTGCACTATATACCTAAAACTCTTTAATTTCATGAAATGGAACTTGAATTTAGTAAGAAAATGTAATTTAAATGAACAAAATTCATGTGTATGTGTACATGAGTTTTGGCTGCCCTAGTGAAGGAATAGGAAGGAGTGTTTTTGATGCTTGAAGTGAACTAGAATCATGTAGGAAGTTTATAAACATAAGAATAATAAGTTGGTATGCTAACTAAGGCATTTTGTAGAAAACCTAATGTGAAGCTAGGGTTTTGGGGTGTGAAAATTGACTTGGCTTAGGAAATTGTTAGAGCACATTTTAATGGTCAATTAGTGACCATCTTAGGTAAGTTGACCATAAAATGGACTGAAAAATAGGATTGCAAAGTGAAGTTGCAGGCTACCCTAGGGCGACGGAGGGGTGAAAATTCAGTCCACTTGCACTGCCATAACTTGGGCTGTGTAGGTCCAATTGATGTTTGGCCAATTGGACATGAAACTAGGCTTGTAATGGCACATTTTTTCTGAAGAAACCATGCCCAAAAGACCAAAGCAAGAGGACCAAAACTTGGCCCCAATCCGGACACCCTGCAACAGCCCCTGCAAAAATGACCAAATGAATAGTAACTGTTCATTTGGCCATAACTCACTGTAGATATGGTCAATTGACCAGAAATTTTTACAGCAACAAGTTAAGACATAGACAAACAATTTTCATGAAGGAACCTACCCAAATTATGGCCAGAACCTAACCCAAATGGCAGTGGCAGTCACTGTTCATGTTACTGTAGATATGGTAATTTCTGCAGATTGGCAATCCGGCCAGCTTGGGTTTTTGGGCCATATCTTTAGCTACAAAACTCCAAATCGAGTGATTCAAAAAAGGAAATTCAACTAGACAAAATAAGGAACAACTTTCATGTTTGACATTTCTTCAAATTTCCACTGTAACAGTGTGTAATGGAGCAGTAAACTTAGGCTCCAAAAATGAAATTTTCTGCCCTCTTGGTTTTAAGTTAGAAATGGAAATGGCAATCAATTCCAACAAGTTTTAAATACGAAATGTGGTATGTTTGGGGTGTTAAAACCAATACACCTATTTTCTATCCAAAAGTCAACATTTTTGTTGACCAATGAGGTGAATAGTGACACCAAAACTTGAAATGCACAAATTGAAGAATTTAAAAGTTTTAAATGCCCTAGTATACCTAACAAGATTGGTTTGGATAGTTTGGCATGCCAATAGGGTTCAGTTAGCAGTACTGCACATGGCAATATGCCGTTCTTTGATTTCATGGCTTTTAGCCATTCTGACTTTGCATTGAGATTTGGCCTTGTACCTGAAATTATTTACAGCTTGGTAGCTGTTCTGTTGCACACCGGGAGATGTATATGTGACCGATGGTGTGACGGCCCGAGGTACTAGATACCCTGTGCCAGTTTACCCGTTATCCAGTCCAGTCGTCTAGTGTAGGTTACATGGGCAACCAAATGAATGAAAGTGAACAAAGTTACTGAATTAATGTATATATAACCATACTAAACAAATGAATCATACACATTCACTATATATTTGTTTTCTTGCTATTTTCTTTTATTTTATTATTGCACCACTAAGCATTATTGCTTAGCACGTTGCTTTTGCCACGCGTAGGTACTGGAGATACAGATCGTGAGCCCAGTAGACCGCAGACTGGGTGAGTCCATCCTGCAGTTCTGCACAGTGTCCGTGTCACCTTGTCACCTGCAGTGCATTGGTAGGACACTAGATGTCATTTTGTCATTTTGTAATTAATTTTTATTTTCTCATATATATTTGGGATTTATGTAATGTATTTTGAGGTTCCTGTAAATAATAAAGATTTATGGTTATGTATGGAAGTAATTTGAGTATTTAATTATTGTTTATATATGAGAACCCTGAGAAAGGGATGTTTAAGAAATGAAAAGGTTGTTGAGACCTGAAATTGAAAAATTGTTGAGATCTTGATATTGAGTTTAGTGATGATATTGGAGTTGAGAATGAATGAATTTGTTATTGGAAGTGTTTTTAACAGGTTCCGAAGAATTGTTTTCTCCATTTTTAGCCGATACTTCGCCGAATTTTCTATAAAATTTCCGAAACCTCAAATAAATAAAAATTTTGCTAAATGGCTTAAATAAAGTATGTTTCATAAATTATATCCAAAAAGCATGATATAAATTAATTAAGGTATATTAGAGTGTGCCAGTACACCGTGTGGCATTACTTACTCGGGTATACTGTACACGGGTAAGGGGTGTCACAATGTTGGTTCGGGTTATATGAATGATGGTCTTTATTATTTGGATAATAATGACAAACACAAATTGAATGTAAGTGATCTAAAAGAATGCAATGCCATGGTGAAAACCAACTCAAGATCAAAATATATTTGGCACTTAAGATTATGTCATATTGCAGAAGATAGGATTGCAAAATTGGAGAAAATGGGGATTCTATCCTCATTGGGCTCTGAGCCTACTCCAACTTGTGAATCTTGCCTTCAGGGTAAAATGACTAGATCACCCTTTGTTGGACAAGGGCTAAGAGCTGAAAATATTTTGGAGCTAATACATAGTGATGTATGTGGTTCATTTAAAGAAATGGCTAGAGGGGGTTTTCATTATTTTATTACCTTTACTGATGATAAATCAAGGTTTGGGTATTTGTATTTGATGAAATACAAACATGAATCTTTTGAAAAGTTCAAAGAATTTAAATCTGAAGTAGAAAATCAAACAGGAAAGAATATTAAAGCTCTTCGATCAGATCGTGGAGGTGAATATTTGAGTACTGAATTTGATGAATACTTGAGAGAGCATGGCATTGTTTCTCAGCTGACTCCTCCAGGAACGCCACAGCTGAATGGTGTATCTGAAAGGAGAAATCGCACCCTATTGGATATGGTACGTAGTATGATGAGCTATACTGATATGCCAATCTTCTTTTGGGGATTTGCATTAGAATCAGCTTTGTATATTCTGAATAGGATTCCATCAAAATTAGTTTCTTCCACACCTTATAAGATATGGCATGGAAGAAAACCAAGTCTTAAGCATGTTAAGATTTGGGGTTGTCCAGCTTATATCAAAAAGCTGAACACTGATAAATTGGAGACCAGATCAGAAAAAGGTCGATTTGTTGGATATCCAAAAGATAGTTTTGGATATTATTTTTATTTGCCTACTTCACAAAAGGTTGTGATAAGTAGAGATGCCACATTTCTTGAACAACAGTTTGTTCAAGAAGGAGGCAAAGGAAGGCAAATAGATTTAGAATTGAAGAATTCTGACCAACCAACAGATCAGATGGATATAGATCCATCTAGTCAACCAATACCCGTTGATGAAACATCTACAGCTGTTCCTCGTAGAACAACCAAGGTATCTCACCCACCAGTGAGATATGGTTTTCTTCATGAAGAAGAACAAGAGTTGTCTACTCATGAAGAAGTAGATCATGGAGATGATCCAATTACCTATGAAGAAGCTATATCGGATATAGACTCTTCAAAATGGATTGATGCTATGAAATCCAAGATTGATTCCATGTATAAAAATCAAGTTTGGGATCTTGTTGATCCACCTGAAGGTATTATACCTATAGGGAACAAATGGGTTTTCAAGAAGAAAATTGGTTCTGATGGAAAGGTAGAGACCTAT
Organism: Hevea brasiliensis; assembly: GCF_030052815.1. Lineage (NCBI taxonomy): Eukaryota > Viridiplantae > Streptophyta > Magnoliopsida > Malpighiales > Euphorbiaceae > Hevea > Hevea brasiliensis. Next base: position 85,400,282 of record NC_079499.1, read on the forward strand.
AAGGCACGGCTAGTAGCGAAAGGGTTTCGCCAAAGGCAAGGAATCGACTATGAGGAGACTTTCTCACCTGTTGCCATGCTTAAATCAATTAGGATTTTATTAGCAATAGCTGCATACTATGATTATGAGATTTGGCAGATGGATGTCAAAACAGCTTTTCTCAATGGATACATTGAAGAAAACATTTTCATGGAACAACCTAGGGGATTTGAATCCCAAGATGGTTCCAAGGTATGCAAGCTAAAGTGATCCATTTATGGGTTGAAACAAGCTTCGAGGAGTTGGAACATCCGTTTTGATGAAGCCATTAAATCCTTTGGTTTTATCAAAAATAAGGATGAGCCATGTGTATATAAGAAGGTTAGTGACAATGCTATCACTTTCCTTGTCTTATATGTGGATGACATACTGTTGATGGGTAATGACACAGGTATGTTGACGACTATAAAGGTATGGTTGTCAAATACATTCTCCATGAAAGACTTAGGGGAGGCAACCTATATTCTTGGAATTCATATCTATAGAGATAGAGCGAAAAGAATAATTGGTTTATCCCAAAGTCTACACTTGGAAAAGGTGTTAAAGAGGTTTAACATGCTTGATTCCAAGAGAGGATTGTTACCAGTGAGACATGGTATCCACCTTTCTAAAGAGATGTCTCCAAAGACACCTGAAGAAAGAGATAAGATGGCCAGGATTCCATATGCTTCGGCTATTGGAAGTTTAATGTATGCAATGTTGTGTACTAGGCCGGATATCGCATATCTCGTTAGTTTGACTAGCGGTATCAATCCAACCCAGTTTGGAACATCGGATAGTCACAAGAATATCCTTAAGTACTTGAGAAGAACTAAGGATTTATTCTTGATTTATGGAGGTGGAGACTTGCAATTGGATGGTTATACTGATTCTGATTTCCAATCAGATATCGATGATAGAAAGTCTACCTCTGGATATGTGTTCATTTGTAATGGAGGTGCAGTCAGTTGGAAGAGTTCCAAACAGAGCACGACTGCAGATTCTACTATAGAGGATGAGTATATTGCTGCATCAGATGCTGCAAAGGAAGCTGTTTGGATAAAAAAAGTTCGTGAAAGAACTTACAGTAGTTCCTTCCATTGAGTCAGCAGTTCCACTACACTATGACAATAATGGAGTAGTCATACAGGCTAAGGAACCAAGGTCTCACCAGAAATCCAAACACATAGAAAGGCGCTACCACATTATCAGAGAAATAGTTGGGCGAGGCGATGTAGCCATGCAGAAAATAGCATCAGCTGAAAATCCAGCTGATCCATTCACTAAGCCTATGTCATAGACTCAGTTAGACTGACATCTTGAGAAGATAGGTCTAAGATATTGTAATGAATGGCTCTAGTGCTAGTGGGAGATTGTTAGTAGTATGCCCTAGAGCATATCATTTAGTATGTATCTTGTACATATTTTTATTAATAAAAGGCATTTCCACTTTTCCGTTTACATAATATATTTATGCGTAATAGAAAAGGTCCGTTGATATTTTGTTAGAAATGTTATTCTTAAGTTGTTAAGAATATGAGTGACAATATTTCTAGCACGAAGTATCATAAATAGGTTCACAATCGAGGATACTTCATAATAAGGACATGACTTATCCAGAAAGATTGTATTCATGTTTGTTCCCAAGTTATTTATATGAGATATAAATAAGATGGAATGGTGAGTCTCATTCCATATAACAAACATGATAGGCACTTATAAATGATAAGTAGGCCGAACCAGTGACACTTATGACAAGCACATGGAGTTTACTCTTGTCAATGTTTTGTCATAAATCATATCAGTGCATATAATCTTTAGACCTGAGATAGCACAGTTATCTTGTATATAGGTAGTTTGAGTTTGATACTGCTTTCATACTTGTACTGTGTATGGGTATATGGGCATGTGTTGGCTCCTACTAGTTATATATGGAGGTAGGTGTTGATCAAGATGGAATCTGTTCCTCTAAGTAAATAGAGATAAAATCCTATGTTCATTTAATTGTTCTTGATGTTTCAAGTTCCTGGCCAGGACAGATAGATTTATTCAGAAAAGAGTTTCTGATGAGAAAATCTTTTTAATCAAGAACTCGAATTAAAAGAGAGCATAATATTCATAACAAATGGAGTTTGACATAAACCATGACTCCAGCTTGAGTTGGGATTTTGTAACAGAGAGATTCTAGTGCATGGTAACATATGATTATAGGTTCATTTAAGGTAAACCTTATTACTAATTGGGTGGCCATGGCATGTTATGCTAGGTGTTAACCATGGTCTATGAGGTTCATAAAATGATTTAGAGAAATCATTTATGGTAAGAAAGAGTTCTGATGATATTAAGAGTTGATATCATGTCTCATTGCCAATTAGTGATGAGCCTAGTAAGTCACACACATACACAAGTTATCACCTAATTAAATATGATTTAATTAATTAATTAAAGAGTTTAATTGATTAATTAAATAGGTTTGGTTTGCAATTAGTTTGCAAAGTCCCTAGCATGACTTGAAACCAAATCTAGATTATTAGATGTATAATATAAGTTAAATTTATATTTAAAGTGTTTAAATATGAATTTAATTAATGAGAAATTAATTAATAGAGATTAATTAATTAATTTATATTTGATATAAATTAATTAGAAGAAGAAAAATAATTATTTTGGGTTGAGAACTCAAAATTAAGACACAGGGGCATTTTGGTCATTTTGCAGTGTGACACGTGGCACCATGAGATGGTTACACATGGCATAACACATAAGCTTGCCAAATGTTTTTTAATCATATAAGATGATTAAAATCAAGATTACATATAGGTTTGACACTTGGCACAATGTGATTGGGTCACTTAAACCTAGAGCTAATCAAAGGGTGACATGTGGCAAGGGTTTAATGTGTTAACCTAGCTATTTTAAGTGTTGTTATGAGAAAATAAAATACAACCAGCAGCCATACTCCTTGGTCACGCCATTTTGCAGCCCTCCCTCTATTCTTCTTCATCTCTCATCAATTCAAAGAGATTAGCCATCAATCTCTTGAATTAAGAACACTAGAAATAGTTTCTAGTATCCTGTTTACATCTCTAATCTCTTAAAAGGCAGAACTTGAATTTCTAATTAATAGAAAAAGCTTTAGAAGCTGTTCAAGGGCTGCCATAGGTGTTCTTGGTGTGGACAAGCTAGAGGGACAACATCTGGTGTCCTGAAGATGAATCTCAAAGGCGCAGACACGCTGTAGTGCATCAAGAGGTTAGTGTAATCGTTCTTGATTTAATCTAGGGTTCTAAAATTAATCTGATTAATTTTAAAATCTTAAATGGAAAATACAGATCCAAAAACATATTAAAAGAGTTTTAATATGTTGTTTATCATTGAAATCAAATAGATAAAAATAAATCTTGCATGATGCATGTGACCCTAGGTGGAAATTTTTGAATTCAATGGTATAAACTTGTGTTTTTCACGCTTCCGTTCGTTCAAATCCACCAATAATAGTCACAATAGTACTTACCCCCCAGATACGGTGTCTATATAGCCATAACTTAACTACCCGAACCTGTGCCTTTACTAAGTAGGCATACCCTAAAGCTCTCACTGATTGAGCATTGCCTTTCATGGTACATATCACTATGGCAATCCTCAAAATGTTTACTCATTAAACTTTACATCACTTTATATCCTATAAGAACCAATACACTAGACAAACACCAAAACATGCTACCCGAGGAATAACACTAAAATTAGAAGCAATGACTTACAAAAAAGAAAAAACAAAAATCTATACCTCACATGATACTTTTCCATGAATTTAGAGCCTAAACTCTGATACCAACTTTGTCACGACCTAACTCTGTGGGTCAAATCGGCACTAGAACTTGGGTTAGCCTAAATTCCTCGAAACCCATAATAAGCCTCATATTTCAAAACCCATAACTAGACCCAAACTCAGGGCCTAACATCCAAGATAAAATAAATATTATTACTAAATTTGGGTTATCTCAGCCCAAAAGCCATCATACATAAACATTTAGGGGAGCCAAGCTCACCTTAATATCCAACATACATAAACCGTTTAATTATTAAATAATTAATAATATAATATATTAATACACTTTAGTGTTACAATGTATTTCTAAGAGTGAAATAAAGAAATAAGTAAACAATTAACTAAACAAAGGAAAAAGTACTACTAAGCAGTATGATAACTTGTGAAGAAAAATACAAGTTTGACTCTGTAGAAAAGAATGCTCCTCCTGTAACCTAAAAAAATATATTGAATAGGAATAAGTGTTTAACTCTGAGAGTTTATGTATTGATTATAATTATAATTTCTATAACTATCTAATTCTAATGTAGTCCTATTCATGAAAATGTATCAATCAAATAACTCACTAAATCCTCATATGAGAGGATATATTAAAGCTACACATGCACCTATAATACATATGGGGAGCTGACCCCATACCTTAGCTCTTTGAAATCTAACATATTTTCTTAAACCTTTTCTGTGAGAGTCAGCGAAATATAGTGCCGTACTTCCCTCGCAGTGGCAGGAGTTAGTCCATCCATATAGCCGTTGTATCAACCTCACCCATCCATAGCCATATCCATATCTACAGGAGTCAGTGAATTTCTCATGCTGTATCTACCTCAGGGTTCCACATACGTAATACATATATATAAGATCTAACTTACCCCCCAAGGTGGCATAACACAAAAAATTTATAATGCAACACTTAGGGATGCTCATGATATAATAACTAATTACATATGCATAAGTGAATGCATGAGCATGCCAATAAATATAAAATATAAAATATAAATAATATTAAAATTATAAAAATAATTAATATCCAACTCATAGAGTTGGTGACTCAATTGTAGTTGGTCTGGCTGTAAGAAGAAGCTAGTCAGCCTTGATTACCTATATAGACACATTGACCTCTTTAATTGAATAATAGAATTAACCAATTAATTTAATCTACAAAAGAAGGTCTTATCAAAATTTTGGTAAAGTCTTTCAACCTAACCCCTTATAAGAAAACTCAATAAAATGTAACAAATAGGGCCTCAAGTGTACAACAACAATTATAATGCCCATCCAGAGCCTACAAGAAACCTAATTTAGGTCTAATCATCTGAACTTCAGCTTAAGTCTCTAGCTCTTCTACAATCTAAATAATTATTTTAAGCATTTAAAAAACTATGAAAATATTCTTGGAGGTCCTTTACATCATTTTTGTATTAATTAAATTCATTTTTACATAATTTCACTAAGCTAAGAATATTTTACAGATTAATCATGTAACACCCCTATTTGCATAGCCTGGTATATTTCACTATTCCGGTGACCGGTGAACCATACTTAAGATAACTAGATAAGCCCTAAACACAAATAATTAGTAATTGTCAATTAGTTAAGTATAAATATGAAAAACAGAACATAAGAAGTTAAATGAGCCGAGAGTCACAACGATGGGTGACCTTCTGGGGAAGGATTGCGAAGTCGATTTAAACTCAAATTTCGAACCATAAAATGTGATGCTGCGGTCCTTAGGACTATTGCGAACACAGTGGAAAAGAGAAAATCATGAAAAAGAATTGTTAAACCAGTCAAATAATTAGGTTAGGGAGCCGAAAGAAATATTGAATTATTTGCAAACCAGGTCGAACCGGTGAGGGGCTATTTGGTCAATTGACCCCAAGAGCTGACTCCTAACCTAGCTGTCAAATAAAATCAGAGAAAAGAAAATTTCGAAATCAGAAATTAAATTAAAGAACTAATGGAAAAATAAATAAAAAAAAGGAAAATGAAAAAGGTGAAAAGAGATGACATCATGCATGATGCCATAAATATTATAATTAAAATTAAATTTTCGATAATTTGTGGTCTTCCTAAAGACATAAAAAAAAAGAAAAGAAAAAAAAAAGGGAAAGTCATCTTCTTCAAGCCGCCCATCTCTCTCTCTCCCTCTCCCTCACCAAAACCCCATGGAAGCTCATTTTGAGCTTGATCAAACCCTAAATCCCACCATAGAAATTTAAACTTCCATCATTAAATCTTGATTTCAAGCTTTGATAGAGAACTTGACAATAAAAAGAAGAAGAAAGGAAGAGGTTTTTGAAGAGGTAAAAACTTAAAGAAAGGTGAGTAATATAAACCTTGCATTTTTAGTTTAATTCTAGTGTTTATGATTGAATGAACTTGGAAATAAACTTAAAATGAAATGAAAACAAGTGTTGGGGGACAAAGTTAAATTTCAGCCAGCTAGGGTTTGATGGGTGTATACATGTGTTTTGATTGAATTAGTAGTGTAGGTAAGCTTGAATGAGTTAAGGAAGCATGTGTATTTGTGTTTAATTAGTTAAATCCAACAATAGGTGAATTAGGGTTTGGCACCTAGGGTTTGGAGAAAAAAATGTGAGAATGTGTTAAATAGTGTGTTGGACTTGGTTTGAGGTGAGAAATAGTCATTTGTGACCAATTGGAGTATGTTAGAAGTGTTGGAACCAAATGCAAATTCGGATTGCTTAGGGTCATGCTATAGGCAGTAGGACCAAGGTCCCTTTCAGGGACTAAAAATGAAAATTTACAAGTCCAATTGGTGTGAGGCCAATTGGGATGAAAATAAACACAAAATGGAACATATTTCATTTAGGAATCATGCCCAAAAAGTGACCAAAACCTAGTGACCAAATTGACCAAAGCCGAATTAGGCAATCTGACTTGTACAAAAATGACCTGTCTGTTCATTTGACCATAACTTGGGCTAGACAGGTCTAAATAACCTGAAATTTTACCAGTGGAAAGATGAGGTATAGACCTAAAACTTTCATGAAGAACACAAACTCAAATTATGCCTTTAACTAAGTCATTTGGCCACCCAAATTTAGTGACCTAAAACTGCCAGAACCAGTTTGGTGCCCATAAATCTGGGTTAAGTCCAATCCGGCAGCCATGATTCAAATGGCTATAACTTAAGCTACAAAACTCCAAATTGAATGATTCAAAGAGGAAAATAAAGCTAAGATAATAAGGAACAATTTTTATGAAGAAAACTTAACCCAATTCTAACAGCAAAATGACCAATAGAACAGTGCAACATAAGACCCCAAAACTGAAAAGTTGCAATTTTGCCTAAAAGACCTAAGTTTTGAGAAAACAACCAAAACCAACAAAATTGGTGACCAAAATGTGGTATGTGGGTGAAGTTCGAGTTCCCATACCTATTAAGCCTTAGAAAGTCAACAAATTGACTTGAATAGTATCATGAATAGTAACCTCAACATGAAATTTGTAAGAATGTAAGTTTAAACATTAGAATTAGTTATTGGAATTGTTATGAAGTAAAGATATTTGTTTATACCCTTGTAATTATTTGATGTAAATATTGTAATATTTTATGTATCAATGTAAAGTTGAGCAGTTATATAATAAATTGTAATAATATTATTTTTGTATTTTATATCTGTAAATTAAACTTGTGAATGAAATTGTGAAATATTTTGAGATGATAAATTTTTGTTGAATTGTGGAATGAAATGGAATTGAGTTGATTTGAGTTGGGAGTTGTAAAAAATTTATTGGAAGTGTTTTTCTCAGGTATTTGAAGAACTATTTTCTCAAAATACAGACGGCACTCTGCCGAAATTTTTATAAAATTTGTGGAAAAATAAAATGGGACAAAAATTTTAAGTAGTTTTGAAACTTCGAATAAATGATTTTAATTCCTATCAAAATGCTTACCACTTCCAAAATATAAGAAAATGGTTTCAAAATCCCTTGTAGTGTACTTAATGAATTATCGATAGGTGAAGTTCGGTAGTTCATTAGATATTCTACAGGATCATGTTATGCCTTACAGAGGGGTAAGGTGTGACATGTTTTAGTGGTATCAGAGCATGGTTTTGCAATAAATTTTGACAATTTATGTGAATATTTCTTTGATAAGTACAACTGCTCAAGTGTCTTTAATTGATACATATGGCATATTTACATCATGAATATGCACTAACGGAGGTCAACCTCCTTGTGTTTGATCTCAGGAAGTAGAAATTTTATTGGAAATGGAATGGAAGAGGGAGATCATTTCGTGGAACAATCTATTGAGGCTGAGGTCCAAGGGGAAGCCCCAGCACTCCAGAACGTGAGTGGGTTAGCCACTCCAGCTCCTACTCCAGCGCCGCAGTTTCCTGCTCAGTTTGTACAGCAGATGGCTACGTTTTTCCAACAAATGGTGGGAAATGTGCCACCCCAAGCTCTGATGCAAGCACTTGTAGCACAACCACAGCCCTCAGCTCGATAATATGAAAAATTGATGAAATTTGGAGCCACCGAGTTTAAGGGCATTGTGGATCCACTGGAGGCAGAACAGTGGTTAGAGCGAATGGAACAGGTTTTCAGAAAGCTGCAGTGTGCAGAAGAGCTGAAGTTCGAGTACTCTGTTTCTTTGATGCAAGGGGATGCATATGAATGGTGGAAGACTATCCCCCATAGCCTGGTTGAGCCACCTGTGTTGACCTGGTCAGACTTTTTGAGGGAGTTTCGACAGAAGTGGGTTCCCAATGCTTATGTGGATATGAAATTGCAAGAATTCTTAAGTCTAAAGCAAGGGGACAGAATAATAGCAGAGTATGAATGGGACTTTTCAAGGCTAAGCCACTATGCTGGAAGCTTAGTCTCCACTCCCAGAGATAGATGTAAGAGGTTTGAGGCCGAGTTAAGGCCGAATATGAGAATGTAAGCTGTGGGATTCAGACATCAGAATTTTTCTGAGTTGATCTCACAGGCCCTGGAACTGGAAAGGATAGAATCAAAATGGGCAGTGAAGAAGGGAACACAAGAGAAAGAGAAGACTGAAAAGACTACTGGTCAAGCACCTGAAAGTGGTTTAGGAAAGAGGAAACAGTTTGGAGGATCTAGCTCTCGCAGATCTGGCAGAGGCAGATTCTCTGGCCAAAGACCACCTCGATTTGGTCAGCAGACCCAACAAGCTTCGCGAGGATCTTTATCAGTCCAGCAGTGTGAAACCTGTGGTAGAACACACAGTGGGGTGTGTTTCAAGGCTATAGGTGCATGCTATAACTGTAGAGGGAGCGGACATTTCGCTAAGGATTGCACTAGTCCGCGCCGATCTGGACTTTCTCCTACATCTGAGGGATCAGCCCAAGTCTCTGCACCTAAAGGGTCACAGCCAGCTGGTAGAGGTAGAGGCAGAGGTAGAGGCCCTAGTAACACTCCTGGAAGTCAAAGTACTGTCAACCAGCTAGTACCCAGTAGCGCATCAGTCAGAGTGTATACAATGCGTCAGAGGGAGGAGGCTGAAACATCAGACATAGTAGCTGGTATTTTCTCCATCCTTGACCAAGATGTATATGTGTTGTTTGATCTTGGCTCCACACATTCATATGTCAGTGTAATGTGATGTATTCTACTGCTAGTCAGTGTATACCAATGGACTATGATGTGCTAGTAACTAGTCCATTAGGCCAGGAGGTCAGGGTAAATAGACTATATAGGGATTGTCCTCTGGTGATCCAAGGACACACTTTTCTGTCTAATTTGATTGAAAAGCCCTTCAGAGATTAGGACATTATCTTGGGCATGGATTGGTTAGCTAGGCATCATGCAATGATTGACTATAGACTAAAGATAGTCACTTTTGGTCTCCCTCAGTATGGTGATGTGGTAATACATGGGGAGAGGCAGTTATTGCCTTTAAACATCATTTCAGCTGTACTGGCCAGAAAAATGATTAGGAAGGGGTGTGAAGCGTACTTAGCACATGTGATAGACACCCAAGTGGGTAGTCTAGCATTGAGGGACATCCTTACGCTATGTGACTTTTCGGATGTATTTCCTGATGAATTGCCAAGATTACCTCCAAAAAGAGAAATGCAGTTTGAGATTGATGTTATGCCTGGTGTGTACTCAATCTCCATAACACCATATAGAATGGCACCTACAGAATTGAAAGAGTTGAAAGTGCAATTGCAAGAGCTACCTGACAAGGGCTTTATCCGCCCTAGTGTGTCACCTTAGGGAGCACCAGTGTTATTTGTTAAGAAGAAGGATGGCACTCTCCGATTATGCATTGACTATCGACAGTTGAATAAGGTGACAATAAAGAACAGATACCCATTGCCCCGCATTGATGACTTGTTTGATTAGTTGAGGGGTGCAGGTGTGTTCTCCAAAAATGACTTGAGATCAGGTTATTATCAGCTAAAAGTACAAGAGCAGAGTATTTCTAAAACTACCATTAGAACCCGCTATGGCCATTATGAGTTCTTGGTCATGCCATTCTGGTTAACTAACGCTCCGGCTGCTTTTATGAATTTGATGAACACTATCTTCAGACCATATCTCGATCAGTTTGTAGTTGTGTTTATAGATGATATATTAATTTATTCGAGGAGTGCAGAAGAGCATGATAGACATTTGCGGATTGTACTACAAACTTTAAGGGAGAAACAACTATACGCCAAATTGTCGAAGTGTGAATTTTGGCTAGAAGAAATATCTTTCTTAGGGCATGTAGTATCGGTAGATGGTATTAAGGTAGATCCTAGCAAGATAGAAGCTGTCCTTAATTAGAAGCCGCCCAGAAATATTATAGAGATTCGCAGTTTTTTGGGTTTAGCTGGATACTACCATTGATTTGTGAAGGGATTTTCTATGTTGGCATCTCCATTGACTAAGCCACTTCGAAAAGATGTGAAATTTCAGTGGACGGATAAATGCCAACAGAGTTTTGATGAGTTAAAGAGGTGTTTGACTGAGACTCCAGTCCTGACTTTACCTACTCCGGGTAAAGAATACATAGTTTACAGTGATGCTTCTCACAATGGGTTAGGTTGTGTATTGATGTAAGATTGAAATGTCATTGCCTATGCATCACGCCAGCTAAAATCGCATGAGAGGAATTATCCGACACATGATTTGGAGCTTGCAGCTATAGTGTTTGCTCTTAAGATCTGGAGACACTATTTGTATGGGGAAAAGTGTTACATCTACACAGATCATAAGAGTTTGAAGTATTTGGGCACTCAGAAGGAGTTGAATTTGAGACAGAGGAGATGGTTAGAGTTGATAAAAGACTATGATTATCTGATAGACTATCAGCCAGGGAAAGCTAATGTGGTAGTTGACGCCTTAAGTCGCAAGACTATGGTAAGTCTATGGGTTACTCTTTTGTCTATGGTACATGAGTTGAGGTCATTACATGCCAGCTTAGAGATTAATGATGAGGGGTAGACAGCAGTTGCATGGCATGTACAGCCAGTATTGATTGATCAGATCAGAATGGCTGCTCAGAATGATCATAAGTATCAGAGGCTGTTGGAAGAAGTCCAGCAGGGCAAGAAACCAGAATTCTCAATAGGAGATGATGGTCTATTTCTACACCAGGGCAAAATGTGTGTTCCTAATGATGCTGATTTGAGGCAGATCATTTTGAAGGAAGCACATGAGTCTCCTTTTGCCATGCACCCTAGTGGTACAAAAATGTATAGAGGGCTAAAGGAGCATTATTAGTGGATGGTTATGAAGAGAGATGTGGCAGAGTTTGTTTCCAAATGCCTAACTTATCAGTAAGTGAAGGTAGAGCATCAAGTACCAACTGGGTTATTACATCCACTACCAGTACCAGAATGGAAATGGAAGAGAATAACTATGGATTTTGTGATGGGACTTCCGAGGACGCAGAAGAGTCATGATGCAATTTGGGTCATTATTGATAGACTGACTAAGTCTCCTCATTTTCTGTCAGTCCGGATGGACTACAGTTTAGAAAGATTGGCCAAGTTGTACATTGATGAGATTGTAAGACTGCATGGAGTGCCAATATCTATCGTATCGGACAGAGATCCTAGGTTCACTTCTAGATTCTGGGGTAGTCTTCAGAGAGCCCTAGGAACGAGATTGAACTTCAGTACTGCATTCCACCCACAGACAGATGGCTAATCTAAGAGGGTAATTCAGATCTTAGAGGACATGCTACGGGCTTGTATGATTGAATTTAAGGGCAGTTGGGATACACACTTGCCTTTGATTGAGTTTACTTACAACAACAGCTACCAATCAAGCATTGGGATGCCTCCATATGAAGCTTTGTATGGTAGAAAATGTAGAACCCTATTGTGTTGGGATGACGTGGGTGAAAGGAAGATGATTGGGTCTGAAATTGTTCAGCAGACTAAGGAGAAAATCAGGGTGATCAGAGATCGCCTTAAGAGAAGGGATATTTAATATGCAGTGGGTGACAAAGTATTCCTCAAGTTTTCCCCATGGAAGAGGATTATGAGATTCGGCAAAAAGGGGAAACTGAGTCCTCACTTCATTGGGCCATATGAGGTTCTGGAAAGAGTGGGTCCTTTGGCATATCAGTTGGCACTACCTCCAGAGTTAGAGAAGATACATAATGTCTTTCATGTGTCTATGTTGAGGAGGTATCGATCAGACCCATCTCATGTACTACCAGTAAAAGAAATTGAAGTGAATCCAGACCTCACATATGAGGAAGAAACCATAGAGATTCTGGATTATGAGGTGAAGCAGCTACGGAACAAGCAAATATCATTGGTAAAAGTGCTGTGGAACCATTATTCGGGCAAGGAGGCTACTTGGGTACGAGAGAAGGACATGAGGAGACAGCACCCAAAGCTGTTCAGAGATTGATACCAGGTAAAATTTCGAGACGAAATTTATTTTAAGGGGGAGAGAATTGTAACACCCCTATTTGCATAGCTTGGTATATTTCACTATTCCGGTGACCGGTGTCGGTCCGGATAATTAAGGGGATTAGAACCATACTTAAGACAACTAGATAAGCCCTGAACACAAATAATTAGTAATTGTCAATTAGTTAAGTATAAATAAGAAAAACAGAACGTAAGAAGTTAAATGAGCCGAGAGTCACAGCGATGGATGACCTTATCGGGAAGGATTGTGAAGTCGATTTAAACTCAAATTTCAAACTGTAAAATGTGACGCTGCGGTCCTTAGACTATTGCGAATACAATGGAAAAGAGAAAATCACGAAAAATAATTATTAAGCTAATCAAATAATTAGGTCAGTAAGCCAGAAGAAATATTGAATTATTTGCAAACCGGGTCGAACCGGCGAGGGGCAATTTGGTCAATTGACCCCGAGAGTTGACTCCTGACCTAACTGTCAAATAAAATTAGAGAAAAGAAAATTTTAGAATCGAAAATTAAATTAAAGAGCTAATAGAAAAATAAATAGAAAAAAAAAGGAAAATGAAAAAGGTGAAAAGAGATGACATCATGCATGACATCATGCATAATGCCATAAATATTATAATTAAAATTAAATTTTAGATAATTTGTGGTCTTCCTAAAGACATAAAAAAAAGAAAAGAAAAAAAAAAGGGAAGTCATCTTCTTCAAGCCGTCCATCTCTCTCTCTCCCTCTCCCTCACCAAAACCCCATGGAAGCTCATTTTGAGCTTGATCAAACCCTAAATCCCACCATAGAAATTTAAACTTCCATCATTAAATCTTGATTTGAAGCTTTGATAGAGAACTTGACAACAAAAAGAAGAAGAAAGGAAGAGGTTTTTGAAGAGGTGAAAACTTAAAGAAAGGTGAGTAAACTAAACCTTGTATTTTTAGTTTAATTATAGTGTTTATGATTAAATGAACTTAGAAATAAACTTAAAATGAAATGAAAACAAGTGTTGGGGGACAAACTTAAATTTCGGCCAGCTAGGGTTTGATGGGTGTATACATGTGTTTTGATTGAATTAGTAGTGTAGGTAAGCTTGAATGAGTTAAGGAAGCATGTGTATATGTGTTTAATTAGTTAAATGCAACAAATAGGTGAATTAGGGTTTGACACCTAGGGTTTGAGACAAAAATGTGAGAATATGTTAAATGGTGTGTTGGACTTGGTTTGAGGTGATAAATGGTCATTTGTGACCAATTGGAGCATGTTAGAAGTGTTGGAACCAAATGGAAATTCGGATTGCTTAGGGTCATGCTACAGGCAGCAGGACCAAGGTCCTTTTCAGGGACCAAAACTAAAAATTTACAAGTCCAATTGGTGTCAGGCCAATTGGGAATGAAAATAAACACAAAATGGAACATTTTTCATTTAGGAATCATGCCCAAAAAGTGACCAAAACCTAGTGAACAAATTGAACAAATCCGAATTAGGCAATCTGACCTGTACAAAAATAACCAAATGATCATTTGGCCATAAATTGGGCTAGGTAGTCTAAATGAGCTGACATTTTACTAGTGGAAAGCTGAGATATAGAACTAAAACTTTCATGAAGAACACAAACCCAAATTATGCCCTTAACCAAGTCATTTGGCCACCTAAAATTGGAGACCTAAAACTGCCAGAACCAGTTTGGTGCCCAGAAATCTGGGTTAAGTCCAATCCGGTAGCCATGATTCAAATGGCTATAACTTGAACTACAAAACTCCAAATGGAGTGATTCAAAAAGGAGAATAAAGCTAAGATAATAAGGAACAATTTCTATGAAGAAAACTTAACCCAATTCTAATAGGAAAATGACCAATGGAATAGTGCAACATTAGACACCAAAACTGAAAAGTTGCAATTTTGCCTAAAAGACCTAAGTTCTGAGAAAACAACCAAAACCAACAAAATTAGTGACCAAAATGTGGTATGTGGGTGAAGTTTGAGTTCCCATACCTATTAAGCTTTAGAAGTCAACAAATTGACTTGAATAGTAACCTCAACATGAAATTTGTAAGAATGTAAGTTTAAACATTAGAATTAGTTATTGGAATTTTTATGAAGCAAAGATACTGAGACACTATAAATTTTGTGTTTCAGCTAAAAAAACTTGAAAAGTCTGAGAGACTGAGTCAAGGCCTAGAGGCGACTCACGTTAGGCTTATGCACAATAAACCCTATTTCAGCATTTTATCCTTGAAAAATTGATTTAGTACGCATTATGAGTTTAAGAACTTTTGTGTTGCCACTTTGTGATGAAAATGTAACTTTGGAAATTGATTTGATTTTTGTATGGAATATTTGAATAAAATGTTTGAAATGGGTTTCTGATTCACACTTAGCATGACAGTGCCTTATTATTCCTCCTCCATTTATGGGGTTGAGATCAATTATTTTCCTCCCTCTCTGGTTTACCAATTGAGGTTGTAGATCAGATGAGTACTCATTAGCTAGCTAGCCACCTCCCTCATTGATTTCGATTAGTGGGGTTGTAGATTGCTTTATCATGGTATACAACACGACATTGATCGAAAATTTTGCGTCATGGCTTAAGTTGTGTATGAATTGGCAACACGATATTTATTACATTGCTTGACCAATGAGCTGCTAAACCGGAAAAGCTTCCGTTGATCTTTTGTATGGGTATTTATTTATACCCTTGTAATTATTTGATATAAATATTGTAATGTTTTATGTATCAATGTAAAGTTGAGCAGTTATATAATAAATTGTAATAATATTATTTTTGTATTTTATATCTGTAAATTAAACTTGTGAATGAAATTGTGAAATATTTTGAGATGATAAATTTTTGTTGAATTGTGGAATGAAATGGAATTGAGGTGATTTGGGTTGGGAGTTGTGAAAAATTTATTGGAAGTGTTTTTCTCAGGTATTTGAAGAACTGTTTTCTCAAAATACAGACGGCACTCTACCAAAATTTTTATAAAATTTGCGAAAAAAAATGGGACAAAAATTTTAAGTAGTTTTGAAACTTCGAATAAATGATTTTAATTCCTACCAAAATGCTTATCACTTCCAAAATATAAGAAAATGGTTTTAAAATCCCTTGTAGTGTACATAATGAATTATCGGTAGGTGAAGTTCGGTAGTTCATTAGGTATTCTACGGGATCATGTTATGCCTTACAGAGGGGTAAGGTGTGACAAATCAACTTGCTTAAACCTAGGTAAAAACTACACTCGGGATTACCTTTGCAAATTATGCTACCTGAAATGCATCTAGAATGGCTAAAAATGCTAGAAACAATTGTAAACATGACCACCTTTTAGGACAGGTCTGAATTTGGCTAAAAACACAGTCCTTAGCACTAGTGGGCTATCATTGATTTAAGTGTACACTTTGGGATGCCTATGAACTATTGGTGATATATCCGCAGATGGTTTGTCAAAACTTTACTCCAATCGGCCGATATTGGCTAATTTAGTTTAGGCTGTTCGATGAGCATCTTTTTCACTGATCTCTGATCGAGGTATGTGTACCACCCACCATTTTTCGATGTTAAAATTCCTATCGTTAATTGGAAATTCTTATGAGGCTTAGGGTTTCACGAATAAGGGAAATAGTGGTAAATTTTTTTTTTGTGCAAATGCTATATTAAAGAGTCTATATGAATGAGTATGTGTTTGTTTTGGCCAAATAAAGAATATAGGAAGTATTTTTGGGCAGAATGAACTTCAGCAGCTGAAAGTTAAACTTTCGACAGTTGAAGTCCCCTTTTTACTATTGAGGTGTCTTTTTGGACAGTTTGGCACTTTTGACAGCCGAAAGTCCCCTTAACAGCAAGGTATAAATAGGCCATTTTAATTTGATTTTAAAAAAGAGTCAGTTTTCTCTCTCTTTTTGTAACTGTTACATGTAAAGAGGACCAAAATTGAAGTTTTTCTTAGCTAATTGGATGTTTTGAGTGCTTGGAGAACCCTTATAAGGCTCAAACATCAAGTTTGAGTTGAAATCCTTTTTTACCATTTGTTTTAAGTTCAATTTTCAAGGGAGCAAGGTATTTCTCTAATTTCCTTTTTTTTTTCTTCAAAAGATGGTTTTAAGTGTGATTACATGAGTTATTGTGAGTAATATAATTTCATGTAAGAAAAGGGTTTATTTTAACCTTTTAAGTCAATTTTGAATTTTTTTTGGGAGATTTTGCATAAGGTTGCTTTGATGAGATTGTATTGCATGTCTTATTGTGGAGTTTTGAAATAAGTTTAGTGTGCTTACAGACGTGAGCAAAATTAGGTTTAGAGATGAATTGAAGTTGTTTGGAAGTGTTGTCTCGTTTATTGATTTTTGGAAGAAATTGAGAAAATCTTTATTTTTTAGTTGTTTGATGGATGCATGTAGCATCCTTGTTTGTCTTTAAGTTGTTCGATGTTGTAAAGATGTTTTGGCTAGGTCAAATGAAGTTTTGGTGCAAAGGAAGGTAGTTGAATGAGTTTTGGCATTGTGAGTTTCTTCAGAGTTCAAATCAGGAATTCTAGAAATTCCTAAGTTTAGCTGCTGAAAACCATTATTTCAGCAGCCAAAATAGCTTTTGCTTCTTGAGAGTTTTGAAGGTCAGGACTTCAGTAGCCGAAGTTTCCAACTTTAGCAGCCGAAGTAGAGATGCTTAGGACTTTGATAGTCAGAGTGGCTACTACTTAAAAAGGGCATTTTTAGTTTGGCTAGTAGCCGAAGTTCCTTCCTTCAGCAATCCAAGTTGGTTCTGCCAGCCTTATTTCCCTTTTTGTTCTAAAATTCCAAAACTTGTTTTTATAACTGAAAAATACATAGAATAAGATGTTAGATGTATGTATAGAGTTTAAAGTTCCAGATAACTCATTAAGGTTCGACTTTTATAGGATCGAATTTAAGGGACCTAGGAAGCCAAGGTTAATAGGATCATAACCATTCATGTTCGGTGTTTGATAAGCTTCAAGAGGTGAGTAACACTAACCCTAAAAAATAAAAATTTATTTAATTAAGCTCAAAATCATTCTCATACATCATTTCATGATTTATAAGTGTATATGTATCTAGAACATGAAATTGCTGGATTATTGTATATTTATTATTGATGCACAATGGATGTTAGATAACTCATTAATTTCCCCTATTTATGGATATGCTAATTGTTATGATCATGCATGATGTTATGTAGTAAGACTAAATGAGGACTAATAAGCCCCTGACTCACTATTATGAAAGAGGATGACACGAGGAGCTGCTTTATGAGTTGGACACTTTAGTTATGTTTTGTATTTAAGAGGAAGTCTTAAGAAGCATCTATACGAGTTGAGCAAATTGGTTATGGGAAACACTGGTGACAAATCCATTTTATGTGAATTGTTTATGATGTGAAAAACTCATGTTATTGATGCATTACATATGTATGAGATGATTAATATCATAAAAGTACTGGTTGGTTTACTCATTAAACTTTATGAAGCATACCCCCTTTCTCTTAACCCACAGGTGCAGAGTTATAAGACTAGAGTTATCTTTTGGAAGAGCTATTAAGAGGCAGAGTTTTAGCAAGCTTTTTATATGTTAAGTTATAGATTGGACATGTAAAAATCTAAATGACTAGATACCTTGCTTGGTTTTAAAAAAATTATAATATGTTTTGTTTAAGTTTAAGATATGTATGTATGTTTACCTTAATCTTTAAAGCACATTCATTGAGTATCTATGAATGTATAACAGAATTACACTTGAGCATTTATGAATGAAATGAAAAGGTTCAAATTCTAAACCATTTTAAAAGAAAATGATTTATGCTCCAATCTAAATGCTAAAGTGTGATTGTCTATGAGTTGCTTAGGCTTTGGTTCATATGGAATGAGTTTATGTTTAAACAAGTTTTAGACTTGCTATGGGTTTCGGTAGCCTTGAGCTGACCCATTCTCTAAAGCTGGTAATAGCCTTTAGTTGGGTCATTATAGTGTGCTTGGTGTCAAAATCAAAACTTATGAATAGTGGATGAAAATTATCGAGCCCGATCATCCATTCTGGTCATTGGTTGGTTGGGATATAGTCAGAAAACTAAAGAAAACCAAAAATTTATCTCCTTCATAACTTCTTCCTCATACCACCATTTGATACAATATTGATCCCAAAAGAAAGTTTGTGGAATGAGGATTCCAATGGTACCAAATTGTTTCATCTGATGTCGGACGGCACTGAAATCATGCCAAAAAGCTCCTACCTACACGTGTGCATCTTTCTCTCTCATCCCTCATTTGCTGCTGCTACTAGTGGTCCTGGCCACCATTCATGGCCTCATAGTGGTCACCAAAAGTAGTGCTATTGTTGGAGAGTGTCAAGAAGAAAGAAAAATAGATGGCAAAGTGAGAGAGAGGAGAGAGAAAGAAAGGCGAAGAAGGGGGGGGGGGGGGATGGTCTTGTTATGTTTTTCACTTTCAAATTTTTTCTTTTTTCAAAATTTTAATTATAAGTCCCATCTCCCATCACTTTTCTTATATTGTCTTTTCTTTTCTTAGTTAACTACAATTATAATTAACATCATATAATATAATATTATTAAACTAATATCACATTATAATTAAACTAGTGATAATAATATAATATATTAATCAAATGATAAAGCATAATAATAATAATAATAATAATAATAATAATAATAATAATAATAATAATAATAATAATAATAATAATAATAATAATAATAATAATAATAATAATAATAATAATAATAATAATAATAATAATAATGGTGTTTGCTAGTTAACAACCCCACAATTGTATGGATTGTGAACAAGTTATACAATAGTGAGTAGAATATCATTCTCATAAAAAATTTATAGGCATAAGTACCATGCTAGACAACTACTTTGACTATTTAGACTACTGAATATGTTGAGAGATTAATTTTGAACTAATTGTAGATTCTAAGAATTACAAGAAAACAAAGTAATAATCTTAAATTTAGAAAACAATTAACTAAAACAATTTCAGAATTAACACTTCAACCTTGTTATGGACTTAAACTCGCCTATTTAATAGATTGAGAATTGTTACTTTGATGAAAATTATTTCTAAAATATCTTAAGCTGTCTCTTAAGACACCTAAGGTGCATTTTAATTAACCTGAACCCTACTTTCGTAGCGATCAATCTTAATTAAAACCCTTTAAGCTCTTTGATTAATTTTGGGATTTCACAAAGGATGTCAGCCTATCTCTAGGTTAGATTTTCTAGGTTCAAAATTTTGATTTCCAATATTAACCTTCACCTTTCAGTTCTTCAATTAGTATCTTTTATCATCACTAAGTGGGCACTAACACATAGCATTCATTAACAAAACAAAATATTGAATCAAAGAAAAAAACTCAAATCCATTAAATAACCTTAGTATATATCCATAACAGAAATTGAAAATGCTACTCTCCTAATCCTAGAATTAAACAAACTACTTACTCATTTTGAGTTTAACAAACATACTGAAATAAAATAAAATAATACAAGACAATTTGAAGGAATATAATAAAAGAAGCCAGAATAAAATCTACAGCCTTGAACTTTTGGAACTTCAGTTGAGAGTCCTTCTCCTTGAGCTTAGTGCAGATTCTCTTCAAATTGCTTAGAAAACTAGGGTTTGTATGTGAGGTAAACTCTTTAAACTAAACTCAACTCTCTTTTCTGCATGTTTTAGTCTTCTCGTATTTATATCAAGTACCTCAGATTCATGTTTTAGAGTCCCAAAGGCCTTAAAAGTCTACTTAGAATGAATGGAAAAGAATTCAAGTCGAAACAAAAGTCTTTCTATGGCAAAGTACACAGTCCGTGTATTTGGTATTGAGGGAGACAACAAGTTACATGGGGGTAGGAAGGTTACATGGGCCAATTAACACAGTCCGTGTATTTGGTATCTCTACGGCTCTTCAGGTCTTAATTGCCAGAAGGTTACACAAGGGTCTAGTGAATTACACTGGGTTTGGTGCAGACCCATGTACTATGGTTTCTCCATGCCTCCTTCATTTTCTACAGGCTAAGGAATTACACGAGTCAAGCTTCATGCTTACACAACCCGTGTAATATTATGTAGTCCTTCCTAGTTTTCCTATTTTCCAAACTTGTCCAATCGACTTCCATGCTTGGATCTTCCTTAAAACACTTGAAAAGATACAAAAAATATGAAATTAAGTAGAGATTAAAAAAATTAATAAAAACTAATGAAACTATGTCAAATGCATGCAATTGACTACCTAAATGCTATGAAATGAAAAGCAATAGTGCCTTAAAATACTTATATGATACAAGTGCATCAAATACCCTTAAACTCGAACTTTTAGTTGTCTTCAAGTAAAATAAAATTTTTAAGACTTATTAGGGTACTTTGATTTTTCTTAGAAACATAACCAAAAACTTAACTTGCATATAATTGAACTCTCTACAGGCTTCATACCAATTTCCCTACCATTAAAGCATAAATGATGGGCGAATTCGCAAGTATACAAGTCGTACCAAGTAATAAAGTAATAAGTCAAGTATCGTTCCACGAGAATTTGCCGTTTGAGTACAAAACTATGAATGCAGTGATTATTTGGGGTTATAATTGATGAATAAATGGTGAATGCTAATTAGAATGGGTAAAGAGCAAGCAAATAAATTCTAAATCTAGGCGCAATTGAACTAAATTAATAACTGGTAATTTGAATCAAAGTCTAATTATGATAAAAATGATTCCAGAGTTGGGGGTTTATGCATAAATTAATTGGGATTTGTCTTGGGTATTCCAATTTTAAGGGAAAACAGAGTTTGAAGGTGATTGATTCTTAATTCCTTTAATATCTTTTTCAAGTAAACAAAAGTGTGTTCTAAAATAACTAAACCTATAACCAATCATTAATTCCTCTTAAAACCCTAGTTTATTTCTAAATCTAGGTAATTCTAAGTTCCAATCCTTGATTATCTATCAATGACCTTCACCTTTTGGTCCTTCAATCAAAGATTAACACAATACCTAATGGGTACCAACATTAAGCAAGTAAATCAAGCACACAAGGAAGGAATCAAAACTCATATTTATATAAAATATGGAAATAACCAGTCCAAATCCACAAATTAATCTAAAACATATTTCCCAACTCTGAAATCCAGAGAGTTTACTCACTCATGTTGGTATTGACAAGAGAAATTGATGGAAAAGTAAAAAAAAAATTGATAAGAGGACTAAAAATAGAAAAAACCCGGGTAGAGGGACCAAAAACTCTGAGTCTTGGAGCTTCCAGAAATGGTTGTAGCAACTCCTTTTCTGCAGAATTGATGGTGCCTTTTTCCCTTCTATATTTTTTATTTTTCTTTTCTTTTTCTCTTATTGTTTCCTCTCCTTTCTTCTTGTGGCAAAAACTAGAAAATGATGCTTTTATATGGTCCCAAAAGTTGCCCTAAAAATATATAAGAGTCAAGGAGTGGATAGGAAATGAGGTGTAAAAATATCCATGTCAGCAGAGTTATCCACATTTTAGGCATTTTGCTTAGGGTACTGCTTACTCTAAGCAGGATCTTCAGTAATTTTCAGCCTCTGCATGCACTGCCTGCTTAAGGTTAAACAAACCCTCAGCAAGTCTCAATAGGTTTAGGATAAAAGGAGTTTTTCTGTTCATGCTTGACTTCTAACTTGACCTATGTTACACCTTAAGCACTGCCACTTATCCTAAGCAGGATCTCAAGTAGGACCCTAAGCAAATCTCGGCAGGTTTTGGAATGAAAGCTTGAATGTATTGGATTTAAGCTGTGCTTGACTTGCGGCTTGCCCAGGCTGAAGGTTAAGCAATATGATATACCCTGAGCAACATCATAAGCAAAGTTTCAAGCAAATTTCAGCCAACTAAATCTTCCAAGGCTTGATTTCTTCAACTGTCCTCCATGCTTAAAAGACTCCAAATTTCTTCAAATCAATTCCGAATGCACTCATTGGCCCTCAATTTGCCACAAAAACTATCAAAAATAACAAAATTATAAAAATCAAATATAAAGTAACTAAAGTTAGTAAATAAGCTAAAATAAAGCTAAAAACATAAAATATACTAAAATATAAGGGCAAAATGGATGCAAAACTATCCTAAAATGCCTATATGAAATGAGTGCAACAAATTTCCCCAAACTCAAACCTTTGCTTGTCCTCAAGCAAATTAAAAATAATTAATGCAATTGGGTTACCTTCCTTTAAATTCATGAAAATTACTTATCCAAGCTCTCAAACTTGCCTTTAGCCATGAACAAACCATATACCCACTTTCAAGGTACAATAAATTCGATTCTTACC
The DNA here is from genome assembly GCF_030052815.1 of Hevea brasiliensis. NCBI lineage: Eukaryota > Viridiplantae > Streptophyta > Magnoliopsida > Malpighiales > Euphorbiaceae > Hevea > Hevea brasiliensis. The sequence continues at coordinate 85,423,321 of NC_079499.1, forward strand.
AAAGTTATCACCGCTATGCCTTAGGTCAATTATCCATATCATCAAGCCTAAACCAATCAATCACAAAGAATAATCATGCCTAAATAGACTCTAGAGCAATCTATAAATTAAAGTATCTCAAATAATAATGGAAGTAAATAAATGGATGAATGTTATCCCAATCCTATAGGCAATTCTCCTATTCGAATCTCCACTAATGTAGCAAAACACTATCAAAAGATCAAAAGGACTTTCTAGGGTTGTGATGGGATTAAGGGGGTGATAATGTGGCTAACAAGGAAATGATAAAGGTAACAAAATATGAATATAATCAAATTATTCAAAGATCAAGGCACAATTTTTTTTATTTCTTTTTTTTTTAATCAAATGGGAGAAGGAACTTTATGACTATTCACAAATGCTAGCATATAATTTTAAAGCTTTTGGAGAGACTACTTAAATAACATTGACTTTGAATTATAATTATCCCTTTTAATTCACCCCCAAACTCATTTTTTTGTATACTTGGGTGGTGAATTACTTTACATACCTTAATTGAATTTGCTAGCATTTTTACTTTAGCCACTTCTCCCAACTAATTATTATATATATATATATATATATAATTTTTTTTTATTTTTTTATTATTATTTTTTTAAGTGTATCTATTACTCAAAGAATTATTCTCATGAAGGATAGGTAAGTGTTTGGTTTTATGGCTTGGCATTAATGTGGGTTTCAAAGAAATACAAGGGATAAATGTAGGCTCAAATTGGTTCCAAAGGAAAATTTTAAAGTGAGGTTGGCTAAGGCTAAAATGTAGGTTTAAAATTCAAAGAATGCCTAGATCATTTCTTTCTCAAGTGCATGCTATGATTTTGCCTTGAAAGGTTTAGGAGGATTGTTCTAGGATTGGTGAGACATCAATTAGCTACTTCTTACCTAAAGTTTTCTCTAGGCACTCAAACTCAATGCAATTGATTGGGTGGCCCTTGGCTAAGAAGATATAAACTAAGGTGAGAATCAATAACCATGCACCTATCCAGAACTTTCAACCCATCAAACCCTTCTAAAAGTAAGCTCAATTGCTCTTCAAAGCAATTTTCAATCCTCTAAGGATAAGGTAAAAATTTATTTTTATGATATGCATGATCCTAAAATGAATGCATAAATCAAATTAAAACTAAGTGTAATCTATATGAAAATTATATACAAGTGTATGTGTATGAATATAGACATGGATTAGCTATGTGTGAATTAATGAAATGCAATAAATGAATGAATGAAAATTTTAAAAATTTTGTGAAAATTTTAAAAATTTTGCAAAAATTTTGCCCTTACCCCCAAGCTCAAATGAGACATTATCCTCAATGTCTAAAATGAATGCAAAGATGGGCAAAATTGTGTGAGCTAATCAGTTAATAAAATATATAAAATTGGAAATTAGATCAATATAGGCTCAAGAATTCCAAAATTAAGCTTAAAATGATATTAATAATGAAACCTTAGAGAGAAAAATATGAAAAAGTATCCCAAATGTATGAATTTACAATGCTTAAGAAGGTGCTTAAGATGTTGCTTAACCAGTTGCTTAAGGTTAAGCAAGGTTTGCATAAGGTTAAGCAAGATCGTAAGTACTAGGAACATGCTAAAAATATAAAGAACTGCAAGTGATCTAGTACCTCATGATGAAATTAAACAGATTTGGCTGAAGGTAAACTGTGTCACTCATCAATATCAACCAAATTAGAACTGAATAAAAGATAGAGTGCAAGAATAATGTACAAAACGATGAAAAATATAATGAAATAAGATCTAACAGTGAAATTAAGAATCAAACCAGAGAACATGCATAAAAGAACTATATTCAAAACTGCAAAAGAATATTAGAAAATGAAGTAAGATAAAAATAAGCTAAAGGAAATATGTAAATTGCAAGCACAGTCAGAAAATAAAATAAACTACAATTGTTACCAAAGTTTAAAAGTCAACTTTCAAATTACAAAAGTAAACCTAAGACATAAACTAAAACTGAAATAAACTAAACTAAATAAACTGCTGCTGTTGATGGGTTTGTCAAGGCTTGTTGCTGATGGGTCTGCAGGTGAAATAGGGGTTGCCGCATCAGGTTCTACAGGGTCTTCTTGGTGATCCGAAGCTTCTGAGGCTGTTTCCAAGTTTTATGTGAGGTCCTTCATTTATTAGAGCATGTCTTGGCCCTAATGATATAAGTTGTTAAAAGACTGCGCCAATTTGATGTAAAGCTCCAACATTTGAATTTCCTGCTATTTTTACTTCTTTTTAGGAGATGAAAATCTCTTTTTAAGCCTCTTTTCTAGCGTCTTCTGCTGTTTGACCTGCTGCTGACCCAAAACATTAATTTTAACTTCTAACCCCTTCAAGGTTTCAAGAATTTTTATGGTTTCAAATGGAGGAACAGATGGTGGGGCAGTGAAGCTGGCTACTTTGGATTCTAAGAATCTTAAAAGGGACAGAATTTCTGATGGAATCTTCTGTTCAGTAACTATTTGAGGTGCTTGCATAGGTTCTACTGGTGCATAAGCACTTGGTGCTACAGAACCACTAGCATCACCATGCTGCTGTAACAATACATAAGTATGTCCTTTCTTCTCACAAAGATCCATGTGAAGTAACATTGTGCTGTCTAAAAATGACTCACTAGAAACCGGCACAAGCTTATATAAACTAGCATCAAAGCCAAAGGAATTGGCTATGACAATTATATAACCTCAAAAAACTATGCTACTTGTGGTGTGCCTGAAGGAGCGGAAGCATGGTGATGAGTTCATTAGAGCATTGAATTTCAAAAATTTTCTTCTAGGGTTATGCATCATACCACATCTCTTATGTGCCTAATTAATTTCAATGCTCAATTGTATATTAAAACATTTTTAATATGTATTAGGATCTATGTTTGCCATTCAAGATTGTAAATTAACAAATTAATTCATTTAAATCCTAGTTTAAAAGAGGAGTTAGAGCACTAACCTCTTTGATGCACTATAGATGTAATTGGCACCTTTAGGAAGCACCTAGGACCCAAAGTGTTATCCCTCTAGCTTGTCCACACTAAGATAACCAATGGGCAAACTCCAATTTGCTTCTTAAGCCTTTGCCAACCAATTATAAATTGGGTTTTGGCCTTTAGAGAGGTTATATGTGTGTATAAGACACTAGAAACAATTTCTAGCAATTTTAATTCAAAGGGAATGGAGTGATTCTCTTTGAATTGATGAGAAAAGATGAAGAGAAGAGAGGGAGAGAGGTGTGCCTCCACACATAAGAGAGAAAGGGGAGATGGCTGATTTTTTTCTTATAACTTCTCTTTATATAATTAGGTCAAGCAATTACTTAAACCCTATGCCACATGTCACCACTACATTACATCTTATTTTTAATTGACTTAATCACATTAAACCAAGTGTCAAAGCTAGACTTAATCTTGGCTTTGATCAACTTGCATGATAGGAAGACAAATGGCAAACTTATATGATGCCATGTGTCACCATCTCATAGTGCTACATGTCACCATGTGAAATGACCAAATTACCCTTAAGTTGTAATTTTGAGTTCTTAACCCAAAATCATTATTTCTCCTCTTAAAATCAATTTATATCAAATATAAATTAATTAATTAATCTCTATTAATTAATTTCTCACAATTAAATTCATATTTAAACACTTTAAATATAAATATAACTTATACTATACATCCAATAACCTAGATTTGGTTTCAAGCCATGCTAGAGACTTTGCAATCTTATTACAAAACAAACCTATTTAATTAATCAATTAAACTCTTTAATTAATCAATTAAATCATATTTAACTTGGTGATTAACTTGTGTATGTGTGTGACTCACTAGGCTCATCACTAATTGGCAATGAGATAAGATATTAACTCTTAATATCATTAGAACTCCTTCTTACTATAAATGATTTCTCTAAATCATTTTAGGCATCTCATAGACCATGGTTGACACCTAGCATAGCATGCCATGGCCACCCAATCAGTAATAAGGAATACCTTAAATGAATCTATAATCATATATTACCATGCACTAGAATCTCTCTGTTACAAAATCTCAATTCGAGCTGGAGTCATGGTTTATGTCAAACCCCATTTGCTATGAATATTATGTTCTCTTTTAGTTCCAATTCTTGATTAATTAGGTTTTCTTATCAGAAACTCTTTTCTAACTAAATCTGTCTGTCCTGGCCAGGAACTTGAAACATCAAGAACAATTAAATGAACATAGGACTTTATCCCTATTTACTTAGGGTAACAAATTACATCTTGATCAACACCTACCTCCATTTATAACTAGTAGGAGCCAACACATGCCCATATACTCATACACAGTACAAGTATGAAAGCAGTATCAAACTCAAACCACCTATATATAAGATAACTGTGTTATCTCAGGTCTAAAGATTATATGCACTGATAGGATATATGACAATGCATTTATAAGAGTAAATTCCATGTGCTTGTCATATGCGTCACTGGTTCGGCCTACTTATCATGTATAAGTGCCTATCATGTTTGTTATATGGCATGAGACTCACCATTCTATCTTATTTATATCTCATATAAATAACTTGGGAACAAACATGATTATAATCTTTCTGGATAAGTCATGTCCTGTGTGAAGTATCCTCGATTGTGAACCAATTTATGATACTTTGTGCTAGAAGTACTATCACTCATATTCTTAACAACTTAAGAATAGAATTTCTAATAAAATATCAATGGACCTTTTCTATTACACATAAATACATTATATAAATACAAAAGTGAAATTGCCTTTTATTAATAAAATATTTACAAGATACATACTAAATGATTTGCTCTAGGGCATACTACTAACAATCTCCCACTAGCACTAGAGCCATTCATTATAATATCTTAGACCCATCTTCTTAAGATGTCGGTCTAACTGAGCTTGTGACATAGGCTTCATGAATGGATCAGCTGGATTTTCAGCTGATGCTATTTTTTGCATGGCTACATCACCTCGCCCAACTATTTCTTTGATAATGTGGTAACGCCTTTTTATGTGTTTGGATTTCTGGTGAGACCAGGGTTCTTTAGCTTGTATGACCGCTCCATTGTTATCACAGTAGAGTGGAACTGCTGACTCAATGGAAGGAACTACTGCAAGTTCTATCACTAACTTCTTTATCCAAACAGCTTCTTTTGCAGCATCTGATGCAACAATATACTTAGCCTCTGTAGTGGAATCAGTAGTCGTACTCTATTTGAAACTTTTCTAATTGACTGCACCTCGATTACAAATAAACACAAACCCAAAGGTAGACTTTCTATCATCGATATTTGATTGGAAATCAGAATCAGTATAACCATCCAATTGCAAGTCACCACCTCTATAAATCAAGAATAAATCCTTAGTTCTTCTCAAGTACTTAAGGATATTCTTGACAGCTATCCAGTGTTCCAAACCTGGATTGGATTGAAACCTACTAGTCAAACTAACAGCATGTGTAATATCTAGCCTAGTACACATCATTGCATACATCAAACTTCCAATAGCCAAAGCATATGGAATCCTGGCCATTTTATCTCTTTCTTCAAGTGTCTTTGGAGATATCTCTTTAGAAAGGTGAAAGGTGGATAGCATGTTTCACTGGTAACAATCCTCTCTTGGAATCAAGCATGTTAAACCTCTTTAACACATTTTCCAAGTATAGACTTTGGGATAAACCAATTATTCTTTTCGCTCCATCTTTATAGATGCGAATTCCAAGAATATAGGTTGCCTCCCCTAAGTCTTCATGGAGAATGTATTTGATAACCATACCTTTACAGCTGTCAACATACCTATGTCATTACCTATCAACATAATATCATCCACATATAAGACAAGGAAAATGATAGCACTATCACTAACTGTCTTATATACACATGGTTCATCCATATTTTTAATAAAACCAAATGACTTAATAACTTCATCAAAATGGATGTTCCAACTCCTCGAAGCTTGTTTCAACCCATAAATGGATCGCTTTAGCTTGCATACCTTGGAACCATCTTGGGATTCAAAACCCTAGGTTGTTCCATGAAAAAGTTTTCTTCAATGTATCCATTGAGAAAAGCTATTTTGACATCCATCTGCCAAATCTCATAATCATAGTATGCAGCTATTGCTAATAGAATCCTAATTGATTTAAGCATGGCAACAGGTGAGAAAGTCTCCTCATAGTCAATTCCTTGCTTTTGGTGAAACCCTTTCACTACTAGCCTTGCTTTATAGGTCTTTATCTTTCCATCAGAACCAATTTTATTCTTGAAAACCCATTTATTCCCTACAGGTAAAATACCTTCAGGTGGGTCAACAAGATCCCAAACTTGATTCTTATACATGGAATCAATTTCGAATTTCATAACTTCAATCCATTTTAAAGAGTCTATATCTGATATAGCTTCTTCATAGGTAAGTGGATCATCTCCATGATCTACTTCTTCATAAGTAAACAACTCTTGTTCATCTTCATGAAGAAAACCATATCTCACTGGTGGGTGAGATATCCTGGTTGATCTGCGAGGAATTATTGTAGATGTTTCATAAATAGGTGTAGGTTGACTAGATGGATCTATATCTATTTGATCTATTGGTTAGTTAAAATTCTCCAATTCTGACTCTATTTGCCTTCCTTTGCCTCCTTCTTGAATAAATTATTGTTTAAGAAATATGGCATTTCTGCTTACCACAACCTTTTGTGATATAGGCAAATAAAACTATCCAAAACTTTCTTTTGGATATCCAACAAATCGACCCTTTTCTGATCTGGTTTCTAATTTATCAGTGTTCAGCTTTTTGATAAAATCTGGACAACCCCAAATCCTAACATGCTTAAGACTTAGTTTTCTTCCATACTATATCTCATAAGGTGTGGAAGAAACTGATTTTGATGGAATCCTATTCAGAATATGCAAAGCTGATTCTAATGCAAATCCCAAAAGGAGATTGGCATATCAGTGTAGCTCATCATACTACTTACCATATCTAATAGGGTACGATTTCTCCTTTCAGATATACCATTTAGCTGTGGCATTCCTGGAGGAGTCAGCTGGGAAACAATGCCATGCTCTTTCAAGTATTCATCAAATTCAGTACTTAAGTATTCACCTGCACGATCTGATCGAAGAGCTTTAATACTTTTTCCTGTTTGATTTTCTACTTCATATTTAAATTCTTTGAAGTTTTCAAAGGATTCATGTTTGTATTTCATTAAATACAAATACCCAAACCTTGATTTATCATCAGTAAAGGTAATAAAGTAATGAAAACCGCCTATAGCCATTTTTTTAAATGGACCACATACATCACTATGTATTAGCTCCAAAATATTTTCAACTCTTAGTCCTTATCCAACAAAGGGTGATCTAGTCATTTTGCCTTGAAGGCAGGATTCACAAGTTGGAGTAGGTTCAGAACCTAATGAGGATAAAATCCCCATTTTCTCTAGTTTTGCAATCCTATCTTCTGCAACATGACCTAATCTTAAGTGCTAAATATATTTTGAACTAGAGTTGATTTTCATCATAGCATTGCATTCTTTTAGATTGCTTGCATTCAATTTGTGTTTATCATTATTATCCAAATAATAAAGACCATCATGCATATAACCCAAGCCAACATATTTATTTTCAAAATAAATATTGCAAACATCATTTGTGAACTGAAATTCATAATCATTTCTAGTCAAACTAGATATAGAAATGATGTTCTTAAATGCATCAGGTACATACAAAATATTATTCAAGCACAAAACATGTCCACACATGTAAAAAGATTTAGATCCTATGGCTAAAGCTTCAACAGTTGAGTCATCGCCAATCTGGAGTCAAACATCTCGAGTATGCAAGCTGCTACTGTTTGCTAGTTTCTGCATATCATAAGAAATGTGAGAACTGGTACCAGTATCTAAAACACAAGCTGTAGATGAACTATGAGAATCATTAGCATCTAAATAACAAGATAGAGACATATCTTCTGAAAGTGTATCCTTCTTGTCCTTCAAAGAAGCAAGATACTCTGGGCACTTCCTTTTCCAGTGCCCATCCTTCTAGCAGTGGAAACACTTTTCTTTACCTCCATCAGCTTTGGTCTTCCTTTTTTGTTTGGCTATCTTCTTGGAAGGTCCTAGAATTTGAGGTTTCCTTTTCTTATTGCTCTTCTTCTTGTTGGACTTTCCAGCAGAAGAAGATGCAATCAAAGCTACCTCTTTTCCTTTATAGCCCGTCATATTCTTTTGGGCAATAACAAGCATTTTAAGTAAACCAGCCAAGGTGTATTCCTACTTGGTCATATGGAAATTTGTCACAAAATTCCCAAATGACTCAGGTATGGACTGAAGGATCAAATCCGCTGTAGTTGGAGATCCATGTTAAAGTTAAGATGTTCTAGCTGGTCTATAAGCCGAATCATCTTGTGGATATGATCCCCAACATTTTGTCCCTCAGACATCTTCATGTAGAATAGCTGTCTAGATATCTCATACCTAGCATTCCTACTGTGCTCACCATACAACTCTTGCAGGTGAAGAAGGATCTCACTTGTACTCTGCATGTTCTCATGCTGCTTCTGTAACTCATTGCTCATAGAAGCAAGAATATAACATTTGGCTCTCATATCATGCTCCTTCCACTTGTCCAAAGTATCAATTTCCTCTTGAGTGGCCTCAAGAGGTAAGGGACCAGGAACCTTTGAGTCTAGAACATATCCAATATGTTCTAGGTTCAGGACAAGTTTTAAATTTCTTAGCCAATCAGAATGATTAGGTCCCGTCAACCTATTGTGATCAAGTATGCTCGCAAGTATATTGGATAATGGTGGTTGTTGTGTGCTCATTGTTATCAGAAGAATAACTACAGAAAATAACTAGGTTAATTAGTAAATGTATCAAGTAATTAACTAAAATGATTATGGTCTTTTAATCAAATTGGTCCTCCCACTAACTTGGCAAATCCTACACTTTCAAAGTAGGAAACGGAAATCCTAGTTGGATAGATTTCTAGTGGGTGATTGAATTCTTATAGTCTTATTAATTATCCTCAGGCACATCCATTATTGGAATTACAATAAACTATAAGTGAGCAACTCCTTACCCATCACATCTTATGTGAGGTTCAATCATTAATCTAGCCCCTAATGCTCAAAATCTCAAGCACATCCATTATTGATTTATCTTGCATTAGTTAAGTTGATCCCATTAAGCCAGTAAACATGCAAATAATTTTAATGTCCTTAGGCACATCCATTATTGGCTATCAACTTATTTACATATTTACAATATCTCATGCTTAGTAATTATTCTTAAGAAAATCTCTTAAATTAAATGCATCACATACAAGTATTTAAAATTTCTTAAAATAATTACCTCAATGGAGGGCTCATGATATAATTACTTTAATTATACCATTTCCAACTTAATCATTTGTTTAGAAGATTTAGTGGTCGGCTTAATTACTATTATGGTCTCACTTTGCACATTATCCAATTAGCATGCATAAATCATATACTTGCATACATTCCCATACATCTTATACATACATGGATAAACAATAAATATAGTATGATCATGGACTTTCTAAGGGATTCAATTCTGAGCCACCAAGAATTGAATCAGGGCATTCCTAGGTACATTTCATTCATTCATTTTATAAGAGTTGCTGAAGGAGTAAATAATCAACACTTGATCTTGAATTCCTCCCACTGGTCCCACCAATGCTCTTGACCTCCTTGATCTTCTTGCAATCCAATTACATTGTAATCCTTGGCATACTAAGGTGAATTTACAAGAATATGGACTTTAAAGTCCTTAAAAAAATGAAATTACAACCCAAATTATTACAACACTTATAATACATGCCACCAAAAATAAAATTAATTATTTTACAACCCAAAGAAAAATAAAAGAAATAAATCCAATCACATTGGTCCTTTATTGTCCATGATCATCCATCATGCATATTTCCATTTAACAATTAAATAAAACATACACACTAAAATTAAATTGAATATCTCATATTCAACTAAAAAATTCAAATTTAAATCTCATTCAAACAAACTTAAAAATTCAGATTTGAATCACATTCAAACAAATTTAAAAAATTTAGATTTGAATCTCATTCAAATAAATTTAAAAATTTAGATTTGAATCTCATTCAAACAAATTTAAAAATTCAGATTTGAATCTCATTCAAACAATTGAATCAAAATTTAATTGTGTGATTAAAATTCTTAATTAAACAATTTAATTAAGCATGGGCCTAATTATGGGCCTTAAATGCCAAGCCCATACATCAAACCCAAACCATGCGCATGGTTGGTGTTCACAACCATGCAAGCTGCCACACATGAGGACTTCAACATGTAGCCGCCACCATTGGTTAGTCCAAATAGCTTTAGATCAATTCAATTCACATAATTAAATCTCAATAATCAATCTAAACGGCAAATATAGTGGCTCTGATACTAATTGAATGAGCGGAAGCATGGTGATGAGTTCATTAGAGCATTGAATTTCAAAAATTTTCTTCTAGGGTTACATGCATCATACCACATCTCTTATGTGCTTAATTAATTTCAATGCTCGATTGCATATTAAAACACTTTTAATATGTATTAGGATCCATGTTTGCCATTCAAGATTGTGAATTAACAAATTAATTCATTTAAACCCTAGTTTAAAAGAGGAGTTAAAGCACTAACCTCTTTGATTCACTATGGATGTAATTGGCACCTTTAGGAAGCACCTAGGACCCCAAGTATTATCCCTCTAGCTTGTCCACACTAAGATCACCAATGGGCAGCCCCCAATTTGCTTCTCAAACCTTTGCCAACCAATTATAAATTGGGTTTTTGCCTTTAGAGAGGTTGTATGTGTGTATAGGACACTAGAAACAATTTCTAGCAATTTTAATTCAAAAGGAATGGAGTGATTCTCTTTAAATTGATGAAAAAAGATGAAGAGAAGAGAGAGAGAGAGGTGTGCCTCCACACATAAGAGAGAAAGGAGAGGTGGCTGATTTTTTCTTATAATTTCTCTTTATATAATTAGGTCAAGTAATCACTTAAACCCTATGCCACATGTCACCATCACATTGCATTTTATTTTTAATTGACTTAATTACATTAAGCCAAATGTCAAAGCTAGACTTAATCTTGGATTTGATCAACTTGCATGATAGGAAGACAAATGGCAAACTTATATGATGCCATGTGTCACCATGTGAAATGACCAAATTACCCTTATTTTATAATTTTGAGTTCTCAACCCAAAATCATTATTTCTCCTCTTCAAATCAATTTATATCAAATATAAATTAATTAATTAATCTCTATTAATTAATTTCTCACAATTAAATTCATATTTAAACACTTTAAATATAAATATAACTTATACTATACATCCAATAACCTAGATTTGGTTTCAAGCCATGCTAGACACTTTGCAATCTTATTGCAAACTAAACCTATTTAATTAATCAATTAAACTCTTTAATTAATCAATTAAATAATATTTAACTTGGTGATTAACTTGTGTATGTGTGTGACTCAATAGGCTCATCACTAATTGGCAATGAGATATGATATTAACTATTAATATCATCAAAACTCCTTCTTACTATAAATGATTTCTCTAAATCATTTTAGGCATCTCATAAACCATGGTTGACACCTAGCATAGCATGCCATGGCCATCCAATCAGTAATAAGGAATACCTTAAATGAACCTATAATCATATATTACCATGCACTAGAATCTCTTTGTTACAAAATCCCAATTCGAGCTGGAGTCATGGTTTATGTCAAACCCCATTTGTTATGAATATTATGTTCTCTTTTAATTCCAGTTCTTGATTAATTAGATTTTCTTGTCAGAAACTCTTTTTTGACTAAATCTGTCTGTCCTGGCCAGGAACTTGAAACATCAAGAATAATTAAATGAACATAGGACTTTATCTCTATTTACTTAGGGTAACAGATTCCATCTTGATCAACACCTACCTCCATATATAACTTGTAGGAGCCAACACATGCCCATATATCCATACACAGTATAAGTATGAAAGCAGTATCAAACTCAAACCACCTATATATAAGATAACTGTGTTATCTCAGGTCTAAAGATTATATGCATTGATATGATATATGAAAATGCATTGACAAGAGTAAATTCATGTGCTTGTCATATGCGTCACTGGTTTGGCTTACTTATTATGTATAAGTGCCTATCATGTTTGTTATATGGCATGAGACGCACCATTCTATCTTATTTATATCTCATATAAATACCTTGGGGGCAAACATGATTACAATCTTTCTAGATAAGTAATGTCCTGTGTGAAGTATCCTCGATTGTGAACCAATTTATGATACTTTGTGCTAGAAATACTATCACTCATATTCTTAATAACTTAAGAATAGAATTTCTAACAAAATATCAATGGACCTTTTCTATTACACATAAATACATTATTTAAATGGAAAAGTGAAATTGCCTTTTATTCATAAAATATGAACAAGATACATACTAAATGATATGCTCTAAGGCATACTACTAACAGTGTCTTATGACAGTTTAGTGCCAATGAGTAGCTAAAAAGTAAGGTAAGCTAACTGGCTTTCTCTCCTTCATACACCACAAGAAAAATAAGTCTCTAGAACCCACAATGCTATTACTTTGCCCTCTGCCTAAGACAGTGTAAGAAATAAATGTATGAAGATATTTCAACACAGGATCCAATATCCCAATTGCCTTTGCTGTCCTCTGCCTATAATATCCTCCATAAGGAGCAATTTCCTTCCAGAATTTAATAGGATCATAAATGGTTTGTTGCCACTCAATGCTCTTATATCTAACATCTTGAAAACTAAAGATTGCACTCATAGAGCCCATATCTAACTCTCTATCAATATCAGCACATCTAAAGCAGATTACATCTCTATGGCCAGGGATAGTAGGTTTGAAATTCAACCTTAGGGAACTCAAAAATTCCAAAGTCAAATCTTTATACACTGGTTCCCTGATCCTAGCAAACTCAGTCCAATTGACAGCATCTGAATAAGCAAACATAGAATCATAAATGCCTAATTCTCTTAAAATTTGCTCATCTATATATTTACTTGCTGCAATGGGCTTAGAGGCTAAAATCTCATGTGTATTTTTCATATCTATGTCTTTGTAAGCCCAAGATAATGGAGAAATTACCTCCTCTATGTCATCTGTAGATGCTGAACGTGCTGTCGAAGCATTGGCAGGCTGAGAAAATGTTAAGGGCAACTGAAATGCAGGAATTGGAGCAATTGGTGATGGAATTGATTATGCTGACCTTGTTCTCTTACTAACTGGCTTTGAGGAAACCCTAGGTGAAGATTGTAAATCCATGGGAATAGGGGATGACCCTTTCTTTTCGCAATAGAGGCTTTCTTGGTTCTACCTGTAGCCATTTTGGTTTTAGTTTTAGGTTTGGCTTAAGTTGGCACAGGTTCAGGCATTGGTTCTTGAACTTGGGTTTCGGTAATGGGTGTTTCAATAGGGGTCTCAATGGCAGGGGCTAGGATGGGGGTTTCTATGGCAGCTTCATGTTGTGGTGTGAGAGGTGTCGACAGAATGAGGGAGGGTGTTTGGTTTTGGGGTAGTGGTGGTGAAGGTGGTGGTGGCGGGCTTGGTGGTGATTGTGGTGGTGGTGGCAGGCTTGAACTTGGGGTAGGGTTTGCGCTAGCAGAAGGTGAAGAAGGAGTGGCCATTTTAAATTTAGTAGACCTTTTGGATTTTCGGAGCTTGTGGGTAGACCAAATCTTGGTTCTCACTGTCACACCTTACCCCTCTGTAAGGCATGACATGATCCCGTAGAATACCTAATGAAGTACCGAACTTCACCTACCGATAACTCATTAAGTACCCTACAAGGGATTTTAAAATCATTTTCTTACTTTTTAGAAGTGGTCAGCATTTTCTTATAGGTATTAAAACATTTAATTAGAATTTGTAAACTAGTTAAAATTTTTGTCCCTTTTTATTTTTCCCCAAATTTTAGAAAAATTTCGACAGAGTGCCATTTGTATTTTGATAAAACAGTTCTTCAAATACCTGTAAAAAGTACTTCCAATGATTTATCTCATCAACTTTATCAAATCAACCTCCATCACAACTAATTTCAACATCATTTCTCAAATTCCAAAAATTCAAATAAGTAATTTCCAATTCAAATAACATCCAAAATAATACTAAGTAATTTCATTCAAATTAAAACAAAATACATTCATTCATACTTCATTAAAATTAAAACAAATTACATTCATCCAAAATTTACATTAGAAAAATCTAAACTAATTTTATTACAAACTTTATACAACTGCTCATGACCAGTTCTACATGTACATGCATTTACATATATCAAAATCATTATTACAATCAGGGTATAAAATATACCCGATAGAACTTCAGGGAAGGTGTTTCCACAATCCTTAACAGCTCACTCTGCTGCTCCTCTAGTCTCAATATCTGCGGCAGCAATAACAGCCATCGCTGAGTACTATAACTCAGTGTTGCATAATATACTAAAATAACATTTATGCAGAATTTAAATCATATTTATTCAAAAACTGAACTGAATATGAGAAATAAATACAAAACATGATTTATAAGCTTTTAATCCAAACAATTTCATTTCAAAAGTCTCAAAACAAATTTCATCAAAACATAGTTATATCATGCCATTCGAAACAATAATCATCTCAATAGCAAGAGGCTTATGAGAAGTCACATCACAAGGCTAGCTAGCTCAAATATATGGATATCCATTTAATTTCTTCTTCTACTGGCACACATCTCAACACTTCAGCCAGAGAAGGAATCAAAATTCGAAACTGATTTCCCCCACTAGTTGTGCTAGTGAGGTATTCAAATATATGGTCATGACACTGTGGTTTCAAAACTATCTTAAGAATTTACTAAACATTTATTGTCATTTCAAACACAAACAATAAATCTTTCAACAATTTAAATCAAAAGCATAATAAACATTTCAATCCAATTGTGTCACAATTTAATATCTCAATTCATTCAAAAATAATTTACAGAAGAAAATTTACAGAAATTCTATATTGTGCACAAACCTTATACGAGTCGCCTCTTGGCCTTGACTCAACACCTCAGGTTCTTTCCCAATATTCCTTTCCACTGAAACACACAGTTTCACAGTGTTTCAGTATCACAATTTATCATAACTCCAAAGATAAATTTAAATCTACTTATACCTAGCTTTAATATGCTAAACTTGACGTTCTTTAAAATTTGTTTTTTGGGGTTACTATTCAATTTATTGAGTTTGTAATGCTTAATAGGTATGGGAATTGCAATTTCACTCACATACCACATTTTGGTTACCTAATTTGTTGGTTTTGGTTGTTTTCTCAAATTTTAAGTCTTTTAGGCAAAATTGCAAATTTTAAGTTTTGGTGTCTTGTCTTGCACTATTCTATTGGTCATGTTGCTGTTAGAATTTGGCTAAGTTTTCTTCATAGAAATTGTTCGTTATTGTCTTAACTTTATTTTCCTTTTTGAATCACTCCATTTAGAGTTTTGTAGCTCAAGTTATAGCTATTTGAACATGGCTAGCTGGATTGACCTAACACAAATTTTCTGGCCACCAACTTGGTTCTGGTAGTTTTAGGTCACTAATTTTGGGTGGCTAAATGACTTGGTTATGGGCATAATTTAGACTTGTGTTCTTCATGAAAGTTGTAGGACTATGTCTCAACTTTCTACTGGTAAAGTTTCAGGTCATTTGAACCTGCCTAGCCCAAGTAATGGCCAAATGAACAAACACTGTTCATTTGGTCATTTTTGTACAGGTCAGACTGCCTAATCCAGATTTGGGCAATTTGTTCACTATGCTATGGTCACTTTCTGGGCATGATTCCTAAACAAAAAATGTGCCATTTTGTGTCTACTTTTATTTTCAATTGGCCTCACACCAATTGGATTTGTAAATTTTTAGTTTTGGTCCCTGAAAGGGACCTTAGTCATGCTGCCTGCAAAATGTCCATAACCAATCCGAATTTCCATTTGGTTCCAACACTTCCAACACACTAAAATTGGTCATACATGACCATTTTTCAACTCAAACAAGGTGAAACACACCATTTGACCAATTCTCAAAATTTTATCTCCTAAACCCTAGGTCTAAAACCCTAACTTCCATAAATTGTTACGTTTTACTAATTCAAAGCATATAAACATAATTTCTCAACTCATTCAAACATTCTAACATGTTTAATTCCATTAAAACTCTATGAACCTCAATATGCCCATATTGGCCGAATTCTCTAGGGGTTACTTATAAGTAAGATTTTTTTCATGTTTTCATAATTTCTAAGTTTATTCAACTATAAACACAATAATTAAACTTGAAATTTCAAGTTTAGCTTACTAACCTTTCTTTGAATTTCAAATCCTTCAATTCTCTATCTTTTTCCCTTTATTTTCTCCTTCAATCTTCTTATCTAGTACTAATAGCAAGTTTTCTTTAGAAATTTGGGGGATTTTATGTCTAATTTAGGGAGTTTGAAAAGGTTGAAATCAAGCTCTAATGGAGGTTTAGAGAGGGAGAGGGTGAGGAGAGAGATGAGCCGGCTTTGGGTGAGGAAGAAGAATAATTTTATTTTTTCATTTTTTTGGTTTTATCCTCATTTTTGACTTGGTCAAAATAAATTCATTAATTTAATAATTATTTATGAGGTCATCCATGATGTCATGGAAGGTGATGTCATAAACTTTTTCTTTCTTTTTTTTTTTTTACTTTTGCATTTATTTTTCCATTAGTTCTTTAATTTAATTCTTATTCCCAAAATTTTATTTTCTCCGATTTTATTTGACAGTTAGGTCAGGAGTCAGCTCCAGGAGTCAATTAACCAAATTGACCCTCGCCAGTTCGATCCAATTTGCAAATAATTCAATATTTCTTCTGAATCCCTGACCTATTTATTTAAACTGCTTAACAATTCTTTTTTATGATTTTCTCTTTTCCACTGTGTTCGCAATAGTCCTAAGGACCGCGGCGTCACATTTTCTGATTTGAAATTTGAGTTTAAATAGACCTCGTAATCCTTCCCGAGAAGGTCACCCATCGCTGTGACTCTCTGCTCATTTAACTTATTATGTTCTGTTTTTCTTATTTATACTTAATTAATTGACAATTACTAATTATTTGTGTTCAGGGCTTATCTAGTTGTCTTAGATGTGGTTCTAATCCCATTAATTATTCATACTGACACCGGTCACTGGAATAGTAAAATATACCGGGCTATACAAATAGGGTGTTACAATTCTCCCCTCCCCTCTCCCCCCCCCCCCCTTAATATAAATTTTGTCCCGAAATTTTATCTGGTATCAATCTCTGAACAGCTGTCTCCTCATGTCCTCCTCTCGTTCCCAAGTAGCTTCTTGGCCTGAATGATGGTTCCACAGCACCTTCACCAACGGTATTTTCTTATTCCGTAGCTGCTTCACCTCATAAGCTAGAATCTCTATGGGTTCTTCCTCATATGTGAGGTCTGGATTCACTTCAATTTCTTCCACCGGTAGTACGTGAGATGGTTCTGATCGATAACTCCTCAACATAGATACATGGAAGATACTATGTATCTTCTCTAGCTCTGGAGGTAATGCCAAACGATATGCCAAAGGACCCACTCTCTCTAGAACCTCATATGGCCCAATGAAACGAGGACTCAGTTTCCCCTTCCTACCGAATCTCATAATTCTCTTCCAAGAGGAAACCTTGAGGAATACTTTCTCACCCACTGCATACTCAATATCCCTTCTCTTTAAATCAATATAGGACTTCTGACGGTCTGATGTACTCTTAAGTTGATCTCTGATCACCCTGATCTTCTCCTCAGTCTGCTGAACAATTTCAGGCCCAATCATCTTCCTTTCACTTACTTCATCCCAAGACAAGGGAGTTCTGCATTTTCTGCCATACAAAGCATCATATGGAGGCATCCCAATGCTTGATTGGTAGCTGTTGTTGTAAGCAAACTCAATCAAAGGCAAGTGTATGTCCCAACTACCCTCAAATTCAATCACACAAGCTCGTAGCATGTCCTCCAAGATCTGAATTATCCTCTCAGACTGGCCATCTGTCTATGGGTGGAATGCCGTACTGAAGTTCAATCTAGTTCCTAGGGCTCTCTGAAGACTACACCAGAATCTAGAAGTGAACCTAGGATCTCGGTCAGATACAATGGATACTGGCACTCCATGCAGTCTTACTATCTCATCAATGTACAACTTGGCCAATCTTTCTAAACTGTAATCCATCTGAACTGGCAGAAAATGAGTAGACTTAGTCAGTCTGTCAACAATGACCCAAACTGCATCATGACTCTTCTGTGTCCTCGGAAGTCCCATTACAAAATCCATCATTATTCTCTCCCATTTCCATTCTGGTACTGGTAGTGGATGTGACAAACCAGCTGGTACTTAATGCTCTGCCTTCACTTGCTGACAAGTTAGGCATTTGGAAACAAATTCTACCACATCTCTTTTCATACTCCACCAGTAATGCTCCTTTAGCCCTCTATACATTTTTGTGCCAACAGGGTGCATGGAAAAAGGAGACTCGTGTTCTTCCTTCAAAATGATCTGCCTCAAATCAACATCATTAGGAACACACATTCTGCACTGGTGAAATAGTAGATTGTGACACCCCTTACCCGTGTACAGTATACCCGAGTAAGTAATGCCACACGGTGTACCGGCACATTCTAATATACCTTAATTAATTTATACCATGCTTGTGAATATAATTTATGAAATATAATTTATTTTAGCCATTTATCAAAAGTATTATTTATTTGAGGTTCCGAAGATTTTAAAGAAAATCAGTGAGTCTGGCTAAAAATGGAGAAAACAGTTCTTCGGAACCTGTTAAAAACACTTCCAATATTTGTATTCCATCATTTCAAACTCCAATATCCAAAATCTCAACAATATTTCTCAATTTCAGTTCTCAACAACCTTTTCATTTCTCAAACATCCATCACATGTGATAATTAAGTATAAATCACAAATAAACATTTACTTTTCCATTCACAAATAAAATTTTCATAATTTACATGAACATTAATATACATTACACAAGTTTAATTACATATGAGAAAATCAAAATTTATTACAGAATGCCAAAATGACACCTAGTGTCCTACCAATGCAATCGCAGTTGAGGTGACACGGACATCGTGCGAATCGCAGGGATGGATTCACCCAGTCTGCGGTCTACTGGGCTCACGATCTGTATCTCCAGTACCTACGCGTGGCAAAAGCAACGTGCTAAGCAATAATGCTTAGTGGTGCAATAATATAATAAAAGAAAATAGCAGAAAATAAATATGTATAGAATGTGTATGATTTGTTTGTTCGGTATTGGTATATCCATCATTTCATTAACTTTGTTCACTTTCATTCATTTGGTTGCTCAAGTAACCTACACTAGACGACTGGACTGGATAAACGGGTAAACTGGCATTGGGTACCTAGTACCTTGGGCCATCACACCATCGGTCACATATGCATCTCCCGGTGTGCAACAGAACAGCTAACAAGCTGTAAATACATCAGGCACAATGCCAAATCTCAATACAAGGTCAGAATGGCTAAAAGCCATAGAATCACGGAATGGCATGTTGCCATGTGCAGTACTGCTAACTGAAACCAATTGGCATGCCAAACTATCCAAACCAATCTTGTTAGGTATACTAGGGCATTTGAAACTTTTAAATTCTTCAATCTTTGAATTTCAAATTTCGGTGTCACTATTCACCTCTTTGGTCAACTAATATGTTGACTTTTAGGTAGAAATTAGGTACATTGGTTTTGGCACTCCCAACATACCACATTTTGCCTTTAAAACTTGTTGGAATTGGTCACCATTACCATTTCTAATTTTAAACCAAGAGGGCAGAAAATTTCAGTTTTTGAAGCATATGTTTACTGTTCTATTAAACACTGTTCCAGTGGGAATTTGAAGAAATGACAAACATGAAAGTTGTTCCTTATTTTGTCTAGTTGAATTTCCTTTTTTGAATCACTCCATTTGGAGTTTTGTAGCTCTAGATATGGCTCAAAAACCACAGCTGGCCGGATTGCCAATCTGCAGAATTGACCATATTACAGTAACATGAACAGTGATTGTGATTGCATTTTTGAATTGGTTCTGGCCATAATTTGGGGTAGGTTTCTTCATGAAAGTTGTTTTTCTATGTCTTAACTTATTTCTCTAAAAATTTCAGGTCAATTGACCAAATTTACAGTGAGTTATGGCCAAATGAACAGTTACTGTTCATTTGGTCATTCTGCAGAATCAGTTGCAGGGTATCCGGATTGGGGCCAAGTTTTGGTCCTCTTGCTTTGGTCTTTTGGGCATGATTTCTTCAGCAAAAATGTGCCATTATAAGCCTAGTTTCATATCCAATTGGCCAAACACCAATTGGACCAACACAGCCAAAGTTATGGCTGTGTAATTGGACTGGAATCTCAGTCACCATTCTGCTGTCTTTAGGCAGCCTACCATTTCAATTTGCCATGCCATTTTTCAGTCCAATTTATGATCAACATACCTCAAATGGTCACTAATTGACCATTAGAGTGTTCTTTAACAGTTTCATAAGCCAAGTCAATTTTTTACTTCTCAAAACCCTAATGTCCAATTGAATTTACCCATAAACCTCAATTAGCACACTAGTTCAACATCCATGCATATTCATACCTTAAACATCATTTCTAGCCACTCTAAATTCATTACAACAATCAAACTCATCCTTCCTTAGGGCTGCCGAAAATTGAAGAAACTCTAACATATATGATTTACTTCAAATTCTTACAATTTCTTAACTTAAAATGATGCTCTAGCAAGGATTAAAGGAGTGAGAGTGAAAGTATAGCACTAACCTTTAAGTGGCAGAATTTTCAGCCACCCAAACTCCTTTCTTTCTTCCTCTTTTGGCTGCCTAAAGCTTCCTTAGGGTGTGTAGATAAATTTTAGTGAAGATGACTCAGGGTTTTGGGGTGAGGTTTGAGAGGTTTTTCAAGCTTGAAAATGAAGAAAATGGAGGTTTAGGGCAAGGCTTGATTTCGGTTGCAATTGGGGAGGATGATGGCTGCTGGATTTTTAATTATTTTAGTCTTTGTTTTGTCTCTTTTAAGTATTTAAGAAAGCTTATTAGCTTGTGATTGGTTGGTAATTTATAAATGACATCATTATGATGTCACAAATTGCTTTATTTTGATTTTTCTTTTCTTTTCATCACTACTCAATTTCAATTAAATTTTTAGTAATGTTTCTTCATATTTTATGTCATATTAATTATTTAATTAACTTGACAAGTTGGCCAAAAATCACCTCTGAAGGCGAAATGACCAAAATGCCCTCCGTTTGGCTTAACGGGTCAAAATTGTCTGTACCGATTGAAAAAATTTTCTAGGTATTTTCTTGGCATTCTAATGCCATGGGAACCTCAATAACCCTTCTCTGGAGTCTCAAAAATTATTTTATGAATTTTCCCCGGGTCTAAGGCTCCTCGTTGCGAGAAACGCAACTTCCCTCTGGTTACCCATTGCTAGGGCACCGGCTCATTTAACTTGTTTGTATTTTATTTCTAAAATTTTTACTAAATTGTTCTTATCAATATTTGAGTTAATTATGGTTCCTCACTTTAGTTTAAATATTTTTCCGGACATTCTAGTCGGGATGACACCGACACGGAACAGTAGGATGTACGGAGTAGTTACCGGGAGGGTGTTACAACTCTTCACCTCTAATTTAAATTTCGTCCTCGAAATTTACCTGATGCAAACAGTTGAGGGAACTGTTGCCTCATCGTCTCTTCACTTTCCCAAGTTGCCTCCTTGGTGTTGTGGTGCCTCCAAAGCACTTTCACCAGTGGAATCTGTTTGTTCCTCAACTCTTTCACTTCCCGAGCCAAGATCCGTAGAGGTTCTTCCTCATATGTCAAATCCGGTTGTATTTCAATTTCTTCTCTGGAGATGACATGTGAAGGATCTGAGCATGGATACGTGAAACACATTGTGAATCTTGTCCAGCTCTGGTGGTAAAGCTAGCCTATAGGCCACTGGACCCACACGTTCGATGATTTCATATGGGCCAATGAACCTAGGGCTCAACTTACCTTTCCTTCCAAACCTCAATACCTTCTTCCATGGTGAAACCTTGAGGAACACTTTGTCGCCAACCACATATTCTATTTCTTTTCTCTTCAGGTCGGCATAAGATTTCTGTCTGTCTGAGGCAACCTTTAAGTTGGCTTTGATTGATTTTACCTTCTCCTCAGCCTGTTTCACCAGGTCTGGCCCTACCAGTTTGTCTTCGCCCAATTCAGTCCAGCACACTGGAGTTCTACATTTCCTCCCATATAGTGCTTCATATGGGGCCATTTGTATGCTAGCTTGGTAGCTATTGTTGTATGCAAATTCTGCCAGTGGGAGGTATCTATCCCAACTTCCCTCAAATTCAATGACACAACTCCTTAGCATATCCTCAAGGACCTGACATATATTTTATGTTATTGTTATCATTTCAGTTCAATATTTGTATTAATTCAATTGGTTTAATTGTTTACCTGGATTACTCTTTCTGATTGCCCATCCGTCTGAGGATGGAAAGCTGTGCTGAAGTGGAGTTGTGTACCCAAGGACTCATGCAACTTCTTCCAAAATCTCGATGTGAACCTTGGGTCTCGATCAGATATGATGGAAAGTGGAATTCCATGCAGTCTAACTATCTCACTGATATACAATTCTGCTAACTTTTCCAGTGAGTAGTCAGTCCTAACTGGCAGAAAGTGTGCTGACTTCGTCAATCGGTCCACTATCACCCATGCTGCATCATGTTTCTTCCGGGTGAGAGGTAGACCACTTACAAAATCCATGGTGACCCGATCCCATTTCCATTCAGGTATGCATATAGGCTGTAGCAAACCTGATGGAACTTGATGTTCTGCCTTGACTTGCTGACATGTCAAGCATTTAGTCACATAGTCAGCTATGTCCTTCTTCATACCAGGCCACCAATATTGGAGCTTCAGATCATGATACATCTTTGTACTTCCTGGGTGCATAGCATATACACTGGTGTGTGCCTCTTTTAGAATACTGGCTTTCAATTCCCCATTATCTGGTACACACAGTCTTCCTTTGTAGTGCAGACACCCATCTGCTTTCACCTCATAGTCAGCTGCTTTTCCCTCTGGGATTTTGCTCATAATAGCCATTAGCTTCTCATCTACCTTCTGCCCATCTAAAATCTGTTGTAGCAGGTTTGGCCTCACTTGCAACTCAGCCAAAATAGCTCCATCTCGAATCAAAGTGAGACGGGCATTCAATGATCTCAAAGCTGTGATGGACTTTCTGCTCAAAGCATCAGCAACTACATTTGCCTTCCCAGGATGGTAGTCAATTACACAATCATAGTCCTTCAAAAATTCAATCCATCGCCTCTGTCTAAGGTTGAGCTCCTTCTGGGTTGGCAAATATTTGAGACTCTTGTGGTCTGTGTAAATGTAGCACTTTTCACCATACAAGTAATGCCTCCATATCTTCAGTGCGAAGATAATTGCTGCAAGCTCTAGATCATGGGTAGGGTAGTTCTGTTCATGTGGCCTTAGCTGTCTGGAAGCATAAGCGACCACCTTCCCCTCTTGCATCAGTACACACCCTAACCCATTATGAGAAGCATCACTATAGACCACAAAGTCCTTTCCTGATACTGGCTGTGTTAACACTGGTGCCTCTGTCAACATAGCCTTCAACTTCTTAAAACTGGTCTGACACTTGTCATTCCAGTCAAATCTGACATTCTTGTGTAATAGCTTGGTCATTGGAGCAGCTATTAAGGAAAATCCCTTCACAAATCTTCTGTAATACCCAGCTAGCCCCAAGAAGCTTCTAACCTCAGTTGTATTTCTGGGAGGCTTCCATTCCATCACTGCTTCTATTTTCTTGGGATCCACCCTAATCCCATCAGCTGACACTATGTGTCCAAGGAATGCAATCTCATTCAGCCAAAAGTCACACTTGGACAACTTAGCATACAGTTCCTTTTCTCTCAGGGTTTGCAGAGCAATCCTCAAATGCTCATCATGTTCTTCCCTGGTCTTAGAATACACCAAAATATCATCAATAAAGACCACTACGAACTGATCTAGGTATGGATGGAAGATACGGTTCATAAGGTCCATGAATGCCGCTGGTGCATTTGTTAGGCCAAAGGGTATCACCAGAAACTCATAATGCCCGTACCGGGTCCTGAATGCAGTCTTTTGTACATCTGCATCCTTCACTCTCAACTGATGATACCCTGATCTGAGATCAATCTTAGAAAATACTCCTGCTCCCTTCAACTGATCAAACAGATCATTAATTCTAGGCAACAGATATTTATTCTTCACAGTCACTTTATTCAACTGCCGGTAATCGATGTATAGCCTCAAAGTCCCATCCTTCTTTTTCACAAAGCGACCGGAGCTCCCCATGGTGACACATTTGGGCGTATGAACCCCTTATCAAGCAACTCTTGCAATGAGTTTTCAACTCCCTCAATTCGATGGGTGCCATCCTATAAGGAGCAATGGAAATAGGTCTTTGTGCCGGCAGTGTCTCAATAGCAAATTCAACTTCCCTTTCTGGTGGCAAACCAGGCAATTCTTCAGGAAATACCTCTGGGAAGTCTCTCACTGTGGGTATATTACTCAGGTTTGGCTTAGCCTGCCTAGTATCCACCACATGTGCTAGGTAGGCTTCACAGCCTTTTCTCATCATTCTTCTTGCAACTGTGGCTGAGATGACATTGGACAAGAAATATGTCCTTTCACCCACAACTGTAATCTCATTACCCTCAGGAGTTTTCAGAGAAATTCTCTTCAATTTACAATCAACTATTGCCTGATGACGTGACAACCAGTCCATTCCCAAAATCACGTCAAACTCGTGGAAGGGCAACTCAATCAGGTCTGCCAAGAATTCATACCCCTGAATCCTTAACGGGCAACCCTTGTATACCTTGTTCACCACTACACTGTGGCCCAATGGATTAGTGACCAGAATGTCTTGGTCACTCTCCCCTATTAGTATCCCCCTTTCTACGGGTAAGTTGATGCAAATGTAGGAATGAGTGGATCCTGGATCCACTAATGCATGCACAGGTGTAGTGTAGAGGGAGAACGTACCCCTGATGACGTCCGGGGCATCTTGCTCCTCCTGAGCTCTCAGGGCATAATTTCTGGCAGGTGGTCTGTTATCTGGCCTCTCTGCTGGCTCGGATGCAGGCCTCTGTGATGGTCCCACTGCGTCAGATCTGCCAGATTTTCTACCTCTCGTAGTGCGGAGGCGAGTCTTTACGCTTGTGTTGGAGCAACTGTAGTAGTTCTGCGTGGACAGTTCTTCAACTGATGCTCTGTTGACCCACATCTCAAGCAGGCACCAGTCACTCTCCAACACTCCCCCTTGTGCCATTTCAGACAGTGTGGACATGCAGAAGATGTTGGGGCTGGTCCCCTGAACCCCATCCCTGGAGAGCTGCCCCGATGGTGTGGGTGACCTCTCTAGGGGTGAATCGTGGCTGGGCCCCGAGACCGACCACGACCATGTGGGCGACTGAACTGCATGCAGGTGGACCTCTGAACTTCTTCCAGTGCGGGGATGAGCTAGGCGGCCGGGCCCCTCTTCTGCTGTCTCTCCTTCAGTCCGCTCACTTATTCTTACTTTTTCAACCCTTATTGCAGCTTCCACTAACTTGCTAAATTCTGTGATTCCCAAGGCAGTGAGCTGGATCTTGATGTTATCATTTAGTCCCTCTTCAAATCTCTTGCACCTTTCAACTTCATTAGGGACTATCTCCCTTCCGCAGCGACTTAATCGGACAAATTCCTTCTCATACTCGGCCACTGATAGCTGTCTCTGCCTCAGGTTAATGAACTCTCTTCTTCTCTCTTCCAGGTATACAGTACCCACATATTTCTTCTTGAACTCGGAGAGAAAGAAGTCCCAAGTTACAGCTTTTGGCTACACTTCACTGGACACAGTGTCCCACCATTCGTAGGCATCATCTTGCAACAAGGATACTGCAGCTTCTAGATTTTGCTCTGAGGTGCAGTGAAGTTGTTTTAAGACTTTGCCCGTTCTGTTCAACCAATTCTCGGCTGCAACAGAGTCATCTTCTCTCTTACCGAAAAAGTCCACTGCTCCAAACTTTCTTAGCCTTTCCAGGTGTGATTTCTGCTGTGGAGCTGGTGGTGGTGGTGGTGGTGCTGGCATTACTCCAGCCATTTGTCTAAAGAAGTCGGCCATTTGTTGGAACATGGCCTGTGGAGGCTGAGCAGGCTCTGCTTGAGCTGATGGAGTAGGTTCTCCCCTACCCCCAGTCTTAGCTGCTGCAGATGGAGCATGACTCTCCACTTCCTCCTCGACTGCTCTCTGAGATGAAGGATCCATATCTTATTCAAAATAAGAAAGACAAACAGATCTGCATTAGTGTCACCTCGACTCTTACAAATGCAATGCATGGTATGGACTCAATCTAGGCCCAGAAACGCCTAAACCGTGCTCTGATACCACTAAATGTGACACCCCTTACCCGTGTACAGTATACCCGAGTAAGTAATACCACACGGTGTACCGGCACATTCTAATATACCTTAATTAATTTATACCATGCTTGTGAATATAATTTATGAAATATAATTTATTTTAGCCATTTATTAAAAGTATTATTTATTTGAGGTTCCGAAGATTTTAAAGAAAATCCGTGGAGTACCTGGCTAAAAATGGAGAAATAGCTTCTTGAACTGTAAAAACACTTCCAATATTTGTATTCCATCATTTCAAACTCCAATATCCAAAATCTCAACAATATTTCTCAATTTCAGTTCTCAACAACCTTTCCATTTCTCAAACATCCATCACATGTGATAATCAAGTATAAATCACAAATAAACATTTACTTTTCCATTCACAAATAAAATTTTCATAATTTACATGAACATTAATATACATTACACAAGTTTAATTACATATGAGAAAATCAAAATTTATTACACAATGCCAAAATGACACCTAGTGACCTAACAATGCAATCGCAGGTTGAGGTAACACGGACATCGTGCGTAATCGCAGGATGGATTCACCTACCGCGGTCTACTGGGCTCACGATCTGTATCTCCAGTACCTACGCGTGGCAAAAGCAACGCGCTAAGCAATAATGCTTAGTGGTGCAATAATATAATAAAAGAAAATAGCAGAAAATAAATATGTATAGAATGTGTATGATTTGTTTGTTCGGTATTGGTATATCCATCATTTCATTAACTTTGTTCACTTTCATTCATTTGGTTGCTCAAGTAACCTACACTAGACGATTGGACTGGATAAACGGGTAAACTGGCACTGGGTACCTAGTACCTCGAGCCGTCACACCATCGGTCACATACGCATCTCCCGGTGTGCAACAGAACAGCTAACAAGCTGTAAATACATCAGGCACAATGCCAAATCTCAATACAAGGTCAGAATGGCTAAAAGCCATAGAATCACGGAATGGCATGTTGCCATGTGCAGTACTGCTAACTGAACCCTATTGGCATGCCAAACTATCCAAACCAATCTTGTTAGGTATACTAGGGCATTTGAAACTTTTAAATTCTTCAATCTTTGAATTTCAAATTTCGGTGTCACTATTCATCTCTTTGGTCAACTAATATGTTGACTTTTAGGTAGAAATTAGGTACATTGGTTTTGGCACTCCCAACATACCACATTTTGCCTTTAAAACTTGTTGGAATTGGTCACCATTACCATTTCTAATTTAAAACCAAGAGGGCAGAAAATTTCAGTTTTTGAAGCATATGTTTACTGTTCCATTAAATACTGTTCCAGTGGGAATTTGAAGAAATGACAAACATGAAAGTTGTTCCTTATTTTGTCTAGTTGAATTTCCTTTTTTGAATCACTTCATTTGGAGTTTTGTAGCTCCAGATATGGCTTAAAAACCACAGCTGGTCGGATTGCCAATCTGCAGAATTGACCATATCTACAGTAACATGAACAGTGATTGTGATTGCATTTTTGAATTGGTTCTGGCCATAATTTGGGGTAGGTTTCTTCATGAAAGTTGTTTGTCTATCTCTTAAATTATTGATGTAAAAATTTCAGGTCAATTGACCAAATCTACAGTGAGTTATGGCCAAATGAACATTTACTGTTCATTTGGTCATTCTGCAGAATCAGTTGCAGGGTATCCGGATTGGGGCCAAGTTTTGGTCCTCTTGCTTTGGTCTTTTGGGCATGGTTTCTTCAGAAAAAATGTGCCATTATAAGCCTAGTTTCATGTCCAATTGGCCAAACACTAATTGGACCAACACAGCCAAAGTTATGGCTGTGTAATTGGACTGGAATCTCAGTCGCCATTCTGCTGTCTTTAGGCAGCCTACCATTTCAATTTGCCATGCCATTTTTCAGTCCAATTTATGGTCAACATACCTCAAATGGTCACTAATTGACCATTAGAGTGTTCTTTAACAGTTTCATAAGCCAAGTCAATTTTTTACTTCTCAAAACCCTAATGTCCAATTGAATTTACCCATAAACCTCAATTAGCACACTAGTTCAACATCCATGCATATTCATACCTTAAACATCATTTCTAGCCACTCTAAATTCATTACAACAATCAAACTCATCCTTCTTTAGGGCTGCCAAAAATTGAAGATACTCTAACATATATGATTTACTTCAAATTCTTACAATTTCTTAACTTAAAATGATGCTCTAGCAAGGATTAAAGGAGTGAGAGTGAAAGTATAGCAGTAACCTTTAAGTGGCAGAATTTTCAGCCACCCAAACTCCTTTCTTTCTTCCTCTTTTGGCTGCCTAAAGCTTCCTTAGGTGTGTAGATAAATTTTAGTTAAGATGACTTAGGGTTTTGGGGTGAGGTTTGAGAGGTTTTTCAAGCTTGAAAATGAAGAAAATGGAGGTTTAGGGCAAGGCTTGATTTCGGCTGCAATTGGGGAGGATGATGGCTGCTGGATTTTTAATTATTTTAGTCTTTGTTTTGTCTCTTTTAAGTATTTAAGAAAGCTTATTAGCTTGTGATTGGTTGGTAATTTATAAATGACATCATTATGATATCACAAATTGCTTTATTTTGATTTTTCTTTTCTTTTCATCACTACTCAATTTCAATTAAATTTTAGTAATGCTTCTTCATATTTTATGTCATATTAATTATTTACTTAACTTGACAAGTCGGCCAAAAATCACCTCTGAAGGTGAAATGACCAAAATGCCCTCCGTTTGGCTTAACAGGTCAAAATTGTCTATACCGATTGAAAAATTTTTCTAGGTATTTTCTTGGCATTCTAATGCCATGGGAACCTCAATAACCCTTCTCTGGAGTCCCAAAAATTATTTTATGAATTTTTCCTCGGGTCTAAGGCTCCTCGTTGCGAGAACCGCAACTTCCCTCTGGTTACCCATCGCTAGGGCACCTACTGCTTAACTTGTTTGTATTTTATTTCTAAAATTTTTACTAAATTTTTCTTATCAATATTTGAGTTAATTATGGTTCCTCACTTTAGTTTAAATATTTTTCCGGACATTCTAGCTGTCCGGACCGACACCGGTCACCGGAACAGTAGGATGTACGGAGTAGTTACCGGGAGGGTGTTACATAGACCGTCATCTCTTATTAAGAATTCTGGTTTCTTGCCCTATCGGACTTCTTCTAACAGCTTCTAATACTTCTGATCATTTTGAGCAGCCATTCT
The DNA here is from genome assembly GCF_030052815.1 of Hevea brasiliensis. NCBI lineage: Eukaryota > Viridiplantae > Streptophyta > Magnoliopsida > Malpighiales > Euphorbiaceae > Hevea > Hevea brasiliensis. The sequence continues at coordinate 85,453,193 of NC_079499.1, forward strand.
GATCTAATCAATCAACACTGGCTGTACATGCATTGCAACTGCTGTCTGCCCCTCATCATTAATCTCTAAGCTGGCATGCAATACTCTCAATTCATGCACCATAGATAAAGGAGAAACCCGTAGACTTGCCATACTCTTGCGACTTAAGGCATCATCCACAACATTAGCTTTCCCTGGCTGATAGTCTATCAGACAATCATAGTTTTTTATCAACTCTAACCATCTCCTCTGTCTCAAATTCAACTCTTTTTGAGTGCCCAAGTACTTCAAACTCTTATGATCTTTGTAGATGTAACACTTTTCCCCATACAAATAGTGTCTCCAGATCTTAAGAGTGAACACAATAGCTGCAAGCTCTAAATCATGTGTTGGATAATTCCTCTCATGCGATTTCAGCTGGTGTGATGCATAAGCAATGACATTCCGTTATTGCATCAATACACAGCCTAACCCATTATGAGAAGCATTACTATAAACTGTGTATTCTTTACCCGGAGTAGGTAAAGTCAAAACTGGAGCCTCAGTCAAACACCTCTTCAATTCATCAAAACTCTGTTGGCATTTATCCATCCACTGAAATTTCACATCTTTTCAAAGTAATTTGGTTAATGGAGATGCCAACATGGAAAATCCCTTCACAAAACGATGGTAGTATCCAGCTAAACCCAGAAAATTGTGAATCTCCGTGATATTTCTAAGTGGCCTCCAATTAAGGATAGCTTCTATCTTACTTGGCTCTACTTTGATGCCTTCTACTGATACTACATGCCCCAAGAAAGATATTTCTTTCAACCAAAATTCACACTTTGACAATTTGGTGTATAGTTGTTTCTCCCTCAAAGTCTGCAGTACAATCCGTGGTTGTCTATCATGCTCTTCTGCACTCCTCGAGTAGACCAATATATCATCTATGAATACCACAACAAACTGGTCGAGGTATGGTCTGAAGATAGTGTTCATCAGATCCATAAAAGCAGTCAGAGCATTAGTTAATCCGAATGGCATGACCAAGAACTCATAATGGCCATAGCGGGTTCTAAAGGCAATTTTAGGAATACTCTGCTCTTGTACTTTCAGCTGATAATAACCTGATCTTAGGTCAATTTTGGAGAACACAATTGCACCCCTCAACTGATCAAACAAGTCATCAATGCGGGGCAATGGATATTTATTTTTTATTGTCACCTTATTCAATTGTCGATAGTCAATACATAAGCAGAGAGTGCCATCTTTCTTCTTAATAAACAACACTAGCGCTCCCCAAGGTGACACACAAGGGCGGATAAAGCCTTTGTCAAGCAGCTCTTGCAACTGCACTTTCAACTCTTTCAATTTTACTGGTGCCATTTTGTATGGTGTTATGGAGATTGGGTCCACAGCAGGCATAACATCAATTTGAAACTGCACCTCTCTTTCTAGAGGTAATCCTGGCAATTCATCAGGAAACACATCCAGAAAGTCACATACAGTAGGGATGTCTCTTAGTGTCAGACTCCCCACTTGGGTGTCTATCACATGTGCCAAGTATGCTTCACACCCCTTTTTGATCATTCTTCTGGCTAGTGCAGCCAAAATGATGTTTGATTGCAGTAACTGCCTCTCCCCATGTATTACCACATCACCGTATAGAAGGAGACCAAAAGTAACTGTCTTTAGTCTACAGTCAATCATGGCGTGATGCCTGGCTAACCAATCCATGCCCAAGATAATATCATAATCTCTGAAGGGCATTTCAATCAAATCTGACAAAAAAATATGTCCTTGGATTACCAAAGGACAGTCTCTATAGATTCTGTTGAGCTGAACCTCTTGTCCTAACGGACTAGTTACTAGCACTTTAAAACCCATTTTGACACACGGAAAAGCAAGTGAACTGACTATGCTAGCACTAACATACGAGTGGGTTGAACACAGATCAAACAGTACAAATACATCTTGATCAGAGATAGAGAATGTACCAGCTACAACATCGAAAGTCTTAACCTATTATTACTGTCTCATCGTATAAACCCTAGCTGAAGCACTTCCTTGTGCTGACTGACCAACAGTACCCTGACTACTAGAAGCATTGCCTCTACCTCTGCCTCTTCCTCTGCCAACCGGTTGTGAACTTCTGGTAGCAAGACTCTGAATAGATTCTTCTGCAATAGTAAGAGCTGGACCAAATCTAGGGCACTAGTGCAGTCTTTAGCAAGATGTCCCTTGCCTCCACAGTTAAAGCAAGCTCCTGTTGCCCAATAGCATTCTCCCCCATGAATCTTGCCACATGTCTCACAGGGGCGGGCAGGATATGAACCCCTGGAGTCGACTGCTGACCAGATCTAGGGGGGTCTCTGTCCAGAGAATCTACCCCTTCCAAACCTTCCATCTCTACCTCTGCTTGGTCCCCTAAATTTTTTTTTCTTTTTAGATATATCATTGGGACTTTGCTCTACTGATTTTTCTCCTTTGTCTTTCTCTGATTTCTCAGTCTTTTCTGATTTCTCTTTTACTGGTGTCACATCTAATTCAATCCTTTCTAGCTCAAGTGCCTGTGAGATGAGCTTAGAGAAGTTACTGTGTCTGAATCCCACTACTTGTATTCGTAGATTGGGCTTCAAACCCATCTCAAATCTCTTGCACCTTTCTTTGCTGGTAGAAAGGAGACTCCCAGCATAGTGGTTTAAGCGGGAGCACTCCCTCTTATATTCTGCCACTGTTCTGTTGCCTTGTTCCAAACTCAGAAATTCTTGTAGTTTCTGATCAACATATGCATCTGAGACATATTTCTGTTTGAACTCTCTGATGAAGTCATCCCAAGTCAGTACTGGTGGTTCAGCCAAGTTGTGGGGGATGGTCTTATACCAATCATATGCATCCCCTCGCAATAGCGAGATTGAGTACTCAAATTTTAGTTCATCTTAACAGTGCAGCTTCTTGAACACTTTATCCATTTTTTCCAGCCATTGCTCTGCCTCTAATAGGTCTACTATACCTTTAAATTCTGTTGCCCCATATTTTAACAGCTTATCATACTGTCTGATTGGAGCTTGAAATTGCACCACAGTAGTCTGGGGTGGAGTTTGAGCAAGCATACCCCCAGCCATTTATTGAAACATTGTAGCCATCTACTGGGCGAATTGTACCGAAAATTGAGGCATTGGTGGGGCTGGTGCTACTGACCCACTGATATTTTGTAGAGCTGGGCCTTCCCCTTATGCCTCAGCTTCAACAGATTGCTCAATAGAGCGATCCCCTTCTTCCATTTCAATCTGGAGTTAGGATATCTCCTAAACAATTAATACAAGGAGATTTCCCTCTGTTAGTTCATATTTATGATGTAAAGCACTGCATGTAACAAAAAAGGATATTGAGCAGTTGTACTTACCAAAGAAAAGACACAAATTCACAAGTTAAAACATACATTAAAAAATTGCTTTGATACCACTAAAACATGTCACACCTTACTCTCTGTATGGCATAACATGATCCCGTAGAATACCTAATGAACTACCGAACTTCAACTACCGATAACTCATTAAGTACCCTACAAGGGATTTTAAAATCATTTTCTTACTTTTTAGAAGTGGTGAGCATTTTCTTATAGGTATTAAAACATTTAATTAGAATTTGTAAACTAGTTAAAATTTTTGTCCCTTTTTATTTTTCCCCAAATTTTAGAAAAATTTCGGCAGAGTGCCATCTGTATTTTGATAAAACAGTTCTTCAAATACCTGTAAAAAGCACTTCCAATGATTTATCTCATCAACTTCATCAAATCAATCTCCATCACAACTAATTTCAACATCATTTGTCAAATTCCAAAAATTCAAATCAGTAATTTCCAATTCAAATAACATCCAAAGTAATACTAATTAATTTCATTCAAATTAAAACAAAATACTTTCATTCATACTTCATTAAAATTAAAACAAATTACATTCATCCAAAATTTACATTAGAAAAATCCAAACTAATTTTATTACAAACTTTATACAACTGCTCATGACTAGTTCTACATGTACATACATTTACATACATCAAAATCATTATTACAATCAGGGTATAAAATATACCCAATAGAACTTCAGGGAAGGTGGCTCCACAATTTTTAGCAACTCACTCTGCTGCTCCTCTAGTCTCAATATCTACGGCAGCAATAACAGCCATCACTGAGTACTATGACTCAGTGGTGCACAACATACTAAAATAACATTTATATAGAATTTAAATCATATTTATTCAAAACCTGAACTGAATATGAGAAATAAATACAAAACATGATTTATAAGCTTTTAATCCAAACAATTTCATTTCGAAAGTCTCAAAACAAATTTCATCAAAACACACAGTTATATCATGCCATTCGAAACAATAATCATCTCAATAGCCAGAGACTTATGAGAAGTCACATCACAAGGCTAGCTAGCTTAAATATATGGATATCCATTCAATTTCTTCTTCTACTAGCACACATCTCAACACTTCAGCCAGAGAAGGAATCAAAATTCGAAACTGATTTCTCTCACTTTTCGTGCTAGTGAGGTATTCAAATATATGGTCATGACACTGTGGTTTCAAAACTATCTCAATAATTTACTAAACATTTATTGTCATTTCAAACACAAACAATAAATCTTTCAACAATTTAAATCAAAAGCATAATAAACATTTCAATCCAATTGTGTTACAATTTAATATCTCAATTCATTCAAAAATAATTTGCAGAAGAAAATTTACAAAAATTCTATGTTGTGCACAAACCTTATACGAGTCGCCTCTTGGCCTTGACTCGACACCTCAGGTTCTTTCCCAATATTCCTTTCCACTGAAACACACAGTTTTACAGTGTTTCAGTATCACAATTTATCATAACTCCAAAAATAAATTCAAATATACTTATACCTAGCTTTAATATGCTAAACTTGACGTTCTTTAAAATTTGTATTTTGGGGTTACTATTCACGATACTAATCAAGTCAATTTATTGATTTTCTAATGCTTAATAGGTATGGGAATTCCAATTTCACTCACATACCACATTTTGGTTACCCAATTTGTTGGTTTTGGTTGTTTTCTCAAATTTTAAGTCTTTTAGGCAAAATTGCAAATTTTCAATTTTGGTATCCTATTTTGCACTGTTCCATTGATCATGCTGCTATTAGAATTTGGCTAAGTTTTCTTCATAGAAATTGTTCCTTATTGTCTTAAATTTATTTCCCTCTTTGAATCACTCTATTTGGAGTTTTGTAGCTCAAGTTATAGCCATTTGAACATGGCTGGCCGGATTGGCCTAACCCAGATTTTCTGGGCACCAACTTGGTTCTGGCAGTTTTAGGTCACTAATTTTGGGTGGATAAATGACTTATTTAAGGACATATTTTGGACTTATGTTCCTCATGAAAGTTGTAGGGCTATGTACCAACTTTCTACTGGTAAAATTTCAGGTCATTTGGACCTGTCTAGCCCAAGTTATGGCCAAATGAACAAACACTATTCATTTAGTCATTTTAATACAGGTCATATTGCCTAATCCGGATTTGGCCAATTTGTTCACTATGCTATGGTCACTTTCTGGGCATGATTCCTAAATGAAAAATGTGCCATTTTGTGTCTAGTTTCATTCCAAATTGGCCTCAACCAATTGGGTTTGTAAATTTTTAGTTTTGGTCCCTGAAAGGGACCTTGGTCATGCCTCCTACAGAATGTCCATAACCAATCCAAATTTTCATTTGGTTCTAACACTTCCAACACACCACAATTGGTCATACAAGACCATTTTTCAGCTCAAACAAGGTCAAACACACAATTTCACCAATTCTTAAAATTTTATCTCCTAAACTCTAGGTCCAAAACCCTAACTTCCATAAATTGTTACATTTTACTAATTCAAAGCATATAAACATAATTTCTCAACTCATTCAAACATTCTAACATGTTTAATTCCATTAAAACTCTATGAACCTCAATACTCCCATATTGGCCGAATTCTCTAGGGGTTACTTATAAGTATGATTTTTTTTTCATATTTTCATAATTTCTAAGTTTATTCAACTATAAACACAATAATTAAACTAGAAATTTCATGTTTAGCTTACTAACCTTTCTTTGAATTTCAAATCCTTCAATTCTCTATCTTTTTCCCTTTCTTTTCTCTTTCAATCTTCTTATCTATTGGTAATAGCAAGTTTTCTTTAGAAATTTGGGGGATTTTATGTCTAATTTGGGGAGTTTGAAAAGGTTGAAATCAAGCTCTAATGGAGGTTTAAAGAGGGAGAAGGTGAGGAGAGAGATGAGCCGGCTTTGGGTGAGGAAGAAGAATAATTTTCTTTTTTCATTTTTTTGGTTTTATCCTCATTTTTGACTTGGTCAAAATAAATTCATTAATTTAATAATTATTTATGAGGTCATCCATGATGTCATGGAAGGTGATGTCATAAACTTTTTTTTTTTTTTTTTTACTTTTGAATTTATTTTTTCATTAGTTCTTTAATTTAATTCTTGATCCCAAAATTTTCTTTTCTCCAATTTTATTTGACAGTTAGGTCAGGAGTCAGCTCCAGGGGTCAATTGACCAAATTGCCCCTCACCAGTTCGATCCAGTTTGCAAATAATTCAATATTTCTTTCGGATCCCTGACCTAAATATTTGACCGGTTTAACAATTCTTTTTTGTGATTTTCTCTTTTCCACTGTGTTCACAATAGTCCTAAGGACCGCGACGTCACATTTTACGGTTCGAATTTTGAGTTTAAATCGACCTCTCAATCCTTCCCGAGAAGGTCACCCATCGCTTTGACTCTCGGCTCATTTAACTTATTATGTTATGTTTTTCTTATTTATACTTAACTAATTGATAATTACTAATTGATAATTACTAATTATTTGTGTTCAGGGCTTATCTAGTTGTCTTAGATGTGGTTCTAATCCCATTAATTATCCAGACCGACACCGGTCACTGGAATAGTGAAATATACCAGGCTATACAAATAGGGGTGTTACACTCACCATTTAATAAGTAGGAATTATCTCTTTAACTTCCCAAGAATAGCCCGAAGAGATGGTGGAGGGAGTGGTAGTGTGCTCTGGTTTTTCGGAGAGATAATGGGATAAAAGTGGGGTTAGTAGTATGCCCTAGAGCATATCATTTAGTATGTATCTTGTACATGTTTTATTAATAAAAGGCATTTTCACTTTTCCATTTACATAATATATTTATGTGTAATAGAAAAGGTCCATTGATATTTTATTAGAAATTCTATTCTTAAGTTGTTAAGAATATGAGTGACAATATTTCTAGCATAAAGTATCATAAATTGTTTCACAATCGAGGATACTTCACAATAAGGACATGACTTATCCAGAAAGATTGTAATTATGTTTATTCCCAAGTTATTTATATGAGATGTAAGTAAGATGGAATGGTGAGTCTCATGCCATATAACAAATATGATAGGCACTTATATATGATAAGTAGGTCGAACCAGTGACATTTATGACAAGCACATAGAGTTTACTCTTGTCAATGTATTGTCATAAATCATATCAGTGCATATAATCTTTAGACCTGAGATAGCACAGTTATCTTGTATATAGGTGGTTTGAGTTTGATACTGCTTTCATACTTGTACTGTGTATGGGTATATGGGTATGTGTTGGCTCCTACTAGTTATATATGGAGGTAGGTGTTGATCAAGATGGAATCTGTTCCTCTAAATAAATAGGGATAAAATCCTATGTTCATTTAATTATTCTTGATGTTTCAAGTTCCTAGCCAGGACAGATAGATTTAATCAGAAAAGAGTTTCTGATGAGAAAATCTTTTTAATCAAGAACTGGAATTAAAAAGAACATAATATTCATAGCAAATGGGGTTTGACATAAACCATGATTCCAGCTCGAATTGAGATTTTGTAACAGAGAGATTCTAGTGCATGGTAACATATGATTATAGGTTCATTTAAGGTAAACCTTATTACTAATTGGGTGGCCATGGCATGCTATGCTAGGTGTTAACCATGGTCTATGAGGTGCATAAAATGATTTAAAGAAGTCATTTATGGTAAGAAAGAGTTCTGATGATATTAAGAGTTGATATCATATCTTATTACCAATTAGTGATGAGCCTACTAAGTCACAAACATACACAAGTAATCACCAAATTAAATATGATTTAATTAATTAATTAAAGAGTTTAATTGATTAATTAAATAGGTTTGGTTTGCAATTAGACTGAAAGTCCCTAGCATGGCTTGAAACCAAACTACGTTATTGGATATATAGTATAAGTTAAATTTATATTTAAAGTGTTTAAATATGAATTTAAATAATGAGAAATTAATTAATAGAGATTAATTAATTAATTTATATTTGATATAAATTGATTAGAAGAAGAGAAATAATTATTTTGGGTTGAGAATTCAAAATTAAGACACAGGGGTATTTTGGTCATTTCACATGGTGATATGTGACACCGTGAGATGGTGACACATGGCACTACACATAAGCTTGCCATATGTCTTTTAATCATGTAAGATGATCAAAGTCAAGATTAAATATAGGTTTGACACTTGGCACAATGTGATTAGGTCAATTAAACCTAGAGCTAATCAAAAGGTGACATGTGGCAAGGGTTTTAAGTGGTGACCTAGCTATATAAGTGTTATTATGAAAAGAAAACATAATAAGCTACCATTCATCTCTTTGTGTTGCCACCCTTGGCTGCTTTCCCTTCTCTTCTTCTTCATCTCTCATCAATTCTAAGAGATTAGCAAACAATCTCTTGAATTAAAAATACTAGATATTGTTTCTGGTATCCTGTTTACATCTGTAATCTCTCAAAAGGCAAAAATTGATTTTCTAATTCATAGAAAAAGCTTTAGAAAATGTTCAAGGGCTGCCATAGGTGATCTTAGTGTGGACAAGCTAGAGGGACAACATCTAGTGTCCTAAAGATGCATCCCAAAGGTGTCAAACATACTGCAGTGCATCAAAAGGTTAGTGCACTTGTTCTTGATCTAATCTAGGGTTCTAATGAATTAATCTATTAATTTTAAAATCTTAAATGGCAAATATAGATCCAAAATATATTAAAAGAGTTTTAATATACTGTTTATCATTGAAATCAAATAGATAAAAATAAATCTTGCATGACGCATGTGACCATAGATGAAAAATTTTGAATTTCAATGATCTAAACTTGTGTTTTTCATGCTTCCGCTCCTTCACGTGGCAGAAGTTTAGGACTTTTCAAATTTAGGGCAAACATGGGTGGCTTGGGGTAATGCTTGGGGTTAAGCATGAATTGCATAGGGTACAGCTTAGGGTAAGCACATAGCAATTGCTAAACTAAAGAGTTTGGAAATGCTTAGGGTTAAGCACGAATTTTCTGAGGGTTAAGCAGGTTTTGCATAGGGTACAGCTTAAGGTAAGCAACATCATCAGCAAATTTCGGCAGGTTTTAGGAAAAATTGTGATTTCACTTACCAAAAATAGTCCAAATGCTATGGAATGCTATCATGACCCTCAGCAATTATCAAATACATATAAACACCACAAAAGTGAAGAATTAAAGCTCATCATCTCTCATAAACTTATCAAGCATAATACAAGCACGTGGGAATTAACTCAAATTATGCACAAATTGTGATTACCCTTTGCAAACTTAATGAAATGGTCTTATTCCTAAGCTTATACCCAAAACACAGTTTCAGCAGCATTTGAGATAAATTCCAAGCATTTGAAAATTGCAAAAAAGACATAGAAATTGACTTCTTAAGCAACATGAACAGTAGCATAAACAGTAACATAAATAATAATTTAAACAAAATTATGCAAATTCTAACAAACTATAAAAACTATATACATGCTAAAAGGTAAAACTCAACAAACACTATTTTTGCACTTTAATAAAGCTTACATCAGTCCTAAATATCAAAATTGATCCTCATTCAAGTTGCATTTCACAAAATTTACACAAGACACAAAATCAGACATGTGCTATCAAGTAGATTTCAATATCAGTAATTTAGCATAAGTTTAGAAGTGTTACTGTTCACAGAGACTAGATAAATTGCAAGAATTTGCTTTATACTTGCTCCCTTTCAATTCTTCCTTTCTTTGCTACAAGTTTCAGTTTGCCCAATCTTCATGAATGACCTACAAAAGATAAACAAATGTCACCCTTAAGTTTAATGAGGGTAAAAACTAAAATTAAATGAAATGGAAAATTAATAAACTATAAAAGGTTACGCTTGGGTTGCCTCCCAAGAAGCGCTTGTTTAAGGTCTTAAGCTTGACCTTCCACTCCAAATCACCTAAACATCCCTAGTTGGGGAACTAAGCCATGAAAACTCTGCAACTTTTTGTGTGGGTTCTCTAATAATGTAATGCTTTAATATTTTCCTATAAACTTTGAAAGTACCTGAGGTTTCATTCCCTATCTCCACAGCTCCATATGGATATACCTTTGTAACAGTGTAAGGCCCTAACCATCTTAACTTTAATTTTCCAGGAAATAACCTTAATTTGGAATTATATAAGAGAACTACATCTCCTTCTTGAAATTCTTTCCTCCTAATGTACTTATCATGCCATCTCTTAGTTCTATCCTTGTAAAGCTTGGCATTTTCATAAGCATCCAATCTAAGTTCCTCAAGTTCATTTAATTGCAACATTCTCTTTTCTCCTGAAGTCTTTAAGTCAAAATTCAGTGTTCTTATAGCCCAATATGCTCTATGCTCCAATTCTAAAGGTAAATGATAAGCTTTCCCATAAACTAATCTAAAAGGGGTGGTGCCAATGGGAGTTTTAAAAGCTGTCCTATAAGCCTAGAAAGCATCATCTAACTTTAATGACCAATCTTTCCTTAAACTGTTCATTGTTTTCTCAAGAATCCTTTTTAGCTCTCTATTTGAAATCTCCACTTGACCACTAATTTGTGGATGGTCAGGTATTGCAACCTTATGCTTAACTCCATATTTTTGTAATAGTCTCTCAAATTGATGGTTGCAAAAGTGAGAACCTCCATCACTTATAATGGCACATGAAGCTCTAAATCTTGTAAAAATGAATTTCTTAAGAAATTTAACCACAACTCTAACATCATTAGTTGGAGATGGTATAGCTTCAACCCATTTGCTCACATAATCTACTCCAACCAAGATGTACTTGTGTCCAAAGGATGATGGAAAGGGTCCCATAAAGTCAATTCCCCAAACATCAAATAGTTCCACTTCTAATATATTTTAGAGGGGCATTTCATCTCTTTTTGAGATATTTCTCATCCTTTAACACCTATCACATGCATTTACAAACTTTCTTACATTTCTAAACATATGTGGCCAAAAGAACGCTGCTTGAAGAACTTTTTTTGTAGTCTTTATAACACTCATATGATCGCCATAAGGTGAAGAATGGCAGTCTCTAATGACATCCCCTATCTCCTTATCAGCTAAACATCCCCTAATCAGCCCATCTCCACATCTTTTAAATAAAAATGGCTCTTCCCAATCCTAATCCTTCACATCAAAAAGAAATTTCTTCTTTTGCTGCCATGTTAGATCAGGTGGAAGGATTCCACACACCAAATAGTTCACAAAATCTGCATACCAAGGGATCTTTGCACTAATAGTTGCCAATAGCTGCTCATTAGGAAAATAATCATCTATTGGAGGCTCTCTCCCTAATTTATCTCCTTGTTCTTACCTTAATCTGGATAAATGATCTGTTAGTATATTTTCTACTCCTTTCTTGTCCTTAATTTCCATATCAAACTCTTGAAGAAGTAATACCCACCTTATCAACCTAGGTTTGACCTCTTTTTTCTGAAGGAGATACTTGATAGCTACATGACCTGTATATATTATTACCTTAGACCCCACAAGATAGGACCTGAATTTATCTACTACAAATACCACTGCTAAAAAATTCTTTCTCTATAGTAGAGTAATTTATTTGAGCATCATCTAAGGTCCTACTTGCATAATAGATTGCATACACCTTCTTATCTTTCCTTTATCCTAAAACAGCCCCAATGGCATAGTTACTAGCATTACACATCAACTCAAAAGGCAACAACAACCAGGTGGCTACATAATAAGAGCAGATATCAAAGCTTCCTTTATCCTGCAAAAAGCATTCATACAATCAATATTGTCGACACCATATTTTGGCCGATCCCTGAAATCAATAAACTTTGAAACCGATCCCTAACATTGAGTCTCCCTTTGCCAAATAACCACATTTCTGATCTCTCCTCGAAAGGAATCTAATCAATACTAAGTTCCCATATCATTTAAAGCCTCACCGATCTCTCAAACCAATTGTCAAGTCCCCTGATCAGTCAATTATATTTCTGATCTTTCTTGTCAAACGAGATTGAACCAACGTTAGGCCTTCGTGCCACCAGTCTTATTGCCGATCCCTCTTTTAGAAGTTTGGGCATAATAAAGTTAAGGTTTCGATCCAGTTTAATGATGATCTCGATCTTAAGTGTTCAAGTCAAATTTCCAATTTTAATCAAGTATCATTTAGCATTGGTTCCTAGCCGATCTCATGCTTATTGTGTTTTCCGACCTCTTACACTTGGATTAATAATCACTTTTAGTTGTTGTTTTAATATGCTCAGACAATCAGGTGCTTATGCAATTTAGAGACTTTCCGATCACATCCAATCATTGAACAAAAGGGGAACTTTCATTTCATTTCAAGTTTATACAAGTCATTCGGCTAGAGGATCACCCCCAGCCTGATCTACATTTTGTTCACTTCCTCTCTCACCTTCGTCTTGGGGAACCAGATCTACCATCCAAGAGAAGTCCTCCTCGGGATATCGCTTCTTGAGCTCGGCTAAGAGATCCCTATGAGCATTCACATAAGCGCCGGCCTCCCTTGTCATCGCCTCTTCTTCTTTTACTCTGAGCTCCTCAGTGAGGTGAGCAACTTCACCGGCTCGGAGCTCCCGAACTTCTTCAAGAACATGAGCTCGCTCGGCTAGAACTTGAGCTTGCTCGGCCAGCTTATCCTCGTAGAACTTCATTCGCCCCTCAATTTCAGATATGTAGTTCTGAGCGGATGAAAGTTGGGATCGGAGGAAAGCCACTTCGTGACCCATCTTCTCCACCTCCTTACTCAGACGGTGAGCCTTCTCCCGGATAATGTGCTGGTTCACCAAACTCTCCACATTCAGGCTCATTGTCCGGGTCAGAATGTCATCAAGATTGTTCGGGGATAACCTATCCCGATCCTCTTGAAGGCAGATCAAAGCCCCCAGGACCTTGGCCAAGCTCGAATTTTCTCGAACAGTCCGGTTCTTCTCCAGCGAGTGGATCAAAACTTGAGCGCCAAGAGAAAGGGTCCTCACAGGAGGTTGGGAAGGACCCCCTTTCGCACTTGAAGTGACTGGAGGAGGTGGAGGCGGCTCTTCTTGGCGAGGAGGAGACCGAACCACTTCTATGAACGGCAGTCCTGAGGGTTGAGACGAGCCTCCTTGCATCTCTCCGGGATCGTGGCTAGGCATTTGAAGCAGCTCTCAGAACGCTTCATCTCCCGCACTTTTCGGGAGACCTCCCTCTTTCGCTTTCGGTTCTCCTTGGAAGCCTCGCCGCTTGTTATACCTGCACAAAGAAGAGGTCAGTGAGATCGCTAAGGCCCAAAGATCTGAGATATAAAAAATACCGATGCCGAGGTTAGAGAGCTGAAGCCCGCAATCTTCGCCAGTAATCAACTCCATTGTCCAGTGATGCAATTCGGCTGTCACTGCATCCAAATAAGAGAACTTCTCTCTGGCCGCTTGATCATTCAGTTCCATCACCATCAAGCCTTCTTCCCTATTCAGGGTGATGCGCTTCGGAAGCAAGGGGCCCTGGTGCAGCCAGCTGTGAGGGAAACCCTCAAAGCCGTTCGGAATTTTACTCCTCAGAATAAAGAAGCGATTCTTCCAATTCTTCAGGGAGGAGGGCAGATCGATAAAGAGCCCACAATGTGGCTTCGCCTGGAAGAACCAATACTCATCGTCCTTTCGACAAGTTAACCTATGTAGTTTGACGAATACCTTAGCTGTAGGACTGAGTCCCTTAGCTTGGCAGAGGCCTCTAAAGGCTACTAGGATCCGCCACGAGTTTGGGTGAACTTGGGCAATGCACACTTGGTGAAATTTTAAAACTTCCTTGAAGAAGTCGTCAAGAGGGAACCGTAGCCCGGCTTTTAATTGTTCTTTGTATACCATGATCATATCGTTCTCCTCGAAGAAGTGATCGGCACGAAGATTGCCGTGACACTTAATCAGCTCGTATGAATCAGGCCGAATGTTATACTCTTGGCTGAATGACTGCAGGTCAGTTTCTTGAAGGATTGATGGCAGTTCATCCATGGGAAGATTTTCTCTCCCTGAAGAATGTACATGCCTTGATGGTGCTCCTTGCCCCCGAGATGGAACAGAGGCCCTAGGAGATTTAGGTCACACACTTGGTCCGACCACCTCCACTTCATCAGATGACCACGAGATCTGAACGGAAGGGGGGTTTGCCGCTCTTTGACCCTCGGCACCGCTCATTTTCAAAGGAAATAGAGAAATTAAACTAAAAGAAGGATCAAAACCCTTACTGGAGCTTGATCGGTGTCGGAAGAACTTGAGAAATCGAGAGAATTTTGGAATCGCTCGCGGGATGCTGAAAATGACATAAGAGAGCAACTGGCTGACCCATCCCCTATTTATACCCGTCTGAGATTTAATGCTCACAGTGTTCCAGGCGGTGCATCGGTTAGCGGGACCTGCCAGTTTTTCTGACACGTCTCACGAATATTCCAGAAATTCCATAATAAAAGAGATCTGCTAGTTACAGATCGATGAATTAAGGCAGATCGATTAAGGGTTGTTCAGTTAGGAACCGGATCGGATAAACACATCAGAGATCGAAAAATAATCAATGCAATAATAATAAAAATGATAATTGATAAAATAAATTTTATTTACAAAAAGGTCAAATTACATCATTTGGGCGATCTCCAGAGATCAGTTTACAAAAAGGTCAAATTACATCATTTGGGTGATCTCCAGAGATCGGGTTACATTGAAAGTCAAATTACATCATTTGGGCGATCTCTAGAGATCGGCAGTACATCCCATCAAATAAAGACCTATGTCAAAGCCTAGTCTCGTGGCTGAATCAAAAGATTTGTTAGGCCAGCCATTGACATCAGATAGATGTACAGCTCAGATGGGGGGATTATGACTCTCATGAAGATGAGAGAGGTCGTCATCAATGTTATTGCTCAGAACTGAGTCGCTGTCGGGACACCCAATGTGGTGAGAAGCCGAATGAAATTCAAGGCGCAGTCACCAATGTTAAGGGGAATATTAGCAGTCTTCTCGCCCGAAGTCAGTTCGCCAATTATATCGGTCGAACGATTCGAGATCGACACGATCGAAGTCCTCGATCCAGGTCGGTAAGTTAGTCCAGTTCCCTCACTGTCATCAAATGAGGTTATCATAATTTCCCGATCACCGGGATCATAAATTTTCAGTCGGGGAATAAAAAGAACAATCGGAAAAAGATCAAAAGCCACTATCATGGCCGGGACTACTGTCGGAGCAGTTAGAACAGGAAATGTGAGAAGGAAGAGGAGAAAATCAAATGCGGGGGGCTTCCCGGTTGAAGGTATATATATAGGGAAAATCCGAGCATTTATTACGAGCAGAAAACGAAACAGATGCCTCGAAAATCGAAGGAATAAATGCTTTGACTGAACCAGACCGGATGAAGGAGAAGATCAGAGTTGGAGAGGTCGGAAGAGCGAAGCCCAGCATGAGAGATCGAAAAAGGATCATGTTAGAAAGACCAAAAGAGAGGGAAGGTCGGAAAACAAAGGGAATAAGACAACTCCTGCTAACTGTCGTCATAATTAGAGCCGAGGTTGTTAAAGCGTCACAGACGAAATCTCCACCGCACGCCCCAAAATCACCCGCATTACTGACATGTGCCAGAGCATGTCATGACAGTGCTGTACATCCCAATCTCCACCGTTGATCTTACTTGTAAGGACGAGCTCAGAGCCCTTGGATCAAAGAAGAAGACGACAAGACTAGCGCCTTTCACTCCCAGCCCTCGGATCTCCTTTGACAAGAAAATTTTGGGCCGTCAGATTAGAAGAGAGAAAGGACAAATATTCTGAAAGGGATCTCAGTCGGTCGTTATGATTCTCTTTAATTCCTGAGCCTCAGATCATGTCCTTTAAAATCCTAACCCTCCATCTCCCTCAAAATAAATCCTGACCCTTCATGGGGAGCACCAGGTTCCTATAAATACCTGCATGAAAATTGTTCAAGGAGGATGAGGAAAAAAGTAGTGACTATAGCGGAAGGACTCTGAAACTTAATTCAGTTCGTTACTTTGCTATTTTTGAGCTTTCATAAGAAAAACTTTTGAAACCAGTTTTTTGAAGTATTTTCTTGCAAAGGGATTTTTGAATACTGAAACTCTCCATTTTCAGTTCGTTCATTATCCTGTGACACTCTCATTTTTTGTCTTTGATATCTTTATTTCCACTCCCGTTGTCCAAGCTCAACTTCATTCAAACTCGGTTATTATTTTGACCTGACTGCATTTTAGCAAAGTATCCTTCATTTCAAGGCGAACCTTAGTCCTCAGGCTATTAGCCCATAGTCCTATTACGTTTTGTGATTCCGTAGTTAGTTCAGTAGATTCGGTTCCCTATAGGTAAGTGCTTATATCGCTGCTTTATCAAGTGCTCATTTTATTTTACGTATTTCCTTTATTTTTATGTTTGTAATTTTCACCAAGTTTATATTGCATTAAAAAAAAAGACGCGAAGAAGGTTATTCTCGAGTTTACTTCTTTGTTAATCAGTCCATTCTTTTGTTAATCTTTGTTACTTCAAAATGCAAGAGTTCTAGTCCCAAGTAGCGTATAAGCAGTTGGATAAATGTAGGTAACTGTATCTTAAGCGTTTCTTTAAAATAATAGAAGGACTAAATAATAAGTCAGGAAAATAGTAAAGTTGAATAACTAGACTAACACAGAAGATAATTGGGTAAGATGTCATAAGGCGAAATAAAACCAAATCTCAGATAAATAAATGGAATAGATCGGGTATCAAAAGGTACTGGTAAGGCGACCACATAGGAGGTCGGTAAAATTCAGTATGGTATCCCCTGTCTAGTCACAAGGTACCAATGAGTTAAAAGAAGCCTTATTCCGATCCCCGGCATCTTTGAATGCCAGAACCCTTAGTCTTAGGCTCTTGTGATGTGTAGCTGTAATCAAATTTCGAGAGGTTGGAAAAGTCCTTATCCGACTCCCATTAAAATAAAAGAGATCGGAGGAGAGTTCTTATCTGATTCTCAAGCCTAAAAATTTTAATAAATATTTAAAAGAGATCGGAAGAGAGTTCTTATCCGATTCTCAAGCCTAAAAATTTTAATAAATATTTAAAAGAGATCAGAAGAGAGTTCTTATCCGATTCTCAAGCCTAAAAATTTTAATAAATATTTAAAAGAGATCGGAGGAGAGTTCTTATCCGATTGTCAAACCCAAAATTTTCATAAATATTTAAAAGAGATCGGAGGAGAGTTCTTATCCGATTCCCAAACCCAAAATTTTCATAAATATTTAAAGGAGATCGGAGGAGAGTTCTTATCCAATTCCCAAACCCAAAATTTTCATAAATATTTAAAAGAGATCGGAGGAGAGTTCTTAAACTCTGATTCTCGACCAAAATTTTCATAAATATTTAAAGGAGATCGGAGGAGAGTTCTTATCCGATTCTCAAATCAAATTTTAACAAATACGTAAAATGACCCCCCCCCCCCTAAAATAAAACTAATACGCAATAGCAACTCACTAAGGGTCATCTCATTTATTCGTGTATCTGGGTAGCCCGAATTGGTGAAAAATCAAATATTCCCTTTTACCAAAAGGATCAACATTTCCATTCGAACCCTCCTAACTATTAATTTTATTTTATAAAGAACTTGAAATTAAATCTGCTTACCCTCATCGAGGGACGAGGTGGGGTGCCTAACACCTTTCCCACCGGTTTACGGACCCCAAACCTAGAATCTCTGTTCTTAAAGTGGTTTCATTTTAATTTATTTTCACAAATGGTTTTTTTAATTTCCCTCAAAATTAAAGTGGCGACTCCTTACTCTTTCCCACTTCGGTGAGGGTTCGTCCAGGCGACTCCACTGGGGATGGGACTTTTCTTCAACCTCGGCCTAGAGGTCCAATAGCATATTTAATTTTATGTTCCTATAAACTAGAATTATATTTAGATAGGTACAATTTATGAAATTCGAAAACCTTAATCTATTAATGTTTGTTATTTCCTCTAACCGCTTTATTTATTTTTGTTTTATATCCTATAGCATTCTCCGTCTAAAAAGGAAAAATAAAAATCCCCCTGTATTGGGAAGAGGTAAAGGTGTCCCTTCACACACTGAACACTCACATAATGTCCTCACACACTTTAGCCCTATACCCAGGCTTTCTTACCCTTTTAGGAAAGTAGGAGGGGGTCATGTAGCGGTACCTGTGGGTTTTACCCCATTAGTATCCGTGAAGGCTTCTGCTCAGATTGAAACTCATTCTATCTACTGTGATACCCGTGGAACTTTCCCGACAGTATCATGGGGGATAGAATGGGGCTCTCTTGTTCTGATGGGGGCAATTTGGGAACCTGTGGCTTTTAGAAGATTAGACCTTGAGCTAAACTGTCACGATAATTGGAAGCAGTAGCAAGCTACCTTATAAGATAGAACTATCCAATTAGGTAGCACCTAGCCGGTACTAGGACTCTCCTTATTTTAGGACAAAAGGGGCATACTTACTCTTACCCTATTCTGCTTGTGTTTTATTTAGTTTTTATTTTTGAGGGTAATCTTGAATCATACTGTTAAGAAAACCTACACACTTTCCTACTTTGATAAATGTGTAGGTGCCACTCAGCCAACAGTATAATTCAAGACTACCTGAATTTATCCTGCTAACAAGTCTTTCCTACAAGCATCACCAAAATAAGGTCTATAAAAGGATAAGCATCATTTTTAATATAGCATCCTCGAGTCAGTCGGCAGAAGAAGTTCTTAAATCAGAGCAGAATGCTAAACCATGGCCCGAATAGCCTCATAATCCAGTGCCTCCACAAAGTGATACTAGCTCATTACCTTTATTGGACTTGAGCAAAATTAAAGTCAGAATGAACAGTCTCGAGGGTCTGGCCAATGGTTGGAAGTCATTTCCCGATCAGGTCAAAGCATAATTTGAGAAGAGATATGGGAGGATTGCAACCTTGATACGAGTTAAAGTTCAAGTCTCGGCATTAAAGGCCATGTTGCCAGTTTGGAATCCTAAGTATGGGGTGTTCTCTTTCAATGATATCGATACTGCTCCCACTATGGAAGAATATCAAGCATTGCTAGAAATTCCTTATGTGGCGCAGAATCAGATTTACCTACACCTCGAGCATAGGCAGACCTGGAAATGGTTCGCACATATGCTGGGGATTCCACTAGAAGAAGCAAAGGCGAGGGAAACTGTCAAAGGGAACACGCATGGATGGTATTGGACTTATCTCAAGAAGTGGTTGGATCAATGCATCCAAGATGAACAGTGGGATCAAGCTTCATTGATGCTCGCTTTAGCAATCTACGGCCTGATCTTGTTCCCTGGACCTTCCGGAATCATAACCTGCGGAGTTGTGGAAATGTTCTGGGCAGTAGATAAACAGAAGGTCAATCCAGTACCGGCAATTCTTACCGAGACTTTCTTAACCCTTACTTACTGCAGACAACAAGGCAAGGGATCCATTAGATGTTGTTCTCAATTGTTGCACCTCTGGATCATTAGTCATATGTGTCCTGTGGAGACAAAGGGATTAACTTGGTACCTTGACCAGCCTCTCATCGAGAAAATGACCCGATTAGTAATCAGCCCAAAGGATGAGCCGCAGTGGCAAAAACAGATTTTGAGCTTCAATAGCCATGACTACTGCTGGAGGAAATTGTGGATGTCGGGTCAATCCATTTTGGTCAAACACGGGGGTAATCAATCAAGATCCCTAATCGGGTATTTGGATACACAAGTTACACTCCGGCATTAGTAATGAGATAATTCGGCTCAACACAGTTCAGAATCAACATTGAAGAATACCACCAAGGTCATTTCTACCATGAGCTCAATGAAGAGGAAAGGTTGAAAATAGCTCGTAGATCTTGGGAAAATATCACTCTGATGGAGAGGTCGCCTAAAGGCCCGAGTGCCACGGGCGATTATCTTAAATGGAGGGTTGACAGGGATCAAGAACACTTGACTGTAGATCCAACAAAATTCAAAGACAGCAACCCTCGCCAAAACATCCTTTCAGAAGAAGATGGTGATCATTTAGCCAACTCCTTACAAAAGGCAAACACCGAAAACTCGCAACTGCAAGAACAAATAAAATAGTTGGAGGACCAACAGCAGATCCTCAAAAGAAAAGTAAGAAGGCTCAAGGAAGAAGCAAGGGCCGAAAAGATGGGGTTCGAAGAGCAAGAGATATGGTGGGAAAAGGAAAAAAGCTCTCTCCAAGCTGTAATAAAAGAAGCAGAAGTACAGAATAGCAAGCTTCAGGAGAAAATGAAATATCAGGAGATACTCATGGAAGAGTATAAACAAGCAAGCAAAAAGAAGAAGCTTGAACTGAAGGAGCAAGCACTGCTTATCAACGATATTCTGAAGGAATGTGCTAAAGAAAGGAAGGAAAAAGAAAGACAAGCTGCTCTCTATCAGGAGCTGAAAGAGAATGTTGACCAGCTGGAGAGAATGATAGCACAGGGAAAACAAGAACTCCTACCTCAATCCGAGTATGCTCTGGAAGTGTTCAACCCTGCCAGACAAGAAGAAAGGTTATATGAGTATCTCAGAAAATGTCATTACATTATAAAGAACCTCCCTGAGCCTAGGCCAATGTAAAGAATGCTGTGTACGAATTATTCAGTTAATAGAATAATTTTTGGGCCATTATTTAGCAAAATTGTGAATAAATAGTATAACTCTCGTAGGAAACCCCTTGCTAGGGTTATGCGAAAAATTGGATGTGCCATATGGACAGGTATCATAGATGCGCATTCAATCCAGTCATTCACAGTCAGACTATCGAACGATGCCATGATAAAATTGATGCAATCATCCTTCTGTAGATTTCATTTTGGCTCCCAAATGCCACTGTATCCTTTGTCCGAACCATGACCTTTAGTTTCTTTTACGAAATTCAAAATTCATTAAAAACTTTTTTTACTTCTCTACAGAATATCAACATTGCTTCAAACAAAGCAAGTCTGACCAGACACACAGTTCAACCCAAACGAGTGTACTTAACAAGATCACGAACAAAGAAGATAATGGAAGACCAGGAACAAGTCCAGAACCTACAAGGACAGGTTTCCGAATTGAAAGACCAAGTCTCGGAGCTCATGAGACTAATAAGGGAAATGTCCCATAATAAGCCTGCTTCAGACCCTAACTTACCACTACCTCCCCTGCCTCCTACAACGGTTGATTCTCACTATGCTTCAACCTCTTTCACTTTCCAGCCATCGATCCCGGATCCGACAATCACTATCAATCTGGCCCCACTGAATAATGAACCACCTTTCTCCTATTATCCGGCTATCTCAAATGCCGAACCATCCCCTTCAGTCCTGATCCCTCCAATTCATTCCGCCCCTCATTTCCCAACTGGGGGAGTACCTCTTGCAGCAGGAGGGGAAAATAAGACGAGAGAAAACGAGAAGCTGTCCACTCTGGAAGAGAGATCGAGAGCTATAGAGGGGCTAAACATGTATGGTTCAGTCGATGTGGCATCACTTAGATTGGTTCCTGATGTGGTGGTGCCGCCCAAGTTCAAGGTCCCGGACTTTGACAAGTACACCGGGAACTCAAACCCCCGCATTCACCTGGCCACCTACATCGCTAAAATGTCCGCCTTAACAGAAGATGATAGACTTCTAGTCCACTTCTTCCATGAGAGCCTCTCCGGGGCAGCCTTGAGATGGTGCATTCAGTTGGACAGGAGCAAACTGCGCTCCTGGAAAGATTTGGCAGATGCTTTCCTGAAGCAGTATAAATTTAACTGTGATGTGGCCCCCACAAAGAGAGACCTCCAAAACCTAGTACAGAGAGATAGGGAAAGCTTCAAGGAATATGCCCAAAGATGGAGGGAGAAGGCTGCAGAAGTATATCCCCCAGTGACTGACAATGAACTATGCTCTTTGTTCATAGAGGCGTTAAAGGCTCCTTATTTCAATCTGATGATTGGAAATACCTCCAATAGCTTCTCGGATATTATCCAAGCTGGCGAGAGGATAGAAGCTAATTTAAGGATGGGATGACTGCAGGAGTTGACTGAGAACCGTACAAAGAAAAATGCCAATTTTGGCAAAAGGAAGGAGGGTGATGTGCATTCCATCACCCGACAGAACAATCACTCCCCACTTCCTCAAAATAACTACCGGCCATATCCTCCCCCTCATGGCCAAACCATTGCAAACGTTCCACCCCCTTTCCCAAATTATCCTCACCCATGCCCACAGTATCCACCACCTATAAATTACCAACCCAGACCGTTTCCTCCACCTACTCAACCCAGACCGCCTCAAAACAACCCGAGACCACCAAGAAATCCTGATCCACCTCTGCCCCTGCCACTCAGCGAAATATACTGATATCTCGTCGGTATAAACCAGATAGTATCCATTCCCCTTAACCCAACTCAGCCGCCATACCCTAAGTGGTATGATGCCACTACCCGGTGTGAGTATCATGGAGGGGCGCAAGGGCACTCGATTGACAATTGCGGGGCACTCAGAGGGAGAGTGCATGCCTTAATCAGGAATGGGTGGTTGAAGATTGAGGGAAATGCTTCCCTCCCCAATGTTACCTCAAACCCGTTGCCCAATCATAATACGGGAAATGGTGTAAACATGATAGAGTCAGACAGAGAGGGGTCGGCACCAGAGGTAGACGAGCTAATTCCTCACTTTGAGGAAATTTTTAGAATGGCAGTAAGGGAAGGTTACCTCCACCCTCAAGCCCCAAAACTTGAGGTTGAAACGAGATGCCCCTATCATGGAGGAGCAACTGGCCATGAGCTGCAAAATTGTGAAGAATTTAAGCAAGAGGTCCAGAACTTATTGTCCCTCAAAGTTCTGAGATGCCAGGCAAGGTCCAAAATGGAGGAAGGAGTAAATACAGCCCGACTTGGCCAAAACGCCTCCACCCCTAATCACAGAATCACTTTCTCACTCCCAATATCCTCACTTCCAGTGACAATCATACGAACCCTGCCTCAGCTTCTTGTTACAAACACCCATGCCATACCTTGGAATTATAACTTCCAAGTTTTCACCCAAGGAGCATCAAGCAGTACATCGGTTCCTAATCTTGCTTCACCTTCGGCACCTCCAAAACCATGCTTCACTCCTCATGAGCATTTCAAGATGACTTATGCCAGACCTACCAGTAGTATTACTCCCCAAACTAATCCTCAGCCCATCACTGCCACAAAATCCTCCCCACCTGAGCAAGAAGTCGAGTTTATAACTCGAAGTGGGAGATGTTAAGGGTATGAAGAAAAAGAAAAGAAGAGAGGGAAAGTAAAAATGGGAGAGCCCCAAGAGAATACAGGAGAGGAGGTTGAGAGAATGGAGAGAGGAGAACTCGCCAGGTCGAACGAAGATGAGGAGCTGTTGCTTCAAATAATGAAGCAGAGTGAATATGACGTGGTTGAGCAATTAAGGAAAACACCTGCCCGAATTTCACTATTGTCACCAATTTTGAGCTCAGAGGTACATCGTCAAGCCCTGCAGAAAATTCTGGATCAGGCCTTTGTAAACCCCGACATCACACCTGGGCAGTTCGAGAAGATAGTGGGACAAATTCAGGCATCCAGTTTTGTCACCTTTTCTGAAGAAGAGATAGACCCTGCAGGCTTAATGCACACTAGAGCTCTGCATGTGACGGTGAAATGAAAAGGTTGTATAGTCGCCAACGTTCTTATTGATAATGGATCCGCGCTCAATGTACTGCCTAATGCCACCTTGGCTAGGCTGCCAGTTGACCGTTCAAATATACATCAGAGTGCTATGGTGGTAAGAGCCTTTGACGGTACAAGAAGAGAAGTGTTGGGAGACATTGACTTACCCCTTGAAATTAGCGCATGCACCTTCAACATCACATTCCAAGTGATGAACATTGAACCTGCCTACACTATGTGAAGGAACGGAAGCGTGAAAAACACAAGTTTATACCATTGAATTCAAAAATTTTCACCTAGGGTCACATGCATAATGCAAGATTTATTTTTATCTATTTGATTTCAATGATAAACAACATATTAAAACTCTTTTAATATGTTTTTGGATCTGTATTTGCCATTTAAGATTTTAAAATTAATCAGATTAATTTTAGAACCCTAGATTAAATCAAGAACGATTACACTAACCTCTTGATGCACTGCAGCGTGTCTGCGCCTTTGAGATTCGTCTTCAGGACACCAGATGTTGTCCCTCTAGCTTTTCCACACCAAGAACACCTATGGCAGCCCTTGAACAGCTTCTAAAGCCTTTTCTATTAATTAGAAATTCAAGTTCTGCCTTTTAAGAGATTAGAGATGTAAACAGGACACTAGAAACAATTCCTAGTGTTCTTAATTCAAGAGATTGATGGCTAATCTCTTTGAATTGACAAGAGATGAAGAAGAAGAGATAAAAACCCTCAAAGTGGCGTGACAAAGGAGTGTGGCTGCTGGTTGTGTTTTATTTTCTCATAACAACACTTAAATAGCTAGGTTAACACATTAAACCCTTGCCACATGTCACCTTTGATTAGCTCTAGGTTTAAGTGACCCAATCACATTGTGCCAAGTGTCAAACCTATATTTAATCTTGATTTTAATCATCTTACATGATTAAAAACATTTGGCAAGCTTATGTGTTATGCCATGTGTCACCATCTCATGGTGCCACGTGTCACAATCGTGAAATGACCAAAATGCCCTCGTGTCTTAATTTTGAGTTCTTAACCCAAAATAATTATTTTCTTCTTCTAATTAATTTATATCAAATATAAATTAATTAATTAATCTCTATTAATTAATTTCTCATCAATTAAATTCATATTTAAACACTTTAAATATAAATTTAATTTATACTACACATCCAATAATCTAGATTTGGTTTCAAGTCATGCTAGGGACTTTGCAATTTAATTGCAAACCAAACCTATTTAATTAATCAATTAAACTCTTTAATTAATTAATTAAATCATATTTAAATAGGTGATAACTTGTGTATGTGTGTGACTTACTAGGCTCATCACTAATTGGCAATGAGACATGATATCAACTCATAATATCATCAGAACTCTTTCTTACCATAAATGATTTCTCTAAATCATTTTATGAACCTCATAGACCATGGTTAACACCTAGCATAGCATGCATGGCCACCCAATTAGTAATAAGATTTACCTTAAATGAACCTATAATCATATGTTACCATGCACTAGAATCTCTCTGTTACAAAATCCCAACTCAAGCTGGAGTCATGGTTTATGTCAAACTCCATTTGCTATGAATATTATGTTCTATTTTAATTCCAGTTCTTGATTAAAAGATTTTTCTCATCAGAAACTCTTTTCTGAATAAATCTATCTGTCCTGGCCAGGAACTTGAAACATCAAGAACAATTAAATGAACATAGGATTTTATCTCTATTTACTTAGAGGAACAGATTCCATCTTGATCAACACCTACCTCCATATATAACTAGTAGGAGCCAACACATGCCCATATACCCATACACAGTACAAGTATGAAAGCAGTATCAAACTCAAACTACCTATATACAAGATAACTGTGCTATCTCAGGTCTAAAGATTATATGCACTGATATGATTTATGATAAAACATTGACAAGAGTAAACTCCATGTGCTTGTCATAAGTGTCACTGGTTCGGCCTACTTATCATTTATAAGTGCCTATCATGTTTGTTATATGGCATGAGACTCACCATTCCATCTTATTTATATCTCATATAAATAACTTGGTAACAAACATGAATACAATCTTTCTAGATAAGTCATGTCCTTATTATGAAGTATCCTCGATTGTGAACCTATTTATGATACTTTGTGCTATAAATATTGTCACTCATATTCTTAACAACTTAAGAATAAAATTTCTAACAAAATATCAATGGACCTTTTCTATTACACATAAATATATTATATAAATAGAAAAGTGGAAATGCCATTTATTAATAAAAATATGTACAAGATACATACTAAATGATATGCTCTAGGGCATACTACTAACAATCTCCCACTAGTACTAGAGCCATTCATTACAATATCTTAGACCTATCTTCTCAAGATGTCGGTCTAACTGAGTCTGTGACATAGGCTTAGTGAATGGATCAGCTGGATTTTTCAGCTGATGTTATTTTTCAGCATGGCTATATCGCCTTGCCCAACTATATCTCTGATAATGTGGTAGTGCCTTTCTATGTGTTTGGATTTTGGGTGAGACCTTAGTTCCTTAGCCTTTATGACTGCTCCATTATTGTCACAGTGTAATGGTACTGCTGACTCAATGGAAGGAACTACTGTAAGTTCTATTACGAACTTCTTTATCCAAATAGCTTCCTTTGCAGCATCTGATGCGGCAATATACTCAGCCTCTATAGTGGAATCTGCAGTCGTGCTCTGTTTGGAACTCTTCCAACTGACTGCACCTCCATTACAAATGAACACATATCCAGAGGTAGACTTTCTATCATCGATATCTGATTGGAAATCAGAATCAGTATAACCATCCAATTGCAAGTCTCCACTTCTATAAATCAAGAATAAATCCTTAGTTCTTCTCAAGTACTTAAGGATATTCTTGACAGCTATCTAGTTTTCCAAACTTGGATTGGATTGATACCTGCTAGTCAAACTAACAGCATATGCGATATCCGGCCTTGTACATAACATTGCATACATTAAACTTCCAATAGCCGAAGCATATGGAATCCTGGCCATCTTATCTCTTTCTTCAGGTGTCTTTGGAGACATCTCTTTAGAAAGGTGGATACTATGTCTCACTGGCAACAATCCTCTCTTGGAATCAAGCATGTTAAACCTCTTTAACACCTTTTCCAAGTATAGACTTTGGGATAAACCAATTATTCTTTTCACTCTATCTCTATAGATGCGAATCCCAAGAATATAGGTTGCCTCCCCTAAGTCTTCCATGGAGAATGTATTTGACAACCATACCTTTATAGTCGTCAACATACCTATGTCATTACCCATCAATAGTATGTCATCCACATATAAGACAAGGAAAGTGATAGCACTGTCACTAACCTTCTTATATACACATGGCTCATCCTCATTTTTGATAAAACCAAAGGATTTAATGGCTTCATCAAAACGGATGTTCTAACTCCTCGAAGCTTATTTCAACCCATAAATGGATCGCTTTAGCTTGCATACCTTGGAACCATCTTGGGATTCAAATCCCCTAGGTTGTTCCATGAAAATGTTTTCTTCAATGTATCCATTGAGAAAAGTCGCTTTTGACATCCATCCGCCAAATCTCATAATCATAGTATGCACTATTGCTAATAAAATCCTAATTGATTTAAGCATGGCAACAAAGCAGAAAGTCTCCTCATAGTCGATTCCTTGCCTTTGGCGAAACCCTTTCGCCACTAGCCTTGCCTTATAGGTCTCTACCTTTCCATCAGAACCAATTTTCTTCTTGAAAACCCATTTGTTCCCTATAGGTATAATACCTTCAGGTGGGTCAACAAGATCCCAAACTTGATTCTTATACATGGAATCAATCTCGGATTTCATAGCTTCAATCCATTTTGAAGAGTCTATATTTGATATAGCTTCTTCATAGGTAAGTGGATCATGTCCATGATCTACTTCTTCATGAGTCGACAACTCTTGTTCTTCTTCATGAAGAAAACCATATCTCACTGGTGGGTGAGATACCCTGGTTGTTCTACGAGGAACAGCTGTAGATGTTTCATCAATGGGTATAGGTTGACTAGATGGATCTATATCCATCTGATCTGTTGGTTGATCAGAATTCTCCAATTCTAACTCTATTTGCCTTCCTTTGCCTCCTTCTTGAACAAACTGTTGTTCAAGAAATATGGCATCTCTACTTATCACAACCTTTTGTGAAGTAGGCAAACAAAAATAATATCCAAAACTATCTTTTGGATATCCAACAAATTGACCTTTTTCTGATCTGGTCTCCAATTTATCAGTGTTCAGCTTTTTGATATAAGCTGGACAACTCCAAATCTTAACATGCTTTAGACTTGGTTTTCTTCCATGCCATATCTCATAAGGTGTGGAAGAAACTGATTTTGATGGAATCCTATTCAGAATATACAAAGCTGATTCTAATGCAAATCCCCAAAAGAAGATTGGCATATCAGTATAGCTCATCATACTACGTACCATATCCAATAGGATACGATTTCTCCTTTCAGATACACCATTCAGTTGTGTTGTTCCTGGAGGAGTCAGCTGAGAAACAATGCCATGCTCTCTCAAGTATTCATCAAATTTAGTACTCAAATATTCACCTCCACGATCTGATCGAAGAGCTTTAATACTCTTTCCTGTTTGATTTTCTACTTCAGATTTAAATTCTTTGAACTTTTCAAAAAATTCATGTTTGTATTTCATCAAATACAAATACCCAAACCTTGATTTATCATCAGTAAAGGTAATAAAATAATGAAAACCCCCTCTAGCCATTTCTTTAAATGGACCACATACATCACTATGTATTAGTTCCAAAATTTTTTCAGCTCTTAGCCCTTGTCCAACAAAGGGTGTAAGATTCACAAGTTGGAGTAGGCTCAGAGCCCAATGAGGATAGAATTCCCATTTTCTCCAATTTTGCAATCCTATCTTCTGCAACATGACATAACCTTAAGTGCCAAATATATTTTGAACTTGAGTTGGTTTTCACCATGGCATTGCATTCATTTAGATTGCTATACTCTGGCCAGTGGAAAAACTTTCTTACTGGCAATGGAAACACTTTCCGGTTGGCAATAGAAACACTTTCCTTTGCCTCCATCAGCTTTAGTCTTCCTTTTCTGTTTAGCTATTTTCTTGGAAGGACCAGGAATCTGAGGTTTCTTTTTCTTATTGCCCTTCTTCTTGTTGGACTTTCCAGCACAAGAAGATGCAACCAAAGCTACCTCTTTTCCTTTATTACCTGGCATATTCTTTTGGGCAATAACCAGCATGTTAAGTAAACCAGCTAAGGTGCATTCCTGTTTAGTCATATGGAAATTTGTCACAAAATTCCCAAAAGACTCAGGAAGGGACTGAAGGATCAAATCCGTCTGTAATTGGAAATCCATGTTGAAGTCAAGATGTTCCAACTGCTCAATTAGTCGAATCATCTTGTGGACATGATCCCCAACATTCTGTCCCTCAGACATCCTCATACGGAATAGCTATCTAGATATCTCATACCTAGCATTCCTGCTGTGCTCACCATACAACTCTTATAGGTGAAGGAGGATCTCACTCGCACTCTGCATGTTCTCATGTTGCTTCTGTAACTCATTACTCATGGTAGCAAGCATGTAACACTTAGCTCTCATATCATGCTCCTTCCACTTGTCCAAAGTATCATGTTCCTCTTGTATGGCCTCTGGAGGTAAGGGACCAGGAACATTTGAATCTAGAACATATCCTATATGTTCAAGGTTCAGGACAAGTTTCAAATTTCTTAGCCAATCGCATGATTAGGTCTGTCAACCTATTGTGATCAAGTATTCTTTCAAGGATATTGGATGTTGGTGTTTGTTTTGTGATAATTATTATCATAAAATTAATTGCAGAAATAACCAGATTAATTAGTAAATGTATCATGTAATTAACCAAATATGATTATGGTCTTTTAATCAAATTGGTCCTCCCACTAACTTAGCGAATCCTACACTTCCAAAGTAGAAAATAGAAATCCTAGTTGGATGGATTTCTAGTGGGTGATTGAATTCTTATAATTCTATTGATCATCCTCAGGTACATCCATTATTGGAATTACAATAAACTATAAGTGAGCAACTCCTTGCCCATCACATCTCATGTGAGGTTCAATCCTTTACCTAGCCCCTAATGCTCAAAATCTCAGGTACATCCATTATTGACTTATCTTGCATTAGTTAAGTTGATCCCATTGAGCCAGTAATTATGCAAATAATTTTAATGTCCTCAGGTACATCCAATATTGGCCACTAAACCATTTACATATTTACAACATCTCATGCTTAACAATTATTCTTAAGAAAATCTCTTAAATTAATTGCATCTCATGCAACTATTTAAAATTTCTTAAAATAATTGCCCCAATGGAGGGCTTATGTTATAATTACTTTAATTATAGCATTTCCAACTTAATCATTTGTTTGGAAGATTTTATAGCCATCCTTATTACTATTAAGGTCTCACTTTGCACATTATCCATTTAGCATGCATATATCATATAATTGCATACATTCCCATACATCTCATGCATTCATGGATAAGCAGTAAATATGGTATGATCATGGACTTTCTAAGGGATTCAATTCTGAGCCACTAAGAATTGAATCAGGGCATTCCTAGGTGCATTTCATTCATTCATTTTACAAGAGTTGCTGAAGGAGTACATAATCAACACTTGATATTGAATTCCTCCCACTGGTCCCACCAATGCTCTTGACCTCCTTGAACTTCTTGTAATCCAATATTACATAGTAATCCTTGGCATATTAAGGCGAATTTACAAGAACTTAAATAAATAAAATTATAACCCAAAAATTATTACAAACTTAATAATACATGCCCAAAATAAATTAAAATAAATTAATTAATTTACAATCCCAAAGAAACATAAAAGAAATAAATCCAATCACATTGGTCTTTTATAGTCCATGATCATCCATCATGCATATCACTATTTAACAATTAAATAAAACATACATACTTAAATTAAATTGAATATCTCATATTCAACTTAAAAATCCAGATTTGAATATGATTCAAATAAATTTAAAAATTCAGATTTGAATCTCATTCAAACAAATTTAAAAATTCAGATTTGAATCACATTCAAACATTTTTTAAAAAATCAGATTTGAATCACATTCAAACATTTTTTTAAAAAATCAGATCTGAATTTTATTCAGTCAATTTTAAAAAATCAGATTTAAATATGATTCAAACAGCTTTAAAAATTCATATTTGAATCACATTCAAACAACTTTTAAAATTCAGATTTGAATCACATTCAAACAATTTTTAAAATTCTGATTTGAATCATAATTTAATTGTGTGATTAAAACTACTAATTAAACACTTTAATTAGTCAAAAATAGGCCTTAGATCATACAACAATTGCAGAATTAAAAGCCAAACCTTGAACCACCCATGGAAGCCAAACCATGTGCACCATTGATGGTGTTTTTCAAGCATGCCGCCACACCTCCATTGCAACCAGCAATGGATAAATCATCTCATGATCAAAACACACAATTAAATATATAATCAACAATCTAAATGGCAAATATAGTGGCTCTGATACCAATTGAAGGAACGGAAGCGTGAAAAACACAAGTTTATACCATTGAATTCAAAAATTTTCACCTAGGGTCACATGCATCATGCAAGATTTATTTTTATCTATTTGATTTCAATGATAAACAACATATTAAAACTCTTTTAATATGTTTTTGGATCTGTATTTGCCATTTAAGATTTTAAAATTAATCAGATTAATTTTAGAACCCTAGATTAAATCAAGAACGATTACACTAACCTCTTGATGCAATCGCAGTGTCTGCGCTTTGAGATTCGTCTTGAGGACACGGATGTTGTCCTCTAGCTTGTCCACACCAAGAACACCTATGGCAGCCCTTGAACAGCTTCTAAAGCCTTTTCTATTAATTAGAAATTCAAGTTCTGCCTTTTAAGAGATTAGAGATGTAAACAGGACACTAGAAACAATTCCTAGTGTTCTTAATTCAAGAGATTGATGGCTAATCTCTTTGAATTGACAAGAGATGAAGAAGAAGAGATAAAAACCCTCAAAGTGGCGTGACAAAGGAGTGTGGCTGCTGGTTGTGTTTTATTTTCTCATAACAACACTTAAATAGCTAGGTTAACACATTAAACCCTTGCCACATGTCACCCTTTGATTAGCTCTAGGTTTAAGTGACCCAATCACATTGTGCCAAGTGTCAAACCTATATTTAATCTTGATTTTAATCATCTTACATGATTAAAAAACATTTGGCAAGCTTATGTGTTATGCCATGTGTCACCATCTCATGGTGCCACGTGTCACACTGTGAAATGACCAAAATGCCCCTGTGTCTTAATTTTGAGTTCTTAACCCAAAATAATTATTTTCTTCTTCTAATTAATTTATATCAAATATAAATTAATTAATTAATCTCTATTAATTAATTTCTCATCAATTAAATTCATATTTAAACACTTTAAATATAAATTTAATTTATACTACACATCCAATAATCTAGATTTGGTTTCAAGTCATGCTAGGGACTTTGCAATTTAATTGCAAACCAAACCTATTTAATTAATCAATTAAACTCTTTAATTAATTAATTAAATCATATTTAAATAGGTGATAACTTGTGTATGTGTGTGACTTACTAGGCTCATCACTAATTGGCAATGAGACATGATATCAACTCATAATATCATCAGAACTCTTTCTTACCATAAATGATTTCTCTAAATCATTTTATGAACCTCATAGACCATGGTTAACACCTAGCATAGCATGCATGGCCACCCAATTAGTAATAAGATTTACCTTAAATGAACCTATAATCATATGTTACCATGCACTAGAATCTCTCTGTTACAAAATCCCAACTCAAGCTGGAGTCATGGTTTATGTCAAACTCCATTTGCTATGAATATTATGTTCTCTTTTAATTCCAGTTCTTGATTAAAAGATTTTTCTCATCGAAACTCTTTTACGAATAAATCTATCTGTCTGCCAGAACTTGAAAAATCAAGAAAAATTAAATGAACATAGGATTTTATCTCTATTTACTTAGAGGAACAGATTCCATCTTGATCAACACCTACCTCCATATATAACTAGTAGGAGCCAACAGATGCCCATATACCCATACACGGTACAAGTATGAAAGCGATCAAACTCAAACTACCTATATACAAGATAACTGTGCTATCTCAGTCTAAAGATTATATGCATCGATATGATTTATGACAAAACATTGACAAGAGTAAACTCCATGTGCTTGTCATAAGTGTCACTGGTTCGGCCTACTTATCATTTATAAGTGCCTATCATGTTTGTTATATGGCATGAGACTCACCATTCCATCTTATTTATATCTCATATAAATAACTTGGTAACAAACATGAATACAATCTTTCTAGATAAGTCATGTCCTTATTATGAAGTATCCTCGATTGTGAACCTATTTATGATACTTTGTGCTAGAAATATTGTCACTCATATTCTTAACAACTTAAGAATAATATTTCTAACAAAATATCAATGGACCTTTTCTATTACACATAAATATATTAT
This sequence comes from Hevea brasiliensis, assembly GCF_030052815.1. Lineage (NCBI taxonomy): Eukaryota > Viridiplantae > Streptophyta > Magnoliopsida > Malpighiales > Euphorbiaceae > Hevea > Hevea brasiliensis. Next base: position 85,486,835 of record NC_079499.1, read on the forward strand.
ATAAACAGAAAAGTGGAAATGCCATTTATTAATAAAAATATGTACAAGATACATACTAAATGATATGCTCTAGGGCATACTACGAACACTATGTTGCTAGGGAGGCCTTGGATCCATTCAGCGAATGCCATTCCTTCAACTTTGCACCAGAAGATAAAGTACATTATGGATGGAAAAATCATCACTGTAAGAGGGGAAGAAGCCATATTGGTCACCAAGCCACAATCACTTCTTTATGTGGAAGCTGCTGAGGAGTCGTTGGAAAGCTCCTTCCAGGCCCTCGAATTACAAGAAACCATCTCAAGAAATGAAGGGGCTATGGCTTTGGTAGCCAAGGTGATGTCAAGGAATGGGTATGAAGAGGGCAAAGGGTTAGGCGCCACATTGTAAGGGATTGTTGAACCTATACCGGCTATCCAGAAGATAGGCCATTGCGGTTTGGGTTATGAGGAGGACGCCCTCATGGATGGGCCATTCTGGATGAGGAACAGACTTCGGGATCAAAGATTTGACCAGAAACTCAGGAGAATGAAAGTAGTCCCGAGAATCACGGAGGTATTCACTAAACTGGTCATTGAAAATCCGACAGAGGTTGAAGAATCACCCGATGAACCATCCATCGATGTCATCCACTTGGATTCCTTGTATGAGGCTCTGGTCTCGCCAATAGCTGAAGGGAAAGAACTGGACAACTAGACAGCAGAGGACATCCCTATACTTAATTTCGAGTAAAGTACTTCTAGTTATCTACAATTGATCATTTTGTCCATGGTGGCAAGTGTAATATTGTAAATGGACCCTTTTCTTATGTCATAAGTGTTGATGAATTAATAGCGCATTTTATATCCAATTCTCTTTTTCTTTCCTTTTGAAAATCATTCTTATAATATATTCCATTTTCGTTCATTCAGGACCATTCATCAATTAGCACTTAATAATTCAATAGACTCAGAAATTCCTCTGGTTAATTTTGAAATCCCCATAACTACCATTACTTCAAATGATTTTGAGGTGGAACTCACAGAGGAAAGGGATAAAAGAGATGAACCTTCCCTAGTGCCTTGTGGAGTTGAAATGCACACCATAAACTTAGGCACGGAAGAAGTAAAAAGAAAACTTAAGGTTGTGGAGAGTGAAGAATTAGGAGATATGAACAGTTTGCTCAAAGAATTCCTAGACGTGTTTTCCTGGAGCTATGATGATATGATTGGTTTTGACCCTCATATAGTGATGCACAAAATTCCCCTAATTCCGGGGACAATCCCGGTAAAGCAGAAATTAAGAAGAATGAATCCTGACACACTGCTCAAAGTTAGGGATGAGGTCAAGAAACAGTATGATGCTGGGTTTCTGGAAGTAGTCAAATATCCCCAATGGATAGCTAACGTTGTCCCGGTAATGAAGAAGGATGGGAAAGTTAGGGTGTGCGTTAATTACAGGGATCTTAATAAAGCAAGCTTGAAAGATGATTTCCCTCTCCCTCACATTGATGTGTTAGTAGACAATGCAGCGGGATTGGGCAGGTGTTCGTGTATCGATGGGGCATCGGGGTACAATCAAATCCCAATGGACGAGGAAGACAAGGAGAAAACTGCTTTTATCACTCAATGGGGGGTATTTTGTTATCGGGTCATGCCTTTCGGGTTAAAGAATGCTAGCGCCACCTACCAACGCGCTATGGTCACATTATTCCACGATATGATGCATAAAGAAGTGGAGGTGTACGTGGATGATATGATCATCAAATCTAGGGGAGAAGAGAGCCATGTGCAGGTGATGAGGAAAGTATTCGAGAGACTCAGGAAATATCAGCTGAAACTGAACCCTGCCAAATGCATATTCGGAGCTAAACTCAACTCAACTCAACTAAGCCTTTATCCCAAAAATTTGGGGTTGGCTATATGGATTCGCTTTTTCCACTCTGAACGATTTTGGGTTAAATCCTCAGAAATGTGTAATACTTCTAAGTCATGTTGTACTACTCTCCTCCAAGTCAATTTAGGTCTACCTCTTTTTTTCTTTCTATCCTCTAACCTAATGTGCTCTACTTGTCTAACTGGATCCTCCGTATGTCTACGCTTCACATGACCAAACCACCTTAATCTCACTTCTCTCAACTTATCTTCAATTGTCACCACTCCTACCTTTTCTCTAATACTTTTATTACGGACTTTATCTAGTCTAGTATGGCCACTCATCCACCTTAACATTCTCATCTCTGCAACTCTTAATTTAGATGCATATGACTCTTTCAGTG